>NC_044327.1:68813632-71313632 GCF_007399415.2 Gopherus evgoodei | reverse complement strand
ATGAAACCTGTGTTATCATCTCTCTTTTACTATGCTTAATTTGCCTATTACATTTCCCTGATGTAGTTATCTTTTTTGTCTCTTATCTATGTTTTTTCTGTAGTGTTCAACCTGATAATACATAAGCAAATGTATTGTTCTAAATTGTTGAAGAGCCATTTACTGTAGCTTCTAGGTTTCAGCCCAGAAGTAGATGCATCTCAGTAGTGCTTGAAGTGATCTAGATGTATAATTTGTACGTCAGTTTCTTTGTGAAAGTATTTGGCGATCATTTTGGGCTAAAGTTCCTATAGAAATGTAAGAGATTATTGTCCACTGCCTTTTAAACCTGAATCTATATTGCAGATTTTTGTACACTACTTCCAAATGTATACGTTTCAGTGAAGTACTGTAAAAGTCACTTTCCTTGGGTGAATAAGTAGCATTTTACAAATGTTTTATTGCTGTTTGTTTTAACAGTGGTTGATGCAGATATTGCCTGCCATTATCAAAAGTATCCAATGCACCTCTTTGCCTATAGAGTTCATACACACCGATTAGGTAAGAGTTCATTACCGCTGTAATATCAAGTATTTGCCTCTTTTTTTATAATTAATATAACTGAAATGCTATCCAGCCTTAACTTACAATCTGAGTTAAATATATATCCAGAAATCTTATTACCGCATTATTTAAACTGAGCAGAAAATTTACATAATTGTTTACAATATTTTTCTTTAATAAATCAGTCTATTAATTTAAGTAATACTTCTTTAATAGAAAAATATATACAAAATATATTGATTTTTCTAAAGTATTATATCTGACATTCATGCAATGGTAAATGTTTATTGTAGGTAAGGTGGTAAGTGGATACAGAGTGAGAAACGGTCAGTGGACCTTGATTGGTAGACAGAGTCCGCAACTACCACAGGTTTGTTTAGTTTTTTCTTGTTTTTAATTATGTTTATTTAAGACTAAGCAGCAAAGTCTAAATCTGTGTTATGTATTTCTGCTTTAGCTTTGCACAATATATTCTTGTGTGTTTAAAATGTATACTCGTGTGTTCAGACTATAATATGTAATTAACATTTCTCATCAAATGGAGTTGGAGAGCCACAAAATTATCATATTGTGACAGTCATATTTACGTCATATTTCATTGGTATGTGATTTTGTGCCATCACTACCAAACACTGCTGTGTTTTACTGCAATATATTGATACAGACATCAAAATGTAGTAGCAAGTAATGTTTTTTATGACACACGATTGCTTTTGGCTATTCTGATACTTGTGCCATTTTTCTTTGCTCATCCCGGGCAGCTGACAAGGAAGGAAACAGAAGCAGTAGCAGAAAATTTCTCCTTTATCTCTTTATTTCTCCACTTGGTTACTTAGAAGGTGGGAAGGGGATCCTAGTTGCTCTCTTTCCTTTCCTATCTCCCTTCTTCACAAAGGAGAACAGCTCCTGCACTGGCAGTCTGCATTCTCGGCACTGCCTTGCATATATCTAGTGTTACAGAGAGCAGTCTTGTGAGCAAGATTCATAATTCATTATTTTATATACTTGACGTACTTTTACTTTTTAAAAACATTGTGAAGCTTTCCCAGAGAGTAAAACAAAACAAACAAAAGCAGCTGTTGTTTATTCATCAGCGAGCTAGTGTATAGAGTGTTCAGCAGGTTTTTTGCTAACTAATGTCACCAGCATGATTTGTGCTGAGATGCATGTAGTAAGAGCTACCGAGAGAGATCTGTGCCACTTGAAGTAGTTGAGTTTTGTTGAGGCTTTATGTTCTGTTC
This sequence comes from Gopherus evgoodei, assembly GCF_007399415.2. Lineage (NCBI taxonomy): Eukaryota > Metazoa > Chordata > Testudines > Testudinidae > Gopherus > Gopherus evgoodei. The sequence continues at coordinate 71,311,848 of NC_044327.1, read as the reverse complement.
ATTTCTTTCACTGAGTCTGATTAGTCATGATAGAATTATGTTAATTGTTCTGTGGATCAGCTTTAAAGGACTTTAATTTCAGATTCATATTATTTTTGTGTGCATCTATGTTAATATAGAGAATGAAATTATTTATATTAGAAAATGATTCACAGATAAAATAAGAATACAGAGGAAGTCACCTACTGAGAGTGTTCACTAATTCTAATATACCATTCTCCTTGGTTCTCTTTCAGGCCTTCTATCCTGTGGAACACCTTGTAGACATTAACTTTGGTGATACTTTAGCAGCTAGGTGTGTTTTCACAGGAGAAGGTAGAACGACGGAGACACACATAGGGTATGTTTTTTATACCTGCTTTTTTCAAAAAACCTCTTTTACCATTGTACTGGTTGTGTAAAACATGCATTCATGTTTTCAGTCCCCTCAAAGGTATCCTAGCAAACTTCTTCATTCTATTGGAATTGTTTGGCTTGCTCCCCAGACTGTTAGGAATATAAACATGGTCAGGAAAGGGCCATTCTGGCCTTCATAATTGCCTGTACTTTGGCTAATAATCCCCCTTCTAAACACATTGCTCAAATTAACTCATTCAGCCAAATGCCTGATTTAGAAGTATATCTAAAGGGGCTATTTCACAGGAGTATTTTTTCAAAAACTCCAAGTTACAAGTATTGTCTGTGATTTGATGACTCAAGATAATTTAAGGCCAACATAGCACATGTTTAACTACACCTCACAGGTTTTCTTATATTTTCTTCCAGGAGTAATTATTACCGAAGTTCATTATATTGGGTTACATTTTGAAATCTTAAGTATCAAAAAGGAAAAAATAGTATTGTTGGAGAAGTCTTTCATTCATATACATGCTGACAGACAACAATAAAACTCAATTTTTCTTCTGAATCATTTATTATTTATTACTTTTCAATAGTGCTACTCAGCAGGAGATAATGCCAGAGCTCTAAATTGTCCATTTTACTATGTATATATTTTTATTTTTAAAATAGACACAGTAGCCTCATGTGAGGATCCATTTTTTAAAATGTTAATTCTTGCTTCACCCTGTGAGATATAATAGAGATATGCAGAGGTTGAGTCTTCCACTTTTGGAGTTAGATACTGCAGCTGTTTAAGGGGCCAATCCTGCAATGTGCTGAGCACCCTCATGTCCCTTGACTTCAGCACAGATTTTGGTGTTCAGCACTTGATAGTCGTATTTCTTTAGTTAAAGTACTTGTGTGTGTAACAGCAACTGAAGGAGAAATGAGAGGGAATATGTTTGAAAACTGTTTTTTATAAAGCTCACAAAATTAATGTAAGATACAAACTGAATCGTTTAAAAAAAGAAATGTAAAACTTCTACAGTGGATAAACTGTACCCCACTATGGAATAATCTTAAGACTATATTGAACAATAATATAGTTTTTAATGGTAGTAAGAACATAACTTGTCTAGGGAAGATTTTTTTTGTATATGCTAATATCCTTTCAATGATTAAGAGTAATATGTATCTCATGCTCATTTCTGCTAATTCCTTTAGTTTAGGCATTGGAATTACATCTCTCTCAGTATATATCTGTCCAACCAGATGATATAGCCATACTGTAGAAATTTACAAATCCATTGTTATTGCATATGAAAATTTAAACCAATAAATCAAAATATTGTTCAGTTCAAGAGAATGTTTGAATAGTTCTTGCACATAAAAGCTAGAAATAAATATTAGGAACAGATGTGCCCTGACACTAATGCTAAATGTTTAATATAAAAAAAAAAACTTAAAAATTCATTATGTGGTTTGTACTTGACATCCACTAAACAAAAAGAAAATGCACATTAAGCAGTTACACAGAAGACAGAAACATTTTGTGGATGTGTACAAAGATACAGTGGTAAGAAGAAATTACCGCCAAGTATTAAAAATCCTAGATGACAATCACACAATTAAATCCACAGTTAACATTGCTGAGTATTACACTGGAAATCTGGGAAGTTACTACTAACACAATTAAACAACTATAAAGAATGAATGGATTACATATCTTACCTAAAAACAAATGAAAAAGTTGTAAAACTGAAAATAATCCCCTGGACTATTTTAATAACAAGTCTTTGAGCTACACATTTTATTTCCTGGAAAATGGATAAGGAGCAGTATCTTTATTTCTATTGTTCCTCAACTGAGCTTTAAAAATCATATAACAAGGAAATATGTATCAAAAATAATTGCAGTTCATATTTGTCAGTAAATACCAATGGTTGATTTAGCTATCTAATGTTTATAGATTCTTTTAAGGCCAAAAGAAACTATTATGATCATCTAATCTGACCTACTGCATAACAGAAGCCATAGAACCTCACACAGCAATTCCTGCATCAAGCCCACAACTTCTGTTTGAGGTACAGCTGATCAGTCCTTGTTTAAATCTTAGAAAACAAGGCCTTGATTCTGCAGTTGCCCTGTCCTCATGCACAGTGAATTATCTAGTCAAAGCCTAAAAGGTTCATCTTGTTTTGTTTAATTGTGTTTCTTTGTGCAAAGAATAATAATTCTAAATCTGCATTGATTCCTAAAAGAAACAATTTTATCTTGGTTTAGTCAAATTTTGTCCTATCCACACTGGACTGTATTTGTTAGATAACCTGAATGCCGCTTGAGCTAGCTCATTTACTGTTTCTCCTCTGGCTTCCGTTGCTTTTACCCATTAACTTATTTTTCCTCTGTCATACAAAAGCCTACGTTAAAAGAATGTTACAGTTGCACAGTCAAATACTCAAATGTTAGGAAGTGCAAATATTATGTTATCAAGTAATTAAAGACTGTATCATAATTGTTATGTACAGGGTGCCGAAATAAAGTTGCATAGCCAATTTCCTGACTTTTGAGGCTTGACTTTGTCATCTTAACATTCTTGTTATAACTACTTCACTAAGTTGTTAAAAAAGCTAGCTGAAAAAACAGAAATTCCATCACATGGAACCGTACTGGCTCATCAGCAGAGTTAGAACCTTTTTAAAGATTCAGAGATTCCATGGCCAGAAGGGACCATTGTGATCATCTAGTCTGACCTCCTTTGTAACACAGGCCATAGAACTTGCCCAAAATAATTCCTTCCACATATTTTTTAGAAAAACATCCTATCTTGATTTACAAATCGTTAGTGATGGAGAATCCAATGGTTAATTACTCTGTTTTTAAAATGTATGACTTAGTCTCAGTCTGAATTGTCTAGCTTCAAACATCCACCCAATGGATCATGTTATGCCTTTCTCTCTCAGTAGAAGATCCCATTGTTAAATATTTGATCTCCATGAAGACGAGTCGAGTGAGGTGGTTGGGTTTCAGAGCCTGAGCTTTGCCCCAAGTCTGAGCGTCTAAACAGCTATTTTTAGTGTGGTATCATGAGCCCAAGTCTGTAGACCCCCGGGCTCTGAGGGTCACTGCTGTGGGGCTTACCATGTAGATGTGTCTCTAGAGGCTGATGCTATAAGGCACGTTTTCTAACGTTTTAATAATTCTCATGGCTCTTCTTTGAACCTCTTCAATTTATCAACATCCTTCATGAACTGTGGGCACCAGAACTTGATACAATATTCCATCAGTGGCAGCACTCATGCCAAATATTGAGGTAAAATAACCTCTCTACTCCTACTCAAGATTCTCTTGTTTATGCATCCCAGGATCTACGCATCTTTTGGCCACAGTTTGACGCTGGGAGTTCATGTTCAGCTGATTATCCACCCAAACCCCAAAATCTTTTTCACAGTCACCGCTTCCCAGAATCAAGTCCCCCATCATACAAGTATGGCCAATATTTTTTGGTCCTAGATGTTTCCAGTTAGCCATATTAAAATTCATATTTTTTGCTTGTGTCCAGTTTACTAAGCAATCAACGTCACTCTGTATCAGTGCCCTGTTCTCTTCATTATTTACTACTGCTCCAGTGTTTGTGACATCTGCCAACCTTCAGTGATTATTTTATTTCAGGTCATTAATAGAAATGTTAAATAGCATACGGCCAGGCTAACAAAACGCAACTGTTTGATGATGATTCCCCATTTGATCTACATTAATTCCCCTCTTTTAATTCTTTATTGAGCTACTCTGTTATCTTGTCCCAGGACTGATATCAGGTGGACAGGCCTTAGATACATAGCACAGACCTCTCCCACTTGAGTTAATAGAGTAGCAGTAGTAGACTGTCATCCTTTGTGTGGGCTAGCAACTAGAGGAAGATGTGAGTACACATTAGAAACACAGTGGGTTTCAAAGCTCTTTGCTGATGGTAAAGCATGTTGACTCATGAATCCTATGTTCTGAGGACTGGGTGATTCACTAGTTAGACCCCGGTTTCCTCCAATCTGTCCTTGTTTCAGTCTCATCTCCTTGTCCCAGTCCCAATATCTTTCCCTGCCACCTCTCCAGACCCAACTCCTCATTCCTCTGCGTTCTAGTAAGACTACATTCTTCTTTTCCTTGCTGCCTGAGCACCAACAGGGAGAGTGTTCACAGAAACTGTTGACCTGTTTTAGCTGAAATTTTCCAGAATAATTCAGCCTGAGACATGCTACAGTTAAAGTTTGGCAAAATTATAAGCAATTGAAGGCTTAAAATGGAAAGTGTCAGCTAACTTTAACTATAATCATTGCTTCCTATGCCTCCTATAAAATTTCATACCCACTTTAAAAAATAATTCAATAGGAATTTTCTCTCTAAAATTCAGATTTTGTCCCGTAGGTCTTGAATCTTTCAACTGTATAAAATTTTTTTGTTGATATGCATTCAGTCTCTTTCATATCAGTGAAAACTTCCATTGGGTCCTCTCTTATCCAGCTGTATGAAACTTTACTCATAAAAGATTCTTCAGATATGGTCATACTATTGTGTTATTGTCATGGTATAATTCCCCACTCTGAACCTTAGCGTCCAAAAGATGGGGTACCAGCATGAATTCCTCTAAGTTCAATTACCAGCTTAGTACTTGTAGCGCTGCCACCAACCAGGAATTCCAATGCCTGGTACACTCTGGTCCCCTCAAAACCTTGCCCGGGGACCCCCAAGACCCAGTCCATCTGGATCTTAACACAAGGAAAGTAAACCCTTTCCCTCACCATTGCCTCTCCCAGGTTTCCCCTCCCTGGGTTACCCTGGAAGATTACTGTGATTCAGACTCGTTGAATCTTAAAACAGAGAGGAAAATTCACCTTCCCCCCTCCTTCTCTTTCCCCCTCCCAGACTCTCCCTGAGAGAGAAAGTAATCCTAACACAGAGAGAAAATTAACCTTTCTTTCCCCATTCCCTCCTTTCTCCCTGCCAATTCCCTGGTGAATCCAGACCCAGTCCCCTGGGGTCTCACTAGTATAAAAAAACGATCAGGTTCTTAAACAAGAAAAGCTTTTAATTAAAGAAAGAAAAAACAGTAAAAATTATCTTTGTAAATTTAAGATGGAATATGTTACAGGGTCTTCCAGCTGTAGACACTGGGAATAGGCTCCCAGCCTAAGTATACAAGTACAAATTAAAATCCTTTCAGCAAAATACAGATTTGACCTCCTTCCAGCCAAATACACATTTACAAATAAAGAAAACAAACATAAGCCTAACTCGCCTTATCTACCTAGTACTCACTATTCTGGACATATAAGAGACTGTATCAAAGAGATTGGTGAGAAACCTGGTTGCACGTCTGGTCCCTCTGAGCCCCTAGAGTGAACAACAACCAAACACTAAAAGCACACACACAAACTTCCCTTCCTCAAGATTTGAAAGTATCCTGTCCCCTGATTGGTCCTCTGGTCAGGTGACAGCCAGGCTCACTGAACTTAACCCTTTACAGGCAAAAGAGACATGAAGTACTTCTGTTCTATTAACCCTTGACTATCTGTTTATGACAGTTAAAATTCACCTCTTTAGAGTCAATAAAGACTTAGCTGTGCTAGACCGTTCGTGCAGTGTTGTTGTAGCCATGTCAGTTTCAGGATATTATATAAGGTGGGTGAGGTATATACTTTATACTTCATCATGAATAGTCCCTTAGAATATGTGCTAACTAATTATGCTGAACTTTCTGTTCAGTCTTGCATATAGCTGTGACACTCTTAATATGTTTTCCCAGACCTGAGGAAGAGCTCTGTGTAATTAAGAAGTTTGTCTCTTTCACCAGCAGAAGTTAGTCCAATAAAAGATATTACTTCACCCATCTTGTCTCATTGTTCATGGCTGCGCACGATATTCCATCTGGCTTCTAACAAATTTCTTGTTCGGTATCAATTCTGTTTTTTTATTCTATTCCTCTGCTAATACATGCTAGTATCTTCGATTTTTTTTAACTGCTGCTGTGCAACAGAATGATGGTTTTAATGATTTTTCTACAATAACCTCTAAACTCTCTTTCCTAATCAATGTGCTGGATTATAGTCCTGTTTATCCCACTTTTTTTTTCTGTTTGGTTCCTTTCTCCTGTATTATTTACTTTATATCTGAGTAAATAAAACTGAATTTGTCATCTTTTGACCCATTTAAATTATTTAGAATCTAGTGGCTTTTTTCCTTTAAATGTTGTACTGCCCATTCCTCTGCAAAGTGCAAATTTCTTGGTCTTGTTTTTTAATATTTATGTTGAAATATATAAAGAAAAGATCTTCTGGTCTGGAGATGACCTAATAGGAAAGCATGGAAAATATTCTTTACCCTGTAGCCTAATTTGTAATCTTATTCCATGATTCTTTATCTTAACTGTTAATAATGAGTGCTGAATTTGACAAAAAAATCCAAGTATGCACTCTCCTTAGAGGTATAAATAATCTGTATGTAAAGGTAACTGCTCTTATGTAGACTTCTTTTACATGTGGCAGAGAAACTTAAATTTTATCAAAGAAACAAATTTTCCTATTCCTTTTCTATTGACTCCTTAGTCAATATTTATTCAAATGTAGACACAAAAGTGCCTGCTCATAGCTCAAGGAACTTTTTAAAGAATTTGAAATACACACAACCAGAGGAATAAGAAGGCATACCCCCAGCATATTAACTCTTGCACATCATCTTCCTTTATGAATTTAAACCTACCCAGTTTCCTCATGAAATCCCTCAATCTGCCCCTTCCGCAACTGCCTGTGAAAATAGATGGGTCTTGTTGCACATGCCAAAGATTTGTCAATGCGGGGTCTGACAGACCAGATTCAAGATTAATTTTGGGCCCCTGATTATGAAATTGACTGCACGTGGTGACAGGGTAATTGAAATTTCCAAGACTTATTGGGGTGAGGTACCGGATATCTCTTCAAAAATTCCCTGACATCAGTTCCTTTTGTAAGCTTGAGTTACAGTTAAGTGTTCTTAACTGTCACAATATCACATGGGTAGAGAGTTGTACTTTTTGAGGTAGCTTGGTCCCAATGTATGCAAAGATACATAGATCAGGATCACCAGTTTTTAAACTGTATCTGGAAACCAACAGGCAGTACTTGCAACTGTCACTTGAACTATCACTACCAACTATCACTCAAAGAACTATGGTGATAGGCATAGTATAAGAAATTATCAAGCTTCTTATACCATGCCTATCACCAGAGTTCTTCAAGTGATAGTCCAGATCATAGAATATTAGGGTTGGAAGGGACCTCAGGAGATCATCTAGTCCAACCCTCTATTCAAAGCAGGACCAATCCCCAGATTTTTACCCCAGTTCCCCAAATGGCCCCCTCAATGATTGAACTCTCAACCCTGGGTTTAGCAGGCCAATGCTCAAACCACTGAGCTATCCCTCCCCCCATATTCCACAGCTGGAGATTGCATATCCTGTATGCATGCATCGGAGAATCTTCTAATTAGTAATGCCTGTGGGGAGGTGCCCTTCAATCCCTTGTGTACTCAGGATGGGTATAAAGGGCAGAGCCATCTCCTGCCAACATCCTCAGGTCCTTCTTACTGCCATGGAGCAGCTCTGTTCAGAGAAACTTACCTCTTTTAGTTAGTTGGCAGTGTTAGCTAGTCAATCTTTGCGGGGCTGTCAAGCCTACCATCCGCCAACGGGACTGATACCCCCTTGGTTCCCCATGGAAGACCACAAGTCACCTTGAAGCCCTGCCCCTCATGTGAAGTACGTCACATGATGTATCTCATTCCCCTCAGCAAGAGGCGTGTTCTGCAGGTCCTTTTTGAAGCAGACCCAGAGTTTGAGGGAGTCTCATGTAAAGATATTCCTTCTCAAGTAGTCCATGCATCCAGGTATGGGCCCCATCCTCAGCCTGTCAAGGATCAAAGGTATTTGAGGTCTGCACTTGAGGCATTTTCAGAACGATCCAAGAATGCCTCCCAAATCAGCCTCAGTACTGTGAAAACACCAGGATCAGCTGGACACCAAGCAGAAGTCCTCAGGAGAAAAGAGGCACTGAACATCTTCCCCAGGCTCGGACATTAAACCTCATAAGACGACACGGTTGTCAGATATCAAAGGTCCCTCAAAGCTGAGGAAAAGCTCTCCCTGAGCACTGAGAGGAGTGCTAGCTGAGATGACCCAGACATTCTGCAGGTATCACTTAGCACTGTCTGAGCCATACTGCATCATGGTACCAGGCCCAACTCCACCTCACAAGGTGCCAACAACAGTGCAAGCAACACTGCAGCTTCAGTCCACCCCAGTGGCCCAGGAGTTAGGGCCTCCCCCCATACACATGGGGAAGTCTCCTGGCCCCTTCAGAAATGCAAGCACCATATGTCAGTTCCACAGTCCAGTTTCCTGGGCCTAGTGTTGCCTGCAGGAAGATCTCTCTGCCCCTTGGGACTGGTACCATTGGTGCTGCCAATGCCAGGGAGGACTCTCCCCCTCTCAGAGGACTGCTCCTGTCATCCTCGGCCCATATTTATTCACAGCCAAAACCACATGTTCACACCAGGGAAGGGAGCCCAGCCTCTAAAGCATTATGATCCCAGTATCAATCTATACTAATATTGCGACAGCTGGTACCAGCCTCTTTGGCCTCCAGAGGCATATGTGGGCTCCGGGAGAACCTCATTTTGCCATGAGTTTGCCCTTTCCAGTGTATTCCAGGTGTTGGTTGGCATCTCCTCACCTGAAGGAGCCCCATTAATCTCTACATGCCAAGGATGAGGGGCACGGCAGCAGCACCCAGTCTGGACAACACCGCCTTGTCCTTTCCAGCTGAAGCCCTGGTGCCAGAGTAGGTATTGGCTGCATTGTAAGATCATAAAGTGTTCTATGACTAACGGCAACTTTAGAGAACACAGAAGCAAATTCCAGGCTTTGGTGTCAGAGGGGCAGCTGGACACTAAAATTGATCTTCAAATGGCCTTATGGGCCACAGATGCAGCCTCCTGGGCAATGGCTGCTGTATTCATTGTGTCTCTCATCCTTGGGAATTCCAAGGGAGCTACACACTACAATTGGGGACCTCTGAAGGTTGCTTCTTGTTTTACAAAAAGATGGATGAGGCCATGAGGTCACTTAAAGACTCTAGGGCCACACTCAGGTTCTTGGTGGTCTACACCTCAGCCACTAAGAGCATTTTACACCAGGAGGTTCAGTCCCTCTTATCTCTCAGTGCCATAGAAGAGGTCATCTTGCAGCAAAAGAGAAAAGGATTTTGTTCAAGATATTTTCTCATCCCCCCACAAAAAGTGAGGTCTGTGAGCTATCTTGGGACATAAGGGGCCTGAACACCTGCCTCAAAAGTCTCTGGTTCCGGATGGTATCCATGACATCCAGCATCCTGTCCCTAGATCAGAAGGAGTGGTATGCTGCCCTCAGCCTTCAGGATTCATATGTCCACAGCACAATTCACTGAGCCCACAAGTGCTTCCTGAGGTTTGCATTAGGAAACAATCACTACCAGTGCCAAGTTTTGCCATTTCAGCTCTCAATGGCACCCACATTATTTACAGTGGTGGAGGTCTAATTCAGAAGGATAGGTGTCCAGGTGTTTCCCTACTTTGACAACTGGACTAGTCAGAGGTCACGCAGAGCCCCAGGGGTGAAGATAATATTTGAGATGCTGTCACATCTGGGCCTGCTGGTGAACATAATGAAATTGACCCTTAAGCCCATATGACCAAGAGTGTTCATAGGGACTGTGATGGATGCTACCAAGGCCTTGACCTGCCTGGCACCCAGAAGATTTGAGACCTTGCAGAACTTGTGCTTTGATCTACAGTCCAACTCCAAACTTAGATAAGAGACTGCCTCATGCCGATGGTCCTCAAGCCAGCACCTTCGACACACCATATGCCAGGTTCCACTTTAGTCAGCTTCAGGCATAGATACTGTTAACTTGCTGCAGGCAGCATTTGGATTTGCTAGTATACATCTAACCATCAGTCCTTCAATCTCTGGACTGGTGGAAATATTCCCCACATCTCCTGCAGTGGAGTCCCATTCTCTACAGATCCTCCATCCAGGATCATACTTAAAGTTGCTTCCATGATTGGATGGGAGGCACATATGGCAACCTTTTGGCCCAGGGCCAGTGGTCAGTGGTGGAGAGGTCCTCATGGACAAAGATACTGGAATATGGCCTATGCACAATGCCTGAAGAGTATTCCTACTGGACATTCAGGGCTGTTCCATTTGGATGATGTCGGACAACATGGCTGCAGTATTTTACCTCAGCAAGCAAGAAGGGACCAGATCATTATGACCCTGCCAGGAAGCAGTGCAACTATGGAAGTTTATCATGAGGCATGATGTAAATTGTTAGCAGTTGACTTGATAGGGCTAGACAACTTAGTGGCAGACAATCTGAGCAGACATTTCCTGAGGAATCATGAATGTTCAATTAATTGAGAGGGTCTCTTCTTGGTTTTTGCAAATGGGGGACCTCACACAAAGACCTGTTTGTCATAGATGTTGTCTAAGTGGGGGAAAGGGCTCAGTGTCCTGGTTGGATGCATTCCTCCTCCCCTGGATAAAGGCATTCTTCTACACTTTCTTCCCTCCCCCCCCCGCCCCCTAGTTCTGCTGCTCCCAAAGGTGTTGCAGAAGATCCAGCATGAGAAGGCTACAGTGATCTTCCTGGCCCAGCATGCCAAGATAGACCTGGTATTCAGTGCTGTGCAACTTCTTCATAGTGCTCCCAGCCTCTCTTCTGGTGACCTTGAATCTTCTGACTCAGAATGAGGGCAGGTTTCTGCACCCAAATCTCCACTCCCTCCCCCTGACTGCATGGACACTTACTGGTTGATGCTGTCAGAGAGCTCGTGCTCCAGCACAGTGCAGGAGATACTGATAAATAGCAGAAAGGAATCAACCAGGAACTTGTTGGCACAGATCCTAACAAGCATCAATTCCAGTCCACCCACTAGGAATGCTGTGAGGAGAATCCAAGCCCCTGTGCTCTGAATGTCTGGTGTGTTTCAAGCCTGTGGCATCTGAATGGAGTCCAGCCACTGCCCAAATCTTCAGATCTCTAGGCACACACTCAGGGCACGGACCTTCTCTCTGGCACCCCCATCTAAGTGTAGGAACTTGCTATCTAGATGCCTAGCCATTCTGGGCAAACCGCTGACCCTTTAGACTCCCCAGTATTTAAAAAAAAACCCTCCCCCATGATTCCACACCAGAGGCATGAAACTTCTGGTTTACAGTTTAACGCTACAAAAATTGGAGAGAGTCCAACGGAGGGCAACAAAAATGATTAGGGGGCTGGAGCACATGACTTAGGAGCAGAGGCTGAGGGAACTGGGATTGTTTAGTCTGCAGAAGAGAAGAGTGAGGGGGGATTTGATAGCTGCTTTCAACTACCAGAAAGGGGGTTCCAAAGAGGATGGATCTAGACTGTTCTCAGTGGTAGCAGATGACAGAACAAGGAGTAATGGTCTCAAGTTGCAGTGGGGGAGTTTTAGGTTGGATATTAGGAAAAACTTTTTCACTCAGAGTGGTGAAGCACTGGAATGGGTTACCTAGGGAGGTGGTGGAATCTCCTTCTTTAGAGGTTTTTAAGGTCAGGCCTGATAAAGCCCTGGCTGGGATGATTTAGTTGGGAATTGGTCCTGCTTTGGAGCAGGGTGTTGGACTAGATGACCTCCTGAGGTCCCTTCCAACCCTGATATTCTATGATTCTCTCGAGGACACACAGTAGTCAGACATCCTATTCTAACATCTTAGTGCCCTGCTATATTTAATCATTTAAAGTACAGATTACAGATTTCCCAAAACAGTGAAACATCCTAACCACAATGTTCCTCACTAGTTCACTTTTTCCTTGAGAGTTCTTGGGGCATCATCTGTGTTCCATTGAGCAGGCAGACAGGTAGCATCTTCCACCCGCTTTCTTCCGTCCTGCTACAGCAGCCTCCCTTATCATGCTCTGCTGCAAAATGGCTCTCTTCTCCAGTTCCCCCTGAGATACCTTTATAGATGACTGCTGGGGTGACCTGCTTCTTTTGTTCTTTACCAGGTAACTGTCCATTACTTCCAAACCTTCTCGTAAAGCAAGAGGAAGAAGGGTTTTCTCCCAGCAAAAGCAAATTTTGTCCATGTGTTTTACTTTGAATATGTTGTTTGCAGTGTTGTTGTAATTGTTTTGGTTCCAGGACATATGAGAGACAAGGCGGATGAGGTAATATATTTTGTTGGACTAACACAAGTTGGTCAAAATTTCACTGGACCAAGCAGGTGTCTAGCATATACTGGAGTAACTCTATCATTTGAAACATTAGTATTCTCCTTAAGCTCTTTGCAGGTGCATCTCACAGCCATATTGGCCATACATCCACTGATTGACCACTTCTGTCTTTCCACACCCAGTGGCAAAGAGGTTCCTGGATGGCATCTCTACAATCTTTCTGCCACCTAAGTACCCTGCCCCAGCATGAGACCTCAATCTGGGTCCTCTCATGAAGGCCGCATTTAAGCCATTGGCAGCATGTTCATTTTCCTCTCCGTCTCTGTGTGTGAAAGTTGCCTTTCTCCTGGTAGTTACCTTGGCCTGGCGGCTGGGAGAGAGACAGGCTTTGATGGCAGGAGCACCATACACTATCATACATAAGAGCAATGGTATCCCACCCTAGATTCCTGCCTAAGTGGTATTCAAATTCCACATCAATAAAACCATCAATATGGCTGTATTCTTACCGAAGTCTCATGCGGAAAGGGTGGAGCAGTAGTTACATACATTGGATGTGAGAAGGACACTGCTATTCTACTTGGATAGGACTAGGTACTTTCAGAAGTCTACCAGGTTTTTTGTTGCTTATGGAGAGAGGGTTAGGGGGCAGGCAATGTCTGCCCAGAGAGTATCTAGCTGGATAGCCCAGTGCATTGCTTTATGCTTTTGCCTGGCAGCGGCACCTCCCACTGTCAGAGTACTAACTAATGCATTCCACCAGAGTGCAGGCTGCATTAGCAGCTTCCCATAAGGGACATTTGCAAGTCAGCAACTTGATCATCTGCTCACACATTCACAAAGCATAATGCACTATTGCAGGGATTGGCAACCTTTGGCACGCGGCATGCCTGGGTAAGCACCCTCACGGGACCACCAAATAATTTTATTTAAAAAATTACTAAAAATACTTGGTCCAAAAATGGTAGGCGAGCTCTTACTAATTGTTTGTCTTGCTGCCAACTCAGGGGTATGGCTCCCACTATTTAGTCACCTTTGGGGATGCCATGATCAAGACTAAGTGAAATAATCACAATTTTTAACAATATCTGTTTCCATAGAAAGGAAAAAAAAAACATTTAAGAGAGCACCACAAATGATATAATACAAGAGAGAAACTGGTGACTTCCAGTACAATCTCTTCTGTATATCTCTCTGCGAAAAGCTGTAACAGAGAATACACCATTGGGGGTGTACTACCTCTGGGGGTGCTTTTTTCCTGGTAAATTAGGACCAATGTATATTATTTCCCCAAAGTGTAGCTAATTCAATTTTAATATCTTATTAGATACCTAAAACTGTTTGTGTAGGGGCAAGGGAATCCTGTTGCTTATTAATAAATAATCAGACAGTTTATATTTGGGGAAAGTAAGCAGCCTTAACTAAATCCTATGAAATTGAAGAAAATATTAAAATTAGTTACCTAGAATAAGACATTTAAGGATCTGTTCTAAGACAGGCAAATGATGAATATTAGGAATCTTCAGTCCAGTTATGTCCCACTGTTTCTCTGTTTACCAATGTTTAGCCCCTGTTTCCTCTCCAGAATTTAGTCTAATCACTTGTTGATTAACAGGAGAAAAGTCTTTTAAGTTGCAAAATTTTAATATTCCAGCAAAATCATTACTAAACCTGGGATGCTGGAATGAGAGGGGTCAGGGGGCCATGACCCTCCCACTTTTTGAAAGTGGCTGGGCCTGCTGATCCACATTTTGCCACAGGCCCCACTGCTGCCCCTCCTCTTCTCCATGAGGCCCCGCCCCCCGGCCAGGCTGGCTGCTGGAGCCCAGTCGGGGAGACCGGGGAGCTGTGGGGAGCTGAAGACTCTTTACCTGCCCTGAGCAGAGTCTGGAAGGTGGAGACATGGGCCGGGGGCTACTCTCAGGTCCACCCCACCTCGGGCAGCTGGCAGAGTCCAGGCTTCCCATCCCCACTCTAGCTTCTGACTTGGGCATGGGCAGGGCCTCAGGGGAAAGAGGGGTAGAGGTGGGAGTGGAGTGGCTCTGGTCCCCTACTTTTGGGAAGGCTCCACCACCCCTGTTTAAAACTAATCCCCTGTTAACTTCCTCTCATCAGTCCATGTTGAAGTCTTTGGGAGGTTTTTATTGGGGTGGTTTCTTCTGCAGTCGTCTGTGTGTGTCAGTTTGCTTGTGAAGTGCTATGTTTGAGCAGAGTAGTAGAGTGTGTGTGTGTGTGTGTGTGTGTGTGTGTGTGTGTGTGTGTGTGTGTGTGTGGTGCTCACTCGAGTGTTTTCAGATCTTTTTCTTTCTCTTTTCCTGAAATTATAGGAAAGCATGCCTCCTTCAGTTGTGTGCTCTCTCTCTTTCATTGGCTTCATGCTTTCTGGTTTGGCTTAAATGACATTTCTAGCTCCTGAGTATGCCATCTGTTTAATGATATGCAACATTTCTTTAATTGCCTTTGTTCTTCTTATGGCAAGATAGACCCAGTTTATTTTTAAAAGTAATTGGAACCTTCTTTTTATTTGGTCCATTTTTTGAGATGTTTCAATTTTATTAGCATTTGAAAGAAAATAAAATTCTGTTTTCAAAAAGTCCATGCTCCTGTTCTTTATACAAAAGGATTTAGTTCTCAACACAGTCTTTTTAAATTAAATACTGTACTTCTTACAAAGTCTTCAGCTTTAAATAATTAGAGTTGTTTCTTTGAAAGGATAATTCTTGTCTTTTAGAGTTGAGAGTTTGCTTGTGCACTGCCAATAATTAATTACCCATCACTATAAATATTCTACATGTAAATGTACTCTAGATTAGCAAGGTCCCTAGATTCCATGTTGGTACATAAAGCATTTTACCATTTACACAGCAATGACATTAAGAGCTTTGCATTTAGCTAACATATTTGCAGGTATGCATTTCACAAAGGCATCTATCATTTCAACATTTAAGAAGTAAACGTTTAAAACATCTCCAATTAAACATGTTTTTCTCTATAACTTCTAAGAATACAAGCAGATTTTCTGGCAAGAGAGTGGGGGTTCATAGAGCCCAGTTTACCTAGATTTGTTGCTCTGATAGCACACTCTACATTTCTTGTTTACTGTTAGGCCTCTGCTTAAAATGGTAGCGTTTTCTATGGTCTGTCCCCTTGAGGTTTACTCATCTTTGGGAGACAGAAGCAGGAAGCTTCTGGAATTTCTTTGATCAGCTTTAGCATTTTGTAATATAAGTAGCTATACATGTATATTATTATAATTCCAAGCATCCTGGCTATAACATCCTTCTAGCTATAGCTTAATATTCAGTAAAGATGCAAACAGTTTTAATGATGTACAAAATGTTGTTATAATTATATAAATCTAATTTTTGCCTCAATATTGAGGTCTCTCCCACACAATATGCACCGCAGCTCAAAACATCAGTAACAAACTGAACTGCAACCCATATCGTCCTTCTAATCTTCATGCACATGTCGAGCAGTAAGTAAAGATGTGCAAGAAAACATCCTTGGGCTGTATTCATATGTGCCCATAGCAAAACTATCCTGCATGTTGTTGGAGATTTCTTAACTACGCCAGTGTGCTACTTACTGGCCATATAATCCATGAATTCATTACAGCTGTACCTGCCCACATTGCACAATAAGATCTAGAAATTCCTCTGATTACTGTGGCTCTGCAAGCCAAGTGATGGATTCGAAGCTTGTGCATCAGGCAGTGTGTCTAGGGTAGCCACATGAATCTCTCTCAGTTCTTCCATTCGTTAAAAGCTCTCATTCATGAAACTGAATA
Organism: Gopherus evgoodei; assembly: GCF_007399415.2. Lineage (NCBI taxonomy): Eukaryota > Metazoa > Chordata > Testudines > Testudinidae > Gopherus > Gopherus evgoodei. The sequence goes on along the minus strand of NC_044327.1, from coordinate 71,295,471 downwards.
TTTCTCAGTACTCTGAATTTAGGATTTCAGTATTTTAACTAAAACTTACTATTCATAAATTATTTCCTTTATTTCCTAGAGAGTGTCAAGTATATTCAATTTTATTTCTTAGAAATGTTGTTTTGACACTATCAAGATGTGTCAAGTGAACCAGAGTCCATTTCAGAGTTGCACATCATTTTGCTTAGGTTTTAAAGAGCAGGCAATTATACTGGCAGGTATCAGAGTTAGACAGTGAGGAAGTGAATGATTTTTAAAAGCTTAAGCAGAGCTTGCCAAGACAGAGGCTGATTTCCGTGGTCCCCAAGGGACACTACATTTCCAAAGCATGGAGAAACCAATTCCCCTTCTGGAACAGTTTTTCTTGTCTCCTCTTCTCTGACTGGTGTCGTTATTGTTGCTATGGTGAATAAATGAATGCTTCATGATGCCACTGGAAAAGTCAGCATTGACGTCTTTTGCAAACAGCTAATAGTCCGCCCCCATACCTTTTTTATGAGTCTAGTCTGTCTGGCTAATTGTGCAAACTAATTTAAAATGTTTCTCAATGTAAGCCACCTTTTGTGAACCTTTCATTAAAAAGCTGGTCTACTGAATTGTCAGGAATACTGAAGAATGTATCTACCAGCATGCATCTATAAATATAATAAATAGCAGTCTGTTGAAAGAAAAAGTGGTTTGAAGAAAAAAATCAGACCTATATAACAATAGGTCATTTATTTAAGTTATAAAGTATTTTTTTCTGAAAAACTTGCTTTTCATATTGAGTGGTTTTCTCTTGAATACAGAGTTATGTAGCAATACAGAATAGTCCTTCTCAAGCTCATGAGTAACAGTTATTGATGAATTGTATTTTGCATCATTCCTGCAACACAGGCTGCTTCTTCTCAGATGCTTGTGATTACGTTTTTTTTCTAGAGACTGCAGTACCACCTTATCTATTTGGGAGATGTTTATGATGTCTTACTATGTACTGAAACAGACTGTGGTGCTGCATTATTCTTCTCATGTCTGGCAAAAAATGGAAGAATTAGATTGTGAAAAAGATAATAGCATTGAATGCTAGCTACTGAAATTAAACGTAAATTATTTGTAATGATTTGTAAATAAGACTTTTCATCTAGGTTGAAAGACAGTGCAGCAAAGAATATTTAAGGGGTGAAATAAATGGTTGATACTTGGTTTATCCCCTTTCAACAAACAGGCACATTGTTGATGGTAACATGCCAAGAGATACTAGGGGTACTGGGGGGAGAAAATGGGAGAAGGGCAGTTTGAACACCCCACTGACTTAATACTACTTTCTTTTTATTCAAAACACAAACCATTCTCAAGGGTTTCTTGGTTTACTAAGGAGTTTCAGCAATCTGGTATTCTACAGTGTAAACAGAAAGAAGCCACATGTATTGAAAAGCTGTGGTGTGTATTTTATTGGGAACTATTTTTAAAAAGAGCTTCAGTGCAACCTTTTTATCGATTGCTGGCAGACTAAAAGAGATGTTTTTTCTTACATTTGGTAACATCTGTATGTGCAGCTCACATTTTATTCTCTCACTCTTAAAAAATATATTCTATATTGTGTTGCTTTAGGGGCACAGCCAGCGACGAAATGTGCAATTTCTACATTATGTATTACATGGAGGCCAAACATGCTGTTTCATACATGACCTGTACACAGAATATAAACCCGGATATGTTCAGAAACATTCCACAGGAGGCAAATATTCCTATTCCAGTCAAGTCTGATATGATCATGATGACACATGAACATCATCATGAAGGTAAAAAAAAATTGTCTGAAGTTGGTTTTACTCTTTGTTTGTTATATGAGAGACAGGCTTAACTATGCAATTTGTATATAAGGATTTTTATAAGAATCTAGATATGTTCTTTTGAAATTTATGAAATGCATAAGTCTGAGATGCCATTGTTAATAAATGCTGATTTGTTGGTAGCAGTGATTTGTGGACGTTTGCTTTATTAGTCTTTTATCTACTTCTTTATTCAGGATTGCCATGTTTCCTTCTTCTCATGGTCCAGCAATGTTTTTATCATTACATTACATGGCTGCCCGTGCAACTAAGGTGTCTCTCAGTTTTTCCAAAGTGTCATATCCTATATTGCCCATTAAGAAGTGTTTAGTACTGTAGTTTCCCTGTCCCATTTGCTGCGTAGTTCAATACATCACTTCCATGATATTTTTAGCTTCTGCTAGTTGAATGAGAGAGCCCCAAGGTTTTGCCACACACTGAGCTCTCTCATACATTGCTCCAGCTCTAGACTGTGTATCAGGCATTCATAAATAAGCATGTGTTATCTGCTGGGTTAGAACATAGACTAGAAGCCAGATATCCTAGGTTCTGTCTCCAGCTACCAGTTCATTGTAGTCCTGATCTGAAATCCATTGAAGTCAGTAAGAGTCTTCCGTAGAAAGTAGTTTTAAACTCTCTCTGACTTGCACATTTTTAAAATTGGTGTAATGCCAATCTCTCTTTGTTTCACAAAAACTTCGTTTGTAAAGCACTTCCATCCTATGATCTGAAAGTAATATATTGTAATGTCACTAACTCTTCCTGTTTAATTTTAGAATACTTAATTGCAGTGGTCAGCTGTATGAAACTTAATATATTATGTTTTAATAATCTCATACATGTATATCATTTACTGTACTACTGCTTTGTCTGTTTTCCCCAAGCAATAGAGACATATAGAAAGCAAGTGCTTGAGTTCACTAAACAAAAAAAAAAAAGGAAAAGGAAAATGTTAAATTCAGTCCATATACAGAGATTATTGGTATATTCTTAACCTTCTTTAGAAACCAAGAAAACAGATGATAGTTCTTCACTGAAGCAGCCAAAAAGAGAAGAGGAAGAGGTTTTGGATCAAGGTACGTATAATAAACCCTAGCCATATTTAAAAAAAAAGATTAATTAACTTAAATCACTGGTAAACCACATCCTGATTATATTATGAATTAATGTACTAGTATTGTTCTTTCCTTTTATCATCTAAAATGTAACGCATTCTTTACAACTATGTTGCTGTCCTTTATATAATGAATAATTCAGGAGGTATTGGTCAATTACCGGTCTCCAGCCTTGCAGGTAAAATTCATTAGTGCAATTTAATCTCATTAGATTTCTCTGTTCCTGGTTTAATTTGCGTAACACCATTCTAATTTATCTGTCTATTCACAGTGCCGTAGCATGGGTTCACAGGACTGGTGGTTGTCTTACAGAATGATAATTGAATAACTGTTCTATTATGTTTTTATTTCTTTAATATGAAAGTATATATTAAATTAACAATCTATATGTGAGCTATTATTAGAAAACCATTTGAACAAAATCAGGGAAATTAAGAGTTAAAATTTTATTAAGAATGGCGTAGCAATCTTACATTCCTAAGTGTGGAATAATATGGGAAGAAGACCTATATACATATAAGGGAGTACTATCTTGTGCTTTGTATTGATGCAATATGTAATGAGTTGAGCAGAGTGTAACAGGGTTAATACTGAGCCTTTTTTTGCTATATTTAAATTGACATGTTTAAAATGTATGTACCAGTGTATTGCATATACATGGTTTGCAAAACATCTGCTATGAATCTTGTTCCTTTTTAATGCTTCTCAGAAGATACTGCATCACATCAGCCATTAACAGGTATATTAAAATTCGGCAGTATTTCTGGTTCTTTTGGACCAAATATAATACCAGTTCACTTGTTAAGAATATTGATTTGATATTACATTTTTCCCAAGGAGACACTATAATGTCAGTGAAGTTTGATGCATTTTTACTTGAATGTAGTTTGCCTTTTCAGTTTGGAAGTGCACAGTAAGACATAAGTGGAACTGGTAGATTATTGTAATGAGTTAAGTTGTCAGAGTTAATTTTATGTTAAAGGATAAGATTTTCAAAAGTGCACTCACCATTAGCCTTACTCTGGTGCCATTGAGGACAATGGTAAAACTTCCTTTTACTTTGATGGGTAGTGAGTTAGGCCATTGCTAAGAGCTTTTGAGTACCTCATCCAAAGTGGTACATTTACCACATGCACAAAACCACTTTGTAAAGTAAATGATTCAAATCACTAAAAGTTACAAATAAATAAATTGGAATTCAGAAAATCATAAGTTTTAGAGCAACTTGACTAAAAGTACTTTAAATTACTAAAGCCTGTTTTTACAATTGTGTATTTAAAACGCATCTTTAAGGAGGTCTACAATGGAGTTGGCCTTGTAATTTCCAGCTCAAAGAAACATCCCACAATAAATCTGATCAAGCTTGTGCACTAAATATCAAACGTTGCCACCGTGGCATAAGCCACGAGATGGGTTAGCCACCTGATTGTGTACGGAGGGCTTCAGATAGGATCATACTCGGGGCGGCTAGCCCATCCTGCCATTCGCAGTGCTCCAGGTACACTTCTATTTTTAATGTGCAAGCTGTGTCAGATAGCACAGGTACTTCTGCCTGAACTGAAAATTACACTTCTGGCTCCAGAGTAGATGCACCATTAGTCTACTCCAGCTGTATATTTTTATAAAGTAGTAAATTTAGGCTAATCATTCTTATTTGATGTTTCAGTCCAATACTAAATAAATCAGTCATTTTGTAAACACCGAAAAAGATTTACTGTGAGAAGCAACTTGTACCTTGGTCATGGCCACATTAACAATGAGTACTATAATATTTAGGAAGGTCTTGTTTTCTGTTTGTTTGATAGCATTCAGTAATGTTCAGAACACATTTATTTTTCTTAAAGATGTGATTTGAAACACTTCCAGTAGTTTTCAAAGAACAATATCTGCAATGCAGTCTTGTTTGCTATGAGACCACTATTTGGTGTGCACATCTTCATCTAACTTGTTTCTATGGAAACTGGATCTCCATTGTATTGTCCATTTGAAGTTAGTTGTGTTTTAAGACATCAAAACCCTTGAAGAGCCTAGATTAGGGAATTTTGTTTTGTATTCTTAAATGTTGATTGGGCCAGAGTCTCCTCTCATTCACACCACTTTTACGCCATTATAGTTTCATTGACTTGAGTGGAGTTATTCCTTTTTACACAGGTGCAACGAAGGGAGATTCAGACCCACTGATTTTTGCTTTTTGTCTTTAAGATTTTTCCTCTTCCTAGCAGCTGTTGAGTGTTGGTATAAATCATGTCTTTCTTTGTATTTATAAGCCACTGCTACAATGATACAATCACACAGAAATTATATCAAAATAGACGCTAACAGAGGAGAGAGAATTCCACAGTTCTTTGCAAACCACACAGTCAGAGATGTCTGTGGACACAAAAGCACATCAACTCCCATTCACAAAAGACTGGCTCAGGCTAGTAAGGTGTACAAAGATACTAGGGAACTGAAGGTGGCCTATTAAATTGCATGCAGTTATGAGTGTTCTTTTTTTAATAAAATAAGCCCTTAAATTTGCTCAGAGAATAGCTTCTTAGTGATAACTTATCCTTAATAATCTTTATTACTTATTGGAGAAGCATTTAAAAATACTGACACGTTTGAAATATCAGAAGGGTAGCTGTGTTAGGCCTGGTCTACACTACACTTTTAAACCGATTTTAGCAGCGTTAAACTGATTTAACGCTGTACCCATCCAAACAGCGAGGCCCTTTATATTGATATAAAGAGCTCTTTAAATCGGTTTCTGTACTCCTCCCTAACGAGAGGAGTAGCACTAAAATCGGTATTACCATATCGGATTAGGGTTAGTGTGGCCGCAAATCGACAATATTGGCCTCCGGGCAGTATCCCACAGTGCTCCACTGTGACCGCTCTGGACAGCAATCTGTAGTCAGATGCACTGGCCAAGTAGACAGGAGAAGCCCTGTGAACTTTGGAGTTTCATTTCCTGTTTGCCCAGCGTGGAGCTCTGATCAGCACGGGTGGCCATGAAGTCCCAAATCCAAAAAGAGCTCCAGCATGGACTGTACGGGAAATGCTGGATCTGACCACTGTATGGGGAGAGAAATCTGTTCTATCAGAGCTCCATTACAGAAGACGAAATGCCAAAGCATTTTAAAAAAATCTCCAGGCTATGATACAGAGTCCACAGCACAATGCTGCGTGACATGCGTAACGGAAAGCCAAACAATCAAATGGATGCTCATGGAGGGAGGGAGCGGGTACCAAGGACTCCAGCTATCCCGCAGTCCCCGAAAATTATTTGCATTCTTGGCTGAGCTCCCAATGCCTGTAGGGTCAAACACATTGTCCGGGGTGGTTCAGGGTCTGTCTTGTCAGTTTACCTCCTCTCCCCCTCCATGATAGAAAAGAGGAAAAAATTGTTTCTTGACTTTTTTCAATGTCACCCTATGTCTACTGCATGCTGCTGGTAGACAAGGTGCTGCAGCAATAAACAGTAGCATCCTCTCTCCACCCCTCCCCGGTGGCAGATGTTACAGTACAGAAGAACTGATAGCCATCCTCATCATGAGCCTGTGAGTGCTCCTGGCTGGCCTCAGGTGAAGTCGGCCAGGGGTGCCTGGGTAAAAATAGGAATGATTCCTGGTCATTCCCAGTAGATGGTACAGAACAGCTGGTAACCATCCTCATCATAGCAACTGGGGGCTGAGCTGCATCAGCCCCTTCCCTTTCCTGTGTAAAGAAAAGATTCTGTACTGCCTGGACTATCATAGCAGCTGGAGGCTGCCTCCCCCTCATTTTATCTCAGTAACAAGTCAGTGTTTCTTATTCCTGCATTCTTTATTACATCATCACACAAATGGGGGGGCACTGCCACGGTAGCCCAGGAAGGTTTGGGGAGGAGGGAAGCAACGGATGGGGTTGTTGCAGGGACACCCCCTAGAATGGCATGCAGCTCATCATTTCTGCGGGATCTGACACAGAGCGGCTGTGCTCTCTGGTTCTCTGATATGCTGGTTCTCTAGTACACTTGCCCCATATTCTAAGCAGGACTGACTCTATTTTTAGATACCATAAAGTAGGGATTGACTCGGAGTCATTCCCATTTTTGTCTTTGCGCCCTGAGCCGACCTCAGCCTGGGGCACCCATGACAGCAGCAGACAGTACAGAATGACAGATAACCGTCATCTCATTGCCAATTTACAATGGCACAGCAGACGGTACAGAACGACTGATAACTCTCTCTGCTGTCATGCGAAGGCAAATGAATGCTGCTGTGTAATGCTGCAGTATCGCCTCTGTCAGCGGCATCCAGTACACATACGATGACAGTAAAAAAAAAAAAAAAAGCTGAACGGGCTCCATGGTTGCCGTGCTATGGCATCTGCCAGGGCAATCCAGAGAAAAAGGACATAAAATGACTGCCTGCCATTGCTTTCCTGGAGGAAGGAATGACTGTTGACATTTACCCAGAACCACCCGCGACAATGATTTTTGCCCCCATATGAAAGTATCTTTCAGCCCAGAAAGTTTTTTTAAGTCATTTCCTATATTGTACCAGTATATCAAATACCACATTATCCACCCTGATCATTCATTGAAATTTGGTTTGTCTGTGAAAATTATTACAGACCTCCATGATGTAAAATTTATTTTATTGTAAGTGGTATGACTGAAGCCTTTTGAGAGTCATGCTGCCTTGAGCCAATAGAAGCCAGATGTTTTGTGAAGGTGAGGGGAGGTCACTAAAGGGAGAGAGAGAGTTAAAGAAGCTATATGGGTACGTCTGCACTACAGGATTATTCCGATTTTACATAAACCAGTTTTGTAAAACAGATTGTATAAAGTCAAGTGCACGCGGCCACACTAGGCACATTAATTCGGCGGTGTGCGTCCATAGTCCGAGGCTAGCGTTGATTTCTGGAGCGTTGCACTGTGGGTAGCTATCCCGTAGCTATCCCATAGTTCCTGCAGTCTCCCCCGCCCCTTGGAATTCTGGGTTGAGATCCCAGTGGCTGATGGGGCAAAAATCATTGTCGCGGGTGGTTCTGGGTACAGACTCACCCCTCCCTGAAAGCAGCAGACAACCGTTTTGCACCTTTTTTCCTGGGTGAACTGTGCAGACGCCATAGCACATCAAGCATGGACCCTGCTCAGATCAATACCGCAATCGTGGATGTTGTAAACACCTCGCGCATTCTCGTGCAGTCTCTGCTGAACTGGGACCTGCAAAGCCAGGCGAGGAGGAGGAGGCGGCTACGGCAGCGCGGCGACGAGAGTGATGAGGAGATGGACACAAAATTCTTTCAAACCGCAGGCCCCTGCACTTTGGAGATCCTGCTGGTAATGGGGCAGGTTCTAGCTATTGAATGCCGATTTTGGGCCCAGGAAACAAGCACAGACTGGTGGGACCGCATAGTTTTGCAGGTGTGGGACGATTCGCGGTGGCTGCGAAACTTTCGCATGCGTTAGGGCACTTTCATGGAACTTTGTGACTTGCTTTTCCCTGCCTTGAAACGCCATAATACCAAGATGAGAGCAGCCCTCACAGTTGAGAAGTGAGTGGCAATAGCCCTCTGGAAGCTTGCAATGCTAGACAGCTACCAATCAGTCGGGAATCAATTTGGAGTAGAAAAATCTACTGTGGGGGCTGCTGTGATGCACGTAGCCAAAGCAATCACTAAGCTACTGCTACGAAAGGTTGTGACTCTGGGAAATGTGCAGGTCATAATGGATGGCTTTGCTGCAATGGGATTCCCTAACTGTGGTGGGGCGATAGATGGAACCTATATCCCTATCTTGGCACCGGAGCACCAGGGCATGCAGTACATAAACCGCAAGGGGTACTTTTCCATAGTGGTGTAAGCACTGGTTGATCACAAGGGACGTTTCATCAACATCCACTTGGGATGGCCAAGAAGGGTTCATGACGCTCGCGTCTTCAGGAACACTACTCTGTTTTAATGGCTGCAGCAAGCGAATTACTTCCCAGGCCAGAAAATAACAGTTGGGGATGTTGAAATGCCTGTAGTTATCCTGGGGGACCCAGCCTATCCGTTGATGTCATGGCTCATGAAGCCATACACAGGCAGCCTAGACAGTACAGGCTGAGCAAGTGCAGAATGGTGGTAGAATGTGCATTTGGCCGTTTAAAGGCGCGCTGGCACACATTACTGACTCACTCAGACCTCAGCCAAACCAATGTCCCCTTTGTTGTTGCTGCTTGCTGTGTGTTCCACAATCTGTGAGAGAGTAAGGGGGAGACATTTATGGCGGGGTGGGAGGCTGAGGCAAATCACCTGGCCGCTGATTACGTGCAGCCAGACACCAGAGTGATTAAAAGAGCACACCAGGAAGCAGTGCGCATCAGAGAAGCTTTGAAAACGAGTTTCATCACAGGCCAGGGTAAGGTATAACTGTTGTGTTAGTTTCCCCTTGATAAACCCGGCCCCCCCCTTGATTGACTCATTCCCTGTAAGCAACCCACTCTCCCCCTTCGATTACAGTTTGCTTAAGGAAATAAAGTCACTATCATTTAAAAATCATGTATTCTTTATTAAAAAGTCATTATAAAAAGAGGGAGAGAAATGACAAAGTATCCCATGTGTGGTTTGGGAGGAGGATAGGAGGGAAGGAAAAGGCTACTAAAAACATTTCAGTGTAATGACAGCCTTTTGGTTGGGCTATCCACGGGTGTGGAGTGGGCGAGTGCACGAAGCCTTCCCCCACGCGTTCTTACATGTCTGGGTGAGGAAGATATGGAACGTGATGAGTGGTGAGGGTGGTTACACAGGGGCTGCAGCGGCACTGTGCGACCCCACTGCTCTTCCTGAAGCTCCACCAGACGTTGGAGGATATCAGTTTGATCACGCAGCAGCCCCAGCGTTGCATCCCACCACTGCATATCTTCCTGCCTACACCTCTGATCTTCCTGGCGCCACCTCTCATCTCGAGCGTCCCTCTTGTCCTCACGTTCACTGGCATCTTTCCTGTAATTTGATACCACGTTCTTCCACTCATTCAGATGATCTCTTTCATTGCAGGTCACTTCCATGATTTCGAGAACATTTCGTCTCGCGTCTTCTTTTTCCTCAGCCTTATATGAGATAGCCTTCGGGTTGGAGTAGAGACACTTGAAAAATGTGCAGCTGCATGAGGGAGGGAAAAAAGGGAGAGAAGTATTTAAAAAGATACATTTTACAGAACAATAGTTATACTCTTTCACAGTGAACAACACTATTTGCCTTACATAGCACATGTGATTTCACTACAAGGTTGCATTTTGCATCTTAATATTGAGTGCCTGCAGCTCTGGTGTTACAGATCTCACAGACGCAGGCCCGGGCATCAGAATTCAGCTTGCATGTGTCCATGGTAAGCCATTGTCTTTCGGCTTCTGCAGCTTCATATACACAGTGCCCTCCTTTCCCAAATACCAAGCAAATCCCGTTCAGTGATGCTTCTTTCCTGTTAACATGCAGCAGCAGAAGCCACCCCCCCCCAATTCTGTGGGATGATCGCTTTACCCCTCCCCCCACCACATGGCTGGTATCATGGAAGATCACTGCTAATCACTCCCCTTCCCCCCCCATCGTGTGATAGCCAAACGCGAAAAAGCCCAGCGCTATTCACCTCCACCCGCTTGGCTATGTGCAAGGAAGGATTTCTTTTAAGCAACAGGCAAACAGCCCAGTAGGAATGGCCATCTCTGTCCCCTTACTTAAATTCCTGAATTTCAACCAGGTTACCATGAACGATATCACTCTCTGGAGGATAACAGAGCGAGATAAAGAACGGATGTTTCTTGAATGCCAGCAATCACCGGGACCATACCGATTATTTGCTACATGCATGACGTGGTAATGTGTCCTACCATGGTGGACGGAATAAGGCTGCCTTGCCCAGAAACCTTCTGCAAAGGCTTTTGGAGTACCTCCAGGAGCGCTTCATGGAGATGTCCCTGGAGGATTTCCGCTCCATCCCCAGACATGTTAACAAACTTTTCCAATAACTGTACTGGCTGCGAATGCATCTCAAGTCCTCAGGGCAAATCAATCATTAAAAAACGCTTGCTTTTAAACCATGTTTTATATTTACAAAGGTACACTCACCAGAGGTCGCTTCCATGGCTTCACTGTCTGGGCTAGTGGCTTGGGAGGGCTGGGAGGGTAATTCCGTCTGGGTGAGAAAAAGCTCCTGGCTGTTGGAGAGAACGGAGTGCTATGTGCTCTCTGCAAACTCGTCCTCCTCATCTTCCCCGTCCACAGAATCCTCCGGCACGGCTGAGATTACCACCCCCACCTCGGAATCCACTGACAGGGTTGGGGTAGTGGTGGCAGACCCCCCTAGAATTGCATGCAGCTCAGCGTAGAAGCAGCATGTTTTCAGCCCTGCCCCGGACCTTCCGTTTGCTTCTTTGGTTTTCTGGTAGGCTTGTCTGAGCTCCTTAACTTTCACTCTGCACTGCACTGAGTCCCTGGTGTAGCCTTTCTCCATCATGGCCTTGGAAATTTTTTCAAATATTTTTTCATTTCGTCTTTTGGAATGTAGTTCTGTTAGCACAGAATCCTCTCCCCATATAGCGATCAAATCCAGTACCTCCCGTGCGGTCCATGCTGGAGCTCTTTTTCGATTCTCAGGAGACTGCATTGTTACCTGTGCTGATGAGCTCTGCGTGGTCACCTATGCTGATCAGAGCTCCACGCTGGCCAAACAGGAAATGAAATTCAAAAGTTTGCGGGGCTTTTCCTGTATACCTGGCCAGTGAATCCGAGCTGAGATTGCTGTCCAGAGTGGTCACAATGGTGCCCTGTGGAATACCACCTGGAGGCCAATACCATTGATTTGCGGCCACACTAACTCTAATCCGATACGGCAATACCGATTTTAGCACTACTCTTCTCGTTGGGGAGGAGTACTGAAACCGATTTAAAGAGCCTTTTATATCGATATAAAGGGCCTCGTTGTGTGGACGGGTACAGCGTTAAATCGGTTTAACGCTGCTAAAATCGGTTTAAACGTGTAGTGTAGACCAGGCCTATTATGTGTTTTTTGAAGGGAGTTACACATTCTGTTCTTTCATGGTGGAGGAAAGGGTTCATATTGGTGGTTGCCTGAGGGGAAGATTGTTAGCACAGTATCAGTGTAGCTTGAGACAAAAATGACAAAGCAACAGAGGTACTTTAAAATTCTTCTTTAGACAATTGAAGCTTTTTTTTATAGATAACTTGATCTCAGAGTCAGAATAATGAATATTTGTTTCTTTTGCCATACTGGAAGCATCTGGAGAAAAAATAACAACAAATTAAATTCTGCCATCCTTACTCATGATGAATAGTATTCCATTTGTAAACCCATTGAAATAAATGTTACTGAGTGCCAAGAAAAACACTACTCACTGTGTGAAGATGCCAGAATTAGAGCCTTTAAATGGAAAGTAAAGATATTCTAAGAGTTTAGCTTAATGAAACTGACTTCACTTCATTGATTTTTAGCACAATCATGCAAACACGTGGTGAGGGATGGGTGGAAGGAATCTTTATTTTTATATAAACATTATGTTTACATAAAATAATATACTGGATATTCTGATTTAGATGTGCTCACAGACTTGAGTGCTTTCTGCTGTTACTAAAGCAGAGCTAGTACTATACCTTTTTCCTGTCATAGGGCAAAGTGAAAGCAAATAATTGTTACTCAGATTTTTTGTTTTGTTTTTGTCTGTCTAGAATAACTTTGACAAATTGGATACAACATATATAGTACTGAAAACACTATTATCTGTTCATACCATTCACCATAGTGTATATTAGGCATCTCTTCTCCCCTTGTGGAAAAAGATTTTAATGTGTTTCATTCCGTTTGTTGAAAACCATCCCTCCTGTAGTCTTTGTGGCACGGTACAATCAATCTTTCTACTCTAAGGTTAACACAAACTGCTGTATTTCCAAGACATGGACGATATGACAAAAATATAATTTGTAGAGGGAAAACACTATATGACCTCTGGTAGTAAAAGGTCTTCAAACTCCTTCTGTGAAACAGAATAATTTAACAAGTGGTTTTATGCTAACTAAAATGAATTACTGTTGACATATTTAATCAAACAAAAAGAGAGGAACTGGAGTGCACAGTAGTTGTAATAACTTTCACTAGAAGAATAAAAGGAATATATGGGCATGAAAATTTATGTTCTCTTACAGGATTCTCTGATGTGGTAGCTGACATGTTGTGGATACTCCAATGACTACATAATTGATCAAAATCATTTTAATGGCATTATTTTTTCTTTATAAGTATCTTTAACTAGTATTTGATTAGATGCTTATTTGTATTTTCACATAATAAAAACATAGGAATGACGGTACTGGGTCAGACCAGTGGTCCAGCTAGCTCAGCATCCTGTCTTCTGACAGTGGCAAGAGCCAGATACTTCAGAAGGAATTAATGGAACAGAACAATTTGAGTGATCCATCCTCTGTCATCCAGTTCCAGCTTTTGGCAGTCAGAGGTTTAGGGACACCCAAACATGGGGGGGATGTCCCTGACCATATTTGGTAATAGCCATTGATGGATGTATCCTCCATACCCTCTGCGTTTGGGTATGTAGTTATATCTTTGGCCTTCACAACATCCCCTGGCAATGAGTTCCACAGGTTGTCTGTGCAGTGTGTGAAGACATTCTTCCTTAGTTTGATTTTAAACCTGCTGCCTATTAATTTCATTGGGTTACTCCTGGATCTTGTGTTATGCAAAGGGATAAATATCACTTCCTTATTCACTTTCTAAACACCATTCATGATTTTATACACCTCTTTCATATCCCCTTTTAGTCATCTCTTTTCAAAACTGAACAGTCCAGTCTTTTTAATCTCTCCTCAGATGGAAGCTGTTCCATACCCTTATCATTTTTATTGCCCTTCTCTGTACTTTTTCCAATTCTAATATGTCTTTGTTGAGATGGGGCAACCAGAACTGCACACAGTATTTAAGGTGCAGGGGTACTATGGATTTATATAGTGGAATTATAAACCTATTTATAATCTATTTCTTTCCTAATGATTCTTAACATTCTGTGAGCTCTTTTGACTGCTGCTGAACTTTGAGCAGATATTTTCCATCATGACTCCAAAGTCTCTTTCTTGAGTGGTAACAGCTAATTTCCTTTCTATTTTTTAGTAGCATTTTACTTTCAATTTTTAAAAGACGTCTTTTTGTGTCTAACTGCCTCTTTCACTCTGTTGTTGCCATGGTGGCATTTTTTTGATCCTCTTACTGGTGTTTTTTTTTTGGGGGGGGGGGAGGGGGGATGGGTATACATATAGTTTGACCCTCTATTGTAATTGGCCTCTGGAGCTCTCCCATAATGCCTCAAGTGACTGCTGGAGACATGTTCCCCTCCCGTTTCAAAGCACAATTTCTGACAGACGTTGCGTGCTGTGCTGATCTGCTCCAGGAAACACAGAAAACTATTAATGTGGAATGCTTGTGCTGTTGAACACAGAGGGTGTGTGTGTGTGTGTGTGTGTGTGTGTGTGTGAGAGAGAGAGAGTATGCTGTGCAGAGAGCCCAGGGAGGGAGGCGGGGCTGATGTCAAGGTTTCCCCCTCCCCCTGCCTCAGGACTGGTTGCTTCTGGCCATTGTCTGAACATACAAGACAGCATGCTGACACACTCTCTGTCCCCCAAAACACACTGTCTCTCTCTCCCCTTCCCTACACACAGATACTCGCCCAGGTGGTGTTTTTGCAGTAATGCAACAGAGGAGTTTCTGCATACAAAGTGGCTTGGCAGCATGTACACCTCTGCAGTTTGAGCACAAAAAGCTGCTTTACTGCGCAGAAACTTGCCAGTGCAGACAAGCCCTGAAACATCCCATTTAAACTGAGTACTTGTTTTATTATTCTTTCTCTGTTCCTGGAATATGCAGTCTATTCCCACTCCCATGACTTTCTCTGCTCTACTTCTGTCTTGGATCACTGGCAATCTGGTTTCTCCCCTTCCTATTATACTGAAACGGCATTTGCCAAGTCCGTCAACAACCTCCTTCTGATCTAATCAAAGGACTTCTCTGGTTTTGTCTTCCAGCAGCCACTTTCAGCACTGTCAATCTGCATGGGGGGAGGGATACCTCAGTGGTTTGAGCATTGGCCTGCTAAATCCAGGGTTGTGAGTTCAGTCCTTGAGGGGGCCATTTGGGGATCTGGGGCAAAATCAGTACTTGGTCCTGCTAGTGAAGGCAGGGGACTGGACTCAATGACCTTCAAAGTCCCTTCCAGCTCCATGAGATAGGTATATCTCTATATGTTAATTTCATTTTTTAGCATAATGTCATTATGTAAAGTCCTGGTTCCCCTCCTCCTCTAACTCCAGCATTTTTCAATGGCTCCACCTCTTCCCTCCCCATTTCTCCCCACACTCTGTATAGGGGACCTCAGATATCACTTCTAGACCAAAGACTCCTAAAA
Source organism: Gopherus evgoodei (assembly GCF_007399415.2). Lineage (NCBI taxonomy): Eukaryota > Metazoa > Chordata > Testudines > Testudinidae > Gopherus > Gopherus evgoodei. The sequence goes on along the minus strand of NC_044327.1, from coordinate 71,280,111 downwards.
ATCCCTCAGCCTCTCAGACCTACACCTCTCTCTCCATCATTTGATTCAGGATGTCTCAGATCAACTCAGGTTCAGAATGGTGGAACCTGAACTTTCTTGTCCCTTCCAAGCCTCCCTCTTTCTGCATCAGTATCAATAATTCCACTATTCTCCCTGCCATCTGATTTGTCGCCTCTATACTATACTGAGCACCTCTCTCTTCTCCTTTGCCCCTGATCCAGGCTGTCTCTAAGTAATAGTGCCATTGAGTTCTTCCTCTGCTACATCACTTGTAAGATCTAGGACTGCACTCAGAAGTTCAGGTAGCCTGAACAATGTATTTCTAGCAGTCCCAAAATACCGTTGTGTGCAAGCATTATATACAAAACATTACATTAAAATATTTTAAGATTGCATTTAAGTCAAGCGCTGAAAAGTTGGCAAATGTGAGAATTAAGGTTGCTTGTGCTCTCTTAATTCATCCCCCATGTGCCTTATGATACAGTCTTTAATTATATGATCACATGTTTTTTTTCCGTAGGACCCCTGCTTCATTCTGTGAATGAGTAGCTATTCAATATCTCTTTATACCCTCCTCATTTAGCATGTGGCCCCAGACCTTATTTACTGCACACTGTCCAAACCTTAATTGAATAAAAAATTATTTATTTCTTTAAATAAAATAAAATAATGTAGATATACCCATCTCCTAGAACTGGAAGAGACCTTGAAAGGTCCTCGAGTCCATCCCCCTGCTTTCACTAGCAGGACCAAGTACTGATTTTGCCTTAGATCCCTAAGTGGCCCCCTCAAGGGCTGAACTCACAACCCTGGGTTTAGCAGACTAATTCTCAAACCTCTGAGCTATCCCTCCGAACCACTGAGCTATCCCTAGTTCTCATCATTGTATGAATGTTTCACAAACATTAATGACTATCTGCACAGCATACCTGTGAGATTAGGGGGTATTACTATCATTATTTTACAGATGGAGAACTAAGGCACATAATGATTAAGATCAAAATTGGCAAAAAAAGTATGCACTAATTTTGGGTGGTCAACCTAAAACACTGATTTATTCAGAATACTTATATAATCACAGAATATGTTCAAAGCACAAGTCCAGTAATTTCAGTTGCAGTTGTAAGGGCTCAGCACTTCTGCAAATTTGGCCCCAGCTGTTTCACGTTGGCCACCAGAACACACAGTTAGTGTGAGGAACACAAAATTAGTGACCATCTATGAAAAATCTGGTTCATGTGACTTGCCCAGCATCTCACAAGAACTCTGTGGCAGAGGCAGAGATACAATCCAATTGTCCAAGGTGGCACAGAACTGCCTTAGCCAGAAACTGTTGTTTCTCTCCCTGCAATTGTCTGCCTTATTCACTACACACCTTCCAACTTCTGCAACAAATGAAGCCAGGTCCTACAGACAACAGTGTCCTTCACTACACAACCCTAGTTCAGTCCCAGAGCAGGTCCAGCCTGTGCTCTGAATGAGGCAGGAGTCCTGTGGGGAAAGTAAGATGTAGGATAAGAGGTACTATATGTATGAAATATTTACAGTACTAGATTCTAAATTCCTTAGGCCGGACACTGGACTCTCTTTTTTAATTCTAGCATTTTAATAAAAGTAGTGTAACTTGTGGTACAGAAACTTGACAATGTAGACATACCCTCAGTCTTCGGTGGATTTGCCATTAGGCTTATGTTGTTTGTGAAGTAATGTGATGTTTATGAACTTTCTCCGTTTACATTCTGTAACATTCAAAAAACTGTACAGCAGCATTACCAATCATAAAACTACAGATATAAGTGAAGATATATTCCAGTAAAAGCATGACACAAATGTGAACCACATTGTCAAGGAAAATGTTTTTTATTAGAATACCACCTCATTTTATATTAAGGAAAATAATTAAGTGGATGCAGCATCACATAAAGGTAACTTTTTTGTTTTAAAAAATAGCAAAACTAGATTTTTAAAAGAAACTCTGAAGATTGTAAAAATATATTTTAGTAAATGTAGTCTCAAATTGAGTAGCACAGGCAATGACGTGGATTAAGTCTGACTGGAATGCAGATTCATTAAAATCTCTCTCATACATAACAATATGGCTATCTGGGGTTTTCTGAACATAAAGCTCTTGGTAACTTTTACTCTTGATAAGGCCGTGGCAGGTGTTGTAAGATGCTACCGGTGTGGTGCTCTGCTCTGTTCAATGTTGGTATCACTCGGCTGCGTGCGTGTGTTCCTTCTGTGTGCTGCCAACTCTGCAGAAGCTGACACAGCAGACCTGAAGAGAACCCCCAATGACCACAGAGTCTAGTAAGGTACAAAGGCACATCAGCCAGGTTTATTGCCATATGGACACAATGATAGTTCCCCCTAGATTGTTACTCTACAGGGCATACTACGAGAATGTGCCTCTTGGCAATGGACTCGGCTCAGTCAGTGACGGGACTTTCCACTGCCCCCTCAGCCAGACAAAGACACTGCCCCAGGGATACATTCTTATACACAGGTACAAACAAGTTACACATCACTCCTGACATACTGAGGTGCAACCCTTCTACGTAGCAAGGTACAACCCCTCTACATAGTAAGGTGACACCTCTCACCTTATACATGTTGGTTGGAACAAAACTACTCTATCCATCATATTACCCTTTTGCCCCTGTCATTGGAATGGGTTAGTCTGTTCCTTCTTATCTGTTTGGAGTGTACAAGTATGCGAATTTTCTGATATCTGGTGTCCAGTACCTTTTAACTATGTCTCTTTCTGCAGCATCAGCCCTTTCCTTGCCAGCTTCTGTGAGCAGGGCCTGCCTCTGGCTCACAGCTTAACTTTGCTTTATGTTAGCAAAGTCTTGACCATTACTTTAGTTCAGGCCTTAGGCCTCATACTAGGCCTCCGATACCAAGGTTTATATCTCAGGGCCTTCTCTTACTACAGCAGGAAATAAATCAGTGGGGACCATTCAACTGATGGATGGTTGACACATGCAATATAATACAAGAGTGCTCTTATTACACTGTATTTAGTCTCAAGCACTTACACACATATACAACAGAGTAGTAAAAATACCCCAACCCTCAATTACCAAAGTTTGGAGTGGTTTTCGAGTGGTACAGCATCAGACATCTGATGCCCTTTCTTCCGCCTGCCATTGGGGACCCTCAGATGTGTCCATAAGGTGATCCAACTAGCCCAAACTTCTCCCCCCTTATTTATTGTGTTAATATGACAATAACATATTAATCAAAAAAACTGGTCAAGTAAGCACTTTCAAAGGTTAAGCGAGGAGTTTCATTAGACCATTAATTAAACATATGTTTTTGTGAAGTCCACATGCTTGAAGGTCGTGACAAACACATCCCAGAGGACAAATATAGATAAGCTTCCTTCCTTCCTTGTGCTATGGCTGCTGCATAGGCCCACTAAAGGCCTATTGACCTGACTGTTTTTGGCGATAAGCATGATAATCGATGTGCTAGCTACCAGTAGTGATCCAGACAATTTACTGATCCTCCAAGATCTCCCCATACAATATCACTCCTGTCCTCCTTCAAAAAACATGTAACCTCTCTGTCACAGATTTTTCTACCCAACCCCTTTTCCCCAGGGTTCTTTAATTTTTCTTTCTCAAACAGATGCTTCTTCCCCTTGGACTCTTTGACATACCTTTTCCCAGCCCTCTTGAATGTGATTCTTGCTTACTAGACTAGTTTTTTTGTAGTATCTCCTCAGACCACATGGTCATAACTCAAGGATTCTATTTCAGTCACTACTGGATGTTTGCTCTGCTGTTAAGTCTCTCTTTCATACTCAGATCCTCATATTGATTCCACAAAGCAGTCCTTCACCCTTGTCAAGGTTCCTCCCCCAGCATGGACACTTCTAAGCTTAATTACTAGCTTAAATCTGGTAACACTGCCACCATCCAGAAATTTCAGTGTCTGGAACACTTCCTGTCCCCCCAAAACCTTCCCCTCCCTGGGCAGCCTTGAGAGGCTTTTTCACCAAGTTCCTGGTGAACACCAATCCAACTCCTTGGATCTTAACACAAGGAGAATTTAACCATCCCCCCCTCCTTTCCCCCACCAATTCCTGGTGAGTCCAGATCCAATCCCCTTGGATCTTAAAACAAGGAAAAATCAATCCAGTTCTTAAAAAGAAAGCTTTTAATTAAAGAAAGAAAGGTAAAAATCATCTCTGTAAAATCAGGATGGAAAATACTTTACAGGGTAATCAGATTCATATAGCCCAGAGGAACCCCATCTAACCTTAGGTTCAAAGTTACAGCAAATAGAGGTAAAATCTTTTGAGCAAAAAGGAACATTTACAAGCTGAGAAAACAAAAATAAGACTAACATGCCTTGCCTGGCTGTTACTTACAAGTTTGAAACATGAGAGACTGATTCAGAAAGATTTGGAGAGCCTGGATTGACGTCTGGTCCCTCTTAGTCCCCAGAGCGAACAACCCCCAAAACAAAGAGCACAAACAAAAGACTTCCCCCCCCACCAAGATTTTAAAGTATCTTGTCCCCTTATTGGTCCTCTGGTCAGGTGTCAGCCAGGTTTACTGAGCTTCTTAACCCTTTACAAATAAAAGAGGCATTATCCCTTAACTATCTGTTTATGACAACCCTATTAGTAGCTTTAGAGGTATAAGTAGTCCTGTTAGTCAATGGCAGGAAGGGGATGTGTCAAAATCTCGTGAAACCCAGACAGTTCCTGTTCTGTCTCCACAGACTGCGTCTGTCTATACCCCCGGAACCTCATTAGGTGCAAGTAGGCTTGCTTCAGGTCAGGGATTCTCAACCTTTTTCTTTCTGAGGCCCCCCTAACATGCTATAAAAAGTCCATGGTATACCTGTGTCAGGGTCGTCAATAGGAGGTAACAAACAGGGCAATTGCCTGGCACCCTATGCCACAGGGGTCTCTATGAAGCTAAGCTGCTCAAGCCCGGATAGCTGGGCTTGAGGTAGTGGGGCTTCGGCTTTCTGCCCTGCCCAGTGAGTCTAATTCCAGCCTTGCTTAGCAGATCCCCTGAAATCTGCTTGTAGCCCCCCAAGGGACCTCAGAACTGCTGCTCCAGGCAATCCCTGCTGAAGAGCAGAAACTAAAATGAAAAGAATGCTGCTCAAATGTGATTCAGAATTAGTAGGACTGTGCTGACAGGGGGTTGCCTTTTAGTCAGCAATAAAGCCCTCCTTTCTGTTTGCCTAAGATTCCAGCAACTTGAGCCCTTCTCACCTTTACAGAGTACAATATGATGGACAAAAAATAGTAGTGTAGCTGTAGTAGCACAGGTAATGGAAATGGTGGCCTGTGCTAACTGCCCCAGCTTCAAACCCAAATAGACCCTGTGGAAGAATATATATATTGTAGGCAAAGCTGATTATTTAAATGTTTTGAAATGTCTGGGGTTGTTGGTTTGTAAATCTGCATTTGGACAAGTTAGTTGAATTTAGCCATTTAGAATAGGTTTTATGAGGCATACTAGCATAGATGGCATAACAAATTTTGTTCAGGTCTAATTTTCTTTGTTCATTTTGCTGAAATTGGACCTATTACTTTAGCAATTATTATCTGACAGAAGTTTTCACATGGGATATTCCTCTTTGAAGACCAGAGATTGGAAGCCTTGTTGAAATCACTGAACCAGGACAGTTTATAAACATGACAGAATCTCTTACGTTTTATTTGAAAGACTTAATTTCCCCCATACCAAGTTAATGATCATGAATTACTGGTGAATGAGTTGAAGCTTAGACGTTATCATTCTGACTTCCTACTACTTAATATAAAACTTTTTTTTTAAATGGCACTATAACTGTAATTTAAAAATTAAATAATGAATTCCTTAATTGTAAGTTATTTCTTCATTAGGTATACGTAGAATTAAATAAAAGGACTCATCACTATATATTTACCACAAATTAAAAGCATAATTTGATAGTTGAATATCTGTTCCCCTGTGGCTCTAACGTACAGACAGAACTGACATTTGCTTAGAGCAACAAAATGTTCAGTTATTGTGTGGGTGACTGCAAGCTGGTGGAGTATATAAAGCTAGTTTGGATTCGGGCAGCAGAATCCCTAAGGATAGCCCTCATTGTCACCGTTTTAAGTATTTTTACAAGATTAAACATAAATCAGTGTGGTTAAAACTGATTTTTGGCAAAAAAAAATCTACTTTTTACACTGAGATTAATTTTTCTTTTTCTGTGTTCTTGGGCCAACATTCTAGAACTTGGTACAGGCATGGTGGGTTATGGGAAAGCATGCTGATTTGTTATAATACTGTAGGTACAACTGCTTCCTGTTTGCTTGGTGAGTGATTTTTAGGAAGGAGTAATGCACTGAAGAATGCTACTATGTCTAGTTAAAAATTGTCTGTAAATATATCTTGTAGCTAGTGAGTTTGCTTTCTGTAGCACGTTACATTGAAAATATTGCAGATTAGGTTTTCTTTCTTGTAGCCTGGGCTTCTTAAGCAATAATACTTTTCAAAAAAAGATATTTTGAAATGTGTTCATATTATCATTATTGACTTCAGAAATGATAAAATTGACAAGACTATGGAATTCTCATCTTTCTTTTATAAGTCTGCAGTACTCTGGCTTCTAAATCCAGCAGAGTGCTCTGTAAATATCCTTTATTGAAATTCTTGTTGAAATCATGGACACATTTCTTTGTTCCCAAGAACATCTTTAGAGGGGTGATGTGCTCTTTTTTAGTCCTGAAATGTCAGGAAAAATTGGACATTATTATGTAAATTACAGATAATAAAGTGTTGATATCTCTCTGTCACAGGCTTTCTTCGTTCAAATCTATGAAAGACTGAAAACAGATCCTTTGTGCCCTAGCCATACCAATAACTGTATGAATACTTCTATATTTGCTAAAACTGTAGAAAACTTTATAATCTATTATAATCTTCCCCCCTTCCGCCTCTTATCTTTTCTCTTTTTTGTACAGGTGATTTCTATTCACTCATTTCCAAGCTGCTAGGAGAAAGGGAAGATGTTGTTCATGTGCATAAGTATAATCCTACCGAAAAGGCAGAATCAGATCTTGTAGCTGAGATTGCTAATGTAGTCCAAAAGAAGGATCTTGGCTGGTTTGATGCCAGAGAGGTTACAAATCACGATGAAAGGGCCAATACTAGTCTCGCCAGAAACAGAATTCACAAATTTCACAGACTAGAATCCACCGTGAGGCCACCAGAGAACAGATATTTCTCTTTACAACATGGTGATGGAAGCTGGGGAAAAGAACATGCTGGAGGTGGGTTAGGGGTTCATTTTAAGCAATGTACTGCAACGTAAGAGCTGTGATCCACATTAGCAAAATCTGAAGGGAAGATCAGTTGATGCTTGAAATTTCACAAAGAGATCTAATTATGAAATTTGTCTTTTTACATTTCTCATGATTACATAAATCATAAACTTTTCGCTCCCATTATCAAGCATGGCTATAGTCTACTGGAAAAATTGAGTTAGAATAATCAGATCCACATAGTTCACTTCGGAGCTGTTAAATTGAAACATTGAGAGTTGAACAAATTGTGGTTAATTTGGCATTCTGCTAAATTGAAGTAAACAACCATGGATACAATAGTGAATTAAAGTGTTTTATTTTTCCCTTTATGCAACTGGCTTCATTGAAGTGACTAATGGGGCGATCTCGTTGCCTTTTTTCAGCTGACTTGACCTGTCAGACGTCAAGATTTTACAAGCTTTATTTCTTGTAGTTCCACTAACTATTTTTCTTTAACTGAAGAAAAGTAGTTGTTGTTATTGAAGAATGGTCCAGAAAGTCAATATTTATTTCTTTATTTCAAATCAGGATTGGCTACTCTAATTAACAGATTAAAACTCATTCCCTTCAGGTTTCTATGACAGCAAAAACCATAAAATCATATTTGTTTTATTTGTGTTGTGGTCTCTGTGATATTGATTGTGTTTAGTCTTGCTAATGTGGAAAGGCAGATAATACGGCATGTGAAGAGTATCTGTTATTTATGCATGGCAGCCATTTGTGTTTGTGAGGTGTAGCATCACAGGCTGCCTTTATGTTGCAAACAGCCAGCTTGCTGTTTCCAAATACATTTTCCTTAAAAACATAAATTATTCATCATCCATTTGATTTTTATTTGCAATTTAAAATATGAGCATGGAATGCCTTCTGCTCACATACAGTTCAAATATAGTGTAATAATTGCTAAATACAGGATTTAATATTTAATAGAAGACCAGAGATATGGACTTCTAGTATTAGGTGTTGCTCCTTGCTTTTAAATGAAATACAGCCACAGTTATTGGCAAGAGAGGCAGGGAGGAAAGGTTGAGGAATGTTCACCAATATGGCCTTGATTTTCTTCTCCCATATACAAGTGTAAATCAGGAAGAGCACCATTAAAGACTGTGAAGTTCAACTGGTGCTAGTGTACGAAAAATCTGACCAAGAAGCATGTATTTTCCTGCAAAATAAATTCTCTAGGTCCAGAAGGTTAAAAAATATGATTTTGAGAAGAGAAATGTTAGAGTAAGTTCCCTTCCATTTTAATTGATTGAGTGAGTGAATGTCAGTGAACTGAATAAAATGCTGACTTGCTGCACCATTTCGTGTGAGTCCTATTTACAGAAAGAAGCAGCAATTCGTTTTCAGTATTGCTGTAGCGTTAATATTTTTGGTTGCAGGTATAGGGTTTGGTTGGTTGATTCATTTTGGGTTTTTGTTTGGCTGTTTGCTTTGGAGATGGAAGTGGGTGTTACTTCGTACAGCTGACCTGCCTGGAAGTTTTTGAAACAAGAGAAGCAAAATTGAAAAGTTTTCTTTAAATATTTTAAAATCAAAGTTTATTTTCCCTTTTAAATCTAATACAGCACTGCTTATTCACAGAAATTCTTGACTACAAGGAAGTTATCAGCGCCATTTTTTGGCAAAAGAGTGGCTATAATAAAGTGAAAAATCTTTAATCACACATTTACTTTCTGGAAGGGAAAGTATTTATGCACACTAACATGAAACATTGTGTGGCTTCTCAGTAGCAGATTTCAGTTTGGAAAGAAGCAACTAGATACACTGGATGCAAAATTATTTTAATTGTTTTCTTTATGTAGTTTTAAAAAAATAATAATGGTACCGTGCTATGCTGTGATTGCAGATGAAGATACTGCAGAAATAAAACAAAAATCACACTGAACTTTACATGCTTAGTTTCCAGTTGCTGTTGTCAAGTACATGACTCATATAAAGTTGAAACACTTAAGGTTTCTTAACACTGGACCCACTTTCATTTAGTTGTATTTGTTTAATAGTATTGATATTTAGCATTAGTTTAATTTCAAGTTTTTAAGTTTTAATTTCAGTAGTATTTTACTTCTGCTTTTTTAATATCTATAGCTCAATATTTTTCTTACCTAAATTGCCTAAATTGGTAAATAATCTCTCTCTGTGTGTGTATAAACAGACACACACATCATTACATTTTTCAAGTAATATCCCTATGAGTGCTCCGTATCAGGATGTCTGTGTACCCCTGCGCGCTTTCTCAGAGATTTTTATCTGCAGTGTCTGCAGGTCCGTGCCTGTACCCTAGACACCCTTGTGCTCTGCTACAAGTGAATGAAGGGAAGGGGCAGAGACATTACCACTCCAGTTTCCATCTCAGCCACCTGCAACTTGAGACAGAGTTTCACAGTGTACTTTAGGTAGCAAGCTGTGTAGCTAGTTATCTCACTTAATCTATTTTTTCGTTTTCGTTTGTAGTTTCTTTATTTTTTGTTATTTAGCACAATTTGTGGGTTATTGGTTTGGGGTTTTTTTGGTGGGGGGGTCTTCTCTTCCCTTCCTCATTTACTGGGCCTTTGTTTTTTTCCTCAGGCCTTGATCCACAGCCTCAGGCAACAGTTATGCCCAAAACCCCAGGCTTTAAACCCTGCCAGACCTGCCGTAGGTCTTCCCCTGCAGCAACGTTCAAGCTGCTACCAAGAGACTCATATCCTCTCCAGGTTTTAAAAGCAGACCTAACAAATTAAGGGAGGACAGACTAAAACTCTTATTGATAGAATGCTCTCTGAGGCCTGGGGATCTGATTCACACTCCTTGTTCCTTGGATCTGGTTGCTCAGAGAGTCTCAGCAACCATCTCTGCCACAACAGTAAGCAAACAGAACCACCCAGACCTTCAAAGAAGAAAAGACCCCATTCTCCAGAATGGGACAAGAGAAAGGGAAAGTCACCCCCTCAGTGGGTCTCAGGAGACTTCATGTCCCGATATTGGCTCCCATCACCTTTGGACCATATCACCGGTTAAGACCACCACGCCGTGCACCAAGAAGAACCAACAACCTAGAGTGACCTTTGAAACTCAAGGACTCCAAAGCCAGCTGAAGGAGTCACTGATACTGTCTTCTGAAGCCAAGCCTGAAGGGCACACCAATTGCACTTTCAGAGCTCTGACATACTGACTCTGATGGGGTCCCTATCCGAAGTCACCATTACCATTACCAGAGTCACCATTATCCAGAGTCTGAATCACCATTACTGAGGGGTACCAAGAGACTCTCCACAAGTATTAATCTCCCAGAGCTTATTATCCTCTGATACTACCGTCCTCAATGGTACTCATCCTCTGGTACCAACATGATTACCAGTCCCATGCAAAGTTCTGTAAGGTACAGAGAGGTATTTCCAGCTAGTACTGACACAACATTCTCTGGTAAAGTTTCACTAGCCAACCAACCATTGACCTCCATTACCAGTACAATGACAGTACCTTCTTTGTTCCCCAGTACTGACTTGACCACTGGTACCAGCACCACTTGTCCCTTTGATAGATATGGTGATGACCTCTCAGCCAATTCTGAGGTCTATACAAGATTCCTCCACATTATAGCCTCCCTGAGGAGAAAACTCCTAGCAGGAGATTCAACCAGCAACCTTGGCAAGGACAACTTTGGGGCCCTGCCCTCATTCTTCATGCCCCACGGCAGTGGGTTTATTGCAGTCTCCAAGATGTTTGTCCTTGACTCTTAAATTGTTGCAAATATGATCAAATTTATTATCTTAGTGTCATGTCAGAAACTGTGCTGAATGAGAGATCTATGTAATTTTAATCCCTATATAATGTATTTGTTCTTTCTTGGTTTTCCACACTTAAGTCATAAAAGTGTCTCACCCCGTCTATTCAGACCTTTCAACAGTGGCTTACCACTTGTGCTTATGCAAAGAGAGATCTAGAGGTGAACACATCAACTTAAACCCAGTTATAACATGATTTGGCTCTGTCCACACTGCCTGGCCAAACTGCGTTATAATCTAGTTCAGTAATCTTATATGTAGTTACTTATTCCCTTACTATTTTCATTTTCCTCTGCTATGCTAAACTTCTTTTGATTTTGATTATGTGACAGTGCACCAAAAGAACAAGGTTTTTGGGAGGAAAGAAATGGAATCAAGATGTGACTATGACTGAGCAATAGATCTTGCTGAGAGTGCAGGAGACAGGCTCAACTTAATGACACTACCAGTGGAAAAATTGTGAGAAGGAAAAGAAGAGCTTAGGGGACACCTCACTCTACCCTGCAAAAGCAAAAAACAAAAGGCAGAGTTTGAGGTTTCATTTTTTATTTTCCTTCCTCATTCTGCTATTCTCAGTGGCCTAGTCTGCAGAACAGGGTTCTGGTTTCAGCGGCCCGAGGAGAAACTATACCATGCAGAAAATAAGAGAGAGGAAAATTAACTCAAGCCCTTTGGGGAAAGAGGAGCCTCCCCTGTCATCTCCCTTTGCCCTTCTCTTCTCCCTATAGAAAATATTTTTAAGTAAGAAAAACTCTTACGTGAAAAAATGAGTGGCGATTCTCTGTTTGTTCATGTGTACAGAAACTTTTCCAGCACATCTTGAAGTGTTGCTTTGTGAATATTTGCTGTTAAGGTATTCTTTTTAATATAACGCTGCCTCATTAAACTTTTTACCATTTTCCTGTATGACAAAAAAATCCAGCTGTAATATTTTGTAATGGGGTGATCTTTTCCTTCAAAATTGCAAGAAGGAACTGATCAAATGACTTTAAAGATTATATTTAAAAGTGAGTATTTACAGTAACATATTTTGATTTAATATCTGCATTACTGCAAATAAAATTAAATGTAAACTATGGCAAACTATTACCCTGTGGATCTGTTCTTGTATGTTCTAATTGTTCTTTTTCAGAAGCCATGCAATAGGTATTGTTTCACAGATCTGATTGTCTCGTTCGACAAGTGACTTACTTTTTCCTCTCATAAAAATAAAAAGACTTGGATTTTAAAAACATACTCCTCTAGAGAAGCAGTTATCATACAGAAATACAATTTATTTTCCTATTGAATGATGTCAATAGACAAATAAACAATATTGAACACCAAACAATATGACCACAAGACCAAAAGCTCTCTTGATCCCACTGCCTCAGTGCTGAAGGACATAACTCAAGCTTCTGCATGGAGTATGCTTTACTGGCTACCCTCAGGAATTCAGGCAACAAAATCATTGCAAGCTATTGCAAGCAGTGTGATGGGTCATACAGGAGACTCATCAATCTCTGGTATTTACATTACAAATTTAAAATGCTACATCACATTTTGGAAAATAAGTATAGTGTAAATGATAATGACTAACTCTGAGATTATAGCTGTTGTTACTAATGGCTTTGGTAGTGTATTACACTCTAAATCCATCCTGGATTGGGGTGACAATATAGTACCCAAATGATGGTTGAATGCTAGATCTTGGGACATAAGGATTTCAGAGGCGATTCTAAATTATTTTATTTTGGCCAAGAAGTCCCTGGATTCACTTAATTTCATTGCTTGAAGAACAAGGTGGAAAAGCCCTCTCTTCAGTACTGAAATCCTTTTGTTACTGCATAAAATTTGAGGTAAAAGGAAAAAAAAACACAAACAAAATTGGCCAAAGCCATTATTTTTTTTAATTCTCCTAGTTTCATTTTTCTTTTTTGGTACAAACAAGGAGACTGACTCAAATTAGTAGAATGGCTCTCTTGTTATATTACTGTGCTTTTGATGTATAGTGTCAAAATCAGATCTGGGTTATGTAAAAATTGCCAGATATTTATGTCCTCAGAAGTAAAATGGGTCACAAGATAAATGAGGACAGATACTCCCTTCTTCCCTATCCCACCCCATCTTTTTTTAGGTCTTTTCAGATACTTCATAATAATATCTAGCTCTTTTTATCAATAAATTAATTGGGACTATGTAATATGTGATCTCAGGCTATGCAAAAATATACAAGGTAAAGGAGGTGATTGACTCCCCAAATCACATTAGCAGTACCTTTCAGGATTTACTTGTTTGTTTGGGCCACATCATTGTTTTTCTTTTGTGTTGCTTACTTCTTCCCTGCCTGTGTGTTACAGAACGTTTTTGTTTTGAAAAACATGATAGGCTTGCCCTACTTGCTCTCAGTCACCTACTTTTGATACCATTCTCATTAAAATTAAACTGGAAAACATTAAAATATTTTTGAAAAATGCCAAACTAATGTATTGTTAATAGAATTCTCTAAATTATATATGCTGATTATTCGAGATAGCAATTTTGTGTATTTTATTCATTCAATGTACTAGGAACATATACAGTTGATAATAAAACAATATTCTGTGCATATATATGCTATTAAGATGGAGAAGAGAATAAAATCAAAGGCAGGTTCTCAATTTTTCTGTTGTTTTTCATAGCTCAGGGTGCCACTGCTTGTGCATGATATATATTTATCATAAGAAAGTTACTGCTTGGAATCAAATGGCAACACATTTAATAAAAATATTGCATGTAAGGAAATGTGCATGTCCTTCTATCATAAATCAGTGAATTTTCTACCAATTTCATATTTTCACATAAATATACTGCATGAATTTCTTTTTTAGATTTCCACATAGAAGAGGCTGTGGACTGGCCTGGAGTAAACCTCAAACTAGGCCAGGTTTCTGGGTTGGCCCTGGACCCTAAAAATAACCTGGTTATTTTCCACAGGGGTGATCATGTGTGGGATAGAAAGTAAGTGGATGTTCTGTCAAGTAGTATGTTTAAGTAGTTGACTATGCTGTTTGTTCAACATATTTTCTTTAGGCAGGGAATAAACATAGAATGTTTCTGCTTAGAATAGTTAGATATGGGGAGAGTGAATGGTTAGATGATATAGATTTGAGTCTCCAGAGTTACTTGATCTTCAGAACAGTAAGAGAAGGCTAGTGTGTCACGCAGTGCTTCCCCAAAACAAGTTTGATCCACTAATTTTGATAAAACTTCACAGTGTTTTTTTAGTGCTCCCATAAAACTTCTGACGCTGAAAATTGTTATTTCTCCACTATTTGGGGTTTAAGGGAGAAATGAGATCCCAGAAGTAAGAGCGACTTATTTGTAGCAAAATATCTGAGAAATTAAAAAAATAAAAAGTAAACCACTATTTTGGTATTACATACCGTAAAGCTAGTTTCTCCTGCTATCCTGTAACAAGTAGTCAATATACTGGATGGAATTTTCCAGTGTTTGAGTGACTGACTTTCAGTGGGATTGGTGCTGATGAGTTACTTAAGCACCTTTGAAAATCCCACCCACTGTATTTCAAGCCAAATTCTACCCCTGAATGAGCAATTGTGACATGGGGCTGATGTTGAAATCAATTTAAGCATGCAGCTGAGAACAGAATTTAGCCTGTAGATGTATGTATTTTACAGTTGATAGCACTGATAGTGATGCACAAACAAGGTAAACAAAATGCAGTCATGATGGCTGATGTGTCTCAGAAATACTAGGAGGCAGCAATCAGTTTGCTGCATTGAAAAAGACTAATTTGTTATGAAAAGTAGTTTTATTCAGACTTCTAAGGAGGTTTCACTGATAATTAAGGTTAAGATTTTGTCATGGTTATTTTTAGTAAAAGTCATGAAACCTGTCCGTGATTTTTACTAAGAATTTGGGGAGGGACTGAAGTCCGAGCTCTGTCACCAGAGGGTGGAGGGGCTCCAGCCTCTACTGCATATGTAGTGGCTGAAAGCTCCAGCCTCAGCTATGGGAGGCTGACAGCCTCCAATGTAGCCACAAGGGCTGATGTCCCCATTGCAGCCATGGGGGCTGAAGCCGAAGAAGTCATGGAGGTTAAAGTCAGGGAATCCGTGACCTCCGTGACTAAATCATATCCTTGCTGATAATGAAGAACTAAACTGTGTTTGTGTATATGGCTGCTCTGTCTTGTTTCAGAAAATATATTATGTTTTGTTGTTTGAAGGGATATGTAACTATCTCTTTTTTGTATTTATATATTAAAATTGTATGGATAAATTCTAAAACATTCAGGAAGAAGAAAGAAACACAGCATCTCTACTAAACATGGCTTACTGTATCTTACGAGTAACCTGTTCTACATATACGTAAACATGACACTTAAGAGTATGTTTGTTTCAACCTTTGTGTTGAAATTTAATTTTATAATAATTAGTAATCTCTCTAAAAGGTTGTACTTTTACAGCCTTCTTTGCTTGAGAGAGCTGTCTCTTATCCCTGTAATGAAAACAGTACATTTGATTATAACTTTTAGCCAATGGATGGATGGATAAGATATAAATCTTTTAAGTCTCTTGTGCAGTATATCAAAGTGATCTTTCTATCTGAAGTTTATATAAACATGGAGTATGTGATTTGAAAGGGTGACGCATACATAGGTTATATTATTCAGGCTTCAACTCAGAGCTGGTATTGAAGTGATTCTTTTCATCTCCCCTCCCACACATGCACATAAATGTTGGTTTTTGTGTCATTGAAGAAAAAGTTGAATCAAAAACATTTCAAAATAATTGGCAGTTATTGTTACTGTGTGCCTCCTATCATCATTTGTCACTTCTGAAATTTGTGTTCTGAGAGTTTGGCAATTGTGATATATACAGCCCGAGTCCAATACACACAACTGGAAACTGAGCACCAATGATGATCATGAGTATCTGGTATATGTATGGAGCAGTTTTAAAATTCCTTTTCAGCTTTTGAAGACATGTTTCTGTCAGAAAATAATTTCTGCCCCATGTAGCATATTCATTATATTGGATCCATTTGAAGGGTGGTCAGCCTTAACAATGGAGATGGACGAGGGAACTGGGAAGGAAACTTGCAGAGTTAGATGTGCCTGGTGGAAGAAACATGGAGAAGAAGCAAAGCAGGAAAACACGCACAATTCAGTATCAGTCTTAACTAAATTAATGTTTATGATTGGCTGCCAATGTGCAAAGCCATTAATTGAATGTAATAACCTTCATCAAATCATAAATTTGATGAATTCTTGGTCTTGGGGTTTAATCCATTTTCACTGATTGAGTACTTCACCAGCATACTATATAGAAAGAAGCAAACACAAATTTGCAGTGCTTTAGCACTGCACAAATGGTTCCAATGTATTATTAATATGTGCTATAAAAAGTAGTCTCCTCAGACAGCAAAATACAGCTCAGTGAAAGGTCTGTATGGCTTATAATGCAAACTCAGTCTGCTTTAGAACACTACACTAGGCAGTTTAATATTGTTGTACAATGCTAACCCCTATAATCCAGGGTAGTTTATAAATTGCTCTGTTCCTTCAGTGAATCTGAAGTGATTTTACATTTTTTTTCTTAAATGAATCAAATACGCTGTTTGTGCAATCACTGCAGAACAGCTTTTTCTGTTTTATAAAGCATGTACTATTCAAAGTGAAAAGATTAGAACTGTTTAGTCAGTTATGTAACTGATCAAGTGAGTGTCTTTACAGTTTTATGATGAAAAAGGCCATCTGGTTATGTGATTTATAAAATATACCTCTACCCTGATATAACGCAACCCGATATAACACAAATTGGACTATAATGTGGTAAAGCAGCGCTTGGGGAGGCACGGTAAGATTTTTTGGCTCCCAAGGACAGCGTTATATCGGGGTAGATGTGTTTATAATACAGGATTTAAATCAGATTTTTGAACTGTAAGTCTGCTGTGGTCTGACTGCCTCTCAAAGCTGCATTCCTAATTAGCAAAGGCTAGAAATATGAAGTTAAAATGCTGTGCCAAGTGTTACAACTAATCAGAAAGTGACCTCTGGAGCCATGCTTTCTAGGGCAGTGGAAATTAGGTGCTCTGCAACGGTGGCTTGTCTAATTTCTGATGGAGTAGATGCCTGATTCGTCGTAGTATCAGGGCTTGTCTGTATGAACATTAGTTTGTAGCAATCTGGGGTGTAATGCTATCCTACACTAATTATCTGTGTGGACTCTGTTACCATGCATTAAAAGTTCCCTAGGCGCTTTGAACTATTCCTTTTTCAAAGAAGAGGTAGATCAAAATGCACTACAGAACTTGAAATGCAGGGCAGCAGGATCTACCCCAGGTATTCCATGCACAACAGACTACTGTGGGAGTAGCTGTACACACCAGTTTGCCACAAATTAAGGGTTCGTAGAGACAAGCCCTTTGCACTTCCCAATGGTGGATTTTTTTATTAGCATTATCAGCAACATTGCTAGCAAAGGAGGTGGGGTTGTAATTATGGAAATACATGAAGGGTGGAATTAGAGCCACCAGCATAACATGGAGGACTCCAGATGTACACTGGAGCAAGCAATATCAGTCTACTGAGAATAAACAAAGAGCTGACTAGCATGATATTTAATATCATGCCTCATGGGTTTGATTTTAGACCTAGTATTAGTCAGCATGATCCATATTTCTGTTCTCCCTCCCGTCCCCCTCCTCTCCCACAATAATTTAAACAGAAGAAAGTCAAACCTCTGTGGTTCCATGATCACACACAATGGTGTATAATATATTAGGCCTGAGCTGTTTTTAGGGACAGCAAAGTCCATTTGTCAGATGCAGGGGCTAACAACTGTCTCCATGGCTTTAACAAATGGATTAGGCAGGAAATAGTTACCAGGTAGTATGGATGGGGGTGTAGGCCCAGGCAGATGTTCCCTGAGTTATTGGTTGTATGGTAGGAGTCCTGAACATCGCACTGGACCTGGTTAAATCCCTGATAAGAGAGAATAGGAGACAGGACACACAATGCCCCTCCTAGGGTTAAATAAAGTTGCAGCCTGCTGCTTAAATCCATCCCATGTATCTGTCATTCATTTGCCTGTGTCTTCATCAATGACTGAATAGTAATTACCCTGCATCCATACACAAGGCTCTAGCTCCTAAATTTAGGATGAAAGAAAAGAGGAATGCTCTAGAATCTGCCATCCTGTGCATCATCATTCATAAGAAAAGGAAGGGATTTATTGGTACCTTTCAAAAAATAAAACCTAGATGATGATATAACAAGTAGTGTCAGATGATAGCATGATGTACGTTTTAATGACACAGGAATATAACCCTAAAGATTTTCTAATTGTGGTTTGTGCATAAACTTAATAAACAAATCAACCAACTGATCAATGGATGTGAGACAGATCTGAGTAGTCTGT
Organism: Gopherus evgoodei; assembly: GCF_007399415.2. Taxonomy (NCBI): domain Eukaryota; kingdom Metazoa; phylum Chordata; order Testudines; family Testudinidae; genus Gopherus; species Gopherus evgoodei. The sequence continues at coordinate 71,261,626 of NC_044327.1, read as the reverse complement.
CACTTTCCCAAATAGAAAACTGTGGACAGATAACTTCCCCAGAACATTAAATATTTATAGTACTCATGCTGTAATGTATAGCGTATTAATAGTTTTATTCACAGCCATGTCTGAAGCTTTGTAAAGTACCTTCCTCTTTACCAAAATGTATTGATCACAGTTGGATTGATCTCAGTAGGGACTAAGAAACTGCTTTTAAAAAAAAGTAGTAGTAATTCAAGTATGTTCAAACATTTTAGTCAAAAATTAAGTTATATTTTTTACACTTAATTAGATTAAAAATTTGATTCAAAGAATTCCACTTATATGCACACACCATTAGTGCTTAGCTTCCTTGAATACGGAGCACTTATTGAAATCAATGTATGGACAGAGATACATACACTAATACTTTCTTCTTGGTTACGCATGTGGAAATTTGTCCTCATATAAGTGGCTCATACTATGCCTTCTGTGAATATAAGAAATCTTAGCTCCCTAAATTTTAGGTTACAAGTTGAGAGGGCAGAACTAAATCTTGCTTGTTCTTGAATTTACTTGACATACACTTAAAGTTGTTTTGAGAGTGCAGTTGTAGGAAAGGGGACATGTACATAGTATGACATGCTTTTCTACCAATCATTCTCTGAAAAGTAGAAAAAGAAAGTAGAAACCAGGTGTTACTATAATAAACACCAGCAAGAATATTGAAGTGCATAGGAAATGTACATAAATTAACATAGTTTATTAACTATTCATGTTTAAGACTTTCTTGGCAACTATCTTCATAAGTAACCCAGAGAAGCATGAAACAACAAAAAATCTCTGTCATTGCAAAGAAAATAAAAAGTGAAGTTGAAATTTGCTTTTTTAACAATGATTGAAAATACAGGATTGTCTTGGCTGTATCTGCTCATTTTGATTACGCACATTGAATGTCGCTGGGCATGATATCCGTGAGAAGAGCTGCCATCCAAAAGGCTTCAGTGATGATACAGAAGTATAAGAAGATACACAAAAACCTACAAAATTTAGGTGTTTTCTCTTATTAGTCTACAAAGTTCTGCTATAAGTTTTATGTACCTTTCTTGTGAACTGAAACTTCTAACATATTCACTTTGTATTTCAATATATCTTTATAGCTCATTTGACAGTAGCTTTGTTTACCAACAAAGAGGACTTGGACCAATTGAACAGAACACAATTCTTGTAATAGACCCAAGTAATGCAGAAGTTCTTGATTCCACAGGCAAAAATCTGTAAGTTGTATTTACTTTTAGTAATAAAGTTTTGATATTTTTGTATACTACGTTTCATCCTGAAGAGTTTAATCTATGTATTTGTTTATTCTGAGACTTACGTCACATTTCATCTCTTTCACATCTGGTTTCATTTATAACCAAATTAAAAAATCAACCAGTATTGCCAACAGCGGGCAATGAATGGAAACCAACTTTGCCATTGCCTCTCTCCACTCCCTAACAATCAATACTCTTCATCTACTGACCCAAATTAACAAAAATTTGTATGGAGCAAACATGTCTGGCACAGCATCGTAAAGGCTGCCCTTGTTGGTAAAAGGGATTGAATGTGAGGACCAGGGCTGAGGGCCCTTTACCAAGAAAGTCCAGCTGCCCGTAACTTCAACTTTGTATGCTGACAAGAAGAACATTCCAGTTGACTGCAGCAATGGGCATAGAGGTATCTCAGGACCTTAGATAGTAGTAGGGGCACAGGACTTTGTAGATGATGAGAAAAATCTTGAATTGCTCTTGGGGAAATATTAGATACTAACAGAGATAATAGACCGGTCATGGATCATAACAGTATCTGCCACATCACTTTCTTTTTTTAAATGCATTTCTTTTAAATTTATGTTTGCAGATTTTATTTGCCACATGGTTTGAGTATAGATAAAGATGGTAACTACTGGGTCACTGATGTAGCTCTCCATCAGGTATGTGTAATGCTTTTCTAGAAGTACTGTATGTGATCTCATTACTTTTAGTTTGTATATTTTGCTAAAGGTTTGATAAGATTATTACATTGTGGCTGTTAAGATATACACTAAAGGTTTGTCCATATGGGGAAATTCACTGGAGTAGCTATAGTGGAATAAATTATTCCAGAATAACATTTTGTATGGGGACACTGTTATGGAATAAAAGTGACTTAATTCTAAAAATATTCCTTTGCTATAGTAGAATAACTTATGCTGTTCAATTTCCCCATACAGACAAGCATTCAGTGCTCAGCTACCTCACTGGCTGAAATTGCTGATGATTTATATTTTATGCAGATTTTTTCCAGAATCAACACCATTACATTCTTAATGATGGATTTCTTCATTGGAGCAATATGTATATAAAAAGCCTAATAAAATACATTTGCCTGTAAAAATGTTCTTTCTATAGAGAAGATTTATATACTTTTCCCTAAACAATCACTATTATACTGGACTAGCTATCATACATCACTTTCTATAACTTGAAATCTCTTATGTTTTCCATTGACTACAAAAGGTGTTCAAATTGGGAGTACATAATAAAGAACCTTTATTGATCCTGGGAAGGTCTTTGCAACCAGGCAGTGACAAAAATCACTTCTGTCAACCAACCGATGTGGCCGTGGATCCAGTCACAGGCAACATTTATGTGTCTGATGGCTATTGTAACAGCCGAATTGCTGTGTTCTCTCCAAACGGAATGTTCATCATGCAGTGGGGGGAAGGTACTGATTTAAGCTCTTGATGTTTAACTAGATACTGAGACTGTTGTGGTCATGAACTATTAAATGTAGCTTATGTAAGATTGTTTCCTACTTATTTCTGTTACAGTAATAACAGATCTTAGGGCCTTCTTATCTTTTGAATACCATTATACATAGTTCTATACACTGATATGTAGATTTTTTTTTAAACACACCTTCTTTTAAAAAGCAGAAGGAAAAAACTGTCTGTCTTCCAGACACTTCCAGAACAACTATGCACATGAATTTACTTGGTTATCAATAAAATGCCTGTTTTCATAAACATATTTTTTAAAATATTGCTTGAATAAGAACTAAAAATTCTGAGGTGTGGTAACTTCTAGTTAAGCTTTGACATAGTCCTTTCAATTCTTGTAAGTAATTAAATCCCTGTTTAAATATGAAACTTTTTTCTTTGCCAAGCATTTATGGTGAAGTAAGTAACTTCAGTACAAACATATATATGCCTGATTTTTTTCCTTCATTTATAGTGGTTTAAATTGAAAGTAACTCCATTTACTTTTAGTGTTAAAATTTTGGTGAAAACGAGAATGATAATCATGTGTATTCTTTTTCCCACAGTTATATTGCACAATTTAGAATAACACTATTTCCAGACAAAGATGATTATTTCAGATTGTGAATGTATTGGATATTTTCTTTTGCAGAGACTTCAATAGGCAAAGCCAAACCTGGCCAGTTCCGAATCCCTCACAGCTTAACACTGGTACCCGAGTTTGGTCAGCTGTGTGTAGCAGACAGGGAAAATGGACGAATTCAGTGTTTTAGGTCAGAAACTGGAGAATTCACACGAGAAATCAAACACAAATTGTTTGGAACAGAATTATTTGCAGTTTCATATGTTCCAGGTAATTGCTTTTTTTCATGTTCTTCACATTTTAAATATATGCTTAATCACTTTGATATCTCAACACACAATATTATTTCATTGAGAGACTATCACATATCTTAGGCCAAAAATTTGTTCTGTTTTCAAAATTATCATGTAGATTTTTGCAACTGTGTAATTTTTGGGAAAAAAGCTACCTTTCCATTCCTGAGAAATTATGAAGAAATTAGCATCCTTAAATGTAATGCCAACAAATAGGCAATATTGTTTGCACTTTTTACATTTGTGGTTGCATTGTCAAATAACAAACTCCGTTAGAGAAACAGCAAAAAATATTTCCAAACAGCAGGAAAAGAAATTGTCAAATTTCATAGAGAACAATAATAAAAATCAAAGATAAAAAACTATTTCATGATGATGTTGCTGTTTTAAAGATCAAAACTTAAGATTTTTTTTTTTAATTTAGTAGTCAAATGTGTATGGTTATGTTGGGAGCAAAGTAAAAAGTTAGATCCAGAGTTCAGGGATGTTTGGATTGTGGCAGCATTTATATCTCTTCTTCGGCTGCTATTTAAAAACAACCTCACCCCCCCTCCAGTTTGATGTCTTTATGTACCACCTACATTCTGAGGCCTGGAAACTCAAAGTAAACAGTAGACATTAATACTTTCTAAGGTTTTTAAACAGTTTCATATTCTATACCAGGTTTTTAATCTGTATTCATCACTTTACTTGTGCTGTAATTATGGGCATGTGTTGCTTCTTTTGCATGAGGAAAGAGAGGTGTTTCTGGAAATGAAAGGAGAGAAATGGGAGGGTAAAAGAAGATGACCATGATTAGAGCAAAATAACTAGAGAAGGAAGTAGAAAAGAGAAAACAGGAATTAAAATAAAAAGGTGTGGAAAACAGGAGAAAGAATAAACCAAAAGGGAGAGAGAATCCACCATGCTTAAAACAGCACTTCTTGTCAGTCACAAACAGGATTGACTGTTTCCTAAAGAGCCAGTTCAGAGATTTGGAAGTGAAAAAGCTCTAGAAAAGTGCTGAAGCAACCAACCTGATCGTAAGGGTGTATTTGTTTGTCTTGGACACAACTGGAAGCAAGGATGCCAAGTGGCATGGTGGCTTGAGAGGATCTTCTGTGCTCTCACATGAGCACACAGGAACCAATCTGCCATCACAGCACCCTTCGAAGTAACCAATTAGCCATTATAGTAGACGGACACCCCATCTCTGATCATTCTCACACACATTCACCCTGACTCTGGTGTCTTTTACTCTGACAGTCCAGACCAAACCAGCCCATTGCTGGGACAAAAGTTGTTGTGGGGGAGGTCTAAGTTGGATATTAGGAAAAACTATTTCACTATGAGGGTGATGAAGTACTGGAATGGGCTACCTAGGGAATCTCCATCCTTAAAGGTTTTTAAGGCCCAGCTTGACAAAGTCCTGGCTGGGATGATGTAATTGGGGTTGGCCCTGTTTTTGAGCAGGGCGTTGGACTAGATGACGTCCTGAGACCTCTTCCAATCCTAATCTTCTATGATTCTATGAAAACAGGGTGTTTTGTTTTGTTTGTTTAAATTAAGCTTAAATAAAAGGCAAAAAAGAGTAAAGAAGGAGGATTTGTTTGTTTTTTTTTACCCTTAAATGCTTACAGATGACATCTTTTCAGGGAAGTATCAGAGGGGTAGCCATGTTAGTCTGGATCTGTAAAAGCAGCAAAGAATCCCGTGGCACCTTATAGAGCTCCAAGATGTCTGTTAGTCTATAAGGTGCCACAGGATTCTTTGCTGCTTTTCAGGGAAGAGCTCCAGCTCATTTCTGCTAGATTTAAAACTTCCAGGAAATTCATATGCTTCTTTTTTATTTCTTTTTCCCTTCCACTATTCATTCTGAATCTGATGATGTGCAGGTAACTCCTTGGAGGACTTTCCTGTTCCATCCTATTGGTTTACACAGCTTCCAACCTTCCCTAATTCAATTTAAATAAATGTTTCATTGTGTTTGGAGCTCTTGTTCTTCTGTAATTGCTTCTGATTCTGTCTCACTGAGGCAACTTTTTCATCTATGCTATTTTGTAAATAGAAGAAAATAATTTGTCGGTCACTAATGAATGAGTGTTTGTTGTTGCAGGTGGTCTGCTCTTTGCAGTTAATGGAATGCCGTATCCTGGAGACATAGAACCAGTGCAAGGATTTATGTTGAATTTTTCCACTGGAGAAATAATGGACACTTTCATTCCCGTTAGAAAGGTACTGTATTTCACAATGTTCTTGGTGGATTTAGCACATAGGTACACTGATGTCTAACTCCCTCACACCTCATACAAACTTTAACGTTTAGCAGGATGATTCCAGGTTCCGAGGTTGCTGTATTATATTGTACTTTATTGTAATTTTTCTTCATATACTCTGAGGCATCCTTTGCACACTGTTGATCAGGTGACACCCCAGAACAATATAAGTTTCAATACAGCAGCTGTCCAAGGTTCAGTAGACACTTTGCACCTGACATTTTAAATTGCCATGTGGATATTGCCAGTCAGAGATGAGAATGAGTGACTTATCCAAACTGAGCTGTGCCTTTCAAGTTAAAGGAAAGGGTAGAGGTTCAAAGTTGTTCTTATTTTTTATACAGTAATAATATACTAATATAAACAGTAATAGTACTCCTGTCTGGGGATATAAATTTATATAATGTGATTACATGCCTTCCTTGCAGAAGACCAGTGTAGAACTATGGGATACCGAACTTTCACTCAAGTAATATTGTAATTTAAAGTTATTTTTAAATATACTAAAAGCTCTCATAGCCTGGTGTAAATCAAAGAAGGGATGTCAGAAGATGCCAGTATTGTGTGTATCATACCCTATTTGTCGCAATCTTATTTTAAGCTGTGCCAAATGTTGTCTTTCTCAGTATTCATAAATTGCTGTGCGCGTATATACAATTCTATAAATAAAAATAAACTGGCTTGAAACCAACATTCATGGTTTTACACAAACCTATTTAGAAACCTGCCACACAGTAATTTATGCTTTTTAATTTTTGTGTTACTAGTGTTTCCAGGCAGAGAAAGACCTTACAAGACTGTGGAGAAGTTTTTATTTTTTGAGAGGGAGTGGATGTTGATAATCAGGACAAAGTTTGCAGCTGACTTCCTTAATTATATTGGCAAACTTTTCATGCACACTTAAAGAGGATTGTTGAAAATTTGATTCTTGAGCCTGCATAGTAAACCATTTGCACAACTTTCAGAAATATCCTGTAGTGAAAAGATGTAATTATTTTTCCCAGAAATATCTTCAGAGATGTAGATGAATGAAAGCTATTTAAGCTCAAAGTCAATATTTCTTCATACAAGAACATTTTTCAGGTTCTTACAAATAAAAGCAAGTGAAACACTCATCTGCGTCTTTTCCCTTAGGAAGGGACAAATTACCTAAAATAGTTTGTAAAAGCAGCGAAGAGTCCTGTGGCACTTTATAGACTAACAGACGTTTTGGAGCATGAGCTTTCGTGGGTGAATACCCACTTCGTCAGATGCATGCTCCAAAACGTCTGTTAGTCTATAAGGTGCCACAGGACTCTTCGCTGCTTTTATAGATCCAGACTAACACGGCTACCCTTCTGATACTAAAATAGCTTGGTGTAGGGAAGGGAGATCTTATATTTATTAGTGATTTGACAGGATAACTGCAGCGACGTGTGTTGTTAATGCTTATATTGTTCCTTCTGCATCATTCTGCACCCCATTCAGGAGATTGAGGATAATTGTCCCATATCAGTTGATAGTCCCGTATATTTAGTGTGACTTTTTTCTCTATTTATAGCAGATCATTGCTGGGATTCTCAGGTTAAGGATATATTGATCAGTTCTAAGGAAACAGATCACTTTCAGAACCCAACAGAACTAGTTCACCCTTTCATTCAGGCCTCCAGTGAACTCACTTGGAACAGAAAAGGCTTGATATAACAGTTGTTTCCTTGCTGGTGAATAGGAAGATGATCCTAAATAGGGTTCCTAAGACTGACCTCTTTGGAAGTATAAGAATTCCCAAGTTAGTCCAAAAGACAATGAATTAAAGCTGAAGAGTGAGAGAGAAGATGGGATTCCTACATTGATGGGAATATTTGTCCAATGAGGGATCAGTTGATTCCTGTGTCTTGAACAATGTGAAAGATATCTGGAAAAGGCATGTAAGGCAGGAACAACATTTGCTTCTCTAAAGAGTCTCGCTTCTGCACTGATAGCTCCTCAGTGCAAGACTCATGAAACTGTCCCAGCTCTAAGGGGGATTGACTCTTGAGAGCAGTGTTAGTAGGGGGTAGAGCACATAGAAGATTAGGGTTGGAAGAGACCTCAGAAGGTCATCTAGTCCAACCCCCTGCTCAGAGCAGGGCTAACCCCAACTAAATCATCCCAGCCAGGGCTTTGTCAAGTCAGGCCTTAAAAACCTCTAAAGATGGAGATTCCACCACCTCCCTAGGTAACCCATTGCAGTACTTCACCACCCTTCTAATGAAATAGTTTTTCCTAATATTCAACCTAGGCATCCCCCACTGCAACTTGAGACCATTGCTCCTTGTTCTGTCATCTGCCACCACTGAGAACAGCCTAGCTCCAGTCTCTTTGGAACCCCCCTTCAGGTAGTCGAAGGCTGCTATCAAATCCCCCCTCACGCTTCTTTTCTGCAGATTAAATAAGACCAGTTCCCTCAGCCTCATAAGTCATGTGCCCCAGCCCCCTAATCATTTTCATTGCCCTCCGTTGGACTCTCTGCAATTTGTCTACATCCTTTCTATAGTAGGGGGCCCAAAACTGGATGCAATACTCCAGATATGGCCTCACCAGTGCCAAATAGAGAAGAATAATCACTTCCCTAGATCTGCTAGCAATGCTCCTACTAAGACAGTCCAATATGCCATTACCCTTCTTGGCAACAAGGGCACACTGTTGACTCATATCCAGCTTCTCGTCCACTCTAATCCCCAGACCCTTTTCTTCAGAACTGCTACTTAGCCAGTTGGTCCCCAGCCTGTAGCAGCAGATGGGATTCTTCCATCCTCAGTGCAGGACTCTGCACTTGTCCTTACTGAACCTTATCAGAGTTCTCTTGGCCCAATCCTCCAATTTTTTCTAGTCACTCTGGACCCTATACCTACCCTCCAGCATATCTGCCTCTCCCCCAGCTTAGTGTCATCCACGAACTTGCCGAGGGTGCAACCCATCCCATCATCCAGATCATTAATGAAGATGTTGAACAAAACCAGCCCCAGGACTGACCCCTGGGGCACTCCACTTGTTACTGGCTGCCAACTAGACATTGAGCCGTTGATCATTACCCACTGAGCCAGACAGTCTAGCCAGTTTTCTATCCACCTTTAGAGTCCATTCATCCAATCCATACTTTTTTAACTTGCTGGCAAGAATACTGTGGGAGACCATATCAAAAGCTTTGCTAAAATCAGCTATCAGACTCGCTGCTGAAAAGTCTGCAATAGTAGTTTCAACAGAAAATACAAATTATTTAATTTTCCTTTTTCCCCTAAGTAAACGAGTTTTAAATTGCACAACACATTGCACTGCCTTAGAATTTACTCAGCACACAGCAGCTTATTGTTTCTCATGGAATTCCCTCATTTAACTAGGTTACAAACACTAAGGATAGCATTCCAGTCAAGAAACTAATTTAATGTGTAAAGCCAAACAGAAGAAGAGACTGATCTCTGCACATTAAAGGCCAAATGTCCAATTTTATTATTTTTTCATTCCCTCTGTTTCAACCTCTTCCCTCTCCTCCCCCCATCCTCCTCCCACATTCTTTTTAAGTTGGAAGAGATTAGCACTTGCAGAAAACACTACCTGTTGGTTTTACGAGAATCGGTTAGTGACTGAAGCTACTAGATGGACTTTGATATTGACCTTGCTTTGTCTTGCACAGTATGTTATCTGGCACAAAAAACTATTTATTAATAATTTGCTCTAGTAAATTATGCAACATCAGGAAGCTAGGAGTTAAAATTTTTGCCAGCATGCTAACATTAGAGTTGCCAAGCATCCAGTCTTTGACTGGAATGCCCAGTCAAAAACGGACCTTGGCGGCTCTAATTGGCACCATCGGCTGGGTCGTTAAAAGTCCAGCCAGCTCCACAGCTCCCACTGGCCAGGAACCGTGACCAATGGGAGCTGCGGGAGTGGCACCTGAAGGTGTGAGGGCAGCATGTGGAGCCTCCCTAGCCACCCATATGCCTAGGGACTACAGGGAGCTGGCGGATCCTTCCTGGGAGCCACGGTAAGCACCGCCAGGACCCTGATTCCCCCTCCCTCACCCCAACCCCTGCCCCAGCCCAGAGTCCCCTCCCATACCCAAACTTCCTCCCGGAGCCCACATCCTGCCCCATCTCCAAACCCCTGCCCCCAGCCCTGAGTCTCCTCCTTCACCTTAAACCTCTCATCCCTGGCCCCACCCCAGAGCCTGCACCCCTTCCCACACTCCGAATCCCTCAGCCACAGCCTGGAGCCTCCTTGTGCACCCCAAACTCCTCATCCTCGGCTCCATCCCAGACCCGCATCCCCCTCCCACATCCAAGCCCCTGCCCCAGCCTGGTGAAAGTGACTAAGGGTAGGGGAGTGTGAGCAACAGAAGGAGGGAGGATGGAGCGAGTGGGGGTGGGGCCTCAGAGAAGGGGTGGTGCAGGGGGAGGGGCATGGGCCGGGGAGAGGTGTTCAGTTTTGTGTGATTAGAAAGTTGTCAACCCTAGCTAACATAGGAGCCCTTCGTCCACCTATTCCAAGAGTTAAATATGCTGTTGTTTGCAACAGTTGATAATATATTAGTATGTAAAATATTCAGAAATAATTGTTTACTTCAAATATTCAGACACAATTAGCTAGGCCTGATGACATAGTGGATATCACTATGCATTATCATGTAGGAGACAAGATCAGCCTCATGATTCTTATTCCCAAACACGTGGGAAACATTCTCATTCTTCACTCCCGTCTCTCAATCCTCAAAAGACTGCATGGAGGGGGTGGGGGAAAATAGGGAGGCGGTGAAGGGATTTGGCATTTTTCATGCTGCTAAGAATGTGCAGAAATTGGGACAGTTGCTGACTTGAAAAATATATGGAAACCATATGGAAAAAAAGGCAAACTAATATTATTGGCTTACAGCTGTTGGGCCCAATTCTTAGTTTACTAATTTTATTCTGTTTTGGAAGTAATGAACCACTTTGTATGCACCTTGCTAGAATTAGTAGCGAGTAATTGATTCTGTATCAATGCTTACAGCTGTGATAGTGATGAAGTATATTATGTCCAAAAACCTACATTAAAATATCATCAAGGTTGTAAAGTCAAGCACTCAAAAGTTAGGAAATGCCAGTTGCCTATACAAATATGTGGAGGTTTATACATAAAAAGCTTCTACTTTAGTGCATATATATGTTTATAAAATATATGTGCACTCTACTTATGTGATGGCTATACATATTTGCTACTTTCCCTCCCCTTTGTCCATCTACTATATTTATAAACAAATTAGCTTTTAATTTAATTGTGTAGCCAGGGCTGGCGCTTCCATTTAGTCGACCTAGGCAGTCGCCTAGGGTGCCAGGGTTTGGGAGGGCGGCATTTTGCGGCCCTCAGCAGCAATTCGGCAGCGGGGGGTCCTTCCACGCTCCGGGTCTTCGGCGGCAATTCTGCAGCGGGTGCTTCACTCGCTCTGGGACCCGCCGCTGAAGTGCCCTGAAGACCGGGAGCGCGGAAGGACCCCCCCGCCGCCAAATTGCCACCGACCGGGAGCGCGGAAGGACCCCCGCCTAGAGCGCCAAAAACCCTGGCGCCGCTCTTGTGTGTAGCACAGTAATATCCACATTCAGTTCTTTAAATGTTTAATCAAAATATTGACAAAAACAGACTGTGCAAAAAACGTGTAAATCTCTAGGTTTGAGTTGTCTGCACAATGTATGGCATGTTGAGTTCTCTATAAATCATGACAATAACTACTACCCCTGGAGATGTAATTCCTGTCTCTTCTCTCCTTTTAAGGTGTGGCACCAGCATCAGCTATAGCTCCCATTGTATGAGAGCTAAATTTGGCTCTGTATCTCAAATTTCTGATTAAACAGGCCTTTTGCATTTGTGATCTAATTCATTGTGTAGTTATTTAGAAGTGATTTGTGGCTGTTTATCTTGATAGAGCTTTGAGATGCCACATGACATTGTTGCTTCAGAAGACAAAACGGTGTACATTGGAGATGCTCATGCCAAAACAGTATGGAAGTTCACTTCCACAGAAAGTACGTTGCTTTTGTTTTGACTAGAACTTTAAAAGACACTTCCCTGAAACCATGTTCTCAATGACTGACATCCCCTGTCCATTGTCTGTCCCCTGAGTAATTAAGGATTGGATTCATTGCTTTAGCTAAACAGTTGAATTTTCTTTTTCCATGTTCATGTTCACATTTCACTGCTTAAAATAAGCATGTTTAGCAAAAAACTGGCTGCTCTTTTTACCACTCATTTGTAACATTAAATCCCAGTCTATATCAAATATGAATCCTGGGCAAATTAACTAATTTGTCAGAGAGCTTCATACGAAATTGTATATGCCAGTGAGTATTTTTCTTGTTGCATCATTTGTATATATCTAAAGATTAATTTTTTCCAGTTCTTTAATGTGTCATTTGTTGACAATGCCCTCTGTTTATTTAGAGGTTGTTATATTTCCATTAACTGGGAATACTTCCCAACTTGCTATCCTCAGTTTGACTTCAGGGGTATGAGGTGAATATGATCTGAGTAAGACTTTTGAATTTAGCAGAATTAAAAAATGGATTAGGCATTTTCTAGAAATAACAATATAATCCACCATTACGTTAGATAGGATGAAAATGTATAAAATGTAGAAAGCCACCCACTTCCCATCTGATCTGGTTGTTCCATACTTTTTACATTTCATGCACCTTGCTCTGAAACATGTGGTACTAGCCGCTGTTAGTAACAATACACTGGACTAGATGGACCATTGGTCTGTTTGGATTTGTCTCTCCCTGTGAAGAATAACTCCAAATAGAAAGGACATCCAAGCTTTCATTCACAGACAGATGGGAACAGCTAAGGTTTATAAAAACACACAAGTAACAAGTTCAGTCAACATGGCTAAGAGGTTTGAGGAGAGGGACTTTGTTTATATTTTAGAAGTATAGAATTATAATAACTACAAGGGATATCCATCTAGGCAACCTATGGCACATGTGCCGAAGGCAGCACGCAAGCTGATTTTCAGTGGCACTCACACTGCCCAGGTCTTGGCTGCTGGTCCGGGGGGTTCTGCATTTTAATTTAATTTTAAATGAAGCTTCTTAAACATTGTAAAAACCTTATTTACTTTACATACAACAATAGTTTAGTTATATATTATAGACTTCTAGAAAGAGACCTTGTTAAAATGTATTATTGGCACACGAAACCTTAAATTAGAGTGAATAAATGAAGACTCAGCACACCACTTCTGAAAGGCTGCCGACCCCAGATCTAGTAGATGGGATTTGCATCTAATTTATGGTAACATTGTTAAACTGGTCCTCACCCACCTGTCCAAGACCACATGTTAGCATACTATCAGACACTGATTCCCCTCCTCCTCTTTCCTCTAAATAGTGTTAAGAAATTGGAACTAGTGAAATCTTTCAGAATGTGCCTTTTCAGATAGGATGACACTTCTACTGTTTAATGACTTATCTTTGTTATTTAAAACCTTTTCATCCACAAAGGTCTCAAAATGCTTTATAAACCATATTGCAAACTGCATGTATAGAATTACTTCATCCACTGATGAAATACAGCCACTTCTGAGGTAAAATGTGGTGGCTGTTTCATGTTGTATACCAGCTGCAACACAGTTTTGGGCAGGAAGTGAAGAATAATGTCCCCTGGAATTTCAGAGGTAATTTTGGGTGGGCAGAATGGAATTGCTATGCTGGAATTTGGCCAAGGCACTAGATTTAATACCCCAACTCTTGTGCAAAGTGCTAGGATTTTTAATAATAAGTGAACCTTGGATTATTTATTTCACCTGAAAGACTCCACCTCCAGTATCACAGTGCCCCAAATGCCATATGGGGTATTGATTCAATGAAGCCACTAATGGCAAAGCACTATTTAATATATCCCCAACACCTTCCTCCAGGGTTTAGGTTTTTCCCCTGGTAATATCCCATTAATTACTAATTAACTCCAACCATGTTAATCATATGAGATGTGATGAGCTTTTATGTGCCCACAAAACCACTCTGTGGCACAGGAGTTGGACATTATTGAAAACTGCCTTTGTGAATCACCCTTGTGCTTTTATAGGATTCTGATGCTATTGATAGTTATTTGACGCTCTTTGGTGAAGTTCAGACACAATGCGATATTTGCCAAAGGATTGTACATTTGGTAAAGATGTCAAGAGTCTTTCTAAAATGTCATTTGACCTAAAGAGCAATTTTATGTTACAGAAATGGAGCATCGATCAGTTAAAAAGGCTGGTATCGAGGTGCAGGAAATAAAAGGTTAGTCAGATTCCTTTTGAGAATGGGCATACCAAAGTTGTACTGGAAAGCGTTTCTGTTCTTTGTAAATATTCTTTCTAGAAAATATCAGGGAGGGAATGCTAACTAGTCTGACAGCAGTTAAATTTTTCACTGTCATTTTCTATAGTTCAGAGTTACAATGAGCCGGCATGGGAAGGGACATAGGGTAGCATGTTGCACTGCTGGTAGACCTGATATTATGGTGGAATCAAACACTTCAACTTCACTGGTGAAAAGTGAGTCATAGAAGTTTTCCCAGTGGACTGTCCTATATGATCTTCCATTATCCACAAAATAGCATTTGCATCAGCTCTGTTAAATGCAGAAGTAGTTGTGGTATGTAGTTGTCTCAATTATCCAGAAAAAACTAGAAGCATATTTGAAATAGCTGTTGATTCCATTTTCTTTTCATTTAGAGTCTGCACAGCACATTGATAATGCTGGTTACATTATTAATGATTGGTATAAAGCATTTTCTTTTGCTCAAATTTGTTCCTCCAGATTTACTTTTTTTCCCCTTTTTTCAGAATAGCAGGGTGAAAATGAATTCAAAGAGAGAAAAGAATCAAAAGAATGTAGGGACTTAAAATAGGCAGGGAAAGAAACATATATGGCACAAGGTTGATGGGGGTAAAATAATGATTTAAGGTAGATGAAGAGGAATTATTTTAAAATTATAATAGTCTATTGCACAAGTCTCTCATATAGAAGTAGTAATAATTTCCCCTTTAAAAAAAAACCGCATGTGGTTATTGAGGGATCTTAATGGACTGTAGTTATACTATTTTTACTTATTTTTCTTTGGCAGAATTCAGAGCACCAGCTTTAGATATAAAAGGAAACAGCATCAAAATCAACAAATGTAGACATATTAGTACAAAGTAGACTGCCTTTAAGACACAATAATACTAGCATCCTCCTCCTCTCAGACAGTCTCACCCAAAGCACTCAGCAGAAAAACATGCAAGGAAGTGCAACAAATCCAGGCTCTGGCAGATGAGGGTGAAAAGCCTGTGACAGCACTGGTAAAAGGTACTATGCTAGCTGCCACCTGTCATTTAATCAGGGATATCTAGATTAGAATATTTCAGCAGTATCACATAGATTCAGAGAGAGTCTTTCAAGTAACCACTTGCTAGACAACTTCAGGGTACATTAGGTTAAAGCCAATAGTTTTTAGCTTCCCCCTTGAAGCTAATAGACAGCAAATGTTACTCCTGGGGTAATTCTGTGCCAAAAAATTAAAAATTCTGCACACAATAATTTTAAAATTCTGCATATTATGTTTGTCAAAATAACACAATATAATCATGTCAGTTTCAATTATTTTGATGATTTATTTCAAAATACCTGTCCGCAAGTGTGTCTCTAACAATACAGACAAAAAAAGGTTTAGGATTTTTTTTTTTTTGACAAATAGATTCCTTACTAGACATATTAATACAGAACTTTGTGTAATTCATTTAAACTACACTACATAAACATATTTCCTCTCCACTCAGACTTGGGGAAGAGGGAGGGAAGGAGCCTGGGAGTGAACCTGAAGGGTGCTTGTGTGTGGATGGAAGAAGTATGGAACAGGTTTTTTGTGGGGGGGATGGGAAGAGATTATAGGGAGTTGGGTAGCCTCCCCCATGCAGGCCCTGGCTGACCCCTAGCCTCTCCCATTTCAGTCAGGCATGCCTGCCCCCTATCTGCGTGTGTCCCTGCACCCTCCTATCTCATGTCCCAATGTGTGTCTGCAGCCCCCCCCTCCCATGTTACCTAGGGTTTTGCTGAACCCAAAGCTCTTAATAATGTTACTCTTTGCAAGGTGGTGGCAGGAAATAAATCAATGGGGGACACGGCACCTCTGGCCAAAAGATAGTTGATGCAAGCAGGCAAACAAAGGTGCTTTCACTCAAAGCTTCTAATTTATTTAGTCTTGAGTACTTACACATGTCCACAGCAGGTTAGTAGAGCACCCCAAATTAACCCCCATTTAATATTTTACCCAAGGTCTTGAGTGGATATCTGTAGACTTCCAGTGCCCAGCTTTCCATCTGCAGGGGAACTTGAGAGGTGTCCCAAAATATCCCATGTATTCAAATGTCCACCAAGCTCAGATCTCTTCCTCTTTTTATACCCAATTTGTTGGTATTACATAGCTTCTTAGATGTGGAGTTTTCCAGCCTGTCAGGCAGGGAATTTTCCATCAGTTAACCAGCTGTATTTCACATGGCAATAGTTAACTAGATTTTTCATTTTGCACAACTGCAGCTTCAGCAAGAACTCAAGTCAGGAGGGCACTGGGTCATGTTTACTCCTCATCACTCACTTCCCCAAACCCTCCTGGTCTGTTAGTTGTGCCTAAGGATTCAGCAACTGCCTTTCTAACTGCTTTCAGCAATGAGCATAACAATTGGTATGCCAGCTGTGGGCAGTGGTGTAGGCATGTTACTGACTTTAGGGTACCAAAAATCTCCCCCTGCACACCCTCTTACCCCCTGTCCCCATGGGGCCCTTCATCCCCCTCCCCTATTCAGCCCCTGGCTCAATGCTGTCACCCTATTAGCTCCTGAGCTCATGCCCCAGTCTGTCCTCCCCCACTAGCCCTTCTGTACCCTATATCAGCAGCCCCATGTGCTCCATTCTGTCTGGTGCCTCCTCACCTGTCCCTGCTCTAAGGAACGCAGCCTCTCAACTGGCTGGCTGCCCTCTCTTCTGGCACCACAGCAGCCCCTGGTGGGTGAAAGGGTGTAAGTGCAGCACCTCTCCAGAAGGGTCTGTATTCTGCTGAGAAAATAAAATCTGCCAGAGACAGAAAATCTGCACGAACATAGTGGCACAGAATTCCCCCAGGAGTAAAATGTATAGATATAATATGCTTTCTGTGTGATGTTCTGCCACAGAGAGCATATTAATGTGGGTTGATGTGGTATGCACTAGCTACAATTTACAGATGGTAGAGTGCTCTTATTGCAGTAGTATAATCTCAAAATGAGACAAAAATAGGGAAAACTGGTGCAATCAGAAAGGTTGTACTAGGGAAAAATGCTTTTAGCCATAGCTGCTACCTGAGCAACCAAAGATCTACAAAAGCCACCACAGTCAGTCTCTGGCATGCAACATAAATGTGACGACTCACTACATAACAAAAATTGAAGAGAGCATTTCACAAAACACACAATATAATATTTATAAATATACATACAAATATTGCACATATATGTTCATACGATATATAGCATAATATCAGAAAAGGTTTCTGATGCATCTGTGTGGGTTTTTTTAAAACAATATAAAATAAATTGGAGGCCATGATATTAGTATGAAGTTAAATGTTTTTACTAATTTAAAATAGTTCACACAAATATGCCTTAGAAGTTCCTGCAAAATTTGTTAAAATTATTGTTTTTAAAGAATTTCATTAGAAACCCCTTCTCTAATCTTGTGTGGCAACAAAATACAGTCCTAGAATCAGAGTAAAATTTTCAAATGCACCCAAGTGAGCAAAGAGCCTAAATCCTATTTCCTTTCAGTGGTCACTAATTTGTAATCTGTTACCAATGAGCAGTCCAATAATCAGTGAGATTTACATAAGCTAGATCAGTCTATCCATTGCTATAATGCTAAAGGGTACAGTATGGACCTTATGGTGAAGGAGAAGGCTGCTTGCTGTGTGACTTAACTGGGAATATACTTTCCAGGATGAATTGAAGTATTCAGAATTCAAAGGAGTATTGAATTTATTGGTTGGAGTTAGGCAGGATTCACTTCCAAACAGAATTTGTGGCTTCATTTTGCTTGAAGTTTCACCCTATGTTCCCAGGTCAAACACCTCCACCAACTTACCCTCCTTCTTGTTCTTCTGGCTTCTCCCCGGTGTGCCCATTTGATGCAGCCTGATGGCAGCACAACGCACTCCTCTCCCCATGCTCCTTGACCAAGACTGAGTTGAGGATGTAGGTTCCAGAAACTTCTTTTTCTCCAACCCCTCCTCATAGAAGTTGTGGAGTACTCTTCTCCTGTGAGACTTCCAAACAGTAGTCTTAATAAAAATATTAAAAATGGAGAAAATGGAATTTAAGTAAAAAAATTATTTGTTTTAAAATATCTTGATTTACACTTTCTGGGAGCTAAACTAGAACTTAGTCCCCTCTCTGATCAATGTGGCTGTCCCCAATACCAACTCTGCTGTGTTGAAGTGAGGGCGACATAAAGAATTCGCTGGGAGCTTAAAGGCAACATATACTTAGGCATAAAATTGAACAGTCTGCAACGATTCTCATCTTCATTACAGAAGTGTGGTCCATTGAGAGTAAGGGCTTGTCTTCACTGCAGTTCTAGCTTGAGATATAACTGAAGTGTTGCCGCTAGCCTGACTCCTGTGTACACAGAAATTTTAGTTCAAGTTAAGTAATACTTTAAACCAGCAGTTCCCAAACTTTGGGTCATGATCCCAAGTAGCGTTGCAGCAATCCCAGGTGTTCATAGGATGCCATTTTACAAAATGACACCCTCCCATGTAGTATGACCTCACACATACCATCTGTACGCGAGGTCACACTGTGTGGAGGATGCCATTTTGTAAAGCAAAATGGTGTCCTGCATGCTGCAGTTGACTTTGCACACAAAGTGTGTATGAGGTCATGCTGTTAGGACAACTCCATTTAAAAATGGCGTCCTCCATGCTGTCTGGGGTCACAGGAAGCCATACATGTGAAAATGGGGTCATAGAGGGAAAATGTTGGGAACTGCGGCTTTAAACTCAAGCCAGCTGGCCTGTCAGAGGCTGTGGGTTGAAGTTTGTGTGCTGCTGATGCTCCAGCTAATAAAGCAGTGGGGACTTGGTTACTCAGCGAGCTGCTAATCCAATCACTGTGTAGCTCGATCATTTTACAGTGTGACTGCTCTCACTCGACCATGGCTAACTCCTGGGGAGTTAACTCAAGTGTAGTTAACTCTCACAAATGCCCCAGTGAAGACAAGCCAAAGGAAGTTTCAGTGGTTCGTTTCATGCTGGGCCCTGGTAATTGTTGGCTGCCACATCTCCATATTAAAGATGAAGGAAACTCACAGCATTCCAGAACTCTCTGGACTTTACTTGACTCCACAGGCCACACTTTGGCTATCCTTGGTAGAAAATACTGAAATGTATATAGTTTTATAGGAGTTCATCCAAAACATTACCAGCTATACAGATTTACTAGCAGTACACACATATCAAACTTCACAGCTTAAATTGAACCTTTTGGGGATCATATTATCCACCTCTCTTCTTGGTATGGCACATGCTCCTCCTTGATAACTATAGTCTACCAATGACATCAGCCTCTTTTTCCCATTCATCCTCCTCCTTAGTACTGTAGGAAAAAGGAAATGAATTGGTGGAATCATTTTACATGGCATAATTCTAACAAAACTAAAGTTGTGGATAAAATGCAACCACAACACAATTAAAGCCTATCTCGCAAAGTGCAAGCTGCTCTGTACAGACTAAACATTTTACACAAAACACGCATATGTAGACACGCACATACATGTCCCCTCTGGATTAATTGTTTCAAGGACAGTAACAAATACCTTCCTTTTTTATTCTTGATAATATAAAAAGGTAGCCTGTTACTTGCAAAAGGGTCTATGCAGCTAACATAGAGGGATATTTTACTGAGAAAGTAATGTCATGCCTTGCTTTGTTGTAACAATAGAATGCTTCATGATTTTCCCATCATTCAAATGTTGGAATTCTTTAGGAGCAACTCTCCCTGACAATTGTCCTGTCTCCATCCTCCGAACCGCAAATATTAGAGAAATAGAGAGAGCACACGCTAATCTTCTCAGACTTTTAGAAAGTTATATCTCTCTCCCCCTGCATGACTCTTGAGATGACACCAGCAGTAGCTAAGAAATCCTGTTAGTGTCATTTTATAGTTTTAATGGTGCCTGTTATTAATTACTGAAAATTTCAGGTGCGTTAGCATGCTCTTTTCAAGCATGTTGCTTGAAATGTTAAAATATCCGTGTCAATTCTCTTCTTTTCTTAAAGAAGCAGAGACAGTTATAGAAGCCAAACTGAAAAACAAACCTATTTCAACGGAGTCTTCAAAGAAGTGGGAAAAACATCATATGGTCGAACAGGCCAGTCCTGGAATTTCCTTTGTTCTTATTACAACTCTTCTAATTATTCCTATTGTTGTCCTGTTGGCAATTGCTGTATTTATTCGATGGAGGAAGACAAGGGTCTATGGAGGTAACCATAAATAACTCTTAAATTCCAGAACAAGAGACTTTTATTATTCAAAGACATCATTTGAACAGGCAGGGCCAAAATTATGAAAAGAGCCCCATTGTCTATATTTAATCCTGTGTACAGTTACCATGGCAATGCATTCTAATCCTGTGTTGGCATCCACAAACGACTGTATCTGCAAATACTTTTATTATTGTACCTTAATATACCACTTTTTCAGTATTTCCTTCTAAATCTTCCCTTTAGTTGCTATCCGGGTGTGAAATCCCAGAAAGAGCCTTCTGATTACAATTATTTTCATTTAGATAAATCCTTTATTTTAAAATTCAATGTATAATTTACTTAAAGATGCTTTTCACATTGGAAGCGCTTAGAATACTTTTCTTCAAAATAAGTTCAGTTTTTTAAAACAAATGACAGATAAAGATATAAACTATATTACAGAATTTCCCAAAAATAAACAAATTGCAAACATTAACAAAAAAAAATCTGAGGGGAACATAAATGGTAGTTCACTTACTATTTCATGCATTTTCTTAGTCATACATACGTTTCCATTATGTATGTGCCCTCATCCCTTTGAAATCCAGCTGTGGCCTTCTTAATGAGTAGTTATAGTGCTAAAAAAAGTGAGGTTGTCCCCAGTTTATACTATACTAACTTATTATAACACCTTTTACTTTCTTCAAAACTGTCACATGAAGTAGCAATTAAATGTTCATTTCCTGGGCTATCTGTATGGCATAAAAAAAACCGGTAAAACATAGACAAAATAAAATATACATGAATTGTGCAAATAACATAGTTCTATCACTATTACAGACCCAACGTAATTGAAATCCTTGCACAAAATTCATAAAGTTTGAAGTGCAGTGATAATGGTGGAAGAAAGTCTTGCTTGCAAATGTTCAGCATTGAAAAGTAATACTGTATGAGTGATATATTTTTTTAGTGTTAAATATGCAAACACTCCAGAGGCTATATTATTATAGAAAGCAAATATGAATAAGACCTCTTAGATCTACCTGTCCATCTCCCAGCATGCAGATTTGTTCCCTTCAGTGCATTTTGGAGTAATTGAATTTACAGTGGATAGGAACATTTTGATAAAATTGGACTTTGTTAAATATCTACAATATATTTATACTGGTAAAAACAAATTACTTAGTTCTGCAAATTCTTTACACTGATTGAGTATATACAAAGTAGTGTGTAGAAAAACCAACTTGGTTGTGGTTTTTTGTTTTCCTTTGGATTTGCAATGGGGAAATCACTATCATTTTCCAGTAGCTCAAGAAATATGAAGATCATTGAAGTGTCTACCATGGATCTAGAGTGTTTCAAGAGCAAACTGTACCATCTGCACATCCAAATGAGAACAGGAGTATAGTACTGTTTGGCATGTCTTACTACAACTTGCAGTGTGCGGAATATAAATGTCCAGATAGTGGAAGTGATGAAGTTCTTCTTCTCCAACTATAGTCTTCACAATCACAAAAGCCAGTAGTTGAGAGACTGGTTCTCAGATTTGACTGAGAATTTAATCATCTTTAATGGCTGGAATGACATATAGAGAGAAAATGCACTCCATTTCAGAATAGGGTCGTTAACGCTTATTTTGAAATATGCTTTATCTTTCCAGCTGATGCTGACCACAAACTTGAATCAAGTTCAGGAAGAATCTTGGGCAGACTTCAAGGTAAGTAAAATGCAAGATATCTTTGACCCTTTACTCAGATCTTGTTCAAATAAGTCAACACATAAACATGTTTGAGAATAAATGCTGTATATTTAATACCTTGGTGCTGGGAGTGGGGTTTTCCAAAGGCTGAGGTGGGGGAAGGCTCTCCTTCTCAGCTCTGTTTTGATTATAAACGTATATAATGCCTTCCTCCTACCACCTTTTATCTATACACTCAAGATGATCTGCCATTCCTACCGAGAAGCCGATAGCTGTCATAGTGAGTTATCCCTGTTTCTTATAGTGAATTAAATGAAGCACCACCTCTAGGATTGCTAATTATGTTCAGACTGGTAGGGACACAAGAGATACTGTTCAGACAGTTGTATAGCTGAATCCTAATAGAAGCTCTAAAAAAAAAAAAAAAATTTTGGTAATTTTGTTTGCCACATCCTATGTGTCTAGCTTCCCAAAATGGTTCATGTGCTGGCCTTCTTTGAGGGCTTGGTGGAAAATACTTTTGGGGAAAGGATAAGGGTCATTAAAGTGGGTAAATGGAATGGTAGGAATTTTTTTAAAATTCAGTAATGGAAAGCTTAACTCAGGTATTTCCTTTCTACAGGAAAAAGTAGTGGAGGTCTTAACCTTGGGAACTTCTTTGCAAGCCACAAAAGCTACAGTCGGAAAGGGTTCGACCGACTTAGTACTGAAGGGAGCGATCAAGAAAAAGATGAAGACGATGGTACAGACTCAGAAGAAGAGTATTCAGCTCCCCCTCCCCCACCCCCACCAGTATCTTCTTCATCCTGAAACCAGCCTTTGATTTCTTCTACATTGAACGATTCTACCAAGAACATCAGATTCCTTTTCCCTTTAGCACGTTTAAGATTTTGTGTATTTAATTGTAAACTGTACTAGTCTGCGTGGGGCTGTACACTGGGATTTTTTGGTTTTAGTTTGGTTTTAGTTTGGTTTGGCTTTTTTTTTTTTTTTTTTTAAAGTGGAGGAGTATGTGGAAGTTTCATATCAGTGCTGTTGTCTTTATGTAAACATCTTAATAAAAGAAAACAATCCTCTTTTAATGGCAGTACTGATTTAAAGTAGTAGTATTTTCTCATTTCTGTTTTGGGACCTTTTCTGTATTTGTAAATAAGTCCCATTATCTGGTTTAGCACAATATTTTCAGTTGTCAGTTTTTCTTTTGTGCCTTTTCTGTTCAATGTCCTTAAACTATTGCAGTACAGAGAAAAATACAGTGCCACAAGAAAACAAAGCTGATAAATCTTCTTCTATTTTTTTAAAATCACTAACATAATATTGCATTGAGAAAGAGGAAAAAAAGTCTCTATTTAATTCTTTTTTCTTCCTCCTTAGTTGGTGTGTTTCTGAGATGTCTTATTTTTAGATAGTATTACTGTTAAAATACTATTTTCAGAGGGTGAATGTAGTTTGTGTAATAAAGTGTTTGCAGAGCATTTGCTGTCAGAGTGTACTTTGGAATTTTTGCATATTTGAAGGTTTTTTTGTATACAACTTTCGTAACAAAACACAGTCCACTTCATACAGTGAAAAAGATGCTATTTTGTATGAGTTGGAAGATATTTTGTTATGTAGCGGGTTTAAAGGGAAAAAAAACCCCAAGACTAATAACTTACATACATGTATAAAATCAAACTTAAACATTTAAAGAGGAATCTTGCCTGTATATCAAAACTGCAGGGTATTTATTTTAATAAAACATGATCAGCACTAAGAGGAAACCTGTGTCTCCAGATTGCACATGCAAATTAATTAGTTTAGGGAACTAGTATTAGTTTACTTATTGAACTGATACTCCTAAGTTCTCTAAATTTCCTCTCCCATTCATGCAACACAGTCCTCATTTCTGCAATATGATGACTCACTATTTTATATTTGCTGAAGACTTGCTAGATAATTATGCTGAATGTGTGAGTCATCTAAAGTGACTCATGTGTATGACATTGTCATGATTCATCAGTCTCCTTTGAGGATCAGAGGCATAGATTAACCTAATTTTATTTAAAATCTGCACATACAGGCTGAGAGTATAGAACAAAAAATTGCTACAGGGTCCTATGAAATAACTTTCATCACATGTACTATAATGGGCTGTTGCTAGTACTTAAGGAGGTTTTTTGGGGGCAAATATATCGTATTGCTGGAACAGACTGATCCATCCCTAGCCAGATAAGGCCTTGTACCTCTTCTTTCTGGAACAAAGGATTAAAAAAACTTAACTACGCTTGTCTATTTTTTTCTTAGAAGAGAAGTGGTAACTCTTCAGGGTTAAACTCCCAAAATGCCACAGTTTTCCAGGCTATTAGAGTGCTGATGCTGTAGCTCTGTAAGTACTGTTTTTTCCCTAACAACATGACTCTATCTCACACTTGGGACCCTGGAGAGCATTAGTGTTCTTTTGAGTGAAACATAGTTATAGCTGAGCCATTTGCTCTCCTTAAACTTGCATACCAGCAAAAATAATGGGAATTTGAGCATGATGAAACCTAAAAAAGTAATACATAACCATTGAGGGTACCTCATTAAGGTGCAAGGATGTTATCTGGTTTGCGATGTGAGAGCTGAACTGCCCAACTTTTAACTAATACAGTAAGACCCCTGGTGGTACCGTATTATTGGACAAGACAAGGTCTTATTTTTAATAACAAGAGTGCATCTGAGCATGTGCACTCTTATTAAACGTGCTGTTATGAGCCTGTCCATTTTCTAATGTTTAGATTTAGCAATTGTGAGCTAACTATCTTGGGAGCCACAATATATGGAAATGCGCTCAGAGATTAGCTTGTAATTAAATATTAACTGAAAACAACTGCAGTGAGGAAAACTGTGTGTAACTTCTCCATCTGAAAGCTGGGTTGTCAAACTCATCTCAATTGATGGTTGTTGGTTTTTTTTTCTTAGATGAAAATCACCATCAAGTTTGAGTGCAGGAGAACACATACTTGACCAAAAAGCATAAAGGCACCATACTATTTACAGGAGATGTTAGGTTGGGTCCATTGATTGTTTTGTTGAATGTTGTTAAAATTGGAGCCATCTTTAACACTTGTTAAAAATGATAAACCTGGGTCACTAATGTTCTGTAGAAACCAATCAAAAATAATCTGGGGTTTTAAAAGCCAGGTTGTGACCACCTCTTGTTTCAATGTGGCTCTGGGTGGAGCACATATGAGCCTTCTCTTCCTTCCTTGAGCCTGTCTACACTACAAAAATTATGTATCACTGACAATGGGTGCAACTGAACATGGTTTAAATGGAAGTATAACCCAGGACAAACTAGATCAGGAAGACATAAAACAATTGTCTATTCTTTCTCCACCATGCAGGGACTATTCTCTACTACTCTGGTGTAAGCCATTCCGAAAATGGTTGAATTCAGGCACAATATAGCTCCACTTGCCAGTATTACATTGCTAGCTTTGGATAAGGGCACATACTGTAATCTCCAAAGGGCTGGGTTGCCACACTGCAGTTCCATGGCTTTTCCTATTCAAAACTGTGCTTTAACTACAATCTAGCCCTAAATGAGTAGAGGAAAGATTCAGTAAAAAGAACTAAATTTTGCTGTACCTAACAGTAAAATGCAATGGAAAAGTCATGCAGGAAAACAATAGAACAGAGTATTCTTTTTACACAATTCTGTTTAATAAACCAGCAAATCCTTCTCAAAAGAATATCTGTTAAAAGAATAACCATGTGTTATCTACTGAAAGAAGAATATTAGTTATTTGTTGTCAAAGTAGAATTGGCTTACATAGCATGTGCCCTTTAATCTCACTGACAGCAGATGTCCACCAGTTAACAGAAAATGCTTTTTCAGTAATAAACAGTAGAAGAAATGCCAATTCTAAGCCTTCAAAAATCATGACTGACAATATAGTGTGATTTAAAAAAAATTGTCTTGTGGATTCACTGTTTGTGAGCTTTTCTCAGCCACTGTGAGGGCTAGACTTTTTAGCTGAAAGCTCAGATTCTCATATAATCACATGGCTCTAGGAGCTGGGGCTTTAAGAAAAATACCAAATACTGTGAGAGTTGGCAACACTTCTGTCTGAGGAGCTGCAGTGATCCTCTCCCATTAGTGAATAGTGCCATGAACTTTGGATAAGGTAGGGAAGGAGCCTGCTATTTATCCCGAGTTTGTGTTGGGCAGCTCGGAGAGGTGGCCTCTCTGAATTTAGGTGGTTCACAATGAGCAAACAGGAGGCAACTGTAGGTTCGTGGTAGAAGAGCCAATGGACAGACCAGCATGAGACTGAGACATGCAGACAGACCTAAGCACCACTAAGTCACCTGATGGTGTCCCAGTTAAATGAAATTACATCCCAGTTAAGCAGCTCTCCTTTCTATCAGGTATCATTAGGTATAAATTGGTTCCACTTGGTTAAGTAGAGTTTTCCAATTAAGCAGTGCACTGTAGCAGTTAATGAGGATTTATAGATCAATGTGGTAAATTGCAAGTTTCTTGCTCTCCACTAAGCTAGATTTATGTGCATTCTTTCAGACAACTGTTTAGTTCCCTAGTATGATTCCTGGTATGCCACATAGGGGCATGAAATGGTGGGGGCTGGGTAGAGTTGTGAGGGGCGTGGCAGGAGGAGCCTGCAGTTTTCTGCTGCCTTACCCTTGTGAAAGTAGAATGAATTATATTGTGAAAATAGAAGGGATTAAAGAAATGCTGTCTGTACTTTTAAGCAAAATTGCTGGAATACTGCAATCCAGGTGTCTGAAATACAGACATTAACATAGAACAATTGCACCGTTTAAGGGCAATTGGTGAAGTATTAGCCTTAGATCGATAAGAGTTAGTAAGGAAGTAGGATATGCATGCTGTGCCCCAGGTGAATTTTACTGTTTTGCTTTCTTTGTCCCTTTGTCTAATTTCCGTTCTTTTATCTATATAAATAAGACTGTTTGGGTCTTGCATGACCACTCTCACATTATCTGGGTGTTATTGGCAGAGCGCTGTGCTAATAAAACAGCGTGGTTTGACAAATTGAGAGTCCTGATTCTAACTTTGACACCCTGAAGTGTAGAAGAAGTGTTGTATTAATAAAAATTGTTTGTTTATCCAAATGTGCTAGCAACATATTCACATAAAATATCTTGGGTAGAAAAACTAGCTAAGGTCACTGCTTATTGAGCAAGCCAAAAATAAGGGCTACACTGGATTAAATCAAACATTCAGAAACACCGTGACATTGTTCTCTTAAATGTGCTTTTCTTATTGAAACAATGTCCTGTGACATACTGCACAATTATTCTGGTCTCCTGCTGTGTGTGACGGGTGACTGCTGTAACAGGAAAAAGGGGACAGACTGCTGTTCCTGAATCTAGATATGGGACGCCTAATTCATCTCTGATCCGCTAGTCAAATTCTGGCTCTGCACTTCAGTGTGGTTGCATGCCTCTAACAGATGTTACAAAGAACACAAGCGAAATGCCTATGATGCGTAGAACATGTTTTCTGTTTAAAATAGCAACACACAGCTTGCTCAGCACAGTTTTACCATCCCATTATTTTACTTTTATATCTAACATTTTTACTCTAGAATGAATACAATAACTTCTAGATTTGTTGTGAATTATTGTAAAACGTGATTTTAAAATATTCAACATTTGCATGAATGGTCTGTTCAAATGACCTTTCTTTGATACTTTTCCACCATTGTTCCTATGTAATATTTAGATTAATCTGTGCAATTGAACACCATGGGACGGCAGAGAGGAATTTAATATCATACAGGGAGGGTTTGTATTCTGCAGTGATCTCTGTTGTTTCGCTCTGCAAAACCTGCAACTTCTTTCTGCTTTTGGAGCTTCTTGTCTGAGAACCTAACCGACCTAGCTGACTTCATTGTACAACTCTTCCAACAAGTACACTGTAGGTGAGAACTGAGTGAAACTATAGGGACACAGATTTTAAGCTATGTGCATATACCTCTCAAACATCACTCTGTAATTCCATTCCACGGAGCTTTGGTATCCTCTCGCTTTTATTAAAGTTATTAACACCAGAAACAAAACAGCATCAAACTGAGGTTCTAGAGACAGCCATTTACATTAAAATGATAAATCCCAATATTTTGTTTTTTGCTTGAATGGTTTGTGCTAGTTTATAGTTAATTTTGGGTCATTTATTGTGTCCCACATTTGAAAACGAGCAGGTTGAGTGGGCTTCAGTCACATGTTACTTACACAACCATTTGTAGGTGAGGCACATGTGGATAGCAATGGGTTTTCAAGTGTGCATTCAAGAGGACGTGCAGTGTGCTGAGGAAATTGCAAAACATACCTAGAGTTTGGTGCAATGTTTAGTAATAAACCAACTGTTACATAATTTCCAGTTTTTATGCTATATTGTCAGTGTAGAATGAGCCATATGTCCCTCAAAACTGAGCATTATGGGTGTAGTAAGAAGAGATGGAAACAAATGATACTAATAATGTCCAGTTCTTCTTCGAGTGATTGCTCATATCCATTCCAGTTAGGTGTACGCGCCGCGCGTGCACATTCGTCGGAAAACTTTTACCCTAGCAACTCAGTGGGCCGGCAGGTCGCCCCCTAGAGTGGCGCCACCATGGCGCTCCATATATACTCCTGCCGGCCCACCTGCTCCTCAGTTCCTTCTTACCGCCCGTGTCGGTCGTTGGAACAGTGGAGCGCGGCTTAGCTGACCTCCACTTCCCTAGCTACTCGTTTTCTCGTATATAATTATGCAGTTATAACACTTTTATATATATATTTGTATGGTTATACGTGTTTTCTTTGCTAACATGGTTAGTTTAGTTAGCGGGGTTCAGGAAGTAGCCCCTTCCATGAGCCCAGTGCCGGAGCCATGCATGGCTCACCGGGTTTTAAAAGGGGCCCGGCTTGCCAGAAGCCGCGGCCGAAGAGAGATCTACATGACTCCTGTTTGAAGTGCCTCAGGGAATCACACTTGACAGATAAGTGCCCCATTTGCAAGGCTTTTAAGCCGAGAACAAAAGGTGCGGGACTTTCACTTACCCCTCCACCTTGGGCGCCGAGCGATGTTCAAGCGGCGGGCAGAAGCGCCTCCTCGGCACCGGACCCCGCCGGTACCACCAAGGCCTTTCGGCACTGACCGTCGCCGGCACCGATGTCGACTCGGCACCGCTCCCTTCTTCCGAGGTCGAGAGAGTCTACGATTCCTGCTGGTGCCTGGCGGCTCCCCGGCACGCGCCGTGGTTGAGCCCCCTGCTCCCGCTGCTTCCGTGCCACCTGCATCGCAGCCAGAGAGCTCGCCTAAGTTGCGTTATCCGGCACCGTCACCTGCAGAGGCACCGATGACTTCGGCTCCGTCGATTCCAGTCCCCCAGGACCATGGAATCCGGTGCCTGGCAGCTCCCCGGCTCGCGCCGTGGTAGAGCTTACTGCTCCTGCTGCTTCTGTGCCAGCTGCACCACAGCTAGACAGCTCGTCTAAGATGGCTCGCCCGGCACCGACGACCTCGGCACCGTCGATCCCGGTCCCACGAGGGCCGTAGAATCCGGTGCCTGACGGCTCCCCGGCACGCGCCGTGGTTGAGCGTATTGCTCCTGCTGCTTCCGTGCCAGCGGCACCGCAGCCAGAGAGCTCGTCTAAGTCGGATCGCCCGGCGCCGACACCTGCTACGGCACCGATGACGTCGTCACCGTTGATCCCGGTCCCACAAGGGCCGTAGAATCTGGTGCCTGACGGCTCCCCGGCACGCGCCGTGGTTGAGCGTATTGCTCCTGCTGCTTCCGTGCCAGCGGCACCGCAGCCAGAGGGCTCGTCTACGTCGGATCGCCCGGCACCGACACCTGCTGCGGCACCGATGTCGTCGGCACCGTCGATCCCGGTCCCACAAGGGCCGTAGAATCCGGTGCCTGACGGCTCCCCGGCACGCGCCGTGGTTGAGCGTATTGCTCCTGCTGCTCTGTGCCAGCGGCACCGCAGCCAGAGGCCTCGTCTACGTCGGATCACCCAGCACCGACACCTGCTGCGGCACCGATGGCGTCGGCACCGTCGATCCCGGTCCCACAAGGGCCGTAGAATCCGGTGCCTGACGGCTCCCCGGCACGCGCCGTGGTTGAGCGTATTGCTCCTGCTGCTTCCGTGCCAACGGCACCGCAGCCAGAGAGCTCGTCTACGTCGGATCGCCCGGCACCGACACCTGCTGCGGCACCGATGACGTCGGCACCGTCGATCCCGGTCCCACAAGGGCCGTAGTATCCGGTGCCTGACGGCTCCCCGGCACGCGCCGTGGTCGAGCTAATGCTCCGGCTGCTTCCGTGCCAACGGCACCGCGGCCAGAGGGCTGGTCTAAGTCGGATCGCCCGGCACCGACACCTGCTGCGGCACCGATGACGTCGGCACCGTCGATCCCGGTCCCGCAAGGGCCGTAGAATCCGGTGCCTGACGGCTCCCCGGCACGCGCCGTGGTTGAGCTCCTGCTCCGGCTGCTTCCATGCCAACCGAAGCCTCTGAGGCACCGACAACATCGGCACCATCGATTCCAGTCCCACAAGGGCTATCGAATCCGGTGCCCGACGGCTCCCCGGCACGCGCCGTGGTTGAGCGTATTACTCCCGCTGCTTCAGTGCTGACGGCACCGCAGCCAGACAGCTTATCTAGCTCGGTTCGCCCGGCACCGGCACCTACCGAAGCTCTGATGACCTCGGTACCGTGGATCCCGGCCCCACGAGGGCCGTCGAATCCGGTGCCTGACAGCTCCCCAGTACGCTCTGTGGTTGAGCCTGCTGTTCCCTGCACGCCGGAGATGTTACCAACGGCGAGGGCTCTCAGTGCCATGACAGAGTCAGTGCTGCCTGACCCGGGCACCGCCGGTACGGGTAATACAGTCTCTTCAAGGGACTGTCCCCTGTCAGTACAGCAGAGCGGCACCGTTCATGATCACGGTCCCGCAGACACTCCAAGTCCTGTCGGCACGCCGGACACCACTGGCAGTCCCGGTGCTGTTTTCCTCGGTACTGGTCACACTCGCTGCACCGGTTGGTATCCCGTTCGCCGACCCGCTATCGGCACCGTTCCGACATCTGGCACCGGGGCAGGTACCTTGACTCCTGTAGCTCTTCTCCGAGCCTCGAGATCTCGGTCGACCTCCCGACACCGTTCTGGTTGCGGGTCTGGATCTCGTTCCAGGTACCGATACGCCTCCCGATGCCGGTCCCCGGTGCCGAGTTGGGCAAGGTCCGAGTGAGTCAGAGACTCGGCCCGTGCCTTCTTTCGTACCTCCATGGCCGTCCGGACACGCATCCGTGTCATCTCATATGCGCAGATTTTATGCTCAGGACCACGATCCTGATATGATGGCCAGCGGGCGCCAGCCCCGAAGCAGAAAGAGCCTTGGCGAATGCAAGGTGTACTCTGCAGGGGCCCTGCACCTCTGGGTAGCAAAGCAACAAGCCTTGCTTAGCTGCGATAATTATAGCACCTGGGTGGAGGAGTTTCTCCCTCGAACCTCCCACCTGGAGTTCGCTGCCGTCTTGGAGGACGGGGGAAAGAATTTACCCTTTGTTGGTAAAGCCATCTTCGCGGCAGAGACAGCCCCAGACTGCGAAGCCTGCTGGACAATAGGGTCCTAATGCGTCTCAGCATGTATACGCCAGCGACCAAACGCAGGCCTTTATGGCCCCAGCCGCCATACTCTGTGCCTAGCCAGAGGCAGAACTCTGGAGAACGGCAAGGCCAAGTGGTCGCAGACAAAAGTCAGGCCCCCTAAAAAGCCAAAGTCAAGGTCCCTCGCAATTACCACTGGGACAAAAGACGGACCTTCCAAGGTTCGCCGGAGGGCGGTGTACCAGTTGCAGGACGGGATCCTGATCCCGCTTTCTCCTGGCATGGCCCCAGTTACTTTCAGATCGCTGGGTCCTGCGCACGATGGAGCATAGGTACCACCTTTAAATTGCTCCAGCCCTGTCCCCCTTCAGCGGACGAAAGGGGCTAGGGGTTTTACTCCCGTTATGCCCTAGTCCCCCACTCGAACACAGATCTCAGACCTCCCTGGTCCTGCATGGACTCAACCGGTTTGGGATAAGGTTGAAGTTCTGCATGGTATCCCTGGGAACCATTATTCCATCCTTGCCTCCTGGGGGCTACTATGCCGCCCTGGATAGGAAGGACGCGTACTTTCGCAATGCCATCTTCCCTCTGCACGGGAGATGCCTCCGCTTTATAGCCAGCGGTGAATACTCCCGGTTTACGGCCATAGTCGCCGCCTACCGTAGCTATGTCGGATATGCGTTTTTCCGTATTGGGACGATTCGCTTATCCGAGGAGACTCTGAGACACAAACCACTCAGCCCGTGGGCATCGTCACGGTCTTATTCACAGCTCAAGGCCTGATGATTACTATAGAGCAATCCACTCTGGTTCCCACGCAGAGGTTGGGCTTCCTAGGGGCGATCTTGGTCTCCTACCTAGCCGGAGCCTGCTTATCACAACTGCGGTTTTAGGCGATGGCAACAATCATCTGAGGTCTGAAGGCTTTCCCAACGACCTCAGCTCGTTCTTGTCTCAGTCTCCTGGGTCCATGGTTGCCTGCAAGTTTGTAACCAAACACGCCAAGCTCCGCCTCCATCCTCTCCAAGTCCGGCCCACCTCGGCGTACCGCTTGGACAGGGAGCCAGTGGTCATGGTAGTCACCGTTCCCTCGAACGCCTTAGGCTCCCTAGAGTGGTGGCTAACTCCCTCCTTGGTGTGGACAGGGATGCGGTTTCATCCGCCCCAGCCCTCACTGCCCCTGACGGCGGACGCATCATCTCTCTGCTCGAGTGCTCATGGTCACCTCCGAGCTTAAGGCCTTCGGTCTTCTAGGGAGCTGGCATTCCTCATTAATGCCCCAAAAATGAGAGTAGTCCGCCTGGCATGCCAGGGGTTCCAGCGGCAGCTGCGAGGCCGTTGTATCTCGGTGTTTACAGCCAACACAATGGCCAGGTGCTTCATAAGTATTCAGGGGGGACATAGTCCTTCCCCCTTTTTTGTCAGGAGGCCATCCATTTCCGGGTCTTTTGCATGGCCCACTCGATGGAGCTGGCGACGTCCTTTCTCCCAGGCGTTCGGAACGTCTTAACTCTTTGACTCAGCAGGTTTTTCCTGTCTTACGAGTGATCACTCTGCCCCATGTGAGGCGTCCCGCTTTCCGGAAGTGGAGATGGTTCCTCACACAGACCTGTTCTCTCACCGCGAGAGCAGGAAATGCCAGGTGTTCTGCTCCTTCCAAGGTTTCTCCTCGGAATCGATCTTGGACGCATTCCTGATGCCGTGGAACGGCCAACTGCATTATGCCTTCCCACTGTTCCCACTGGTTCGTTACGTCCTGCTCAAACTCCGCAGGGGCAGAGCGTGCATCATCATGATCACTCCAGAGTGGTCCAGGCAGCACTGACATACCACGTTGCTCGGCCTGTCAGCCCAGACCTCATCACTCAGGGCAATGACAGGCTTCGTCACTCGGACCTGCAGCCTCTTCGCCTCACGGTGGCTCCTGCGTACCTGAGTTGGGGTGACAGGCAGCCTTCCACCTGGTCAACGTACCGAGCCAGGTGGAAGCGTTTCCTTTACAGCTGCAGTACGCTCGATCTTGCTCCTGCTGAGGTCTCGATCCCCTCTATTTGGCCTGCCTCTGGCCTTCAGCGGCAGGATCTGGCGGTATCATCGCTGAGGATACTCTCAGCAGCCATCCCTACCTTCCAGCAGGCTAAGATGGACGTTCAGTGTCCCACGCTCTATGGGTTCGAGGTCCCTCAAGGGCTTGGAGCGCTTGCACCCTCAGGTGCGCCGCCCAGCCCCGCCCTGGGACCTCAACCTAGTCTTGGCCAGACGGGTCTCTGAGATCAGAGCTCTTACGAAGGTTCCACAAAGACAAGGTGCAGTTATGACCGCACCCGGCTTTCCTCCCTAAAGTGTTTTGGCCTTTCATGTTACCCACAGCTCAACGCAATGGGCATAACCGTTGCACTCCTTGGACATCTGTGGAGTGCTCGCATTATATTGTGCTGACAGAATCATTGCCTAAGGCGCCCCAGCTCTGCCCCGGTAGCGGGCCAAAGGGAGGGCTTGCTTGTTTTCCTCTCAGAGGATCTCATCTTGGGTGATGGCGGACATCCCCACTTGTTATGATTTGGCTCATAGTTCCCCAAGCCACATCACCGTGCATTCTACCAGGGCTCAGGCTTCATCTGCCGCCTTGCTGGCTCGTGTTTCTACCCACGAGACCTGTCGCGAAGCTCCATTGGTCCTCGGTCCTTACCTTTGCTTCGCAGTATGCCCTGGTTCAGCAGTCAAGAGAGGCTGTAGCCTCTGGCTCGGCAGTTTTATTCTGCCACATTTCACTCCGACCCCACCGCCTTTGTAAGGCTTGGGATTCACCTAACTGGAATGGATATGAGCAATCACTCGAAGAAGAAAAGACGGTTACTCACCTTTGTAACTGTTGTTCTTCGAGATGTGTTGCTCATATCCATTCCGCACCCGCCCTCCTTCCCCACTGTCGGAGTAGCCGGCAAGAAGGAACTGAGGAGCGGGTGGGCCGGCAGGAGTATATATGGAGCGCCATGGTGGCGCCACTCTAGGGGGCGACCTGCCGGCCCACTGAGTTGCTAGGGTAAAAGTTTTCCGACGAATGTGCACGCGCGGCGCGTACACCTAACTGGAATGGATATGAGCAACACATCTCGAAGAACAACAGTTACAAAGGTGAGTAACCGTCTTTTTCAGTTTCTGCCCTGGTGTTTTTCAGAGCCTGTCTTATATAAACCCCTCCAAACTGGCCACCTAAAGGAGCCAACTGCTGGATGAGCTCATGAAAATAATAGTGTGTCATCAGGTGTATACACAAGCACTTTCACTAAATCAACCCTGGCTCTCAGTCCTTGAATTAGCTCTCTCCAGCATGTAGAGTCAAAGCCACTGGAGCCAGGCATTTGGGAAGGAGAGGGAGAGGTGGGGCACCTTTTTCTCTTTCTCATTTTCCCATGCTTATCTCCCAGATACCCACAAGAACCATCCCCTGCAATGCAGTCACCCCACCTCTCCTATTATGGGAGCCCTAGTTTTTTTCATTTTGGAAAGCTGTACCCCATGTATTGTTTTAGTATATCATCTTTGTAATACCCTGCAGAGCACACAGTTTCAGCAGTCAGAGAAATTAAGTGATGTATCTGAATGCATATATTGGCTATTCATTGATAGGAAGGTTTGTTTTATGTTCTGAGATTAAGTTGCAAGATACCAAACTGGTATTTTTGTAGTGGTTAGGTTGTTGATAATGGCATAAAACCATACAAGAATCATGAAAAATCAAAGTACTTGTGCCCTCCCTTTCTTGTCAAGAATATAGTTTGGGAGAGAATAGTGCTTCAGTGATATGTTTCCCATCTGTTTCTAATGGTTACTACAGTGTTTTCATCCACATTTATTTACTTGACTAGCATTACAATACAGTTC
Organism: Gopherus evgoodei; assembly: GCF_007399415.2. Taxonomy (NCBI): domain Eukaryota; kingdom Metazoa; phylum Chordata; order Testudines; family Testudinidae; genus Gopherus; species Gopherus evgoodei. The sequence goes on along the minus strand of NC_044327.1, from coordinate 71,226,054 downwards.
TTTATTTAAACTATTGCAGTGAGTGACTGACACCTTGTGGCAAAGTTTGTAAGGAAGAAATACAACCACATTTTGTATATACATAGAATCATAGAAGATTAGGGTTGGAAGAGACCTCAGGAGGTCATCTGGACCAACCCCAACTAAATCGTCCCACCCCAGGCTTTGTCAAGCCTCTGATAAAAAACCTCTAAGGATGGAGATTCCACCACCTCCCTAGATAACCCATTCCAGTGCTACACCACCCTCCTAGTGAAATAGTTTTTCTAATAGCCAACCTAGACTTCCCCCACTGCAACTTGAGACCATTGCTCCTTGTTCTGTCATCTGCCACCATGGAGAACAATCTAGCTCCATCATTTTTGGAACCCTCCTTTAGGTAGCTGAAGGCTGCTATCAAATCCCCCCTCTTCTTTTCCACAGACTAAATATGACCAGTTCCCTCAGCCTCTCATAAGTCATGTGCTTCAGCCCCCTAATCATTTTTGTTGCCCTCCGCTGGCCTCTCTCCAATTTGTCCACAGCCTTTCTATAGTAGGGGACCCAAAACTGGATGAAATACTCCAGGTGTGGCCTCACCAGTGCCGAATACAGGGGAATAATCACCTCCCTTGATCTGCTGGCAATAGGATGCAATCGCAATGCAGCCCAATATGTCATTAGCCTTCTTGGCAACAAGGGCACACTGTTGACCCATATTCAGCTTCTCATCCACTATAATCCCCAGGTCCTTTTCTTCAGAACTGCTGTTTAGCCAGTCAGTCCCCAGTCTGTAGCAGTGCATGGGATTCTTCCATCCTAAGCACAGGTCTCTGCACTTGTCCTCATTGAACCTCATCAGATTTATTTTGGCCCAATTCTCCAATTTGTCTAGGTCACTCTGGACCCTATTTCTACCCTCCAGCATATCTACCTTTCAACCCAGTTTAGTGTCATCTGTGAACTTGCTGAGGGTGCAATCCAGTGCATCATCCAGGTCAATAATGAAGATGTTGAACAAAACCGTCCCAGGACTGACCCCTGGGGCACTCCACTTGATACCAGCTGCCAACTAGATATCAAGCCATTGATCACTACCCATTGAGCCCAACAATCGAGCCAGCTTTCTATCCACCTTATAGACCATTCATCCAATCCATACTTTTTTAACTTGTTGGCAAGAATACTGTGGGAGACTGTATCAAAAGCTTTGCTAAAGTCAAGGTGTATCATGTCTAAATAATAATTTCCAAAACTACAGTAACTCCTCACTTAACACTGTAGTTATGTTCCTGAAAAATGCGACTTTAAGTGAAATGATGTTAAGTGAATCCAATTTCCCCATAAGAATTAATATAAATGAGGGGGTTAGGGTCCAGGGATATTTTTTTTAACCAGACAAAAGGCTATATTATATAGAGAGACACACACAGTATAAGTTTTAAACAAACAATTTAATACTAGAACACAGTGATGATGATTGTGAAGCTTGGTTGAGGTGAGGAGTCAGAGGGTGGGATATTTCCCAGGGAAAGCCTTACTGCTAAATGATGAACTAGCAATTGGCTGAGTCCTCAAGGGTTAACTCTCACATTCTGCAAGGCACCAGGAATGGAGGTAGGGGAGACAGCATCCCAGAGAGAGAGAGAGCGTGTGAGATGTGCATTTCCCCTTTAAATACACTGACCCTACTCTAAGTACACCGCTTTGTTAATTAGATCAGCTTGCTGAGACTGCAGCTGCTGCCAGCAAGTTCCTTCCATCCTGAGCCCTGTTGTGTGTCCCCCCTCCTCTATGGAAGATGGGGTAAGCGGGGTGCAGGGGGAGGGGGACACCCTGACAGCCCCCTTTCTTTCTCCCCTCCCCCCTGCTCAGCAAGCAGGAGTCTTGGAGAGCAGCTCCAAGGCAAAGTGCAGGAGCAGCACATGGCAGTGTAGGGAGGGACAGCTGAACTGCCTGGCAATTGATAGCCTGCTGGCAGCTGCTGCACAGGGAACTTAGGGAGCTGATAGGGGGGCTGCTGGTCCACCCTGGTTCCAAGCCCACCAGCCAGATGCAACAAGCCTCTCTTACTGCAAGCAATGGACAAAGCAGGCAGCTGCCAAATGACTTTAGAAGGGAACATTGCACAACTTTAAATGAGCATGTTCTCTAATTGATCAGTAACGTAACAATGAAACAACGTAAACTGGGATGACTTTAACTGAGGAGTTACTATTACTATAAAAGATTGTTAGGGGTGCAAGGTCTAACACTCCAGAATCAGGAAATGCCAGAATTATGGCTGACTTTGCAACCTAAATTCAGTCCTTTGCTATGTGTGTATTATGATACTGTCTATGCCGACTTGATCCCGTACTACTCTTTCTCACCAGATTCCTCATTCAGAGCACAAGATGGATATTGTTCACATTTTACACATGGGTAACTGAGGGACAGAGAGATTAAGCCCAAATTGTGAAAAGTGTCCATTAATTTTGGGTGCCTCACTTGAGGAACCGGAGTCTCTAGTATTATGTGGTACTCTACATAGGCATTACTTATTTTTCCCTGGGGATGCTCCACCCCCACTGTGCCCCTTCCCTTGAGGCCCTGCCTCACTCCACCTCTTCTTGTCCCTGCTCCAACCCCTCCCCCACACACCCACTGCTCTCCATCCTCCCTCAAGTGCCTCCGCAAGCTGCCAAACACCCACTATTTTTTTTCCATGTGCTTGAGCCTATGGAAACTACGCCTATGGTACTTTATATGTTCAAAGCACAGCTCCTATTGAGTTGCAGGTGCTGCAAGTGCACAGCACTTCTGTAACTCAGACCCCCAGGCTCTCAAGTTGGGCACGCAGAAAATGAGAAACATCCAGTAATGATGACCTGTGGAGAGTTTGTGTAAATGATTTGTCCAGTATCACATAGGAACTTTGTAGTAGAGGTATAATCCAGTTCTCCAAGGCAGCATTCAACTGAATTAGCCATGAGACCCTCCTTTCTCTCCCTGCAATCCCCTCCCTCATTCCCCTCACACCTGTGGCTCTGGGGGTGGGGTCTGTCATTGCTGCTGAGCTTCTGCTTCACTGAGGTGGTTGCTGTCGCTCTGGAGGAGCAGCATAGAGCCCTTCTCCTAGTCCATCTGTTCCTGCTCTGGTTACTGAAGACCATCTGCTTGCTGGACCGCCTGCCTCCACTCACCCCTTCTGGGATGGTTGCAGCAGAGATATTTTCACAAGCACATGTGAGTGAACATACCACCTTGGACTTTCCCTCTCCCACTTCCCCTCAGTTTGTACTGAACCGGTGAGCTGCCTCCTCCTGCTTGCCCACTTACTCCTCTTCCTTGTGGTTTGCAAACTCCTACCCCCCACTCTTGACTGGCCCCCTTCTCCTTGCAGTTTGCTACTATCTCCCCCCACCACAGTTTGCTACCTGCCTCACCACTTTGCTGCTTGTTACTTGCTTTCCCCTAATTGATTATTACTTGCCTGTTCTGCCCCCACCCTTGCTCCCTTTACTGTCTTCTACCTGCACTGCTGAGCCCGTTTCATGGTTGGTAGTCACCTGCCCAGCTATCAGCCTTTTTGCTGTTTGTTCCCTGTGTCCCTTGCCCCACACATCTGTGCTTTCCCTGCACTTGTGGTTGCCCCCACCATTTTGTTTCATTCTCTATTCACTGCACCCCTCACTCTTACAGCAGCCACTAACCCAATGTAACCAGAGGAGCCAGTGTGCCCCAACACTGCCTGTTGTGTCCCACACCCTCCTTGCTTTTTCATTAACCCCTCCCTCACCCCTAGTTTTTGTCTGCACCCTTCTACCACACAAGTACTCTAGTGCAAAACAGGTCAACCTCCATTTTGCCTATCCCCCTTCCCTTTATTATTTCTATCCTCCTTTCTGGTGGTGGTTCTGCTCTCCTGCCCTCGATGGTTGACCAACTCCCCAACTCAGCCAAGTGTGAGGCTTCTGTTCTAGCTTCTTCACCCATGGAGGGGAATGATGGAGGGGGAAGCCTGGGGAATCCCCAGCCACCATTGTTGTCCCACCTCAGCTTTCTCCCCCATCTGCCCTCATGGTTACCACCACATCACTACTGCCAGGCCCATCAGTGCCCCCTGTGAGCAGCAGCTGTCACAAACAGGGACTCTGATGCCAAACCTCCCACCACTGCTAAGGGAGCCCCTTCAATCAGCAGAAGGGGCTACTGCTGTGGCCCCCACATTGTCCACAGTTGGCTGTGACTCCCAATGTCCCCTCCAAACCCTTCCATCAGCTCTGGGGGAGCTTGCGTCTCAGCCCCCACAGTGTAGGCCCAGGTGGCCATGGCCCTGTCTCCCAACCCCATCATCATCTGCCACAGCCCCTCTGCCTGCTACTGCCTCTAAATCCTCTACCATCAACAGCAGCCAGGACCCATTCCCCATCTTGATGAGGAAGCATTGCCTCCTGCTGGCCACCTTATCCCGCATAGAAACCTATATGTAGGTGTTGGCATGAGTGGTGGGACCCTTGGCCAGTGCAGCTGCCTCCAAGACATATGGGAAGGTTGTCTTCTGCCTGATATTGGAGAACACTCCCAAGAGGTGGTGGGCCTCTTTGTGCCTTTCAAGGCCTTGGAGGACCTGGGTGTGTCCTCATCTCTGTCTCACACTTCCTCCCCAGTGCTGCCCTTCTGCTTCCCCTTTCCAACTTGGGAAAGCTGGTCTCCACTGCTGGGCTATAAGGACCTCACACTCTCTCACGTCTTCTTGTTCTGCTGACAAGTTACCATCCAGTTGTCTGTGGTGGGAGAAGTTTGGAGGGGTACTTCCTGGTGCCCTAAACCAGATCCATTATTCTCCTTGGAAGGCTCGGTGCTTCTTCTGCTGGACTTTGGGGCACATCTGGAAAGACTGTTCCTTGGCTCAACAAGGAGAAACACTGGGTCGTCCCAGCACCCAGAATGGTGCCAACCCTGCCACCACCAGTGACTTTACCCAGTCAATTACACCTCTTCATCCTCCACCAGCCAACAATTTTGCTCAGGTGCCAGAGGTGGCCCCCAATATTGCACCCAGCTGACCCTACAGCTGATGAAAGGGAGGGGGTGGCAGTGGCCAGGGAGCCCAGGAGAGGACATTTTGGAGGCAAACCACCCCTCCCAGCCTCCCCAAGCCCCGATCCCATTGCCCTTGCCTCCTGGACCTACCCCTGCTGGCCAAATCTCTAATGACACCACCACAGTAGTCTGGGTACTGGTTATGGAGGTAACATGCAGCAATTGTAAGGCACAGGCCCAGCACCTCCCCCTCAAGCAGAGGCAAAAGGTCTCCCATAAGGCCTCTGGGGGGGCCACAGCTGGGCCTGCTTCCATGCCCCTCAAGAAAGTCCAGCAGGTAGAGCTGGCTGAGGAGGCTCTGGCAGTGGGGGTGAAAGGGGTGATGTCACCCACCTCAGAGTCACTTATGGAGGAGACCTCAAACGCCCCCCCCCGACTTTCTACCAACTGTCCCCCTGTTGGTGCTGAGGTGGAACTAATCTTGGCCCCCTGATGAGGAGCACTCCCTTATGGTAAGCAGGGGCCTCCAAGTGATCTTCCAGGAAATCCAGTCCCTGGACGTTTGTCTCTGTAACCAGGTCCGTCACAGCTGCCAAGGTTATGAACCTTTATTGTGTAATCCATGTCTCACAGCACAGGTGGCAAAGGCCCCCCTCAGTGTGTTGGAGACCGGTCCTGGGTGGTGTCACCAAAGAAAGAAACTTCCTGGACTACAATCAGTGAGATGGGCCAGCTGGCTCTGGGGCTGCCCCACCCTGTGCTCCAGGGAGGTGGAACCTCCCCTGCCCTGCCTCTTTCCCCAAGGCACTGCTCATGCCCAGCATCTCCCTAAGGCTCTGCCCCTACCCTGCCTCTTCCCCCAAGACTTTGCCTTCTGTTCACTCCTCTTCCTCCCTCCTCCCCACCTGCATCAGGATGGTCTCACTTGTGGAGCCAGGACTGGGAGCTCCAGCTGCTCGATGCAGGTAGGAAGTGGCCCTGGCAGAGTAGGGTCAAATGAGGGTGATGACTGCTCTTTTCCCTTGCAGTTTTTTTATTTAGTCATAGCCTATGTATGGCCCCACAAAGTCTCTGGACCTTCTTGTTAGCCTTTGCCTAGCCCTGAGATGGCCATCTATCAGTCAAGAAGGAGGAGGTTAGATTGTAGTGATGCCTTTTGTGACTGCAACTGTGGGTCCCACTTATGATCACTTGTTTGATTACATCTCTGGGCAGAGTTTCTCTGGGGGCATCCACTCATTCCCTGGACTCTTTTTGAGGAGCAGTGGGTGCTGTTAGTGGTTCTCTGCTTGATGTGCTATTCTGGAACATTCACTTTCTGTTTTCTCATTTGTCATCTCCTAGGCTCAGGGGATTCCTATAGTCTTTTACACCCATTCCCCTCTGAGGAGTGGGAGGTCCATTTGGTTTGGTAGATAGGGATCTGCTGTGAACATATGGATCAAGTAGGCCTGTGGCACTAAATGAGGCAGGGAATCCTGTGGAGAAAGTGGTATGTCACTATGTAATTAAACACAGTGTAAGCAGTATGATACCTGGGGGGGCTGAATTAAGGTTGCATTGGCAGCCTTAATTCTAGCATTTCCTAACTTGTGAACGTCTGACTTTGCAACTTTAAGAACGTATGTTTTGGTGTGTAATAATATATAAAAAGTCACATAGGAAGAAGCAAGATCTGAAAAGGGACCATTTCTGTCAAGAATAATAGACAAGGGTAATCATTCACACCTCCACAATGAGGTGTTTTTATCTAAGATTCCCTCCTAGAGGATTCTTCCCACTTGATGGAAACTTCCTTCTGACATTGTTTATTATTCTGGTTAGAAATGTCTAAAGGATAATGTCTTTAAAAAAAAAATTCTACCTTGGCTCAGAAATTCTTTTAATGTGCTACAGAGCAACATTATCTCTCTTTCTCGGCAGACACTGTTAAATTCTCTTTTGTCCCTCATCATTTTTTGTTCTTTTAATTTAAAACAATTCCTACCATCAGTGTCTTAATAGCATTTCCTTAGACTAAATTTAGAGCAAGACAGAGAAGTGCACTCAACTTAAGCCAGCAGATTATGATGGCTGCTGCTGTGCTGCTTTCCTCTGTTTCCAGTGCCTGCTGAACTTCTAGAGTTCACCCATCTTATTTTTAGCTAGTCCAATAATTGTCTGCATCAGCTCCATTCCCAAAAGAAAAACATGCCATATGCCATTGCCTACTTTTGAAATATCAGGAGGGGTTTCTGTGATAACAGTTTATTATGCTAGATCATTAAAATAACTACGTGTCACAGAAGGTCATGGATCTTGGCTGTACACATGAATAAGAAATTAATCTAGTCCTGAAGAATAACATTTCCAAGAGCTGCCTGTTGTGAAAAGCACATGATGACTCATAACAGCCTTCTCCACTGTAGAATATTAAGCCTATTGCAAAAAGCTAATAATTGTCCATACATTGTCTGTACTTAAAAAGTAAACATTTTAGGATAGTCTGTTTATAACCACCCCCAACAGAAGAAATGGCAAGGTCAAGAAGTCATTGTTATACTCCGGTCTCCCTTGTTTAAACACACATTGACCGTTGAACAAAACTCTCTTATGACAGCATAGTGAATTTCCATCCATTTATTTCAACTAACTGTATATGTAAATAATTTAGTACATTAACCAGATAAACATATTTTCATGTTTCTGTACTGTGGAATTCACCAACTTCCTCTCTCTCTCAATTCCCTGAACATATTTGCTCCATTTTCCCCCCTTCTAGTTATAAACACCACAATTGTCACAAACCATCTTTTAAAGAATTGACTAGGGAAGTTGAGGTATGTCCCCTTGTAAATTAAATGCATGTGCAGTGAATAGAGGGGGCAGTCAGTCTTGATGAAATAGTGGCTCTGAGTTTTCTCCTGGAAGACAGAACTCATTGAATGTCACAAACAGTAGAAAAGTTTTCTATAATAAGTATTCCTATGATACTTCTTTGAGCATGGCTGGTTGTCAACCCTACCTGCAGCAATGGTTCAGGCTTTCTCCTGCCTTTCTTCCAATTTTGCTCCTGGCTTTTATGGCAAATTTGAACAAGTCTCCAGAAATTCCCAATTCCTTTTGCTAATTTGCCTAAAACTATTAAATATCTTCCTGACTATATATACCCAGAGAGGGATCTAGTCAGCTGAGCTGAGGAGCTCATGTGTAGCTGCCACTGCGCAATTACCAGGAAATATGAAATATTAGTATCATGTATTCTATTTATTCCTTTTAGTGCATTCAGCCCTTTACTTTCCTGTCCAACACATAGTTTGGTACTCTCTATTTTGGGCACTTCTAGCTATGAAAGCACTCATTAATTATTTGTATTATACTGATGCCTGGAGACCTCAGTCTGGATAAGGGCCCCACTGGGCTAGGTATTGCACTAACACAGAGAAGACCAGTTAGTATCTGGTGAAAAACATCCAGGCCAGATGCTCTACAGGGAGGTTAGGGAAATGAAGGAGGCAGCTTCCTAGTTCTCTGTCTGATCTTATTCCTGAAGCCAAGAGACTGTCCCCTAGTGGGGGATTGCTAGAGTGCACCTTATGCTATGGACATGAGGTTAGAGGAGCTGGCTCTGCCAAATCTGACCTCTGATGGGTGAAATTGCAATTGAGAAAATATAGGCATACAGGGAGCAGGCAATGGTTCAGAACAATTGGCCTTCTACTTCAAAACAGGAGTCCTACAAAAAATAGTATGTGATCATATAACTCCAGATTATATGATGATACACATGGGCAGAATGAAGGTTACAGTTATTTCCTATTTGAGTGCTTGACTTTTAAACCTTAATAATGACAGTTTTGTAAGTGGAATTTCCTAAGATTTTATTTTTAAAAAGTTTTAAGATAGAGCCAAAGAAAGTGCATTATGCACCACTGTTTTCTAGATAGCAATAGGATGCTGGAGATCAGGATTACTGGACTCTACTCGTTTCTTGGAGGGGAGTGCAAATTGATGGTTAAAGCAGGGGTCTGAGATATAGGTTTCCTGGCTAATGTGTATTTGTCAATGAATGATATAACCCTCAGGCATCTGTGGGTCTCAAAAGTGCTTGGTAAAGTGGGTATGTGGAAACAGACTTATTTTACAGACAGCATAGCCAAGCACGTAGGTTTGGTATATTCTTTCCAACTGGCAGTGTCACTTAATGGGCAAAACTGTGTTCCTCCATGTTCAGGACCTGATTTTCCAGAAGGCACTCAGCAGTTTTTAGAGTTAAGTCTCTCTTACAGGCATTTCACACTAGCCACCCAGATTCAATAGCAGCTTTTGAAAATCTTGGTCCTGGGTTCCCTTCCTAGCTGAGCCTTCAATAAGCATGAGGGCTGACTGAAAATTTTCAATGAAAACTGTTTCAGTGGCAAATTGGGTTTATGACAAAAATAATTTTTTCACGAGTAATGTCTGCTTGCTGCAGCTATTTCTACTTTTTGTCCAAAAATTTATCACCTGAAAAGGTTTGGGCCAAATCCCAAATAAATCAGATTAGGAAATGCTAGCATGGTGCCTCATGCCCCCATTTTCCTTTATGGGCCAGGCTCACCAGTTAGACCAAGTTTCCAGTGATGTACCATAGTAGCGAAGCAAGTGGGGAGATATAGGCTGGCCAGGGAGCCCCTCCCAAACAGAAGAAGGGGGGCATAAGGTACCTACATTTATATTCCCCATCTGCCCTGTGGAGGTATTTCCAAAATGAAGATTTTAGTTTGCAGCTGAAATTTTTTGTTTTCAATTTTTACCAAAAAATCAAAATTCTCCATAAAAAAAAATCAAACTAACTTTTCATCAAAATTTTCCCTCAGGAAGAACTACTATTTCCAACCAGCTCTCCTTCTGTATCTTCTAGTACTGTTATCAAAACTACGAACTAATGGCAATACCACTGGAAGTATGAAGCCTTGGTCAACAATAAGGGTCATGAAGTGCAGAAAACAAGTAATGCCAGTCAGTGAAAGAGGTTAGACTAAAGCTCCCAGCCCTGGGCTACTTCCCTAAGTCAATGGGTGGTAATTATCTACTTCCATGGTTCCTGGATCTAGCCCCATTGTGGTGTTGTGTGGTTTTGGGACTCTGAAAGGTGCAGCATAGCAAGCACACACGTACAAAAGCTCCTATGCATGCACACATGGTAATTTTTCTCCCCTCCAAACTCGCAACTCATCTCAACTCAAATTTTCAGAGAGAGGCAAGGTCAGATGTGTGGATGTCAGGAAGAGCAGGGCCCTTCCGAGGTTTAGAACAAGTTTTTTTTTAATGAAAAGAAAGAATGGGAAGGGAGACTGCAGGCAGATTCAGAGCTGGAAGATCAATGAACCACACAACACATTTACCAAGGACTGTCATTACATGGTTAATCACATGAGTTCCAAAATCTTTGATAGCATGATAAAAATCACCAATGACAGGGACAGACTGAGCAGCCATCCAGGCAGTCCTAAGCACCTACACAAACCAGTTGGTCTGGGGTGCTCATGCTGCAAGGAGGCCACATCTCTGAGATTTGTTTTGAAGATGATATGGAGATGAGCAGAGACAGTCCCTGTTCGTGCTTTAGGCGGCCTTAAAGTCCTAAAAGGTTCTAAAAACCTCCTTTCCCTAAAGAGTTTTGATGGGCTGGGAGTAAAACTGGAAAAATTCTGCCCATGTCACTGTAGGGCTATTTGTTTCTCAAACAGAACAGTTCTTGCACTGCACTTTGGCAGCTCTGCTGTTTCATGTGGTTGTAGAATCTTGTGCCATCGATAAAGAATAGAAGGTGTAAAAGGCAGAGCTCACAACTTCCCCAAAGAGCTGGAAACAAAGTTGTACAATAGTAGGATGGTGAACCATTTCACCTTCCTGGAGCTGGAGACAGACTGCAGTCAGGTTGTTCAGCTTACAGTCCTGGAGTTTTCAGAGCTCTTGAACCATCCACAGGACCAGTGAAGAGGCCATAAAATGAAATGCTATCCTTTACTTTTGTGGTTAAGGACTAATGCGCTGTAGACAGGCCCATACTGTTAACTCTAATCTGCACTGTGTTTATAGACCAAATCCCATTGTATAGTGGTGAAATATGTCTTTACTAAACTATTCCCATATTCCTTGTAAAACAAGCATAAGCATCTTAGTGTATATATACAAACTAATTACCAGACACATTATTCACAAATATATACAGTTGTAAATACAAGCATCTAACATTTCAATATTTAAAACTTGGCTAAGGAATTTAAAGCCGCTAAAGCCCTTTCCATTCCACCAGAGACATTTAGGACCATTTCTTTTAGTGAAACATTGTGGGATTTTATTTACTTAAGTATCCTCTAGCTTGGTTTGAAGAGTCCAACAGCTTGAAGACCATTGCTCTGGATTTGAGTTAGCTGACATAATGCTATGATCTTCAGTAAACTCCGACTGACTTTTACATTCTGATGGTTCGTTGTCTTTGCAGGGTGGAGACAGCAGATTGTTTGCTGCAGGGGTATTTACTTCCCCTTCGGCAATGGTGTCTTGTGGGCATGGCCCATACGAACTTTCTGATAAGCCAACGTAGTCATGGTCAACCACTATTGAACCTTGTAAGAGATAATGGTTGTCTGCAACAACAAAGAACATTTGTTAGAGTCGCCCTTTCTACTTCATTTAAAAAGTCATTCTACATAATTATAGAAAAACTAAAAAAGGATGATGCTGAGTGCTAACCCATTTTCAAAGTAGTTTCAATAGCAGGGCTAAAACATTTTTGTGAAGTCTGTCTTACAATGTGGACAGAATTTCAGGCTCAATTTCTATGTGCACCAAATTTTCAGTCTCCTCTCCTCTAAGATAAGGCTTGTAATGCCATCATAGCAGTGTACATTCAAGAAAAAACTCTTAATTTAAAGGAAATTGCTAAACAAAAAATTAAGAAAACCATTAAATACTCAAAAGTGAAATGAAATGTTTCATTTTAGGTCAAAACAAATTTTTCAGAATTGTGAGTAAACTGAAAAATCTGTAATTCACCCAGCTCTTACCATAGCAGACTGCAAACTCCTGGGAGATTGCAGTTGGAATCTTTTTTGGGGAAAGGTGGGTTATTAGAGGCCATGGGTAAGGCTACATTTTAGTCAGATATTTTTAGTAAAAGTCAGACAGGTCATGGTCAGTAAACAAAAATTCATGGACCGTGACCTGTCCATGACACTTACTATAAATATCATTGAATATAACTTGTGGGGGAGGGCTGCCTGGGGGCCCTGCTGGTTGGTAGAGGGGAGCAGCCTGGCTGTTGTGGTGGGCGAGAGAGAGTGGGCAGCCCCAACGGTGTTGGGGGGAAGGGGTTGGTGTGGTCTTCCCACCCCAGCAGCAGAGTCTGGGTGTGGGAGAGGGCAGGGGATTGGGCCACAGGATGAGGTGGTGGGCTCTGGGCAGTGCTTACCTGGAGAAATACCCAGAAGTGGCAACATCCCCCTTGCTCAGCTGCTAGGTGGAGGTGCGGCTAGCCAGCTCTGTGCACTGCTTCCGCCTGTAGGCACCAACCCCACAGCTCCCATTGGCCAGGATTCCTGGCCAATGGGAGCTGCAATGCCAGTGCTCTTGGTGGAGGCAGCATGCAGAGTTGCCTGGCCACACCTCTGCCTAGCAGCTGAGCAAGGGGGAAGTCGCCACTTCCAGGGAATCGCCCAGGTAAATGCTGCCCAGAGCCCACCTCAATCCATCCCGTGCCCCAATTCCCTGCTCCTTCCCAGACCCAAACTCTGCTGCTGGGGGAGGAGCAGGGGCTCGAGAGGCTGCTGCAGGGGCTGCCTGAGCAGCCTCAGAGACAGCTCTGAGCCAGGCACACCGGCTGCTGCAAATGTAGTGGAGGTCATGGAATCTGTAACAAACTCACAGCCTTAGTCATGGGTTAAGGACTGATTCTTAGAGTGATTCTCAGTTGTCCTAACCTGGAAAGTCAGGAGTCCTGGCTCTAACTAGCCGTTTCCTAGGTGCTAAGGATAAGAAAATCTTAGCATTGTACTTCACTGCTTAAAAAGGTGGGGCTTTTACAGAAAGATAATAAACCTGCAGTAGTTATGGAACTGTAAAATTCTGTGGTATTTAGATGCTGCTTGTGATTATTAGAACTGGGAGCACTGGCTGTTGGAAGTCTGGAAGAACAGGAAGGAGGGGGGAGGAGCTGAGGAGGCTAAGTGAGAGTTACAGAGGGTGCAGCAACAGTTTGGTAAAGAGGTCTCCACTTTATTTTTAAAGTCCTGGTGAAGTTTGTTAGTACCTTGCCTGGTTGATACAACATATACTTAGTGTTTACCTTGTGTTAGCAACAAGGTGGCAGCATTATACCCCTGCTTATGCACGGCCTTGTCTAGTTTACTTTGCAGTAAAAACTAAAGGACTCTCCCTTATGTTTTTACAGCAAGGTAGCTAACAGTTTAGTTTTCCAGAGTAAGAAAACACCTTTTCATTAGTGAAGACAAAGTCTCAGTTAAGGAAGTACATGTTCACATATGGATGATAGTTTTCTCTTTCCCTGTATTTATTTCTAAAAAGGCCACATAGCAATACATTTGCTCATGTCAACTAATATTTTGCTCCTCTAATTTAACAATCACGGGGATTGCTCACTGCTCCACATAAGGAAATGCATCAAAATATGGCCCAAATTGTTTTTGTTAAAGTTTCGTTAATTACTTGGAAAAACCTGATTAATCTCTCTCGTCATTTTAATGCCTGTAAATATTTAGTCCAGGATTTTATTAGCTGTATAAATAGATTTGATTCTTTTCTCCTTTATCTTGTGATTGTTGTCCTTAATCTCTGAAGCAGTAGTTGAGAACAGGGGAAATCTAAATTTTTATGCAGTCTATGCAGAACATAGTAAACATATTAGGCTCTGATCCTATCAAGACTTGTTAACTTTTCACACTATAGCTCCGTTGAACTCAATCAGTGGGGCTACTCACATGAATAAAGTTAAGCACATGAGTACATCTTCACATGATTGAGGAGCCTTAAACAGAACTCAGAGTTAACTCTTAACCCTGAAACGAGTAGATGAGAAAATATGGGTTATTTTTATCACACTTCTGGGGAGAAAAATGACTAAGAAGCCAAGTTTTCTTGTAGCTGTGTGTAATGGAGGCTGACATTTAGCATAATGACCACTTTCTCCTAAGAAATGAAAGAAGTTCCAAGTTGGTTTCAGGTGTCTTTGCTGTGTTAATTACAATGACATTGGTATTGCTACAAGGCTCAATGAGTTTGATGCATTTTCAACAGTGGGAACTATCACATGTATGCCAGTAGTGTAGTAGACCTGCCTGAAAAAAAAAAGTAGTTATGTTCTGTGGTAAAGGTCTTTGAACCTTGAGTTATTCATTAGTTTCCAAAGATTGTGTTAAGTGACTCAGCACTAGCAACAGAAATGGCGACTGTTATCCAATTACAGATTACACTGTAAGGTCAGTGCAGCTCAAGATGTCACAGAAGCAGTAGAAATAGACTGGAGATGAGTAGAGGCACTTCCAGTAACTCTCTCTCTAAGTATAACATTTTAGGCACAGATCCATGAAGGGATTTAGAGGTTGTAACACTGAGTGGTATGGTACCTAGAAAAGTCACAGGAACACTGCCCTTGCAAAGCCTGAGTTGAGGTGCCTCGTCTCCCCATACAGTAAGTGAGGAGAAATAGGTACCTAAGAATGGGATCCACAAAAGCCAGCATACTAGGTGGGCAGCCACCTTAAACTATCAATGGGAAATTCTCACAAGATGTGTGCGCTAAGTCCTGCCCTTCTTTTGGAAATAGGCACCTAACTCTGGGCTGTACAGATCCTATCTGCTTATCAATCAATCCATGAACCAGGCAGGCTGATCTGAGGGCTGGTCTACACTGAGGGAAGGGGGGGGCGAAAATCGATCTAAGATACACAACTATTCGCATAGCTGAAGTTGAAGTATCTTAGTTCGACTTACCTGGCCGTCCTCATGGCGGCAAGTTGACTGCCGCAGGCCGAGGTGGAGTACGGGTGTCGATTCGCAGATCAATTTAAGATGTCTAGATGAGACGCAATAAATTGATCCCCAACAGATCGATTACTACCCACCAATCTGGCGGCTAGTATAAACATACCCTTACTTTAAATTGCATGTGGGGCCTGAAAGAAACTGGTAGGGGAGAAGGAACTCCCTTATAACCTTTAGCCTAGTGAACAAGGCACTCACGCAGGATGCACAAGACCTCTGCTTCAATTCCCTCTTTCTTCTGAGGGGAAGAAGCATCATAGTGCCTGCACTGCTAGGCTTTAGAGCCAGTAATTCTCATTTTCCTGATCCAGTTAATATTTTACTCTTCAATTATGTAATTAAAGGTGGAACAATTGCAATAGGAGAAATGAGGGAGATCCATATCAGAATATTCCCTAGCCTAGTGGGGAGGCTGGATTTCAACTGGAGGTCTCCGATATCCTGCGTGTGTACTCTACCCGCTAGTTAGGCTAAAGGTTATAAAGGGAGGTTAAAAGGCTATTTTGTGTGAATTCACCTGAAGGTCACTAGCCAGTAGGTGTGCTCAGAGGCTACCTACCAGATTGGGCCTGCCTGCAACTTAGGTGGGCCAGATGACTCTCCTACTTCGTGAATCACTCTGGGCTTAGATGGGAGATAAGCATCCCACCCCTATAGTGAGGTAATAGTGCACAAGCTCAGACAGGAGAAACTTAGGTGATGAGTGACTTTAGGCATCTTCAAAGTTAGGTGGCAGCCAAGCAGAAGTTTCGTAGATTGCAGTGGTGCCTAAAATAGGAATTTGGCATCTATGTACCTTGTGGCTCACATCCTTAATAAATTAGCTATATAACTAAAAGCATTCTCCCCTGTACACTACAGGTTGAAAGATATCCGATCAGAAACAGTCCACTGAGATGGTAACTACTTTTCAAGGACAGACTAACAGGGCAGTCAAGGAGTCCCTGCCCTGCGGCTGGGCTATATATAAACAGGAAGGGAAGAGCAAGCTGAGAAAGGGGAAGTAGAAGCCACCTGTGCTGCGGGCAGTGGTTTCTTTCTGGCTCCAAAAGTCCAGCCAAGCCTGATTTAGTCTTGGGGTTATATTTGGGAGCTCTGAACCCAGGCCCTGAGGTGAGAATTTTATCAGCTGGTATGGTACTTGGTCCTGTGCTAGAGCCTTATTAAAAAGAAGACGTTATTTATTTATTAGTGTGTGTTGGCTTCTCCCCCCGACCCATGGCTATTGCCACTCCAATTAGGGGAAGTTAATTAAGGGAGGCCACACTTGCAGCAGCACCACACTGCGGGGTCACAAGGGGACAGAGGGACTGCCCACACCTTTATACATGGACTTCTTATATTATAGGTGCTTTTTACAGAATTTGTAACATTCAGCTGTTTGCTCTCTCTAGATTACTGAGAATGATCCAAAATTCCAGATGTATGAAATAGATGAATAGTTTACCCCCTTTTTTCCCCATGAACAAATAAATGCAAAATCTCAGTAGTTTTGCTCCTATCTTCATTGGGACAAGAACAAAAGTTAAGAAATAATCTTTAAAGATATTAAAAGCAGATCTAGGTTGAACTGTGTTTACCAGTTAGTGTGATTAGGGCCAAACCACGTTGAACTGGTTTCTACCAGGAGAAGAGTTTAAACATGGTTCCTTAACGCTGTTCCCAGCCCAGAATCTTCTTTGCTGAAAATGCACTGAGTTGCACAGACTACTGTACAAGGTCTTTGTAATTAACATTGATACATTTGCTAAGATTCCCTCCTGCTCAATAATATATCCTCGTCTGATACTAAAGCAAGTGGAATTAGAGAAGTAACAGATTTACCTTGTCCACTGGATCTTCTTATGTATGGTTTAAGGTGAGACATTTTGATGGGTCTTTTTAGTCTGGATCCTGTGGTCTCTCTTAGTATTGCACATCCATTATCTGTGATGTAGTCTATAATACAGGGACCAACCCACTCTGACTGGAAACGGCCATCTTTCCACCAGTTTTTCCTTTGTCTAAGCACTTCATGTCCAACTTTAAGATGAAATGGATTTATTTGCTTTGGCTTCCTTTTAATATTGACCTTGTTTCCAGTTTGCTGTTCATCAATCCTATTTTTCTCAATCTACATGGAGAAATAACATGAATTATAGCTTGTTTTCCTGAGAGGAACCGCATGTTTTCATAACATTGATTGAATACAGAAGTCTTATTCAAAGATCTTCCGTCACGCATGATTCATGAATTTTTTCTAAATATTTCCAATATGTTCACCTTAACACTTTTCAATCTTCTCTTTGATAACACTGAGGTATTAGGTATTTACCTGGCATTTTGTAGCTTTCCTTTCCTCCAATACTCGATCAGCCTGTTTAATTGCTTCAAGGATTTTGGCAAACATACATTTATTATCCTCTCGTGCTTCCTGCAGTACATTTGAAGTCTCAGACACATAAGGGTTACGATTAAACATTTGGAAATATGGTGTGTTTTGGACTGGCTCCTATTTATAGGGAGAGAACACAGGCAAACTTAGTACTTGTCTTAGTGGGTATTTGCACAACGTCAGTCAACTCCCAACAAGAGAGACATAGTGTGCACATACCATGGGAGTCAAGTTAAAAGCATATGCAATGGCAGATAAATCATCATCCCAGTCATTGGGGTGCTCTGCGCAGTATTTGCTCAGGAAAGTCTTGATTGTCCTGCATGTTCTTTCATTTGTGTCATCTGTCTGAGGATAGGACAATACTATTTGTTTCATTCCAAAGAGCTCAAATAGTTCTCTGTTGATCTTTAAAGACAAAAACACACAATGCACAGGAACAATCACTGCTTGTATTATACTGCAGTAAATATGTACTCATTACAGTTTCTACTCTTTCCTACTACCATATATGAGTGACAGAAAAGATTGCCTTATATACATCCATCTACATGCAGTTCCAATTTAAACAGTGTAGTCTGAAGGAATGGGCATGGATATGGGATCCAGGAATTGCTGAGTTCTAAACCTGGTTTTGCTACGGACTCACTGTGGCCTCAAGAATATCAGTCTGTCATTTTCCCCCATCTGTAGAATGGTTATTACTATCAATCTAACTCTGAGGTGTTAATTAGTGTTTGTAGAGTGCTTTGAAAATGTAAAGTTCTTCAGCATCACTAAGTGTTACAGTATTTTCCACCTGGGGCAAATCTGTTCTACCAGATGACCAGGAAAGGCAACATACAGCAGAGGGCTGGAGGTGAACATAAGGTTCTAATTCAGGTTGAGTCACTGACTTAGACTGTGACCTCAGAAAAGTCACTTGACGTTCTTCTGCTTGATGAGTCAATAGAGACTGGAGCAAATACATTACAATGAAAAATAGTTATATTATTGCTTAATGTGTCAAGTTCAATAGGAGCTGCTTTGGAGCAAAGGGGCATATTAGAGGCAGGAAGAGGAAGTGGCTGGAGTGCTATCCCCAGCTGGCAGGTGGCTCCTCGGGATTGTCAGTTGGCACAAGTTAGAGCAGCACCCATACTGCTCTAGCTTGTAGCAAAGTTGAAGAAGAGAATCAGGAGCTGTAATTGATGACTGGTTCTCAGCTGCTTCTCCTCCCCTGTCTCCTAGGCTGCCCTAACTGGCTGAAGGAGAGCCATCCTTTGCGAGGTATTCAGCTAGGCCCAGGCAGAGCCAGTCATACTCCTATCTTAGGCCAGGTCTACATTACAAGATTTTGTCAGCATAGCTATGTCAGTCAGGGATGTGAAAAAAACACCCTAGTGTTGTCGCTGTGGGTTTTGCTGGCACAACTTATACACAGCTATGCTGACCACAGCGGGGTTTTTTTAAGCATAGATCATGTTTTTTTTGTTGTTTTTTTTCAGGGGAGGGTATTATGCAGACAGAAAAACTGTATACTAGAGGGCTCTGACAGTATAGCCACACTGGCAAAGCACTGTAGTGTAGACAAGGCCTTATTCTCCCACAGCCCAGCAGAGAACTAGGCCACAGAGGAGTCACAGCTACCCTCTCCTCTCCCCTCACACTACAGCAGGCAACCACTAAGGAAGCTGTTGCTCAGAGTGCTCTCAATTCACACTAGAAGTACTCCTGGGACTGCAAGGGAAGTGGTGAGATGCAGTTGAAGAGGAGGTAGTGATGAGGTTAATTCAAAATACTTCATTTTAAAAGCACAGGGTGTGGGTCATGAGATATTTTCAATGTATAAGCAAGTACAAATTTAGCAGAGTCACCATTGATAGACAAGTGATCCTCATGCCACAGATTGGATTCCCACTGTAATATATACTAGTACTAAGGAGACTACACAGAACGTAAGCTCCACAGGCAAGGACCGTCTGTGTTTGTACAGTGCCTAGCACACAGGGGTCCTGGTCAAAGACTGGGATACTACACCACTACAAATAATAAAGGAAAGAACAGAACCTTCTCTCATGAGGTAGAGAGAGTTATGCTTGAAGCATGATTGTCTTCTATATGTCACTGCCATTACTCCTTCACAGAACTTTTACTAATAAAAATACATTTATGTTTATACAAGACAGAGAAGAGAAAATACTTTGACTTTTTGATATGTCTTGAGTAAATGTTGTTTTATCCTTTAATCTTCAGTGATCAGAAAGGAGCGTTCTGGAAAAATATCTAAGACTAAGGCAGAGATCAGCAACCTTTGGCACGTGGCCCACCAGGGTAAGCACCCTGGTGGGCCAGGCCGGTTTGTTTACCTGCTACGTCCTCAGGTTCGGCCAATCGCGGCTCCCACTGGCCACAGTTTGCCACTCCAGGCCAATGGGAGTTGTGGGAAGTGGCGCGGGCTGAGGAATGTGCTGGCCGCCTCTTTCCACCGCCCCCATTGGCCTGGAGTGGCGAATTGCAGCTAGTGGGAGCCGTGATCAGCCAAACCTGCGGACATGGCAGGTAAACCGGCCCGGCCTGCCAGGGTGCTTACCCTGGCAGGCCACGAGCCAAGGGTTGCTGATCCCTGGACTAAGGCATCTAAGGCATTATAAATTAGTGCCCACCCTCAGATAGCTTGGACCAGGCCCTGAATCATGAGAGCAAAGTCAATGGCCTCAACTCCTCAAAGGTAAATGGCAACACACCAGTTTTCACAAACAAGTCACTGTAAATTTGGCACCTAAGCCTCTCAGATTGTCTAAAATACAAGGATATGGTAATCAAACACACCATCTTCCCTAAAATAAAGTCTCTTTAGGGCTGACTTCTCTTACCTGATGAACAAACTCTTCTGCTTGATCAATAACCATTTTTTTAAGTGGTCCATATGAGAAAAACACACTGACAATTGCCTTAGCAATTTCTACCGCTGAAGTGTCTTGTAGTGGCAGAACCACCACCCATTTTGTGAACAAGTCTGTCATCATTATGACATACATATGGTTTCTACGGGTGGTACTAAATGGTCCCATTAGGTCTATTGCGACTGCAGTCCATGGATCCTCTACTTTAATAGGGTGTAATTTGGGTACTATGATGGCTGTATTCTTTGCCACCTGGCAATGCTGGCAAGCACACACCTGGGTCAGAAACAAGAAAAGAGGGACATTACTAACAAGTGTCTGCTGAAGGCATAATATCACTAGAACAAACACTTAAATATTATCATTCCAACGAGAGCTGGAGATTAGGGCATCTCAGTCATTCTAGACCAATCCCATTCATTTTACATTTCTTTATACTATTAAACATTTGAGACAGATATTCAGCTATAGCAAAAACAAATACAACCACGCAACATAGCACAGGTTGGAGGTAGTTGTATGAAAATAATTTACAGCTCGACTTTGAATACCACTATCCTGGGACTCAGCGTGCTGTTCTAGACCCACAGTATAAATTAAAGCAGCTTTCACTATCTTTGATTAATACAGCAGCTGGGCATCAGCAGCAGGTAGGGAACCCCTGGTCATGTCCCCTTTGCTCCAGTCAAGCTTCCTCCTCTGGTAGAAGGGAGGTGATGCGCACAGGACAAGTTATGCTGGCCTTATGCCACCAGAAGATCCCTTGCACTAAGGTCATTTTCCTTTGGCTAGGTGCACAGGTTATATAGGCAGAATCTGGCATAGCAATGCACAGACCAGATTTATCTGCTTAGCAGGATCTCATCTTATATCTATGTAAGCCAAATACAAAGAACTGTTTTCATTTAACATGAAAGTTAGATAGATGATCACAAGTATAAAGAAATGTAGCTGATTGCAAGAGCAACAATAATTTGGCAACACTGAACAACATGTATATGTATATCTGTATATACATTTTATGTCTCAGGACCAGATTCTGTGGGTACACAATCTGTATGTACGTGTGTGATAAGGGGTGTGTCAAGGTTTTTTCTCACTTTGAACTTCAGCGTCCAAGAAGTGGGGACCTGCATGATCACTTTTAAGCTTAATTACTAGCTTAAATTTGGTACGCTGCCACCAGCCAAAAATATAGTGTTTGGCACACTTCCTGTTCCCCCAAAGCCTTCCCTGGGGAACCCCAGACCCGAACCCCTTGGATCTGAACACAAGGAGAAATTAGCTTTCCTCCCCTCTTTTTCCCCCCAGACTTTCCCCTCCCTGGGTTTCCTTGAGAGGCTACACTGATCCAAACTCCTTGGATCTTAAAACAGAGGAATTAACCTTTCCCCCCTTGCTTTTCCCCCCCACCAATCCCCGGTGAGTTCAGACCCAATCCCCTCGGGTCTTAAAACAAGGAAAAAATCAATCAGGTTCTTAAAAAAGAAAGCTTTTAATTAAAGAAAGAAAAGGTAAAAATTATCTCTGTAAAATCAGGATGGAAAATATTTTACAAGGTATTCAGATTCATATAGCCTACAGGGACCTCCCCCCGCCCACTTAGCCTGAGATTCAAAGTTACAGCAAACAGTAAAAATCCTTCCAGCAAAAGACACATTTACAAAGTTAAGAAAACAAACATAAGACTAATCCGCCTTTCCTGGCTATTACTTACTATTTTGAAACATGAGAGACTGATTCAGAAAGATTGGAGAAAACCTGGGTGTACGTCTGGTCCCTCTTAGCCCCAAGAGCAAACAACGAACAAAACAACACAAACAAAGACCTCCCTCCACAAAGATTTGAAAGTATCTTGTCCCCCCATTGGTCCTCTGGTCAGGTGTCAGCCACGTTCACTGAGCTTCTTAACCCTTTACAGGTAAAAGAGACATTAACCCTTAACCATCTGTTTATGACAGGGTGCAAGAATATTTCCAATTGGGTGTCCCACATAAGAAAAACTCCCCCATGTACCCCTAATTGCCCAAAAGGAGATAAAGATTGGCAGAGCCACAATTTCTGTCCTTCCCATGCTCTGACCAGCCATTCTGGCAGAGTGTGGGTGGTGCGGGACAGTAAGCTGTATCCCATTAAGGGGGTTAACAGTGGTCTTGCAGCCTCTATGTATCTATCAGCACCTATATGTATTCTGCCTCCCTGAATATGAATGCTTCCTGATGCTCTCACTGAGGCAGCACGACCCCTCACTATCACTTAGTACACGCTGTGTCTACAATGCACAATTGTGCTATATATTAAGCTACACTGTAAACAAGAAAAGGAGAAATAGAAAATACTGCTTGGCCACCTTGCACATATGTAAACACTGATCCTTTTGGGATCTTAAACTTGTAGTTCTGACTTTATTATCTGACTAACACTATAACTTTAAAAATAATTTAAAAATCTAAATAAGTTCATGTGCTTTGCTAAATCAGAGTCTTAGAGCTACTCAGGGCCCCAAGCTACACAGAGCATTGGAAGTTTAGTTTTTCTAACACCACATTTTCATTCACTCATAATACTGAAAACAGTCTCTCTTTCTGAACTGAAGCTAGGTACCAGCCCAATAGCAATTTGAGGAGGAATTTTCAGAAGCCCCCAAGTGACTTAAAAACACAAATCTCATAAAAACCAATGGGACTTAGGTGTTTTTTCAAAAGTATCTACAGATCATAAGTCCCACTGGCTTTTAATGAGAAACATGTTCTTAAGTAACTTAGGGTTTACTTTTAGCACAAAAATGCTCATACACCCATCACACGCACGTTTATTTTTAAGTATGAGCAAAATATCTGTTCAGTTATTTGAGTTAAAGTGAAGCAAAAGATACGAGTCTTGTAAAAGAATTATACAAAGTAATCAGCACTATCTCAATTAGGCTTATTACAAAGATCAGACAAAGATATTCTGTAGTTATGACTCATACCCACTGTTTGACGTCATTTGTTATGGAAGTCCAGTAGTAACTAGACTCCACCAGAGTCAGAGTCCTTGATATTCCATGATGAGCACCTGCAGCACTTTCATGGCATTTGTGTAGCACTCTCTTCTTCTCCTCATCTGAAACAATTACCAAACGCATCTGTTTCCTGTCTTTTCCCACATAGAACAACTTATTTTCTGGAAGGAAAAAAAAATATTACAGATTGTGTCATCAAGACAGAACGATCACAGAAGTCTATTAAACTATTGGATATACTTGGTTATGTATTTTATTAAACTCATATTATTCACCATTTTCAGCTGTGTACAATTACATATCAAATCTATCTTTTGCAGGGAATATTTATTTACTGCAGTACTCCATTAACTCTGAATACAGGACAATGCACCCTTACTTATCCCCACAGGAGCACAAGAGAGATTGCATTTCCCCATGAAGTCTCTCTGAAGCATAATCTATTAAGAGGGTCACATGCTTCACAGTTTCTGTTGGCAGAGGTCATTGCACACACCAGGGGCTTTTTGCACATCCCTCCATTTCCCACACGAGCACCTTGGGAGCCAACCTCCCATCCGCTCTATGCCACTCCTTCCAGCCCTAACTATTGTGGTAAACCAAATGCTCCTTGTCAGGAGTTAAAATTGAGGGTTGACATTTTGAGTTTCCTTGAGTCATGGTCCCCCAATAGCTACAGATTTCACTAGTAGCTGAAATGGGCTTTAATTATTAGATGGATCTCCATATCCTTTAAATACAATTAAACATGCGGATAAAGAGGCCAAAGGGGACAGATTTTCTGTTTTTGAGAATGTTCATGTATATGTTAACCTGGGATAGACAGACGAGTTTTATTTTATAAAGCAAGTACCAAACAAAAAAAATAAATAAATAAAAAAATCAGATACTGTTCTCAATGTGCTATGAGCAAGTCTTCACCTGAAGGAAACCAGAAGTAATGGATTTCCTGAGAGAGAAAATATTTCTCACCTTTGAAAACAAATTTTTTGGCTGCTCTTCTTATTCCACTTCTCTCACTTGCTAACGTAGTTGGATGATATTCTCCTGTTCGTTTGTAATAGGAGATTTGTTTCAGATGGAGCCCACCATTCTTTCCGCTACGAACCATTGTTTGCCTAAAATGCACAAATATTTTACAGTGTATTGCAGTGACAGTTGCTCCAACTGTTATGAGATCCCTTGTAGCCTCTTCATTCCCTTACGTTTGAATATCAAATCTACACATAATGTCTGACTGTCCCTCTTCCTCACCACGTTCTTGTGTTTGGGTTCCACATGCTGGATCCGTGTGCTTTTATGCTTTCCTGAATCTGAAAATGGTCCAGGTATGGCCTCCGCTCTGGGTTTGTAGGATGACTCACAAGGTGTAGATTCTCTTTGTAGCACCCCCTCCTGAGACCTAATCCATCTGAGTAGGCCTTGAGACTAGTGCTAGCTCTCCCAGACTCCCCAGTTGCTTAAGCACACCCTCTCCTAGAGCTCCAACCTCGTGGGCCCTTTGGTTTATAGTTTCTCTCTTCAGAGACATGTGAAAGTTGAAGCAAACAGACTGCGGCTTTGCAAAAGAGATTTCTAAAAACAGTGACTTTCTACTTTAGGCAGCACAAGAGATATGGAGATGTAGATAAAAACAACAAAACACCTGTATGTGCTTCCCTGCTTCAGTTTCCTCCTATCTCAAGCATTCTTTGGGGTTTAGTCAGAGTCCTCATGGGTGTCTAGACTCCCCCTGCTGCAGCTCATGGCTTCTCTTCTGAATTATAGACTCTTTCCATCTCCCGCAGTCAATTTCTTTCAGCCTTGGCTGGTTCTACAGTCCAAGTCCCTCTCCTTCCAAAAGACTAGTCCCTTTGTTTCTCTCCTGCCGCATCCTTAGTCTCTCTAACTAAACCACCCAGTTGCTGTGTTTTTAAAGAGCTATACCAATGTCGTATCACTTTTTCCTCCTCACCTGAGAAAAGGCAATTCCGTCAAACCCTAGTACTGTGCAGAGAAATTGGAGAAAACTAGTTTTATCTAGGATACGGTTACTCTTTTTTCCACCTAGGCAATTTCTACTCAGATGCTGATGATCTTTAACGATTGACCTCATCACAGACAGACCCTGCTGCCCTGTAGTGCAGGGAGTTTGTGGTAAGAATAGAGTAAAAGACAGCCACAGATAGGTTATAAAATCGAAGTGGAATTCATAAATTGTACATTGACAAATTCCTGAAATCACAACATAGAAAGTTTTCTGTAAATATATTGCCCAAACAAACTTTACATAGTCTAAACACTTCAATATAATTTTTGTCTTAGTGATTTTCTCAGGTGTAAATATCTGGCCATATTAATTGTTATGCTAAACCAAGGGTAGGCAACCTATGGCACGCAAGCTGATTTTCAGTGGCACTCACACTGCCTAGGTCCTGGCCACCGGTCTGGGTGGCTCTGCATTTTAATTTAACTCTAAATGAAGCTTCTTAAACATTTTAAAACGCTTATTTACTTTACATACAACAATAGTTTAGTTATATGTTATAGACTTATAAAGAGACCTCTGAAAATGTTAAAATGCATTATTGGCACACGAAACCTTAAATTAGAGTGAATAAATGAAGATTCGGCACACCACTTCTGAAATGCTGCTGACCCCTGTGCTAAACACTCCGTTCCCTTACTCCATATTTATGGCCATCATGCTACATCATTTGTTATCTCATCCTTTACTCAGATGTAAAACATACACAACACCTATCACATCACAAAGTCAATCCCTCTGCCTATACCTGATGTTGTTTAGTCAATTACATTGTAAAAGATCCAAGCAATGGGGCTTCCATCACATCCCATAGAAAGACAATCAAACCACAGAGGGAGATTAAAAATAGAAATAGCAAATACTTAGTAAGGCTCTTAAATACTACGGTTGGGGATCATATAAGTATCTACCCAGACAGACAGCATCTTGATGGAAAAAATGGACAAAAAGAACTCCCAGAATAGAGATTACCACAAAAGCTTGTCTTGTTCATTAATCTGTCAAGCAAATTAGATTCTGAAATCAGACTTTGCATGACAGGTAACAATTACTTCCCCACCCATGTGTTGACTTTCCTCGGTTCATGGTAATAAATTGAAATGCCACTAACAGAATATGTCATTAGTACAGAAAAAGCTTAGGTCTAACATTAATAGCTTCAGAATAATTCCCAATAAATGACAGGTGAAAGACAAAAATCCATGCAAGTTGCATGGATTTTTCCAGTAGTCCATTTAAAAAAAAATCTGATCCAGCATTTATAAGCAAGAGTTTAAATTTTTACAGTTTAATCCTGCTTCGTTGACTTCAATGGGAGCAAAATCAGGCCATAACAGACTGACATGCTATCTATCTATCTATCTATCTATCATTCCTTATTGTAATTAGGAAATTATTCTTGGTGTGTAAGCAATTTCCCCACTCATCCTTGCACTGCATCACAAGATGCACAGTGTGACCGAGCACGTAATCAGAATTTTAGTTTCCATACTATGTCTGACAAGAGACAAATGATTAAGAGAAACTATCTAGTCACTTTGGAAGTGATCCATTGTGTCTTGTATGGTCTCATTAATGTTCCTATTTGAACACTAAAAATGTAAATCAGTGGGTATTCGTTTTCAGTTTACCGTTTATATCTTCCTCGTTAAACTCTTGGGAGGGAAAAAGCTCTCCAATTATTACATATGCATGAATATGCAGTATATTCCCCCTCCAAAAAAAAACGAAATGTCATGTGTTTGCCATTAATGAGATTTCATAAATATCAACAACATATAGCAGGTCTAAGTGTTGTTATTTTTAAGGAACCTAAAATTGTGCTTCACAGGTCAGCAGAAAAACAAGGTCTTTACCCCACAGAATGTCTAATTTTGGACATCATGGGCCAGACTTTCATGTACCTATAAGTTCCATTTGTAATACTGCAGAAACAAAAAGGGGGCTTACTACAGCTGTAAGGCAGTGGAAACGACTCAGGTGCTATAGGTCTGGAGTAGCTAAGCTTATACCAGCTGATCCCAGTCCTCCAGCATAGAGGATATTTGTGGATGGGGAAGGGCTATATCAGGAGTGGGGCCTGAACACAATGTGCTCTGGTGATCCTGGCTGACAGAGTGGCTCTTTGGGAACCAGGATAAGTGTAAACTGCCAGCATAAATTGGAGCAACCCAGAGGCTGGTCTAACTCAACTGGTGGAAGTAGTATATATGGGATAACAAACAACAGGAAGTGGATGAGGAGAAGAGGGATGGGCTACACAGCAATAAGATTGTTTTAACTTACGTAAAATAAATAACATTAATATTTCCAATTTTCAGTTATACTATTGCTATAAGATCAGACATGCTGGAACAACAGCATTAAAATCTAAGCTGTATTAAATGTAATAAAAGTTTTCTAAGTACCTCATACATCAAGTCACTGGAAATAGTGAATGTTTTTCACATAATGTTTTTCACATTTGTTAGAATAGCATGAAATCACACAACACTATTTAGAATTGCTCCTATGTCTTCCTGTGCAGGAAAACTGCTTTTGTTTTGGTTAAGTGAGAAGTCTTTATCATCTCCAGCAATGGTAGCAACTATATTAGTTTGAAAAAGAGGGCTGATAGGTAGATTATATTGTAGACTACAAGTACGATGGCTAACTCAACAAACACTACAGCAAATGCTTAAACATGTACTTAAGTGCTTTGCTGGAAAGAACTAAATAAGCTTCCTTCCTGGACGCTAAGAATTTCCTACATCCCTATGGATTGTTTCAGTTTTAGTATTTTCTTTCTTACTGTGTGTTTTTCTTCACACCAAATTAGATGTCTTTCTGACATGGAAGCAAAAGGAAGCTGCAAGAGCCATCATGTGCCTCTCCTCAGCAGCGTGGGCATATCGTTTCAGGCACCTGGAGTATCTCACAGAGAGGTAAATTGCTACAGGACTGGGGACACGCTGGCTAGTGCCAGATCAGACCCATGCCCTGTCCACCCAATCCCTTGCATCTAGACCCCCCCATACCCAGATCCCCCACAAACCTCCACCCCACTGAGTCTCACCCCCTGCACCCAGCCAGTGGCTCGTACCCAGCACCGGGCTCATCTGCTAGTCCTGGCTGAGCTGGGTGAAGAGTACAATTCCCCTGCACTGAATGGCCGGGTCTGACCCACCTCCAGAAACTTCCCTCGGTTCTACACCTCCCCTATTTCCTGCCCCCATCACTCCTCAACTGCAGACAGAGAGATCACTTTATGGGGAGCTGCTCCCCCATCTGTCCAACTCTTGTTCAACTGGATCCCCCCAGACTCCCCCCCTAGCCTCAAGCCCCCCTGCATCTGGACCCCCACCAAGCCCCTCCCCCCATCAACCCCACCCCTCCTGCATCCAGACCCTCCACTCACGTACCCAAGTCACACCCCGCTGAGTCCCCCAACCTCAAACCCCACCCTGATGAGCCCCACTCCCTATGCACCTGGACCACCCCATGAGCCCCCCACATCCAAACCCCCATGCCACTGAACTCCAACCAGCTGCACTTGGATCCACACTCTGCTAAGCCCCACTTCCCCAGTACCTGGACCCCCTGCTGAGCCCCATCACCCCATACTCAGCCCCAATAACCTTCATCTGGACCCCCTGCAGTGTCCCATTGCTCCCACCCCGGCCCACCCCCACACTGAGCTGTCCACACCCAGATTGCCCTCTCATCCCACACCTGGACCCCGCACCCACTAAGCCCTTCCACACTTGGATCCTGCTGGGCTGAACCTCCCTGCTCACACTTGGTGCGCCTGGCATGGGGCTGCTTACCCTAGTGAGTTGCTACACTTCCTACTCCTGAAGGAATTCTGTACCAAAAAATTCTGCACCAAAAAAATAAAAATTCTGAGCATGATTTTAAAATTCTGCAAACTTTATTTGTCAATAATTAAATGTGGAGGTTCCAGCATGGCAGTGGGGAGCACTGACTGTATGTAGGTCAGAGATCACCCTGAAGCCCCCCTCCCTTAGGACACAGACCGCTGAGGTTGGCCTGGCCCCTGCATTGTGTCAGGTTTGGGCACAGTCTCACTGCCAAGTCTGTGTCCGGGGGTTGCCATGTGGCGCCTCCGCATTTATTTGTTGACAAATAAAATTTTGCAGAATTTTAAAATAGTGTGTAGAATATTTGTGGGGGGGGGGGCACAGAATTTTTAATTTTTTGTCACAGCATTCCCTCTGGAGTAACTAGAAAAGGTGGGCTTTTTAAAACCATTTGTTAACTAGCACATGTCAAAATCATAGCATGGATGAGGCAATTATAGTCCTAACTCAAGTGAGCAGGTTGTGGAGAAACACCCACCTCCATCATGACAGCTTTTCCTAGTCTGGATTCACCCAGACAGTTTGTAATTTCATTAATGTTTCAGCAAGTGAACATGACAAACAATAGAAGGAAAGAGAACAGGAAGTGTCTTGCAACTCCTCAGATATTACTGCTTATATTGGGCTAGATTTTTGAATCTATTCCCGCTGCTTTCTGCTATTCCAGTGGTGCAAAACAGCCCTTAACCAGCTATCTAAGGAGTCTCTCTGCTTAGGAGAACTGACAAGTGGCATGGTTCACCAGCAGCATCTACTCTCCCCTCCTTCTCCAGCTGACAGAATAGAATTTAGGGGCCACAGGCAGCTGGTATAAAGCAACACAGCCCCGAGAACGGCCCAATGCATGAAGTTGAGGGGTTAATATGTTTCTCCAAGATGAAATTTCTGTTTATTCAGCAGTTTTTAAACAATTAAGAATTTACATCCCAAAATTAAAACAATGTCAATGAAAAGTCAAGCACTGAAAAGTTTAGGAAATTACTGGGAAATGTCAAATTAAAGTTGTCTGTACAATCTTAATTTATCGCTTGTTGTGCATATGCATTCTGATAGTCTTTAATTACATGACCACATATTACCGTATTTTCTTGTCCTGCAGTCTCCAGGTTCTTTCCTTCTGTACCTTCCAACTTCTGAAACAAACAGAGCAGGAATCCTACTGATAAAAGCCCATTCACTATACAACCCTGACTCAGCTTCTCAGAGCACAGTGCATCCTGTGTAATGAATGAGGCAGGGGTCCTATGGGGAAAACGTTTGTGACTGGGTAATTAAAGATGATCATAATGGACACATACAAGGAAGTGAATGAAGGTTGCATGAGCAACTGTCATTCTGGCATTTCTTAACTTCTGAGTGCTTGATTTTGCAACACTGATGTTCTTTTAACACTTTCTGTGGGGGGAGTGGGGATGCAAAACATGTTTTTCACTGTTGCCCAGAGGTTGCTGCAAGGCAACATGAAACTGAACAAAGTCTTGTTAATATCACCTTGCTGGTGGCAAGAGCTATTCATCGGCAGCAGCTGGCATTGGAGCCATCTATCTGTGGGCTTGGGCAGACAGGCCATGGCCCCCGGGGAGGTATGCAAGACTGCAAACTACGTCTAAGATTTCCAAAGGGCTCTGCAAACGAAAAAAAGGTTGAGCCCCACTATTATAGACTGTTAACGCATTCAGAAGATTATCTTTGCAACCGCAAACATTGGTCGGTTTTCTGCATGGAAGTTTATTTAGTGCGAGTAGTGATGGGCGAGCCCCACTGCCACTCACGCCAGGAGACGGGTCCTGCGCCTGGGTGGACAGCGGAGTGTCCCCACCCCAATCATCTCAACTCCCAGCTGAGGGCCCTGAGCGGAGCTGAAGGGCCTGGCAGCCCGGCAGTCACACCGCGGGGCAGGAGCAGGGCGGGGAAGAGGGCCTCCGTCCAGCCCTACCCATCTCACGCACGGACTCACTGTGCCCAGTGCTTGCGGACGCCTGGGAGCAGGAGATGCGAGGCTGCAGACTGAGCGCGGCTGCGTCCCTCCCTCAGCCCTGGGGAAGCGCGCGCCGAGCCCCGCTCTCTGGAGCAGCAGCCGCCCCTGCCCAGCCAGCAGGAGTACTCCGAGCCACGTGGACTACAATTCCCAGCATGCACCGCTCCGATTATCCCCCGGCCCGGCGGGGCCGCACCTTGGAACACTTCAGTCTCCATGGAGATTAAAAAGGAACCTTATGTGCCGAAAACGGTTGTCCTCGCGAGACTGCAATGCAAGCTGGGGACTTTAGTCCCTACTGTCCGTTTCTAAGTTCAGTTTGCCTGCGAGGATTTGCACATGCGCGAAACAAACCCCGCAACCCTGCGCGATATTTTCCCTTTTGTTGCCAGGACGCAACGAGTCGAGCACGTACAACGATAACCAGCCACGCATTAGACTCATAAACACGCACCTGGCTATCGCGATATCCTGCCCCGAGAGGGCCGAGAGTGTGTTTCTCTGTTCTGGCAAGAAAAAGTTGCAGTTCCGCGCGAGGGACTTATGTGGCGCCGCCGGAAGTGACGACTCCCAGGGGGGTTGGCCCGCGGGGGGCGGGCCCAGCCAGCCCGAGGGCGGGGCGGCTGCTGTTCGTTCCTCAATGGGCTCGGGGGGCGCGCTGCCCCTGGCACCCGAGCTGGCATGGGTAGGTGAGGAGAGGCGTCCCGCGATACTGGGGCGGGTCCCCCTTTCTCCAGCAGGGTGTAGCCCAGTGGCGCGAAGGTCGCTGCAGCTCCGCACTCCCGGGGCCGCGCGGAGCTGGAGCCCGCCAGGGAAGGGGCTGCCCCACGCTGGGCGGCCGGGCCGGTCCCGGCGCCAGGACTTGGCGGAGCCATCCCCGCGTCCCTGCCCATCTCCGCGGCGTCGGGGTGTCAGTCCTTGGGCTCAGGGCGGGGTTGTTGAGTCCCGGCGCCGCCCCAGGCTCGGGGAGCGTTTACAGCCGCGTGTGGCCGCGCCATCCTACGCGCTTCCCGCTTGTAGGTGCTACAGCGCAGCCGGGGAGCGCAAGAGCAGCGATCCCCGCAGGCCTGCGGCAGAGACCGGGGCCCCGCACTAGATGGCCCCATCCCCAGGATCTGCAGTGCCTTTCCTCTCCAGGGCGGTGGGGACACAGGGGGCTCCCAGAGCCACTGGGCTGCTCGCCCTCCTTCCCCACGTGCGGCCACCCTTCGCATGTGTAGCGTGAACGGTGCTAGGGCTGCTTCCTAGGGACTAAATGCTAATCTTAACCAGGGAACTAGAGGTTACTTCTGGAGGACAAAACTAACTTTCCTGTCACCAAACTCTCCGGAACTGTAACCGCGTGTTTGAGGCGGGTGACGCTGGTCTTTGTTCCATAAACATGAGCAGTCACAAAATGTCACACTCCTTATTCTTTAATTGTAGAGTCAGCCTGAGGGCAGTGGAATGATAACTAGGGTGCTGCACAGATTTACAAACTGAAACCCTCTTTTTTCCATAGGAAAAAACAACTTTAAAGGCTACTGCATGAATGTTCTTACAAAATCTTAGTTAAACTTATAAGAAATAAAATTAGACTAATAAAGAGTCTTGGGCCACCAGCTGACTTTCTCCAACTATTCAGTCAGATAAGTTGGATGCAATCCTAATGTGTTTTTTCAAAGAAACTGGATTTCCATTTGCTTTTCAGAACTTTTCAGCATTTCCCAAACACATGGATGCTGTCCATCATCTAGCAAATTAAACCTATTTCCTTTAAACGTGGTGGGCATAATCGTTAGGTTTGATACCCAGCTCTCACCTGCTTTGTGGTCAGCTGACTCCAGGTATATCTGTGCTACAGAGTCACAGCCCTGGCACTGCAGTTGTACCACTGTAGTGTAGACACTCCTATGTTGCCAGAAAGGATTTTTCCATTGATGTAGATAATCCACCTCTCTGATAAGGGTTAAGTTGTCCTAAATTTTTGCCCTGTGAGACTGTTTTCCCAGCTCTGAGTGATGTAGCTTGGTTAACTTAAGTTTTAGGTGTAGACCAGACCTCAGAGAGAAATATCCATGGAACTTCCATCTTTGCTGCATTGGAGAGGTGCTTAAGGATCTCTGTCCTGGTTTTGCAACAACCAGCAGAACAGTATTGTATACATGAATGTATATGGAGCTGTACTGACACCAGTTTGCAATGTGATACGACAACAAACAGGCCAATGCACCTTTTGGATGTGTACAGAGAAACATGGAGCAAGGAGGAAATGATAGTCTTGGGTGGAATCATACTTCCTAGTACTTTGACTTTAGGGCGCTATATTACTAAGATGCTCACAATGAGGAACAGATTTAGAGAAAAATCAGTTAAAGATATTGGGGTTATAGAGATTGATTTGAGGAAGGAATAAATGAGCTAAGCATCACTTGGATAATAGCTTGGGAGTCACTGAGTATTAAGGTTTTGTAAAAACAAAAGATGGAGAAGAATTATAGTAATACAAGATGGGGTATATTTCTGTGTGGGAACAAAATTAAGGGGAAATCTAGGATAAATGTTAGGAAAAACTTTGACCTTTCTCAAACTGTGAAATTGTTCACTAAGGGAAGTAATGAAAGCCCTGTAAACTAGGCTGGACAAAACAATAGAAAATATATTAGAGCTGTCAAACAATTAAAAACAATCTCAATTGCATGGTTAAAAAAATTAATCACACAATCACACTGTTAATAATAGAATACTATTTATTTAAATATTTTTGGATGTTTTCTACATTTTCAAATGTATTGATTTCAGTTAAAACACAAATACAAAGTGTACAGTGCTCACTATTTTTATTACAAATATTTGCACTGTAAAAAAAACCAAGAGAAATAGTATTTTTCAGTTCACCTCATACAAGTACTATAATGCAAACTCTTTATCATGAAAGTTGAACTTACAAATGTAGAATTGTGTACAAAAAAACCTGCATTCAAAAACAAAACAATCTAAAGCTTTAGAGCCTACAAGTCCACTCAGTTCTACTTCTTGTTCAGCCAGTCACTTAGACAAACAAGTTTGTTTATATTTGCATGAGATAATGCTGCCCTCTTCTTGTTTACAATGTCACATGAGAGTTAGAACAGACATTCACATGGCACTGTTATAGCCAGCGTTGCAAGTTATTTACATGCCAGATGCACTAAAGATTCATATGTCCCTTCATCTTCATCCACCATTCCAGAGGACATGAGTCCATGCTGGTGACGAGTTCTGGTCAATAATGAGCCAAAGCGGTGCAGACTGACGCATGTTCACTTTCATCATCTGAGTCAGATGCCACCAGCAGAAGGTTGATTTTCCTTTTTTGATGCTTCAGTTTCTGTAGTTTCCACTTTGCAATGTTGCTCTTTTAAAGACTTCTGAAAGCATGCACCACACCTTGTCCCTTTCAGATTTTGGAAGGCACTTCAGATTCTTAAACCTTTAGTCGAGTAATGTAGCTATCTTCAGAAATCTCACATTGGTACCTTTCTGCGTTTTGTCAAATTGGCAGTGAAAGTGTTCTTAAAATGAATAATATGCTGAGTCATCACCCGAGACTACTATAATATGAAATACATGGCAGAATGCTGGTAAAACAGAGCAAGAGACATACTATTCTCCCTCGAATTCAGTGAAAATGTAATTAACGCATAATTTTTTTAACGAGTGTGATCAGCATGGAAGCATGTCCTCTGGGATGGTAGCCAAAGAATGAAGGGGCATACAAATGTTTAGCATATCAGGCACATAAATACCTTGCAGTGCCAACTACAAAGTGCTATGCGAATGCCTGTTCTCAGTTTCAGGTGACATTATAAATAAGAAGCAGTCATCAGTATTTCTCGTAAATGTAAACAAATGTGTTTGTCTTAGTAGTTGGCTGAACAAGAAGTAGGACTGAGTGGACTTGTAGGCTGTACAGTTTTACATTGTTTTGTTTTTGAGTGCAGTTAAAAAAATCTACATTTGTAAGTTGCACTTTTACAATAAAGAGATTGCATTATGGTACTTTTAAGAGGTGAATTGAAAAATACTATTTATTTTGTTTATCTTTTTCACAGTGCAAATATTTGTAATAAAAATAATCAAAACGAGCACTATACACTTTGTATTCTGTGTTGTAATTGAAATCAATATATTTGAAAATGTAAAAAAACATCCAAAAATAGTTAATAAATTTCAATTGGTATTTTATTGTTTAACAGTGCGATTAAAACTGCAATTAAGATTAATTTTTTTGAGTTAATCACATGAGTTAATTGCAATTAATCGACAGCCCTAAAATATATTAGCAGGAAGATGGAGCTGGATGATATAAATTTTTTCCATGTTGATGATGATTGCTGAAATATGAGGCATAGAATGGTCTGGTCTTTGTGTTAAATTAGGGAATGGGAATATTGGGGGAGAGTAAAATTTATTTCCACAGTTTCTTGTCTTCAAATATAAGGATGTCTTTTTACAATGTTTTGATGCTTTAAAAACGTATATGTATTTTTCTTAAATCTACTTCACCAAGGTGTGTCATGGGTGAGTGAATGTGTGAAAGAGATTGTGGGATAACAGAAACATCTGTCTGGCTTAATGTTTCCTCCTATCTTAAGAGGGGATCTGATGAATATTGCACTGTACTTAAAGAGGGAAAGCAGCTCTACAAACTAGTAGGGGTTGGCAGATCTGGTATATTGGTGACTCTTGTTTCCATACAGTTCAGTTATGCCTGTCACGCCCTGGAAAGACAAATATTTGTGTTATGAATGTGACAGGTTTCCCTCTGGGTGCCACCTGGAACTGGAGAACCACTGAGCCCCCTGACCCACCAGCCTGGGCTCCCTCTCTCACTGTGCTGCTGTGTCTAGCTGCAGACATGGTCCTGTGGTCTTACACTACCACTAGCATACACATAGGTAACGACACACCCAGCTGCAGTTACATGCAGGCTCTCTGGCCAGCCACTGCATGTGGACCAGCAATAGAGAGGCTACAGCCAAAATAACCACCAGCTTCCCAGCCTAGGACCCCAGAGCGGTACCTGTCTGTCCTGGTCCAAACCCCAACCAGTATGAATTTATTATCCAGTTCGCCTCCCCATCAGTGTGGAGAGGAAATGCAACATCCTTTGCCCCATGCACTTCACTCCAGCTCACTGGTTTAGATAAAGCAAAAACAGGTTTATTAATTAGAAAACTTGGTTCCCAGACCGCTTTGTGGAAAAATACTGACATCCCAAGATGGAGTCCAGAGACATGTCATCTGGTCACATGCCTTTGCAGTGTTATAACAGCCATTGCTTACAAGCTGCCCAGAACATTCACAGGAAGATTAAGCTCTTCCATGGTCCATTGTCTTTGCTGATGGGCCATCAGCACTGTTTGGCTTCTTCACTGTTGTACCAGAAAGGCTAATTGTGGGGGTCACCCTGAGTAAGCATGATTGAAATACAGATACATATTCAATATTCCTAATTTTAAATTCAAAAATGATATATACATACACATAGGATAAGCATATTCAGCAAATCATAACTTTTCCAATGACACTTCACATGACTCGTCTTGTATAAAATTCATCATAATTATATCATAATGTCACTGTGAAGAATATGGGGTGCACTGTCACAAGGAAGTTTCATAGAAGAAAGCCATATTATATGTTTAAATTGTTTGTACAATTTTGCTGACAAGATTTAAGAAAGCAGTATGATACTCCAGTCCAGAAACAGCCTGCTGGTACTCAAGTGGAGCTACAGGTTTTGTGTAAAATTAACACCTGAGATGGGAATGTAAGTTAAACAGCAAAATTTGATTTAACCTTTTTATTGGAATATATTTAGATTCTATACATTGTCCAGATGAGTTGTTGCTCATTTGTAGCTTTTCTGTCTATAGTGCTGGTCGTGAATATCAATCTGTACCTCTCCTTTCTGACTGAGAAATTAGAATGTAGCATTCATTGTGAGGGAGCTGAGAGATTACATTACAAGCACCAATCTGCTGGTGAAATACAGCACTAATACAAGCATATTTTATATTTATTTTAAGTTGGATATATCTAGTTTAGTAGCTGAAAGATTTTAATTCCCACATTTTGCTTTTTCACATTCCTATTCCTTATAAAATTGTTGTAGAAAAATTTTTGGCTTGAATTCTCCCTCTTTTCGTCTCTCCAGTTTGTGTCCTCTCTGCTTCAGTCAGATACAAGTATGGAAGGGGCAGCTGACTTCACTTTTTATTCAGAATATTTCCCCAGAGCCCAACAGGAATTTAGAATTAAACTGTCAAGGCTTGTCTATTTCAGTATGGTGTGTCTGTGATTTCCCCCTATCCCTGCTCTTTCATAGCCTTTACTTACTTTTTGTATGATGCTTAAAAAAAATAGTGAACAGAGTGGGTTTGGAAAAAATCAGGATATCCACAATCAGTGTCCAGTGTAGACCCTTGTTTCCAAATGACTGGGGAAAAAATGGCTTTAGGGAATGAAAGGGTTAACTTCTGAATAGAGTTTTTCCTAATATACAGTTTCCCTCTGTTAATGGCATGTCTGTGAATGTTGTGAAATAATCAACAGCTCAGTGTGGATTGTTACACAGTTTGATGCAACATGAAGTCATCTTTGACATCAGGTTTATAAGAAACAGCACAGGCTTAATTAGATATTTAGTTAGTTCGGTTGTGGCACATAAGCTTTTGATAGTGAGCTCTTTTTAGCCAACGTGTTGACTTCAGTTGTATATTAATTTAATTCCTCAACTAATGTGTGTGATGCAAAAAGAAACATTTTAGAGAAGTTTGTCAACTTTAAACCTGTTGTGCTCACACAGTGTTTTATTGGTTGTGATTATTTCTGTAGCATTAAGCAAAGAGCTGCTACTTTACTATCTATGGAAGATGGGAATGAACATTGTAATTTGCATCTGAAAAGTAGGTATCTACCAATGAAAGTTGAAGATTCTTGATTTGGTGGTTCTTCACCCATAATTTCTTGGCTATTTGTAGATTTTTGTGTAAATTTTCTATCACTTTTTTATAATAGCTATTGGACCTCATCAACTGGATTGAACTCATTTAATTCTTCTTTGTATGCTGTAATAAATTTTACTAAGTTAACTAATTCTATATTTTAAATTCCTTTTTCCTCCCATCAAAACTGCATGTCAGATATTCCTAAAATAAGTCTGTATGGCTTGGAGGGTGGGGGGGTTAATAGCAGGATAGACATTTTTCAGTTCTTTTAAAAGATCATGTCCGTGTAATTAATGTCTGGCAGATGTGTGTTAAACATTTTTGTAATGTTGTTATGGGAAGATTAATGTCAAAGTGGCACAGTAAGTATTTAATTATTTTAAATGGATCAGAGATCTTAAAACCTCAGATCTATTCTTAAAATTGTGGTAAACGAGTGGGGAAGATACACCATCTTCCGTGTTTCTAATGTGTCTTATTACCATGTAAGATATATGGCACTGTACAACAAATAAAGCACTGAATG
Source organism: Gopherus evgoodei (assembly GCF_007399415.2). NCBI lineage: Eukaryota > Metazoa > Chordata > Testudines > Testudinidae > Gopherus > Gopherus evgoodei. The sequence goes on along the minus strand of NC_044327.1, from coordinate 71,187,394 downwards.
TGCCCTGGATGGTAATATTTTCATAACCATTTTTGTTCACTCTGTTTTGTATCTCTTTCCATCTGGCTTGCCTTCCTTCCTCCCCTTGCAAAGTTTCCGGATAGTGTTGGACTTGAGAAGATGCTTTACTGGGGTTAGGCCTTATTAAAGATGTAATTCTTGCATTTCAATCTGAACATAGTTATAGTCTGACTTTGGTTTGATCCCCTGTAGTAAGAGGTTCCACATCTACAATTCTGGCACTTAAAATAGTCCTTTAAACCTGAGAGCCTTATCCTGAGTCGTTCTAGTTGAAGCTCCCCTGTGGAGTATAGTCCTCCTGAGAACGAAGTCATGACTTTAGCCAAGCTCTACATATTTTGCTGCTTGGCTCCCTCATTTGGCTCCACATCAGGAGCAACCTAACAACCTTATCTTTAGTCTTCTGTTACATCATCAACTATGTTGCAAAACTAGAATTTTTAGTCAAATAAAAGTCCATTCATAACAGTGGGAAAGAAATCATTTCATGTGGCAGACAAGGAAAGTGAAGTGGTAAGGAGAAACACTTTATTTTCAGGCCTTTAAGAAGCTTTTGGAAACAAATGAGCTTAAGCAAACGATAATTGTCAGTCTCTTTCTGAATAGAGAAGTAAATAGTGTTCCAAAGGTAAAACACTTTTAGTTGTATAATACTGACTGCCTTTAAATGCTGACAAATGGCTCTTGAATTAGCAATTGCTGGGTTTGGTCAGTGTGTATCCATGTTTTAATTGTGCTATCAGTAAGTTACTGCATTATGAATCTGATGTACTCTGTACACGTGCTTTATGTGAAGCTGGGTTTTTTAGACCACAGAACATATTTGACAGTAAGTGTCAAGTATTTCAAACACTTGATTCTTGATAATGGCATAGTTGTCCCCATGAATAGTATGCATCTTGAATGCAGTTTTTGACAACTTACTGTGGGTATCTAAATGACATACCTGCCTTCAATACTAGTCTGTTGTTTTTCTCACGCCCATGGATATTTTAGGCTGGAATGACCTGAAAATAGCAACGGATGAATTTCACAGTCTTCAGAAGTTGGCTAGTTCCCTTAATTGCTACATACAGTTGCACACACTGCTTTAGTTCCTGACCACGCGAGTTGTGTCTCTTTTTTTCACAGAATTTGAATGGGGGAGAACTGAAGGAAACTCTTAGAAGTCTGACCATCTTTCTTATGATAAGAACGGAAACCAGATGATGGGTAGTGCCTTTAAAAGCAAACTAAGTAAAATTCCCCTAATTATTAAGGGTATATGAGTTTTGTAAAAGTCAGAAGTTTTAATTCCAATTCTGACAATAATGGTATAATTTTTTATTTAGGAAGCATTTATGTAGGTAACATACTTGGCTAAGCATTGTTGGTAGTTACTAGGAATATGATACAGCCCTCCATGAGACAGAACAAAAGGACATATATACTGTAATTTTAATTTTTTTAAAAAATGATGGTTAAAACCCCCTAGAATGCAGTAGAGATAATGTTATGTTACTTTCCTGTGTGTCCACCCTAGGAAAATTAGTACCCCTATTTCAGCAGCCAACAGTAATGGTACGGATGCAGTTGTACTTATCTTTTCATGTAGGACCTTATGTGTTAGGTTTAATCAGGATTTCATAAAAGCAGTAAAACCCAGAACCCTTTCCACACTAGCACATGCACTTTTGCTACTATTGGTGCAGTTGCTTTGTTACTGGCAGTTGCTGAAATACTAAGTTTTATGTAGATGAGTATGGTAAATCCCAAGTTGAATTCCTGTGGAGGTTTCTGGGAACAGGGAAAACTGCTAAAGGGAAGTAGATTTGAATCAGGGAAGATTAGGTTTTACATTGGCAAAGAATGCTCTTTGGATTATAATTCCTATTTTAGAGTACATTTGGAGAAGAGGGAAGTGGCATTGTATTCCAAAACTCCTATGACGTGTCACTGAAGTAACCTCACAGATGTCTGATTTGGCTGTTTTATTGCTGAATGTTTGAAGGTCTAATATCATTGGAACACATATCCTTCGTTTGGGTAGGATTAAGTTTACATATATGTATTTTATACCTGTTTTTGATTTATTAATTTGCTGTGTTATTTCTGGTACGTGTTTAGGTGCAAAAAAGTTAAATAGTTTGGTATGCTACTGCTATGCATGGTCAAGAAATGACTATGGAGAGCATAAACAGGAAGTGCTAAGGCTTGTAACTAAAGCAGAAAGTATGAACATGATGTGCATTCTGTTGACATTCCTTTTAAAGGAATTTTACCATTGCTGGGTATCTTCTGAAAAACCACAATTTTTCACGAATATAGCTATTTACAGATTAAACTGTAAAACAGAATGCCTATTTGTCAGTCAAGGTATAAGGGGTACATACAGTCTAACTTGGTGCACCTTGAAAGCATACTGTATTGAGGAACAGAAGGGAGGAGTTGAAGATTCTTGAAGATCCACAGGAGATACCTCTTACTCTAAAGATATATCTTGTTCCTCTCTGGATGAGGAGGTGACAGCTGCTCCAGTATCACCTCCTGATGATGTCGAGTTCTTTCAGGAGTTACTGGGAAGGATAGGGAAAGTAAATTGACATTCTCCATTCCAGTCTGCTAGACAGATTGGCAATGCAAATAAATGGAGTAATAGAAGCCTGCAAAAGACCTGTGGCAGACTTCAGCCTCTCTACTTCCAGAGTGAAATGAGCAGAAGAAAAGATTTCAAGTCATGCAAAAGATATTTGAGTAGTTCTACTTGCATCCGACTCCTAGTTCCCTACTGGTATCTGCAGCACAGGAGAAATCCAAGCGGACAGGACCACCTAAACCACACTTCTGAGGACAAAGCTCCTTAGAGACCTCTTAGGTAGAAGGACCTACACTCAGGCATCCCTTCAACTACAGACAGCCAACTGTCAAACCCTATTTGCTAAATATGACTATTTAGCATGGGACAGATTATCACTGTTCATTGAGCTCCCCCTAGGAAGCTAGGGCTGACCTCATAGCCATTGTTTAAGAGGAACGATTAGTAGCCAGAACTTGGCCATAGCTATCACTATGAGAAGGGCATCCTTATTACACTCAAGGATTCTCAGGAGCCCAAATGACTAAAGATGATCTCCAGTTTGAAAGTTCAGATCTGTTGAGCTCCTGCATGGATGAGTTCTTGCATATTGTAAATGACTTTAGAGCTGCTCTGATGTTACGCTTATAAGAAGCACACGGAACGGGGAGGGATAGCTCAGTGTTTTGAGCATTGGCCTGCTAAACCCAGGGTTGTGAGTTCAATCCTGGTGGGGGCTACTTAGGGATCTGGAGCAAAAATCAGTACTTGGTCCTGCTAGTGAAGGTAAGGGGCTGGAGTCAATGACCTTTCAGGGTCCCTTCCAGTTCTATGAGATAGGTATATCTCCATATATGTGTGTGTGTGTGTATATATATATATGTATAAAATATTTATATTTAATCTTTTTAAAGGGGATAAGGCAGTCGGTCACGTTTATGAGAGTACAATTTAAGCATTGAAATCAGCATATGCTTACACACACACACACCCCAAAAGGTTCTGCAGCTGGATCTTATAGTTACCAGTCCTAAGTGTTGCTCGGTCAGGTCCAGTGGCCAGGAGGGAGGGGGAGCTGGGCTCTGTCAAACGTGGCCAGCACATCCCTCAGCCTGCACTGCTTCCCGCAGCCCCCACTGTTAAACTGGCCCGGCTCACCAGGGTGTTTACCCTGGTGGCCACGTGCCAAAGGTTGCCGATCCCTGGTTTAGCATTATTTTGAGTTGTTACCGGGAAGATCCACAGCTGTTTCTTACGTCTGTCTTTGGCTCAACTCCTTATCTCGTCTTTGAGGTGTATGCCTTTGCTTTAGGGTGGTCAATCTGTGATCCGGGTGATTGACAATAAAGTTGGTGCCTCTTGACTCCTCCACTCCCTTCTTGATCATCCGGCCCAGTTATCCTTTCTCGGTTAATCACCATACATGCTTCACTCACACACAACAGCAAATAAGGCAATTACAGCCATAAAACTTCTATCCTTCTGAGAGCAAATGTTAACACAATCAGCAAAGAATGAACTCAGAATAATTTCTTCTTACTAATTCAAAGCTAGCAAAATGGAGTATAAGGCAAAATAATCAAAATGGAGTACAATTTTACTTGAGACAATTTCTTCCCATTAGGCCTTTGGCTTACACTGGAATCCCTGGATATCTATACACCTGCTCCCAGGAGAAGACCGCTAAGATAACAGGGACAGTTTAGGAAGTTTTGTCCTATCAGCAGTAGTGCTGTATAGACTATCGCCACCTCCCCTTAGAACTCTTATCCAAGTGCTCTCTTCACCATCTCACTCTTAAGTCTTCCTGGTGGCCATCACCTCAGCCAGGAGTATTAGTGAGATTCCCTGGGATGAGATGGTGTCTGGGTGTTTGCTTTTTGTGGTTTTTTTTTTTCTCTTCCCCATTTAAACCATCAATCTCCTGTTTTCTTCTCCAAAGCACCCTGAAACCTGTGAGGAAGTACTTTATATGTTTTCAGAGTTTGTTTCTTTATTACTTAGACAGGAGAAACCCATTCAAGAAATCACCCTGTTTTTGGCACTGGGGAAGGGTGTGCAAGATCAGGCCAACTCATCCCAGAGATTGTTCAGTTCAGTGCATTACAGTCTTTTACCAATTGGCAGATACGGCCTTTCCATCAGGAACTCAGGCCCATTCAACTACAGTTGAGACTACCCCTAACATGCCTAGAATATTTGTGTATCTGAGATATGCAGAGCAGCCTTTTGGCACTCAGCCCACATCTTTATCAAAAATTTTACCCTGGATTTGGTGATGTGAGCGATTCTTAGTTAACTGTAGTTAGGATCCTCTAGTACTCGCCTCTTATTAATTTGGAACTGCTAGGTAGTCTCCATAAGAGGGATCCACACAAGACTCAGAGAAAGAACAGTTGCTTACCTTACAATAATTGTGATTCTTTGTTTTGTCTGTGTGGATCCCAAGAGCTACAGATTACAACAACGGATTGATCATCAGAGCTCTTTAGTTCTATAGACAACTATTTTGGCCAAGTTACTTTGCTGTGCTTCAGATTTCTGCTTAAATGGGCATAACATATGCCTTCTTCATAAAATCATTGAGTCTTTATATTTATAAACCATTTTAATACTGAAATGAAAGTTGTTGTAAATGTTTAACTTTGTATTATCTCTTTAGTGTAGAAGTAGCATTCATTTTGCAATCTTTTTTTTTTTTAATGGCCTGCAAAAAAATCATGCTGTCAAGTAGAAATATAGTTGTTTCTCTGCTACTGCAGAATTTTTTTGAAGGTAGGTCTATCTGCAGAACTTAACTGGCTTTAAAATCTCTAATCATGGTGATTCCCTTCTTTAATTTTTGGCTAATATTATTGTCAAACACCTTTCTTTTTATCTTTGTTAGATGCATAATGTAATCAGAAGACTGTGTAGTAAAGTAGCTGAAGTCAAGAATGGAAGTTAAACTTCTGAACTTTTAAAGAGGATTTTATTCACTTCTCTAACAAAGGCAGAGGGAAGAAATATTTTCTGCACTTCATCTTTTTCTACCACCCTTCCTGATGGAAATAAATTTGCTTTTGACTATTATTTCCTTTGTTTCATGATTGATGTCCAGTGGTGATTAAACTGTAAGTCAGTCTCAGAAAGAACCTTTTCCTCTTAAAATATACACATTTATTTAAGGCTACTTTTAGTTTGTCTTGGGATTTTTAATTATTTTGGCACTTTTTCTTGACCAGGTATGTATTTTTTGTACCAGATGGTAATAAATTTGAAAATTGTGATATAAAAAAATGGTTCGATGAAATGTAATTTTTTTCAGGAATTGTTCTTTCTTTTCTTTAGGATAAAAGATTGCCCTCTCAGAGAAAATTAACCTGTGGGATTTTGTTTCTTTTGGAGCAACAACTCAATGAACTGATGATAGCAGTTAAAGTTCATTTGGCAGCTGACTTTGTCACAGTAACAAGTGACTGCAAGAAGTGACAAACTGCAAAGGATTTGAATGTTCCCTGGCTACTGAGAATATGCACAGTATCTCAGATATTGGAGTGGCTGCAGTTTCAACATAAATCAGTTTTAGTGCTTGTAAAGATGTCGGTTAGCGCAACAGAGAGTGACCCTCCTAGATTCTTTGTTGGTGGTGAAGATGGAGATGAATTATTGGATTCATCCAGATCTGCTGACTTTGATCATTTCTATGACCATGCAGAAGAGGAGGATGAAGAGTATGATTCTGTAAGTACTGTAGGAAAGTATCTTTTTTAAAGATATAGTTTATGGCATAACTTATTTTAAAATACTAAAGGCTGAGAAATATTATTCTCAGAATTTACGGGTACTGTGATCATAATATGCATTAGGAGTTTAATTCTGTTAGTTTCTGAGCGCATTAGACTCACCCCAGCAAAATATTTTGAGTACACGCTTAACTTAAATCATGAGTAGTCTACTAAATTCAGAGTTAAGCATATGCTTTAGTGCTTTGGTTGATTGGAGCCAGGCAACTCAGAATCTTGCAGGACTGAGTCCTTTGTGCAACATGTAGAAATAAAGGCATCAGTAAAAATAACATGACTTTATGGGGGGGTGGGAACGCTTTTTGGGTCGAGGGCAACATCTGGGTGGGGAAATTGTATGCAGGGCCGGGGCAGGGCGTTGGGGTGCAGGAGAGAGTGCAGGGTGTGAGAGGGGGTGCAGTGTGCAGGAAGGGGCTCAGGACAAGGGATTGGGGAAGAGGAGGGGTGTGGGGTATATGAGGGGGCTCAGGGAAGGGGAGTGCAGGAGTGGGCTCAGGGCAGGGGTGCAGACTGCGGAGGGGGCACAGGACGGGTTGGGGTGCAGGAGGCATGCAGGGTGTACAAGGGGGCTCAGAGCAGGGAGTTGGGGTGCAGGAGTGGTGCAAGGTGCAGGCAGGGGGCTTAGAGCTGGGAGGTGGGAAGCAGGAGGGGTTCAGGCTCCAACCCGGCATCGCTTACCTAAAGTGCCTCTGGGATGGCAGTGGTGCGCACCGGGGCCAGGGCAGGCTCCCTGCATGCCTGCCCTGTCCCCAGCCCCGTGCCGCTCCAGGAAGCGCTGTGGCCCCTGGGGGAGGGAGGGTCGGAGGACTCCATGTGTGCTGCCCTTGCCGTGCCTCCAGGTACCTCCCCCGAAGCTCCCATTGATCGCGGTTCCCCATTCCTGGGCAATGGGAGCTGTGGTGGGCAGTGCCTGGAGGCAAGGGTGATGCACGGAGTCTTCTGTCCCCCTGCCCGGGGGCCGGAGGGACGTGGTGCCGGCTGTTTCTGAGAGTGGCGCAGGGCCCACGGCACCATAGGGGGCAATTCCAAAACCCTGAGGGGCCAGTTCCAGCCTGCAGACCGTAGCTTTATGGTCTTAGAATAAGTATATCTACTAGCATATTTGTAGCTACTTTCTCTTGCTGCTACAGGACTCTTCTTTGGCCTTCATCAGTGTAGTATACACATAACTACGCAGATTACTTTAAAAAGATCAGGTCTTATGACTGTTATTGGTGAATCAAGATACTAACCCAGAGGAAAAAATATACTTATAAAAATTCTTCAATTTAGAAAATCACTGATTAAGGTCCTTGTTTCAGCTTTAATATGAAATCATGTTATGTGAAGAAAGTCACATGCTAACAACTTCTAAAAAAAATTCTGAACATTTTTTTTTGTTGTGTGTTGCTTCAGAGTTCACATATGTGCAATTTTCTGGTGCTACAAGTTTCAGTCAGTAAGCAAGTACTTAGCCTCTGCAATCTTGCAATTTAATTTACATTGTACTGTACTTAACTTCTGAAGCAGTGATCTAAAATTGATATTTGGGTGATCGCATGGTCACTCTTTATCATGGTAGGGTAGTGAATGAAAAACAAGATTTTTTTCATTCCCTCAATTACTCCTCATTTTCCAGTAATTGACTGCCACCTTTCCACTATCCTGTTGTTCCTTACACTGGTCTCTAGAAATACACAAGGAGGTAGGGTTTGTTTGTTTTTTTTTAATTTTATTTATTTATTTGTTTATTTATTTAAAGTTTACCATAGATCAGGGGTAGGCAACCTATGGCACAGGTGCCGAAGGCGGCACGCAAACTGATTTTCAGTGGCACTCACATTGCCCAGGTCCTGGCCACCAGTCTGGGGGGCTCTGCATTTTAACTTAATTTTAAATTAGGCTTCTTAAACTTTTTAAAAACCTTATTTACTGTACATACAACAATAGTTTAGTTATATATTATAGACATAGAGAGAGACCATCTAAAAATGTTAAAATGTATTACTGGCACACGAAACCTTAAATTAGAGTGAATAAATGGAGACTCGGCACACCACTTCTGAAAGGTTACCAACCCCTGCCATAGATGGTCTTTCAGAAGGTTCTGAGCTTGGAGTTACAGTTGGTGTATTTGCTAACGTCTTAGCTTGACTGATATAGTAGCTCTTGCTTTTCAGTCTATCTAAATCATTATGCTATAACTCTTTTGAAAACTACAGTTCTCAGCTCAGCCTTTGCTTCAAAATAATGCTAGAAGATGCATAACTTGACTTTTCCAGAAAGTGGTCACTAGACTACATTTTCATTGATTGTGAGCATGTCTGCTTATAAGCTAAGTGCAATACACTGTTAATGCATCATAAGACTGCACAGTTAAAATCAATTTAGAAAGGCAAACTAAGCATCCAATAGGATTTGATAACTTGGACCATATTGGCTTTTGATATATTTGTGGTATATATTAAGAAAAAGTTGTACACTACACATTTAAATAAATCCACTTAAAATCGTCACATTTTCTTATCTCTAAAAAATTTGCTTTCCTCCTCTGCTGTTTGAAAGATCCACTTAAAGGAGAAACCAATATAAAGAGAGACTGTGAAAGCGGCTATACAGGAGGTGTTTTGAAATGCACAAAGTAAACAGAAAAACTAGAAAGATTTTTTTCTAATCTGTTACAATAATCCTACTTTATTTGTAACAATAGTATGTAATAAAATAAAAGGAGGTTTGGGGCTTCTAGGTATGTCTAAATTATTTACATTAATTTCCAGGGGACTCTTCTGCATGATCTCATTTGGTTTTGACATTCACAGCTCAGTTTTTGATTCTCTCAAATTTGTGCCTGAGAAAAGCACCCATAACAATATTCATAAGTGTGCAGTAGTGCATCAGAACTTATTGCAATGCTAGTGCTGCTGACAATTTGTGAAGTCATTCTTCATGTGGCAATAGCAAGGCAAATTGTCAAACACTGTTTTTTGTGAACATCTAATATTGCAAATTGCTAGATGATAATTTAAAAGTAATACCCACAAATGTTGGATTGGAATATAATGTTCCTGTTCATTGGCTAGTTAAGCATTTATTGTACCCTGGGAATACTTAATCACTCTCCTTACCACCACAAACAAAAAAACCCAACACCACTAACTCTTATTAACTTTATTTTTTGTGTTAGCCACCAGAAAGGCTGATTGTGGTTGGGATATGTTCCATGGCAAAGAAATCCAAGTCTAAACCAATGAACGAAATTCTGGAACGCCTCTCCATGTTTAAGTACATCACAGTGGTAATATTTGAAGAGGATGTCATTTTGAATGAACCTGTAGAAAACTGGCCTTTATGTGACTGTCTCATTTCTTTTCATTCTAAAGGTAAAGCTTTCCAAGTAGTAGCATGAATCTCTCACTTTTAAACTTCATTTTAGCCTCTCTTTTAATTCTTTTAATTGAATATTTAGCCAAATTACAAGTTAGCAGTCTCTAGGGGCTTTTTGTTTTGGGTATTTGAAAAAAAAAACATCACAATTATAATATTTTAAACCCAGCTTTTAGTATTTCAGCTATTACAGCGTTAAAATATTATTGTATTAAATGTTTGGGATCATCTAGTCTGCTGTGGTATTTGAAATCTAATTGCTGACCAGACAAATAACATTTACTTATGAAGCTATCAGATGTACTTGTTCACCTCACCCCAGTAAGCACAGGACCATTCTCACTTAAAGAAATACTTTTGTACATCTATTGAGGAATCTTGCTCTATAAGAAACAACATTCATTCTGGATAGTCACATCCCTCTATCTCTCTCCTCTGTACACTGGCAAAATACTAAAGTATTCAGTGACTAGGGATGTAGAACACAGTTTTCTAATGGTTGGAACGAAAGGGCAAGGAGCCAGACGAAAAGTGTTTTCTAATAGTCTAACTTGATTTACTGGGTTACTAGGCTACTCTGACTTTTGTGCATAGCTCAATTCAGCTATAGATCACACTGATTAAAACATAAAAAAAACCCTCTACTCATTCAGGTCATATGTATAATATTGAAATTGAAGGGTTTTTTTACCCAAATACTTAAAACATGACACTAGTAAGTTAATATATATTCCTTAATAAACCTTGTTTAGGATTTCCACTGGACAAAGCAGTTGCCTATGCAAAACTCAGGAATCCATTTGTAATCAATGACTTGAATATGCAGTATCACATACAAGACAGGTAAGTAATAACTGCAAATCAGATATAAACCACTTCAACTCTGTTTTACTGAAAATCAGCAAATAAAATAACTATTTAAGACTGTGAAATACTGGTAATATCTTGGGATTGTCATCACAGTGGCAACACCAATATGCATTATTCTACAATAGTCTAGTAAATATACTGGCTGACACTATCTCAAAAATATTGTGTGTTCTTATGTTCTTACATACATGTAGAAGACAGTAAATTACAAAACAAATGACTAGTAAATAATGAGTGTATCTTGTTGACCTTAATCTGGAATTGGACTGTACTGCCTTTGATCAGTCCTTTAGAATTATTTATTGCTTTATGTTGTGGTGTCTCTTAGAGGTCTGGTCTAAGTCAGGACCTCATAGTGCTAGGTTCTGTACAAACATATAGTAAATGACAATTTTTGCCTCAAATTGTTTACAGTCTGAAAGTAAATCTAGAATGGAGAAGAGGCAATGCCTTTCTCAGTTTGGTAAGATTTAGCATATAGTGGGTACTACTGCAGTCGAAATAGTAATCACAAGTTATCTCGCTTAGGTATGTCCCTAATGTCCTTCCGTTACCCCCATTAGTTGAGTCTGTGAAGCTCAAGCAGACATCCTGATGTTGGGTTTTTAAAAGTAATTAAAACTTTAACTTTTTTTACTTTCAACTTTGTTCTGTGGAGACATTTGTAATTACTGTCAGTCTCAAAGTATTATTTCATGAGCATTTCACTTTGTCGTTGCACGAGACGTTTAGTGACAAACATTGAAAGATATTGGCAATGGTAAAGGCCAAGATAGTAATTGTGAAACAGTGATTGTGAAACAAAGAGAGGTTTAGCTGAAATTATATTAAATCAAGGGTGGGCAAACTGCGGCGAGCTGCACCATGCAGCTCGGCCTTGCGCTGGCCGGGGCACTGGGTTGGTGGCCACACCATGTGGCTCAGCCCCACTCTGGCCGGGGCACAGAGTCGGGGCTGCATGATGCAGGTTGGCCCCCGCTCCAGCGCTCTGGCCTGGGCGCCGGCTCGGGTTCTGCACCACGCAGCTCTTGGAAGCTGCAGCATGGCCCCGCTCTGGCTCCTATGCGCTCTAGTGGGAGCTGCAGGGGCGGTGCCTGTGGATGGGGCAGCATGCACAGCTGCCTGGCTGCATATAGGAGCCAGAGAAGCGACATGCCACTGCTTCTGGGAGCCACTCAAGGTAGGCACCGTTCGAAGCGTTCCCCAGCCCTGATCCTCTCCACATGCCCCAACCCCCTGCCCCAGCCCTGATCCCCCTCCTGCTCTCCTAACCGCTCCATCCCAGCCTGTAGCACCCTCCTGCAACACAAACCTCTCATCTCCACCTCCACCCCAGAGCCTGCACCCCAAGCCAGAACCTGCACCCCTTCCCACACCTCTGCCCCAGCCCTGATCTCCCACCCTCCGAACCCCTCGGTCCCAGCCCAGAGCATCCTTCTACACCCCAAACTCCTTATCCCCAGCCCCATCCCAGAGCCCACACTCCTTCCTGCACCCCAACCCTAATTTTGTAAGCATTCATGGCCCACCATACAATTTCTATTCCCCACTGTGGCCCTCAGGCCAAAAAGTTTGCCTACCCCTGTATTAAACAGATGAGTCTCACTGAAATGCACAGAGAAGTTAGTTATGTCCCAAAAAGTCAGATATTACATTTCATATACTATTTGTTATACTTACGTACAACATTATTTGATTGTAGAGTTCATGTGGTTTATTTGCTACGTTTTTATCCATAACATTTATGCAAAGAAAAAGCCTGTTCAGATGTTAGTGTTCTGAGTTCATTGTCATCCAAAGTATCTTCTCTGTCTGCATCGTGACCTGGCAAAGAACTCTGGATAGCTCAAAAGCTTGTCTCTTTCACCAACAGAAATTGATCCAATCAAAGATATTATCTGACTCACCTTTTCTCTCTCCATCATGAAAAGCAAATATTAATAAATGACTAGTTAATGAAGTATAGAAACACTGGAGCCTTTTGTACAGTAAAAAAAGTACAATTTCAGACACCTACCAGTTAATGACCAACAGTTGTTGCAGCAGTGCACAAGCATTTCAGCAAATTTGGAATTGCACTTGCATGGAGTAAGTCTCTCCATACTCTGTTCTTCCTGTCTTGTGACAAATTGAAAGTGTTGGCATTGCAATTCGCACTGGTTCAGTGACATTGGTGTGAAGTGCAACAGTCTAATTAGACATCCCTTAAAACACTGCGTACGTGAACAAAGTACCATGATAGTTATGATTATATAAAGTAAGCTTTGGGTTTCATGGACTATAAAATGTAAATATTCAGACTTTATTGCTTTGGTTGGATAACCTTTGTGCTCTTCTTTTAGGAGAGAAGTGTATAGCATCCTCAAAGCTGAAGGCATTTTACTTCCTCGTTATGCAATTCTGAACCGTGATCCAAACAATCCCAAAGGTAACAGATTTTCCTAATTTTCTTATTAAGGTTCTATTTTTACAACTTGGAATATTTTGTTAAACCTTTTGAATGGTAACCTTTAACATTCTGAACCCTCTGCTTGCCTGCACCCACTTCTGTGCCCCTTTCCTTTAATTCAGTCAATGACTTCCTGCTCATTGCAGGGGGGAAGGAGATGGGGAGGAGCAGATGCTTACAGCAAAAGTTCCCTACAAAATGTAGTTTTTAACTCTGCTGTGGAGATGCTTGCCGTGGTCCCTCAGAAGCAGTCCCATCCTGAATAACTTTACCAAATCTGGCTGGCTGTTCTCCCTCAGCCCAACATAATGAGACCACACAGGGCACAGATCCTGGGAGACAGTAGGAGGAGCTAACATTTTGAGCTGGCTGAGAGCTGTCATTCTGGAGAGTGCTAGGGATGAATTGGTACCAAGGAGCTTGCACAGTCAGTGCATTAACACTTCAACAGACTTACAACAAAGATGTTGCTCCTGGGCTAAAAGGGTCAACATCAACAGTTATGGCAAATATGCAAATAACTTCATAATGAAAATAGGCTATCCAAGCTTCTGTTGATCTAACTAAGGTATTTATATGACCCTCATCTCTAAAGTATCTGAATGCTTCACAGTCTAATGTATTTATACTCACAACATACCTGTCAGGCAAGGAAGTGCTACTATTTGTACTTCAATTCCCATCTGTAAAATATAGAAACTGCATTTAATTAAATAAACACTACTGGGAATTGTGTGATTATGAGAGACTTTAATTTTCCAGATATAGATCAGATGACAAATGCTACTACTAATAGGGCCTAGATTTTCCTTAATGTAATAGCTGACAGATTTCTACACCAAATAGTCACCAAACCGACATGAGGTGATGCCATTTTAGATTTTGTATTGATGGGTAGTTGAGGACCTCATAGAAGAACTGATGGTTGGAGACAACCTTGGTTCGAGGGATCATGAGCTAAATCAGTTTAAACAAAATGGAAGGAGAAACAACAATAGGTCTGCAACTAAGGTCCTTGATTTCAAATGGGAAAACTTATAAAAATTAAGAGAATTATGGAAGTGGACTGGACTGGACCCAAGGATCTGAATGTGGAGGAGGCTTAGAATTACTTTAAGTTAAGGTTGCAGAAGCTATCGGAAGCCTGCATCCCAAGCAAGGAAAAAAAATTCATAGGAGGTGGTTGCAGAGCAAACTGTATAAACAAGCATTTCAAACAGTTGATTAAGAGAAAGCAAAAAGCCTACAAGGAATGGAAGATGGGATAATTAGCAAGAAAGGCTACCCCTTTGAGATCAGAAAGTGTAACTGTTTGGCTGGTGGTTCTTGCCGACATGCTCTGAGTCCAACTGATAGCCATATTTTGGGTCGGGGGGGGAATTTTCTCCCTGGGTTAAATTGGCAGAGACTTTGGGTGGGGGTTTTTTTTTTTTTTTTTTTTTTTGGTTTATTTTTACCTTCCTCTGCAGCATGGGTCACTTGCAGGTTTAAAGTAGAGTAAATGGATTTTCTGTAACTTTAAGTCTTTTAAATCATGATTTGAGGACTTCCATAACTCAGCTATAGGTTAGGGGTTTATTACAGGAGAGGGTGGATGAGGTTCTATGCCTTCAGTCTGCAGGAGGTCAGACTAGATGATTATGATGGTCTTTTGTGTCCTTAAAGTCTGAGTCCTTGAGAGGCAATCCATCTGTCCTGAAAATTCACTCTGCTTAAGATTGTTGCCTTGGAATTGGATTTATTCATTGTTTTTCAAAAAAACAGAAGTTTCTTTCTCACTAGAAGTGCAAATCTCAGTGCATCCTTAACTGCATGTCGGCCTACTGGTGATTCCCTAATACTTTTTTTTTTTAAATGTAACAAATTTTAGTTTTTATATAAGTCTTGTAAGACGCTATATCTAAAACTGAGAAAGAATGCAGAAAAAAGGGTTTAGGGAACATTGGGATTGAGGGAAATACCACAACTGTGTTCTGTGAATATAACTAATTTCCTCTTTGGAGGGAGGTTGAATGGTCTTTCATAAAAAT
Organism: Gopherus evgoodei; assembly: GCF_007399415.2. NCBI lineage: Eukaryota > Metazoa > Chordata > Testudines > Testudinidae > Gopherus > Gopherus evgoodei. The sequence goes on along the minus strand of NC_044327.1, from coordinate 71,172,322 downwards.
TAGAAAAACTATGACGTTTAGAAGGCAAGCAGAAAGCATAGGTCAGAATTTTCCAAAATGACTGATAATTTTTGAGTAAAACATTCAAAGTGCCTCAATCACTTTCAGTTGATTTTCAGTGAAGTATAAGTCACTTTTGAAAATAGGGCTGGGGCTCATAAGTTTAATGAGGCATTTTTGGAAAATTGTACCCATTGGTACCTCAAAATTTGGAAGCTTAACTTGATTCCTGTTAGAGACCTGACTATCAGAAAGTGCCACAGTACCCTAGATTAGAAACTGTTAAAATAATACAATGGGACACACTAACTTCAGACTTAGTATAACAAAATATAACACAGCTAGATGGACAGGAGTTAGAGCAATAAGATAACCTGGCAAAAGCTAGTGGGAAGTATGCTTTTTTTTAATGTTGTGTGTGTATATAGACTCAGTATTTCATGTCACTGCAATAGAAAGTTAAAGGGATTTGAATGAGGAGAGACTGGTGGCCTGATATCTTGCCTCAGGAAAGGCATTCCACATATAAGGGCAGCTTGAAAGAAAATGGGATATTTGAAATGGATTAAAGGCATATCAAGACTGATATCACTAAGATGGTTGGCAGGAAGGCCATTAGATATCCATTTTTGGAGAAATGGATGTCCCTGGCGTATTAGGTCCTAATCACATTTATAGTAGAGACATTGGATCCTTCTAATATACATGGACAAATACTCTCTCACACCTGATGTTGCTGGAGGAGTGGGGAGAGAAGAGGGAATAAAGATGCAAGTGTAGCTGTGATAGCCGTAAAAGAAACAATCTTACTTCAAAAATATTTCATAAAGTCACTTACTTACATCATCCATTTAATTACTGAAGTCTCTTTGTATTCCCACTTTTTCTTGTGTATTGCATTTGAGTCCAGTAATTTAACTACAGTGGTAACATCAGGCATATGAGCAATGAAATAAGGTTGGATGGTAGATCAAGTTTCAAAGTTCCTTTTGAACATTCCTTAAACATTTTAAACAATTGGATAGACCAGAATTTCTTCATCAACTTTTTCCTCCTCAGAAAAAGGCACTCACTTTGAGATTCTAGCTCTTGTATCATAAACTTTGTAATCTATAAACCACAGCCAGGAAATTGCACACGACCTGCTTAAGCAAATACTGTAGCTGGCTGGACTTTGTGCAATAGGCAACTTGAAAAAAGGGAACTCAATTCAGTTGAAAATTGCAATGCAAGTTACTGAACTTTTGCCATGTGTTTATGTATCCATTATGATGCAGTCTTACAGTTTATTCCATTAATAAATACTTAGTTTCAGAGATTTTAAGATTTTTGTATTTTTAATTTCATTGTTGGTAGAATTGTGGCATGTTGTATAAGTTATCTCAAAAATCTGAATTTCTGTCCAAGAGTTGGTTTCTATTCTAATATATGGCAGTGAACATGATTGGCTTGAGATGATTAAACAGACACTTTGGGACAGAGTGATTTCTTGAGGTTATGTACAAGTATATGCATCTTCTTGAAATAAGAGGGTGAGGGGAGAGATGCTAAGGTGAAGAAAACATTGATATACCAAGGCTGGCTCTGCCCAGTTTGGAAGGATGTGACAATGATGGTTCATTTCCCTGTTCTGTAATGCCAAGGAGATTGTTATGAGCAGGTGTTGCAGCATAGATGCTGGCTCGCTCTCTCTCCCAGAAATTGAGAGACTGAGGCAAGCAGATTGGATTAAAAAAAGATCAGTGATTTAAAAATAAATCTTTTTAATAGCATTTTTTATTAAAATACAATATTTATCTTTTAAAACTATTTTCAATTAAATTTGAAATCATAACTCACATTACAAGCTAAACTTACTATAATCTATCAAAAAATAGTTTAAATTAAAATTTAAAAAAATCAAGCAATGCATGTTTGCTGCCAAAGTTTTAAAAGACAGACCAGTGTACTGATGGAAGTCACTGGCTAAGCATGTGGAACCAGTGTTTGTTGATGCGCTAGACCAGTCTTTGATAGCAATAGCTTCTTCTGCAGGTGAAGAGAATATTTTCTTTGTTCAGTTTATTCAGTTAGATGAGTTCAGCGACTAGTTAATCAAAAGTTGAGAAACCAGTTCGGAGCTAAAAAAGTAGGAAAGTTTATTTTTCTCTTCCACTGTATGAATATAAATGAGGTTTAGAGGATGAGATCTATTAGTTCTAAAATCTTGAAGGGCATGGTGACCAGAAACAGTCAGCTCAGTTCACTAACTATTGGTAATGCATCCTTTTTTTTTAATCAGATCAGTCAATTTTAAATGTAAAACATGTTTTGAAAAACTCATTCTTCTTATGTATCATGCCCATTTAAGGTAGTTTTATTTAACAAATAAACAATTTTAAAATGCTAGTTTTATACATTTTTAATTGAATTCAAGTTTCCGTCCACAAATGACAAAACCATGAATGGAAAATCAATCTAGTACATAAGAAATGTATCACTCACCATTTTCTGCCATAATAAATGGATCAATTAAGCACCTGAATAAATATATGTTAAATTATATAATTGCTTAAATAAATGTGTATAGATAAAGTGTATCCTCCTGGGTAGCAAAAAGAAGTGCCAAATTATACCAACCATTGAAAATCTGCTTTTCTTTAGGAAAATAAAGTACAGAGGCAAAATGTGATTAAAATTAGTGACTTAAATCAATTTCATGTATGCTCATTTAACTCATAATTAAATTGCTTTGATTTAAATCAATCCACCCAGGAAGCGAGGGTGGTAGAGTTGCTGGTGTGTTCTTTCTGTGTGCCTAGATGTTGCTTGTAAATCACCTTTGCACTAAGAAAGTACTTCCCAGTGACCTGCAGGGAAGAAACACAGATTCTCCCGAGACAAGGTGAATTCCCTTCCTGCACCTATAGGGATGGCAGAGAGATGCTAAGTTATGGAGAGGAGGGTGAAGAGCAGGCACCAGTGCACCATAGTTTGCTGGTTATTAAGTGTTTTAGGGCTCAGTCCAGCACAGATGGAGTAGAGGTTCATCCCCAGATTGTACCAGAGAGGTGTTCTGATGCCAAATCTGGATCTGTTCCTAGTGCTTCCTTCCTTGAATGACTGCTCCAAACATGATTTATAGGAACTTAAATTGGTGATTCAATTTCAATAGTTCAATATTTTTCTTGTCTTAAACTGAAGACTAAAGATAATAATAATAAATTGTTAATTTTTGGAAAGTGAGTAATTGTGACTTTTATTGTATATACCTTTACTGCTTAATATGTCTTTAATTTGTGCTCATTTCTCCAGAATGCAGTTTGATTGAAGGAGAAGACCAAGTGGAGGTGAATGGGGAAGTTTTCCAAAAGCCATTTGTAGAGAAGCCAGTGAGTGCCGAGGACCACAATGTATACATTTATTATCCAACATCTGCTGGCGGTGGAAGCCAGAGGCTTTTTCGAAAGGTGAGGAAATTGCCACACTTAAATTATTGGAAAAAAAAATTGTACTGAATTACTGTAATCTTGGTTCTATTATAGAGACTTAAAAAAAACAACCAAACTCTGAAATATCTTTGGAGAATCTACACAAGCCAGAATCAAAAGACCAAATTCTCTAGCAGATGTATGGCCTTTGTACCACAGAAGTGGTGCAAAAAGGGTCTGTAATCTACCTGCTGACAATTTCCATAACATAGAGAAGGTCTGCTAGAATATCTACACTGCAACCAGGGTCGTTTTCTCTGCCCACCATCTTGTTGCACATATGAATGGATTCATCTTCAAGAATACAAGTTGCCTAATATATTGGTGGTTTAAACTAAAGTGGTGAGAGAACATACACAAACTCCTCTTGAGGAGCTTGTTGTATTTTCACCTCAAATACTCAAACAGGTCAGAATGGAAGCTGTTATAGAGATCTGTTGACCTGAATCTGTTGACTAAAACTAAAACAAGGTTCTTTATAGTGGCAATGCATTCCTACTAACTATTGATTAATTAAAAAGTCATTGCAGTTAGCAGTGAGGATGAATGCTGAGGCTGGATGTAATGTAACTTTGTGTATAGCCTAAATGTAGTACTGTGTAATTTCAGAATCTGTGCCCTTAATCTGGTAGTGCTGCAAAATATTAGCACAGAGGTAGCATTGTACCATTTTATGGTATAGAAGTAGTCAGTCATCTGGGAAACTTTTTTGTTTAATATTTTCAACCTCTATTAAATAGATATGACTTCATAGTCAAGTCTCTAAATAGTTTAATTTATTTGTATCTATAAAGCCATCCTTTGTGGAATATGTTTAGTTATCCAAAACCAGGTCGAGGAAGGAAATTATGGAAGAAGAGACAGAAATCAGCTCTGTGTCTGTGCATATTTAAGGAAGTGAAAGGGTCTATCTTAAAGAGAGGCTTTAATAGAAAGTATTTGTTTCAGATTGGCAGCAGGAGCAGTGTTTATTCCCCTGAAAGCAATGTGAGAAAAACGGGCTCGTACATTTATGAGGAGTTCATGCCTACAGATGGCACTGATGTAAAGGTATGAAACTGCACATTCTGATTTATATTTAGAACAGTCAAATACTCCCAAGAGCTTTGGCAGTTTTTGAGATGGAAATGTGTCTTATAGGGTGGCAGGGCTCAGGCAGGCTCAATTATTACAAGACCGTTGTGGGGGTCTTGTAATAATTTCTATTGTCAGAAGGGGGTCACGGTGCAATGAAGTTTGAGAATTATTAGTATTATAAATTATTAGTTATTATTAGTAGACATTTGAGAAGTATTAGTATATTTACTAATAAACTGACTAATTATAAATGTACACTGCTTTGAAGAAAATACACTAAAAGTTCATTGTTAATACATTATACTTTTTTTAGTTCATTTGCTTTATATATTTAGTTTTTATTAATTTAGATTTAAAATAATTATAAAAGACTAGGCATCTTCACATTATTATTAATAAAATAAAATTCCAGCAGCGTTAAAGTAATTATTTCAGCAGGAACTCAGCCAGTCACCTACAGAATTTCCTTCCCTTAATTGTGTGGGGAATAGATCCTGGAAAGTCACCAAATTCCTGTTGTTTTGGACCCTGGGAGGAAGCACGTTCCAGAGTCTCTGAGCCCTTGCTGCGAATGCCTTACCAAGAACCCCCTCTTATAATGAGGGGGAGATCCTGCTTGGATACTTTGGCTGCCCAGAACTGTGACAGTATGGCATATGGAGAGGCAGTCTTTCGGGCAGGCCTACTCCCAGGCTAGGTAGAACTTTATGGGTCATAACCAACATCTTAAACTCCACCTGGAGACCAGTAGAAAGATGGTGCGGTGCAGTGCAGATCCCAGAGTACTGATGTTGTATACTCCCAGTTAGATGCCTTCCTTGGTAAGCAAGATGCTGCATTGTTCACCATTGTCTCTCTTCAAATGTTTTTAAGGTGTAACCCCATATAGAACACATTGCAGTAGCTAATCTTGAGGTTATGAAAGCCTGAGTCAGAGCCTCCTAGCGAAACATAGATGGTAAAAGGCAGCCTGTGTTGTAATGCAACCAAACAGAAACTGGGGGTCTAAAATTAACCCTAAGGTGCAAACTCTCATAACTAATGGATGTATTCCAGCAATCAGAAGGACTGATGTTACCTCCACCATCTCATCCAGTTGCTTCCCCAACTCTGCTCATCCTTATCCATTTCTTAATCTCAGTTAGACACTGGCTGAGCTACTGAATCACATCAGATGTGATGGAGACATACAGTTGAGTGTATCTGAGAATTCTTTGTGGAGAGGAGCAATTGCCCACAACTACCTATTGACATCTTGGAGAGAAAAGAACAAAGCTATTGAAGACAGAGTAGTCCTGACAAGTAACACCTCCCTATGATCAGTGGTATCACAGGCAGCTGAAAGAAGTAGTAGTACCTGTATTGACAAATGATCTTCATCCAGGAGGAGATTATTGAGCACTTCAGTCTGTGCCAAAGCCACGCCTGTATGTAGTGTGACAAGGGCCTAGGAGGTCAAAGACCTCTAGATACAGTGAGAATTGTCTCACTACAACCTTCTCTTGGGAAAGATGTGATACTGGTCAATAATTAGTTAGATTGTTAGTGTCAAGTGATGACTTCTTGAGTAAATGCTACACTGCAGCTTCCTTTAAAGTAATAGGCAGCCTGCCAGCTCTGAGGCATTAACAGACTCCAAAAGTAAAAGACCCAGTACTTCCCCATTGGCCTTATCGCCCAGGAAGGACATACATCCAAAATACAGGTTCAGGTATGAAGTTCTCTAAGTACCTCAGCGAGTATTAGTGGTTGAAATTCTGGAAGAAAAAATGAGGCCCTTGTTCTCTCAAGACCAAATTCTTCCACCACTGCAGCATCTCTAATTTGATCAGTTTTGTCTGCAAAAAAATCAAGCAATTTCCTCACAACAGAAGGTACGTGGACTAGCTCCCAAACTGAGATAGTTCAGTAAAACCAGACATTTTACCACTCCATATATATATCTGCTGTCTGAGACTTCGCAGGTCCTATGGTGGAGGAACAGAACTTACTCTTTGCTTCCTGTACTGCCACAGCATATGAGTTTGATCAGTTGTAGCATAAATATTTTTTTTAGCCTTGGCACAGACCTCCACGACTAGTGTTCTAGCCATCTTCCTTCCTACTTTGTTTATCACTGATAATCCATCAGGCTGGATGTCCTGTGAGAACAAAGTAAAGAGGGAGCCTAGAAGCCACCTCATCATTGGTTAAGAGCATTACCATCTAATTTGCAGTGAGTCTATATAACAGGATTCTATTAACAGCTTCAGACTGGGTTCTGCGGAAACCGGTAACCTGGTCACTTAGAACACACAGGGAACTGTGGTTAAGAGTGTGATTGAGGTATAAGGGAACACTTACATCTGCTGGTGTGCTGTAGACTGAAGGTTGGCCTGTGGGTGGCCACATAGTAACTTGCTGTGTAGACAAGCCCTCGAAATGTTTTTGAACATGTGTATGCTGCTACATGATCTGAAGTTGACGTAAACTCGGTGTAGCTAAGTTAATAACTTCTAATTTTTAAATAAAGGTGTACACAGTTGGTCCAGACTATGCACATGCTGAAGCTAGGAAGTCCCCAGCTTTGGATGGCAAGGTAGAACGAGACAGTGAAGGAAAAGAAGTGAGATATCCAGTCATTCTGAATGCAAGGGAGAAGTTGATTGCTTGGAAAGTGTGCCTTGCATTTAAGGTAAACAGACCACTTACTAGCTGATAGAATGTGTAGTACTAATTGTTTACTATGTGAAAATTCTGTTAGTCAGTGCTCATAAACAGAGGTATTATTGTTAGAGATCTCCTGGGATGGAAAAAGAAATTACACTCACTTTTTTTTTTAAAATTCTGGTGGACTTCTACTGTTTTTAAATAATTAGTTTTTTAATATTCTTACTGCATATTGTCAGAGGTCATAAAATGCAGAAAACCTGTTCTACTGCAATGTCTTCATGAGTTAGTCTGCCTGTGCTGGAAAGAGGGCAAAGTACCACAAGAAATGAGATGCCAACATCCTCTCTCTATAAAAACAAGGGTGACAGGCGTGACTGTAACAACTATCGTGGCATTTCCCTTCTTAGGATTATGGGAAAAGCCTTTGCCCAAGTTGTCCTGAATAGACTTGCAGACCCTTGCAGACAAAATCTATCTTGAATCACAGTGCGACTTCACAGCTGAAAGGTCTACTAACACTGAGATAAGTACCAAAAAAAAACCACCAAAAACCAGCAACAAAAAATGCCCTTTTACATAGTGTGACAGGATCAGGCCAGATGGCTACAAGAGAGTGCTGGAAGACAGATATATTAGCCTCAGATTAAGCAGGTCCCTTTTCCCTGGGTAAGGTAACAGGGCGGTTCCAGAACAATCAGGAACTTGCTGGAACCAGTTAAGGCAGGCAAGCTAATTAGGACACGTGGAGCCAATTAAGAAGCTGCTAGAATCCATTAAGACAGGAAGGCCAATCAGGGCACCAGGTTTAAAAAGGACCTCACTGCAGTCAGTGAGGGGCGTGCAAGGAGCTGGGAGCAAGAGGCACGCAAGAAGCTGAGAGTGAGTAGGCGTACTGCTGGAGGATTGAGAAGTTCAAGCATTATCAGACATCAGGAGGAAGGTCCGGTGGTGAGGATAAAGAAGGTGTTGAGAGGAGGCCATGGGGAAGTAGCCCCAGGGAGTTGTAGCTGTCTCACAGCTGTTATAGGAGACACTAAAGACAGCTGAAATCCACAGGACCCTGGGCTGGAACCTGGAGTACAGGGCGGGCCCGGGTTCCCCCCATCCTCCCAATTTCCTGTTCGATATAAGAAGAGTTGGTCTGGACTGTGGGTCCCACAGAGGGGAAAGTCTCTCGCCTGTCCCTCAACCCATTAGGTGGGCCAGCAGAGACTGTGGGGATTGTTCTCTTCCTTTTCCCCATGCTGGCCAGTGATGAGGTTAGCCGAGTGAATGGCAGGTTTGTGCCACTAACAAAAGGAGCCAAACTGAGGACTGCGGTGAGCAAATCCACCAGAAAGCACAACCCTCCAAGGCAGAGGAGGAACTTTGTCACAACAGCCTTTGTCGATCTCACAAAGGCTTTTGACCTTGTCAGTAGAAGTAGACTATTTACGCTTCTAGAAAAGATTGGCTGTCCCTCTCAAGCATGATTTGATCTTTCCATGAAAATACATATGGCACAGTTCAATACAATGGCACAGTTTCTGAGGCTTTCCAGATGCATAGCAGAGTTAGGGAAGGTTGTGTACTTGCCCCAACTCTGTTTGGGATCTTCTTCTCCTTGCTACTGAAACAAGCTTTTGGTTCCTCAACCAAGGGAATCTACTTGCACTCAAGATCTGATAGGAAGCTGTTCAATCTTGCAAGACTCAGATCTAAAACCAAGACTTGGGACGCCCTTATCTAACACTTCCTCTTTGCTGATGACACAGCAGTGACAGCCCATAGAGAAGCCCATCTCCAAAATCTTACGTATGTTTTTTCCAAAGTTCTTGGCAGACTTTGGGCTTACCATAAGCCTAAAAAGGATGAACATAATGTGCCAAGGAGCTGAGAAAGCACCTTCCATGAAGATCAACAACAAGTTCACATACCTGGGATCCACTGTTGCAGTCAACCTTTCACTTGAAATGGAACTCACATTGGAAAAGCCGCCACAATGTCTAGACTAAAGAAAGAGGGTATGGCAAAACAACAAACTGACAGAACACACAAAGATCTGTGTGTATTGTGCATGTGTTATCAGCACACTCTTTTTATGGGAGCGAGATGTTGACCTTATACTCTCGTCAGGAAAAGAGGCTCAACGGCTTTCATATCCGTTGCCTTCATCAAACCTTTGGCATGTCCTGGAAGGACAGAGTCACCAGCACTGAAGTGCTCAAGTGGGCCAGGATACACAGCGTGCAAACACTCCTCAACCAGAGATGCCTCTGCGGCTTGGTCATGTGTGCTGAATGAATGATGGGTGCATCCCGAAGGACATAGTCTACAGCAAATTGGCATCTGGAAAAAGACCCAGAGGACACCCAAAATTGTGTTTCAAGGATGTGTGCAAGTGAGACTTCAAAGAAATGGACATGGATGTGGACAACTGGAAAGATCACACTCAAGACCGCAGCCTTTGGAAACGAGCTAAACAAAGGTCTCCTGAATTATGAGGGGAAGCAGTCCAGCTTAGCAGAGGAGAAAAGAGCTTGCAGAAGGCAGAGCCCAAAAGGTCAAAATGTCACCTTTAAATGTGACAGATGCAGCAGAGATTCTCTCTCGAATGGGTCTCTTCAGCCACAGCCGTGGCTGCCATAAAACCAACTGAGTACATTTTTTTACCTCTCGGGGTGGATTCCTATGGTCTCTTGAGACTGAGAGATGCCTACTATTGCCATTGTGGACAAATAGAGAGAGATGAATTCAGAAAACTCATACATACAATATACAACTATAGATTATTACGACACGCATATTTTTCTCTCCTGTTTTGTGCATGTGCATGCTAGCTTACATTCGCTGTTTAATTTGTAAAGGTTGATTTTTTTGTATTAAACAAATCCATTTGCATTCAGCTTGCATAACCTTAAATATATGCTTCGTTGGTAACAATGGGCCTTTAGTGATGCAGTTGCAGTTAATCACGTAGGTGTGACTCCTAACTGGTGCCAGCACTGGTCCCAGTGCTAGAATATATTAAGCTGTAAAGTCTTCAGTGATATCAGAACCAAGAGTCCCAAATAAAGTGTATAGTTTTTGTATTTGAAAACTAATTAGAAATAATCTGGATAAGGAGCAAAATGTCTTTACTAATAACTATTTAAGGCTTACATCTACACTATGAGCTAGGGTGTGAGTCCCCTCCTCATGTACGCATACTCACGATAGTGCTCCGTAACTTAGCACAAGTATAACAACAATGTAGCTGTGATAGCACTAGTGGTGACAGCGGAGGCATGGCTGAGCCATGTTCAGTACATTCCCACCAATTTCAGGTGTGTGGTTCTACTCTCACGCTATCTTTGGGATAGGAACTGTCTTTTGTTCTGTGTTTGTAAAGAACCTAGCACAGTGGTTCCTGGTCCATGACTAGGGCTCCTAGGTGCTATAGTAATACAAATAATAATATTCTGAAAAGAGATGGTTAAAAATGGCATTACTGCATCAATTTTATAAATAGCATATTTTTTGGTAATTGTGAGAGATAAGAAGGGTGGGCATGTGTTTGTCTCTCTCCTTGTCTCTTACCACTACCAGAAAAGAGGATTCTGCAGTCCAAATTCTATGGACAGTGGGAGTTCTGAAGATAATGTGGATGCACGAGTGTAACGGAAAGCAGAATTTGGCCTGCAGAATTCATGTTGCTACTGATGTGTGAGAAGTTAAGAATTCAGGTTGGGATGTAAGGCAAGTAATTAGGAAAACGTTGTGTATAAACTGAACAAATTTAATATGGAGTCACTGAAGAACAATAAATATAGAACCCACAATGCCATTTTTGTGTTGCCTTTTCAGATCAGAACCATACTTAACATGTAGGTCTGGAAACACGAGACCCTTGACTGAAATGGAAACTGTGCTTTTCACTATTTATTCTTAACAGCAAACAGTTTGTGGCTTTGACTTGTTGCGTGCTAATGGACAATCCTATGTCTGTGACGTCAATGGCTTCAGTTTTGTGAAGAACTCCATGAAATACTATGATGATTGTGCGAAGATACTTGGGTAAGAGTTCGTTAATTGATATTATATGATTGGTTTATATGTTCATGCAATCATTTCTTTGCTGTGGAAGTTTTCATCCAGTTTCCAAAATATTTCTGGTTTAAACATTTTTTTTTTTTGAGGGCTCCTTTTACTCCAGGATTGAAACAAGTTCACTGAATCTTCTGGATAGTTTTTTCTTTAAAGCAGGAAAAGCCTTTGCTTTTAAAGCAAGCACCATCTAGAATAACTAGAAATAAAAAATAAATGTATAAAAGTTTTTTTTTTTTTATTTTCGTGTGCATTCCCTTATGCCTTAGAAAAGTGACAATTGCAGAATTCAAAATCAATCTGAGAATATCTTTGTTAGACAGAAAAAAATAAATACGCTAACTTGTTAAATTTGCCTAACGGATTAACTAACCCAGATAAAAAGTGCAAGTTAAGGTGTGCTGTACAGAGAGGTTGGTTGAAAGCACAGCTTTGCGCTGCCCTCGTCCGAGTGCGGCTTTGGGCCTGGCTGTTGCTGCCCACATTGAGTTGAGGCATTCATCAGACTACTGTAATTCATATTGGCTACAACAGCCCAAAGGGCTGAAAATTTAGACCAGGATTGGTGTGATATAGAAGGATCCTGACTGTGCCTTCCCTTCCTTCAACCATGCCCCCTTTTCTCTCCTACCATGCCACTGATTTGTCGCGCATAAACTAGGGTTATTCTGTGTTGGCTAGTTAAACTGTCTTTACAACAAGATTAGACTAGTGATGTAGTGCAGAAAGGCCATACTACACTGAATCACCTGAGCTGAAAGAAGGGAAATAATTCTTGTTAGATAATAACATCAACTACAGTCTTGTTGCTTAGATTTAGTGGCAGGAAGTCTGAAGATTCAAGTGCACTTATCCAGTTTTACACAGTCAGCTTAGTCTAGATTCCTACCATGGTGCAAAGAGCTTTCATCTACATTTTTTCCTTATATTAAAAATAGCATTGTTATAGCAGAGCTAAATCAACAGTAGACTTGCACTAAGTTTGGGAAGTCTAGGAATCATTCTTCACAGATTGAGTTAAGTATCTAAGATACATTACACCATCCTTTAAAGTTCTCCAGATTAAAACCTGTATGAACAGTGATATATTCAAATTGGTGTATTTTAACATGACACTTACTAGAGTAGATCACAGGAAGCTCTTAGAAGAACTACTTATACCTACATTTTACAGATGTTAGATTGTCGTCTTTGTAGCTATTGTGACCAGACTTCAATAGTTCAGCATAATAGTATTTAAATATTTGAAAAATAAAAACACATCTGTAAGGGCTCAGTGTTTGTCTAATAAACAGTTGTTGACTAAAACAGACTATTCCATTTAAATAAATTAATATATACAGTATTTCAGCATTTTAATTTAGTCATCAATTTTTGGTTTTCCCCATTTAGAAATATCATAATGCGAGAACTTGCTCCACAATTTCAAATCCCATGGTCAATACCTTTGGAAGCTGAAGATATCCCTATTGTGCCAACCACATCGGGAACAATGTAAGAGAAAAGTATCTTTAGCTGAATTGTGCAAAGTCCTTACGTAACCTTTGTGTGAATTTTCTCTTCTCCCAAGGTATATCAACTTCAGCTAAGAACACTTGTTTTGTGTGATGAAATCAAGAAGTGAATTGTAATTGATGTTCCAGCAATCGAAGTTTTTTACCCTTAGTTAAGCTGAGTATAGAACAGCAGATTTTCAAGTGTAGTCTGTTCTAAATATAGCTTGCTTTATTGCTAATCAATATTCTAGTATCAATTTAACACACTTTTTTCATAAACATGCTCTTTTACTAAATAAACCTCAAAATGGATTTGTTTAAAAAACTATTTAAAATAGATATTCTGTAGTTAGCTAACTTTTAAAACCAGTATTCATAGTAAATTACATTGTTACATCATTTTCAGATAACTTTGTTCTTCATATCCTACAATCATTTCAATGCTTAGTCAAGTATGTTTTTGTCGACTAAATAATAATCTGTCTGACTCACACATTTAATAATATAAAAACCATGAGTGGTGTATAGAACTGGGAAATGTAACTTGACTTTTTTAAAATTTCAGGATGGAGTTGAGATGTGTTATAGCTGTAATACGTCATGGGGACCGTACACCAAAACAAAAAATGAAAATGGAAGTTAAACATCAGAAGTAAGTCCGAATTTGGGTAAAGACAGACTTTATTTACACGTGCAGTAGTGTGTAGGGTACATGAGCTACTCGCTGCAGTGAGAGGCAGGCTGCATCCACATTCAGTGTAGTGTGTAGCTACACCTAGCAGTGAAAGGCTTCAATGGGGAAAGGCTCATTACTGGAGCCTTTCTTCCTGCTGCCTCCACCCTGCCAGAACCTTTCCTTATTCCTGGAGTCGTTCATTGCAGTGGTGAAAAGCTCCAGCAGTGGGACACTCCACTGCTAGAAATAGTATTGTAGATGTGGGATGCATGGCATGGGCAAGTAGGGAGCCAAGTAGGGTATGTATCCTAGAGTTCAGGTATGTCGCGCATTCTACTAGCCTAAGCAGTGCCTCACCATTTGCACTGCTATTTATCCCTATACTAGCTGGGCATGCAGTGTTTGTATGTTAACGCACTGCCATAACTGTAGACATAGCTTAAGTTTGGTATTTAGGGCAAAATTCTTGCCTTGGATATGCGGGTTCGACTCAATGAAATCAGTGGGAATTGCACATGCATATGCACAAACTACATTTAAATCCTAATGCTTCTTCCTGCATAACATCTCTAAGGTGCATCCCTTCGTCTCTATCTACATAGCTAATTCACTTGCCCAGGCCTCTGTCATTTCACATCTCCAGCAACTGTAACCTCCTTCTCTCGAGCCTTGACAGTGCAGTTTGTCTAATGCTGCTGCAAAGATCATTTTCCTGGCTCATTGCTTTGACCGCATCTCCCCTTAATTTCTGCTCTTTTTCCACTGCATCAATTGCAAACTACTAGTCTCTGCTTTTTAAGGCCTTCATAAACTATTGCTTACCTAGTTGTTTCTTGATGCCTTTTGTCTCTTGCCTTATACTTGAAGTGTAAGCATTTTGGGAGTCTAGGGGACCCTCTTTGTTATGCATTTGTACAGTACCTAACACAGTGACCTAACACAGGGACCTTAATCTATGATTGGGTCCTATAGTAATAAAAATATCATCATTTGAGGACTAGGTTCTGCGCTTAGATTTTAAGTGAAAGATTTGCTGTAAGTCTGCAGTATTTTATAGCTAATAATGTTGGGGTTTTTTGTTATATTTTGAACAGACATGGCTGTTTACTCAGGATTCTTCATATCTTTTGTGTAGTACCTGTGGTTTTTTCAGTCTTAGAAAGCTACCAGAAAAAGTTCTCTCATTTTTCAGTTGTGTTTAAGGCGTGTGCTAATGAGATGAGACCCCACTGAACAGAGAGGTTCATGTCAGAACAAACTTTCTCATTATTTTGCAGTGTTCAAATTGGGGATTGAGGGAGGTTAGTTCCAGCTCTTCATTTTGTTTTAATTAAAAATCTTCCTGTTGCCTTGAAGTGTATTAGATATCCTATTTATTAGATATTCTTTTAATCTGTATGTTTTCTCCTAAAGATTTTTTGATCTCTTTGAAAAATGTGATGGATATAAGTCAGGAAAACTAAAACTGAAGAAACCAAAACAGTTACAGGCAAGTCTATCTTGATTTTCTTTTTCTTGGTTCTATAATTGATGAATAATAGAATTCCTTGTTATATAGTGGTTTTGCTTTTGTTTTTTTAGGAGGTGCTTGATATAGCAAGACAGCTCTTAATAGAACTTGGGCAAAACAATGACTCTGAAATTGAAGAAAGCAAAGCAAAACTTGAGCAGCTGAAGACTGTTTTGGAGATGTAAGGATCTAATTTTTAATCCTCACATCGGAACTGGCATAACTGTTATTTTTATCTCATTAGCTTTCAAAACTAATTCCCTTACGTTAATTTATCAACTGACAATATAATGTATAACAATACTAATCTGAATATATTTGAATATATTAAGAGGAAGGATGGTTTTGTGATTAAGACATTGCACTGGTAGTGAGGAGGTCTGGTTTTACTTCCTGTGTGACCTTGTACGAATCACTTAATCTAACCTGTTCCTTGTCTGTATGGTGGGGAAAATACTTCCTTTGCCTTATCCTGTATCCATGTTGTATATACTCAATCATAAACCGGTTCGTTTATAAGCTGACCTCCCCCCCAAGAGGGAAAGTAAAAAATGGGAAAATTTTTATAACCCGTTCATAAGCCGACCCTATAATTCGTGGGTCAGCAAACTTTGGCTCCCAGGCCATCAGGATAAGCTGCAGGTGGTCTGAGATGGTTTGTTTACCTCGAGCATTCGGAGGCATGGAGGTAAACCTAAGTAAACAAAGTGTCCCGAAACACCAGCTGCTTACCCTAATGGGCCAGTACAGCAACTGGTGGGGAAATTTTTTTGGGGGGGAGAAGTTGGGAGTCAGGGGAGTAACCCCTGTGACCACCCCCCACATGACCCCACCGCTAGCCCGGGCCCCCCACACTCTCCCCATCCCATCCCTTCCAACTTTATCTGGGGAGGGCAGGGGAGGATGTCTCTTACCTGGCAGGAGCTGCTCCGGTAGGCTGGGTGGCGCGGCCTCAGCCTGCTCCGGCGGGCCAGACCAGGCCTGGTTTGTGGGGAGGGGCTGAGCGGCATAGTTGCAGACTACCAGCCCCAGAGCTGCAGCTGCTTTGGAGGCTGGGGGGGAGAGCAGCGTGGCCAGAAGTGGAGAGACTCTGGCCCCGCCTCTTCTGTTCTGTCTCTGCTGTCTGTGCTGCCTCTCCTTGTTCCCTCTGTTGGGAGCAGGGGCTGTGTCCCACCTCTCTCTCTCTCTCTCTCTCTCTCTCTCTCTCTCTCTCTACCTGTTCATAAGCCGACCCCATCTCTGGTGCTTCCCTTTTTTACTAAAAAAATTCAGCTTATGAATGAGTATATACGGTATAATCTTTTGGGGGCAGTGGCTGCCTCTTGCTATGTGTTTGTACAGTGTCTTACACAATAGAGTTCTAACCTCAGTTGGCCTGTGTAGGCACTACTCTAATACAAATGGTAATTTGTGGTGTGTATACTCCCTGTAGTACAGAGAGTTGGAAAAAAAGAGTTGTTGCAATTGAATGAAAGATCTTGTTTTCAGTAACCCACACATAGTATGAAAACTCATTTTAAACTTTAAATAATTTTTAGTATCTCATAATGTATCTAAGGTATGGCAGTGTCTAACTAACACTTAGTGCTGAAATTGATATTAAATAATAACTAAATAGTAATAATTGTTTCTAGACAGTTAACTTGCCCTATAATATATTGTGATAAAAGCTTGTTACACTTGGAAGTGTTATGAATCCCATTTTGGGGCTTCATTGGATAACAAATAGTGGCTATCAGTATGTGACAGATCAGATCTGCATACTGATAGCTATAAGGATGTATGGTGCCAAAATGGAATAAATTAATCATGCAGCTGGAGAGAGTGGATGGATGGGAGTGTTTATTTCTGGTGAAAGAGACATGAAGTTTCTTGGGCAATGTGATGAAAAGAAGCAATGGACAGTACTTAATATAGCAACAGCTATAAGGTGATGACCGTTTAAATATTCATTCAGTATTTTTTTTAATTTGAAAAATCAGCAAAAATGGGCAGGTTAGTAAGATTCAAGGAATTATTATGTCCCTAAGTGATAGAGGGGTATGATAGTATTGAATATATGTTGGAAAATCTGTCAGTTTATTTTCCACCTCACTTTAGGTATGGGCATTTTTCTGGCATAAATCGTAAAGTCCAGTTAACCTATCTCCCTCATGGCTGTCAGAAAACTTCTAGTGAAGAAGAAGGTATAGTATAACCAATACATACTCACTTACAGAGTATGTAGAACTTAACATCACTAGGGGGTTAATTGTTTAATATGGTGTTAAATAAAACCAGGACTTGCACTCTGGCCAAGTATTCAGCAACATTTTGTTTTGTGATGAGATACTGTGATTAGCAATCTCTAAGCTGCTGAGTTTCTATTAGTAAGGTTAAGATATACTTTGCATTTTAATATTGTTTCCTAGGTAACAAAAATATGGAGGGAAGAAATTTTGTAAACTGTTCACCAAAAATGATGTCATCTAGAAAAAAATTAGGTTTTACATACATCTCCTAGTGCTCTTATTCCTTTCATACAGAAAAGGCTAAAACGTACAATAATGCCTAGGTATTTAAAATCTAATACCCGTGACTTTCCTGACTGCTGATTAGTTTTGTGCTTACTTTCACTTACTTTGTTTTCACTATAATACGAGTTTCAGTTATTTTAAAAATATCTAAACTATGGGTATCTTCAAAGTTAAGTATTAGCTTTCACTGTGCTAGAGGGGTATTTCTCTATTAGAATAACAAGAAACTCAAACCTTGAGTTCATTTTCCTGAAGCACACAAACTTCAGTGTATCACTTCCAGTATTATTTTAATATTGATTTAATGATAATACTTTAATAGTCATTAAATAAACATTTGCATTTGTTGGTACACTATTTGAAGTGATCTGTCTGCATATAATTAGATAACAGAAGAGATGAACCATCCCTACTTCTGGTTCTGAAATGGGGAGGAGAACTGACCCCTGCAGGCAGGGTCCAGGCAGAGGAGCTAGGGAGAGCTTTCAGATGCATGTACCCAGGTGGACAAGGTAATCTTCTTGTGCTATATAGCATTAAATTAGTCTTTTAAATATACATAAAAATAAAATACATGCACACATATACAAAGAGTCTCTGAAGAAGAATATCTGTTTGTTTGGTAGGAGATTATGCTGGATTTCCTGGGTGTGGTTTGCTTAGATTACATAGTACTTATCGACATGATCTGAAAATCTATGCTTCTGATGAGGGACGAGTTCAGATGACTGCAGCAGCTTTTGCAAAGGTACTGTGTGAAATTGTATTTTCAAAAAAGAAACCTGAAACTCTCAACAAGAATCTTGTCTGTGTTCTCTAGCAAGTTAGGGGAAATGCAGAGTTATATTGCAGCCTATGAAATAAAAAGAAAAGTTGAAATTTTTTTTAAGTTCATTTAGTGCTCATGAAAGGAGATCCAAATTGACATCTCTTGCATTTGAAGTCTTCCAAGCTTCAGAAGACATACAGCATGGAAAGCTGCAGTAACAGTTTTTATTTATGTAGCCACAGCAGTGTGCATCAATCCTTTCCAATAGACCACTTTTGAGGATGAAAAAGATATTTTAGTCTCCATGCCCATTTAATTCTTTATCTAAAAGTTCCAACAAACTATGACAAATTGTGGGCATGATGGGTGAAATAGATATCTTTTAGGAACTGAACTGAGGCCACAAATTCACTTTACATAGGTGACATGCAGCTGACAGCAAATTACACATAGAGGACTGGATTGCTTTTGTGCTTTGATACCACCAGAGATGTAAAATCAATATAACCTGATTTCATTTTCTTTTTAATATAAGATATTACAAGATGGAATAAACATTTTTACTACAGTAATATCCTTTTGTAAGATTGTTAGAGCAGAAACATCTGAACATTTAGTTGATCTCAAAATAATTACTAACTGGTGAGATATGGTGGCAAACTGACAAAAGAAATGCTCTTAATCATTGTGCTGTTCAATTATACATATAGTGATTTTGTTGTGCTGTACAAATTCTAGGGTGATCTTGTAAAATTGAAAAAAAACAACTGTTCCATAGCCCTGGACACTGCGAACTTTTAGACACAATCTGTGAAAAATGCACTCTTCAGAACTTCCATGTAGAATTATAAACTTTTTTTTACCAAACTTTCACAATGCTTTACCTGTCTTCATATCAGACAAATTTCCCAGCCATCTGATCACAGCCCAGAAGTTCTGTACCTACTTAAGTTTTCCACTCATTCCCCTTGTAGCAGAAGTTTCATAGCTTATTCCCATCTCCAAGAAGAGTGATATATCAGGTATCCTAAACTTATGTGAGAGAGCACATACAGTAAGCTGTTACATGAAGATTTCATTGAGTGAGTGAATTTTGGTATTCACAACATTTGAGACACTGGCAAGTTATTTGAACAATATAATGTAGAGTTTATATTAACATCTTGGCTTAGAAATAGATGCATTACTACATTTTTATCTTTGTTCATTTCTGAATAACTGTATTGTTCTTTCCAGGGATTACTGGCTTTAGAGGGAGAGCTCACTCCTATTCTTGTCCAGATGGTGAAAAGTGCTAATATGAATGGTCTGTTGGACAGTGACAGTGACTCTTTAAGCAGCTGCCAGCATCGTGTTAAAGCAAGGCTCCATGAAATACTCCAGAGGGATAGAGAATTTATGCCTGAAGACTATGAAAAGGTTAGAAGATGTTAGAGAAATTATTTCCAACATAAGTTTATTAAAGTTTACCACGACTCAGTTTTCACACAAACATTCCTTTATTAGTCCAAAATCCACTTGCTGTTGGTTATATCCAAAATACCAATACGGGCATATACACATTTTTATATCCCAGCAACAATACAGCCAAATATTCACAACAGGATCTTGCTTGGGAGATACCTTCCCATCATGGCATGACTCCAGAAGGGTGAGGGAAAGCTCTGACAAAGAAATCCCTAATATCCTTGCTTTTTTATACACTATAATAAACAAGTGATGTCATTGCTGGTTATAAGACCTTAGCTAAAGCCAGAGACAGACGTTTTAGGTCTGTACCCTACGCTTTTGCATGGTGTAGACAAACTTAATGGTTGGGCCCCCTTTTCAAAGATATCTTCTTTCCTTCTTCTGCCATATTTCTTCCCAACTTTAGGACTAAGCATTACTTTGTAAACAAACCATAAATAACCAATTATTTATTGCACCTGGTGCCCAGTTAATCAGACTAAAGAAAACATGGTTACCTCAACCCAAATCTGAAATAAAATAACACTGTGGTTTCAGTGGTCACTACAAATTTAAAAAGCGACAAGGAGTCCTGTGGCACCTTTATGCTCCAATACTTCTGTTAGTCTATAAGCTTTCATGGGTGAATATCCACTTCGTCAGACACAAAAGCTTATGCTTCAATACTTCTGTTAGTCTGTAAGGTGCCACAGGACTCCTTGTCACTTTTTACAGATCCAGACTAACACAGCTACCCCTCTGACACAAATTTAACTCAAACAGTGCTTCTTTTTCATAGTTTAATTCTGTTTAGTCATATGCTTTGAGCCTATTGCTTTTGCTAATACCAAACTCAGTTTAAGACCAGAGTTCACTTGGGCTTAGCGTAGGCTAATCTTCCTACAAGATATTTACCAGGATTAGTTTTCTGTGAAGCAAAATAAATAAAATTGTCTTGATCCTAATATTTGTTTAAAAGTAATGAGTATTAATCGTAGTTAACTCTAGTGATTAATGCAAAACAAATAAACTAGATTAAAAAATATAGTTAATCACAGTCTTAAATGCATTGTTAAACAATACTACAATACCAATTTAAATATATTATAAATATTTTGGATGTTTTTCTACATTTTCAAATATATTGATTTCAATAACACAGAATACAAAGTGTACAATGCTCACTTTGTATTATTATTTTTATTACGAATATTTGCACTATAGAAAAAGATAAACAAAAGCAATAGTATTACAGTTCACCTCATACAAGTCTACTCAGTCCTATTTCTCGTTTAGCTAATGGCTAAGACAAACAAGTTTGTTTACATGTATGGGAGATACTGCTGCCCGCTTCTTATTTACAGTGTCACCTGAAAGTGAAAATAGGCATTTGCATGGCACTGTTGTAACCAGAGTTGCAAGGTATTTGTGTGCCAGATATGCTAAACATTTGTATGCCCCTTCATGCTTCAACTTGTAGGCGCTAAAGTTTTACATTATTATGGTTTTGAGTACAATTAGGTAAAAAAAAAAAAAAATTCCTCATTTGTAAGTTGCACTTTCACACTAGAGATTGCACTACAGTACTTATATGAGGTGAATTGAAAAATACTATTTCTTTTGTTTTTTACAGTGCTAACAGTGTGATCACAACTGCGATTAATCGTGACTATTTTTTTAATCTCGTGATTCATTGCATTTTTTCAATCATTTGACAGACCTAGTTTTTATCCCATTGATTTTAGAAAACTATCTTGTACACTTGTTGCTAACGTCTTGTGTGAAGAAAGAGACTGGCAAATAGCAGTGGCTGTGTGGGAAGTTGATGGTCAGTCATCTAATACTTTGTCACATAGAGCTATATTAGTCCCACAACAGGAACAGATACACTTTTGGATATGATTGTGAACACGTGTTTGGGGAACCAAACAGCAAACCTTCCTTATTGTTCCATAAGCAAGATTTCAACCTGTTCCACACTATACTGCCTTTGTGTGTAACCATTTGTACTCTGCATCTTTAGTAGTAATATTTACGGTGACAATGTGTGTTCAGAAAGCTACTATAGATCTGTTATAAAGGTATGCCATTACTGATTTTTTTGCCGAACACTATTCTGATCCTGGAAATTCTAAAGTGCACTAAATCTAAGTTCTTACTTTCTAACCAGTGAAGATAAAAGAAATGTTCCATTTCTATATTAAGACGCACTGTAATGCAGGTTACATCAGGTTGTACAAATGAAAAGGAAGTGATCACTCCTGGTTCTACACACTAAGAAAATTTCATCATGATTAGATAAGCATGTTTACCAGTGGCTGTCGTCACAGTTGTCTAGAGAAACAAATGGAAACTTGCTAATATTCAGAACAATATTGAATTCCGGGCTGCCATTAGAAAAGAGGCATAGAGATTAAAGCAGTGGGAGATTAGGCTGCTCAGCAGTTCTCAAACTGTGGGCCGGGACCCCAAAGTGGGTTGCAACCCCTTTTTAATGGGGTCAGCGGAGCGGTCATTAAAGTTGCTGGGGCTCAGGGCTTACGCCAAAGTCCAAACTCCACCGCCCAGGGCAGAAATCCTCAAGCTTTGGTACCCATCAGGACAGGGGAGCTCAGGCTTCAGTCCCCTTCCAGGAGTCTTGTAGTAATTTTTGTTGTCAGAAGGGGATCGCCATGTAATGAAGTTTGAGAAATCCTGGTCTACATATTTGTCACTACTGTGTATGTTAGTTGTGATCCGGGGTGCCTGGGGTAGCCTTCACTGAAAATGATAAACTTCAGGGCAAGCTTCAAAAAGGGGAGCAGATTCTCCCAAAACTGGTGGTTAAAACTGAAGTTAGACTCACCAACGAGTCACAAACTGTGGTTCTGATCCCCTACATTGGTTAGCAAGAAGCTGAAAAAAGAAATCACACAGCCCCCTTTATTGCATTCCTGTTCTCTGGCTCCCAATTAGCAGATAGGTCCCATACAGTAAGAGATTATTTGAAACTCTGCTCACTATACAAAATGTTCTTCTGACCCCCAGGGACCAGCCACATTGCCAGATCGATATTAGTTTGGCTCTTACCCAAAATATTATGCTGCCAGTACGCTTACCAACCCCTTCAGGATTGTCCTGGAGTCTCCCAGAGTTGGCATTGGTCTCCTGGTGACTATTGAAAGCAATCTGGGAGATTTTAATAGGATATTTTAAGAAAATGATATTGTCATGTTGGGGGGAAAAAATCTCCTGGAATAGCTTCAGACAGAGTTGGCAACGCTAGCTGCCAGCCAATCCTTTAGTATCTAAGACTAAAGGTTTATTATAAAAGAAGAAAACAACAAGAAGAGGGTTGTTGAATGGTCAAGCAATCAAATACATGCGTAAGACTTCAGAGTCCATATATTAGGCTTATAGCAGTATTGGTGAGTTTGCTGGCTTGAAAGGCCCTCTGGAGCACATCCAAACCTTCAATGGGTCATTCAGTCCTTTGTTCAAAGCTTCAGGTTGTAGAGAAGATGCTGCAGAGGTAAGAAGGAGGATTGAAGACAAATTAGAGATGTTGCCTCTGCCTTTTTAAATCCTTAGCATATGACCTGCACTTTGTCCCAAACACAAGCTTTACAGCACATGCCATGGAAAAACTTTAGAGTTCTCTGTCCGCAGGCATGCCCGTATATGTCTTGCTGACTTTCATAAGGTGTAGCTGTTGCCTTCTCTCAGTGGGTTAATTGTATAGCTGATTGCCTTGGATAGGCCATCAAGCAGGCTGGTTAGTGCTGATGCCAGTCTGTCTCGGGGTGTCACCCAGAAGCACAGCATAAGTTTGAAATACAGATATATCAATACATATTTGTAATTCATGATACAAAGATGATACAAACATGTTTAAATATTATGACTGACCACTCGCTTACCCTGCACTTCACCTTTCTAAAAAGTGAAGGTAAATCAACAGCCATTCAGCCACTCTCCAGTGTGTTATATAGCATTATTGGCTTACTTAATGATGATCATGCTTGGCTCCTGATTGGTTCGGTTCTGGAGGATTGACTGTTGGTTCCTGCGAGTAACTTTTTTATGTTCTATTCTAAAAGAAATAAAATGGCTGTGCAGGAGCAGCCATGTATTTATTTTTAAAAAAAATCAGAGTTATTGTTAGAATCCAAATGTACCTGCTTCTCTCCAATTATGTTTTGTTCTGTAAAGTTTCCTTTTATGATGTATTAGGAGCATTTAGCCACGGTATACTATTCTGATTTCTCTTGACAAAGCTTTTTAAAAAATCTTTGTTATAAAAACAAAATACAATAAATTATTAAATGTGCAAAAAGTTGTGAACTTCCTCAGAATTCTCACTTTTCAGAATAAAATATTTAACATAAGTGAGGAAGTTTAATTCTATTCCTGACATCGCTATGGTATTCCATACAGAATAGTTTGCCCTCTAAGTATCTCATACAGCCTTAGCTTTTGACACTTGGGTTAAGCTTTCTGCTCTTGATTTATATCACAGTGTGTTAATTCTGACTTTAAGGAAGTTGTGGGCTTTGTACTTCTATGCATATGTTGATTCTGGAAATCTGAGAGTTGAGAGCTGTGGAGGGTTTGGTTTTGTTAATGCATCCCATCAGAATTTCCTAGATACACCTCTACCCTGATATAACGTGACCCGATATAACATGAATTTGGATATAATGCAGTAAAGTGGCGCTTTGGGGTGGCAGGGCTGCACACTCCAGCGGATCAGAGCAAGTTTGATATAATGCGGTTTCACCTATAACACAGTAAGATATTTTTGGCTCCCGAGGATAGCATTATATCGGGGTAGAGGTGTATTTAGATATAAGCAATATTTCTGTTTTATCTCATACTGTAGCTTACTCCATCTGGAAGCATCTCTCTCATGAAATCAATGAAGGTGATCAGAAATCCTGTGAGAACGTGTGACAAGGTTTATTCCTTGATCCAGAGTTTGACTTCTCAAATCAGGCAGCGAATGGAAGATCCCAAGTCCGCGGGTAACTGAAATATTTTAAAACGTGTTTAATTTGACTTCTGTCCATTTGAGACCACTAACTTTAATGGATATGCAGAAGGCAGGCACCCTTTCCTCATTAGCTTCACTGTCTCACAGATTTTTGCTAATAATACTTTAGGGACTCATAGAAGTTGAGCATATATGGCTTTAGAATACAGGCTCTTCTCCTGAGAGACTTTGCTGCAATTAGCATAAGATTTAGAGCAAAAGACTATGTAGTAACATTGCAATAACCAGTTATTTCCAGGATGTATATTAAAAACTACAGTGATTGCCAGGCATAATATTACTCAAATATCCTGCAAAACTATAAGTTCACAAAGAGGGTAGGCTGCGCTAAATGTAATTTGAGTGACGATTTCCTTTGAATGTTAATATCTTCATTAAAGCTTTTGTTTGCTCTACACTAAAAAAGGTCCACGATGAATAGAAATGTTGCTCTATAAATTGTATAGTATTAAAACAACTTCATTTTTTTAATTGCATTTTATCTCTGTAGGACTTGCACTGATAGCTAGAATTGTTGTTCTACAATTATTGCTCCTTTTCCCCAACCAAACCTCTTGTGTGCAATTTGGGGCATCTGCCCCGGCTCCTGTCAGTCTCCAGGATCCCCATATTCCTGTCTTCTGCACTTGGGCTGTGTACAGGAGTGGATGGAAAATAGGGGGCACATCCCCAGAAAAAAATATTTTAATCTAAAATTTTAAAGAAGTTCCTGAGTACTTCTTAAAACCACACTGTATATGATTAATCATGCTACAATTCTGTCTGAAGATCTAGCGATGCACTTGGAAAAGGGAGCTGGGGCTAGAGCAGACATGCTGCTGTCTTAGTTACCATGTAATAGTTCCATGCTAGTAGCAATGAAAACTGAGAGTTCAAAACTACCCATACACATAACTACTCCCTCTTTTTCAAGCCCTTCAGATAATGATTTCAAGTATTTTTGTAGTACACCTCTACCCTGATACAACGCTGTCCTCGGGAGCCAAAATATTTTACCGTGTTATAGTTGAAACCGCATTATATCAAACTTGCTTTGATCCGCCAGAGCGTGCAGTCCCCCCCCCCCCCCCCCGGAGCGCTGCTTTACTGTGTTATATCTAAATTTGTGTTATATCGGGTCACATTATATTGGGGTAGAGGTGTAGTAGTCACAGTCTTCTGACCACTTTGCCTCAATGAATTTGTTATCTGGAGTGAGCTAACGTTGTTTTACCCTTAAAACACATTTTAAGACTATAATTTCAATAATACATTTAAATCAGTTTAACTTTTCTGTTGGCTGATCAATTCTAAATAATGAAATAAGAGTAAAATATTTATCTGTCTAGATATTCAACTTTACCATAGTGAAACGCTAGAGTTAATGCTGCGCAGATGGGCCAAGCTGGAAAAGGACTTTAAAACAAAGAATGGAAGATATGACATCAGCAAAATCCCTGATATTTATGACTGTATAAAATATGATGTCCAACATAATGGATCTTTAAAATTAGAAAACACAATGGAATTATACAGGCTATCAAAGGCATTAGCTGACATTGTGATCCCTCAGGTAAGCACTTTACAACAAGAATAAAAATCTGTAAAAAATGCTTACTGTCTTCTGTTTTTGGAAGGCTTCTGTATTTTACAGTGACTAAAGGGTTCAAGATGACTTTCTGTTTACTGAAGAGATTGAATGTCAGTGGTAGAGTACAGATTAACTGGCCTCACAATAAATTAGTAGTTCATAGTCCATCAAATGTATTAAATTTAGAGTGAATTTTCCAGTAGCTTGCATAAATGTGACTAGGTCTTAGTGCCCATTAGCCCAGTGTGCTAAAACTAAGTACCCCGTAATGACTATTCTTCACAGATTAAGGAGGGCAGTATAAATGGAGTAATCAAAGATGTCCCTATCTGAAGTTGAATTTTTTTGTCAGCTCTTTTGCTTCCTTCTCAGGCTGTTTGTAAGGGGCACAGTTAGCTTCAGTTAAGTGATAAAAGGCAAACTGGTAAAGAATTTAAACCAAAATGGAGCTTTCTACTGCTAAAATGCATTTTGGTTTTGGTTTTAAATAGTATGCTAGCAGTTAAATACAGATACCATCTTCCTTCTGTTATTTCTAACAAGACAGGTGGTCATCAGGCAAAAAAATACAATTTGGTTAATGTCTATAAAATTATATTTTTATTACTCATCCATATTGCTGAACAAAATAGTATCTACTAATGAAAGGCATTCAACAGGGAACCAGGAAGGTAGGAAATAGTTATCTCACTGTTAGTGTGGGAGCAAATTGTCTTCTGTCAGTAAAGGAAACAAAACTTAAAATAGCAGAGCATGGCAAAAACACACAGAGCAAGATTATGGAAATGAATGCACATTAGTATTGCCTTCGCCACATGGTTCTAGATCTGTCTGCTTCTCGTTTCCTTTTTAGTTTTTTTTAATCTACTGTCTGCAGTGCAATTTCAAAACTAAATAGTCATATACATTACATGGAATTTCACTGGATGTAGATGGACAATAGATACCGTTGTCAGTGAGATCTAAACTGCATCCAGTATTGTGCTGAGTAGACTAAGGGAGAAAAAACCTAAATATAACCTTCAGTGTTAATGTCTCTCTTTGGCATATTATTAGAATTCTTTCTCTGTGAATCAGGCTAATTCATTCACGCTAGTAATGGATTTGCCTTCTTTTTTTGCTTAATATATGTAACATCATTTCTGATAAAATGTCTGCTCTGCAGGGTCTTATTTCCAATTCTGTCTACTAGTTCTTTTCCTAGATGAGAAAAAACTTTTTTTCATGAAGAGAACTAACTCTCTAATTGAAATACCTCTGTATAACCCCTTTAAAATTCTTGGCTATTGGGAGTTGCCCAGGGGATCAGATCTCATATTGTGACATGGGACATTGAGAGCCTGAGAAGATACAAATAAACACATAACTGGAATACAAATATTGTACCTTATGCACATCTGTAACCTTCACAGCTTGTACTTATTGGGAGTATATTTGTACAAGTTTGTCAGCTCTTGAAAGAATGGACTGAATTCTCATATTAAGGTGTTGGGTGCCATTGGACAAATTAAGATTGTTATGAAAGTGGAGTATGCTATACTGCACTATAGAAATGTTGAACTGTTGAAGGCTTGAAGTCCATGTGCAGTTTTTTTGTGCAAATAGCTGGATAGACAAGAAGTCATTTTGCTCATTCGGCAACCTGATTTGTTTGTGTTGGTTCTTTGTGTTAATGCTGAAAATGAATACTTGGTTTGGTAAGCCTATTTATAGTCTGTATAGCAATAGTTAACACAGATAAGATGTTCTTAAATTCAGAATGTATTTACCAATCAAATTTTTGTTTGTTTTATGAAAAAAAATATTTAAAAATTGAATCACTCACTGAAATAAGATGGTGCATAGAGAGGAATGCAAGTGGATTGGTTTTATTTAACTGATTGTAACAACAGGAACTGAGGCAAATTGACATTACTATTCAATATATTTTTACATCAAGAAAATTCAGTGGAAATTAAACTACATTGCAGGTTTTGCATTTAGTGGGCTTAAAGGTGATCTACAAATAGAAGAGAGGATTCCATTTACTTTTGTAGTATACTGAGTACTCAACATGGCAAAGTGGGAGGGAAGTCCTGCATAGTATGGACTTCAAATTGCTTGTCTTTTAGATCACCCGAAGTCCAGAATCAGTCGGGTTGGGTATAACACAATTACACTCAGTATGCTGGTCATGTTACTGATTACAGAATATCACTGTTGGGGTATGAAGGGAAGTAGAGTACCACTGGACCTGTCCTAATGCCAGTGTAGAGAGAGAGCGAAAGAAGGACAGGCTTATCAGGTAAATGCCATATTATAGGGATTTGCAAAGTTTTCTTTTAAATAGGTTATTTGTAGCAATGGGGAAACAGTATATACAAGAATACTCCCTTAAAAAAAAGTTGACAAACCAACATAACATACAAAGAAAAAGGCCCTTACCTTGCTTTCCACAGTAAGCAGAAGTTCTGTTACGGCATTGGAGTACATCACCAGCAGTGTATGATTGTTTGTTTCATTGAGCAGGAGACTCCTGAAATAGAATTTTAAGGTGAATATTCTAAGTGCCCAAAATGACTAATGAGAGTATCATTCTGATGTTAATGGAGATATCTTACTGTTGTTTTCAGATTATATTTGACTGCCATACTTCCTTCAAAAAAAGGGCAGTACCTTTCTTGCAACTGTTGGAGGTCAAGTGAAAAAATAAAATGCCTCCTCCTTTCAGTCAGGCCACAAAAGAGAACCTTCTTTCAAAAACCAGATTCATCCTGGTATAAAGGAACTTGGTACTTTTCTGCTGCCACCTAAGGAAACGTTCTTTCCATTCATAGTTCATACATTTCCAGTGCAATTTCTTTGTCCATGTTCAGACACTTAAAATCCATGTTTTTCAGTCACAAGAAGTAGCAGGTAGCTAGCTACTGTTTTTCAGTTGTGAATTTTGAACTCAAGACTCATTTCAGTGTTCTTTATAGTTTGGTTTCAAAAACTTAATTTCTTTCTGTCCAGGAATATGGTATTTCCAAGGTTGAGAAACTGGAGATTGCCAAAGGCTACTGCACTCCTTTAGTTAGGAAAATTCGTTCTGACCTTCAGAGGACTCAGGATGATGACACTGTAAATAAGCTTCACCCTCTGTAAGTTCAGAATTTTTTATTACATGTATGCTGCAAATTGTCTTCAGTACTTAAATGTTCCTGCAACCTTGCTAGATAACCATGTGCTTATAAGCTTAAGCTATCAGTAAAGCTATGCTTACTTCAAACAATGTATAGTAAGATTGTAGTAACAGTTTTCTAATATGGGTATATTTTAATGTCTTCAATAATTGACATTAATCTTTTTTCCACTATATTTTTTCCACAATAATCTTTTTTCCACTATATTTTTTATTTTAGATACTCCAGAGGCGTTATGTCTCCTGAACGTCATGTTCGTACTCGGTTATATTTCACAAGTGAGAGTCATGTCCATTCCTTATTATCAACTCTTCGTTATGGTGCCTTATGTGATGTAAGTTGATCATTTTCCTGTTAGAGCAAAAGCCGTGGCTGGTATTTTTCTGAAGAACCTATGGGACCAAATCCCACTAACCTTAAATAGAAGTTGAGTGCCTAACTCCTTTAGGCTACCTTGAAAATTGCAACCTATTTTATTAAACATATTGATTTCTAATATGTTTAGTGTTATGTACCCAAGTCATATTGCCAGTCTTTGCTATATAGATTTTTTTGTTAGCAGAAAACAAGATGGAAAACATTTAGCGTTACCTTGGTTTTTTGATGAAAGTTAGTAAATATTAGTGTATTTGCTAACATTTGAGCTCTAAATTCCTCATGCTCAGAAAAGACTAGATCGCTTCCATACATATATCCAGATCAGGTAGTAGTGCAAAATATCTTGTAAGGATGTTTTGCTTTCTTGTAAGTAGGTTGAAATTCTTCTTTGGGAAGCTGAGCAGTACTGTCCATCTCCAAAATTGTTTATAATTGGTCCCTAACACTAACCAGGTGGTGTCTAATATGCAACACATGAATATATTTCACTTAGCTTAAACAGCCTTCACCTGGTAGCTGCCTAATCAGAAATAAAGCAGAACACTTCCCGAAGTTCTGTTCCTGGAACTTAAGAAGAACAATTTCTCCTCCCAGGTTACTGGTAAAATTGAGGGTAGCGGGGGAGGGATAGCTCAGTGGTCTGAGCATTGGCCAGCTAAACCCAGGGTTGTGAGTTCAATCCTCGAGGGGGCCATTTAGGGATCTGGGGCAAAATCAGCACTTGGTCCTGCTAGTGAAGGCAGGCGGCTGGACTCAATGATCCTTCAGATGAACATGTGTTGGTTCACTCTGCTTTGCATCGTTATGAAGCAGAACCCATCATCAGCATGGACGCATGTCCTCTGGAATGGTGGTTGGAGCATGAATGGACATGTGAATCTTTAGTGCATCTGGCATGTAAATATCTTGTGACACTGGCTACAACAGTGCCATCTAAATGTCTCTTCTCACTTTCAGGTGACATTGTAAACAAGAAGTGGGCAGCATTGTCTCCCACAAATTGTAACCAGATTTGTTTGTCTGAGCGATTGGCTGAAGTATAACTGAGTGAACTTATAGGCTCTAAAGTTTGACATTGTTTTATTTTTGAATGCAGTTTTTTAATATGTAATTATACATTTGTAAGCTCAACTTTCATAATAGAGATTGCACTGTAATACTTATATTAGGTGAATTGAAAAATATTATTTCTTTTTTACTGTGCAAATATTTGTAATAAAAATAAATATAAAGTGAGCACTGTCCACTTTGTATTCTGTGTTGTAATTGAAATCAATATATATGAAAATGAAGAAAACATCTAAAATATTTAAATAATGATATTCTATTATTGTTTAACAAGGCAATTAATCACAATACATTTTTAATCATTCAATTAATTGCAATTAATTTTTTTAATTGCTTGACAGTCCTACTTATTAGAAGTTTACTATGAGCATAGTAATGGCTTTATTGATCATGCTTTGATTCAGTATTTTAATTTTTTTACAATGAAGGGCATTTTTGTTGAGTCGTTCATTCTGTGGCTTACGGCAAATTCTCTAGTCATTTCTACAGCCCTAAAATTTCAGCAAATGCAAGGTTCTAAATGTGGCCTGAACTTGAAGGGCTAGTCTTTGGTTTGTTTTTCTAGAATGTTTGTTTACTTTTCATTTAATTTAGAGGAGCTATGAGCATTTTGGGTTGAATGTAACATTTATTTTTAAAATATGACTTAAATATTCATAATTTAAGATCACATTTTTCTCTTACATAACCTCATTTTTATTTTCAAAGGTTTTTTAATTTAAAATGTGTTACAAAATGTTTCCATTTCTTTAAGGAATCAAAAGATGAACAGTGGAAACGAGCTATGGACTATCTAAATATTGTC
Organism: Gopherus evgoodei; assembly: GCF_007399415.2. NCBI lineage: Eukaryota > Metazoa > Chordata > Testudines > Testudinidae > Gopherus > Gopherus evgoodei. The sequence continues at coordinate 71,140,625 of NC_044327.1, read as the reverse complement.
AGTGAACTCAATTACATGACCCAGATTGTTATCATGCTCTATGAGGATCCAAACAAGGTAAGTAAATACAATTGATAAATATCTACAGAAATATGGTTAGTTCAAACCATGTTTTAAAGAGTAGATATTCACTATCTTTAGGAACTTTCTTCAGAGGAACGTTTTCATGTGGAGCTTCACTTTAGTCCAGGAGCTAAAGGCTGTGAAGAGGATAAAAACTTACCAGCTGGTTTTGGATATAGACCTGCCTCCCGAGAGGTAATACTTCTGGCATACTTTAGAACAAAAGTTCAAAGATTCTCTGTTCATGAATATGTTCTAATAACTTTTGTTTTAATCACTGAAGAATTAGTTAGAAAGAATGACTCTTGGTTTTGAATTAACTTTGTGTGTACTTTATTCATATAAAAATAAACTAGTGTACTATGAGGAACAGTTATGTCATAATTCAGGCCCTCTGATTTCAAATAGATACTTTACTTCAATTAAAGGTATACTCACTTCATTTATTCTTTTACTGCCTTTGTAATTGCAACCTTTTATGGCTTTGCCTAATTTGTTGTTGGAGATCCGTTTCTCCAATGTTATGACAAATGCACAAGATGACATTTAAGAAAAAATACGAATTGGAATTTTAGGGAATATTGGCTAGTGACTATTGATGATATTTTTCAGTTTGTATCTGTGTACATGTATATAGTTAAATAATTGAGTGTTACACATGTTAAGAGACTGTGGGTGAAATTTTGCCCCCATTGAAGTCAGTGGGAGTTTAGCATTGACATAAATGGAACCAGGATTTTATCCTTTTCATATTCAGTGAAACTTGTAAGACGACGTGGTGTGAGCAACAATATTATGGTCATATTGTCATGTGATAGAAGAGAGTTTAAGTAGCAAATTCTTTTTCTAAGTGTATAAAAAACAGTATTTTTATGATTTAAGAACCTTGTGTCACTAAACTTCATGCATATCATTAACACTTTACTACCTATAGAATAATTTGAGCATTTTTTGTGGCTGATTTACTTAATGAATTTCCATGTCCAAATAATACAAAGTATGTAGTTAACTTGAACAGATAATACCTTTACTTGTAGAATGAAGGCTCAAAGAAAACCTCCCATAAAAATGATAGTGATGAGGAGTCACATACTTCTAAAAGAGATGAAACGGATCGATCAATAGTGGTATTCAAGCCAATGGTGTCAGACCCAATTCACATACACAGAAAGTCACCCCTTCCAAGATCCCGGAAGATTGGTTCTGTTGAAGTAAGTGTTTCTGTCATAGTGCGTGTCTACTGAAATGAATTCTTCATTTACTTCTAACAAAAAAGTACAGACTATTCTGTTTTTGATTACACAAAAATAGAATGGTGTCATTCTTCTCAAAGTGATGCTTTTATTTCATGGGAAATTGTCCATGGCAATGGTTGTCTGAAAGGAATTTCAGAAACATCATATGACTGTTCGGCCATATAAATTCTTTTTCTTTCCTTTAGTATTTTAAATCTTATTATATAACTCTTATTCTATGACAGTGAAGATACACATTTTTTAGTCTCAACTCCTTCTTCTCCAAGCTGACTAACATACATTGCTTGCATATTCATTCTCACAAGACTGCTGCTAATGGAAACAAAACATTGAGCTTTTTCATTTGTGGGGATTGGGGTGAGGGAAGGAGAAGTGGCTATAAGAAAATGTTGCCATCTACAATTAACTTTCATAGGGAGCAACTGATTCCAGTGGCACAGTGGTTGAAGGTAAGAGAGCAAATTGGCAGTATGCTTTGAGGGGTGGGGAATGTGTGTTTTCCAGAGTCTTCAGATAAGTGCCCTAAGACTTTTTGGGCTCCCAGTGTAGAGGCCATGACACTAAGGAGTTGAGAAACTGTCATAAAAGGTGCTCTAACATCACAATAGTGAAGCAAGTCAGTGATGATTGACTGTATGCTATTAATATAGTTGAACAGTAAAGACACTGTTGGTGCACACTAGTACCTAAGTGACACTGAGGCCTGGGCTACACTAGCAGCGGGGTTCGAACTAAGATACGCAACTTCGACATATCTTAGTTCAACTTACCTGACCATCCTCATGACGGCGACTCGACTGGCACAGCTCCTCCGTTGACGTCACTTACTTCTCCTGCCCAAGTGGAGTACAGGCATCAATTAGCGGATCGATTTTATCATGTCCAGATGAGACGCAATAAATCGATCCCCAATACATCGAACACTGCTCGCTGATCTGGCGGGTAGTATAGACATACCCTGAGTGTAGGTCTACGTTTAAAATACCACAGAGGTGTAGCTGCACTGCTGTAGCACTTCAGTGAAGACGCTACTCCACTGAGGGGAAATCTACTCCCGTTGGTGTAGTTAATCCACCTCCGCAAGAGGCGGTAGCTATGTCAATAGGAGAAGCCCTCCAGTTGACATAGTGCTGTTTACAATAGGGAGTAGATTGGTATAATTGCATTGCTCAGGGGTATGGATTTTTCATACCTTTGACGACATAGTTACATAGTGATGCAAGTTTATACTGTAGACCTGGCCTGACACTGGAACCTAAGAGGTACAGTTTACTACCTTATCCTCAGTTGCTTAAAACCTCAAAGAACTGTATACTCTTTTCCCTGCATATTATCTCAGGAATAGGTGCTTATATAGACTGGGAATAGTAAGAATTTCAAGTAACTTGGTTATTGTCAATGTGTGGAAAATAATACGGATGTTTTTGTTTTATTATGATCCGTATATAACATAAAAAAATTAAGAGGTGATACGTGTGAATGTATTACAGGGTTGCATTTCCTGTTTTACCATAAGCAATGTTCGAGAGGAGTAATCTCAGTGTTTTTGAAAGTGGCTGTCACTCCAATAATGCAAGCTCCCTTCCTAGAGAGAAGTTCACGTGCAGTTTTATAGTATTTCAAAATTTTAACCATTTTCATTTTTTGTAAATTTTCAGAAGCTGCTTTCAAGAGGTATTATTGATATGCATTGCTAAACTTTGACTTTCAGCAGGTAAAACATTCAAGTAGAATCTGTTCCAGCATCCAGCTTTTATGGAAATTCTAAATTTTTGCTTCCTATTGAATTTTGATTTTACTCATATAGCTGTGAAACTTTGTGCAAAGAAGGTAAATTGGAAGAGCAAATATATTTGTGTCTGCCACACTGAAATCTGCAAAACAGTCTTTGAAGAATTTTGACCAGTTGATATCTTGAAAGTGTAGTTTGACTTCATCTTAAATTGCCTTTGAATTATTTCTTTAAAGATAACTCTTTCCACTTCAGTCCATTCATTTAAAGAGACACTGTTAGGTAGTTTAGGCTCAACCTAAGTCTTCTTTTTAAAATTTTATAATCTCCAGTAAAATAAAATTAAAACTTTAAATTTATCTGGATTATAGTCTTCAGCAGGGTCTAATACAAACATGGCAGCACTGTGCTAGTAATGGAGACCAGAAATGAAGTTGATTAGTCTCATTTCCCTGAGCTTACAATTTAATGGAAAAACTAAAGAATATAAATTGTGAGAAAGAGAAAGAAATTTACATTTCTGAAAAGGTTCAGTGCTGTTTAATCTAGATCATGAGTTCTCAAACTGGGGGTCAGGAACCCTTGGGGTCATGAGGTTATTACACGGGGGGTCCCGAGCTGTCAACCTCCACCCCAAATCCCACTTTGCCTCCAGCATTTATAATGGTGTTAAATATATTTTAAAGTGTTTTTAATTTATAAGGGGAGGTCGCACTCAGAGGCTTGCTATCTGAAAGGGGTCACCAGTACAAAAGTTCGAGGCCCACTGATCTAGATGGTATTAACACAGGTAGACAAATAGGGCTATTTTTAGCCTGACATTGTCCCTTGAAATCTCTTTCTACTCTTTGCCTCCAGAAGTTCCTTAGTGCTTTAAGGTTAAGAAATCCTTCTTGCCACACCTGGGGAGTCAGTCTTGTAATCTCCAGTCCCGTTTCAAAATCTTCTGGCTCTTTGAAATATGTGGTAGTACTTTAAATGCAAAATAAAAATCTATTAAATAATAGATAGAAAAGCTTACTATACATTGAAGGGGGAAAAACTATTAAACAGTATGTTCAGAGTAACAAATGTGTTCTGTTAACAGTGTTTTTTAAAGCCGTGGACCAGTTACTGACTACCATTGTTCTATCTTGCCATTGGTAAAATTTTAGTCTACCAGAAACTTGGTGAAAGTAGTGGATTAAAAGATGTAGTTTAAAATGTTAGTCATTCCTAATTACTGTTTAATAGTTTTAAAGCTGTAAATAAAAGAGTGCAAACAAACTGTATTTTTTTTTCTGATCACTGGCTCTGTGGAATCTAACTTTGCATGCTTTGCTGTTTTTTTGCCCCCTTTCTCACTTCCAGGAAGAGAGCCCCCTGAGTGTGTCTAGCCCAGAGTGTATTGGTACCTGGCTGCATTACACCAGTGGTGTGGGTACTGGGCGTCGAAGACGCAGATCAGGGGAACAAATCACTTCTTCCCCTGTCTCCCCTAAATCATTGGCTTTCACATCCAGTATTTTTGGCTCATGGCAACAGGTTTTTAAACTTTACTTCATTAAACATTATTATGCATTCCAAGCAGCAACCAACTGTCTTTAAGGACATCTAATCCCTTGTTATGGATTACATTCCAAGTAAATTCTTGCCACTTGTTATTAAAATGTACTTTTAAAAATACTTCCAAGAATGTTGGGGGAGGAAGGAGGAGAAAGCAAATGCATGTTTTTCACAGAATTTTCACTGAATGTGTTAGATATTTCCACAGTGAATTGGGTTTTTTTACAGGAATTGTAAACATTAACACTCTAGAAAAGGCATAGACTACTGTCTAATGAAACTGACTTCAGCTTTGGCTTAGTTGTCCTTTAAGACTTTAAAACAGCATTGCTTAATTTGGTGGTAGGTAAATTGAAACTTTTTTTAAAAATAAATGACAGACAATGCCACTTTAAGGATGTGGGGTCTGATATTACTATTCAAAACTTGTTTTGTATAGATCATATTTTCAGTGGCCTAGTATTAATTGAGCAGGAAACAAACTCTAGCACTAACCATTCTTGTCTTCACTCCTATATTTGGAGATATCTAATGAAAAAACCAAACACAGTACTTCATCCATTGAATTGTACAATATTTTGAAGACTTCTTGTCTAAATATTGGGGAAAGAGCAGGACAAATGAGACAGTCAAAATATCAATGAAGATCTAAAGATTCCTCAGTTCAAAATATTGTCTGTATATAGGACAATGGATGGTGTTCTAACTATGCCCCTTTCTTTTCTAAGAGTTTCAGTAATTTCCATAATCTTTTTGGAAATTTAAGGAACTTGTATTTAGTAAAAGAGTGCATCAGTAAAGGCGTCTGAAGGCTACGCTGATAGAGCCCGTGCATGGATCAGTGACTGTATGGTGACTTCAACAGCCTGTCTGTCTTTCCTTTCCCCCTCCCGTTTCCCTTTCAATACAGGAGCAGTTTAGGAGTGTGCATTTGGTAAAATAAAGTAAAATCTATCTCAACTGTCTGTGTTTTCATCTCTGTCTTGGTCTGTGTTCGTTTTTAATTCTGAATGCCCGCTTTGCTCCACCTCATTGCAAGGACTTCATATGTGAAATGGACTCCCTTCACAAGGGGATATTGCATGATCTTTCATATTTCTTTTATGTATTTCTACTAACATTTATCATACAGCTTATTAACACTTATCGGTCTGGAGCAGGCCAATATATCAAGTTTAATGGACACTTCATGCTGCTATTCTATTTTTTCTTATTTTTCTTTTTTTCATATGCAGGTCCTCTCAGACAACAATAGTAACTTACGAACACCAAGAACTATTCTGGAACAAAAGCAGAGTGGTTTAGGTATGTACATGCAATTGAATTTTTGTTTCAAATAAGCAGACTTTCCAATGCCTTTTGTTTTGCACACAGACACTTGACCTTGGATTTTTAAAACTCTTGTGTAAACAGTTCCAAATAGTATTTTGAATATAATAGTATCTATTAATTCTTTGGGACAGTATAACCCACTGAGTTGAGCAATATTTCAGCAGCAAAAGTTATTTTAATGGAAACTGGATCTTAGGGAACAGCAAAACAGTTGAGACTGTTCACTCATTCTTTACTCTAACCAAAGAAAGTACTCAGGATTATTTTTTAATTTTAAATTATGACTGACGTGTTAATATTTTTGTGGAATTCTTTGAAAGCAAAAGCCCCAATAGGCAAACTATTTAAAAACACTTCTCAAGTGAAAATAAGTGTCTTCTGCTCTGGCCAGTTGAGACAACTGAAGAGATACTAGTGGGTGCAAAAAAACAAAAAAAACCCTAGCTGGCCTTCACCAAGAAACTTTAGTTTCTAATGAGAGACTAAGGTTTTTGCACTTCCCTCTCATTCCTGCCCTCAAATATTTCTATCAGTGGACTGAATAATTAATTTTAACTGTGGATTATAACATCTTAACTTGGTTTAATTCAGGAAATGTTCTTTTGCTGTTACCGTGAAACAGGCATTTCTTTGTATAGTTATGCATTAGATAGGAAATTTTGCTCTGCTGTAAGTTAATTGTGTCTTTTTCTGTAAATGCAAAAAATTGTATGTTTTCAGAAATAACTAACTCGGAACACATTAAACAACACACAAACATGAATACCTTGCATTGTGAGTTAGAAGTAAAAGTTCCACAATCTTTCCATTTAAGGCTTTGCACTTATTTGTATGTTTGACCGTTGCGATACTCTTATTCCTGTTACATTTTCCTAGTAAAAGGTATATATCTAGTGATCTTGACTACTGAAGCCAACCTTTCTAACTTTTTGCTAAAATTATACTACCTTCTTCGATGTGACACAGTATAGTTCATAGAAGCTGTTACATTTCTGTGTATAATTTAAGGTATTACTTTGATGAAAAGGCTTTTGCCACAGACCAGGCACCAATTTATATTGGCCATGATTCATCACATGTGCTAGTAATGTTTCCCACTGTTGGAAGGAAATAAATCACTGGGTAGATGGCTGTTTTTAAATATACTGCTATGTATATGAAATACAAAGAAATGAAATCTAAACTGGGCCTCCATCAAGTAATAACATTGGCTTTGCAGAATAATAATAATGAAGATTAAAGGAAAATACAAATTCTAGACAGTAATTTCTTCCCATTCTCTTAATTTGGATAATTTCGTAGTATGGTGGACTATGTAAACAGAAAATGTCTTCATACATACGTGTATTAATGGTATTTCATCAATTATTTGGTAAACCACTTCTAATTATAAGATTTGTTAATGACTGGGCAACAAAAGTATACAGGTTTTTACATGGAGGACTACTTAATACAAGGATCTTCTTTAGGAAAGAAGTGAAGCTAAACTTGGTGAAACTTCTGTTTTAAATGTCTATGGTTGGCTGTGACAATAGCTGAAATACAGATACAAGAATGGACAATTTGGTTAACTGGTTTCATGTTAAATCATGAGTGCTGGAAAGTGAAATTTTTCTATGTAAAGTCTGAGGAAAATGTGTGAGTACTTGAAGTTACAGACTGCCATTTCAAGGGGGTCAATTTCCATGAAAGCAATAAGCAAGATTTTCCAGGTTATATTTGTTTCAGAACTGCAGGTTCTAAAACATGTAACTTTCATGTCTATTTATTTATTTATTTATTTATTTATGTTGATGCTAACTGGTAGTTTTTCTTTACCGAACCTGACAACAGGAAATAAAGTCCCTTTGTTAAAGTCCAGTCCCCTCTAGTCACATATAGCAGAGGGTGGTCTGATATGTGTAGAAGCACAATAAATTATAGTAGTTACAATCTACAAGTACCACTGTGACATTACAAGCATATTGTGAACTGTTCAAGGCACTGCCAAAGGCTGCCTTTTGTGTGGTAAGAGCCAAGTGCTTGCATGCTGCATGCATCCCCAATGTGAATGGAAGAGCACCTGGTTGTTGTATGTATTTTCTCTAACTCCCATCAGGGTCTCACTGTGCGGGCCTGTTTAGCACCTCAGTACTCGGGGGTTCTTCGAGCGCACCTAACCTACAGGATTATGCTCGTACTCAACGTAAAAAGCTGACTTCTTCTGGCTGCCTAGATGGTATGTGCACACTCTCTCAGATGCACACACAAATCCATGTGCACACATTGAAGTTCTAAAGATGAACCCTAGGCTAATGATTCAGTGGAATCCTAGGCTCTTTTTGCCTTAGCATTAATTGTACAACTTTTTATTGTCTCATTACTGCCCATAGCTTGGTTATATTAGTTTAATGACACAGTTAATCCTTGTTCCTGGCTTCTCTATTTGATATGCCTTGAATATAATATACATTGAAAGATTTTCAGCATGTACAGTTTAAGAACAATGAAGAGCTGAAAATGTAGTTGGAAGTGCTCATCGCTTAAGCCTCTGATTTTGATAATTACATATTGACATTGAATTGAAACATATTACAGTTCATGGTGTATTTACAAGGAGCCAAAAGGAAAAGACCAGTTTAATATTACTGAGTGAAAATTTTAGGATTCCTTTTTGGTGGGTGTGTGGGTGTGGATAGAGGAGTGGTAGGTTTTAGGCTTCAATAATCTTAGGTAGAACAGCTTTCACAGCAGGTTTCAGCATTTAAAGAACATGTGCTAATTTACTCTTTTAACGCTGAGGTCGAGCAGTATTAATGCAATTTTTCCCAAAATTCATTCTTCTCAATGTTCAGCTCTAACCAGGTATAACTTTATATGCCAGAATCACCAGCTCATCCTGCTTTTCTTTCATACACTTCATTAAACACCTTGCAGTTATCAGTAAAGCCACACTTTCTACTTTTAACCTCTTTTTGGCCTCTAGCCTTTCCTCTGGTCCTTTCTGCATGCCACTTAATTCTAACCTTTTGTTCATCTTTTTTCTTCTTTCCTTTTTTGAAATGTGTCCCTCTTTTGGTAGCTGTTACAAATTTCAGGTACCTGTTTTTCTCTTTCTCAGACACCACACGTGGTTCTGCTGTTAAAAGATTTTCTATCTCATTTGCTCGACACCCAACCAATGGTACGTTTTGCTTTTATTTAAAAAAAAAAAATACTCCCTTGCTTCATCCCTTAATTTCATTTTATTTCAAACACGGGGTGTATAGTTTCGTCCAATCATCTGTCCTTCCTGACTTCAACCAAGCATAGTTCCAAACATATTCATAATCACTAGATACATTGATATAGTCTTAAATACCTCCTTTATTGTTCATTTATATAAATATGATTTCAAAATTCACTCATCAAAAAATCTTGTGAAAATGGAAATATTGCTTATAATCATGAATTCCTTGACAAATTGCATTCTCTCCAGTGTCTCAGGTGATGAGACTATGTATGGTATATGATAAAAACAAACTTTTCTGATCTTGAATGGCATATACTTCTCAATAACTTAACATTCCACTTCTTTCTCTTCCTGCTGATGAGCTCCACTTTTCCCTGAGCTTCTGAATCTAGATAAAGTCACAGTAACTGACAACAGGCGGTTGCTACCATCTTCTTGAAGTGTCACTAGATTAAAAAGTAAAGTAAAACTTAAGGTCCATTTCAGTTAATCTGCAATTTTGATGACTGAACAGAAAAACTGCTACTTAACCTTGCCATACGTAATTATCAATATGTTTGTCACGTATACTAGTTAATTAAATACTTCACTAATAATCAGTTAGATTTGCCTTCGTCTTGCGTTGACCTCTTGAACTCTATGGTGAAAGCTGACTCATCTCCAGTCTACCATATTTTAATGAAACCTATCTCAACATATGCAAGTTGAAAGTATGAAATGTTACTCATAACTTTATAGCTCACTACATAGGCCCTATAGCATGCCCTTTTCATAGAAGTTGGCTTCAATCTTCAGCATTTATCACATCTTAGTATAAATTTTTTCAGATTTCTTAATTACCGTTTTAAAACTGTGCACCACCACTTACTGACAAAATACAGTGGCAGGGTAATAAGGTCTTGCCATTGAAACTGAAGTGAAAATAGCCATAAAGATCTGTGATATTGCCCTCCAACAAACCTTTTACTTAGAAGATGGTTCAGGTTAAAAAAAACCAAAACATACTTATCACTTTATTTTGCTTCTGAATAATTAAGTCATGAAGTAGTACTTGAAATATTGTATCCATTTGGAATTTTTAGTCAATATTTGTACTGCAGTGGCTTCCTGAAGAAAGTGTTTAGTATAAAACTGTTGGAATCAGCACAAAACCTGCAGTTATTAAAAAGTTTTTTAAAGGCTGAGTTAAACATCCTCCTTGAAAATGAGAAAGGTGGGCCTTACTCTGTATAAAATCAAATCAGATAATCTAAACAAAAGAGCAGATGCTGTATTTAAAAACTCAGTGTTGGCAAAACATTTTTGAAAGTTGTAAAGTGAGACTAGATTCACGGATCAGAATAGTTTCAAAAAATTTGTTAGTGCTAAAGAGAACAGACAGCAACATACTTACTGTAACTGGATAATTTTTTATCTATTTAAACACAATTACTTTATTGTACATATTGTATATTCTGATTTATTTAATATAAATGCTTTCCACATAGCTTTTACAAGTTAATGCATGCCACATGTGCTCCTGTGAATCTTAAATGCATTCTTTGAGGTGTTCCAGGTTCCCAAGCGTTCTCTACCAACTTTTTAAACATATCATTGTTTGTTTTGTCTTCTGGACTGTCATTTGATTCTCCTTTTCACTCTTTTATTTCCATAACTTTGTGATGTCCTTACAACCTCTAACCTATTTCACAGACACTCTCCACCCCCTTATTCTCTCTCCCCCCGCCTCTCATCTTTCGTTCAAGGAACACATTGAAACAAGTAATCTTCTGACAGTGCTTTACCTTATTTTCTGGGCCTCATGCAGAACATCCACACCTCTTTAGGTGCTGGTCCATTTCCTCTGTGGAATTTCTAAGCTCCAATGGTATGTGTGTCTAGCTATTAAATGTAGGACAGCAGGATGTCTTTTTAAATTGCTGTGTTAACCCTTTCATGTCTTGTATTTTGTGTAGTCTGGGTAAAGGAAATTCCAAAAAGTAAACATAAATAGTTAATTCTTCTACAATTTTCTTTTAAAATTCCTATGGATTTTCTATAACAGCTGTTATAGTAGTAGTAATCATCATCATCATCACTGATAGGCATTGAAACATAGGTGAGTTTGGGGTTTTTGTTTTTTTTAGTAAAGCATGTGTCCGGACCTACCCTGACACTGTCCCACTATTTTGTTCATTAGAATAAAATGTAAATATTTTGGAAAACATTTTTGTGATGGTAACGCTTTCATTAGGTTAAAATTAAATCTTGTTGAACTTACAGTAATGCAAAGAAAGGGTTTGTGCTTTGCATGCATGCATAGTATTTGTATACACTTATGCCAAACACATTTATTTTAGTGCTTATACTGCAGCTTCATTGCTGTCATATTAAAGAAAGCATACATGAAGTTGTGTGGTGGTGTTTGTTTTGCACATGACAACTGAGTTTCTAAAAACATGCAACATTATCTGTTATAGTGTAAGTGAAGCTGATTTAAGTACGCTGGAGCAGCTTGCATAGAAGGATCGGCTTTCACTTGATTCCAAGGCTGGGTCCAAATATGAATACAAAAGCTCAAGAGTTGAAATTTTGTAGAATTATTTTCTATGTAAATGGTTAGTAATGTTTTTTGAGAGAGTTCAGATACATTTTTTTTGTAAAGGTATCAGTATCTTGAACTAAAATTCTAGACGTTCTTTAAGTATTGTCTTTTCATTGAAATAAACATCTTGGAAGAAATATACCAATTTATAATTTTTCAGTTCAATATTGTAAATTTAATGTTGCAGCTGTATATGAGAACACTAATGTGGACAAGTGTCACCTCTTTTGAAATGCTGTAGGATGAACGTTTCACTGAGTGCTGTCAAGCTTACATCAGTTCACAGAACTGCACTATTAACCATAGATATGTATTTTAAATGCTTGTTTTATTTCATTAGGAATAAAAATATGCATGGCTGGTTTATGAAATGTCAATATGCCTATACTAATATCGGAAAACAAAGTTAAATATCACTTCAGTTTTGACTTGATATAGTTTACAGTTTTAAGTTATGAAATTTCAAGTGATGTAAATTATTGTTTTTAGTAAAGATAGGTATAAATGTGTGTTATAAAATTAAAATATAGTCTCAAGGTACAAAAATGCTGGTAGTGGTCTTGGTGGACCTTAAGGTGGAAACCTAAAGCAAGTCTTGTTACTAGAATACCTCAGAGGATAGAGTGTATGCTACAAGGTGTTGCCTGTCAGGAATGCCAATGTTTTTAGCTGTTCTCTGTAAGAGCAACTCAGTTAAAAATGTTCACAGCATGACCATGCTGGTATTCCATCTTGGATGAATTAGTTACCTATATATTATTATGACTGCTATGGAAACAAGTAGGGAAAATACTGATATTCCCTGCCTTTTTTAATAATTGAATAAGTTTGTCTGGAACAGTAATTAACTTAATGTATTGAGCAAAGACTAGAGCAAAGATATATTTTGTATCTGTGTACACTGATTTATGTTGACATGGGTTTTGCACTATGTAGTACACTATCTTGAGCTTACTATATGATGTAATCTGACATACCTTGTTCTAACTCCATATTGCATAGCGTCCTATGTCATGACTTCAAGGATATTGTATGTTTGCATGTTTTGATATCAGACATGTACTTTATGTTCATTTTTATGCAGTGTTTCCTGTCTGTACAATGGTTCCATTCTGGTCTTATTTCTAATGTCTGGAAATTCTCTCTCTCTCTCTCTCTCTTTTTCTCTCTCTCTCTTTTTTTATTTTTGTAGGTTTTGAACTATATTCCATGGTGCCTTCCATCTGCCCTCTAGAAACCCTGCACAACTCTCTGTCTTTAAAGCAGGTGGATGAATTTCTTGCCTCCATTGCTGCTCCTTCAAGTGACAACCTACCGGAGAGATCTACTGCTTTATGCGGTAATTAATTTTTTTTACTGTAAACCATAAATACTATTGGTCATAGTTGATCATAGGCCATTTATTAAAATGAACAGACCAAAAAGATTATCAGTGATTGGATGACTAACATAGTGAACATCAGTGTAAATGGGGTAGGATATGAGACTAAAATAGGGAAAGGACAAATTCATAATTACTTAGCCAGTTCATAGGTCTTCAGGTCAGCAGGTCCTGATGAAATATGTCCTGGAATACTTAAGGAACTGGCTGAAGAGATCTCTGAGCCATACACGATTCTCTTTGAGAATTCATGGAGGACAGGAGAGATCCCAGAGGACCCGAAAAGGGCAAACATAGTACTGGTCTATAAAAATGGGAATAAGGACAACCCAGGGAATTATGAACCAGACAACTTAATTTTGGTACCCAGAAAGATAATGGAGCAAATAATCAAACAATCACTTTGTAAGCACCTACAAGAAAATAAGCTGATACGTAACAGTTAACATGGATTTGTCAAGAACAAATCATGTCAAACCAAGAGGGTAACAAAGCTTGTGTATGAGTGAGAGCAGTACATGTGCTATATCTTGGCTTTAAGGCTTTTGTTACTGTCTCCCATGATCTTCTTATAAACAAAACTAGTGAAATAAAGCCTAGACAAGGGGTAGCCACTTATTTTTTGTCAAGGTCCAGATTTCTTGGTCAAGGTATAGTCAAAGTCTAGACTCCAGAGAAAATAATTAAAAAAAAAAAGATCTGGGGCCATTCAAAAGTGTCTGGCGGTTTGGATTTGGCCTGCGGTCCACTTATTGACTATCCCTGACAGGCAAACCTACTATTGTAAGGGAGAGTGCACAACTGGTTGGAAAACTGTGCTTAAAGTAGTTAAGTGGTTCACAGTCAAGCTGGAAAGGCATATTAAGTGGGTCCCGCAGAGATCTGTTCTGGTTCTAGTTCTAGTCAATATCTTCATAAATGACTTGGATAATGGCATAGAGAGTATACTTACAACATTTGTGGACAGTACCAACCTGGGAGGCATTGCAAGCAGTGTGGAGGATAATTCAAAGTGATCCTGACAAAATGGTCTGAAAGAAGTAGGGTGAAATTCAGTACGGACAAATGTGAAGTACTACATTTAGGAAGGAATAATCAACTGCACAAATACCAAATTGGAAATGACTGCCTAGGAAGGAGGTCTGAAGAAAAGGATGTGGGGTTTATAGAGGATCACAAACTAAATATGAGTCAACAATGTAATACTGTTATGAAAAAAGTGGATATCATTCTGGGATATATTAGCAGGAGCCTTAACTGGAGTAGTGTGTCCAGTTCTGGACACCACACTCATGGAAAAATGTGGTCAAATTGGAGAGAGTTGAGAGGAGAGCAACAAAAATGATTAAAGGTCTGGAAATCATGACCTAAGAGGAAATATTGAAAAAAACTGGGTTTGTTTAGTCTGGAAAAGAGAAGACCGAGTGGGGACATAACAGCCTTCAGGTATGTAAAAGGTTGTTATAAAGAGGAGGGTGATACATTGTTCTTATTCACTGAGGACAGGACAAGAAGTAATGGATCTAAATTGCAGCAAGGGAGGTTTAGGTTAGACATTAAGAAAATCTTCTTAACTGGAAAGGTAGTTAAGCACTGGAACAAATTACCTGGGGGTAGGTGTTGTGGAATCTCGATCATCGATCATTTTAAGAACAGGTTGACAAAGCTGTCAGAGATGGGCTAGATAATACTTAGTCTTGCCTCAGTGCAGGAGACTGGACTAGATGACCTCTTGAGGACCCTTCCAGTCCTACATTTCTATGATTCTATAATTTACCAAAAATGTTAATCAACTCTTAATGTGTTTGAAATACTTTTTCACTATGTGATCATTGCCATATTCCAGAGAAACCAAAGTTGGAAACATCGTACTTGAACCAATTAATCATTCTCTCATTTTAGTGAGATCACTCTTCCCACCCACATTATTGTAACTCTGGAATGCAGGGGAAAATCAGTGTTACTACTGTAAAATATGCAGTACTTTGTGGTTTACACTACATTTCCACGTTGGTTGTAATTTGTTACAGGATATCTGTTAATGCCAATGTTAACTAAACCAAACTCAAATGTGTTGTGCATCGTGTATGCTTTGTGGAGTGTATATTATAGCAAACAGATGTTAAACTACACAGTTAACCAGAAATACAGGAATAGAAAATATGATATGTTCAACCTGGCTGAGCTAATGTTGCTTCTGGAAACATAACATCTGTATTTCCTCTTTCTTTTTTATTATTGAATCTAAATGTTCCACATGCACAATATCTTTTCATTTAATTTTGTTTCTATAAAAGATTCCCTATGCTACATGTTAATGTTTAAATGGTCCTGAATAGAACTTCAAGTTTGCATCTTGTTGATGTGAATGTGCTGGGGATGATTGCCTTCCACTGTTTGTCTGTTGCTGCTTCTCTCAAAACAGTTTTCTGCAATGCTAGACTTGCAACATGTGTGGTTTTCACTGTGATTTTTGTACTTTTTGCATAGGGTGAAAGGGAAATGCAAACTTTTGAGGGGCATGTAAAGAAACTACTTGTGGGAAAAATTGTACTTGCTATTTTTTGATATAGTATAACAAACAAGATTAGAGATGCTTTCCTCTTTCTAGTGTTTTTACTTTGACAGCACTTTATGAATAGTCACTTTCATTTTTTATCCAGTGTAGTCAATTCCCCATCATGTTTTGTGTGTCTTTTATACATGAACAGATGGAGAAACATTTTTTTGAAATAGAAAAATGATTATAAAATGACAAAAATGTACAGGGAGGCTCACCAGCAGTTATACTATGTTTAGGGGGGGGAAAGGAGATTTTAAGCGGGTAGTGTCCCTTTAAAATGAAATCTTAATTTTCAGGATGCAATAGAAAAATGAGAAATGTAAACTGCCTAAAATAATTATAGTTTGTGATGTTGAGAGGAAACCTACAGGGCTTGCTACTTAGCGTGTGAGACTTCAAAGAATTAAATGGTTAACTGTTAGAAAAGAAGTGGGTCAGGTTGCCCTGTTTTTTGAGGGAGTGTTTGGCAGTTGGAAGGAGGAGGGAGTCTTAGGGCTGGTCCAGACTGGGGGGGGAAATCGATCTTAGATACGCAACTTCAGCTACATGAATAATATAGCTGAAGTCGAATATCTAAGATCGGATTACTCACCCATCCAGACGGCGTGGGATCAATGTCCGCGGCTTTCCGTGTCGATTCCGGAACTCCGTTCGGGTTGATGGAGTTCCGGAATCGATATAAGCGCACTCGGGGATTGATATATCGCGTCTAGATTAGACGCGATATATCGATCCCCGAGCAATCGATTTTAACTCACCGATACGGCGGGTAGTCTGGACGTACCCTCAGTTAGCCGCTGTGAGGAAGAACTCCCCTGTTGGTGCGAAGTTGGCTTTTATTGGTAACAAGTTTTGGTACCTGAGAGGAAAGGTCAGTGCTCTTGTTACTGGCAGGATGGAGCATGAATGCTTTTGGCAGTGGAAAGAAGTATTTTTTCCCACCCTATCTCCCTTTGGGGGGAATTCATTTGTGTGTGGACTTTTATTTTTTTATATTATTATTTATTTTGTCCTCTTCCTATGATGTTTTCTAGCAGTTACCAAATGTCTGTTTGCTCCGTTATAGGCTTGTTAATTAGACATCTCAGACTAGGTGGAGCAAACAAAATGCCAGTCTTAGCCGCATTCCATGCCCTGTCAAAAGTCAGGAGCACTTCTGGCAAAGCAACAATCACTATTCACTAACCTTATTATTCCTGGTGCTGTGAAGCTTTTGTGTTGCTTTCTTAGGATGGATCAGGCAGATTTTCCTCTTCTTCCCCACACTATGAAGCCATGATAAAGACCAAAAACCCCAAATCCATGGCCAGAGTCCAGATTCTATAAGTATGGAATTTGATGTTTTTGTCAATTTGGTAATGTGCAAATACTTGACAAACGTTTTGTTCATGATGGTAAAAAAGCCCTTTTTGTTTTCCCCTTCAGCTTCTTCAGCGTATTTGAGTTCACTGTCTGGAAGAAAAAGTTCTTTAAATACATACAACCCTGCAAAAATCCAACCAACACCACTTGCAGCCTTGCCTGAGAGGCTAGCAATAGAGAAACCAACCTTATGTAAGTAACTTCTGTCACAGAGGCAGAACAGCAAACTTTTTTTGCTTAAATATGCCCAATAGATATTCAAGATGCAAAGATTTATTACATATTAAGATAGTGTGCCATCTCCCTGTTGAATCATTTCTTCACAAATGTTATGAAATAGCTGCCTTATCCTTGTATTTGGAATCATGTAGATAGTCACAAAATACATGCATTATAGCATTGCACAGCTACTTTAAAAATAACACTTCAGCAGTAATGGCTGATCTGAGGCCTCTATAGAATACAGATGTAGTGTACCTTGGTGGTTACAAAAAAACCCTTTCAAATTGTATTGAGGTGACTTGGTGGCTGTCAGTCTGCACTTAGGGCTAGACTGCCAGACTTAGACTCAAGGCAATTAGGCACAGTTTAAAAAAAAAAGCAGCAACACACAAATGTTTTGGTAATAAAGGCAGTTTTTATGTACTATGGCTCTTCAGAAAACTAATATCTCTGATGATGGTCCTAATGCAGACGTATAATCGAGCTACTGTGTGTTAAATAAATCAGCAGAGAGGAAAGGATCATTCCATCCATGCTGGTGAAGGTCTGAGTAGTATCCCACTGCTCCTAGTAGCCCCACAGGCTTTAGATTTTAGTTTTGATGAGCTAGACTTGGGAAGGCTTAATCAGTTGATACTGATCAAATTCACTGTTTCTCCCTGTGTTTTTAAACAGATGAAATTTAGATACACTAATAGCCTTGGAATGACACATACAAACAGAAATAAATAAAACTACCTATTAAACAAATTTTGAATTCAAACTAATTATTTGCATCTGTTTATCAAGTACATGGGGCATTTGTTACATTGTTATAGGATCACAGACTCAAAGGACTGGAAGGGATCTTGAGAAGTCATCTAGTCCAGTCCTCTGCACTCCTTACAGGACTAAGTATTATCTAAACCATTCCTCACAGGTGTTTGTCTAACCTGCTCTTAAAAATCTCCAATGATGGAGATTACACAACTTCCCTAGGCAATTTTTCCAGTGCTTAACCATTCTGACAGTTAGGAGGTTTTTCCTGATGTCCAACCTAAACCTCCCTTGCTGCAATGTAAGCCCATTGCTTCTTGTCCTATCCAATGTTAATATGATCCAAATGACACTGCAAGCTCTTTTTCAGTTGCTCTTTTCCTGTGTTCTTGGGTTTTTCTAACAATAAATTTAACCTTGTATAGTAAGGTTCAGATTCTAGTGACCCAGTTTACAGCTAAATTCTGTAAATATATTGTGAATCAGATGAATCATAAAGAGAGTGACTGACTTTCACCTTAATCATTTGCCAATAGATCCATTCCAGTGAAGCCATTCTCCACAGGCTTCTATTTAAGAATCAAAAATGATCCTAGGTTTTTTCCTAGCACAGACTGAAATCTTTGTAAAGTTCATCCACCTTTTAATTCTATTCAGTATTGACAGGTTCTGTCTTCAAAAAAACCAGGTCTAAATACTGAGTCCTATAAACATAGCCTTCAAGTTCTAGATTTGCCAAGCAAGGCTCACTCTGTGAGAGTCTGCCAACTACTTATCCTATGTCTGTCCAGGAGATTTGAAAAGCAGAATTATCTTCTTTATGTGCATTTACAAAATACTGTTCTTTAGATTTGACCTGCTTGTTACAAAATCTTCCATTTGGAGGGTCCTCAGACTTTTTGGCCCTCCCTATTTAATACTTTGGTGTTGCATCATTTTGATGGCTGTTGTAACAGTGTATTTTTGGGAAATAACTATCTTATCCCTTCAAGATGTCTTATGCTTGTTCTTCAGGATATGTCTTGTTTAGTTTTTTGCTTCCCCTTGCAATGTGATCTCCCCCTCTACACACACACCCTCCTGAGTCAACCATTTATCTTCTCCAGAGATTTAAGGGATATTGAAGTTTGTCTTCTGTCCTTTTTAATTGGCTATTTGTGGTCTATTGTTGCTTCTTACTTGAAAGAAACTGATAGTCTAACTATCACAGCAGGGATACCATATAACTCCCCTATTGGATCCAGTGTTTTAGAGCCTTTGGCTGAGATATCCTATAAAGTCTATGCACTGGTACATGAACAAGAATTTTTTTTTTATTTGACTATAGCTAACCATATGAATGACTTCAACACTATTGTAAATGACTGTAGTAAAAGGTTGAACTTCTTATTGTAAAATTCCAAACTGAAACTGCCTTATCTATCTTCAGTTTATACTAGAAATTGGCTGCAATGCATTTTTAAGTTGTTTGGCTTAAGTGTATAGTAAATCTGTTTAAAAATGCTGTCAAGAACAGTTTGTAAAAACTTTCCTTTATTTGTACTACAGCTGAGAAGCTTGAAAATATATTTTTCTACCAAATTCCTGACTCTTCATTGGACAGAAAGAATTGTTTGTTTTTCTGTGGCTTTCAAGGTGGTTCAGATCAATATAATTTGTTAAAATGTGTTCCCTCTTCTAGCTGTCTGACTTCTATAAGAGCAGATGTTAGAGGGTTCCACAAACAGTTGCTATTGGTGGGTTATTTTTTTCATCTGTGGCAGACTATTGAATTTCAAGAGTGAATTGCTCAACCCATTGTAACAATGTCAAAGTAGGTCTAACTTTAAGTCCAAACATCTCAAAAGTGACTTAATTAACTTGATGCATCTGAAGAAGTGGCCTTTTTACCCACTAAAGCTTATGCCCAAATAAATCTGTCAGTCTTTAAGGTGCCACCGGACTCCTCATTAATTGAGTTACTTAGAGATTATAATGGGTTACTTGAGTTCAGTTCACAGCAGGATTGATATAAGTTTTAATACTGACCTTTCTTTTGCTGTACAATCTTACCAGTGTGGGGTTTGTTTTTTTTTGCTTCTCTGCAGCTACTAGTGGACCCTCCAATCATATCTCTGATGTTGCACCATCTCCTAAAGAATCTGTAAAATGTGGTGATGAAACCCTTACTGAGAAGAAATGAAGCACTTCAGACAAAATTGGAAGCATCTTCCTTCAAAAACAAGCTTCAGTATGCATTTTTAATGGTAGAAAAGCAGACTAAATCTTGACTCCACTCTCCAAAGCCATTCATGTCTCTGTTTGTCTTGGTGCACTTACCTGTATATAAATTTAAATACTCTTAACTAGTGCACATTGTATATATTCAACTGAAAGGTCTCTTCTCATTTTCTAAAATATTTAAGGCAAAGAGGTTTACTCAAAGTGTAATGAATTGCACAACTTTAATGAAAAAGCTGCACACCAGTTTTTTCAGTGTCTGTTTACTATGTATGTATACTAAGCAAAAAGAAAAGCACTCCAACCCAACGGTATGTATTATAGTGGCTCTCAAAGCGCTGCTGTAGTTGTCATTATAAACTCCTGTTTTCAGGGGATTTATAATCTGGCTGTGAATTTTTTTCCTGGGGTGAAATTTGATGCACATGATCTTGGCTAGGAGCATTTTTTTATTTCAATACATTTCCAAAGAAATCGCTTGGCTCTTTGAGTTAAACAAGTGCTTCTTGCATTTGAATTTTTTAATACCATATATGCTGCAATAACTAGGCACATTGGGGTGAATTAAGGATGGTGTATTTTCACTTTGAATCTCCTTGTTTTTTGTGTTTACATCAGACCCCTAACATTTGAATATACTTTTTATTTTGTTTAATATACATGATTATATAAGGTGTATATATATCTGTATATCCTCCTACAGAAAAAAATTCTGTTTATATATTTTCGTATTCTAAGAAATTCTTTTGTTTACTGAAAAGATGCCTTTATTTGCTACATAGATTTGTTTTTTAAAAAGTCACTAAAAAAGGCCACAATAAAAAACAGGAGTTTTATGAAGCAATTATAGTTGGTCTAGTAGTAAATTACCCTAGAAAGTCTAAATATCCCATCTGTAGGTGGTGCGTCCTACCATCCTTTCATATGAAAGAGAAACTGCAGTGTTACCAGAATGTTTAATGTTTCAAAGTTTATCTGAATACTTAGGCTTCAGCATTTTCTTTAATGTTCATACCATTGGCATTCTAAATGCAGCTGTTGTGAACAGCTCTCATTAAGACTGTTGAAGACTTTATTAGAGCTATGAGAAGCTTTAGCAACTCAGCTTATACTTTTAAGTGGTCAGATTTTGCAGAGCAGTCATCCAGGTTCAGTAGCTTTGTGCTTTCATCTGTGGCATTTAGAATTATAAAATGTATTCAAAACGTCATTGTCCACTTTTGAAAGTTCAAGTGGCTGATTATTAATACTGACTTTATAAGCTGCAGGTTAGCCTTTTTCCAATTTAAATTACAAGAGATTTAGCATCAAAGAAATATTTAAGCATCAGAGCCTTGTTTTTCTTATCCAGCAATTCTCAGTGTAACTACAGTTGCACTATGAACTTGCCACAGAGTCTGTACAAATCTTTAAACATGGCACGTGAAATGGCTTCTAGAAAATAGTCCTACTGAGTGCTGACTAAATAAATTATACCAAAAATATAAAGAGTTCACAGCTGTATATTTCAAACATTTCATTTTCTATAACGTAACCATGTAGTATGGACAATGTTCGTCTTGCACACATTTGAATGTACACATCATGTTTTCTGTTTTTTAAAAACACTATTAAAATTAAGAGTACATATTATTCCAGTCAACCAAAGCTCTGATATAAACATTTTGATGTGTGTGTAAATAAAAACAAGGTCAATGGCTAATTTAATGTCTATTCTGCTTTTTCATTAATAGATAGTATCTGACTTTCAGTATATTTACCTGCTTTTTTGCTCATCCCAATTCAAAAAAGCTGAAATAAAAGATGTTTATAAATATGAATTTGGATAAGAATTGGAGGCAGTCATGTATATCATCATTAAAAGCAATCATCTGAAATGGGGATAGGAAAACACTTAGCCCCCCCATCTGCAGTTCGTTGCATGTGAGTGCACTGTTGCACCCATGCAGAGCTCCATTGACTTCTGAGGGGTCCATATGGGCACAACAGTCTGTCCTCATGCAACAAACTGAAGGATCAGGGCCTAAAGTCACTCAAATATGAAATGGAAAAAATAATTAGAACAAGATCTGGGCAGATCAAATGTAGGGAAACAACTTCCAGAGAAACATAAATTCAGTACAATTTCCATTAGTCGAAAAGGAGAATTAAAAAACAAACAAAACCCCTATCCAAACACTCAGCCTACTTTTGAAATATTAAGCTACTTAGAGAAGATAGCTTCTGCCTGGGATAGGTGACAGTCAAATTTGCATTTAAAGTAAATTCTAGAGTAGGTTACAGTACATTTGATGGCTAAATTTACTAAAATGTACATACTCCAGAAACATTCTATGCTGGCATGAGATATGTTATGTGACAATTTGAGGTGGATTGCTTTGTTATTGAAGATAGAGATGAGCTGAAAATCTGGGTTTGTAATAAAGTACTTTTAATCATTAACTATGCAGAGGCGCTGGTCCTTCCACAAGTAAAGAATTTTTCAAAATCAGTTTTATGTATCTCAGTCACACCCTGTCACTATCTTTGATCAGTGACTCGGGATTTTCCCTTCTACCATAAAGCAAGCAACACAATTTGATGTGGAGTTAGGACCAAAAGAATCAGCTTCACAATTCAAAAGCTTTGGGAATCATTTAAAATTTGTAGGAAGTTTATATAATTACATTACCAGTTTTTAAAAACTGAAGATTTCATAATTTTAAGTATCTTCTGGTGCTTCCAAATTGTGATACTAATTTAATCCTTCTCAGTATTGTGTAAGATGGCAGCTGCTTGTAATTTTATTATTTAAGACAAATATTATTCCTTGTCACTGTTTCTTGCCCCATCCTGGTGGAATAGAATAGACCGAGGAAGCCAAAAGCACAAAGATGTGCTTCAACCGTGATGAGATCTCTCAAGATCCACAGATGGGGAGCTCTGGCATGATTGCTCCCCATCCACAGAGAGCACCCTCATTCAATCAGTGGGATAATGACAGCTGGACTGCTTTTCTGGGGCCTCCACATCCCTTCCACAGCCACCAGAACATCTCCAGAGACGTGCAACAGTGGATCAGTCTTTTCAGCCCTTGGGACTCAGCAGAATGGACCATCCTCACCAAGCAATGATTTCCCAGAGGTAAATCCAAAAATCCTTCTGAATTTAACAATGCAATCCACCTCTAAAGAGAGAAACTCCATTGTCCAGTCCCAGTTAAGTGGGAGCAAAGAGGCAAATTCATAAATTACCAGTGTAGATATCATAGTTTGAAAGTCGAGTGAATAGGTACGTTCACTGGAAGACGTAAAGCAGAAGGACACCTATGATAGAGCTCAGTGGGACTTTGTGAGAAGCGGGAGAGGGGTGGATGATAGGGACCCAGCTAAAGATACTTGACTGCCACAGGGAAAGCAGGATAAAAAATGCTGTGTTTCCTCCAAGGATTCCAAACTTTTATTCTCCCATCCCCCACCCAATTCTCTGGTGGTAGATGCAGTAAACGAGTAGGGTAAGCAACACTACTCCAAGTCTCCTCTATATGACAAGGAACAAAAGTGCTTAGCCCTCTTGGAACAGATGTCCAATTCATCCATGACCCTACAATTTTGGATTGTAAACTATCAGGAAGTCATGGCTAAATATAATTTCACAAACTATAATAAACTTACAACCTTTATTGATCATCTTACACAGGAAGAGAGGGAACAATTTCAGGCTATAATTGCAGTTGATCAATTATTAGCCAGAACATCTCTTTAAGTGTCCTTGGATGCCACAGACACTGCTGCCAGGCCCATATCCATGGCAGTAATTATTCACAGGGCATCATGGCTCCAAGCCTCGGCCTTACCAAGAGAAGTTCAGAATATTGTTGAGGACCTCCCCTTTGATGGTCAAAAGTTGTTCTCAGAAATCATGGACCACTCTTGTCATATGCTGAAAAACTTCAGGGCCACATTAAGATCTCTGAGTGTATATATATACCTAGAATAAAAAGATTTAGTAGCTCTCAAACCCCCCAGAGATCTCGCCCTCCTCGTTTCTGTGGGTTTGAGATCCATCGGACCCCCCACAAAGTGACATAAGTTATAGAGAAAGGGCTGCTCATCCTCCTTCCGCGAGTACGTAGTCATTGAAACAACAGTTTTGATGGGTCAATCAAGGGTTCGAATCCTCCCACACCTCTAGTTCAGCAGCTGCAACCCTTTGCCCACTTGTCTCCTTTTGGAGACCACCTTTTCCTTTCCAGCATGCTTCGAGGTGGATTACTATGGACAAGTGAGTCATAGAGGTCATAACATTGGGCCCAATATACTGTGCAGCCCTGCCTCCTTTCCACTCCCCCTTTTCCCGTCCCCCTGCAGGGACCCCTCTCACAAGTCTGCACTGAGACAAGAAATAGACTCTCCTTCGATAGCAGTGATAGAGTGAGTCCCAGCTCCTCACAAAGGAAAAGGGTTCTATTTCCCTGTGTCAAAGCAGGACAGAGGGTGGAGACTTATTTTGAATCTGAGACTACTAAACATATTCATAAAGTCTCAGAAGTTCAGAATGGTGACCCTGGTTCAGGTCAGATTGGCAACTCGGGAAACCTGTCTCCACATTAACCTGTTGGAACTCAGGGCGATCCTGATTGTCCTATCTTCACTTCCTACCTCTTATCAGGGGCAAATCAATCAGGATCATGACAATGTGGCCTGCATGTTCTATATCAACAGACAAGGAGGATCAAGATACCCCTCCCAATGCACTGAAGCAATTAAATTGTAGAACTGGTGGTTAGCCCATCAGATCCAAAGTTCAGCTCTCTACCTCCCTGGCATTCAGGACACCACAACCACTACTCTCAGCAGGCATTTCTCCCATGATTATGAATGCAAACTGGGCTCTCAAATTCTCCATGATATTCTCCAAAATTGGGGACTTCCAGAGGTAAACCTCCTCAATATTCCAGGAATAAGAAGTGTCCTCTGTTTTGTTCAGGAGGTAGCGTAGGCCATCACTCTCTGAAAGATGCCTTTCTCCTATCTTGGACAAAGGGACTGTTCTACGCATTTCCTCCAACACTGCTAATAGACTACAGAACAAGATCAGACAGGACAAAGCCAGAGTTATCCTTAAAGTATCAACCTGGCTGAGACAAGCTTTGTACCCTTAACTGCTTCATCTGTGCATCCAGCGATCAAGCTTCCAATCATTCATCATCTCTTATCCAAAGACACAGCTTGTTTACTTCACAGTGACTGAGGGATCCCCTGCATCAGGACCTGGTTCCTCGATGGTTCACAGGCTTAGATTCTACCAGCTCTGCAGAAGTATACATTATTGAACAGCAGAAAGGAGTCAGCATGAATTACCTGCAAAAGTGGAAGAGATTAAGCCACTGGTATCAATGCCACTGATTCATGTCTGAATTCTTGTGACTCTCAGCTATCCAGGGTTACCTGCTGGACTTAAAGGAATCAGGGTTATCAGTTAGCTCGTTTAAAATTCACTTGGTTGCAACATCAGCTCATCCTCCTCCAGTAGGAAGGTTTTATATATTTGCTCACTCTGTCTTCAAGGTTTATTAAGGGTTTGGGGAACCAATATACCCAAGTTGGGGACCCCACTCCAACTTAGAATCTCAACCTGGTACTTAGATATCTCATAAGACCTCCATTCGAAACAATGGCAACCTGTTCTTTGCTTCACTTATCCAGAAGATGGCCTTTTTAGTAGCTATCACATTGGCCTAGAGAGTCAGAGAAACTGGGGCCTTGATGGCAGACCCTCAATCCCCATTTAGGGTGTTCTTCAAGGACAAGATCTTTTTACACCCGCACTCTAAATTCTTACCTAAGGTACTATCGAACTTTCATCTTAACCAGTCCGTCCATACCAGTGTTTTTCCAAAGGAGACCTTTTCATAACATATATGTTAGATGTGCATTGGTCTTCTAGCTAGATAGGACCAAGCAATTTCAGAAGTTGCCTCAGCTGTTCATTTTTATCACATACAGATCCAAGGGGTCCATGATCTCTGCCCAGAGATTGTTGAGGTGGCTCCTTAGGTGTACTGTCACATGGTACAAAGCAGCTGGTGCTCAACCCCTGGAAAGGTCAATAGTACATTCTACCAGATCTCATGCAATGTTCATAGCATTACTCAAAAATGTGCCAGTATCTGAGGTATGTAAGGCTGCTACATGGATTTCAGTGCATACATTTTCTGAGCACTATGTCTTGATCTAGGCATCCAGTTCAGATGCAGCACTTGTTAATGCAGTCCTATCTTCAGTTCTGGACTCAATTCTGAAGCTTCCTCCTCCTCCTTATGAGAATACTAGTTGGGAGTCACTTGAAGTGGAGCATCTGTAGGGACACTACTCAAAGAAGAAGAAGAGGTTATTCCCCCAGTGCAGTAACTGTGGTTCTTTGAGATGTGTGTCCTGATGGGTGCTCCATTATCCACCCTATTTCCCCTCTGCTTTGGACTGTTCTCTGTGGGATGGGGTGCCCACACAGCCCTATATAGCAGCTAAGCACAGCACAAGGATATATAGGATGCCTGCATGGACCGAACGGGCATTGCTAATAGAAAATCTCTGACTCGGGGCTCTAGAGGTGCATGTGCAGTGGAACACTCATCAGGACACATATCTCGAAGAACCCCAGTTACTGCACCAAGGGAGTAATCTCTTCTTTTTTATTCTTTGTATTCCAACTGGAAATTAAGGACCAAATTCAACCCCTATATTAGTAGGCATAATTCCCACAGTAGTCAGCTCAATTATGTTAAGATTAATTTTGGCCCAAAGAATAAATTTAATAAGGAGCACTTTTAACAGCTCCGTAAGTCATTATAATCCATACAAAAATGGAGTTACAGTAAATCACGTGCTCAGTGCATGGCACTTAGATTTAAACAAATGATCACCATGTTTTTATCAGTCCTTTTATAAAGGCCTGTTGGAAAATAATGGCTGAGCTTTTAATTGTTTAGCGCAAATTGATCTCATTTCCCCAAATTTACATAGATAGTGTTGCCCCTAATGTTGATTTTTTTTTTACTGACATAAACAATGTTCAGTGGTCCCACTGATTATTTTATGTTTTCAGTTATAAAAATTGCATTGGTTCTTCAGCCACCTGCATTCGCATCTCAGTGCTGCCACACTGCTGTCATTTCTATGTACTGTCAGCTGTACTGTAGGTGACCCTGTATCTGCAATTCAGCTTTGACTGCTGCATGTGTGTACTCATATTGCCCATTGTTTGCTTATTTTGCTTTAGAATTAAAAAATCAATAAAAATTACATTGTGCCAAAATCTATTTTGATAGCTGATCTGCAAATAACTCTGTTAGTTGAGGGTGATGCCCGTTTCATTTTCTCAGATTGTATTAAGAAAACATAAAATGTTATTTTAAAAAATGTTTGTGTTTTACCTCTAGAAATATCATGAATGACCATTCTGATCTCCAGCAAAATCAGAGGGTTCAGATGCTAACTGTTGAAGAGACTGGAGTATTGCATCTTTAACAAACATGTCCTTTGTCCCAAGTGCTCGTTAGGCATTGGAATTAACTACATGTTAACAAAAAAGGACCTTAATTGTCATTTCCTCAGCTTTCAGCTTTTGTGATGTAATAAAGTCACCATATCAGTTTCCTGGGAAGACAAGACTGCAATGTATAATGTTTAAAAAAAAAAAAAGTTAAAGAAAAGAAAACCTTTTAAACTTTTTGGGCATTCTTTATAGATGAAGAAAAAACTTCCCTTTTTACCTTTGTAGCTCACCACTAATGAATATAAAAATTATTTCAATTCTGCAGTAGGAGTGAAATCAACTTCTACAGATGTCTACCAATGTGTGCTCCAGCTGATCTCTGCTTTGGTCGATTGTCAGATTATTTTTAAGTAAAGGCCAATGACAGTAAGAAAAGTCCTACAGTAGCTGCTGATGTGTATAGGTCTGCTGCTTTCCCTGCCTTTAACAGGACCTCTTGAATACATGCCAGGAGACCAAGCTGTTCTTCTGGAGAGTTAAAAGTACTGGGAGAAAAGTGGTCAGCAGAGGCAAGAGTTTAAAAAGGATATATTTAATTATCAATAATAATTGGAATTTGGGGAGATAAGTGGGGCAGCTAACCTGCTACCCAAACTTTCAAAGTGAAAAAAATGCTCAGCTTCTTAGGCTTGAGTTCATGGCTCAGTGTAAACTTTAGATGATTTTGCGAACACTGGAAAATTTTGTAAAATTCTGTATATTGGTATAGGTGTTAGTGAAATGTCCTCAGCTGTTGCACGAAGAAGGCAAACACCTGATTCTGAGGCACAGGAGGAGATGATTTTCAAACATTTGATTTCAAATATAATTGTAACCTTAAAGGAACAGGTTTTCAGCAGCTGGCCTCCTCTTTTGCATTGACAAATTACAGATGCAGTTTTACACCACATTAATTTGTCGTACAATTATTGTCACTTAGATGTTCAAGTACTTGAGTTGTGGGAGCAAATCTGAAAAGAGAAATGTACAAAATATGTCCTCCTAACACCTGAATATTTTAAACAACTACTTAGATAAAATGCATTACAATTTTCCACAAAGGTTTCTTTCCACTATTGAGGTCACTTACTATTGTAGTTTTCTCACTTTCAACCTTCACCACTAGATGGGACTCCATTTCAAAGCCTGAGAAATCAGGCACTAGAAATGAGTGCCCTTTGACCCCATTATTAGCATTGCAAAAATCAAACCACATAGTCTAGCAGTAATACTTTCTGTGGTTGTCTTCCCAAGTGTACAGAGGTGTGTGTGTGCTATTTTTTAATTTATGCACTATTAGCTTAGCAAAACAAAAAAAAATAGCTTTAGAAATCTGTACATTAATAGTATATGATAACTAAATATTAGTAGTTCCTAGGAAAGTAATTTTCCCCATTACTTTATCATTTTGGTTTCACAATAATTTATAAAATGACAGGCACTGGAGGATTATTGTAATACTAGATAGGTGGAGGCAGAAAGCCAATATGTAGTATTCCTCTAGACATTTCCCTATGCTTTATTTTTTCACTTAAGCAGTACTAGCAGCAGAAGAGGAACCAAAAGCTCAAGCATCCCAGGATCATGCATGGGGTAAATACAAGGGATTACAATTATTTGGTTCCATAGGAGGCAATTTGCTTGTCTCTTGGGAGCGGAGTGAAGAGCTTCCAATGGCATTTAGCCCCACTTTGTGCTCATCTCACTGCCTCTGTCCCCATCACTTTATATTTGCACTCTCTGCCATTTAATGAATATTCCCTTGAGCACTGCTGTAGTTATCAGAGCCATGACTCCAACGGTGACTTAATTTACTACCACCATTAAATTGGCCTGCTTCTTTCAGTGAGTTGCCCTACAAGCTTCCAAATGACTGTTCCTGCTTGTAATCTGATTGCTATGCCATTTTGCTTGACTGCTGATGTTCTAAAACATAGCTTGATAATTCCACCCATTTTGAATAATTGATCTTGTATATTTGCTCTGTCCAGCTATCCCCACTGATTACTACTACTACCCTACTGATTACTCTCCCCTCAGTACACTCTGCCTCTGCTCTCTACACACCTTTCCTTGTGTCATTGGTTCCTTTAGTCTTCGTGGGAAGTTGCACAAGGCTGTATCACTGATCCTGTCTCACTTTATACCCTTTCTTTGGTTATATAGCTTCAGCTACTAATATCTTAATAGTAATGACTCTCAAATCTTTTCCCACTCCTGACTTCTCTCTCCAAACTTGCATTTCAGCCCATTTCTCTGGCTGCTCCCCCTGGATGTTTTGCAGTCTCCTTAACTCCTTATCTTTCCTTCTGAACACTCTGATTTGCCCCTATTTTCTGTCCACTGTTATAACACCACCATCCTCTCTGTCATTCAGAGTATAAATGGGGATTATCTTTGACTCCTCCATCTCTCCAGCTCTGCATAACCAGACATGCCACTTCTTTCTCTGTTACTTTTCCAAAATCTGGCCTTTTCTGTCTGCCTACACAGCCTACATCTTCTCCGTCCTGACTACTGCCTCCTCCTCTCTTATCTCCCTATTATGCATCACTCCCCCCCCAATCCATTACAATCTGGAATGTCAGGAACATCTTCCTTGCTCCTTCCTCTGACCATATCACTCTATTCTCTGTGAATCCCTCCACTAGCTCCCCTTGAGGCAAACATGCCAAACCCATGAAAAAAATGCAGAAATTGGGCTTGTTTTTGGCTTAATTGGCTTGTGAGTTGCTTGTTGGCTAGTTTTTGGCTTCTAGCTTGTTGCTTCTTTTTTTGTGATAGGCAAGCAGGGGAAGGGGGGCAAAGAGGAGGAGAGAGTCAGGAGTACATAGAGTGTTGGGGTTCTTAGATATTGGCTTATTTTCTGCCTTGTTTTGAAATTGGATTAGCTTGATTTATGTCTTCTTATGAAATTGGGGTGCTTATTTACCATGTGAAAGTTGGCAACTGTGCCTTGAGGTAGCTCACTAAAAATAGCAGTATAGATGTTGCATCTGAGCTCTCAAGACCAACTGATCCCCTGGGTCTGAGCTTGGGTGGTTAGCCTTAGTCTCCGTCAGAGGCTGAGCCACAATGTCCACATTGCTATATCTTGTGCACTAACTTGAGCCCCACTAGCACAAGTCTGTCTACCTGGGCTGGAAAGCTTACTCTGAGAAGGGGTATAGACATACCCGAAGAGATCCAGACCTAGGAAAAGTGACCTAGCTCTATGCTGACCCAGAGGGCTTAGAAACATGTGGGATCCAGCAGTTGGGTCTATTCACAGCAATCTGGTGCCCAACTAGAGAGGGTGATTGAATCAGGAGGTAATGACCTTTCCTTTCCTCCCCCCTTCTTCCTATCCTCCCAAAAAGGGATGTTAACTACTGGGTGAGTTTACTAAGGTCAGTTGTAACTAGCGATGACATTAAATAATTGAGTTTTCAGAGTGGATAGTAGTTTCTCACTTCAAATTAGATACTAACAGTCTGTTAAGGAATTCAGATGCTTTCTGCTTTTTTCACCAGCTTAAAAAGGCTATAGATCTGAGTGGCAGGGCATGACTTGATTTTCTGCTTCCAGACCTTCCTACTTCAGTGAATTTTTACTTGTGTGCTATAAATACACATAATAAGAGAGTTGCTCTCCTTTAGATAGTCATGGGCCTAAGTGTGATGTGAAGGTTGCCATGTAGTTAGTGTCTAATTCAGTGTGTACTTCCTGGTGGCCAAAGAAGCCATCCTCCAGCTGCAGAAGATAGGCTGATTGTTCTGGAGTCAAGTTGGGGTATTTTGGGCAAACAGATCAGAGACTAGAGAAGTTCAGTGGGACGTGCATGCTTTAGCACATATGTGTGTGGAGATTGCACACTGTTGCCTCTTCTGCTGCTGCATGGTAGGTTTGTCAGCATGTTTGAATTTGAAGGTTGCCACCTCTGAGGTGCAAAACCCAGGACATCCAGCATGATCCTGAGCCTATAAAACTTGGAGAGCATGCAGTGTATACACAGCACTCTTACAACATTCCCAGGGCCAGGACAGCTATCTCAGGCCATGTCTATACATACAGCGTTGCAGTGGCACAGCAATACCAAGACCCTGCACCGCTGCAGCATGTCTGGTGAAGATGCTCTATGACTTGGCATAAAAAACCCAGCCCTGTGAGCGGCAGAAGCTGTCAGTGGGACACCCACGTAGTGCTATCCACACCAATGCTTAGGTTGGTATAACTTATGTTGGCTCGAGCGGGGGTGGGGGGATTATTCACACCCAAGTGACATAAATTATGCCCTCATAGGCTTCAGTGTAAACATAGCCTCAAAAAAGGGATGATACTGGGAAAACTTGGACAGGTGGCAACCCAGTAAAACCACCTCTGCGAATGGTAGTAGCTATGGGCAAGTTTACACTACCATGCTACATCAGTAGCGCATGTGGTGAAGACACACTAAACTGCTGGGAGACCACACTCCCTTTGGCATAATTACTCCACCATCACTCAAAGCAGAAGCTAGATCTACGGGAGTGTCTCCTGCTGACATAGGGCAGTGTGAACACTGCTTTAAGTCGATGTAACTTACCTCGCTCAGGGATATGCACACCCCTAAGGTAGGTTACACCGATTGAAGCGGTAGTGTAGCTCAGTCCCATCTGTGTCGGTGGGAGAAGCTCTCCCACTCATACAGCGCTGTGCACGCCAGCGTTTAGGTCCGTGTAATTGATGTCGCTGGCGGGGTGGCTAATTCAAGCAGTGAAAGTGGGGAGGGGAGATTCAGGATAATCGCAGGCGGCTCTGCCCAGCCCCTTACGCCGCCATTCCTGTGTGTACCGGTGGCTGGCTGAAGCGCCAGGAGCAGCCCCTTGCACGCAGCGCGGACGCCGCGCCCCCAGTCCCCGCCCCGGGCCCGTGTGATCTGGGGGCGGAGCGGGGCGGGACTCCGCGGCGTCTCTGTGTCTCTTGCGCGCGGTCGCTGCCTCCTTCTCCAGCGCCGCTGCCAGCCGGGCTCCGGCGCCCTGGACCCAGGTAGGAGCGAGGGGGTGGCGCGCTGCGGCCGATCCTGCTCGCTGACAGCCTGGCAAGGCCGCAGCCGGGCCGGCCGGTGCAGGGAGGGCGCCTCGCTCCCATCGCTGACCCCCAGTGCCAGCGGAGGAGGGTTGAGCTGGAGAATCGGCCGCATAGGCGGCATCGCCCTGCCTGGCTGCGCGCAGCATGTTGGTGCGCTGCGGCCGCGGGGAGCGGGGTGCCGCCTGCGCGCTGGGCGTGAGCTGCGCGGCGCAGGGAGGTGGGTAGCTCCGCAGCCCCTGGTGTGCGGGGCACGCGCGCGGGGCGGGGGTTGCGCAGTGCCTGGGCCCTGTAGCGTGCGGAGGCAGGGCTGTTGCTTCTGCCTGTCTGGCACGACATTGGTACTGAGTCGGAGGCACGTGTTACAGCTGGTGGATGGGATACAATGCGTGTGCGTGGGGTGCTGTGCCCTCCCGGCTCGTTGGAGCGCCTCGCCGTGCCATTGCTGCAAGGTGCGTGATGATAGGGTTCCCCGAACAGCATTGGATGGAGGATATGTTGTGCTGTGGTCAGAGTCACTGTGGTACGTAAGCAGTGTTGTAGTGTGTAGTTGTGAAATAGGGTGTGTGCATGCATAGCAATGTACTGTACAGTGTTGTATTGTGTGTGTGGGGGGGTATGCAGTGTCCTGTAGTACAGCTGTTGTACCGTGTGTGCATTGTAGAACATCGATGCCATGTACTGTGTGGTGCGCAAGAGAAGATGTACAGTGTCTGGCATGTATGTACATGTGCAGTGATGCAAAACAAAGATTGTAGAGTATCTGTGACATGGTGGCAGGGTATCAGGCCCCTATAGTTAAATAACCACAATACAACAAACTCCAAACTTCATATGTGTATGTGGGTGTATATATGTGTGTGTGTGTGTATGTGTGTATTAGTTAGTTCTTTCTGCTCAAGATTAAAAGCATTAAGCTAACTAATACCGTACCTTTATTCTTCTTAACCTAATTTAGCTTCAGTAAGAAAAGTCAGTGAGGCTGTTAAATTTTACCAGCTACTCTAGTTCTCTGAAGCTGTCCAGCCATTCCTCAGATATGCTTCCATTATCCTTGAGCCATGGAATTAGGCTGGGCAGTAGAGGATGTGAGGTATTTGAAGTGAGATTATGCAGCAGCAGGATGGGAGCCTAGTCTGCATGTGCAATGCATGAGTAGTTGGTGCTACCCCTGCATCCTGGGCAGCAGCACTTTGGGTGGGCTGGGAGCCCTTGTTGCTTCTGCAAATATAGAGCTGACTCCACTTTTAGCTCAGAGCTCCTTATCCCTCTTCTTTCATACAGTACTGCTTCTCCCCAAATCCCCCCACCTGTCTTGTGGATCGCGTGAGGGACGACGTGGAACTGGAGATGAACTCCTTTATGGCATGTTCTGTGTCAAAGTGGAATTTCTCTCTAGGCCTGCTTTGCCTCTTTCCCTCCCCTTTCCCCCTCCCCCCCCCCATTACCACCATTTCCATCACATAGGGGTCAGCTCCTCCCAGGTAATTTATAAAAACTTTGAAAAGATGCATTGGGACTTTGGGACGGGGCTGGGAGTGGATGGGCATGGCAGAGCAGTGGGGCTTTTAAGATTAGAGATTGTTTAGGAGAGAAATGATCTATTTAACATAAATATCTATGCTTACCCATCTTCAGAAACCTGGGAAATGTACATATTAAAAACTTTAACTTAATGAGGGTTGCTGAAGTGCATTTCCTATCAATGCAATCACTAAAACCCTAAGAAATCATCCATAAACTTAGCACCCGCCTTGGCTCATTGATCTCACCATCCATGTCTTTTAATGCCCAGATTAAAACAGACTCTGCAGCTCCACAACAAATTCCTTTTCATTTTCCACATATAACCAATGATAGTGCTCATCATTCAGTTCTTCAAAGTTGCACTGAGATGTAGAACCTGAACTCCAACCTCAGACCATTCAGTCTAGAAGTAGTAAAGTTCACCATTATCCATATTTCTATAGGTAACTTTGCCTTAAAATAGTTGTTTAGGATTTATATTCTGCATTTAACTTTCAGTTAACAAAAATTTTGAATGGAGATATATAGTGCACCTTGTATAGCATCTATATGGCACACCTCTAGTGTGTTTATGCAATGCCCACATCCACACACACCACAGTATTTACATAATCAAATATATTAGCTGACAAGCTGTTTCTGGTTTGACAGAGTGATGTATCTCTCAGGCCTGCTCTGCTCCCTCTCCCTCAGGAATATTTATATTGTAGTAGTGGCCAAAGGCCCCAGTCAGGGTATGGTGCTCATTGTTACAGGTGCTCAACAAATATGTAGGAAAACAGTGTTCCTCTTGATAAGAGCTTATTATATACCTTTTAGTTTCTGTTATTTATAGTCTAAACTCATACTCTTCTTCTGTGTAGATATGTTTACATACCATTGCATCTGTTTAATATAAGAGATGTGTTTTTTGCATATGACGTATATTACTATATGTTTGAGATTACATGCATAACCTCACCTTGAGCAGGCACTCACATAGTTAGGTGTATATATTTAAATAGCTGCATATAGTAGCTAATTGAGAGTAGAGAACTGCAGTTATACAGATATGATTAGGAAACATTTGGTTAGTAATTGCAGAGGGATGTGCAATTGCAGAGGGGAGGCTGGTTGATGTGCTGTAACGATGACCTTCTACCTCTGTCTCTGGTTGAATGTCTTCTATTCTGCCGTCGGTTGAACACACTGGGGCTCCGTATGATGAGTGAGAGACTAATAATTTACCCCGGAAGGGGAGTATAAGTTACTGACAGGAGAGCTGAGAATCAGACTCTCAGACACACAAGTTGTTTTCACCATGATGAAAAAGACACCCTCTTTTTTTCATCTGGGGAAGTGTATGTAAATCAGGGTCCCCATCCCTAATGGGATTTCTCTCCTTTTCCAGTGTCATGTGCAGTGCTTCTCTCAGTGGATTTTAAAGCATGTACTCTGCCCGCTTAGCTGCTTAGCTGTTTTGCTGGATTATAGTTTGGTCTGTTTGTGTTTTTGCTAGACTAGAAGGGGTTATGAGGTTAACAAGCACAGAGGGTGGTACTTTTCAGTCATTTTGAGATGGAGAAAGGATATGAGACAGCAGTTATTTGATCACTGAAATTAATTTTTTGCGTAGTACTACTGGCATTGTGGCATGGCTCTTATCTTTTCTTCTTTGAGCAGCCATATGCTGCTTACTTGGCCACCAGGCTTAAACAATCAGACACAGACACTTGCTTTTACAATAAAGATGGATGGATGGACTGATTGCTAATACTCAGTTCAGTTGTCTGGTGACATTAACAGTAAATTTGAAGCAAGTCTGGTGTATAAACAAGTGCAATTTGGCTTTTAATAGCCTTTTATCTTGAACTCACATTACACTTGCTTAAATGAGTAAAGAACATTTATAGCTTTCAGCATTTGGAAGCATATGGGAATGTGTTTGAAAAGAAGCAAAATTAAAAGCATGATGTACCCACAGATTATGGGTCATTTGAGGCAGAAATCTCTTTGAAATTGGAATAGGGTAATTGACCGGGATACTCACTGTACTAACAAAACATTGGGACCTTTGTGTTTCACCTTACATTCCCACCATAGGTTTTGAGGAATTATTTCATTGCCTAAAAGTTGCCTTTTTATCTGGAATGCTTCCTGTCACAAGGTAAATTACCATTAATTTAACAATAGCAATAATTTTGAATTACACGACACAGGGTCTTAGATATAAATTTCCATTCTGAATTGCAATAAATAATAATTTTTTCTTTTGAGTGTCCATCCCCTGACATAGTGGTTGAGCTCAGGATAGTATTATTTACGAAATGACACATTCAAAAACCAGGTACGCTAGCATACACCGTAATAACAAACATGCATCCATTGTTCTGCTACATAAGTGAAATTATGTAGGTCAAACTAACCAAGTAGTAGAAGAGGCTATATTTAAGGAAAGTTGTATTATCTTAAGACGTCACGAAAAAATATTTGTAGGATTTAATGAATTTTGTGATATTTAAAAATACTTTTTCATTATTTTTCTGCTTCTAAGTTTTTTTTTAACCAGGCAATTGAAGTCTTAATTGCAGGAAGTTTGGGTATATTAAGTGTTCCAAAATTAAAAATGTGAAAACAGACTTTAGAAGTTAGTATAGTTCTTTTTGAACAATATACATGTTTGAAAGCAAAACATTCACGGTCTCATTCTTAAAGTGAAACTGACTGTATTCATTTGCATCATCATTTGCATGCAGGAAGTAAACAGAGTGCATAAATAATTACAAGAGAAGTGGATCTTTTAAAATGTTTCATTTTTAATAAATCTGAGTTATTAGCAATGTAGGGAAATAAATTTGTTTACAACATATGGGGTTTTTTATTTGTCACAATCAGGGTTCCCCCTCATTCAGTAAGAACCATTTATAACTGTAACAAACAGGAATGTCCTTGTGAGGGTTGGAAACATTGTTTTATTAACAAATGCAGAGAGATATTTTTTTGAACTGTTTACAGATGGTTAAATTCAGCAAGAAGGTTGTAATACCATTTAAAGGAATTTGTAGATCTTCAGGAAAAGTTAAATTTGTCAGACACATTATTTGTGAATATCCTGTAGTAATGCATGAAAATATTACGAGAATATTGAATTTTCTTAAATTGTAGCCCAATGGGTCATTAAAAGTTACACAGCCTTCTCTTCGGCCTTTCTCTTTTTACTGTTTTCAGTGTCTACTCATGCAAGTTTACTCCTTTAGCCTACCCATACAAAATGCATTTGTCCAAAACTACTTTTGAAGTCCATGCCTTTTTGTCCATATAAGGTATACACTCAGTCATGCCAGTCTAGTCCACTGGCTGTCATATCTACAGAATGTAGATGTGCCAATTCTGATTCCTCAGTAATTTATTAGTGATTCTCATCACATTTATGGCATACTTCTCTGGGCCATCTTTTTCTTCTACTTAGAGCATCTTGTTACATTTTGTCCTTGAAGAATGGGCAGGCTGTTAGCTGGCAGTAAGTGGTTTGGTTTGATTTTGTCTTTTTGTAGGAGCCTGTTGTTGCAGTTTGCTTTGAATGTCTTAGGTGTCCCCTCTGCCAAGTATTCTATCTTTTCTAGTGTTTGTCTGAATCACATTGTAACTGATGCTCCAATCATTCAGGGCAACTTTTTCCTTCATTTCCTTAAAGGGTTTTGCTTCTTCACCAGTGACTGCAACTTGTCTTGCCTTTTGAGAGCTGCCATTCTTCCTTGTCAGGTTGATTATAGTACTTCACAGCTTTTGATAAAATTGTTGCACTTGAATGATAAGTTCAGTTTGACTTCAGTTACATCTTTTGATTCTCAGCCAACCATCTGGGACTTCACTCTCAGGTGGCTTCTGTTTTTCTTCTTCAGATTTTTCCCATCCTTGGTAGTCACCAGGGTCATGTCGTGCTGTCTTATGTTTACTTCTAGTCCCTTATGCCTCTTCTTGCAGAGTTATCTATGTTATATTTTATTTCTTTCCAATCTGAATATTTTTTCTCTCATAAGGTAACATTTCAGTTTTTCTTCTAAGCTGTTTGCTTTGTCTATATATTTCTGTGTGTTTCGAACAATTTGTGCAATTGATGGGTATTTTTATCTCTGAAGTTTTCTCTCTAGTTTCATAGTCCTGTGATATCTTCCCACCCCCCAAAACACAGGGTCTTCCTGCTTAGGAAAGAGATGTCTGACTGTTGGATACCTCATATCAATTCTTTGGAGTCTGTTTTCTCACAGATGGGAATCTTATACCAGTAGCCTTTCTGATGCTGAAAGAGTTATGGGCATTTCCCTTTTGATAAGATAATATAAACTTTGTGTATTTCCTCCCACCTTTACCACCTGGGATATTTTAATTTCTGGGTAGGTCATTTTTCTTGAAAAGGATCTTGAAATGTTAAGCTTACTGTGAACTGCAAGACAGGATGTTTTTCCAGACTCTGTGTACTGATAGAGAGAAGAATTCCTAATGGCAGTACTGATTTATGAATCTTATGGATAATGTTATAAAATGAATGAATAAAGTACTGTCATCTTAATGTCCTCTTTTTTTTTTTTGGTCATCCTGTGCTGTTTTTAGTATTGACTCAGCACCTCTGAATACTGTTTTCAGCTTCTGAGTCAAAAGTACAAAAAAATAGCCTATTGCAACTGAGTTACATACTATGAATTTTTTTACTCTGCATTTCACCACCATCTGACCCTAAAACAAAATATAATTTGAAACTGAGTTATAGTGCCTCTTATTCTGAATGTGAGCACATATTTGAAGCTTAATTTGGCTGGGCACTCTACCCAAGCTGGTTACAGATTTGCATGGATAGAGTATTCAGCACTATAATTTGTGGCATTAAGTTAATAATTATTAGTCTTCATCATCTCAAGTGCATTCAGAAATACAGTTCCTCAATTAGTTGTATTTGTATGGTTTCAATTATATCTGTTTTTGAGAAATGTTTATATTTGGTCTGTAGGATGTGGAACCAACCAGGAAAATTAATGTGCCTGCTTCTTCTCAAGGTCTTCTGGAAGGTGTACAGTGACATCTCTTGTGGGTTTATTTTGGGTGAACTTTATTTCTTTCGGCTATGTGATTCAGCTTTGCCTTGTGTGTACTGTAGGATACTTATTGAGCTTTATAATGGTAATAATCCTTTCAGACAGAAATAAACAATTGTTATACAAGTATATAATTCAATCAGGGGATTTAGTGACATGAAAACAAGCTGGAATTTCCACATCATACCTATTGTGTGTGCAATATATATAGAGTCACTATCATACATATACAAAATATTACACATATATAAATTTGCCTTAGAGATTATAAAGTACATAATCTGCATTTTATTTTTCTCATTTAACAGATATGTAAAACAGCTATTTTCTTGACACAAGATTATAGTATTTTGCAGAGAGTGCCAACATACAGAATCTGTTTGGGCTACTTTGACCTTCTGTTGTCACAGCCATGTTTGTTAAACATACCAAAGTGACTTTGCGACATTCTTTTGTGAAGTTCAGCAGAAGTAAAGTTCATGTGATGTATATAATTTTTATATAAAGCACTTAAAGTATTAAAATAAATGAGCAAAGAACGAAATCTCCCTTCTGTGACCATACTTTTTACAGTATATTTACACATATCAATTCCTTTTTTCAGGGTGTTTTTAAAAACACGAATACCAAAGTGAAGTGGTAGGTTCAAGGACTGTAAAATTGTTACTGCTGTTTTTCTCTTTAATTTCTTTATCTGATGCAGCTGACCCCTTGGCCTGAATCTCTTTTCGGACAAATTGGCTGCAGGGACTTCAGCCAAATTGAAGAGATTTCTGAACACAGTGGCTTAGCTTTTTGTACTGATTTGGTGTATACTGACTACAGTACCTTCTGTGCATCACCCCGCTTCATCTGTGTCTTTGGTTCTGTTTAAAGAACTGCATGAGTCAGATATCGTCTTGGTCCTATATGAGTACTAATAGACAGCTGCCAAATAAGTCTCCAGAAAGGAAGAAGTGTAAAGGCTATTTTATTTGCTTTTATTATTGTTTTTGGAAAGCAGATAAATATGCTGAGTCTGAGTGTGTGATTATAAGGACTTGTTTGAGGGTTGGAGCACAGAAATCTAACATTTGTTCCAAAAAAACCAAAACAAACCCCAAACAAAAACAGAACGGAGAAACTTAATTTGACAAGGTTTGCTGAGCTGATTGTTGCTCTCAGTTCTCCAAAATGAACCATTATCTCAGCAGAGGTGGCACTTCTCAACCAGTCAACAATATGAGACCATTTTACATAGGGAGACCAGGGCAATCATCTGTATACTTTTAGTTTTGATCCTGAACCATCCATATCTCTCTCGCACACACGCACACACACACACACACGAGGGGGAGAGAAGGGGCACAAAGACAAACTGTACACATAACAAAGTAAATGATTTTTAATAATCATTTAAAGTTATGATAGCAATTAGAGCAAGTGACGAGGGGGCAGACCTGGGCTCTATTCCTGACTGGATTGATTGTTGACTTACAGGATAACTTGATCTGTCATTAATCTGTGTGCTTCATTTTCTCTGTAAATTATTGCTATTTTACCACCTTTGTAAAGTGTTTTGAAATCATCAGATGAAAGGTGCTATAGATGCAAAGGACTGTTATTTTCTCCACAGCCTATCCCAAGTATTAGCCTTATCACAGTACTTTAAAACAAACAGCAGTAATTTCACCAACATCAGTTGTCTCACTAAATATCAGATTACAGATTTCACAAACAATCCACCTGTATGACTGCAACTAATTTGACTGCTGTAATTCCAGTCTCTCCAATCTAAGGCCTGGTCTAGTCACATTTTTATATAGACTCATAGACTCATAGACTCATAGACTAATAGGTCAGAAGGGACCAATCTGATCATCTAGTCTGACCTCCTGCACAAGGCAGGCCACAGAACCCCCCCATCCAATTTTATAACACCCCCTATCCTAGGATAGAGTTATTGAAATCTTCAAAACTGGTTTGAAGACCTCAAGCTGCAGAGAAACCACCAGCAAGCGACCCGTGCCCCATGCTGCAGGGGAAGGCGCCCTGGAGGAAAATATGGCGATCAGCTAAACCCTGAGCATGTGGGCAAGACTCACCAGCCAGCACCCAAGAAGGAATTCTCTGCAGTAACTCAGTTCCCATGTCATCCAACATCTCCCCGCAGATCATTGAGCAGACCTATCTGGTGGTAATCCAAGATCAACTGCCCAAATTGACAATCCTATCATAACATCCCCTCCATATACTTATCGAGCTTTGTCTTAAAGCCAGGAAAGTCTTTTGCCCCGACTACTTCCCTCGGAAGGCTGTTCCAGAACTTCACTCCCCTAATGGTTAGAAACCTTCGTCTAATTTCGAGTCTAAACTTCCTAATATCCAGTTTATACCCATTCGTCCTCGTGCCTACATTAGTACTAAACTTAAATAATTCCTCTCCCTCCCTAACGTTAACCCCCCTGATATATTTATATAGAGCAAGCATATCCCCCCGCAGCCTTCTTTTGGCCAGGCTAAACAAGCCAAGCTCTTTGAGTCTCCTTTCATAAGGCAGTTTTTCCATTCCTCGGATCAGTAGATAGTCTGTTTACAGAAATAAGCTGTATCATAGTAAGCACCTTTAGACTGTATAACTGCCTCCCTATGAGGGCTTGTGCTGATTTCTAAACAGATATTAAAATGGTACAAATGCTGTGCGTAGATAAACCTTAAGAACCAGGTCTTTCCCGTATTCCTGTGAGAAAAGACGACTTTGCAGCATGCCTATAAGATAACTAAATCCAGGACTTAGTATAAACCAAGCTGATTATTTATTGGTAATTGGCTATCATGGGAAGATAACTGTCTTGTAAGTGAAAAACAAATACCCATAAACTGTTCCTGAAGCATCCTGATATTTGAGTGGCTTTGTAAAGAAGTAGAGGACACATAAATAACATTATCAGTTTGGTTCATTGATACAGACTGTTTTTGT
Organism: Gopherus evgoodei; assembly: GCF_007399415.2. Lineage (NCBI taxonomy): Eukaryota > Metazoa > Chordata > Testudines > Testudinidae > Gopherus > Gopherus evgoodei. The sequence goes on along the minus strand of NC_044327.1, from coordinate 71,098,282 downwards.
CTGCTTTAGAGGAATGCACAATGCATTCAAAAAACCTGTGCATAAAGTAGAAGTTGGGTCCACATCAAGTTTAAAACTGATGGGGGTTTCCTTTTTAATTGTTGTTGTGTTTTTTTTAATATTTGTGATGCCTAGTTTCAGTTAAGTGATGGTTAAATTGATTTTACATCTTTATAAACTACAAATAAATTGTTTTAATTAAATAAATGACTTGCAGATGGAGAGAATTTAAGTATTGGTTAGCATAACCCACTTACCTTTTAGGTATGTATTCCATAATCCTTTACTATGTCTGAAGAAACGACTTAGATCAGCAGTCCAATCTTGTTCAGTTCTGCAGCAAAGTCTTAATTCTGAACACTGAGTTGGAATTGCTTCCATAACAGTGTATTTTGATGTGTCAGACTTCACTCAGGACCCAGGCTCTAAAGAGAAGTCGTCTTCAGTATCAAAATGCAAACAGAAAACACTGACTGGGCACATTTCTTCAACTTTTTTCTTTGCTTCAGTGAAAAAGTTCAACTTTAAAGAATGGCGAGGAGGATTAGGCAAACTGATTTATGATTCCATCCCGCAAGTTGTTGATAACTTCCTGCAAGGTGCTATGTATGCTTAGCCATCTGTGAACTTATTGAGAATTGAGGGTAATCAGGACCTACTTCCACTGTCACCACCTTCACACTAGTCAATACTAGTAAAGATTAGAATTATCTAACTAGTAAACTCTTAAGGAACCACCTAGTGGCAGATAGGCCCCCACACTTCCTGGATTCATCTGGCTTGAAAAACTTTTAAGGAAACCTTGCTTTATATTTGCCAGACTTCTTTTGCACGATCTAGATTCTGGGTACTTGTGATTCCCTGTTACCACAGAATCTGAGCACCTCAGAAACATTAATAATTTGCTCCTCATACCATTCCTTCTGAGATAGGAAAGTATATTCTTATTTTTTTTAACAGGTGGGGAAAATAAGCCACAATGAACTTAAATGACCTCCCAAAGTATCACATGAACTCTATGTCAGAGCTGAACACACATCTGAGTTTCAGTGCTGGTCCTTAACAACAGGATCCTTTCTTTCAGTAATTAACATTTCCCTCCCCGTGAAGCTTCTAATATTCATCTAGTCCTAGTTGTTCCCTTTAAACATACCTACTTGGGTTTTTCAGATACTACTCATCCCTTTCAAATGTTTCCCAGTTCCTCTGCTATCTGGTTTTTAGAGCTTTTCAGTACATCATCATACAGACACAGTACAAATTGTGTTGCATTTTGAAACTTCAGTGCTAGACTTGGAACACTGATGGTTTTGGGGATGTTCTTATCTGCACACTGTATGATGCCACTTTTGGCCCTCAGGAGACTTTATTGTTCCTATAAAGACCATCCTGGTCTCTTTTCCCCAATTAAGCTCTCTATGGGATGCTGCTTTTCTTCTTCCTTTTTTTGTAGCAGGAGACACCGTGTTTTGAACTGAAGTGAATTAAACTTAATAGTGAAAGAGCACTTGATATAATAAAACCTTTTGGTTTTTGTTCTTTCTGATTTCCAGTCTTCAGGGTTTAAGCGTAAAGTACAATGCCTTTCTTTTAGTTTTATTTTAGATAAATAATTTACATTTTTTTTTTAGAGAAGATGTAAAGACACCCATACAAAAAGTAATTTTTGGTGGTTTTAATCATTTATGTGGATATGAAATAATGCAGAAAAGTTAGGAATTAACTTCTTTAGTATTTTTTAACCTTTTTTTGATACTTGTGCAGTATCTTTTAAGAAAACTGCTGAATCTTTCTAAAAGGTATTATCAAAAATATTTCTAAGTATAGGTTTGCTTTATGGTGGGGGAGGATAAAACATCAAAGTTAAAGATCTGGCACTGCTAGATGTTGAAGTTATCTGGCTGGAGGCCCAGGATAGCTCAAAAGTTTTGGTTCAAGCTTTCCCATGTTGCTCCTCCAATAACCTTGGTCTTGATGTTATAGAAATTACCATTTAACATGAAGAACTGCAAGGCATGAATACCTCTGACTGTAATAGCTCAGCATTCTTTACTGTTTGTATTGGTGCCTAGATAAGGAGGTAAAGATGCATGTGATAGGAAATGCCAGTTACTTCCATTATTAATTGGATTGACTCCATAATTAAATTACATACTTAAGCTTAAACTGGGGCATCAATTTCTATTCTTATTTTGTGTAGGTGGCCTTTCAGATTGAAATTTCAATGTTTGTTTTTATGCCCTTTGAATCTTCTGTGTTGAGGTTGCTAGATTTTTGCATAATATCCTTTTAATAGGAAATGTTTAAAGTTGGGTTTTTGGCTGAAATTTATCATGGTTTTCATGTTACATTGTCATCGTATCTTTAAAACAAGAGTTTAAGTCTACACAAAATTGGCAGAGCTTAATCTCGAGTAGGTCCAGTACTATCGGTTGTTGATGAAAAGAAATTATTTAGGTTTAAAGGAATTCTTTTATTCACTTTCTCTTCATAGCTGAAAGTTTATTTGTCAAAGGCTGGTGAGTAAAATCTCCTCCCGAGAAACTTATAAAGAAATTGTTTCAAAATGGCTGCCATGTCCCATTGTTGTTAACATAGGACCCAGGCCACAGGCTGGCTTCAGGCAAAAATAGCCTCTAATTCTTTATAGTTTGGGCAGGAGGAAGCTTTGGCTTCCCCTAGCAAAGATGGCCAATGCCTTCCATCGATCCCAATGGCAATTAACCAGCTGCCTTTACGGAAGGAGGAGACATAGGGAGGCATTGTGAGAACAGCAAAGAATCCTGTGGCACCTTATAGACTAACAGACGTTTTGGAGCATGAGCTTTCGTGGGTGAATACCCACTTCCTCAGATGCATGTAATGGAAATATCCAGGGGCAGGTATATATATGTGTGCTAGCAAGCAAGCTAGAGATAACGAGGTCAGTTCAATCAGGGAGAATGAGGTCCTGTTCTAGCAGTTGAGGTGTGAAAACCAAGAGAGGAGAAACTGGTTCTGTAACCAGCCATTCACAGTCTTTGTTCAATCCTGAGCTGATGGTGTCAAATTTGCAGATGAACTGAAGCTCAGCAGTTTCTCTTTGAAGTCTGGTCCTGAAGTTTTTTTGCTGCAGGATGGCCACCTTAAGGTCTGCTATAGTGTGGCCAGGGAGGTTGAAGTGCTCTCCTACAGGTTTTTGTATATTGCCATTCCTAATGTCTGATTTGTGTCCATTTATCCTTTTCCGTAGAGACTGTTCAGTTTGACCGATGTACATAGCAGAGGGGCATTGCTGGCATATGATGGCGTATATTACATTGGTGGATGTGCAGGTGAATGAACCAGTGATGGTGTGGCTGATCTGGTTAGGTCCTGTGATGGTGTCGCTGGTGTAGATATGTGGGTAGAGTTGGCATCGAGGTTTGTTGCATGGATTGGTTCCTGAGCTAGAGTTATTATGGTGCAGTGTGCAGTTACTGGTAAGAATATGTTTCAGGTTGGCAGGTTGTCTGTGGGCAAGGATTGGCCTGCCACCCAAGGCCTGTGAAAGTGTGGGATCATTGTCCAGGATGGGTTGTAGATCCTTGATGATGCGTTGGAGGGGTTTTAGCTGGGGGCTGTATGTGATGGCCAGTGGAGTCCTGTTGGTTTCTCTCTTGGGTTTGTCTTGCAGTAGGAGGCTTCTGGGTACACGTCTGGCTCTGTTGATCTCATAGACTCATAGACTCTAGGACTGGAAGGGACCTCGAGAGGTCATCGAGTCCAGTCCCCTGCCCTCATGGCAGGACCAAATACTGTCTAGACCATCCCTAATAGACATTTATCTAACCTACTCTTAAATATCTCCAGCGATGGAGATTCCACAACTTCCCTAGGCAATCTATTCCAGTGTTTAACTACCCTGACAGTTAGGAACTTTTTCCTAATGTCCAACCTAAATCTCCCTTGCTGCAGTTTAAGCCCGTTGCTTCTTGTTCTATCGTTGGAGGCTAAGGTGAACAAGTTTTCTCCCTCCTCCTGATGACACCCTTTTAGATACCTGAAAACTGATATCAGGTCCCCTCTCAGTCTTCTCTTTTCCAAACTAAATAAACCCAATTCCTTCAGCCTTCCTTCATAGGTCATGCTCTCAAGACCTTTAATCATTCTTGTTGCTCTTCTCTGGACCCTCTCCAATTTCTCCACATCTTTCTTGAAATGCGGTGCCCAGAACTGGACACAATACTCCAGTTGAGGCCTAACCAGCACAGAGTAAAGCGGAAGAATGACTTCTCGTGTCTTGTTTACAACACACCTGTTAATGCATCCCAGAATCATGTTTGCTTTTTTTGCAACAGTATCACACTGTTGACTCATATTAAGCTTGTGGTCCACTATGACCCCTAGATCTCTTTCTGCCATACTCCTCCCTAGACAGTCTCTTCCCATTCTGTATGTGTGAAACTGATTGTTCCTTCCTAAGTGGAGCACTTTGCATTTATCTTTATTGAACTTCATCCTGTTTACCTCAGACCATTTCTCCAATTTGTCCAGATCATTTTGAATTTTGACCCTGTCCTCCAGAGCAGTTGCAATCCCTCCCAGTTTGGTATCATCCGCAAACTTAATAAGCGTACTTTCTATGCCAACATCTAAATCGTTGATGAAGATATTGAACAGAACCGGTCCCAAAACAGACCCCTGCGGAACCCCACTTGTTATACCTTTCCAGCAGGATTGGGAGCCATTAACAACTACTCTCTGAGTACAGTTATCCAGCCAGTTATGCACCCACCTTATAGTAGCCCCATCTAAATTGTACTTTCCTAGCTTATCTATAAGAATATCATGCGAAACTGTATCAAATGCCTTACTAAAGTCTAGGTATATCACATCCACCGCTTCTCCCTTATCCACAAGGCTCGTTATCCTATCAAAGAACGCTATCAGATTAGTTTGACACGATTTGTTCTTTACAAATCCATGCTGGCTATTCCCTATCACCTTACCACCTTCCAAGTGTTTGCAGATGATTTCTTTGATTACCTGCTCCATTATCTTCCCTGGCACAGAAGTTAAACTAACTGGTCTGTAGTTTCCTGGGTTGTTTTTATTTCCCTTTTTATAGATGGGCACTATATTTGCCCCCTGTTTCCTTATTTCCTCATGCGGGTATTGTAGTTTTGAGAATGCTTGGTGGAGATTTTGTAGGTGTTGGTCTCTGTCTGAGGGGTTAGAGCAGATGCGGTTGTACCTCAGTGCTTGGCTGTAGACAATGGATCGTGTGATGTGCCCGGGATGGAAGCTGGAGGCATGAAGGTAGGCATAGCGGTCGGTGGGTTTTCGATATAGGGTGGTGTTAATGTGACCATGACTTATTTGCACCGTGGTGTCTAGGAAGTGGACCTCCCGTGTAGATTGGTCCAGGCTGAGGTTGATGGTGGGGTGGAAGCTGTTGAAATCATGGTGGAATTTTTCCAGAGTCTCCTTCCCATGGGTCCAGATGATGAAGATGTCATCAATGTAGCGTAGATAGAGAAGGGGTGTGAGTGGACGAGAGCTGAGGAAGCGTTGTTCCAGGTCGGCCATGAAGATATTGGCATATTGTGGGGCCATGCGGGTGCCCATAGCAGTTCCACTGATCTGGAGATATATATTGTCATCAAATTTGAAATAGTTTGTGTAAGTATAAAGGCACAGAGCTCAGCAGCCAGCTGTGCTGTGGCATCATCAGGGATAGTGTTCCTGACAGCTTGTATTCCATCTGTGTGTGGGATGTTTGTGTAGAGAGCCTCTACATGCATGGTGGCTAGGATGGTGTTTTCTGGGAGGTCACCAATGCATTGTCGTTTCCTCAGGAAATCAGTGGTGTCGCGGAGATAGCTGGGAGTGCTGGTGGCATAGGGTCTGAGTAGAGAGTCCACATATCCAGACAGTCCTTCAGTGAGAGTGCCAATGCCCGAGATGATGGGGCGTCCAGGATTTCCAGGTTTGTGGATCTTGGGTAGTAGATAGAATAACCCTGGTCGGGGCTCTAGGGGTATATTGATTTCTTCTGGTGTTAGTGTAGGGAGTGTCCTGAGTAGATGCTGTAGTTTTAGTGTATTCCTCAGTGGGATCTGAGGGAAGTGGCCTGTAGAATTTGGTATTGGAGAGTTGTCTGGCTGCCTCCTTTTGATAGTCAGACCTGTTCATGATGACAATGGCACCTCCTTTATCAGCCTCTTTGATGATAATGTCAGGGTGGTTTCTGAGGCTGTGGATGGCATTGTGTTCTGCACGACTTAGGTTGTGAGGCAAGCGATGTTGTTGTTCCACGATTTCTGCCTGTGCACGCCGGCGGAAGCATTCAATGTATAGGTCCAGGCTGTCATTTCGACCCTCAGGAGGAGTCCATGTGGAGTTCTTTTTCTTGTGCTGTTGGTGGGAGGGCACCCGTGTATCAGTGCACTGTTCAGTGTTGTCCTGGAAGTATTCTTTGAGTCGGAGACGGCGAAAGTAGGCTTCCAGATCGCCACAGAACTGTATCATGTTGGTGGGGGTGGTAGGGCAGAAAGAGAGTCCCCGAGATAGGACAGACTTTTCTTCTGGGCTGAGTGTGTAGTTGGATAGATTGACGATATTGCTGGGTGGGTTAGGGGTACCACTGTTGTGGCCCCATGTGGCAGGTAGGAGTTTAGACAGCTTACAGTCCTTTTTCCTTTGAAGAGAGGTGAAGTGAGTAATGTAGATCTCCTGTCTTATTCTAGTGAAGTCCGTTTGTATAGAAGTTTGGTTATTAATGAGAGTCTCCAGGTTGGAGAGCTCTTTTTTGATGTTTTCCTGTTTGCTGTATAGGATGCTGATCAGGTGGTTCCTCAGTTTTTTTTTGATAGAGTATGACATAATCTCTCACTGTGGTCTGTGTAGTATGTAGATAGCAGTGGATTTTTTACCTTTAGTCCATTTGGTATGATGTCCATCCGTTTGCATTTGGAAAGGAAGATGATATCTGTCTGTATTTGTGCAAGTTTCTTCATGAGGTTGATGGATTGTGAGAACAGTTATGTTTGGGAGGTAAAATCCAAGAACAGGGAGGGAAACTGGAGGAGTGTTTATGTCCAGGGGAATGTGGAGGAGAATCTGAGGGGCAGGAGACAGATGTGGGCACATGAGGAAGAATGAGGGGGAAGGGAGGACAAATATGGGAGAGGGGGGCATGAAAGGAACAGAAGACTGAGATAGTCACTGTTGTGATCGGGAAGGGAATGTGGAAGGCTATAATGTCAGCTTTACCAACCAGTAGAGGGTAAGTAGTGGCTTTCTCCCTCCAAGCAAACATGAGAGAGTCTTACGTTTTGCATTTAAGGTTGAATTTTGAATCTGAGATATTGTGCACAAATTGTGGATAAGGAAGCTCCTGGTTATGTTTTCCTCTGCCTTCTGATATTTGAACAATAATTTTTCTCTTAATTGTGTTATTTTTTGTCAGTCTCATGATGTTTCGGAATCTGATTCCAGATGTATGCATGGTTGCTTGTCAATACTGCATCTGTCACCCTCCTTCATTTCTCCCACTGCAATTTCTGATTCTCTGTTCACCCCCAATCTCCTCAGCCGCAGAATCGAGACCAGTAGCAAACTTCCCATGGACTGTGATAAAATAGTTCCGCCAGTGGCAAACTGTGGGAAGTTTGACAGATCCAGAGGCTGTTCAGTAATGGAGCTCAGAATTATGCTTCTCTGGGGAGCTTGCCTGCCTGTTTCCCTTTCTCTTTCATGTCCTAGGACCTGGAAAGCTACAGAGGGAGGCTCCTTTTTGGTGGACCATTGGAAGTTTATTGGCCTGAGAGAGCCATCTGTTATCATTCCAAGTTTGGGTGAGCCTGGAAATGAAGAAAGAAGTATGGATTTGCATGTTGATGTTACAGTCAATGTTTAACCATTTAAAAATAAATTAAATTAAAAAACTTTTTGAAACTGTTAGAATTGCTAACACAACCACAAAAGCAAGGATGTGAAAATTTATTTGCCCACCAGTGTATAATATCTACTCCTCCACCCACAGGCATACACCTTTCCACTACTGCTATTGTACACCACAGCCGTAATGGTTTGCTCTAAGGATTCCAGCTTTCCAGCACCCACTTTACTGTGCTGTTGCCTCCAAATACATTATACTACTACACCAAATACCCACAAGTAATACTGTTGAGAGTGGGTTAAGTGATGAAGAGGATGTGGAGAAAGGGAAAATTGAAGGGCAAACTCATGTTTAAAAGGGGTATATTTTAAAAATGGTGAACAAAACTAGAACGCTGGTACTACCTGGGTCTTACTGGAGAAGTTTCTCGTAAGTTTGTGCTTCCTGTAGCTGGAATGGAATGAGAAACTTAACTTTACATTTGTGGTATTCTGGGAAGTGCAGTTCAATAGCAGTTTATTGCTGTTATATATGTTTGTGATGTGGTAAATTAAAATATGCTGGTGGTTTTACCTGGATAATTGCATCACATGTGAGTAAGTTGGGAGTTCGTTCTTTTGCATGGAGAAAGCTGTTAAATCTTTTGAGTGGGGGCTTGGCTCAACCTATAAAAAGGGCTAATCTAAGCAACCTGGAGGCCTCTCTCACTGGGGCCTAAAACACAACTGTTTCATTTCTTCAAATGTAGAGAGAGGAGGAGACCATGACTTCACAGGTATATTCAGGCTTGGCTAATAAGTCTAGTCTTTGGGCAAGTAGCTTTTGGGTAAATTTTTCAAGCATTTACTAGGATTACACACCAGTATTTTCCTGTTGTGGTTGAACATATCTTGAAATTACCTTATATGCAATAATGGGTTGTTGTGAAGATGGCCTTAGAGGAAAGGGAGTCTAACACTTTTAGAACAAAGAGATTAAAAGATTTCAGGTGTAGGAAGTGGAAAGAGTATTCAGATTGTGCTTTGTCCAGTTAAAAATAGCACCATACAAATAGAACTATCTGTACTTGATTAGACTGAATGCTGTGTTCACAGAAAAGCAACACAAGTTTTTGTATTGAAACTGAACATTTTTGTGGCATTCTTAGTTAAAACTAAGTAATTCAGAGAGACACAAATGAAGAGCATTTGATTCCTTGTTGTAAGACACTTTCTAGAATGAGATATAAGACTGGAGAGAGAGGTACTGCCTACATTTTCTGACCCAAGTAAATTTAGGAGCATTACACTTTCTGAGATAATCTTGCTCATCTGAAGGCTTCATAAGTGTTTTTTGTATTTCTAATTCAGCTCTGTTTTTATTTTTAGGAGAGTAGAGTTGTATTTAAAATGGAAGTTGACATAAATGGAGAGACCAGAACTACCATAGCTACGCTTCCCTTACCTATTGCAGAGGTGAGTTCCACAGGCAAAGTGGAAACAGAGAAACCTCGATGCTCCAGCACCCCATGCTCACCAATGCGACGGACTGTTTCAGGTTATCAGATCCTTCACATGGATTCTAACTACTTGGTTGGCTTCACAACTGGTGAGGAGCTCTTGAAATTAGCCCAAAAGTGTACAGGAAGTGAGGAAAATAAAGTGGAAGCTGTGCCCACCGTACGCTCCAAACAACTTGATTCAGGACTTACACGTTCCTCACGGTTGTACAAAGCTAGAAGTAGATACTACCAGCCATATGAGATCCCAGCTGTAAATGGAAGGAGGAGAAGACGGATGCCCAGCTCAGGGGATAAATGCACTAAGGCTTTACCATATGAACCCTACAAGGCACTTCATGGTCCTCTGCCTCTTTGTCTCCTCAAAGGTAAGAGGGCTCACTCTAAATCCCTGGACTACCTCAATTTAGACAAAATGAACATCAAGGAACCTGCTGACACAGAAGTGCTACAGTACCAGCTCCAGCACCTTACCCTAAGAGGGGACCGTATGTTTGCTAGAAACAACACATGAATTACCATGTGGAAATTAAAGCCAACTCCTGGTAATTTCTTCATTGCTGCAAAAATCCACTGTTGGACTGTGTACATGACTGTCCACATTGTAAGTGGGTTGTATCAGCTAAGTGTTATCAGAACGTTATTTACTGAATACAGTTTTGAAAACTCAAAATGTCACAAATATTTGGAGGGAAACTGAAGAAAATCTGACTGCAATTGGTGGACATTTCTTTGGGACGCTTTTTAACAAAGAAAAGGCTTTTGTACAGATATCTAGTATTTACAGTGATTTGACACTCAGAAATTGGTGATGGTGTCTACTTAGTTGTTGCTAATTTGGCTTGCTGTTGGAAGTTGCTGTTGAATAAGCATCAAGTTCTTTTGTCATTTTCTGTACTTTACAATAAAATGTATGTATGGTAATGGTTTGTTCTACAGAAAAGAATGTGAACCTGGCTGAATTGGATCACTTGTTATTTAAAACAATCTAGTTTAAACATTTTGAAACTGGATCTGCGCTATAAAAAAGTTTCACTGATGCAAATGAACAAAGGTTTATTTTTACTTAAAATTTATTTAACAGTTATTTTTTAGTTGCACATGAGAATAGTTGCTTTTTCTTTTGTTTTAAAAACTTTGGTTAAATAAGTATTTGGAATATTTAAAAAAAACATTCTGGAAGTAAATATTTTCATTAAATTGTAAGGTGATTTAGTGTAATACATTTTGGAAGTTTTACATTGTCTTGACATATAAAAAAGGACCCACTATAGATCCAATATATAGACTAGAATGTCTACATCAGAAAGTAGTATTGAATGAAATTTTTGATTTTTAAATCATTAATTATATTACATTTATACTAATGGAAGATGTTAAAAACACAGCTTTAGCACTGCTCTAGAAATTCCAGTTATTTGCAGCACCAAACACTTTTTTTTAAATTAAAAATCCAGATGCCTGACTTTAGTTTGAAGGCATAGAGTGCTTCTGTAGCAGCCTTAAAGTGCTGAATCTGGATGTAACAATTTATATCAAATACACTGGCTTAATTTGTTGCTTAAGAAATCATGTCCAACCATGACAGGAAATGCAGTTTTAACTGCTGCAAATTTAAATATATTTGGAAAATATATAGCTTGCCTTTGTAAAAGTACTATTTTTCATTCTTTGTCTTTTTTTAAAGGTGCAAGTTATTACTGAGGCAGTGTGCAACAGTGCTTGGTTTTGCTCAGTAAGTTATTCAGAAGTTAAAGATTTAAATAAGCACCATGTCTGTGAAGTAGAAATAATTTTTAATTGGTCAGTCATCCCTGGCACAATTCTGATTTTTTTTCGGAAAGAATGGAAAGCACTAGTGCAGAATGTGTGTTGTGGAAAAATAAGAATTCTTTTCTTTCTTTCACTTACTCCACGGTTGTATTTGGCTGCAGTAAAGAGCCTGTGGATAGTTTGCATTCTACTGATTTGGTTGATTTTTTTATTTTAAAAGGTCTGTTAGGAATCTTTACAGCTGATGTATATTTTAAAGTAAACTGCACCTCTGTAAACTTATTGTATTGAAGAATGATCTCTAAACTATTCCTATATAGACCCTAGTTTCGCAAACAGAATACTGTCAGATGCCAAAGAGAGTTGGGTTTTATGTTTAATGATTAAACATCACTATTTATTGATTTTTACCCTATGAAACTGTATTTCTGGCTATGAAATAAAAGGATGATGTAAATATATGTTGTGTAGTTCTTTGATGTGCAGAAAATGGGAGGACACTGATGGATAAGTGTTTCAAAACCGTAAGTCCTGTGTTAGCTTGGGACTGCATGAAGCATTTAGACTCCTGAGGACTGATTTTCAGAAAGTTGAATGTGCAATTGTAAGTATGCTTTTGTCCATGCTGTTGCTGTAGTTGTATGCTATGCATACAGGCTGGCAGGGGATGTGCGTGGCCAAATGCCAAGGTGAAATATTAAGTCAGTGCATGCATCTACCTGTCCCTTTGCTCATGCAAACAACAGATGTATGTGTTCATTCATGGTAATGGTGTATGCCAATTAGGCATGCAATTGTACATGCCTTTGTACATACATAATTGAATTCCTGATGCTTTGAGAATCCTCTCAACCAATGAAATTCTCAGTCAAGGTTTCAGGGCACATAAAGTAGCTCTTAAATTTACAAGAAAGCAAAGCCTCAGCCCAGTGAAATCCATTGCTGTCTTCTTGCTTCCCTGGTGCAGTATCTGCCACTAAGGTCCTTAAACTCTAAAGATGCATTGAAATAGAATCTGAACAATTCTGAATCAGCCTGTGAGGATCTCACTTTCATATCTTGAATATAGAGCTTCAGTCTATAATAACCTATCATTACAAAAAGAATCTTTAAGTGGGCAAAGTCTTTTCTGTAGCAGTACAAACAAGAGCAGAGCCGAAAGGGTGGCAATATGACACTTATTTCTGCCGTGTGCAGGGCCAGCAAAACAAAAGTAACTTCATGATAAACTATGAATGCTTGGCTAATTTACTGGTGTACTGAGACCAGCCTTAAATTCTTGGGAGTATTACAGGGCTTTGTGAAGCCTAGAGAAACAATGGTTTCACTTAAAGCAGAGTTGACTTAGCATATTCAGGGAAGTAAATTGGTGTTTAAATATGTACATACAAATTCTGATACATAGTGTGCAGACTAATAGTTGCTATAGGAAATAATTTTAAAACAGCTTAGAATTCAGTTTTTCCCTTCCTAAATTCCAATTTGATTCAAGATATCAGCCAACCAGGCAAAAGAGATACATACATATGTAAAAAAGAACTTACTCAAAAGCCTAATCAAACCAAAACACTTGCAACACGCTATGAATTTTGCCAAACTCTGGCTGTAGCAGACAGAGGTTGAGGTCCTGGCCTCATTGAAATCAGTGGAGGTTTGTCAGTGTCCTTGATGGATTCAGGAGTTCACCCCAATTTCTGAGGCTCAACTGAGAATCTCCTGCTACTGACCTCTGAAATCAGTTTTCAAAAGCAGACCCACCTAACCAGACCTCAAGTGTAGCAGCAGCACATAAGGAAGGAGGCAACCTTTTAAAGAACTGTTGCAGACCAGAGCTTTAAAGACTGTCTTAAGCATCTTGAATTTCACCCAGAAATGACTAGGTAGTGAGTGTGATATACAAAACACACATGTTGGGGCACTTTGAGAGGAACTCGCAGCTTTCAGCACTAGCTGAAGCTTCCACAAGCTCTTCAAGAACTCTGGCCTTGACACCGCCTCTACATCACTGGCTTCCCCTTTTCTACCACATGAAGCATAAACTACTTGTCATTTTTTAGGCCCTTTGTGTCCTATTTCTGCCTTTCCTATTGTATGTGCCCTTAAGCCATTCACGTCCCACTTCTGTTGCACCAGAAATACCAGACCTTATTGTCACATTTATTGTCATTTGTCACATTTTCCACCAAGAACCATTACGCCTTCTCCCATGCTGCCCTTCATTCATGGAAGGGAACACCCAATAAAGAGCCACTACATTATCCTCCTCCAAATAGCTCCTTAAAACCAGTCTCTGGTGTGATATGTACAAAACACTTGTCAATGTTAATTGTTGTGCTGTAGCCTCTGTTTATAACTAGTAATTGTTTTATTTTTACCTTGTGGTACTTTGTGCCCTATTCCACCCCATATTTGTTTGTTGTATTTGCCTGTTATGTCTCATCTTGTACTTAAATTGGAAGTTTCCTGGCAGAGAACCATCTCTTCATTGTATTTGGCTTGCACAATGGGACCCCAATCATTTGTACTGTTGTAGTGTCTAAACTGTTATAAGTAGAACTAAGTTTAAAACTGTAGCATATTAGAACACAGTTGTTTAAGAAGGAGAATGAAGAAGGTAGCAGAGATGGATGATGTGAAGTGCTGTGGCTGTAATATCACTGCATGTTGATTAAGGATATGCTATGCTTATATTACATCCTGTATTCTGAATATACCATTTTGATCATTGGAGAGGTAGAGTGAAGAAAAGCAATTGCAATTTTAAAGATGATGACTAGAGAGGATCAGAAAGATCTAGACCTGGAAGAAGTAGAGAAAATCCTAGTGATAATGGAGAAGAAGCCATAATAGCTAGAGAAATATGAGCTGATAAAAACAGATCAGTCTCAGAAAAGTTAGGTCATGTCAAAAATTGGATAATTGCTTTTGAAGAGATGATAATAATGCTGAGAGCACAATGCTATGGACTGGTTAAATCTAATTGGGTTTCAAAATGTGTTTTTGATGCAGAGAGAAATAATAGATAGAACTTAAGCTTGAGTCCATGGCAAAAGTGCTAAAAGTAAAAAGAATTCAGCAGGCAAGGGGTGAGGGAGGTGAATTGTGAAATACTATGAGGGTCAGTATGACAGTGAATACTTCCAAACGCATGACTGCAACAGTGTCGCTAATGTTGTTTCCAAGTTTTGCTGATGACACCAGAAGCAACAGACCAGAAAACATAAAGGAACATAGTCAAATCCAAGAATCCTAGATCTCCGGAAAGTTTGCCTGGGTTAAGTATAAATTTAAAGTAAATTTCACATATAAATGCTGGGAGTAAGCAGAATATAAACCGAAGAGAAACAACCAATAACAGTTGAAAGGGAGGAATGTAAAAGAGAACAAGCAGAATAGGAAAAAATTCTCTTGGAGAGGTGAATGGTCTTAAACTAAACACTGAATGTTTCTTGGAAGTATTAAATAGAAAAAGTAAATCTGAGAAGAAAATGCAGCTATTAAAAAAGAAAATGGAAAAGAGGCACCTATCTAGCTCTAGAAAGCTAAGGCAAAGATAGCCAAAACCAAAGCTATACGAGGTAGTAGTAACATTCAAAAAGATATAGAAAATGTGTAGGCAAAATGTTCTAAAAGAGGGTGTGTAGATAATAGTGATTAAATTGGTGAGGCATTTGATAATGTCTCATGTCACCACTGTCTCCTGGGATTTATTCCAACATTCCAAATCTCTAGAAGCTTCAAACAAATACTCTTTCCCTTGCCAGAGAAATGTTACACCATTCTTTCTTACTCTAAAGATAGAATGCCTACTCTCCATCCAATTACCCAATCCCAAGCAAGAATTAGATTGTTTTCTTAGTGTCTGCTGGTTCTCCAGGGCTAGAAACAGGAGCCTTTTCTCCTGTAAGATCTTCTGTAAAGTCATCACATTTTTATGTATGGAAATACTATTTAAGGTCATTTTTGGAAGTCTTTAATTTGTTTTAATTTTTCCCTTCTGAATCCTGTGCAGTTTGTACTCATAGTTACTAAGGCACCAGGATTTTTGGGTGGTGATATATAAGAAACAGAGCCATGGAACATCATGGATTCATAGAAAATTATTCAAAAAGCTCCTTACATCATCTTAGAAACTCTTATACCCAGAAGGTTTATTTAAAACCTAAATGTGCACAGCAGTATTGCTTAAAGTGAAATTCAACAAAATTCAAGTCCTCATTAAGCAATTCCTTAGAATCCTCCTTAGGCATGGCACACTAATGCCTTCAGCTAGGCAGTATGAGGAGAGTGATTAATCATATTCATTTCCTTGCCTGTAATTTTGTCTTTCAGTGGGAAAATGCCCTGCTTCACAACGTGTCCTGGTTTATTGCATTTGGCAACTTTTGAACATCTGGTTGCATAGTGGTGGTAATTGAGTCTCGATGTTTTTGGTTAGAGAGAAAATGACAAATTTTGGTTTTTATTTATTTATTTATTTATTTTATTTATGTTTGATGTGGAAGGGTAAGTTCAGCCTGATGTTTCAATATCTGATCTGTTTGTTGTAAATTTTATTCATCTTTTTCTTAGCTTTGGCAGTATGGCTTAGGAAATAATGTAATTGAGGCACACTTGTGGAAGGAGCTGACAGAAATTGCACTAGCAGGGAAGAGGACCCTCTTGTTCAGCTCCAAGACTTGGAAAAGCCCATCAGCAACAGACTCATTCAGGGAAAATTAAGTGACAGGTAAGGGCATGAATGTTACCATGTTTGAGTCACCTCTGTAAAAATGAGTGGATGAAATCACCCAAGGAAACTGGAGCAAAAGGAGGAGGGGGCCAAAGGGGGAGCACTGTGGGAGACCCCCTCATCTTCTTGGGAGAGTGGGAGGATTCACCAAGAAAAATGTCAAGTGAAAGGCTAGAGAGGTAAGAAGATGAATTGGAGGTGCGGGGCAGGATCAGAAGACAAGAGTTTCAGGAGGAGGGTATGATCACAATGTCAAAAGCAGCAGAGAGATGTCAAGGATGAAGTAGAGGCCCGAGGTTACACCAGGGAGAGGTTGATCAGATGTTAGTGGAAACAGTTTCAGTTCAGTGGAGAGGACAGAAGCCAAGTTGGAGGGGGCTGAGGGTAGGGGTAGATGGGAGGAACTTGAGGTTATGGCTGTACTGCGCTCTCAGTAAACTTGGAGGAGAAGGGGAGAAAAATCTGAAATCACAGGAAAAAACCAATAAAAAAAATCAGTCAGCTGAATACTTTTGCACACACCATTTGAAAAAGAAGTAACATATACCTGCCCCTCAACACTATAAGGGTGGCTTGAAGCTCTGGTCTGTGTGCATGGGCAGCTGGCCCAATTGTTACACACTTGTTCATTGATAATGCCAAAAATATAAGGAGCAATCTGAGCAATGAGAAGAGAGAAACCATACAAATTTTATACTATGCATTTTTATTAGATAGCTTTGGTTTAAAAGTTATTCCCAAATATGTCTATGTATTCCAGCATAAGTGTGAAATATAGCATGTTGAGATTACAAACCCTTTACACTAGCTTTGTAACCCAGTCTCTTTTTAGCAAGATTCTTGCCTGCTCTAAATCAAGGTGATCAGTTATTTCTCTGAAGGTCATGGAAACCTGAGTGCTGAAACATGCCAGAATTCTGAAACTAGTTTTAGAAGCTTGAGCGTCTTATTAAAACCTGAGGAGGCCATGATTTTTCTGTAGTACTGTGCATTAACCTATTTTTCTCACACGTACAAAAAATCTCTAACAAAAGTGTTAGGAACTGAGATGCTTTTAGCATTCTATTTCAGGATGCAATACCGCAGTGGCTGAAAAGCTGCACTGTGTGAGCTACCATCTGCAAATGGATAAAAGTACAAAGAGAGGGATAGAGTACCATAGTGCTGGATCTGGCAGAGCCTACCAGAAGTAGGATTAAATTAAGGATATGAGGTTGGAGAGAAAAGAGCAGGGAAGTGTAAGCAATGTAAGATTATTTTCTTTAACACCTTAGTTCAATGATTTAATATTTCTGATTGAGAGCAACTTGCTTAGAATTTGATGAAGGAAAATGTGGGTCTAAATCAAGGGACAATTGTGAAAGGTGTCCAGAACAACAATAATTTTATAAGTAATTAAATCCACTGAAAATTTCAAACTGTCTTTCTATATTAGTGTTTTTCTATAGCATTTCTCACCATAGTATTTAAGGTGCTCCTTTTAATTTTTATCAGAATCTTTCACATAATTCAATTTATTTTGAATAATTTTATTTTGAACAGAAAAAAACCAAACCACCTTAGGCTAAATTGGGGGGCGAGTGGGAAATGTTAACCATGAAATCTATTAAATTTGGGTGGGGATAGTCTTTCAAACAAAGGATGGCAGCCTCCATGCTTGTCATTTTAAAAGCAGAACTGAGCAAAAAAGGTCTGTGCTGTAGGAAACTGAGGCAGGACAAGAGGATCTGAAAAAACAGTTCCCATCTCTAATTTCTGTGAGACAGTCATCTTTTAGAGGTAATCAAGCAGTTCATAAAATCCAGTCCATGATTAAACATTTCAAAAGTGTCTTTCAAAGGCTAGATTATTTAGAAGTTCTCATCAGTTAGATCAGTTATCGCATGCTAGCTTCTCATATTAGTTTTTCTGTTGGTCTGATAATACCTGGGGCATTTCAGCAGCAATAAGCCTGAGCTAAAAATAGCACCCTTTAAAATTTCTTCAAAAGCTAAATAGCTGCATATGAAAGGAAGGAAATATAGAGTGTTCTGAGTCTTAATGGTGAAATTACAGAGTTCAGAACAAATGTCTAAAAATACTATTTTAAGATGCTTTCCCTTAAAAGGTGACTTTGGAGTTTGATATTCAAATCCGGAAATGGAGGATTAGAAAAATAGAGCACCATATGGCCTAGATCGGTATCTTGTCAGACTATCTCGCAAGCTCAGCTGAATCCAATCCAGTCAGCACTTCATGGAGAGGTTTCCAAGGAAGTTCCAAGAGTTGCAGAAAGTGGTGGTGGTGATGATTCAGTCAATAGGTGGCACTCTCCCTTTAAATCAGCAATGAAGCAATGCCCAAGAATGATGGTGCGGAAAGTAGAGGAGACACTGCTGCTAGCTGATCCAAAGTAAAACTTGGGTTGCTAAAGACCTCATGCCACTTTTAGCAAGATTAGAGGGGTTCACCCCAGTTACCTAGCAAACATCCAATGTGGGTAGGGAAACTGAAGTATTGGCATGTCCATGTGTTCAAAAATCATAAATCAGGCCCTCCAAAACCATGCAATTGGCTGAAAATCATGTTATTTAAAAAAAATAAATGAGAGGGGAGCAGTTTTATTTGCTTCCTAGTTTTGGAGCCTTTAAAATTCTCTGGATTCATGGTATCAAGTTTTTCTCTGCTGTCAGGAAGGCTAGAAACTTTTTATATTTTAAATGAAAAACTTAGATTATTATGTAATCTCTTGATTCCAGAAGCTGGGATTTTACCAAATGTTGTAGAGACTCAAAATGAAATCATGAGAGTTGGGAATGCTGAGACTGGGAACTGTGTTCCGCCTTCTTCAATTCTCCCTGTAGTTTCTATATGATATTTTTAATTTTCTGTCCTTACCTACTGTGTTGCTGTGAAACAGCTACTGGTTTCACCTTAGAGGTGACGGGTGGATTTCTGTGAAGGATGAAATGCTAATTTACATATCTGTCTCTGAAACACTTCTGTGTCCTTTGGTTTGAGGGTGCTATGTAAACAAGCATTATTGCTATTACTGTTATCAGTAATTTGAACAGTTCTGCCTCAAAGTAAAAGGGTGGTGGTTGTTTTTTTAAAGTTAGTATGTAAGTAGGAAGCACGCTTCCTCAGTTAGAGCCTCGTCCTGCTTCCATTCAAGTCAATGGGAAAATGCCCATTAACTTTAATAGTGCAGGATTGAAACTTTATAAAGTGAAGCTGTAATCCTCCATTTTGATAGCAGTCCTTCCAACAGCTGCAGGTTTCCACCTCCACTGCTTTGTAATGGTTTCACTGATTAAACAAGCAGAGCTTGAGCCCAAAGGCAAAACATTTCTGGAACAAATGAGATTCTTTCTAGAGAGCAATTTTCAATAGAAAAACTTTACCTCAGCTTTATACATTTCAAAAATGTGTTTATCTGTGACTTAGAGAGACAAGGTGGGTGATGTAATATCTTTTATTGGACCAACTTCTGTTGATGAGAGATACAAGACTCACTTACAGAAGTTGGTCCAATAAAAGACGTTACCTTACTTATCATACTTCTCTAATATCCTGGGACCTACACGGCTACAACTACACTGCATTTAGCTGTGATTTGTCTGTCACAAGGCATTCTTTTGGGGACTTGAGGCTCTTCCCTGCCCCCGTAACAGTGTACTGTTTGAAAAGAGAGAAAACCTTTCATTGACAGCAGTTAACACTTAATACTGATTTGTAAAAGTACTGCCCATGAAATATACAGCAGTTTTATATCTGGTTAATGAGCTAGAATGAAGGGAGAGGTGGTGTCAAATATAAGAGGAAAAACCTCCTTCAGCACTCTGAAGGAAGGGTGTGTGGCGGGGGGGGGGGGCGGTGCGCACGGACGCGTGTGTGTGAGAGAGTGACTTTGTATGGGTGATCTTGAAAGTTCACCTTTAATCCTGATCTGGGGGGGCATAATCCTGACTGGTCAAATGATACAAGTTTAAATTTCCTGTGAAGGAAAGATCAGTAATGCACTATTCACTGGGACGATCTCAACATAGTGAATAATCATTCTGATTTAAAGCTCCCATTGAGATTGAGTGGTTTGTCTGATGGGAAGGCTGAATCTGTCCTTAATCAGCCTGATAAAATGACATCACCAGGACACTATAAATTGTCAAAAAGTTTAATGTCCTTTATCTGAAATGCAAACTTAATCCTGAATTTGGACAAACGGAAACACAGACACTGCTTGATATATTGTCTTTTCATAGTTCTACGAATTTTATTTACATACATCGCTATTAGTCTCTAAAGACCAGTGCAGCTGAAAAAACCCTTTTGGGTTATAATGTTGTATTATGGCATTATTGTTCAGTGCTAGAGTATTGACAGCACTTCCATCGTAATCCTCTACCTTCACAGGATTTTGATTGTGTCTAAATGTGAATGAGCATGTTTACGCTATTGGATAAAGAATGTACATTTTAAAATAATATATTACAATGTATTTTAATGGATTAGCAAAGTCTTTGTTGTTTGAGTTTTTGTGTACATTACATACTTTAAATGAATTTATATTAACATATATTTAGGTAGGAAAATGGTATATTTCTTTTGGTAAAATCTGTGGACTATATTTTCCTCTTGCATGTTCGTTTTTCCTGCTCAGGGAGAAGACCTTGTGAACTTCAGCTGGTGAAGTTTCATGCTGGTTGCTCTACTAGAATAGAGCGAGTTTGACCCTGTCTGTGGAACAGACAGATGGGACACACCGCCTAACCAACTGTCATTGGCTAACTTCAGTATGGCAGCACAATGGTAGCCATATATAGTCTTCTGGTGTTCATGTTGCTTCAAGCTCTGTAGCTACAGAATTACAGATGCCAGCTGAAATTCACTTTGTCTTTGTATGAACAGTGGCTTGGACAACTAAATCACTGGCTAGAAGCTTTAGGCATTTCCATAAACATTGATAACCTTGTAGGAGTCTCTTATGACAAATAATTAAAGAGTAGCAGGCACTACAAATACTTTTCAGGCACCTGACACTGTACTGCTTTTTCAGGTGAGATGGTATCTTCACCTACATCTTCTAGTTCCCACTCCCAAAATGCCATTGGATTGGAGGGATCTCTTTGATTCTGATGGGGCCAGTCATCGTCTTCTAAAGTCTGTTTTGAAGTTCTCATTTTAAGAGGTCTTCAAGCTATCCTGGCCCATTTAAGAACTTTTCCTGGCTCATGAGTTGTTAGTCAGCCAAGGAATACACTGCCCCTCACCAAGGATGTCAGAGGCTATGATGTGCATGCCCTATATATCGTGTCATTCCCTATGGCTCCACTGCTATGCAAGACAGCACAGTAAAGTGGATGATGGGACTCCTTCCACCCTTTGGAAGGGAGCAGGCTTGGGAAACATCATAAAAGTTAAAGTGGTTTTAAGTGGCTACCTTTTGAGAGGGAAATGCAAAACAGAAAGCAGCTTCCACTGCAGTGGAGCTCAGGAGAACTCATTAATATTTCATGGATTTTGCAGCCATGGAGTCAAAATTAGGCTTAAAATAGCTGAGAGTAAGTAAGGACTTGTAGGTGCTATTCTCTGGTAATTAATTTTTACAGCAAGAATCCAGGACCAGCTCACGCAAACACTATAATTATGCAACAAAGGGTTAAAAGAAAGAGGAAATATATTTTTTTTCTACTGGTGGGTCAGTTGAAATCTGTTCCATAGTTTATACGTTAAAAAACAACAAAACCATACAAAAACAACAACAACAAAACCCAACAATTTGGTGCTCTGTACCTTTTGCTAAAGCCAGGTTTAGCACCCAAATTGTTTGGAGCTACATCAGGTTTTGTTTAGCACTTTGAACACTGAGTGGGGGAGTGGGAAGTAACATGGACTGAGAGATGAAGCTGTTTTGTAGACCAGTATCCTGTTAATAATTCATCCTTCTCACATGGGGCCGTGATCTGCACATTCTAAGCAATGTAAGGAACCCTGTTGAGCATGTATGCATGATTTAACCTGTAATATTTTTGGTTGTTTTACAAGATTTGTTATGGACGGAAATGGGTATGCAACTGGTGCATTTCTTCCTATATAACACTGTGGGTCGCTAATATTGTATAGTGAAGCCTGAGTTTTTCCTCCCCCACTTAGATTGCTCATCCTTTCATGCTGAATTATACTAGCTTTATCTCAGCCCAGAAGTGAATAATATTGGAAACTTTGCACAAAATATGTTTGGCCATTTCTGAGTTGTGCATGGATGACAAATACTTTCCCCCATCTGTTCCAAACAAAAAGTTTGCACCTGAATAATTTGATGGCTGAAGATATTAACATGAACATTGGCTTGTATTCATCTTGTTGAGATCAAATAATAAGTTATCTTTGGAAAAGCTTGATTCATTAATTTTAAAGTTGAATTTAAAGTCAGAAATTTCACTTGTGAATTGGAATTGTTGTAGTCTGAATTTATACTAGACTGGGTTAGAATAATTGAGCTGTTGAATTGCTTTAGCTTTGAGATCATCTAAAATTTTAGTTTAGAGGAGCCCTTTAAAAACTTAGATTTTTTAGTTATGCATACATAATCAGATTCTACCAGTTTCTCCTATGTTCACATCAGGTATTTTTCATATATATAATTTAGAAATGGCTGTTACTAAAAAATTTAGAATGACTGGCTTGTTTAATAGACCTCCTTGATATATAAAGAACAAACAAAATTTGTATTAAAAATATCATTTTTATAGTTCTAAGCATATGAGCATTTTAAGCTTAGAAGTTTCTCAAATGTATGGTAGAATTTTGCTCTGTGTTTTTCTTAGTTTCCAAACTATCCACATGTTGAGTTGGCACAGAATTTCAGATGATTCAGGGCATAAGGATACTATGGTTAATAGGGATGTAAAATACTAAATGATTAAACGGTAAGCATTAGTCTTACCGGTTAACCACCCTAACCGTTAAGCTCCAGCCAGAGCAGCCCCAGCCACACGAGCCGGCCAGCCGGAGCATCCCCAGACCGAGCCCCGGGTTGGCCAGCCAGAGCAACCCCAGTCCCTCTCCCTTTAATCGGGTAACTGATTAAACAACATAATTTCAGTCACTTAAATGGTTAACTTTTAAAATGGATATTTACATCATTAATATTTAAGAGCAGAGCTGAGTTTTGAAGCACATTAGCGAGGGACATCCTGGCTTTAGGAGTGTACTGTTAAGGACATAGTGTTCTGGAAGTATCAAATGCAGTAGTCTAGAGCTAAGAATTTACAAGATCCTTTGGCAATCTTTCATAATTCATAGATTCAAAGACTGTAAGGCCAGAAAGGGTCATTATGGACTGACATTAGTCTGACTTCCTGTATAACATAAGCCAGAGAACCTGACCCAGTAATTCCTGCAACAAGCCCAGGACTTCTGGTTATGCTCTATCTTTTAGAAAGAGATCAGATCTTGATTTAAAGATTGCTAGTGATAGAGAATCTAGGTAAGATGTTCCAATAATTAATTATATTCACTCTTAAAAATTTGCACAGTATTTCTAATCTGAATTTGTCTAGCTTCAGTTTCCAGCCATTGGATTTTGCTGTTCCCCTGTTTGCTTGATTAAAGAGCCCTCAGCTATTGGAAATGTTTTCCCCATGATAGGTACTTATTGACTACAGTCAAGTCACCTCTTAAGCTTCTTTTGGATAAACTAAATAGATTGAGCTTCTTCAGTGTCAGGTAGGTTTTCCAGACATTGAGTCATCATTGTATCTTGTGGTGGGGTGCCTGCCCCACACTTGGTAAAGAGGTTTTAATGTGGGCCTGAGTGGCCAATTAACCAAACTGCTTGCACCTGGAGTGCGGGCCAGGCCTCATTAATGATTAAATCCAGCTCAGGAGGGGCTGGGTGGAGCAGAAAGGGATTGTAAGGAAAGACGGAGGAATTTTGCAGTTGTTCTTCTAGTAGTAGGGAGTGAAGAGACCTGTAGGGGCAGGAAGGCTCTGGCAGGGTGAGGACAAAGTCTGGGGAAAGGCTTGATGAGTAGTAGTCCAGGGAGGTGGCAGCAGGAACTCCTGGCAGGATGAACCTTGACTGCCCGTCTTAGGAATGCTGGACTAGAATCCAGTGTAGAAAGCGATCCTGGGTTCACCTACCAGCCCTGATAAGGTGGCATGAAGCCCCTGGAAAGGGGATATGGACTATTGGAAGTCCTGAGAAAAGGGCATGTCAGACCACAAGGTTAGAAAGGAGGGTGGCACACCAGGTGGAGGGATCAGTGATTTGTTTTTGTTGGACTTTCCGTTACCCTAGAAGGGGAAAGACAATGGTAACCTGGTCCAAGGGCTGAGTCATGAGAAGAAAGATTGCTGCAGGATCAGAGTGACTGTTAGCATCAGCACGGGGTGCTAGATGACGAAAGAGCGGCCATGCCCAGCCCCGAGGGGTGCCCTAGTGATGAGTCCATTTTTCCACACAACTCTTTTCTGAAATCTTTCCAATTTGCCCCTGTAATTTTTTAAATGTAGAGACCAGAAAAAGAACACAGTATTCCAGTAACGATCTCACTAATGCTGTATAGTATGGTCATACCACCTCCTTGCTTCTACTCAATATTTTCCTGCATATATATCCAAAGGTCTTATTAGCTTTCTTAGCCATTGCATTCATCAGGAGCTTGTGTTCATCTGTTTATGGACCATGGTCCCTATCAGAGCATGACTTACTAAACACCCTTGTAAGCGTGACCTATGTTCTTTATTCCTAGATGTATGGACTTAGATTTGGCTATTGTGTTAATAAATGTTTTACAGTGTATTGAAGCTCATGTTGTTCAAATGAGCTCAGTTTACCAAGTTATCCAGATTATTTGTTTAAAACAATGGAATTTAAGCTTTCCTGGAGAGTTAAGGAGTTGAGCACATACTTTCCTGAATTTGGGCCTAAGTGACTTCCTGAGTTGGGATGCTTTCCCTGAATCAGGGCCCCTGTGCTTGCTTTGACTAAAAAAGAAACAGAACCATATTTTTTAAATGACAAGGCTTGAAGAATATTTGAATAGTTGGAAGGAATGCAAAAGACAGCAGTGGGTTTACTGTTTGTTTTAACATGAAGAAGGGAGAGGAGAGCAATGAATGAATGATATAGTGCAGTGGTTTTCTAGGGGGTACATCAGCTCATCTAGATATTTGCCTAGTTTTACAACGGGCTACATAAAAAGCACTAGTGAAGTCAGTATAAACTAAAATGTCATACACACAAAATGCAAAAGTAAGCAGTTTTTCAGTAACAGTGTGCTGTGAAACTTTTGTATTTTTATGTATGATTATGTAAGAAGTAGTTTTTAAATTAAGTGAAACTTGGGGGTATGCAGGACAAATCCAACTCCTGAAAGGGATACAGTTGTCTGGAAAGGTTGAGAACCACTGATGTATTTCTCATCTTCTAAACTGGATGCAGTGCCAAACGCTGCTTGTTTTACTTATGTAAGTAGCTGTATTGAAGTCACTACAGATGTCAGTAAATTGAGTGGGATGTAGCTAAGTGTCTGTGTTACACAGTTGTGCAGTATGCATGCTAGATGTAAGGCTATGTTTAAAAAAATCCAAGTGTCTATCATATTATTATTATTTCTGCCATGTGCATGAGGGCACAGAGTTAAGGGGAAACTTTCAAATTTAATGCTAATTTTCCTGACCTTTAAATAACATTGTACAAATGCCAAGAGGGTTCATTTTACGGTGGTTCTTTTTGTTTTTGTTTGTATGCAGCATTATTTGATGCAGTATATGCTGAACCAAATTCCTCATTCACTTACACTTGTCTAACCACAGTGAAAGCACTTAGATTGCACAAGTGTAATTGAAAAACAGAACCTAGATCTCTGTTTTAATAATCACATTAAATACAAATACAATTTTTAAAAGTATGATAGCTGTTTTTTTTTTAAATCCTGTAAATAACATGGATGTTTTAACCTCAATTGCCAAAACCTAGAATATGCAAATTCAAGATTACCGCTGAGTTCATATTATAAGAAACAACAAACAAACAAAACCCCAAACTCTGAAAAGTGTGAACTGTGTATCTTTTCGTGTATTTGTGTGACTCAACTTCAACTTTGTATCCTTCTTTTGTCTCTTTGACTCTCAACCTTAATGTTATTAATGTATTTCTGTGTAATACATAAGGAGTATATCATTAGTGAATGCTTGCTGCATGGGATTGGGAAGGAGAAAGAGGAATCAAAACCAGTTTTCCTGCCAGATGTCAGAAAGAATTTATTTCTATTTTGCACTGTGATGTTGTTACATTGTTGACTCTCTCTGTCTGACTGCATCATCTAAAATCTGCTTGGAGTGTTATCTAGCATGCTGTGGGGAAGTCACACAAGGACAACAGCAATATGCAAGCCAGGGTTCTTCTCCAGCCCTCCAAGAACTGTCCATATGTGACTTTATTTATGAGGAGATATAAAAAATTTCTGATGAATATAGACTAAAATATATTGCTTAAGTTTTGAAATCTGTCTTTTTATGATTATGCTTTAAAACAAATTGTTAAGATGGTGAAGCACGACAATTTATGGAACTCTGTATTAGTGTTTATATTAGCAGTTTCGGGGTGTGGGATATTGTGTGAGTATTTATCTACATGTGTGCGTGCGCGCACACTGTGTGTGTATTCACATAATATATAGTAATATATTTAACTAAGTGGTGGCTTCTAGGTCTTTATATAGTTTTAGTGCTGTTCTGGGTATGATATAAAAACAGAAAAACCTCTGATTAGAGTTCAACATAAATTTCCTATTTTGTGTATCAAGGCTTAAAATATTACATTACTGGATTTTTATTAAAATTATACCAAAATATATCTTCATAATTCTTGATTATTTTAAAGTATAATACAGCAACTACTAACACATTATTTTTCATAATATCCACAGAAAAACTTCACTATTAATATGAAGGATATAGCTGGGTTGAATAGCATGAAGTAGTAGTTGGAAATCAGGTTATATTTTGTTCTCATGAAAATTTATATTTAGGTCATATTTTTTATTTCATGTCATTTACTAATATACATTCTGAGTTTAGTATAGGGGTTTTAACTGGGAATGGAACTATTTTGTAAATATATGTTACAGAAGAATACAGACTCTCTGAATATATTATAGGGTGCTCCTTGATCATGGTATTAGCTATTACAGATTTTATAGAAGTCTCAGTTTTGGCTTTGTGTTTGAATGCTTTGCTTCTTACTGGTTTCATTAGCTTTTGAAATTAGGTCATACCTATTTGAAAATGGACACTGCTATTACACTCTCTTGTATGTCTATAGATTGCAGGAAAAAAGCTACTGGATCTGTACACAGAAGTTTAAATGTACAAGATCCGCAGTATTTTTCAGGAGATCTGCAGCTAATGGTAAGTTAACAGGAATATAGAGAAATGCATGAATGGAGGAAAAATGAAGGCCACCTTTTTTTCCCAGAGTTAATCTTTCTCTCTTCATTTAGTGAAGTTCTGTGTCACTCTTATTCTCTATTAAATTTGTTTTGAGCGGGGAGGGAGAAACATTGTGGCCATAAAACTGTGTCTAGCTACTTTTATCCATTACTGTGTAGGTGTGCTATGAATTATGTAGAGTATGCTTAATAAATGGAAAATAATAGGTACATGGGTGTGGATTTTTAAATGTCAGAGGGAAACCATTTATTCCTGCTGCCCTTAAATCCTTATTACTCAGAGTAGTCCCACTGAATTACTGGAAGGACAAGAATTTTGAATAAACTAAGTGTGAGTGATATACACACTCATTAAAAAGTATGGTCTTCCATTACTTAAAGGGAACTGTGTGTGTCATGCTTCGTTTACTCAAAGCTCCTGCTCTTCCAATGCCCAAAACATCTCATGTTTCTATATATCAATATAATATTAATTTTCACCCTTGTTGGGTGAAACAGCACAACACAGAAACATGCAAAAATACCCAAGCCATTACTCCTACATATAAATATGCTCCTTCTATTCATATAAACATTTGCTTGTCTCTGTGTGTGTGTCCATGCTTGCTTAAAATTGTTGTTTAAGATCAAAACCCAATAAGTTTCTGTAATGTGCTCTGCAGCCTAGAAACAAACTAAGTCTCTCGTGATATGGCAGTTGCTAGGGGAACTAGCCTTATTTGTGAATAGCAAGTAAAGGGGATTCTGTTTCCCAGAGCAGATATAGTTCTTTTCCCCTGAGCAAAGGGAGCATAAATGGCATTTCCACCCCAAATTTTGCAGCGACTTCTGAGAGAGCTGTTTAGACTCTGACTTACCATCTGGGAGGTGAGGCCCTTTGTAGGTGTGGCTGTATTTATATGCAACTTATGCTGTAATTTTGCAAAAGCACATCTGACTTTCCAGACTCTTTCCCATGGCAATACATTTTACTTCTGCTGACAGCAAAAGTAATTGCTTTAAGCAGAATAAAATTAACTATAAAATGTTGAGCTCTGTCTTCTTGCATCATTCTACAACTCACCGTGTGTTTTTCATACAAATGTAAGGATAAAAGACATCCTTTGTATTCTTTGGAGTGCCTGAAATAACTCCGAAACCAATTCACTGAGCAATCTTTGTTTTGCTGTTAGGCCTGGAGTAGATGCTTTTAAAATTGCAGAACTTACTTTGGTATGGAAATATTACCATGCTGACTTCTCCATTCCATAAAATCAGAAGCGAATTGAGAACCTCAGTTACTGTGAAACTCGTATATTTTACTCATTTACATGCTGAGAAACTCTATTTTTCAGCCATAGGTACAAACATCCTAGCTTTTGAGTCTATTCTAGAGCTATAGACCCAGACCTGCAAGAGTTCTACATAGAGAACTCAAAGGACGTTCTTAACTGAGAAGGCTTGCAGGTTAATTTATGTCCTTGTTCCGCAAGCAGCTCAGACGCCTTGACTCATGCAGAGCCCTATTGAATTCGGTGGGGCTCCATGTGGGGATAAGGATCTTCCTATGCAGATCTCCTTGCTGGATCAGGGCCTTAGATAGCAAACTCTTCATTGCAGAGGTTTGCTTCTATGTATTCTCTTTGAAGCACACTTGTGGGTGTTATAAGATAAATAATAAACGACTGATGTCATGCTGAATAAACCTCACAGGGGTGCTGAGGCTTAATTAATATCAGTAAAGGATTTAAATTCATGAGTAGAAGAGGAGGGGTTACAAACACAACAGTAGTATGCTTAGATAGTGGAGGTCTGTAGTGCTAAGTGTCCATGACCACACTGTATGGCTTTATTCCAAGCATCTAAGAGCTCCACATGGTTATTATTCATTTAGCGCAGCTAGATTCATCATGGTCAATGGCATGACCACCGCCAGTCTGTGACCGCGTGTCATAAACAGATTGTTAAGGGTTAATGTCTCTTGTACCTGTAAAGGGTTACAAGCAGGGAACGGCACACCTGACCAGAAGACCAGTCAGAAGACAAGATACTTTTAAATTTGGGTGGAGGGAAGTTTTTGTGTGTGTTCTTTGTCCGTTGTGTGTTCTTCTCTCGGAGGGTCTGAGAGAGACCAGACATTACTACAGAGTCTCTAAGTTCTTTTCAAATAGTAAGTAAAAACAGGCGGTTTAGGCTTTTTGATTGTTTTACTCTATTTGCAATTGTGGATCTGCCTGGTTAACTTTTATATGTGTAGTTGCTGGGAATATTTTGATTTGTATTGGTACTGGGGGGAAAGTCTCTTTCTGGTGTCTGTAAGCTATAGGACCCTGTAATATTTACATCTTGAAGTTACAGAGATAATTCTTTACTTTTTCCTTTCTTTTATTAAAAGATTTCTTTTTTTAGAGAACCTGATTGATTTTTACCCCCCCTGTTTCCCTTGTGTTATTCCAGGGGATTGAGAGAACTCAGCAGGACAGGTGGGGGGGAGACGGGAGAGGGAGAGAGAGAATCTCTCTTTGTTTTCCTTGAATCTGTTTGCCTCTTTGTGGAAGGGAAGGGAGATGCTTCTCTGTATGGTAATTTAAGAGATTGAGTCAGTATCTCTCAGGATAGACCAGGGAGGGAAATTCTGGGAGGGGAAAAGGTGGGGGAATGGTTTATTTCTCCTTGTTTTAAGAACCCAAAGGATCTGGGTTCTTGGGATCCCCAGGGAAGGCTAGGGAGGTCAGAGTGCCCCAAAACACTATATTTTTGGGTGGTGGCAGCGCTATCAGATCTAAGCTGGTAATTAAGCTTAGAGGATTCAGGTGCTAGTATCTCATTTTCTGAACTCTAAGGTTCAGATCTGAGAAGGAATGCTATGATACCGCGGAGTGTCCCCTCCTAACATCATGTCCAATCTTTAGAGCGTGATATGCTGGGGTTTTGTTTCTGAGGAGGGCAACATGACCGTAAAGGGCCAACTCTCGGTGGCCGATGGTGACGGTAGTCTTCTTGGGGCCAGTTCTCAGTGATACATCCCTATTATAGATAAAGTCAAACCATCTTATAGCCAGTAGTTGCTGCTGCTCCTGCATATGAAATGCCTCCAGCCTCCTGATGGCTTGGTAAAGCAGTGTCCTTGTTTCAGATCTATAAAAGAGAATTGGAAGTACACAGGTTTGCTAAATCCATACTTTTTTATATAGTTTGACTCTTTTTTTTTTTTGGCTATATACCCTATGTGGGTCCTTCATGGCCAAGGCTGCTAAACCAGTTGTGCTTAGGATGTCTGTCTGTGCCCATTTGATGACCATTTACTGTCTAGATAGATGAAGTCATCCATTAATTCTATATTTTGTCCAGAAGTACTGTTGTCTTGTATCACAACTTTTGCACTGACACTCTGGATTTTATTTTTGCCCAAGAAACCCTTAACCCAAGAGCAGCTGCCTTGTGCTGGAAGCTCTCTAGTGCATTTTTGAGATCACTGTGTCTTGAACAAAGACGACGACATCATCTACATAATCTAAGTTGGTAAAAGAGGTGAACCCACAGTTTTATACTGATATTTGTGGAGATGTGTTCCAGAAGCCGGGGGCCAGACACATCCCTGCTTCACCCTGAATCTAGTGTGAAAACTGTCACACCTATGGGTCCCCCAATGCACTAGTGCCCCGAGTCATTATGTAGATATTGAATTCGTCTCAGGAGGATGTTGGGAACACTGATGCTTCATCGGGCCTTCCACAAGGAAGCTCTAGTGGCAGAATTGAAGGCTGCCTTTAGGTCTATGGTGCTGTTAAAGGCTGGTTAAATTCATGATGGATCTCATATAAAAGATGGAGAGCAAGTATAGAATCATTTAACATCATTCCTATTTCAGATGAAGTATTTCCGTAAGTTTGAAAAATAACTTGGTTTTCAGAGCAAGTCATACCTGGTAAAAGAGGCCAAGATGAAAACTGAAGCAGGCATGCTTTCAGTTCTTTGGAACGTCATTGGATGCTTTCTCTGCCTTGATATAAAACACAGTTCCCTGTAAGAATTAAGCATCTATTTCTGTTGTCTGGAATAATATAGGCCAAAAAAAACCATTGTTAAAAAAGCTTTTTTTGCTTTGTCAAAATTCTTAAGGGCTTGTTAAGCTCATTAAGGCAGAAGAAAATCTATCACTCTTGTTAAGCACTTTTTCTGTATGTGCCCACAAGTCAGCGAAAAGCAACTGAGATTATGCTTTAGAAATTATCTGGAGAGAGGTTGGAGGTTGTACCACAGAAAAAAGACACTATTAATGAAGAGGGATAATCATGAATTCTCATTTATACTTTGCCTAAAACACAATTTGAGCATAAAAGTGGCCATGTGCATTTTCTATGACAGCCTGGAATCACTTCTTTACAGGACTATTTCTAGCTCTGCTACTGACTGCTTGTGTAACCTAGGGCAAATCACTTCACGTCTCTGTTGCTTTCTTTCTCTTTCAGGGCTGAAGATATGCATGTGTTTATGACTCAGACTGTTCAGTCTCTTGGGCCTTGTCATACGGAATATAGGCCTTGCCTTTTGTACAGCAAGGAAACAGTTAACATTCTTTCTAGTGGAAGAACCACATCTCTCTGCCCTCATTGCTGGAATATTCATAGAATGGGGAGAGCCATGAAGAGGAAAAGGGCATCTGTTCCATGCTCTAGATGGAGGGGAAGCTGCTTAGGGAGTGTCTGAACAGGCTGAGGGAAACCACCCATCCTTGGAACTCTCAGCAGAGGTGAATCCAAAAGGCAGTCTGGAAGGAATGGGTAGAGAACAGAATGGGAAATCTTTGTTTGGCTTTTAAAGGGGCAGATTCAGTTAGCTTCATATCTTGTGGATTTTATCACAGGCTTGAAACAATTTCCTTTAATTTCTGAACTGACTCATCCATGTATGCAAGGGCCTGCCCTGTTACTCAGATGTGACTTTTTTGGTAAGGAGAAGCGAGATAAATAGCATAAATACACTCTCCAGAGTGCCTGACCTGCACTCTAGCTTCCCTAATTATTAATCTGTACTTTTTGTAGTCACCTGGTTAGGATAAAAGTACTTAATCCATTTTCATGCAATGCTGGTTCTAGGCTCTTTTTTCTACAGACATGCCCTATCTTCTCTCTCTGATAACACATTTTCTGTCATGTACAACTTTGGTAATGAAGGGAAGTAACTTCTGTCTGTGACAAACAGGGTGGTCCAGACACCCCAACAGGAGAACTGAAGGTTTAAACCTTAAAAAATGAGCAGTTAAACTAATTGATTGTGAGCTATATTATACTATAAAAGTATATTGAGTAGGGCTTTTGTGAAAGCTTGTCATATTGTGAAGTTGATGGTCATTGAGATATGCATATATTGTGTCGCTATGAATTTGTGTATAGAGAAAACTGTGCTCAGAATCTGAGCTGCAACTTCAACTCTGCTTCACAGCATGGTGGTGAGCGGTCTAATATGAAAGTGTTCAGCCTGAGATTGCAACTTTGTTTATTTCAGTGTAATGTGTGTATGTTTGCTTTTCCTTACTATTTCATCTTTGAATCTGTGGTTTTTCTATTATTAACCTTTTTCGTTATTTTAATCCCTAGCAGATCTCTCCTGTGCAAAGGAGTATGTGTGCCAGAGTGAGCTGATGACCCACAGGGGAACTATCCAAGTATCTGGTAATCAAGGGAGGATGTATTTGGAGAAAATTAGGACAAGAAGGGCTATTAGTGTCAACCTGCAAAGCGTAACTGGATTGGTGAGAGCCAGAGTGAGACCTTATGCTTGTGGGTGTCGGAGATCTGAACCATAGCGGCACATCATAAAGGCCCCCAAGGTTACAGGGCAGGCAGTGACAGAACTGGTCTGGATGCCACACTGTCCTTTTAAAATTCATTAGTAACCTTTTTCTGAAGGTAAATCCTTCAACCTTATAATGATTACAACTGGGATGAGGAGTTTTATGATGATTTGGGATGCAATTCAGACCAGTGAGGAGATGTCACTCCTGCCATTTTTTTCCAAAGTGACAAGGTGGGCGAGGAAGTACCTTTTATTAGACCAACTTCTGTTGGTCAGAGGGACAAGCTTTTGAGCTACACAGAGCTCTTACACAGAGTCAAATACCACCCCCTCCATAGCCTAACTCACTGCCAGTCACATACCACTCCCACTCCCCTGAACAACCCAACCCAACAGTCTATGCAGCCTCGAGTGCACTGGGAATTTCTAACTGGGCAAACATTAATGCCTTTCAGACAGGACTTGCACTTGTCAAAAGTAATGAGGTTTCTTAAAATAGGCAAGATACAGCTTTCCAAGTCTACAGTCATTAAATATAAGTAGTATTGGTTTATGCGTTTAGGCTCTGTAAAGACGACTTTATCTAAATGTGACAGGATTAAATGTGGGAGTCTATTTTTAACACCTACTCAGACAGAAGTTTCTATTTTAGTGATGTTGGGCTTTATTAGCAATAATTGATTAGCAGTCTTTGGGGAATTAATTGCACAGGATTCATGAGCCAAGGAAAGAAAAGATAATATGTAGAAATCCTGCATTAAAATAAAATTCCATTTAAACTAGTGTATAGGTGTTGAGAGAACACGAGTGATTCTGTCTCCAGCTGAATTTAGTTTAGTGAATATGGGCTGGTTTCATTTATGAAGCCAAAGCGAACTTTTCCAGTTACTGGGTGAAAGCCTCTGACACAAGAATTGGATTCTGCAGTATACAACTGGTGTGAGACCAGAATCAAACCCTTTTTGTCAACCTTGGGATTATATAATACTAGAACAAAAATTGTCATATTCCAGAGTGCTGGGATTACAAATATTTTATTCTAGAACTCAAACTTATTTTCAACTATTTTCCCAACTATAAGATCACCCATGTCAAGCACTGAACTTTTCAGGTGGATATTGTTTTTGTTTGTTTATTTTACCTAATAATGGATGTGTATGCATTAGCAGAACTAAAATCTTGAATTTAGTAAAAATAGGTTAAAATAAAAATAGCAGATTTGAAGTGTTCTGTATTGTAACCAATGGTATCAGTCTTATTCAACAGCACAGTTAAATTTTAGAGGATTAGACTGATCAATCATAGCTGAAAATTGCTGTACAATTATTAACTGTCAGCTCTACAGCAGCTTTTGATAAAAGCTGTACGTTATATAAAATGCGGCACTCAGATTTACTACAGCCCTCAGAACTAATCATCTGAATGCCCACAGTCACTTTGGCTGCCTCAGTTTGTCTTTTCTCCAGTTAAATATCACCATTATTTTTAGCCCAGTTATGTCTCAAAATATTTAATTTTGAGACTTTGCTGTATCATTATAACTTGAGGGAGCTTACTTGTTAATAATTGCATGCTCCTTGGGTAATAAACACCTCAGGTTTGGGCCTCAGAGATGATTTAGCCCAGAGTATAGTTATTCCCTGGTAAATAGGAAATAGTTTTGTCATAAACAGATAGCTAAGGGTTAATGTCTCTTTCACCTGAAGCACCTGACCAGAGGACCAATCAGGAAACCGGATTTTTTCAACTTTAGGTGGAGGGAATTTTGTGTCGGAAGTCTTTGTTTTCTGTCTGCCTGCTTTCTCTGAGCTTTGGAGAAGTAGTTCTGTTTTCTAATCTTCTGTTTCTAAGTGTAAGGACAAAGAGATCAGATAGTAAGTTATATGGTTTCTTTTCTTTGGTATTTGCATGAATATAAGTGCTGGAGTGCTTTGATTTGTATTCTTTTTGAATAAGGCTGTTTATTCAATATTCTTTTAAGCAATTGACCCTGTATTGTGTCACCTTAATACAGAGAGACCATTTGTATGTATTTTTCTTTCTTTTTATATAAAGCTTTCTTTTAAGACCTGTTGGAGTTTTTCTTTACTTCAGGGAAATTGAGTCTGTACTCACCAGGGAATTGGTGGGAGGAAGAAATCAGGGGAGATCTGTGTGTGTTGAATTTGCTAGCCTGATTTTGCATTTCCTCTGGGTGAAGAGGAAAGTGCTTTTGTTTCCAGGACTGGAAACGGAGAGGGGGAGTCACTCTGTTTGAATTCACAGAGCTTGTATCTGTGTATCTCTCCAGGAGCACCTGGAGGGGGGAAGGGAAAAAGGATTATTTCCCTTTGTTGTGAGACTCAAGGGATTTGGGTCTTGGGGTCCCCAGGGAAGGTTTTTCAGGGGGACCAGAGTGCCCCAAAACACTCTAATTTTTTGGGTGGTGGCAGCAAGTACCAGGTCCAAGCTGGTAACTAAGCTTGGAGGTTTTCATGCTAACCCCCATATTTTGGACGCTAAGGTCCAAATCTGGGACTAAGGTTATGACAAGTTTATTTTAGTTTTGAGTTCATTTAATCCAGATTACGATAATTCCCTCATGAACAGAAAGCACCAAGTTATCATCAAATAAATTTAAATTAGCTCAGTTTACCATTTTCTGCTTTATTGGCTGAGCAAAGAGAGGTTTTTCTTTTATTTTCAAATTCATGGCATTCCGTTTGTATGTAACGCAGTATTTATAGATCAAAGAATCAGTTGATGGCAGCAGTTAACACTTCCAGCATAACAACATCCCCATCCCAGCTCTGCCCATTGCCCCATACAGTTTAAAATGTTGACATTCTGAATGCAGTGGTGTTGTTGCCGTGTGGGTCTCAGGATATTAGAGCGACAAAGTGGGTTAGGTAATATCTTTTATTGGACCAGCTGCTGTTAGTGAGAGAGGTGGGCTTGTCTCTCTCAACAACAGAAGTTGGTCCAATAAAAGATATTAACTCACCCGCCTTGTCTCTCTCACTCCAGAATGACTTTTCTGCCAGACAGAAAGAAAACAAATAAGAGCAGTGGGGTAGAGGGGGCATGAGGAAGAAAATGGGACTGGGATGGCAGAAGATACACACAACCAGCCCTGGGTGTGGGGATGAGGGGGTTGCAGGGAGTCCTTGAAATAGAGGAGAATGGGAGGGTGGCACACAGGGAGCTTGTAAGTGGAATGGAGGGATGCTTGGAGTCCCTGGTGGGTGCAATGTACTCAGCCTACAGAAGCACTGAAGTGTGCAACTCTCTAGTTTGGTGTATATTTCTACTGAAATAAAAGGAGCTGCTAGTGTATATCTGAAGACAGAATCTGACCCCTAGTAACTAAGTAGTATTGAATGTACTGTAGCCAGGGGAAGCGACATAGTAGTGGCTTTAATTTTACAGTGTATGCATGACATCTCCTTGATATCATTGTCATCTCCTTCTTCCCACTTTGTAGATGCTTGAAAAAGGCTTATTAAACTGTATGATTCCCAACCTCTCTAAGTGTATATAAGCATGTGTGTCTTTGGAAGACTTCCTGTCAGACAAGAACAAATGTGCCAAGTCTTTAGCTTCCTGCATAAACATTGCAGTTTTCACTTAACCCTTAGCCACTCTTATATAAGGTGGCAGATTAAAAGCCTGACTGTTCTCAGTGTTTTATGAGCTATCTGTCCTCACTATAACAAGCAGCTATCCTTCGCCTAAAAGTGTTGCTGTGGTGATATGCAGTTGGAAGGCTTTGCCGTTTCAACTTATTTTTTTAAACCCTTTTTAGCACTTTATCT
This sequence comes from Gopherus evgoodei, assembly GCF_007399415.2. Taxonomy (NCBI): domain Eukaryota; kingdom Metazoa; phylum Chordata; order Testudines; family Testudinidae; genus Gopherus; species Gopherus evgoodei. Next base: position 71,061,405 of record NC_044327.1, on the reverse strand, counting down.
CTGCTTAAAATCATACCTTCTGAAAGGTCACTTTTCCAAAAAAACAGAAGGTTTTTCTCACTTGGAGAGGTGCATTGAAATTAAATGAAGTTCTTTACTTGAATTGTAGGAGTTGTGTGTGTAGGACTTAGGGGAGGGGAATATTTAACTGTGGATCATCTGCTCTCCATTGTTAACTTCTTCAGAATCAGGGTCATTTTTACTGAAAATGCTTCATTCTTGTACACACAAGGGGTATGTTTTGTGATTTTGATAAGCAGAGATCTGTTAAGGGAATTCTGAGAGTTTCATGTGTGAATCACCAACATTTATACTGAAATATACCAGAAATTATAGTGGCATTAGGGATATATCGCACAAAATGTCTGATCCAGCAAATCATGTAACCCCTGCACATGAAAAGTTACCAGGGATTCGACCCAAAATTTGTTTAGTATGTATAATGGTATAAAGGTCAATTCCAAAATGTATACTTAATTGTTGTAAACAAACATCTAACCAAATGTGTTTTTTATTTATATTTTAAGTTTTTATGCTGACACAGCGACACATCTGGTGAGAGTTCTTGTGGCCAGTGTGAAATGAGTTAAATGACTTCAGTCCAGTTCTCAGTAATAAGGTGGTTAAGTGACTTCAGTCCTCAGAAATCAATCTCAACAAGAAGTATGGAATGTTTTGCAGACAGACTCGGAGAAGAAAAGTATTGAAAGGGCCAGTGAGGAGGAAGTTCCCTTGCACTTCAAGAGATGGTTTATTGAAGACAGTTGATGGAATAGAGTGGAAGACTTTCACTGCCAGTATATATACTATGCCCATTCTGAGGAGAACAGTAATTCAGTCTCCAAGACTGTCAAGCTGGCATCTTCTGTGAGCACTAACATTATCTGAAAATATAATTTTGAGGGATTTCAAAATAAAAATCAAATATAAAGCTGAGTGGTAGTTAAATTAAAAATAAAAATGATACTAATGCTAAGGAGAATTCTTGGGAAAAGATAACATAGTGATACAGATTTTGGTGTATGGATTGCAATTATGTATTATGCTATTTGAGGTTAACTTCTGTAAGTAAGTAGCATAGGGCAAATGAGTAGCATAAACCAGTAATATAATATAAGTGTTGAGGAGTTTGCATTAGTGTATCTAACAGGAAAAATGAGCTGCAAAACATGCCAGAAAATTACTTATTACAGAACCTTGTGAAAATATTTCTCTCTCACTCTGATGAAATACAGTTTTACATTCTTGATATTAAATCAGGTCACTTCAGTCTGGCTTTTCAATGACGTTTTTAATTCTATCAGAGAAGACACACTGTGTACATAAAAAGTAGGTCATATTGTGCATAGATTTCACTATAATACTAATACAATATGCAAGCATATTTTATCTCCTTGGTGTGAAAGATAGATGGTTCTGACATTGGGATTTGGCATTAGAAAGATTGCATATATACATTTGATGGTGATATCATTATAATAACTTTTAACCTATTTTTCACATAAACATTTATTTGACTAATTTTTTAAATTATGCTCTGCTAATTCAATCGATATTGCCAGGTAGGTTAGACCCAAAATGTAGGTATTGTGTAAATATATGTAGAAAATACAGAATGGCATGATATATAAAGCTTTTATCAACAATTTTGGGATGGCTACATTACTCATGAATAGCTATGAAACACACCATGCCATATATTCTGTATATGCCCTCTATGGTATAGGAAAAACTATGTTAGGAAAATCTGTGGTGGTTTTTTTAATATTGGGGCTATTTTGTATCCCTTCACCTGTTGAGCTAGGTGTCTTAATTACCAGCCCTATGAGTACTGATTGTACAGGGCTCAGGGGAAATAATAAAAACTTATGAAAATGGCCCAAAGTAACTTTTCTATATCTACAAAGAAGCCCATTATCTTGTGTTTTTCCAGGGCTAAAAGGGAAGGCTGAGTCCCACTGGGGAGATAGGAATCTACCAGTCTCCCTTTTCCAGTGGTACTGTGAAAGCTCATGTTCCTCCTTCAAGTGATTGCACATGTGCGTTCCACTTTGCTGCCCGTGTGCCCAGCACATGGCTGTTGGGAACTATTTCCCTCAGCAGTGCCAGTTGAGTGACTTGGGCGCCCTCTGCTGCCACCTGTCACTGTATGCAGGTATAAAGGGCAGAGCTGCAACTAGCCCCTCTCAATTCCTTCTTACTGCCTGTGATAGTCATTGGAACCCTTGTTCATTGCCAGAATAGTTTCTCTCAGCTCTGCATGGAATATAGTTAGTTTAGTAGTATATTTCGTAAGTTTTAGTTGCTAGGTTTAACAATATTTTTTCCTGATTTTTGTTGCTTTTCCCTGTTTTGGGGTTCTGCGGCTGGCACCAAATATACTCTGATCTTTGGGCTTCAAGCCATGTATGTGCTTCTTGCTCAGTGCCTATCCCTGTGAGTGGCCTGCACAATAGTTGTCTTAAATGCCTGGGTGAAGCACATGTGAAAAACCAATGCCAGATTTGCCAGGAATTCAAGTGCAAAACACAGGAGCATAAGGAGGATAGGCTGAAATTCTTGTTGACAGAGGCAGCACTCAGACCACATTGGAGCTGTCTTGGTCTGATTTGGTGCCAAATCCTGCAGCTTCAGTGAGAAGCATGCCTTTAGCATTGTCAGAGTCTCTGCACTGATCTCCTTCACTTGTGCCAAGGAAGAAATACAAGTTTGCCACAGAAGCTCTGACAGGAAGACCTCCACCATCCAAGTCTGGTAAGAGGGGTGAGAAGGAGTCAAGTAGAGTGCATCTGAAATCTAAGCACATTTCCTTCAAATCAGTGCCTAAGCTGGCATAATAGACTCTGGCATCAGAGAGGGCACTGTCAAGCCTAGTGCCAGAAGTGGCACTGTCAACTTCTTCTGTACTGCAACAAGAGACAATCTCAATGCTGACTACCCCATTTGCAGCAGCGAGGAATTTGCTCTGCTATTGAGGCCAGTTTCACTGGCAGTGCAGAAGTCAGATCCTCAGCCCTGTTGGCCTTTCTGGCACCAACAGAGCAATTTTCAGTACGTACCAGCTTCCCGGACAGTTGTCCCATCAATATCATTTAAGGGGAAGTGAGCAGTGGTGGTGGCACTCCACCCATCAAGGTTCTAGACACTGGTCCTGGGCACCAACTGGAGCAGCCCCTCCATGGTCAGATTCAGGAGCAATGGTCTCTAGAAGATTTAGCTTTCAGCTCTCAGACATTGATGTGTAAAAGCCATCAGATCGGTGTGCCAAGTGTTTCTGCCACAGACCATCAATGGGGATTTCTCCAAGTAGACCTATGTGTGACAACGACCAACAAAGTGTCAACATTTCTATTCCCAATGAGGTCACTGTGGTTCTGTGACAAATGCATTTTTACTGTCATGGTCAGGCAGGCTCCTCTACATTTTACCACCAATCTCACTCATTTAGGATATTATGAAAGATAAGACAGGACCAGGCCAGAGTCATACTCATAGCCACACCATAAACCTATCACCACAGGCTCTCCACTGTCCTAGAGTTGTCAGTAAAATCTCCAATCTCACTTCCACAAGACTTGGACATAATCTCCCAAAATCATAGTTGCTTACTCCACCTGAGCCTACAATGCTACCACTTAGTTGCCTGGATGCTCCATGGCTAGATGTTAGAGAGTGGTCTTACTGGAAAGAGGTTCAAGAAATCCTGCTAATTACTAGAAACCCTTCTACAAGAGCTACTTACCTGCCTAAGGGGAGATGTTTTGCCATCTGATCTTGCTAGTGTAGAGTATCACCATCCTGTTGAACATATTCTGAACTACTTATTTGCACTGGAAACACCAGAGTTTGATGGTTAATTCAATCAAAGTACATCTGACAGCTGTTTCAGCATTCCACCCTACGATGGGTAATCATTCTATTTTCTCTAATGACATGTATATGAAAGGTTTTTAAAAGGCTTAGTCAAATTGTATCCTCAGGTGTAAGACCCCGTTCTCCCGTGGGATCTACACTTATAAGGGTACGTCTACGCTATGGGATTATTCCAATTTTACATAAACTGGTTTTATAAAACATTGTATAAAGTCGATGGCCACACGAAGCACATTAATTCGGTAGTGTGCGTCTATGGTCCAAGGCTAGCATCGATTTCTGGAGCGTTGCACTGTGGGTAGCTATTCCAAAGCTATCCCATAGTTCCCGCAGTCTCCCCCGCCCCTTGGAATTCTGAGTTGAGAGCCCAGTGGCTGATGGGGCAAAAATCATTGTCACGGGTGGTTCTGGGTTAATGTCGTCAGTCATTCCTTCCTCCAGGAAAGCAATGGCAGACAATCATTTTGCGCCCTTTTTCCCTGGATTGCCCTGGCAGACACCATAGCACGGCAACCATGGAGCCCGTTCAGCTTTTTTTTTTACAGTCACCGTATGTGTACTGGATGCCGCGGACAGAGGTGATACTCCAGCGCTAGACAGCAGCATTCATTTGCTTTTGCATGATAGCAGAGATGGTTACCAGTCATTCTGTACTGTCTGCTGCCAGTGTAATTTGGCAATGAGATGACGGTTATCTGTCCTTCTGTGCTGTCTGCTGCTATCATGGGTGCCCCTGGCTGAGATCGGCCGGGGTCGCAAAAGCAAAACTGGGAATGACTCCCTGAGTCAAGCCCTCCTTTATGGTTTCTAAAATAGAGTCAGTCCTGCCTAGAATATGGGGCAAATGTACTAGAGAAGCAGTGTATCAGAGAGTTCAGCTGCTCTGTGTCAGATCCCGCAGAAATGATGAGCTACATGCCATTCACCGGGGGTGCCCCTGCAACAACCCCACTCGTTGCTTCCCTCCTCCCCCAACCTTCCTGGGCTACCATGGCAGTGTCCCCCCCCCATTTGTGTGATGAAGTAATAAAGAATGCAGGAATAAGAAACACTGAGTTTTTAGTGACATAAAATGAGAGGGAGGCAGCCTCCCGGTGCTATGATAGTCCAGGCAGGACTTTAAGCAATGTGGGGGAGAGGAGCCCAGCATCCCACTGCTATGATAGTCCAGGCAGTACAGAATCTTTTCTTTTCACATGAAAGGGAGGGAGCTGATTGAAGCTTAGCCTCCAGTTGCTATGATGAAGACAGTTACCAGCCGTTCTGTACCATCTACTGTGAATGACCGGGAGTCATTCCTATTTTCACCCAGGCGCCCCCAGCCAGCCTCACCTGAAGCCAGCCAGGAGCACTCATGGTTGATAAGAAGGACGGTTACCAGTCCTACTGCACCGTCTGCCACCAGGGAGGGGAGAGGAGCAGATACTGCTCTTCACTGCTGCAGCATCGTGTCTACCAGCAGCATTCAATAGACATAGGGTGACACTGAAAGAAGTCAAGAAATGATTTCTTTCCCTTTTCTTTCACGTGGGCGGAGGGAGGGAGTAAATTGACGAGCTATTCCCTGAACCACGCTGGACAATGTGTTTGACCCTTCAGGCATTGGGAGCTCAGCCAAGAATGCAAATACTTTTCGGAGAGTGCTGTGGACTGTGGGATAGCTGGAGTCCTCAGTACCCCCTCCCTCCCTCCATGAGCGTCCGTTTGAGTCTCTGGCTTCCCGTTATGCTTGTCACACAGCACTGTGTAGCCTGTAAATTTGTTTTTCAAACGCTTTGGCATTTCGTCTTCTGTAATGGAGCTCTGATAGAACAGATTTGTTTCCCCATACAGCGATCAGATTCAGTATCTCCCGTACAGTCCATGCTGGAGCTCTTTTTGGATTTGGGACTGCATTGCCACCTGTGCTGATCAGAGCTCCACGCTGGGCAAACAGGAAATGAAAATCAAAATTTTGCGGGGTTTTCCTGTTTACCTGGCCACTGCATCCGAGCTGAGATTGCTGTCCAGAGTGGTCACAGCGGTGCACTGTGGGATACCGCCCAGAGGCCAATACCGTCGATTTGTGGCCACGCTAACCCTATCCGATATGGTAATACTGATTTTAGCGCTACTCTTCTCGTCGGGGAGGAGTACAGAAACCGATTTAAAGAGCCCTTTATATCGATATAAAGGGCCTCGTAGTGTGGACAGGTACAGCGTTAAATCGGTTTAACACTGCTAAAATTGGTTTAAACGCGTAGTGTAGACCAGGCCTTAGTGTTATCAAGACTTATGGGTTCCCTGTTTGAGCCTTTAGCTACTTGCTCTCTGCAGCATCTATTAATGAAGGTGGCATTTTTGGTGGCCATCACCTTGGCCAGCAGGGTAAGAGAGCTGTGTGCCTTAAAGTCTGGGCCTCCCTATCTGATATTCTTTAAAAACAAGGTTTACCTGTGTCCTCATCCGAGGTTTGTCTCAAAATTGTTGTAATCTTTCCATATCAATCAGCCAATTTATGTGCCTGCATTCTATGTGAAACCACATTTGAGAAGAGAAGAAGAGTGTTTACATACCCTGGACATCAAAAGAGCTCTGGCGTTCTACTTGGACAGAATCAGGCACTTCTGTAAATCCTCTCAACTGATTATAGCAGTGGCAGACAGAATAAAAGGACAATCAGTCTCCATCCAAAGAATCTATTCTTGGATAGCTCCTGTATGTGCATGTGCTATGACCTGGCTTATGTCACCTTGCCTAATAGAGTCACAGCTCATTCAATGAGATCTCAATTGACCTAGATGACTTTTCTTGTTCCAACTGTGAAAATTAGTAGAGCGGCGACCTGATCCTCAGTCCATACATTAGACTCTCATTATGCTGTTGCTCAAGACTTTGGAGATGATGCTAGAGTTGGATGAGTTGTTCTCCAATCTTTATTTTAAATAGACTCTGATTCCACCTCTTGTTCTCAAAACTTGTGAGTCACCAAGAGTGGAATACATATGTGCAGTCATTCAAAGAAGAAAAAACAGTTAATAACCTGTTCAGTAGCTGTTGTTGTTTGAGAAGTGTTGCACATGTCCGTTCTACGATCTGCCTTTCTGCCCCTCTGCATTGGAGTTCTTACAAGAAGGAAATCAGGTGCGCTAAAGGCAGCGCTGCCCTTTATACCTGTATGCTGTGACACGTGGCAGTGGAGGGTGCTCGAGCTGCCCAGTGTGTACCAATGAGGGAAGAAGTTTCCAATGGCTGTGTCCTGAGTGCACAGACACCAGGAGTGGTATGAACATGTGCAACACATCTTGAAGAACAACAGTTACTGAGCAGGTTAGTAACCTTTTTTCCAACATTACAGAGCCACCCAGACATCAGTTGGAAAAGTAATATGGCAAAACACAAAATTTCTAGTAAGTTCTTGGAATGTATTAGGAGCAACTTTTTGTTTCAGAAAGTGGAGGAAAGAAAGGAGTGAGAGCAGCAGAATAAGGACAGTGGACTTCAGAAATGCAGTATTTAGCAAACTCTGAGAACTAGTAGGTAAAGTTCCATGGGAAAAAAAGTTAAGGGAAAAAGGTGTTCAGGAGAGCTGGCAGTTTCTCAAGGAGACAATATTAAGTGCACAACTGCCAACTATTCCAATGCACAAGAAAGATAGGAAGAATAATAAGAAACCAATATGTCTATACCAGGAGCTCTTTAATGACCTGAAAATCAAAAGAGAATCCTTCAAAAAATGGAAACATAGATGAAGTGCTAAGGAGGACTACAAAAGAGTAGCGCAAGCTAGCAGGGGAAATATCAGAAATGCTAAGATGCAAAATGAGTTATACCTAGCAAGGGATGTAAAAGGCACTAAAAAAGGGTTCTGTACAAGCATTAGAAGCAAGAGGAAGGAAAGTGTAGGTGCTCTAGTTAGCAAAGAAGGAGAGCTAATAATTGATGACCTCAGTAAGACAGGTGTTTTAATGCCTATTTTGCTTCAGTCTTCACTAAAACGGTTAATGGTGACCAGATACTCAACACAATTAATATTAACAAGTCGGGAAGGAACACAAGCCAAAAGAGGGAAAGAACAGATTAACAAATACATAGACAAGTTAGATGTGTTCAAGTTGGCAGAACCTGAAGAAATTCATCCTAGGATATTTAAGGAACTACATTGCTTTTTTCTATACATATAATTTTGCAATTGGCAGTATTAAAACATGTTTTGTTTGAATGTCCAAGCTTATTAAGCAATCCAGATTGCTCTGTATGATAATCCTGTCCTCATGGTTATTTTGTACTCCACCAATATTTGTGCTATTTACTTTCAGTAGTGATTTCATATTCCAGATCATTGATGAAAATGTTAAATAACATCAGGACTAGTTCTAATCCCTGAGGACCACAGCAGAAACACTCCCATTCAATTATTTATACCCTAATGACAACTACTTTTTGAGATCTGTCAGCCAGTTCTTAATCTATTTCACTGGTACCTTATTGACATTGCATAATGATAATCTTGTAATAAGAAAGTCATTTGGTACTAAGTCAAATGTGTTATGCAGATAAATTGTTTTCCTTCCTAGTGAGAATCCTGGAGCGTGACTGGATTTTCAGTGCTCTGTATCAGCATCCACACAAAACATTACTGTGTGGCAAGCTGGTGCACTGTGAATTAACACCACGGCTTGCCACTCTGTACCTCACCATGTAGACAAGCCCTTAGAGTCTTTCTGAATTATTCATGTAGAGGAACAGAGACCCCGGGGTAAAAACCCTCATATAAAATTTATTAACATGTTCAAAACCTATTTGACATCTATAGCAGAATTAACCTATAAACAAGGGATTCTAAAGCACACTGGTGTTTCTCTTTGAAGTGTATTTGAAATTCAGTTTTGTGTTTTGCTTTTCCTCTTTCATAATTTAAAAATGGGTCAGAGAAAGAGAGAGAGTGTGTGTGTGTGAGAGACAGACTTAGGCTACGTCTTCACTACCGGCCGTATCGGCGGGTAGCAATCGATTGCTCGGGGATCGATATATCGCGTCTCATCTAGATGCGATATATCGATCCCCGAACGCGCTTATATCGATTCCGGAACTCCACCAACCCCAACGGAGTTGCGGAGTAGACATGGGGAGCCATGGACATCGATCCCGTGCCATGAGGACAGTGAGTAATTTGATCTTAGATACTTTGACTTCAGCTACGTTATTCATGTAGCTGAAGTTGCGTATCTGAGATTGATTTTCCCCTGTAGTGTAGACCAGCCCAATATGTATAATCTTCAGTAAGGAGAGTTGTCGTTATTGGGAGCTTCCTGATACATTGAGATGAGAAAATATTCCAGAGTGGCTAAGCCTAGCTTTTTATTTCTGAAGAATTTAAGGGCAGGTCTACATACAGCAGGTATCGATGCTCTGAGATCGATTCATCGGCGGTTGATTTAGCGGATCTAGTAAAGACCCACCAAATTGACTGCAGATCACTCTCCAGTCAACCCCTGTACTCTACTCCTGACAAGAAGAGTAAAGTAAGTCGATGGGAGATTTTCTCCCGTAGACCCCACGGTAACTTGACCTAAGGTACGTAGCTGGAGTTGCGTAGTGTAGGCCAACTTACCACAGTAGTGTAGATATAGCCTAAGTCTTGGAAGGTTTGTTTCACCCAGATTACTTTATTTAGTTTTATTCCCTCATGAAAAGTTTTTATAGCTTTTCTGAGATACAGGAATCAATACAGATACACTGCTCTCTAGAGTGGTATAACCGATGACACATTCAGCAGTGCTTCCTCTTCAATTTACTTATGCTGCATTTCTGTAATGAGTCTCCTCAGCATTATGTTTGGTATTTTCATTGGAATTCCAGAGTTAATGGAGCCCAGGATTTATCTCAGTACATTAATTTTCAAATCCTGTTACTGGTCAGAAGCCATTGTACCATACATCATTTTTCAAACGTATTTCCTCTTGATATATTTTTCTCAAAGGCCTGTTTTCTCTGCATTAATGTGCACTTCGTGGAAATGCATTTGATGAATAATAATTAATTGCCATCCATTTAACCCAGGTGTTTGGGTGACCTAATTGTCTTATATGGTATTTCACGGCAATATTAATCTTGCATTTGATTGAATAAATTACCAAATCACCAGAAGTCAGTAAGCAGTTATATTAAATATACAATTTTTATATTAACATTAGAGCTAGATGAAGCATTTTCAGTGAACAGTTCAGTTGCCAAAAAAAGGAAAAAAAAGAAAAGGGGGGCAGTTTCGATTCAACTGAAACGATTTGTGAATTTTGTTGAATTCGCTGAATAGTTTCAGCCAAAATAAAAAACAGAAATGTTTTGGTAATGCCGAAATGTGTGTCAGGTTGAAATATATATTTCAATTTCAGTCATTTTGACATAAGTTAAAGGGCTGGATTCACAAATGGGGGAGGGGAGAAGGAGGAGGTAGTGGTGGTTGAAGTCTCCCTTTATGAGCTCTAACCCAGGGGTTAGGGCATTCAGCTGGGATGTAGGAGACCCAGGTTCAGTTCTGTCTCTGCCTGTTGTGGAGAAAGTATTTGAACTTGGTTACATCACATTGCAAAAGAATCCCCTAGTCACTGAGCTATGGGATATTCTGCTATGGAGCTTTCCCAATGTCTCCTCTTGAAGCTATTCCACTTATTATAAATAAATAATCATTGGGGTAGGGACTTGAACTTGTATCTCCCCCATCCTAGATCAGTGCCCTAATATCTCCCAGACTTTTATATTCATGTGATGTGACCTTTCTCCTCCAGTGGAGTAAGTGGGGGGGAATGTGATTCCATCCTTGACTTGCTGATGAGGGCAGCTGAGCAGAGACTTTTTTTTAATTTGCTGTCAGCCACAAACTATTATTCTTCCTTATTCTACTCCTTCCCTCCCTTCCCTTCCCAAAAAAGTGTGGGGGAAGCAGGGGAGAAATTGTGACTTGAGATGTGTTTTGGAGTCATCATGCCATACAGGGGTACTCCTGAGGCATGGTGCAGTGTGAACAGTGCCCTTTGCTCTGGGATCTGCCTTAAGTCACAGTGGAACCACTACTGAAGAGATGCATTGGAAATGAGTTACTCATCACAGTTCCTTTATGTAGTGTAGTTTCTAAGACGGGGTGGGCAAACTTTTTGCCCGAGGGCTACATCCGGGTATGGAAATTGTATGGCGGGCCATGAATGCTCATGAAATTGGAGGAGGGAGTGAGGGCTCCAGCTGGGGTGTAGGCTTGGGGGGAGGCATAGATGAGGAGTTCAGGGTACGGGAGGGGGCTCCAGGCTGAGGCAGGGGTGGAGGTGGGGGGGGTGAGGGCTCTGGCTGGTGGTGTGGGCTCTGGGGTGCAGCAAGGTGGGACTGAGGGTTTCGGAGGGTGGGCAATGGGAGCTGGGGGGATGGTGCTTGGGGCGGGGGCAGTGTGCGGATCCCCCTGTCTGCCCCTATGTGTAGGAGCTGGAGGGGGGACATGCAGGGCTGGCTCCAGGGTTTTTGCCGCCCCAAGCAACCAAAAAAAAAGGCATCGTGATCGCGATCAGCTCTACTGCTGCTGCTCCAGTCTTGGTGGCAATTCAGCAGCTGGTCCTTCCCTCCGACAGGGAGTGAGGGACTTGCCGCCGAGGAGCCAGATGTGCCGCCCCTCTCTGTTGGCCGCCCCAAGAGCTGCTTGCTGGGCTGGTGCCTGGAGCCGGCCCTGGGGACATGCTACTGCTTCCAGGAGCCACTCGGAGCCACAGCACATGTGGAGCAGGGCAAGCCCCGAACCCCACTCCCTGGCAGGAGCTTGAAAGCCAGATTAAAAGGTCTGAAGGACCAGATGCAGCCCCCAGGCTGTAGTTTGCCCATCTCTGTTCTAAGAAATGATTTGCAAAATAGCATTGGAATATCACATAAAAATATTTAATGTAGTCATTCATTTACTATCTCTGGACTCCAAAGGGACTTGATTCTTGGATTTGTCTGGCTTTCCTCAATGGATAATAGTCTGGCTGTCATACTGTAGAATAATGTGAAGAACTTCTCTGAGACTTTGTGATTTTTTTAAAATTCCGTGTAGAAAATGTTAACACTGAAATAAGACTGGAACAGAGAAAATACAGACATCCATACTACAACTTAAACTTTACACCATGCCACCAATGCCCCTCAACCTTATTCTGGAGAGACCACGTCTAAGGATCACATGATGGTTGAGTTTCATGAACTGTTAATTCATATGTCACTCTATGAGGTACTAAAAATAGTGCTACTTGCGAAATAGAAACTTGGTGACTACAAATTGAACCTATAAATCCAGCTCATTTCACCTAGATCACAAAAGATTGGATAATGATTACTTTCAGTCACTGCTAACTTGGGCTAAATTTACAACGATGGCCTAGAGATGAAATAAATTGTATTCTCATACCAGTGCCCCTAAACTATCTAGTCTCCTGGTGTGGAAGTTTTAATGAAGATTTTTTGAACTAAATATATGCATATCTGAATTATCTGCTTTAAATAAGCAAAGCATCTTGCAACAAATATTAAGAGACCAAAGAAATAACTATATAAGACTTTGATATCCACAGAACATAACCCCTTCACACCAGGATTTAATTCCTGTAACTCCACCGGTACTCACTAACTTTGCCTTGGGAAAGTCAAAGAATTAATTATATGCATTTCACACAAAAATATGCATCAGAAGAAGCACGGACCAGGGAATTTTTCTGTGTAAATAGTTAATAAATAGAAAAAGGAAAAAGAAAACTTGTGCAGAGACTATGGAATGGATTATTTGACCTGCAATACAGCAAAGTAGTCCCAAATTATTTCATTTTATGGAAAGAGAATTATCAATTGATGTGGATTAGGTAATGCTAGATGATAAAGTTTATTCATAACCTCTGAGATGCTTTTCCTTTCTGGGATCAACAATGGAAGGTAGGACTCAGCAGCAGAATTAAACATCTTATTTCACCTTGAGAATCTTGGCTGAGAATTCATCTATTGCTTTCTGCATAACCAGTTGATATCTGTCTTACATACTTGAAGTTGGCAGTATTTATGAGCACCTTGTGTGACATTTGAATATCCATGATTTGTCATTCATCAGTGTGCCAGCATTTGATTGAATTTGTTCATACCACTTTACTGCTATCTCTCAATACAGAGCAGCAATTCAGAGATGCAAGTGCTCTGACAACCAGGCTACACAGACTAATAGTAGCATATTTCAGTCACCGCTCAGAATTCTTGCCTGGAGGGACAACTGGTGAATACTCCATTTTGAAAACTGTCATCTTAGCTTTGAATAGAATCTACTTTTAGTCCATTATCAGTTTCCTAAACACCCTGAGACCAGCTGAAGCTTTGAGTGTGACTGTCAAGTTTTCTGTGAGGCATGGTTATATTCCAGGAATGATGCTAACCTCTGTTATACCATTTATATATATATAACCTAATAATAAAAGGTCACTGTCAATGCTGTTGGTGCAAATTGTAACCTACTTTGTTATTTTATGGTGAGAGAGTCTTCTAGAATTTGTGTCTGATTTTCAGAGATACTGAGTCCCTTGCAGCTCCAAGGACTTCTGCTGGAGTTGTGCATGCTTGGCAATCCTGAAAATCAGGGCAAAGGTGTAGGTCTGAAATTGGTCCACTGTAGGTTTCTTTAAAATAGCTATCACTCGGTGAGAAATTTAAAACAAAGAAAAGACTAGCACTAGTCATTAGTTTTATAGACCCAACAAAAACAATACTGCACACATTCACACCCTTCCCTGATTTTCTGGAGCAGCTGTTAATGAACAAATGCCATTCTTTCAAGATCTCTGCTAATATCATTGATGATACTGGTGCACACACAAATGTGTTTTGGCATGATAAGGCGCTATATGAATTGAAAATCTTTTACAATAAAAGAGAGCTTTAATTTTGCCCACTCTTGATTTTGTGCTTCCTATCTCATTGCCCCCTAAGAACAGAAGACCCTAGAATGTGAATAATTACGATAAACTGGTTTAAATAATATATGTATTTTGAAGGGAGATATGAAGTGCAACCTCTAATGCAGGAAACATTAAAAACTGCATCAACATAGTCATACTAAGCCTGATCCCAAGCCCACTGAAGTTAATAGAGCGTTTTGGAAACAGGTATATAATACACACTCCAATACCATTTTTATTTGGCCTCTGCTGAATTTGTTCTCTGCTGATGTTTCAGTAGCTTGGTAATGTGACCTTGGCCCAGTCAACTTTCTACCTGATCAATATTTAAAAGGAACGACAATATTTGATTGGTTAGTCAGGATAAAATTGCAAAATCAATTTTAGAACACATGACCTTGTTTAATCCAACTATAGTGTATTTCGCAACCTGTTGCTTCATTCAGGAGAACATACACTGCTACCTTGAAATAATGCCAGCTGATATAACACAAATTTGAATATAACGTGGTAAAGCAGTGCTCCGGGGGGGGGGCGAGGCTGTGCACTCCAGTGGATCAAAGCAAGTTCAATATAACACTGTTTCACCTATAATGCAGTAAGATTTTTTGGCTTCCAAGGACAGCGTTATATCAAGATAGAGGTGTGTGTACATTTTATGGTTAGTTTTCTGTCCTGCTAGAATTTTCTTTCTATGTTTCTAGTGATGGCTGTAAGTCAAAATTGTAAATGACGCACAGCACCTTCAAATAGGCTGTCCATTGAGATTCAGATCTTGCTGATCAAATCCCCTTGCAGTGTTCAGTGGAAACTGAGATGGCTCAGCACTTCACAGAAGGGGCCCTAGGACTTAGCTCTACTTAAGGCCCTCTGCTGAAGATGTCTCTCAGTTCTCCAGCCTGTGGCTGCCAGCTTGCTCAGAGAATCCTGTTTGTTGCTTTAGAGCCTTCTGTTGGAATGTGCGTATGGGCATCATACAGTCTGAAGCACTGATGCTTCAGCTGAAAGAACTGTTCTCTTACATTGAAAATGCTGCCTAGAGTTTGGATGGTTATAAATGGTTTTCAGTCTTCTTTTATTTTCTCTTTTTTTCCAGAGTCTGAAACTGGTCCAGCAGCAGAACCACCGCTGCATGTTTCTGGGCTTTGATGGTGATTGGGTTTTTATTTTGGATTTTCTTTAAGGAAGCTAGACTCTGGGGTTTTCCTCACTGTGTTCAAATATTAATAGTTACCAGATGGTCTCTTGCCATTATTGTACATAGCACAAGTTTCTTACAGAGTTTCCACTAGTTTGTTTTTGTCTTCGTTTTATCATGGACTGCAGCCTCAAATGCTATGTATTTTATATAGCAAATAAGTTGATTTTGTTTGTTTTAAACATATTTGGTATAAAATGATATAAGAGATATAGCAATGCTGCCTAGCGTCACCAATGTAGAATTTATATATTAATATGTCCCCCTCCATGCTGTTTATTATCATGTGTTGATCTTGTATTTCACCTTGATGAAAGGACTGCAACACTATGCAGTCTAAACTCTTTGTTTTGAGTCATATCTCAAGGGAATGACGTAACTCAAAAGATAATCTATGGAGCTCAGAGATTTCACAGTTAAGCACTTCTGGTGAGTCACTGCTGGCAATGAAGGCAAATGAAGAGTGTACACAGACATGATTTAATGATGTGAATGACTGGGAATATTTCTGTTCTGCAGAACAGGTCCTCTATTTTTGCCAGACTCTTTCATAAATGGCTCATTGCAGCAAATGCTTCATTCTGCAGTGTTTAGTCTGCTGTGCCTCTCATCTTGATGTGTTCACGTTACATAGCACTGACACTCCAAGGGCATCTGGGAGCTGAAACATGAATACAAGCATTTAATCTGTGAGGCACTATTTAAACAAGTTCGGGTTTTAGTAGGTTATGTTTTTAAAAGCTTATAAAAGTTGTTTTATAGAGGGAAACTTAAGAAAATTGTCCAAGTTAGCAATTTCTACAAATGTCAGTGCTATTCCCCGATTTATTACAAAAGGACTACCTCTCTCTTAAACCAGCAGAATGTCAACATGGGGAATAAACTTTAAGATTGCTGATTGTATGCAAATAATTATTCTTTAGCTTTCTGACTGTTCTCCTTGTTGTTGGATCTTTTATCCTCTTTGGCCTCCTTGTAGCTCTCTCCTGTCTGTACAAAGCACTTCTGCTGCTCTGATTACATCACTCTCTCCTAGAATCCCTTCACTGGCTTCTTGTCTCCTGCTGCACAAGACAGTCTTCGCATCTCTTTGTCTTGCCATAATGTGTTTTGTCCTCCTGCCCCATTTCATTCTTGATTCACCTCCCAATCTTCACTTCTTGGTGCTTCCTTTTTTCTCCACCTATTCTCAGGTTAGCAGCACTCTAAGAGTGGCACTTCTTATTTGCCAAGTGTCTTCATCTCTTCCAAAATCTTTCTTAAAATCTGCTTCTTCCAGGATTTTTAACTATCTTATCCCTTTTACCAATAATCTCCTTACTTCCTTCATTTGCCTGAATTCTTGTTCTCTGTCTTCTCTAGTTCATCCTATTTTTTGTGGATTGTAAGTACTTTTGTAGCAGGAAATGTGTTTAAATCTGGATTTGTATATAATGCATATGTAACCCATTGGTGTGTGTGTATGTGTTTCAGGTCCCTTTCTATGTCAGATCCGCAAAGAATACAGGTTTGTTATAGCCACAGTGAAAGAGTTTCAGTTCAAGCAGTAGTATCTGATGCTTTTAGCTCTGGAGGCCCCCGGTTCTGTTCCCAATGGATGGCAGCTACCATACATACATTTACAGCATTCCATACATGATTATTATCAGTGATTGTTTGATTTGTATGGTGTGGAGGGGGGAATTTGTTCATCTGAGATTGACCCTTATTCAAGTGCTACAAAAAGTAAACTCCATTGTTGATGACTGTTTTTCTGTTTTTGCGCTCTCTCCTTTGGGTGGAGTCCTCCCCTTGGGGTTCACCTCAAGATCTAACCCAGATGAGGGCTAGAGGTGAACTTTACCTTTTGATTGAATCCTGTCCATCAATAATTGTCCTAATAGTATTCCCCTCCAGTTCTCCTCAGAGGGTCCCTTCTCAAGATATGGACACAGACTCCTTTTCTGAGCAGCAGCGGCTACATCTGCTGAGTTTCCCCCCTTCCAGCATGTGGGGCTGAGTAGCCTGCTGTGCAGAACACCTGTAGGTACTCCAGTTTGAGGGTGGGGAGCCAGCCTGGATCTGGAGCTAGAAATCTGAGGACTGGTGCTAATTCATTCAGTCTGTAAGGAGCAGCTTCTTTGAATAGCCTCTAGCAAGTCCTTTGTATTCTTAGAATCCCAGATATATACTACTTGCTTTTATAAGGAAAATGCCCAGTGATTGCCAATTTTAAAGGCATTATTTGCAAAATTAAAATATATTGTGCACAAGTGAGAGCCCACGTGTGCCTCTGACAGGAGAATTTGGCCGAACTCACTCTAGAATTATTCAGTTTGCTGAAATAAATATGTACTGGAGTTTAGCTACTTTTCGTTGTATCAGGTAGTTTGTTCCTGTTCTACAGTTTCAGTGCATTTAGGTTAATAACACCATAAGCATTTTCATGAACTGCTTGCTCTCTGAACTCATTGTATGTGCCCCATATTCCACTTCAAACCTTCTTCGCTGCAAGGCAAAGATTTTATTATTCATATCAAGAAACCCTTTTTCTCCCTGTTAAATGTTAAATTGCTTTATGAAAGTTCCTCCAGTAGTTAGTGTGATGGGTTGAATCACAAACCCCCTTGGGAACTAGTGCCAAGTGATGTGCCAAGACTACTGTTGCCCTTGCTTTCCCTGCCAGCTTGGGATCCCAGCACCCTGTCTTGCTGAGCCAGATATGCCCGTCTGCTCCAGCACAGAAACAGGGTCTGAATTACTTGCCCCAAAGCTGCAGACTTAACTGAAAGCAGCTTACAGAAGTGTGCTTGTCTTTAACACTCAGATGCCCAACTCCCAATGGGGCCTAAACCCAAATAAATCAATTTTACCCTATATAAAGCTTATACAGAGTAAACTCATAAATTGTTCACCCTCTATAGCACTGATAGAAAGAGATGCACAGCTGTTTTCCCCTCCGCCCCCCCAGGTATTAATACATACTCTGGGTTAATTAATAAGTAAAAAGTGATTTTATTAAATACAGAAAGTAGGATTTAAGTGGTTCCAAGCAGCGACAGACAGAACAAAGTGAATTACCAAGTGAAATAAAATACAACACACAAATCTAAGCCTAATACAGTAATACAGGTAAAAATCTCACCCTGAGAGAGGTTTCAATAAGTCTCTTTCACAGACTGGATGCCTTCCTAGTCTGGGCATAGCCCTTCCCCTGGTACAGCACTTGTTCCAGCTTAGGTG
Organism: Gopherus evgoodei; assembly: GCF_007399415.2. Classification (NCBI taxonomy): domain Eukaryota; kingdom Metazoa; phylum Chordata; order Testudines; family Testudinidae; genus Gopherus; species Gopherus evgoodei. Next base: position 71,043,183 of record NC_044327.1, on the reverse strand, counting down.
GTAGCTGCGGATTCCTCATGATGGCTCTCCCCTTTGTTCTGTTCCACCTGTTTTATACATATTTTTCATAAGGTGGGAATCCTTTGTCCCTCTGCGTTCCCACCCTCCCCTCTTCTCAATGGAAAAGCACTAGGTTAAAGATGGATTCCAGTTCAGGTGACATGATCACATGTCACTGTAACACTTTATTACCCACTTGCCAGCACACACCTGTAGGGGAAGACTTACAGGTAAAACAGAGCCATCTGCAGACAATTGTCCTGGTTAATGGGGCTCATCAAGATTCCAAACCACCATTAATGGCCCACATTTTGCATAATTACTATAGGCCCTCAGAGTTTATAGCTGATATTTCTAGTTTCAGATAGAAGAGTGGTTCATTTATACAAATAGGATGATCACACTCAGTAGCTTATAAGCTTTGTAATGATACCTTACAAGGAACCTTTTGCATGAAGCATATTCCAGTTACATTAGCATATTTTCATAAAATCATATACAGTGCAATTTCACAATCAGTACCTGCAAAAAAAATTTTTTTTAAATCTTGGATTAAAACCTTTTATTTTTACAGTGAGAAAGCATTTTAAGGTATGATGCAGTGCTTAATGCTTTTTAATTTTCCATAAGAGTTGTGTGATTGACTTTTTGAGCTCTGTTCCATGTCAAGAAGGAAAAGAAAGCAATTGAAGGAAAAGGTTAAAGTCATATAAAGGGTAAAGAGCCGGAAAGAAATGTTGTGTGTGCTCAGTTAAAAGAGACTATTCCAGATGGTACTGAAAAACAAAGGAGGGTGGCTTCCTATGGAATGCACAGTACCTGTTTCAGGTTCAGTGTGTTTCTATTACTGTGTCTTTAGTATGACTGAATAAAGCATCTCTGCAAACCAGGGTTTTGTATGTTGGATTTATCAGATGCAGAACAATATTATTAACAAGATCACGTAATCTGCACACTCCTCTTAGTGTAAGAAATGACTCTCTCCACCAGCCTCTAATAGTGAATGGTAGTTGCCTGTGAGGGTAATCTTACCCATAACAAGTATCAGAGGGGTAGCCGTGTTAGTCTGGATCTGTAAAAGCAGCAAAGAATCCTGTGGCACCTTATAGACTAACAGACGTTTTGAAGCATGAGCTTTCATGGGTGAATACCCACTTCGTCAGATGCACGTAGTGGAAGTTTCCAGGCGTAGGTAAATATAGGCAGGCAAGCTAGAGATAATGAGGTAGTTCAATCAGGGAGGATGAGGCCCTGTTCTAGCAGTTGTTTGTTTAATCCGGAGCTGATGGTGTCAAATTTGCAGATGAACTGAAGCTCAGCAGTTTCTCTTTGAAGTCTGGTCCTGAAGTTTTTTTGCTTCAAGGATGGCCACCTTAAGGTCTGCTATAGTGTGGCCAGGGAGGTTGAAGTGTTCTCCTACAGGTTTTTGTATATTGCCATTCCTAATATCTGATTTGTGTCCGTTTATCTTTTTCCACAGCGACTGTCCAGTTTGGCCGATGTGCATAGCAGAGGGGCATTGTTGGCATTTGATGGCATATATTACATTGGTGGACGTGCAGGTGAATGAACCGGTGATGGTGTGGCTGATCTGGTTATGTCCTGTGATGGTGTCGCTGGTGTAGATATGTGGGCAGAGTGGCATCGAGGTTTGTTGCATGGATTGGTTCCTGAGCTAGAGTTACTATGGTGCAGTGTGCAGTTACTGGTGAGAATATGTTTCAGGTTGGCAGGTTGCCTGTGGGTGAGGACTGGCTTGCCACCCAAGGCCTGTGAAAGTGTGGGATCATTGTCCAGGATGGGTTGTATATCTCTGATGATGCATTGGAGAGGTTTTAGCTGGAGACTGTATGTGATGGCCAGTGGAGTCCTGTTGGTTTCTTTCTTGGGTTTGTCTTGCAGTAGGAGGCTTCTGGGTACAGGTCTGGCTCTGTTGATCTGTTTCCTTATTTCCTCGTGCGGGTATTGTAGTTTTGAGAATGCTTGGTGGAGATTTTGTAGGTGTTGGTTTCTGTCTGAGGGGTTAGAGCAGATGCGGTTGTACCTCAGTGCTTGGCTGTAGACAATGGATCGTGTGATGTGCCCAGGATGGAAGCTGGAGGCATGAAGGTAGAGGCATAGCAGTCGGTAGGTTTTCGGTGGTGGTAATGTGACCATGACTTATTTGCACCGTGGTGTCTAGGAAGTGGACCTCCCGTGTAGATGGAGGTAGATAGAGTTGGCATCGAGGTTTGTTGCATGGAACCAATCCATGCAACAAACCTCGATGCCAACTCTGCCCACATATCTACACCAGTGACACCATCACAGGACCTAACCAGATCAGCCACACCATCACCGGTTCATTCACCTGCACGTCCACCAATGTAATATACGCCATCATATACCAGCAATGCCCCTCTGCTATGTACATCGGCCAAACTGGACAGTAGCTGCGGAAAAAGATAAACAGACATAAATCAGATATTAGGAATGGCAATATACAAAAACCTGTAGGAGAACACTTCAACCTCCCTGGCCACACTATAGCAGACCTTAAGGTGGCCATCCTTGAAGCAAAAACACTTCAGGACCAGACTTCAAAGAGAAACTGCTGAGCTTCAGTTCATCTGCAAATTTGACACCATCAGCTCCGGATTAAACAAAGACTGTGAATGGCTTGCCAATTACAAAACCAGTTTCTCCTCCCTTGGTTTTCACACCTCAGCTGCTAGAACAGGGCCTCATCCTCCCTGATTGAACTACCTCATTATCTCTAACTTGCCTGCATATATATACCTGCCCCTGGAAATTTCCACTACATGCATCTGACGAAGTGGGTATTCACCCATGAAAGCTCATGCTTCAAAACGTCTGTTAGTCTATAAGGTGCCATAGGATTCTTTGCTGCTTACCCATAACAGACATCACAAACCAGAGATGATTCTATTGCTCCTCACTTCAGGAAGATGTGAAGAGAAATATGATTATTAGTATTAGAGTTTGTTGAGGGCATGCTTGGTTGTTCAAGGCATCAGGTAAAAGTTCTTGTCTCGACAGTCATTTAAAAACATAATTAAGGAGTTAACTATTCTTTCAAATTATTGACTTCAGATGAAAGCATTGCACCTGTGAAGTGCAGCAGTATCCCTTAGTTTAAGGATGCAGTGCAACTTTAGTACTCAATTTGCTTTGACCCAGGATTTAGACATTACATTTAATCATTAGTTATTTGCTAGTAACATGTGACAGGGACCCAGCCTGAGGTTCTGTGGCTCCAGGTCAGAGGTCAAGAGTAAAAGACAGCAACAAATGAAAACTTACTTGAAAAGCCATGTTGTTACTATTTTAACCTTTCTCTGTCTTTCACATCTGTGTTGCAGGAGGTGGACTGAAGTGGATACACTTTGATAAGATTATTATTCAGAATTATATCATTTTCATTCGTCACAAAGGAATGACAAAAATTTCATTTATTTTTCATTTTTATTTGTTAAAGACGTGGGCTGTGGCTAAAAGGGAAAAAATGGCATGTTATTATTTATATCCTGGTAGCAACCATTATGTACTGTTTTCCAGCTATGTACGCAGAGCTTACACTCCAATAAAATAAGCAATGTATAATGACTAAGGAAGAGGTGTAAAATACTCAAAAAAAATACTCAATTTATATATTGTCTACTTTAAAAAAAAATTAAATGATCCCTAATAAACCCTCTATCTTACCATTACTAGTTGTCTAATTTCTTGTAGGTGTCAAGAGCCTAAGCCCCACTCCTTAAAATGCAACTGATTTTTACTTACAAGAGGCTTAATTGAGTCACTTAGGTGCTTTGGAAAATTTTGCCTTTACTGACTCAAGTCTTAGAGATGATGAGCACCTGTAAAAGCCAGGGATTCACATGCTCAGTACCTTTCAGGATTGGGGCCTTTAACTGGGATATTCACCTAAGATGACTAAATTCATGCTTGGCTTAAGTGGGTGCAACTCCAATTAAAGGCAAACAGAACTGCATCTGTTTCTGCCAGGGCTGAGGTTTGATGCCTACAATCCTTGGTCTATATCAGGGATGGCCAAACTTACTGGCCTTCCAAGCCACATATGACAATCTTCAGAAGTTTCAGAGCTGAGACCCCCCCCTCTTCACTGGACATAAGCCCCTGCCCCACCACCCCACTGCAAGGCAGAGGTCTCAAGCAGCCCACTCCCAGTCTGATAGGCAGAGGAAGGGGAGTTGTGGGGGGGCTTGCGAGCCACAGGTGGCTCTTTTACCATTAAAGTGTGGCTCACGAACCACAGTTTGGCCACCCCAGTCAATATTTCTCAAGGGGATGGGGAAAGGAGTTGACTCCCATTGAAGATTTGCATAACAGACTGTAGGATTTAGGCCAATATGTTGTAAAACTAAAATGAAAACATCCAAAATGTATTCCACAGCTTAGTGGATGATGATAGATTATAAAACTAAGAGAGGTGTTTACCTAGGAAATTCAAAGGGAAAGTTGGTTTTCTTAAAAACTGGTCCAATATGTTGTATTTTAAAACTGATTGATTTCTTGCCTTCCTCTGCAGTGTAAGGTACAGGTCACTTGCTTGAGGATTCTCTGCACCTTGAAGTCTTTAAACCATGATTTGAGGACTTCAGTAGTTCAGACATAGGTTAGGGTTTTGATACAGGAGTGGTTGGGTGAGATTCTGTGGCCTGCATTGTGCAGGAGATCAGACTAGATGATCATTATGGCCCCTTCTGAGCTTAAAGTCTATGATTCTATGATGACAATGGTGGTTTGTCCCATTTCTCTGTAGAAATGGCAAAAGCAGTTCACTAAGTGTGTTTGTTATGGGAAGTTGCTGCCTGGAGCTGAAGGATTCTGGTCTGCCTTCCTGGCTGGCTGAAGGAGCAATAGGACCATGGACAGATCAGTTACTGGCAGGGAATGGGAGCAAGAGAGAGCTCTTGGCTAACTGTTGGGACTGAGTAAAAGACTTCATCTCTATAGTAAGGGTGAAGTTTTTGAGAAGGTGCTGGGCTGCAGTGAAGTGGCCCAGGGAACAGAAACACAGTTTAGTTAAAGGGACACAGCAGGCAGATAATATTCATAGGATTCCTTGGCTGGGACCAGTAGTGGGTGGGCCCGGGTCCACCACTAGCCACTAGGGAAGTGGCATAAGTCCCACAGAAGGGGAATGTACATAAGCCCAGGAAAGGGGATGAAGACCTGGAAGACGGTCAGTTTTTAGGACTTTGATACCCCTGAAGGGTTTAGTGGCCCATCTGGAGAACTGGGACCAGAAAGGGCCAGAGCAGGCAAAGACTGTCTTCAGGGAGGAAACTCTGGGGGGGATGGCCCCATACCAGGGCTGGGACTATTTAAAGACTCAGAGAACTACAGAGATACCAATGGAGGGGTACTGGGATAAGCCTTATTGGACTATTGGACAATATACCTCAGAAGGGGTCTGTTTTGTTTCACATACAGACTGTGTGAGAGACTTGGTTGGAGGGCTGAGTCACTGTACACCTGCCTGAAAAACTGCTGACAGAGGGGCTCCTGTGAGAGGTGGGTGCCACCCAGTTATATAAAGATTATATTAACTTTTTTTTTACACTAGAGCAAAAAGTATAAAGAAGGGCCTTGCAATGACTGATAAAAGCATAGCACGACACAGTGGGAGCTAAATTTATCTACTAGTGCCCCAAAAAACAGCCTACTAAGAATGACAAACAACATTTCATCATGTAGCTCTTAGACTGCTGCCAGGCACTTAAGAATTAATTGTTGGGCTTTAGCCTTAGCTAAGGGTAAAAGCTGATATTATACACACATGTGCACACACTCTGAAAATGACTGTACTGTAGTCACTGTCTTTAATGTGAACCTTATTCAGGTCACTCTAGACCCGGTGGGACTCAGCTGTTGTTTACCATCTAGTAGCTCAGACATGATTTGCTCTGGAGATGGCTGCTCAGAAACAACCTTTCTACAGAAAGGAAAGTTTTTACTCAGGAGCCCCCAAGGGAATTGGTTACAGATCCCTGTAGAAGCTGTTGAGGGGATACAAAAAATGTATAATAAAACACAAAGTGTTACCTAATTGAAACATAGTGTGGATTTGTTGGGTTTCCGTTTATTTGCTTGATTGTTTGCTTGGAGTGTCAAGCTGGCATCCTGGCAAAAGCAGTGAACCCAAAAATGCAATCAGTTCAGAAACGTGCAGCTTGGTAGAGGAAATGCATAGGGAGGGCTTCTTTTCTGCCCCTCCGCAGCTTCAGTCTCACTGCAGTATGGGTCAAAGAACAAAGGCTGAGCAGCAATATCTGTACCTATCCACAGCATGCAGCTGCTTACCTGTGACATCTTGTAAATGGCACTACAACAAGAAAGCAAGCTCTGACATTGAGCGCTCTAGTGTAAAATGAGGAGATGTGGTGGGCAACCTGCAGCCCACAGGCCACATGAGGACCATCAGGATAATTTGATTGTGGGCTGCAAGACATTTTGCTGATGTTGACTGTCCATAGACATGACCCCCTGCAGCTCCCAATGGCTGCAGTTTGCCGTTCCCTCTCCAAGTTCTTTGCAGATTGCTACATCTTTCCTTTTAATAACTGTTGTCTCTTTTTGTGCAGGTGTTTGCTGACTCACTGTGGCCAGAGGTTAGTACAGTAACTCCTCACTTAACGTTGTAGTTATGTTCCTGGAAAATGCAACTTTAAACAAAATGATGTTAAGTAAATCCAATTTCCCCATAAAAATTAATGTAAATGGGGGGCAGGGGTTAGGTTCCAGGAAAAAATTTTTCACCAGACAAAAGGCTATATATATACACACAGTATAAGTTCTAAACAAACAATTTAATAATGGTACACAGCAATGATGATTGTGAAGCTTGGTTGAGTTGGTGAAGTCAGAGCGTGGAAGAGGGTAGGATATTTCCCAGGGATTGCCTTACTGCTAATTGATGAACTGAGCCCTCAAGCGTTAACCATTGTTGTTAATGTAGTCACACACTCTACAAGGTGGCACAAATGGAGGGAGGGGAGACAGCATGGGAGACAGAGACACACACCGTGTGTGAGAGAGAGAGATGCTCATTGTCCTTTTAAATATGCTGACCCCACTCTAAGTACATTACTTTTTAAGGAGATCAGCAAGTTGAGACAGAAGCTGCTGCCAGGAAGCTCCCTCCATCCTGAGCCTTGTCGTGTCCCCCTCCTCCCATGGAGATAGGGTAAGTGGGGGGGCAGGAGCAGAAGGAAGGGGGATACCTGACATTAGCCCCCTTCTTCCCTCCTGCGAGGGCACAGCCAGCAGGAGGCTCCGGGGAGCAGCTCCAAGGCAGAGGGCAGGAGCAGCACATGGCAGTGGGGGGAGGGACAGCTGAACTGCTGGCAATTGGTAGCCTGCTGGGTGGCTGCAGCACAGACAACTTAGGGGAACGGGGAGCTGATGGGAGGTTGCTAGTCCACCCTGGTTGCAAGTCCCCACAGCTAGCTGCAACAGGCTACTCTTCCTGCAAGCAGTGGACAAAGTCCACTCATTCTCCCAAGCCCCCACCCCTGCCCTGCCTCTTCCTGCCACTGCTCTACCCCAGGCCTCACTACCATTCCATACTTTTCCCCAAGCCCCAACTTCATTTGTCCCCTTTCTGCCCCCTTCCCCACTTCTTCCTGCCCCGACTCCTCTTCCTCCCCCAGTGCCTCCTGCACGGTGCTGAACAGCTGATCGTAGCTGGCAGGAAGCACTAGGAGGGAGGGGGAGAAGCTGATCAGCGGGGCCAGCGGTTGGTGCTGAACACCCACTATTCTTATTTTTTGTGAGTGCTCTGGCCTTTGTAGCCTGTTTGACCTGATAGTCTAACAGGTCTTCAAACCAGTCTTCCATTTCTTGTTTCTGCTGTCGCTGTTGGTGTGGGACTTGCTTCTATCCTGTTGTTGCTTCATTCTGGTGGATGGTATCCTGTTGGTCCTCTGTGTTGCTCAGATACAGTATTTTTTTTGAACTTTCTTACATCAGGCCAGCTGATGGACAAGGTCTTTCTAAGTCCTCCAGGTCTTGGATGCCCGCTGTCTGCCACTACTCTGCAGTTGCCTTTAATTTGGTCCCCACACCTGTTATGTGTCTGTAGCTTATATAAAGTCTCATATGACCTGTGTCCCACTGTTGCTTGGACTTTTGCCATTGCTTTTTGTGGCTGTTTGATGGTTGGACCCAGACCTGATCAACTGTGTGTAGTGGGCTCAGGTCCTTGGCTTTTTTGTTGTAGTGAGTTGCCTGCCTAGCTTGGCATTCTATTAACTGGTTCTGTGTCCTGTCCATTATTTTTGCTCTGGGCTAAAGCAGACTACCTGTTGTGGGTAGCAGAATCTTGGTTCTCCGGCCCATCAGTCCCTGTCCTGGGCTAGTCACTTAGTCACTGAGAGGATGTATTGCAATGGTCCACCATTGTCAGGTAGGGATCTCTTTCTGTCTGTTTTGCCTTTGCCAGCAGTCTCTTGGCTGTCTTTATCCAAACTGTCTTTACGAACTTTACCTTCCCATTGCTTTCTGGGTACTTGGGAAGATGTTTTGTTCTCAAATTCTCATTTTTGGCATTGGAACATTTAAATGTTGATGCAGTGTCCATTGTCTGAGCATAGTGTGTTGGGTATTCTATAAGAACATAAGAATGGCTGTACCAGGTAAGAACAAAGGTCCATCTAGCCCAGTATCTGTCTACCGACAGTGGCCAATGCCAGGTGCCCCAGAGGGAGTGAACCTAACAGGAAATGATCAAGTGATCTCTCTCTTGCCATCCATCTCCAACCTCTGACAAATAGAGGCTAGGGGCACTATTCCTTACCCATCCTGGCTAATAGCCATTTATGGACTTAACCACCATGAATTTATCCAGTTCTCTTTTAAACGCTGTTATAGTCCTAGCCTTCACAACCCCCTCAGGTAAGGAGTTCCACAAGTTGACTGTGTGCTGCTTGAAGAAGAACTTCCTTTTATTTGTTTTAAACCTGGAGCCTATTAATTTCATTTGGTGACCCCTAGTTCTTGTATTATGGGAACAAGTAAATAACTTTTCGTTATCCACTTTCTCCACATCACTCATGATTTTATATACCTCTATCATATTCCCCCTTAGTCTCCTCTTTTCCAGGTTGAAGAGTCCTAGCCTCTTTAATCTTTCGTCATATGGGACCCATTCCAAACCCCTAATCATTTTAGTTGCTCTTTTCTGAACCTTTTCTAATGCCAGTATATTTTTTTTGAGGTGAGGAGATCACATCTGTACACAGTATTCAAGATGTGGGCGTACCATGGATTTATATAAGGGCAATAATATATTCTCCATCTTATTCTCTATCCCCTTTTTAATGATTCCTAACATCCTGTTTGCTTTTTTGACCGCCTCTGCACACTGCTTGGACATCTTCAGAGAACTGTTCATGATGACTCCAAGATCTTTTTCCTGACTCGTTGTAGCTAAATTGCATGTATAGTTGGGGTTATTTTTTCCAATGTGCATTACTTTACATTTATTCACATTAAATTTCATTTGCCATTTTGTTGCCCAATCACTTAGTTTTGTGAGATCTTTTTGAAGTTCTTCACAGTCTGCTTTGGTCTTAACTATCTTGAGCAGTTTAGTGTCATCTGCAAACTTTGCCACCTCACTGTTTACCCCTTTCTCCAGATCATTTATGAATAAATTTGAATAGGATCGGTCCTAGGACTGACCCTTGGGGAACACCACTAGTTACCCCTCTCCATTCTGAGAATTTACCATTAATTCCTACCCTTTGTTGCCTGTTTTTTAACCAGTTCTCAATCCATGAAAGGACCTTCCCTTTTATCCCATGACAGCTTAATTTACGTAACAGCCTTTGGTGAGGGACCTTGTCAAAGGCTTTCTGGAAATCTAAGTATACTATGTCCATTGGATCCCTCTTGTCCACATGTTTGTTAAGCCCTTCAAAGAACTCTAATAGATTAGTAATACACGATTTCCCTTTACAGAAACCATGTTGACTATTGCTCAACAGTTTGTTTTTCTGTGTGTCTGACAATTTTATTCTTAACTATTGTTTTGACTAATTTGCCCGGTACCGACGTTAGACTTACTGGTCTGTAATTGCCGGGATCACCTCTAGAGCCCTTTTTAAATATTGGCATTATATTAGCTAACTTCCAGTCATTGGGTACCGAAGCTGATTTAAAGGATGGGTTACAAATCTTAGTTAATAGTTCCGCAACTTCACATTTGAGTTCTTTCAGAATTCTTAGGTGAATGCCATCTGGTCCTGGTGACTTGTTAATGTTGAGTTTATCAATTAATTCCAAAACCTCCTCTAGTGACACTTCAATCTGTGACAGTTCCTCAGATTTTTCACCTACAAAAGCCAGCTCAGGTTTGGGAATCTCGCTAACATCTTCAGCCGTGAAGACTGAAGCAAAGAATCCATTTAGTTTCTCTGCAATGACTTTATTGTCTTTAAGCGCTCCTTTTGTATTTCGATCATCCAGGGGCCCCACTGGTTGTTTAGCAGGCTTCCTGCTTCTGATGTACTTAAAAAACATTTTGTTATTACCTTTTGGAGTTTTTGGCTAGCTGTTCTTCAAACTCCTCTTTGGCTTTTCTTATTATACTCTTTTACTTAATTTCGCAGTGTTTATGCTCCTTTCTATTTGCCTTACTAGGATTTGACTTCCACTTTTTAAAGGAAGTCTTTTTATCTCTGTCGTAAACAGATAGTTAACGGTTAATGTCTCTTTCACCTGTAAAGGGTTAACAAACAGTGAACCTGGAACACCTGACCAGAGGACCAATCAGGAGACAAGATACTTTAAAATGTCGGTGGAGGGAGGTCTTTGTTTGCGTGTTTCTTTGTCTGTTGTTCTCTCTGGGTTCTGAGAGGGTAACCAGACGTACCTACAGGCTCTCTAATTTTCTATTCAAATAGTAAGTAACAGTAGAAGGCGGTTTAGTCTTTTTGATTGTTTTCTTTATTTGCAAATGTATTTTTGATGGAATGATTTTAATGTGTATTTGTGCTGGAGGGAAGACTCCTCTCTAGTGTCTATAAGCTGAAAGACCCTGTAATATTTACCATCTAAATTACAGAGACAACTTTTACTTTTTTTTTCTTTTTATTAAAAGTTTTGCTTTTTAAGACCTGATTGATTTTTTTCCCCTTGTTGAGGCTCAAGGGAATTGAGTCTGTACTCACCAGGGAATTGGTGGGAGACAGGGAGAGAGAAGGGAGGGGGGAAAGGTGGAATTCCTTTGTTTTAGATTCACGGAGCTTGAATCTGTATTACCTCTTGGGGAGGGGGAAAGAGGAGGGCGAAAGGTGCATTCCTCTCTGTTTTAAGATTCAAGGAGTTTGAATCACAGTGATCTTCCAGGGCAACCCAGGGAGGGAAAGCCTGGGAGAGGCAATGGTGAGGGAAAGGGTTTACTTTCCTTGTGTAAGATCCAGGGGGTCTGGGTCTTGGGGTCCTCTGAGAAGGTTTTTGGGGGACCAGAGTTTACCAGGCACTGCAAGTCCTGGTTGGTGGCAGCACTACAAGATCTAAGCTGGTAATTAAGCTTAGGGGGATTCATGCTGGTACCCCATCTTTTGGACGCTAAGGTTCAGAGAGGGGATTTATGCCATGACATGGTGTGCAGCGTTGGGATCAGAATCCAAAAGCCAGTGAGTTAAAAGCAAAAGCCAGTAAGATTATTATTTTTCTTTTTTCTCTGCTAGCTGCTTATAAGCAGAGAGAAGGGGGGGTTTTAAACTACAGCCAGAACAATTTTTTTTTCTTTTCTCCTTTCTGGTTGTGCAGAAAGACTGCCTGAAGGCAAAGACATTAGTTTAACAAGGGTCTTTTGTTAAACAAAGCAGGCTTAAGCTGTGAACAGGAGAGGCCAGCAAAACATATTTGCAAATCAAAGGGTTTCCTTTTTTTTACTCTGTCCGGGAAAGGCTAGTTCAAAAGTGTTAAAAAAGACTCTGATGCTAAGCAACCCCAAGGAGGCAACAGAGAAGCAGCAGTTCAGGCAATAAACATCAGAGGGCACCCCAACACAAGAAAGCAGGAACCATGACTACCAAGGACGCACTGAAACAGGAACAAATCAAAGATGCAGACCACAAACGAGACATGGAAAGAAAACAGAAAGAAATAGAAATAAGAGAAAAAGAGGTGGAGCTGAGAGAAAGAGAAGAAAAAACCAAACAGGCAGCCCACAAAAGAGAACAAGAAGCAAAAGATGCGGCCCACCAACGAGAAATGGAAAAACAACAAAAACAGAGTGAAGAGAGGGAAAAAGAGAGAAAGCATGAAATGGACTTGGTGCAGGCCAGGCAGCAAGCTCCAGCCAACCCTAACAACCCTTCTCCAATTATGGTTCCACATCACAAGAAATTTCCCACCTACAAGGCAGGTGATGACACTGAGGCCTTCTTAGAAAATTTTGAAAGAGCCTGCCTTGGGTACAGCATCTCTGAAGACCAGTACATGATAGAATTGAGGCCACAGCTCGGTCTACCCTTAGCAGAGGTGGCGGCTGAAATGCCTAAGCAGAACATGAACGATTATAAACTTTTTCAAACCAAGGCCAGAATCAGAATGGGGATAACACCTGAGCATGCCCGCCGGCGGTTCAGAGCCCTAAGATGGAAACCAGATGTGTCATTCCCCCGACACGCCTACCACATTGGGAAGAATTATGAGGCCTGGATATCAGGAACAAAGGTTAACAATATGGATGAGCTACACCTCCTAATACAAATGGAGCAGTTCTTTGAGGGTGTTCCTGAGGAAATAGAAAGGTACATCCTAGATGGGAAACCCAAAACTGTAACCGAGGTGGGGGAGATTGGAGCCAAATGGATGGAAGTGACAGAAAAGAAAAAAGCTACTGTCAAGGGGAGCAAATACCACAGGGGGCCCATCGACAATAAATCCTATAACCGAGGGCAACCCAAGACCCCACCTACAACCCAAGGAAAGCCCCAGACTCCCTATTATCCCACCTCACCAGTCTCCAGTAACCCACCTCGGCCCAGTGACCAGTCAGCTGGACGATGCTTTAAATGTAATGAACTAGGACATATAAAGGCCAACTGCCCCAAGAACCCCAACCGAGTGCAGTTCACTACCATCACACCAACGATCCCCAGGCCCAGGTGCCTCTCAAATACCCTTGGAGCGAAGGGAAATTTTGAGAGTGGGCGGAAAGAAGGTTATCGCGTGGAGAGACACGGGGGCACAAGTGTCAGCTATCCACCAATCCTTGGTGGACCCCAAATTCATCAACCCAGAGGCCCAAGTAACAACTTACCCCTTCATGTCAAAAGCTGTAAACTTGCCTACAGCTGAACTGCCTGTCCAGTACAAAGGCTGGTCAGGAATGTGGACTTTTGCAGTCTATGACAATTATTCCATCCCCATGCTATTGAGGGAAGACTTGGCCAACCAGGTGAAGTGGGCCAAGAGAGTAGGAATGGTTACACGCAGCCAAACCAGGCAAGCTTCCACACCCATCCCTGTTCCTGAACCGTCCACAGAGGCCCCGTCTGTGTTAGCAGAGACCCAGACAGAGGTAGTGGACCCGGATCCCCTGCCTACGACTGCAACAGCCACAGTACCTCCAGTCCCAGACCCGGACCTGGAAAAGCAACCAGCACCAGAATCATTGCCAGCACTGATGCCAGCACTTGAAAATGCATCTTCAACCCCAATGCCAGAGGACGCCAGCGAACCTCAACTGGCAGAAGCAGCAGACAACCATACCAAAGAGGCTTAGCCAGAGCCTGAAATACCACCTGGTGCACCAGCGGAGAGCGGTTCACCAGCAACGAAAATAACCCCATCACCTACATCGCTTCCAGAGGGACCAAGCCCAAGTCCACAGTCTAAGGAAGAACTGGTGTCTCCAGCCTCAAGGGAACAGTTCCAGACTGAGCAGGAAGCAGATGACAGCCTTCAGAAAGCTTGGGCGGTGGCACGGAGCACCCCACCGCCTCTCAGCTCTTCTAACTGATCCCGGTTTGTTATAGAACAAGGACTTTTATACAAGAGACTCTTTCTGGTGGACACCAGGAAGACTGGCATCCGCAAAAACAGTTGGTGGTTCCAACTAAGTACCGGGGAAAGCTCTTAAGCTTAGCCCATGATAATCCCAGTGGCCATGCTGGGGTGAACAGAACCAAAGATAGGTTGGGGAAGTCCTTCCACTGGGAGGGGATGGGCAAGGACGTTGCCAAGTATGTCCGGTCTTGTGAGGTGTGCCAAAGAGTGGGAAAGCCCCAAGACCAGGTCAAGGCCCCTCTCCAGCCACTCCCCATAATTGAGGTCCCATTTCAGCAAGTAGCTGTAGATATTCTGGGTCCTTTCCCAAAAAAGACACCCAGAGGAAAGCAGTACATACTGACTTTCATGAACTTTGCTACCCGATGGCCGGAAGCAGTAGCTCTAGGCAACACCATGGCTAAAGCTGTGTGCCAGGCCCTGACAGACATTTTTGCCAGGATAGGTTGGCCCTCCGACATCCTTACAGATTCAGGATCCAATTTCCTGGCAGGGACCATGAAAGAACTGTGGGAAACTCATAGGGTGAATCACTTGGTTGCCACCCCTTACCACCATCAAACCAATGGCCTGGTGGAGAGGTTTAATGGAACTTTGGGGGCCATGATACGTAAATTCGTCAATGAACACTCCAATGACTGGGACAGTTGCTTTTTGCCTACAGGGCTGTACCACATCCCAGTTTAGGGTTTTCACAGTTTGAACTTGTGTATGGCCACGAGGTTAAGGGGCCATTACAGTTGGTAAAGCAGCAATGGGACGGGTTTACGCCTTCTCCAGGAACTAACATTCTAGACTTTGTAAGTAACCTACAAAGCACCCTCTGACACTCTTTAGTCCTTGCTAAAGAAAACCTCAAGGATGCTCAGGAAGAGCAAAAGGCCTGATATGATAGACATACCAGGGAGCGTTCCTTCCAGCAAAGAGTCCTGTGGCACCTTATAGACTAACAGACGTATTAGAGCATGAGCTTTCGTGGGTGAATACCCACTTCGTCGGATGCAGGTAGTGGAAATTTCCAGGGGCAGGTGTGTGTGTGTGTATGTGTGTGTATGTATGTGTGTGTGTATATATATATATGCAAGCAAGAAGTAGGCTAGAGATAACAAGTTATATATATGCAAGCAAGAAGAGGCTAGAGATAACAAGTTTGTTATCTATAGTCTGCTTCTTGCTTGCATATATATACCTGCCCCTGGAAATTTCCACTACCTCTTCCCGCCCTGCCCTGCCCCTGCTCTGCCCCAGCCCCACCCCAACTCCCCGCAAGCCTGGGAGCCAGGGGAGCAGAGTAGGTTGGGGCCCCAGACCTCTGCGGGGAACCAGGGGGAGGGGGGCTGGCCACTTTCTGTGGGAAGTGGAGTTACCCAGACCCAGCCTGCTCCGCTCTCCTGCTGTGGAGGCCTAGGGCTGGGACCCCCACAGCTCCCCCGCGGAGGCCTGGGGTCAGCCCCCATCCTTTCACCTGTGGAAGCCTGGGGCCCCACACAGCCCCCCTGCGGGGGGATGCCTAGTGCACCAAAATAGCTAGGAATAGCCCTGTCTGCCTCCCCCCTGCCCCCGCCTGAGAGCAGCATGGGGCCTGTGGTGCCACAGGGGGCAAGCCTGCGGGCTGGATCCAAAGTCCTGAGAGGTGGGATCCAGCCTGTGGGCTGTAGTTTGCCCATCCCTGGTCTAGATAATACTTAGTCCTGCCACAAGTGCAGGTGACTGGACTTACATGACCTCTCAAGGTCCCTTCCAGTTCTACAATTCTATTTTCTTGTACATATCAGCTATGACCTGGCTGGCTGGGGTTCCCTCTAGGATAGGTGCTGGAACTAGAGGTGCTGTGGGTGCTGCTGCACTCCCTGGCTTCAAGTGGTTTCCATCATATACAGGGCTTACAGTTTGGTTCAATGGCTCTCAGCACATCCACTATAAAAATTGTTCCAGCAACACTACCCTCTAGTGCCTATTTCAATTTCCGCTGGAACACCTCTTGGACTGGGCTGATGCCCATAGGTATTCGCACTCAATGGTACCTTCCAAAAGATGTGGAAAAAATTGTCAGGTGGCTGGCTCATCTAGCTTAATATGCCAGAATCCATTCTTGACATCACAAATAGTTACTATTTTTGGCCTGGATAAATCAGGTAGTATGTACTCAGTCATTGGTAATATATAGTGACTTCTTTTCAATGCAGGTCCTCAATTTACCTAAAGGTTTTTTTTTTTAACACAACTAGGCTTCTGGTTCACTCTGTGCTAGTTTCAATGTGTGTAATGATGCCTCTTGTTTACAGTCTTGCCAACTCCTCCTTCAGTGGCTCCCCCAGAATTCTGCATTTTAGTAGTCTAGCAAGCTGCACATGAGGGTCTATTTATAATTTTGTCTTGCCCCCTAGGTGTTAGTCTCCTTAAAATATGCCCTTATATTGTTAGACCGCTGGACAGGACCAGGGGCAGCTCTAGGTATTTTGCTGCCCCAAGCACGGCAGGCAGGCTGCCTTCGGTGGCTTGCCTGCGGGAGGTCCCCGGTCCCATGGATTTGGCGGCACACAGGCATGTCGCTGAAGGTAACCTACCTGCTGCCCTCGGGGTGACTGGCAGAGCGCTGCCCCAGGCACGTGCTTGGCATGCTGGTGCCTGGAGCCACCCCGGGACAGGACCCAGGGTGACAGTTCTCACTCCTCTCTCAAGTAGAGGATATTGTAGTGTTGTATTTGCTCATTGCCCTCAAAATGGTTTTGTTGTAACTTACCAGCACCTAGTTACATTCCTCCAATCTAATTTGCTGCTTATCAAGGTTGTTGGGATTATGTTTCAACTGGTTCTGCAATCCATCTGGAATCAAATTAGTTGTTAATCCAATAGCAGATATAGCAATAGAATGGCTGGTAATTTTCTTAGAATCATAGAATATTAGGATTGGAAGGGACCTCAGGAGGCCATCTAGTCCAACCCCCTGCTCAAAGCAGGACCAATTCCCAGATTTTTACCCCAGTTCCCCGAATGGCCCCCTCAAGGATTGAATTCACAACCCTGGGTTTAGCAGGCCAATGCTCAAATCAGTGAGCTACCCCTCCCCCCCCAGTGCATGTACATTGAGAGTTTTTGATCTGCTCAAGTCATGTTGCAAGATAGTCTACCGTTCATTGGAAGTCTCTATATTATCAGTCACTGCTTGTACTGCTGTTTTTATTTCATAAGGTTACTGTGGCATAGTGTTTCTGTTTCTCACATCCCTTACACCATTGCCCATAGGCCCAGCATTTTTCCATCTTTTGTATTGCTTTCCAAAATCTATACACTGGACCATGATGTAGCTGATGTAATGGCTGCAGCATTCTAATCAAGCATGACTGCTTTTCAGTGGTGGATAAATGACCTTGACTGCCTTTATACAGAGTTTGGGACTCTTATATAAAGTATGTAGTTCTTCTTCATGAGCCAATTATAATTTTTGGACTTATTTTTTATATACAGGTATGAGTTCTAGTCATAGTGGGTCACATTCATGCATGAATTTACTGCACTGTGAACATACTGCAGGATATAGGCTCAGGGTTTTTCAAATGTCTTAGTGTGGATCACAACTTAATGGAGGGTGTATTTCTTTTTGGCTCTTCCTCTTCCCTTCATGACCAAGTTGTCCATGTCCACCTATCAGTGATCACACCCAATCCTTGTGGTAACTACAGTTGTGTAACCCCTTTGGGGTTTAGAGAGCATGGCCCCTTTAAATCTTTTTCCTAGGGAGGAGGAGAAGAGTGACAAAAAAGGAGGGAAACTCCAGTGGTGGCTCTGGAGCTCAGAGGGAGAAAGAGGCAGCAGCCTGCAGGCCCTCGCAAAGGAAGCAGCAGAGAATCTGCCTGAAGCCTGAGAAGGACAGGGTGGCCAATCAGGGACACCCCAGGACAGGAGCCAGGAGGAGCACTGGGCCAGGGAGGAATCGCTTGAGAAGGACAGGCCGGAGCTGGACCCAGTATCATGGCTGCCCGGAGCTGCATGAGGCTCTGAGTACTGGGGCTTGTGACTCTGCATTGGGAACAAGGAAGGAGGTTGCTAGATAGTTAAGTGGGGAAGTGGTCGCTCTGTGTGGCTTTGCAGAGAGCGGCAGAAGAGGGCACCAGAGGGCTTTGTTGGGGGAAAGTTCACTGGTGCCAAAGACGACCAGGAGCACCCAAGACTCATCCCTGGATTGGAACTTTGCACAGGCCTCCTGAACTCTGTGTGCAGACACATTGCTCGGTGTCTGCCCTTCCAGACTGTGCTACCACTGGGCCCGTGGGGCCTTGGTTTGGATGCAATCCTGTTTTACTGCTCCCCCTATATTTCCCCAAGTTGTTTTTCTCCTCTCATTCCTCTGGAAATAAATATCTCCCTTTGTTATATCCATTGTACTTTTCATGTGTGTGTGTGTGTTCGTGTGTGTGTGTGTGTTCGTATTCGTGTTCATGGTCGTTCACTCTGGGGGGTTTGGAACAGGTGCCCCAGGGGTGGAAGGGATTTTTCCTGCTGCATTCCTGTGCACGCCTTCTCTTGACCAGAGCTGCCTGCAGAGCAGACTCCATCTTGGCCATGAGGGCACTAAAGTTACACTTGCTTATATAGAGAAGTAATAGTTGGACATATATTTAATTAGTTTATCTTTTAATGATAAAGCAGTCTAAAGCCACTGGCAAGTACTCCACAGTTTGAGACCTATTGACCTTGGCTTTTTGGCTATCACATGTGTGATGATGGACTCTTTGCAATTAAATCATTGCAATGTGCTATATTCATTTACAATTCCAATATGTTAACTTATACTCCCAAAGCGTCACGAGCATAACAGCAGTTCTGTCTAAACGCTGGGAAAGACAAAAGCTAAGGTTCTGTTTTAGTCTCTATCATCTCTGGCTTAATTTTGGATAATTGAATGGACAGAGTGGTCCAGATTTTGAGCGGCAGGAGTTTAATGTAGCTCTGACTAAAGGAGGTGGAGCTATGATGTCTAATACCAGCTGAGGATCTGGACCAGTGTAGTTGGCAAAATATATATCCCAAACTGAGTCAACTGATTTGTCTGTGTTGCATATTGTGTGTTCTATGATTCTTTTCTTGTAGAACTGATAAATGAAATTGTTTTCAATTGTTCACTTTATTAATGTAACATCTGTGCACCATTCACTACACTTGCCTATACTGTAACTTCTGTTCTCACTCCATTATGTAAAAGCTTCTTCCAACCTTCATTTTTGGAAACCCTGCTGTAATCTTATTAGTTTAGTTTAGATGTGTGAATGAGGTATGTATGGATGACGGAATCAACCTCCAGCCCCAGCCTGTCCTGATGACATAAAGTTCAAATACCAACGGCTGAAGACCTAGACAACAGCCCTAAACAAAGTAAGAAGCATCCACCCTAAAAAGAAAAGGACAACAGAACAACAGAAGGAAGATCAAAGCCAGGTCCAAGGCTGAAAGTCACGCCTGCAATTGATGGGTGATCAATCTAAACCCAGAGGCAGCGTGACACAGCAAGACCTATAGACTTTGAATCCAAACTAAAAGCCTATAAAAAAGAAGGGTGAGATGAGAGACTCTGGGTAACATTTTGCTGTCAACATGGAAGAACATCAGTGCCTGCCCAACAGAGATCCAGCTTGTCCTTGTGCCCGGCTTTCCTGGCCAGTTAGCTGCCACAAGCTACGAACCCAAGCTGCAAAATCAAGCCATGAACTTAAGTTATCTTCAGGACTGGTAACTATGCAGCAGCTGCAGAACACCTGATGAATATGTGTGTGTGTGTGTGTGTGTGTGTGTGTGTATATAGGTAATAGGTATAATGTGTGTGTATAAGAATTAAGATATTAGTTATTAGTCATAAATCATCATAATAAATGTGGCATCTTTGCCTTGTCCCCTTTAATAAGATCCTGCTGGTTTTTACTGGTCTAATATAATTGGTACAACATTCTCTGCCAAGGAATATGAAGGTAGAGAATGCCAGAATGCAGCGTTCATCTTTCTTTCTCTTACCAGCTGAGGCCTCCAGAGATTAGAGAGTTCTTGAATTGTGACTTTGTTTAGCTAATATCTGAGGAGGCATTTTTACGTGTGAAATTCTGAAAGATTATTCTGGGAAATTATTCCTGCTCTCTGATGGCTTATTTCCATATGTGTCCTGAAATGGAAACATTTATGACCTACCTGTTAAAAAAGAAGTGTTTGATGAGATGTGACCAGCAATAAAATAGCTAGGCAGTATTATGTCTCAGTAAAATTAGCTATCATCTTATTATTACTTAAAATGCCTGTGATTGTGACCGCTAGATCCTTCTTTACAAATTCAAAAGCCTCTCTAATAATAATATGTACTTGTAGGGTGACAAGTTTCATCATATTGCATCAACCTAATGAACCTCTAAGTGGTTTATTAATTATGAGGGAGACCTTAATAGAAACAGTAATTAACTAAAGGCCTCGGAATGTCACTGTTTAACACTTTGCACATGACATGCCTTTCTCTTTTCATGCTCAAAATTCTAGGCACCAAGACACTCTAGAAAAGAAAACAGAAGGTGAAGACCCTCATTGATACTATAACACTTAAGTATCAGCAGTGAGCCCTTATTCTGAAGTGTCTAGCCAACCCATTTTAGCATTATTTGCCTCTGAGAGGATCTTCCTGAATAAGCGATGTTAATTCCTGTTCACTGCAGACAATCCACCTGTAAACCTTTGGCTGCCTCTACTTTCTTAAAATTAGCATGCTATCATGCCAGCATAACAGATGTGCATAAGTGCTGGTATATAAGATAAGTCTGAGTATTAGGCAATCTGATTTCCATCCAAGAATGCTGCAGTGTCAGAGGTTTGGCTATTCCATCATTCCTGCAGTTTAGCACTAGATTAACTCTGGTAAATCAAGCTGAGGGAGCTGACAGAGAGGTGGAGAGGGGGAAAACAGAACCAAACAAATAACTGTCCTTGACCAGCCCTCTACTGCTGGCAATAATGTACTTGGCAAAAATGTTTTTGTGGTGCAACTATGTTTCCTGCTAATTGCTCAGCCCAATGTTGGAAATACATAGGTGACCTTCTGTGGCTTCCCCTTGTGTATATTTTCTGCTGAATAGGGCAGAAAAAGAGTTTCAGCTGGAAGGTAGCAAACCTGATGAATAAATTATGCTTCAAGAACATGACCTACAATATCATACTCTGCTAATGGAAGCATTCTTGTTTCAATATAGCTATCTTTTTCCTGGCAGAGATAAGAAAACCTTGACTATGGATGAATTTTAGCAATAACTATAAATTCTTGAAGGCAAACAAATGAGACAATATGAAGCACTGACAATGTAGTAATTGCACAGCAATGCCAGTCCGTGCTGCCCTGAAAACACCATCAAACTTAACTTGCATCTTCCCCAAAGTTTCATTTTAGAAACTTAATTGCAACAAAAAACTAACATGCTATTTTGTTTCTCTTCCTCCTCCCTTAAAAATTAAAAACCTAACGTAGAACTGAATCAAAACTTGGACTCCAAGCACCTCCACTATTGGGAAAGCCTGGATTGGGAACTGATATTCCTGGCTGACTGCTATTTCTATCCAATTCTGGTTCCACACACTGTCAACAGTCTAATGGCTGACTAGTGGTACAACAGCAGGGAGACCAGTACCTTTGTAATGCACCTATCTTCTTCTAATAAAAAATGGAGTGTCATGATTGCTTTCAAATTTGGACCCACATTACATTGGCTTGGTACTTTGACTATTAGATATTTTTGTAACCCTTCTGCCAGGTGCAGCCTTTAGCAACCAGGGCCAGGTTCAATATCTAGGGGTTCCTTTTCAACAATACAACACAGAACCAGCTTGAGCCCCCACTCAGTAAACCTGGGAAAATTACATACCACCCCTGGGTGCCTTAGAGGCAATACGTCCCCACTCATGAGCAGAGAGTCTGAGTGTGGAAAAGAAACTTTTAATGAAAGGAGGGAAGTCACCCAACATTAATTAGGGAAAATGTCACAAGCAGGCTTCATAATCATAAAAACTATGAACAGGACACCTACGCCAGAGTGTGTGGGGCAGCGCCTTCTGCCTCATGTTCTTGAGTTCTACAACCAAAAGTTCCCTCTCTGCTCCCTCACTATACCCCACTCACGGTGGTTGCCCTTGGACAGTGAGGACCCAACTCTCTGTGAGTTCACCTTTCACCTGGGGAAGAAGGCACCTTGCTTGATGGCCAATCTGAGCATTTGCTTGGGCTGGTCGCTCAGCCAGCCACTGTTCCTCAGCCAACTGCTTGCCACTCCAGATGGCCACCCATCAGTAACCTCCTGCTGCCACCTGTCTCTCTGCTGTGACTTCTGTAGGTCAGTCTCTTAGTGATTTTTAGATCTCAGCGGACTGAGCAGAAACACTGCCCCACCACAGTGATTTCAGCTCTTATTGAGTACTTAGGATGACAAAAGGCTCCTAATTAAGCCTATTTATTTCTCTCTTTGAACCGTGGGGATGACCAGGCTCAACCAAACTGGGGACCTTTAGAGTCCACATTGCCTGACTGGTACATCTGTCCCCACCCCTCTTACTTTTACAGGAGTCTGACATTAGAGCCCCTGGTTTAAAGAGGTCCTTTCAGCTGAGGGTGAGCTCCTCATTTGGGACAGGTGAAGCACAGGTCTGTTCCCCTTTATTTATACAATAAAGACAACAACATTTACTACCCCTACATTCAGTACTAAAGTGATTGGTAACTCACTTTGAGCAACACCGCTCTATCTGCTGGATATCTTGGCAGAGTAGATGGGTTCCTATAAATACAATTTGCTCCTGAAATCTCCCCCTCGCCCCCAAGATAGCTGTCAGGGAAGAACTCTGTCAGACCCTGCTTACCTTTTAAAACTTCTTATCTCAATGTTGTTACTGTTGTTGACTTGGACTGATATAGTCATGATGCTTTTAATTCCAAATGTATGGGTTGACAACCACTAACAAGTTTATTAGTACATGTTTAATTTATTTATCACCAAATTAGAGAATTGGTTCATGAGTAGTAGATCATGTAACAGAAAAGCAAGATATGGCAGAAGGGGTGGCTAATTTATTCATTTCAATGTCTATGAGTGCCTATCCAAGGCTTCAGTCACTTTGCACACTATACAGTACTAAAATATTAAAAGACTATATAATATAATCAAATGCCTACCTATCTGTTAAATTAATAAAATAATAATGCATTCCACAGCTAATCAAGTCTTCTGGCCTCCTACCCACAATGGCTTCAATGCAAGTGCTGTTCAAGAGCAGACATAAGCATACTGTTTCCTATATTGAACAAGTGTCTGCCCTCATCTGGACCACTGTCTCTAGTGATGAAACCCGCCCTGCCCTCCGCATTAGGGAAAGTGTAGTGGATGCTGAAAAGGTCCAGCGGCAGGCAATGATGACGTCTTAGGTAAATGGGAAAGTTAATGTGGTGTTGTGAGCTGGCTTAAACTTGATGGATTGAGTTAAAAACTTGTGGAGCTTGAGGGGTGTCTGATGTGAATGTATGCTTCACATAACTGTAAAGTTGAGTTAATTGCAAGCCCCCACCTTAGACAAAAGGAGTATGTGAACCCACACAGATTGTGTGGGTAGAGGGTTGATTTTGGGGTTTATTTGGTCTGAGTATTGTTTTAGAAAAGTGTGTGGAGGTGAGAGACAGAGAGAAGGCAGAACGCAGGTACAAAGAGCAATAGAGACAGCCTGAAGAAAGCTGTATGCTAGGTGAAGCCACAAGGGAGTATTTTGAGTCTGATGCTAGGCAAAGAAGCTATCTCTGCTTCTTAGTTCTTCCTGTGTTCAGAGAAGCAGGACTTTGTACATTCTTTGTAAATTAACAAGAGTGCATCAAAGTAAATACCAGGCTCCATCAATTTCTTCTCCCAGCTGGAACATCCCCAAGGCCCTAACTTTGACTAGCTACTTGGGTCGAAAAAGGGTAACAGTATGATGAGACATAACAACTACGACTATTTAGCAGGGAAAGGAGAAGACTCAGAGGGGACTAAACTGAAGTATTCAGGATTCTGAAGGGGAGACAAAAAAGTTACTAAGCCCTCCCTAGGTTATTCTGTCTTCCTAACTCAAGAAGGGTGGTCTTTTGATTAAATAAATGGCCATTAAAGCTAGAAAATTTAAACAGGAATGCTTCCTCCAACAACATGCAATCTGTGCACTTCACTGCCACAGGAGGTTAGAGAGTTAACTACTTTAGCTGGATTTCTAAAAGGATTGGCTAACTTTATGATCATGACTAACATTTTATGTTACAGTTCTATGAATGCTAAACTAAGGGAATCATATCTCATGATTCAAGGTGTAACCTGATTGCTACAAGGGTGAGCGTTGTTTTCTTTTGTTTGTTTTGTTTTTTTGTTGTGTGAAGCAGTGCACAATTGACAGGATACAATTTTTTCCCCCTTTCTCTGAAGCAACACAAGCAGGATTCTGGACTCGACGAATGAAAGGTCTGATAAATCCCATGCTACTAATTATGTGTTAATTTCTTTTAGTGAGCGAGCTGCAATAATGTCAAACTAATGCAGAAAACACACACACACTTGCAATAATATAAATGGATTTTTTTCAACCTCCTCCAACTTTTCAAATATAATTAAAATGATGAGGCATATTAAAAAAAATACCAAAACAAACCAAAATCAACCTCTACAGCCAGAGAGAAACATTGAAAAATCCTTAATCTCCCCTTCAGGTATCTAGGAGAAAAAACTCTTGAGAGAAAAATGTAATAAACACAACTTGACAAGTACCATCAATACATTTCAGTGACAAAAGGAACTCATAATTAAGCTGACTCAAATGTATGAATGCAGAATTACATACTGCTATTTATAATTACAGTTGTCCAATTAGAATTAGATTACACATGTAATTACAACTCCAGATGAAGGTGAAAAGTCAGATTGAGAAATTTGTGTGTGTTGAGGGAACATGTATTAAGAAAAATTCCTTTTGGACATCTGCAAGGGGAGGGAGAAAAAGTCCCAGGAGGAACCACTCAAACAAAATATATATCAGATAAGAGTGTTGTGAATACTTTAAAAAATGAAAATAAAATCAGCTACATTGATGACAGTTAAGTATGATCCTGACCCATTAACTAAACCTCTCTGGCATGGGGTCACCAGTTGGCATAGAGAGCTCCTTCCTATGCTAGCCTTCTCGATCCAAACACCATTGTCCCCAGCAGTGTTAGGAATGGGAAGGTGTGTGCACTGCTCTATGACAATTCCTGGCTGGCAAATTTCCACTCAGGCAATGCTTCCATTTGCCACTTGACATAAATTAGAACTCCTCCCAGAATTCTGTGATCTATGCAGGTATTAGTGCTGAGATAGAACCAGCTCTGACTCAGAGGAACGTGACAAGCCATCTTTTGGATCCTCTTCCTTTGTGTCCTGTAGAACCTGGCTGCAGCAGAGAGCTGGCTTGTTACTTTTAAAAGCAGTGACATATTTTTTGACAGATGATTTGTATTTATGATCATTGGGAGAAAAATGAAATGGTGATACTTTTCCCTTCAATTTGTTACTGATTTTGCTTCCATTTCAAAGCATCAGAATCACAAAATATAAAGAGTCAGATCCTGAAGCTATACTTATTTACACCAGCTAAGAATCTAGTCTTGATTCTACAGCATGGAAGTGTAAATCTCAACAATAAAACTAGTGAGCTAGACTTTTCTTTCATTTACACAGGTTTTATACCAGTGTAACTCCATTGACTTATGTTGAGTGAGACTATTTTTTGAGTTCTGAAATATTTGCAGTAGAACGTATGTGAAAATAAATAAAAAACATAGTAACGTAACACTAGTATGCTTCAGAGATGATGCCAAGTGTGGAGGAAAAGCGATGTGTCTAATTTGTAAGGCATCTATTCGGGGGCAAAGTCTGGTAAGGTCATAAGAGAAAAAGCCCAATTCTGTGACCGCTCACTCAGACTGAGTAGCATATACTCATGGAAGTATTTGTATTGAAGTCATTGAGCCCCATGTTTTGTGACCTTTATATCAATTCTCTGTGCCCCGTGGCCTAGCATTATTACTTTCATATGGGACTTAAGTGGTTTATACAACCATGAAATCTGATTCTGACATCACTTACACCAGTGAATCACTTCAGTGGCAGTATTTACACAAGAAGGGAGTATTCAACCTGAGTAAGGGTTGAAGGAAGAACTGGAACCAAACCAGGCATAAGATGATCAGGATTGTGAGGACCCTCGTGCCCTGCTGTCTCACATATCAATTTTTTTTGCAATTGTTTTTGAATTTCTGTTTAGTTTTTCTGCTTATTAATATGGTGCAATTTTTTCCTTCATGATTTTTCATTGCAGCTTCTCTACTTGCTAGATCTCGATGCTAGTTCTCAGGAAGTATTTGCAGTTGTCAGTCTCAAGCCAGTTGCACTGACCCAAGTAAGGCAATGCCTAGAAGTGCTATTTTGATATCTATGCAGAAAACAATAACAAAAAGGAATAATTTATGATCTTTCCATTACCTGCTCTAAAAGTTGTACAGAAATATAAATTCCATGGCTGTGCATCAAAGGAGTACAACATTATCACTAGACATGACCATTTCCTCAGAGATCATTTGTTTTCAAAAACACTTGTACCATTTACTTTTATATAAACTATGCTCTGTGGAAGAATTTGTTAGCATGAGCAGAAGATGTTACAAAAGATTGGTGCAAGAAAATGGATCATACAGCGGATTGCCTGTAATATTTCATTAAATATGGTGATTTCTGTATTCAACCGTTCAAACCATTGTAGCAACCCATTTGGAATGTTTAACAACTTTCCTTCCTGGGTGAACTGCAAACTAGCTACCTCAAGCATTCAAATATCAGAAGCTAGATCCACCCAAAAATCATTATTTTAAAGCAAAACATTCAGAGCTTTTGTCACTTGCCTTCTGGCTTTGCCTTGTCTAGGCTTTATGTTTTTTAATTTATTATCCACAATCCGAGGGCTAGAAACTTACTTTTGATTTAAAATTAAAGCTGAGCTCCTGATGTATTCAGATGATCCCAAGGTCTAAAGCCTTTGAGAAAAAGACCAAATATCACAAGATTCGCAATGAAATCTCTAGAGTTGGTAACTTTGCAACTGTTCTTCTTTCAGTTAAGTGATTGTAACAGTTATATATGTGTACCCACATCCAATTCACACTTATACTTCTGTTTTTACAACAGCTGCAAATTGCAAGGCTCCTGTCTAAAATTAGAGGTAAAGTCACCACTAGAACTGAGTGAATAACTGTGAAAAATCTTATATTTGTGAAAAATCATAAATTAATTGGCTAGCTCTATACACTGGAAGAGTGATTGATTCAGACTTTTCTATAGGTCCTTACATCCGAACTACAATAAAACCTAGCAGATTCTTTCTGCATAACATCTCTGTATTATGGCCTTTTCTGTTTCTCTACACAGCTAAAACTAGGGTGACCAGATAGTAATTGTGAAAAAATGGGATGGGGGTGGAGGATAATAGGCAGCTATATAAGAAAAAGTCCCCAAAAATGGGACTGTCCCTATTAAAATGGGACATTTGGTCACTCTAGCTAAAACTTTCATCCAGGCTTTCATCATCTTGCACCTTGGTAAATGCAACATCCTTTACTCGGGTCTTGATTAATGCAGTCTTAGCCAGCTCATATCCATTCAGCGTACAGCTGCAATGACCACTTTCCTAGCCCTTCACTTTGACTACATCACTCCTCTGTTTGCATCCCTTCCACTGTTTTCCCCGGCTCCCCCTTCTCTATTGCACCAAACATAAGCCATTTGTCTTCACTTTAAAGGCCCTTCACAGCCTCACTCACCCTGTCTATCATCTCTCATTCAGTACTGAGAGGCTGAATCTTGCCTCTGATCAGCCCATGATGCCAGCTTCCATTACCAACTTTTAAAATTTTCGAACAAGCACCATTGTGCTTTCTCTCATGCTTTCCTCTCACAGTTGAGAGGGATGTCCCATAAATATCCACTAAGTGACCTAATTATCCTCCAGAACCCTCTTTAAAGTTCTCCTTTTCAGTGACGCCTACCAAAAACTTGACAGTGGTTATGCCACTGGTGTGCTGAGACCACTGCCTATCATGTTGTCCAGTACTGGCTCATTGTTTCCTTGTCTCCCCCTTCCGTCTGTATCCATCTGTTGTCTCTTGTCTTAGCCTGTACTCCAAAGAGCTCACAGTCTGTTTGTTCTGTGTCTGTGCAGCACCAATGTGGTGCTGGTCCATGACTGGGTCTCTTAGGTGCTATGGTAATACAAAAAATTAACTATAATCATACTTCTGTAAAAATTAGAATTTAGAATATTACATCATTGAATAAATTATTAGATGACTATTTTTGACTCACTTGATGTAGGGTTATGGTGCTCTCTCTCATCCGTAGGTTGAGAAGAATATTTCCTCTGAGCCTCAAATCCATTCCTCTCCATAAATGTGGTGAGCTGTGATAGCAGTTGGCCAGACCAAAAATACTTTACAATTAAAATTTACATTAATATAGAGTGAACATGAACAACAACAAAATAATATACATTCAATTCCATATACACAGCATTGCCCTAGTGGATATGGGGCCTTTGGCCTCCCCATCAGTCCTCTCTGTCAAAATTCCTCTGACGTCAGTCAAAATGCCTCACAATGGTATTTTGAGCTTCTCTCTTTCATCAATAGAAGTTGGTCCATTAGAAGATATTACCTCACCCATGTTGTCTTTCTAATATCCTGGGAGCAACTTGGTTACAACTTCACTGCATGCTCAATTTAAATCTTTTCTGGCCCCAGCCCCATCTTTGAGTTAGACGCAGTCCATATATTTCAGAGAAAACCCAACTGAGAGATCATCTTATAAAAGTAAATCTTCACAAGGATTACGTGTGCATGATAAAAACAATATATGCATAAAAAAACAGAGTAAAATGTATACTGAAAGTCAGTGCTTTCTCCCTTGAGATAAATACAACAGAACTTCAGAGTTACGAACACCAGAGTTATGAACTGACCAGTCAACCACACACCTCATTTGGAATGGGAAGTATGCAATCAGGCAGCAGCAGAAACCAAAAAGGAAAAGCATATATACTGTATTACTGTGTTAAATGTTAACTACTAAAAAAATAAAGGAAAACTTTAAAAAATAATATTTGACAAGGTAAGGAAACTGTTTCTGTGCTTGTTTCATTTAAATTAAGATGGTTAAAAGCAGCATTTTTCTTCTGCATAGTAAAAAGTTTCAAAGATGTGTTAAGTCAATGTTCAGTTGCAAACTTTTGAAAAACATACCATAATGTTTTGTTCAGAGTTACAAACATTTCAGAGTTACAAATAACCTCAATTCCTGGGGTGTTTGTATCTGAGGTTCTACTGTACTATGATGCAGCAAGAAGTGTAGTTTATCAATTAAGGCAAAATCCCTGTTCACTGATATAAATCCAAAGTGACTCTGCTTAAGTTAGGGAACCACGGACCACAAATAGAAACATAAAAAGACCATCCACAATGCAGGTAACATAAATTAACTTTTATTTACTAATGTTTACAAAAGATGTGTGGTACATACCACTGCTAAAGTTCACCTGCTACTAAAATATCTGTGTGGGAGATATTGTCTTGAAATGTATTTAAAGAAAAGTATGAAGAAAAACTAGATTTTTTTTCACATCTTTGTCTCTTCCAGGGGTCGGTTCATGAAGTCTTGAATGGCCTGGTGTAGGGTTACCCATTTATTAATTGAGGTTTTCAAAGCAGTAATCCATCTGAAAGAAAGGAAAGACCAACAACTGCCACTGAATGGGAGTCATATGTTCACTTGGAAGATTAACTTCTCCTGAAATTGGTTTTTATAAATCTGTTGTACTGTCATGTCACTAAAAGTGCTAATAATAAGTGGACTGGAGAGGTGGGAAGGGAACAATTGGCTGTAAGAGCAACATATCTGGGCACAAGTTTCCAAATTATTTAATAGCTTCTCATTATAAGTCAAATCCTACAACTTTTAGTCTTAGAGACATCATTGTGAGTTTTTTTCTGCACCAAGACTACAGAATGTAGCCTTTAGAAAATGACTTCATAGGCTATTTTTTTAATTATGATGATCAGTGTTGGAAGTAATTCATCTGTGAGAACTAGAAGTACCTACTTTTCACTTAGTCTGACCTATCATGAAAGGCACTCAGGTGCCATTCCACCCACACATCCTTATGAAAGACACCATGACAAGGTTCCTTCTTGAACTGCTGCAATTCAGCCTTGCTATAACTCCAGTGATGACAGTAACAGAACTCACGACTCACAGATGCCAGCATATTTTGCTGCAGTGCGACTAAAACTAGCGTTACGGAGAGATGAAAGTACACAGGTGAAAACAAAATGGAAAGATGTTAGCAAATGTTCTTGAACCACAGTGTTCTTACTTGATTTAAGAGTGTGGCAAAGAGAAGTGAAACAAAGATCTCCATTTACCGTTTGTTTTCATTTACATTCTCTGCACATAGGTAGAAGGTTTGAAACTCTTCGGATGGGGGTTTCATTTCAATTACAGATCTTCTGGAGCCAAGCGACTGTTCGCTTACAGTGTAACCTTGCAGGTAAATCCCACCTAGAGAAAGGGAAACAGCACAAATAGAGAGTAGCATGAACCACTTGTTGGTCTACTATAAACTGCATATGTGACAAATTCTTTCCTTCTACTTAGCAGCGGAAAGGTTTTTACATTCTCTTTTCAGAGACCTAGGCAGTGATGCTTCCAAAAATCATGCAACAGAGAATTAAAATACACATAAATAGTTTGTGAAAAACCATTAATATCCATTTTTACTTTGAAAAGTGACTGGAGAAATGGCAGTTCCTCAATTGCAATGATTTTCAGATCAAATGTATTCAGTTTACATGTAAAACAAATATTTGTTTTTCTTATCTGCTAGCCCTGCAATTCAACCTGAGATATGAGAGTCAAATTGAGTTCTTTTAATTTTGTACATCATCACCATCAATGAAGGTTCTACAAATATTTGGATGAGAAACACTATACAACTGCTAAATATTTTTATTATTACAGTCCAAATTTTGCCCTCTGTTACACCTGTGCTCTCCATGGTGTTGCACAGATTAAACTGATCTGTCACTTATTGGAACTTAGTAAATAATTTTGTTGCTACATGAAAAGTATTGAAACTCAGCTCAGTCCCTTCTGGCTGTATTGACTCTACAGGGATAATGGAAATAAAAAGCATTAGAAAGGTACTTACGTCACCCAGGTCAGCAGATATGAATACACAGATAGCTGTTCCTTTGAGTAAGAAAATGCCATTTTTACATAGCCACTTTTCAAAGTGAAACTGGGCACCAGGGCTCTGACTTGAAGTGTCAATAATAGAGATATAAAGTTAAGACTTAAAATGATTATGAGTTCAAATACTCAGAATAGCCTCAACCCAAATTCTACATTCATACACAGAAAATCATGTAGCCAGCTTTCTGAATACACAGGTTTGGGCAAACTTCAAAATGTGCGTGTGTAATTTTGGTCGTGAGAATTTAGAAGTTGCTTTTGCAAATGTGGATCATTTTGTCAAGCACTTTAGACACACCATTTTACCTGCTTTCAGATACTTATTACCTGGTGACATTTTTCAAATTCATGTTGAATTCACCAAATTGTTTTTTCCAACTGAAATACCAAACCCAAACATTCCTTCCCAAAATGAAAACCTTTCATTTTGACATTTTTTTAAACTAACAATTTCAATTTGTTGATTTAAAAGGACTTTTCATTTCAAATTTTACTTTAATTTTATTTTAAAAGATTTTAAAAAATCCTCAAAAATGAAATGTTTTGTTCAACCCAAAAGGAAATTTTGAGATTTTCAATTTGCTGGAAAATTTAAAAAGTTTTTGTTTCAGGTCAACCTGAACTGTTCAGCTACTGAACTAAAACATATGCTGTTTACACAACTCTACTTAAATGTCCCAGGAAGCTGATCCAAAGTTTATTAAAGTTTGTCTTCCAGATTGTGAGTCCTATATTAATAGTCCTACTGACATCATATCAGGTATCAAGGAGACACCAGTTATTACAGTGACAGCGGACACTGTGTTTGTAAGGTACTATCTGCAATAAGAGTGGAGCAGTTCAGAAAAGGAGTTAGGGTAGCAAGTGAAGATCCACTACAATGTCAGAGAAAGCTGGTTTGGTTTATTTTAAACAATAGTGTATTTAAAGACCAGAAAGGCATGATACTGAGCAGTTAGAACACAGAACTAACCTCCCAAAATACCTGATAACTAATTCTAGTTCTGCTATTGATTCACTGTATGACTTTGGGCAAGTTTCTGTCTCAGTTTTCAACCTCAGAGAGATGTTGTAAGCACTAGTTATTTCATTGTTGTACAACCCTTTGAAGCTAAAGAGTGCTATATAAATGCTAAAGATGGAAGTTCCACTCCTCCAGTGGATAGAGGCGTTTCCCTGCCTACATAATTGGGAAATACCATAATCACAGGGACACCTGCTCCAAGCAATAACTCAGGGTAGTTTGCAGCAGAATGTGCCGTCGGTGCAACGAAGTTAAGGAACTTGAGCAATTTTTGACCTGCTCTGGCAGAGTGGCTCTTGTCACTAACATTCAGCCAATGCTGCTTCACTCTCCAACCTGCCAACCCCAATATGCTTTCTGCCAGTAAGGGCACTATTTCACTTTAGAATAATAAAATACTTGCATTAAATTAGTGTACACTCTTTCATGTTAATATGAATCATTTAAAAACAAAGAGTATCACCTACCTATGGCATGTGTGGAGCGAATGCCAGCATAAAAATACAAACAGCCATCCTTCAGAATGCAGTAGTGCTGAGTCCACATGTCCCTGGTTTTATCCAGTTGGTGGAGGAGACCCAGGCACTCTGGGTTTTTGATAGCGAGGGGTGGAAGGCTTGTGTTGTGCAGGGTGACATCTACCCATACATGATTCTATAGAGTTAACACAAAATAGTTTCATGAGGAGCGTGCTTTTATTCTGCAAAGACGTTAGCCCCAAATCCCTTATTCTAAAAATAGCTTTTATTGCCACAGTGATTTGGAATGTCAAGGGTTCTGGAAACGCAATTAACAAGCACACATTTTATAGCAACTACTCATTTCCTTCTCATTCCTTCTTAAAGGAATTATTTGTCTTTTTCTGCACTTCAAGTTTTGCTGGTACTAACAAGAATGGACCAAAGTTGTACTAAGAGGACTATCATGCTAGCTGTTTTGGAAGTTGCCTGATTTCATTTCTTCTTATGTATTACTTCAGTTCTCACTGTTGCCAAAGCTGGCACTACGGATCACATCCTGTCCTCAGATACTTGCACATCAACAGGAGTTTCACAGAAGTATCTGAGAACAGAATATGGCAATGAGACTTGGATGAATGCATGACCATGTGCTCGATGTCTGTGACATTTCTAGAAGATGTAAATGTCCAGGTGCTCATATTATAGAACAGGCCAAAGAAAGATAGCAGAGCTAGTAAAAATTAGGAGGAAATATAGAAAAAGTTATTTAATAGGCTGAACTGCCTAAAATGAGTTTAAACAGGAACCATGTAATTTCCCTCCCTCTTTTTTTAATTTTGAACTTCTAAAGGACATCTGGATCCAACTTCTACATCTAAACCTAACATGCTTTGTTTAGCTGCAATATCTAATGTTGCGACAACCTATGTCATTGTCATCTAAATTCCTTGGGGAGAGTGTCTGCAATATCAGTAGCATCCTGCTCTGTTTCTATAGGGGTTTTCTTTTTCACTCAATTGTTATTTCTTTCTCATCCTTGACAAGCCAGAGAGAGAGAAAAGAGTTGATGCTATATAGCTAGCTATATTCTTTACTGTGAACTGGAAACCCGCTGGGACTTACTGCAGCAGAGTGCAATAGATAAATGTAGTCTTACACTGTGCATTAGTGGAATAGATATCGTTAACTAGGTTCATTAGGAGGACATAGTGTCGGTGTATTAGTGTGTTGAGCCATTGCATTTGAGATGAAGTATTACAGCCCTGTAATATGTTTTTGCTGGTGGTTCTAAAAATTCAGGTACAGCACCTTGGATAGCATTTCAGACAATGCAAAAAAAGCTTCTCTGCAAAACTGAAAAATGAATGCAAAGTTCATTTTAAAAAATAGGAGAAAGCAATTAGCTGAAAACAATACTTACTAATGAAACAAGTTGTGCGATGAACTCAGTATATAACCCTCCTACTCAAAAAGGGTTATTGTCTGCTCAGAGACAATGCTAAAAAGTCAAATCAGTCAAAATAAGCACCCAGTAACTTAGAAAACAAGTCTAATAAATGGCTAATTATGCTGTTAGTGGCTGAATCAAAGTAAGGTCTTTCAATTGCAAGAGGTAAGATGAACACTGATAGCTTAAGGGCTTTTTTATTATTATGATATTTCCTATCAAACTAAAGTAAGATTTTTTTTTCCTTTTGCTTCTATGGCTTATTTTCTAAGCTATATTTATTTTTTATTTCTTTGGCTTTGGGTGCATAATTACAACTTTTTGTATTTATTTAATTGACTTTGTTTTCAGGCCCTGTAGATTAATTTGCATTCACATTCTCCGGTCAGATCTATTTGGCCCCAAATGTAGGTTTTGTAATAATAAGCTCCTATAAAACCTGAAACCAATAGAAATGTTTCTATTATTGATTTTATTCTAATGGAGATAATTTAAAAAGAAACAACTAAACATTTCCCTTTAATGTTTGCAGTAGTACACTGATTGGAGAAATGACTCATATGGAGAAATGGACTATAATCTAAAGCCTAACAAACTAATTTAAACTGTGAAAAATAAACAAACAGCATGAATATTGAAAAGTAAATTAGATTTTTTAAAATTCTTCCCTTTTTACTGATCTAGGATGTAATTTTTAACCTAAATAAGAAAATTGTTTTAAATTTTTTATTTATTTTCTTGACAGTGTCCTTTTAAAGACATTTAGATTTTTACCCTAGGCTTAACCCCCAACTTGTAGTCCACTATGACCCCAGATCCCTTTCTGCAGTACTCCTTCCTAGGCAGTCATTTCCCATTTTGCATGTGTGCAACTGATTGTTCCTTCCTAAATGGAGTACTTTGCATTTGTCCTTATTGCATTTCATACTATTTACTTCAGAACATTTCTCCAATTTGTCCAGATCATTTTGAATTTTAATCCTATCCTCCAAAGCACTTGCAACCCCTCCCAGCTTGGTATCATCCTCAAACTTTATAAGTGTACTCTCTATGCCATTATCTAAATCATTGATGAAGTGAACAGAATCGGGCCCAGACCTGATCCCTGCGGGATCCCACTTGTTATGGCCTTCCAGCATGACTCTGAACCACTGATAACTACTCTCTGGGAATGGTTTTCCAATCATTTTGCACCCACCTTATAGTAGCTTAATCTAGGTTGCATTTCCTTAGTTTATTAATGAGAAGGTCATGTGGGACAGTATCAAAAGCTTTACAAAAATCAAGATATACCATGTCTACCACTCCCCCACATCCACAAGGCTTGTTCCTCTGTCAAAGAAAGCTGTCAGGTTGGTTTGACATGATTTGTTTTTGACAAATTCATTCTGACTGTTACTTATCACCTTATTGTCTTCTAGATGTTTGCAAATTGATTGCTTAACTATTTGCTCCATTAATCTTTCCGAGTACAGAAGTTAAGCTGACTGGGCTGTAATTCCCTGGGCTGTCCTTATTTCCCTTTTTATAGATGGGCACTATATTTGCCCTTTTCCAGTCTTCTGGAATCTCTCCTGTCTTCCATGACTTCTCAAAGATAATCGCTAATGGCTCAGGTACCTCCTCAGTCAGCTCATTGAATATTCTAGGATCCATTTCATCAGGCCCTGGTGACCTGAAGAAATCTAATTTGTCCAAGTAATCTTTAATATGTTCTTTCCCTATTTTAGCCTCTCTTTATCCTACCTCATTTTAACTGACATTTACTACATCCAATTCTATACAACTCTATGAGGCAGAGAAGGGTAATGGACATCATTCCACAGATGGGGAAACTGAAACCCAGAAAAAGCAGCAAAGAGTCCTGTGGCATCTTATAGACGAACGGATGTATTGGAGCATGAGCTTTCGTGGGTGAATGTCTTGATACTTGAAACCCAGAGAGATTGAGTTGCCTGCAGCCCCCATTATGTCAGAGATAGCAGTATCACTCAGGAGTTTCTGTTTCCTAATCTTGTGCTGAATTCACTAAATTAGCTTGCTACCCGAATAATAAAGCATTACCTGATGGACAGGATGCACAGCTTTATCCATAGCCTCCAGCCACCTACAAAATGCCAGAAAACAAAAAAAAAAAGAAAAGAAAAAAGAATAGCTTGGCTTGGTACAATGGAATAAATATCCTTCACAGAGTCTTTTAGTTTGCTGATATAGACATCTTTCAAAGACATATGCAACATTGAGGACCATCTTAAGGCTTGAAAATGTATATATATACATGCACAGGCTTTGAGCATTATTTACAAGACGGCATTTCTAACTAGCAGCAGAAATAATTTGCCAGCAACAGACTAGGCTTATTATAAGTGCAGCAATATTACAGACAACGGATTCTTTTTAATACAGTTTATCTGTAGACAAATTAACAATACTTTCTGTTTCTTTGTTACTAGGCTGGGTAGGAGTTGGAAGTAAACTTAAAATACTACAACAAACTGGGTATTTTAAAACAAAAGAAACCAATTTCCTGACAAGGTTCTGCAATTGTTTGGTATGACCATCCCACCACAACTACGCTATGCGCACCACATATTGTTATTTCTAGATTTATCTACTTGGGAGGTGCTCAGATACTATGATTAGGGTGACCAGACAGCAAGTGTGAAAAATTGGGATGGGGTGGAGGGTAATAGGAGCCTATATAAGAAAAAGACCCACAAATCTGGACTGTCCCTATAAAATCAGGACATCTGGTCACCCTAACTATGATAATAGCTTCTATGTAAGTACAGAGCTATAGATGGATGGATGGATGGATAGATGAGATAGAGTGTATCAAATAATTCATCCTTCATCTCTTTACATTTCTGGAAGTACAGAAGAAAGCAAAAAACAAGGAAAACTGGTTTTAAACACATCCTAACTGCTCTGACAATAGATGCTAGATTGGCCTAAAATGAGTTAGGTTGTTTGAAAGTGTTGCTTAAAAGAAACATTACCTACATGCTGCTTTTTTAAAATAGTTTTAAACCCTGGCTGGCAGCAGAAGGAAAGCAGTAGATTTCAAAAGCTCCCTAAGATTATATCTGTACTGCAGCTGGGAATGTGCTTCCAAGCTCAGGCAGACAGACACACGGTAGCTCTGAGCTAGTGCACTAAAAACGCAATGTGGACTGGGATATCATGGACAGCCACTTGGCTAGCCATCCGAGTACATCCCTGGGGGAGACTGGGTGGGCGAGCCTGAGCTGCTGCCCTTGCTACCCCCAGCCTCACTGCTATTTTTGGTGCATGACCTTGAGCACAGCTAGCATGTGTCTGTCTACATGAGGTGGGAAGCACTCTCCCAGCTACTGTGTAGACAATATTCCCTAACTGAGAGACAAAACCAGTGCTATGGGCAGTGAGACCCAACAGACTCTTGTGGTGGGTTAAAAGTTTTAAACTTGGGTAAAAAACATGAATGCGACAGGGCAAGCAGAGGAGAGGGTAAGGTAGGGACTGTGCTCTTTTTCAGTGCTCTGCTGGCCAGAACATTGAGTGACATTATACTTGGGTGTGAAATGATGTATAAACAAGTACAAATCCATGAGAGAATTTACAATTACATTGAAGTAGTGGGATGACAATATGGGGGTAAGAATGTGTGTGTGTGTGGGGGGGAGGCGGGTGATTCTCTCTTAAGGTCACAAAACTCAGGCATGTTTTCACCCAGGGAAATCTTGAATGGCATGAGGACATTATTTGTTCTGAAAACCTATAGAAAGTTAGAAAGCTGAAAAATAATTTTTGGGACCTTTCAAAATCAAACCCTCACTCCTATAGGTGTGACAGGTGTCTTTTAGAGAAAATTTTGCACAAAACACCCCCACAAACTCTAGAAAAAAGAGTTACATAAATAGATTGCTTACCTCTTCATCTCTTGGTTTGAAGTTGCACAAAAGTAGAAAATCTTGTTTCCGGTTTGAGGCATGCATTTAAACACAAATGGTTTACCCAGGCTGCTGTCAACACCAATTTCTGCACCTTCTAACTTTGTTACATCTAGAGGTTTGCACTTTCCTTCATCCTGTAATTGATGAGATAAAGGTGAAGGAAGTTTTGCCATGTCTGCAGAGCACAATCTTGGGGAATTGAACTGTTTCCTGAAATATGAAAACTGTCACTTTCCCAGGGCTTGGGATAAACTAACGGAGACATTTCCATATAGAAGTTTGGTGTCAAACTGACATTTGTGCCTCTGAAAATATTCCCCCAATTTTCATATATTGTGGCAGCTGGAGGCTCCGAAAAACCTTCCCTATAGATTCACTCAAGACAAAATTTTCAAACGTGGCCTCTAAGTTTGCCTCTGCAATTTTGCTCTCGCAACTATTTTTGCTTCAGCAAAATGTGTTTGCACATCTTCCAACTTTTGGGGGCACAACAGTAATTTTAAAAAGCATCTTCATAGGTGATTTAGAAGTACAAGGCTCTTTGAGTCCCCTTATGTTATTTCTGCATCTTTGAAACTTTAACTGGGCAGATCTGAGGTACCAAATTCGTGCGCTCTCAAAATCGTGTGCATAAATTAAAAGGGTAGATTGCCATGCTTTTGAAAATGTGGCCCTTAATGTCAATCTCTAAGTCAGTAGTTTTCCCCATTAGCATCAGACAATTTTCAGGAGAGCCCATTTCAAAGTCTTTTGGAGAGTGTTTTAAACTGCTTTGCTTTTCACTATTACTGGAGCACTGGCAATTTGCCATCAGATTTGCCAGCAGCAAAATGGAAGCTGACAGTTACTTTTGGGAAACATGGACAGCATTAGTGCTATTAGAATAATGCTCAAATAATGGGATTTTATAAACTAAGAATGCATGAATTATGATGAAATTGCATGACCTTTATCAATAAGGGACAATTATTCAAAAATCACAGAAAGTGCTTATGTTGCATCTGAAAAATATACACTCAAACAAATTCTAGCATGTGCAAAATATCCAGCTATGTGTGTAAAATGAGTATTTGTGCATGTAATAATCTCTGGGCACATGTGATTACTCATTTGTATCTGTGCATGCCTTTTTCTGCAGGAGTAAAATAACCACCTAATTTTGAAAAGTAGAATCTAAAAGCACACTCATAAGGACATTTCCCAAATCCTTGTGCTTTTTTCCCTCTCTTTCATAGCATCCAAACGCAAAGCCAATACAATATCTGAAAGGCATTCCCAATAGTCAGTGCTGTGTGACCTACTTTATAAATAATGCTTTCAATCACAAAAACCACACTGAAATATCAGCATAACTGAAAGATATGTTCAGGCTCCAAACCTCACCGCTGAATAAGCAGACTTTGCACAAGGAATTCCACAGGAGTCAGGATGATGGAATTCTGACTTCAGCTCATGGTTTGTGTCCCCTGTTTCAGTCCACAGGCTAATAATGGTCTGTACAACTGCTGTGGTAGTGGGGGATAGGCTATAGGACCCATACAGGGGCAGATTCACACCATCCCTCCTCCATCTCCTTTTCTGTGCTATCATAGTGAGCCCATGCA
The DNA here is from genome assembly GCF_007399415.2 of Gopherus evgoodei. Taxonomy (NCBI): domain Eukaryota; kingdom Metazoa; phylum Chordata; order Testudines; family Testudinidae; genus Gopherus; species Gopherus evgoodei. Next base: position 71,003,297 of record NC_044327.1, on the reverse strand, counting down.
GAACTCCTTCTCGCTCTCAGGTGTATGCTCCCTTTTATGGAACCTCGATGGCTGGCTCCCAAGCAATCATTTTCACTCCCTTTCAGCCTTATATGCCTATAAAGCAGGTGGGTCCGATCTGGGGTTTACACTTCAACGTAGGATCAAAGGTCCTAGTTCTGTTTTTGATTAGCCTAGTCCTCCAGCACACAAGTTTTACTGTGATGGTTTCCTTCAACAGTAACTGTAGCATGACTATGCCTCTTTTGGGGCAAACGTATTTTGCCACCGAAGGCACCAATGGCTTATTGTTAGAAAAATATCTTGATATCAGACATTGACCATACCTGGGCCTGGAATTGACCCCACTGGTGCTTACTGCAGCTGTGACACATAAACATAACTGTGGTTATGACACATTAACATAATTCTACTGGTAGGTAGAGGTGGAAGTTAAAGGTTCTACTGTTTGTGTTTCCTTGAGTTTGTGGAGGGGGGAAATTGTACGGGGCTGAGATTTATGTTCATTCCAATAAGTACCCAAGACTTGGAAACAGCTCTTTGCAGACCACCAGCAAATGTTCCATGGACCACTAATCCTCCACAGGACATAGCTTGGGGTCCTCTGGGTATAGGGCAGAATGTGTATTCCATGACGCAGGTGAAATAACCCCTCTTGTGGTTATTTTTTCTTAGCTGGCCTGAGTTTCGAGGAAACCATTTCACCAAAAAATGAAAGCATTTAGCAAAGTGTATCAGTCAGTAAAAACAAAGGCTTATTTGAGTCTTAGAAAGAGACCAGTAAAAAAAGATGGATGTGGTATCTAACACTTCATTGAATTAATTGGTCAGTAATATAGAGTGCACAGCTACATGTTCTCGAACCAGCCCTATTTTATTTGGTGTAAATACATCCAGTGAGTAAATGACATGCAGAGCATTTTCCAAGTGATTTGCTATGATCAAAGGATTTTGTTTGAATAGAGTCAAATTTACTATTCTAGTTAAGCTGCTTTGTGTAAGAAAAGGAAAGAATTGGAGAGCTATATGAGCACGTGAACTCAAAATCAACAAAAGGGATAAAAAAGAAAAGATTAAAAATAAGCTATTCAAGAGAAGGCAAATCCTGAGGAGATGGTGCAAAAATAACTTTACAGAGAAAGAAATCAAGTCCTAAAAAGAAAATATGAAAGGGAACCTGAAATGCAGTCAAAAAATTAAACAGCATTAGAAAAAGGGAAAGTGAGGGACTGGGTGGCTCAGAAGACTAGCAATGAGAAACATAGGCAGTCATCTCCAGGTCATTGGATCAGATTTGACTTAGTGGCAATTGGAAAGTACCTTTGCCTGTCATCTCTTCCTAAGTGTCCTCCCGTTTTCTGAAACTCAACATGTTAGAAACGGAACTCTTCTTTCTTCCTCAACCATTACACTTCTCCTCTTTCCCATTATAGCTGACAGTTCCCACCTAGTTCTCCACCTTGGGGTCAGCTTTGACTTCTCCCTATTTTTCTCCAACTTCCAGAATTTCCTGCTGACTTCTGTTGCTGCTCCCTGTATAACATCTCTAAAATCAGTCCCTTCTTCTTTGCCTTTGCTGCCTAAAATTTGGATTTGCATCTCAATAATTTCTTGGCTGTAGACTCCTCCTCTCTCACCTCCTTTTATCTCTCCTCCATAGGGTGGGGCACATTTGCTGGGAGAGCATGTGACCTACGTTTTCTGTCAATAAATAGAAGACTTTAGTCTCGAGAGCTGTATGCGTGGCACCTTTCACAAATATTAATTTAATGTAAAAATACTTATTTTTTGAAAACAATGGACATCTAAAAAGATAATAAATCTGAGTGAGAGGAAAAATACCTGAGACAGGGCAGGAGAAAAAAAAGGGTGAAAAAGTAACTCCAGTTTTCAATCTCCCATGTATACCACATATGAGCCATAGGTGCTGCCATCCATGGATACAGACAGGCAGTTTTGTTGCTGTCATATAAACACTAATACGATTAATTTTCAACTCCAGTTTGGGTCCTTTTGCTGCTATTTTTCTCTGTGTAGCATCAGCAAAAGTTAACTAATGAAAACACTGTTGATTGTTTAGATTTCCTGTAAGGATCAACTGCAGGATGCATTACCTCATAAGACGTAATAAGCATTTTACAAGATCCGGCTCCATAGGATGAACAATCAATGGACAGCATTTGGGATAGTCTGAATCAGGACAAGTTATGGATTCGTGTGTGTGAGACTAGTCTCTGGGTAAGAGCATGCAACCTGCTGGTCTGCCAACTGCAACTTATGCATCACATCAGTGAACGGTATTTTTTTTTATTTATCAATGAGAGGAATTCAGAGGAAATGGAGGAGACCCAGGAGTCAGTAGTTTTTTAAACATAAATTGATAAATATGTCCTGTAGCAGTGGGAGGCATGAAAGGTGCACAGAAGGAATCAGATTGTATGCTGTCTGTAAATAATGTGGCAGCTCCCTGACTGTGATGATAAAGCTCTGAGCAGGAATGAAGAACAAATACAAGTGGTATCTCTACAAGCAATGGGTCAGACCTAAATCTATTTATAGCTAAGCCTTTTATATAGAGAGCTTATGCTTAGCAATGAATACCCCAGGCCTGTATAAGAGAACAAAGGACTGGATGTTTGTCAGACTGAAATGCTGTGAAAGGTCCACACACAGTAGGCAGAAGATTTCTTTCTTATTACAATAATTGGAATCTGAATATATCGCCCCCCCCCAAAAAAAAATTAGGATAATTTAAAGGACTCTTTCTCTCATTCTGATTCTGTATTGAGTGTATGTGCAATCAACAGAGAGCATGCACCATATTGTCTGATTTTCAGATACCTACAGTTTTTATATTGCTGTTTACAAACCTGTCATCTCTGTAATGCACAGTCCCAAAATGGAGAGGCGAAGTGGAGGCTGCTTTGGCATTTTGGAAAGTAGAGGGCTACCTATGTTAAAGCTACCTGAAAATTGCTCTGTCCAATTAGGAAGTGATTTCACTTAAGCTTTATTATTCCTAACTGCGTAATTTTCCCCTGTTCTGTACAGCCTGGGAATGACTCAGATATAAATGAAGCAAAAGAAAGGAGACCTGCCTTCATTTGGTCAGAGGCATGTGTCTGTCTGTGTGTAAATGTTGCTGATACTGAGCACTGTTCAGACCATAAAGAAACAGAAATTGGATGCTTTCAAGGTATTCTGAACAAGAAAGATGTTGGGAGGGTAAATCTACTAACACAGGCATCCTGTAATAAAGACAGCTGCACACTGGCTAGCAACAACCATCCAAGAAACAAAGCAAAACCATTCCACTGAATGAGGGGGAGACCTAGATTAGGGTCCTCTTGGTTGGAACAGGTGCTTTATAACTATCTATATGGCATCTAGCTACCACAGAGTTCAATGTATTAAATATATCTTACATAGGGAAAAGAAGATAAAAATTGAGATGGATTGACATAGGCTTTGTAATAGAGACAGACATGATACAACATCTTTCACTCAAGGCAAGGTGATGTAATACTTGTTTATTAGACTGGGCTCTAATCACCTTTATTGGCTGGAAGGAGATTCTATTGTTGTGAAATGCACAATCCACTCTTTCTGCTCTCCCCCACCCAATACTCAAGCTGTCACTCAGTCACCCTGTGCCTCAGGGCTTCCTATAGGCACTAAATCTGGGAGCCTACAAAATGCAATTTTTAAAAAAACTGTGCTATATATAGCCAAGGTGACTGATACAAAGTGTATTGTATTCCCCTTTGCTGAGATACTGGGAGTTCAGAGAGACTCCTTAGTGAAGGCAGCAGTGTGCCTACTGCAGGTTTCTCTGTAGCATGTTTCAGAATACTACAACTGTGAAAAAAATATATGGAAGGCCAGAATTGTGAGGTTTGGGCTTTAAGTGCCAGAGTATTTAAATAGAACAGTGGTATCAGTTTTTATTCCTCTGTTTTCATCTTTACTCATGTCCTGGCCCTTCCTAGATCATAGAATTATAGAAATATATGTAGGGATCAAGAAGTCATCTAGTCCAACCCCCCACGCTGAGGCAGGATCAAATATACTTAGACCATACCCTAACAGTATGGGTGCAGCACCCCCTGTCTTGAAGTGGTTTCCATCATACACAGGGTTTACAATTTGGTTCAATGGCTCTCAGCACTTTCACTATAAAAATTGTTCCAGCACCCCAGCCTAACAGGTGTCTGTCCAACCTGTTCTTAAAAATCTCCAGTGACAGAGATTCCACAACTTCCCTAGGTAACCTGAACTATCCTTATAGTTACATTTTTTTCTTAATATCAAATCTAAATCGCCCTTGCTGCAAACTAAGCCAATCACCTCTTTTCCTACCCATGTCACTTGTCTTTAAATCATCTCCAAAATTTGTCCCTTTAATTAATCTGTGTTTTGGTAATTTCCTAGCCTAATTACCAAAGCCTCCTTCTCTCCACCGTCCATTTTGTCAATTTTCCCACCTCCTGTCCATCCAAAATGTTCCCATCAAGATCATCTTCCATATTTTAAAAAGTCTGATTACAAAGTTCCACACCATTCTGAACTGGTGGCATTGAGAAAGCAGATGGAATAAATGAAAAGGTAATACAGTATGAGCAAGTGAAGGGCACTAACTCACTCTGTACTATAATTCAAGTGGTCTGTAATTTCTGGAAATGCCAATTAGTTTCTTCTGGAGACATATATAAATGCCACATTTTCACATTTGAGGATGGTCATCTTTGTATCTCCCAGTATATTGCAGTTTGAATTCATTTTAGTTCAGTCTCCATTTCAATTACCTGCCTGTCTGTCTGTCTCTCTCTCCTTCCTCTTTTCCTACATGTGCTGATGGTAAAACTCTAGGCAGTAGATATTAAGGACATATCAAGACACTATAGATTAGTGTTTTAAGTTCTCCATTGTTTTAAATACATGTTTTCTGTTGGTTTCTCGAAATCCTATAAAGTCCACTTTTTTTCTTTCTAGAATCATGGTGTCACATGCTCTATTTTCTTTTAATCTTTTTTATTCTGTGACAAATTGATTATAAACCCAAATTGTCAAAGTCTTGAATTTGGAAGTTATTTTCAGTAGTTTGGTAAATTCTTGTATGATCCTCCATCAACATTTTGTTTGTATTCAACTCCAGTGTGTGGAGCTTCTTGTATAATAAATAATTGGAATGACTTCTTCAAATCTGTGAGATCTGTACTCTATTGTTGGTAGAAACCAAACATTTCCATGATGGGGAAGAAGAATTGCATCCCATCACTTACCCAGGGAATCAAAAATACTGTGTATGTAGTTCATTAACAAAAATATACCAGCTATAAATAGAGGAATACAGATTCCACAGACTTAACATCCTTTGGGATATGTGTGGGTTAATTTGTGCCTAGTAGAGTAGGGGAAGAGAGAGTTTAAGGGTCAGATTTGTAGAGCTTTTTAGATGCCTAAAGATGCAGGTAGGAGCCCAGAGAGATTTTAAAAAGCACCCAGGTGCCTAACTTCCCAGGGGAAGGACCTGGAAGCAATGGATCAGGTTCTCAGCATAAGTAATTATAACTCCATTGAAGCCAATGGAGCTGTAGCAATTTATGCTGAGTATCTAGCCCAATGTTCCTACTCTGACCCTGATACTGCAAACATGCCCATGAATAGACCCTGTTGAATCCAATGAGATCACCACTTGTATAAAGCTACTCATATACATAATTGCTTGCAGAATGTAGGCCAGTGACATCTCTCTGAAGGGAAGACAAAATGGCCTTGCAGGCAATGTGACTGAAATCTATTGCAATACATATCATTTCACAAATGTGTGATAAGAGAGAATAAGTCTTCAACAACCACCATATGGGCAAATTATTAAATAAACAACTGCATGAACATCAGGGCAATTAGTATAACTGTTGGTTTTTTTAATTCTGTAGGATGGAAAAGCAAATTTCAGGTTGGATAACTTCTGTATTTGACCTACATGCCTGTAAAATAGAGCTGAAGGAGGACATCCTCCACCTCTCAGTGTTTGCTGATATGAACTAAAACAAGAGCTGAGCTCAAAAATGCAATCTGTACCCCACCTGGTGTAAACAGAGGATCCAATTCTCTTCTCACTTACCTTGCTGCAAATCTGGAGTAAACTAGTTGAGGTCAGAGGAATTACATCAATGTAAAATTTATATTTTTGTGATCAGAACCTGGTCCTAATTATACTTAGAAATTGGTAAATCCAACTAATTTGTTGGAAGGAGATATGAAAATGGACCCCAGAAAGTACTTTTGTCCTCTGTGTATTATTTTAAAGAATTCTTACATCCACTAAGTAGAAGAATCTGTCTTCATCAGTGAGCTGAGGAAGAGGACATAATATTTCATGCTTTATCTTATAGTTGACATGGACATATAATTCTTGAGTAAAAATGAGAGCGTAATTTGTAATTCTCTTGGAAAAGAGAGAGGGATGAGACAGACTTATCTATTGTTCTTCCCTTCTCCTGGCAGAGATCATACCCAGAAGAAATTACACTGCCAAAAGGCCTTATTCAGATCCCACTGACTTCATTTAGAAACTGGATCTATCAAAAAGTGATGAAGTGCCTTATTAGGAAGACCAGATTGAAAAGGTACCTATGTTAAGAGCTCTTCAAAGGACCATCAGACCACAAGAAGCAGTTGAGAGGGATTCATGTTTTTTAGGTGTTTAAAAATAGTTTAAATAAATAAGTATTGCAACATTGTACTTTAAGGTGTTCTTTGGAGTAAAAAAAAAGAGGGAGGGCTGATGGTTGTCAAGAACTGTATGAACTGATGCAGCATGTGTCCCTATGGTACAAAGACTGCTAAGGTAAGAAGATGAATAATAATTATTAATACAAAAGATTCATGTGGTGCTCTAGATTTACACACCCTTTCCTAACACAGGTAAAAGCATGTCTCCTGTCCCAAAGAGCCTACCATCTAAACATAAGGTTTGTATTATTCAGATAAGAGTTTTCTTTGAGGCAATAAACAAGGCAGGAAAGGTTGTGAAAAAAGCAACATTCTTTAAAATAAATCAGGTATTTAGAGGAAAAATATGGAGTCTTTATGTGGTCAAATACAAATGACAGTAACAATGAGGTACACTTTCTTGTCACTAGTTCATGTTAGTTAGAACTCTACCTGATAGAGCTGCCAAGGAGTACTGAGTAGCTGTTGAGTGAGAAAAGAAGATTGTGTAGAAGGCATGACTACAGTTTCTTTAGTTCCAAAGGGCAGAGATGAGTGAACTGGTTTGGATGAAATAAGAAACTTTCCACATATAAAAAAAACAACTGTAACTCAATAATAGTACTTAACTCAGTTCAATCCTGGTGAAGGTTTTGATATGGTTTGATACTTTCTTTGTCTGAGGCCAGAAGAAATAATTGGAGGAAGGCTGAGATATTTCTGGATTCCCCTCAACTGGCCTACTAGCCATTCCTGGAAGCAGGGTGGGAGGGTGTATACTGGAAAGCAGTGACTTTGAAAAAGATTTGGTAGGTGCAGTGGATAATCAGCTGAACATGAACTCCCAATGTGATTCTGTGGCCAAAAGTGCTAAAGTGATCCTGGGATGCATAAACAGGGGAATCTCAAGTAGGAGTAGAGAGGTTATTTTACTGCTGTATTTGGCACTGGTGTGGAATACTGTTCAAGAGACACAGTTCAAGAAGGATGTTGATGAATTAGAGAGGGTTCAGAGAAGAGCCTCTGGAATGATTAAGGGATTAGAAAACCTGCCTTATACTGATAGACTCAAGGAACTCAATCTATTTATCTTAACAAAGAGCAGGTTATGGGGTGACTTGATTACAGTCTCAAAATATCTATATGAGAAAGAAATATTTAATAATGAACTCTTCAGTCTTGCAGAGTATAACGTTAGCTAATGGCTGTAAATTGAAGCCAGACAAATTCAGACTGAAAATAAGGCATCAATTTTTGACTGAGGGTAATTAACCATGCAAACCATTTACCAACGGTTGTAGTGGATTATCCATCACTGAAAATTTTTAAATCAAGATTGGATATTTTTCTAAAAAATATGCTCTAGAGATTATTTTGGGGAAGTTCTATGGGTTGTGTTACATTGGGGGTCTGATTAGATGATCACAATTGTCCCTTCTGGCCTACAGGTCATTGACTGACAGGGCAATGGGGAGGGAAGACATCCTCCCTCTCCCAAGACCTAGAGAGGGCCTACCATGCTGTTACCTTCCCCTGCTAGATTATTATTATTATTATTATTTGTATAGTGATGGCTTCTGGAGACCCCAGTCAAGAGAGAGGCCCCATTGTGCTAGTAGTTGTACAAACACATAGCTTGACACCCTTCCCCCACGAGGTAAAAATCTATTATGCAAGAAGCAAGGATAACAAAAGAACAGGGGCTTATGAGAGGGTTAACAAAATAAGATTATGCAGTTGCATAGGTGAGCTATGTGTACAGTTTGATGGGTCTGAATCATTTAGAAGATTTTTGTTTTATTAATAATTAACTAAAGTCTGCTAGCTCTAATTGCCCTCTAGTGTAACCATTACTAGTTGGTTAGTGTTTGATAGGAATCTCAATGGAGGCAGAGAAAAAGGCCTATCAGGTTGCCTACTGACAATGCCAGGAGAAAGAAGGTACAGCAGGCTCTCCCTGCAATTGTCCGAGGGGGTAGCAGAAAGCAGGATCAAGAAAAGCAGGATCACATAGGAGAAGCCATGGCCTCTTGGGGAAATGAGTTTTGTGGGGAGGAGGTTTGAAGGATCTTTCAAGGATGGGATTGTTCAAATGATTGTCCAAACTACAAAAAATAAACCTGAACTCAGACCCTTTTTTGAAGTTTTCCCCCTCACTCTCTGTGAGGTTTGTTCAACATTCCACACCGAGAATCCTACTTTATATGCAAACTTCATAAGGATGGTGACTGAAGGTTGTTGCTCTCTTAGTGTAACTACCAGAAGTTAATCAGTCCCGAATAGAAAATTAATCCTTTCTAGAGCAGTGGCAGCAAAGAGTGGGTGGTTGACTCTGAATCTGATCAGTTTCAAATATGAATTTTCAGTGAAAATAAAAATAAACTCTGCTCCAGATATTTCAGAAAACCCATCCTTTTTTTTTTTAGAAGCATAGAATCATAGAAGATTATGGCTGGAAGAGACCTCAGGAGGTTATCTTGTCCAACCCCCTGCTCAAAGCAGGAACATCCCCAACTAAATCTTCTCATCATCTTATACTCGTGTTTTGAATGTGAGCTCTTGTATCTATGGTAAAAATTTTGAAAAATGATTTTTTTTTTTTTTTTGCAAAAAGTGCCTGCTTTCCATGGATTTTTTAAAAATTTTTTTGTCAAAAAAACAATACCTGAACACCAAAATATTTCTGTTTGAATATGCTACCATGGTACTGCATGGGAGTTGTCATTTGGTTTCCTCATGTCTCCATTCTCCTCTATGGGCTGTGCTCCTCAGCTGAACTATATGTTCCATTATGCACCATAGCCAGGGACTCAGGTTATATATTGCCTCTGCTCAACAAGAGGAGAGACTGTGGTGCGTTATGGGAGATGTAGTCCAATCCTGAAGCCTAACCTATTCAAATGGAAGCAGGAGGTACCACGGCATTTCTGAATCAAAATATCTTGATTTCCTCCCACCCCTTGAAAAGGAGAAATTTCCACAGAAATCACTTCCATTTTCTATCTAGGCCTAAAATATTAATGTAAAAAAATGGCTAAACAATAAAGTAGACATGCAATATCTTCTGCTACTGCCAGGACAGGTATCAAGTTACTATTGTAACTAGGGTGACTAGGTGTCCGGAACACCTGGTTGAAAAGGGATCCCTGGCGGCTCCGGTCAGCACCATTGACTGGGTCATTGACTGTCTGGTTGATTGTCTGGTAGCAGGCTCCCTGCTAGCATCTATGCTGTGCGGCTCCCAGGAAGCATCCGGCATGTCCCCACTCCAGCTCCTAGGCATAGAGTCAGCCAGGGGGCTCTGCACACTGCCTCCGCCCCAAGCGCCACCCCCAGAGCTCCCATTGGCTGGGAACTGCAGCCAGTGGGAGCTGTGGGAGCAGCACCTGTGGAGAGGGCAGCGTGCAGAGCTGCCTGGCCCTGCCTCCATGTAGGAATCAGAGGGGTGACATGGAAAGCACCATCTAGAGCCTGCACCTCTGAGTCCCCTGGCACCCCAACCCCCTGCCCTACCCTAATCTCCCTTCCACCCTCCGAACCCCTCGATCCCAGCCTGGAACCCTTCTTTACCCCACACCCCTCATCCCTACCCCTACATCAGAGCCTGCACCCCCACCCAGCACCCTCACACCACTGCATCCCAACCCCTGCCCCAGCCCAGAGACCTCTCCTGTACCCTGAACCCCTCATTTCTGGCCCCACCCCAAAACCCGCACCCCCAGCCCAGAGCCCGAACCTCCTCCCACATCCCAACTCCCTGCCTCAGCCTGGAGCTTTCTCCCATACTCCAAACCCTTTGGCTCCACCCCCAGCCCAGAGCCCCAAAAATCTGTTCCGAGTCACACCAGTTTACATTGGAGTAATTCAAATCTTTATGTAAAAGCATAATAAATATCTGCTGTCAGATGTTACCACATGAAGGTGCAAACTGCACTGGGACCAATGCCCACCAGGAGAATTCAATGTAGGTGGTATTTCTTCCACTTAGGGCTCCATGGGAGTTCTGCTAGCTAGTGGAGGCAGCTGAGGAGATGTGCTGATTCATAGCATCTCTCCATCCCCAACTGCTTTGGCAATACGCCTTCCCTGGCCTGCAGTGTACATATTTTGGCTGGTGGCTGAGGGGTTCTGGTGCTATGTGCTGCTGCATTCCTACTCCCATGAATTGACTTTCCATTACAAGGGCCTATGCCAGGACTATGTTGGTGGAAGCTGGCACAGGCCCTGGAATAAGTTCCCAGAGAAGACTGTTGAAGCCTAAAGCATAAATTAGTACAAAATGGAGCTAGATTTGTTTCCTTAGAAAAATGGGATTAAGGGTTGCAATTATGCAAGAGAAAAAACCACCTACACAAGAAGGTACAATTACGATAGATCAGTTAAAAGCATATATGTGTTTGGAACAGTAGACTTTTTCCTGTTCCTAAAAGTTCTATACCGTGGGCACAAGTTAGAATGCTGCAAAAGGGACCACAGTTTCTGGGTGATTGCTTATCTGTCTGAAGTTGACATATTAGTTCTATGTAAAGGACATTTTATAAAATATTTGAGAACATTAGGAACAACCGAGAACATGAAGAGTTGAATTCATCCCTGCATTATTCCAGTTTTATGTCAGTAGTGCTTCAGTGATTTATCATTCAGAAGGTGTGTAATGTACATCTGAGAGAGGGTGCACTGGAGGGGAGGAGAAATGGTAGTAATAGGAAAAGCAACTGAAAGGAGGATGTATGTTAGAGAGTGGGGCTTGCTGTATATTGCATCTTCCTATTATTTTCTGCCTGCTATGCCTCTCATTGCACCCCTTACTGTATACATTACACTTACGTTGCACATCCATTGACTGCCAATTCACTGGGAATTACTCTAATTTATCCCTTGCATCTACTTACAAATATTTTCTGGCCAGCTGACACCATCATTTATGTTATTTGGCCTAGAGACCACTCTGAAAGTTGGGTTTACTCCAGAGTGAGGGATGGATAGATTCTCAGCTGGTGTAACTCAGCATGGCTCCACAGAGCTAAGGCTCTAGCCCTGAATTTGACCCTCATATCTTCCTGCATTTAATTTTGCTTTAAAAGTGGGGAAACTAATGTCTGAGCTCATTGAGGTGTATCTTTTTATAAGCTATGAAGTGTTTTACTATAAAAGACCAAAAATAGACACACTTAGAAATCAGTATATTGAATTTTGGAAGCATAACTTTCTGCTTGAGTAACTTTGTTGCAAAGTTACATAAGGGAAGGGACTGGTAATGTGTCATTATATGCAGCACCTACTAAAGCGCCTTGCAAATTGTGCTATAATAGGATTGTGTAACAGATGAATTCAGCTGCTCTTCTAGGCATAGCAACTCTGAAAAATATCCGTTATCAAAATACTCCATCTGCTGGATACAGGTTGAAATGCAACCATTGGAACCTTTAGGAACTGTCCAGCAGTATTTAAAATATAGAACTTCTGTTACAGTGGTGCTCCGGGTAAGCAGATTAAAAGGAAAACTGTAATTCATGTTAAAGATTTTTGAATCTCATCATATAATTACAAAGAAGAAGAAACTTAGAAGCACTCATATATTTATATTTGACACAAACAGTAAGCCACCATCTTGCCAGTCTGCTGATTTATGCCTAGATTATGCCATTAAGAGACAGCATGTAAGAGTGCATACAGAGGTCCACATTGTGGTGGAAGTCTCGAGAGAACTTTTGGCCAGTTCAAACATTATCCCTTATGGGGCACCATCTGGCTTTCTTTTTGGGGATCCTAGTGCTAACTGTGACATAAATTTTATGCAGTACCTGTACATCCGAGCCTTGCTGTTGCTGGCCCCTCCACAATTTTGCACTTGTGTGCAGAAGTCCCATGCTCATGGCTAATTTTAAAAATATTTATCTCAGTAGGTGGGTCTAGAGCTCCTGCACTTCTAAAATTACCACCTCACTTAATGTCTCTCTGAGTCTGTGTTCTGTCTTCGTTCATAACACACTGTAGAACCCTAACCACAAGATAGAATTAGAATTCACCAAAGCCTAACATTGCTATTCTTGAAGTAATGTCTTCAAAGGAGTTGCATGGGTGTAAATGAAGGTAGAATTTGGCCATGAGCTTGAAGTGAAGGAGCCTCCTGTTAACCTCTATGCAGAAAATACCTATCCAGATGATAGCAGTCCTAGGCATTAGATGTCAATATATCTGAGCACACTTCCATTACATGTTTGAGTACAACACTGCTGCACCTCTCCACTGTAAACTATGGCACTGTTTGCTTTCTCATCACACCCTCTTCTCCTTACCTTCTTGTGTCTGTAGTAGTGAAGGCAGCCATCATGTTTCAGCACAAACCATCTCTTCCTCCAGCCCTTCAGTATCCCTGAGTGAGTTCTCTTGTGCAAATATCCTCGACATGTTGGCCTGGGAGTGTTGGGGCAGCGGCTAATGTCTGATCCAACCAAGAGGGTCAAGATATCAGGGCCTGAAATTTTTCATTACAAATATTTGAGAGTGGAGAAGAGATGGAAATAACAATTAAACTAAACTAAAAAGTGTATCCTCCTTCCTTGTAGAAATATAAAACAAGGAATGAACAGAAAAAAAATCTGAACTCATTTTGTACTGGAGACAGCACTGTACCTTCAGGACCCAGTTTCCAAAGAAGCCCCTGAAGTTAGGCCTGCACATTTTTCACGTGTACCTCAATGAGGTTGCAAAACCTACATTTGAGGGGAAAAGCTGGTAACTGCATATATACCTGAAGGAGACACAATCCAAATCCAGATTTGTATGCAGAAATGTTAGTTCACACAGAAATGTTGTGGGTGCAGCTTAGGAAGCTCCTGTGAAACTGTAGCTTTTAATCTCTTAAATATGTTCCTTGGGAATTCTTTCTTTGCACATAGGGGTCCTCCTGGATTGCCACAACTTCTGTCTCAACCATCCTCCAGGCTATGCAGTATTGGATATGTGTCCCATGTGCACTGTCCCTGCCCTCCCACCTGCTCCTTAATTGGCTGATGGGAATTGCTCAAAAGTGATGTTAGACTGCTAGGCTAACTGAAAATACATTTTCGTGATCAGATTCTCCTATGCTCCTATGATACTATTTTACAATAACCATACAATACCTTGATGCTATCAGCACATGTATGTATTTACCCCCCAAAGACCTGAAATTCTTATTACACAGATGGAACTTCTAAGCAGCACCAGCACAGACAGCAATCCCTAAAAAAACCTTGAAAGCTATGACTATGACACATTTTCATTTGCAAAATGTTTGCTGTTAAGGCTGCATCTTTTTATGGTGACAGTTGATGTTGGAAATACTGCTGTTAAGCCAAAATTTAGACCATGGGGAATTTTCTTGGGTGAGTTAAACATCCCTCCAGCCCATGAACAGAAATTTATCCAGGAAATAACTGGTGCACATTTAAATTTAACAGTATGAATCAGTCCTCTATATTTAAAGAACTTGCTATATGTCAAGATAATTTTGACACTGTTTTGTAAAAACATTTCAATTTACTGAATTTTCCTTGAGTCCCTATAAAAATCATATGTGGGAGAATTAAAAAGACTACAGCAGATTGACTCTCAACATGCAAACATGAATGTATTTTGATTTTAGTCACTACTGCTACAGGAAAAAATATGAATGATTATTATCACTGACAATTTGTTTCTGCAAAATGCTGTGCCCTGAAGTAACTTTTCTGTTGTCCATCCAAGATCTGGGTCCCCAGTAACAAAGATATTGCTAATGGGTGCATAGAACCAGACTGTGAATTTTCCCCGTGAGGAAACATCAGACATAAATAGCATATTGGTGTCTCAGAGGCCCCTGTCAACAGACATCTCTCTTTGAGGCATGAGTCCCAAAACCCATATCACAGAATGTGCTCTTTGTCACATGACATTTTAGCTCAGGTTTTAATGATAGAAGTAGATAAAATTAGCATCTAGAGCAAGGATAAAATTGGGGTCTTTTATCTAAACCATATCTTTATCCTGTCATCAGGATATCTTTATTGTACCATCAGGTTCCAACTCCACTCATATCACACCCCTGATGTCAAACTCAGACACCCACAGAAAGTAGAGACAGAATACAAAGTTTGTCTTCTTTCTAAATATTAGGAGAAATCAAGCTTGCAGTGTTTTCAAACATCACAGGAGTGGAAATTTTAACACTTGTCTGAGTTCCTTTCTGTGATTTGCTACCTCTCTCTCTCTCCTTTTAATTACAGAATGTACTCACTAACAATGAGACATTTGCAAAACATTCTTCTGAAGGGTATAAACAATGCAGACATAAGAACATAAGAATGACCATATTGGGTCAGACCAATGGTCTATCTAGTCCAGTATCTATTTTATGACAGTAGCTGGTGCCAGAGGCTCCAGAGGGAACAAACAGAATTAGGGCAGTTACTGAATGATCCATCCGCTGTCATCCAGCCTCAGCTTCTGGCAGTCAGAGATTTATGAACCCCCAGAGCATAGGGTTGTGTCCCTGACCGTAACAGCCATTGATGGACCTATCCTTAATGAATTTATCTAATTCTTTTTTGAACCCAGTTATACTTTTGGCCTTCACAACATCTCCTGGCAACAAGTTCCACAGGTTGACTGTGTGTTATGTGAAGAAATACTTCCTTTTGTTTGTTTTAAACCTGCTGCCTATTAATTTCATTGGGTGACCCTTGGTTCTTGTATCATGTGAAAGGGTAAATAACACTTCCTGATTCACTTTCTCCACTCCCGTCATGATTTTATAGACCTCTCTCATATCTCTGTTCAGTAGTCTCTTTTCCAAGCTGAACAGCTCCAGTCTTTTTAATCTTTCCTTGTATGGAAGCTGTTCTATACCACTCATCATTTTTGTTACCCGTCTTTGTACTTTTTCTAATACTAATATATCTTTTTTGGGATGGAGTGATCAGAACTGCACACAGTATTCAAGGTGTGGGTGTACCATGGATTTATATAGTGACATTGTGATATTTTCTGTCTTATTATCTGTCCCTTTCCTAATGGTTCCTAACATTGTTAGCTTTTTTAATTGCTGCTGCACATTGAATGGATGTTTTCAGAGAACTATCCATAATCACTTCAAGTTCTCTTTCTTCAGTGCTAACAGCTAATATAGATCCCTTCATTTTGTGTATGTAGTAAGGATTATGTTTTCCAATGTGCATTACTTTGCATTTATTAACTCTAAATTTTGTCTGCCATTTTGTTGCTCAGTCACCAGGTTTTGTGAGATCCCTTTGACAGCATACTACCTGCTCAGACAGATCTTTAACTTGTGCCATTTATCTTTTATCCCAATATTTTGTTTGTTTAAACAAAATTATCTGTTTTCAAACAAATATTATAGTCTATTCCAGAAAAGTCCAAAATATGTCATAGCAGCAATATTCTGAAGCAAATTGTTAAAATAGTTTTTAAATTCAGCTTCTCTTTTTTCTCATTCTTTAACTGTAGAGAATTTGTTTGGTAAACTGAGTAAATGAGAATAATTTTGCCTGTTTGTCCATTTCCCCATATGTTTTGGCAAGGCCTAGAAAAACAAGCGACTCTACACTCAATTTAGAGGGTCGACATCTTAAATTGCTAATTAAGTTTTCTATAGTGTCTATTCACCATCATGTCCAATTGCTCTCAGTACTGTACAATTATCCTGTCTCATGGAATTAGTGATGAGGTCAAGCTTACCCTTTCTTGCCAGATTTGCAGCTTGTGAATGTGGCATGCTTGTGACGTCCGTTCCATTGACAGACAACACAATATCCCCCACCTGAAGCCCTGCTTCCTCAGCCGCACTGTCTAGAAGCAAATAGGAAAAAATTATTTTATTTAGGGAAGGTACCACAATGCATATAATTCTGTTACATTAGAAATACTGTTTGTATTTTGAATTATAAACTTCTCTAATATTTAACAGAAATCTTGTTTCTCTTAAATATGAGGGGACTTGACTCCCCATACCTGCAGATATATATTGCAGCAAGTTCAGCCACTCTTCAAACACAATTCTTTTGTCTATATGTTCATGAACTCAGGGAACACATGAGTCAGATTTTTTAAAGTGGACTATACCTGGTCTGTAAGGTTTTTATTATGCAAAGGACTCAGTGAAGATGCTGGGATCTATCTGTGCTGAGTTCCTTGGAGAGCCTAACTTTGTACCCCTAAAGTTCAATGCCTGTCTCCCTGATATGTAATCATGAAAGCTATCTGCATACGCTAATTTGTAATTTTACATGTGGAAAATCTTGGGCATAAAATCTTGGGTACACACATTTTAAGGCCCTTTTGAAAACGCGCCCACACACACACACACACACACACACAAAATTTTACAGCATCTCTCCCTTTACAAGACAGAGTATAGGACTGTTTAGTAAACATTCAATAAAAAATAAACCTCAGAGAAAGCCCATGCTTAGCCTAAGATGATGCATCTTCTCACAGAGATTTTTTTCCTCCATCTTTTTTTAATTTTTAATTATTGTACCTTGTCCTGTGGGCATGAAACTATATGAAACACTTCAGAATCAAGAAGCGAAAGGGGGGATTTTTAATTTACTTTCAGAAGAAAAATATCATGCTGTGCAAACATTTCCATTTGAGCAAGTCAAAAATGGTTTTAAAAATATTATCATTATTAATACAGTAGAACTTCTTTTAGATAAAATCTTCATTGTCCAAAATAGGGTTTTAGCCTTTGCCACGAAACATTTACATAAACATTCACACTCTTACCTGAAATCCCAACCAGCAGAATAAAGATCATCTCCCCTACTAGATTGGAATAAATAAGGTTCTGTGGTACTACACATCTAACAAAGGGCTGAGGCAGGGGGTGCTGGAACAACTTTTATAGTGAGGGTGTTGGCCATTGAACCAAACTGTAAACCCTCTGTGTAATGGAAACCACTTCACGCCAGGCACAGCAGCATCCCCAGCACCCCTAGTTCCAGCACAAATGGGCTGAGTGTACTCGAAGAACAGGCTCCCATTGACTGCAACGGGCATTGGATCAGGCTTCTCTATACCAAGGGCTAAATCCTGCTTGCCTTATTTCTGTCGTTACCCCTTTGTTTGGGGACTACTTATGTGAGGAAGGCTAACAGGATTCTGCCCTAAATATTTTAAAACTCTTTTTCCTTTAAGAGAAAAAGCAACTGACACATGGATAGTAAAATTGTGGCTGCTTCAGAACTGTTATGGGATTACTTATTTGTTTATACATTAGTTCCTGAAAACCACACGTACAAAAGGCTCATGCAAATGCCAGCTAGGAATATAGGAAAAGTTATATAAGCAGAAAATATGCTCCATTTAGGTACACTAATGCCTAATCACTTAAATTCTACCTACTTGTGCCTCAGACTTATTTTTCTTCTTTTCAGCGTGTGATTAAGCATTCCCAAATGTACCATGCAAAAACGTTCTTCAGAAAAATCACTCTATGCTCTTATTGTTGAAAATACGTATAATTTTAAATTACCCAAGCACCATCATTTAGTAAATGTGAGCCTACAATATATTTCAGAGGCTGTTTATAAGCAGTGGGGAGCAAATTAGAAGGTTAATGGTAAGTAGTAGACACAGCAGTAGCATGAGTCTCTACCAATTTCAGAAAAATAAACTCAGATTATAGATCAGCTGTGTATAAAATGGCAACTCAGCCATTTTGAGTTGTATCAGGCTAGAAGATGCCATGCAAGATTTTACCAGTTGAAAGGTCATTTAAGCCCACCTCTCTCCATCAGTCTTCTATTTCAAATGTTAAAAAAAAATCATAAGGGTTTCACATGCTGTTCCTTAATACAATTAATCACATTCTGAAGAAACAGAATTATAAAGCAATCTGGCCTTAAAGACTAGTCTTTTTTTTTTTTTTGCAAACAACAAAAGTGTTTTAAAAAACCAAGTTAATAGCAGAGATAGATAATTTACAGTAGCTATTTAATTTTTCAATTTCTTTTGCTATACACAGCATTAGTGTTACTTCTCTATGTATCATCCATGATGTATGTATTCTTCAGGCCAAAACTGTCCCCTCATCCTAGCCCCAGATACCTTACATAAACTCTTATTATGGGTTACATTCACTGATGGAAGAGGCCAGGAGGAATGTTTCTGCAGAGCAGAAGAAGGCAGAGCTATTTAGTACCAGAGACCTTTTCTGCTATGTTCATGGTTCTGTGCATCGGCTTCTCTATACTCCATTTCTTTCTTGCAATCCTGATTTTTTTCTCCAGTGCAGTTTTAGTATGATACTGTTTGGTAGCACTACACAGATTGACTTGAATTTTACTTTTTAAGGGTTCTGTATGGTCAACAGATTTGCAGCCCTCTGAGGTTCAAACTCTAAAGCCTATATAAACTGGCTGCATGTCGGGCCATCATATTCAGGAGACAAGACAGTTTGGGATGTAAGGCCAGGAAAAAAACCCAGCTGTACAGTTATTCTTGGTAAGGGCTTGTCTACACTTACATTTTATAGTGCTCTAACTTGCTGGTTCAGGGGGGTGAAAAAGCGCTAGTGTGGACAGGTTCTGAGCACTGGGAGCCGTGCTCCCAGCACTCGGCACTATTCCCCTCATGGAGGTGGATTACCAGGAGTTCTGGGAGAGCGTGACCACACTCACTCTTCAAAGTGGTCCCATGGCAGCGCTTTTAAGTTTCTAGTGTAGATGTAGGCTGTGGCTACACTTGCAGATGTAGAGTTCCAGGAGTTACACTAGCCCTTGGAGACAGCAGCAGGGAAAGCGCTGCCGTGTGTTCACGCTGTCAGCTGCAAGTGCAGTGGTGTGGCCACATTAGCAGCTCTTGCAACGCCACAGAGAGCAGTGCATTGCGGTAGCTATCCCAGTGTGCAAGTGGCTGCAACGTGCTTTTCAAATGGTGGAGGGAGTGTGACAGGAAGTGTGTTGTGTGTATGTGGGCGGGGAGAGACAGTGTGTTTGAGGGGCACAGAGTGTGTCAGCATGCTGTCTTGTAAGTTCAGACAGCAGCAGGGGGAAACCTCGACATCAGCCCTCACCCTCCGCCTCTCTCTCTCTCACACACGCACAAACGGCTGCCTCTGCAGCAGGAGCATTCCACAGTAATGGTTTGCTTTGTGTCCTGGAGCAGATAAGCATGCCGGCTGTCAGAAACGGAGCTTTGAAAGGCGATATCTACATCCCTGCAGCCCAATTCAAAACAATGACAACAGTGGCCCCTTGACTTCAAGGGATTATGGGACGTTTCCGGAGGCCAATCACAGCGCAGTAATACAGCATGTCGTCCACACCGACACCTGGGCATTTCAGCCAGGGCGCAGCAAGCTCTTGTGGACATGGATTACCAGAGGTGCTCCAGCCGTGTAGTCCAGGTGCTCTAAGTGCCTTGCCAGTATGGACACCTCAGGAGTTAGGGTGCCTGGGGCTGATTTAATGCGCTCTAATTTGCAAGGGTAGCCAAGCCCATAGTCTCCCTCCATGCTAATGGGGCCACACAAACAGGGGATAGTAATATGCCCAGGGCCAGAATAACATTTATCGTGTAGCATGCGGGAGGAGCAGGAACAGATACTGGATAGTCTTTCTTTTCTCCCCTGAGTTTCTGCTGTTTCATGTGGGAATAAGGAACCTCTTCTGTGCCTCGTCTGGTGGCTGGAGGAACTCCTACATTCTTGTGCAGTAAAGAGCTACCCACTGCCAAACTGATGTTTGTGCTACGAGCAGAGTGGGTAGGACTTGCACAATTAAAGGAATTTTTTCTCCTGTCCCTTGTTAGGCCTTTTGAGGCTAGATTTCACCAATCGTTAACTTGTTTTTTTGTGCATCTCGTCTTCGGGATTCCTGCCCGAATGGAAGGCAACTGGGGAAGATCTGTCCCATGCTATAAATTGGGGGAATGTTCTTATCATAATCAGTGCATCTTCTATGTCAGTCCCAAGGGTTTAGTTGCCATTTATGGCAGTCAGACTAGCAGAGTTTCAGACCCCATCTTTGGGAAGAGGGTTGATTCAGGCAACTACATACAGCAGAAACTGGCTTTATTTGGCCACTTCTAAAGGGGAAGAATTCCTTCCAAATAAGGAGGGTGATAGCATCTGTGCTGTGAGACTTGTGGAGCTCACAGCTGACTAGATTCCTTAGATAGCTTGCCACAATCAATTCATGGATCTTGTTAGCTTGTTTTCTTGAATACTATGTAAGTCACTTTGGTATATTTTCATAATAGAAATTAACATGTACAGGCACCACTTACTAGTATCCACTTCAGTCACAAGGATGGGCTTTGAGAACTGGATTCGGAATCCCCAGGGGTAATCACCAGTTCCTTTTGCAATCCTCACTGTTCGTTCACGAACTGTAAAGTAAAGAAAAGGATTGACCTCAAAGACTCCCTTTATCTTTGCGAATCAAACCCAGTTGAACAAATAGACGCACACTTTTAAAGCTTGCCATCGAAGTTGCATCTGCAAAATATGGGCTGAATTCTTGAACAAGTATAACTCCATCTCTTCCCAGGGCTATCATTCTTTTTTCATGCGGAAAACCTATTTATCTTCCGGAGATGTGTCCCTTCTTCCTCTTCGTGGCCTCTTTTCCCCTCCTTTCTCGTCCATAACCCCCAGTCTGACTCTCCACGGCCTTGATCCTACATTTGGAGCTGCCAGCACAGACCCCTTTAAAGTCAGTGGAATTCAGCATTGATACAGGAATCAGCCTCAATGCGAGATCAGGATCTAAACTTCTATTCAAATCCAAATCTGTCTCCCCAATAGCAATTGAAAAGGGATAGTGTTAAGTGGAACTTACACATCTCAGAAGGTCTGATTTATTAGGAAATGTTATACTGACGAGTGGATTAAAAATATCCTAGAATGCACTCCTTAGAACTTCAGCTTATAGTAGCTTGATTCCTTCACCAAGTATTTGTTTAATGGGAACCCATATTAAATTATTTATGATAGCTTCAAAGGTTACTTTACATTCAGGCAAATTGACTCTTCATGTGTTAAAGGAGGGTAGACACTGCAATAAATATTGTAAATGGTGCGCTTTGGGAGAAATTCTAAACGTTTATGCCTTTTTGAACTTATTGGATTCCTCCACTTCCTGCCCTCAGCATCAGTGTTTGGGGCTCTGCCCATAGCTGGAGTTCTCTCAGCATGACCATACATCCAGAGAACACCTAGACACACTGTGAGGACACTTTGTACTTGTAAGGTTAGAATGCTTACCTGCTACTGGCCTAGGCCTTTTGCTGAGACATCTAGGGCTATTATCCGGACTGCTGTCATCCCCTCTGAAAATCCACGAAGCTGAATGAAAGTTCTCTGTGTAGAAACCTCTCTCCTCATTTTCACTACAGAGACTCAGATCCACTGAACGGGCTTCCTCTGAGTTTACTGGGAAGATACAAATGGGAATAATTTAGTTTCACTGCCAAATTTAAAAAATGCCATATGTGTAAAAGGAGTGGCAGCAAAGGATGGAGAATACTTGACACTTTATCATGCGAGAATGAGGATGGAAAAGGAAAAGGATTTTAAAAAATAAGGTTGTGTTCTTTTTTGATTCTTTGTTTATGTATAAAGACATTCTGAAAGATTTTTATTTTTTCCTGTATCAGGTAGGATGGGATTGGTTCATAGAAAAGACAAAGTAAGGGACAGGGGACATTGAAATCGGGCAGGGAGGAGGGGAATATATGAGAAAGAGGGTGAAGCTGACTATGAGTGGAAGGATGCGGGAGAGGGAATTGGAGCAAATAGACAATCAGCAAAGGAGAAAGAATGTCCAAATGTCCTATAACAGGGGTTGGCAACCTTCAGCACATGGCCCATCAGCGTAAATCTCCGGCGGGCCGCAAGACATTTTGTTCACGTTGACCATCCTCAGGCACAGCGCCCCACAGCTCCCAGTGGCTACGGTTTGCTGTTCCCAGCCAATGACTGCCTAGGAAGGAGTACTGCAGAAAGTACTGCCTAGCTGCGAAATGACTGCCTAGGTAGGAGTACTGTGGAAAGAGATCTGGGGGTCATAGTGGATCACAAGCTAAATATGAGTCAACAGTGTAACTCTGTTACAAAAAGAAGCGAACATCATTCTGGGATGTATTAGCAGGAGTGTTGTAAGCAAAACACAAGAAGTAATTCTTCTATTCTACTCACACTGATTAGGCCTCAACTGGAGTATTGTGTCCAGTTCTGGGCACCACATTTCAGGAAAGATGTGGATAAACTGGAGAAAGTCCAGAGAAGAGCAAAAAAAATGATTAAAGGTCTAGAGAACATGACATATGAGGGAAGAATTAAAAAATGTGTTCAGTCTGGAAAAGAGAAGACTGAGAGGGGACATGATAACAGTTTTCAAGTACATGAAAGGTTGTTACAAGGAGGAGGGGAAAAAATGTTCTTCTTAACCTCTGAGGATAGGACAAGAAGCAATGGGCTTAAATTGCAGCAAGGGAGGTTTAGGTTGGACATTACGAAAAAATTCCTAAATGTGAGGGTGGTAAGCACTGGAATAAATTGCCTAGGGAGGACATGGAATCTCCATCATCGTCTAACCTACTCTTAAAAATCTCCAAACACCTGTCAGGGATGGTCTATATCCTTAGTCCTGCCTTGAGTGCAGGGGACTGGACTAGATGACTGCTCAAAGTCCCTTCCAGTCCTATGATTCATATAAACTGTTGTGGCTTACAGAACAGGTCTGAATTTGGCCTATTATGTGCACACCTTTCTCTGCAGTCTTATTGGTTAGGAAACTGAGTACAGTTTCTGGAAATTTGGTATTATGATTCAGTACTGGAGGTGCTTGGAAACTGCAAAACAGCAGGCGTGTGTGGGAAGGAAAAATCAGGAGCTAAAATAAGTGTCATCACTCAAACAATGATTGAAACGTTTGACTGCCTGTAATATTTTTAGTACTGTTGTAGCCATGTTGGTCCCAGGATATTAGAGAGACAAGGTGGGTGATGTAATATGTTTTATTGAACCAAATTCTGTTAGTGGAAAAGACAAGCTTTTGAATTTACACAGACCTTTTGTTCAGGTCCGGGAAATGTACTCAGGGTGTACTCATTTCTGAGACCTGAAGAAGAGGTCTGTGTAAGGGCAAAAGCTTCTCTCTCTCACCATCAGAAGTTGGACCATTAAAAGATATTTTAAAAAGATATCACTCACCTTGTCTTGCTATTATAAGTTTGGCTCTTTTACAAAGATAAATCATTATATTTACTTGTCCCACACATATAGGTTTATACTCTGTATATTTACTGACTGTTACACTTTAGTCCAAATTTGAATAAGTTTTTAATTGGACTCAGTGTTACATTTGTACTCGTGCAGGTTTCATAAAAATATAATTAATGACTCTCACACATAGTATATCCCACTCCAAGTCAATACATTTCTATGATGACTTCTGCTGATCCTTCTTATTAAAAAACACAGCAGATTTATAAATATTGTAAGTGGCGTATTACAGTACACAGTATTTTTATGTGACTGTCTTCTTGTGTCAGATTTTTGTTGCCTTCTCTTAATACACAACATTACTTTGACTGTGGAATGCCAAAAATAACAATAAACATTGACCCACAAGTACACACCAACTTACCTTTGTGTTCTCCTCTTGACCACTGATTTCCCATGTGTATTCAGTGCATTATCTCTGTGAAAATCCTGAGATTCTGAGCCTTTAAAGCATAGTGATCGTTGTTTATGTTCCACTGGATAATGTGTTTAAAATAGGGAGTTTCTTAGGAACAGATCTGATTATGTGGATGAGTGATTCACTGGTCATTCAGTTACAAAGACAGCACTAATCAGCATATTGTTACATAAGCTGCAACTTAAAATCTGTGCTGAAGTCTTATGAACCAGCAAGATATTATTTATGTATATGACATAGCTGCATATGCATAGCTGCATACAGGACTGTGCTTAACTTCTTTAACATGGTAGAATATGAACTATTGATTGTGATGTATTGAAAACAATGTTAAAATCATAAACTATCACTTTAAATTCTCAGGAGGTTTCCTGGTCCTGCTTGCAGGCTAGGGGACTCTGTAGGGAAGTTTATGAACCAGGGCTTCAGCAGTCAGTCTGCAAAGAGCCAGCCTAGAGCAAGGTGGGGTGAGTTGTGCCTTTCTGCTTTACAGAATAGATTCGAGTTGTGTGTGTTAGGTGTCTGGATTAAAAAATGAATTCAGTATTTGTGAAAGATGCCAGAATGGGACAGCTCTGAAAACTGTAGTTTTAGTCACAAAACAGGGAGAAGATGGGCAGCAGAGAGCAATCTTTACCAAACCGTTACATCAAAATGAGGGAATCTGGAATAGGGAAGTTATATTACCTGTGTATCTGGCTTGAGAATACTATATCCAGTATTTATGTCCACACTTCAAGAAGGATGTTGAAATATTGTAGAAGTTTCAGAGAAGAGCCACAAGAATGATTAAAGGATTTGAAAACATATCTTATCGTGAAGGAACTAAGGAGCTCAATTTGTTTAGTTCAACAAAAAAATGGTTGAAGGGTAACTTGATCAAAGCCTAGAAGTACTTACAGGGGGATCAGAAATTTGATAATAGAGGACTCTTCAATGTCTGGAAGTTGAGGCTAGACAAATTAACCCTAGAAATAAGGTGCAATTTTTAACAGTGATGTTGATTAAGCATTGGAACAATTTATCAAGGACTGAGATGGATTATGCATCACAGGACATTTTAAAATCAATATTGGATGTTTTTCTAAAAGCCATTCTCTAGTTTACAGCAACTATTGGACTTGAAGCAGGAATTAATTCAAGGAAGTCTGGTGACCTGTGTTATATAGGATGTTAGACTAAACAATCACAATGGTCCCTTCTAGCCTTATAGTCTATACATCTGTGAAAATGCTAGCTGTGACCTGGAGGGTATTCCCACAGGATGGAAGGATAATCAGCATGCTAATTCTATCTTTGGCTTCTCTGCTGAACCTGCCAAAAAGTTGCCAATTAGTGCAAACTGTGACAGTGATTTTTGTAAAGTGAACATCTATCTACTAGGTAATGAGACAACTAACTCATTTCTCAGAGACACCTGCACAGCCATCAGATGAGGTAGTAGAAATGTTGTACAGACTGACTATCCCCCAAATATTCAATTGTCTATGGACTTCATTGGAAGGTTTTCACATAGGAAGGTCATGTGCAGAACACTCAACCCTTACTTTTTCAGATACCAGGCAGTTTGTCCATTGAACCTTTTTAACAAGTGGCAGTATCCCATATCTACACCAATACCACTGACATGCTAATATCCAATGCTTCTGTATGGAGAATTGTTTCATATTTCTTCAGTAAGATAACAAAGTGCCACAAAACAATTTTCATTCTAGAACAGTCCCACTGACTGTATACAACGTTGGGCTGTATATTTAAAGATATTATGGAATAGTCCCACGTAAAATGACAACGAGCCATAGTCCATCCAGCAGAAAACAGCTGAAGTAATTCAGGCATATTTAAGAGATAAGGGCAGGGTTTGCCTTGTTTAGCATGTATTTGAGGGCAGAATTACATGCACCTGTCATTTCAGAATTGAAAATACAAAAGTTAGATTTTTCTTCCTCAGTTTATGTTCAGCAAGTTATTTACCAGATGTATGTTACTCAGCATTTTCTTTAGCTCTGACAGATTGATTAACTATGTTTACAGATGTAAATGCATCATATCTACCGTCTTGTTATGCAGAAAATTTGAATTGAGCAAGACTACCAGTTTGAAGAGCACCAGATGTAAAGTTGTCATTTTAAAGCACATCTTAGGTTGATAGCATTTCCTGAGTCTAAAAATGAAGGATAACTTAGGCCACACACTAAACAACTGCCCTACTTGCTGGACTGGATATTTTATGTGTTATGTAGATTTTTGACAATAGTTCATATTTAATTATTAAGATTGCAGTAGCATTCAAAGTGCACTAGAAACTTTCCAAACACAAGTGAAGACATAGTGAAGAAGAAGGCCATATTCTGTGTTCCATTTCTGTCCCGCTCACATTACCCTGATGGTAGTAAATGGGCTATATACCTGAGGGGACCAGCCCTGGGAGAAATTCCACAGGTAGTGCAGAACTGCAGGAATGGCTCTACACCACTCTCCATCACAGCATACCAAGAGTAGGGTAAGGAAGGTGGGGGCTGATCCAAGAGCATGCTGCACTTTGGCTCTTAACTACTGAAACAGCCACTGGGGTACATCACAGACAAGTACAAGTTAGAATTGTTCTGAGTGCATACACCAGAGAATGGGCTAAGAATACAGTGAAGTGCAATGATGGCTTAATGACACATTTCTCCCACTAAATCTATTCCTGAACCAAGTAGAGTTTGGGATTAATAGACTCTAGCCGACAACAGTCAGTCTAAAAATAGGGAATACCATAATTCATAATTAAGTGGGTCAGAGTCACTCATGGGTTCCACAGGCAACAGGCAGAGAGAACCAGGGTCAGGACACTTGATGGCAAAAAATTAGTCTGGAGGGAAGCATCAGTAGTGCAAGGCTCCTGCAACCCCGGCTCCAGTAAGTTGCAGTTTTGGATGTTTGTTCCTCCTGAAATTGGAGTGTATTTGATCTATGGAACATTACAATATACACATGATCAATTCCCATTGAAACCAATGAAAGTTCTGCAGGCAAATTTTGCCCTGCTATGTGTGCTTTTAGATTGTTGTGGTTCTTTTACTCAGGAGATTTGTAATAGATACCTTCATGTATCTTCAGAGCTAGTTTGGATCTAGCCTAGGTTGGTAACAGCTTGCAGCTTGCTTCTGTTATGACAGCTTTTGGTGGTCTATGTAAAATGAGTTAGTCATCTCAGTCCAGTTCTTAGTAGATATCTAAGACTCACTGACTTTTCACCTCCAGCAATTATCCCTCCAGTACAAGATTTGTAGATACAACAGAAGCAGTGGCAGAGTGAATTGTAATCATTCTGTGAATAAACTGAAGACATCAGTCCAAGGGCTATCAATCTTTTATGAGTACTTTCAGTAAATTCATTTTAGTAAGCCAACAACCAAAACAACCCCAATGACAAGTATTTCTGCTGAAAGTGGAGCAGTGTGTTCTGCACGTGGATAAAATTTTCAGTTCTTTAAAAGGATAAAAAGTTCATTTATCTGTTAAGACAGTTTGTTTAAATTAGCTAATATGACAAACAGAGGCAAAACCAGTGTTGTGTGAGAAGTACAACATATGTTGTTTCCTAGCTGCGGAATCCATCTGCATGAAGCATAAATTCAATAAACAGCTCAACTTGAAAATTCTGCCCAAAGAAAATTCTGAGACAAAGAGCCAATGAGTTTGATGTACTCAGAAACATGTGAAAAGGTGACAAATTTCTTAATGAGACAGTGTGATGGGAGACTGTCTTCCTACACCATGTCTCCTAATGGTCAGAGCACTGGTTAGTCATATCACTTTTGTGGGTTCAAGTCCAGGGGTTGGCGGTAGGAGAATCCAGGCCTTCCTGTTCCTCCAGGTTTCATCCAGGGCCCTAGGGCATGCAGTTCAGGTGTGCAACCTGGACCAGGGTATCACCCAGATTAATCTCTGGGTTACAGCCCACAACTTGTCCTCCCAGGAGGAGAGTCAGGAGGTTCCCTTCTCATGAGGAGATACTCAGCTGTCTCTTTTGCCATGCTTGTGGTTCTGAGTTGAGGTCTGCTTCTGGAGGTGTGAGTCTCCCACTGGATTCCTGCAGGACCTACCAATGCAGGTCTGCTCCCCTGGACTGACTGCCCTAACTGGGTTGTGCATACCCAGCAGGCACGGCTGGGCAGAGACTCTTGTGACCAGAACTGCTCCTTGTTCCTCTGTCCCCCAGTGTAGGTTTGGTATATCCCCTAGTTACAAGAATAGCTGTTCCAAGAGCAGAGGGACAATGAAGGGCAATCCAGGTAGCAGGACTTAGGAAAAAAGGGCTTGATGAATGAATATAAGGATTATAGTGATGGGAAGAGGACAAGAGCAAGAATTCTATATTATACATTTAGGACCAGACTCTACCACCATGCCCCTTGTGGAGCAAGCCCCACTGACTTTTTAATAAGACTACTTACAGTTCAACTCAATGTGAGAAAGGGTGGGAAAATCTGGCCCTTAAACAGGCTTTTTGTTCCTCTGTCATTCAGAGGAATGACAGAGGCACCTACCTCATATGAGGGAGAAGAAGGAAACATAGCTCATTTGAATCAGATATAATCACAAGAAGTTTGGGAAGGCATACTTCTTGTATCTATTAATATGATTTATGTTTGTAACCTCAGTCATAATCCTGGTGAAAACAGAACTAGAGAAAAGCCTCAGGATCAGGAAGTTATTTCTGGTTTAGAGTGTGTACCCAGTTAAGGATTAGACAGACATCCAAAATTAATGAAAAATTCAATTTAGAGGACAGTATCAATACATTCAGCAGTGTATTCTTCAGCGGTGAACAATAGAACCTCTCATGGGGTACATGGGCTGTGTAATCTGAAGATGAAATCTCCTTGGCTAACAGTTCTGATGGCGGTGTCAGTCACATAAGAGAAGAGGTACAATTGCAAGACCATTATATACTTACTTGATATCTCAGTGATAGTGCTGTTTATGGAGCTCCCTCCAGTTGAACTGCACTTTTTACTGTCTTTGAATTGTTTCCGTTGCCTGGCCCATCGGTCTATTGCTTCTTCCTGGGAGCTGTCACTGGCTCTTGTATCTTTTAACACTGGTTCACCGGGTAGTTCTATGGTCTTATTCACTTCTGACTTCAAATCTAAATTAAGATCAGATTTTATCTGAGAGCTAGATATGTGAGATATGACAGTTCTTTTACAAAATGTTCCGTCAATTATACCTTTTAAAAATTGAGCTTTTCCTCATTATAAATGATGAAATAATGTATATAACAATAGTCTATTTGCAAATATATGAGAGACATAAAATAAAAATAGCAAATAGCATTTTAAATAGTCATGGGCCACATTTAACAAAAGATATCCAAGGTGTATATGAAAAAAAAAAATGTGTGTGTGTAATTGTCATGCTTGTATAAATAAAGCAGATTGTGCACGCAGATAGCCAGTTAAATACCTACATAGCCATCTGCCTGGATAATCCCTCAATTTGCAAACACAAGCATGTTAATTGCATGTGTAAAGGGATCTCTGCATTTATGTGTATGCGTAAAGCGTGTCTCAGGTGCCCTTATTTAAAAATTTGGCCTTAAAAATATAACTAGAAGAAAAAGCATTTAAGAAAGATGATACAAAACTCAAATTAGAATACTTCCAAATTAATTTATTTCTAAGCAAATTATAAATGTAGTAATACTACTTTATTGCTATTTCAGACATTAAAAACAAATCTAGAAATAAAGACCCTGAGTAGATTCATTTCCATAAGTGCAAGGGGTGCTAGCTGCATCCATTTACACCTGGGAGGACAAAGATGTCTGAGCAGAGAGGGCAGGTAGGACTACCAGGAGAGGGTAGCACTAGGGAGACTTAATCTAGCTGTAACTCCACTGGAGATGAGCTGAATGAGTGCCTCTTCCAAGCATCATTGTCCCAACAGCCTCTTTACATGCTTCTAAATCCCTGAATGATCAAGGTTTATGCCACTGTGCCTCTATTCCAGACAGACATTCTTCTGCTGAGTGGCAGGAAACTAAATTCTACTAGGGTAGCTTGTTTAGTGGCAAATGATGGGAATATTTTTGATATAATTTAATGTTTGAAAAAACTTTTCCTCCATACATTTTATATCCTTAAAATGATAATTTAGTTTCAATAACATTCTGAAAACAACTATTCAAATTAAGGAAGCTTTTTTCTGTGTGGCATACTTTAAAGATAACATATTATCTGGAACGCTGACGCTAGATATATTTATTAGAGCTATCATTTCATTTCAACATTTTAAATTGAAATGGGATGATTTGACATTCCTGAACTGAACTGGTTTGGTTTGTTGAACCAAATCAAAATGTTTAGTGTTGGATCGATTCAATATTAAACTACGTCTGCCTGAGCCATTGTGGTACGTCATGTCAGCTGTACTTCATGTGCTTCACACTCCCATTCTCTTCTCTGAGTTGGTCTCCCTGGCCAGACTATATGTTCCATGATGAATTGAAATCACTGATATCCCATGATGCATTGTTGCAGCTCATTCAGAGGAAAGACTACATTGCATCATATGATCTCCAACCTGAGATCCCACCCCAAAAGGAGAATAGGGGCATGAGTTACCATGGCAGTTGAGGCAGGCAGACACAGATTAATGTTGAATTGACCCAAAATGAAATGTGTTGATATGGTTTGACAAAACAAAATTTTTTGATTTGAATAATCTGATCTGAAACTAAATATTTTCTTTCAATTTTTCGAACGGAATTTTTTTTTTTTGAAGGGGAAGGTTGGGAGGCACAAAATGTCATTTTCCTACAGAAAATTTTGATTTTGCAGAAACTATAATTTCCACTGAAATTTTTTTGATGGAACATTCATAAGCAGCTTTAATATTTATGTTATAAAAATTGATACAACTTGGTTTTCATGTACAGTATGGATGCTGAAAGATTAAATATTAATATTAAACAAACAAACAAGGATATTTCCCCATAATCAGACCTTGTTCTACCTAGCCATTGTTTCACATGCTACTCTTCATTAGTGCTTATTACAACATTGGATGGTGGTATCTTTTCTATGTCATGGAGGTACAACAACACTAGATTATGGTGTTGGGGGGCTGTTTTTTTTTTTTAAACTTTGGAAGGCCACCGTGGGTTTAAGGACAAATATAGTAATTCACTTATTCAGAGTTTTGCCAGGAAACATGGGAACTGCTGCTTTGTTTCAATGGTGATCTGTAAATAAAATCCTGCTGCTACCAGGAAAAGTAAATATAACTAGAGGAAACATATTACTGGAATTTTAAATGGCCTAGACTTTTTTTTCTCCTCCCTCTTTTCTAATTTTTTTCATTGAAACTGCCGTATGTGTCCCTTTCAAGTACCATTCTGTTGTGGGTATGGCAGGCGACATACTGCCTCTCTATCTGCAGACTGTTCAATGAAATGGCTGCACTTGGCCAGTTGCCGGATGGAGCAGGATGTTGCCATATCCTAAAACGATTAAGTGCCTGATTTTGTGACCCTTATTTATGCTATATAGTATCTTATTCCACAGTAAAATCAATGGGAGCACTTGCAGATTAGCATACTATTTCTCGTAAACGTATGTGGTAGAATCAGGATCTTAAGAATTATTTTGGATTCAAAGAAGAAAGAAAAGGTCATGCTTTTCAGGCTATTCAAAAGGACTTCTAACAATCAACTGTGTGGCTCTGAGGCAATTTTGCCTGTGTTTCTGGGGCATTGTTTCAAACAAATTCAGGGGAGGGCAAAGTTGTGTCAGCATATAGAACATTACATTGTATCCTTCAAAGTTGGGAGACTGGGTTGGAGGGTTGTGGAAGACATACTGGAACACATAAGCCTATGAAAAGTCAAGCTCCCTGATTTACGCTTGTCACCAAACAATCGCTTGGCCCCCTCCCTTGTTTTGGTCTGTAATGGAATGTTAATTTTATATAGGGCACTATTTTCAAGAGTGCATTGCACTGACCTAACTCTGCTCCCATTGAAGTTAATGGTAAAACTCTCATTGGCCTTCCTTTGGTCCCATTAACATCAATGAGAGTTTTACCATTAACTTCAATGGGCACAGAGTTAGACCAATGCTGAGAATTTGAAAATCTAATTTTAAGTGTGTAAAGTTATATATATCTAGAAAAATTTAAAACAGAATTAAGGAGGGACCACAGTAACCACATTGGAAGTTATAAAATTAAACAAAAATAAATGTCAGCTGAATTTCCTAAGGATAATCTATATATAGTTGGCAACAACTCAAAACTGTTAAGGAAAGGGACTAGACAACTCACTCTTTTACATTGCTATGTTTAAATTGTTTAATTGTTACCTAGGTATTCTTATGGGATGTATGGATGGTAGAAAGGAAGATAAATAGGAAATTTCAGAACAGATGCAGCATCTTGTTTAAAAAAATATTTCTCTGTACCCCATTTTCTCAGATAGGTAGAGAGAGGCAGAAGGGAAGTCAAATGATTTGATTAAGGTCATCTAATGTGCTGAAGGCTCAGCCAAGATTAGAACCAGGATGTGCCTGGCTTTCAGTCTTTTGCTGAGGTCACTAGACCACATGCATTCTTAAACATACTTACATGGTTTCTAAATACCGTACAGAGCTCTGAGGACATGTCTTATGGCACCTATATTAATCCTGCTCTGGTATTTGGTATTTACTCACTAGGAGGATCACACTGGTACACTGTTTTGTTAGGATATGTCAAACTCTGTGTAGCAAAGCTGTTCTAAAGGGTTCTTTTTTTAAATAAACTACTGGCCTACCCGATTCTACAGAGAAGGGAGTGGTGAACAGAGAACAATCAAATAACTAAACATACCGCCAGGGAGATGACGGAATGGGATTAAGAAGCAGGATGACCCTTGTATATTAATAATTCACCTCTGTTTTTTCCAAGCTATCAGTCAGCAAAACACGAAGGGCTTAGCATATGCAGCATATGCAAAAGTATTAATAATGCAGAAAATTCTGGAATGCCTACCTTTTTGACTAATCTGCTTTCTTGGTGACACTGGTGTGTCTGTGTTCTGGCAGCAATCCTTTGTCTCACATTTTTCCTCCGTTTCTTCAGAGCTGGATTTAACTAACTGCTCTATCTGACATGCTACAGGCTCTGTTCTTAAAAGATCAGATAATTGGTTTGTTATCTCTTGTTTACTGCAAAGGTTTTCTTTTGTTTCTTTGGTAAATGTACCCTCAGTGAAAACTTGCTTATCTTCAGGATGCATTGAGGAGCTGGACATTGAAGTAATATGTATGGAATCATCATGGAAATTGGCTTCATCAGGAATATTCCTGGATATGTCCCGAATCTCAGAAAAGCTCTGTAATTCATTATCTATATCTGACTCCTCAGCATCCAACAAAGGGGACATAAATGATTTTTCTCGTATGCTGCAGGGTAGCTTAGGCTCATTTTTTATCCCAGAGCCATAGGAATCAGCTATCCCCTTACTGTCGTCTTGAATGATAAGTCTTCGTTCTCGCTCTCCAGTTATTACAGTCATCACCGATCCTTTCTGTTTCTTTATTGTCACCCCAGGCTCTGTAGTAGCTGGATGAACATACTTTCTTGGCTGTAAAGTTGAATGTTGGCTGTGGACACAGTCTATGGCTACTGTATTAGCCATGCTTTTGTCACTAACATGGTCATTTGAAGGACTTCTGGAAGGAGAAGGGACTTGAAATATCAGGGCTTTATTCTGTACTTCAACATGGCCTTGTACAGCAAAGTGATGATCACTCTCTAGTGTCTCCTCATCAAAACCACTTTCTGTAAACTCAGTGTGTTCATCACATACAGCAAGGTTCTGCAGAGGCTCTGAGTATCTATGCTCCAGTTTCTGTTCTACACTTGAATTGATGCTGGAATGAAATGTTTCCACTAATGTCTCTTTTATTTCTTTACAGTCCCCTATATAGTCTTCATAGTGAGTCAAGAAGAAAGCATCATCTATACTTCCTTCTGGCTCAGAATGGTAAATGGTCATGTCATGATTGTAGGAGGTGAAGGCATATTGATAAGATTTGAGAGCTCTCAGACTGCTGAATGATGTGAAGCTGGAACACTTATAAAGTTCTGTACAGCTGGTATGAATCTGAGTATTCTTGCTGTAAACATCTACTGCTTTGGCCTGCTTGGGTAGTACTTTTAAGGATAAAGATGGCAATGAATAAAAGCCAGAATCCCTTCTGTGGTGAACTGGTGATAATACATCAATGGTGGCATCTGGAAAAGACTTTCTTCTAACTTCTTTTGTCTCGAGGTGTGATGCTAACATAGTATTCCTTATGTCAATGAGACTGTTGTTTCTTATTTGCCCTGCTTCACTGGTCTCGTCAATAGGTTCCTTACCAAAGCTTTTTTCACTTGAACCATTAGTATCTAAATGACAACTCCCATTATAAGTAAATTCTGAGAAAATTATCTTGTCTTTACAGAAATCTTCCTTTTCGCTGGCAAGATCTTCAGTCCCAGGTTCCTTCTGTTTACAGATATGATTTCCTTCCTCCCAAGCTGGTAAGACTGCAGGCAAGGTGTCAGGCTCTTTTCTATCACTAATTGGGTGTAAGGATGCAACCTGTGTAGTGGTATCTAAACATATTTCTTTGCTGTCAGAAAACTCTTCAGGTGGAGGAAGAAGTAGATACCAGTCTGGACATGTATAGTTTGTAAACGACTCTTCCTTTTCATGAAGGCTAAAATCTGACTCATAATCAGTGCTGCGAGATACCTCTGTTACAGAATAGTCTGTATCATTGGAATAAATGTTTCCATATTTCCTGCTGCAAGTTTTGCCACGTGGCTGTGTGTGTTCCCCTGGTTCTATATGAATTATTGGATCCTGCTTTCTATTGTTGTATTTCACTTTAATTTCCTTTCCTACAATGCTTACTTTCAGTGAGGTGTTCTTGTTGCTGGCAATTTGTATTTTGTGTTTAGAAGATGCCTTGTAATTCTCATTGTCATCTATAGAATGGTCAGTTGATGGATCCTGACACTTATGGCACATAGAGTAGTGGCTTTTCTGATATTTCTTGTCACGATAGCACTTTCTGTTCTTTGGACATTTCCTTTTCTCAATTACAAAGCTTGTTCCAGAATCAAATAAGCCCGTCTTAATTTCTACATTCATATTAAAATCACCACATTTTAATTCTGCAGTAATTACTTCACTAGCCAAATCAAAGGGCGCTGCAGAGCTTGGGTTGTGCTTCAGTGTAATTTTTCCTGTTGATAAGACTTCTGATTCACTGAAGGTTACCACTGCTAGGACCTCTTCCTGCTGATGAGAGAATGCTGGTGGAGGGCAATCTTTTTCCTTCCCTCCTTCTTTTTCACTGTCATCTGTATTTTCTTGTTCTTTATCTTCACATGCACCCGAGTTATTCTGTTGCCCAGCCATTGGTGTACAAGAGTGATCTTTCCTGTTTTCTTCGGACCTCTCCATGTCCATTAGGTCCTCATCTGCTTTATTTTTAAGGCCTTTTACATTTTGCTGGCATTTACAAATGGCTGGCAAATGTTCATCTAAATTGGAAAAAAGGAAGAAAGGCTTTTGCAATGGTTTATGCAAGCAGCATCTTGAAATGTATTATAAGGCTTTACAGTGTTTTTCATATTCAATGTTTATGTCACTGATGGACTATACTTTAGAAATACTGTATATACCATAAGAACTGACCTATTTTTCTTCTTCTTATTATCGATTGACTACACATTTTATTTAACTGTTAATTGTTTTATAATATAAAGCCAAGTAAACAGTGTATCTCACACTAAGAATCAGCCTACCCACATGAAATTAGTAAGAACCATACAATTTTGTCTTTAAAATGCTCACTCATGAGATTTTACACAGTACAAATGTACTATGCTATAACATGTTCATTTAGAAAGATCTACTTTTCTTTCTCTCTCCCCCTGGGATATTTGTTCCTCTTCTCAGCACACACTGGAATAATCAATATCCTATTGCATGGTTGCAATTCTGGGTACATTACATGGGAGTTGTACTTATTATAATCCTTTTACAGATGAGCAAACAAGGGGATTAATTAATTTAGTCAAGGTCACACAGCAAGTCAGTAGCAAAGTACCCAGGCATTATAATGTTCTAACTATTAGACAATACTGTTTCCCAATGGGAGTTGTACTGTGCAAGATTTCATGTGTAAATTACATGAAAATCTGTCTTGTTTGAGCCCTTTTCTAATAGATTTTAAATAGCAAGGACAATAGATTATAATAACATCTACTTAACCAGGATTAGTTCAGCTATTATACTTCATTAATTTTCAGAAATATATTGTTCTCATTTTTGTCCATACTATAATTTTTACACACAATAAGTCTGAAATAAATTTGGGACATTTAAACACCACCACCTATGCCTGCACTTTCCCAGAAAGAGACAGGTTAGCAACACAACAAGAAATCAAGTCTCAGGAAGCAATCACCTCTGTTTATAATTATTTAATATGGATGTCTTGGCATTAGCAGAAAACTAATAGCCCAAACAGGAAATAGTTTTAGGGAACTAAGATGTACTGATATCTGTCTTTAATCTTGTTTTAATTATGTTGCTATAACTCAAGTATTTCTAGAAAATGTCTGGAAAATGACCAGCTGAGACGCTTGTGCTATACATTCAAACTAACCATTTCATGAACTTACATTCTCTGACATCTGAGCTTTTTCGGCCCTTGCAGCTTTTTCTTCTCTTTCTGCTCATTTTTGAAACCTGAGGACATCCAGAGTTTTACTCTCCTTGGTGGGAAAAAATAAAAATAAAAACCACTGAATCATTAAAATTATTCCCTATTCAACTGCAAGGTTGCTTTCTGTTCTCTAACTTGGCATGTTTTCCTGAGTCCATAAGCCCACTGACTGGAATTCTGAATTGGAAATAGGAGCTTGAGCATCTGGCTGTTTCATTTGGTCATTCAGGGCCAGATTTTCAAATCTATTTAGATATTAGGGTGACCAGATGTCCCAATTTTAGGTTCTTTTTCTTATATAGGCTCCTATTATCCCCCACCCCCATCCCTATTTTTCACACTTGCTTTCTGGTCACCCTATTAGATGTTAAGGATGCAGATAGGGCCTAGTCAGATTTTCAAAGGCAAAGTCACAATCTGATACCTGGTTCCTTCCTCGTTTTAGGATGGATGGTGGAAATAACTCTTACCAGCCTCATACCTGGTGCAGCTTACTTCCTCATCAGTGTTGGGGGTGCAGTAGAGGTGGGAGGGCTGAGCCAAAGCTCCACCCTTGCCCTTTTGAATTGGAGTGGGTGTAGCAACCCCAAGGAGGCTGCTTTCCCACAAAGGCTGCTACCCACAATGTGGGTAGTCCAAGCAAAGGGAACAAGAGAACAACTTACATCACCGTGTACGTATGCAGTGTACTTATAACCCTTTTTGGACTCGCACAGGAAAATGATAAAAGAAAAAAACACCCTATCACCTATGGGTGAACACTTTTCACAAAGAGATCATTCCATATATGACCTATTAATCCTCATCTTCAAAGGAAATTTGCACAACACTTTCAAAAGATGAGTCTGTGAGCTCTGCTAGACACTAAAAAATCATAAACTGAACAGACACACTGGATTTATGGCTTATTAAAACAATCTGTAATCCCCTTTTAGTTCTATAACTGCAGAGGTGTTAACAAGCCACTTTACCTTGAATGACCCTTTAAAATATGTGCTAACTACTCCTTGCATTGTGCTCTACTTTTCCCAGACCAGCATGGCTCCCAACGCTGTAAGCTAATCCCCTCGGGGAGGTGGAGTACGTGCAGCGTTGGGAAAGCTCTCTCCCAGCGATGGCGCTGCGACCACACTCGCACTTCAAAGCGCTGCCATGGCAGCGCTCCCGCAGCAGCGCTTTGGAGTTTCGAGTGTAGGCAAGCCCTAACAGAAGTTGGTCTAATAAAAGATATTACCTCACCCACCTTGTCTCTCTGATCACCTTGTCTAGTCACATAAGACAGCACACAACTGAGCCACCAACAAATTAAAAACCCTTGTGAGAAGCAGTACCCATCTTCCCACAGAAACATCTCCTGCAGCCTTCAAAGCATACTCTGTGTTTTGTAAAGTGCTGTGCACATCAGGAGTGCCCTATAAATAAACAATAAATGCATTCATCAACAATTAAAATCCTATGTGATTTGAGTATGGCCTTGTAAATTGCCAGTGTGGTTGTTGGTGCTTACACTGCCTGGTGGCCACTGTTTAGTGATGAGGTTTGTAGGAAGGCTTAGAAAACATATTGGTTAAAAACTTGAGATTGTTAGCGCAAGTATTGACATTAGCACTGGAATACAATATTTTATGATGCAAGCTGAGTTTTAGAAAGCAGTTGTGCAGTGAATATATTGCTTTCTGATGGGGCATTTCAGCCATATCATTTGTTTGATGTGCTATTTAAAGAGTACTTTTTTTTTTAAATGAACATTTTACCAGACCAGGATATGATGCTCTGTAGTTCAAACAAAACAAAACAAAAGGTTGAATACGAGCTGTGTGCACATATATAGAAATATCTCCTCTCCTGATGTAAAACTTGCTAAATGTAAGATTTGATTTCAAGTTAAGGCTAGTCTGGCGTGTCAAACAAAAAAGAGTGCTGCTCACAATTCCTCGGGGTGAAGCCCCATTACAAAGTAGAAGTTTCATTTGCGAGGTCCTTTCAGAGTTTTTTGGGTTTTTTTTTTTTTGTTTGTTTTTTTTGGGGGGGAGAATTTTCTAAATCGTTTCCTACAGGAAGTGTCACTGTCTGAGTGTATTATGCTCTGAGTGTATAAGCTTAATTCAACAAATATCACTACTAGGGAGGAAGTGTGGCCAAGTGGATGGTGCACTAAACAGGCACTCTATTCTGAGCTATTTTTCAAGCTTCATCATGCAATATGGTATCAACCAGCAAAGATTGCCATGGCTTGGCCTAATGGCAACTCTAATTCCTTCTTGATGAAGCTAGAGATTTTGGCTTGTGGTTTAAGGCTAGGGTCCTGCTCTGGATGGCCCAGATGGTTAAAATTGTCTTGGTGGCTTCTTTCCCTGACAGGGAAAGCTAAATCATTGTGTGATTTAGTCAGGGTGATTGGTTACAGCTACCCCGTTGTGATAAAGACTTCGCTTGTTTATCATTTTACATTTGTGCATTGTTATTTATTAAAGTTGTGGACTCTTTGTCTCTGTTCGATTCCTGGGGGTCAGAAAACAATTGACAAGTAAATCCTAAAAAGCACATACATGATCCACAATAATGTTGCTATTTCTGCTACTTCTCCTGATATTATTTATGCTTCTCCCTCTATCCCCCGATTCATTGCTTCAGGTAAGAGAATAGGCAAAGGTGACTACTGGGTGTCTTTTCCTTCACAGCTTTTTCACTGTGCTTCTTCTCATGTTATTTTTTCCTTTCACTGTACCAGTGTACCTACTTGTTTTTTGTTGGTTCCACATCTTAGATTTGTAATTTTGATGAGAATTAACAGTCTTATCACCTGTAATCCTTAGTCACATGAGCAGTTTCATTGATTGCAGTAAAGATTACTTGAAGGGATAAGGATTGCAAGATAAGACCCTTAACTAGGACTCAATTCTGTACATTGCTGTGAACTTCCTGTGAGACACTGAGCATTGACAGCTTTCATCAGCTCAAATGGGAGTTAAGGGTGCTCAGCACTTTGCAGAATTGAGCCTGAGATGTACTGGCATAGAGCTCTACGTGCTAAAGTTATTCCTGATATAAGCAGCAGCACTCTGCCTGGCTCAGAATAAGTGACTAGTATTTATATCTCCTTAACTAACAGACATGAGTGAAAGATTATCCACAACCATAAAGCTAATTAAAGCTTCTGTCCATATCTTTGTTGTGAATACCATTCTAGTTCCTGTTCATAAGGGGCAATGTATTTCATTTCTTCTTACAAGCCTTGGTATTAACTCTCTTAGACCAAAGAAACAGTCTTAATAACATATATTTTTGAGATCCCACTGTTCTTTGTTAGGTATGAATTGCTGTAAGAATTTTTTTTCTTGTTTAACTGGTAGTAGGAATTTAAATTTTAGGCTGTGGAACATAGTTAAATCTACTTTATTATGTTTTAAAACGTGAACTTCTTCAAGATAGCAATAAATATTAAAAACATGTAGTGAGGTGACATTACAATAATGGTCATTGGCTTAAAAGGAAAAAAGATAGAGGAAATTAAAGAAAAATATGGAGGAACAAAGTATAGTGTAATAATATGTAACCAGAGAAGAAACAATGAATCAGTATTAATTTTTTTATAGCAATGAAGAAAAATCCTTTGTAAAATGTTTAACATTCTTTCAGGATAAAAATTAGCTTCAAAGTAGTGTTCATTCTTTTTTGTAATTAATTACAGTTATGTTTTAGATGGCCTAGCTGTAGCCATAATACACACGACAATGTTACATTGAACAGTCCTAATCAATCCTTTAGCTAAAATGTTTCACATTCCAGACACATATAATGCTGGTGACTGCACACTAGTCAACTCTCCCAGCTACCCAAAATGTCATTGCTAAAATCACCTGCCTCTCATCCTTCCTGCCTCTACCATATGAATCTCTTACAAGGCCCTAAATCATTTCTTGTCTTCAAATTCAACATCCTTGTCTTCACATTCGAGGACCTACATAAACGTATCCCTATCTACTTCTCTTTCTCATTGCCTTACATTACCTCTCTCACTCCCTAAGCTCCTCAATATCCTCTCTCTCCTTACTGTTGTGTTCATCTCCTTTTCCAACTCGTCTTTGCTCTTTGGATCATGTTGCCAACTACGTTGGGAACAGTCAGTCACTGCTTGTTTCCCAAGTATCCTCTCTCTCTCTCCTTCTTCCTTCGAAGTCATTCTTAAAACCCACATTGTTCCTGAATACTTCCTATGTTGCTCTCCCCACCCAAAATCAGTGGATCTCTACACCCATTTTTGTTCTGTTGCATCTTGTCTGTATTCAAATTTAAACTCTTTGTGTTAGAGAGCAGATCTTTTCCTTCATCTTATAAAGTGCCAGGTACATTGATCGTACTCTACTACTAACACTGATAACTTTAAGATAACTCTAATTAGGGGCCAATCATTACATCAAGTTATGTAGGCAGAAAGATTCATATCCTTGATAGCTTTCATATTTTCTCATATGCCTCCTTCCACACTGCCTCTTATTCTAGGAATGCTCTTCCAACATCTATCTGTTCACCAAACCATCACTGTCAGCTCATTTAAATCACTCCTAAATACCTATTTCTGCAGGATGGCCTGCAAAAAGAATTTTTTTTATGTTAAATGCACAAACTCTCACACCCAAGAAAAAACACGTACTGCCAAGACATGTAGGACTTAATTAAGTAATTTTTTTTCTTATCTCTTGCCTCTACTGCTCTACAGTTTATTCCCACTTATATTGTATGCGCGCCAAAGAAGAGAAGAGACCTGGCTTTCTTTAAAATATCTTCAGTGGACTGCCTGGAACACTCACTGGTACTATAAAATCACCACAAAAGAAATGGGAGGCAAGACATATGGGTGAGACCTTTGTTCAACAAGATCCTGAAACATTTCACAAAACATGAAAATAATTTGCTCACAGAAATACAGCCTCCACTTAGACAGAACTTGTCAACAATCTGAAGCATCCAACAACACTACGTACTGGTTCAGAACAGGCAATAAACAAGAATAGCATATCCAAATGAAAGTGTAGGTATGGGAATTATTCTCAGACTGAGGTCAGGCCAACACACCATGATTAACACTTCTATCCATATGAAATATCCCATGGGATTTTTAATAGCCAAAGA
The DNA here is from genome assembly GCF_007399415.2 of Gopherus evgoodei. Lineage (NCBI taxonomy): Eukaryota > Metazoa > Chordata > Testudines > Testudinidae > Gopherus > Gopherus evgoodei. The sequence goes on along the minus strand of NC_044327.1, from coordinate 70,960,993 downwards.
TATTTGGGTCTTGGTTTTCCATCTCACCCAAAACAAGGTACCTCCCACTGCACAGTGCCTCTCAACACCATACTGAATTGCAGGAAAGAGTACTACCTACAGAATTAATAACATCACTTATGTAGCACATAGGGTTTGTCCAGAGGTCCCCCAAACAAATTACTCGAACTTAGCATGGCTAATACTGTAACAAAATGAAAATGGAGTAATCTAATATCAGACTGATAGTGTGAAACAGATTTAGATGGGCAGCTTGGAAGCTGGTCATGCCAAATTGATGGTAGCTTTCATGTAGTCCTTCACACAGAGCCAAATCCCTTCATAGTATTACGAGCTGAAAGCAGAAGTTATTTCAATGTTACAAAGAGGACTTTATTTTAACTGAGAATTAGAAGTAGTTTAAATATAGGCAACATTATATTTAAAATTATACTTGGGCTGTCACTAGGGGGCAGTGACAGGAAAGGGAAAACTTTTTTTTCCTTTTCCTTTTAAGAAAGGAAAAAGACCTAGCTTCAGCTTTCAATTGTTCATCATCTCTGACCAAGCCACTTCTGACATTTTCTGTTGTGAAAGCTAAATATATGCTCTGAGTTCCCTTTACTACTAAGCCAAGCTGACTTTTTCTTAAATTATCTTGAAACTTTGTGGGGAAAAAAAAGATTAAGAAATCATAAATAACAAGGGCACCATGTCTTGCCCATGGCAAGGTGTGGAGACCCATTTTAGCCCTGCATCACAAGACTTAGCCTTTGCATAAATTTGAAAATATACATCTCCCTTCGTTGTATAAAAGAATGAAATCAATAAAGATACCACTTCCCCTCCCCCCAAACCTTCAAACATTCCATAAACAGAGCTCCTGTTGACTTTAATGGGAGTTCTGTACATTGAAGGTTCTGGGATGGGACTACTAACATTTTCCAGTGACCAATATTAGTTCAGAAGAATGACAGATGTTCATAGTACCATTACTGTATATATGCCTTGTAACTGACTTAAAGGGCTTCTGCACTTAGCTTAATTTAAAAAAAAAAAAAGGTTATGTTAAGTTCCTTGCCTTACACCCTCCATTATATTGAATCAATTTTTTTTTGTAAAAGTTCTGTCAGTTTAATACATTTTTCGCTGCATTTCTTTTTTCTGTCTTTTGCCATTTTTGTCCCAGATCTCTTGGCACTATCCTGCTCCCAATGAAATCAATGGAAAGACTCCTAATGGCTTAAATGGGAGAGGATTAGCTCCTTTTGATGAAAATGAGTTTGTCAAAGCTCCTAGGGTATTTGTGGTACTGCACACGTGTTTTATAGTAACTTTTATACTCATTTTTGCTTGGCAGATAATCCTTGATAATAAAGCATGATTCTAGAGAGCTGCCAGGTCAGGCGATGCTTTGGCAGGGCAGAAGGATGTGAAATTATTAGTAGCTGTAGGCTAAATCTTCATCAACTTTAATAAGGGAGAGCATGATTCCTGTAACAGTGGCCTGGTCAGTCAGTCACAAATGGGGCACCCATAGCGTCAGCCAGCTCTGGCTTTGCACACCTAAAATGCTTCAGTGACAGTGAGGCTGTTCTGCAAAATGGGACACATACCTAAAACACATTGTGGCCTCCTGAATGTAGTTACTAATATTATGGGTAAAGGATTGTCTGGTTTATTTGGTTCAGTTGGTTACTCACTAAAAGCTACTGTCTATTTGATTTCCAAACCATTGGTGTCTATTGTAACCAGGCACTCAGCAAGTGTCCATTTTATTTTTCCTCCAACCATAACATGCATATTGTTAATCTTAAATCTTTTCCTGATTACACTTACAATTCACAAGTCCCACAGAAGATGACTGTGCAATGCTTGCACACTGTCAGTTACAATTTTCTTTGGATGAGAGTCAGGTTGTCGTTTACCAGAGATTATTGTGACTATTGAACACAGCAAAATAACACTATGATTCTAAGTAAAAAAAAAACAAAAAACAAAAAACCCAAACAATTTTAGATAAAATACAACAGTTAAAACTCCATCCTGGTAGCTTGTGGCACCACAGCTCCTGCAATATCCTCTAGGCTCTCATTTCCTAAGCCAGAGCAGCTCAGTTACATTGTACAGGACCTTCTGCCCATAGAGCAGCACTGATGTAAACTTCTGGGGTCACTCTCTGGAGTGTCTGTATGGGACAGAATTCAAAGGTGAGCGAGGGTGATGATCGTGATAGAAGGCAGTGGTGTTTAATATTTAAGAGGCCTGCCTGAATTGACTTTTAGTTCAGTCAAGATATGTTGAGAAAACACCTGTTTCTTGATTACATTGTTTTTATTAGGATTAATGATAGAGTGCTTGTCTTCTTATACAGGAGTGGGGAAACACTTCCTCTAAAGAGGTTAAATAGGCAGAGAAAAGAGTTGACAAGAAAATATATAACCAGTTAACTTACCATCATATATTGCTGAGTTGGTAAACTAGTAACCAACTCTGCAGTGCAACAGGCACTGCTGGTTAAGCATTGCACCTCTCCATTCTACCTGTATCAGTCCTCACAACCACCATCCGTCGCTCCTATACAGATATACTTCCTTCAAAAAAGTGCTCAGGTAGTATTATAGATGAGGGCAATATAAATAACTGGGCAGACGGACTTTGGCTTTTTATGCCTTCTGCTATGCAAAGTATTTGTATATTAGAATTAAGTCTCATATATAAAATATCAGATTAAACACCAGGAAACAAAATCTACTCAAAATATCTGATGCTATTTAGCAGACCTTCATTCACATTTAATTCACAATATTAGATTACACACTCAAATGTAATTGATTCCTTAAATTGAACCTTTTTTTCTTATTATGTAGAATTACTATAGAACTTCCCTATTTTATAAAAATACAGAAGATGTGAATATGAGCTACAATATTTATATAGCTACACAATCCATTTTGGACATTTAGGACAGTTATTTTAAAACACAAAAGATGTTTATAGACGCATTTACTGTCATATGAGCCATTTTTCTTAGCTGTTCACATTCCCCATGTGTTAACACAGAAGCTTCACAAGTTTTCTAAGATAAAGGACATGCTGAGATCTTGTTGGAGCGAAACAGGCTAACAAGTTAAAACATTTTTCCCTCTGCATTTATCCCTTTCTGTACTCTCAGTCCAGGTCAGCAATAATAGTATAACTATAGACATGTATCTTTCCAATTACTGAAGGAAAAAGACACCATTGGTGGCTAAAATAAAATAGGAAAAACAATAAACAACTCACCTGGGTAAATATTTTATCAACTGTCCATCTTTTCTGGAAAGTCTGAGTCAATACTTAGTTACATTAAAGACAAGAGAAGAGGCAGAATTGTTCAGTGTGTTGGCCTGCTCCACTTCTTTTGATTTCTATTTCTGTCCCTTAAGCACAGAATCTGATTAGTATGTCTAATTCCATGCTGCATCAGGAATGGTCTACCTTTAATCAGCCTATTAGCATCCACCTTCTTTTTCCTTCACATATTTTACAGATTGAAAGATAAGAATTAGAGATGTTTTTGTCACTATTCAAACTTTTTAAGATACTTATATAGAAACGTTTGATAGTTATTCACCATGTTAAAATGTGCAGCTCACCAAAATTTGCAAATTGAAACTACTGACATTTTATTTTTCACAAATTTTCATCTTCACTATAATATATTGTAGTTACAAGAAATATGCTTAAGAGAAGGGTCCTGGTACACATTAAATATTTAGTTTTTGTATACAACTGTCAGTTCTGGAGCCTCAGATCATATATGCTATCTATCTATCTATTGCATGCATTATATTTCTATGTTTATAATAAGGTATTTTATACAGGATAAACATTAATAGTAATCAATGTAAAAGCGATTAAGAAATAAAAAGTATTTATGTCCTCTGAAACAGCCCTTCTGCTCTCACATTTCCATGACAAATGCTTTTCAGTTTGCTTTTGTATCAAAATGAAGTGTTTCAAACAAACTCCAAGGAGGTTTCTTTCATTTCATACATTGAGCCACAGAGATGCATCCTTATTGGGATTGAAGCAAAACCACTAAACATTATTAGTAGTTCAATAGACGGTATTATTCTCTCTCCATTAGCACTGATTCAATGCACTGTCATGGTTCTCAGGAATACTCTGCTGGTGTAAGTGCACTCTACTGAATGAGACACAAAACATTAAAATCGGTCTAATCTTCGTCAAATTCCAATTTGAGTAATTATATTCCATCTACTTTAATTCCCCATGCTAAATTTCAGTTGTGTTCATTCCTAATGTGCTGCAGTGCAGCATTTCATGCAAGAAATGGCAGCATTTCAGTTAGCTGGTCCATATATTTGCAAATAACTATTCTTAAGAAAATTACTAAATATGCGGAGCAAATATTTAAAAAAAAAATCAAAATGAAGATTCCAGCAATAACTAAGAGGCAGCAGACTACAAAGAAAGCCATGGCAAACAGGTAGCTAAAATAGCCTTTATTTCCCATAACAACATACAAGTATTAATGTTTCATTCCAGTCATGTTTGATAAATTAGACAGAATGTAGCCTTTTTGACACATCAGCACCTTCTTGAAATGTACAGCTTTTGGGATGAAGAGAAGCAATGGTCATTTACATGTAGTAGAGAAGAGGGTTAAAAAGGCCTGTCAGTTTAACATTTATGTAATGTAATATTTAAAAAAAATAAATATCCTTATATGTTACAAATAAAACCAGAGAGGATTAAAACTGAAAGATTATTAAACCATTACTTTGTTTTTCACAATTTACCTTTCATTGTCTTTGGGGGAAGAAATACAAAAATAGTGTGACTAGAAAATAATGGATTTTTCCGGTTCTTTTACAGTAGTACATGGATTCTCAAATTTTTCATAGTGTGGTCTGCATCTTAAGAAAGAGATTGTCTTGTGGATGCCCGCCTATGAGCTTCACTATTCATTCTATCCCTATGGCAACTACCATGAAAAACTATTATTAGGAAAGGACTGTACATACATATTTTTAGCTGCTTAATGTGATAAGTGATTTGTCTTTACTATGGCTACATTTGCTCTTCACTTCTTCTACCCCCTCCCATCTATTCCAGTCTTTCCCCTGGCTTATCATTCTCCTGCCCATGCTTACGTAATCACGTAGTCCTCCTCTCTGCTTCACATGCTGCCTATTATTCTTTTGCTTCTCTGAACATGCTGCTACCTGATTCCCTTCTCTCCACCCTTCTGTCAATAGGAGCAGCAGTTCCACAGGTGACACTTGGTTCCAGTCCTACTGGTGGCTCGGGCCCCTGAAAGCATTTCCTATATCCTCTCCACTTGTGTAGCAGAAGCTCCTAGTGTAGGCAGATAGTCTAGCTCACACTCCTCTCTTCCAGATGATTTAACAGACATCCAGGTTCTTCAACAGAAGATGCAGCTGGACCAAAGGTCAGCAACATATGACTTGTTAGCTCCCTGTGGGCCACCAAAAGTGCTGCCTGGACCACAGTTTGAGAACCACTCTGATAATAGTAAAATACTGCAGTGTTTGCACTGCAAACAATATACAGGAAAATTTATTTCTACTGAGATTTGAAAAAGGCCATACAAATATTCCTGTTGGACTCAGACTCTTTAATCAATGAAAGAGCCACTTAAGTCAAGTTTGGTCTCACATTTTCTATATAATTACAATTTCTTCAGGTCATTTGCATTTCTCTTCAGACCACTACATTCTCTGCGTAATCAGTTTATTAAATAAAAATCTTTCCAGTATGATGCTTGCTAGTAGCAACGTATCGGTGCCCTTTTGCTATGTTGCTCCTAAATGGCTATTGCTGTTACTGGGAGTGTTGTCTGACCAAAGGCGTATGAAATGTTAAGTGTTTCAGAAGGGGTGGGGCACAAAATCTGAAACAGTACTGTAATTTACTAAAGTTAAACATATATCACTAAATTTATATTTTATTGTTTAAAAATGCTGGCTTCTCTTCATTACATTTAGATCTGGTATATTGAAGTTACCTAACATTTTTGATTATATATTACCTATATAAACAGCATTCCTTAACATCACAAATTTTAAAAAACACTATTTTGTATTTAGATGAAATGTCATTAATTCTTGTGTCTTTTTTGTCTAGTTTAATCTACTTGTCTTCTGAAGTCTCTACACTAATTTGCACTGACCAAAGAAGCCAATCAACTGCAATCTTGTTTGCTGTCTACCAGTCAACAAGTCTGTGGCTGCTTATAACAGTATCTAATATTTAGGCTTCTGGAGCAGCCATCCTCACCCACATTTATTGCAAACTAATATTGCCAAAGGCCTTTAAAATACTGTTTAGACAATATGTTAATGAGTTGACAGGATCCACATAAGATTGCTGGCTCAAACTCTAGCATCAGCAACACTAATCATATAAAATATAAAAAGCATTATACACCTAGCTTCTAATGAATGTACTACCAGCATGTGATACCTGTTGCTAATAGAGCTTCTAGAATTAAATCCAAATATTGCTGCTAGAACGTAATACTAAGTGTTCCTTGGGGTAGAGGGGAATGACCAACGGTCAAAAGCGAGGAGAGCGTGGAAAAGGAAGGGAGGATAAAAAAAGGGAAAGCGAGGAAGGTATAGAACAAGAAAGAGGAAACGGGAGAAAAAGGAAAAACAAACAACAAACTTGCAGATAAACACAGAGGAAAAGAATCTCAGACATAGCAGGCATAATCAGCGGAGATGTCACAACTTACATCAGGGCTGATTTTAACCTAATGTCTCAACAAAAATAGTAGATCTAGAAGAGCTCAGACAAGTGCTGGAAAATAAAAGGAGGGATAGCGAAGGGCAGAATAACCTGATCATAAAAAAACCCTTCAAAATGATTCTTTAAGGTTGATTTTTTTGTTTGGGGCAATCAGTGGGTGACTGTCCCACTCCAACAAATTTCTTAAAAGAATCACTGAGTGCAAGTATATCTCAGGAGTCAAAGGACTAAGAAACTCAAGAACTACTGTGGTCACCACTTCACTAAAATGACCAATTATTTCAAATTTATTTACATTAGCAGTCACTGGAAACAGTAATTTAACTCTAAGAACTCAGTTCCTTGAATTTAAAGATTAGCATTCATTCCAATCCAGTGTTTTATCAACTGGTGTGCAATAGCTCGACTTGGTGGCACAAAGAACGAACGCTGGTTTCCTTTAATGAGAACGTCCACGACCTGCAATACATACAGATTAGGGTTTTGGTAAATTAATCTTATAAACACACAGAATCTACCATTTTATGAAAACAGAAATTTCCATACTGGAGTGATCTAGTGGTCTTCTCCACGTCCAGTATCATTTCTCTGATGGAGGCCATTACCGGATGCATCAGAGGAAGGTGCAAGAAAAAAGAGGGAAGGCTTTTTAACTCGTCAGGCAGCAAGTGAATTATGCCCTAAAGCCTGCAAGCTTATTATTCTAAAGTAACTGTGTACACTCTCACTAACCATATGCATGACTAATCTTTTTGTGTAGCTGATTGCTAGGGCAGGAATCACCAGATGGCACTGTTACACTATTCTGCAAGTTCTTTTTCTTTGCGTGTGAACAAGCTTTTAGTCTGGGAAGAAAATGCTGTGTTGTTTATTTTTCTGACACAGATTTTTAGGGAGCTGTGGCAAGCAATAATGGAATTTGCTAATTAAATTCTTGAGGCAGAGTTGTTCCTGAAAAGTAGGTATTTGTGTTTGGGCTGAGATCCCTAGAAAAAGGGACTACTCCACATGCTGTTTGTGACCATCTGTGTTCAAAACCTGCATATACTGTTTAAGATAAACAAGTTACTCTAAGAATATATCCAGACTCCATGCCACTGATTTCTTCTTTAATGGGAAACTGACTTGCAATGCCCCAACATTTGCTACTGTTCTGAAAGATGCGTGACAATATTAAGCTCTTGGCCTAATGGTCGCTCGGGGCAATGAGCTGCAGAGATTATATGGTATGTTTATTAAAAGCATTTCTTTTTATCAATTTTAAATTTGCTATTTTTATGAATGGCTCCCTTGGTTTTGTATTATGAGAACAGTAATGAGGTGCTCCTGATTTACTTTCTCTATATCATTCATTAATATATACCTCTATCATGCCCTCTCTCATCTGTATTTTCCTTAAACTGAACAATCCTTTTCAATCTTTCCTAACATGGAAGACCTTTTGTGCTTCTAGCCACTTTCATTGCTTGTCTTAGTATGACTTTCTGTTCTGTTGTTATCTTTCTTCTGGTGGAATGACAGGACTTGAACACAGTCCGGTTGAGGGTGTATCTTTGATATATATATAGTGGCATTATAATAATATTATTATTATTTTTTATTTCATTCTTTTTTCTATCATTTGGAGTGTGAGGCATTGACCTCCAATGAGGACTGAAGATATTTTCACTGAATTCTCTGCAATGTGGTCACATTTAATTTAAAACCCAGAAATGCGTACATTAGTTAAAATTACTCCTTCCAATGTGCATTACCTTACAATTACAGTAAGACAGTCACATAGTACCATCACCTTATAAAATTGTGATTTACATGCTATGGACATATTTGCACTATTTTAAAACTAGTTTCTGGTAGATTCTTTATAATTAAGGATAAGATATTGTCATGGAAGTCATGGATCCTGTGACTTTCAGAGACTTCCGTGACATTTTCTGCTTCAGCCCTGTGCCCTAGGATGGTGGGGGCCCAAGAGCTGTCAGGACCCCACTCCCCCCATTATTTTTAGTAAAAGGTCACTGTTTACTTTTACTAAAAATAACTGTGACAAAATCTTAACCTTATTTATAATACACAAATCTCTTACAACATGTAAAGCCAAATTCAGAACTGGTGTAAGGCTGTGAAACTTCACTGAAAGTTTACATTTGCCTCATAATTTTTCAATCATCTTTTGAGAAATCACTATTGTATTTAAAGTATCCGGTTCATCCTACTTTCTGCTTTATGAAAATAATTGGCAAACAGATATCTGAAGTTAGGCTTCTAAACAAAAGTGGCCTGATTTTCAAAGGTGCTGAGCACTTGCACCTCCCCTTGACTTTCATAAAATTTGTGGGAGCTCAGCATGTCTGAAAATCAGGCCACTCTTACTCAGTGCCTACATACGGGTTTAAGAACCTAATTTTAGACATTCCCTTTTGAAAAATTTGAAAATAAATTATTCTCCATTTCCATTACAAATTTAGACAGAGAAACAAAAGAAAGTAATGCACAGGAAGGCTAGGTTTAGGCCCTATGTATAGTAGAATTCTAATTTACTGAACTCTGATAACCCTAACTTGCCTATTCACTAAACTACAGCATGTTGCCTTGTAAAAATTGAGGTTTCACATACAATTTCAGTACATGGGGAGTGGAGCTGCATGTTTTACTCTTGCACAACTTAGGTAATACAGAAGACTGAAACCAGCAAGGAAATTTACAGTCTGAAAACAGGAGAATCCCAATATACTAAATTTCTGATTATTCAAACTGAAATGGAGATGAGTAGGTGATTCAGATAACTGAAGTTCTGTTGTATTATTCAGACTGCACTGGATGCATACATGTGTTTTTCAATAAACTTTATTTTAATTTCTATCATGACCATACAGGATATAGCCCTCCTTCCCCCCTACCCCCGGTCCTGTTTTAATATGCTAATAAAACACGACTGTTAGCATATAAATGCTGCCCTGATGCTACACACTGACTCCTCCTTATTTCTGATAGTGAAGAATTCCATAATAAAAAAAGTCCAAAATAAAAGCAATATGAAGGTGGAAAAGAATGCATATATCTTTTCCCTTAACTTGTTTCCATGCTTTTAAGGTTTTAGGTGGAAGGATACGGTCTGATGCCACCTTCACTGTTGCTGAATGTAGTTTTTGTTTGCTATTTATACAAAATGTATAGACACACATTTGCTTTACTTGTATAAGACAATAAGGACCCGACTGCAATGTACTTGCCATTTAAAGTTAATATAACAATGTAAATGCTAACCGACAGAAAAGGTGACAGAAGGAATTCAGCAACAACAAAAAAGCCTCACGTAATTTGTTTTATAATTATATTTAAAATTCCATCCACTGTGATTTTCATTAGTTTTCTAGTTTTACCCATTTAGACTCTGATCCTGGAGCATGCTGCACAGTACACAGGGCATGCCCACGCACAGTGAATTGGATGACTGGGGCCTACAACTGTATGAAAAAGATATGCCAAAAAATAACACTCTTTTTTTTAAATCTCTAAAAAAAGTACAAGTATTTCTAAATTTTTTTTTTTAGAAAAAGCTCAAAAATGAATGCTACTTAACAGTACTCTTATCTAGATCCAAATAAAACTCAAGGAAGTAAATAGAAAGGTATTAGAATAACTAACAATAGATACTGCCCAAAGAGAAGCACTGAATAGTTAAGCATGGCAACAATGTCTTGAAATGGGCTTGCAGTGGGTAGAGCATTCATCACACAGCCTTTTATAAGTAGCTACTTCTCTCTGGCTATGTGTAATTTACAATTACAAGGTAATCACTGTATGATGTGGTGCGTATAAACACCTATTCAACTTGCTGAAAAAGGGTGCATTCCTATTGTACACCAGAACTGATACAGTCAATGAGAGAAAGAAATTAAATTGAACTTTACCTGTTCTCTAGTGAACCAACGGGCATCCTCTATTTCATTCTTGTCGACTCTAATTTCTGTAGACACTGCAACAGCTAAGCAACCAATCATTAGGGAGGAGGGCATTGGCCATGGCTGACAAGAGACATACTGAACATGGCCAATTTTGACTCCACTTTCCTCCTCTACTTCTCTTCGAACAGCATCTTCTATTGTTTCCCCTAATCAAACAGGGCAAAGAACAAGCATGTGATGAAAATTCTCCAAGCAAGGATTACATTCTGTGCTTTGAACTGACTCAAAAGATTTAAAATTGCCTTGAACAATTATCTATAAGGGTCCAGTTCCCAGGGTAGGACACAGATTTGAAGTATGAGAAGCAGTAATAAAAGAAAGGCAGGCACCAAAGCAACATTTTCAAAATGAATAAAAATAAAATAAAATAAAATACTATAAAAATATCAGAATATCAACATCGTAATGTGTATTTCCTATGTAAAGCTACCATTACTCCTTGAAATTACTATGCAAAATGTATAGAAAATAACACACCTTACCTCAAATTAACTTTGAAACAAATAATCATTTGTTCACTATAACAGGCAAATAATTTTGTTAACTTTAATTTAAGGTTTGTACTATGACTATAATAGTGGAATGTTACAGTTTAAAATTTAACTAAGCCTTTCAAAGTATGACAATCAAAAGTAAAAAGATGGTGGATATTCAAATACACTCAAACACATGCCTACATTACCCACTCTGACACATTCTTCCTCTCTTCAAGGAGTCTCCTTTGCACCTCACAACATATAAAGAAACACAAAACAGACACTCAATTCCTCTAATTCAAATTTAATGAAAAACTTTGACTCCACCCTCAGGAATATTAATATTTATACACCGTTGGCATATGTGCACTGGATAAGTTTATAATATATTATTTGTACATGGGAAATGGCTGAAGTCAGTTAAATTTTTCCTTAATTTTCCTACCTTCTGGCTCTTATTTTTGAAAATCTTGGCCTACATACTTTAGGATTCTAGTACCCTACATAAGACCCATAACAGGAGGAGTTTTGTTCATCAAAGGATGAGTTGTCAGGTATGATTAAAATATGAATAAATGTCACTTTTACCCTGGAAGATCTCTAGCATAAAGAAATACACCACTTTTCTGCCAAACTGAATGGTGACCAGTACCTCTTGGTACAGTAATATAAAACTCAGAATTCCAGCTCTATTACATCTTGACAGTGCCTCTTGCTACTTTTCTTTTGTGGATAATATCCAATTATTTTCTTCCATTTTTGCTTTAGATATGCAAGTGATATATTCCCTGCCCGAATTAAATGATAACACAGGCATTACTGTTATATGAGATAACTCCTAACCTCTTCCTTAAATTATGTGGGCAAAGGCTCCTTAAAGTAGATAACCCATGCATCAACATAGGGTCTTATCTGCAGATATTTCCAAAATTCCCTTCTCTGACGTTTAAACTGGATCTGCAGTCACTGGAATTTCTCTCAGGCAGATCTTAACATACTGTGCATCTTTTGTGTTTTCTATTCTGACTAGTAAGAGGATAGCCCGTTAATGCAGAAGGTTGAATTCTACCAACTAGGCACTTAGCTGCCAGATACGAGTCTGTCCTTTCACAATTTATGTTCGTTCTCCAATACTTGATTGTTAAAAGGTTTCTCAAGTAAATAATTAGCTGACGGGTGAACCTGGAAGAGTTGGGAAGCTCACTGGTTGTTTAGCCAAACTAGCCAAATCTCTTTGATAAGCAAAACTGGCATGAAGATAGCATGAAAATATGCTGGCTCGTGAGATTTCCAATAATACAGTCTTTAATTCAGTCTGGAAATACTCTGATAACAGGTGTTCTTGTATTTCAGAACTTTATGTCCACTCAAAACCAAAAAGTGCAAAGAGGTATGACAATGAAAAATACAAGGGAAGGTAGGACAAGTGAGGAATTGAAAAAAAAATCTTAACTTTTACAACCTCTAAAATAATATTTGAGTCAATTCTTATTTTACCTGAACCAATTCATTCAACCATATAGCAGAAGTCAGTCACACAGAGAATTTTTGGGCCTAGCTATGCATCATGGTTTCTTTAGTGAATAAGACACATTAGAGTAAATGTTTAAAGAAATAATTTTTGCCCCTTTTTTTCCAAAACAAAGGGAAGTCAATACAGAAAACTATATTTAAATCACAGTTGTGGATAGTGACAAAAAACAAGTAATTCAATATTAAGCCTTAATCTCTGTCCTTAACATCTGTAGCCAAGTGCCCTCCTTCTCCCCTGTTGTTCATTTGTACCAAAACCTCATAGCAGTGAATGCGTACAGTTTATTTGTACCAAATTCTCTAGACAATAATGGAAAAGAGATTTCAGCTGAAAGGGATGCCAACAAACTGAAAATCTCATTTCTGTCTGAAAATATTGTATCCACTATAATTATGTTACTACCTGAGACTATTATTGCTGAAAACAGCTAGCAGAAAAAAGTATCTTCGCTTTACCTTGTGCATTTTACAAAGCTTTTTCAACTTCCACTGTTCCTCTGTATAGTCAATTAGGCCTTGATTCAAAAACTTAAGCACATGCTAAATTTTAAGCATGAGGAGTCCTGCTGAGTTCAATTTCAGTTTCTTCCTGGCCAAAAATATCCTCATAAATACCATGAGGGGAACAGAAAGAAATCCTTATATAGATGCGTAGAGTTTGTTTTTTTTTTAACTTAGGGCCTGTGATGTTCTATCATAAAATGGAATTTTTTGAAATTAACCTAAACAAATATTCAAGTTGACAAATGTTCCTTAAAAAAAATCAACTGCAAATATGTAAGGTGTGTGGAATATTTATTATAAAACATGCCGAATAGATAATATAAACATTTACTTGACCTAATGTGGATCAAACTTCTGACATTCTTTTCAAAGTACAGCACTGTTTAAAATCAATTTGCAGGAAAAATCCTTTTGAAAAGCTCCAGGCAATTTCAAGGGTAAGCTGGGATAGAAATACAAAATGAATTGACATCAAAGCCATGAAGAAAATCTCACCAGGCTCTACAAATCCAGCAAGGCAGGTAAACATGCCAGGAGGAAACCTCTTCTGCCTGCCTAAAAGGCACTGGTTCCCATCTGGATGAAGGACTTGCATTATCACTACAGGATCTGGAATGCACATGAAAGAAATATATTTAACTTTTTTGGGGTTCAAAATATAGTAACAAATTGCAGGCATGTACAATTCTTTGTTCAATATTCATGGTGTAAATACAGATATAGTACAGTTATGAGCTTGAAAGTCCAATTCTGTAGATGTCCCAACTCAGGTATTATCAGGGTGTGTTTTTTAACAAGATCTCTATTCACCTGTTTTTGTAATATACAGGCCTAATGGGGGTACTTAACTAGCTAATGTTTGAGAGCCAGGATAGAAATTACTTGCAACTGTATGCAATTTGTGGAAGTACCCACAGCATTAACCGAGTTACACATCCAACAGAAAGCAACAGTGTCAGCAGCAAGAATGATAAGCCATCACCTCTTCCTCAGTCATGGATCTGTGGGATGTATTTCCAAATGAAAAGCACTATAAAAGAGCTAGATATTATTATTATTATAATGACCTAAATGTTGTCATGTTTTTTCATTTTTACCTTTTTATTTCCTTCTCTTGGTTTCTAGTTCTCATTTTCTCCTTTGGATTTTTTATCCATTTCCCCTCTCCTCTCCCTGTCTCTTTTTCTTTCTTTTAATTTTCTGTTTTGTTTTCTCCCCTTTCCATCAGTCATATCTACATTGAGCCTCTCCCCTTTTTCTATACAGTCTTCAGTTATCTCTTTGCCTTCTTGGTTGCCTCTCTCTCATTTAACCATCCTAATATCTCTGTTTTCTTTTTGCCTTCCCTGTCTCTCTCTGCATTGGTATTCATTCTACTTGCTTTATCTTCCCTGCCTCACTGATCCTTTTTCTTGTATATCCCCCCCTGTTAGAATGACTGATTTATCAATCTCACTAGGCAAATGCTTCTCAAAGATTGGCATCTTATTCAAAAAGTACCTGCCATGGAGCACATTGTAGTATTTCAAGTCCTGCTGGCTACCAGCTTTTTTAGAAAAAGGTACCACAAACAAATCTGGCTCAGCCATTTTTCATCTAATCTTACTCCTTTTCTTAGTGCGTTGTGCTGCAGACTGTAAAGAAAAAATTACTAATGATTTTATTAAGTTGCACTGCAGTCCACAGAGCACAAGAAACAAGTGGAGCAGGTAAGATTAATAAAAAGGAGAAGCAACAGACAAAAGGAGAGAGAGAAGGGCCAGACAAACAACATACTATGATTGGGAGGGACACACTACAGAGTGAGGGGAAAGAAAGAGAGGTCAAAAGGTGAAGATACAAGAAAAAAGATGGTGAGACAATGGAATGAGAGGAAAGATACAGTAACTCAAGCTTTTGAAAGGCTAAGGAGAGGAAGGATGGTCCAGTAATTAAGGCAGTAACTTAGGACTTGGGAGACTAGGGTTCAAGTCCCTGCTCTACCACAGACTTCCTGTGTGATTTTGGGCACATCAGTTAGCCTCTATGTGCCTTAGTCCTCCACCTGCAAAACAGGGATAATAGTACTTCCTTCCTCATAAAGGTGTGAGGATCTAAAGTCTGTGAGGTGCTTAGATACTAAGGTAATGGGGGACCATTTAACAAACTTAAATGGATTAAAAAAAGCATAAATTTCAAGAAAATATATTCTACATATAGTAAAGGGCCAACAGGGAAAGAGAGAGACCAAGAAGGAAAAATATGATGTCAAGGCATAGGTAGGAAAGCTGTTTACTTGTTTAATTTACTTCAAATGTTTTATATTTCCCTGGCAGAAAGTCCACAACTCTAACTGGAAAGAAAGGACAGAATTCTCATTTGTTACCTATGGGCATGTATCTTTTTATATGACAAGGGTTTCAGGAGCAGGCAATTTCCCCTCTGAATTTTACCTGTTTGTTACAAAAGCTTACTACTTAAAATAGTTTTTTCAGTCTTTGAAGTAAGTATCCTCTATATTGCACTGCTATCCTTAGTTTACAGTACAGTTCTAAACATCTTTTTATAATTAAATGAAATAACCACCTTTTGCACAATATGTACAACATTCAGAATGCCAAGCAAAACAATTCTATAAATTAACCTTTATGGTAAAAAGATGCTAGATTATGGATTTTGGCACAAGCTTAAAACAACAAATTCTCAAACAACTTTCCAAGTGCAGATGTTACATGGATAACAAAAGAAAAGATTCCAGCTCTCTGAGATCTCTTGCCAGGGTCACCATTTATCATGGATTTTCTAGAACCGTTGCAGTTTTTATGGGGCAGGCCTTTAAGCACTGATTGCAGAATCATTTTACTGTCTTAAAAAGTATTTCAGACTGTAAGATGTAAGCACATCGTGATGCCACACTGGAATGTTATCTGTATTGGAGTAACACCTAGACTAGAGTCTAAGGCCGTTTGTATGTAGCACTGAACAAGTATATAATACAGAGACAGTCCCTGCCTTGAAGGGTTTACAATCTAAGTACCAGACCACAGACAGCAGGGAGATAAAAGAAACAGATGGCACAAGGAAATAACAACATGAAATAAAGGCATGAAAGAGAGCGCTTGCAGCAGAAATGGTTGCCTAAGCACGGCAGAATTTTTTTTGTAAGCAACATGGCAGACGAGTTTTTAAAAGGATTTGAAGAAGGATGATGAGGTGGCTTTGTGGATATCTATGGCAAGCCTTTCTTATGATGAAAGACAGCATGAGAGAAAGCTGAAAGTTCTTGATGAAAATTTAAAAAAACGGGACAACCAAAACTGGCATCTTTTTCAGAATGAAGGCTTGTGTCAATGTCCCTATATCATCTAAGAGAAGACAGGTTGGGCAGGGTTAGGCCATGAAGGCCCTTAAAAGTAAAGAAAACTAGCTTATGACTGATGCAGTGGAGAAAGGGGAGCCAATGGAGGAACACAGAGAGATGCATCATGTGGTCAAGGCAATGTCCCATAAAATGATTGTTGCATCATCATTTGGAATGGACGTTAAGTGGGAATAGATAGGATTTGTCAAGGCCAGAGTGAAGGAGGATGCAATAATCAAGACCTGAGATGAGGAGGGCCCGGATGCTGTGTGGATGAAGAGGAGAATGTTAATGTTATTTTAATCATTTGCTTACATTGTTGTAACACAGGATTTTTAGTGCTCTGCACAGCAATCAAGAGGCTGAAGTTGAATTAAAACATTTTTTTTTTGTCATGCACAACTCAAAGACAGACAGAGAAGCTTGGACTACTTTACCTTGAATAAAACTGACAGAGTCGGGTCTGGGGAGACAGTTGAAAAAAAGACTTGGAGGGACTGAGTGAAGAGGATGGGAGAATTAAAAGGGATTAAGGTACATGAATACAGTGAAGTAAGTAGTGAATAATAAGTTCATGTGAATAAGATAATGGAGCAAACAAAAATCAAATAATCAATTTGTAAGCATCTAGAAGATAAGCTCAGTAACAGGCAACATGGATTTGTCAAGAACAAATCATGTTAAACCAACCTAACATCCTTCTTTGACAGGGTAACAAGCCTTGTGGATGGGGGTTGAGGGCAGGTAGCAACAGATGTGATATATCTTGACCTTAGTAAGGCTTTTGATACCATTTTGATGCTGTATGATTGAATATGACCATTTATACCACTGTTATGCATTTGCAACAAATCTTGTACAAAGTATATCATTTAAGGTGTCAATACAGAAGTTATGATTTGCTAAATAAGATTATCCTGTTTAAATCCATTTGAAGTTATGAATATTGGCTATGTATCTGTATCTCAAATACATTTGTTCCTGGGGTAACAACAACAGGGTAGCTTACATCCAGTCTTGCCAGCCCACTGTGAGTGGACTAGTCAAGCTTGATGGCTCATTAAGGACACTTCACTCTAACAGTGGGCCACAGAAGAAACTCATCCTGCCCAATAAGCCTTTCTGAGGATGCCTCAGCAAATATATAGGTAATGGCTGCCCATGTGAGTCATCAAAGCATATAAGGATATGTGATATGCTCATGTGACTCTGGGCTCCATCTTGAGCCAGTAATTTTCCAGGCATATGGCAAAGAGTGTAAAAGACCCTTGAGATATCTCCATTTTGCCTTTCCTGCCCTGATTCTCTGGAGTATGGACTTACAACAGAACGGAGCATTTTAAAACTATGGACTGAGGACTTTCCAATCTTTTGGAAATTACCAGGAAGACTTTACAAACTAGCAGTCTATTCCATTCATTGCTTCAAACATAATATAAGGACTTTGCAACTATTTGTATGTATATGATATATTAACCATTTTTAACTGCTGTCTTTTTTCTTTTATTAATAAACCCTTAGATTTTAGTTACTAAAGGATTAGCAGCAGCATGATTATTGGGACACATCTGAATTATATATTTACCTGGCTGTGTGGCTGACCTCTTGGGATTAGAAGACTCTATAGGTGATTAAACTGATTTTAAGTAACCATTCGTCATAGAGGCCAGTGTCTGGGTGGTAAGACAATGGCTGGAATGCCTAAGGAGACTGCATCTGAGACTTCCTGTTAACCAGCCTGATGAGACAGAAGTTTACTTTTGTTACTGGCATGGTGTAGTAAGAATAGAATAACCATCAGTTTGGGGTGAGTCTGCCCAATTTCTCAGCGGTTTGTCCTGAACCTGGTATTCTCAGCTGTGACCCACTGAGGCAGGCTGACAACTGTCTCATCTGACGTTCTCATAAGCATACTAGAGAAATATAGCTTACACAAACCTACTATAAGGTGGGTACACAGCTGACTGGAAAACTGTACTCAGAGAGTAGTTATCAATGGTTCATAATCAAGCTGAAAGGAAATATTGTGTTGGTTCCCACGGGGATCTCTCCTGGGTCTGGTTCTAGTCAATTTCTTAATAAATGATTTGGATAATGGCACAGAAAGTATACGTGTAAAGTTTGTGGATGACACCAAGCTGGGAGGGGCTCGAAGACAGGATTGGAATAAGAAATGGTCTGAAATAAATAAGATGAAATTCAATAAGGATAAATGCAAAGTATTGCTCTTAGGAAAGAATAATCAGTTGCACAAATACCAAATGGGAAATGACTGGCTAAGGAGTATTGCAGAAAAGGATCTGGGGGCTATAGTGGATCACAAACTAAATAAGAGTAAAAAATGTAATAGTGTTACAAATGCAAATACATTCTGTGACGTATAGCAGGAGTGCTGCAAAAAACACATTAGAAGTATTTTTTTTTCTCCTCTGTTCATCACTCATAAGTCCTCAACTGGAGTAGTGTGTCCAGTTCTGGGCCTCACACTTTGGGAAAGATATGGACAAACTAGAAAAAGTCCAGAGGAGAATAACAAAAATGATTAAAGGTTTAGAAACCAAAACCTATGAGGAAAGACTGAAAAAACTGGGTTTGTTTAATCTGGAGAAGAGAAAACTGAGGAGGGCACATGATAAGTCTCAAATAGGTAAAAGAATGGTTATAAAAAGGAAGGTGATACATTGTTCTCCTAATCCATTAAGGGCAGGACAAAAAGTATGGGTTTAAATTGCAACAAGGAAGATTTAAATAGGCATTAGGAAAAATTTCCTAACTGTAGGGGCAGGTAAACACTGGAACAAATTACCTAAGAAGTTTGTGGAATCTCTGTCATTGGAGGTTTTAAAGAACAAAGTTAGACAAACAACTATAAGGAATAGTCTAGATAATACTTAATCCTACCTCAGTGCAGGGGATTGGACTAGATGGCCTATCAAGATTCTTTCCATTCCTACATTTCTGATTCTATGATACAAGCCAGTTTTCTTCAGCCAATTGTTTATTTTTATGATATTCTTACCAACTCTTGGGTATGATGTATTGTGAACACCTTGAAGACTGGGACAGTCTTCTTTTAAGCAGGTTGTCTTGTAGCCTCCTTCTTCAATCTTGGTTGCACTGCCACATGTTGGACAGAATTGGTATCTGTTATGCCATGCTAGAACAGATCTGGCCTGGGCTACTACTCCTTTAAAAGAATGCACCAAAATGATAGAGTCACATAAAAGATTAGAAAGCTTGTAATTTGATTTTAAAATATATAGCACAACAAGAAAATTATTGTAATTTAACAGGAAAATCACACTAAAACCACACTTTTAAAATGTCCTCTTGATAATCTCATATTGTTCAAATTTCCTTATCTATTTTCCCTTGTAACTATGTTAATTTAAGGCCTGCATTGTCCTGAACCCTGTGCGGTCATTCACACTAGTGCAGGACATCACAGTTTCAGAGTAACTGTACCTCTGTTCCCCCTCCCGTGATCTCTAGATAGCACCCACTTAAGGTTTCAGCTCCCGTCAAGCACCTCTTTTGGAGGGAGACCCGTGTCTCTCTCCCTCTTGACCAGGAGTTTTAAGACTGTACAGCTCCCTGCCTTACATGGCAATATCCCAAGCAAGCCAGACTGCCTAAAAGCCAGTGCCTGTGCTTTGCTGTCTCTTCAAGTGCTATAAACAGTGTATTTATTGCCAGCAGCTGCAAATTATACCAGGTATCGGAGGGATAGCTGTGTTAGTCTAGATCTGTAAAAAGCAACAAAAAGAGTCCTGTGGCACCTTACAGACTAACAGATGTATTGGAGCATAAGTTTTCGTGGGTGAATACCCACTGCAAAAGCTTATGCTCCAATATGTCTGTTAGTCTACAAGGTGCCACAGGACTCTTTGTTGCAAATTATACCAGAGATTTTTTCTAGGCAAGCACATTTATCCTTAAGGTAAAAGCATTACAGAGAAAACACAAAGAAAACACTAAACATATTAGGGACTCACCCATCAGTCTTATGGGGCCCTAGTAGGCCAGACTTTCCAATCCTTCTGCAAGGATTGGGGCCCATCTTGGATATAAGGTCCTGTCTGTGTGCTAGTTCAGAAAGATGGTCCTGAGTTAATTTAAACTCAGTCTTTTTATATTAAAAGCTCTTTCTTCGTCTGTTGGTTTCTGAAAAACCCTGTCTGAACCAGTATATGAAAGCCTTCCCCAGAGGTAGTACTTCTCTGGGGGGGGTGTTTATAATTAAGTGATTCACCTTAATCACTCCCTATTGTTTTTAGTTCCTGATGGAGCAGTAGGAACCCTCCCCACTGAGAGGTAAATAAAATCCCCAGGGCAGGATTACATAAACCACTCATACACTTAATGCAACATGTTCCCCACAGATATTGCATACAGTTGCAATATTATTGTCTGGTTTTGCAGACATTAGTATCTTTCAACTGTGTATGCAAATTTTTACACAACCTGTTGTAACTAGTGAAAAAATCAGGTCCTGGATCTCTAATTAAAACCTCTGGAAACAACGTAATTTGCCTGTACTAGTTGGCTGTCATTTTTTAATTCAATCTTTCTATAAAAAACGTTGCACCTTTTATGTGAGGATTGCAACGCATACTTCAAACAAACAACAAAACTCTTATATGTGGAAGATATATATTATTACAGCTTATTATGGGCATCACTGAAGCATACAAATTGGGCAGGGATTTGCTTAAGATCATGCAACTAATCAGTAGGAGAGGGGCAAATAGGAGCCAATACAGAAGCCCTTCCATGGCCCTTCTCCCACTCCCCATTTGCTCTTTTCTGACTAGACAATTGCTAAAAGTTACACTTTGGACATCTTACCAGCTTCTTTTTCAGGCAACTGCAGCAGAGCAGGCATTGGAGGATGAAGAAAATAACAGTCTTCATGCTTCTGTTTAAACTGTTCAGCAAAAGTAGAATCTATGCTGAGGGCAAACCAAGCAACCAGCCCATCATCATCTTCTTCCTTCAGAATTCCTCCATTCAGAGTAGACAACTGAAGTTCTACTCCAAGAAAAATCAAGGTGACTTTTTCAGTCTGGCTCATGTATTCCTTTACATCCTTGTGGCACAGCCTGCAAAGCCTGACTTCAGGCTGCTGGGAACCATCTTCCCCTCCACTCAAAGTGACCAATGGGTTTAAATTTGAGAAAAGGATGTATACTGTGGCTGGATGGTTTTGTTTTGTGTTTAACCATTTAGAATCTCTTCTTTTATCACTCCTTCTATCCAGAAGTGTCCTGCTAAAATAATTTTCATACTCTATTGTATCGTTTGGCAGGAAAAAAGGCTTCTGTCCACCCTTAACATTTGCTAGTAAATTAGCTATATGCTTATACCCCCAAAATTTAGCAATGTCTAGTGCAGTCTGGCTCGATTTATTGACAATGGACCTGTCACACCTATAAACAGAAAAGAAAAATGATGGTTACCATAGTGACTGTGATTCTGTAAGAGTCTTGCTGGAGCATATTCTCACTGTGAGATATATCCACACCACCACTGAGTTTTGGGGGCCTTTAGAAAAGTAGTCCCAATTGGGGCCATGTATGTACTCTTTCACAGCAATGAACATTTAGAAATGTGAGGATAAAATGACCGTATGTTCCCAATACCTTCATTCCCTCCTGCTAAATCCAAATGTTGGAGTCTTAGATTCTACGGCCAGAAGGGACCACTATGATCATTTAGTCTGACCTCCTGTATAACAGCCACAGAAGTTCTTCAAAATATTTCCTATAGCATACCTTTTTGAAAAACATCCAAATATTATTTTAAAATTGCCAGGATGGAGAATCGACCATGACCCATGGTAAATTGTTCCAATAGTTAATAACCCTCATTATTAAAAATGTACACCTTGTTTCCAGTTTGAATTTGTCTAGCCACTGGATCATGTTATGCCTTTTTCTGGTAGACTGAAAAGCTCATTATCAAATATTTATTCCCCCGGTAGGCACTCACAGACAGTAATCAAGTCACCCTGTAACTTTCTCTCTATTAATCTAAACAGATTGAGCTGCCTGAGTCTATAAAGACAGGTTTTTCTAACCCTTTAATCACTCTTGTGGCTCTTTTCTGAACCCTCTGTAATTTATCAACAACTTTCTTGAATTGGACACAGATTTCCAGCAGTGGTCACATCTATGCCCAATACAGAGGTAAAATAACTTCTCCACTTGTACTTGTGTCACAGGATAGTAGAACTCTGAGAAAACCTGTAACTACCTAATTAACTTTAATGCAATACAACATCAGAAATTAAGGGAGTCCTGGATCAAAACCCAGAAATTGCTCCAGGCCTAGAGAAAATAGATTCCCCTGCAGAAGGGGAAGAACTAAGATGGACCACACAGCCCTTTTATAGCTTTGGCTCTGAACATTCAGTGGTGTGAGAGGGAGCTCCTGCAGCTGTAGTGGGCAATGCTTTCTAGAACGATCCCAAAGATCAATGGTACTAAAAGGCATATTCCAAAAGTGAGAATATGCAGAGGAAACAACATCAAAGAAGAATCAGGGAAATAGCCTGTTAGCAAAACATTTCTATTTTCAAGAAAATATTTTTGTTTGTAATCACTCTACTTTTCTTGCCTAATTCATTACAAAAAGAAACATTTCAGCCTTAGTGGCATCACAATGGACTATCTTGGAAACAAGTGTGACACTCAGAAGAGGCAAAGATTCTGGAACCCTTTCTCGGAGGTCTGCAGAATGAGCATTTTAAAATCATGCTCTGGGAGAAGAGCTGATCTACAGAAATCTCTCTCTCTCTTACAGATCTGTCCACAGAATGAAAGAGCTGGAGAAACACTGCTGTAAGGCATATATTAAACTATTCATAAAAAATGTTAGAATACCTGGGATTTCAGTGCATATAATCTGTTTCAGACTAGGAGGAAAAGATCACAGGCATAAATAATATGAAACCAATCCATACTCCCATACAATTTGACTTGTGAACTTTCCTTTTCCAATTAAGATTACTTGTTCATTCAGGGACAAATTCCACCCTCACATATTGACATGCAACACCATTTCTCTCAACTAGGAGCTAAGCACATGCCCTAACAATCATCTTTTATGGGGAAAATCTGATCCTCACTTTGTAAAATGTTTCAAGTTTAAAATATTTTCGTATAAACCAATTTTAAAATCACTGAGCAACAGCATGCTGTGAATTCTTATATTGAAAATAGCAATTTTGATAAACAGAAAGTTCTGAAATACTATGAATGGGAAGTCAGGAAAAGAATGCACTTGTTTTTGTAAATACAAACCCTGGTGGATGATGGACAACAGCATCACCATAAATCATGAAAAAAACAGCAGATATTGGGTCAGATTAACCTGTATGTCCCAACTGCTTTGTATTTCTCCATGAGCTATTTTCTGTTGGTGCTGATGCTTGCTTATAACAATCAGTGGGGAATTTATAGTAAAGATTGGATTGGGAAATTTTTTTTTAAACAACATAAACCAAAATGATTTAATCTTGTAATTCTACTTCCCTGAAGCTTTCACTTTTAAGAAATCTCAGTTGAGTTTTAGCTCCTTAGCAAGAGACTGACAAAACTTCCCTAACTCTTAAGGTTTTTTACCCTTGAGGATAATGGGGCAGAGTGAGAGGGAAGCCCCCTATTTATCATGTTTAGCTCAAATCCTGCCCTTCTGAATATTTCAATAAACTCCTTTGACGGCTTGGAAAGCAACACTCAGAGAAAAAAAGCCAATTCAAGATGAAAATATGCGCCCCAGAAAAATGAAAATAAAAGTGGAAGAAAAAATACTCCATAGATCAGAAGACTTTAAGACCAGAAGGGGCCATTAAGATCATCCAGTCTAACAAACAGGCCAGAGTATTTCACCCCACGAGTCCTGCCTTAAGTCCACTAATTTGTAACTGAATTTGAGCACCTTTCAGAAAGACATCCAATCTCGATTCAGACTTCAGCTGATCGAGAATATACATCCAGGGTAGTCCATTATTTTTTGTGAAGGTCCAAATTTCTTGGTCAAGGTATAGTCAAGGTCCAAACTCCAGAGAAAATAATAAAAATGATAAGTAAATATTTGAGGACCTTTCAAAAAGCCTCTGGCAGTCCAGATTTTGTCCCACGATTCACCTACAGACTACCCTAAGCCACACCTTTAGTAGTCTGTTCCAGTGGTTAATTAGTCTCACTGTTATAAATTTGCCCCTTATTTCCAGTTTTATTTTTTCTAGCTTCAACTTCCAATCATTGGATCTTGTTGTGCCTTGTCTGTTAGACAAAGAGCTCCATCTTCTGCCTGAGTAGGTATCTGTAGATTGCGATTAAGTTGCCTCTTACCCTTCTCTTCAATAAGATAAAAAGACTGAAATCCCTTGAAATCAATGTAAGGTGATTTTGCACATTTCAAATAATTCTTTTAGCCTAAAAACTCCCTTTAATTTTTCAATATCTTTTTTGTGTGGAAACAAAACTGGATACAGAATTCCAGTATTAGTCTCATCAATGTTCTATACAGATGTAATATCAACTCCTTACTCTTCATTTATACCTCCAACGATCGCATTAGTCCAGGGGTACAGCCCATAGGCTGGATCTGGTCCATGTGATTGCCAGCCCCGAGCCCCAAACCCCCTATCTTGAGCCCCCTGCCACACCCCAGAACCGTCACATCCCACGCTGCACCCCTCCTGTGCCCCAACCCCCTGCTGAGCCCCCTCCCTCAGTCTGCAACCCTGCCCTGAGCCCCTCCTGCACTCTTCACCCCTCCTGCACCCCAAACCCCTGCCCTGAGCCCCCTGCCACACCCCGCACCTCTCCTGCACCCCAACCCCCTGCCCTGAGCCTCTGAGCCCCTTTCTGCACATCACACTCCCTCCCACACCCCGCACTTCCTCCCACACCCCGGTCCTACATTCATGGCTCTGCATGTAATTTTTCCACCCAGATGTGGCCCTCAGGCCAGAAAGTTTGCCCACCTCTGTATTAGTCCCTCTTGCCATAGCATCACACTAGGAGCCCATATTCAATTCATTATCTAACAAGACTTTAAGTTGTTTTCAGAATCACTGCTTTCCAGAATCCTGTAAATATGATTTTCATTCTGTGACTTGATGTGATCTTGCATTTGGCTACATTAAAACACACTGTTTGTACCCAGCTTATCAATCAATCCAGATTGCTCAGTATTAGCGATCTTGTCTGTCATTTTTTACCTCAAAGAAGGTATCCTCCAAACTCTAAGGCAGGTGTAAGGTTTCCCATCATAAAGAATACACACTGTTGCTTGAGGCAATCCAGTAGTAGGAGAGGGCCTCCTCAGTCCATGACGGGCAAAGAGGGTGTAATGAGTTAAAAAAAGATGTGGACAGACCACCACTGAGTTTGGCCAATTTATAGCTACCAAAATGGTCTCTTGGGGCTGTGGATAGCTTTGTGCAAATTACAGAAGCCATCAGATGACCTATTTAGCCAGGGATTGGATCAGGTATGGTTGGTTCCAGAAATGGGGGAACAAAAAGGTTACAAAGTCAACTTTGCTTCCCTCTGCTCTGATGCAAAGTACAGCTCAATTGCATTAGAAAATCTGTCCCTTACTCAGGCTTTAGTTTTGAGGGTTTTATACTTCATGACATTCTAGTCCAGCTTTGTGTTGGATTTACAATAGTATGCCTGGGATGTCCAAACAAGAGCTTTGAGGCAATCTTTATGTTCCTTCAATGCTCACAACGTTAGTAGCCATATCTAGCAGTACTGTGGTTGACTTGAAGGCAGACAACACAACACATATGGTAGTCAGTCTTTGACATTGGTTTGGTGTGCTGACATGGTACGAAGATACTGCATGGTTTTCCTCTCTCCTTAGAAGCCACACTTAGAAGGCAGTGGTGCACAGAGAGAAGAGCTGAACCAGCTGAGAAGTAAGTGCCATTTGACAAAATAAAGAAATTAAGCATCAAGTAGTATTAAGATCCTCTAATAAAAGGCATGGCACAGTAGTGCCCTAACTCCAGTGAGAACAGTGCTAGCACTGGAGTACTAAGAAATACAAGTAAAAGAAAATACCATAGAAGTACTGAGGTACTAGTCAACAACTGTGCCAAGAAAAGCACTTAAACAAAACTGTTTGCACTACAATACAAAGGCAAGTGCTGGACTACAGTTAAGGCTTTGAGGAAAAAATAACTGGAATATTTAGATTTATTAAATTTAATATATTCAACTTACACATGCAAGGGGAGTTGCACAATGGTCAGTTTAGGGCATGGCTCATGCTTTACCCTGTTACCATTACTCTCAGGAATGAAAATAACCTTACGTGATAGGAGAGTTCCACCAGTTTGGCATGAGGAACTGAGTGAGATCCCAACACAGGAGGTAACTTCAGAGAAGAAAGATGTTCATATGGACTATATATAGTGGTCACTGAGAGACATTGATCAACGGGGCAGGAAGGGTATAATTAGATCCTAGGTAAAGGATCCTCTAACTTTCTTACCCTTTTTCAAGAAGAATTTGTACAATCTCAAAGTGTCCATTTCTGGCAGCATACATCAAGGCTGTCCAACCATTCTCAGCAGCTTCATTGATAAGGGATGGAGAATGATTGCATAGCGCTGTCAACCTGATCTTGTCTCCAGTAGCAGCAAAACTGTGCAGTTGAGAAATCATTTGGTGCCTGTGGTTCCTTTCAGTGTTTGTCATTGTCTCACCTATGTTAAAAAAACCAGAAATATGTCTGAACAAAATTTGGATTTTATATTATTTAAAAAAGAAAGAATAAAGAAAAAAATATAACTTGTAGAACAACAAAACTCACCCACAATTATCACCAGGAAAAATGATACAATTGTAACAATGTCATGTGTAGTATGAAATTTAAGAAAACCAATTAAATTCAATGTTGATAAATGTCAAGTAATGTACACTAGAAAATATATTCCAAACATACAAAATAATGGGGCCCAAATCAGCTGTTACAGATGAAGAAAGAGAACTTGAAGTCATTGTGGATAATTCTCTGAAAACCTCTGCTCAACATGCAGCAACAAGTCAAAAAAGCTAACAGAATGTTAAGAACCATTAGGAAAGGGACAGATAATACAGTAAGTATTATAGCGCCACTATATAAATCCATGGTATGCCCACACTTTGAATACTGTATAAGTTCTGGTTTCCTCATTTCAAAAAAGATATATTAGTATTGGAAAATATACACAGAAGGGAAACAAAAATGATCGGGAGGTATGCAACAGCTTCCATTTGAGGTGAGATTAACGAGACTGGACCTGTTCATTTTAGAAGAGATGACTAAGTGGGGATATGACAGAGGTCTATAACATTCTGAATGGTGTGGAGAAAGTGAATATGGAAGTGTTATTTACCCCTTCATATAACACAAGAACTAAGGGTCACCCAAAGAAATTAATAGGCAGCACGGTTAAAACAAACATAAGTACTTCTTCATAAAACCCAGTCAACCTATGGAGCTCACTGCCAGGGGATGTTGTGAAGGCCAAAAGTATAACTAGTTCAAGAAAGAATTAGGTAAGGAGGAGGATAGATCCATCAATGGCTATTATCCAGGATGGTCAAGTCAGGGATGCAACCTCATGCTTTGGGTGTCCCTAAGCCTTGGACTGCCAGAAGTTATGACTGGATGACATGGGATGGATCACTTTATAAATTGCCCTGTTCTACTCATACCCTCTGAAGTATCTGGCACCAACCACTGTTGAAAGACAGGATACTGTGCTAGACGGACCACTGGCCTGACCAAGTATGGCCATTAATTTCTAATGAAATTGTCATCACCAAGCAAGTTTCTTTATATCAAAACTCACATGACAAAATCTCTTTCCTTACACATTTTCCTCCAGGAAAGAAAACTAGCTTTCTGAGAGGCTTGAAGATACAGTGAATTGAAGGTAAATAATGGTGCTCAAATAACAACAGACACCATCAAATATTTCTTGACTGTCTTGGAAGCTGAGACAGAAGACACAGCACTGAAGGGCCAGGAGTGACGCCCCTGCTGGCACCACAGCCCCAGCATCTGAGGGGGAAAGAGAGTCGGCTGTGGACTAGACACCCCCCACCCCCAATCAAGCTATGAACGTCTGGTGTGGTCAAAGGAGCTGGCCCATGCAGCCAGGCTGTGGACAGCTCTGCTGGCGGGGGAAGCAGTGTAGACTGGATTGGAGGAGGTATCCCAGGATCCATGCAGGAAGTGGGGAAGATGAGGGGCGATCTGGGGACCCACATGCATGGATGGTCACAGAAATGGAACCATGTCACTCAGAAGTGGTCCCCTTTATTTAGATTGTCAGAAAGGCACACTAACAGGTCAGTTTGGAAGCTTGCACAAACATTGCCTTGCTCTGAACATGCAGGACTTTCAAAGCACTAAATAGCTAATTCAACAACTCTCACCATCACTAAATTTATTATATATATAGTTTTATAGCTCCAAGAAAACAAATAAAGTTTCAGCCTCAGATTTACCAATAACAAATCTAGATTCTGTATATGTTAAATGAAAACAATGAAGTTCAGAATTGCGTGTGGTCTCTAGTGTATATATAAAAGAATATATATTGATTGCCATGTTAAAAGGCTCAATGACAGGCCACAGAGGATGCATCCTCCTAGATACCAACTGTGAAGTATAATGGAATAAAATAAACCTCCCTGGACCAAGGCTTAGAATCATAGGACTGGAAGGGACCTCAAGAGGTCATCTAGTCCAGTCCACCTCCCAAACTGTGATTCTTACTAATTTCATTTTGCTAGTGTGCCACACAATATGAAAAAAAATACTCTAAAAAAAATAGCTGAGATAAACTTTTTACCAAGTCTAAAAAACATATTTAAAAAACATTAAAGATGGAAATATTGATACATGTACCTTTTCAGGAAAGAGTACAATATCAATCATGTATCGCAATCAACCTATGTGATTTATTAAAAACATTTCTGGTCATGTTTCTAAAAAAACAATATCTATTAAACTGTAGATTTCTCCCATGTTCATACTTTGCCAGCCTCTTTGTACAGGCCAATGAAACGGGAATAGGAAGCGCTAACCCTCCCCAACCTTACTCTTAAAGAAGGAAGACAGGACTTGGGCTTCCTTCCAGGGGGGATGGGACAGAGCATGAGGAGAACCACGGGGACAGAGTCCGTTCCTGGTCTTGTTGAGGCTGCCCTGGAGAGGTGACAGCCGCACCTCGCTGGCAGCTGCGTGACAACCGTTTTTCAACAGGGAAACCCCACGTGCCCGCGCTGCACCAGCCAGGTTTCCGTTAGGCAGTTTCTGGTCTGATCATCGCTAAGGCGGAACGGTCCGGCTACGAGCCCCCAGGAGCCTGAGCAGGGGGCGCCGGGCCTGCAGCGGCGCGAAGGGCCACACTGCTGAGAGGCGAGCGGCGGATCACGTGAGGGCGGGGTTGGGACGGTGGGAGCCTCAGTCCCCCCAGCACGGGCGGCAGGACGGGTTCGGGGCGCTCGACAAACCCTGCTCCCCGGGGCGCTGCCGTTACCGTTATGGAGGAGGCGGGCGCAGGCGGAAGAGAAACAAATCTCACCACGGTCCGCTTCCGGTCGGGCAGAACAGAAGCGCCCGCACGTCCGGCGGCTCGCGTGCTGCATCCTGGGAGTCGTAGTTGGTGCCGGGCGGCTGGCTGCTTTCGCTTCGCCCGGCCGGACTGGGGCGGCGTTGCAGCGCCCCGCGCGCCTAGGTGCCCACTGGCCGCAGGTCCCGAGTCCGTTTCAGTCGCAGCTCGGGCGCCCCGAGCTTGGTTAGTGCAGGGCCGGGGGCGGAAGCCTGGCTGCCCCGAGCCTGGTTTGTGCCCTCAGGCCCGGTCCTCCCATATGCGCGCTGCCCGCTGGCGGGAGTAGCAGGCTGAGTGCGCGTGGCGCTGGGCTCAGCCCACGGGCTCGGCTCTGTGCCTTGCCCCGCACTGGGTGCCGGGCACTGGGGCCTGGAGCCGCACAGGGACTTGGAGGTTGCAGCACTGAGCATTATGCTTAGAAAACATCAGAGGAACGGCCCTGTTAGCTGCAAAGCCTGAGTTGGGAGCCTTGGCTCCCCCCATGCAATGAATGGGGAGAGTTTGGCACCTAATTATTAGGGTGGCCAGTTTTGTTTGGATGTATTCCTGGAGATTTAGCTGTGTGATATAATCTTGAATTCCTGGTGGGTTGGCAACCCTACTAAGAATGGGATTAACAGAAACAGCATGCTAGGTGGGGGGCTGCCTCAACTAGCCAAGGGGAGATTCTGGCGAGGGGTGTATGAAAAGCCCTTCCTCTTGCACTGAGCTAGGCACCTAAGTTGCGGCTGGCAGGAACTGTTTGTCTCTGCTAGGGATCCACAGACTGGGAACCCTTCCACTGAAGTCAGATGATATAGGCACCTAAGCCATTTCTTGTGAGAATGAGTTAGATGCCTGCCTTGCTCCACACAAAATGGCTAGAGGTGGGAGAAGGTGATGCTGCTGCCCACCTTATAACTTTTAGACTAGACCTGGGACACCAGGTCAATTCTCCTTTGTCTTATGAGAAGAAAATAGGTAGGAAACTCCTCTGCTAAAAGAGTGCTGTAACCACTGAGCTATGGATTATTCTGATGAGGCCCCCTCATTCTCTCCTGTTAAAACTGTTCCACTGTGTACAAATAATAAGAGTCACTGGTGCAGGAGGACTGGACCCTGCATCTCACACCTTGCAAGTGATCATGCTAACCGCAAATGTACAGATTCATATTATCTCTTTAATGGCTGTCTTTGGCCTAATGACTCTTAATCATTTATCCAAGGAGCAACAGCTTCATCAGGAAAGATCGTGAGTACCCAATGTTAGAATAGCCATAGCTCCATGGTTAGAGTATTCACCTGAGAGGTGGAGAGACAGCTCTTCAAATCCATCCTTATCAGTCAGAGAGGGAAATTGAATCCAGGTTTTTCTCATCCCAGATGACTGCTTTAACCACTAGGCTGAAAGTGGTAAGGTGGATACCATCTTCTCCTTTGGTTAGATTTTGAATGGGACCTGATCTGGTATGTGGCCCCTTACCATGCCAGCTGGATGGGCCCCTCTGCCTATTTTTCCTTGTTCCTGGATTGCAGTGGGACTTAATGGGGAGAGAGGGATCCAGACACCTAGAATGAGACAGCAGTGCACATGTTCAGGGGCAAATGTATAGGCAGCTAAGGAATTTTTACAGTGGAAATTTAGGTGCCAAGTGAGTTTAGGCACTTACAGGATTAGATGGCAGCTGTGCAGGGATTTTGTCAATTGCAGTGGTGTCTAAAACTGATTTAGGCATCTTGATTCACATTACAGAGGCTAGATGTAAAAGCAAAGTTTCTTAAATAATAATTGAGTTAATTACAGAGCAGTATGTCCAGTGCTATGCAAATTATTTAAATAGTCAACATTAATGGTTAAATGTTACATGCTTCATTATAAATGATTTCATGAACATATTAAGTATTTCAAAATGTATGTTTCTTAAGTATTTACAACTGCCTGATAGGCTTTCAAGTCCCTGCTGAGTATTGCAAGGCACTGAATTCTGCTACTGGTCAGTAAAGTAGCATCAGTATCAAGCAAATACCACAGCTTGGAATATTAGGCACAGTTTTATAGGCTTTAAATTGTTAATATTCTTTTTGGCTATACCTTTATTATCCCACGCACGTGGCAACTTGAAATAGCATTTGTGATGGGAGTATAGCTAAGTGAACTCATATCTCAACACTCAACCTGTGAAAGCAGCAAAGAATCCTGTGGCACCTTATAGACTAACAGACGTTTTGGAGCATGAGCTTTCGTGGGTGAATACCCACTTCCTCAGATGTATTCACCCACGAAAGCTCATGCTCCAAAACGTCTGTTAGTCTATAAGGTGCCACAGGATTCTTTGCTGCTTTTACAGATCCAGACTAACACGGCTACCCTCTGATACTTGACACCATGCAAGGCACTCAACCTGTGAGACACTCTACAGTTTTCTTGCTCTTAAAATAGCTGATTTATGTTCTCTTAAGGTACAAACACACAAAAATCACTCATATCAATGGTAATTTTATCTGGGTCTTGAATTTATTTTTATGTGTGTTACGATTTTTCTTCTTGCATGTGCATGCTAATGTACCTATATATGTTAAACTACCCCAGTCTCAGTTTATTTCTAAATAAATACTTAGAAGTTGTTATTTTGGCTATGTCTACACTATGCAGCTTTTAGCAACATGGCTGTGTCACTACAGCCGTGCTGCTAAAAGGCATGCAGTATAGCCACTCTGTCAGCAGGAGAGAGCTCTCCTCCTGACAAAAAACTTCCACCTCCAGTGAGCAGCGTTTCTGCGTTTGCTTTGTCGGCAGGAGAGTGCTCTTGCTGACAAAGCGCTGTTCACGCCAGTGCTTGTTTTCAGCAAAACTTGTGTCTTGTGGGTGTGTGTGTGGTTTTTTTTTAAAATCACTTCTGAAAGACAAATTTTGTTCAGTTGCCAGTTTAGACAAACTGCCTTAGTGCCATATACTGGGACCCTGAGCAAAGCCTGAATAAATAGGCCTTGGACTATAGATCTCTGTGGAAGCTGCATGTATGAAATCCTCCTCACAAAGGGTATGGAATGCACATCAGAATCTGCTAGGCCCTGTGAACCTCCTCCCTGATTTATAATTGCAGACCCAACCTTTATATCTCCCATGGTCTACCTGAACTCCCCCATTCTGTCTTGCTTAAGAGAACTGCTGTGGAACAGTTCCCCTGAATGACCTCTCCATGGACAAATCTCCCCTAGTAGAAGGGAACTGTGGCAATTGTACAGTCATTAAGGGCCTTCCTTACTTACACAGGGGTAGGTAGCAGGATTTGGGTCTTAAATCATAAGCTTTTGGGAAGGGGGAGGGAGATTTTGCTGTTAGTTATGACCAGTATCTTTGCTGTTATAATAATCTATGTACCACTCTTTGCTGCTTTTACAGATACAGCCTAACACAGCTACCCCTCTGATACTCTGTACCACAGTAGTGCTATATAGATAGTGATATTTCATTTTGTTGTGTATTTAATTAGCCACCATGACACAGGAATGTGCCTGAAATGGAGCAAAATTAACATCATTTGAAAGATTTTTGTGCGC
Source organism: Gopherus evgoodei (assembly GCF_007399415.2). Classification (NCBI taxonomy): domain Eukaryota; kingdom Metazoa; phylum Chordata; order Testudines; family Testudinidae; genus Gopherus; species Gopherus evgoodei. The sequence continues at coordinate 70,927,240 of NC_044327.1, read as the reverse complement.
ATGTTGAGGTTAATTGATACAATAAATTCATTGAGTTGTACACATTTCATGTCAGTTACTTGGCTTGATTTCTTCTTCTGAATATTTAGACTAAATAGCTCTTTGGTGGCTTTGTATTTTAATCTATTTAATGTAAAGTATTACAAAACTGACTGTAGCACTTCAGTTACCATATTCAAATTGAGTCAGTATATTTAGTCCAAATACTTACCCCTGTGAAGCTCTGATTCCCCACTTCTTTTTACATTTGACTCCCTTTGCTTATATTTGTATGAGTGTTAATGAGGGTTTAAAATGTTATTTAAATCATGTGTTTAGGCTTTAAAATAATAAATTTTATTACTATTATTAGATATGGATGTGAACAGGAAAATCAAAACTACTCACTCGCTCTAGAAAGTTTTAGGGGTGGTCAGCTTAAAATCTGTGGCTACACACCCATCTCTACACTTTTGATTCTATGTTGCATCCAGACCAGAAGGGGTCTCTTTCCTGGGTCTGATCGGACACATCCTCTGCTGGTAGAAATATTGCAAAAATAGCGTGTGTGATTTCATCTGTTACAAATCCTAGAGCCTACACTTAATCCAGATGCAAACTGCATCCTCCTAGCTTTAGTTAATATTTTCAGGCAGTTAGGTACTGTATGTATGTATGTCTTTGAATGCACACACAAGCAGAGTACATTTTCTTAGTATGTATTTTTTGATCTATGCTTTTGCCTTTAAATTTGACTTGAGTGGGATTGCAACACCCAATCTTTCACCTGGAGAGAGACAAAGCAGTTCCTTTCAAGAGTAGTGAGTGCTCAGTGTATTCTTTAAATTGGCTGGCAGGGAACGTTGCCCAGGCAATGCAGTCAGTGACCCTCTATTGAGCAAGTATCTGCAATGCACATTAATTCCTTCCACCCAGTGATTGAGAGCTCTGCATCTTCTACATTCTGCAGTGCATGGAATCCATGCCTGTTGCACTGTAGGGACAGATGATTTAATATTTAAAACTACAGGGCTTTTGCCTTGCTATGTATTTTCTATTTCTATGTACTGGTTAATTTATTATTAGAGAATAGTAATGTTTCTGAATCACAGAAGTAAGTGTTGGGAATGTATATCTGGAAATAACTTTTTAAAAGGAAGATTTCTTCATGCTGATTGAAGGGTACCTGGCATCCTGAGAGTTTCACTGTATTATCTTCTAGTACTCCAGAGTCAGACAAATTATGGAGAGAAAGCTTGTCCTCTGCTCGTGCAGTGAGGAAACAATACACACAAGTGGATAAAGCACATTTGTTTTATAAATAAGACAGTTTTTTCAACAGATTGTGTTATGTTGATTACGTAGATTCAGAGTTGGTAGTAAAAAAAAAAAAAGCATGAAATGTGATTTGTCTAATAAAAAATAGAGGAAATGAAGAATAAATCACATCCTAGCCTGAATAAAGTCTCAGACTTAGCAGATTACAGACAAAAATAATTTCTTTTGAAGTTATTCAGACTCCTTCTGAAACAGCAGCATAATCTTAAAAGGTTTGCTAGTTCTGCATTTGGGTCTGTATTGCATTCTTATTATCTCATTTTAAGATCTTTTACAGCAACTCATTTTCCCCAAGGGTTACCACACGAGGTGAAGGCTAAAAGGCAGCTTTCATTACAAGTTCATTGAAAGTGAAGAAAAGTAATAACAATGGATCTGGGAGAGCAGTATATTGCCAAACCTTTTGGTTTTTGTACAGTGCATTATAATGGATTAATCTTTTAACACTTTGGCTTCAGCTCAGAACCGTAAGGCATACCTAGGGATTTAAGGCTGTATGAGGCAGGTGGAAATCAATATGATCAGACAGGAATTCTTGAATAGTGATTGTAATGCCCCAGAATAATCTTCTCTGTGTTTCTAACCATGACTGTGCTATAATCAAAGTGGACAGTCCCCACAGACTCCATCCTAAGAACTGATCCTTGCTGGCATAGGACATGTAGGGCCTGATCCAAAGTCCACTGAAAACAACAGTTAGTTCAGTGGAAGACCTTATAGCAAAGTTGGATGTATTCAATAAAGCTGCTTATTCCCTCAGTCAAATGAGTGGTATTAATGGAAGGCTTTTTGTTAGCTTTGACACAACCATGACATTCTATTCTTGACAAGATAGAATGAATCAAATATCATTTGAGTTGGTTATTTCTTTGTTTCCTTATATGAAAGGCATTGCTGTGTTGAAACCTTGGCCTTTTGACTGTTTAATAACTATAAATATATTTGACTTCTGTAGGCACTACATTTTAGGCAGGGCTGGTCACTTCTAATCTTCCTAAAAAAGATGCAGATTAATAAATAGTTTGAATGGAGCATAAAACAAAATTGACTTGCACATATTTGATTGAATTGTTATTTTAAAGGAAGTAGGTAAAACTGCTGATGTTTAAATGTAGAGGATCAGCCTCTGGAATGAAAGTTGGTAAAAAAGGCAAACCTATTAGTAAACTATGAGCCATTAGTCATGATGTTTCAGAAGTAGATAAAACTCAGCATTATGAATGTCTCTCTAATATTCAGATTTAGAAAAACTGCAACACCAATGAAATATCTGTAATTTTTGCATTCGGCCTGCCTGATGCGCTCAAAGACCTTTTCCAGGTGTAGTAGGTGTTCGGGCCAGGAGCCTGAAAAAATGGCCACATCACTGAGGTAGGCAACTGTATATTCTTCCAGTCCTGCTAGTAGACCATCTACCAGCCTCTGGAAGGTGGCCGGGTGCATTTTGAAGGCCGAAAGGAAGGACATTAAATTTATACACCCCCGCATGGGTGACGAATGCTGACCTCTCCTTGGCAGGTTCATTTAGCGGTACTTGCCAGTACCCCTTGGTTAAGTTTATTGTAGAGATGAACTGGGCATGTCCCAACTTTAATAGCTCATCGGTGCGTGGCATTGGATAGTTGTATGGACAAGTTACCGTATTTAGCTTTCGGTAGTCCACGCAAAAGCGTATTTCCCCATCTGGTTTGGGTACCAGAACCACTGGAGATGCCCATGCACTGGTAGATGAGCGGATTATACCCATCTGTAGCATGTTTTGGATCTTCCGTTTTATAGCAGCTTGGGCATGAGGAGACACCCGGTAGGGTGGGGTTCTAATGGGGTGAGCATTACCTGTGTCAATGGAGTAATATGCCCGTTTAGTCCGTCCTGGTGTGGCTGAGAACAATGGGGCGAAGCTAGTGCACAGCTCCTTGATTTGTCGCCGCTGCAGATGTTCCAGGGTGGTTGAGAGGTTCACCTCTTTCACGCCACTGTCTTTTTTTCCTTCGTAGTAGACACCGTCAGGCCACTTAGCATCATTTTCCTGGACTGTAAACTGACAAACCTGTAAGTCTCTGGAATAGAAAGGCTTGAGAGAATTAACATGGTACAATTTGGGCTTTAGTGAGGAATTGGGAAATGCTATGAGGTAGTTTACAGTTCCCAGGCGCTCTTGGACTGTGAATGGTCCTTCCCATGATGCTTTCATCTTATGGGCCTGTTGTGCCTTTAAGACCATAACCTGGTTTTCTACCTTGAAGGAACGTTTTGTGGCATGTTTGTCATAGCAGGCCTTTTGCCTTTTTTGAGCATTCTTTAGGTTTTCTTTAGCAAGGGCTAAGGAGTGTCGGAGGGTGTTTTGTAGGTTGCTTACAAAGTTCAGAATGTTAGTTCCTGGAGAAGGCGTAAACCCCTCCCATTGCTGCTTCACCAACTGTAATGGCCCCTTAACCTCGTGACCATACACAAGTTCAAACGGTGAAAACCCTAAACTGGGATGTGGTACAGCCCTGTAGGCAAACAGCAACTGCTGCAACACTAGATTCCAATTATTGGAGTATTAGTTGACGAATTTACGTATTATGGCCCCCAAAGTTCCATTAAACCTTTCCACCAGGCCATTGGTTTGATGGTGGTACGGGGTAGCAACCAAGTGGTTCACCCCATGCGTTTTCCACAGTTTTTGCATGGTCCCTGCCAGGAAATTAGATCTTGAATCTGTAAGGATGTCGGAGGGCCAACCTACCCTGGCAAAAACGTCTGTTAGGGCCAGGCACACAGTGTTAGCCCTGGTGTTGCCTAGAGCTACTGCTTCCGGCCATCGGGTAGCAAAGTCCACAAAAGTCAGTACGTATTGCTTTCCTCTGGGCGTCTTTTTTCGGAAAGGACCCAGAATATCCACAGCTACTTGCTGAAATGGGACCTCAATTATGGGGAGTGGCTGGAGAGGGGCCTTGACCTGGTTTTGGGGTTTTTCCACCTTTTGGCATACCTTACAAGACCGGACATACTTGGCAACGTCCTTGCCCATCCCCTCCCAGTGGAAGGACTTCCCCAACCGGTCCTTGGTTCTGTTCACCCCAGCATGGCCACTGGGATGATCATGGGCTAAGCTTAAGAGCTTCCCCCGGTACTTAGTTGGAACCACCAACTGTTTTTGCGGCTGCCATTCTTCCTGGTGTCCACCAGAAAGAATCTCCGTGTATAAAAGTCCTTGGTCTATAACAAACCGGGATCGATTAGAAGAGCTGAGAGGCGGTGGGGTGCTCCATGCCGCCGCCCAAGCTTTCTGAAGGCTGTCATCTGCTTCCTGCTCAGTCTGGAACTGTTCCCTTGAGGCTGGGGTCACCAGTTCTTCCTCAGACTGTGGACTTGGTCCCTCTGGAAGCGATGTAGGTGATGGGGTTGTTTCCGTTGCTGGTGAACCGCTCTCCACTGGTGCACCTGAGGGTATTTCAGGCTCGGGCTGAGCCTTTTGGGTATGGCTGTCTGTTGCTTCTGCCAGTTTTGGCTCGCTGGCGCCCTCTGGCGTTGAGTTTGAAGATGTGGTTGCAATTGCTGGTGCTGGTTGCTGTTCCAGTTCCGGGCCTGGGACGGGAGGTGCTGTGGCTGTTTCAGTGGTAGGCATGGAATCCAGGTCCACTACCTCTGTCAGGATCTCGTAACACAGACGGGGCGTCTGTGGATGGCTCAGGAACAGGAATGGGTCTGGAAGCTTGCCTGGTTTGGCTACGTGTAACCATTCCCACTCGCTTGGCCCGCTTCACCTGGTTGGCCAAGTCTTCCCCCAGTAGCATGGGGATAGGATAATTGTCATAGACTGCAAAAGTCCACATTCCTGACCAGCCTTTGTACTGGACAGGCAGTTCAGCTGCAGGCAAGTCTACAGCTTGTGACATGAAGGGGTAAATTGTCACTTGGGCCTTTGGGTTGATGAATTTGGGGTCTATGAAGGATTGGTGGATAGCTGACACTTGTGCCCCCGTGTCTCTCCACGCCGTAACCTTCTTTCCACCCACTCTCAAATTTTCCCTTTGCTCCAAAGGTATTCAAGAGGCATCTGGGCCTGGGGATCTTTTGGGTGATGGTGGTGTAGTGAACTGCACTCGGATGGCGTTCTTTGGACAGTTGGCCTTGATATGTCCCAGTTCATTACACTTAAAGCATCTTCCATCTGATGGGTCACTGGGTCGAGGTGAGTTACTGGAGACTGGTGAAGTGGAAGAATAGGGCGTCTGTGGCTTTACTTGGGTTGTATGTGGGGTCTTTGGCTGTCCTCGATTGTAGGGTTTATGGTCGGTGTGCCCCCTGGGGTATTCGTTCCCCTTGACCATAGCTTTCTTGCTTTCTGCCACTTCCATCCATCTGGCTCCAATCTCCCCCGCCTCAGCAAGATTTTTGGGTTTTCCATCTTGTATGTACCGTGTTATGTCCTCAGGAACACCATCCAAGAACTGCTCCATTTGTATGAGGAGGTGCAGTTCTTCCAAGGTTTTAACATTGTGTCCTGCTATCCAGGCCTCATAATTTTTCCCAACGTAGTAGGCGTGTTTGGGAAATGACACATCTGGTTTCCACTTTTGGGTTCTGAAACGCCGACGGGCATGATCCGGGGTTATCCCCATTCTGTATCTGGCCTTGGTTTGAAAAAGTTTATAGTCGTTCATTTGCTGCTTAGGCATTTCAGCTGCCACCTCTGCTAAAGGTCCACTGAGCTGTGGCCTCAATTCTACCATGTACTGGTCTTGAGGGATGCTGTACCCAAGACAGGCTTTATCAAAATTTTCCAAGAAGGCCTCGGTGTCATCACCTGCCTTGTAGGTGGGAAATTTCCTGTGATGTGGAACCATAATTGGCGAAGGGTCGTTAGGATTGGCTGGCGCATGCAGCCCAGCTTGCGCTAAGTCCAGTTCATGTTCTCTGTTTTTTCTTCTTTTCACTTTTTGTTGTTTTTCCATTTCTTTTTGTTGTTTTTTCATTTCTCGGCAGTAGGCTACCTCTTCTTCTGCTTGTTTCATTTTGTGGGCCACCTCTTCTTCTTGTAGTTTTCTGTGGTGGGCTGCATTTTTGGCTTCTTCTTGTTTTTGTAGCCTTTCCATTTCTTGTTTGTGAGTTGCCTCATCTCTAGCCATCTGTGTTTTGAGCAGTTCTGTTTTTCCATTGCTTCGAGCTGTACTGCGTCTGGTTTTCGTGACATCCTGTTTTCTTGTGTTGGAGTGCCCTCCGGTGTTTGTTTTCTGAACTGCAGGTTCTCTGTTGCCTCCTGGGGTCTGCCTAGCAACAGTGCCTTTTTCCCTTTCTTCCTCTAGCTAATTTTTTCAATGTAAAGTAAACCAGAAAAACCACTTTATTTGCATGTATATAGTGCTGGTATTTGACTCCTAATGGGAGTGCTATTGTGTGACAAAAGACCCGTAACAGCTCCTTAATGGTTTCTTGCTTAATATGCAAGCCACAACTGCCAGAGAGAGCAGAAAAAACATCTCTCTGGTTCCCTTTTAAAACCAAACTGTTTCTCTCTGCTAAAAAGCCCTTAGCAGAGAAAAGAAAAATATAATATTCCTACTGGCTTCTATCTTTCCCACAACGCTGCACACCATATCATAAACCTAGTCCCAGATTTGAAAAAGTCTTGTTTCCTGATTGGTCCTCTGGTCAGGTGTTTCAGATTACTTCTTTCCAGGTGTAAGAGACATTAACCCTTAGCTATCTGTTTATGACACATGACTATTGGCTGCAAAGTTCCAATCACATGGAGGTATCCAGTACTGTAACATCAGCCAAAAATTAGAGAGAAGGTAGATACTGAAACTTCCTTGTTCTTCCTTAATACCTGAACAAGCTCCCTTTCTAATAGCCCCCTCCCGATACCATCTCTTTTCTCTGAGTACTTGTTGGGATACCATAGTCTACCTACTTCCTCAAAGTGGCACCTCTGTCATTACAGTATTAATCATATCAGTAACCTACATAAATTATTAGAATACTCAATATTTGCAGTATCACACAAAACTATTAAAAGATTACTAAGGTTGCAAAGACAAGCACTCAACTGTTAGGAAATGCCAGAATTAAGATTGTCTGTACAACCTTAACTTGGCCCTTTTGTTGTGTGTTCACGTTATGATGCAGTCTTTAATGACTTGATTATTTTTTCCAAACAACCCCTGCCATATGAACCCTGCCCTGACGATGAGTTAGGACTGTGTTGTGGAAAAAAAGCTGTTGTCTGTAAGACTCCTGGCTCATTTATTGTAGAAGTTGTAGCATGCGTACATAGTATAATGGGCAGGGGACTGTAGAGAGAGAGAGACACACACACACACACACACACACAGATAGAGACACAGACACGGTTAAGGCAGTCAAATGCTAGTGCAGAGAAGTGGATTCTCTCCCTCTGACAGATTTCAATCCACAAAGCCTCCACAGATTCTTCATGCAGTCACCCCCTCTCTAGCTCCTTTTCGCCCCCAAGGCTCACCCCTCCCTGGTTTCTTGTCCTAGACTCTTTACTCAGGCAGTCCTAGTCCCCACCCCAGCTCCTTGTCAGATCTCTCTCACCTTCCCACTCCTGGTAGTGTTCTCCCCCTACTGGTTTCCAATACCCTTGCTGAGCCAGATCCCAGATTCTCATCCCTGGCTCCCAGTCTTATAAATATCCTTGGCCACCCAGTCTCCCTTCATCCCCTCCACTCAGCTCCCAGTCTCCCCTGCAAAATCCCAGTCAGTTTCTCTCCTCCCTCCCAGTTTTCCCAGGCTCTGTGTCCCAATCTTCTCCTTGACTGCCTCCCCATCCAGCTCTTGTCCGCTGTGCATTTGAGTCAGGTAGGTCGCTGCTGGTGTGTGGATGAGGAAAGGGTGCTGGGTACTGACAGAGGAGGGATAGTCTTCCTGCTCTTAATTCTAGTGCCTGGCCCCAACTTGGCCTGAAGCAACTGGGAGCACCAATTACAGGGAAAGTCCAGCTTTGTCCCAGTAGTACTGGGTTAGAGCATGCGCCATCCCCACAGAGTGAGTATGTAGTCTGGTCACACATAGGACATGTTAGGGGCTGGAGGATGCTCAGTGCACATGTATTCTTTGGAGAGTTTAGCTGCTAAACTCTGCAAAGTTTGTGTGTGTGCGCATACTGAGATTTTTTTCAAAGGCATAACTTAAATCAAAATTTGGCAGATTTTCACAGAAACAGCAAGAGGCACATTCTTAACAGGAGGTCCACCTCCTTCCATCCTTGCTCCAAAACATGGTGGCACTAAAGCTTCTCAAAGAAAAATGTCAACATTACAAAACATTTTTCCTTAGCTTCATTCTTATAAATGGCTGAACTGTTTTGGCTGAAGCTTTCAAAATAAATAAATACTCAGCCTGAGACAGACACCCAGGATGGAAAAATTAGCCCAAGCAGTTAAAGTTTGGGAAATCCATAAGCAACTGAAGACATGGAAAGTGCTAGAGAATATTGATAAACAAAGAAAGTACAATTACAAGCTACAATTTTAGCACTAAGAGTAAAGTTATACACTGAGGTAAGAGAAAAGAACTACTAGCAGCTCTCAAAAATGGAGTTAGTGGACAAAAATAAGCCTTCAAAATTAAGAAATGTGACTAAAGCAAAAATTAGTCTTCGAAACTAACAATGTAAGGATTACTTGTGAATGTTATGCGGTTTTATAAATTTATCATATACTATTATTACTCATTTAATAGAGACTTTACTTATATCTATCCACTTGTGTTTATCATAGTATCAGACTTTTGTTGTAACTTTGACTTACTGGCTGGCTGAATTAATGTGTTACTTGTATCTTTAAGGTGCTAGTGGAGTTTACATGTTATTTGTATATCAGTATTGCATGCCAGCAGCAGCAAAGAATCCTGTGGCACCTTATAGACTAACAGACGTTTTGGAGCATGAGCTTTCATGGGTGAATACCCACTTCGTCAGATGCATGTAGTGGAAATTTCCAGAGGCAGGTGTGTGTGTGTATATGTATATATATATGCAGGCAAGCTAGAGATAATGAGGTAGTTCAATCAGGGAGGATGAGGCCCTGTTCTAGTAGTTGAGGTGTGAAAACCAAGGGCGGAGAAACTGGTTTTGGAATGGCTTGCCAATTAACAGTCTTTGTTCAATCCTGAGCTGATGGTGTCAAATTTGCAGATGAACTGAAGCTCAGCAGTTTCTCTTTGAAGTCTGGTCCTGAAGTTTTTTTGCTGCAGGATGGCCACCTTAAGGTCTGCTATAGTGTGGCCAGGGAGGTTGAAGTGTTCTCCTACAGGTTTTTAGTGTTGCCATTCCTAATATCTGATTTGTGTCTGTTTATCCTTTTCTGTAGTGACTGTCCAGTTTGGCCGATGTACATAGAGGGGCATTGCTGGCATGACGGCATATATTACATTGGTGGACGTGCAGATGAATGAGCCGGTGATGGTGTGGCTTATCTGGTTAGGTCCTGTGATGGTGTTGCTGGTTTAGATATGTGGGCAGAGTTGGCATTGAGGTTTGTTGCATGGATTGGTTCCTGAGCTAGAGTTACTATGGTGTGGTGTGCAGTTACTGGTGCGAATATGTTTCAGGTTGGCAGGTTGCCTGTGGGCGAGGACTGGCCTGCCACCCAAGGCCTGTGAAAGTATGGGATCATTGTCCAGGATGGGTTGTAGATCCCTGATGATGCACTGGAGAGATTTTAGCTGGAGACTGTATGTGATGGCCAGTGGAGTCCTGTTGGTTTCTTTCTTGGGTTTGTCTTGCAGTAGGAGGCTTCTGGGTACACGTCTGGCTCTGTTGATCTGTTTCCTTATTTCCTTGTGCGGGTATTGTAGTTTTGAGAATGCTTGTTGGAGATTTTGAAGGTGTTGGTCTCTGTCTGAGGGGTTAGAGCAGATGCGGTTGTACCTCAGTGCTTGGCTGTAGACAATGGATCATGTGATGTGCCTGGGATGGAAGCTGGAGGCATGAAAGTAGGCATAGTGATCGGTAGGTTTTTGGTATAGGGCGGTGGTAACGTGACCATCACTTATTTGCACCATGGTGTCTAGGAAGTGGACCTCCCGCGTAGGTTGGTCCAGGCTGAGGTTGATGGTGGGGTGGAAGCTGTTCAAATCGCGGTGGAATTTTTCCAGAGTCTCCTTCCCATGGGTCCAGATGATGATGATGTCATCAATGTAGCGTAGGTAGAGAAGGGGAGTGAGTGGACAAGAGCTGAGGAAGCGTTGTTCCAGGTCAGCCATAAATATTGGCATTGTGGGGCCACATGGGTGCCCATAGCGGTGCAACTGATCTGGAGATATATATTGTCATCAAATTTGAAATAGTTGTGTGTGAGGATAAAGGCACAGAGCTCAGCAGCCAGTTGTGCTGTGGCATCATCAGGGATACTGTTCCTGACAGCTTGTATTCCATCTGTGTATGGGATGTTTGTGTAGAGAGCCTCTACATCCATGGTGGCTAGGATGGTGTTTTCTGGAAGGTCACCAATGTATTGTAGTTTCCTCAGGAAATCAGTGGTGTCATGGAGATAGCGGGGAGTGCTGGTGGCATAGGGTCTGAGTAGAGAGTCCACATATCCAGACAGTCCTTCAGTGAGAGTGCCAATGCCCGAGATGATGGGGTGTCCAGGATTTCCGGTTTTGTGGATCTTGGGTAGTAAGTAGAATAACCCTGGTTGGGGCTCTAAGGGTATGTTGATTTGTTCTGGTGTTAGTGTAGGGAGTGTCCTGAGTAGATGTTGCAGTTTCTTAGTGTATTCCTCAGTGGGATCTGAGGGAAGTGGCCTGTAGAATTTGGTGTTGGAGAGTTGTCTGGCAGCCTCCTTTTGGTAGTCATTGCTATCAAACATTTAACTGTTTGTGCCTAGAACTTTTTATATGGGTAACTTTTTTGTTAAATCTAAATAAATACATAATAAGTTATCAAATTCAGAGGGTTGTCATACATTCTAGTGCTCCTCTACAATGTATGCACATATGCCTCGTGCAACCTCAACTGTCAGCAACTTCCATCATAACACCTGTCTTTTTATAGTGTTTTAAAGTGATTTTCATTACTGTTGCCACAGGACTTATGAAATATGCTTAAGTATTCAGTATGATGATTTAACCCATAGTCCCTGTCACTTTCTAGAACACCATTCAAAGCTTCATTGAGCTGCCTTATGTGCTTGTGTAGGGTAGGATGATTACTTAATCCCCCCATATTGGATGGGGGGGCAGTCCCCTCCACTACTCTCTGTACCAAGAGTGCTGGAACAATTTTTATAGTGGGGATGCTGAGAGTCATTTAACCAAACTGTAAACCTTGTATATGATAGAAACCACTTCAAACCATGGGGTGCCAGCTGCACCTCCAGTTCTAGCAACAATGTTCTGTACCAAGGTTAACTACCTTCTAGTTGCACACTCATGTAAGGGGGAAACTTCACAGGCAGGGGCAGCTTCAGACCCCAGCATGCCAAGCGCGTGCTTGGGGCAGCGTGCTGCAGGGGGCGCTCTGCCGGTCGCCGGGAGGGTGGCAGGCAGATCCAGTGGACCTCCCGTGCCTGCGGAGGGTCCAGTGGAGCCGCGGGACCAGCAGACCCTCCGCAGGCATGCCTGCGGGAGGTCTACCAGAGCTGCGGGACAGGCAACTGGCAGAGCTCCTCCTGTGGCATGCTGCCCTGCTTGGGGTGCTGAAATGTCTGGAGCCACCCCTGTTCACAGGCACGCTTCCTCTGTTAGCCCCTCTTGCAGGCTCCTTACAAGTTCCACACAGTCTAATTTGTGGCTAACAGTGCCTCCATCTAGGACTAGTTTAACAGAAATGGTTCAAACAGAGTCCCAACAAACATAACACAAGTTCATACTCAGACCTGGTTCTTCTGCCACACAGAGCTTTTCTTCTGTCCCAGTCTGCTTCACCCAAAATTGCCAGTCTCAGCCTTTCCTGATTGGAGTTCAGTTCTGAGCTCTAATTTACATACACCCTCCAACCTGGGATGCAGACTGTGGACTAGGCTTAATAGGCTGCCGACTGGAACAGCCAGAGTGGTTGCAACAATGCAGAAATTTGGCTCAGTCCAATCTTCACAATGTGACTGTAGGGCAGCAATGTGGATGGTCAAGCATGTGGTGGAGGGAGGGCACAATTAGATGGGTGGGTGGACTGCAATACCTTGCTATCCTTGATGATGTGGCAGTTAAATTGCTGAACAATCTATATAAACTTGTGACTCACAAGCTGTCTCTAATCAGGGTTTGTGTTAACTCTGAAATCTTGCTGTAAAAAATGTGATTGTAATTGTAATCATATTCTTTGTATTGTAATGCATATGCACTAGGGAACATAATTATGCTGTGACAATAGTTCTTGATGGTCAAACCAGGGCTCTCTGGATCTAAAAATGTGAGCCTCTCCTGCTAGAGCTGAAGGACCAGCTCTGCTAGTTTGGAGACAGTAGCTGATTCCTAACTTCTAAATGTTATCTAGCTACTAGAGGTGGACAAAAAACCCAAACAAACCCACCCTATTTGCATAGCATTCTTAGCTTTTGCATCTCTAGACTTCTAATTGCTTAGCTGAGCAAACTGAATACTGCCCTAATACAGTTTATGCATGTACTATGTAAACCTAAAACAGTATTACATTGTTCTCTATATTGCTTTAATACATAACATAGGCTAAATTTTCAAAGAAGAGTCCAGTGAGTGCAATTACAAATGTATGCAAGTATATATTCCTGCATTGGTGCATACAGGCTGACATTGGAGGCAAAAATTGGAAATTGTGTATGCAAATGAGTAGTTAGCTACACAGTTACCTAATTTGTCCATGCATATATCAAGTTGTATGGGTGCAAAAGATGCAACAGCATTTTTTAAAACAAATTTTTCCTGAGAAGCTTATGGATGTGATGTAATAGATATACAATGGAATCCATTACAGCGTCCTTTAAAAAAAAATTGCTTCTGTATGATACAGTATGGTTAAGCCAGTGATGCTGGGGAAATCAGAAGTTAATTTTTTTACTTCATCTGACAAATATTGTTAATGCACAGATTAATAATTGTACTTAATTTCCTTGTTTCAATTGAAGCCCCTTTTCCTCCCCACAAACATGGAGGATGGTTGAATACAGTGCTGTCCTTAGGCATAGGTAGCATATGCAGCTGTTTGGGGCACCACTGGGTCTTAGTGTCCGCCCTTCTACCTTTTCCTATCCCTGTTCTGACCCTTCCTGTAGGCTCCCACAGCTGGCTGCTGCAGCCTGGTGACTCTTACTCCAGAGGGAATCTAGTAACATAAAAGTGAAAAGCCTTCCAGACCTATTAGCACAATACTGAAACGGTTAAAGAGCCATTCAAGTGCTAATGAAGCCATTTAACAGGCATTTGCCAACCTCCAGGTATATACTGTAGTTTCTGAATTTACTGACAAAACAGTTGTACATTAGTGTAATATTTATTCAGAACATGTTAGTCGGCAGGACCTTAGTTTAAAATTTGCTTTAAAAATATTTAATTGAGCTGGTGAAGACTATAAAAAAAAATCACATCTATGCAAGGATTTTTTTCAGAGATTTTTAGATGCATAATCTTTAGCCTTAAATGCTTGGATCTTCAGACCTAGTTTTTAAAGTAAATCCTTCAAAAAGACCACCCTTATCTAAAATACACATTTTAATTACTATAGTAAAAAAATTTGCTTCCAAGGTCTTCCTGTCCATCCTTTTCTCCCTTCACTCCCCGATCCCCTGGTGGAGAGCCCTTAAAGGGACAACACCCCTTTCCTTCCAGACAGAAGTAAAGAAAGCTGGATAAAGGGTTTTCCTACCTGATGAAGTAGTTTTAAGAGAACCTTCCAGCAAAATCAGTACCTAGCAAGATATAAAATCCTTTATTATGCCTAAAAATCTTTGGAAACATTTTTTAAAGTTGGTGAAATTTCATAAATATGTCTAAACCTCTGATTAATTTAAATCAATGTCTTCATTTCAGTGAGTTAAATATGTAGCAGTCTGAAATAATTACTTTATGAAGGCTTAAGAGTACATTTAAAATATAAAATCAACTTAGAAATACTGATTAAGAAAATGTAGAAACAGAAGAGCTGCATCATGTATTCCATGAAATTTAATGTATTCAGCAAGACAGCTGACTCACCCTTACTACATAGTTTTTGCAAATAAATCTGACAAATTTCAGGGCATATCAAAACCCGTGACTGACATTTTTTATTCCCAAGTTTAGTGCTTTTAATTAGGTACCTTCTGCATGTCCAGTCTTCATCCATCTAGCATGCAGTGGAAAACATGCTCCATTTTCTTTAGAAAGAAACTGCAGAAGAGTGTTTTTAAAATGTCATTTGCTTCATTTGTGTTCAGGGATTTGGCTATAAGGGAGTGAGCAGGGTGGGGGAGGGAAGAGAAGAGGGAGACAGTGGGGAAAAGGGCAGGGCCTAAGGTGGAGCAGGAGTGGAGTATGGTTGGGGCCACAGGCAGAAGAGGTGGGCTGGGGAAAAGACGGTTACTCACCTTTGTAACTGTTGTTCTTCGAGATGTGTTGCTCACATCCATTCCAGTTAGGTGTGCGCGCCGCGCGTGCACGTTCGTCGGAAACTTTTTACCCTAGCAACTCCAGTGGGCCGGCAGGTCGCCCCCTGGAGTGGCGCCGCCATGGCGCCCAATATATATCCCTGCCGGCCCGCCCGCTCCTCAGTTCCTTCTTGCCGGCTACTCCGACAGTGGGGAAGGAGGGCGGGTGTGGAATGGATGTGAGCAACACATCTCGAAGAACAACAGTTACAAAGGTGAGTAACCGTCTTTTCTTCTTCGAGTGATTGCTCACATCCATTCCAGTTAGGTGACTCCCAAGCCATACCTAGGCGGTGGGGTCGGAGTGAGAAGTCGCGGCATGGAGCACTGCAGTTCCGAAGGCCGCATCCTCTCTCGACTGCTGTACCAGGGCGTAGTGGGAAGCAAAGGTGTGGACCGATGACCAGGTCGCTGCCCGACAGATTTCCTGGATGGGCACACGGGCCAGGAAAGCCAGCGACGACGCCTGCGCCCTGGTAGAATGCGCAGTCACACGGCCCGTAGGGACATGGGCCAAGTCATAACAGGTCCTGATACAGGACGTAACCCATGAGGATAACCTCTGGGAGGAGATAGGAAGCCCTTTCATACGGTCCGCTACCGCCACGAAAAGCTGGGGGGATTTGCGGAAGGGTTTGGTCCTCTCTATGTAGAACGCGAGAGCTCTACGGACATCCAGCGAGTGGAGCTGCTGCTCCCTGCCTGAGGAGTGAGGTTTTGGGAAAAAAACCGGGAGGAAAATCTCTTGGTTGACGTGGAAGGCTGAGACCACCTTGGGTAGAAAGGCAGGGTGCGGTCTAAGCTGCACCTTGTCTTTGTGGAAGACCGTATATGGGGGGTCCACCACAAGGGCTCGGAGTTCCGACACCCGTCTAGCTGAGGTGATGGCTACTAAAAAGGCAGCCTTCCAAGAGAGGTAAAGCAGGGAGCAAGTAGCTAACGGCTCAAAGGGGGGCCCCATGAGTCGGGACAACACCAGGTTAAGATCCCAGGTTGGAGCAGGGGGACGGACGTTAGGGAATAACCGTTCCAGCCCTTTAAGAAATCTCGACACCGTCGGGTGAGAAAAGACGGAGCGACCGTCCGCACCCGGGTGAAAGGTGGAGATAGCTGCCAGATGGACTCGCAACGACGATAAGGCCAGACCATGTTCTTTGAGGGACCAAACATAATCTAAGATTTTGGATACCGAAACTTCCATAGGGCGGAGATTTCTCTCTACGCACCAACAGGAGAAGCGTTTCCATTTTGCCGAATATGTGGCTCTTGTGGATGGTTTCCTGCTGCTCAAGAGCACCTCTCTCACAGGCGTGGAGCAGCGCAGCTCGGAACCAGTTAGCCACGCAGGAGCCACGCCGCTAGGTGCAGCGACTGCAGGTCTGGGTGACAGAGGGACCCGTGGTCCTGGGTAATCAGGTCCGGATGAAGGGGCAGGGGAACTGGGTCGGCTACGGCCAAGTCTAGCAGCATGGTGTACCAGTGCTGTCTGGGCCATGCCGGGGCCACCATGATCACACGAGCCCTGTCTCTGCGCACCTTCAGGAGGACCTTGTGAACCAGAGGGAACGGAGGAAACGCATAGTACAGGTGGGTCGACCACTGGATGAGGAAGGCATCCGCTATCGACCCCGGCTCCCTGCCCTGAAAGGAGCAGAACGCTTGGCACTTCCTGTTCCCCTTGGACGCAAAGAGGTCCACCCGGGGATAACCCCACCTCCGGAAAATGGAGAGAGCGACGTCCGGTCGAAGGGACCACTCGTGTGACAGGAAGGATCTGCTCAATCGATCCGCCAGCGTGTTCCGTACTCCGGGAAGGAAGGAAGCCCTGAGGTGAATGGAGTGGGCTACGCAAAAGTCCCAGAGTCGTATCGCCTCGAGGCACAGGGAGGAGGACCTGGTGCCGCCCTGCTTGTTGATATAATACATGGTCGTCGTGTTGTCCGTGAACACGGCTACACAACGACCCTGAAGCTGATGACAAAACGTTTGGCAAGCAAGGCGGACCGCTCTCAACTCCCTCATGTTGATATGTAGCCCCACCTCCTCCTGGGACCATAGGCCCTGCGTCCGCAGGGTCCCTAGGTGGGCCCCCCAGCCTAGATCTGAGGCATCCGTTGTCAGGGATACCGAGGGCTGAGACGGGTGAAAGGGAAGACCCGCACACAATACGGACTGGTCCACCCACCAGCCGAGGGAATCTAAGACCTTCTGGGGGACTGTGATCAACATGTCTAGCGGTTGCCTTGGCCTGTAATGACTGATAAGCCACAGCTGGAGAGACCTCATGCGGAGCCGAGCGTAGTCGGTCACAAAAGTGCACGCCGCCATGTGGCCTAACAGGGTTAGACATGTCCTCACTGACGTCAACGGGGCTGACCGCAAGCGTTGAACGATCGCCGCCATGGTCTGGAACCGCTGCCGAGGCAGCGAGGCCCTGCCCACAGTGGCGTCCAGGACGGCCCCGATAAATTCCACCTTCTGAGTGGGCCTCAGGGTGGACTTGTCTGTGTTTATCAAGAGGCCCAGACTCGCAAACATGCCGGTGATCACGCGGACATGGCTGTACACCTGCTGTTCCGACGTGCCCCGAATCAACCAATCGTCCAGATAAGGGAACACGTGGACACGGTTGCGCCGAAGATGCGCCACGACAACTGCCATGCATTTTGTAAACACCCTCGGGGCCGTGGACAGGCCAAACGGGAGGACCGCAAATTGATAATGACGAGCCCCCACAACGAAGCGGAGGAAGCGTCTGTGGCGTGGCCAAATGGCAACGTGGAAATACGCGTCCTGCATGTCGAGGGCGGCGTACCAGTCTCCCGGATCCAGGGATGGAATAATGGTCCCCAGGGATACCATGCGGAACTTCAACTTCACGAGGTATTTGTTGAGCTCTCGCAGGTCGAGGATAGGCCTGAGGCCCCCCTTGGCCTTGGGGATCAGAAAATAGCGGGAATAAAACCCCTTGCCTTTCTCGTTTTCGGGAACCGCCTCTATAGCTCCTTTGCTGAGGAGCGTCTGCACCTCCTGCCGAAGGAATTGCTCGTGAGAGGGGTCCCTGAAGAGGGACGAGGAAGGAGGGCGGGAAGGAGGGAACGAAACAAACTGCAGGCGGTACCCCGTCTGCACCACGCTCAAGACCCAGCGGTCCGATGTTATTTGGGACCACGCCGGGAGGAAAAACGAAAGGCGGTTGGAAAACGGAGGGGAAGGATCCGTAGGGGAAACTGTTACTGCGCCCTCGAGCGCACCTTCAAAATGAAGGCTTAGGACCAGGCGGGGGTTTTGAGGAGCCTTGGTTCTGCCCCCCTTGGTTCCCCGACTGCCTGCGCCTCCCGTTCCTGCCGCGGCGCCTGTAAGGGTCCTGCCGCTGGCGGAACTGGGAAAACGGCCGACGGTGCTGCTGTTGTTGCGGCCTAAAGGGTCTACGCTGTGTCACGGGGGTGTGCATCCCGAGGGACCGCGCAATGACCCGGTTGTCCTTTAAACTCTTAAGTCTGGGGTCTGTCTTATCGGAAAACAGGCCCTGACCTTCGAAAGGAAGGTCCTGTATCGTGTGCTGGAGCTCTGGCGGAAGGCCGGAAACCTGCAGCCAGGAGATGCGACGCATCGTAACTCCTGACGCGAGGGTACGGGCAGCCGAGTCCGCAGCGTCCAAGGAGGCTTGTAAGGCCGTGCGCGCGACCTTCTTGCCTTCGTCCAGGATGGCCGCAAACTCTTGGCGAGCATCCTGTGGCAGCAGCTCCTTAAATTTGTCCACTGCCACCCAGGAGTTAAAGGCGTATCTGCTCAGCAGGGCCTGTTGGTTAGAGACCCTGAGCTGCAGCGCCCCAGCCGAATACACCTTACGGCCAAGGAGGTCCATCCGCCTGGCTTCTCTGGATTTGGGGGCCGGAGCCTCCTGGCCATGACGCTCCCTATCGTTCACCGATTGCACTACCAGTGAACCGGGAGTCGGGTGAACATGTAAATATTCGTACCCCTTAGAAGGGGCCATGTACTTCCTCTCTACTCCTTTCGCTGTCGGAGGGATGGAGGCCGGGGACTGCCAGATAGTATTGGCATTGGCCTGAATGGTCCGTATAAACGGCAGGGCGACCCTGGTGGGAGCATCGGAAGAGAGGATGGTGACAATTGGGTCCTCTATCTCAGAGACCTCCTCTGCCTGCAGACTCAGGTTTTGAGCCAATCGCCTGAGGAGGTCCTGGTGCGCCCTGAGATCCAGCGGGGGGGGACTGTTGGAGGAGGTACCCGCCACCGCCTCATCCGGGGAGGAGGATGATGAGACCCCAGGCACAATAGTGTCCAACTGAGGGTCTTCCTCAGCCCTCGCCTCTGTCTCCGGAGCCGCAGCGGAGTCCTGCTGTTTGGACCCTTCGTCCCCTTCCGGGGAGGGAGGGGGGCGAGACAAAGAGGCTTCAGGGGCCCTACGCTCCGCAGTCGCCGGCCTAGCAGGGAGCTGCTGGGGGCCCTGGGCCTGATGGTACGCCCAGGGTGTCCAGAATCCCCACTGTGGGGGGCCTTGGTCCTGCAGCGGCGGATCAGCAAACAGCGCCGCCTGCCGGTCGGTGCCCAGCGCATAGCCGCTGTCCGTCTGGGAGGACACGGACGGCTGCCTCGAGGGCCACGGCGGGGCCGACCCTGGATGGTACGGGTCTGCGCGGGCCGGCACGGAGGATCGTCTCGGTGCCGGGGACCGGTGCTGGGAGTCATAACGGTGCCGGGATCGGGACCGGGACCGGGATCTGTCACGGTGCCGGGCGCTGCTTCGGGACCGGGATCTGTCACGGTGCCGGGCGCCGCTTCGGTACCGGGCGCCGCTTCGGTGCCGGGACCTACTACCAGCTTGGTGCCGGGAGATCGACTGGGACCGGGACCTGCCACCAGCTCGGTGCCGGGAGGTCGAGCGAGATCGGGACCGGGACCGGGACCTGCCACCAGCTCGGTGCCGGGAGGTCGACCGGTGCGGCGAGTAGCGTCGGGACCTGCTCCTGGAGTCGCGGTGCCGGTGTCGACTGGAGCCTGACCGCGACCGTCTCGATGCCGACCGGTGCCGCGAGTGCGACCGGTACCGCTGAGGGGAGCGGTGCCGGGACTGCGAGCGGCGTCGGGATCTGGAGCGCCCAAGACGTCGGGGCCTGGATGGCGAACGACTGTCCGTGGGCGGTGCCGACATCATGGGCTTGCCTCTGGATGTGACCCGCACCGGAGGAACCGGGGGTGGCAGCCGAGTAGGCTCCGTCAGGGCAATAAGGTCCCGAGCCGAGGCGAAGGTCTCCGGTGTGGATGGGACCATTATCTCAACCCCAGATCTCATGGGGGAGCTCGGCGGCACCGGACTCAACGGACCCGCCGGGCCCGGAGTCAACGGTGCTGACGGTGCCGGCGGCGCCGCGGCCGATGTCGAGGCCGGGCGTTCAAGCCGGGTCTGCCTGGCCGGAGTATTAGACTTCGACGGCCTAGGCTCTGATTCCGGTGCCGGAGAAGGTCGGTGCCGAGGAGTCTTCTCGGTGCCGGAGCGATCCGGTGCCGGTGCCGAAACCACGGTCTGCGAAGTCGACGGGTCAAGTGCCGCCTCCATTAGGAGAGTTCGGAGCCTCTGATCCCTCTCCTTTTTTGTCCTCGGCTTAAAAGCCTTACAGATGCGGCACTTGTCAGATCTGTGCGATTCCCCGAGGCACTTCAGGCACGCTTCGTGGGGATCGCTGGTAGGCATGGGCTTCTTGCAGGCCGCACACTGCTTGAAGCCTGGCGAAACAGGCATGAGCCTGGCGCCCGGTGCCGGGAAGGGCTAAGCCCCCGGCAAGAAACTACTTAACAGCTATTTACTAAACTATCTACTTAACAATACTAATTAACAACTATATAGAACTAGAGATAAGCGATAAACAAGCGATAGAAACTAGGAGAGCTAGGGACGTGGAGGACAGCTATGCCGCGCTCCACAGTTCCAACGACCGACACGGCGGTAAGAAGGAACTGAGGAGCGGGCGGGCCGGCAGGGATATATATTGGGCGCCATGGCGGCGCCACTCCAGGGGGCGACCTGCCGGCCCACTGGAGTTGCTAGGGTAAAAAGTTTCCGACGAACGTGCACGCGCGGCGCGCACACCTAACTGGAATGGATGTGAGCAATCACTCGAAGAAGAAGCTAGCTTTCCCAAGCAGCAGCTTCACCCACTGCCCATGAAAGTGGGTAAGAGCTCCAGCACATCTAGCTCCTGTACACCCAGTGCATGCTCCTTAGGCAGGGGCCGTATTCACAGAACTGACTGTGCCAGCGCTGTTCATTCTGCGTGTCAGGGACTCTAACCCCGACGGCAAAGTTCGTTGTCTGACCGCGAGAGAGACAGGCAACACCAGCAAGGTCCGATCAAAAGCTCTTTATTGACAAGTGCACGCATCAATAGAGAGCAGCTCGTCTCCAGAGAGAACCAGCCCCCTCTTACATCTTAGTATAAGCCTATATAGACAGTTCCGTCGCGTCATAAATTATTCACTGGAGCAACCCACCCCCTTCTTTTAACAACTAGAAACTAGACACCTTTAGTATACATGCATGCCTAAAGTTAGAAATGTAGGGGAGTTAAAAACAAACAAAGAACAAAACCAGGGAGTGAAAACAAGGAGGCTGGGAAACTAGGGCTCTTATCAGTTCTTCGAAGGAGCTGCCCGAACACAGCACATCTGGTACTATGCCAGGAATGCAGCTTCTCTTTTATCTCACTTTTTCCCAGCGCTTGTGAGACATGCTGCTGCTTCTCAGTGTTTTCCACTCAGGGATTACCCACAAACCTCTGTTAGCCTGACTTTGGTCAGGTTGGCATACCTGGTTTTGTCTGCTATATCTTTATTCAGGCCTAACAATCCCCCCTTTGTCCCTAGAGGACCATAATGGGACTCTTGGGACACATATTTATTTAACAATTGTACGCGGGAGGCTAGTAAACCATGACCCAAGGTCTGAGTGGAGGTCCTTAAAACTAAAAGTGTGATCAAGAGATATAGCATGGAAAACAACAGCAACATTCTTAATAGCTTGTAAATCCTTGTCAATTAAGCCAGAGTGATTAACAGAAAAGCAACATTTTTCCCCGATGCGAGCACAAGCTTCTCCCTAATTTAGCATTCATGGCATTTAGCACACGTTTATTTTGCAAAGTTACTTTTGCTACTTCATCAGTCTTTCGTTGCAACTTTTGGAAAGCGTCTATTAATGCATTAGCTGTTTTTTTTAAGCTCTGCAGAAATATTTACAACTGCTCTCTTGAGCTTAGCCACCCACAATCCAGGAATGAGTGCACGGACAAAAGAGTGGAATTCTGTTTGTCTGACAACTAAGGGATTGGGGCACTGACTATAAATCAATCAGTTAGGTATACCAAGTGGTCCAATTTCCCAGATGTTTCGGTGAATAATCCAGTTTCATGTGCATCCTCCCCATGGACCCGTCAGGATTCGGTATGTGGAAGCCCACACCCCCCGGTCCAAATGCTTGGAAGGAGCACTGTAAATGTTTACACTTCCACCCAGAAAGTTTTTAGTATATTTTTATGACCACAGATCAGATGGTACTTCTGATGTTTCTGTAAGGGCAGTGGGCCAAGTCTGGTACTCAAGATCACTCCGAATGGCCATTAGCTGGTCATTCAGGAAATTTTGAATCTCCAAACATACTAGATCCCACTGCAATGCCTTCCCAGCCTCAGTGATATTTAATACCATCTTTCCTTGGTGTAGTACTATATTACATTTGTTATTTAACTATTTTAGGTACTTTTAAAAGGCATTGACATTAATAGCATAGGAGGGGGTTACATTATTAGTCACCGGAATGGTTTCAATACAGGTAAAATTTCCAGTGGCAGAACAAACTCTTCGGGTACTTGTTATTTAAAATCCAATACATGCTGAAGAATTTATCCAGAACACAGGGCACAGCCTGTAGAATAAACCCCAAAATCCAATCAATACCACATTCCCAAGCATGGGTCCCACAAATTTTTTCTGCCAGTGTACAATTCTTTGTTTCTTCACCAGGGTCAGTTCTTAATGTCCTTTCTAGTCAGGAGTTCCTGGACTTTGGCAATTTCAGTGGAGTGAGTGTTTCTTCTTCTTTCCCAAAACAGTCGTGGTGCAGCATCATATAGGGCAGAGGTTACTAGCACATAACCCTGTAATGGCTTTGCTTTTTGTAGAAAAATTCAAAGGCACAATAGATCTGTCAGTGGATAAGGGAGAGGTTACTAGCACGTCACTTTGTACTTTTTCCCTACTGTCCAGAAGACACAGTGGAGCTAGAAGGAGAAATAGGCTAATCATCAGTAGGAGAATTCTCCCGAGTTGGAGGGGTCTTTTTTGCAGTGAGAATCATGGGTCCAAACAGTCAGTCTTTGGCACTTCACAGCGGTGTTGGTAGTCATCAGGACTTAAGGGCCTTTCCAGCATGGAGCCAAGGCAGTCTTTCGTTGGTGGACCTTTACATCAATCCCGTCTCCTGGTTGTAAGGAGTGGCAGGGCTGCTAGGGTCTTTGGGTAGTGATTCCTTACCTGTGAGAAAAGAAACTTAACACATTTCATTAGTGCCTGGCAGTGTTTTTCAGATCTCATAGCTGCATGGGCAAATTGAAGCTCTCCTTTTCCTGGTTGTTAACCAAGTCTAAACTGTGAGCAGTGTCCTTGAATGGAGTCAGTGTCTTATCTATAGCCTGAGCTTGCTATTTTATTTTATTTTATTTTTTCAGTTAATTCATTCTGTTCTTTGTCCTTTTTTTCTTTTTGGCTTCTTTTAACCTGCAAAGGAAACTTTCACTTTTTACTTATACACCTTTTTTCCAACAATGAACACCTACACATTTTTATTATACAGTACATTAGTCTTATTATTTAATGTATGCCACATATACCCTTTCACTAAAATAACTTTATTACAGAACTTTGGAGCAACAGGCCAGGACAAGCACACCCACTTTGAGGAGTTCACTTAATACAACCTGTACTCCAATAGTTTCCCACCATCCCCAGCCCTCTGGCTAGAAATCTGAGGTAGCCAGAAGGATCCCATGTTCAATATGGGGAGTGGGTTAACTTTTCATGTCTTTGCTTTCAAAGACTGTTGGTATGCAAATTTTAACAACAATTTTTGCAATTAACAATTTGGCCAATGAAGTTTCTTTTTCTTACTTAAGGAAATGCATTAGACTTTAATATATCACATTGTCCTGATTTATTTAAACACTTTGTATTCCAAGTTGAACAAAACAAGTATGTGCATTTAATTTAACCTTTTTTTTTTGCCTGATTCCAAACCAGACCATCCCATGAAAACACTAAACACAACAATTCCAGCCACAAGACAAACACCACAAGACAGAACATAGAACACAAAACATAATTCCTATTGTGCCAGTAAATACATGGTACGTTGAATGCTGTTCAGCTGGCATCAGTTTTCTCTGATTATCTGAAAGACAAAAAAAAACAGAGGTCTACCCCTTCTGGGCAGTCAATCATTGTTTAAAATAGACAATACCTTTGTTGATTTCAGGAAAAACAGAGGATTTATCCCATATTTTATGTGTTTCATAGGCAGCCCAGGTTTCAATGGCTCCTACCTTATCAGTTAGATAATTTGCATTAATACAGATGCTTTCTGGCTTGCTTTTTACTTTTAACTGTTGCTTTCAAACACTGAAAGAAAACATCACTACTTATAGTGCCCTTACAGCCTAATAAAATTTCAATTACATAGCACTATATACATTCTTCAGCTAATTTAACTAAATTCTAAATGATTGCAATTAACAATTTCTTTGCCTCAATTTATTTACAAACATTTCAAAGACACCAAGAACTTTCCTCTTTAGCATTTTTACAAAAGTTCAACTGCTGTTTTCTTCAGCAGCTACAGAGTTAACTTCTTACTCTCCCTTAAATCACTTGCTTGTCTCCCAACAGCCACTTTTATTAACTCAAATCACCATTCCAAGTAAGTCCTGGGTATTTGAAATCCCCATGCTTACACTTACTTACTCCTTCCTTCCACTACACCCTTAAAGTTTTCCAACCTGTTTTCCAATCTCTCTGTCTGTTGCCTGCCCGCCTGGGCCCGATCTTGCTTTTCTCACTGAACCGTTCCTTCCATAGGCACCAACTTGTTCCACTACCAGTTTAGCTAGGAGGGTGGGCTTCTCAACTAGCCCCCACCCCTCCTGGTCTCTTCCCTTAAACTTTCTCACTCACAAGACTACCCGAGTCCTCCTTCATGAGGCTTGCCACCTGGACGAAGACACATGGCCCATTGGGCAAAGGCCATTTACTTAACATATAAGTTAAAGGACTATTCTTAGAGGGTTTACCCAGAGACTCATTCATCTGTTTGACACTTAAACAGAAAAGAGAATTACACAGAGAGCAGAGGGAATTACAGTCTAAGCCAGATTTTCCCACTTCTATACACTGACCGCTACAGGGGACGGGACAGAAGGATCTCAATTCCACCTCAGAGCTCTTTCGCACACATGGCTTCCACTCCGAGGAATTATGAACGAGAGGTTCAGTTCAGCCCACACTCCTAACACCCAAATGAACAGAGCAAAAAAACCCAACAGTAACTGGTTAAATAGAACAGAACCAGAACCAGATAGTGTTTCCTTATCCTATTAGGACTCACTTTTACTCATGCAGTTCTCAGCATATAACACCAACAGTACCAAGCAAAACAAACACAAAATAACAAGGGTAAAACAAATAGATGGTGTAAATTCTGCAGGGCTCCCCTCTTCTTAATTGCTCACCAAACTGTGACAAATTTCTGTTACCAATCTATCCCTCATGTCAGGTGATCAGGCTGACACTACAGGATCGTTGGGGAAAGATAAAGAAAACACACCATATAACTGAATTTTAAAGCTTCATTAATAAAATAATAAAACAACAACGGAGAGTGTTGGGAACACTCCCACATCACTCAGGAAAATATTAATGCCCCAAGCCCGAAGCTCCTTTCATACTCACACACGTACGTTCAGACTGGCCACTTCTGTGTATAATGTTCAGAGGAGGGGGAGAGGTGGAAGGGAGATTATCCTGTTTACAGCTCATCCAGAATTTCCAACATGCTTCTGCTCTTGGGAGGGCTGTTCTTTTACACTCTGGAATCTCCTGCGGCGTCTCTTTCAGAGATTCCAGTCCAGGTCGGCTGCCTGTGGCTTCTTTGGTGTCACCAAGCCACACCGACTCCAGGGTCACAAAGGCACACTGTTGGATCTTACTGGACAGTTAAGCTTTGCAAATGTAATTTCAGTTCTGTAACTTGTATTTCCTTTGCTTCGCCTCTGTCTATATTTTTTCCTTCACAGCCAGCTGGGGCCGAAAGCAGCCCCTCCCTGCACCAAGCACAGTCCGCGCCGATTCCTGACCCTGAACGCAGAGCAACCCCCTCCTTCCATCCCGGGACCAAGATGATTTTTAAATTAACCCGTTCCTTATGTCTTTTTCTTTCTTTTTCTCTTTCCCATTAAACATTCTAGTAGCAATGCTAACTACTTTAGACAAACTTTTCCCTTGCGTACCATCTGGATGCTCTCTAAATCTCTTTGCAATATCCTTTGCACATTGTGACATGAAAACCATTTTAACCATCTCCTTTCCATGATCAGTTTCAGGATTTAAATTCCCATGCTTTTTAACTTCACAAATCAGTTGAGCACAAAAGTCAGAGAGGTGCTTATCTGGATGCTGAACACAAGCAGTCACCTTGCTCCAATTTGGAGTAGCCTCCCCTGCATCTCTAATACCATTCAAAACAGCTTTTAAAAATCCATCCAACTTTGTCTTTTGAGCTGGATTATTGGGATTCCAGTTAGGGTCAGTAATTAGCCAAGGTGCATTCAAATGAGCTGCAGATTTTTCTTTTACTTTTTGTCTTTCATCTTTTGTCATGAGAGTATCTAATAACTGATTTACATTTGCCCAAGTGGGCACATGAGTGAAAGATTGTGCAGAACATTCTTTCCACTGCCTCAGGATTGTCTCATAAGTGAGGCATAGTGCACTGCCAGTTAAACAAATTTGAAGTTGCAAACAGGATATGGGTAAAACCATCTCATGTTCCCCAGCAACCAGTAGAACCAGATAAGTTCTCAACGAGGCTTTCATATCAGGGGTGTCTCAGAAACATTCTCCCTCATGGAGTTAAGTAACCTAGTGGGGGTCCACAAGGGCAAGGACGAGGGCTGCTGTAATATTGGGGGTGTTTGAAAAGCAGTCCCTGACCAAGTTTGCAAAAGGCTGGCTGGAGGCTGCACAGAGGGGGTGAGGCTGCCTGATTCTTCTGAAGATGAGGGACCATCACTCTGAGCTCCCCCTTGATTCTCCTCTGTCCCTGAACTGTCCCTAACCTGCTTTTGAATCTTTGCACTCCATCAGGCAGGGAAAAACAGGAACAAAATTGTCCTCCTCCCGGTGCGGCTCTGGGGCATATGGTGGGGGATTTTTTTTTTTTTTTTTACAAGAGCTCTCCATACAAACAGCTTCAAAAGCTATCCATCCCTCCATGGGTTCATAATTATACCATACAAACAAGTAATCCATTTGTCCCGGCCTAAGATCAACCAAAATATCCCTTAAGGAGTTCATCCTATCTGTGGAAAAGGTTTCACCCTCCGGTCAGTCTCTAGTCGGGGACAAATGAAAGGTAAATGATGGCCATTGGATCCAACACAGATTTCTCATCTTAAATTTAATTAGACCAGCTGTCTCAGAAATCTCTTTCCAATCTCTAAGTATCAGAGACAACGGGGCGTCCCCCGGGCACTTATTGCCAACTTGTCCCATTTTAATGAAGGGACTCTAACCCCTCTTTCCCGGGTCGAGGTAAAGGGACTCTAACCCCCACCTCCCCGCGTCGAGCACTCGCTTACCTCTCCAGGGACTTGAACACCTGGACTGGGACTCAAACCCAGACAACTTGGATCCTGCACAAACCTGGACTGGGACTCTAACCCAGACCTGGACTGGGACTTTAACCCAGACCTAAGTTGTCAGGGACTCTAACCCTGACAACCTGGACCCTACTCAAAGGGTAGGTGGACGTTGCTGGATTTCTACGAGCTTCAGCTGGTTCACAGAACACGCCTTATCGCCAACGCAGAGATCAGATCACCAGGCAAGGCTCCTCTAAACTGGAGGATGCGCGCTGCGTTGCCTCAGGGTCCGATCCCCCGCCGGAGAGTCAGACGGGTCCCGGCGGAGTCGCCAAAGATGTCAGGGACTCTAACCCCGATGGCAAAGTTCGTTGTCTGACCGCGAGAGAGACAGGCAACACCAGCAAGGTCCGATCAAAAGCTCTTTATTGACAAGTGCACGCATCAATAGAGAGCAGCTCGTCTCCAGAGAGAACCAGCCCCCTCTTACATCTTAGTATAAGCCTATATAGACAGTTCCATCGCGTCATAAATTATTCACTGGAGCAACCCACCCCCTTCTTTTAAACAACTAGAAACTAGACACCTTTAGTATACATGCATGCCTAAAGTTAGAAATGTAGGGGAGTTAAAAACAAACAAAGAACAAAACCAGGGAGTGAAAACAAGGAGGCTGGGAAACTAGGGCTCTTATCAGTTCTTCGAAGGAGCTGCCCGAACACAGCACATCTGGTACTATGCCAGGAATGCAGCTTCTCTTTTATCTCACTTTTTCCCAGCGCTTGTGAGACATGCTGCTGCTTCTCTGTTTTCCACTCAGGGATTACCCACAAACCTCTGTTAGCCTGACTTTGGTCAGGTTGGCATACCTGGTTTTGTCTGCTATATCTTTATTCAGGCCTAACATGCGTGAGGGAGAGGGTATGGGAGTCTCTGTGGGGAACTGAAAGTCTCTGCTGTCATGAGGTGGCCCCTGTGTCTCGGTATCTTTTGCTGCCTCGTCCCTTCCCCCTGGGCTGCAAGCCCAGACTACTGTTGGGCAAAAGGTCACTAGTTTAATAATACTGTGTAGGGCCCCATAAATCCTAAGGACTTCAAGAAGGGAAGATTTACTTTTGGTGTGTGTGCAAAGTATATTGTCCTTTGTGATACCAAATGTGCCAAGTTTGAACTTTAAAACAAAACTAATTCTTGATTTTAGCAGAATATTGCCTGTATAAGAACTCAGGATAGACAGTACAGGGGAATTATTAATCTCAGACTCAGTATAGGTGAGTAAGAGGCATTTCAGCTTAACTTTTAAATACAGTGCACTTCTTGCATGAATTGTTCAGTGTTACATTAGCATTAAAAATGTTAACAATCCAATGACATGGCCTGAGAAATAATAAAAATCCTACTATATCCTCCTAATATTTGTTTACTTTGATCAGGGCTGGCTTTAATCACATCATATTTCTATAATTTAAGGGTTATTTATGGCCTTACTTTACTCTTCAAAAGTTTTAATTTGAAATACACATTTTTTCCCCCACAAACACTCAAGAACCACAAAATTACAAGTACCAGAAAATGGGCTTTTTAATATCTTTTTTCGTTTAATCATCTGCAAAAACAGGACACACAAAGATTGTCACATAGCTGCTGCCAGTGGAATCTGGAACAATGGTGCTCAAAAGGTTTAAAAAAATCAATATAGATAATGCTTGTTCCTTATTGATTAGGCCAGTTTAACTATGCAATATTGGTGTTCAAAAACTAGTCAGCTGAAAACTAAAATATCAACAGCAGCTGGCAGTGCTAGCAAACTTGTGTCTGTAATCAGCCAGGGCTGGGAATAGGATAGCTCAATCCAGAAATGAGTTAATTTTGCATAGAGCCAAAGTCATGTGACATCTAGTAAATGACTAGATGGACTCTACTTACAGCTGTTTCAAAAGTTTTCAGTGCTGAAAATGTACACTGATAAGGAAGGTATATGCACCTAATAAGACTCTTATCCTGAGTTCTTTCAACAAGTTATTGGTGATCAGCCCTATCTTTAAAATACCAAGCTTGGTTCCTTGCTTGCTTTTAAAGTATAATTGATTGTTATTTTTGATACTTCCTTTCAGAGTTAATCAGAGCTGGGGCTCAGAGCCCTGGGTCCAACCTAAGCCTGAATGTTTACACTGCTGTTTTTAACCCTGTAAGTGAGCCCCAAGAGCCCAAGTCAGTTGACCTGAGCTCTGAGACATGCTGCCTTGGGCTTTTTTTGGGTGCAATGTACATGTACCATCTGTCTACAGCCTTGGTTTGTTACATGCACAGGAATTACAAATATGTTTGTTTTGAGATGTATTTTTCTTGCTTCTCTATGCATACACAAGGAAAGTCACAGGCATCTCACACTGGTGTAAACTAGGAATAATTTGACTGAGTGGTTGAGTAGAATTAACATCCTTTGGCATGCACTGGGGAGTTCATTCCTCTCAGACCTGATGTCTCATGCTGTCTGCTGACACAGGCAGACATCCCTTTTATAAGTTATAACCTAGAGGACTAAAATTCCTTTTTAAAAACTGAAAGCTGATTCTCTAATGTTATCAACTAACTCCAGAAGCCAGAGGTCTAGCAATGGGCTAATAGTTTCTATGCCTTGATCTAGCCCTATCTTAGTAATTGGTAAGAGAAGTGTAACAGCTGCATACTATACAAGAGGAATAGTTTCTAAATTGAAAATCTTTCAAGGTGATTTTCTACAAGGTGTCAGCAGGTTTTTAAAGTTTAATATTCATTTTCACATAAGTTTTAAAAATTATGAATGGTAAATAAACACAGTGTAATAGGCCCCTGATGGTTTGTATGCGATTGCTATTTACAGAAGTAAAATGGGAAGCCAGGCATGTCACCATTTCATAAAGAGGCTCGGGTCATCTTCAAAACTAAGCTACTGGCCTCAAAAGTCTGACTTTATCAAGTTTGGCCTGTGGTAATCTAAGTTTTAAATTAAAGCACAGCTCATTCCAAATCAATATAATGAATTGATTTGTACACATTTCAAGTAGAACTGCTTTCTTTGGATTTTGAGTATTGAATGTACACTGCAGTTAAAGCATCTTTTCTGCATAATTAAATCTATATTTGTTGGCTTTCATTGAGTTGAAATGGAGTTTAAAAAAGGCAGAAATGTAAGGTAAAGCAAAAATTATGCACCCCCATTATTTAGTCTCTCTTGAAGGTGCTGATGTAATCTTTTTTCTTCTGTAAAAAATAAAAGCTGGAAAAGGAGTATTGTGTTTTGATTTAATTTGCTAGAACTCTTAACTGTTTCAAGTTTGGATGCAAGGGAGCAGAAAGCCTCTTTCAGTGGAATTGTCATGGTGCCCAAAGGACATTTTGTTATGCTGATGCTCAGCATCTTTCAGGTCAGGTTCCTTTGAGTAGTGATGCCTTTGCTTAGAAATGGGATACTGAGTGGTAATGTGATACCATTTTTATCCAATACTATGGGATAAACAATAAATGGTAAAGGGATGACTTCTCTTTTAGGGGTTATGGAACAATTTAGGTGTTGATCTCCTGTAGGGGTGAAAGGGATCATAGGATCCAATGATATGGGTGACTATGAATTGGTATGAACCAAAATCAGTGGTCGCTATTATAGCTTTGCTAAGGCAAAACCTGGATAAGTGTCTTATTTGTTAACAAACTTATGAATCTGACTCCTTCAGCATGATTTGTGTTTAGTAATGCCCAGAGGATCCAGTCAGAACTGGGTCCCCACTGTGCAATACAGTAAAAAAAACAAAAAAACCACATTTTTAGAGATGGCCCCTGCCCTGAAGAGCTTATAATAAAAAGACAAAGAATAGGCAAAGGAAGGTGGAACAGGATACCACATGCAAACAAAGGGATGACTGGCACATATGTAGTTAGTTGACTTTTATCAAGTTTGCTTTCCCTGTCCCCCAGGAGACAAGAAACATTAAGGTTGGGAAAAAGGGAAACAGTTAAAAAAACAATATACATATATTTGATATAACTAGAGACACTGACTATCTGTAATAGTCTCTCTTGGTAGTTCATTGATCCGATGAGGACAAATCTGTGCAGATCATCTATTGTTGGTCTCATGGTGTGCCCTCTGATGACTGTACAAGCCAATTCTAGAGGTGCACATTTTGCTGCAGATGGTGCATGGGAAGTTCGTGGTCAGTGGAGTGTGTGCTGCTGATGCTCTGTGACGTCATTCGCGTGCCTCTTGTAGACACTGGCAGTGGTCTGCCTCAAAGGCGATGCAGATATTTCTAACTGTTGCACGCCACTGTGTTCTGTTGCTGGCGGCGTCCTCAAGGTCCCTAATCTGTAATTAGTATCCCTATCTTAAACACACCTACTCACAATCTGATGTCTATACTGTGAGCCTTTGTACTAGAATCTGTATTCACAGGAAACACTAACATATATTCTGTTTTTAAAATGTCTACATAAATTGTTTAGCTAAAAACAGATACAAGAGTACTTGTTATAGGAAAGCTTTTTCTACTTTAATTGTTACTATAAAGAGCCTTTTTAGAAGATGGTGAGAAAAAAATTAGGGTAAAATAAGTTAATACTCTGAATATCTTAGCTGTGTTTAAAACAGGTAAGGATTTAAGTTATGCATTTGCACTGACTGGAACAAGAATGTGGGAATGTTCTAAGAAAGGTGAGGTAGTTGGTAAATAATATTTGTATAAACACTAATTACTAAGTTTGTTGTATAAACCATTACACTTTATTGCTATATAGCAGAGAAAAATATCAGATGCCTGATAGACACTGGAAATAAAAAAGCTTCATGTGGAAGTGTAAGATTTCTCATAAGCAAAAAGATGTTAACTGCTACATTACAATTCTCAGAAGTAAATCAGCATAACTCCACTGAATTCAATGGAGCTACACCACAGTGTTCTGGGCTTTGAGATGAAAAGTGATTAAAAAAGCTCTTCTTTGATTATAGATGAGCAAATATTGTGTTAATGGGGAAATGGAATCTGTGACCTCCATTACAGTAGTATTCTTACCAAAGCACACACTATCTTCACATTAATACCATCATGACCAGCTACTTATATTAAAGTATTGCTGCCTTAATTAAAAATTC
The DNA here is from genome assembly GCF_007399415.2 of Gopherus evgoodei. Classification (NCBI taxonomy): domain Eukaryota; kingdom Metazoa; phylum Chordata; order Testudines; family Testudinidae; genus Gopherus; species Gopherus evgoodei. The sequence continues at coordinate 70,894,310 of NC_044327.1, read as the reverse complement.
CTCTTCTAAATGTGCTCAGCTATTGTATGGCATGAACTATAGCAGAGCTATAACACATAAGTAAAGACACAAATATGTTAAATAAAAGGTCATTGCTGCTATGTGCATTTTGCCCTGCAGTCTTACCAACAGAGTCCTCTTGAATACCTAGAAATATATATTTACCACTAGAGGGTGCACACTGGCCAGGTATTGCAGAAGAGAACAAACATTGCTCCCTGGATTTTTGAACCATGTCTGAGGAACCCTAAATGTTTAACATTTCAAGGGGCATTCAAAGGTTTCTAGAAAAATTCTGAGCATCTGTCTGAGCCTACAGCAGAGTATACTAAGGGCAACTTTAAGGTTAGCTTTCTTTCAGTTTCTTCTGAAAAACAAGTTGTCATTGTGTTCATTCTTGCAAAGCTAAAATATGTTTGAAACTTTAAGGTTGTAGAGTCAATAAAGTTCAATTTACACTTTGATAGTTTCAGGTATTGCTCCTTAAAATAAGAACCTTGTAGGATTATTGGCTGAACTACAAATAATCACTGAAAGTTCACTTACCTTTCATATTATACCATTGACCTAAGAAAGCTTTAACAAGAACTGCACTTCCCCCAGGGAGTAGAGATTAAGTGCACCATAGAATATCAGGGTTGGAAGGGACCTCAGAAGGTCATCTAGTCCAACCCCCTGCTGAAAGCAGGACCAATCCCTAGACAGCTTTTTGCCCCAAATCCCTAAGTGGGCCCCTCAAGGATTGAACTCGCAATCCTGGGTTTAGCAGGCCAAATTTGGTAGCATTGTGAATCAAAGGATATAATAATTGAGGCAGAAGTTTATGTACCATGAGCATTTCTGCTTTGAAATTTTCAAGTATTGAGAAGATTCGATTGTTCAGTCTAGTTCTTTTAATCTATTGTGTGAACTCCTTATCCTTGCTTCAAACCTTGTGTGCTGTGCAAAGAGTCAGGAGACCTGTAAAGAGGTCCTAAAAGCCTCATGTCCAGCTGTAATTGTAGGGAATAGCCATTAGGCTGCCTTCTGAAAACATTCTTGAAAGCCCTAGCAATGGGAGCCTGCCAGGGGTGGGGCTGGATACAGAAGGGGGGTATGTGTGTGGGGGGGGTGAGGCTGCCACACACAGGACTGCTATGATTCCAAGTAGTGCTGGGGCCTATAGGGCAGCCGGAGGAGGTTTCTGTAACAAACAGGCCCTGAACACTATCTCCAGCCCCCAGAATCATGTCTTCAAGCTACCTTAACCCTGTCTTCCTTCAGGCTGCAAATTCAGGGCTGCACCTCTTTGGGTGTGTCTACATTGCAGCTGGGAGCATGTTTGTACTCAGATGGCTAGCCCAAGCTGCTGCTTGTGCTACTCCCAGCTACGCTGCTATTTTTCCATGCACTAATTTAAGCAGAGCTAGCATGCTCTGCAAGGCACACTCATAACAGCAGTGTAGACAATCTTAGAAGGGCACCATTGAATCTCATCATAAGCTGTAGGCTTTAATTATATTTTCCAAAATAGATAAATTAAAAGTAACCCACTTTTCATTCTTCTGACATGCTGGTCTAGATTCAGAGGCATAGGTAACAAATAGATGTTAATTTTGCCAGCAATTCTAGTTTACCAAGTATAGCGCTTACTACCATGAATATTCCAAGTGACTTCAATAGGAGTTCATCTGATAGTAAATGTTCAGAGGATTGTGCTCTTGATGAAGAGCCAGATTTTCAAAAGACCTCAGATCCCCAAAACTCTCATTGTCCAATCTTTTAATTAGGGTTGCTAGGTATCTGGTTTTTTTGACTGGAACACCCAGTTGAAAAGGGACCCTGGTGGCTCTGGTGTGCTGCCAGGCTGTTAAATCCAGTTGGCATGGGACTGGCAGCCTCCTTACCCAGCGCCGCATGGCTCCCAGAAGCAGTGCCATGTCCCTCGGCTCCTAGGCAGAGGGACAGCCAGGGGAACTCCGTGCGCTGCCCCGTCCTAGGCACTGGCTCTGTAAGTCCAATTGGATGGGAACTGTAGCACTCAGAGCCCTCAGTTTCCCCTGCACCTAGGAGCCAGGGGACAATGTCACGATTTCCAGGAGCCACCTGAGTGAGGTAAGCACCATTCAGAGACTGCACCCCCTCCCACATTCCAACCCCCTGCCCCAGGGGTTAGTAGAACTTGAGTTGCAGACTCTGGCTTTGTTAACCTAGGGCTTGAGCTCCCTTCTGCTCCCAAACTCCTTTCCGGAGCCCACACCCCAAACCCCCACATGTGCTTCAGCCCCCTGCCACAGCTCAGAACCCCATCCTGCATTCCAAACCCCTCACACCAGAGCCCGCACCCCCAGGCCAGAGCCCACACCCCCAGGCCAGAGCCCACAGCCACCTCACACCCTGAACCCCTCATTTCTGGCCCTTCCTCAGAGCCTGCACCCCCTGTCAGAGCTCTCATCCCATCCTGCACCTCAACTCCTGCCCCAGCCTGGTGAAAGCGAGCAAGTGAGGATGGGGGAGAGCAAGCAATAGAGGGAGGAGGGATGGAGTGAGCAGGGGCAGGGCCTCAGGGAAGCAGCTTTGGTTTTGTGCTATTAGAAAATTGGCAGCCCTACTTTTAAGGTATAAAGTCAGGGCTGGCTCCAGGCACCAGCACAGCAAGCTGGTGCCTGGGGTAGCCCATGGAAGGGGTGGCACGTTTGGGTCTTTGGCGGCAGGTCTCTCAGTGCCTCTCGGAGGGAAGGACAGGCCACTGAATTGCCACCGAAGAATGAAGCAGCGCAGTAGAGCAGCCACTGAAGTGCCACCAATTGCAGCTTTTATTTGTTTATTTTTCTCTTCACCACAATTGGTGGCAAAAGAGCTGGAGCCAGCCCTGTATAAGGTTGTCTAAGCAGGGAAGTTTATTGCACAGATTTAACAAATAGCAATACACAAGCTTAGGTGCTGTGATCCTTTTAAATATTTATCTGAACTTAATTTGTGTTCCAGAAACATCTGTTTGTTATACATTTTAATTAAACACTGTAAAAAGGTAATTCTCCCCAATTATCTGCTTTCAACCTTTAATGAATAAGAATGTTGCTAACTGATTAAAATGTAAGTTACAAAAGAAAAGTCTTTGTTAAATGTCTGATAAATCTGGCCCTAAATGTCATGTTGCATCACAGTGGTTTTGATCATGTTGGCTTATAGAAAGCATTTTTCCCATCTTAATTTTTTTGATTTGTTGCAGATCATTGAAGGTGTCAGTTTTATATTTTCTTTATCTTTTGACTACTAAAATTCTTGTTGGTAGAAGTAGGTACCCCTAGCCAGCCCTAGAATGTATGAATTCTGTGTTTTTTTGTAATACCCTGTTGTAGGGCAAGTACACCCCATCACCCATTGGGTCAGATGGAAGGGTATTATAGCCCCATGGCTGAGGCCAGAGTCAATATGGCTGCCCTCTTAATCAGAGCTGTGTGGCCAAACATTCACTGGGGAAGCAGGCCACCACCCAGGGGTAGGTGGGAACCAGAGTAAGGAGACCCAGGCCCTCCCTGCTCCACCAGATCCTAACCCAGAGCCCTGATAGCAGCACATAGATTCACTCTAGGAAAGTGGGGATCCATCTGAAACACACTGCCTTGGTCTCAGTTCCACAACTGAAACTACATCTAGTTCCCCAGGTTACTTCCTACCTGGATTTCCAGCATTAATGTCCACAAGCCTTCTGAGTCTCTGGGATCATTGGCTTGCAAACCTCCTGATGACTCCATCCCCTCTTGGGCTTCAGCAGGCAGCCACATAACCATCTGAGGCTTGGCATACTTGGCCTCTGCAATCTAGGGCTCCAGGAGGGAGCCTGCAATGTGCATCCTCTCTCCTCAGCAGTCCACCCCAAATAAGCTGGGCTGCTCCCTTTTATACTGAGGCTCCAGTTTGAGCATGCTCAGCAGTGGCAAGGGGGGGGCGGTTCCTCCACCCACAATGAAGGGTTAACTCCTTCTTCTCCAGTGTGGGGCAAACGCACTTATCACAAAGCCATTTTCCTATAGTACTCATAGTTGTCTAAAATAGCAGGACCGAGTGCAACAGCTGTAAAAATTTCCTCTTAGAGTATCCCTATACTGCAATGCAAACCTGGGTTAGTAGAACTTGAGTTAGCAGACCCTGGGTTTGTTAACCTAGGATATGAGCATCTACACTCATTTGTAATCCTAGGTTATGAATTATTGAACTCTGTGTCTCAACCTTAGACTCCAGTCTCTACATGGCATTATGCAGACCTGAGTTCAGCCACCCATAGCCCAGATTTCCTAGCGACCTCTCAAAATGTGACTGCTCTAGCCCTTTATTAGTGGTGCAATGTGAGAAAACTTGATTGTCTTCCAAACTTGAGTGTACAGAGGACAAAGGAAGTCAGCCCATGGGATTGTGGAATACTTTTGGTGCTCTTCCAGAGCATGAGTCCAGAGGAGCTGTATCTACACTGCAAAGCAATATGGCTTGAACCCTGGTCCCGGCTTGACTTAGGCTTGGACCCTCCATGCCTGTGAGGTCCTGGGACCCTGGGTCCAAGCCCTGAGTTAGTACAATTTGAGTGTAGGTGGAAGGAGGGTTAGACTTGAGCCTGAGTTCAGACCCTGGCCTTACATTGCATTGTAGACATACTCTTAGCCTAGAAGGCTGAAATTAACATATAGAGATATACCTATCTCATAGAACTGGAAGGGACCTTGAAGGTCACTGAGTCCAGTCCCCTGCCTTCACTAGCAGGACCAAGTACTGATTTTGCCCTAGATCCCTAAATGCCCCCCTCAAGGATTGAGCTCACAGCCCTGGGTTTAGGAGGCCAATGCTCACCAAACTGGGGCCCCAATTATCCTCTCCCACAGAGAAACCTACAAGATGGGATAATCTAAGGGAGAAAATATCTGTGGAAAAACACTCCCCCAACTTTGTCCTGTCAGGGAGGGGTAGTTACCACAGGGCCTACCCTTAAATCCATCTGGCCCCTGGGAATCAGTGGGAGTTATTGATGTCCTTTCCTACTCACTGGCTCTGGCCCATGACTGGCCTTCCTTTTCTCCAGTTCCTAGGCAGGTTGGTTCCATGGGAGCCCTGGTACCAGTTCTTCCCTGGAAGTGTCTATCCCCAGAAGCAGGAGATGCTGTAAAAAACTTTAACAGACCAGCAGACTTTATTATCTTTTTTTCTAGTTTCTGTAGGGCCCCACCTCTTCCTGGCACTCCAGCCTCTGGCCAGCTCAGTTCACACTCCCTTCCCCTGTGTGAAGTCCACACTGCACAGAGGTCTTGCCAGAGTCTAAGAAAGAGGGATGATACTGTGGAGTTGCCCATCTTCTCCTTTCACGCTGAAAGGGTTCACTGTCTGGCTCTGGGGAATGAATGGAGGAATGAGTGGTAGGAGCTTTCTAACAGGGATAAATAAAAGGGGATTAAAGTTAGGAGGTTGGTGGATTGCAGGAGTTTGGTGGATCATATCTGCTTATCTCTAGCTTAGAGGCAGACTATGTGTAGTTCTTCTTCTCCAGATACAGCTTGGTGGCTGTTGCTTTGCTGCAGAAGTAAATGCTGCCCATTTGACTTCCAAAGCCAAAGTGCATTGAAAGGACCAGAGAAGAAACTGAGAATTTAGAATGGTGATATTTGGTGGTGATGGTGGGTGGTCATGCTGAGAACTCAGTTGAGGAAGAGGGAGTGTTACACCACCATGCGTTAGACATAAAGTCATGATTCAGCTGCAGTTTTATGTCACACTTAAGATTTAATGATTAGGGACTCAGTTCAAGATGTTTGAACATTCTGACAGACAGACAAAAAGGAAAAATTATAACAATTTGATTTCACATTTTTAATTTTTAAAAAGTTCATACAATAGGAATATTCTTGTGATAATCAATTAATTACATTTGTAAGTTACCTTTAAATAATCCACGTGAGAATTTAGTGGTATAAAAGATGCTATAATGTCCCTGAAAAAGGAAGCACTCTATTCACCCACAGAAAGGAGAGCCACGGTGAAAGCTTCCCCTTACTGTGCCTAAACTCTGAGCTGAGAGTGATTTATTTCCCAAGAGCATTAGTTCTTTGTCCGTGCTACCGAGACTGCCAGCAGTTGTAACTCACACCAGTCATGGTGGATTTCTTGATATGGAATGGACACCTGCGTCACTGAATTCATTTAATATAAACCCCAACCATATACTGGATGGTAGTGACATTTAGTCATTATCACTCTCAAGTGGATTTGAACTTGTCACCTCAAGGAGAAAAGCAGTAGATGCAATTACCCAGCTTTCTGAGCCATTCAGTTCCTTTTCTTTTGTAACCTGCTCCAGTTTCAAACTATGGGCTTTTATTAAACAGTCAGTTAAGGACTATTAATAATACACACCATTTTATCAAGTGTACAGAGCACAGTTTTGGGGAGGGGCAGAGGGAAGATCAAAGCAGGACACACATTTTCAACATTAAAAAAAATGATTGAAGTAGAATCAAGAAAATGCCTCTTCGCTGTAACATTGTTTATTTCCTGCTCATTGATTTGAGAGGTCGGAGGGAGAAAGTGTTTCTTGTTCTCTTCTGAAAAGAATCAGTGGCTGTCCTCTTACAGTCTTTCTTTCTTTCTTTTTCTTAAAGTTATGATTTGTGTTGAAGTGCTTTAGCGGATGCGGAATAACAGAAAATGGAGAACAGCTGTCAGGGAAGTTATTTAGGGAAAATAAGAGGAGGGAGGAACACCTGGATACCCTTCTTCTCCCCAGCTTTTATTCATAGCCCCCTTTCTGCCTTTCGTTTGGTCACATCTGTTTCTCACCATTGGTGTTTCTCTCACTCCTGCCATCGAATCCTTGTGCAGAGCTTTCAGTGGCAGGCAGTAGATGATCGAGAGTGGGGAAAGACTGGCATGGCAGCTAAAAAAAGGCCTGGAAAACTGAAGGGCCCCCTGCTGAGGCCCCTATACACTGCATTGGTGTTTAGGGACTGCCTGAGAACAGTAAGTGGTAGAATTCCATTGTTGCAGGAGCAATGTAGAGATTATATAATGGACCCTGAGCTGCTGCTTCTCTCAAGCCTTGCCGTAAGTGGTGTGGAGGACAGACTGGGGTGAGGACTAGCAGGAGGACCAGCATCTAAGCACTCTGGGGATTTGGACTACTGCACAGCTCATAGGCAGACCTAGGAGGTTGCCATAAATTAGAGTAGCTCAGAATCTAGGCTGAGTAAGGGTGATCTAATACCATCCTTTTCTACTTACCCTTGGGCAGTCTCTCTCAAGAGGGTAGTACAGAGTCTAGACCAAAGGGATCAGCCCACATGGGGGCAAAATATGAGAAAGGTGAGGAGTTTGCACAAAATCTATGACTCCATTCTTAAAAAAATGCTATCAGACCTGTACCTGGCAGGAAAGTGTGTCACTCAGCAGGGCACATGGCTGTTTTGCCAAATGGCTGAACAACCTGAGACTGGACTCTGTGTGTCTGGGTTAGAAGAAACTCCAAGACAGGAAACACTTTTTGTTATATTTCTAGTGTCTAGTTAAGAGTAGTTCTTTTCCTGGTACCTTAAAATTCTCCCTGAGAAACCGGCATGACTCTGACGGTGTGGGGCTTCTTTGGCTGAGCTTCTGTGCCAGTACAAAGTAGGATAGTTTGAGAACACTGTCTATAGCTTTACTGTACTTCATGCAGAAAATCACATTTACAATAGCTGTGTTGCATGTATATATAATGACAACACATTTTGTTTTTAAAGCACTTGTTAGAAACATGTGACTCATCACACCACACCATTTGTAAACCAGTAGATATCACCATGTGCTAACAAGTCAAGTAAGCGTTTGCAAGATGATGGTGTAACAGATAAATTACTAGTGTGAAAATTGCATTGGAATGGAATGGAATATAGCAGTGACAACCGCTACAGCAGAAGTCATTTCAGTAACAAGTAAAGGCCATCTGGCCTACATACCTGCCTTTTTACAGCCTATTTTAATTCCACCTTTCTACTTTTTCAATCTCTGCCTTCTATGGAAATCCATACGTGTCTCTTGACCTCATTTACACTAATTTATTTACTCTCCAAAAGCACTAACAGCCTTACTCTGCAAGATACTAAACAGCCCATAACCAGTAAGATAAGGGTGCTTAGCACCTGGCAGGATCAGACCTCAAGTATTGTTCTGCTGAGAGTTGGTAAGATATATTTCACCGATGGGTGAAGTGATCCCTAAATATCCTTTTCCAACCTCACAGGGGTGTTGTCAGGATGAATTAGCAAACTATTCTGAAATGTTTTGAGATCTTTGGGTGTAATGTGTTATACAAGTGCAAAGTATTATTATGATTGCTATTAATAAGAATTATTAATGCTAATAAGTAGGCAAAGGATTTTGGTGAATGAGTTTGATATAATTTCACTGTGTTAAAAGTTATTAAGATGTGGCTCCATAGCTCCATGAAAGAGTAACACAATTTACAAGGCTATATGTAAAAAAATAGGTAATAACATCTTTACTAAATACATTTAATATCCATTTTGTTTTTAAAATGTACATATTACACATGATTTGCCTAAAACTAAAGGGTCATTCACTGATTGCTCATAATTTTTATTAACCATGAATATGGTCAAAATATCTAAAGTGCATTATGATTAATGAGGAGAAGCAGGTGAACAATTTTTGACCTTCGGCCCCCTTCACTAAACCTGCTAATACCAACAGCTTTAACATTTTTATATTAAACTACCCATTGCAAACTTGTTACAGCACAATTTAAATGTAATGCTATTATAAATGAACTCTGCATTAAGAGTGGAAACTGGAATGGAGCCAACCTTTCCTCACAGATCCTGAGCGTCGAGGTTTCTGATGGAAGCTGCAATCTTCAGTCCTAAGCTGCCAATCACCTCATGTAAAGCAGCAGTTATGCTATCTTTGGTGAAAGTAGAACTCTCCTTTCTGTGTAGGCTTGTCCCCTGAAAACATGGGTGTTCTTTGCAGTTGTAACTGTTCATTGTTTCTCTTCTCTGTAAGAATAAAATAAAGCAGAATAGAACATCTCTAAGAGCATAAACAAAGGGGGAACACAAAGGAGCTTTTAAGTGGTTTTTATTTTACGGAAGGACAAGTGCACAAAAGACAAAATTTGCCACAGGTAGTCAATCACATTGAGTTCAGCAGAGTTAGACCAACAATACATGTTACCTGAAATGTGAGTATGTATAGTAGACACAAAGTTTTTTCTCATAACACTAGTCTACAATTTTTGAGAAGTCATCTGCTTCAGAGATAAAATGTGATATTTATTATGTATTTTGATGTGCTGAATTCAAATATGACAATTAAAACAACTGATTGGCTACTGTTTCTAAGATATTTAAGTTTTTACATTTTATGTCTATGTATATTGTGTAGATAGTAGAGTTTTAATCATAAATTGTAAACCTAGGTCTTTTCATGCGTTTATGGTTGCTTTACATGATAATATTTCATCTGTCCTGTTTATGTAACACTTTCAAAATCGGCAAAAGGGTTATATAAATAAAACTGATTCTGAAACAAAAGGCAAAAACCTATTCTGTACATAGTTTAGTCCTATTCAGTGTCTACTCGGCGCTCCTTGGCTTGTCTCTTGTATTCATTAAATTGTCACTGTCCAGCAATAGTCTGCAAGCATTGATGGGCTCCATTTGCCCTGATAGCCTGCCAGGAGATTCCACTGCTGTAGTCTGGAGCCCAACAGCTCTGTCTTACTCTTGGGTAGTTCCAAATCCCTGACAAGGTCATTCAGTTCACCTTGTGTTAGGAGGTGTGGTTCAGAGGAGGAGGATGGGAGAAAATGTGGGTCCTGTGACATTGATGGTTCAGGACCAGAAGTTTCATCCTCTTCCTCGTCTGACTCAAGTGAGAATGATTCTGGTGCATCAGGAACCGGCAGTCCTTCTCCGTGGGGTACTGGGCGTATAGCTGATGGAATGTTTGGATAATGCACAGTCCACTTTTTCTTCTTTGACACACCTTTCCCAACTGGAGGAACCATGCAAAAGTAACAATTGCTGGTATGATAAGTTGGCTCTCTCCAAATCATTGGTACTGCAAAAGGCATAGATTTCCTTTTCCTGTTCAACCACTGGTGAAGATTTGTTGCACAAGTGTTGCAGCATATGTATGGGGCCCACCTCTTGTCCTGATCTCCAATTTTGCAGCCAAAATAAAGGTGATAGGCTTTCTTAACCATAGTGGTTATACTGCGCTTTTGTGATGCAAAAGTCACTTCACCACAAACATAGCAGAAGTTATCTGCACTGTTCACGCAAGTACGAGGCATCTCTGCTCACTTTGGCTAAACAGAAATGTGTCCCTTTGCAAAATCAAACACTGACAAATGAGAGCACGACACTGTATGATTTCTAGAGCTGATCTAGGGCAATTTGTTCAGCAGAGTGATGTAAGCTTCGTTATGATTGCATCATCCATGACTTCTAGGAATAACATGATGCAATTCATATCATGTATGATGCAATACCAGCTTCAGATTGCATCATTTATTGTTTTGCCTAAAAAGCAAGTACTGTCCAAACCCAGTCATAAATTTATTCATAGATCCAGTCAAAGATGTATTTTAGTCATTTCTGGTTTAAACTGAGATCCCTTCCTTTTATAACTCACTTATCCTCCACTATTCCCAAGTCAAGAGTCGTATATACTGACCCAATAGCATATCTTGAAAACTAGAGCCAATCAACAATTTTAAGCATCATTTTCGTTCTCAGTGACCCAGAATTAGTAAAGTTGGACTACATTTATTTCAGAAGCATTTTGGCTGTAGAGCAGTGGTATTAAAACCTAGGCAAACTAGGGGTATGAGGGTGTATTATGGTTATCGTTGCAGTTATATTTCATTATACACAGTGATGTAGATGGGAGTTCTGCATGTGCAGAGAAAACTGGCTTAGCCTATATTGTGCTATTAGGTATTTGTTAATTCGCAAAAGAGAGCATTACCAAACTGGATTACATGAGGGCAGCCAAAGAGTTTCAGTAGCTTTTTATTTTCCAAACAGGTAATAACTAGATTCCAGACTATGAAATATAGCCAGTCTTTGAACTAGGGTTGCCAACTTTCTAATCGCACAAAACACCTTTGCCTTGTCCTGCCCCTTCTCTGAGGCCCCTCTCCCACTCACTCCATCTCCTCTCCTTCCATCACTCACTCTCCCCCACCCTCACTCAGTTTCACTGGGCTGGGACAGGAAGCTGGGGTACTGGAGGGGGGTTCAGGCTCTGGGGTAGGGTCAGGGATTGGTTTGGGGTGCAAGAGGAGGCTCAGGGTTGTACAGGGTTGGAGCATAGGGAGGGATTCGGGGTGCGGACTCTGGGAGGAAGTTTGGGTATGGGAGGGGGCTCAGGGCTGAGGTAGGGGGTTGAGGTGCGGCCTCTGGGAGGGACTTACGGTATGGGAGGGGGTTCTGACATGGTGCAGGGAGTTGGGGTGTGGGTGGGGATGTGGGGTGCAGGCTCTTAGAGGGAGTTTGGGTGCAGGAGGGGGCTCAGAGATGTGCTATGGGGGTCAGGGTGCGGGCTCCAGCTGGGCGGTGTTTATCTCAAGTGGCTTCCAGAAGTGGCCGGCATGTCTGACTCTTAGGTGGAGGGGCCAGACAGCTCTGCGCACTGCCCACACCTGCAGACGCTGCCCCCACAACTCCCATTGGCTGCAGTTCCCAGACAATGGGAGCTGTGGAGCTGGTGCTCAGGGCAGGGGCAAAGCATGGGACCCCCGGGGTTACCCCTGTGCCTAGGAGCTGGACATGCTGGCTGCTTCCAGGAGCCAGCTGGAGCCACACTGCGCTGCCAACCGGACTTTTAGTGGCCCGGTCAGCAGTGCTGACCGGAGCTGCCAGGGTCCCTTTTCGACCAGGCGTTCCAGTCGAAAACCGGATGCCTGGCAACCCTACTTTGAACATTCTGGAAGTTTTAAAGTGCTTTCATAAAGGGACACATATTTACACAGCTTGAAGGCAAGAATAACCCAAAGCATACAAAGGGAGGCCTGGGGGTGCACAGATGGGAAGATTTATATGGTATATTCCCTCTATCATCATGAAGCTGCCTCTTTTCCACACAGCCTCTGTGCAGGAGTTCTGTCTGTGTGCCCAGTGAGCTGGTCACTAGCTGGCAGAGTGGAGAAGTCAAGGGAATGGCTGCTCCACATAGCATGTTTCCTTCACAGGATAACAGAACTTGCAGTGCCCTTAGCAGCACCAATTCCTTCTCAACTTTGACAGGTTGTGGAAGGTCTTTGGTGAGCCTGTGGTGGACAGCATGGAAGTGGAAGGATTTCTGTATTGGGCTTGAGAGCTGCTATGTTACCTGTGCATATTCCTGGCCTTGAAGGACTTGGTCCTTACCATGCATTGTTCCTTCAGTTCTCTTACCATCCCCCTTAGGAGAAGATAATTTTGACTTCAGTAGAACTATTCTGACTTTTACTATCCTCTAAGTTTATACTTCTTGTCCATTAGGAGGAAATTCCAGATCACAGTGCAACCAGAATGATATATGGCATGGGAGGAGGAAAGACAGGTTTCAGAAAGGCATATTGCACCCCTTGTGCATAATGGAGTACAGCTTGACAGGACCTTCTTTTTTCCACTGTGAAGCAGCATTTAGGGGTTTTGGCAGTGGCCATTTCACCTCTGGGGGGGATCATGTTGAAGGGAGGGGAAGGAATGCTATGGGATTTGGGCACCTAACTCCTTTATGTCCTTTTGAAAATCCTAGCCTAAGTCTTCTAAATCAAGTCGTCAAACACTTGAGTACTATACAGAGATACTGATGATGTTTAATTGACTAGTGATCAGGGGTGGTTCTAGGGGCAGGCGAGCAGAGTGGTTGTCCTGGGTGCCAACTTCCAGAGTGTTCCAGACTGGTGTGCTGCTCATCTTTATTTTATTTTGTGTGTGTGTGTGTGTGTTTTCTGCTCCAATGGTCTGGTTGTTTTCTGTTTTGCTGATGATTGGTTGGATTTTTTTTGGTTGCCCCCAGGGAAGAGGGCACCCAAAATGTTTTCCATCTTGGCCAGCAAAATGGATAGGGTAGTTCTTGCCTGTGATAAACAGATGGTCAGACTAGGTGAGCCAATGATCTCTACTGATCTTAAACTCTAGGCTCATCCTTTCAGGCCTGAAGGTTCCAGATGGGCTTGGTTACACTTTGAACCTGTGTTCCTAAATAATAGAGGAGATAAGAAATAGACACAACAATTCATTCATAGATATTGCTAGAGCACCTTGGTCATTCAAGGAGATCCTGCATCTTTTAATTTTTGACAAATGTACTGTGGTTTGTTGTCTCTTTCATGTCATCAATTCTATTTCTTTTGAGTTCCAGTCATACCACCCTTTGTCCCAATTCTCCAACCCATAAGTACTTGAACTGTAATTTATGAGTATCCTTTGACAACTTTTGCATAGGTAAGTATTGCTCAGTGGGAGTAATGGTTGGAGAATCTGTTCCTTTATCTACACTATGACACAAAACTATTGCTGCTACTGAAGCAGCTTTTAAAATATAGTTGTTTCCATATAAACATAAGTTCTTAAGAAGTTTTGTTTTCTGAATATCTTCAGAAAATGCAATAGTTTACTGAACTTTCAGATTCTCCATCACATCCTCATTCTTTTCTAAGATGGAGCTAACAGTGGCTTTTTTTTTGTCCTGACCTCTAATTCACTGATACACCTTCTCCTCATAGCAATTTAAGGCACTGCAAACAAAAGATGCTTTGCCATGTGTTGAATCTGTCAAGCCTTTAACTAGTTTCTCCTCAGGTGTCCACTGAAGATGAAGCAGGTTTTGAACAAATGTGTCTCGGGGACTATTTGTTAGCTAATTTTTCATCTGAGTTTCCAGCTGCACCAGCAAACTGAGTAAGGAAAAAAGAAGGTGATTTTTAAGACAAATCCTTTCTGAAATGGAATCAGCAATATAGTGCTTGCGATAGATGTTTGTGATAAATTATTTTCACCAATTATCATCTTTTGCTTTGCTTTGTTACCTATACATTTATTTAAGATAGCAACACAATATAACTAAAGATACAGGCAAAGTTCTTTAAAAGCAGATTTTTCTCTCATCTCTTGGAGACTTAATTCCAAGGCTGCTGCTGTTTCTGCCACTGGAAGACTCAGTGATTTTGAAACACTCTCTGGATACAGACTAACAAGGCTACCCCCTGATCTCTGGTAATAAAGGATATTAATCAAGAATTGAGAGTATCTATCTCTACTGAAGTTGCAGCATGTAGTAAAAATCACCAAAAACCCTTTGTTTCAGATGATCATGTTAAGAGCTATAAAATTCAGGACACTTTTTCAAGTGCCTTTAAAAATGGTCAAAATAATTTAGCTAAAGCAGCATTTTTTACTCTCCTACTGGGGATGGCTTGATAGCACTTGCGTGTCTGCCACACAGGAGTACAAATAATTCCAGGGGGAGGCACAACCCAAGAATCAGAGGGCTATGGGCTAAAATGTGCATACGATGCTGCTTGCCCTAGCTGTGAGTTTGCTACAGAGGTCCTGAAGAGTGTGAGTTCCACAGGTTTCTTTGAAGGACTGAGTTTGAGGTGTGACTGCTATAAGCTGAGGTTCCCTGCTTGGCCATGTATTGTAGAGTGTGCACCTACAAACAGTCCAATCCATGAAGTTGGTTCTCCCTTTCTCTCACTCTCCTGAGGTTATTGACGAGGGTGTCAAATGTGAAAGTTTTTTTTTCTTCATAACATGGATATCTGTACACTAGGAACTGGACCAAAGATCACCATCTCATTTAACATAAGCCACCAGACAGCCAACATGTAATAACAATATTTGGTTGCTACTGACCATTACCCAATGGATTCTATGTTCCATTTTGTCTTTTAAGACTAAATTATAATTTCTGGCATGATATCAAGTTCTCCATGGACGAGTTCACACTCTTTCCTTAATCTCCTATCCAGATTAAGTCAATCCGGGGTCTTAGGGTCACCATTTCAGGTTTTTGAATAGTGCTCTACATCCAGCATAAAAAAAGAGAATTTAAGATTGTTCTAAGTTTAATAAATGGACCCAATTCTATGTGTCTTAGTTCATTTTATATGGTCTGTTGTCATATCTTCTCATTTTTTCCAGCAAATCCAATGTGCAATAAAGCATCCAGACCCATCATTTCTAGAGATGATTCTGTGATGGGTTGGATCACAGAAACCCCCTTGGCAACTGCCAACCAATGTGCCAAGACTACTTCTGCCTTTGCTTTCCTGCCTTGGCTGCTTAGGACTCCAGCTCCCTGTCTTGCTGAACCAGATACACCCATCTGCTCCAACACAGATCCAGGGTCTGAACCCTGTGCCCCAAAGCTGCAAACTTAACTGAAAGCAGCGTACAGAAGTGTTCTTGTCTTTAACACTCAGATGCCCAACTCCCAATGGGGTCTAACCCCCAAATAAATCCGTTTTACCCTGTATAAAGATTATAAAGGGTAAACTCATAAATTGTTCACCCTCTATAACACTGATAGAGAGATATGCACAGCTGTTTGCCCCCCGCCTCCAGGTATTAATACATACTCTGGGTTAATTAATAAGTAAAAAGTGATTATTAAATACCAAAAGTAGGATTTAAGTGGTTCCAAGTAGTAACAGACAGAACAAAGTGAATTACCAAGTGAAATATAGTAAAACATGCAAATCTAAGCCTAATACAGTAATGCAACTGAGTACAGATAAAATCTAACCCTGAGAGATGTTTCAATAAGTCTCTTTCCCAGACTGGACTCGTTCCTAGTCTGGGCACAGTCCTTTCCCCTGGCACAGCCCTTGTTCCAGCTCAGGTGGTAGCTAGGGGATTCCTCATGCCCCTTTTTTTCTGTTCCACTCATTTATATATCTTTTGCATAAGGCAGGAATCCTTTGTCCCTTTCTGGGTTCCCACTCTCTCCTTCTCAATGGAAAAGCACCAGGTTAAAGATGGATTCCAGTTCAGGTGACATGATCACATGTCACTGTAAGACTTCATTTCCCACTTGCCAGCACACACATATACAGGGAGACTTACAAGTAAAACACAGCCATCTGCAGACAATTGTCCTAGTTAATGGAAATCATCAGGATTCCAAACCACCATTAGTGGCCCACACTTTGCATAATTACAATAGGCCTCAGAGTTATATTTCAGATTTCTAATTTCAGATATGAGAGTGATACATTTATACAAATAGGATGATCACGCTCAGTAGATTATAAGCTTTATAATTATCACACTCAGTAGATTATAAGCTTACAAGGGACCTTTTGCATGAAGAATATTCCAGTTACATTATATTTAAACTCATCAGCATATTTTCATAAAATCATATACAGTGCAATGTCAAAGGTTCCTCAAGGACAAAGTTGGGATGTGTGTGGAAATTTGCACTTCTGCTGCTCCTGTTGTACCTGTTCTGTGGATGACTCATCTCCAGGGCTGTCAACCCAGCACCTTTCACAAACTCTAAAATACACTTATTTAGCTATATTTCAGAAGCTTTAACAAGCGACTTAACTCTGTGTTTTGACTTTAATAAAAGGATTTCCCCTTTTTCTCTTTGGTTTTCTTAACTCTGTCAGTGAAGATACAAGTGAGATTTGAGCTTTCCATGTCACAGGTCCCGTTGCACATTGAAACTAAGTTACGGAGGCAGAAGCAGTCATATTTCAGGGATGCAGTGTCACAGTGCTATTATGAAATCTTTCTCATTATAGACCTGTGACTATGAACCAACAGTCTTGCTTCTTCGAATCAGGCAATTTTAAGGCAGAGTTTATATAGGCCTAGCTCTTCAATGAAATGGGTAGCAACATCAGACTGTTGCAACTTCAAATCAGACACTGAATTACAAGGCACAGCCTTGAAACCACATTGAATTTTAAATAAAGAATAAAAACAAGTGAAAACAAATACAGATTTGGGCCCTGATTGAGGAAAGCACACAAGCACATACTTAAAGCTAAACAGGTATTTAAGTGCTTTCTTGAAGCGGGGACTAAGCTGAGAAAACTATAGCCTCTTGCCAAATCTTTTTCATAGTCTTCTAACTGACTTCATATATTGTTCAAACCACTCTGAGTTAATAAAAAAAGTTGTCTTATGAGAACACCTCCCTGTAGTAATGTCTATGATGTACTATTGCCAAGTTTAAATTATTTAGAATAGAGATCCTGTACAGAGGTAATAAAACTACCAGTAATAAATTCAGGGACAATATAAAACATTTTATGATCAGTTCAAGAAGATAGTATTTCTGATAATTTTTCTGAGAAAATGAGAAAAGAATAAGATGCATTGCAGAATGGGAAGGGTTTGGACTTTGGAAAGACAGAATTTCCTTTGGACTGTCTGGTATCTGATTCAAAGTTCCTTCAGTATGCCAGTTTGTTTTAATATTGTATATTTCCATTTTTGCTTATGAATTTATAATGAGCTTCATAGGTTGTACTTCTTATTTTGCTAACATGTAGCGATTAATATCTGCCATATAATAAATGTTTGAGGAAGGCTAACTTATATTGTTTTACCATTCCTGGCATATCTCTGTATTTGTACTGGGTGGTAAATCTTTTAGAGAAATTGATGGTGTTACAATTCCAATACACATTATGTAAAGAACTAAAGTTGAAATGAACATACTTCTTGAGACAAAAACTTGTCATCTTGAGGCTAGTGAAACTGATATAAGTGTTGTGCATCCTGGGACGGCTCTAGACATTTCACCGCCCCAAGCACAGCGGCATGCTGTGGGGGATGCTGTGCCAGCCGCCGGGAGGGTGACAGGCGGCTCTGGTGGACCTCCCGCAGGCATGCCTGCGGAGGGTCCACTGGACCCACGGCTTTGGTGGACCGCGGGAGGTTCACCGGAGCCACCTGCTGCCCTCCTGGCGGCCGGCATAGCCCCCCCCCCCCCCCGCGGCATGGCTCCCCAAACATGCGCTTGGCATGCTGGGGCTTGGAGCCGCCCCTGTGTGCATCCTATGTGAAGTAGCAGCTTAATATGTAACAAGTACGTATTTCTTGAACAATGGGAGTTCCATTTTTTCAATCTAATGGATAAAATGCTTATTATAGGCTGTTTGCCAACTTTTTCAATCTAAATATATCTACCTTCATAAACAGGAGATTTTGAGAGAAGAACGTTCAGAGCCCAATTGATGCTCATGCTTTATGGATTGCAAAGATGAAGTAGGAGATATAAAAAGATTAAAGTTAAAATGGAGGTAGATTCCTGAAGGCAAACAAAGGCATGAAAAAAATGCAAAAAGTTTTCAAGGTTAAACTCAGTGGTAATTCCTAAAACTAAATGGGTTTAAAGCCTCCTTTGTTTTGAATCACGATCACTTGTAAAGACTGTCGTACAGACAGGCTTTGGTTAATTGTGAATGTTGATGCAGGTATTCTCACAAGGAACGATGGATTAAATAAAAAAGCCAATGGCGTATTAACATTTTACTTTTTATTTAGTGTTAGATCAAAATGATTTTTTCCTTGAATTTTTGCAGTGTTCAGCAATAACCCAGGCTTTAAAAAAAAATATTCTGGGTTTTGAATAACTGGCTTTAATTTACTGTCTTACCAGTTATGTACAGATAACATAATTTATGAAGGGACTATACTGCTAGATTTCAGAGATTTCATTTGGTATTACAAATATTGATACCCTTTTAAAGGTAAGAATTGTAATCAGAATAGAATAAGAATGCCATACCATTTAGTGCAATTCTCAACAGGCTTGGACTTAGGGGAGCAAGGAGCAAAAGGTTAGAACTACGGTTGCCAAGATAAAGTGTGTGATTTACAGAAACAATCACTGCCCTATTCACTGGATCTGAGTTTTAGTGTCATCAGAGCTCCTCTTTTCTGAACATCCATAATTCAAAAAATTAAATAATTCGTTGAATTATATGCAATACTTCACAAAACTGAAAAATATCCAATTGTAAATATGTCTGCATAAAAATCAGCATAAGTATTAGCATGCATAGCACATTATTGATAAAACACAAATAGCTTTAGAACACTTCTGAAAAATTCTCAGTTTGTATTTGGCATTCAAAACAGTGAATTGTTACACAAAGGAATATATTTCAGTTGTGAATTCCTTGCACACCCCAGTGGAAATTTTGGGAGTGAAAAGAATACAAGATCAGGGTGACATTTTTATCAGTGTATAATGAATGTATCTTCTACCTTGCAGTATTATAATCATAACATGTATTATTTGCTGTAGAAATGGACAGAGGATATAAACATTTATTCAGACAGTTGTCTCGTAATATTTGTTTTGTTTGTACTGATTAACCGGAAAAAAAAATTGCTGGATTAATTTTCTTCATTGTAGCACTTGTAGTAATTAACAGTGAATTCAAATTAAGCATCTTGTCGATTGGCCAATGTTGTACCCATTATACTATGTATATACGTATTAACTATAAGTGTCTGTTTAATCCCTTTATAACTTCTCCTGTATCTAGTATATTTATAATAATAACTTGTATTGCAGTGGCACTATTCACACAACTATACATTAAAGTCTATGGATATTTCATTGGTAAATATTTATTTTCATAGGTTTTAATTGAGCTGTAAAAATGTCTCTGGAAATAAATTCGGCATTGAAGACATAGGCTTGGGAACAATGTTTTTTCAGAAATGAATCAGTTCATCTATTAAGGATTTTGAAGTCCTTTGTTTGAAATGGAATGGCTTCATATGCTAAAACAATCTTCCATTTTACGACAGTAAAACAGGAGGAAAAAGTGTGTTTTCTATGTTAAGTTATCTTCTAAGTTTGTATTTCTAAAAGTAAAATACACGTGCACATAGAGAGAAGAATAAACTTTTAAGGGACATATTCTTCCCTCTGATGTACACTGTAGTTCCCTTATCTATAGGTAAACATGGGGCAGATCCTCCATTGGAATTAATTGTTAGAGCTCCATTGAAGTCAATGGAACTATGACAGTTTATACTAGCTGAAGATCTGTCTGCTGTTGTTCATATCCCACACAGTCTGCAAAGGTTCCCTGATGTATATCATAAGATCAGGGAAGTCTGATCAGGGAAGTTTGAAGATCTATCAGGTCATCCACTCCATTTCTACACCAATGGACTATTGCTTTCTATGAGATATTTTTTAGTGTTCTATCTAATTTTGAGTGTCTTACATAATGTGGTTTCCTCAACTTCCTTTGGTGAGCGAGCAATGGAACCAGGCAGGCTGGGAACTGGGACAAGGAGGCTAGAAGACCAGCGTGAAATTCAGGAAAAAGAGGCCAAGTGACAAGCAGTGAGATGATTAGGAAGTGGGAGAACCAGCAGGATTTTAGTCTGAACAGAACCTATGGGGAAGTAGCAGAGACAGGGTGCAGGAGGCCTGAGAGGACAGCGTGTCCTGAGAAAGCAGCTCGCCATTGAGTAATCTGAAATAAACTGTTGCAGCTAAGGTGCCTCAGACATAGGCGAATTAGCAAGGGAGAGGGGGTCAGTGTGATCTAATGGTGCATTAGGCCCAAAGGAGAGAGGCTGAAGGGTTGTTAAAGGAGTAGTTATAAATACACCAAGATAGTAAGGTGTTATTGTAACCTAATTGTCACCCAAGGGATGCAGACAGAAAGCAGGAAGTTTGTGAGGCAACTGCTATAGTTCGATGACAACATCAAGACTCCCCCAATGACACAACAGACAATAGGATTGAAACTAGGCAGGAGTCATACAGGCCAATAAGTAATTGCCTCCTAATACAGGTGCTTGGCCTAAGGAGCCCCTGGAGGTGAGGTTACCCTTATTGTCATCTATATAACTGCCACCTGGAGCCTAAATTAGGAACTACTGTGTCCATCTATTGTAACTGTCTAAGTGCTTGTCTACACTACCCACCGGATCGGCGGGCAGCGATAAATACAGAGGGGATTGATTTATTGTGTCTAGTATAGACACGATAAATCGACTGCTGAGTGCTCTCCCGTTGACTCCAGTACTCCACCAGAACGAGAAGCACAAGTAGAGTCGACAGGAGAGTGTCAGCTGTCAACTTACCGCAGTGAAGACACGGCGGTAAGTAGATCTAAATACATCAACTTGAGAGATGCTTTCACGTAACTGAAGTTGGGTATCTTAGATCAACCCCACGTGGTAGTGTAGACAAGCCCTAAGCCATTGTATTTAAGGTACTTGCACCTATTTCTTTCTATTATCCCTAATAAACAGTCTTTTAATTGGAGCTGAGCTTTCGATATTCCATGTATGCAACCAAGTATCTAAAGATCTGATATACCATAGCACTCCAGCGACCCCTTGTTTTGGGCTATGTCTTCAATTGACTCTTTAGCTACTCCAGAGTCTTCCCCAGCTCCAGCCTTGAGCACTGGCTCCTCAGACTGCAGTTCTCTGAGGTATCAGTTCTCCTTCAGCACTTCAAGCCGCTTCACAGGAATCCCTCTGCTCCCTGAAATTTCTCCTTTCTAACAGAACTCGTTCCATTCTATGGGACCCATATGTCCATTAAATTATCACCTGTTGCCTCTTAATCCCACCTCTTTAGCTGAGAAGCAGCTAATTAATTACAGCACAGGTGCAGTAGGTGTAACTAACTGGTTCTTAATCCCCTTTCAGCCCATGATGGATTTCACCACATCAGAGTTGAATTTTGCACTTTTAATTAAAAATACCATTATTCATGTGAAAAACAATCAGTATTAAAAATATTCTCACATGTAGATTAGCCTTGCCATAAATTGTTAAGTAATGTAGAATGTTAATGTAATTACTTTTTTACAATGCAGATCTGGCCATAAATATGGCTTCCCTCACAAGTGAAAATGAGTTTTGTGATATCTATTTAGTCCTTAGTGAATATCTGTCCAGATAACAGAACCACAATACCAGATAACTTATGTCAGTCTCTGCACAGGAGAAGTCCAGATCTGGAAGAGCAGGGGTGTTATAGGTCAGGAATGAGATACATTGGCAGAACTCTGCAGGGAAGCTTCTGTAGCATCTGCTAGCACTATGGCATTTTTGAACCAGTGCTATCAATTCCTTACTTCAACAAATATACTAAAAATTCACCCTGAACTTGAAAACAAAACAAAACCTCAAAACAAAAAAAACCCAACCTTCCTACTTATCCATCAAAAAGAAAACCAAAATACAGTAGTCAAGCTAAAGAGCTATTTTCAGTTACAGAAGCAAAGATGTTTAGAGAGAGGGCAAAAAATATGGACTGACACACTGTCCATCACTCTTTTAATTTTTTTCCTTTGAGTGCAGGCATTTGTAAAGGATGGGTTTAAATTAAAAAGTGAGACATGAAATCTATGTGCAAAATTGTGCACCTTCATTTGTGTTTGCAGAAACCATGATTGTACTTGTAAATCAGGTAATTTCATGGGCACATAGATATTGAGGTAGTTAGTAGATGACTGCATTTGCCTATGCAATAACCTAATTGGTGTGTGCAATCATGGGGCCTCCCTGCATTAAAATCCTGTCCTTATTTTAATGTTCTTACTCTGGAAGGGTAACTATTTATGAAGGAGAAGGTTAGGAAGTGGACTTACTACTATGTTCTTATATAGAGGAATGAAAGATTTTAAAAACTGATTATATTCATAGATGAAGAAAGTACCAATACTACTGCAGTATAACAGTATAATATACATCTTTGTGGCTAAAACTATTTTGGAAGAGAACAGTTTGAAGATAAAAATGTACACTCTACAAGAAATTGTGCATGGAAGATAAACTCCATTGGGTGCACTGATGTGGACAAAATGGCAAATGAGGACAGACACATACATGAAATTAAGTGGCAGGCACCAACTTTTATTAAATTTTAACAGGGGTGGGAGTGCTACCTGCCCATCACCCCAACTCTTTTATACCAGACATTTAATTGATTCCAGTGTGGGGGCTACATGACTCCTTCCCATATAACTTGTAACTGGCACAAGGGTTACAAGGGTCCTTACCATATAACCCATAATGCAAGGTAGGGTCTCCTCAGCCTATCCCTCAGGATTCAGTTCTCTCTGAGTCCTAGCATGGGCAGAGGGTGCAGCAGGGTTGGGACCTTAGCCCACAAGGGCTACAAGGCCTGACCTCACCCTATCACATGAGCTCAAGCCCATCAACAAAATCCCATGTCTTTTACCTCTGGGAACCATTCATTTCATTCTCTTACTGCACTGGAAACTGACCATAAGTAAGTTGTGATGAATAAACAACAGTACTTCAGTTAGGTATTAAGCACATTCCTGCTTAACACACTGTGGCTTGAAGGTGCTGTGACGAATGCAAAAAATTGCCTGGCTGTCTGCCAATTGGCCCATGGGAGAAAAATTTTCTTCCTGGCCCCCTAAACAGGTGATTGACTAGATCCACAGCATTTGTCAGGCTTGATTCCCACTCCTAGTTCAGGTGGGTAGAGTGGGCTGCTGGAATGGAGATGAAAGAGACTTCACGTGGCCCCTGCATTGGGCTAAATCCTGGGAGCTGGTGAATGCTGGCCAATCAGCACCTCTGTCCCCAAGCTGGCCAGAGACTCCTGGTAGAGGAGGTACCTTTTGTCCCTTTGCAAGGGTCTCCCTCCCTTGCTACTGGGACTGATCCCCTTTCATCGCCAGCCCCATCAATTTCCTCACCCACTGATGTAGGTGGGTGGCATTTATCAATTCTTTTATCTTCTCTGAATTGTGGTCAATATCCAACATAAGAAAGGAGCATTTAGGATTGCAGTAGTCTAATACAACAACTCAATTTTACCTGATTTATATGGTTTTATAGAGTGTGTTGTCACATATCTTCATGTCAGTTTTTTCATTGAAATATAAGGTTCACTTAAGCTGTCTTTTTTGTGGAAGGTTTTGAGTTCTACCATTCATATGAATGAGGATCTACATTTATCCTTTATCCTAGTTAAAGAATACGATTACATTTTAGAGGATTAATATTTTGAATATCCTTGAATCCAAGTTAAAGTAAGACAAGAGTAACAGACACTTGTATGTGTGTGTGCTCAAATCAGAGTCAAAATTAAAATTTGTCTAGGCAAGAATTGGAGAGTATTAATGACAAAATGTCTAGCCCTCTGCCAGATTCATTTATGTGGCACAAGGAATCACTGTAATGAATATTAAAATTACCATCAATACATTTGGCAAGAAAGTAGAACTGATCACAGTTCTTGTTAAGCAGCTTATTACTAATGACAAACATGGATGAATAAAAAGAACAGAACACCATACTTCCTAATTTACATATTGCAATATAAGGGTATGATGGGAGAAAATAACTAATAACTATTATTCTATTGAGTTGTTAATTGTTTCAAGATACGTGGCTCATATTTTAAACAGTACTGTCAATTTCTTACATCAACAACTACTAAAAAATCAGTCCAAACTTAATTTCTGCTCCTTGTATTTATACATTTTTTCTGGGACAACAAACTAACTTTTAATATTAGTCATCATAACAATAAAGCACAGTCATATTGTATGAAAATAACAGTTACACTGTATTTCATACATAGCTATTCTGAAGCTGTGCCCATGTTTGTTCATCATAGTACCTGAGATACAAGCCCTACAAGGCAGAATTTAAGATTAAGTGGAGTAGTATTATACAAGATTTAACTGTAGAGTCACTAAGCATGAAGAGTAAATTCACCAACTGGAGGAGGCAGCAGTTTGGATATCAAATCTGTCACTGGAAATATTTTAGGATGGAAGGAGGAGATTGTTGGAAGCATAATATGTATTATATTAATTTTGTATAATCTATAAATCAGTGACCTGGAAGAATGACAGTTGGAGGGACTCAGTACAATGGAAGAGAGTAATATAGTTCAGCACATTTTAGATAAACTAGGAACATGGGCAGATGAGAGGATTATGCCACTCAAGGGAAAGAAATGTTAGGAACAACAATGTGGTTTAGGACAAATGAAAGAAGAGGGAATATAACCACTGCAATCTCAAAACTGGAGAAGGATCTGAGGGTAGAGACTGATGAAATCTTAACAGCAGTAAAAAGCAAACAAAATTCTAGGATGCATAAATAGAGGTATCAAATGTAACATGAGGCTACATTTAGCGTACTGTGCATGGTTCTGTGTGCACTTTAATATAACAAATCATTATAAAAATGGAAAAAATTGGGAAAATATAGCAGATGGCAACCAAATATAGCAGATGGTAACCAAAATACAAGGACTTGAGGAACTTGGTTATTCTTAAAAGGTAAGTCTATATTCTTTTGAAAAGAGAAGATTACAAGGATACCTCAAGGAGATACAGGGTACAATTTCTGAAAATGCAGTAGGTTATTTGGCCTAGAGTAAGGACTTAGAACAAAGACACATGAGTTTAAATTAAGGAAGTCAGGCAACTAAAAGCTTTCAGATTAAATTATTTTGTACAGTCTTTGTATTACACAGCATAAACTACCAAGAGCAGCAGTACAAACAACTAGTACAAAGAGGTTACACACATCACATAGTAAGTCCACTGAGAAAAGGAGAGACTTTCTTGTATTCTATGTTTCCTAACCTGGACAGCAATTTGCAGTCCAACCTAATAATTTCTGAGAACTAACCAAAAGCAACTCTTTCTGTAGCTACAGCTAATTTCCAACTCCCCCCGCACATACATTTGGAGTTGGGGATGTGTTCATATGTGACATTTATGCAGGTCATATGACTAAAGCATAAATTAAATGAACTTCACATGTTTCTTTGGGGGTTTATATATGATTGCAAAAGAATCAGAGAAGTAAATGCCTGTATTGTTATTGAGAGAAAGGAATTAAATAAAATGTCCGTTTCTTTTGATGAATTCAGGGTTGTAGGTTTGGAGTTTATTCATTAGCAACATGCTATAAGCACAATTTCTACCTTATTTGTACATGTCTTTGCAACCCCCCATTGTTTTTAATGTTTAGCTTAGGAAAACAAAGCACAAACATTTCAGGTAAGTATGAGAGCTGACATGATAGATCCTTTTTAGAATTCATGGTCTGACTGGATAAATAGGGATTTTGGCACTTTTTGAAAATGCATATCATTTACTCAGACTGTAATGGCTTCAAAAGAGTCATTACAGTCTGTCAGTTAAATATGTATTTTAGGCAATTTTTTAAATGACTGAAATGGTTCTTTTAGAGTAATAAAAATCCAAAATGTAATGAGAATACATGGAAAAAAGGAAAGATTCACACCACTTTTAGAGCTAGTAAAACATCTTTTCCTACCCATTGAAAGTCAGTATAGGACCTGCAGTATTTTACCCTACCACTGGTCTTATTCACAGTCACTTATCTCAGAAGTTGAATTGCTATTTACAGTCTTAGACAATATCATTGATCAATTTGAATTCTTATATAACCTGTACATTGCCATTTGAATGTATGACGTGCTTCTTTCAACAGAGTGGCACTAGGACTTCCAGTATATGCTATTCAAATGACTATCACAGTTCTCATGTTTTATTCAAATGAGTAATGCAGACTGAACAGAACCAGCCTAGCTCTTGATTGCACATAATGGGGCAAATTCAGCCCTGAATTATTTTGCCTTTGCTTTCATTGCCTTCTGTGGGATATAAATCAGGATGTGAATTGGCCATATGGATGGCAATAAATTGGATAAACCCTTTTAAAAAACATATATTATAACCTACACAGCTGAAGGATCAGTCCAGCTCCTTTGCATCCTTTCAGGTAAATAACAAGTTTTAAGAACAGCTGAACTTAATATGCATAACAAGCATTTGCAAAATTACAATTAAAATTTTCCAGCTTAGGTACAACATCTATTGGCCTGCTATTTTATCATAATGACTGATGATAACTAAAAAGGTAATGCTATTTTACTTCCCTGTAAAAAAAAAAAAAAAAAGTACTTGACCTGGATGAATGGATAAGTAGAATTTTGAAAGACTGATTTGTAATATAATAGCTTCTATTTGTTTGGAGGTGCCATTCTGATCTACTGAGTGCATTCTAATATAGGACATGAGGGCTGATTCCGCAAGAGGGAGGAAAGGGACATGGAAGGAAGCCACTTGTTACAGTTGATCTTCCAGAAAAAAGTTAGTGGCAGAAACACGATCTACGCAAATCACAGAAAGCAAAGACATTCTGAACAAGTGTAGTCATAGATACATAATGACAGCTCTGGAAGAGTTGTTTGTGGGGTGTACATTCAGGACATCTGGCTCTAAAAGTAGAAGCGTCTACTGCCTGAGATAAAGAAGCAGGTTCATTATCTTGGGGACAGTAGCAAGTTCTTGAACCTTTACATGAGGGCTAGCTACTCTGGGGAAACAAAGAGCTACTCTGTGGTTAAGACCAACAGGATGCACCTGTATATAACCTTCAAATTGGGGCTATACCATGAAGGAACAAGATACCCTCAGTATTTACTGTTCCACAGTAATTGTGGTAACCATTAATTGTCCTTTTCTAAGTATAGGAAGACATAATAATGGCCATTGCTACCTGGAGAGAGAAATTATGGGTGTGTAAAGGTGCCCAATATACCTTTTAATTTCTTTTAGGCAAGGTAATGACTAAGGAAGGCTATTAAGGAATATTGTCAGTGACACTGTAAACTTTATTTGTTCTCACTGTAATGAGAACTCTGTGTAAAGAATTTAACAATATAGGTAATCAGAAATTTTGAACACTAGTATTTTACAAGAGTGCCAGTAAAGGCCATAAATAAGCCTCCTATGGTAGGGAAATGATAAAACTAATGGTATGAAATGTTGTAAGAAATGCTTAATGATGAAAAGTTAAGATAAATTTGTCATTTTCTCATATGTTGAATATTCATCACAAACTATGCAGCTGTATTTCAGAATGCGGAGGGCTGTTGTTTGTACATCAAGTAGATTATGTGTGTAACTTACACGCTGAACTAACTATTGCAAGTCAGCACAATAAATCTTGCTTTGCTTTTTTCAGACAGATATTTTTCTCTGACCTTGTACTCAAACACCAAATAGCGAATGTCAAGTGACTCATATGTAGATTACCATTTAAAAAACAATAAGCAACAACTATAGAAGAATAGTCTCATGTTTTAAATCATGAAAATCCAAGTTAAGTGATTTGGATTCTAGTTCTGCCACAGACTTGTTGCATAACCTAGACTGAGACTGTCCCACAAACTTGCTGTGTAGCCTTTGGCAAATTTCCCCATCTGTAAAAAGGGGGCTATTCTAATTATACAAGCCCCAGTTCAGGAAAACATTTAGGGCCAGATTTTCCAAGATATTTAGGCATCTAAAGATATAGCTAGATGCTTTGAAAATCCCACTAAGCACTCAACTCTCATTGAAAAATTGATCTGCCTAGGTTCTCCTGAAAATCAACCAGACACCTATTTACATCTTTAGGTGCCTAAATATCTTGGAAAATCAGGGCCTTAGCATTGACTTGACAATGGGCTTTAAGCACATGCCAAGAGTTAAGCGTATGCAGAAATGGGGATTTAATTATGTCCTTAAGTATTTTGCTGAATGAATTGGGACCCTAATTTCCAGGGTGTTTATGAGCTAGCGAGCAGGAGCAGCTAACAGGGGAGTTTTGTTAGGGACTCTCCAGGTGAAGGAGGAGCGGTTATGTGACCCTTGGGGTAAGTTTGTTTGTGTATGTGTGTTTGTGTTTGTTGTGGTGTGCTTGCTGCTGGACTGAAATATACCATGTGGTCTGTTTGTTTGGGGGACCATGTGCTGACTGTATGGGTGCTGAGCCTAGTGGCCTGGTAGGCAAGGCTGAGAGCTTCTTAACAAGACTCTGATTTGTAAACCCTTTAGCACCCATCAACCTTTAACCAGGGGGCAAGGCCACTCAGGAAGACCAGGGCTTTAAAAAGCCTACTCCTAAGCAACCAGAAGAGCTAGTGAACAGGTGCGGCTAAACGGAGAGTTTTGCAAGGGAGTTTACAGGGAGGGTGTGAGGGAGGCTACAGACCTTTAACGTTTTTTAAACTTAAGCCAAAAAACATCCCCTGATAAAAACAGAACAAGGGAACCAGCTGCAGGAGTAAAAAGAGAATGCAGGCAGAAGTCCAGCAACAGAGTGTGGGCTACCCAGTTTATTGCACCCAATGCAGCATATATGATTACCTGCCCTATGGGCAGGTGATGTATGTGTACATTTGGTTCAAGGAGCTCCTGGCCCTTAGAGACAATGTACAGGCTGTGGAGGCCAGGGTGGCTGAGCTGGAGGAGCTAAGGGAGACTGAGAGGTACATAGATGAGACTTTCCAAGACACAGTAGAATGGTCCTACCCTCGGTCTGACAGCCTTTATGCTATTGAGGAGGATGAAAGCCTCAGGGAAGTAGAATGTCCAACTGGAGCAGAGGGAAACGATCCCATAGTTGGGACACTCCTTCCAGATGATGTTGTGATATCCTCTCGTACTTAGGATACCTCTCTGGGGGAGGGAACTCCAGTTATTAAGGAGAGGCAGGTATTAGTAATGAGTAAATTGATCATTAGAAACATAGACAGCTGGGTTGCAATGCCGGGGAGAACCACATAGTGACTTGCCTGCCTGGTACAAAGATTGTGGATCTCTTGAGATATATAGATAGACTTATGTAGTGCTGGGGAGGAGCCGGTGGTCATGGTACATGTAGGTACCAATGACATATGGAAGGATAGGAGAGAGGTCCGGGAGGCCAAATTTAGGCTGCTAGGTAAGAGATTGATGTCCAGGACCTCCATGATAGCATTCTCTGAAATGTTTCCAGTTACACGTGCAGGGCCAGTTAGACAGGCAGAACTGTAGGGTCTCAATGCATGGATGAGACACTGGTGCAGGGAGGGGGGGATTAAATTTATTAGGAAAGGGAAAAGGGGAAGCCTGTACAGGAAGGATGGGCTCCACCTAAACCAAAATGGAACCAGATTTCTGGCACTTAAAATTAAAAAGGTCGTAGAGCAGTGTTTAAGGGCTGGGGGAAAGCCGACAGGTGCAGAGGAGCACATGGTTCAGACAGAGGCATCCCTTAGGGGAGGATCTATTAATAGAGATTCTCTACATCCTGGTAAGGAGGAGAGTATGGAAGATAAAATAAAGGTAGGATTTGATGAGAAACAAATGAAAAAAGTCTCATTCAATTACAGCATGTAATGGGAGACAGCTAAAAAATGACAAGTTTTTAAAGTGTTTATATACCAGTGCTAGAAGTCTAAATAATAAGATGGGTGAACTAGAGTGCCTCGTATTAAATGAGGATATTGATATAATAGGCATCACAGAAACTTGGTGGAATGAGGATAATCAGTAGGACACAGTAATACCAGGGTACAAAATATATCAGAAGGACAGAACAGGTCATGCTGGTGGAGGAGCGGCACTGTATGTGAAAGAAAGTGTAGAATCAAATGCAGTAAAAATCTTAAATGAACAAAACTGTACTATAGAATCTCTATGGATAGTAATTCCATGCTCAGATAATAAGAATATAGCAGTAGGGATATATTACCGACCACCTGACCAGGATGGTGATAGTGTCTGTGAAATGCTCAGGGAGATTAGTGAGGCTATTAAAATAAAAAAAACTCAACAGTAATGGGGGATTTCAATTATCCCCATATTGACTGGGTACATGTCACCTCAGGATGGGATGCAGAGATAAAGTTTCTTGACACCTTAAATGACTGCTTCTTGGAGCAGCTAGTCCTGGAACTCACAAGAGGAGAGGCAATTCTTGATTTAGTCCTAAGTGAAGCACAGGATGAGGCCTAAGAGGTGAATATAGCTGGACCGCTTCATAGTGACCATAATATAATTAAATTTAACATCTCTGTGGCAGGGAAAGCACCACAGTGGCCCAACAATGTAGCATTTAATTTCAGAAACGGGAACTACACAAATATGAGGAGGTCAGTGAAACAGAAATTACAGTACAGCATCAAAATTAAAATCCCTGCAAGCTGCATGGAAACTTTTTAAAGATACCATAATAGAGGCTCAGCTTAAATGTATGCCCCCAAATTAAAAAACATAGAGAACCAAAAAAGAGCTACTGTGGTTAAACAACAAAATAAAAGAAGCAGTGAGAGGCAAAAAGGCATCCTTTAAAAAGTGGAAGTTAAATTCTAGTGAGGAAAATAGAAAGTAGCATAAACTCTGGCAAATGAAGTGTAAAAATATAAATAGGAAAGCTAAAAAAGTATTTGAAGTACAGATAGCCAAAGACTCAAAAAGTAATAGCAAAATGTTTTATAAGTACATCAGAAGCAGGAGGCTACTAAACCACCAGTGAGGCCAGTGGACAATCCAGATGCTAAAGGAGCACTCAAGGACTATAAAGCCATTGTGGAGAAACTAAATGAATTATTTGCATTGGTCTTCACAGTTGAGGATGTGAGGGAGATTCCCAAATCTAAGCCATGCTTTTTTAGGTGACAAATCTGAGGAACTATCCCAGATTGAGGTGTCATTATAGGAGGTTTTGGAACAAACTGATAAACTAAACAGTAATAAGTCATCAGGACGAGATGGTATTCACACAAGAGTTCTGAAGGAACTCAAATGTGAAATTGCAGGACTATTAACTGTAGTCTGTAACCTATCATTTAAATCAGCTTCTGTACCAAATGACTGGAGGATAGCTATTGTGACACCAGTGTTTAAAAAGGGCTCTAGAGGTGACCCCGACAATTAAAGACTGGTAAGCCTGGCTTGAGTACCTGGCAAACTGGTTGAAACTATAGTAAAGAACAAAATTGTCAAACACATAGATGAACATAATTTGTTGGGGAATAGTCAACATGGTTTTTGTAAAGGGAAATCATATGTCTTTGAGGGGGTCAAGAAGCATGTGGACAAGGGGGATCCAGTGGATATAGTGTATTTAGATTTTCAGTCGTGGGATAAGAGGGAAGGTTCTCTCATGGATTGGTAACTGGTTAAAAGACAGGAAAGAAAGGGTAGGAATAAATGGTTAGTTTTCAGAATGAAGAGAGGTAAATAGTGGTATCCCCCAGGTTCTGTTCTGGGACCAGTCCTATTCAACATATTCATAAATGATCTGGAAAAAGGGGTAAACAGTGAGATGGCAAAATTTGCAGATGATACAAAACTACTCAAGACAGTTAAGTCCCAGGCAGACTGCGAAGAGCTACAAAAGGATCTCTCAAAACTAGGTGACTGGGCATCAAAATGGCAGATGAAATTCAATGTTGGCAAATGCAAAGTAATTGGAAAACATAATCCCAACTATACATATAAAATGATGGAGTCTAAATTAGCTGTTACCACTCAAGAAAGAGATCTTGGAGTCATTGTGGACAGTTCTCTGAAAACATCCACTCAATGTGCAGCGGCAGTCAAAAAAGCGAACAGAATGTTGGAAATCATTAAGAAAGGGACATAAAATATCATATTACTTCTATATAAATCCATGGTAGGCCCACATCTTGAATACTGCGTGTAGATGTAGTCGCCCGATCTCAAAAAAGATATATTGTAATTGGAAAAGGCTCAGAAAAGGGCAACAAAAATGATTAGGGGTATGGAATGGCTGCCGTATGAGAAGAGATTAAAAAGACTGAGACTTTTCAGCTTGGAAAAGAGACGACTAAGAGGGAACAAGATAGAGGTCTATAAAATCATGACTGATGTGAGGTAAATAAGGAAGTGTTATTTACTCCTTCTCATAACACGAGAACTAGGGGCCACCAAATGAAATTAATAGGCAACAGGTTTAAAACAAACAAAAGGATGTATTTTTTCACACAATGCACAGTCAATCTGTGGAACTCTTTGCTGGAGGATGTTGTGGAGGCGAGGACTGTAACAGGGTTCAAAAAAGAACTAGATAAATTCATGGAGGATAGGTCCATCAATGGCTATTAGCCAAGATGGGCAGGGATAGTGTCCCTAGCCTCTATTTGCCAGAAGCTGGGAATGGGTGACAGGGGATAGATCACTTGATAATTACCTGTTCTATTCATTCCCTTTGGGGCACCTGGCATTGGCCACTGTTGGAAGACAGGACACCAGGCGAGATGGACCTTTGGTCTGACCCAGTATGGCCATTCTTATGTTCTTAATTCACTCGTGCTTGTAAAGAGCTGTTGTATCCTCAAATGGAGGGCAATATAAGTATGGATTGTTTTTTTTTCTGTATACTTAGCAGTGACTAAAAGCTTGACTCTGTACTAAGGCACTGAATCGGCAAGATATTTAAGCATGCTGAGTGCAATAAATTCACATGCTTAAAGTTACACATGTACCTAAGTACCTTGCTGAATTGGGGTTCTAATTAACAACACAATGATAAACTAAAGTCCTGTAAACCACCCAAAGTTTACAGATCTGTAACCTTGAAAGTTATACTTGCAGTGTTTATTATTTTAGTTTTGAAGCTTAAGTGACAAGTTAATTAAAACACTTTATTTAATGTCAGTGCTTGATTAGTGTACAATAATCATATTTAAGTTCATTGTTAAATGACCTAGTTTTGACAAAGCAATGAATAAACTAAGAAGAGCATGTGCCTAAGCATCCTTAATGATAAAATGTCTCAGCTCTATGAGTAACACAACTGTTCACAACTGATAATAAAATTTAGAATGTAAATAATTTCAAACCACTAAGTGGATATGTTTACCTCATTAAAGAGCCACAATGATGTACAATATGGAATACAAGTACAAAGATTAAGGTGTTGGAATATATTTGCTAACAATTTTAATATGGGTCAGTCAAGGAGGAGGCATTAATCTCCTGGGCAGAAATTCTAAATATTTCGTATACTGTGTTATTAATCTCCATTTTTCCTAAGAGAATAATTCAACCAGTTAGGTTTACATTTGAGTACACATTTATTAATCTAGCAGATAAGGTGCTGTGGTAACATTTATTTATTGCTTTGCTAAGATTAATCTGCTTTCCCTTTTAAGCTAGAATTCTGAAGGGCCATTCATTGGAACTATGCTGTTTTATACCAGCTGAATATGTTCCCCTATTTTCTTTTCAATGTATACCAAATTCTGCTCTAAGATAAACACCAAGAAGCCTGATTTCAGTCTTTGGATTTGCCTGAGTGTAACTGAGTGCAAAATTTGACCTCGTTTTTCAATGTAGAATTATGCCAGGGCTGAGTCCTGGCAATTCAAGGAGGTTTTTTTATTTCTTTTTTATTCCCCACAGTGGGAAATTACATTAAATGAACGTAGCCCTGCCTACTTCTCCATGCAGAATTCCAACAGATTATGGGCCTGAGTCTTGAATTGTTCTACATGTAGAACTGTTATTGAATTAAATGCAAGTTCTGTGCTCGAAACAGCTCAGGATAGCCCTGTATGCAGTATAGGCTAGATTTTTCAAAGATGCTCAGTTCCATAGGAGCATATGAAAGAGATGCCACCATATTTTCTTAAGTCTCAGCTCCTATGGTTCTCAGCTGTTGGGAGCTGAGTCTTTTGAACATTGGAACTCAAATGTGGATACCAAGCACTTTAGAAAATGTTGTCCTGTTAATGTGTATGACCATAGACACATCCTACACACGTCTGAAATAATATTTGTGTAAGCAGAGTCAGGATGAGTGCTACCCTGACATCTGGTGGTGAACTGTAGAGAGTGTGGAAAGAATTTTAAGAATTTGTATTGGCATGCACCCCCTGCCCCACCACTTAGCATAACCCCACAGCAGCTTGGGATGGGACTGCTTTGTGACAGAAATGACTCAACCTCAGTTGGGTGGTACTTGCTAAACATGGGACATGGGTTCCAAAACCCCATGAATTGAGAGAGGTTGGGAACTGGTGTGTGTACCTGATGGTATGGGCCCCTTTTGAGGGTCTGGAACACCAATTGCACATCCTCCTCTCTCCAATGTTAAAGAGTAGAGCTAATTTTTAATTCTATTAGGAGTCTATCTAGAGACTGCTGAGCTGAATTCATGTTGGGCCAATGGTGCACCTGCACCAGGGCTCTTCTACTAGGAGCTGAAATCACTGAAAGAGCTGAATTGAGATCACGGAGTGCTGTGCTAACTAGTGGGGGAGCCTGAAGACCTATTGTTAAGCGGCTGGCAGAGCAGAGCAGTTTGCAGCGTGTTGGAGCAGCACATGGAACAGTGAGTGGAGTGAAGC
Organism: Gopherus evgoodei; assembly: GCF_007399415.2. Lineage (NCBI taxonomy): Eukaryota > Metazoa > Chordata > Testudines > Testudinidae > Gopherus > Gopherus evgoodei. The sequence continues at coordinate 70,859,123 of NC_044327.1, read as the reverse complement.
GGTTTGCAGGGACAGCTGGAGGAGCAGCACAGCTGGTGTGGTGGAGCTGGTTGTGGTGAAGGCTGCAGCAGAACTCCACGGAGAGGCGGAGCAGTTGGTCCTGGCCCACGTAAGGTGCCCCTTAACACCCTGTGTGGACTTCCCCCCACTTTCCACCCAGGCTGCGGGGTGGGGTAAAACTCTGCAGATAAACTCTCAAATTCTGGGGTGGCACTGACCAGAGACTTTTGGGTTGTTGGACTTTGGGGTGATTGGACTTAAGACCCTAAGGAGAAAAGGACATTGCCAAATATACCTGGGGGTGGGTTTTTTGTTTGATTTGTTTATGGTTTGTGTTATAATCCTGTTTGTGGTGTTTCTCCAGTCGGATGCCGCATTGTTTCCTTCCTTTATTAAAAAGATTTTGCTACACTCAGACTCCGTGCTTGTGAGAGGGGAAGTATTGCCTCCTAGAGGTGCCCAGGGGGGTGTGGTATGTAAGTGTCCCAGGTCACTGGGTCGGGGCTCGAGCCGGTTATTCATGGTGTTATTGAAACGGAACCCCTGGATACTGAACCCGGCCCTTGTTGCTGCCAATTCAGAGGGGCAGAAGGGTTACATTTGTACAAAATATGCCTCATGGGGTATTGTATGAAAGCTAATAACATGATGGTTATTAATATAATTGTAAAATACATGTATTAATGTTATATGAGAAGTTATGAATTCCCTCTGAATTATGTTACTAGAACATGTTTAGGACTAGACAGTCTAGCCTAGGTAAAGGTGATAAACAGTTCTGTCCTAGACAAAGGAATGTGGGCTTACCTCAATTTACATATTAGCAGTAAACAAAGCAATCGAGCTAAGCTGGTGGGGGCTATCATTTTCCTGAACTCAAGAGACAGAGAATTAGCATGGCTTCTGCACCCCAAAGCATAGGCGCTGACTCCGTTGGTGCTCCTGGGCTGAGGCACCATGGGGAAAAATTAGTGGGTGCTCTGCATCCACCAGCAGCCAAGCTCCCCTCCTCACCCCCACACCTCACCGCACCTCCGCCTCCTCCCCTGACTGTGCTGTGTCCCCACTCCTCTGCCTACCTTCCATCACCTGCCGCTGCCAAACAGCTGTTCTGTGGCATAGCAAGCTCTGGGAGAGAGTGGGGAGAAGTGGGAACGTGACACACTCAGGGGAGGAGGTGGGGCCAGGGCGGGGATTTGGGGAAGGAGTCGGAATAGAGGAAGGGAGGGAGCAGAGTTGGGGCAGGGACTTTGGGGAAGGGGTTGGAATCGGGGTGGGGCAGGGGCGGGAGGGGGCAGGGCAGGAGGCAGATGGGGGTCGAGCACCGGCAAGAGCAGAAGTCTGCACCTATGCCCCAAAGAGACACAGGAGACTGAATCTCCAACCGGCCTTCTTGTAATTGTATCCCCTTGCAAATATACGGAACAGAGAGAGACTCCATCTTTATCCTTCAACATACGAAACAATAAAAAACAACTGATTTGATCTCTGTGGTGGATCCTGGCCAGGCCAGAAGGAGACTGTGAGTGAGAGAAATCAAAGACTCTATCTTGCTGTGGTAAGCTGTAGGTTTTTTAGATGTGTGTTTTCACTTTTATTTGCTTGTAACCATCTCTACCTTTATCTCTTTTGATTGGTGTCGCCTAATCCATTCTGTTTTGTTCATAAACTTGTTTTTGCTTTCATTATAAATCTTCAGCGCTGTATAAGTTCAGTAAAATGTGTATTTCTAGAGAGCTAACAGGTTGGGGTATTTTACTGTCTCTGCAAAGGAAGAGAACCTAACACTTTCTCTGTGAGGGTCCAGTGTGAGGGACTGATCTCTGCAGTAGGATGATTTTGGGGTGAATTTGGGACTGGAAGGGTATTAAGGTCAGCCTACAAGGGGTAACCAGGTTGCACAAAGCCAGGGTGAGGCTCTGAACCAAGGCTGCCCAGCCACAGGAACCCTTTACTGCCCTGGGTGAATCCCGAAACATCACAGTGTGCCTGTACAAATAACAAAAACTATACGGAGGGTGTACCTTAGGAAGTCAGGAAATGCAAAAATTCCCTGCAGGAATATTAATTCCAACATGTTGCACTATGAAATATTTTCTATTCCTATTTCCCATAATAAATGAATACCCTGATATAGTACTGTATATATTGTTGAATGAAGCTATCACTGAAGTCCAGTGACGGATGTGACTTCCCAGTTAGTGGAATTCAAGGTCTACATTTTCAGCTATAGAGACCTAACTAGCTCATATGCTGACTACCTTAGTCATGTAACTGGGACCATGAAAGTGGACCTTTAAACTCAGTGGGGGTCTGCACCAGCAAATGGGTTGGCCCATGTGGTTCTGACTGTATGATTGGGAGCTTAGGGATCACTATTCTAAGTACTATAGTGGCAGTTGAGAATAAATTGAGGTGCTTATGCTAACAGTTCTCATGTTTTAACTTTGGGAATCCAGAGGCAGGGCATTCTCAAGGAACAGCCTTTAGTTCTGAAACTTGTTTTTCCTATTGGCCGGGCCAAGCCCAAGTTTGTTAATCTCTCCAGGACACAGAATAAAGTACATTGGTTTACTCTGGCTTTTGCCCAAGTATAGTGATGACACATTGAACCAATGTTTGAAAGACTTCATTTCAGCTGATATCAGTAGGTTTTTCTGAGTATATTTGTATATGTGCCTATAGACAGTCATGGGATCATTTTATGTTGTAAAATAAAATAAATTCTCATATCAAATTTAAAATAATTGTACTGTGATTGACAGCTACTTCCTTTTATCCTGACAGCATTCTCAACTCAGAACCATTGAGCCTATACAATTATACAGTCCATAAGAACATGATAAAAGCATATGTTGTATTATATTCTTTGTTACATGTTGGAAATTAATTGCATTTCAATGCATATATTGCTGTAAATTCTTATACAGGACCAAATTCACTCCCGGGGTAACTCCATTGACTTCAGTGAGCTCAGGAACGAGTTTGGCTCAGAAAAATCTATCAAATTGTTAAAATGGTACCAAAGATAAAGTTAAGCTAACATGATCTCCCAGCTGTTTCTCTGGTGTAATTGTTTTTGAGGTGTTTGGTGTGGCTGCACCTAAAGTACTTAATGCTTCTGTGTATTCTTGTGGTTATTGATGGTGGTGAAGGAGAGCTGCTAGAGGGCAAGGCAGCAGATGCGCTGAGTAGCTAGTACTTACAGCTTGCCATAATGAAAATTGATATATTCTGTTCAATGTGTGAAGACTGTCACCCCAACCTGACATGTCAGCATTATCATTGCAAACATTTTGTTACCTGTCACAAGCAATTCTATTCCCGCCTTGAGGCACTTCTAAACTTGGCATCATCCATATTTACATGAGTTTGTTCCTTTTACTTGCACAAAAATGTCCACTTTAAACATCTTGAACTATACAAGGGCATTACACCCTCAGAGATTATCCATGGAAATTACAGAAAAGAAAAAAGAAACCTTTGGAATTACAGTGAGTCATTTCAACCATCCTGAATTCATTTGCAATGACAAATTGTCATATCTTATCAAATATTCCTCAGACTAGTCTCTCTCTCTCTCTCTCTCTTTCTGTAAGAACAAATTTTGGAGTATTACTACATTTGGAATCAAAGTGATGTAAATGATTTCTAATATAGGAAGATATTCTTACAAATATGATGGTACTTGAAAAAGCATGTAAAAATTGCCAGCTAGTGTTAGCACAGGGAAGCCATTACAGCAAGAAATTAATTCAAAGAACGCTTCTCCAGGGCATGTCAGAAGAATCTTTTTACTAGTATCTTCACATTGCTTATTAGAATAAGGATGACTCCGAATGCTTCTGCATCGGTGCTGGATTGACTCATTCACCTCTTAACAATGTTTAACTATGTCAACATGGTCTCATTATCATAACCTTGAATTTCGAATAGTGTGCATAAGGTAAAGTGTAAGAGTGCACCTTGCAGGGAAGACTATACAGGTTTGTTTTTAATAAGTAGAACTTCTGGCTGATGCAGTGCAAAAGGATTTAGAAAAACAAGGAATGAGGGGAGTGAAAACATATATCCCATCCAATGACTGATCTGAGGTAGCTCCGCACATTACCAGTGCAGTGTTATAAAGTTTAATCTTAACAAGAGATACATTGGCTGGTAAAGCAGCATTATTGACAGTAGAGGAAGAATTGATTTTTCTTGATCAGTTGATATTTGCCTTGATGTGTAAAATACAGGTCAGAACAATTTTAATCATCTTTAAATAGAGTCTCACACCTTCTTTATATCTGGTTTGTCATCTACCCACTCCGTGTCATACTGTGTGCAAGATTCTGATCTCATATTCTCTGGTGTAAATCTATAGAAGCTGTATTGTTATGCCAGTATAAATCCACTGCACTCAATGGATTTATCCCAGGTTTACAGCAATGTAGCTGAGCTCAGACTTTTGGCACATTTGAAAAGAACAGTTCATCTTATTTACTCAGAACCTGTTTCTTTTAGAAATGCTGATTTTGCAGAGCAGGGAGCAGGTGGACCAACAACTCAGGCAGAAATGAAACACAAGTGTAATCACATCAATCAGCAGTAGTGGTAGATTTCAGTCACACAGCTATGTAAGTGGCCAGAGGGAAAAATGGTATTCATTTTCTGACTGATTCCTTCAGCATGTTGTTAATGGAAACTAAGCTTTCTCTTAAAACTTGAAGGCTTGCTTGTAAGCATCTGGCATTGGCCACTGCAGAATACTGGGCTAGATGGACCTTTGGTCTGACCCAGTATGGACATTCTTATATGATGTTCATTAACAATTTGAGCATCTTGTATGTCACCATTACACTAATGGGAAGAAACAAAAGAACATGACTACTGTTAGCATTTGAGGGTACCCAATGCATTGGGCCAAAGTGGGTTTTAATCCTGTTGGTTGTGCTTATTCAGCTGGTAAAGTACAAATTGTTCTCTTCCAGTGCAGCTTTCCTAGGGAAGTTCTGTTCTGCTTATGATGGACCCAACATTGCACCTGTCTGTTTTTGACTGGCATACAGCCCACAGGAAACAGTTCAACAACAATGTGTGGATGAAGGAAATGAAGAAGTTAGGGCTGGAAAAGACCTGTTAGGTCACCTACTCTATTCCCCTGTTAGTGCAGCATTGATCCTTGCACTGCCTCTTTCTAGTGCTTTATCTAGTTTTAAATGTCCTAAGCAAAGAGGCTTCCACTACTGAATCCTGAGCTTACTTAATAGCATGCAGTGAGGTCCACAGCTAAGCCAACTGCTTCCTCAGAGATGAACAGTCTCCAGTTTGTTTTAACAGCTAACATAAAGAGCTGCACAATGGAAGCTATTTTAGTGCACAACAAGAAGTAGTTTTTATTGGTAGTTAAAAAACAGAAGCTATGTTACACATCCTTAAGCACCATCTACTAGCACCTGTCAAAGTTAGAATCAGGACTCACAATTTGTCAGACCACTCTGTTTATTAGCGCAGCACTCCGCCAATAACATTCAGAATATGTGAGTGGCCATGCAAGGCCCAAACAGTCTTATTTATACAGATAAAAGAGCGGGAATTTAGACAAAGGGACAAAGAAATCAAAACAGTAAAATTCACCTGGGGCACAGCATGCATATCCTATTTCCTTACTAACTGTTATCGATCTAAGGCTAATACTTCACCAACTGCCCTTAAACGGTGCAATTGTTCTATGTTAATGTCTGTATTCCTGACACCTGGTTGCAACATTCCAACAACTTTGCTTAAAGGTACAGACAACATTTCTTTAATCCTTTCTATTCTTACTATATAATTCATTCTACTTTCACACACCTTATCTACTAACTATTAACTATTTACATATTCAGTAACGAAAAACGACATTAACTCAGAGTTAAAGTTGCTTGATGGTATGTCATACCCTTGCAGAACATTGAGTTGAGCCAAACTCAAACTTCTGAAAAGTAGGAAATGCCAAGGCAACCTTAACTCTGTTCTCTTTCAGAAATGCCTCAATATCCCCATATCTTTACTATGACAACCCTCTAGTTGTTGACATGTACAAGCTCTTCTCATTTTTCAACCCATTCACTCATCCACAGGATTCCATCTAGCACTATTAAAGGACAAAAAGAGTGATAAGAGGGTTGTCCATGCCACCTTTCCTCTGTTCCCCTGGATCTGACAGAAGGGGAGATAATATATAGACATAGAGCTATTTCATAGCAATCTGGACAAAGAAATGTATTCTGAGCCCTCCTTCAAGCTCCAAGCCCTCTTGGACTGCTTATTATCTGGGAGTCAGCTAGGGGTGCTATTTGAAGTGACGCCTCTTCTGCTTCTCTAATGGAGCATATTGAAGGAGAGGAAGTTAATAAGAGAACTTTTCCCTTTGACCTCTATACTAATCTGCTCTAAGGTGTTGACACCAGTTTCCTGGAGGGAATCTGTTTCCTTTCAGTGAAAGTGCTAAGAGATCCCTCTACTTTGGCCTCTGAACTGCACTAACCAGGTCTTTCCAGAGATTCCTGGGCAAACACCAAGCAGGGTAGCTATCTGTGTTGTAGTGCTGACAGGCACTGCTGCTACTTTATGTCCCTGAATTCTATCCATGATGGGAACCCTCATTGGCATACAGCAGCTGCTATTGTGCCTGTACTCCAGGTTAGTGGAGCACCACATGTCCATATGTTAACTGAATGTTCTTGCCCTTAGATGGTGTAATAGAGCGCAGCACATGGCATCAGTCTATGTCAATTTGTTCTCTTGTCAGTTATAAGGAACATTTTCCAAGACCCAAACATGCAACTTCCTTTTCTGATCTATTCTACCCAAGCTGAAGAATGATGTCGAACAGCACACTGGAACTATGCACGTCACTATGCCTGAATCCATTTGTTTTTCTACCTTAAAGGAGAAGAAAATGGGTTAGGTTACTGTAAATTTGTGTATAGACTGTGCATTTGAAAAGGGGAACCTATTTACAGTATTTTCATTAGCAAGGAGTGCATATAGCATGGTCACCCTTAAATGAAAGAAACTGATTGATCTTTAACTCCTTGCATACCTTTTCAAGGTTCACTCAGTGCTTTCAGAGGCACACCAATATAGCATATGAATATGGGAAAAGTATATTCATAGTGCCAGGACCTGAGCTTGGTGTAAATTGGTGTAGCTCCATTGACTTCAAATCAGTGAGGAGGATCTGACCCTGTGGAGTTTTGCTGCCTTCATGAATGTACAATATATTGAGATGAGGATTAAAAGGACCTGCAAATTCATTTCTAAACCTATGCTTCTCACTAATGGCTACCTTTCCTTTCAAAGGAGCACAGAGCACAAAGGGTCAGATTCTTAAACCTGAATGTAGCCCCTGTGTGCCATGTAGATGGTGTTGGGGGGGTGCATAATGCCCAACTGAGAGTTTCCCTGTATGTTAGTGGAGCTACCTGCTGGTGCAGCTGTGCTGCTCCTGAGTCTTCTGCCTCTGCCTGCCCCTTCTCACAGGAGATGGGGCATGTCAGAGATGGAGAGGGAGTCTGGTAGAGCTTTGCTGTATTGCAGAATGCTCCTCTGGGAAGAGTCCTGGGAGCAGCTCTTGGTACTGTTATTACATATTAAAAAAAAGCGAGTGGAGGCACTTACGGCATTAAAAATAGTTCAGTTTAACAAGTTGTATAGACCGAGATTACAGTGCTGGCAAGTTACGAGCCCCTGCACACATGGTACTAGGATGGACTATAAGGATCAGCAGCTATTAAAAGGACTGTGCAGTGAGCCTGGTGCTCTTGGTGCTTATAGCCAACTCAGTCACTTATTTGAACACTGAAACGTCTCTGAGACTGAGTAAGCTGGTGATGATCTCATGCCTCTGTTTTACGTTGCAGCTTACAACGTGGCAGCTTGTATAGTTTTCAGGCACATGTCCCCTTCTGGAGAGGATAGCAACCATATGGACCTGATAACAGAGTAGTGGAACTGCCTCTTTATGCAGTTTTTGGAAGTACTCTGCCCTATGGTTGCCAGAGTACTCAATGGACCTCAGAGAGGACAGTGAGCTGGTAGAGCTTGCCAGAGAGCACTGGGAAGATGATGATGAAGAAAGTGACCGTAGACTAGAAGAAGTTGATGTGGACTTTTCAGATGAAGGAGATCCTTCTTTTGATTGTTGTCTTGGCAGTAGATGCTCTTCCAAACTCTCCTTCTTGCTTGTCTGGGTCATAGCTGTCTTCCGTGGCACTACTGTTTGAGTGCCAGCCATTCTAGCAGCAACAGAGGTTTGGGTTCTAGATGCTACCATTATAACACTGGTTTGCGTGACAGTATTAGAGAAAGTCACTGTGGGCTTCTCTTTCCATGGTTCAGTTTGAGTAGACATGCTGTTCACCTCCTTTGGTTCCACTATGGCCTCCTGACTTCCAAACCACTCCTCTGCACCAGTGTAAGAAGGACCCAAGTTATAGGATTTGCTTTCTTCAGTGTTGTTAGCCAAATCTGTTTTTTTCAGTGGTTTCTTGGGGGGTGCTTGACAGTCTGGCCAACTCTGCTCTCAAGAGGTTTCCCACAGTGGAGTCTTTAGGTGATTTTGTTCCATTGGCCAGGTGATCAAATATTCCACTGCTCCGGCAGCTGGATGGCAGCTTAGGGCTGATCGGTTTTGACTGTGCATAAAGGATCCTGAACTCCAGGTCAAAGTGTTCAGCCACTTGGCCTGACAGCAGCAACAAGTTACTGCTATTCAATTTCCCATCAGTCCATGTGAAGCTGTAGGAGCCTGTCGTCACTCTAATCCCATCAATAAATATGAACTTCTCATGGACTTTCCCAGCAGCCTTTGGTGGTGTCTGAGCTGTGGCTGGCTCCCTCAGAATCAGGGAGACAATCCTTCCCCGGTCTCCTGGGCTGAGTGGAGTTTTGGCACAGGAGAGAATCTGCCTGATATTAGCTAACTCACTAGCACCTACATAGGAAACATTTCCTTTTGACTGTAGACAGAAACATGTTGTTTCTGCAAACTGTACTCACGTCATGCTGCAGAACCCTTCCCCCATATTGCACCAGTTGTATTTTGCCACCTTTTGCTTGTCTGGTGGTAATTTAAAAACATATTAACACTTATTGCCATGTTAATTAGATGATACTGGCAAGACCAAGAAACTGTCAATAGTTATTGAATAGTGACTATAAATAAACTAATCATGGTAATTGGATTTGTCAGCTGACATGGAAAACAAATAACTTTATGGATGCTTTAAAGGTAAGATTAACCTACTGCAAAACGTTTTTCTAATCAACCTAATGGATGCAAGCTCGGCTGGTGGTAACAATCATAAAGGGGGAAAAATTGTCCTGGAGAGTAGAATGATCTGCTTAACCATTTCTTTAAAAAATAAGGTGAGATCCTTGAACAACCAGTGTCTTTCCAGAGAACACAAATTAAAGAGTAAAACACTAATTAGAACAGAGCAATATGAAAGCAAGAGAGAGACACACAGATCACCACTTCCCCAGACACTACAGAGGCATTAGAATGAAGAATTGGGAATATTCTCTGAACCTCTTCCAAGTAGTTTGTTTTATCCTGGGAGACTTATGAGAAAGCAATAAGAAGGGACAAAAGGTAGGAGTAGTCTTCTCAATGCCCAGGGGGTGTGACTAACAGAAGTAACAACAGCAGTACAGAGCACTTTCCTGAGACACAATGCAACCTCCCCACACCATCTGGTTTGTAGGGGGAATGGACATATAGGGCAGCATTTTCATCCCTCAGCACCTGATCAGCTGTGCTGGTGAGTGGAAGGATGGTCTTGTGATTAAGGGCCCAAGTCCTGATCCTCAGGGATCAGATCCTGAATATTTAATGACTAAGGCAACTATTTAGTCATGAGTATCTTTAGTAAAAGTCATGGACAGGGCATGGGCAATAAATAAAAGTTCACGGCCCCTGACCTGTCCATGACTTATACTAAAAATACTTGTAATTAAATCTTGAGGGGAGACGGTGCTGGAAAGCTGTGGGAGGCTGCTGCTGAGGAGGGTGTCGAGGGAGGTGCTGAAAGTGGGGCCCGCCTGGGGCCTGCGGGCACCAGCTGCCCGGGGCCATGGATCAGGACTGCTCCGCCTGGGAACTGCTGCCCGGGGCCATGTACTGCAGCTGCTGCTGCTCTGGCTGGTTGGCCAGGGACTGGGGCCGTGGATCCCAGCTGCGGACCACTGTCCTGACCACAGCTGCTCCAGCCAGGGACTGCTGCTCCAGACCATGGCTGCTCCAGCAGGCTTCCGCGGGACCACTGCCTGGGGCCACGGACTGTGTCTGTTCTGGCTGCCCTGGGACTGCTGCTGGGGGCCGCTGGAACAGCGGCTGGTGTTGCTGTTCTGGGAGCTGATCCAGCTGTGGCTGGTGTGGCTGTCCTGGGGGGCCAGCTGCTTGGGCAGCTGTGGGGTCAACCACCCTGGCTCCTGCAGAAGTCACAGAGGTCACGGAAAGTCACAGAATCCGTGACTTCTACAATCTCCATGACAGATACTGAGTCCTACTAATGACGCATTGTCAATCCACCTCTGGATAAAGACAATGCATGCACTATTAATTAGAACACTAATTTATTTAACAGCTCAGTCCAAAAGCACTGGGCTACCATGCCCTACAGGTGAAAGAGATTAGGGCCATTACACTACACATTTTCTCCAAATGCTGTATTACATGACATTTCAGAAGAATAGCCAGAACAGTAAGAGGTGAACAAGGTAAAGTTAAGGCAAAGGCACAAAGAGGCTTATCGTCTCAGTCCCCAGTGTCTTCACCCTTTGAGTCCTTATCATCTTTCACCTTATCTTAGCTGCTTAGCTTTAAAGCAGAAAGCTGATCACCAAAATACATTACATGCTTTTTATTGTGAAATACAACATGTGGTTTAGTACAGCTCATCCTGTCAGAAAAGGCTGCTTGAAGAACCACTGCCACATTGGCAAAAGCAAAGCTTTAACAAGCCCTTGACTCTAATAGGATCATATGATGAGAATCGAAGAAATGCAGGGACACAAGGCCCCACCTGAAGGAAGTCATCCTTTTATGGGTATCTTTGTGGATACACAGCAAATTTCTATAGGGCTCTAAAGAAGCTAAGCTGCCGTGTTAATTTTTTCTTTGTTTACATTCATTATTAATTAATTACAAAGACATTTGCGATCAAGCCTGCTTCTATGGAAGTCAGTGAGAGTTCTGGTATTCATTTTAATGACAGCAGGATTAGGCCTTATACTTCTGTTTCTCATCTAAGCACCTGAAATAAAATCCCTTATCCTATTGTGATGCACCCATTTGTAGTATCACACTAATAGAGTTTGCATTTACAAGCACAGGATGGAAACTATTATTTAAGGAGCAAAGCAAAGCAGATAGATCAGGGCCAGATGTCTGGTCCTAACTGTGTTTGCCCTCTATTAGCAGATTGAGAATTTGGAAGAACATAAGGGTCCTTTATACCAAAGTAAATATCCTTAAATCAGACTATAATAAACAGAGAACTCCTGAAATCCAAGGGTATATCCACACAGCATGTAGCATCGAATCCAAGAGTATAGATCGAAGGACTTGGGTTTGCAGAGTTTGGACTACAGTGCTAAAAATAGCTGCCTAGGTAGGGGAGTGAGCTTCAGAGCCTGAGCTCCAGCCCTAGTCACAACATCTACACAGCTATTTTTAGCGCAAGAGCCTCAGACTGTTGACCCTGGCTCTGAGACTTACTGCCGCTTGCTGTGTAGACAGACCCTAAGTGGTAAAGGTCTGTGTTTATGGAACTTTAGGTCAATATTTTCAAATATGACTAGTGATTTTGGAAGCCTTAATTTTTAAGGGCCCAACTTAAGAAACATTAAAAGGGCCTGGTGTTCAGAAAGGGCTGAGCATCCACCCTTTGAAAATTTTCTGAAGTTGGGTACCCAAAATCATTAATCACATTTGAAAATCTTGGCATAAGACCTTTGAAACACTGCGCAGGTGTGTATTATTTACTATGAAGTGATGGTAGCTTCTTTATAGATAAAGTTGCACATGTTAATCTACTATAAGGTAGACTTTGATCCCACCTGAAATGCCAAAGAAAAAGAGAAATTCTCCCGCTTTCATAGAATATTAGAGTTGAGAGAGACCTCAGGAGGTTATCTAGTCCAACCTCCTGCTCAAGCAGGACCAACACCAACTAAATCATCCCAGCCAGGGCTTTGTCAAGCTGGGCCTTAAAAACCTCTAAGGATGGAGATTCCACCACCTCCGTAGGTAACCCATTCCAGTGCTTCACCACCCTTCTAGTGAAATAGTGTTTCCTAATATCCAACCTAGACCTCCCCCAGCGCAACTTGAGACAATTGCTTATTGTTCTATCATCTGCCACCACTAAGAACAGCCTAGCTCCATCCTCTTTGGGATCCCTCTTCAGGTAGTTGAAGGCTGCTATCAAATCCCCCCTTATTCTTCTCTTCTGCAGATTAAATAACCCCAGTTCCCTCAGCCTCTCCTCATAAGTCATGTGCCCCAGCCCTCTAATAATTTTCATTGAATTCCACTGGTTTCTCTCCAAATTGTTCACATCCCTTCTGTAGTGGGGGGACCAAAACTGGACATAGTACTCCAGGTGTGGCTTCACCATGGCTGAATAGAGGGGAATAATCACTTCCCTAAATCTGCTGGCAGTGCTCCTACTAATACAGCCCAATATGCCATTGGCCTTGTCAACAAGGGCACACTGCTGACTCATATCCAGCTTCTCGTCCACTGTAATCCCCAGGTCCTTTTCTGCATAACTGTTGCTCAGCCAGTTTGTCCCCAGCCTGTAGCGGTGCATGGGATTCTTCCTTCCTATGTGCAGGACTCTGCACTTGTCCTTGTTGAACCTCATCAGATTTCTTTTGGCCCAATCCTCCAATTTGTCTAGGTCCCTCTGGATCCTATCTCTACCCTCCAGTTTATCTAACTCTCCCCCCATCTTAGTGTCATCTGCGAACCTGCTGAGGGTGCAATTCATCCCATCATCCAGATTAATAAAGGCTTTGGTTTCACTGACCAGTACAACATATTATAAACTTGTTGATTGAACGCAATACTTTTTAAATGTCTTTCTATGAGAGGTATCTTATATAACAAAAACCTTAATTCTCATTTTATTGCCATGATGAATAATGCATTTCTGTTTACTTGATAAAAATAATATGCTTGTGTTTTACATGAGTAATGTAAGATTCTTAACTATGCTCATCCTTGCTTTTTCAAATGCTTGGTTTTGGAAATGAAATGATAGGTAAATATATTAAAACTGACTTTTGGACCAATGTTTTTTGGTTATAGAATTGCAGTGGCATTTTGGTAGAATACTGCATTATGTATTTTGTCAGTGGGGCAGTGGTTGTTTAACTGTGGAATCTGGGCAGGAAAGAAGCTAAGTTTCCTGAAGCAGAATCTCTCTACTTTACATGTCTTGCCATAAAAATTTTGACCCTTCAAAAGAGAGAAAGAGAGTAACAATGTTCGGCCATTGCCAATTCTGTATCATACTATGGAGTTTCACACAGGAGTACTATAGCAAGGTTCAGTAGATCAAAATTCACATGAAAATAAATTAATTTCTTCATAGACACATGGAAATATTGGCTCTGATTTACTGACATACCGAAAAATGTAGAAATGTTCTAGTAGCTTGTGAGTTGTCTGTCTGTCACAGAGTAAATCTCTCAGGTTACTCATATCCCTGCTGTTAAGAGCCTGGAAAACAGTTTTAGGAAACAACTGCCTCTCAAAGATGTCGCTGCTCAAGTATCACAGGACCCATCACTGGTGTCCAAGTTGAGGGCACTTGGTGATCTAGGGAGTCCAGCTACTTACAGCAGTAGCCATGCCATCTGCCGCAGAAACATTTATAAAAACTATAAGACTGTTGTGGCAGGACAGAGCGTTGTCTGTCTCTGATTTATGTCAAGCTGAACGCATGATAGGCAGCACTTTCTTGCATCTGAGGATACATTGAATCAGATAATTGGTACAACTCTTCTTTTATTCCTTGACACCTTCACAACTGCCAACAAATCCATATATGAATATTACTGAAGGTAGTGTTACAAAAATGTTACTAGGATAATTAAGTGAATTGAACCAGGTTTGATACAGAAAACACAGCTAAATAATACCTCTTATGAGGTGCTCAAATGGGCTTGTTATCTTAACTCTTCATATAAAGCTTGATTTTCAGAAGTACTGAGCTTCTGCAGCTCTCATTGACTTCAACTGGTAATTGTGGGTGCGCAACACTTCTACAAATTGGGGCGTTGTCAAATATGCTGGCAACTAGGAACTTCAGAAGTATCCTCATACGATATACAATGGGAACTCAGTCTTCATAATGGTAAGAGGGATCTATCTGTCTATCCAGCAGCCTATCCAACTGTCTAAGCTTTTATTCTGTGCCTCTCACCATAGTGTTTAGGGCCTCAGCTATAGGTTTGATTAGAACTCAGATGCTCAGCCTATTAAAAGCACAGGCCTCACTTGAGCTAATGAGGTTTCTTTTAGCACTGCAGTGTGGCTGGGCTTTGAAGGACTAAATTTTTAATTGGTAAATATAGATTTCATCATACATTCATAATGCAATGAAAAATATTTTCGTCAATAAAAAAATAGCAGATAGGCAAAATAAGAAAAATACTGCTTATAGTTTGATTTAAGGATATTTACTGTGTATATTTTGACATGTGATGTTGGCAATTTGTGTTTTAACAGTTATAGGGCATTAACTGTTTGAATCTCAATGGCTACTATCATTAAATAAGTAGTGTCTGTACCCCTATAATTTCCTGCGACTAAAAATTTAATTGATAAAAATTGGAAAAAAATGTTTACCAATAAACATCAGTATTATCCACTGAAATGATAAAAAAATTGAATTCTGCCAAGTTTAAGACATGACACATAGTAGAGTGGGTCTAATTCCACCCAGTAGGCATCAGTAGTGCACTATCTAATCCATTGCACAATATATACATTTTTTTCACATATGCAGGAGAACTCTCATTTGCTTCCTAGAGTGCATTTATTCTCTGCTCCATACCCTTTGGAAATTCCAGTATATTTTTTGTTGTATATAATGTAAACACACAATAGCGTTACATCATCCTTCTGCTATGAAAACTGACGTTTCAATTTTGAACATTTCATGTGCTAGAAATGTCCAATACATATAAAGTAACCTTTCATGCCTCCTCCTTTAGTGGATTTCAAACAAAGAAATAGTAATTTGAGTGAATTCTTGCTGTGACTTCCTTATTTCCTTTCTCTGGATCTTGTAGCTCTTAACTAAATCAGCTTTTCCTAATACTACTTCCAAATTCATAGCATGACAAACTTGGGATAAAAAATGTATAGAGCTTATCACATCTTTAGTCTTGCAGAATTCCATTAGTAAATACTCTATAGTACTCAGATCTTGACATTTGACATTCTAGTTATATCTGTAAGCATAATTTCAAGAGTTTTCCATACATGGAAGTTGTAAATTCAGTGAAAACCACTATAATCCCAGATCATTTAATTTTTGCGCTCTGCAGTTCTTTTATGTACCAGGTTGCACTCACAATCTGATTTTGTAGAAATATTGACAAAGACCATAGGCCACTGCCTGTGTTTTACAGACTCTCCAAATGAAGAAACGTAAGTGAAGAAAAAGATAAGTAAAACTAATTGAAACAAACAAATATCTCCCCCTAAAGAAAAAAACAAAACAAAACAAAACAAAACACACAAAGCCCTGCAGCACTGTTAGGGGAAAAAATGGTCTGAAATGCACCAAGGGCTTGATCTAACATCCACTGAAAGTCAATGGAAGACTCTCATTGCCTTCAGGAGCATAGACCTTTGCAAAGCAATGAAGCCAATTATTATACATCAGTGTTTTATCTGAAGGGTCTTTCAAAATGAAACTCTTTAACAAGATAATTGTAGACAGCTGGTCCATGTGCTGTAGTGATGACAGAGCCAGCATTTTCTAAAATCTTCTGCATGTTTACAGCTTTAAGCAAAAGGACATATCGGCAATTCAGTTCATACATAATAGACAGACTATGCAAAATACAAAGCTGGAATTCTGCATTGTTGTAGAAATGGTCAATGTCACCAGAGCTATTGACTTCTCCCACCTGGCTTGCAGACATTAGGAGAGGAATAACATATGTACCTTAATTGTAAAATGTGGGCTTAATGAACACACAGGCATTATGTTACATCAAATATAACAATAGACATGATGGTAAGCTACTTAAGAACATGTCACAATGTTTTGTTTGGAAAAGATTTGCCTTTGGCAGTGTTAAGAGGAAGAATGTAGACATAAAGTTTCCAGTTCAACACTAAACATAAAATATTGGGCATGTATATTTGTGTTTATTTTCCATAGCTGTGTCAATATTTTTGTTCAAAGTATGTCGGATTTTGTGCCTCAGAGAATTCTGAAAATTCTCACAGAGAAAGCATTCTGTGACTTATTTATTTGACTTTTATTTAACTTTTTTTTTGTATTTTTTCAGAAGAGTTCCACTGAAGCATTTCTTGTGGATCAAGACAATACAGTAGCTTCCTGAGTTATTGTGCTAAAAAATAATGAAATGAAGTAAGTCACTAAATAAATGTGCAAGTGAAACAAACTTAACCTGTGGTTAGACGTCCTCAATTCAGTAACCTTGGGGTTTTGCAGAATTAGAACCTAATCCTGCACACACTTGTGCATATGAATAAAGTTACTCATGTATGTAAGAACTGAAGGTTCCTTACTGTCCACCACAGACTCTGGAAATGTCTGAAAATACAGAGGACCTAATCCTTCTCCTATCGGTAAAACTTCCATTATCTTCTAGGGGAGCAGTATGATCTAAAGGACAGGCTCCTGGACTAATAGACAAAAGACCTGGTTCTTTTCCTTGTTTTGAATGTAACTCTTTTTAAGGGTTGGACAAATCATTTTGGCTAAAAACTACAAGTGGCCACTGATTTGTGGTGGCTCAGTTTTTGGGTGCCCAACTTATGATACTTGAGGCACATTTGAGGCATCCTGGTCAGCAGACACATCTGAAAATGTTAACCCTAACTGCTCTCTCCTTCCGTTTCTCTATCTACAAAATGAGAATAGTAGTGCTATCTGCCTTGGTAAAGTGACTGGGATCCTGGAAGAGAGAACAGACCCCAGATCACCTCTTGTCAAATAAATAATCCCTTGGAGCATCTTTCCAATGGTTAGTTCTCTCATGTGTGCCTAGAAAGTAGGTCAGTCCTTAAAATAAATTGAAAATCCTAAACCACTGCTCCCATTAAGGCATGTTATAGAAAACTCCTAAATCATAATAGACTAGCTCATGCCTTTTAGCCTATGTGTGAAGCCTCACTGCCCAAGTCATTGGAGTTATTGTAGAGAGTTCTCTGAAAATATCCGCTCAGTGTGCAGCAGCAGTCAAAAAAGCTAATAGAATGTTGGGAATCATTAAGAAAGGTATGATAATAAGACAGAAAATATCATATTGCCTCTTTATAAATTCATGGTACTCCCACATCTTGAATACTACATGCAGATTTGGTTGCCCCCTCTCAAAAAAGATATATTACAATTTGAAAGGTATGAAGAAGGGCAACAAAAATGATTAGGTGTATGGAACAGCTTCCATATGAAGAGAGATTAATAAGATTGGGATTTCATCTTGGAAAAGAGACGACTAAGGGGGGATATGATCGAGGTCTATAAAATCATGACTAGTGTGGAGAGAGTAAATAAGGAAGTATTATTTACTTCTCATAACACAAGAACTAGGGGTCACCAAGTTCTTGAAATTACTAGGCAGCAGGTTTAAAACAAACAAAAGAAAGTATTTCTTCATACAATGCACAGTCAACTTGTGGAACTCTTTTCCAGAGGATGTTTTGAAGGCAAAGTCTATAACGGGGTTCAAAAAAGAACTAGATAGATTCATGGAGGATAGGTCCATCAATGGCTATTAGTCAGGATGGGCAGGGATTGAGTCCCTAGCCTCTGTTTGCCAGAAGCTGGCAATGGGCAACAGAGAATGGATCACTTGATGATTACTTGTTCTGTTCATTCCTTCTGGGGCATCTGGCATTGGCCACTGTTGGAAGACAGAATACTGGGCTAGATGGACCTTTGTTCTGACGCAGTATAGCCGTTCTTACATTCTTATGTTACTGCTGTGAGCTCTTTCCCTCAGAGCAGAATAGCTGGGTGAGGTCTCTGGTAGGAATGGGGAGAGCTTATGCTACTACAGCCCTTTATGAAACGCAGCCTGCTGGTCCTATGCTGCAGATTGGTGTTGGCTGGTGTGACTAGGCCAAGGAACCTCCCCACTCCATCCCCTTTGGGGTGCCATATACCCATCCAGGGGGAAGGAACATACCACTCTCTGCAATTCTCTCTATTTCTTATGTGGGCTGTGTGAAGTGGGGCAGGAAGGGCTTCTTGAACCCTTCCCATCTAAATCCGCTCAAGCCAACAGGAGCCTTTTCATTAGCTTCAGTGGTCTTTGGCTTAGGACCCTACCATGTAAGCTTATAAAGGCCAGAAAGAATCTGACCCAATGTGATGGGAGTAAGAATTGTCCAATTACGGTGCCCTTTCCCCACAAAAGCCTGTTCCCCTGTACTGTCTACAAACTGTTGGGCAATTCTTAATCCCAAGAACATTTTCTGACATATAAATTAAAGCACCCTTTTTATAACAGTTGTATAACAGAGTATGTGTTTTTCATAGGGATAGACTTAAACAATTATTGCATTCATAAATTAAATTGACATTTTGAAAGGTTAACAAAAAAAGCTTCTTTGCTGTCTGTAATCAATATAAACAGGATTTCAAGTAATTAAGAACCTCTGATGTGGGCATTTCTTCTCTGCTGCCTATTAGAAGGAATATGCGCAAGTAGCCATAAACATGAGATATAGATGAAATAGGTCTGGCTCTTATTATCTACAACAGTATTTGTGGGAGTTTGTGGAAGGCTTCTCAGGATCAGGTTGCAAATGAGTTTGAAAAAATATGAATAAATATTGCAATGATTTTACACTTATTGGAGAAAAAAGAGAGAGAGGCTAATACCACATCATGTGTTCAGTGTCTGAAAGATATAATTAGACTTCAGTTACGCTATCATAGGTCATACATGGTCTCAACTATGTTTAGGGTGCAATGGATTTAATTGCTTTAATAGATAATTAAACTATAGCTAGATTTCCATTTTGTATTGTTTATGATATGGGATCAAACCAAAACTTTATTTTATATAGTCATACAATAGAAAGCAGAAAAAGAGAGAGAGAAAAAGGAAAAAAAAGTATATTTAAATATAGCCTTTGGATGTTTGCAAATTTGTTTCCTATTAGTAATTATTTAACAATCATTTTATGCAAATAAATATCATCCTATTGGTTACTGGTAAACTATGTTTACAGAACATTTTTGCTATTCATATAACCACTGTTATCACAAGCCAGAGACCTGGGTTCAATCCCCTCCTCCACTACAGACTTCTTCTGTGATCTTGAGCTCTCTCTCTCTCTGTGCTTCAGTTCCCTAGCTGTCAAACAGTATTTCCCTATCTCAGAGCCGTGTTGTGAGGGTAAATACTGTTATGCTGAGAGGTCCTGGTGACTGCTTTCATCACAGATCTCTGAGACTGGATGTGAATGTACTCATTTAGGTGCTAACTTCCTCTGTTCCTGGGGGTGCTCAATCCCCGATTAAGGGTGCTCATCCCAGGCTCCGCCCCCACTCCAACCCTTCCCTCAAGTCCCCACCCCTGCCCTACCTCTTACCACTGTCCCACCTCTTCCTTCCTCTGCTCCTCCCCTTTACCCCCAGCGCCTCCTGCACACCACTGCACAGCTGATTGCGGTGGGCAGGAGGTGCTGGGAGGGACGGGGAGTGTCAATAACCTAGTTCCAGATTTGGACCTTAGCGTCCAAAATATGGGGGTTAGCATGAAAACCTCCAAGCTTAGTTACCAGCTTGGACCTGGTAAAGCTGCCACCACCCAAAAAATTAGAGTGTTTTGGGGCATTCTGGTCCTCCCAAAAACCTTCCCTGGGGACTCCCAAGACCCAAATTCCTTGAGTCTCACAACAAAGGGGAATAAACCATTTCCCTTCCCTTCTCCCTTCCAGGTATTCCCTCCCTGGGTTCCTGGAGAGATAAACAGAAGCAAACTCCGTGAATCTAAACAGAGGGATTCCACCCTCCCCGTTTCCAGCCTTGGAAAACAGAAGTACCGAGAGCTAATCTCTCTTCCCCCCTCACCCAGAGGGAATGCAAAGTCAGGTTAGTAAATCTAACACACACAGATTTCCCCCTGACTTCTTCCTCCCACCAATTCCCTGGTGAGCACAGACTCAATTCCCTGGAGTTCCCCACTAAAGAAAAACTCCAACAGGTCTTAAAAAGAAAGCTTTATGTAAAAAGAAAGAAAAATACATAAAAATGGTCTCTCTGTATTAAGGTGACAAATACAGGGTCAATTGCTTAAAAGAAATATGAATAAACAGCCTTATTCAAAAAGAATACAATTCAAAACACTCCAGCAACTACATACATGTAAAATACAAAAAAGCATATAAATCGCTATCTGATCTTTTGTACTTACAACTGGGAAACAGAAGATTAGAAAGCAGGAAATAGAGAAATCCTTCCCATAGCCGAGAGGGAGATAGACAAAGAACTCAGACACAAACTTCCCTCCACCCAGACCTGAAAAAGTCTGGTTTCCTGATTGGTCCTCTGGTCAGGTGCTTCAGGTTACCTCTTTCCAGGTGTAAGAGACATTAACCCTTAGCTATCTGTTTATGACAGGGAGGCACTGATCAGTGTGGCTGCTGGCATGTGGGAGGCCCTGGGGAGGAGGGGCACGTGCTGATCTGTGGTGCTGCCAGTGAGTGCTGAGCACCCACTATTTTTTTTCCGTGGGTGCTTCTGCCCCAGAGCCCCATGGAGTCAGTGCTTATAAACGCACCCTTCTATTAACATAACTGTCAAGATGAATTAATCAGAAGCCCCTCATTTAAGACAAAACATGAGTTTAGACTGAATGGGTGGAGGAGTTTAGCTGAATATTGTTTTGGGTAGGTATGTGTGTGTGTGTGTGTGTGTGCGTAAAGGCAGAACAGACAAAAACTGGGAGAGACTGAGAGCATACAAACAATCTAACAAAGCAGCTGAAAGCATGGTGTCTGTCCCTGGGAAAAATGTGGGGAGTGTTTTTTGGGTCAGAGGTGCAGGCTGAAGAGTACTCTTGGTGCTGTGAGAAAAAGCAGCTGTTTCCTGCTGTTGGATTCCTTCTGAGTTCAGAGACAGAGGGCTTGGTGCATGTACATATGCATGTAAATAAACAAATTAGCAAAGAAATACTTGACTACCATTAGTTGCTACTCCCAACAGGAATATCCCCAGCTCCCCAAACTGTGACTAGCCGCTGGGGATGAAAAGGAGAAAACAATACATTAAACATTGTAAGTTGCTCAGATACTGCAATACCATATATATATACCTAAGATCGATTGTGATTGATCACCTTAGTAACATGGCATAGGTTTTGCTTTCTGAGTGGTTGAGTGCCACTGTCATAAACAGGGGAGGGTATGATCAATTTAAATTCTTTCAGAGAAAGGAAAAGAGTAATTTATGGAGTTAGGAAGATCTAGGTTGGCCAGGTTTGGAATGTTTGCACATTGTAAATCTTTTGCTTTCTAGGCTACTCATATCAAATCTTGTGTAAGACATCTCCCCTGGAAAAAATTGGGTTATTGTAACACCATAGACTGGGGAAAGATTTAAAATTAATTTTATCTCTTTACATTCACACCAAGCAATGATGTATGGTGTTTTCTTGCACAGTCCCAGCTTCAAAGGATACCACGAGATCCTTGTCTGGTTTCTTTAATTGCCCTTATGCCAGGACTTTGGGCACAGACTTTGCACAGAGGGTACTGTCTCATACACTTGACCATCTTGATTAACAATATAGGGCGTTTATTGAATGTACTGGTCTCCAGTTTTCTGGCATCTGTTACTATTTCCTCTAGTCATTGTTACAAACAAGTTAGTAAATGTAGTAAGGGGATGTAGATGTACAGTCATAGATGGCTTGGGGTATGGCCAGATCTCTATTCATCATGGAACAGTCCTGTGGAATCTGATAAAAGCTGATAACTTTGTTGTAGGGTTGTTGGGTTTTTTAAACTATCAAATTTAATAGAAAATTATATTCCTGTAATAGAATTCTATAGGATGGTTTTATCACCAAAGAAAAGGATAACATCCTTTATTAAGTGATATAGGTTTTAGAGTACTTTCAATAGGAACCTATTCAATTTCTATAGAGATCAAGTCAAAAGAGTTCTATATAACAAACTTCTAGGGAATCTAGCATCTGACTGTCTTTGGGAAATACTGCAAAACTTTCCTCTTCAAAAGAACATTTACACCATTGCAAAAATGACACTCAAAATGCATCCACTTCACCCATCAAAACACCCCCTCCAAATAACCTCCAAATCCCTGTGACATACCAGGGTATAATCCAGACTAATTAGTAGCTATGTCACCCATGCCTCTAACCTGGGGTGCTCTTTACAATGCTTTGCTGCTGTAGCCTCCAGCCTGGACTGCTCACAAACAGCCTCCAGCATGCAAGTCACTTCCAGCTATGTCTGTACGTGTGCTGCAGAAGCCAGCCACACCTTGGCTCCTACCAGCCATGGTTATACCGCAGGGTGACCCCAACACACATCCAGTCTTAGTTTTCCCCCAAGAAATGTATGTGCTGTACTGCCCAGCTCTCTCCCGTATAATACAAGTTTATATAAAGTCTATTATCTCTTTAATAGAAATAATATATGCACAACTTGCCACCACAAATGGAGTTTCACAAATACTACAATTTAAACACACTGGATTAGATAAAACAATAAAACCAGTTTATTAACTACAAAGAGAGAGATTTTAAGTGAATACAAGTAATGAGGCATAATAGTCAGAAATGGTTACAAGAAACTAGTTAAAACGCTACTGGTGCCTAACTTAATCAATAGCATATTCAAGCAAAGTTTCTCACCATATGCTTTCAGCAGTTTTACTGACCAAACTCTCTAGGTCAGGACCCCTTCTCCCAGAATTCAATGAAGGCTTCCTTTGTTTCTTCAGGTGCAGAGAATCGATGGGGGTCAGGGGTGTCTCTTGGGGTGTGTGTGCCTGAAGTTTTTCTAGTTTCAGTCCCCTCTTTGAAAGAAGCTTTCAGGTGGGTACCAAAAGACAAGAGATTTACATGAAAGGATGTTCCCTGATGCTTTTTTCTCACCTGTTTGAGCTTCATTTGTCTGCCCTGCCTGCTTCATGACTCTGCTTACTGTTTAAATGCAAATAAGCAAAGCACACATTCCTTTGTTTAGGACAGGCCTGTTTGCCAACTTCTGCTTGGACAGGGCTGGGGTTTGGAACATGTGTTAATAATACCACAGGGTGGAATCTTATAACCTCACATACAATGTTGCCACACATGTTTTATCAGGACAATAATGAGCAGCAAATGTAAGTTTTCAAATGACAAGGCATACTTTGTACAACGATTATTACTACAGAGTTTAAGGTGTGGTCACAGGGGTACATTCTGTCACAGGCCCCTAAACAAAAACCTGAAAGCAACCAACCAAGCAAAAAAACCCCAGTGCAACCAAACCTGCTAAACAAACCTTACCACAAGCAGCATTTTTACCATGAAAAGGAAGAAAATCCAGGCACTCCATTAAATCCACCAGGACTTTGATGTTGCAATTTACATTGAAGGTTCTCAGATACCTAGGCAATGGGCACCAGAATATAATCCTAGAACAGACAGGCAGACTGAGAGATGACTATTGGTTAGCAGCACAGATAACAAACAAGAGGTCTCTGTGGAGGGGGAAAAAGAGGATTGACAAAATGACATGTGGAGTACTGACTCAGTAGACATTGCTAACATGGATACCAGCAGCATAGCTATGTTCTCACCATCTGGCACTTCTGCTGATGGCACAGAAAAATCAGACTATTTTGTGCACTTTGGGAAAAGCAGATAGTCACCATCTGGGGACATGGCACAAGCTGTTATCAAATCACAGGGTGATGTCAATTAGGTCAGTATTCTAGAGAGGAGCATTCATTTTGCTGACAATGACTCATAACTTAGCTTTTCTTCTTTTGAGAAAGATGATGATGATAGTGCCAGTTGCTCCTGAGGAAGGAGTAGGAGGAGCATGGACATGAAGGAAGAAAACATTATTAGGGCTCAAAGAGTCCCTCCACATTATGTACTCCATAATGTGCCTTGTGGAGAAGATCTACAAGTGATTATTTTGATTTATACAGAAAGCACAGGCTGCCTTTTTGTGGAGACTATTTTCCTTAGGTTAATAGAGAGTGTGAATGAGGCCACAAATACTTGTTGCAGCACTTGGCAGGCAGACTAGCTAACACTAGTGCCAGTCTGCATGTCAGGTTGTTTTTTGTTCAAACTGATTACATCAGAGCTGCACACATCTATGTATTCTTTGCTAAAGTTTGAGAGGTGGAGGCACCATTTTATAATGTATCTCTCACCCTTAGCTTGTGTTTTCTATATCTTTCAGGCTCAGCACACATGACCTGCAGTGCATTCTCCTGAACATCTGCACTCTTCTGTGGAACAGGGAAACATATTTGCTCAGCTTAACAGGTCAGGCCACAGTGGATTGATGTTAAGGGGAAATAGGGAAAGGATGATTCCTCCAGGAGCATGATTTCTGTGTTGCCTAGTAGTCGCAGCATTTGGGTAACCAGATCTGCTCCTCTGTGTGGGGACAGCAGGAGGGCAGGATCCCTCCTTGACTCCTCTGGGGAAGCTAGTGCTTCTGCTGGTTAAAGCCGGAGCAGTTCTTGAGCTCAGGAAAATGCAAGGATGGCCACTGTACCCAACTCCTCTGCCAGGGCTCAAGGGGGGAAACCTTCCTGCATCTATAATCTGCAGTGCACTGTGCTGGGCAAAATTAAGACCTTAATTTCTCCCAACTGCCCTACATGTTTTCTCTATTCTTCCCCATTCCATCATTCTCTCCCTCTTCCAAAAAACATTTCCCTTAATCTTTCCTTTCTCTTGTCCTCTTTCTCCAGTGCAGGCAGGCTGCACATTTTTCCCCTCCCTCTTCCACACAGTATAACATATTTGTATTTTTTGTGCCAATCAAGGTACACACACTTTTGCAAAAAATTAGCCTCTACAGAACAGGACTTTAAAACGTGGGATTTATTTTATTGATGTACCACCCCCCCCCCCCAATTCACCCTTTTCAGCATCAGCACAAAGGGTAGCAGCAGCAGCAACAGTGAAGTGCAGGGGCTGTGTTGTTTGTGCTTTCTGTTATTCATGGTTCTGTTTGCCCAGAAGGAAGTAAAATGATAACATGGACCCTTTCAGCTATGCCTGATCTCTGCATTAGCACCACAGGTGCTTCAAGGAGATGGGAAAAGAAGGGAGAGGAACAAAGACATAAAGCAGGTAATATGTTCTTGAACTCTGACTTCTAGCAGCTGCATTTTAAAACCTCCATTCCATTTTGCTGGTGTATCTGTGAGGCCTTCCATTATGCGTGCAAACACAATCTGATTAGTATTTTTTATAAGCTAGTCTTGTCTGCTTTTATTACAGACATCACCTTCAGACGTGGGGCCACCACCACCATTAAATCAAGAATATTTAGCTATTATTTGTAATAAATGTCAGCAGAGCTGAACTGAAGCCAGCAGGAAATGTTCAGGGCAGAAAACACACTGACATTCATTCATGCAAATTTGTACCACCAGTAGAATTAATCATAAAAAGGGAGGGTATAACATATAATGCATTTGTATTAATGGTACAACCAGTTCTGATTCATCATGTAAATGAGAGGTAGAGTGGACAAACAGCCGTTTATGGACAACCAGCCATGTGTAAAGTACAGTAAGGCTAGGATAACTTTCAAGAGAGGACATTTAAGGGCTGATTTTAAATTGTGATGGGCAAATGTACAGACAAAATGAGAAAGACAATCTGCTTGATTTTTTTAAGACAACCCTGACACTAACCTTGAGCTATAAAAATTCAGACAACCTTTGTCACCATTATGTATTATACACTTCCATGTTCCAGCACTAGAACTGTAAGCCTCAAAACACTGTGAGAAGGTCTGTTCCTACAGTATTTCTGGCCAGCGCTGGAAACAAAAGTGTCATACATTTCTCAAAGTCTTGCTCTCATCAGATTTTCAGCTTCAAAGGACCCAATTCTAATCATACATATACTAGTTTTACAGCAGCATAGCAACACTGGTCCAGATTCCCTATTGGTGTAAAATCAGGATTCCCTATTGGTGTAAAATCAGGTTGGGAGCCAGCAGAGGATTCCCTATTGGTGTAAAATCAGGTTGGGAGCTTGGTTGGTCTCCTCTTAGGGATCCTTATGCCAATGAAGAAGTTAAAGCGCCATTAGGTTGTGCTAACTGGTACCGGGGCAGGCCAGTACAAGGTCAGGTATCCCTCCATACCATGTGCTGAGCTAAAGGGGGACAACTGAGCCCAATTACTTCAGTGAACATACTCTTGATTCACATAGCTGTGAGATCAGAATCAGGCCCAAGAGGTTTGGAAATATTACCTTAGATTCTTCGGTGCAGCTGAATTACACTCAGTGGAGGAAGTGGGGGAGAAGGGAGGCATCTTTACACCAGTATTGGCTTCTCTAATTTAGGTCTGGCTATATATGGTAGAATGGGACTGTTCCAGAAGCTGAAGACCAGCTGGATGCATGGACACCATAGCAACACCCTCTTTTACCTAGCAGCATCTCCTATGCCAGTGGTTGTTGTCGGGAGTGGGAGAGACTAGGAGCTGCTATGTTGTCTCCCAAAAAAATTCTCCTCCTAGGGGGCATTCAAGTGGGTTACAGGGTGCTTTGCACTGCTGGAGTGGGGCAAAGCAACATGTCATTCTGGTGAATTCATCCCTAAAATGTTGAGATTTACCCACTGATCATTTAAACAAACTCCTCACTCCCCCAGCAATATATTCTGTAGACTCCAACCCAGAGAAAGTAGACTTTAATATAACTGCATTAAACACTTCACATTCAGAAGACTTGAGGAGTTATGCTTTCATAAACACAGGCCTTTGTTGGATGTAGCTTATCCTATTTATAAAACAAGAGCTAGCATTACATCTGGATGTCACTGTGTCACAACTGGTGGATTGCCTATTAGGAAATCATTGCCTGACAAAAAGAGGACATTTTTAAACTCATTTGAATTTATCTCAGTTCAATATCTGATGAAACCCACACAGCTGAATAATTTAGCCCATCTGAATGAAAACTATAATCACAATTTTCATACAGAAAGAGTGATCCTTTGCACTAAACACCAAGGAGGATCATTTAAATCTGTGAGTGATTAAAATTGCACCAGAAAAGAATTAGAATAGTATTTTTTTAAAAATGAGAAAAATATAGGATGGAAGAATATATTTTAATCTTTCCCCATTATCTTGATGCAAAAACAGGCTTTATACCTGTTCGTGAAATTATAAAAAAAAAATGACGAAAGGGGCTGACATAAAAATTACAGGTTAATTTAGAGACAAAAATTATTCTTATGGTACTTCAGTTGTATAATTTAAATACAAAAACAGAGAAACAATGAGACAGAGATATGATTCATACAGTTAAAATAAAAAACTTTTCATATCAGAGGCTGAAGAGTTCTCTGAGCCAAATATAATTCTCAAAGTATTTCTGACTTTCTCTAAGTTGAGGAACTAAGCGCAAAACAAATATTCTGTTACTGTTTCATTGTTTCAATTTACTATTCTCACTGTTTATAATCAGTGCGTTAAGTGTTATCGTGCAGAGACTTGGAGGGTATGTAAACAAAAACACCCTTCTAAGTGCCAGTAGCTTTCAATGTAAATTATGTTTCTTTAGTGCTTTTGTTTTTAATTGCTAAAGTCAAGGGAAAGAACATAATTTGGTCAACGGGAAACAAGTGCTTCCTGTTAGTTTAACAGAGGCTGGATTCATATAATGTATGACTTTGATGTTCCACACTACTAACCCATAGAGCTAAATCATAATTTCTGTATTACATTTTGTGGTAGAAATCATAGTTGAAAGCCTTTTTTTCATTTTGGGCAAAATCCTGTTTCTGTCTCACATTGCACTGAGCTGTGGGTCAACTCTTACTATTGTGTAAACAAACCTAACACCAGGCCAGTCCTGAGGGCAGCTGTGCTTGGGGAGGTGGAAGGCTCTGGGCTAGGAACACAAGGAACTGAAGGTGGAGAATTCCTGATGAACAGACCTCCATAGATTCTGCCTGCATTGTCTTCCAGTAGCCATAAGGCTGCAGTGACACCCAACTGAACACCTGTATCAAGACATAAGAATCCAGCATAAGAGGATTTGTATAGGATAAAAAAAAACAATCTGTTTCGAGATAACTATCTGGTTCCCCTGGTGCTCCTACCAATGGCTATTGTGCATGTCCTTCCATGACAATTAGCTGCTGGTTCCACTCCCTGGAAGATAGTTGCTTTTCAGGTAAGACAGACTTCTTCAGACTCCGATCCTTTAATTTTCCTGGTAGATTGACTGTTGGAGAGACCCATTTCCCATTTCTCTGGTTGGCATGTTCTTCATATTAAGGCACAGAGAGCTTGTATTTATAAGACTTTTTAAAAAAACATTACATAACACGCCAACAAAACCTGGCTGTAAACTGCAGACAGCTTCATCCTTTTCTGCCACTGCAGTGCTGAACACTGCCTTCCAAAATGGAGCCTGACTTTCTGCTGCACCCACTCCTTATACAACAGTGACAACTGCTTCACACAGTCACACACACATTGCACATTCATGTATCTCCAGTACTGCCAAAACCAAGGGTGAAAAAATCATGAATCAGCCCCTACTCCCCCTATCATGAGCCTGGTTTAAGAAATCAGAAGATCTACAAAAATAATCTTTTTGGGGATTCTTTTGATTTGCCTTTTGATGTCACAATGTTTAGGGTACATTTTTACTCTGCAGCCATGAGGGCTAGAAATTTACTTGTTTTTAAAAATGAAAACCGAGATTATCATGTAATAACCTGATTCCAGCATCTGGAGCTTTAAGGAAAAACACCAGATATCACAAGAGTTGGCAATTCTGCATCTCTTCTGGAGTCATGCACTCAAATTTTGTGTTACGTGGTATCCTCTTTACATCACTCCAGCAACATATAAGGGGGCTTAAACCACCTTTGTGGAATATTCCCATCATAGGCTGGCATAGAGCTAGTGTAATGACTCTATGTCAACTTCTCTCCTGGGTTTTTGTGTAGAGGTATGTGCTGAAGTGGGGCACTGCCTGAGGTGAACCATACAGCAGTGTCCAGCTTGATGCTGCAGTTTCAGGAGAGACCAGGATTTTGCCCTGAATGAATTGTCCTTGTTTTTTCGGGGCCCTTTGGTCAGATATGAAATAAAAGCTCCCCCCCACCCTTCTGGTTGCAAATTCTGTAAGTGAGTAAATTATTTTTAATTGTAGGTGATTATTATTTATCTTAGAAAAAGGTTTAGTATCCACCTTGAGAATGACAATAGACATTGAGAGAGATTTTCAAAGTCCAACACCCATTGACTTCAACAGAAGTGGGGTGCCAAATCTCAGTAGTGGGAATATTTCACAGGGCTTGTGCCACATGGGAGTTTGTCTGTGCCAGACATATGGACTTAGGTGCCTAGGATTCATACATAGGTTCCTGAGAATGGAGTTGAGTTGGGAATGAATTATCAGAAAAAGTTTATTTTATGGCATAGTATAAATAAAATTAGTACAGATTGTGAAATTTGTTTGCTGTGATTGTAATCAAAGGGTAAGCAAATAGGGATGAGGAATCAATTTACTACACAAGACTATATCCTTAAGATTCCCCTTTAGGCTATATCTACTCTAATGGCTTAACAGACATAACCTGACTTTTAAAAAATCCTTTGTTAATTCAGCTTAATTCTACATACCAGTCTTGTGTGCAGAGAAGGAATACATCTTAAGTGGCAGATGAGTTTCTTATTGCATATACATAGCAACCCAATGACGAACAGATGTAATTTCATTCTTTTTGGAAAGAAAATAAAACACAAAACAGTTTCTAGAACACTTGAGATGCTGACTGAGTTCAAAATAATATGGGCAGCAGTGAATTTGTTTTTTTTGCCCATTTTGGGAGACTTTCATTATTCTTAGACTTAGATTTATCTGAATTTAATACTTCTAAACATTTAAAGATTATTCATGTAAATATTTGGAGGTTGCTACCAAAACCAGATTTGCTTAGAGATTGGTGTTCTTTTTCTAATCCAGATGTCCTACTCCATACAGAGACATAATTTGGAAATAAAACTCTTTTTCTTAAAGTGTCAACAAGAGTAGTATATTTTTAGAAGAGATAGAAACAGTAGGGACAGAGATTTAATGTTTATTAAATCTAAGCTTAGTGTTCCGACATTCCAGTTCCTCAGTCGAGGAATAAAAAGTAAAAGGTTTTGGTTTTTAAAGTTGATTTTACAACTGATAAACATTTTTTCCCCCTTCTTGTTCTTTTCCACTTCTAATTTCCAGACCTGGGTGTGAATATGAAGTTTGTCATGTATAGTTAGAGGTTTCTTTGGCTGTGATTTTACTCAGAGTGGAATTCACTTCATCCATATTGGACCTTATCCAAAGCCCATGTAAGTCAATGGAAGCCTCTTTAAATGACTGCAGTGGGCTTTGGACCAGGCCCATAAAGTCCAAGTATTTGGGCTTTATGTAGGTACAACATGAAGCGAATGGGGAGTGGAAGTCTACCCTTGAAAGCTAGGGTGAAGGTGCAGAGCTGCTGTCCACCCCTTTGTGGCTACTGTTTCAGTGCTAGTTGCTCAGGCTTAGATTCAGATCCAGCAAAACACACAAGCACATTGTGATAGATAGGGCAACTTCCTGCAATACTTTTGGGAGACCACATAGTACTAAATGTATGAATGGCTTAGGTATAAATGTGGGCCAGGGTTTGTATGCATTCTACGAGATGAGAGTTACCACAGCTCTTGCAGGAGGTGATATTGATAGGGGATGATTTAGGCAAATCACTCAACTGATAACACCTTCCAAGAAACACCACCTTCTTGTATTTTCTAGTTCAAACTGAATTCTCCAGTGACCAACAGAAAAAGAATGGACTTTTGAAGAAATAGCTTGAGCATAACTAAATTGGGGGCCTTCACTTTGGTTCCTGATCTAAAGACTGATATGAACTTGTAATCACAGGGAAAACTCAGCTGTATGGTTTGAAGGACTAACATCTACCATAACCCTATGTTGGAGTTGAGGATGGCATCTGCTAAACATTTTTGCATGTATGTAGGTTTTTTTATTGTCTTTATATGCTTTCTCAGGTATGCATTTTGTGCTTGCTTAGGAGCTGTGTGCTAACTTGTAACTGCTAGCAATACACTATCATAACCCTCAGAGAGAAAGCAAAGCACAGGCACTGGCCTTTTAGGTTGAGATTATCACATGTAGATCAGGGAGCTGTGGCACCTTAAAACCCCTGGGAGTGAGACATGGGTGTCTGCCCAAGAAAGGTGATGGGGAGGAGCTGGAAACCTTTCAGTAGGTGACCTCACAGTCCCATGGTGGGGAAAACACATGTGCAGTTACCTTGAAGGTGTAACACACATTGAAATTCATTGCTGATAAATGCAAAGTAATGTGCACTGGAAGACATAATCTGCCACTGGACCACTGCTGGCCTATCCCCAATGTGTCCTACCCCAATATCCTATGAAAGACTGACACAAAAACCTTTTCCAGATAGAATACTGTGCATGCAGGGCATAACATCAGATCACAACACCTGGGTGAAGTTTACCCAGGGTGATGAGAATTTTGATTAAGTCCTCCTTTCTGATTGCAACTATACATTCAAATTTGCAATGAGATCTTTAAATAATTGCAATTATTTGATATTGGGAATGATTCATTGTGGCAGAGAACCCTGGACTGTATTGATTATAAATTGCTCTATGGAGTATGTTACACAGCTATGACTCACATAAACTTACCATTTATTGGGGCAAAAATAATACATTTTGCCGTAGGTTAACATCACTGCCACACTTATTTTTAATAGTCATGGTATTTTGGCTTTTTACAAGATATAAAAGCAGGTAGTGCTTAATCTGTGCCTCATGGTAGCTGGGGTTTGCCCAAGCTCTTTTAAATATCTTTGTTTTATCCTGTGCATCTGTAAAAGATGTATAGCTTTTAGTATCATGGAGTGCAGAAATGTAAAAGGTTATGATTCTCATGCCTCTATATAATTTTTCTTTGATTCCCCTGATCAAAGATAGAACTTATTCTTTCTAGTAAAACTAGAAGGCATTTTATAAACCATATTTAAAAAAAAATGTTTGTTAAAATAGTACTCTTTCTAGATGGCTGAAAATGAAGAAAAAAATCATTTCCTTAAATGAAGAGATTTGACCTTTATTTTTCCCCAAGGTGTTAAGCTAAATCTACAAATCTTAAAGCAGATTGGGGTATTTAAAGGAAGCTTAGGAATCAATTTAACTTAGGTGCCTTCTATGCAAATATAAAGCCCCATAGTTACAGGATACTTCTTCCTGCTTTCAAAAGTCTTTTTTTAATGAGAACTGTAATCCTAAAAATGTGTGGGATACATTGTAAATGGTTTTTCTGATCCTTCACTGTGTAAATTTCCAAGTAAAATTTTTGGATGGGAAACCTCCAAAGAAAACCACGGTGCTGCAGGAAGTTTGATTTGTGATGCAGTGAAGGGCTATGTTAACTATGTTAACACTGAACCAAATACTTCAGGTTGGTGTCAGGGGTGCTGTGCTTTTATACAAGACACATGTATAAAATGTGCTCATGACATCCTGCAACCATCGAATATTTCATGGCACAGTTTGCAAAAATAAGGATATTAATTCCACTGGTCTGGGCCTGAATCCAATTGGGGTGATTACATTCTGCCTTCCTAAACTTCGCTAGATTTTCTGTTGGATGGTCTATTCTCTTCCTATAGTAAACTGGAACCAAAAGACCTGGGTATTAGCTTTGGGTGCTAATTTGCCTTTTAGCACTTTATATCAGTATTTGGAGTGAAGACAGGCTTTACTGTAGAGGTATGTGTGGCTAATTTATTTGTGTAGTAAATCTGCATATTGTGGGACATGGTGGTATGTGCCTCAGTTTTAAAAAGAACAACAAAGCACATACTTATTTTTTAATAAGCACATGAATAAGTCCATGCCTATTCAGCAAAGCACTTAAACATTGGCTTAACTTTAAGCATGCGAATAAGTCCCACTGAGTAGTATCATAAATCTATGAAAATAGTCAGTGGTTGCCAGATAGACTTGTCACTTTTCTTCACACAGATCTAGTGTTATTCCTTTCTAAGGCCTATAAAGTAATCCTGCAACCATGAGAGGTTCTTTTTGAGTTCTATTTTCTGGTCACCCAGGAAGACTCATGACTGCACCCTGCAGTTTAGGTCCTGCCTGATGCTGGGCAAGGACACCAATATTTGGGCTCACTCCCACCTTTTGGCAAAAGCCCTGCTGTCCCTTGTTTATCTTTTCCCATATGTCCTCTGTTGTATCTTCTTTTTCTACACAACATTAAGAATATGAGGAAACCTGATGCATGCATCTGGGTTCTAAACAACCATGTTTGCTGGCTATATGCAAACATACAAGGCCCAGTTATATATATAATCATAGATTATTAGGGTTGGAAGGGACCTCAGGAGATTATCTAGTCCAACCCCCTGCTTAAAGCAGGATCAAACCCCAAATGGCCCTCTCAAGGATTGAACTCACAGCCCTGGGTTTAGCAGGCCAATGCTCAAACCACTGAGCTACCCCTTCCCCCCCACTGCCAGTCTGTTGGCTTCTGCAACAGAAAACAAGGACAATCACTTCCAGACTATTTAAGGGAATATTACCCAGTTCCTATACAACTTTCTGAAAGGACCGTAGGGCTCCACTATATTTACTGTAGACCAAAATCGATGTTAGGTGTAAGCAGACTAAGCAATTGCTTAGGGCCCGAGCAGCTCCATGGGGCTCCCTATTAATTATTAGTATGTGTTGTGTGTGGGAGTGGGGCAAAATATTCCTGCTTAGGGCCCCCAGTGGACTAGCACAGGCACTGATATAGATGAAAAACCTTCAGTTCTGAAGAGTACCCTCTTCTCTTATTGAACAGGAATCATTGACTGGATGTGGAACGCAATGGTCAGCAATGTCTTATTATAAACTTGGGTACAGTTTGCAGTTGTGCCTCAGTATTGCTAGCTATTTTAATTTCTATGGTATGGCTGGCAAACCACTCAAAATAGCACCCACTTTTGCTTCTTTGTCATCCAGAGTTTCTGGAGAACGGATATAGCAGATACTACTCTCTCCCACAAAATTTCTGAAGTCTGACAGAGAGGAGAGTCTCTGCTGTGGATTTCCTGATACTCCTTCTCCTGGAGAGCTCAGAAACTCTCCAGGAAAGGAGTAGCAATGACAGTTGGGGAGGGATCCCTTTGAAGCTTGGGGCTTGTCTACACGGTGCAGCAATGCACAATGTAGGGATATGATTTCTAAAGTATATGTTAAAGTGAACTAGGGAACTTTTAGTGTGCACCAGCAGGTTCTTCACGGATCAGTTAATGCACAACACATTAGTGCATATCCCTGTACAGCACATTACCCTGCCATGTAAGCAATCCCATAGCACTCCTTCATAACACTGGTTGCTTGGGCAGTGTGAACCCTACTAGGCTGCTTAAAGTTTTATATGGTATTCATAGAGTTAAATTAGCTTAATCTTCTGTCATTTTAATGCTTCAACAAATTTCATGCACATAAAACCTTAAGTGCTGAGTGCTTAACTAGCTGAGGTCTAAAATGGCTTGCATCTACACGCATAAAAATTTAAGTAGCTCAATAAGTTCAAGGACTACCTCTAACTCCCAGTTTCCTGTAGAGCTGCTAAATTCCAGAGGTCCTCAGGCTATGTCATGGCTCCCCAAAGCTCTCACTAATTTGTGGAGCTTCTAAATTCTGCAGTGGCCCTCGCCAGCACTCAGCAACCTCTGCAGTGCTTCATGGTGAACATTTTAACCAGCAGCTTGGTTCACATGAAAGATTTATACATGAGTTCAAATTTTCAATGGCAGCATTGCTAGTGGGGATCCAGTCCTAACTGATAAAGACTGCTAATGATATTTTGATTCACAATGTATTTCCTTCAAAACTAATCTACACCGCAAGCTCTTATAAACATCTATTTATGGGTGAATTTAGAAATGTGAAACATTTCCATTTCTGAGTGAGAGACAGCAAAAAATATGAGACACTTTCAAAATTTTCATTTGAAGTGTATTTCCTATATTAATGAAAGTATGGGCAGGGGAGAATAAACAAGTACTCCCATACATGAATGGCAAATAAATTCAGATGAAAATCTCATTTCCATATCCAGTTAGCTGTGTACAAATTATAATAAGGTGCAGAATGGAGCTCTGATCACATCATATGGACTTCATAACTGAATATATATATAAATATAGCTGTAAAAGGTCTGAAATCCTTGGGGCTGAATGACCTTATAAAATGTAAGAAAATTAATAATGATATTCTAGCTAATGGGACTGGGTCTAAGAATAATTCATCTGCTTGTAGTTTACATGCATGTAAATGTATGCACTTTTAGATTTTTTTAAAAAATCCTTTATTTTGACTGGAGATGTTCTTCACCACATTTAACTTATTTGAATATGATTATTAATTGTATTATGTATTTTTTTTACAGTAGAGGTTAAAGGCCCCAATCAGTAACAAGGCTATTTTGTGCTGGGCACAGCACAAACACATTGTAAGGGACAGACTATGCCTCGAACAGCTTACAATATCAGGGCCTGTTTCTGCCAACACTTACACACATGACAAAGTTTATTCCTTCCAATAGCCCCACTGAATACTTTGCCCTCCCTTCCCCCTTTTAATGATTAAATTCCCTTTAACTTCTTGATTTAAATTATACCTGAATTCTGCAAACATGCATGTGAATAGAATAGCTTAGTTAGAGCTGTGATCTAACTGATCAGTTCTAGTGATGAGGCCATTATTTAGAGCAGGGGTTCTCAAACTTCATTGCACTGTGATCAGATTCAAAACAAAAATGACTACATGACCCCAGGAGCGGGGACTGAAGCCTGAGCCCACCTGAGTCCCACTGTCTCTGGCAAGGGGGGTGGGAGCGTAAAGCCCAAGCTCAAGGGCTTCAGCCCCAGGTGGGAGGCCTGTGACCTGAGCCGCGCAACCCTTCAGCTTTGGCCCTGGGCCCCAGTAAATATAACGTCAGCCCCAGCAACCCATTTAAAACAGGGTCATGACCCACTTTGGGGTCACAACCCACAGTTTGAGAATCGCTGATTTAGAGTCTTGCATGGAGAATGCTCTGCCTGTAGCATCCCGAAATGTCAGTGGGCATTGTTGTCTTCAAGGTTCATGGAAGGAGACACAATCCTTGAGATACACTGGCCTTACTCCCCTCATAGCATTAAACATAGGGATGTAGACCTTGAATTGGACCTGGTATTGAACGGGGAGCCAGTGGAACATGCAGGGATATTGGTGTACTACTTTTTCTCAGCTCTGACTTGTTCAGAAGACAGGCTACTGCGTGACATGGAGTTGAGGTGTCTGTTTGTCCTTCAGTTTTCACCCAGGTAGAGAGCACTGCAGACATCCAGTCTGCAGGTGACAAATCACTTTAGTGAAAAAGAATTAGGAGCCTAAGGGTGTCATGGTTTGGTCTTATCCTATCTAATAGGTGTTTATAAAGAGCTGGTCTCAGATAATGCTTTTAGCTCTATCAGAGTCCTTCAAGGTTCAGTTCTTGTCTTGTTACCTTTATCATTATATATTAATGATATCGATCCAGGCTTTTGAAACTCAAAGTTTCATCTCTGTGGGGATGACACTATTATTTATAGGTCAGATAAATATTTACATGGTATTTAGTTTAGTCTCCAGTGTGAGTTTGATAAATTACAAGATTGTGATAAATTGGATAATGTTGTTTTAAATTCACAAATGCAAAGCTTGTGTAGCTGGTGCACGTCCCAGACTGAACTCTGTGAATTCTGCACTGTATAGTCCCAGAATGATGGTTCCTATTCTCTAAAGCCACACATTTTGAAATATCTTGGAATGTGGTTAAATTAGACTTTGAAATGCAATCATCATGTTGAACAAGGAATTACTAAACAGGGCTTGTGGCGAGGATTATTTTATGCAAATTGTCATTGGTTTAATTTTGCAGTCATGGCAAAACCTATACTATATACTCACTCTTGGAAGAATTAAAATTGATATTTTAAAAATAATTTTGATGGATAATATCAACGTTTATTTTTAAGCATTTTTTATTTGTATCAGTTAACATTTTTACAAAATTATGGATTTAAGGTATTTTTAAAATTTCTATCTATTTAAATGTCCTCACTTGCAGGAAATCATGGAGGTGCTAGACATTAATGGGACAGGGCCATAAAATAATTGTTTAATGTCAGTAGACATTGAGATTAAAAAAGCTAATGCTTTATAACCGTTAAACCACATATTGTCAACATCACATGTCAAAATATACTAAGTAAATATCTTTAAATGAAACCCCAATACATTCTCAAGCAGCATTTCTTACTTTATGCCTCTACATTTTGATTATCATTGATGGATTTTTTTTTCTTCTGTTTGTGTGGGAGTATGGTGAAATAGACATTTACTGACAAAATTATAATACTTCCAAGGCCATATAATTAGACTTTATAGCCTATTTTAGATTGTGGTGACTTAAAAATAATAGAATACTTTTCCAACTTTATAACACGCATATGCTTTACAAGTCCCATAGCTATGGACTATCCTCAGTCTCTGGTTCTCTTTCACCTTCAGACTTGATGCTGGGCAGATACAGCTGTTGGATCGTGAGTGCACATTTTGTTACTCTTAGATAGGCCCCACACACAATGCATCCCTTGCTCTACCGTGAGCATAAGGGCCATGTGAGGCTAGTACTGCCAATACCATAAGTTACTTCAAAAGAGTTGGAAGTGGGCCTGGATGGCTTCACCCTGGCCACAGACTTGTGCCTGTAAGACACAATCATTATTATTTGTATTGCTGAAATGCCTAAGGGGCCTCAATCATGGATCAAGGTCCCATTGCTGCAGCTGATGTTCAGACAACTAAGGCTACATTATGAGTGTCTGTGTTTCCATTGTTTTGTTATGTTAAAACAGTTAAATAAAAATTAAAAAATGTGTGGCAGAGGCAGAACATGATGGCAAGAGTTTCAGTAATTAGAAATATAAAGTGCAATCCTGACTTTATTGAAGTAAATGGCAGAATACCCATTCGCTTTAACAAAGCCAGTGTTTTGCCCAATGAGTAAGCAGCTATTTTTGTGAAGACAGTGATAGCTCAGTGGTTTGAGCATTGGCCTCTTAAACCTAGGATTGTGAGCTCAATCCTTGAGGGGGCCATTTAGGGATCTGGGGCAAAAATCTGTTGGGGGCTTAATCCTGGTTTGAGCAGGTGGTTGGACTAGATGACCTCCTGAGGTTCTGTCCAACCCTGATATTCTATGATTAATAAGTAGTATTTCTGAGTACACAGATATGTGCTAGGCACTCACACCAAGTAAAAATGAAATTCTGGCTCCAAAGAGCGTACAATCTAAATCTGCTTTTAGAGAACAAGTGAGGTTCATAGGTAGACAAAGAGAAATGGGACATGAAAATGTAAGTTCTATATGAGTAATGGGCTTCTTAGTTTTCTGTTGTCATTGACTTAGTTTGCCCACTTTTTCTTGCTAGATCACCATCTTCCTCAGTGAATGGACGACAATGGGATTTTAAATGAATCTCCACCTTTCAGGGATCAAAACAAAACAGTCCAAACAAAGATAGTCTCTCACTCCGCCTGTCCTCTTTGGGCTCTGTAGTCATGTAGCCCTGGTTGTGCTTAATCAGCAAAATTAGGCCTGTTCCTGGGTTCTCCAGCACAGTATTCTTTTCCTCTTCTAGCTTGCCTCTGTTCATGGGACTGCTGTGGTGTAGAGGAGACCCTCCTTAAACTGTGGGTTCCTGCCCAGAGACCCTAAAGTTGTGTCCCCTTTGTTGACTGGTAGGCCTAAGGCCTGCTGGAGAGCCAAACTCCCAAGATGCTTTGAGAATGCTGTTAAGGGTTGTAGGATGTGAAAAATACCAGTTTGCAAAATATATTAAAAGTTATTTCATATTGTGTTCGGTTGTTTAGCTTAGTAAGTGATTTTGCAAGGAATGTACTAACCAGAAGAATAGCGGATGTTAAGTTGACATGTTTAATGTATTTATTGGAAATGTATACTCTATGTAAATGGCACAAACAATGAAAATACAGCAGATGCTGATCTTGCAGTTGGACATTATGAAATAGGATAGGAAGTTTGGAAATGTGCTAAAAGTAAGGATAAGTATGTATATGAAAAGAGGAAAAGAGCAAGTGTAAACAGAGTACCTATAATAAAGTTGGGTTATAGACAATTAATCAGAGCCCTGACAGAATCAGAAGGAGATGTCATGTTGCAAGGACATGACTCTCACAGAACTGCACAGTAACTATTGCACCTCTTTCTATTATGTGCTGTCTAATCTTCTAATAAATTCAGTCACTCTGAATTATCCAAGCTCTCTAATTGTTTGGTAAATGTAAACTGCTTAAATGTCAAAATTAAATAAAATATTAATAATTAAATTAAAATATTAACTGAATAATTATTAGCTATTTATTAATTATCAATTATTGGAAACCCTGGTCTTCACCTTCATACCAAATCCCACTTCATTCTTCTGTGGGCCACCTCATACTTGGCCTCACACTTCTAGGCCAGGTGCTATGGCTGGAGAACCTGACCGCTTCCTCCTGCTTTCTGTAGTTCCTCCCGGCTGTTTTGCATGGAACTTATCTGGCTCATCTCAGCTGGCTTTTCTACCAGCTCCACTCTGTTACTAACCTGAATCAACTGTCATATGACTCTCAGACAAATCTCTCACAATTCCTTTTCTTAGATGGCTGAGCCTTAGTGATGCTATTATCAGCAGCAACCCTTAAAGTTGCTTTATTACAATTAGATACAGACAGGGTTCTATGAATATTCGCAGTTTCAGTTAAACGGAGCTAATGGCTAATAATATATTTGCCAAGTTCTTTAGGCCTTGTTCTCCCCTGACACTGCTGTAAATCTGGAATGACTGAGTTATACCACAGATTATAATCTGTGTAAAAGGAGAAGACAAAAGCCATATTATGTTACTCATATTAATTCAAAACAAAAAAGGGTAAAACGGAAATGAAAATAACTGGTTTCTTAGGGGATGGGTGAATAAAAATCAATGGGATAGGACTATTTCTGACATGTTACACAAAGGCAAAGTAACAGGAAGGGGGAGGGATCATATTATACATGATGAATGCCATTATTACTATAAATAGCTTATTCTAGGATAGGAATTATCACAGGAGTGGAATCTGGTTCATGCCTAATGTTTGTAAAAGTTCACAGGTCCTAAAGACATTTTGTATTGCCAGGGCATGAGAAGTAGGACCTCCAAGCATAGATGCCAGTTTATTCACTTATGTTCAAATTTCTTAGTGACACTGTAAACCCATTCAATAAATTTAAATAAAAGTTGATATTTGTGCCTACATTGTTGTTTCTGCCAATAAGTATGGCAGGCTATTTGAGGACCAGACTATAGCTGATGTCACAAGCAGATCCCCTTTCCATATTCAAGAGAAGCTACAATTATTCAGTTAAGTCAGGTGGAGAAAAGACAGCTTGAGATCCTGTTTGACAACGAATCATCTTGGAGGCTATTTAAAAATACCATATTAGAGATCCCTATGTTTTATGTATTTCTAAGCAAAATAAAACAAAAAGGTGTGAGAGCAGCAGCATGGAAATGTGTTGGGGCTTACAGCTGGACAAATACTACAAAATATTTTCTGCAAATGTCCAGTCAGATTTTAAAAGAATTTACTTTGGCTGTACACACATGGGTGAAAGAACACTTGCCAAAGATAGTATCATCATGGCATTGCCAAAAAAAGTTTGATTTTACTCAGTACACAAACGGAGAGATATTTTACTGCCATCAACCCAGGCAAAGTATGGGCTATTGTCATTCAGAACAGAATGAAGAATGCAGTGCTTGAAATATTACGAGAAGAACAGGCTGGGTTCCATTCTAGTAGCTGGTGTTGTGAACAGATATTCACTCTTCAACTCATCGTCAAAAAAGCTACTGCTTTGCAAAACCCCACCTTCAACAACTTGAAGAAAGTGTCTGATAGCATCCGCAGATGGAAGTTTGCTAGAACTTGATCAACATGACTTTATATGATGGAAATAGATGGATCAGCATTCATGTTGCACTCCCCACCAGTACCTGGCTCAAGCCAGGGAAGATAATGATCTAACCAGCAGACCAAATTTGGTGATGAATCCTGGTCACGTGCCACTAGAGGCATGTTGCGCATATGCTAAGAAGATGTGCAGTAAGATCAGATATAGGGCTGAGTAAATGGTTCAATATTGTGACTGGTGTTAGAAATGTGTGTGTGTTATCACCAATCCTCTATGCATTACCATCAGGCTGGGTGATAAAGCAAGAAACAAAAGGCATCATAGCCTGTGTAAAATGGGTTAGCGTAGATGAGTTACATGACCTCAACTTTGCCAATTATATTGCTTTAGTAAATATAATGTGGAAAGAAATGATTGCCCTACAACAGAGGTAGAACTGGAAGCTATAAAAATTGGATTGAAAGTAAATGCAGAAAAAAACAAGATTATGAATGTGGGAAACTGAGCAACAGATGCAAAAGTGACATGGATGGAGGAGAAATCGAACAGATAGAAGAGTTCTTCTGTTTGGAGTGATAACATTTGAAGGTGGTTGTAATAAAGATATGTATACAAGATTAGGAAAAGCAATCATCAGTTTTGGAAGGACTAACATTGGTTCAAACAGATTTCCATACCAAACTAAAGGTAAGATTACACCATATGATTGTACTGAACACATTATTGTACAGAGCAGAGATTTGGCTGATGACAGTGGCTAACAAAAAGAGATTGGAGGCTACCCATTACAGGTGGCTGAGGAAGACACTACACCAGTGGTTCTCAACCTGTTTATCATTGTGGGCTGCATATGCTGTTTCCCCGTCAGCCAGCCCTACCCCATCAGACCAGAGCAGCAAAATTAGAATTTTTTTTAGCACACAGCTAACTTTACTTTACTTGAACTTTACTTGCATGAATGCTCCCAGAAAGCAAAGTTTAATCTTGCATGCAAATGTCTCCATCCTCTGCGGCTATGACTACTTCCCTACACTGTGTGCTGATGAGCAGTGGTGGTGGTTAGTGTATTTTATGTACGATGCAGCTGTTGAGGAATGAAGCCTCAGTAAGAACTTTGGGCCTGGAAAGGAAATGTTTTAGGGCTATATTCTCTCTAGTGTCAGAACTCTGCTTGGTGCAGGAGAGAGTGGGGTGCACCAAATAATCAGTTATGGCTTTCTGGTTTTCAGGACCAGCCTTATTCCTGATGATACTTAGAGCAGCAAATGGTTCAAAGTTGCACCACGGGAGTAGGGTCATTCATAGGCTACACCAGCAGTAGGCATAGCTCTGCTTTGCCATTCACACTCTCTGCCCGCTTCCCCCAGTAGCATGCTCCCTGTGATACATGAGAAGGGCAGGAGGGTCGCTAGCCCAGGACTCAGCTGCAGTACACTTGCGTCAGGAGAATTTTCCCTTTTGACACGGGAATTCTGTGCTGGACAGCTGGCCCCAGCTTATGGCTCCTTTGCACCACCCGAGTTATACAAAGGGGATGTAAGTGTATAAAAAATCTGCCCCACAATAATTTCTTTAAAATTCCCTAATTTCCCTAATGCTGTTTATTTGCTGCTTCTCCCTAAACTGTTACTGCTCCCTGACTCAAATAAACAAAGCCAACTGGCTTTTTTAAACCTTCCACCTGATTACATATTATGCTTTTGTCAGTCCAGTCAGGGAATGGAAGCAATATCATGTGACTTGTGTGGCTAATCATGACTAACTAGCAATGCCCATATTCTGAATATTGAGCATCAAACACTTCAGCAAAATGTTCACAATAAATCCATAAAGTTGTGGGCACAAAAGGAGCATTGGTCAATGAGATTGGTTGAAATAATTTGGCACACAACACCTTTCCACTTCCATAAAGTAAAAACTTACAAAAATATGTGATGGGTAAGTTAAAATGAATACAATGATAGAAACTGAAATCTGCTCATGGATAGTGTGTGAGCAGAATGAGAGGCTAGATATACTGAGTAAACTATTTTCTGCAAATTATTCTTTCAGCTCTATTAGAGTTAACTAGAAAAAATCATTTAAAAGTGGAACGAGTGGTAAGTGGAACAACATAAATAGAGTAGATCAAACCAGCAGCGAGGAACAGTGCCCCTCTACTTTGATCGAATTCTTTGAAAAAAGTTAACAAAAATAGTAGATAAAGGTGATCCAATGGATATAGTTTATTTGGATTTTCAAAAAAGCTTTTGATAGAATCGCTCAAAAGAGACTATGAAAGAAAATAAATAACCATGTGCTAAAGATCAAAGCCTTGATAAGTGGCTTAACAACTGAGTAAGTAATAGGAAAAAAGGAGTCCCTGATTGGCTACTCCAGTTGTGGAAATGAGGTTGATAGCAGGATGCTCCATTGTTAGTTATTTGGACCAGTGTTATTTATGCATGGTTTGATGAAAGAATTGAGCAGTGAATTAGTAAAGTTTGCTTATGACATTGAGCTGTTTCCACAGGTTAAGACTGTGGCAGATTGTAAAATATAACAGATTTCACTTGGATAAAGATTAAACAATACACATCTGCTAAAATCCAGACTTCTCTTGTGTGCTGTTGGGCTCTGAATTTGCAGAGAACTTTGAGGAAGACCTAGGAGTCATAGTGGATAGGTTAGTGAAAATGTCTTCCAAATGTGCAGTGGGAGTATTCAATAAGAAAGAGGATACATGGTGACATTAACCTCCCCTCCCCCCAAAAAATAGTATGGAGAGTATTATAATAACTGCCTCATGAACAAAGATAGTCTTTTCTTTATCTAAATTTTGGCCACATAACCTTAAAGATATTGTGGAAATTGAAGTAGTGTATAAAAAGGCACCAAAGAAATGGTTAGAGGTGCAACAGGTCAAACATATAGTGAGAGATGGGAGCACTGGGATTAGTATTTCCTTCTTAGCTAAATAGAGCAGATGTGATTGATGTATTCAGAATTATGAGAGCACAATGAAAATCGATCAGTTTCTCCTTTTTAA
Organism: Gopherus evgoodei; assembly: GCF_007399415.2. NCBI lineage: Eukaryota > Metazoa > Chordata > Testudines > Testudinidae > Gopherus > Gopherus evgoodei. The sequence goes on along the minus strand of NC_044327.1, from coordinate 70,814,509 downwards.
TTAGTCACATAATAGAAGACCACTGGGAACCCCAGTGAAACTAAAGGGCAGTACATTTAAACCAAATAAAAGAAAAAAATGGAAAACACAGCCTCACCTGAGCCTAGATTGTGCCACACTTACTCATGTTGGACAGCATCTACTTATATACATAGTATCACTGACATGAGAGAAGGCACTTCCTAATGTGAATGCAGTTGGCTCATATTAACCCAGAATGTATAATCCACCTCTAGAATTAAGATGCATTTCTGAAGAACTGTAGAAATGGCATGACATTAACAGACAGTCAAGCTGAGGTATTAAGCACTATCGATTCTCATACTTCAGGATACGTCAATGTCCTCCCCTTTAGTCCTCTCCGTTTGTTTGTGTTTTCATCACTTTGCATCTTATCATAATCCTAGATTGCGAGCTCTCAGGGCCAAAGATTGCTTTATGTGGTGCCCATTGGTACAGCATTTAATACTTTGGGACCCTGATCCTTGACTGTGGTTTTTAGATGTTAATCTAATACAATAATATTAATAATTATTAACAATAATGGCACATTGATAAATGCAGAAGTCAGGGAAGATTTCTCCTCTATGTACAATGTTACATAACTGGCCATGTGCATTCTGCGCTTTTTTCACCAGCTTCTAAAATATAAGTTATTGACTGGTGTGGCAAATCCTATGTTTTGCAAAATCACAGATGTTAAAGATGGATAACTATTAAGTCATCTAGTCTATCACTCTGCCAGTGTAGGTTGTTCCCTACAACACATTTTCTAATGTTTTTTCAGTCTAGTTTCAAGTGTCCCCAGCAATGGAGGTTCTACCACTTTTCTTGGAAGACTGTTCCACAGTTTAATAGATTTCACTGTCAGGAAGAGTGAGATCTGTCCACAAGAGATTAGAATGACCACAAATCTTACTGCCTTCCAGATGAAATGTCAGATCTATCTGTCTGCTACATCTTTCCTGCAAATAACTACCACCTCTGACAAACTTTAACTAAATCAGCAGATGATAGTGGGAGAAAGAAGAAATCTACATACAAAGGACAGGGAGTGTAGAGAAACAAAAGTTCAGCTGTATTCAGACTTTTGTAACTTGACCTATTTTTCCTCAAGCCTTCAATTATTGTAGGTAAAATATCTAGATAGATTTGACATGTAGACAGATAATGACACTGGTTTCTATAACAACAGCTAGAGCATGAGCTATGAAAGGATCCAAGACAAGCCATCTGCAGAAAGAACCCTGCTTTTCTACTCTTTTTGAATTATCATTGCATTATACATCAGCAAGCACTAAGTGGAACACTTATAAAAGTAGTGGTAAAAACTAACTCATTTTAAAGCAGACATTTTTTAGGATTCTGTGTTTCACAGCTTGCTTGATTATTGCTTTTTAAATTATTTTTATTGTGCGAGTGTACAGAGATCCCATTATGGTAAGTCCTGTACAACCTATAGTAAAGGGCCTTAGAACTAAAAAGAAAAGGAACAAAGAAACATGGAATGGAATGGAATGGAATGGAATGGAATAGAAAAGGGATGTCCATAAATTACATAACATCTTAGGGATTGGTTGGTAGCTGGGTCCTTAATTTTGTATGTTTGTTTCAGTGTTACAAAGTGTTAGGAGGATGGGTGGATCTTGGAAAAAAAATCACCACAGTGATATGGATGATAATAAGCATACATATTGTCGGTTCCAATTCTTTCCCTTTCTTGACCCCAAGACAAGCAACATATTTGGGTGAAGTAGAGGGGAATTATCAAAATATGTTCAGTTTTATGTACATTATGCATATATAACATATTTTATTACACTTGCTAATGATTATTTCTAATGAATACACATCAAGCATACATGAGAGACCTTCAAACTAATTACCATTAGTTGGTTTCTTATAGGTAACTCAGACGAAATGAGTCTTGAGGAGAGGTTTGAAAAAAGAGAAGGCAGAATTAAATTTCATGTAGCCTATGGAGATTTGATTTCACCCTTCAAGGTGAGCGTTGTAAACCTTTTACTGGAAATGAGAATATACTTGGAATCAACACATGAGGACTATAATGAGGTGACAAGGTGTAGCTGTGGGAGTTTGGAAGCTGTATATACCTTCCTCTTCCTGTCACCCCTGAAATATGTAATGGCCCAAATTTTTATAATTATATATGTTAAAATGCACCTGCAAAATATGTATTTACAGTTGACTAGGACAGAAGGGTTAGCACCTCTAACTATTGCTAAAATTGCTATAGAATCATTAATGACAAGTGTTCAGGGTCTTAGTTCTGTGACATCCTGCTGGGGTATTGGTTCAAAACTGACTCTGAAGAAGGGTGCAGTCCATTCTATCACCAAGAGTTTTCCTTGGAGATCTCCCATCCAGGTATTGACTAGATTTGACACTGCTTAGGTTTTGGGTTCCTATAACATCATAGCCTGAGCAGGCCTGGTTAACATTTCTGAATGTAGTCATGATAGGAATAATATAAAAATATTTACTCCACCATGACTATGTCAAGTAACTAAACTTATTGCTGTGATCCCTGACCTTCCTTCCCCAACACTTACCCACTGTTTTATCATTTTTGTTGCTTCAGATCATAAAATTAGACTGTAAGCTATTCAGAAACCATGTGTCTTCTTACTTGTGCTGTGAGGCACTTAGAACGTATTTCGGGGTTTGTAAAATAAATAATAATAGTTAACTATCATAATCATTTGAAACTTGGTAAAGGACTTAAGAAGGATGGAGATGGAGCAATTCTGTGAGATCTCATATAGACAAAGGACAAGGTAAAAATCACTTTGTGTGATAAAAATAGCTGATTTCTTTGGAATATATTGCTTAGGTGCAGTTAAGATCTGTCAATAATGCAGGAAGGAAATTTGGAGTTAAAATACTAATGTTGCTAACTACATTAAACATAGTAAATGTTGTCTATAATTAACATAAATATTTAAAGTTATTGATCGGGGCCTGGTGGGTATTCTACACAGCCACTATTCAGCTGCAAATGATTTTATGCCCAGAAGTATCAGTACCATCTCTGGAAAGCAGAGGGATGACATTACAGTGACAGCAAATCAGTTTTTGGGTTCTATAGCCATAAGATTCTGTTTTCTGGAGGTCATTACATTTAGGAATTACATAAGAAATCCTGATAACACCAGTGTGAGTATTTTTAATGAAATTTAATGTTGGGATTTTTCAATATCCTTCCCACTTGAAGAGTGACTGTGCAATACTTTCCAATCCTTCCCTTAAAGTTGTCTTCAATACCTGTTAAAAATATAGTAACTTTAAAAGAGGCTTGAGGACTGGCAAGTAAAGTAGTGTGCAGACACATTCGACATGATGCTTTTTAAAGGTCTGAGTCTGTCAGCATAAAGAACAACTTTTCATTTCCAGGATTTCTCTCTCACTGTATTATGTGTTTCTCTCTGTTACACTGATACTAAACAAACTGTAAATGTAATAGTGTGAAACAAGTGGGAGAAAAGCTGACAGTCTGGCCTCCTAAGGACCTACTGAGTCTTTGCCTTTGCCAAGCCATCACTGGCATTGTTATAGATAGTCAAGGGTGTGTTCTTGGTAGTACTTTTGTCACAGCCACTGGTGCAATTAGTGCCATTCTAAAAAAATGCATGCTGTTAGCATTGCTATAACAATTTCCCAGCCTTAGGTAAACAAAATACTTTCAACATCTGTACAGGACCATTTTTTTCTTCCTCTTGGAAGCAAATACTTTCCCTGTCAAATGAAAATGAAACAGTCCAGGCATGCTATACCAGTAACAGATGAAGCAAATAATTTGCTCATGTTACTCACATCAATATCAGATTTTTTGACACCTATTCTCCATTGGGAGGGGGAACGTAAGTACGGGAGAACATAAATACAATAAAATATGTACTAGAATGATAAATAGGGTCAAATCCTTTGAAGAGGGACAATAATCGGTGATGGAGTTTGATGCAACTGAGTGTCCAATTTGGGGGAAACATGGGAAGACAAAAATACAAGGGCCAAAGGTGTATGCAACAATACAAATAAAACTGCAAAATGATCTTTCTGACATATACATCAGCATAACGACTCATGACAGTCAACATGCATCACACTGGCACAGTAATTGAAATGAGAATGCGAAGTGTCATTTTACATGCACAATTACTCATTTTGGTTTAACAGTTTGCACCTGGAAGTGGATGGTATACATACATTAAGAACAAAATTGCCCCTTGAGTTTTGAAAATTTGGCCTGAAATGTCAACTTTCAATCTAAAATGTTAATTTGAGCGTTTCATTTTTTTTTGTTTCAGTGATTCATGAAGATCGTCTGAATATTAGTTTTGATGAGCAGCTTTGATATATTCACATGGAGCTTAGTATACAGTAAATGAAAGTCTTTTTAAAGAAGAACTAATAATAATTATCCACTAATAATTCATCATGATGACCTATAAGACAGCAGATAAGAAGTTTTTTTGGTAGAGAGCTGCAAAAAGGCAAATTGAAGTGTGCAGCCTAAATTAAAGCTATGGTTGAATAAATGCTCCGGATGGGTTGTCTGTGGAGACTGAACCTGGAGTCTCTGGGTCTAAAAGCATGAGCCTTTACCAGTTGACATAAAGGATCAAATCCTTTAACTTGGCAGCAGTTGCAGACTCAAAGTTCCCTAAACAATCAAGTGATTAGATGGGCAAAAAAACCACATGATTTGTTAGCATATATTATTTTCACAATGTGTTAGCTGATTGTATGGAAGATAGAATTTTAACTTTCCAAGTTTTAAAATATTTTATCTTGAAGGGACCCTCCCCTAGATTTAATGCAATTCAATTGTAGTTTACACTTGAACTAATATCATCTTGTGTCCATTCTGGAGATGACCCTGAACCAAAATCCTGCATTTGAACATTCGTGGGCGAGATATGGGGGAATAAGAGACAAGGGAGGGGGAGAGAAAGAGTGTTAAAAGGGGAATTAGGAATCTAAAATTGGATCAGGATGCATTTGTGACAGTTAACCAATGCCAGTACGCCTAGCTAAGATCCAGGATCCAAACCGTCCTGAAATTTAAAGTGCTTGAAATTGCAATCAGGATCTAAATTATGCGGTTTGGTCCCATTGCTAGTATTTTTGTGACACACTGTATTGTGCTTGTGTAGATGTATATTCATGAACTAGGTAATAAAGAATTATGATCTGTTTCTACAGTGACAGTCTATCTATTTTATTGATTCCATTTGTTTCGTGCTTCTAGTAAGTAGTAACTCTGTTTTGATGCAATTTTTCTCAATACTTACTTTTGTCCTAGAAGTATGTGCTGCAGTTAGCTAAAACCTATTATGCATTAAAATAAGACAGTTCCTTTGCTAGTACTGAATGTGAAATATCTCCAGATATTGTAATTGCTTTGCAGTGTCAGAGAATGTAAACATTGTTTATGTCTCAGCAGAGAATGTAAAGAAACTTCGTGTGGACATATTTTAATATATAGTTAATCATTCCATGAAAACTATAGAGTATTCTTATAGCTGTGTAGCTGCAGCTTTTTTGTTTGAAAATGTTTATATGTGAATGTATTAGTTTTGGTAACCAGAGACACATAGCCCTGGATAGAGTGAAACAGATGTGTGTGGATGCTGTGTAAACTTTCCTGCATAACTCTGGCATTATGAACCATAACCCAGATCTGCAAAATCCTGTGCTATTCAAGTCTCTTGGCTGGAGACTGGCAAAGAAGCAGAACTGAGGCAAACTGCAAATAGATAGATCAACCCTAAGGACTAGCATGAGATTCTCAAACTCATTAAAGTTTATGACTAGAGCTGGTTGGAAATTTTCTGACAAAACATTTTAACATTGGAATACGCTGATTCATTGAAACAAACAATTGGCGAGAAAAGGTCAGTTTTGACAACTCTCCCAATTTGAAAAAATTGTGAGAAGAGCTTTGAAATTGTCAGGTTGTCTCATTTGGACATTTTTTAAACAAAAAGTGTCATTTTTTGGTTCAAGATAACTTTTCATTTTGAATTTTTAGTCAATTTATACTAAAAAAAAATAAAAAAGTCAAAATCAGAACACTTCAAAATAATTAAGAAGAATTTTTATTTGGATTATTGGTTCACAAAAATGTTTGAGATTGACTATTCGTTCCGATTTGGGATGGGGACTTATTCCAAAATTCTTAAAAATTCTAATGAGATGGGAAAATAATTTTCAAAACAGCTTTATTTATTTCTGAATTCAGATTTTGGAGAAGCTATCTCCCTCAAACTGCACTCTCCCCTATTGGTAGCCCGGTAAACAGAGTTCTACAGCCGCTTCCCTTGTCCCTCACCATAGACCTTCACTGAGCCACCTGCAGACACAATTTTCAGCAGAAAGAAGCTGATGCTGATAGCACCAGATCTCAACATTCAGCACCCTTGCTAGCTTCCTTCTCTCCAATTCACCCCTGCTCCCTCACTATGCTCCCTCCTGTCATCCTCAATATTCCCATTGTGACTGGGTGCCTGGAATGGACCACACTTGAGAATGCCACCTTGGGGCAGAGACACAAGAAACAGGGCAGACAATCCCTCCAAACTGGTGGTTTATTCTATAATTAGATTTGCCAAAGCAGCAGCAAAAAGCTTCTTTTGCTCCATCCTGGTTAACCATAAACCTAACACAATCCCCTTTAGGCATTCCAGCACTTGGCTCCCATTCAGACAAACAGCTCTAATATAGTGAGAAGTTACTGAAAACCCAATTCACCATATGTGATGCTCTACTAATCTCAAAGGATCAGAGACCTACCCCACGGTCAATATGTATCTCAGCTCTTACCCAAATATTATTCTGTCAGCCAATTCTTAGTAAACTAACTAAAGCTTTATTAATAAAAGAAAAGATTAGAGTTATAAATGGTTAAAAGATCGTATGCATGCAAATGTCTGCAAAGTCTTTAGAATCAGGTTTGTAGCAATGATGGAACAGATTGCTGGCTTGCAAAAGTCTGTCTGGTAACTTCCAAAAGATTGGAAGGTCCTCAACCCAATGTTCAAAGTACTCCTTTTAACTGTTAATCCATAGTCCAGAGAATTGAAGCAGGAATGAAGCAAAATTGAGATGTCTTTTATATCCTCTGTCATGTGAATGGGACTTTACTGTCCCAAACAATCCCCATAGCACCTGTGTATGGAAAGTTACTGACAAAGATGGAGTCTGAGGTCACACATTCACATCACATGCCCTTACAGGTTTTGCTGAATTATAGGGCTGGCCATTGACTCCTGTCTGTCTGAGGCATCCTCAGGAAGAGCTATCTGGAGAGTTGAGTCTTCTTAATGGCCCATCAAGCTTGAATAGTCCATTCATAATGGGTTGGCAAGACTGGATGTCACCCCAAGGACAAGCACATTTGAGATACAAATACATAGCCAATATTCATAACTTTAAATACAAAGAATGCATGGATTTAACCAGGATATTCATACTTCATAGACTAACTTTTCCATTGACACCTTACATGATACACTTCGTAAAAGATTTGTTGTAATTGTATAACAGTGGTAGCAACAATGATATAAATGGTAATTTTCAATCATACAACATCACACCCATACCCACCTCTCCATTCTCTCACATTCCTTACAACCTCCTGTAAATTCCATCACCCCAAAAACCCAAACAGCAGAAAACTTAGAATCATAAAGTTGCAGACAGAAAGTCTCAGTCATCCTTCAGCATTGCCCGTTTAGTTTTGTCATTCAACATGCTATAAGTTATGTTTAAGCTTGTACCATAAGTGGTGCAGTGCATAGCCTGCATCTTTTATTTTTCTGCAAAATACCTATCATGCTTTGGGTGCTCTACAAACAATAATAATATAGCTAATTGACTTTTCTTTAAGGACTGCAAATGTTGGAGCCGAAACAGGTTTACATTATCTCTTTAATTCCCAGTTTAATCAGTTCTGTTATCTATAAATAAATGCTGTAAGTGCTGCTGTACAACAACAACTTAATAGACAAGTTTTCTCTCTTCCTAAACCATGGTGTGATTGCTGAAATGGTTACACTTCCATACACTCTCCTGTGATTTTTAATTGAAGTATTTAATTGTTGGCAGGTGTGTAAGAGTATTGTTAAATGTGTTGCCTAATTGTTTATTCTTACCTCTTTGTTATAAATGAATGGATTTGAGAATGCATTAGTCTGAAAATGAGACTCAAGAGGTCTGTTCGGTAAATGTACTCATAGGCAATACTATTTCCCTTCTAGAGGGCAAAGCAAAGTGTTATTGTAAAGGCCTATTTTTCCTAGTGTGGTATGTTGTCTTTACTAGAATGTGACAAAACCAAATACCTTCCTGGAACTTTAAAAATCTCACCTGTCCTGGAGTGGATTTCCTGCCCTATGGAGTGAAATCCTTTCAGTTCCCTTGGGAAAAAAAAAAAGGCAGATAGAAATTTAACATTACAGGTCTGTACATAGCCAACCAAATAACTCCAACTAATATGAAAGCCTCATAAAATAACAACTATAAGTATTAAAATAGCTGGATAACATCGAGTAGAGCAAGGTATTAGAAAAGGATTAGCCAGGTAAATAGGCAAGTTATACACAACCCAGCTGGTTATGCAAGTAACTTGCAAATAAAAAAAGGGTAATAAAACTCCTAAAACAATATGTGGGAGTGGTGGAGGTACAAAGAAGGCAGTGGCTATAGCAACTTCTTTGGGACTTGTGGAAGCCCCTGTGTCTAAACTCTAACCTGACAGGACTTTGTAGTTTAGAGTGGAAAGCAGCTGAAAAGCAGTTGCTCTGTGTATCATGCCTCACTCTGAACCTGCAGAAAGAGTTATTGCTGCTAGAAGTAACATTAATTTTCATTCTGCAGTCTTCATTCTTTGTGGAGGCAAAATTGGATGGCAGGCTCAGGAAGGGGCAGCCAATTACAGCACTTTAAAGCATTAAAAGAAATCAATATTAAGGAGACCTTTATTAAGTTCCTTTGATCCAGGGAATGATTATTAGAGGTGCCTTTTATTACATACTTAGCCAAATTCTCATAATGAGGTCCATATAGAGAAAATGCATTTTCAGTTGCAGTAATAGGCACAATGTGCAGTTAAAGAAGTCTGGATGGTTATATGCAGAAATAGCTGTTTACATGTCTAAATCTTGATCTGTGTACTCAGTCATACAACTGTGGTATGGCCTCTTTTATCTTCATATGCTGGTATGCAATTGTATATTCATTTTTTGCATATTCTATTCTATTTGATTCATGTTCTTTTACCGCCCTCATCACAGCAGTCTCTTGAGAACTTTCCAGGAGTGCATTAAGTGACATAACTAGCATCTGTCCCATGTGGTTCTCTTCCTCCAGGGGAGGAGAATTATTGCAGTTGTGTTTTTGTGCAGCTCAGGCCCTTGCTTTGAAAACTTGGCCTATGATATGCTAATGGATATGTCATATCCAAAAGACTGTGGTGCTGGCTCCTCTTTATACACCATGGTGAAACACTAATTAGTAGGTTCATTTTCATATGGCTGAACATTTTCTAAAATATGCCCTTGTAAATCAAGATGACAGTTTTACTATTTACATTTCTCACCTTAAAATCAATCATTGAAAAAGCCCTTTATTATCCTCCTTTGCTGTTCAGACTGTTTTGTAAGTATCAGTTTGCAAACGTAATCAATTTTCAGTCTGAAATATTTCTTGTAGATGAACCCCTATCACCTAAATGCAGATTTTTGTTTTGGACATATTGCATTGTGTATGGCTTTGCATGGCATCATCAACACAAATATGCCAATTTGTTCTGGCATGTGTTTGGAGATTTTCACACATGAGAGTAGGTGGGAAATTTTTATGTCATCACAGCTTATTATCCAGCAAAGAATGACTGTAGCACTGCCATTAGCAAACACTTTTAAATGCATTTTTTAACATGAGCATGAGACATGCATAATATGAGCTGGGTGTTTTAAATGAATTTTTTTGTGTTGGATAATTAATACACTGAATTCTTCATGGGCACCAGATGTTGTTTTTTAAAACTCTGGTGATGATACTTTATCAGACTTCCAATTTCTCTTTATTACACTTGGTATTTTTTGTCACATGTTCTACAGGATCACATTAACTGATAATGTAGGATCATGTAATCTGTTCTAAGAGAGATCAGTGCTTTTCAGACTGAAGATAGGTTATCAGTTTCACTAGCGGTGATTATATCCCAGCTAAAGTCTAAGGACATGAGAAGAGCTGATGGCAAAACATCCTCTGTATTCATGAAGTAGCACACATCATATTACACGACGTTCACATAGCAACAGCTTTATGCTTGAACAATACAATGCACAGTAAATGGAATCTTTTAAGATGCTTGTAACCCATCCCCAGATAAATCAATAGCAAATAGGACTTTCAAAGTTTAGTCTTTTGGGGAATCTTTAATGACAATATATAAACACAGGTTTTGCCCTTTTTTCAAGGAACAGTCTCCCACTTCTACCTCTCAATGAACCTGTCTTCATTCAAACCACTCCTGGGGACACACTGTGTCTGAAGTTCACCAATAATAATCCATGAAAGAAATAGAAATTATTTATTAAAAGAAGAGAGGAGCCTAGAACTTTGTGAAACCAAGCAATTTATGTGATCTATGCTCTGCAGAAAACATACTTTCACTCTCCCAAGAGAAGCATTCCTGCCTCATTTTCACTGTTATCTCTCCTCCCACACTTAAGTAACCACCTATGCATGTTCATCTTTTGCCATTTGTAGTATTGGTCTAATTTAGATAGCACCTTGAGGCCAGGACTTTGTAAACCCAATTCCTAGCTGCTTTCTGCCACCCTTCTGCTAATCCTGGAGACTGCCAGAGGCTAACCCACTCCCTGGGGCAAGTTAGAGAAGCCCAGGGATACTCTAACTTGCTTTAATGGATAATGACTCCCAAAGTTACTCTGCTTGCCAGGATCACAGGAACACTTTGTCATTCCCTCACCTCCCCCCCTACACATTGTGCTCCAGTCATACCCTTTTCTTATTCTCATACCTTTCCCCCACTCCCATCCTGTTCCAGCATGCCTCCTACTCTGGTGAGGGGGATTTCCAGGTGCCTTTATGTGCCAGGGATACTTAGGAGGGGCTGCAGATCTCTCCCTTCTAATTTGGGGGATCTCTCTATGTAAATCTTATGAATTCTGACTGATTTTGTGAACTCTTTATATAGTTCTAACCCTCAATTTGCTATCTGCCAGCAAAGACTACTCTTGTATCTCACAAACACTGTCTGGAAACTGCTACAGGACAGTTAAAAAGGCATTAACATTGAATGACTCTGCCCTGGTAAAACAATGGGAATGCTAAAGAGAGTGGCCAATCTACAGAATGCTGGTTCTCCCAGGTTGTCTGCAACGGAAAATCCCTAGCAGAAAAGAAGGGATATTAGAACGTGGTCTCTGAGTTTGGGGAACATTTTGACTGCAAGATCTGAACAAGCTAAGAGGAGCCTGTTGCAGGGGAGACCCTGACCAAAAAGTGAAGGCTGAGCAGGAGAGGGGTACATGAAGAACCTGGAACTCCTGAAAGAACTGACCAAACCCCAAATGACTCTCAAGAGAGGAAAGTATACTTGTGTGCAGGTGTTTATTTTTCTAAAGAGTAGTGTAGCTGTTGTGCTTTCTCTACAACAAATTGTGTGTGTGTTTAGACATTCCTTCACAGAGGCTCTAAGTTATCTGCTTACTCTGTCACATAGTCCCCCTAGAGGGAAGCAAAGGAGTAAACCAGAGGGCTCACAGCTTTGATGGAACTCTGGGAGCATGTAATAGCTATTGGGGAGGCTTGGATGAGTCAGGACTAGTTTCAGGACCTAGGCATCTGTATTGCAGGTAACTGCCAAGAAGGATGTCAGATGTGTGTGTGTGCATTTGTAGCGTGTACCCAGAGGACCAGAGCCAGAGACACGTGCCTGAACTCTGCTCAGGCCCACCAAGGTAAAAGCATATGGGACCCAAGGTTTGATACCAGTACAGTAGCCTGGTGAATATCCAGCTGGGGGAGCTCATCAGAGTGGTAACTCTTTGTATTTGTATGTGCCTGTAAAGCACCATATACCATGGTAATAAAATAAATAAGTAAGCGGTATTCGATATTTGAATTTTACATCTGTTTTATAGTGCACACCAACACTGCACAACAGAGTTCAGGACAGGAAGTGAAAAAAAAAAAAACCACATCCAGTTGAAGCTGCAGGAGGAATGTGGTTACTCCAGGAATGTAGAATGCAGTTACCTGGATTGGAATTTGGCAGAGGTGTCAGGATTGCACTTGTAAAAACTGTCATACGAGTTTTAATAACCACAGATAGTCAGGAGTTACGTTTTACATCCCCTCCTAAAGATTGCACCCTCTGCATCCTACTATTGGATCTAAGCACTGCACTGGGGCATTTGTTTAGCAAGGAATCAAAGGGATGATTGAATAGATATCAATGACCGTCCTGCAGCTGGGTTGTCTTGGAGGTCTATAATGCTGTTGGGATCAGGCAAAGAACAAATAACAGAAGTTTTATTAGAACCTGATCTGGTAAATTGAAACAGATGAGATTATTATTAAAAAACCCCTTCTGTAGGAGATACAGTTTGAAGTCCCCCTCCTTTCCCCCCACACTAAGAGTGACCTTTCAAGTAAATGTGCACATCTTGGAAATGTTAAAAAAATATTAGAAGTATTGAAGTATTAAAAGACTGAAATGTCATTTCGTACTATACTGGGCTAAACTCAGAAGTGATGCATAAGTTTTAACTTACACAGCCAGACACTTACTTAGATTCACTCTGCTAGAGTCTATGTCGGGGAAATTTATACTCTGAGATGAAGGGTAAGGTACAAGTTAAAGCAGGGTGAGGAATTCTGTAATTTACATCTTCTTTTGGCTCCTTGGAGTGCTAGCTCTACTGTTTCACTCCTAGATATCTGGGGAGGAGGCTGAAATATGTTGAACTAGGTCTAAGGCTGATTCTGGGTCTGTGAGCATAGATCCTTGTGCCTCCACTGAAGTCAATGGGTTCAAGCAGGCGCAGGGAGTCATTTTAAAGGGTCAGGGCCTAAATTAGTAATAGGGACCTATCTCACTATGCATCCCCTCTGAATGTTGCTTGCTGTGTTTTCCCTTGATATCATGGCATATAGAGTGCATGTAAGATCATGTACTACTCTGAAACCTCTTAATAAAGGATCATATTATATTTTTTAAACGCTGATTGTTGACCTGGCAGACCATAACATTTAGAGAATCATGGACTTATTTATGTTCTGTAGTAAGCAGTTAGGGACTCTAACCACTGAGGTTTTTTCAGTAATTATGTGTGGCAGCTGAGTTCATGTGCTAAAAATCTTTATGGAATTTTCATTGAAAGAAAGAACGGGGGTTATCTTTTCAGCATGGTGTGGGGGATTTTAGCTGCCTGACTCCCATTAATGCTAATAGGAGTAGTACATTTAAATCTCTGTGCACTGCAATGAAAATGTACCCCTTAGTGTGCTTAGGCTAGAAGCGTATGCATTTAAAATCATCCATCCCTGAAATACCCTGGAAATCTAACTGATATATAGGAAAAAGAAAAATGGGGAGGAATTGAGAGTGACCAAAACAAGAAAGGACTAAAAGGAACCACAGGGAAAACAAAAAGAGAGATAAAATAGATCAAACAACTATAAAATCAAAGAGGACACATACTGGAAACAAATGATGGTGTTCAAAGCTTAACAAGTCACACTACAGAGGGTATGTGGGCGGAAGCACAGTTGTACTCCCTAACCACAAAACTGTGTTTCATTCAGGTCATTGTCAAACAAAAGCAATATATGCCAAAGCAACTAATCAGCTCCTGCTGATTCATGCTAGGGTAAAACAGTTTTCCTATAGGTGCTGATAGCCATAAATTGTAACATTCAAAGAGATGCACAGAAGGTCCTATATCGTCTGATAAAATGGCAAGAGTGAGGGCATTGGGTTTGTTTTCTAACTTTTCACTACAGGAGATCTCTGTTCAAATCTTTTAAGATCACAAAGGAAAATGAATTTGGTTATCCAAGGGCTCGTCTACACAGCGACACTCAGGAAAGTTAATCCAAATTAAGTAAAATTGTGAATTAAATTGGATAAAATGGCATTAAACACCTGTGTGGACGCTCTTATTCAGAAATAAAGTGGCCTTAGTTTAGTCTGGTTTAGTTTAATTTGCTTTGGAAGAGACTAGAGATTAGTGAATTTTTCATCATATCATAAAACCATCTCATTTGATGCAATAATAGCTCAAGAGACATCCAAGTCCCTGATACTCTGAACTGTCTGAGCTCTGCTCAGTTTAGGTCCTAAAGGGAAAGTGGGGGAGAGGGGAAAGTGAATGTATGACGTTTCACAGATTCCCAGAACAGCAGGGATCTTCTGGCTTAACTCCTAAAGTAGAGAAGAGCAGATTCATAGTTCCTCTAATTTATATCAGCCTGTAAATAGCTCCGAAGGAGCCATTGTGCCAATTTGGCATCATGGAGAGCAGTGCAGTCTAGACACATCCTTCCTTCTCCTGGGATCCTGCCTCCACAGGAAGAGTGGGGACTAAAAGACACTGGTGTGAAATCAGCTGGAAATTACCAAATGTCAGGGAAATCCTTAACTGTCTTTTAGGGCAGTATTATTGCTCCTTTGTGAAGCTGGAGTTGTGAAAAAGGACTGTAGCATAGGGCAGGATTTGGCCTCAGGATTGGAAGAGTGGGAAGAGCAAAGCAGAAATGAAAAGTGAAATTTCCATGAGACTTGCATGGAAAATCTAGCTCAGTTTCTACAATTGCTCAGTTCTAGCCAGTTTTGCACTTTTACGACCGCCAAACATTTCATACACTTCCACTGAAAAAGGTCTGCATAAATTATAGTCAAGGGGAATTTGGAAGAGCAAGACCTTCTGTTATTAATATCTGGTATGCAATATTTCATTCAGAAAATAATTACTTTAGTTCCTTGGACCCTCCACAAGTATCTAAAACAAATGTAGCTGCATTTTATAAAAAGTGACAAATCACTCTTTGCTCCTTTAACGATATCGCAATGAATATCAATCAATGCTGAACTCCTGATAATAAATCTTGATGCTCCTATGTGTGCACAAAATGCATTATTCCACTGCTGTCCGGAATTCCGTGTATGGCTTTCTTTATAGAAATCAACCATAAGGTTTCTGGGAAGCAGCTTGACTTTAAATTCATCTATTCAACTGTTTCATTTTTGAGCTCAAGAAAACTACCTTGGGATCTCATTAAGAAGTGTGAAAATTGCATTGTCATTTGTCTATTGTTCCTGGCAGGCAAACAGTACTTCATTATGATATTGAATCTCTACTCTAGGTATACTCTCTCTCTTCCTTCCTCCCTTGTGTGTTTATATACCTGTATCTAGACAAGCTCTCTCTCTCTAGTGGTACCTCATAACTGCAAAATAACTAAACAGCACTGCAGTCTGCTACAGAGAGTTAAAACTTCCAAGTGCAGTATCTAAATATATACATGCCTTCTGAAGACGTACCGTATATGGGGAGACTACATTGTGTATAGCTAGGAGAGGAAAGTTGGATTTCAGACTTATTTGATCTACTTTGTGATGTGGAGTACTCTCCATTAAGGGTTTAACTAACAGAAACAGACTTCATTAGTTTGTGACCAAATTTAAATAAAAAAGGGTAAACAAGAAAAAAGAGACAACAAATCTAGGATTCTACAGAGATTATTCCATTACTATGTAGTTTATCCTGCCCTGGAAAGTCAAAGTCAGCTGATCAGACACTCCTTTTAAAATGTATAATCAGTCCTTAATTTGTAATGAAAGGAGTTAGGTGCCAGGCTGCAGAAGGGGTAACACTTCCATAATGCCTTCTGTTGTTTGATACTTCTACCAGAGGGGTAAATTTCTCCCTGACACCAGCTGGTGATTATCTTATACCCGGAAACATACAGATTGATGGCCTTTGTAATTTTATTCTTGCTAGCCTAGTGTAGCTGCAGATATTATTCTTATTAAAAATGTCAAATCTTTTTTGTATCTTGCTAACTTCATTAATATCCTGGGGTACCGAACTCTACAGATTAATTATATGTTGTAAGAAACATTCTTTTATCCATTTAAACATGCCTCCTTTTTATCGGAGTTGGTCAAATGTTTAAAAAAATCAGGAATATTTGTGTGAATTAAAGCGCCGAGTTTGGTTCAGTGTGGTTCTTGAAACCATATTGCTCCTGGTGATTTGGCTAACAATGAATACTCATAAGTGTCAAGAGTGTTAGCAGGATACCAGAAAGTGTGTTATTAATACCTATTTGCTGTTAAATATTCTGCTGCCGTAAAAGTTTCAGTCATCCAATTAGGGAACATAAATATGACCACATGACTAATAATTCAATGTGAATAGTAAATAGTCAAAATGAACAGCTCACAGCCAACCTACGGACTAAAAACTGTTCATCCAAACTGTTCAGCCATTATCTATGAATAACACATATATTTGAAGAAAAGCAGGATAAATTAATGAAATATGTCAATGAGAAATGGGGCTAAATTCATAGGTCTAAATTGTGGCTTGCCAAGGATGGCAACATAGAGACATAAGCAGGGGCAAGGCAATGGAGCTATGCTGATTTATATCAGCTGGTCCATTATCTGAGATGAACAGTTTGACAAGCTCTTCTTTCTGTCCTTGTGCTTTTTTATTATGCAAGAGGATAAATATGCCTTCATTTTCCCCTTTATGTCCCAGAGTTAGAATCCCATTTCCAGGCATTCCACTCATTTTTTCAAATCTTTTAGTAAAGCAGGAGCATTCATGAAAAATGGATTTTAAATCCTTAAATATGAATTTACACTCCAGAAACATAGTTTTCAGAGTTATGCTCATCCAATCAGGAAGCAAAAACAAACCATCTGACCAATCAAAAGAGCACATGTTTAGAAAATCAAATACTTGCAGTGAACATCTGGTAAACAAGTTACTGAAAACTGCTAACAGAAATTCTTGTGCTAATAACTCATTCACTTTGTCAGTCCAAGAAAATTCCAGTCTGCTGGAAGGCAATTCAAGAAAGAGATGACATTTTTCAAATGAATTATTATCAGTTCTCATTTTGAGTTTGAACTGGGATCAGTGAAACAGGTCATACAGGACAAATCACATAGTGGAAGACAGGGTCATTCTGTCGGGTCTTTTATTTAATGAGCCTATGTCATTAGATCAAGAAGGTCTATTCATCTTAGCTAAGGCCATTTCCACTTGGCTTCTCAGAGAAAGAAGAGAAAGGTTGCGTTTTAATTGAACTTTTTGATTAGATGGAAAAATAGGAACAAAATGTCTCCTTTGCCCAGTGCCTGACTTTGATGCAATTATAAATTTCAATAACTCCCTGAGTTATTGAGAATTCTCATTATTAACTGAAATTTTATAATTATATCAATTTTATTAAGGAAAATTCCCTGATATCAGAGTTCTCTTGTTAATCCTGGTGATTTATTGCCACTTAATTTCTTGAGCTGTTTTGAGATTTCTGTAGAAACTAATGAAAGATTGCCATGCTGATAGATGCAAATTATTATGAGTAAAATCAGCTACTGTACTGGAGGTCTGGAAGGTGACTATTGCTGTACCCATCTTAGAAAGATGTTAGGAGAGGCCCACTTTATGTGTATTCTCATAGACTCATACACTTTAAGGTCAGAAGGGACTATTATGATCATCTAGTCTGACCTCCTGCACAATGCAATCCACAGAATCTCACCCACCCACTCTTGTAACAAACCCCTAACCTATGTCTGAGTCCTCAAATTATTGTTATCGAAGTCCTCAAATTGTGGTTTGAAGACCTCAAGCTGCAGAGAATCCTCCAGCAAGTGACCCGTGCCCCATGCTGCAGAGGAAGGTGAAAAACCTCCAGGGCCTCTGCCAATCTGCCTGGAGGAAAATTCCTTCCCGACCCCAAATATGGTGATCAGTTAAACCCTGAGCATGTGGGCAAAACTCACCAGCCAGCACCCAGGAAAGAATTCTCTGTAGTAACTCAGATCCCACACCATCTAACATCCCATCACAGACCACTGGGCATAATTACCTGCTGATAACCAAAGATCAATTGCCAAATTAATTGCCAAAATTAGGCTATCCCATTATACCATCCCCTCCATAAACTTATCAAGTTTAGTCTTGAAGCCAGATGTGTCTTTTGCTCCCACTACTCCCTTTGGAAGGCTGTTCCAGAACTTCACTCCTCTAATGGTTAGAAACCTTTGTCTAATTTCAAGTCTAAACTTCCTAGTGTCCAGTTTATATCCATTTGTTCTTATGTCCACATTGGTAGTAAGCTTAAATAATTCCTCTCCCTCTCTAATATTTATCTCTCTGATATATTTATAAAGAGCAATTATATCCCCCCTCATCCTTCTTTTGGTTAGGCTAAACAAGCCAAGCTCTTTGAGTCTTCTTTCATAAGATAGGTTTTCCATTTGTCGGATCATCCTAGTAGCCCTCTCTGTGCCTGTTCCAGTTTGAATTCATTCTTCTTAAACATGGGAGACCAGAACTGCACACAGTATTCCAGATGAGGTCTCACCAGTGTCTTGTATAACGATACTAACACCTCTTTATCTTTGCTGGAAATACCTCACCTGATGTATCCTAAAACCACATTAGCTTTTTTAATGGCCCTATCACATTAGTGGCTCATAGTCATCCTGTGATCAACCAATACTTCAAGGTCCTTCTCCTCCTCTGTTACTTCCAACAGATGTGTCCCCAATTTATAACCAAAATTCTTGTTATTAATCCTTAAATGCATGACCTTGCACTTTTCGCTATTAAATTTCATCCTATTTCATTACTCCAGTTTACAAGGTCATCCAGATCTTCCTGTAGGATATCCCGGTCCTTCTCTGTGTTAGCAATACCTCCCAGCTTTGTGTCATCTGCAAACTTTATTAGCACATTCCCACTTTTTGTGCCAAGGTCAGTAATAAAGAGATTAAATAAGATTGGTCCCAAAACTGATCCCTGAGGAACTCCACTAGTAACCTCCTTCCAGCCTGACAGTTCATCTTTCAGTATGATCTGTTGTAGTCTCCCCTTTAACCAGTTCCTTATCCACCTTTCCATTTTCATAGTGATCCCCATCTTTTCCAATTTAACTAATAATTCCCCACGTGGAACTGTATCAAATGCCTTACTGAAATCGAGGTAAATTAGATCCACTGAGTTTCCTTTGTCCAAAAAATGTGTTACCTTCTCAAAGAGGGAGATCAGGTTGGTTTGGTACGATCTACCTTTTGTAAAACCATGTTGTATTTTGTCCCAATTACGATTGACCTCAATGTCCTTAACTACTTTCTCCTTCAACATTTTTTCCAAGACTTTACATACTACAGATGTCAAACTGACAGGCCTATAGTTACTCGGATCACTTTTTTTCCCTTCCTTAAAAATGGGAACTATGTTAGCAATTCTCCAGTCATATGGTACAATCCCTGAGTTTATTGATTCATTAAAAATTCTTGCAATTTCATGTGCCAGTTCCTTTAATATTCTTGGATGAAGATTATCTGGGCCCTCCGATTTTGTCCCATTAAGCTGGAATTCTCCCATTTGTGGGAAATGTCACGTTATTAGTTAATATTCTGGATGATACTTCTAAAAGTATAGCCAATTGCTTGACTACACTTGTGATATGTGATATTTAAAATATTTAAGAGACCAAATAACCAACCTTAGCCAACTTTATATAATTAAAGACAAAGCAGTACAATACAGAAAGAAAAGATTTAATATTTGACCAATCCTTCTGGGAAGCCTGTTCCTCATAGCGTGCAGTTCACCTTACACAGGTCTGTGCTGAAGTATGACCCCAAAACTACATATATTTATGTCATAGTTGTTTTTGAGATAAAAGCACTCTGGTAAATTCTAGTCTTGGGTGATGTTGTGATAGTATGCCCCATATTCGTCATGGAGATATTGTTATGATATGATTATGGCATAATTATGATGTATTTTATGCAAGATAGGTCATGTAAGATATCATTGAAAATATTATGATTCACTGAATATGACTGTCTTATTTGTATGCATATATCATTTTGGTATCTGAAGCTGGAATATTGTCTATGCCTTTATCACACCTGGGAAACACCCACTAGAATGCAATCAGTCTAGATGGCTGGCTGCGAAGGGCCAATAGGGAGAACAACAGGTCTTAGAAGAAGCTAATCTCCCACCGGGAAGCCTTCCTG
Organism: Gopherus evgoodei; assembly: GCF_007399415.2. Taxonomy (NCBI): domain Eukaryota; kingdom Metazoa; phylum Chordata; order Testudines; family Testudinidae; genus Gopherus; species Gopherus evgoodei. The sequence continues at coordinate 70,794,171 of NC_044327.1, read as the reverse complement.
AGGATGCTACAAACAGCCTCTGAGTCATAGCTGCTGTGGCTCTACAGGGACATGTGACCAAGTCATCTGATACTGGACTCCATCTTGGAATACTAGTATTTTTCCATTGAAAGGCGTGGGAACCAAGCTTGGAGACAAAGGGTTCCTGCCATATGAAAAAGCTTTGTAAGGCAGGGAAGTGACATCATTGTGATTCTTCATTGACTCCCCACCCAAAGAGACTCCTGGAAACACCTGAGGAACAAGGACAGAACGGGGAGAAGAGCTGAACCCAGGCAAGAGGGATATCTAGGCTGCGAAAGGAATATCCCGGGGTTTTAAGATGCAAGCAAGTGCACTTGGCCCTCAAGAATCTCTGCAATCTGCCTAAATCAACAATTAGTGTGAGAATTTGCTACTTGTATCCAATCTCTTTAGTATATTAAGCTTAGATTGCATTTTTGTTTATTTGCTAGGTAATCTGCTTTGACCTATTTGTTGTCCCTTATAATCACTTAAAATCTATCTTTTGTAGTTAATAAACTTTTTTTTGTTTTGTCTAAAACCAGTGTGTGGAAATCATACTTGGGGCAGAAAGCTGTTGCATCTCTCTCCTCATTGAGGGAGAGGGTGAATTGTATGAGCGTACACTGTACAGTTCTCTGTGCAGCTCAAGGCAGTATAATTTTGGGATTTTCCATCCATAGGGTGTGTGCGCCTGAGAAGCTGGTAAGTGCCCTAGCTGTATAGCTTCCCATGCAGGGGCTGGTCAGAAAGCCTGTGTGTATGTTTCTACAACTACCTGTATACTGGTGAAAGTGTCAGACCAGGAGTGTGTCTGCAACTTCTCACAGCATTACAGGGTGAGTGGGAGCCCAGATTGATGAGTCGGGGAGCTCAGTGGTACCCAGTTCCAGGCGGCACCCCAGGTGAAACCAGTCACAAACATACAATCAGCTTTTTACCTTGTTTTTTTGATATCATGATGTACCTTTTCTTATCGCTGTTTTGGGCACTACATTCCAAACCAGTTGTCCAAGATACCACCCAACTGGTATCGAGACTTACAATGATTATGTCATGTCTTTGACTGGTTTTGTATTTCCCAAGGCCAAACATTGGTGGCATGTGAACCACCGGCAGGGGGAGGCTATCCCCCAACCCCACCCTTTCTGAACTCCCTCCAAAGCCCAGAGCCTATCCCTGCCCCTGGCTAGTTCTCCTCAGACCCGGAGCACTGGGAAGGTGGGCACATGGCTGCAGACTCCCCAGCCCTGGAGCAACAGGAGGGTGGGCAGCATCGCCACAGCTCCCCCAGCCCTGGGAGGGTGGGTGGTAGAGCCTGAGCTAGGGCCACTCCACAGTGAGACTGGACTCCAACTGCATGGAGTGAGAGGCAGGATGGGGGCCTGGGGACAGAGTGTGGGTGGGGCCACGCCTGTCTGTTTGAGGCACAGCCTCCTCCAGCCTATGATATCTGCCACCCATGGGGCCAAAGCTGATTTCAGCTTTGTAGAATATTGTGGGATATATATCTTGACATGTGGAAAAGACATAATATATAATATAATATAAAGACATAACATAACTGCAGGGTATAATAAAATATTAATGTGGTGTGCACAAAGCCTAATATATATATATTGGCTAACAAAGATGTGATAATGTGCCTGGGGAAATTTATTTCTATCACATCTGATTTCTATTGTTATATCAGAACTTGGCCTTACTGTGGGGCTTTGATTACCATGCTGGAGAAGACCAGTCATTCTTGTCTGGTGGGCTGTACCAGATGTTTCAGAGAAAAGCATCTGAGAACTGGCAGGTTGTGTTCACTAACATTTAATTCTCTGAGGAATAACTACCTTGATTGTTAATTAGTTTCATAGTATGCAAAGCAGTCAGAAGCTGCTACTGAGATTGATTCAGTGCTGAAAGGAAGCCGGGACCTTTCTTGTGATATTTTCACCTGTGGTGTGAGGCAGAACTAGGAAATACAAAGGCAAACTGAATTAGAACAATCCCATCTTCCCCCAGCGTGTATGCATGCCCCCTTTCTCCTAACACATACACAGAATTTACTGAAACTTTTCCAAACATCTAAAAAGGTTTCCTTTCTGGGGAAATAAGTTTGGGGCAGTTTTTGTTGTCTCTGATTCAGTTCATATATTTCTACTGTAAATAGCTTGTCATTCAAAACAGGAGTAGTGAGAGAGTGAGGAATGTATTCAGAGAGAAACAATTGCTCACAAACACCAATAATTAAATGTTTCATATTTTTACTCTGTGTCACTTCCTGAGTTTCCATCACTTCTGAAGTATTTAATCCTCCCTAGAGATTATATTTAAAACTCCTGTAGGCTGGAGAGCGAGGCAACCTTTCAGAATTCTTCCATTGTAGGAGCTAACCCCTTTCATGGCCAGGCTTCCCCTGTCAACTGCACTGGGGCTCTTATCAGGTACTGGGGCAGAATTCTACTTCTCACTGTCATCAAGAGCTGCAGTAACCACCTCAACAGCAACCTGGGCAGGTGAAGGAGGGCTAGCAGGAGAAACTGCAGCAGTATTCACCTCATCAGTCCAACCACCACACTGATGTTCTAGATGGGACTTTCCTGGGCTGTATGTTAAAATTCTTCCACTAAGCAAAGGAAAGGTGGAGATGGTGGAGTTCAATATCTCTAGGGATGAAACATTTTGCTGCTTGAGTATCCTCTTCTCTTTGTTGCTGCTCATGCAAAGTGATCACTGTGGTGTTTGTTTAAAACTCACTGGTCTTCTTGCCCTTTTTTTTTTGTTTCTGTCTTACTTCAAAATAGAAACGCCAGTATGTACAGTGGTGGATGGGCAAGCTCTTTTGTTGTGAATATTCTCCTTGAATACTCATATCTGGGTGAATAAAAGCTCCTTCCCAAATGTGCATGTGAACAAAAACTGCTTGCTCATGTGTTAATAGAAAAGCAAACAAAGGGTATGAACGTTAGTCTGTGTTTATGGTTTGATACTGGAGAAACGCCAATGGTTTTCAATGGAGTTACTGTCCTGGAGCCATCCATTTCAGCTGTCCTGCAAGGTGAATTTTATTGAATGACAGAATTCACCACTTTCTGTTGAGGTTCCATGACACTGGCAGATCAAAATCAGTCTTATTGTTAGACTGAATCACAAATTAGATTTCGCAAATATTTGGTGAAATTCACCTCCAAACAGAGGAGCATCACAAGGTCTACACATAATTTAATTCCTACTTTTACCCACAAAACTGGCCTGAAAGGTGCATATGACTTGTGCTTAAGGGTGAATTGCATCCATTCCCACTAGTCATCCATTACTCTCCCAACACATTATGGGCAGGTTAGGAACCAAGTTTTGGACTATTGCACAGATCTTTAAGGCTTATTTGGTTTCCAGATTTTCCAAAATATATAGCACCCTACTAAGGGTTAAGGACCAAAAATTTGTAATACTTGATCATTTTGATGAATGGATTTTGACTCTCTGCCTGGTTAGAATGAGTTGAGTGTCTCTTTGGGGCATTACAGCAGAGACCTGACCTTTGCAAGCAAAGAATTAACACTGACATCAGCTCTAAAAAGGAGTCAGTCTTCTATGCTGAAGTGAAGTCACCAACTAGAGTCTGTCCGGAAGGCAAGTTACATTGAAAGATGATACACAGAAGAATTAAAGTAGCTGTTAATTTTAGATGTCTACAAGTTTTAGTTATGAGAAATAACTTAATAACTTCAGAAGGGTTACAAAGCAGGAGAGAACAGCTGTTATCCTGGTCTGGAGGGATTCAAAACTATACTTCTATAGTGCTAGAACAGAAGCTTTGGGACCTTTAGACAGGAGATGCTATAACGACTATTACTTCTCAAGGTATATGGCACTCTGCTGGTTATTATTAATGTTATGTGACAGGGATTTAGGAACCACAAAAAGGGGTATGTTTTTAGTCCTTGGTAGTGGCTGATATGTACTGTACTCCATTTTTGCATTCCCCATTCCTGAGGGCTTTCAGGGCTGGTTCTGCCTCTGGCATAAACTACAGCAGCTTTGGAGCTGTTCTAATTTACCAGGGGCGGCTCTAGGGATTTTGCCACCCCAAGCACGGCATGCAGACTGCCTCCAGTGGTTTGCCTGTGTCAGGTCCGCTGGTCCTGCGGCTTCGGAGGTCCTCCGAAGCCGCGGGACCAGCGGACCCTCCACAGGCACAGCTGCGGGAGGTCCACTGAAGCCACGGGAGGTGGCCTGGCTGCCGCCTTCGCGGTGCCGGCAGAGAGCCCCCTGCGGCTTGCCGCCCCAAGCACGTGTGCTTGGTGTGCTGGGGCTTGGAGCCGTCCATGTAATTTATACTGATTGGTAACAGCTCCCTAGGATTGATCTTTAGTGACCTGGGGGAGAGCATATTGATATCTTGGAGTTGACGCATATTCTACATGGGAAGAGGATCAACAGCATTTGGAGGCTTTCCTGTACATGCAAATCTAGGGACCAGCAGTCACCCACACTGGCGATTCTGTTACTTGCTGTTTTGTGGTTTAGTTTCCAATTTCCAAGCTGACTGCAGCAAGTGATCTGAGAGAGAATGAGGTCAGAATAGCAATGAAAAACAGAAACATATTTGTCCTCAGTCTAAACACAGTACATATGAGATGTCCCTATGAAAGCCAGTTCAGAAAAAAGTAGTGTTTATTGCTCACTAAATGAATTATGGTTTTATAATACAGCAATAAAAACACCATTAGCATCTGGTAGTGGAGATGCTAAGATGGAGTGCATTGAGGTGCCTGCTTAATATTTGTGATTTTGATACACAAGATTTAATCCTTTACAAACCCTTTCATGTTTCAACAACGAACACGAGAAACTCAGTGCATATAACTAAGGTCTCTGAAGTCACACATTAACACAAAGACTGTGTTGTATTTTCTAAAATTTCTGCCATAAAATATGTTGCAGTGTTGTTGTAGCTGTGTGGGTCCCAGGATATTAGAGAGACAAGGTGGGTGAGGTAATATCTTTTATCAGACCAACATCTGTTGGTGAGAGAGACAAGCTTTTGAGCCACACAGAGCTCTTCTTCGGCTCTTTTTCTTCTCACCTGAAGAAGAGCTCTATGTAGCTGAAAAGTGTGTCTCTCTCACCAACAGAAGTTGGTCCAATGTAGGGTGACCAGATAGCAAGTATGAAAAATCAGGACAAGGGGTAGGGAGTAACACGTGCCTATATAAGACAAAGCCCAAATATTGCGATTGTCCCTATAAAATTGGGACATCTTGTCATTCTAGTCCAATGATGGATATTAACTCAACCACCTTGTCTTTGCCATAAAATATGTAAACTAGCAACTTGTAAAGGAGAGAATCAGGCATCTTAAAAATAAAGGGTCAGATTCCATGGTTTAGATCAGCTCTGCTTGTTGCAGGGTGGGGAGTACCATTGGCTTTGTGATCCTGATAGCTTGTTTTAAAATAGTCCAGTCCCCACGTAACCCCTGCTTGGGGGGATTAAATGAGTTGGTGGGGATTACAGTGTGCAGGAAAATCCTCCACTGACCAGTTTTCAGGCTGCCCTGCACTCCTGGAGGGGTTCAAAGTAGCCTTATCAGATGAGGGAATCTGGCCCAAAGCATCTGAATGTATCAGGCCAGTGATCTTCCATTTGCTTCAGTGGAACTATGTTACTTTACAGCAGCTGGTGCCCTCAATCTGTGATTTTAAAATAACTTTTTATGGAGCTTTGGTATGTTTATTGGTAGCTACTCATTTAATTTAATTTTTTGCCAGCCTTACTTGGATTTACTCATGGAGCAAAGTGTGCAACATAAAAACAAAGGCAGAATTGGGCCCTAGGACGTGAAAAATGCAACTGTATCCCAGACTGTGACAATTTAAAATGTGCTAATCCTTTTTAACAAACTAATACAAAAGTCAAGTAAATTAAATAAAGGACGATGATGGACTTTAAAAAAGAGCCTTCAGTTCACCAATCTAGCTGTGAGACTACAGAGTCAAATTCTGCCCTCAGCTTTCTTTGGAATACATTTGGAATAACACTGTTTTCTTCAGAGGATTTACTCCAGATTTGCATCACTATAAATGAGAAAAGACTTTGATCCACAATCCCCATCTTCCTGCCTAGGATCTAATTCAGGAGTCAGCTTCTAGTACTGAATAGGATGTTGTTGTGAGATGCCGCTAGTACTGCACAAAGATTTTTTTTTTAAAGAGAACCCATGAAAACTTTTAATAATTTGATAGCCTTGTAAAAGCTTTCCATGGAAATTAACTTTTAGGACTTTAGCATTTATTTTCTCATAACAAGGGTGAATCGATTATTGAATGGTCGAATGCACACAATGCATATTGATCTGTTCATGCGTAGCAGCTTTCTCCCAGCAGGCACCTTGCTGCCTGTAACATATTTTAAATAGGATTACTACTCCTTAAATTACAATGACCTGAAGCGATGGTCAACAAAAACTAAATTGCCTCAGTTCATCATGGTTTGGATCACTGCCACTGAATTTCAGTGGCTGTGTTTCCCTAGAGTAAATAGACTTGAAGAACATATTTGGCTGAATGCTTCAACTTCTTTGATTTAATCAAGTAAAACTAAAAATTTCATACCTATATCTGAAAGTGAAAGAAGTGCAAAGTTTTTTTGTACTGTAGTTTTATGGCATTTTAAAACTTGGATGAAATTAAAAAATAACAGTCTTTAGTTGGTGCAATGTGTCAGGACAGTACAACACACTAGGGTGTTGGCTCCTGCACTCACGGGACCACACTTTGATTTCAGGCACTGCTGGTTTGGTAGTTAGACCAGGGCAGTAACCTTCAACTGTGCTGTTAAACTATATATCTGAAATACAGAAACATGCAGAGGTTATGGGAACCTAATCAGTTATACTCGTATATATGTTCTACTGGATCAAAAAATGGGCAATAGTATTGCTACTTGGGGATAGAGATTGAAATACCAAGGATAAGCAAGATTGTTAGAAAAAACAATAGCATTTGTAAACTTCAAAATAAAGTTCAGCACAGTTGCTTTGATTTTGAAGGTGTTAATTGCTGGAATACAAGGGCCAAATTCGACTCTCAGTTACACTGATACTGATGTAAGTCTGACTTCACTAGATTTAACATGGGTTTACATTGTGATAACAAAAGAATTTGGCCCCAAACGAAAAAGCCAACAGCAGGGCAATGACAGTATTGCTTTGGTGTGGCGCACTACTCTAGTTTTTGACATTCTGTTACCAACAAGTATGACTATTGATTGGCTGGACGGAGTTCATGAATAACTTTCAACTGTATGAAGCTTTTGCTAATGCAGTGTTGAGAGGACTTAGCTTTTCATTTACCATAGATTATAGTTTATGTTTTGTAGAAACCCAATGCAGGGTGTAGTACCCCAAGGACTCTGCCTTCTGTTGAGGAAATAAATAACATGATCATTTAAGAGCAAGAGTAACATTGCAGAGGGGAGAACATTCTGATTTGGATGGATTGAAGAATGTAATTCTGACACACAATAGATAGTGTCTGTGTTTGGAAATGGCTGGCAACATTTAATCTTTGCTGAACAATATTAGATTGTAAGTCATAATTTAATCTTAACAGAAGTCAGCATTTATTATCAGCCTCTGCAATTTGAAAAATGCCTGATGTATTGTATATTTTAGACAGGACACATGGGGAAAACCACAGCTGAGAACGAAATAAGAATTATATTTTAGTAGTGCAAAATACACAGAGATTGAAATAGCTATATATATATATAGGGCTTTAATTAGCTATATGTAAATGTTTCACAGTATTTTCAATTATTTTTGTCACAGCTTTTCAGTAACACTGTACCTGATCCATTGAACTGAAGTTAGTGTAAAGACTCCTCTTGATTTCAATGACAGCGGGTTAAGGCTCAGTCTGTCCTCTCACTTTAATTCATTTCCTGCTGCTTTCATTAAACTTTTCCTGCTTAAAACTAGTATTCTTCCCTCTAGGCTTTGCCACAGATATCTTTCAAAGTAATGGATCAGTCTACCAGAAGGGGGTCATTATAGGGTTTCCTTTTGTATTGTGCCCCCCTCTCTATTCTGTTTATAACTTTTCAGGGCAGAGTTAGCTCCCTAATATCATAGAATCATAGATAGTTAAATAGTCCATTAGCCTGAGCCCATGTCAGCTGTCACTGGCTAGCCGCAGGTTTTTAATTGCAATATAGACATATCCTTTATCTACAAGCAACAGTACCACCTGGGTACTATTAAACAAAAGATGGATTTTTATGCACACACTATCCAAGCACCAAGAATAATAGAGAATGAAAACAAAATACAATATCAGATAAACCAAATATGTATACTTTATCCTATGACTTACTAAGGGTCTGACAGGTCCTGTAAACAGCAACTGAAGGTTTGGATGATCAACATCTCTAAAAAATTAAGACTAGGTGTCTCAAATCAGGCATCCCAAAATGGACTCTCCTCATTATGAGGGTACTTCTGAAGTTTAGTCTAAATCTCTCTTTACCCTGGATTGATTATAATTATAATTGTGGTGTGTGCTGATATTGAACTAGTATAATTTTATTTTATCTGTACTTCTAAAAGTCTGCTGTTTTCTTTCTTTCTTTCTTTTTTTTCTTTTCTCTCTGCCAGTGGGACGCTGGGACTCTGCACTTTTTTTTTTTGCTGTGCTGGCAAGACTCTGCTTTTTTTTTCCCCCCTCCTCTGGCGGGACTCCCCTCCCATGTGGGTCCTGACATTTTCTTCATCCCATCTGGTCACCCTAGCCTCCTGGTACAGCTGCGCGGCAGCTACAACTCCCTGGGCTACTTCCCCATGGCCTCCTCCCAACACCTTCTTTATCCTCACCACAGGACCTTTCTCCTGGTGTCTGATAATGCTTGTACTCCTCAATCTTCCAGCAATATTTCTTCTCACTCTCAGCTTCCAGCACCTCTTGCTCCCAGCTCCTCGCATGCACACTACAAACTGAAGTGAGGTCCTTTTTAACTCAGGTGCCCTGATTAGCCAGTCTGTCCTAATTGGTTCCAGCAAGTTCCTACTTGTTCTGGAACTGCCCATTACCTTACCCAGAGAAAAGGGATCTACTTAATCTAGGACTGATATATCTGCCTTCTAACACTCTCCAGTAGCCATCTGGCCTAACCCTCATGTCTGGATCAGTCCCCACGAATTAGTACACGTAGCCACCTCATTCTCCTTCAACTTCTATCTACAACTAACTTCACTTGGCTAATATAAGGGTATATCTACACTACAAACAGCACAGCCGTAGCACTGCAGCTATGCTGCTGTGGTGCAGACACTTACCAAAGCAAGGGAAGGGGGTTTTCCATCCCTGTAATAAACCCACTCCCTCAAGAGGTGGTAGCTAGGTTGATGATAGCTGTGTCTGTAGTAGGGGTTAGGTTAGATTGACCTAACTATGTCGCTCAGGGCGTGAAAGTTTTCACAGCCCTGAACAATGTAGCTAGGTTGATTCAAGTGTTAGGTGTAGACCAGGCCTAACATGCAAAAAAAAAATAAATATAAAATCAGGGAACTACAAACCTCAACAAGCCAAGCACCATTCTCCATCTCCTTTGACTTTACATTTTCTAACTCATGGCCTAATCTCTCAAACTTTTATTCATGCCAAGTTGAAATGCTTCACTCATTGAAGTCAATGGGACTATTTGCAGGATTAAGGTTTTTGCAATATTGAAGCCTTAGACTGAAAGGTCTTTGGGACAGTGACTTCATCTTCCTGTATATACCTGTAAAGTTCATACACACCTGTGCCACTGCATAGCAATAATAACCACACTCTTTCCAATAGGTATGCTTTTTCTTTGATCTATTCTTAATACTGGATTTCTTTTCATATGAGTATCAAACCTACAATGGTTTGCAGGCGAAAAAGAGGAAGAAACAGGTCTAGAGGCCAATACAGCTGTTTGATAAATGGGACGCCTTTCTTATAATTATTTTTTCTTCCATATAAATATCATGCTTATTATTATGAATAACCACAGAAGTGGATGGTATTAACATACTGAATATGTTAATTCTGAATGTGTTTTCTAAAACAGGTTTGAAGGGTCAAACTCAAACCAAAAAAACTTGTTCCCAGCTCCAGCTGAAATAATTTTGAATCTGGACCAATAGATATTTGAAGCTGGCTTTTTGCTGTGTGTGAGAGATGCAATGACTTGCTTTGGAATGATTGTATTGTGAACAGAAAGCTAACATTACTTTCCTGCTCACAATCACATTTTCACCTGCTCATATGGTATACACCTGTGCCTTGCTGGCAATACAGTTGGTTGTTTGCCACACATCCAATTACCCCTGCACCTCATGAAGTATGTTTATTTTAGTTTTGCCTTTTCAGACTGTGCTGGGTATTTCCTAATGGATTCTTTTAAAATTGGCACTTAAAAATTGCCCATGCTTTCACTGTCATAATCTTTTGGCTTGACTAGTATACATCCAGATGACATGGGTGATGCCGACTTAAGTCATTAGTAGAATCTCACAAAACTGTTTATGGAAATTGAATAGTTTACCAGGGGAGAATGAATTCAAACTAAATATATACAGTTACTCCACTCTAAACATTCAATCAGTAGCATAGTTTGGAGAAATAACAGGATGAAGCAGTAATATTATTTCCAATATGCATTGCTCTTATTCCACCACGATGGGGACACTTAGATGCTTGCTAGCTCCCAGGCCATTACAGTGATACTGCAATTTTCTGAGGTCAGTGTGACACTCTGTACCTCAAAGCAGCACCCTCAAACTCTCATATTCACCACTGTCATATAATTATGATGTGTTTTGTACAATGTGTGTTGTACAAAGTGGTGTAGAGAGGAGGGATTTAGATTTATTAGGAACTGGGGAAACTTTTGGGATGGGGGAGCCTATACAGGAAGGATGAGCTCCACCTAAACCAAAGTGGATCCAAACTGCTGACACTTAACATTAAAAAGTTTGCAGAGCAATTTTTAAACTAAGAGATGGGGGAAAGCAGATTGCTGAAGTGGAGCATGTGGATTGGACAGAGACTTCTCTTGGAGGAGTCTATTGACAGAGATTCTCTAGGTTCTAGTCAGGAGGAGAGAATGGAAGAGGATAAAGTATGGGCCAGATCAGATGAGAAACATTCACATAAAAAAGAATCTGACACATCAGAAAAGGGCAGACAACTAAACGGTGACAAGTTTTTACAAGTGTACAAGTTTTTGTACACAAATGCTAGAAGTCTAAATAATAAGATTGGTGAACTACAGTGCCTCATGTTAAAGGAGGATATCGATATAATAGGCATCACAGAAACCTGGTGGAGTGGGGACAATCAGTGGGACACAATCATTCTGGGGTACAAAATATATCGCAAGGACAGAACAGGTCCTGTGGGGGAGAGTGAGGATGGGAGTGGCACTATATGTGAAAGAAAATATAGAATCAAATGAAGTAAAAATCTTAAATGAAACCATATGTTACATAGAATCTCTATGGATAGTAATTCCATGCTCTAATAAGAATATAACAATAGGGCTGTATTACTGACCACCTGATCAGGACAGTGAAAGTGACGATGAAATGCTAAGGGAGATTAGAGAGGCTACCAAAATAAAGAACTGCATAATAGTTGGGGATTTCAATTATCCCCATATTGACTGGGTACATGTCACCTCAGGATGAAATGCAGAGACAAAATTTCTTAATACTTTAAATGACTGCTTCTTGGAGCAGCTGGTACAGGAACCCACAAGAGCGGAGGCAATTCTCGATTTAGTCCTGAGTAAGTGCAGGATCTGGTCCAAGAGGTAACCATAACAGGACCGCTTGGAAATAGTGACCATAATATAATAACATTTAACATTCCTGTGGTGGGAAGAACACCTCAACGGCCCAATGCTGTGACATTTAATTTCAGAAAGGGGAACTATGCAAAAATGAGGAGGTTAGTTAAACAGAAATTAAAAGGAACAGTGATTAGAATGAAATCCCTGCAAGCTGCATGGACACTTTTCAAAGACATCATAATAGAGGCCCAACTTAAATGTATACCCCAAATTTAAAAACACAGTAAAAGAACTGAAAAAGAGCCGCCATGGCTTAACAACCATGTAAAAGAAGCTGTGAGAGGCAAAAAGGCATCCTTTAAAAAGTGAAAGTCAAATCCTAGTGAGGTAAATAGAAACAAGCATAAACACTGCCAAATTAAATGTAAAAATGTAATAAGAAATGCTAAAAAGGAGTCTGAAGAACAGCTAGCCAAAAACTCAAAAGGTAATAACAAAATGTTTTTTAAGTACATCAGAGGCAAGAAGCCTGCTAAACAACCAGTGGGGCCCTTGGATGATCGAGATACAAAAGGAGCACTTAAAGTAGATAAAGTCATTGCGGAGAAACTAAATTAATTCTTTGCTTCAGTCTTCATGGCTGAGGATGTTAGGGAGATTCCCAGACCTAAGCCGTCCTTTGTAGGTAACAAATCTGAGGAATTGTCACAGATTGAAGTGTCACTAGAGGAGGTTTTGGAATTAATTGATAAACTTAATAGTAACAAGTCACCAGGACCAGATGGCATTCACCCAAGAGTTCTGAAAGAAATCAAATGTGAAATTGTGGAACTATTAACTATGGTTTGTAATTTGTCCTTTAAATCCACTTCTGTACCCAGTGACTGGAAGTTAGCTAATATAGCATCAGTATTTAAAAGGGGCTGTAGCGGTGATCCCGGCAGTTACAGACCAGTAAGTCTAACGTCAGTAGCCGGCAAATTAGTTGAATCAATCGTAAAGAATAAAATTGTCAGACATATAGAAGAACATAACTTGTTTGGCAAAAATCAACATGGTTTCTGTAAAGGGAAATCGTGTCTTACTAATCTAGAGTTCTTTGAAGAGGTCAACAAACATGTGGACAAGGGGGATCCAGTGGACATAGTTTACTTAGATTCCCAGAAAGCCTTTGACAAGGGTAACTCACCAAAGGCTCTTACATAAATTGAGTTGTCATGGGATAAGAGGGAAGGTCCTTTCATCGATTGAGAACTGGTTAAAAGACAGGGAAGAAAGAGTAGGAATAAATGGTAAATTTTCAGAATGGAGAGAGTGGTGTTCTCCAAGGGTAAGTCCTAGGACCAATCCTATTCAATTTATTCATAAATGATCTGGAGAAAGGGGTAAACAGTGAGGTGGCAAAGTTTGCAGATGATATTAAACTGCTCAAAATAGTTAAGACCAAAGCAGATTGTGAAGAACTTCAAAAAGATCTCACAAAACTAAGTGACTGAGCAACAAAATGGCAAATGAAATTTAATGTGGATAAATGTAAAGTAATACAGATTGGAAAAAATAACCCCAACTAAACATATAATATGATGGGGGCTAATTTAGCTCCAACTAAACAGTAAAGAGATCTTGGAGTCATCATGGATAGTTCTCTGAAGATCTGTGCAGTGCGCAGTGGCAGTCAAAAAAGCAAACAGGATGTTAGAAATCGTTAAAAAAGGGATAGAGAATAAGACTGAGAATATATTATTGCCTTTATATAAATCCATGGTGTGCCCACATCTTGAATACTGCATACAGATGTGGTCTCCTCATCTCAAAAAAGATATACTGGCATTAGAAAAAGTTCAGAAAAGGGCAATTAAAATGATTAGGGGTTTGGAACAGGTCCCTATGAGGAGAGATTAAAGAGGCTAGGACTCTTCAGCTTGGAAAAGAGGACACAAATTGGAAGTATATAAGAAGTATATAAAATCATGAATGGTGTGGAGAAAGTGATTAAGGAAAAGTTATTTACTTGTTCCCATAATATAAAAACTAGGGGCCGCCAAATGAAATAGATGGGCAGCAAGTTTAAAACAAATAAAAGGAAGTTCTCCTTCACACAGCGCACTGTCAACCTGTGGAACTCCTTGTCTGAGGAGGTTGTGAAGGCTAGGACAGTAACAGGGTTTAAAAGAGAACTAGATAAATTCATGGAGGTTAAGACCATTAATGGCTATTAGCCAGGATGGGTAAGGAATGGTATCCCTAGCCTCTGTTTGGTAGAGGCTGGAAATGGATAGCAAGAGAAATTACTTCATCATTACCTGTTGGGTTCACTCCCTTTAGGGCACCTGGCATTGGCCACTGTCGGTAGAGAGGATACTGGGCTGGATGGACCTTTGGTCTGATATAGTATGGCCATTCTTATGTTCTTATGCCTTGTGAGGTATCATTTTTAAAATATGATCAGTTGAACATTAATATCCTGTTGGATTGTATATGTTATCGTTATATGTGAGGTTATGAAGTATTGCTATATATGTTACTGAAAGATATTGTGAGGCTGGGAACACATGCACCCAGTCTTTCAGGTACAACCATGGAGTAGCCAGATGGCATTAATGTCTCAGCAACACCCATCAAGAAAAGAATCTATTATCCTAGAGATTTCTCGGAGGAGGCATGTATGCCATGGGAGTGGACTAACCCACTTCACAGCAAAGATCTTTCCAGAAAGCTGGAAGAAAGAGGGGAAGTAACATCATCACTTGGCCTCACCCCCCCCCACAACATCTGGAGGAATATCTGGAGGACATCTGGATGGAAACTCAATATCTGGAGGAACATCTGGAGGACAAAGACTTGAACTGGGGAGTGTGGCCCCAAGCTGAAAAAGAGTCCAAGCCCGTGTACTGAGGATCTGTGACCTGTTTGTATCATTTGTCAAGGTGATACACTGTTTGATTCAAATCCTGTTTAGTTTGTAGAACTCAGACTGTGAAATTATTTTTATTTCTCAGGTAACCAATTTTGATCTCTATGCCTGCTACTTATAATCACTTAAAATCTATATTTCTGTAGTTAATAAATCTGTTTTATATTTTACCTAAAACAGTGTGTTTTGGTTGAAGTGCTTGGAAAATATCAGCTCAGTTTATAAAGGCTACTGTGTGTCCTCTCCATTCTGAGGGAGTGGCAAACTGGCCAGGCTTCTGAACATTGCAAGATGGTAAAGTTCTGGGGTGCAAGGCTGGGAGCTGGGGGAACTGGCTGAAACCTCTTTATTGTTTGTTCATGGGTGGCTAGGAGATCATTCATGTAACACAGTTCACATTGCTCCTGCCTGTGGATGACTGTGTAAGTTCAGTGCCTGCCACAATTTGTAGCTTCCCAACAGCATCAGTGTGAGAGGCCGCCAGGTTGGTGGGACAGATGGCTTAGCGGTCCCATGGTCCAGGTTTCACCCCGGTGACTCTGTCACAGTAAGATATTGTCTTAAAAACATAAAAATGGCTATGCTGGATCAGACCAGTGGTCCATCTGATCAGTGTCCTGCCTTCCGACAATGTCTGGTGCAAGATGCTTCAGAGGAAAAGAACAGAACCAGGGTATTTTATCGAGTGATCCAGTTCCAGCTGGATCCAACAGCCCTGGTTGTCCAGTTCCAGCTTCTGGCTGTCAGAGGTTTAGGGACACTCAGAGCACTGGGTTGCATCCCTGACCATCTTGGCTAATAGCCATTGAAAGACCTATCTTCCAATAATTTATCTCATTTTTTTTAACCAAGTTATATTTTTGGCCTTCACAATACCCTGGGACAATGAGTTCCACATGCTGACTGTGTGTTGTGTGAAGAAGTACTTCCTTACGTTTGTTTTGAAGCTGCTTCCATTAATTCCATTGGGCAATCCCTTGTTTGTGTGTTATGTGAATGGTTAAACTACACTTCCATATTCACTTTCTCCACACTATTCAGGATTTTATAGACGTCTGTCTTATCTCCCTTAAGTCATCTCTTTTTGAAGCTGAGCAGTCCCAGTCTTCTCATATGGAAGTTGTTTCAGACCCCTAATAATTTTTGGTGCCCTTCTCCATACTTTTTCCAATTGTAAGATTTCTTTTACAGATGGGGCTACCAGAACTGCACACACTATTCAAGCTGTGGACATACAATGGATTTATAAACGGCATTATAATATTTTCTGTCTTATTCTATAACCATTTCTTAATGGTTCCTAACATTCTGTTAGATTTTCTGACTGCACATTGAGCAGGTGTTTTCAGAGCGCTATCTTTGATGATGACTCCATGCTCTCTTTTTTGAGAAGTAACAGCTAACTTGGACCCCATTATTTTATATGTATAGCTGGGATTATGTTTTCCAATGTGCATTACTTTGCATATATCAACACTGAATTTCATCTGCCATTTTGTTGCCCAGTCACCCAGTTTTGTGAGCTCCCTTTGTAACTCTTCATAGTCTGCTTGGACCTAACTATCTTGAGTAGTTTAGTCTCATCAGCAAACTCTGCCAAATCACTGTTTACTCTTTTCCCCAGATCATTTATGAATGTGTTGAACAGCGCTGGTTCCAGTATAGATTCTTGAGGGACCCCACTATTTACATCTCTCTACTGTTGAAACTGACCATTGATTCCTACCCTTTGGTTCCTGTCTTTTATCCAGTTACTGATCCACGATAGGACCTCCCCTCTTATCTCATGACTGGCTAGTTTGCTTCAAAGCCTATGGTGAAGAACCTTGTCAAAGGCCTTCTGAAAGTCCAAGTACACCTCTACCCTGATATAACATGACCTGATATAACACAAATTTGGATATAACGCGGTAAAGCAGTGCTTCGGGGGGGCGGGCTGTGCACTCTGGTGGATTGAAGCAAGTTCAATATAACATGGTTTCACCTATAACACGGTAAGATTTTTTGGCTCCTGAGGACAACGTTATGTCGAGGTAGAGGGGTACACTATATCAACTGGATTACCCTTGCGCATGTTGACCAGGTTTTTGTTGACCACCTAAAAGAATTCTAATCGATTGGTGAGGGATGATTTCCCTTTAAAAAAACTGTGTTGATTTTCCCCAACGAATCATGTTCATCTTTGCGTCTGATAATTCTATTCTTCACTATAGTTTCAACCAATTTGCCTGGTACTGAAGTTAGGCTTAGTGGTCTGTAATTACCAGAATCATGTCTGGAGCCTTTCTTAAAAATCAGTGTCACATTAGATATCCACCAGTCATCTAATACATAGGCTGATTTAAGCAATAGGTTATATACCACAGTGAGTAGTTCTCTAATTTCATATTTGAGTTCCTTCAGAATTCTTGGGGGAAATTCATCTGGTCCTGGTGACTTATTACTCCTTACTCTATCATTTTGTTCCAAAAGCCCCTCTATTGACTCTTCAGTCTGGGGCAGTTCATCAGATTTGTCACCTAAAGAGAATGGCTCAGGTGTGGAAATCTTCCTCACATTCTGTGCAGTCAAGACCAGTGCAAAGAATTCAGTTAGCTTGTCTGTAATGGCCTTGTCTTCCTTGAATTCTTGTTTAGCACCTTGCTCATCCTGTGGCTCACTGATTGTTTGACAAGCTTCATGGTTCTGATGTGTTTAAAATAATGTTGCCGTTAGTAATTGTGTGTTTTGCTAGTTGCTCTTCAAATTCTTTTTTGGCTAGCCTGATTATACTTTTACACTTGACTTGCCACAGTTTATGTTTCTTTCTATTTTCCTTAGTAGGATTTGACTTCAGATTTTGAAAAGATTTCTTTTTGTCTCTAACCATCTCTTTTACTCTGTCTTGATTTATTTAAAAAATTCAGTTCTATTACAATTGTTAGAAGGCTTTGTTTTACATGGGCATTCTTTAACACAACAATTGTTTAATGTTTTGGTTTTAAAAACTGCAATCAGTTAGTCTAATTTCTATGCTCAGTGGCTGCTTTCTCCTTTTGGAGTGCTTTTTCCTTAGGTTACAGTGAAGTTTGTTCTGAAAACAGGATTTGAATGTGTTGCTGCTCCCTGTGTCCTGTTATCTCCTAATTGTTCAACAACATTGCCTCAAGTACAAATTAGTAATTGGATCTTTATAAGGAGCTTTGAGATCTACAGATGAAAAGGGCTAAGTACAAAGTAAAGTATTATTCCATACTTTTAAATGTAAATGAATATAAAAAGGTAAAACAAAAGGTGACTGCTTTAATAGATAAGAATGTATTCGTTTTTTCAAAAGATCATTTTTATGCCCTGGGAGTCTAATAATTTCCAGTTCCTTCCTGCTACTTATTTACATATTCATATGTATCACAGATAATTGGTAGCTAATTTTTATAGTAGTTAAGAGAACATGAAAGAAAATATTTTAGACACTAAGTTATCTGTGCTCCTTAAGTTAAAAATAAAAATCCTAGCTGAGAACTTGGATATGCTTGGACTGTGTGTGTCATTGGGGAAAACTATGGAACTCAGGAAATTCTAAATGGATCAGCCGATCTGAATATACTTATATACTTTCCTCTCTCCCCTCTCTACCCCAGTCTGCCTTTAAAAATAGTAAATACATGGAAAAGGCTGAGCATTGCAGCATCTGACATTTAGGTGCTCAGCCACCCACTAGAATCCACAAATTCTGGGTCAGGTGCCTAGGCTCCCTGTAGAATGCATGGGGACACATAGGTTCCTAACAATGGGATCCACAAAAGCCAGCAAGTTCTTAGCCCCACTCCCCTCTGGGAGTTGGATGCACACCCACAAAGAATTAAAGATAATCCAGTGTAGTATTGATGACTGCTCCCAACTATGTAATCTTTCAGGTTTTGTGTCCAACATAAGAATTCTGGTAAGAGTTTTGAAAAACCCTGATAATAAGGTTAGGCCAAGAGCATGTGCTGTTAGTTATCTCTGGAATGCCATTTATGTCTTATCACCAGTGTCTTTTTTTTTCTGTTTGCAAAATATTGCTAAGCTGAAGAGGCTTTTGTCACTTCCAATATTGATTACTGGGATTCTTTTTTGTTACTAGGCTAACAAACTGTTTCATAGGCTCCAGTTGTGTGAAACATTGCAAAAAGTACAAAAAAATCAAATCTACACTTCCCTTCACTCCTCCATTCTGTGCAGTGGCTGACAGTTCAGCAACTCTTTGATTTCAAGGTTTTGCGCTTTATGTAAAACTTCACAGCCTGCTATACTTCGGCCACTTTTTTTCTCCCTGAGGATCAGGAGATGCTGCACAGCTTGCTGTTTTACCTAAACAGAATTCCTGTGTTCTTTGTCATCCTGGAAAAACTCTTTTTGTTCAAGTTTTAAATGTAGCGTGCCATTTTTCTTATTTAAATGGATTTTGTAGTATTCAGATTGGATATTAACTTGTTACTGGGAAATGCTTTCCCGTTTCCTGTTGTTGAAACATCATACAATAGGACATGGATTGTGTCTTATTATTGTAGCAATTACCAAATTGTTATACTTTCCCACATGCAGCTGATCTTTTCAGTAGAGGATGGTGGTTAGGTAGATATTCTGTTCTTCTTCCTTTTAGTTTGAGATGATAGGGAATTTTTCGACAATCATTTTGGTCAGAAAATGCTAATTTGTCAAAACTGAAACATTTTGTGGGATAAAATTTGATGGATTTTCCATTTTGAATTTTTTTTAAAAAATAAAGTTCCAGAATTATCAAAATGAAACAAAATAAGTGACATTTTCAAAAGCACAAGTTCTATTTTTTGGTTCAAAGTGATTTTTTATATAGAAATTTAAGTTAATTTCTAGTAAAAATATTTGAAAATCCAATAAAACTCAGATCAGGTCAACTGAAATGTTGTTTTGATTATTTAAAAACATTTCATTTCAATTTTGACTATTTTTAGTTTGTGAACATTTTTGAGATTTTGATTTTCACCCTGATTCGGGATGGGAAAATCTTTTAAATCTTGAAAATTATCATGGGATGGGAAAGCCATTTCCTGCCCAGCTCTAATAGCCTCCAACTTAAAAATAATTTCCAATCTCCTCCTGTGGTATCGGGCATGGATGCTCCTTAGGCAGCAGAACTGGCATGTTTCTGCTACACAAAGCAGTTGAGAGGCTGTGTGCAAGGGGGCTGCATTTTGGAAGTGAATTAAGCTAAACGGAATAAAGGCAACTTTAAAATTTAAGAACATCCACACAGGGGCTTAATGCTGTTAAACTAATCCACTTTTTATTCACAACATTAGTTAATTCAAATTAATTTTTCTGAGTGTCCCCATGTAGACAAGCCCCTGAGGAGCCAGAGAGTATGTTTCTCCCATCTAGTCCATGTCATGTCTGTGACTGAAACTGTTCAAGTTATACTAAGTTCTTGCAAAGAGAACATAATTATATTCCCAAAGATCCTACCATATGCTCTGTCATGCACTAAGTGGGGATGGGAAGAGAGGTTGAGCACAATATGGTACATATAATTTGCCCACCTCTTGGGTACAAATTAAAAATTGGTATGACCGTGGATAAATCCCCTGCAAAGCAGCCTATAAAAAGGGATTAAGGTAAGACTGTCCAAAGCAGAGACTGATGATCCATCTGTGGGAGATAAAGATGAATAGTCAACCAGTTGGAACACTGGTTTTGTGATCTGTATTCCAAGTGTTTTTAATAAATCAACCAATCTATTTATATCTAGACAGATAAATATAGTTATATATACACATGATGAGTGCTTGAGTAAAAATTGTTTCAGGGTTTGCTAGCTATACAATAATCAATTACTTAAAAATAGCTGCTTTGTTAAAGGTGACAATCTGCATTATTTAACCCTGCATTT
This sequence comes from Gopherus evgoodei, assembly GCF_007399415.2. Lineage (NCBI taxonomy): Eukaryota > Metazoa > Chordata > Testudines > Testudinidae > Gopherus > Gopherus evgoodei. Next base: position 70,773,550 of record NC_044327.1, on the reverse strand, counting down.
GTTATTTGTATCCTTGTCCAATATCTTTAAAAAGCCTATTCACTGTTTTACTACTGCTTCCACCAGTGTTATACAGTGGTAATTCCAAGTGATTTATACCTTAAGGGAAAAAACATTCCAAATAATGTATTTTAGTATAGGTCAGAAATTATATAAAAAGAGCTTGACAGGAAAGGGTGAGGATTTTGGCTGCCACTTTGTTCTGTGCATAGCAGACAGGATGTGTGTATGTGGGTGATTGTGTGTGAGAGAGAGAACATGCCGATTCCTTGTCTTTCAGTAAAGACATTTCAAATAAAAACAAACTCTTGATTTTTGTGAACTAGCTTACCAAATGTAGTAAGAGGAGGCCCTGAGATATAAACCTTGGTATCAGAGGCCTGGTATGAGGCCTAAGTCCTGAACTAAAGTAATGGTCAAGACTTTGCTAACATAAAGCAAAGTTAAGCTGTGAGCCAGAGGCAGGCCCAGCTCACAGAAGCTGGCAAGGAAAGGGCTGATGCTGCAGAAAGATACATACTTAAAAGGTACTGGACACCAGATATCAGAATATTCGCATACTTGTACACTCCACACAGATAACAAGGAACAGGCTGACCCACCCCAATAACAGGGCCAAAAGGGTAATATGATGGATAGAGTTGTTTTGTTCAAACCAACATGTACAAGGTGAGAGGCGGCACCTTACTACGTAGAGCGGTTGCACCTCATACGTCAGGAGTGATGTGTAACTTGTTTGTACCTGTGTATAAGAAAGCATCCCTGGGGCGGTGTCTTTGTCCAGCTGAGGGGGCAGTAGAAAGTCCCGCCACTGACTGAGCTGAGTCCATTGTAGGGAGCGCATATTTGTAGTATGCCCTGCGCTAGAGTAAAAATCTACAGGGAACTATTATTGGGAGCCATACGACAATAAACCTGGCCGACGTGCTTTCGTACCTTACTAGACTCTGTGGTCATTGGGGATTCTCTTTGGGTCTGCTGTGTCAGCTATCTTCAAAGAGCTGGGACAGCACACAGAGGGAACACATGCACGCAGCCGAGTGATATCAACATTAAACAGAGCAGAGCATCACACCGGCAGCATCTGACAGCACCAAACACTGCCATCTAAAAACGTCCACTAGGTTGCCCTTAGACTAGTAGTTTGAGGAAATACAGAAAGGGGAGCCAGGAGATTTGACTCAATTCCAGGCTCTCTCATAGACTTACTTCGTGACCTAGGGTACAAGTCACTTAATTGTGCAGTGTCTCCCTGATCCCTCTGATGCTGTAGTAGTATTTTTAAGGTTAGTTACAGTAGACTGCTTCACTTCCTTATTTAAGGTATTAGTCCAAACTGAAAAACTTTGTAAAATATTTACAAATGTCAGTGTAAAGTCCATTATTCATCATGTCGTACTGATTGGATATCAAACTTTCTTAGTCTATTAGTAAAAGGATGGTTCATATACACCTACCCAGGGCTCTGACAGTGAAGCTTACACATCAGCACTTGTAACAGAAGTTCTTTGGCCAAATTATACCCCTGGATATATCTGTGCAACCTTATTGCCACCATCAGATTTACATTGGGGTAAATGAAGACAACATGATTCACATTGTACAATGAATGACAATAACTAATCTTCCATGTCAGCTTCCAGCTCCAGTATGAACTGGGGACAGACAGGTAAATGAAATCTGCACCTGTGATCTGTGGCAGACTTGGACAACTTTTCAGGTTCTACAGCTCCTGACTGGATAACTCTTATGTCAGGATTATGTTATTGCTAGGACACACTATCATATCTGGTGATGTCAAAGTTATATTTGTGATAAAAAGAGATTTGTCCATATTTATAAACTCTTTACTCAGGCAGCAACCAAATTGAGAAATAGTGCTGATAGAAGTCTATTCATGCTAATTTAAATTGATCACTGATTGATTAACCTAGTTTCTGCATGAAACCTAGTCTCTCTATCGAAAACTGTTTAGTTTTAATTACTAAGTGGAAAAATGTATTTGCATGTGGACTGAATGACCTTATATGACAAAACTGAATCGTTGTACACTTTCTGTCAAAGCAAGTAATAGAATTAGTTCACAGAATGAACTAATTAATGACTGGTCACATTTAGCATTCATAAGGGAAATAGTTTTGAGTTTTAGAATCACAGAAAAATCTGCAATATATTTTAGAGGGCCCTCAATTAAAATAATCCACAAATTAGTTTTTCAAAATGCTAAAAAACCTCAGGGGCTTGTGACCTAGGGACTCTTAGTGCCAACTGGCAGAGGGCACAGGGGTGCATAAGGGCTACAGGGTTCCCCTGGATCTGGGATCTACATACTAGTTCATTAAAGCATGTCATGTAAAGTCTCTAATGAAAGTCTGTGTAAGACTGGTCATCATAATCATGCAAGATTAATGTACAGAAAATATGCGAGAAATTCTGTATATATATTGAAAATTATATTCTTTCGGTCTACCAGTTAAGGTGATCCACATACTCCTGTCATGCTTTTCTCTCACTGGTTGTTCATGTGCAAATTTAGTTTGTATGAGTTCACAATAGACTCCCATTTACAGGCTGAGCCAAATCTAATCAATAGATAGCAGGGGCTGCAAGGAGAATAAACAGCAGGACTCTTCTGTTTAGAAGCACAGACAATGAACTTTTGGGACTTTGTTTGGGGTGCACATGAATTCTTAGTTATACATCTTTGGGTAGCAGACTGCCAGCAGGAGTGGCCTTATGAAAGAAGGCTTTCAGCCATCCTCATTGGAAAAATGCTGTGAGAAGGACTTTGGGGTTAGCAGGACCTTATTAGACAAGAAGGTAATTTGTTAGCTGAGGTTAGGCTCTAGAATGTGTGTTATGACTCTCTTTTATTGCTTCCAATATTTCTGTTTGTTGTCATATGAGTGGAGTCATGGAGGTGACTCCTGGCAGACACAGACAAGACTTCCTCATGCTAAACGCAGGTTGTAGCAAGGTGCCTCACAACCTGGGGAGTGTCACATTCTTTCAACAAGATTTACACTGTATTGTCCCCCAAACGTGAGATTTCTAAGTGATAGAATCTCAGCTATACTTGTCTGGAAGTGACCTATAGCAAAGGCCAGGAAGGCTTTTGAATAGTCCTTGATGTTAGGCATAGTGTAAAGCAGCTTCTGCTCTAATAGAACAGTGAGACTATTGCTACCGTGATGCAAACAGCATATTAGCAGGGGACTAAATAGCTCATCTCTGTGTCATTATTTCAAATCCAGCCCAGGTCAGCAGTGTCTGAAAATTTTTACCATAGGATGACAGTTCAGCGACCTAAGTGATGTGAGTTCCCTGTGGAAGGTGACTCCATCACCTCTACAATTGGCATTAATAGGTATCTTTGCTCACAATCTTAGCAGAGAATGGGCAATGGATAGTGATTTACCCACTCACTTTTGAGAAGGTTAGGAGGTTCAGTATAGAGAAATGGTGGGGTAAGGAGAGACAGTGGTAGCAAGCTTCTCATGCTGCTTCTTTTCTGAAGAGACTTCAATCTCCAGGGCTTTCAATATGGCAACTTTCACAAGTGCCAAAATCACATGAATAAAAAGAAAATCCTCCCTCTTTGTATTCCCTGATTACTTCCCTTTATACAATGCTGATAAATTAATAATATTAACTGGCTGCTCCATCAGATATGATTACCTGTGTGAAAACATATAGTTCTACTATTAGATTAGCTCCAAGGCTGACATAACCTCACCTACAACCTTTAGCCATGCTGGTGTGATAAAACAGATTTGCAATTAATTACTCTATTGGAGATATTTACAGAGTAACCGTGCAATGCTTTCAAGCAATTTTGATGCTATGGACAATAAAGGTATCAACATTTATTTAAGGTATTGGAAAAGTTTGCAGAGTAACTGTGCAATCCTTGCAAGCAATTTTGATGCTATGGACAGTAAAGATATTGGAAAGTAATTTGTAAGTGATGATTTGTCATCACTTTTGTAGAGAAGAGTAATATTAGCTGGTTCCCAGAACACAAGGTGCCATAGCCGAGGTGAATAATAAATCAAATTTGTATTTGTGAGTCTATAGACTTCGGAGGATATTATAATTTACAAGTTAACATTTGTTTCTTCATTCTGCATTCCAGGGAGTTGAATTCCAAATATAGGACTTCACAAATTTTTCCAATCACTTTCTTTAGTGCAACAATTACAAGACATTTATAATAAAACTGTCAAACACAGCTCAATTCAAAGCATATCCAGAGTAAGTAAAACATTTTCTGAAGTGGGAAAAGTATGTGGTTCATGATGAAACACTGGAAATAGGCTCACAGACTATTTCAAAGCAAAGCATTAATTTACTTGCAAACTACACATTTTGCCCTTGATTTCACAGAATTGAAGATAAGAGGGATGTCATTTGTAACCTAATATCCCTTCCCTTTTGTCATGGCTTAGGATACATGACAAAATGTCACTGATATGATTTAGATACTTTTATTTCTCACAAGACTACCTAGAAAAATATGGAATCATTTCTAGTATAAGAGCAGTCTTTATCCAAATGAATCAACATGGGCACAGCTAATTCATTTACAAATTTGAATGAGTATTTACAGACAATCTTTTGTAGTATTTCCTCAGTTCTACAATTCATCCTATTAGATCCTCTGCAAAATATTCAGAGTTAAGCAAATGACACTATGCTTGTTGTGCAAACAAAATAATTGCTCACAACGTCAGCTTATATTTGCTAGTCTACTGGCAATCCCACAGCCATAAATATAGCCGTGGATGGGGAAAAGGTGTGAGAACTGGGGAAAGAGAAGGAGAGAAGCAAAAACCCAGTGTAATTAATGTTATTATTGTCACTGCCACCCCATTAGGCCTAATTTTCCGAGCTATAAAATAGAAGAAGAAAGTAGTCTGGAAAACTTTCCAGATATTATCTTTAAAAGTAGTGAGGTACTTGATATCAGGTGCATGAAATAGAATTCCTATCTGAAGTAATGGCATTGTGAACACTGAGAAAATAGCAATTTTTGCTGGTGCTGGCCTCAGCTGAATTCTCAGTTTTCAGTTCAGTAAGAGCATTTGCTACTTGTACACCTTTCATTAAGGAAATAGTGTCTAATTAATCTCGAGGTGTCATAGTATAATTCCCCAATCTGAACCTTAGAGTCCAAAAGATGGGGTACCAGCATGAATTCCTCTAAGTTTAATTACCAGCTTAGATCTGATAGGCTGCCACCACCCAAAAATATAGTATTTTGGGGCACTCTGGTCACCCCTCTAAAAAAACCTTCCCTGGGGACCCCAAGACCCAAATTCCTTGAGTCTCACAACAAAGGAGAATAAACCATTTCCCCTCCCCCTCCCTTTTTCCTCCCAGATCTTTCCCGCCCTGGGTACACTAGGAGATCACCGTGATTCAAACTTCTTGAATCACAACACAGAGAAATCAGGTTTTTTCTCCCCCTTCTCTCCCCCTCCCAGGCTTTCCCTCTCTGGGATATCCTGGAGAGATAGACAGATTCAAGCTCCGTGAATCTAAAACAAAGGGATTCCAGCCTTTCCCCCCTCCCTTCTCTCTCCCTGTCTCCCACCAATTCCCTGGTGAGTACAGACTCAATTCCCTTGAGCCTCAACAAGGGGAAAAAAATCAAACAGGTCTTAAAGAGAAAAACTTTTAATAAAAAGAAAGAAAAAAAAGTAAAAGTTGTCTCTGTAATTTAGATGGTAAATATTACAGGGTCTTTCAGCTTATAGACACTAGAGAGAAGCCTCCACCCAGCAAAATACATTTTTAAAATACTTCCAGCAAAATACAATTTAAAATACTTCCAGCAAAATACACATTTGCAAATAAAGAAAACAATCAAAAAGACTAAACTGCCTTCCACTGTTACTTACTATTTGAATAGAAAACGAGAGAGACTGTAGGTACGTCTAGTTACCCTCTCAGAACCCAGAGAGAACAACAGACAAAGAAAAAAACACACAAAGACTTCACTCCACTGAGATTTGAAAGTATCTTGTCTCCTGATTGGTCCTCTGGTCAGGTGGTCCAGATTTACTGCTTGTTAACCCTTTACAGGTGAAAGAGACATTAACCCTTAACTATCTGCTTATGAGAGGAGGAAACTTAAGCTATATCTTTAATTTACATTTAGGTGACCTACAAAGACCCAGTATCTGCATGCCATTCTCTACAGCCCTCAGAAATCCATTTAACTCTGTATTCAAGTTGAGGTTCTATTCCCTAGTCTCAGCCTTTCCTCTGTGACTAAATACACCTGGCTTTACAAGCATGCTCCAACTGGGCTCAGTGGGGTAGAACTCCTTTCCACAGGAAATCAAGATAACCCCACACCTAATTGCCCTCAGGATGAAATTCAAAATGCCCTCCCTCCCAAAGTCTTAGCTTAGTGAAGATGCTGGAATAATGGAAGAATGGGCCACTGGCAATCCTCCTACAGATTGGAGGAAAAAACCTAACTCCTAAAAAGTTTTAGGTAACAGAAGTCATACTGATTAGAGTTGATGTAGCTGAGGTCTCTTGTTTGGCAGTTTATAATTCCATTGCATCCTGTACTTGGCATTAAGTTACCATGGTGCTGGATAGTTTACAAATGAATAAGAACAGATAGAACAATGCAGATGCCATGTAATCTGTTTGGTATTAATAATCAGATCATTTTTACCAATCTCTTTTACATGCTTTGTATTTCTGGAGGGTATCTATATTGTCTGTTTCAGATGCACTTAGTTTGGAGGATGGAGAAAAGAAGAGGACAATGCATTAGCCCCAAACAGTTTGCATACAAGAACATCCTTCCAGTACTCTATATTACTATGGGGTGGAAACATGAGGTCAGATTTGCAGCTGATGTAGTTTGATACTATTCCACAAAATACACCCACTTGCCCTAGCAGAGCATCTGGGCAGTGGTATCAGTTCTGAATCTGAGACATAAATCAATAAATGTTACCAACACATGATCTGCCCTGTGAAATAATTGTATGATTCTGGAACCTGAAAACATCTGAAAACAAAGGCAGAGATGTAAAGCTGTACCAATACGATTGTGTGAAGTTTTAAATATCTCACTCAGCAGAATTCTTCATCATCAGAATAAGATACTTTAAGAACAAATTTAACATTAATCCAAAATAACAGAGTCTCCTTCCAAATGACTAAGACTTGGCAGATATGGGCAAGTTGTTTTTTTTAACCTTCCCTTGATTTCAAATTTCCTAAGTCCCTTTCTCTTTTCACCCTATTAATTATGCAGATGCCAGATTAGTACCAACACAGGTTTATATTCAAATTACTATTGCTGATTTCCCAAATGGATGGGGGGAATGTTACAATATTGGCATCTAGTAGGTGGAGTTGAGTACAACCATGCCTTTCTGATCATACGATTGCCAGCACAGGCATCTGTGATTTGTTTTGCTGTCCTTAAATTCTCAAGCACTTCTTTCCCTTTTCTTTTATCTCTGCTTTTTCCACACCACCCATTACCACAGTATCTAAGCCAGACCAGGGAAATTAGATTGCAAAATCTCTAGCAGATGTCGCAAACTACTCTGCTTTTTCCTCTTTTTAAAATCTGAGTCTCTTTTTGGGTGTTCCAATGAACTGTACTTTTTGTCTGACACTTCAGCAGTTTGTTTTCAGGTTCTCTCTTTCAGGTCTTGATTGAGTGGGAGAAGTTGCTATTAAATCTATGCCACTCATAACAGACATGTTGAAGTTATGAAGCTTAAAGATTTTAGTGAGCAAAAAGCAAACATGTAACCCTTCTTTGAGGCAACAATTATCATGGAAACATGATCTGGTAAAATGAACCTGGGGACTCTGAGGGCTTGTCTACATCACAAAGTTGCAGCGCTGGTGAGGGGGTTACAGTGCTGCAACTTAGGAGGTGTACACATCTGCAGGGCATCACCAGCACTGCAACTCCCTGTTTGCAGCGCTGGCCGTACTCCCGTTTTGTCTCGGGTATAGAGGATCCAGCGCTGGTGATCCAGCGCTGGTAATCAAGTGTAGACACTTACCAGCACTTTTCTTGACCTCCGTGGAATAAGCAGGTATCCCAGCATACCTGAGCAAGCCTCTCTGGTAATCAAGCAGGTCTCCTTCCCCGGTTTGCTCTCGCGTTCCCCGAACCCCCGTGCAAGCAGGTCTCCTTCCCTGCAGTTTGCAGGGGGGTTCGGGGAACGCGAGAGCAAACCGCGGGGAAGCTGGTCTCCTTCCCCGGTTTGCTCTCGCGTTCCCCGAACCCCAGTGCAAGCAGGTCTCCTTCCCTGCGGTTTGCTCTCGCGTTCCCCGAACCCCCGAGCAAGCAGGTCTCCTTCCCTGCGGTTTGCAGGGGGGTTCGGGGAACGCGAGAGCAAACCGCGGGGAAGCTGGTCTCCTTCCCCGGTTTGCTCTCGCGTTCCCCGAACCCCCCTTGAAGCCGCCCAACAGCGCTGCAGTGTGGCCACATCTAACACCACTTGCAGCGCTGGTTGCTGTAAGTGTGGCCACTCTGCAGCACTGGCCCTATACAGCTGTACTAATACAGCTGTAACAACCAGCGCTGCAAAATTGTAGATGTAGACATACCCTGAGATACTGGAACTTCTAGAGCTGACTGACAAGACAACTGCATTATTTTTTTTTAATCTTTGATTCACAGTGCTGTATTTCTGCATTATTTGACTTTTATAAGGTCAAGGTAGGGAAAAGCTAATAGACTGAGAGATTGCCCATTGTACAAGAAATGACAGAAAACCACCATCTGACTGGTACAAACATTGTTAGTGATGTGACGATGACTCCACTTCAGCTTGCTTTAGACCAGACATTATTAATCAATGCAAGGCTTTGTAAATGTGTGGAAAGGGCTTTATTGACAAGGATATTGAAAGCAGCAATGAAGGTCAATATGAGCTGTTGACTTTCTTTACTTAGGGATCGATTCTGCCCTTAGATGTGCATGACTGAAATCTCTGACATTTGCAATACTGCATACAGTATATGTCTCTCTGCTAAGCTTTTGATGCACCTATAGATGAACAAGCTCCAGAAAGGTCACATCAAAAGACTGGGATACCTGGTCACTTACTGGTGGCAGAGTTCCTAAAAGTGACTTGGAAAGTGGATTTACCAAATGGTTATACTATTCATATGCTACCATCTGAAAGAGAGGGATTGGAACAGATATAGTTAATTATATTGAAGCTATTATATCAACGTTTAGCACAATTCATCATATCACCAGTGATTATAGCTAGCCCCTAGTATTAGCAGTATTTTCTTCTGCTCAGTGCAGAAACAGCATGCTCATCAGTAGCAATGTGGGGAGAGTACCCTCTGTTTAGATCAATATCGGAGGCCCTCCTCCAAACGCCTACATCATTCTCATGCTCTCTTCACAGCTCTATCCTGCCCTGTCTTGGATACTTAAGAGCTTCTGAGTATGAGGTCTTCATAAGTGGGGAGAAGAACAGGAAAAAGTGAGCTGAGGACAGGCTGGGGAATACACATCTCTCCATACCAATCTCATGGAAAAGGCCCAGGAAAACATGAGGAGTTCACACCTCTAAGAAGGAGGTCTCAGAAGTAGTCATCGGTTGGAGAATCCCTGACCAGTATTGGTGCCTTAGAGAGTAAAGGTCCAGTTCAGAGGGTCTGTAAGGAAGACTATGCTAGTGGAGCCCTAGCATTTTGAGGCAGACACTTCGCTGTTTATATCAATCCATATAGGTTCTCCCAGCAGGACTTCTCAAGCATTTTTGCATTGTGGACCATGTCTGAATAGAAAATTGGCTCATGGACACCTCCTCTCTCATTTGAATTTGCATAACATCCTCGGGGCAGCTAGAACAATGAATGGCATGGAAAATTAATATTAGGAAAGGGCTGTACTTAATATGTATTTTAGCTGTCTTTAATATGATGGGTGTTTCAGCTTGCCTGAAAAAATGTAAACATGCATGTGAGCAGCCAGGCTTCCAAATATTTTGTAGGCTAAGGAGTACAGTCAGGCAACCTTTGTACTAGAAAAAAAAATACCTCTTAGGGCTAAATTTAACCATGCCTTAGAGCAAGTGCAACTCCCATTGATTGCAGCGTGAGTTACTGAATTTGCCCTCAGCATTTTTATTCATGAAGACCCTGGACAACTAAGAGACTTTTCTATGTGTTCAACTAATTTATCTGCTGCTTCTGCATATTTACAAAATGGCAGCGCCCTCTGCCTGTGTGGATCTCTTTCCTTCCAGGAACATCCAAGACACCAGTTCTTTAGGTTTATATGAATAATAGTTCTCCCTTCCTGCTCAAAGGGCAAGGGGAGTCATATTTCAGATGTTAATCCAATATCAAAGACATTACTTCATATCCTTGGATATGAGCATGTTTCCCCATAGAGTCATCTTCTCTGAGGTGTGACAGAGAATGATTAGAAAATTTGGGAATTAGAATCAGTCATAGTGAGTTGATTCATGGCCTGTTGAAGCTATTTTTTAGATCTACTTCCTCCTCCAAAATAGTCAGGGGTTGCAGTAGATTACTATGGATCATTTCCAGCTCTTAATATTCAGTAAGGCTAATAATAAAAACATGACATTTAGGAAAATACAGATGGTAGGAAAATGGAGATGGTGATACAATTGATGCATAGCTAGTGTGTTGCAAAAATATATGTTATTAAAATACAGAGTCAACTTGCACTAGTATCACAAAGGCAAAAGATTTTCTATGATATCTATTTAGTTGATATTCTTTTTGCCTTAAAAAGAATGTGATTCCTTGTCAGAGGATGCCAGGTAGATATTATGGTCTGTATAGTAATTTGTGCAACAGTCCCATTTATTATGCTGTCAACAAATTATGCAAGCACACATCAAAGTCCACAGACAGTGTGTATAGTAATTAAAAATATTTTTCTTGTTGGAAATCATATCTGCTTAATTATCTGATGTCTTTAGGAAACCCAGCCAAAGTATTTAAAATAGTAGTTCCTTCATTAAAAAGGAAAACAAAAATGAACACAATATTGTGGAAATGACAATAATTATGACCTGATACTGTAACATGTCCCACTGAATTACAGCTATCATCTAGACTTCAAGCATTCATATCTGTACCATGTGATGCCTCTAAGCTACAATGCAGGCTATCAAAATTCTGTTGTTTTTTTTTAAAAGGCTTCTGCTCCTCAGAGGACTTAACTAGCTCCAGAACTCTGTGCTGCCACTACCTTTTGAATTTCATTCTATTGCTAATTGGATCCCAAGACTGCATCAACCATTGAAAGTAACAGCATGTCTAAGAATCAGACTGTAGAAGTGGCTTGACCTTCACAAAGTAATATTGGCAGTGGAGTTTTTCTGGAGAGGAAAGGAGGATACCAGGAGGTGGACTGAAAAATAGCCCTTAAGATGCCATTTGAATATCGGAGCCTCTTGATACATACAGGGTGAATTTGTTTTTGCCTTTGCACTATTTTTATTCACTTAAACTAAGTCATGTTAAACAATGGTGAATTTAAATACAAATAGCACTTTGTCAGCAAATGGTTTTTGACATTTTTCTGTGATTCAGTGAGAATATATTGCATTTAACATTTTTGTAATAAAGCACCTAGGGTCAGATTTGCAAAGGTATTGTCTTGCCTAAACATGCAGAAAAGCACATTGTGTGATTTAAAAAAGTACATATGCACCTAACTCCCATTGATTTCAATGGGAGATAAGGACTTAGCTGCTTCTGAATATCCCCCTTAGCACCTCTCTGCATCTCTAGAAACATAAATACCTTTAAAAATCTGGTCCCTAGAGCATAGGATTGACACTTTTATAAACTGAACTAAATAAATAAAATAGGGGAACAAATGGTAGGGTGGGGGAATAGCTCCTGAGAAATATGGCTGTATTACTGTATTTACATAGATCCACAAGTAAACCCTTATTCTGAATGGCATATTTTATAAAGAAATCAGCCATCACAATACAGGACAGAAAAAAATGCCTTATGGCTAGAAAGCTTCATTGACTAGATGCACTTCACAACTTTTTGAAGGAATAGCACTTGGTGAATGGTACTTGGGTGCCATTCCAGTAGCAGACCAACTACTTTCTCATGCTATTATAGAACACTAGGGGAGACCACAGCCTCCATGAGTAGGGACAGATGGTATTTAGAAACCTGTCAGCAGCTATTACAAAACTAATGGAAGTGGAAAAAGAATCATCAGAGGATGATGATTTGGTAAATGAGCAAGACATTCAAGCAAGGATGACCTAAACAGCAATAAGAAATCCCAGCAGAAATCCAAGCATTCTAGAACCAGAAAAAATGAGCTCAGTGTAGACAGAGGAATTGTTCTCAGGGGAGAGAAAGTAATAATCCGCAAAAGCCAAAGATTGAATTTTGTACGGAAGATATATGAGGGCCATTTGTGTATGGCGTTGTGTAAATGTCAAACTAGAGACACTATACAGCCTATGAGGAACTGATATATTTATGAAATGATCCAGAACTGTACCACCTATGATACACATCAGTGACAAAATTAAAAAAGTCATTGAGGAAAAGGTATGGCATAAAATTAGCAATCAGAGATGGCCTGGATATTATTTTGGGATTCACAGTGTAGAGAAATATGGAATATTTTACCTTTTCAAGTTTCCCCTGTTCATTTATGACACCCTGAAAACATAATCTATTCTCTCCCTTTACATCTTGCACTGTTTCTACGATTACCAGGAGAATGATTCCCAGATTAGGCCTGCTAAAATATATACACAAGCATACAGAAGCCTATGGTCAACATTTTAAAAATACATGCATAAAGAGAAAATTATCATTGCGAAGGTACAACTTAAAATCAGTGATGTGGATCCAAGTTTTCAGAGCTTGGGGTTGGATAAGCATTGAAGAGTTTTGCTCAATTGTCCCAGTGATTTTAGTTCATTTCCATTTTATATTTGGGTCCCGCTTATTTAAATCAGCATTTTTGGGGCTGTTTATGATGAATAGTTCTGGTTCTTATCTACATTAGTAAGAAGTCATCCTCTGTCCCATCCATGACTCTTTCTCCTGGTTGCACATCAGGCAGATGAGAAGCACTCAGATACCATGCAGACATTCAGATTAAGGCTGATGATTAAAAGAATTAATTGTGCTGTTAAACAATAATAGAATAGCATTTATTTAAATATTTTTGATGTTTTCTACATTTTCAAATATATTGATTTCAGTTACAACAGAGAATACAAAATATACAGCACTCACTTTATATTTATTTTTGATTACACATATTTGTACTGTAAAAACCAAAAGCAATAGTATTTTTCAGTTCACCTAATACAAGTGCTATAGTGTAATCTCTTTATCATGGAAGTTGAATTTACACATGTAGAATTACGTACCCAAAAAACCCTGCATTCAAAAATAAAACAAAGTAAAACTTTAGCACCTACAAGTCCACTCAGTCCTACCTTTTGTTCAACCAATCACTTAGACAAATAAGTTTGTCTACATTTTCAGGAGATAATGTTGCTGGCTTCTAGTTTACTATGTCACCTGAAAGTGAGAACAGGCGTTTGCATGGCACTGTTTTAGCTGGTGTCACAAGATATTTAGGTGTCAGATGTGGTAAAGATTCATATGTCCCTTCATGCTTTGACCACCAGTCCAGAGGACACGCATTCATGCTGATGACAGGTTCTCGATAATGATCCAAAGCAGTGCAGACTGACGCATGTTCATTTTCATAATCTGAATCACATGCCACCAGCAGATGGTTGATTGTCTTTTTTGGTGGTTTGAGTTCTGTAGTTTCTGCATCAGAGTGTTGCTCTTTTAAGACTTCAGAAAGCATGTTCCACATCTCATTCCGCTCAGATTTTGGAAGGTACTTCAGTTTCTTAAACCTTGGGTCAAGTGCTGTAGCTATCTTTAGAAATCTCACATTGGTATCTTCTGTGTGTTTTGTCAAATTTGCAGTGAAAGTGTTCTTAAAACAAAAAATGTGCTGGTTCATCACCCGAGTTTGCTATAATGTGAAATATATGGTAGAATGCAGGTAAAACAGAGCAGGAGACATACAGTTCTCCCCCAAAGAGTTCAGTCACAAATTTAATTGATGCATTTTTTTTTAATGAGCATAATCAGCATAGAAGTATGTCCTCTGGCATGGTGGCTGAAGCACAAAGGAGCATACAAATGTTTAGCAGATCTGGCATGTAAATACCTTGCAATTCCAGCTACAAAAGTGCCATGCAGACACCTGTTCTCATTGTCACATGATATTGTAAATAAGAAACGGGCAGCATTATCTCCCGTAAATGTAAATAAACTTTTTTGTTTTAGCGATTGGCTGAACAAGAAGTAGGACTGAGTGGACTTGCAGGCTCTACATTTTTGTATTGTTTTATTTTTCAGTACAGTTATGTAGCAAAAAAACTATATTTGTAAGTTGCACTTTCATGATAGAGATTGCATTATGGTACTGTATGAGCTGAATTGAAATTTTTTATTTATTTATCATTTTTACATTGCAAATATTTGTAATAAAAATGATAATATAAAGTGAGCACTGTGCACTTTGTATTGTTAGTAATTGAAATAAACATATTTGAAAATGTAGACAAACATCAAAAATATTTAATACATTTCAATTGGCATTCTATTGTTTAACACTGGGATTAAAATTGAGATTAATTTTTTTAATCACGATTAATTTTTGAGTTAATTTCATGAGTTAACTGCAATTAATCGACAGCCCTAATTCAGATACTACAATGACCTTTTCAAAAATAGAACGAGAATGGACTAGTCAGCAGTAGATAGCTTTCCCTTCCAGCAGTGGGACTGCGTATCTTCTGTTGTCATACCAAGACCAGCACACACTCTCTTGTGGGACTTTGGAGACATCAATCATTAATAGCTGTGTTACATTTGTTTCAGAATGGAGATGTGTGCAAGTACAATTTAGAGATGAATTCACAAGATCAGGGAGGAGTGAAGGATGCTTTATTATGTATTATTTAGTATGCTTTATGCTACAGGAAGTTGTAACCTGAATCCTGCAGTGAGGCAGCAAATAAATGTATTGTCGTATAGGGGTTCAGACATTTAAATCATCCATTTTGTGATGGAGACTTGAACTATTTGTTTTTGAAGTTTAACATCTTACAATGTACTTTGTCATTTTTAGTATTTAACATAATGGTAATCACATAATAATAAAATCGTATAAAATCTTCTCTACCATTAATGACTTATATTATTATTTCCTATAAAGATAACATTACCATTTTCTATAAACATTTTACAGTCAATGTTCTAGAAGTCAATTTCTCATATGAGTTCACTATGCTCTTCATATTTCTTAGTACTGAAGTGACATAACAGACTGTACATTGTCACTTTCTGAGCCTGGGGGTGGGATCCAAATATACTTTATTCATTGTTTCAGGCTGATGGAAAGAATCAGGTTCTTTGTTGTTTGGAAATATCTGTCATAAAATATGAGCCTACCTGTTGAAGGATCAAAGTTAATGTATTCAATTCTCCAGTCAAATCAGATCTTATTACTTCATTCTGGCCACCCATGGTTTTTAGGTCTACTCTAAAAAATGAGCATCTCAAAATGATCAACAACTAACATAAAAAACAACCAATGAAAAAGCAAAATTGAAGAGACGTGGATCCATATTGGAATATTCTTCTCGGCATTATTGTCAAGGCATTTGGAAGAAGAAAATAAATACAAAGGTACCCAGTTTCATACCAGACACTGAATCGTACAGCAGTGTGAATGTAAAGAAATATACTTCAATGGACCTATGGCAAAAGAGAATACAGAGTATGGTATCTCTCTCTCACACAGACATAGTGTTTTATCCAGCAGAAGAGATATGTAAATAGTTAGTTAATAGATAAGGTGCTAGTAGATGGCCTTGAAGTCCATGTAGGATAGTTCTTTGGTTTTGGAGAAAAAGTAAAATTGATGTGGTGCACCAAAAATGGCTTCCTCTAGCTGCTCTTTAATCAGCTCTGAACCAAAAGAAGGGTACAGATGGTGGAAGACAGGAGGAAAGAATATATAGTTTGGTGATATTTAATTTTTGATGAGAATGGGGCTTGTGGTGTTATTCTAGTAAATGCACAAGGTTAGCTGTAGTCCTGTGCCACACAGAGGGAACACAGCGATGAGGGATCATTCACAAGGAGGTGTACTCAGACCTGCTCCTGAGAGCCCAACTTCATGTTACAGAAAAAAAGAGAGGTGGGCACCAATCCAGATGACAGAAAACTGCTCTGATAGAGGCGGCAGCAGCAGCAGCTTGGATAGAGTTTAAAGACATTCTGATGTGGTCTTCAATTAGGATGATTTCCCATTATTCTTAACGTATAACCAAAGCATTATAAATGTGACCTATGCAGTTGAGGCCTGATCCAAAGACCACTGAAGTCAGTGGAAAAACTCGAGATGAGAGTGGTAGGATTAAGGCTTAATTACACCATATTAGGCAAAAAGCATGTGCAGAAGACTTTGAGCACATGAGTTGGATCAGGCAACCAAGGAATCTGTGGAAAACATGTAACTTCAGTAATGTGATGATACACGAACAGTCCAGTTTGTGTCTTGAAAAGCATGTAAAATTTTCACTGAAATCTAGATAGTGAAAAATATGTACTCATTTGTGATGACATTTGCAGATATGAAAAATGTTCCTGGAAACAATTGATGTAGACAAGGTGGTAAATAATGAGAAATATAGGGATGCATTTTAAGTTGCTGGCTGCAGCTTTATTAAAATGTACCAGAAGGGCACTGCCTGTCCTGTCACCCAGACTCTCACCTACCAGGCATTTTAAGTAGTTCCAATGCATTGGTTACAGGCCCTCTACCATAGAACCCACAATTCAGGGTAGATTCTCCTCAGCCTACTCCTAGGAATCAGTTTGTTCATCTGAGTTCAACAGTCCCCCACCCACAAGGGGTGAGGAGGGACAGAGGGAACTACAAGTGGGAACCTTGGTTTATGAAGGCCAAAAGATCTATCCCATGAGCACAAGGCCCATCAGTAGAATCCTACATCTTTTACTTCTGGTAACCTTTCCTTGTAACCTTTTAACTGCACTGGAGACTGTCTGCAAGTAGTGTCAAACTAACTTTGCTACCAAATACTATCACAAATTATTAAATCCTAATCTTATTTAACCTAACTGCACTTCCAGAATGCTATGAGGAAGGTGAAAAACTCCCCAGGCCAATGCCAGTTTGGCCCAGTGGGAAGAAAAAATTCCTTTCAGACCCCAAAAGAGGTGATTCGTCAGATTCACAGCCTCTGCAAAATAGGTCTGAGGCTTCCAGTACAGGGTGGGAAGGATGGGGCTGCTAGATGGAGCAAAAAGAGGATTCACATGGCCTGGGCTAGGGTTTAAATTAATGAACTGGGAGGGCAAGGGACCAATCAACCTCCTTCTTTCCCAAGCTAGCTAATGAGTGGCTAGAAACTCTGAAAGAGAGGGGCACACCTGCATCTCTTCAGCTGTGTTCTCCTCATCTGTTCAACTGGTGGTGCCCCAAATGCTGCTGGTCCCACCAGGCTTTCCACCTATTGAGACAGGTGGGTGGCATTTTTATAGAAAGGTGCAAATATAAAAGTGCTGCTTGCAGTTTTACAGTGAATATATCCCTTGATTAGGAAACACACTGTATTTCATAAGTGATAGACTGCAGCACAGTGTGCCTTAGAATGCTACTTTTGTTCTGTTAAGAGTTGTGTCTTTGCTGGGCTGTTCCAAGAATTATTATTTTCCAGCGTTGCCTTTGTACAGCTGAACCTGTTAAATTAGCACATTTTCTTACTGCCATGCAGCTCATAGAATAAAATAGATTGTTCAGTACATATACTTAATGTCATACCTTTTCATGATTATTTTGTTTTTTCAAATACAGAAGCCAACATAATTGAGACAAAATCCTAGCAATTAATATTTCCCGTATTTTCTCCTGTTTTGTCACATACAGTATGTCGTAAGTCAATCTCTATTGTCTTTTGCCTTAGTTCTGACCCTCTGTCTCCTATGCATGAATGTCAAAAGGACTATTTTTTGTTACACAGCCTGTTCAGGAAAAAAAATACCTCCAAATTACTAATTAAAAACAGAAGAGAGAGGAGCTGTGCATATATATAAATGCTTTCTCAAAGACATTAAAGAGGAGCCAGAAAAAATAAATGCTTTATAGCAGCAAGGTAAAACCTTCCAACAAAGCTGTAATATTTAAGAAGCAAAAAAGCAAAATAACCTCAGGATACTGGCCACTGTCCCACATTATGATTCAATCATTGAAAAGTAACAAGAACTCTGTGAATACCACCTTTATATGAGGTTGTTTTTAAGTAGAACAGTGTGATCTTGGAAAAATACCCAAGTCAATATTGATGTCTGCATTTCAAATGTGAAGTCCTCATCTATTATTATCTAAGCCAACACCAGCATTTGAAACCATTTTCTTCAAATTACTTATTATGGTCCCTGCCATCTCAGAAACAATGACATGTAGAGCATGCCGTGAAAACATATATTATGTATACTTTCTTATGGTATATTTTTATGTCATTACCTTCCCAAGGTAGCATGCAGTTCTCAGCACAACAATATTCAGTGATATTGTCAGGAATAGAATACAGGTGATGTTTTTAATTTAAATGTTACTTATTGGAGAGATGTGGGTTGGGAGATGGAAAAAGACAGTAAATTGAGCCTACTGTAATCTTTCTTGGAATTATTTTTATAAACGGGAAAATGAATTAGTTATTTAGCTGGGACTATATTAAAATGAAAGTTTGAAATTAGCTATGTAAAGATTCTTGGCAACTTAGGACCCCTCCGTGATAAGCCTTATGGGGTTTTCTGGGATGCGCTGAGCCTATTTCAAATC
Organism: Gopherus evgoodei; assembly: GCF_007399415.2. Classification (NCBI taxonomy): domain Eukaryota; kingdom Metazoa; phylum Chordata; order Testudines; family Testudinidae; genus Gopherus; species Gopherus evgoodei. The sequence goes on along the minus strand of NC_044327.1, from coordinate 70,754,601 downwards.
AAGACACATTGTAGTTGAAGGACATCTTCCTGTGATGATTTCTTATTTTCACATTAAGAATACTGTCCCATTCCAATCTGCTTTGAGATTGTGAAATTTTAAGACTTTCAAAAAGATTTCATTTAGCTTTGCAGAAAAAAAAAAGTTTGAACCTAAAATTTAATACAAAACAAACTTTATAAAGCATACCTAAGAATGCTTTGTGGTGTTGAACTCACCTTATTAAAAATACAAAATGAAAGCAGTGGGAGAGAGTCACAGGCATCTGTTCTGATGGAATGTTGATAAGATGGAATATGATAGGAAGGTATTCAGGATGGCTGGAGCCTACAGTGGAGACACTGTCACCAGCAGTAGTCAGGCTGTGTAAAAGAACCAAGAGGAATAGAGGAAGTGGGAAGGAAATAGAGAAAAGTAGAGAGGAAAATGGTGATTCCATTTCACAGAGGATTTTGAGATTTTATTTCATTCTGATTAAGTACAAGAACAAAAAAACTCTGAAATTCTCTGCAAGAGAGAAAGCGCAGCTGATCCAGGAGTTGAAAGTCCAGGGTCACCAACTTTTAGGCATCTCACTTGGTGGGCTTCCCCAGAGTAGGGGACCCAGTTAGTTTGGAAAGCCTGGACAGGCAAGGAGCTATGGGTCTGGGAGCCCAGGTTCTCCAGCAGTCTGCCTTGTGGGCTGCCAAGGAGCTGGGACAGTGATCACTCAGGAAACCACAGATTCCATGAGAACTTTGTCAACATCAAACTGTCCCTGCAAACTGTTTTGATTTGATGAATCGGGAAATTCAGATGAAACATTTTTCAATGAAATTTTGCTTTTCTCTTCCATCGAAACATTTTTTTCATTGGAATTTTCTGATTCTTTGTGCAAAAGAGGTGAGGAAAAGATGTTAAAAACTCTAAAATTTCATAGGCCAGCTCATTTCTTGCTCTTCCTAAAGTGCTCCTCAACATTTCTTCAAGCATTGCTCTTGTTCATAAAGGTTAGGGTCATCCAGTTAAGGAATAGAAACCATACCATCCTGGCAGGCCCAAATATGTGTATTAAAATATTTGTAGAACACGAATAAAGAACTAATTAACAGAAAGCCATAAATGGTTGGTGGACAATTTGCAAAGAGAAAAAATCCAACCTCCCACAGGGTCCTAGAAGTCAGAACCCAGAAGTCTACACAGCATTGAAACAACCCTGTAGCTCGAGCCTCACGAGGCTGAGTTGGCTGGTATGGGCCAGCCACAGGTTTTTCTTTGCTGTGTAAACACTCCCAAGGTGACTAACCCAGGGTATGGAGTACAGAATATATTCTACAGAAAGTCTATGGTATTTCTTTGCATAAAAAAACTAACGACTTAATTTCAGTACTGTGCCACAATTTGTCTAATCCTCTTCTCCTGCACTTGTGTATTCAGCATGTTAGATGAGATTAGAGGGTAAGTGGTGATGCAAACCTGCTGATTTGAGCCAGGATCATTCCCTAATTACAGAAAGTCCCATAAAGCAGAAAGAACCTTTTCTAAGTGAGTTCTGACCTTGCCTCACTCTCCATTTCTCTTAACAATAACCTTTAAGTTTGACTGCTTAAAAGAGAAATAATCCAAAAAAAGAATGATTCCAGAGTGAAACATGATGTCATTTTACATACATGTAGAATAGTGGTATAAAATATAAGGTCACATTCTGAAAAAGGGGAAAATGAGAAAATAATAACTCAAACTAATTTGCCAAAACCACAATAATCCTCGAGCATCACATCCTTAAATACATATGACTACATCAACCTTAAAAGAACATCTTTTATCACTTCAGTGCTTTGCCCTAGGAACCTGACATGTCTTATATTAAAAGATCATCTTTTCTCATATGAATTTCACTTGCAGCAAATACACTGTAGACAGTACATTGTTCACATAGAATTGGTTAATGAAGCCTTATTATAGACATTGTTTTGATATTCTTTTTTCATGGCTTGAAATTCAAATTCTATTATCATCTACCTGTTGACAGGATTTAGTGCCTGCAGCAATGACAAAAGAAGAGCATGTCAAACGGCAATATTACATGGCATGCTGCTGTGTTTGTCTGTCTGATCACTGTGGCAGTACAGAACTCCTTAAGGTAATCAACAGACTCATAACAATAAGGTTCTGTGCTTTGCATAAATATGACAGCTTAAAAATTGAGAGTGTAAAAATATGATTTAAATAGTATATATTCCAGGCTTTGGCTCATTTTCAGTCAATGGAAGGTGATTTTCTGATGTAAAAAGGACCAAATGATTACATTATAGTCCAGTGGATATTCACTGAATTTTTCCCTAAAATGCTTTTAAAAATGATCATAAAGAGATTTTTTTTACTGAGAATTAAAAATAAAGCAAGTGAATGAACTTATTCTGTGCGTTCAAATATATTGGCTTTCTTACCAAAAATTAGTAAGCCTCTTTAATAGATACATGCTTATTTCCAAGTTGATCTATATCAGCAGTGCTGGATTTGCCATATTTGATCAATGGCTTACCAAATCTGGTATCCTGCCTTCCTCAGTGGTCTTCACCTCATGTTTCAGAGAATGGCAAAACCTCACAAATAAACTAGTCAGTTGAGCACTACAGCATATGTGAGGGAAAAATACTTCCTGATTTCTGGGATGATTTCCAGTTTAAACACTGGAGCATGAGATTTCTGTTTTCTCTTCTTGGCATGTATATGTACATATGTTAATATTGGTCCATGTCTTTTGAAAATCTGACACAGTATTTGACTCTGTGACATTTAAACTATAGGCTAAATAGGCTTAAATAGACATAAGAACTCAAAAAGTTAATTCTGATTGTTGCTCACATCTTTCAGGCATAAACTGATACATAAATTGGCAATTCTTATAGCTGTCAGATAGAATTCAGAATGTTACTGGTCAGTTAGCATTTTCTAACAAAAGGCTGGGGGGGAAGGCTGAGGGCTATTTAATGACAGTTAAATGGAACATGGCTAACAGTCTGTATCTGCATGAATGAAAAATAAAGAATATAAAACAAAAAAAGGGGACTCCCGAGTGTTAGATCCTTCCCCACTCTACTCTAACCTCCCCCTCACCGCCAAAAAAAAATAAATGTACCCAGCTTGAGCAGCTGGATTGCTCATCCTGCCTGACCCATTCTTTGATGTCACAATTCAGAGTTTGCACCCACTGCAAAATGTGGCTACAGGTGTAGAAAATTTCAACTCAACTTGAAATGAGCCTTTTTTTTTTTTTTCAATGGAGATGATTCTGCAAACATGTTCCTCTCTTTGATAGGTTGTTCTGATTGCCTACAACCTTTAAGGATTCAGGAACTCACCCAGGAATCACTCCAATGCCAAGATCTATCCCAGTGCCTTTATTTGTAGGGTCAGAACCCCAGTGTCAATGGAGACCTTAGTGAAAATATAATGGAAATACAAGATGCATAAAATGATTCTAATTCCATCAATAACAAGCAGTCTGGATTGCCCCTCCTACTTCAGTCCCTTATTCCCAGATGAGGGCACCTTCTTCCCTTTGGGCATTTTTTACATGCAGTGCAGATTTATTGGACCCACAGACTTGGGCTGCTCCCAGGGCTGAACCTTGGACTACTGGGTCACCTTAGGCCATGTGGTCTTTCTCTCTGTGGCATTTATATTCTCCACTGGGAAGAGAAAAGGCATCAGGAAGTGGGATCTGCTGCCAGATTTCTGGTTAAACAAGGCCCAGGAAGGGCATGGACAGGCCATCTCCTTCTCTCCAGCCCACCCGTCCTTCTCTCTAGCCCACCCCCTATCCTCCAGCTCTTGAGAGAGGGCTGGCATTTATACCACTGCTACATGCTGCTGGAATGCGGGGCTGCAATGCATGCAGTGTAATGTTAGAAATGCTTTTGTATCAAGGACCTTTTAAACAAATATAGACATCATGTTTTCACTATCTAGGAGTCCCAGAAGTCATGGGAAAGATTCCTATTGCTTTGGATTAAACTGTCTTTGCCTCTGTTTCCCCATATGTAAAATGGGGCTAATACTTCTCTATCTTACAGAGATGTCCAAATTTTGGATGTTTGAGAAGCAAAATACTAGGGTGATTAGGAACACTGATAAATAAAATAAAATAAATCCAAGGATGGTGCCTGGAATTTTCCCCCACAAGTTTGCACTTGTCACAAAAGTAAAAACATCTTCATCTGCAAATCTAAGCTTCCATATTTTAATTAGAATTTGTGAAATTTACAATTATAGACAGAGTAAAGTACAGGAACTGTACCAAATCATTTGGCTGTTTTTTAACAGGACAGAGAATGTGGGTCACACACAGTAAAAGTGTGATTAGCAAAACTGTTCCTTATTTTATATAAAGCTCAAGTGTTGGTCTAATGCAGGAAGCGGCAGGGGCCGAGGGAGATGCTGGCTGCCACTTCCCACTGCCTCCGTTGGCCTGGAGTGGCGAACCGTGGCCAGTGGGAGCTGTGATTGGCCGAACTTGAGGATGGGGCAGGTAAACAAACTGGCCTGGTCTGCCAGGGTGCTTACTCTGGCGAGCTATGTGCCAAAGGCTGCCTTTCCCTGCTCTAATGAATCCTGGAGCCTGCAATCTAGCTAGGCAAAATGGAAATAGATGAAAAGATGTACACTACTTTAAAGATCAGTGTACTGAAAGAACAGTTACCACTATTACAGTAAAAGCAGCAAAAGAATCCTGTGGCACCTTATAGACTAACAGACGTTTTGGAGCATGAGCTTTCGTGGGTGAATGCCCACTTCGTCAGATGCATGTCATCTTAGGAAGTGGGTATTCACCCACAAAAGCTCATGCTCCAAAACGTCTGTTAGTCTATAAGGTGCCATAGGATTCTTTGCTGCTTTTACAGATCCAGACTAACACGGCTACCCCTCTGATTCTTGACACTATGACAGTAAATCTGATCAAGAACATTTGAATTTGAACTTGGGGACTTCATTAATAACTTCTGTCCTAAAGAAATCAATATATAGTTTTCCTTACTGTTCTGGTAATAGATTTACAAATAAGTCGTTTCTGCTGATGGCCAAATTCAGCTGCCTTTCTTTTTAAGATACAACTTCCACTGACTTCAACAGCAAGCATATTTGTACTGAAACTTCGATGCTTTCACAGAAAACTGCCTTCCAATAACTTCATGTATCCTGAGTAATTAAGGGCACAGTCCTACTGTAGACCAATGTAGAAACTCCCAATTGGCTTCAATGAGGGGTTTCCCTGAGTAATAACTGCTGACTCTGGCCCACAGTTATTAAGAGATCTGGTTAATGATGGTTTTCCTCTGCATCTGGAAAAAAAATCACTCATTACAGACACCCAGGGTAAATTTGAGTTTTATATTGTTATCATTATTTGTTTATTTCTGGTAGTATCCACAATGTGGTAGATGCTGTACAAAACACAAAAGACCTGCCCTGAGGAACTGCCCCAACTAACTCAGACTTCCCAAAAGAAAGACAAACAGAAAGATAAATGAAGTGTGGAGCCTTCAAACAAAGAGGACAAATAATGTTTGTCTGTGTCCTTATAATTTAAATAGAAAGATATATAGACCATTCCCAAGAACCCACAATCTGGTTCCTTGCAGCATCATTGTGGAAAGGGATCTTTGAAATGCAGAGAAGATGATGGTATTTCACACCAGCTCAGGAAGGGTGCTCCATTTGTAGGTGGCACTATAAAAGAAAACATGGAAATGCTTGTTGAAGAAGCAGAGGAATGGGGCATTGCTGGTGGCATTGGTTTGAAACAGAGGAGAATGGGGAAAAGCAGAAAGTGACAAGAATGGATAACTAGGATGGATTAGTGTTATAACCTTGAAAACATGGACAAGGAGCCAGAACTTGATGCAGTAGAATGGGGTACCAGTGTAATACCCCAAAGAGATGGGAACATAGTAATATCAGTGTGCAAGAAAGATTATCTTAGGCTGGGAGCATCTGTCTATCTAACGCTTAGTAGGGGACTGGCCTTGCAAACAGTGGCCCCAGACCTGGAGGAGTGAAAAAGTAAGATTTATGCCATCTTTATGCCCCTTCAACTTTATTTGTAAAATTAATATCTTTAGGAATCATCAACCATACTTCCATTACCTCCAGCACACCTTCATAGATGAAGCCTTACAATTATTATATATAGGAAAAGCAAATAAAAGCAATTATGTCTCTCTGGACAGCTAATAATCTTGTGACTTCTGAAGGAACAGAACACACCAACAGACAAGCACAAAAGAAGGTGTTTTTCCCCATTTAGCCAGAAAACTACATGATATTCCGAAAAGAAGATGTTTATCCTATTTGAAGCAGCAAAGCAATAAAAACCACTACAACCCAATGAGACAACTGTAAGTGGCACAAGATAAATGAAAGCAGTCTCAGCTTGTATGCTGGTATACAAGATTACACATCCCAAAATTGCAGTAAATTGGTACTAATTTGGCAATCTAAGCTTTGATATGCTCCTAGTCTAAAGGGTCTAGAGAATAGAAACATAAAGGGGGATATTCACACCAGGTTTGAATGAAATGTATTTATAGCACAGTGGGAGAAATTTTTTATACTATTTTTGATGTCTTTTGGTTTCCTATAAGGTGCCTGGTTCAGAATGGAAGAAATAAAATAAATATTATTAATCTTTAGCAGCTTTTCTTCAGTGTGATAAGATTAACAATGGCAATTCTATACTAATGAAAAATAATAATGACCAGATCTTTCCAAGTCTGTTTTATGTGTTGTTGGGGGAATAAAAGATAATATTCCTAAAAAACCCCATGATGTGAATGTCAGGCAACTATTTTTCTTATCAGGCTTAGACTTTATAAATAATAACTAATACTGTGTTAGGGCAACAGAGGATTTGCTCAGACTCCTCTGGGTGCCAGGCAGAATGCTGGCTGTTATGTTGCGTTTATAAAAAAGTATTACTTTCCTGCTAAAACAGATGGATTTTAAATTGACATTTTGACATCCCCAGAAAATTCATATTGTCCTTTCAAAAATTCTTCTAGAGTACATAGGGAAACTACAATTAAGAGAAATGCAAGACATCAGGACTTCTTTCTGTTTTTCTTATCTGGGTGTTTGTTTGAATTGGGCAGAGATAGATTTCCAAGAATTTGAACTGCGACAAACATGATTTGATACAATCATAGCTTGTCACAGCCCAAAGTCCTCTTGGTACTATGGATGAAATAAGATCCAAGCTGAACTCCTATGCCGTCCTCACACCAAAGCTTTCAAGGCTTGGACAATTTCTCTTCTTTTATAGAACAATGATCTTTAAAAATCTACTTTTCCTAGTTTAAACTGTAATACCAGGAGAAATGCTGTTTTCGTAGTATAATGCTGACAGGCACCTGTCGTCAGCAGGCAGGATCGAACCTGGGACTTCCGGAGCTTAGTGCATGAGCTAACAACCACCTGCCTCTTAACTAAGGCTGTAGTGCAGACTCATTAATCTCTCTGTCTCTTTCTCTAAGTGGTCTCAGTACCCTTAATCTCTCCCTGCAGGTGGTCTCAGTACTACATGGGACGGAACACCACACCCAGGAGGTATGTGGGTTACATACTTCCCCTCGCTGAGGAAGCATGTCCTGAGCTTCAGAGACTTCCCAGTTGAAATCCTGGATGAGCCCCCACTTGGAACACTGACAGACCCTGGTCATCAGTGGTCAGAATTGAACCTGAGACCTGTGGAGCATAGTGCATGAGCCTTTACTGAACAAGTTAAAAGTCATGTGGCTTTTAGCTAAAGCTGTAGAGCAGTCTCATTAATCTCTCTCTCCTCGCCCCCTCCCCCCCGTGCCACTACATGGGACAGAACACCACACCCAGGAGGTGTGTGGGTTACAATAGCAATTCCTATTCTGGCTGCAGTCAAGAATTCACAAGAAAGTCTATTCTCAAGACAGGATTGGACAGGATTTCTCAAACTATTGTGGTTCACCTGTACCTGATGCTAATGAAAATATGAAATTATTATTATAACATGTTTCCAATAGTTCCTACAAAATAGTACTTGCCATACAAACACAATTGAAAGTATGGACCTCTTCCTGAAGAGCTCATACTCTGAAAAGATGAGACAAGCTGTCAGGGGGAAGATGGGGAGGGGAAGAAGTTCAACACAGAAGTAGAGTGACCCGGGGTGAAACACATCCTGATAATAGTGAGGATGTAACGATTTAGGACCAGATGTTCAAAAGATCTCGGGGACAGAGTTCCAAGGGCTCAACAACCACAATCAAGGCCTGATTTTTAACAAAGCTCATTGTCAATTTAATAAGGCATGTAAGGCTCAGCACTCAGCAATTTCTATTCTATATAGGTTTTTATTCTACCCATAATGCTATATTGTATATGGAAGATTTTCAAAAGAACTCAGCACCTAAGGTCTCTTTTCAAATCCAGACACTTATTTGGGTGTCTAAATGAGAGCAGACTGATTCTGAAAATCTGGACTGAGTTATGCCTACCATACCTTCTGAAAATACTGTCCATATAGACAACCTTTACCCATATTTGGCTGGTTAGTTTTGGGTCAGTCTGGTTAATGGGAAACCTGGATTTCTTTGTTTCATCCCCATAACACCCTTGTCAAGTGGAACAAAGTAAGTAAGTTACAGTAAGAGATTCCATAAACTAGCAGTGTGCTTGTGGAGACATCTCATTTGAGGCTGCTTTGAGAATAAATTAGATTATGTAAATTTTTTCTAGTTGAAAAGTGATAGACAGTTAATGGTGATTATTCTTTAAACAATTTTTACCAAAATCAATTTTCAAGTTTACTCTTGTAGAAGCTCTTTTGATATCATATTTCCAAATAACATAAATTAACTAAAAATATTTGCATGCTGAAGTGTTTCTTTCTGCTCTTCTGTATTTATTTACTTCTAAAACATCAAGTATGCTACAAAGATACTTTGGTGAATGATGATTTATTTAACTACATTCAATGATACTGAAGACAAAATTTGATTCACCTTTTGCTTGAACTTTGCAAAAGAGTAAATTAGAAAGCTACAGGGAAGCTTTTCAAAGGATTTTTATAATCAATTAAAAGATCTTGTTTTGAAAGAAAATCTCATTTAGCTACCATATGAGTGGCATTTCCTCTTTTTCTCCATATTTTCCATAGCTTGCTCTTAATGGTCTTCTATTTTCCTCCCCGGAACTTCAATAATCATGTTGGTTCAATAGTCCTCACTTCTGCATAAAGCTGTTTAATCAGCAAGACAAAAATTAGTCATCCTTGAACTTTCCTTGATCTTTGTCCCATTTGTTGAACCCAGTTTCTGCCCTTCTTTCCTTGAAAACCACAGCAAATGATTCAGAAAATTACTAGCACTGGCAGTGCAGCCATCTCAACATTTATAGGGCAAATCTGAAAAGTTTGGTTTCAGAGGCTTAGTTATTATCCAAATTATGCAAATGTCATAGGCCTATATGCATAAAGGACCATCTCCTCAATCCTGCGAGGAAATGCAATCAAACCTGTTATCTGAACTCCAGTTAAGTCAAACTCAATTTTTAGGGGAGGAATATGTCCCATGAGGTTTGATTCTAGGCTCAGCTCTGTGGAGGACAAGAGTTTAGGAATTTCACATCACTGGAGCTTGTGGACAACTCATTCCTGTAGCACTTCTAATTTGAAACCTTGATTAGCAAAGGTTTCTGAGTGTTCCCTTAACTTCTTGTGGTAGTTGAGCTTCTGTTCTACTTCTATATTAAAAAAGAAACAGCCTGGCACTGGACAATAGAAAGGGAAATGGTGAATGAATTATCAGCTTGGCATTTAATTAGAATAAATGAAAATGCCAGAACGACTGAAGTATTTGAATGGAAAAATTGAGGCGCAAAATTGATAAAGGATTTTTCAACTAGGACACTTTTTGTAGTATTTTAAAAGGAAAACGCCACTGTATAGGCAAATAAACATATTTTAAAAGAAGATATTCTTAAACTTCAAATATTGCTTAAGAAATACCTATGAAAATGTCACCTTTTTCTATAGCTGCGGAGAACTCTGATCCTGGCATTTTCCATTTGCAGAACAGAGGGAAAAGTTGTCTGTGGCTTACTGTCCCTCTGCTTCCTTGTGTACCACCTCATAGTGGGAGGGAAACATGGTTGGATGTATGGAATATGAGCTGCTGAGGAGTTCTGGTGTGTGTGTGTGTGTGTAGCCAAAAACTGCAAGCGGGTGGAGAGCAGAAACAACAAAGCTCACTTTGTTTTCATTCCTACATGGTGTTAGCTGCTGACTAATAGGGTCAGGGTACAGTAGGGTACAGCTGAGACAGGGACTCTCTCCTGATGAAGGTGGTAGTGATCTCCCAGCTAAATAAAAGGGCTGGTTTGATGGCTAACTCTAGTAACTCCCTGAGAAATGGCCAAATCCAGCCTTTAGTTAGCAAAGCACAGGCCTTACAAGCTTCTCCTGCCTCTTCCACCAAGAAGCAGTTTTTGTCCTTCTGAAAGTGTCACTAACTTGTATTCGGCTTGAGCACTAGTACTTCTTGTTTATTGTGATTAAAGAGAATCTGCCTCAAACAAACAAACAAGAAATCCCTGGGGCGCTATGTTGCATGTGTGTGTGTATTTCCTTTTTGGCCTCAGCTGTGGCCAGGTGACATTCTACTGACATGACACCCACAGAGGGATATTTCCAGCCAGAAAGGAAAGAAGCAATCCAAACTCAAATGAGTCATCCTGTTTTTGGATATGTCTGGCTCATATTTGCAGTCCAAGATGGTTCAGATACTTTAGCTGAAGTTCAAAAAAGCTAAGGGTAATTATCTGTGCATGATCTATGTTCCTTCAGAGCTGAACACACCACATTTATCTGAGAGCAAAAGGGTGGGATAGGAGAAGTAGACACATTTTCATTGTCCCCTGTTTTTGTTGTTCTTGCCCATCCTCTATCAGAGCTGATTGATGAGACCATATTCAGGCAAGCATATAGTCATTTTAAACTACTTACTGTATGTTCCAAACATCCACATTTGGGTAATCAGCCTTCCTGCTAGCAGTGATTATGGTACCCTGTACATGGGTATCCATGGCTATTGGATATTTAGATTCCATCCCATTCCTTACTTTGTTTCTAATACTGAAACTCACCACTTCAGTGGAATAATTCTTTTCAGAAAGGTAGCTGGTTGAATGATTTTTTTTTGTCCTAAGCTATTTATTAATGATTTTTTTTAAAAAAGGAAACTATATTCCTAACCGCATCTAAAGATGTGCCTGTAGGTCTAAGTTACTCTATTGTTCCTTGAAAACATTAGTGCATCTAGTTCAATACAGATTGAATATATATGCATGAAGCATTACAAGAGAATACTTAATAGTTCTCTTGGGAGACTGTATTCCGTGAAACATGATGGGACATGCATTTTTGCATTGATTTTAATACACATATATAACACAGATACCAACGTTGTTACTTAAACATGTAAAGAATAAGAATATAGAAAAGTGCAATTCATCATTAAGTACTTGTTAAAGTGGGCTAAATTACCTTCGAGTAACTGGCTGTCAGTAATGCAGTGTGATTTAATGTTCTTCCTCCAGAACCATTCTTTTCTTTGTGACAGAAATTTCCAAGGAAGGTCAATGATATCCCTAAGAGATTATGACAGCTGAATTATGGATTCAAACAGCTCTGGCTTTTACACTACCACAGAAAATGAAATAGCTTTTGATTTATAACCATTTTATTCTAATATATAGTTCATCTTAAATTAGGTAAGCCAAGTGTATACACTCCACATTAGTTCTTGACTCATCCACTGAATTACATATTTTAAATGATATGATACTAGCACATAGAAAATATCAGCTGCATGGAAGAAGTAGGAGGACCTAGAATAGTAATTGCTAATTCAATGAAGTGGTGCCCACGAAAGAAGGGATGTGATTGAGGAGAGTGCCTTTCTGATTACAGCTGGAAGCTTGGATCCTCTTCTTTTTGAGATCTGCTTCATTTAGAGTTTAGGTCTTGTTTACAATGGAATTTTTGGACCTGTAATTCACAAGAAATGCAGCTAGATTCTGTTGTGTACATAGGGCCTGATGGTTAGATGACTGCATGGTAAAAATGCTTGTGGCTTGTCCACACTACAGCTTCCATTGATGCTACCAGCAGCGTAGACACAACCTGTGCTTGTTTTCAACAATTGGCTTCTACTATTGAGAAGATATTGTTTTGTTATTTAACTTCTTTAGGTTGGGGACCACAGAACATGGGCTTTCCTTTCCCATTCCTGGTCATGATCTAAAGATTCATTAGATGCAACCCTTCTGTATTTCTTCTGTTTATAATTTTAGGACCATCATTTGTTTTTAATTCTCTCTTCCTTGTCTCATACTACTTTTGTTTTCTTACCTCTGGCAAATATTGTAGACCAGACTTGATAACTCTCTTTTGGATCACTGTACACTATATATCAGCTGCTAGAGGCTGCTGATTGACATCCTTGGCATGGTATGTTCTACTCCTCTGACAAGACTTGACTGTATCAGCTTGAGAGTGAGGGATTCTCAACATCACTTCCAATCTTAACTCTCCCAGATGGCCACCCAGTGCTTGGCTGTTATGCCATTGGGCTATTCTATGACTAAGGAAGAACAAAACAGCTGGGTAAAACAGGATGCCACCCTAAACTTTTTCACACATTTTTCTCAACCATACCTTTATTGTGATAGGCTGTGGGGAAAATTGTAGAATTTTATAAACATATTTGTATTTATATAACAAAATATTTTATTTTGTTGCAGAGATAGTCCTGTAGAGCTAAAATTTAGGCTGGGATTTTCAAGAGCCTAGGGATTTTAGGGACCCTTCATCTTGCTCCATTGAGGTCAATGGGAGCTTTACCTTTGACTTCAGGTGACAGAATCAAAGTCCCTAAATTCCATTGAAATTCAATGGGAGTTGAGTGCTTAATTCCCTTAGGTGCATTTGAAAATCCCTACCTGTACAAATAGCCTATAATTTATTCCAGAAAAGATATGTACATGCAAAAGTGTTTCTGTGATTATGCACGCAACTGCTGCAGCTGAGTGCGAAATTAGGTAAATGCACACACCCGAGATTCTTCAAGCAGTTTAAAAAGTATTAGCCTCATTTTAGAGATGAGGAAACTACGACATGAAGTCAAGTGACTTCATCAGGTTTATATAAGAATCAGTGGCAAAACCAGGACAAGAACACAAGTCTTCTTGCCCTGTGTTTAGTGCTGTAGTCAGTTATCACAGAATCATAGAACTGCAGGTCTGGAAGGGACCCTGAGAGGTCATCTAGTCCAGCCTCCTGAAAGGTGTTTGTATAATCTGTTCTTAAAAACCTCCAGGGATGAGGATTCCACAACATCCATTGGAAGCTTATTCTAGAGCTTAACTATCCTCACAGTTAGAATTTTTTTCCTATTGTATAACCTAAATCTTCCTTGATGCAGATTAACTCCATTATTTCTTGTCCTACCTGGAGAACAATGATCATTGTCGTCTTTTTAACAGGTCTTAATGGATTTGAAGGCTGTTATTGGGTCCCTCCCCCCCTTCTTCTTTTTGCAATACTAGACATGCCCAGGTTTTTTTTTAGCCTTTCTCCATAAATCATGATTTCTAAACCTTTTATTATTTCTGTAGTTCTTTTCTGGATTCTCCAATCCACATCTTGTGGTGCCCAGAACTGGACAAAGTAGTCTAGCTGAGGCATCAGCAGTGCCAAGAAGAGTGGGACAGTTACCATGGTCTGTCTCTCTCTCTTCAGTAATGGCCTTTTTAAATTGACATGGCCTCATATTGATTAAAAAGAAAGGTTGTCTACAGACCCATACAAAACATTTTTGCACCTGAAATGAAATAATTACTTTTTGGCTTTGGGTTATTTTTTGGGGGAAAGGGACAAGGGCCAGATCGTCAGCTCTCAAGAACTGATTTGCCCTATTGACTTCCATGGAGGTATGCCAATGTATATTTGCTGACGATCTGGCACTTGTCAAAAACTAATGGCAGTTTTTGAAATTGGAAATTGCTTTTTGACTTTGAAAAAATGGGACACTTTATATTTGGAAAATGGCCTTAGAGAAAAATGATTATGAAATTTGTGAAATGAAGACAAATTCCTGATGTTTGACAATACATATCAAATTGCAGGCAGTAAGAATGCTCACAAAAATATTCCATTGTTCCTGAAAAAAGATCAGTAAGAAAAATCCACAACTTTCTCTTATTTCTAGCATTTAGTCTTATGTTAATACTGAGACTCAGATCCTTAAATAAGCCTTATCCTGGCTTCCAATATAACAGATCCAATTAATTGTGCCTGAAACTAGCCATTTTTAAATCAGTCTAACTACTGGATTTGTGGATTTGTGAGTTCAGCTGTGGGTACAAGTAACTGCATTTCCATTTTTTCAGCTGCATTTAGATGTTCCTGCAACTTGGGAGCTTTTCTGATGTTATGGCCCTAAGATTTAGTCTTATAAATTCCCCAGATATGATGAAAAAAATTCTTAGTGGTCAGTGTTCAGTAGGTATGCAACTAATCTACTGGCAAAGAGGCCAGTAAGCAGTTTGTTTATGGCAAGATGAGGAAGCCTGTGTGACCACATATACTTCACAGGGCTAAGAGCAGCTATTAGCAGTATTTTCTACCTGAACTATGGAAATTAGCTGATTCCATAACTGGGTCGGTCCTATCAATTAATGGACACATTTCTTGTATCTTTATAATCTTAAAAAAACTCTTTTCTTTTACTACATTGACCTTCAAAAATGAACAATTTAGAACAAACACTAAAATATATTGATTATAAAACTATCTTTTCTCATTTATTTTAGCTGACTCCAAAGAAGATTTTTAAATAGTATTATTATTATTTGTAACCTGATATACTAATCTTTACATTTGTGTGATTTTTATGCAGGAACTGTCAGTGTACATTAGAGACTACTCAGTAAATCTTTACAGAGAATAGACATTGAAAGATATTCTTCTGATTATCCATTTCCCTCTGGAGTCCAGATGTGCACTACACATGACATACAATGTTTTAACTGAAACCGTGGAGGTTAGTTGATTCTATTTGCTGGATTTCAGTCCTTTGTTTTATAGTTTCTTTTCATCAGTGTTAAAAAGAAATGTTAGATCCAAAAATGACTAGCAGTAATAGAGGGCAAAATTTTGTCCTGATAACTGGAGTGGGTGCAGAAGGTGTGTGTTGTAGCTGAAGCTCTCAGGAAGAATGCATACTGTAGCTCCTGGGGTGCGTACGCCAAAACTGTAATTCTGCCATTCTTGGAGAGGGGGTGCAATCTTCTTTGCTCTATATTTCACCAGATCTACTGAACAGAGGCAGGAAGGTTTGTCACACCTTTTCTGGAATTTGTCATATGGTTCCCCTTCAGAAACCTCTCTAACTTGGTTCTCCCATTACTCTCTCCCTACTTCCCAGACCTCCTCTTTCTGCTGACTAGAGCAGCTTCCTCTAGTTACCTGTGCTAACACTGTAGGCAGTTCAGTGTCTTCCCATGCTAACTGTCCATATAGGCTCCTAAGCATGAGAGGAGCCAGCCTTTTCTCCTCTTCTTGCTTGTGTCCATGTCTTGTGACTCCTACATGCCACTGTGATGGAATCCTGGACACAGGATCTTTCTGGTCAAACCTTTGGTTCCATCATCCCACTTCTGCTTGTACGCAAGGTTGGGGTCCTGGAACTGGGAATGCCTGGACCCCCTTACTGCCTTTCTGAGTATACAAGAAATGGTGCTGAGCATGAGATTTTTTTACTCTCCACTACTTCCTTCTCCTCACTGCTGCCCATATGCTGGGATCAGATCTGAGATCATTTCAGTTTTCAGTTAGGTCCCCTCTCCAGCTTCTTAGAGGGTGCTTACTTCTACTCTGTCACTGGCTGGGGACCTCTAGGGCAGTTTCACAAACTTTTGAAAGCTGAGCTCTCTTTCAGGAAAAGGAAAACAATCATGTTTTCCTACAGCCAATCAAGTGCGGTTAATGGTCTATGCATCTTAATGTGTACATCTTCTGTGTATCTCTAGTTAGTCCTTCATGTCCCTCTCCCCCATTTTGGGAAACACTGGCACAAATCTTCATAATCATACTTCCTTCCTTTAAGAAGCAGTTAAATAGTGACATCTAAAGTATCAAAGCTGATATCTGAGTTACCACTCCTAGAAATGAATGGGGGCAATTAATGTCCCAGAGTTATTGTTTTAGGCTTTCTTCAAATTCAGGCAGATGTCTGCCCATTGTTACACTCACTTAATGATTGGAAGTTTTCTTTCACAACCTTAGCAGCTAAAAACCTATGTTTTGTTTTAAATAAATGAAACCTGAGGCTCCGGAGAAGAATTGACAACTTATCTAGGACTCCCACACATAGTTCCTAATGTTTCTCTCTCCCAGGAATGGTGCACCCCTCACTTTAGGAAACAGTGCCCTTGGAAATTAGAGCTAGAGAAGCCATTATTGCCAGTATTGACAAAACTGCTGGTAGGTTATAACAGCTCTACCAAATCAATTCAACCCCTGCCTGGCTGTATGCTCTTCTTCCCTGATTTGAACTGTCAAAACTTCTTCCAGCATTTTTAGCTCTGGGAAATCATAAAAACCTGATTCATATATCCTTAATCCTTCTCTTTGCTGGACAAAATGAAATGGGCTTACTCTGAAATCATGAATTGTTAATCCTGTTTCCTGTAGTTGTTAACACTGAGTCACTGTTTACAATTGGATTATCCCCTGGTGTAAGCGCCACATGTCAGGTGTTATGAGAATCTAAGGTCTTGTGATCAGCTGTCACTGAGTTTTATGGTGCTGTACAATGTCTTAATGTAAAAAAATCATTTGTGTAGTACCCTAACACATGGATATCTCATGATACATGGCAGTAAAACTAGCATCATCTTATGAAATTACATATGTCATGAAGTAAATTAAAAAGAAAAATTTTGACTCTGGTAAATAGATGACATAGCTGCCAGTAATATTGCATCATAGCTTTTACTTTATAATATGTCTTATTTTTAACTGAAATAAAATACTGACAAGCAATCTGGCTCTCAGTCAGTGAGTTGCTAAGTGAATGAGGAGTGAGCCAGATACATTAATGAAAGAATAATCCAGACCTTTGCCCAAATAAAGAAACCTCAAACCTTTTTAGAAGTTTGAGAAAATTCTGTTAATGGGTTTTATTTTAAAGAATATTCTGCAGCTCTGTGCTTTGTTGAAGTCATTAGAGCTGTGCAAGTATTACTGAAATCAGAAAGTGAAGACACTGGATTCACAAGAATGTAGCTGAGGGCATAGTAATAATTTAAAAAATAACAACACATAAAAGACAATGGAGTTGCATAGGTGTAATCAAGAGCAGAATGTGGCCTGCACCATTCTTGTTCCTGGTGATGATGCATGGGTCAAAAAGGTTTGACTTTCTGGTCCTAGATTAAATATGGAGGTCTGGAGTTAGAAAAAAAAATCTTTTTTACTTCAAAAGTGAACAAGTGTGTTAGATACTAAACCTGGAGGGTCATGGTGACATTTTCATCAAATCACTTACCAGAGTAGGACTACACATTAAATGCTATGCCAGCCCAGAATGAGCCCAGGGAAGAAATCGACCATTAACAGTAGCAGACTTCTACCCTCCTGCCGTACTAGCTCAGCTTCATCCCTCCCAACCCACTTGCATTGGGGAAAGTGGCAGCTCCACAGTCTGAGTGGTTATCTAAGGAGGCCATGATGATAACAAGGGTGGTGTTGGGACAGGAGCTTATTCCCCCTTGTGAACTAACTGCAGACATTTTTTGCCATAGCGCTTTCTGAAAAAGAATGGTTAGCAAAAAATATACGTTTATTTCATTTTTGCTGAACTTCAAAATGGCTGAAGGGTTTTGTGCTTAAACCTATTGCAAAAAAATGTCACAGATGCAAGTGGCGAAATCCTGGCCCTGCTGTCTTCAGTGAGGTCAGGATTTCACTCCAAATAAGGAATATTTCTTCTCAGAAATGAATATTTTAGAACCGTGAAGCTGTGAAAATAGGAATGATTAGTGAAACTGTTCTGACAACTTAACTATAATGGGTAGGTACTCCCAAGCAGAGGGCTATCAAGATGTTACAATTTGAAAGAATGGGTTAAAAATGTAACTTTAAATGTCTCACAGCAAACTATTTAAAATTTAATGTAAGGTATTTTAATAAATGCTGTAAAACTAATCCAAATATGAGGACACATCCTTCCAAATTAGTGAGTCTTGGCAAGTCTATGTTATTAGAACTATAATGCCTTTTGTTTTTTGTATTGTCCCATTCCTAAGAATTCTCCCTAGTATGCAGAGTTCAGCAGTCACTGGGTCTCAGAGTAGCTGCAGTCTCTAGTGCAAACACAAATACAAAAAACCTAAGAAACTGAAAAGCAGGAAATTCAAAACTAACAAGAGGAAATACTTTCCCTCATTGCTACAGGAAGTTACTGAGGCCCAGAACTTACCAGAATAAAAAAGGGATTGAATATGGATATCAAGAATATCCAGAATTATCATAATCAATGACAATAAACATTTTGGAAGGGATATTAAACCTTAGACTAAAGCAAATTTCTAACTGTCAGAGATCAGGATTAGTCCTATGTGTATGTGTTTGTAGTGAAGAGATTGCTCCACATTTGCCCACTGCTGGGTTTTTTCTCCATCCTCTGAGGTATCTGCTACTGATCACTATTGGACATAGGATATGGGACCTGATGCACCTCTGTTCTTATTCAGTACAGCAATACCAATGTTCCTTTAACAGTCTACTCTCATGGAGACTTTACTTTTATTCTTTCTTCTTTCTGTTTTCCTTAATTTTAAAATGTCATTTTAGTCTGAAAGTATGTTTTGCTCTGTGTATTGAAACAAAATTCACTTTCATTCAGTATAATAATAACCATGCTAATTTATGCAATGCTCTGGTTTACCTCTTCTAAATAATCTGCAGATCTGATAGTTATCTCAAATGTTCTGTAGAATTCATTAGTGTAAGTAAAGGCAGAGGTGAAATTATTTGTGTGTTTTCATTTAAGAAAATGAGTGAACACCTCACAAATTGCAAGATAATTGAAAGCATGAAAGAGAGCTAGAAGATTGTGACTTATGTTCTCTGAGATTTGAAGATACCTAAAACATCTGAATAGATATCGCGAGGCTGGGATGTTTGGAATCAGAAATGCCAGTGTCTACAGCACTATGGACAAAACCACTTTGAGGATGATTGTGTGCCTTTCAGACCTTCAGAAGACATCCAGAAATGAGAGAAAACAGATTCTTTTAGAAACTCACGTTAATTAGGGAAAAAAAACCCACAGGCCAATTTCATGGCTTGGTCATGGTCAAAATGACAGATTTTATGGATTAACGCATATTAAAAGAAAAACCATATTAAAATTACAATTATGTGGATTGCTTAAACAAATGACTGTCAAAGATTATACATATCTTCTGAAGGATACAAATGAATACAAATTAACAGCTCATCAACTCTGTATCATTAATTCTTTTACAACATTGCAATTGCAAGTAGAGTGAAATTTCTCCTTGCTCAGCTGCACTGAACCCCACCCGTCCATGAATATAAAAATGGAACCAGATCCTCAGCTGGTATAAAAGGGTATAGATCCAGTTACTTCAATGCTAATTTACACCATCTGAAGATATTACCTGGAATGTTTACATTTTGAATTGAAATTTCATTAATCTCACACACTTGTTACAGACAGAATGAAATAAATGCTAACATGAGTATTTCCTTTGTACTTAACTATTCAGCTGTTTGTTGTCTGGGATGAAAGCACTTGATCACATTAAGAGACATACCTCTTAGCAGCATTCGAATTGGAGAATAATTGTACTTGCTTTGAAATACAAGAAAGGTCATTGCTAAGGTAGCTTGCTTCATCAACATAATTTCACATCTATTCAGGGCATTTTGCGTAATTAACATTTTCATGCTTAACAAATCTTTGGATGAGTTCATAGTAAGTGAAATGATTTTATGTAAAAATTCAGGCTTTACATGACTTTCTTAGTAACAATTCATAAAATAACAATGTAACATTTTTCCATTTGTAGAGGAGCTTTTGTCCTGGAGGATCTCAAAGTGATTTACTTTCTTGGTAATGGCCCATGGGTCACAGTGAAGAAGATAGAAGATAGGTGTGCATGTAAAGACAGTGTGGAGCTGTGAAAGGGGAAAGGTTGTTATACTGCATTATCCCTCCCCACCAGATGGCTGCTTGTAACCAATCCACAAAGATCTGTGTATCTAGAAAATGGGAATCTAAACAGTAGTTAAGAGTAGCCAGGGAAACAGTCACACTAAGCAGCACATTGCCCTACTGAAACTGCTTATGTTCCCTAGTAATATTTAGGGAAAATTAATGCTGCTTAAAGCAACTCTAACTCCCACGTGTGCGCCTGGACCCCTCTTGAGGCAAAGAACACAACCATTAGTTAGTCAGTAATTGTACTTCCATGCTGCCAGAGGGGAGCATAGAGGGAGAGTCCTTTGTGTATTTGGCCAGGAACTATGAGGCTAGACTCTTGCTATCTCTTGGTCCTTATTCCTATACACTTGGACCACCATCTTTCTCAGTCCTGCAGGCAAAGCTCGAAAGAAAGAATGCCACTAAACAGGGCTGTTTGACAGTTGCATAGTTGTAACCAAGGACTGAAAGTCTGAAGTTGCTTATTCTGAAACTCTGGACAGACGTCAAAACAACCAATATCTTTTGTTAAAGACCCTAAAAGCTTGTCATAGCCTTATGTTTGAAGCTGTTTTAAACTCTATCCTAAACTCTGGCTGTGTTCTGAAGACATTTCCATCATACTATTCCTTGTCTAAGGAAATTAATATCATTGATGCTCTCTCTGTGCATACTTTACTCGAAAAGATAATGGCAGAGCATTTTTTCTGGGTAAGGCAAATGCCTCTGTGATGTATTACATCCTACTTCTAGTGCATGAGTGGCCATCTTCCCAAGCAAAGTTTTCATGGTTGTCCTTCTGTAAAATGGAGGTCACAATAGAGCTGTTAGAGACATCTCTTCTGGCTATTAACTGGTGTTCTTTTAGACAGCACAAAGCAAAGCTTACTGTCCCCTTTAGAAATGTCTGCTCTGTTCAAGAGGAGTTATTTTTGTTCAGTACATTGGGACTTTCTGCTCAGGCGATGAGTATGCATGTGTCTTCTCCTTTCTTATGTCTGATCCTGAACTTTTCATGGCCCTTTAGTGACCTTTATTCTGTGGTGCACTTTCCCCCCATTCATATGAAGCTGTCTTTATGCTCTTTCCAGGTCAGCTGAGAACGTGAGACAGAATGAGCATGTATATGAGTATGTGTGCATATGCATACACACACCTGTATGTAAAAATGCATCTGTTCTGTAAAGAGCTCTTAGAATCATAGAATATCAGGGTTGGAAGGGACCTCAGGAGGTCATCTAGTCCAACCCCCAATATGGAATGCTTCACGAATTTGCGTGTCATCCTTGCGCAGGGGCCATGCTAATCTTCTCTGTATCGTTCCAATTTTAGTATATGTGCCCAGCAGGAACCAGGGAGCAGAGAGTTAAAATAACCAGTAACAACTGGGGAATTTCAAAAGATGGAAATTTTCATTCCAAGTACCTGCCTAAACTTTATCTGATCTAGTCTAACTTCAGCTTAATCCTTCTTTTATTTATAGCAGTTTTATACCAGTACAATATCAGAGACTTCCTTTGAGTTTCTTCTGATTTATGCTGATCATAATCAGGCCCACAGAGTGGAAAACTGGGCTGGAAATCTTGCAAGAATGGTTGTTTTCTTTAATTTATGTCCTTTCTCAGCTCAGGGCAGAAAGGCTGCAAGAAGCAGGTATTTCAGCACTTCCATTTCAGATCCTGCATGGAATCCAAAAACTCAGAGCTATGTGAAAATGGAAAACAATTTTTAAGCAGTAAAGTGAAAATTTTGAAAATTTTGAGATTGAAAAAATAAATTGGTGGGTGAATTGGTGGGTTGCTTTATTTCAACCAAATTTGCCCATCCCAATCTTTGCACTTCCCTGCTCCTAATTCAGATTTCTCACATTGCATTTTTTTTTACCTCATGCTCAAGCCCTACAGGAGGCTCCAATTTCAGTTTATTTTTCACTTTTAAGTAGACAGCAACCAACCTATATATGTGTGTTTGCATCCACGACCTAACTATTTTCATACCACAAAAGGTGCAGTATATTATTTCATGGAGCTTAAAACACTGTTATTCCATTGTTTTTCCTCGTCTTTTGGCTCTGCTCGAGAATTCCCAATTTGATTCACTTTCTCTTGATCAGATCAAGAATTGCTAAAGCAATTATCAGTTAGTCTCTGGATCATTTTATTACTCCTTCTGGCTGTGCCTTAGTGAGGAGGAAATGAAAAAGCATGAAGAGAAAGTTAAACATCCTGCACTACTGCAGAGATGAATAACATTGATATGGTCCCAATGTGGCAGTTCTGGCACCGGTCAACAACCCGGAGAAACCAAACAAAGAGCAACATGGGACAAACAAGAAAAAAATGGGGGTGATGAGGAAAGTTCCCATAAATTCAAATTTCCTTGAAATAAACTCCCTGTAGTGAACACCTGGCAGACCATTAACTTTTGTTACTTTCTTTCATTAAAAATCCTGAGGAGAGAGAAGTTTATACATTTAAGGGACTGACTCAAAGCTCTTGTATTTCTTTAAAAATCGGATTCAGAATTAGAGTCTTCAGCACACTGAGTAAGCTGCAGCAGGATAACTTGGTGGTTCAATATACTTTTGTTCATCATTGCTCGGCAGTGCAATCAAATACAGGAAAAGCAGCCTGTTGTCATTTCTCTAGTTCTCAGTACTCCTGCTTCTGTTTGATGTAAATCATTTGAAAGACTGTCTTTATCTGCTAGCAGAAAAGTTGCTGAGAGCTTCTTCCTACTCTGTAGCGTCCTATTTGGTTGTATTTTGCTTGACTGTATTATTTTCAAAAGCAACTCAAACATCTTTACATGGAGTTATTTCAGTGATTTGTCAAAAACATATGTACTCTTGAATTCACCATTTGCTTTATGTCCAGAGCTGCTGTAAGCTTCAGTATAAATCATTTCACTGTAATGTCTTCCTCTCCCCACTCCTTTGTGAGATGTAATGTACATTTTCTGAAGTAAACATTTCAAATTCTGTTGTCAAAGCTCCATTCTCACATATTAGTCCAGGAGACACATGGTAGTTCCTTGTTAAGATGATTATCTGGGAAATATAGAATTTGCTCCTGGGTGAAACCAATGGCAGGGGAATTTTACAGAATGTAGTTGCACAAGTCTTCGTAGCCCATCCTGGAGGAAAATCAGCCCTCTCTTCTGTGCGAAGAGCTTCCTGGCAGCAGAACCAATGGAGGTCAGCCACCTAAGGGGCTTTATGTTGGTAGTGGGGGGCATATAGGCTGTACTCCCCACTCAGCATGGGGTCCCTCTCTGTGCAAGCAACCTGCATGGCAGATTGCAAGTAGCAGATAGGACAGATTAGGTCTGGAAGAACCACTGTTATATGAATTTTCTCTTCTTGTCCTCAAGGAGGACGGGTCTCATAATGACCTGCAGAGGTTACTATCACATAGACTGCTGTCATCTCCTCTGTGGGGTGGCTCTAATGCAGCTCTGTGACCTAGGGAGTAGGGGATTATTTCTTCTCTTTCCTTGTGCTTCTACCTGTTGCCCAGCCCAGCTACTCAGGCTAAGTTCTAGACTCTGGATTTGACCCTTTTACCCTCTTCTCATCTTGTGTGTATTGAACTAATTACTTATTTTAACAAATGGGACAGTCCTCCTGTCCCCTAATTCCCTTCAGTATGACCTTTGTATGGCCTATAGGACTCTCAAAAGACTTTCACTTGACTAGAATAATTGGAGAAAACCCAAACCTGCCAAATTTCTTTGCTGATATTCATAACCCCTTTTAATTGCTTATTGATGAACATCAACTTGGGGATTATTCATCAGCATGACATTATCAAATCCAGTAGTTAAGACATGAGCCTGGGATACAGGAGATCTGAACCCCATTTCCTGCTTTGCCACAGACGTCATGTGTTACTCTGGGCAAGTCACTTAGTCTCTCTGCGCCTCAGTCCCCCCATCTGAAAAATGAACTCAGGTCACATTTTTCAAGCTTGTCTCTTCAAATATAGTTTAAAAAACCTTATATTCTGATGTAATCACCTGACTCCAGGAGCTGAGCCTTTAAGAAAACACAAAATATCAGGAGAATTGTAATAGAATTGTGAGAGCAACACAGATAATGTGGCAACACAGATATTTTGCCCTACTTCCATGTTTGCATGTATATTTGCCCCCACAAAATTTGTGCCTGCAACTCACTGTTGGTGAAAATCCGAGTAACTGTGACTCAATATAGCTATTGCAGTTGCAAATCTGCTGATATAAGTAGTGTAACTTGCACCTACAGTTAATTAAATGATATGGACACAAAATTCAGCTGCAAGCAGGGAGGATAGGCCTCATATTTCTTGTCTGGAAGAGTATGTGCAATTCTGGTCTCCCATGTTTAAGAACGATGAATTCAGACTGGAACAGGTGCAGAGGAGAGCTAATAGGATGATCCAAGGAATGGAAAACCTGACTTATGAGAGGAGACCTTAAAGAGCTTGGGTTGATTAGCCTAACCAAAAGAAGGCTGATGTGAGATATGATTGCTCTCTGTAAATATATCAGAGAGATAAATATCAGGGAGGAAGAGGAGTTATTTAAGTGCCAATGTTGACATAAGAACAAATGAACATAAATTGGCCATCAACAAGTTTAGGCTTGAAATTGGATAAAGGTTTCTAACCATTAGAGGAGTGAAGTTCTGGAACAGCCTTCCAAGGGGAGCAGTGGGGCAAAAAAACCATAAGTGGCTTCAAGACTGAGCTTGATAAGTTAATGGAGGGAATGGTCTGATGAGAACTGTCTACAAAGGCATGTAGCCAATTTGCGAGCGCTGGGAGCAAATATTCCCAACGGCTGGTGATGGGACACTCTTTTCCAGGTGTCTGGCTGGTTGGTCTTACTGAAATGTTCAAAGTCCAACTGATCACCATATTTGGGATCGGGAAGGAATTTTCTCTTGGATCAGATTGGCAGAGAACCTTTTTTTTTGTGCCTTCCTTTGCAGCATGCGGCACACGTCACTTACAGGTTTAACCTAGCGTAAATGATGGATTCTCTGTAACTTGAAGTCTTTAAATCATGATTTAAGGACTTCAGTAATTCAGCAAGAGGTTATGGGTCTATTACAGGAGTGGGTGGATGGGGCTCTGTGGCCTGCAATGTGCAGATCAGACTAGATGATCATGATGGTCTCTTCTGGCTTTACAGAATATGAGTCTAAGAGATTTATGAAAATCCTAGTTTGAAGTGACTGGCCCAAGAAAACATAGCAAATCTGTAGCAAAGCTGGGGAAAAGACACACATCTCATAACTCCCAGTTTTGTACTTTAACCACAAACTCATCCTTTGTCATGTCATACAGTGAAAGATTAAAGGAGAATGAGAGAGAAAGAAAGGTGTGAACTAAAGACAGTAACAAGCTCCAAGTATATGAAGAAAAGTCAAAATAGGTTCAGAAGCCACAAATAATTTCTATCCAAAAAATATGCAAACAGTCTTCGGATACAATCAGTTTCTTTCATTCTCTGTCACTGATCCTTTTTACTCCATAAGATTCTTGATAGTCTCTCTTCTCTACTGCGCACTTTCATCACCCCTCTATTTTAATCTCCTTTCAAGCTGTTTATATTATCACTCTTTTATTTTAAAACTTGCTTCTTAACCTTTTGATCTACTAATTGGTGTTTTACCTTCTGATCCCTTTTGTGCTTTCTTTTCTGTGCCACCTGACTCTATTTTCTCCTAACACACATCTTTTTTACTCTCTCATTCTCACCCCTCCTTTCATCTTTCAATTTATATTGTCTCCCTGGTTCCTCTTTTCTTCGGCTGACCTTGGATTTTTTTTTTGGCACAGCCTGAAAATGCCCTCATGACCAGAAATGTCTCCTCTAATCTTATTTGCCATTTCTAGTGTGTATTTTATTAACCTCTTTTTTCTTTTTTCTTTTGTAGCTGACGCACTTACACAGTGCCAGCTTTATTTCAGGATTTTAACTCAGTCAACTCCAAGTGGCATGTGTTACTCAGGAAAGAAAAATCAAACAGAATTAGAATTATAGGAAATCAAGTGCACTTTCTGGATGAGAAACTTCAGTAATTGAATTGTTACATGGCCACTAGGTGAAAGGAAAGGAATACAAAATAGCTAAAATAAAACTAAGTGGAGATACAGAGTTTGTTAAATTGGATTTGAATACTTAGCTAGTGACTGAGATCTGGAACCTGTGGGAAGGTGTCCCATGGCAGTGTCTGAGGCAAGTAATATCTTGTTTTAATGCTAACTCTTAACACATGAGAATTGCCAGCTGGGATAATATGTTAAGTAGCATCCCTGGATGACCATCTGCAGCAGAAGATAAATACATTGCACATGTATTGTGTTTTAAGTTTGAATACTCTTTCAACACTACTTTAAAAAATGAAAAGAAGAGAACATGGAGGGCCATTGTCTTATAGGGCCATATGCTCCTCTCCTGCAGAAAACAGCAGGAGGGAGCAGAGATGCTCCAAAGACACACAAGAAAGAGTTAGAAGATGTTCAGTATGATAGTCACATAAACCTTCCACAAAGATGTTTGACAGGGAATGTGGAGTTGCACAGCAGAGACCATAGCTACAATACTTGAAGATACATAGATCACAGCACAAATGTGTGGGGCTGCTGCAGGACCATTGCACAGTTTTTGCCTTCTTTTTTTTTAAAGGGAGAGTTATCCAAAGCCCTCCACGGGACATTGTTGCTCATATCAACACACATAGATGGCTTCTGTATGACTCAAGAGATGCGGAAAGTTGAAACAGACCATGATGTGGACAGTTTATTACTGTTCATACAGCAATATCCCATGCAATCAGCTTTCTGATGAAGCATCATGCACATCTATAGGGCTTTGCAAATAACTAGAGATGGCTGAAAAATGGGGGAGGAAGCTAAAAAAAAGGTTTTTTTCTCCTTTTTTTTCAACTGAATTTGAAAAAATGACATTTGTTGCTGAAAAATCACAATTTGGAAAATGTTAACCAGTTTTATAAATAATAATAATTCCCGGGTTTAGCATATAATGTACCTGCATTTACCCCTAATTCCTATCACATGATTTCCACCCTCGTTGTGAATCTCTTTGTGAATCCTGTGGTTGGTTTGTTCTTTTACATTACTTTGCTTTTGTGTAAGTTCAGAGGGGAGCATATATCTCAGGCTGTTTTCAATTGCACAGTAAATCTGCAGCCTTTGTACAGCATGGCCCCCGTTCTGTGATCTGCTGCCACCAGGACAGATCCTTTCACCCACATAAGGACACAAAGGTCATTTTACATGGCACCAACTGTGAGATCTGTTCCATACAACAGAGGGGAACATATGGCCCATAGTTTTTTTCTGGACTGCAAGCCTGTTAGTCACAGGTGACAATATTTCTTTAGTTGAATCATATTTTTTTCCATTAGATCCACCAATAGTTGTATTTTACAAATACAACTATTGAAAAGAACCCATTCCCCTTCCCTGCCCAAATAAAAAGGTCACTTGAAATTCATCTCTAAAGATGTCATTGAATCAAATAACAATGGGGAAAAATAGAAACTCCAAGGGAATTATGTCCTTAAATGACGGGGAAATATTCAGAGTGTTAGAGCAGCAGTACACTCCACACATCATATCAGTTCCAGCTACAGAGGTAATCTTTATAGAATCCCAATGAGACCAACAAATAATTTATAAAACAGAAGCTTTCAAGATGAAAGATCCTTTCTTCATTTATTTAAAATCATTAAACACTTCACGGCACTTGGAGAACATTCACTCTCCATCATAGCCATGAATACCTACCCTTAGAATCTCCAAAATGGTTAGGGCACTTGCTTGGACAGAGTCCTGCTTAAAGGCCTGCATTTTGTTAGTTGCCCCAGGTACTTTAAACAGACTCCAAGGGTAACACAGCAAAGGTGCCTTTGATTTTCTGATTTTTCAGAGTTAGGGGCATATTTGCAAAACAGGTACCCACATGCTGCTTTCAGTGTATAATTGGAGGATCAAGAACAGCCTAGAAACATGACGGTGGACCAATATACGGGAGATCTGGGTTCAGTTTTTGGCTTGGGCATACATTTTCTATGTGCCCTGAGGCAAGTCACATTATCTATATCTGTGTTTCAGGTGTATTGAGGATAATAATGTTGGGATTAGGGCCTTGTAAATACCTAGATAGGTGGATTCTTCTGGGGTTTTAGGTATTTTTGGGTTCAAAATATGGTTGCATGAGCAAAATGAATAATTTCACAGAGAGAGGGTATTGCTTACATGCACAACTATCTGTTTGCCCTCTCATGCTCATTTGTGTGTGTGTGTGTGTGTGTGTGTGTGTGTGTGTGTGTGTGTAACACAGGCACCTGTTTTTCAAAATGTGTGTCCTAAATGTCCCAAGTTGAAATAGGAGAGAGGGGTGGCTTTTTCTTTTTTATTATCCTACACAGCAAATGAGACATTTCTCAATATCTTATTTTCCTACTAATAGCAGAATATTAAGGCGTTTCTAACATTCTTTAATGGTACAGTAGGTTGCTGAGACTAGCATGCTAGGATGGTTCCATCTGTTCAATATAATGAGCAGAGTTAAATGAAGAAAAATGGAGGGAGATGTTATTCACTAAGAAATGCAACTTGGGGAACCAGAAGTCTCAGCATTAGTTTTAGGGGTATGGAACAGCTTCCATATGAGGAAAGACTGGGACTTTTCAGCTTGGAAAAGAGACGACTAAGGGGGAATATGACAGAAGTCTGTAAAATCATGACTGGTGCGGAGAAAGTAAATAAGGAACTGTTATTTACTCCTTCTCATACCACAAGCACTAGGAATCACCAATTAAAATTAATAGGCAGCAGGTTTAAAACAAACAAAAGGAAGTATTTCAATCAACCTTTGCCAGAGGATATTGTGAAGGTCAAGATTATAGCAGGGTTCAAAAAAAGAACTCGATAAGTTCATCAATGGCTAGCAGCCAGGACTGGCAGGGATCATGTCCCTAGCCTTCGTTTGCCAGAAGCTGGGAATGGGTGACAGGGAATGGATCACTTCATGATTACCTGTTCTGTTCAGATCCTTGGGGGCAGCTGGCATTGACCAATGTCAGAAGAAAGGATATTGGGCTAGATGGACCATTGTTTCTGGCCCAGTATGACTGTTCTTCTGATATACTTGAGGTCCTTTGCAGATTTTGTGAACATGAAATTTTGGAATGTTGAAAAGAGCAGTAGTTCTCAGTTTGAGCCATGAGACAGGATAGATGATTTAACAAGAAATCTGCTTCACATCACACATTTACTACATTCTTGCACTGTCTCTTGACTTAAATTTCTTGGTGTTTGGTACTTGGTCTGAGCCAAATGAGCAAATGCTAGTCATGCCACAAGTGTATAAATTAATTGGTTAAGATCAAAACTTATTGGCATAGTGAAGACAGAATCCTAGATCATTCTGAACTAATTTAGAATAAATGCCATCACAGCATGATCCTATTCCTGACAGGCCTACCAGCTCATTGTGACTGATGAAAGGAGGAAAGTTCAGTGAGAAAGTAGAAAGCAACCTCTCTTTTCCCAATTCCTTCTGCCCAAAATAAACAGGAAAACAAAACAAAAAAGAGTATAGACAAAACAAAAAGTATAGTGTGTTGAAAATCTATTCAAGTAGAGGGAGAATTTGCTTTAGGCTCAGAGCTACTGGGATATAGATTAATGCTTAATAGGACCCAGACAATAGATATTCGGAGAATTGCTGTGAGACAACACAATGAAAACTTTTGTCAGAATTGGGCTATTTTGCAAAGATTAATGTATGTTGAGAAAAAGAGCTGGCATAAAAAATCAGATGACTCCCTGAATTAAGCAATTATGTAGAAACCTTACAAAGAGCAAGTCTGGTCCTTTACTCAAGCAGCATTTGGAAACTTCTACTGTTTTTTCTGGAAAGGCGAACATCATCAAAGCAGTAACTAATGTCCAACTTAATGCCATTGCAAACGAAATTGAGGAGGCATTGTTTGCTGCTATTTTACATGATGAAACCTCATATATTGCCAATAAATCTCAGCTTTCTACTGTACTGCGTTACATGACCAAGAAAGGTGATGTTGCAGAATGCTTGTTGGTTTTACTGATGTTAGTAACAGCTGAACTGCAGCTGGCCTTTGCCAGCATGGTGAAATGCTGTCAGCACTGCATACCATGGCATATTTTTGTAGGACCTCTTTTTTTTTTTTTTGTTTAGCATGGTTAGGGAACTGCATTTGACAATCTGACATGCTCATGAAGAATAAACTGACAATATTAACTTAAGCCCTAGGCAGACAGACATGATGTAAGCTTCTAATACAGATCTACAAAGGTGAAAAGCTAATGAATTAAAAAGGACTACAGTGTCTCTCCTCCTATTATGACTCCTTTTAACGGCAAGAGTTATGTTGATCTCTGCTTTAAGTCAAGTGGTGCATAAGGAAAATGACTTGGTAAAGTAGGCGACAACTGTTAAAATGATTCTATATATAAAAAAATCCTCTACTATATATTATTGTGAAGTGCCTTGGGACATTGTATTGCATGAAAAGTGCTGTGCTAATTGAAATTGCTATCTTTTCTCTTAATAATGGATTTTAAGAGTCTCTCTTTTCCCAAGTGATAGAAGAGGAGGAAGAAAAGGAGGAAAAGAAGGCATAGCCTCCCACCTATTGCAGTTAAAAAATAGCTACAAAGCAGCATTCCCTGGGAAATAAGATGAGAAGACTAAACTCTAAAGAAATTGTAGGCCCGAAAACATACACATAATCTACATTTTTTAGGTACTTCTGATTGGCAGGGGTCAAAAGAGTGAATAGTTTCTGAGTATTGGTCTTGTGGAGTTATAGACTGTATGGTAAATGGCACTGAAAGCCTGAACAAGAAAGTATGACATGCCAACCACTGGAGAGGAAATGTAAGTACTCAAAAAGGTATCCATGAGTATCATAAACTACAATAGGTTGCTACCAAAAAGCCACCAAAATGGAAAATTACTTGCCTTGTTTATCCTTCCGAAGCAGGCTGGTGAGCCTTACAGAATTCATAAACCACATCTAACACTATAAACATACCGATGGGTTCAAAGCTAGACAATGGTAGACATGAAGAAGCTAATATATAGTATGTCCAAGAAGGCCAGATATTTTATTTTTTTAAAATCTCATATATTATGAAACATAGAAGACAAGGGATGATAATATTGGGGATATTTAAAGTACATCAACAGCTAGTTCATCTTTTTTCTCTTAAGCTATTTTCTTCCTCTTTTGCCCCTTCCCATCTTATTTTTTTTTGTTGAGCTGAACAAATAACGGAAATTTCCTAAAACGTACTTGAAATATTGTCATGGTCAGAGCTGAGTGCACAATTAATCTCGACATGAAGGCATTCCTAGGATAATGAAGCTGAAGAAGCAGCATTTGTCTGTAAGACAATGACAAACACCTAGAATGAGTAAAGGGCAGAGGATTGTCAATGTGATTTTTAATTATGTAGTAGTGTTTATATGCTATTGTGATGGGTATCTGTAATAGGGTGTATAGACCCCATAAGGGCCTAGCAATCAAGGAGTTAATACAGGAACTGATAGCCAACACTGACTGGCAGCCTTATAGCACATGGAAAAATAAAAGAACTGAGAAGTAGAAGGGTAGGGCAGCTGCCAAACAAGAAGCAGGCCAGAGACAGAAGGTCCTGCTAGCAAGCTGGTAATAAGCTGCCCCAGAATGACAACAACCCAAAGAAGGGATGACCGGAGCCACAGCCTGCAGAACCAAAGGAGTTAGGAAGGACCTCAGGGTACAGTAGAATTTTTGAGGACTGATTCTGCCTATCTGGGTGAAGTTCCCTGAGCTGGAACTAGTGGAGTGGGTGGGTCTGGGTTCCCCTTCCTAATCCTTAACAAAGACTTAAGAGCCAAAGGGGGTTCCAGCCCTCTTGAGGACAAGCACCGCATCAACCCTGTCAAACATATGGGGGAGCTGTACACCTTATAGGGATAGAAATTAACATCCTTGCCTCCAGAATAGGACTATAGAGATTCAGACAAGAAGGACAGACAGACTGCTCTGCTGGTCTGAGCAGACTCTGTGCAATGCCTTGCCTGACCTAAGCCCACAAGTACCTTAGCACAAGCACAAGACCACAGTACCTTAGAACTGTAGCGAGATTAGACAGACAGAAATATTAGATAGGAGGTGAAGTGCTCATTTCACACATAGTGGTATAGACTTTTCCTATGGTTATCAACACATCTGTCTGGATGAATAGATCTAGTCTCACCAAGGTTAGTAGCATGGGCACTGCATTCTGTTCTGATTTAATTTTCTTGCAGTGGAGAGTATTATGGACTGGGATGTAGGTGGTCCTACCTCATAGTCAGAGCAGGAGTCAGGTCTAGTGGGCAGAGCAAGCATCCAGGTTGGGGAACAAAGCTAAGGATCAGCAACAGCATCCTCTGCCAATTACCAGAGCCAGGGTCAAGCCAGGGTCAGAGCCAGAAATTGAAGCTGAGGTCATTTGCTTTGGTTAAGATTGGGTGGATGCTATGGTCTTGGAAAACAAGTATCTTTTGGTCTTCTTCAGGGCCATGACAAGATTGTTTGAGGTCCTTATGCTGCAGATGGTTAGATTCTGTGTGGTCTTGCACCACTGGAATTCCGAATTTCTCCTCTTGCATTTCAGTTGCCTACTTCATCAGAGAATCTTGCGTACCATTTAGGGAGTCATATATCTGTAGTTGTGTGGGATGATGTTTTTAATAATAAAATAATAATAATAATGGATGGTTATAGTGTTTTATCAGACACAGCACACTGGTCTTTAGAAGAACACTCTTCATTACAGAGTTTTCAAAGGGGGCAAATCCATGCAGCTGTTTCATGTCTCCAGTTGGATAGGGAGGGAATAATGCAATCATCAGCTCACTTCTCCAGGCTAAGGATCAGGTCCTATGTGTGACCGGCTGTCTGGATGTATTTAGAAACTGCCTATGTGAATTCTGTGGTTCTCATGATGTATATGGCATCCAAGATAAGTATGTTAGAGGAGTCAACAAAGAAGATGCTGATGTCATTAATCACAATCAGGCTTTAAGAGATCAATCACAGTAGCACCATCCTGATAGGAAGCCATTGGAATTATGTGGTGGTATGCAGACATACAGGATTCATGCTTTAGATTTGCTGTGGGACTGGCACCAGTTAGGAGAATATGTAGGATTTCGTTTTTAAGGAACATGTTTTTATCTGAGACCAGATATAATTACTACACTCCCCTGATTGCTTTGCCTATGGGTATGGCAAGTCCAGTAGGCCAGTGGGACCAGAACATGGCTGATGGAGATGTCTGGCCATGTCTTTGCGATAAATAAGAGGTCTGGTGCTTTGTCTGAGATCAGGTCATGTATGGTGCTGATTTTATTTACCACTAACCCATTAATGAGAATGAACTCAACTTTCATGTTGACTCCTGTATTTGTGGTTGTGAACATCTGCCTGTTGCGGAGATGTAGATTAGCTGCCTGGTTCTGGTTTCTTAATCATGCCTGGTGCTTACCTCCTGTATACTCTTACAGTTGGAAAGATTAGGACTGAGAATATTATTATTAGTCCTAATATTTCTGTAAATTGACGTCTTATGACAGTTACATTTAAGTGTTTTGGATATTCTGCTGACATGATGGTTGGTGAAAAGGCACATATGTTGCTATGTTGAATCCCTGTTAAGCAACATTTTTTAAACGTCTGAGGATAAGGGCAAAGAAGATGGGTATCCAGGGGTAGGATCCAAGGGGAATGGGATTTGCTGGCCATGAATGAAGAATAATGCTAGAATCATTTGAGGAGAGAGCCTGAAGCAGCTGGCTTACAGAGCCAAATTCAGCCATGAGCTAAATGGCAGTGTAAATTGTATGTTGTGTATACATGTGGCCAGTCTCTGAGCTGGGATGCGAACTCAGAAGATTTTGGCTCACAATCCTGTGCCTTGATCATCTGTACTTTTGTTTTTCTTCTGAGTGGGATCATTAACTGACACTAATGGCACTTTCCTCTATTTGTTTAAACACTTAACTTTGCTATCATGAATGCTTTTTGTACACAGAGTGCATTAATCTTAGTGCATGTGTGCACATATGGTACTGCACGTATAAAACTAACACAAGGCATGGCAATGACATGTAAAATATTAGATGATCTAGTTGCTAACAATAGATTTCCATAATACCATCTATAAAACCTAACCTATTAATACTGCATTATCATTAGGCAGAGTTTACTATTACATTTCAGTGGATTATTTCTTTAAAAGATTTAATAAATAATTATGAATGTAAATAATATTTGCTACTGGAATGACATAGTTAAAGCTTAAACAGCCAGCAGCTTTTAACAGTTTTTGTGGTACCACTCTGGGATAAAGCTATAAATTTACATTGATTGATGTTGTGAGCTCATTCTGGTTTATTCATGTATTTCTATTGGAAAAGAAACCACAGTAGTTTTGTCTCAAATTTAAAGCTC
The DNA here is from genome assembly GCF_007399415.2 of Gopherus evgoodei. Lineage (NCBI taxonomy): Eukaryota > Metazoa > Chordata > Testudines > Testudinidae > Gopherus > Gopherus evgoodei. The sequence continues at coordinate 70,719,747 of NC_044327.1, read as the reverse complement.
CCAAGTGATATACTACACAATGAAGATCACCCAAAACAATTTAGAACAAACTTTGAAAAATGATTCTCGGGTTAAATTAATGTGGAGTGCATAGTCTCTGATGAGCTCACAGTTAAAAGTTAGTTCTAAGTCTTTTTTTTTCTTTGTGACCCTCAAGAAGTGCTACATCTTGTTTGAAAAATCTAAATCAGGACTGGGCCAGTATCTCTCTTTTTTTTTATATTAAAGCAGGAGTGATAAAGTTACTTTAGAGAACTTCAGGTATAAAACTCCATAAGCTATCACTCATTTGAACTACTGTCATTGCTAAACCCAAATCTATGCTGAATGAAAGTCCTAGAAAGAGGTCCTGACTGCAGGGCAGATATATTTTTACCTCATCTTGACCTTTTCCAGCTAATGAAAACATGTAACTATTGATTCAAAGGTGTCCCTTTTTGATCATGGTGACAGCAATGGTGAGGCTGCTGATTTTCAGACAGTATCCAACTAAGTTCCTTCATGTAAGCTGAACCAATGATGTAGGGACTTTTAGGAAAGAGGGAGAGAGCTGAGTGACTCTCGAAGCCATATTTTACATAGAAAACAGGAACTGCTTCAGAGAAGTACTAATTTAGAGAGTACTTTTCAAATAATATAGTGGGTTAGTTCCTGCAGTGTTATATATTACTCATATGTTTAGTGTGGACTTGGGGGCTCACTTATGTTTGGGGACAAGTTAGTCATACTTGCATCTATACCCAGTGAAATTGTTGCTACTTATAGGCAAATGAAAAAAGTAGTACCTTATATCCAATGTCAGCCCTTTGAGTCCATTGGAACTTTATAGACTATATGATAAAACATGTCTTTTGTACTGTGTGCACTTCTGTATTTAAGTCAGGTGTGTTATAACTTTTGCACAATGAGTGATGTGCACATCTGAAGAATAGATCATTAACTTGTCATATTTACCTGGAGCATAGACCATGTTGTGAATGAACATAAACAAGACTTTTAAACCCATCTCTACCTGGAATTCAAATACCTTGACAACAAAGGACAGTTTTGTGGTTAAGGCCTGGATTGGGTCTGAGGATATCTGGGAACAATGTATTTGTCCAGCATCTTGCACAATTGGGTCCTAATTTTGGTTGGGACATCTACGAACAACTGTTATAAAAATAAGGTAGTCCAGTTAATAAAGAGCTATTCAAAGAGAAGAAATAATTTCAGATAAATTGGACTGTATATCAAACAAAGTACTTCATTTTATTGTAGCCCCCAAGAAAGATTTGGCTTAGCAGTTTAACTGAAGAATATAACATTTTCATTTTATTTGGTCCTGATTTGTACAGGTGTTAAAAGCCTTTTTGTTGGTGCAAGGAATAATAATTTGGTTCTCAGTCCACCTCCCTTTGAGATTAATGATATTAGGCCCCAGGAGAAATGGGATGAAACAACCTCCAAGGGAAATGGTGAGAACTTCATCAGTTGGATAGTTAAACATTTGCTGTGCATGACACTCAATTTTCCATGTTAGCCATGGGTTCTAATGCTAAGGGAGATGCCTACAAAATACTTGACTTCAGCTAGATGGTTGTTGTTTTGCGATCACTGCCTATCATGCTGACCAATACTATCTCAATGAGTGTTTTCTTGTACTCTCCCATCTGTGTGTACCTGTTGTCTCTTGTCTTATATTTAGATTGTAAGTTCTTTGGGGGCAGGGATCATCTTTTTGTTCTGTGTTTGTACAGCACCAACACAAATCACACCTGGGTCCTGGTCCGTGATGAGGACTCAAAGGGCCTAAAGTAATTCTAATGATAAAAAACAATAATAATAATATTTCTCCTTTCTTGTGCCTAAAAATTTACATGGGAAAAAAAATAGGCATCCAAGAACAAGTCTTGGCAATGGTTAGCATTCAGGAGGAAACCTCTTCTTCCCTTACACTGCAAATGTCCTCACACTTTTTAATATATAAAAAGTCAGAATGTATAATATAAAATATTCTATGTCCTCAAATCATAAATATGAGAGATGAAAATGACCTATTAGATTATGAACTCTATTCTATTGCAACCTTTATAGGCCTTGGTCTTTTAAAGAAATCTTTCAATTTTGTGTGAATATCTATGGTCACTAGGTGGATACAGCAGCTGCTCTCCCTTCGTGCCCCATATGTAAGAGTTCCTAGCTACTGGATTTCTGTGAATGCAGATGAAAGTGGCCATTAATCTTATTTGGAGCCTTCTCCAGGAAAAAACAGAAGGTGTGGAGGACTGCCTATATGGTTGCATTGCCTGCACTCTCTCTCTGCAGGGCAAGGCTAACACACGGATTTCCTAGTGTGGACATTCTCAACTGGGCCTTGTGCAAAGGAGTGAAATTTCTCTTCTGATGCTTGTTGCACACCCTGTAAACTAATGTCAACTAGAATATTTTACAGTTTTTGCAAAAGAATATAACCTAGCTTATGAACTTTGGAAAATTTTAGAGACTACTGTTCTAAAGCAGCTTAGTATTTTAATGAATTGAAATGCCTTGAACACCTGGGGAAAAATTGCTGATCTTTTTATAATCTGTTCAGAATTATTAAATAACAGGCATAGTTTCAAAAGCCTGTTCAAGTCAATTATTCTTAAATGTGGTAGGATGAACAAACAGCTGTCTGAATTGTGCTATTCATGTATTCAGGGGAGTAAAAAAGGTGCTAATTCTACCTTTCTGAACATAATTGCAATCCTTCTTTCAAATAACATTTTAAAACACATATGGCTTTAAACCTTCAAGTTTCTTAAGGCAAATTGAAGCCAAGATATGTGCAAAATGCTTTCAGAATAAATTATTAAAAAGATTCATTCTTTCATCTTGTCTTAAAGTGAAGCAACACTTCCTTTTCTATAAGGTTTTCCTGCAAATGCTTTCTCTCTCTCTCTCTCTCATACACACACACACATTCCAGTGCTGTAGTGGCCTGTGCTCTAGCCCCCTGTGTAACCTTTACAGTTGTGACAACGATTAAAGTTTACCAAATGCCTTTGGTGACTTGACCTGTCAGTAAATGACATGAGTGACTGATGTGTTTCTAGGACTCTCCTTCTGGGGGAAAAAAATGCTGCCCCAAATCCCTTTCCAAACATAAGGTTTTCTAAGTTGTTGAAGGCTTGTTTGGAAAACAAATCAAAGAGAGGAAGTAAAAAGTATAAAAACGTATACTGGGTACTTCTTTCAGAGGAAAAGCTTTGTATGAGTTTATATGCAGACTGTTATGTGAGAAATCCCAAAGCTATGTGTCAATATGGCTGCATTAGGCAATTAAATACAGTTATTTCATTATGCAGTTTGATAGTCTGTAAAATATATAAGGATAAATACCACCTAATAATACACTACCAAGTATTTAAACTTACAATTGTGACAGACTGTTCTTCAGAGCTGAAAACTGTAGGGAAACATTTTTGAATTGGAGATTTCCCACTTCCTAATCCTGTATTCAAGTACTCCTGAAGTTGGTTGAAGTATGAATCCGAACTTAGAAAATGAAGACAGCCCAGTTGCAATCTGACTTCTTTTTGCCCAGTGGGCTTGAATTTCATTGCTACAATTAAGCAGCTGAAACTTGTGTGCAAAAGCATAATTTTCTGCACAGCACATAAAAGCTAGCCTGTGTGTTACTCCCTCTGGGTGCCCACTATGTGGTACCCAGATATGATTTTAGCTCATATTCGTTCCCCTCCTCATTCTGCGCTGCACACCTCCAGAAATATTTCTTCCTGTAAGATAACTGTATCTGTATCAAGCACAGCCGGAGTCCTTCATAGATGCTCCACAGGGAAAGCAGGTAAAACTGTGAAACTAATTTTTAAAACCCTATGACTGTTTTAAGAACACTTTTAGTAGAAGCATCTAAGTCATGAGTCTGTTCATACTGTGCTTAAAATGGAAATTCATAGTTTAGAGGAAGAGCGTGGACACTTTTCTCTGATGCTGAGAGAAACACCTCTGTATGAAAAATCTGGAAAACACAGCACAGCACATCTCCAGTCTGTTGGGTTAATTGTTCTTTCAGATCACATGTTAAAAATAATAGCCATACACATCCTAACTCCTAACATGTATTCATTCATATGTGCACACAAACACACTGTGTCTCAATAGGCAATAATTACCAATGAACATCACTCCATAGTAACTGAGATGCTGCAGCGCTAAATATAGATACATACTAAACTACTGTAATAATTCAGATATCACAATGGTGTAGCTGATGGTAAATGTTGATTTTTGCAACCACTGTGTGGTGTGTTTGCAGGGGTGGAATAGTTGTGGAGGAGAGACCCGTGTGATAAAATGCAAACTCATATAATAAATTGCTTTGCTCATGCACATTTGACTACCTCATCTGCACTGTGCCCACTAGTCTGTCTCCTGAAAAACTACTACAAAATTTCCAAATTGCAGAGTAGCTCAAGTAGCTGTCATTGAGTAGGGAAAGAAAGCCTAACCGAAAAATGTTGTTTTCCTTCCTCCCAAATATAGAATGCTGTCTCCCCTTCCAAAAGAAGAAATTACCCATTTCTGAAGACTAGGATGGGCAGTGTTCAATGACAGGTTTAAGATAGGATATTTTGTGAGTCATCATACTTAGAAACAGAAGCTTTATAACATTTTACAGAGGAAGTTCCCAGCTTTCTAAAGTGATATTGGACCCTAGAATCACAGCATTGTGACACATGGAAAAAAATACTTTTCATAGGCTATGGAGAGTTCTAGAAAGTTTTCGTTTATATTTTTCTGTTTCTGAGGTCCATACAACTGAGGTCCATACAACCATAGGAGTGGTCTGACTTCAACAATATTATTTCTGTCAGTAAATACTTATCAGCGTGAGCAATAGATGGATATTGCGCAATGTAGCCCATGGTGACTAAGGCAGCCTAGCTTTCTAGGTTCGGAAAGATATGGAAAACAGTACCATTACAATTCTCTAAAACATGTCTCAAGCTATTTTTCTGTAGCTGATTTGACATGTATAAAATGTATAATAGTATGATCAGGCATCAAAGTTTATTGGCAGTCCTTTACGATGACCTGCATGGCTCACTTGTGAGTAATGCACCCAACCCAAGCTTATTTCAATAAAACCTTCATGCCACACACCATAATTTATTTTCTTTGTCTATAACTATCTAAATATATGCAGGAAGAGTGTTTTATTTATTGACATAGACATGTATTTTACTCTCACTGACTCATGGAGTGAGTGAAGTACAGCTGTATATGAAATATAGCAGTTATTTGTGCAATAATTGAGCCAGATTCCCTGGTGTAGAGAAGCTGCACACAAATGCAGACTTGGTTTTGAGGGGAGAAAAGAAAACCTTAAGGTCCCTTATTCCTGGGCAATGGCCGGTGAGTGGGCCAGCCTTGGCATACATTATAGCTTCTCAGCTGCCTATGACTCCAAGAAGCCATTTCAGCAGTCAGAGGTCACAACTAGATTAGGGCAGCTCTCCAGCCATCCCCCCCTTTACCACAGCTTCATTCCCTATAGCAGGAGCCAGGACTAGAGCAAACAAGTTTCACCAATTGATCATTCTCCTGTACAGGGGAACCCTCTAGTAGCCTTTCTTCTAGTTGCTTTGTGTTGTCACAAAGCAACTGGAGCATGGACTAGAACCTGTCCTGTATATTACATGTTAATACAAATTACGTACACCCTTATTCCAATTCCACTTACTCTGATGTAAATTTTGGATAATTCCATTGTAGTAAATGGATTTGCACTATAAGAAATCCAGAGAAAGTGAAAGCAAAGCCAGGCCCTTACATAATAAACAGCAACTGTATTCCTTATAATTAGTATTCTGTACAAAGAAAGAATCCAAAACTGTAAATTCTGAGTAGAGTTATAATTTCATCTTAATCCTAGGTATCCTTTCTCATCAGTGCATTAGTACATATTGTGGAGAATGGCTTAAACTGGCATTTAAAATCTTCCACTAAATTCAGCAGGATTAAAATACATGAAGTTTTGGTCTGACATGGTACTATAATCTACCATAGTCAATGGAAACTGAATTTCAAAAATATGGTGTAAAACAGACCATGTTCTCATGTCAATTCAAGGGACTGATACTCAGAAGACCTGTGCTCTTTGTGTAACCCAGATCATGCTGCTTAGGCCAAAATATTCAAACTTAAATCAGTCGAAGCTGTGTGTGCAACACCTCTGAAATCAAGTGCTTAATCAGTAGGAACATAAGAATATTGAAATGTAAGAATTGCCATTATAGATCAGATGAATGATTCAATTAGTCTAGTTTCCTGTCTCCGAAAGTGACCAATACCAGATGCTTTTGAGGAAGGTTTAAATCTTCCATAATTGACAATAATGTAATAACATACCCCTGGAAGAAATTTTATTCTAATCGGGGCAGTATGCAGTTGGCTTATGTCTGAAGCGTGAAAGTTGATATCCCTTGCACATTTTTATCCCTACTAGTGTAACTCAGGATGATATTTTTTCTTATCATTATTTAAATGTCTAAATCTCTCTGTGCATTGGCTGATTTCTTGTGGATGGTGCAGTGCTGAATAGAGTTTTCTACAGGTGGAATCCCTGGTTACTGGAGGCTGTCCATATCACAGTGAGTAACACTTATCTTGCCCTTGTTCCCCAGCCCTCACACAAATCATAGATTAGAGCCTACCATAGAGAGGGTTGTTATGTCCCCTAACCCAGAAAGAGGAAGGATGGCCCAGTGGTTATTTCACTGGCCTGGGACATAAGAGAAACAGGTTCAATTTTTTGCTCCACCAAAGATTGCCTGTGTGATGCTGGGCAAATCACTTTTAGGAATCTGGCTCTAAGGTCACGTCTACACTACCTGCAGGATTGGCGGGCAGTAATCGATCCCCAAGCGGAGTTGACAAGGGAACCGCAGTGGTTGACTTGCCACTGTGAGGACAGCCAGGCATGTCGAATTAAGATACTTCGACTTCAGCTATGCGAATAATGCAGCTGAAGTTGCGTATCTTCGATCGATCCTCCCCCCCACCCAGGGTAGACCAGCTCTAAGTGTTTAGTCACCTAACTCCTACCCAAACCCCATGTGTCTAATCCTCCTCAGAACAGGTTCGAATGTCAAAGTGGTAAAATGCTGGATGGCATCTTGTGCTCTCAACGTCACTGCCATCAGTGAAGTTGCACCAAAGATAGCAAAAAACCATTTATTGTTAAGAAGGCTACATGGCTACTGTCCCTATATGCTCTGTTTTGCAGGTGGAAAGGCAGGTCAGCAACAGCACTCTTTCTCCAACTCAAACATTCCTTTCCGGTCCCAGCTTCCTCCAATATTCACAGTCATTCAGCTAGCAACTCCCTTATGGCCCATTAGACCTTAACCAAAGGAAAGGCTATAAAGTCCCTTCTGCATGAGGAATTAGGTTGAACTATTAACCTTCCCCATGAAAAAACAACAAAAAAAAGTCAGTAAGCAGTAAAAGAAGGGACACTCAATTTATTGTTTTGCTGTTAAATTTACACCTTTAGTGAATAAAAAATGTATTTCTATTCCTCACAGTTATTTTCTTTTGGCAATTTAAATTGTGTGCTACCAGCCCGTAACTCCAAACAGCGCTTTTTCTTTCCTCTTAGCTGTGTGCTTTATTCATGCACTTTAAAAAGCAATATGGCTCATGCTGAAGTGCTAAACTCCACCTGGCCAAAACAGAACTTGAAAATTTTGGGTTATTAGTACTTAAACAGAAGGCTGATATGTTTTTACAAAATCTATCCCAAAGGCAAACTGTCTCTTAAAACCAAAACCACAGATCATTTTTGCTTTCCAAATCTACAGTAGAGTATATAATTGGGAATTTTAAAAATGGCAAAATGACTCTGGTGTTGATCTGGCAGTGGAAATAAAATACAAGGGCTGCATGACTAACTATAAAGTTAAAAGATTATAATCCATCTTTAACTACTGACTTCAGTCCAATTTTCCATATTGGTATTATTCTTCTCTTGGAGTGGGTCTGAAAATGGAGCACTGTCCACTGAGAATTGGGTAAATTTACAGTAATGTGTATATTTCTGTGGAAAAAAATTCCAGATCATATCTGGTATGTGGAGTTTATATGCAACTAATTTATGACCTGACTCAAAAAGTTTCGCTGAAGCCCCACTAGCTGAAAGAAAGCAGTTACGGAAACTAAATTCAGACTTTGGTGAATGGGTCCCACCTGGTACTCTTTAAAAAAGGCCAGGCCACATCTTGCTTCACCTGTTAATCTCATTTGGAGCTCATGGAGGCCTCTTTGAGTGAGAGGGAACACAAGTCTTTTTCTAAAATTGTTGCCTTCTGTGGCTTTAGTGCTTTACTCACACAGGGAAAGTCTCTGGCTGAATGTACAGTTGTTTCAGACAAAGAAGCATGAGAGTGTTAGAGAATGGGAGGGAGAATGAATTAAATGTGGGAGTAAGATATTACAAATCAATGTCCAAGCAGGATAAAATAAATAAGCTCTATCAGATCACAGTGGTGGGGGAAATAAGAAAGGGAAAGAACGAAATATTCCTCAAAATCCTATCGCCCTTGCTGCTGCTGAGCAGGGGAAGATCTGTGCATTAGTACATGGAACTGTAAATCCATACAGGTATCTGCTGGCCACATCCAGCTTCACAATTTGTGGAGCCCTTGACAGGAACTGAGGTCATGGATGCAGTCCCACCCCCAGAAGGGGAATCAGAACCTGCCTACCTCTCTAGTTCTACTGCCAGAGGTAAAATTTGGGACGATGGGAAATGTTCCATACTGCTCTCTTCTTTGAGCAAACCTAACCTAGAGCCTTTCTTCAGAGATGGGATGGGACTGGTGGAAAGAAAAGTATTGGTGGATCTGCATAATATTTGATTTATCAACTTTGACATTGCTCTTCTAATAATCCATCCTACAAAAGTTATAGAAGTGTAAATCCTTCTGCTTGGACTGCTTGGTGCTCTGTCCCCCACTGCTGGTGGCTAGGCCAAGTAGAGATCTACGAGTTTGCTACAGCCTTGGTCAACAAAGATAGATCTTTTAGCTCAGGCAGTAGAGGCTCATGCATTAAGAGCCGTAAGTCCCAGGTTTGATTGCCTCTGCTGACATCCTGGCTAGGGGCATTAGTGTTACAGAAGTGATCACTGGAATTTATTCTAGCCACTTATGATAGAGGGTCTGCATCTCTGTCCCTAATTCATAGTTCATAACAGAAAATGAGTGTGGGTCGAGGAAAACAGAGTATTGAACCAAGGAAAATACCAATCTGCCTATTTGAAAGAACGATACAGAAACTGGCTGGTGTGGAGACATGCAGACTAACTGGTAAGCTATGGTATCTAAAATAGGTCATTAAGACTTTGAAAGGTAGCTATTAATCATTGTAACTCCCATTTCTTAGTGAATGGAGCACGTTCCCAAAACCCATTTTTTTGTGCAGGTAACAGGAGAAAACTGGTTTGCAAAGCAGTTGGTAGCTGCCCTGGATCAATGAGAGGACTGTCTTGACATACAAAGTGACCCAGATGCAGAATTTAATTAGTTAGTTGGGTGAGAGAGAGCAGATGTCATTAGAGCAGGAATTTGCTTTTTAGAGATTATGGATCTTTATTTTTCCTCTATAACTAACTCGAAGTGCCTTATCTAGATTAGTTTGTGAGAAGTGTAAATCTAGATATGTTAAGCAAAGTATTTCTGTTGTTTTACTTCCAATTCCTCTGTTTTTAATAATTCTGTTTTTGTTATGATTACTGTTCTATAGATGACTTAATGCAGTCCTCCCTCAAAGAAAAGAAAACCCTGTAACCTCTCTGGAGAGGTGCTGAAGTGAAAAGAGTTTCTAGAAGCTCCACACAGTCTTGGCTAACGAGTATGGGCAGAAGAGTCCTGGCCCAGTTACTCGTTGTGTTACCATTAGGCTATCACAAGCAAACACAAGGGGAGAAGCTGAAAGAGGAAGGAGGACAAGAGTTGGTGGTGGGGTTGGTCATACCACATTTCATTGCATTCTGTATTTGGGTAGGATGCAATTGACAACACTGGACACTGACATACTTTACCCACATAACATAGACATATGAGGTATAGCATTCCTTCAAAGCACTGCCAAGGTACCTTAACTATGATCTAAAGAGAATAGCATCAAGAGGCTAGAGGGAGATTAATATTCATTCATGTGCAGTAATCCTAGAGCATAATGAAACTTCCAGTAAGAGCGCTGATTGGTTCCAAATGCCCTTTTTTTTGGTGGTGGTGATTTGGAACCTAAGTTGTTCCAGGCATTTGAACACAAATGAGCAAATGTTAAATAGAAAATGAAAGACTGTAAAACATCAAAAAAACAGTGACAGATTCTTTTGAGCAGTGCAAGGGAACAGCAAGGGTATCATCAAATCTGACTCATCAACCTCACAGAGACATTTTGAGCTGGCTAATGTCCCACTGAAGGTGTTATATTTCTGGAGACAGCAGAGAAAGAGAGACGGACATGCAGAGGGAGCTGAAGGACACACGCGTGTGGACTGTGGTGGCTTTATTGTTCTGGCTGCAAAACTGAAACTAACACAAAAGTAAGACTTTGCACTTCTGTAGAGCAGAGAGAGTGCAAAGTGCCCCCGAACATTTAAAGGGACAGGACATCACAGAAGAGAAAGCTTTTGAAGCAACACTTTGAATACAGTTTTTAGGATGTTGGTGTTGTTTCAAGTGAGCAACAAATGCAAAGCTACACCTTTACCCTGATATAACATACCCTGATATAACACGAATTTGGATATAACGTGGTAAAGCAGTGCTCCGGGGGGCGGGGCTGCACACTCCGGCGGATCAAAGCAAGTTCGATGTAATGAGGTTTCACCTATAACGCAGTAAGAGTTTTTGGCTCCCGAGGACAGCGTTATATCGGGGTAGAGGTGTTTTTCCTAACGGAGAAAATATGAACAGTTGAGGCAAACCAAAGATATGTTTTAAACATGCAGTAATTTTATTTTACTGTAAATTTGTGATTACCCAATGTATTTGGAAGATTGATGCAATTTAATCTTGTAATTGTTTTAGTATTAAGAGCGGAAAATATAAAGGGTTAGAAGAATGTTTGAAGACCAGTTTATTGGATTGCAATGTAACTGAATTAATGAAATTTTGAAACTGTAAGTAGTGTTATTGAAGTGTTACAAAATACGAACTAAATTTTGATTTCATAACAGAAGATACATGATTTAAATGATAGAGGCAAGAGAATGAAGTATTGTTTCCTAAATGCTGCTCATGTTACATATATTACACTGTAATCTGGTTGGTAATATTTGTAGGAAATATTGCAGAATTATAATTTACTTTGTTATTGGTATGAAGAAGAATATGAAGGATTGCCCTATGCACAAATTAAGATTTTATCAGTACCATCAAGGAAAGCAAAAGAAACCAGGCCAGATCCTCAGCTGGTGTAAATTGACTCTGCTGATTTAAACCTGCTGAGGATATATCCCATCCCCATGCATCTCTCTCCAGTGCCTGTGATTACTTAAAAAAAAAAAAAAAAAAAAGCCACAACGCAGCCATGTTTTCCATTAATATTTTTCATGTCAAACTTTTTCTCTGGTGTTAGCATGTTGCTACCATGAAAGTATCATACAACCAGAATCACTGTGGGCTAGTTTCTAACAGCCACTCATGCGAGTTCACAGGTCACCTCCCTGCCCATTGTAGCAACCTTCATGAAACTTGAAGGGAGGAGCACAGGTTGCAAGAGGGAAAAATTTAGAGATGGCAAAGGAAGTCAGTCTGTGTGCACACAATTGCAGCCTCTCTCTAAATTGTTTTCTTAATAAAGAGCCAGTTTAGTTTTAGAAACCTGGAATCCTCTCATCTTATTACCTAACACACAATACATGAATAACACATGCTCTGCACAAGGGCCTGTCAGAAATGCAGTTCCTGAACACCAGGGACTGCTCCTTCTGTGTGCCATCTGGGCATAGCCACAAAGGGAGCAGGAGGAGGGGGACATGGCTGCAACCTTCCCTCTGCATCAGTGGAACTGTCATGCTCATGGGATTATATTGTACCATATGAAGGAGACGAGTGGGCATACTTCCCCTGCATACTGAGGCACACCCAGCATAAGCCAAGGCTTCATAGGCATGACAGAGCCCTGTGTAATGAACATATATTCCACTCTGAATCCATAAGAATTTCAGCCAACAAATAATTTAGAGGCTTTTGTAATGGTTTAACTAGGTAATTAGTGAATACTCAGCTGGAGAATGTTCAGAAAGTTCGGGCAGCCCATGCCATCTTGTCTAGTATGTTGATGCCAGTCCCTGGAGTAAAATAGTTTACATTCCTCCAAGAGGAAGCTTGTTCAGTATCAAGGTATCTTTAAAAATTAGCTGACAGAGTACAATTTATTTTAAAAAGGGGGCCTAGCAGCAAATCTAAACCGAACAGTAATCATGCTGAGCATAGTAGGATCATATTTACTGTAAGTAGGTACTTATTAAAAGAGATTAAATTATAGTATGGATGTAGCATGAAGTGCTCACTTCAACTGTTAGAATGGCAAACGTTTAGGTAATACAGAAGCATTGCCTAACTCGGGTCTTGTCCTTCTTAAGTTTTTCTTATACACATTTTACCTGATACCACCTTACATTTTTATATCTTCATATGAAGTGAAGGTTAATAAGTTACAAAATTCATATCCTTCCATAGTTTAGTTAACAAAACATTATTAAGAAGTGAAGTATTTAGAATTAGAATACCGATCTATCTAATCTATATCTATATTAAGACGCAACTTTTGTTTAGAGCTTGTTGAATAAGAAAGAAACAATTTAGGAAGAAAATCGTTATTTGTGAGTTCATGTTATTTGTTGTTCACAGGTATTCAGACAGCTACTGGATATTTGTGAAAATGTTTGAGAATCCAAAAGGCTTCAAGAATGTTAGTAGAAATGATTATTCTTTGGAATCTATATCTGTTGTGTATTATTCATTTTGTTATTTTCCCTTTAAAGTTTCAGCCATCCAATGAGGAAGCAGAAATCATACCAAGTGATTTACGTCATCAGTCACACATCTCTAATAACTGTTAGCACATACAAAATAGCTGAAGTGAAAATGTGTGGACAATTTATAGACTTAAAATTTAGTCACATGAACTGTTCAGTGACTTCTTACCAATAATGAAATATGTGAAGAAATCAGAATTAGTTCTTGAACAGAAAAAGGATTAAGTATGAACCAAATATTATTCGTGGTTACTTCCTAGAACAGCATTTCTTATATGTTTTCTGCAAAAATACTTCAAGTTTGAATTTAAGTGCCCCAAAGAACAAGTTAAACCACCATGTAAAGAGCTGCTGATGAGACAAAGAATAAAGACTTGTTGATTTTAAGTGTCTATTACTGCTGTTTCCAAGGAAACCATAAAATACAAAGGCAAGAAGTCTCACTTCACATTGGTGATGCACCAATGACTTCTGACATGACTATAAAATACTTACTTTTTGGAACTATACTATATTGATTATGAAATATTGTCTCATAGAAATGACAGACAATTCTGCTCTTAAAATTAGTTATTCAAAGCTAAGTTCCTAAATATATAATCTGTCTAAAATTCATATTATGGCCTTTGGATATCCAGAAGGAAATCATTATGAATTTATTGGACTGAAAAGCCATAAATATATATATAGCAGTTGGGGCACACTATACTTGTGAGAACCACGTCATCTACAAGATTAAGGTTACATTTAATTCATCTGAATATAATTAAGCAGAGTACTTCAAACTTTCCATTTGAGATTGGGTTTTACTTTTCTATAATAAATCATTATCTCAAATTATCTCAACTGGTAACAAAGTAGAAATATTGAGCCACCTGTTGATTCAGACTATACTTGTCAAAAATTAACATTACTGACTTTCACTGAATTTTCAGGGGGAAAACAGGAATCAGATACTGACGATTTAATCAAAAATACATTTTCTAAAAAAATGTGTTGTGCAGAATTTTGTCAGACTGTCTAATAATGATATGAAATAATGCAAGTTTGCTATTGCTGGCTGACATACACTTCAGAAAAGGGTGGGTTTCCCCCCCAGCTAAATGGCAATCTAATTATCAAAGATGCTATAGGCAACATAGCAGGCTATTGCCCCTTTCCTACAGAAATGAACAGCAGGTAAGATTGGCCAGGCGGGATCCTCCATAGTTTAGTATTAGCATTCAAACACTGCAGTTTCTGAGGTCCTCCTATCACTAGATTTATATGGAGTCTCGCCAAATTGCAGTGACTCTTATAGAGCATGCTTTTATACGTGCCTTAGCTATGAAGAGGCTGTTTTACTGTATAATTTCACATTTAGTTTTGCAACCAGGTTCAAGTGGGTTTATGGGATAAAATGTGCTTTTAAGCCACAGCCCCTGGAGGTAGGAGGGGGGCTGTATAGAAGGGGACCACCCCAGTGGGAATGCTGGAGGCATGATTTTAATGCTTCCTGAAGTGCAGTGGTGTGTCACCCAGCCACCAGCCTTTCACAGGGTACTTGGACCAGCTGTGTGTGCTGAGGTCAGAGCAGTGGTCTTGGCCTCTCTCTCTCTGTCCCTGCCCATGCTGGAGTGTCTACTCCCTCCGAGGATACTGGACTTATGGGCTTCTTGTGCAGTGGCAGCTCAAGACCATGACTGTGCTCTCATGCTGCAAGAAGCCTGCCCATGTTTCTCTCCCCATTATGCTGAGCACAACATGGCCCATAGTTTGGCAACAGTGAGAGCCTGGTTTAGAGTGTGCTTTCACAGATAGCCTGGTGAAGTTAATGCTGCTTCGACTGATGTGATTTTAAATTTCGTTTCCTCAGCTAGTCACAATGCACAGGCAATACAAATGAACAGTCCATCTGAGTGCACTGGTGGGATCCTGGTGGGAAACCTGCTGACTTATCTGCTGCTACACCTACAATAGCTATTGTGCTGTCTGCCTCAAATTCACTAATTTTTTTTTTAATCAGTTCAAAATTGTGGTTTGAGGTCACATATCACTTTGGCTGGTGGATGCAAGATCCAGTACAAGTTCTCCTACTACTTCTGATGAAAGAACCAGAGTGCATGCATCACAGGCCACTTCACTCCCCACTTGATTGGATGTACATCTGGGTGGGCATGCATATGTGTGCGTACCTGATAAATTACAGGGATATATGCGACTGTGTCTTACTCTATCTGCCCCTTTATTCATGCCACAAACCAAAACTACCAACAATGACTCCTAAAGTACTTTTGTTTCATATTTCAAATATGTGAAATTTCAATATGATGAAATTTGACTTTGGAATTGAATTTTCAAGCTGATCTTTGGAAAATATATATATTTGAAATATTGAGGGTCCATACAGAACAGCTTCATAAACCAGTGCTTGACATATCCTAAGTATAAATCATTCTGTTAGATCAGATATCAGATAGCATATATGGCAGTGGTCATCTAAAAGTGTTACTGCTCCAGAGTGGAGGTTAATAACCCCTGGGAATGAAATTAGATTGAATTTCATTGAGCTCCTATAAAAGAAAGCCCCCATATGTCCATGAAGCAACATTTTTGGTGACCATGTCTGAGGAGATTTTGGCAAACCAGTAAAGTGCCTGAAATCACTATTGCTTATTGCTAAAAGCAGCCATGTCAGCATGCCATAAACTGAGCATGCAGCAGCCTCAGTTTAACCAAGGCAGGAGGGGTGGGCTTTTTGGGTGCCACAGTAAGGGCGGCTTGACCCCGCATACTTCCTGGTAAGAATTGTGTTGAAATTGCTGATACATGCATTTTAGAAGAACAGGAAGCTTGTCTATGTGCCCTCAGGAATGTGTCTGTCAGGGCCTCAAGGCATGCAAACTCTGAAAAAAAACACACCTGGGTTAATTGATGATCAGAAGGAAACATCTTGCTTGACCTTTGAAACTGCTTGCTTAACAAGTTTTCTTTAAGTGACATGTCATTGTATTACTAATGTATAAATAATGGGGGAAAAGGATGCATTTTGGGGTCCCCATCGGCAGATGGAAGATTTGGCCACTGGAAGGCTGCAGTTGTGCCACTCAATAGCCACATTCCGTTTTGATAATTATCGAGGGTTGGGGTGTTTTACTAACCTGTTGAGGATGTGTGTAAGTGCTTGAGACTAAGTAAAGTTTAGTTTTAAGTGAAAGCACTCTTGAGTTGTCCTGTTTGTGTCAGCCATTGATCGGTCGGAAGGCCGTATCTCCCCTGATTTATTCCCTGACATCTCCTCATACAGAGCAAAAGTTACCAACAGCTTTGGATTGAAAGAACCCCGGGTAACAACCACTACTGGCCTTAAGTTGATAATATTGTCTATGCTTATTCTTGCAAATACATGTAATAGGTGGAATGCAGAGGTACATTCCAAAGAAATATCTAAGCAGGTAAACATGCTTTTCATTGCTTGCATAATCAATTATTTGTGGGCCAATTGGTTCATTTTTATTATTAAACACTTAAGCTAGCAGAGCAGGCTATACTTGACAAGCTATGACTTCTATTGACCTCATATTTGCATGGATATATATTTTACATTACAAGCAGTCTATCAACATTAAGGTGTCAAAGAATAACATTGCATTTCTAGGGAGTTTTATCATTTAACTTGGATGAAAAGACAAATATATAGTACAGTAATGGTGAACTGGAATGTTTAAAAATATTTACTAAGTACAAAAAGCTACAATAATATTTCTCAATATTTGAGACTTTAAATGCACTTCAGTCAGGGTGTTTCCTGGGATTCTTTCAACCCAAAGCTCTTGGTAACTTTTACCCTGAGTGTATTTCAGGAAATAAATCAGGGGAGACACAGCCGTCCGATCAATAAATGGCTGGCACAAACAGGACAATACAAGAGTGCTTTCACTTAAAGCTAAACTTTACTTAGTCTCAAGCACTTACACAGGTCCGAAACAAGTTAGTAAACCACTCCCAACCCTCGATAATTACCAAAGCTGTGTGTGGCTTTCAAGAGACACAGCAGCAGGTTTCTGATGGCCAAATCTTCCATCTGCCGGTGGGGACGACGAGATGTATCCAGAGAGAGAGTCCTAAAAGAGTCCAACTATCTCAAGCTTTTTTCTCCTTATTTATACATTAGTAATAGAATGACACTTCCATTAAAGAAAACTTATTAAGTAAGGAGTTTCAATGGTCAAGCAAGAGGTTCCTTCTGATTATTGATTAATCAGGTGTGGGTTTTTTCCAGAGTTTGTAGCCTTGAGACCCCAATAGACATTCCTGGGGTGTCTATTGGGTGGGGAAAAACTTTTTCACTAGGAGGGTGGTGAAGCACTGGAATGGGTTACCTAGAGAGGTAGTGGAATCTCCTTCCTTAGAGGTTTTTAAGGTCAGGCTTGATAAAGCCCTGGTTGGGATGATGTAGTTGGGAACTGGTCCTGCTTTGAGCAGCGGGGTAGACAAGATGACCTCCTGAGTTCCCTTCCAACCCTGATATTCTATGATTTTTATGATTCTATCATTCTGCTCTTTTAAAATGAATGTATCAGCTACTTCAACACAATTCTTATCAGGAAGGACGTGGGGTCAAGCTGCCCTTTCTGTGGCACCCCAAACCCCCATCCCCTCCTGCCTTGGTCAAGCTGCATGGCCACTTTACAACCTGCTGACTAGGTTGCTTTTAACAATAAGCCATAGTGGTTTCAGGCACTTTACTGGCTTGCAAAAATCTCCCTGTACAAGGAGATACTTAGCTGTGGTTCCATAGTAACCACTGCTACCACTCATGTAGAATGTAAGAGTATGCCTAAAAACACTGCTTGTCCAAAACTGCATTCTCATTGGTAGATTGGGCCTGTTTGATGTCAGAGCCATGCATCAATTCCCAGTGATACACTAAATTATCCCAGTGGGAACTAAATTAAATACTCACAAAAAAATCTAGACTGGATATCCTCAATTACTGAAGGGCAATGTTAACAGAGAGGAAAAAGGCACCAGATGGAATAAGAGGTGAAGAGAAAGGTAAGGGAGGAGGGAGTGAAGGGCTGAAGGTAAAAACGACAGTTTAAACCGCTTCCTCTCCCAAAGCGCAACCTGACCTTTTAGCAGCACTTTGTGGCCCTTTCAGGAACTTCCAGCTCACTTCCTAATGTACAAACCATGCTGCGAGCTTGTTTGATGTTCCTAATTACGTTTAATAAAAGAAAGTGAGTTGAAAGCAGCTCTTACACCATAAACCTCTACTGAAAGGGCAGCTAGGTTTCTCAGAGATATGAAGGGCAATCAGGGTTATAGATATTTTCTAAAAAGGAGAGAAAGCTTTAGGGAAAACAAAAATAAAACCGTAAACATAATAATATGAGAAAATGTGTATAAAACTTTGAACCTTCTCTAAGCTTCCTAGCAAGAGCTACTTTTTACAGTAGAAGGATATATTGCTCAACACTTTCCAAACTGCCTTTTAAAAAATTGTTTTAAAATAGAAATTAATATGCCATGCTCTAATAGAAATAAGACATCGCAGGGTATACATTAGTAAGCTACTGGCACATACCTGGGTTTCATTGTGATTCGCAGCTGAGTGCCTTAAAATCCCAAGAACTGCACCAGTAGTTTAGCAGTGCACATGCTGGAGTTGCTCTACTACTATGTATGTTGTTGTATTCTGTTTTATGGAGCCCCCCGCACCCTCCCCCCCCACACTATGAAGCCATTTCATAGTTGCTGAACTGTGGCCCAAGTTTCTGAAACATGGCCAAATCCTCTGTCCTTCACTAACTCAAGTACCTTCATTCCATACCTTTCACAGCATGGCTCTACAGCCAATTAAAGGAGACTTCTTCAGTTCATTGGCTCATCCACAGAGGAAGGACAGGAATTAATGGCTCCTCTCATTTCTCCCTTGGTGTGTCCATGCTCCATTCCCTTCTGCCCAATAACACCCAAATAGCTCACTGAGATCTGAATTTGGCCCCAAGACACTTGCTACACTACAGAAATGACCAGTTGCTGACAATGGTTGTTAGCAACACATTCCCACCCCCAGATTGCCTCAACTGCTGCTCCATTTACAAACACTAACAGAGTGGACACAGTCAGCAATGAGTCACTTTTCTTGCAAATATTAGTGGTTTTAGAGCCTTTCTTCTGATAATGTTCTTTAACTGGTATGGAGAAAAGAACTGTGAACTGATGGTTTGGCAGGTTAAAAGCCTTTCAGTTCACCTTTTGCATATATTATTAAACTCCACAGAAAGAGGTAATAAATAGTGTTCTGAATGTGACTTTCAGATTGTAAGATTGATAATAAAGTAGGATGTGATCCTGAGATTTTATTTCCAAGAGGCCTATTGCTTTCATATATCAAAGTTCCAAAGTCCTTATGTATCTGATTAGGATGTCCATTCTGCTGATCAAAGGTAAATGAGGTATATAACATGATATCCCCAAGGAATATATGACAAGTACACAGAAGTGACAGCCACAAATGAGATGATTGAGTTGAAATATTAAAACAGAAGAAGCTATTTTATAGTTCTGGTTCCATCTACATGCATGGGCAAAGTTGAGAGTGGGGCTTGGGGAGGATGACGCATATTATAAGATTGCACCTTAGCATCTACTTTTAGGATCAACTCTGAGCCCTGGAGCGAAATCACATGTTGGATCCTGCCCATGAAAGTAGAACCAATGGAATTTTTTTAATCTCAGATTTGAGTTTAATATCAGATTTTATTTTTTGTTTTAGAATGATATCTGATATCTTTTGGTTTCTTTTTGTGAGCAGTGCTGTCTTCTGAATCTGAGGCACAGGATGGAAATGAATGCTATTGTGGTAGTAATGCTCTCATGATGCATTGCACAGTAATAATCCTGCTCACTGTCATTAACATTTGTACATAGCCTTTATGGTATATATTAATTTTATATGTTATGAAGTATATTAACCGCTTGTTTATGGGCCACTTCATAAACAGGAAAAGGCTGATCTCTAATATTGCACCATCAATCTTTACCAAAAATGGAGAACTCTATGGACATGTAATCACAAGTATAACAATTAAACTTAAGCCCTCTCTTTCCATTAAACTTTTCATTATTGTAACATTTGATCTACTATCCAAGGCACTTGTGAAACTCTAACAAATATCTTAGATATAGTTTATTATGGAGCTTACTGAAATATATGAGTAAAAGTACTATATTTGCTGGTTCAATGTCTACAATATCTAGAAGCAGCAGGAACAAAAGTTTTCTTTCATGTCCTGAACATGAACAATACTAACGTAAAACATTGAAGGGTGTGTTTCATGTGGAATGTTTGTATTAAACAGAAAAATTGCTGCTTTAGATGTAATATGGCTTATAGAATTACTGTTACTTTTCTCATCATCAACACTGTATTTCTCATGGGCAGATTCTGATATCCTTCCTGACCTTACTCCAATCATTTCAAAGGGATTACCCCTATAGTAAGATACTATCCAAGATGAGTAAGACCTAAATTGTCTCATAACTGTGCTTAACATCTCCTGCTTCTCATTGTAATTGAGGGTTACCAAATGGCCTTTAGAATCTGTCTCACTGACACTCCAAAAGAATAAGGGTCTTTCTGAAATGCAAAAAATAAGTGAGAACAACTCAATTAAATCTTGATCTTGGAAAGCTACCACATATAGACAAATAACCACTTAATTGGGTATCACAGACTGATTATTTCTCCTGATTTTCTTTAAGAACTTTCTACACCTTGTATACCTGAGCCAAAGCCAGTTCAATCTGTTGGTCAGTTCAAATCCTTCAAATTCCACTATTCAATCATATCAAATTCCATAAAAGCTGCTAAATAAGGGATAGAGGAATGAGACAGAAATGATGAGGTGACCCAAAGCTCACCACAAACTCGTATGAAATCCAAACATTCACAATAATCCAAACTCATTACATCACCAGTCTCACTCATATCATATGCCTTTACATGGGGCTAAAAGGACAGCAGAGAAAATGTTTTTACATTTTTATTTCCTTTTAAAATTATCATTTTATCTGCTGTAATTCAAAACACGCATCAAAGCACAAGAGTCTTTAGGATGATATGCAGTGTTAAATCTTGCCATAATAAACTGAGTAACAGTCATTTAAGAGGAGATAAAGCAGGTCTTTAAAGAAAAATCAGCATGTAAAGAAAACATAATTTTAATAGTCAGAGGTTTGCCCTCTGGAGAGACTTGTTTTGTTTTTTTTCCTCTTTTCCATCAGCAGTTGGTTTTCTTCTGTATAATAAATAATAAAGAGAGCACAGTAGTCTTCAGTTTGCCAGCCTTCAACAGTTGTTGTGGCACAGATGCCTAACAGTTGTTCTTTTTTTTAGTGTGGGACACAGCTGCTAATATTTGCTTCCATTTCCCACCATGCTCCACTATTTGAACCCGCAAGAATAAGTCCCTTAGTCCCAACCACCTGCTCTTTGAGTTTCAGGGTTAGCATCTTACAGCTGTCTCTTCCTACCAGCCTCTAGCCAGACAGGCTCATGGGAACCAATATGGGAAAGGAAGAGAAGAAAGTACCAATTACATGAAAACAAAAAATATTATGAAAAATAAGTTTTATGTTAAGAGAGTTTGGAGAATAAAAACTGTATAGCATCCTGGAACTCTTTCCAGAGTGAGTCACTGGGATGCAAAACATATTATATTCGTGCAGTGAGGAACTATAATCAGCTCGGACCAACTGTTTGAATAGGAAATAATTACTAGAGGTGGGCTTGGTCCTTATTTTTTTTAGCTGCTCCAAAGTGCAACCTCTTTCAGGGGTGGAGCAATGTGCAGTGGCCTGTAATAGTTTTTCCATCTCAAAGTTATTCATAAAAATCAGAAGTCTTCGCTCTTGTAACTTTCAGCAAAGACAAAAGTAATAAAATGTGAGCATTGTGATCAATGCAT
This sequence comes from Gopherus evgoodei, assembly GCF_007399415.2. Taxonomy (NCBI): domain Eukaryota; kingdom Metazoa; phylum Chordata; order Testudines; family Testudinidae; genus Gopherus; species Gopherus evgoodei. Next base: position 70,697,748 of record NC_044327.1, on the reverse strand, counting down.
ATGGCTCTAAGGTAGAGAAATTGATGGAGTGTACACAGAGCACTGATTATTAAAAAAGGATCCAAAAAGCTAACTGTGAGTTGTACTGTTCTTTCCAAAATGGCAGGAATATTAGATTTTCTAGATCCTTGTTCCAGCAACTAGAATAACAACAATTTGTTATTCTTACATGGGCTGTGGCAGCCTATAACTTTAACAGTAAACATAATTTGTTCTATAACAATGTAATGTAAGAATACCCTGTACCAATAATATATTTCCTTCTTATACTGCATATAATACTCCTCCACTTGAGAATTATATGATTAAAAACTGCTGTTTGGTACCCCATACTAATTGTAGATTTTCCTACATATGCAAGAATGCAGGAGAAAATATGGCTAAATATTTATTATATTTTTATTACTTCATAAATATAAAGCTAATGGAAAATAAATTGTAGACATGCACAGAATGCTCATGCAAAATGTAAAACTCTTTTTCACTTACAGCTCCCTGCAGAAATGCTGGGTTTTTTGATGCTATTCTAATTTTAACCTGTCTGATTGGGAAGAGAAAGAGAGTTTAGTTTAACTGGCCTGGAAAATCTCCCACACAATGCACACTTGGATCCCAACAAGATCAGTTACATACCAATCTTTATCCCATTGAAATCAATGCCTAAACTCCCACTGTCTGTAGTGGCAGCGGGATATTTTTTGTTTTCGATTTTTGCAAATATGTTCCAAAAGACTGTTAGATAAAGAAATTCGATTTCTTTTTTGCTTACATTTCTACTTCAGGAAATCATTTTCATCCTTGAATGTCTCTTTTATGAAAGCATATGCATGAGCTTTTTTATTCAAATGCCTGTGAATAAAATAAATACTAACTCGACTAATTGCCATACTAAGTTTGTAAAAAAATATTGGCCCAAAAGAGTAAATCATATGAAGACCAATTAGAAAAGTAAAAACAACAGGTGAATATTCATCCAGGCTGCCCAAACCAAAGAAAACCAATCTCTCTTATTTACTTATCCCTTTTTACTCTATATTTTTCATCCAGATACTGTACTTTCTTCATTTTGCTCATTTTATGAATACTTAACCATATGAAATATTTGTTCATTTCAAAAGAAATTCCCTTGGATTTCAAAAATAATGAAAAAACAATTTCTAAGCTTAATTGGGGAGACTTGGAACCTCTGTACTTGTTCAATCAATTATATCACAGCAAAAAGCATTTTAACGATTCCTTTGTCTACATAATCATTTGCAACACAGCAGAAAAATTCCATTCCTTCTAAAGTAAACTTATCAGAGTAGGACAATCAGCTTGATGTCACACTTTAAAATGTTTTAAAAATAGGTCCTTTAAATTCTTTAAAAAAATGTAAATTAAGCTTTAATCACCATAGCAATGAAGTTCAATATTCCCAGTGGATAAATCAATTTCAAGTGTTATACTGACTTCTGGTATGAAATCTTAAAGCACTACTCTGTAGGCTTCCCCAGAGTTATAATACTTAGTGTGGAGCCCATTAGATTCAGTGAAATGATCATAGCAGCTGAATACATAGCTCTTAGCCCCAAGGGTGTATCTACATACAATGCACATCAAATGCTATATACACCTACATTATTAATTATTAAGTGCTATTGGTGTGCACAGTGCCAGAGAGAATGTAGAAGGTACTTTCCCTACCCTACCCAAAGGAAATTACAGGAAGAAGTAGAATTACAGAGTAGGAGATTTCTGAATGAACAAGGAGCTGGAGGGAATTTCAACTTCCAAGCACTGGGGCTGTGTGGAAAAGAGTCTGGAGGATAGGATGGGGGAAGGAAACAAAAGAGGCATTAAACCAGGTAGCTTGGAAAATGCACTATCATCTTAAAGAACTGTAGAAGAGATGAGAGCTGAAATGGGAAAAAGAAGAATTTTTATGGGCCTTGAAATTGAGGACAAGGAACTAGAATTTTCATGCAAAAGGCTAATGCAAGCCAGGGAATGGCTTTAAAAGAGGGATGAATTCAGTAAGTGGCAAGAGAAGAATAAGATTTTGATAGCTGCATTTTGGATGAGTTGAAAAAGATCGCAGAGGAGTATTACTGGAAGTGTGGTATCCGGTACACGTGTGGGAATAATTTTGGTAAGAGAAGACAGAGACCTGAAGTTGTGCTACAACTAATCATTGGCCTTAGATTCTGAGTAGTGTAATCCAACAGGTATTTCCAGTATTACAATTAGAACTACTATTGGCAGGGAGCATTCTTTACATGAGATGCTTGATTCTGGTCACACAACAGAATCAAGTCCTACTCTATGTACACATACTACTACAGTACAACAGGTAATCAAGATTAAATCATACTTGTTGGCTTCTTTCTGCTGAAAGAAACACACATATATAGATACTAAATGAAATGGAAGAAATGCATAATACCAGTAATGTCCTTTTTCAAGAAGTTACCAAGCTGTCTGGATCAGAGGTGTGTTTATTTGAATATTCCAATAGCCAGCTCAAGAGTGAAATGTATGGGTGTGCATAGCAGAAACTGATGGAGAAAAGACACATAATGGCTTCAGATGCCCTATATATGGTGCCATTATAGTGTAGTGTTGAATAATGTGTGACAAATGGGTTTTGGGGTCAGCATGACAAATCTATCCAGCAAAATGAAAATCTGGTAGCCTCAGAGAATTGGGCTTTTGTATATGTATAATGTGTATAAGTATATAGAACAGTTGTAAACTTGATTTGAATACATTTCCAGCTTCTAGAAATGAATACAGTGAACTTTCATGCTTTAAAATGAATGGTAATTAATTACTTCTCAACAAAATTTGAATATAAAACTTGTATGGCTTCCAAATGATGTGCCAAAATTGACCTTTACTTTTGTCCTGGGGCTTCTAAAGCTCAATAACGCTCAGAATGATTGGCATCCTATCATTATTTGTAAATACTTGTATAAGTGGTTCTTTAAAAAGTGCTAGCATCTACAAGAAGCATACAGAACAATACTGTAGTCTAGTGTATATAAGTTTTGTCTAGGACAAGTGTTTTAAATATAGTTTAAAAATGACTCTTTTTTCTTTAGCGTCTTTGACTGCCTGGCTCTCTTTAGAACTGCAGATGAATAAAGAAGTCACTAAAGGCTAAACTGGGAAATTAGCTTCAAGTGGGATTTGAGTTTTCAAATATACAAAGAAAACAAAGTATTCTTGACTATTTCAAAAATGCTGTTTTCAAGCTGCACAGCTAGTCCTCCTGCTAGTTTATAGCTCACTGACTCCTGATTACCTGCTTATAAAGGGAATCTCATTATATAAATGTGTATAAATACAGATATACAGCTGTAGATCTCAATTCAGAGTATGGAGCTTCTGTCATGACATCTGTGTATTCTTTACAAAAAGATGATTTAAACAAATGGCAAAATACAGACTGTCCTTGTAATGAAAAAGCTTTCACACCAACTACATACACAACAGAAGCACCAAAAAGGTGACAGGTATTTAGTGCACTCAGAGGAGGAGTGCACCCTAGCAACAAGCTAGAATCCTTAGGCAGGTTCTTTGAATTTTGGCCAGATCCTGAATAAGTAATGTGTGATGTAGCATGTTAAAATTTCATTTTAACTTTGTCTTAATTAAGAGGTTTTTTGTAACAAATCAGCTATTACAACTTAGTACATAAGGCAGCTGGTATATATTGTCATAGCTCCATTGATTTAAATGCCACATGCTGTAAGATTGCTTGTTGCAAGAAAGTGGGCATATACTCCAAAAATAGAAAATGGATATAGTCAGGGGTTCTCAAATTTAAGTTACAGGCATATCAATAGAGAAGTAGTGTCATAGACCACTTCTCCTGTTCACAGTTGTGCAGATCACTTCTTATTCCATTAGTGATCATCTGTGTGGGAACCACAACAATTGCTTATATGGCAAGTAATATTAGGAATGTTATTTTAACTCTTTTAAAGTAATTTGCCAGCTGATAGTCAGGAGAAGAGCCAGCAACATATGGCAAGCCAGCTTCCTGGGCCTCCAATGGTCACTAGATCACAAACTTAGAACCATAAAACTCAGTACATAGAAGCAAATGGAATACTGCACACACTATAACAACAGCCACTGGTTGCAAGAAAAAAACCTGTAGACTTTAATGGTGACCTTTGCCTTCATGGACGGGCGTTTTTACTGTACCTCATGCAGATGCCCAAATGATCAAATCTGCCACATTTCTTTTGAGGAAGGCTTTCTTGAAAAGGTATTGCTGTTAGTCAGACTCCTTTTAGTCATTGTGAGAAGATTATATTAAATGGATAAACAATGCTATAAAATGGATGATCATTTTTAGCCCGCTCCTCCCTCAAAAAAAGAAAAAAGATAGTGTGACACGGGATCAATGGTGCCATTGGCCAAAGGGTTCACTAGTCTTTACAAGAAACTTCTATCTCAAACTGAACAAACTCACTATACCTAATTTATCACTCTCATGGTATTTGTCCATGAAGGGTAGGATATGAGGTCTCTGCTGAAAGCTTGTAACTGATCGGTACTCATAATCATTGTGAGATGTGTGTATGGGTAATACCTGAGGAATAATGTAACTATATTGAAAACTATGCCTTATGGTCTTGAAGTGAAAGTGAGTCACCAGGGAATCATATGTCTTGGGGATGGTCCGTTCAAACAGGAGAAAGCTGTCGTCCTTCCCTGGCTGGCTAATTATGTAATGTATTGCTCAGTTGTCTACCTTTGTAACAATCCAGAAAAGTCAATGGAAAACCATCAAGGATAAACTATAAACATCGAAAGCACCTGGAAGTAAAAAGGAATGATATGATAGTGAGGGGCTTGCCCTGGCTGTGAATAAAGACAAAAGAGTGACTCAGTATATCACAGGGTGAAGGCACTCTGTATCCATTCACTGAGGAGACATCTTGCGAAGCAGGGGTGCTTCATGAAGGCTCAGATCCTAGTTCCTGGGAAGACAGTCTGATTTTTTATTTCAGGGTGAGTGGGGGGACCTGCTAACTTAGTTAGGAAAGGTAACTATTAATAAGTTTAGGCTCTAGTTTGCTTTTATTATTATTTTTTGTATTGTAATAATCTGTTTCCATCACTCTCCCTTGTTTCTACTAAAACCTCTTATCTTTCTTGAATAAACCTTCTGTTTTAATATAAGTGCTGTGTATTACACAGGAGCAGAGAATTAAGGTAAAACTGGTAAACTGGCATGCACTGGAAGCAGAGGATCTGGGATTTCTGTATGTATCCAGGGGCTGAATATCACAGAGGAACACTTCAAAGCAACCCTAGGAGTGGGGTTCACCTCTTGTTAACCTGCAAGGCAAAAAAAAGACTGCCACAGCCAATAGGAAAGTGCGTGAGTGGCTGGCAGGATGGCGGTGTAAGGGAACTAACGCCCAGTTACCACAGCCCAAACTCCCTTTCACTAAAGACAGGAAGTAAAGTGATTCACAGTCCTTGGTACCCATGAACTATAACAAACAGCAAGTGACTTATTGTCACTGTCCCCTGGAATAAGATACCTCTTATTTTATTGGCCTAGAGAACAGCAAATGACTCCCAGGACGGCAGGACCCACAAGTCCCTGTATGCATATACCTGAGGCCAGATTATGTAATGCCCAAATGTCAAAGCATCTGAGAATTTACTGAATGCCTACTTTATTTATTTAGTCCCAGGGTATGTAATCCATTCCCCTGATAGCTGCCAAATGAATTTAAAACACTGTGTGGTGTTACACTGCATTTTCTCTAGCTTTAACATAGTGGGTTTTATTCAACAGTTTGGGAAATTTTGCCAAATGTTATTTGGCTTTTTTTTATTAGTAATAATAACTATTTGAAAATTTACCTAATGAAGGAGAGGGTGAGCTAATGGGGCTGACTGAGATGGAGGATACACTGGAGGCTGAACAGATGATGGACTGGAGAATTGATTTGGGGGGGTCTGTGAAGAGAATTTATTTAGAGGCCTAGGATACAGGAGATTGATTGAGGCAGAGAAATGTTCAGGGACCAGAAAATTGATTGGTAAACCAGGGAGAAGGCACAGGATGGATTGCTGGCACAGAACTGATTGAAATGTGTGTGTGTATGTGTCGAACAGGGGGAAAGCAGGGAATGGATCAAAGGAGAGGATGGATCAAAGGAGAGGAATGGATATGAGTTGCTGAGAATGGATTGGGCAGAAGTTGAACTGATGGCTTTGGGGAGAATGGGAAAAAATGGGGGAGAGGGCAAGGTAGATACTGGATCCCCAAGGACAGATGACATAAGAAAAATATATTAAGCAATTTTTAGAGAGAAAATAGAATACTGGGAGACAGTGAGAATCCAGTACCCAATTGAACTAGAGCAGAGATTGTCTTACCTTTTAGGCATCTTAACAGGATTTGAAAATGTTCACATTTCCTCTGACCTCTGGATAAACAGAGGGAACAGTCTGACCAGCTGTTCTACTTCATATTTTAGAGTGTTAAAACAAAGGAATTAAGGTTCACTTGAACTTTGAAAATGATGAATGGCTGTAGAATGCAGCTGGCAAACATGACACAAAGGTTAAATTCAAGTTCACCCCAGAAGTTGTTGCATTTCAATGGTGGGTCAAGTAATTCAATCTCTCTCTCTCTCTCTCTCTCTCTCTCTCTCTCTCTCTCTCTCTCTCTTGTTACATCCCAAAACATTAAAGTTGCAAAACAAAACACTCTGGAGTTAGGTAGTGCCTGAATTAAGGTAGCTTGTGCCAAACTCTTAACAAATCTGCAGTTTTTCAGAGGCTTATAACTTGGTCAAATTTGTGGGTGTTTTCACAGGAACAGCAGATGGCACATTCCTGACAACAAGGTGACTGACCTTCCCCTCTATTTTCCCCCCACTAAATTTCAGGTTCTTACTCCAAGGCTTGAGGGTGCTAGAACTGCTCAATGAAACAGTTAAAAAAGTTCTTACAACATGGGCAAAACAATGCATTTTCCCCCAAACTTGTTCTTGGAAAAAGCTGAACCATTTTAGCTGAAACTCTCTTTTTCTCTACAAATCAGTCAGAGACAAACACCAGCATGAACTTTTTTCCACTCAAATAGCTGAAGTTATAAGCAACTGAAAACAGGGTCTTATAAAGAACAGTGTCAGGCAACTTTAACTATAGGTTTGCTATCTGTACAGCCTATAATTTATATCAGATAATTCCCTATCAATTGGTTCTCTCTCTCTGTAAGTACATTTATCCAGATCTATCTATTTATAACATTCATGAAGTTGCTGGTGTGATATAAAGATTTTATCTCATGAATTTGGAATGACTGTATTTTTCATGAATGGCAAAGCGCATAAAATAAAATACTGCTACTGCACCAACGTCTTAATGTATTCTGTAGATGCAAACATGTCATCTGAAAGCTATTCTAGTGACTTTAAAGGAATTGTAAAAGCATATAGGGTCTCTTTTTGTATGCCTCTGCCTGGCCAAAGGCCATCACGTCTTTGAAACCTCTGCTGCTTTAGCCATAGTGCTAGTTCAAAAAGGCTAGTCTTTTTTTTAACAATTGGAAAAATGTATTTTTCCTCATTGTCCTCACTCTCAGAAATTGCTGAACATCTTTTGTTCATGCTCACAAAAATATCACCAGCAAGCGAAGACGAATCATGGAAAATTTCAGTCCAAAATGTGAACGTTTCAGAGAAGAGTAAGTGACAGAAATCCAGATTGAGAACTGTTATAAAAGCTTAACTGTAGCAGTCACTCACAAGCCTAATGAATCTCTCTCTCTAAGATCAACCCACAGGTGGACAATTAGGAGAGAACAAGAAACTCAATGAGATATGGAAGACAAGAAGAAGAAAATAGGGTACAAAACTAAAAATAGATAAATTCCACTAGGAAAAAGGAGGACACAATGAGATCATAGGTAAAAATTAATTGTACATTATGTCCTGAAGAGGATATCAGAGTCCTGTATATCTTTTATCTTTTACTGCAAACGGACCTGAATAATGAATAGAAATCACAAGCCATCTCTTTATGGGCAGGGACTCTGCCTCTTCCATATTCACAGACTACATGCCTGGTGCAATGCTTCTTATGCTTAGATAAGGGTGATTTCTTTCACTGAATTCCATTCTCCACTGAGGTGCATAAGAGGCAATGATGTGCATGTCTTCTCTTCCCATAGGCTCCTGCACTTCACCGAAGGGCTTGTCTACATGGTGTGGTAGTACACACCAGCGGGTGTAAACAGTAGAGTGCTCTAAAGGGCTGAACTCTAAGTGCCCATGTAGACCCTGCTGACACATTCTATAAAGCTCTTAGTGTGTCTTAAAGTCATACTGTTTCAAACTGAACTACGTTAATGCACATTAGGCACCTTTTAGAGCATGTCAGTAGCATTTACAGGGGCAGTTAGAGTGTCAAACTTCAGAACGTTCTACAGTTCACACCCCTCTAGAGTGCACTGCTTCATGGTGTAGACAAGCCTCTAAAAAAATTCTCTGCAATGCAAACATGGATCCCCAAACTTGTTATCTTAGGTGTAGTGACTGCAAATGCCTTCCTTGTCTATGGACTGAACATTCCTTTCTTCATATTCATATTGTTGGCAGAAATATTTTCTCATTTTCCTTGGCAGTATCCAACATCAAAGAAATACTCATTGCTTTTCCATGCTAAATTCCTTTATGTTTCTCCCGTAGGGCCTGATCGAAACAGGAATGGAATGAATTGTACTGAAAATATTATTATGTCATTATATCAATTAATGATTCATCTTCATCTGGAATGCTGCTTGCAGTACTGGTTTTCCTGTCTAAAAATTGCCAAATTAGAGGGGTTCCAGGAAGGTTGGAGGGCATGGATAAACTCTTATATGAAGAGGAATTGAAAAAAAAATTGATTCTTTACCTTAGAAAGGAGATAAGAGGAGTCAAGGATAAATGTGTATACAATAATGAATGGCATAGAGAAGGTAGTTAAGGAACTTCTGTTCTCCCTGTCTCATAACACAAGAATAAAGGGGGCATTTATTGAAATTGATGGAAAATTTAAAACTGATATAAGGAAATACTATTTCACTCCACATGTAATTAGACCAGGGAACTCATTGCCACCTGATGTTGTTGAGGCAAAGAACTTAGTAAGAGCCAAAGAGAGATTGAATGTCTATGTAAAATAAAAAATATCCAGACTTATAATAATTGATGCAAAAAATAATTTTGGATTCAATAAAAGTCTCATGCTTCAGAGGGCTTAAGATCACCTCTAACTATTATGAATTAGAATGTGACCTTCACAGGTGGCAGGTTATGCCCCATTTGTTTACTATATGGTTCTTGCACCTTCCTTTAAAGCATCTGATGCAGATCACTTTCTGAGACAGAATACTGAACTATTTGGACTGTGCATTTGATCCGGTATGGAAATTCCTATGTTCCAAAATGCAATAAAGTTAGTGGAAAGTCTACCACTGACTTCAATGGACTCTGATTCAAGCCTTTAATTCTGCGTTTCTGATCACAAAGCATCCCAAAGGACATTTTCACAAAGTGGTTACCAAAACAACAGGCCATGGGCAGCTTTTTAAAACTAGACAGAAAAGTCACATTTGCTTTCTCCTTTTTTGTTGTTGTCTTAAGTGAAACTTAGATCTCTCAGCTAGGATGTTTGTTTGCATTTCAGTCAAGTCTGCATAGTTCATGTCACCTGGTCCTTGAGGGAAACATAAGTCTTTCATGACAGCAAATGTCTCTTTTCTGAATAGAGTTAGGGAAATGGATCATTTCTTGTGACTGCCTTCAGTGCACTGGTGTAAACATACTGCTGCAGCCTTTGTACTTAAACTTCAAAATGTCAATTTTATCAGCAGAAATTATTAACTTTTCCACACATGACCATTTTTACCATTCTGTTTACTTTCTTCTTCTTTCTTTCTTTTAACCAGACACCTTTTATTTAATGCTGCTTCACTGACTGCTTTGCACTCGAAAGCATCCTATCAAAAGATATCCCACTTATTATTTTCTCATTACTGTATGTCCCCCAAAATCTAATCAGCTATTTGTGCCTTTCAATTTAACCATACTGAACAAGATTTTCGAAATCTGGTGCTTATGGATTTAACAGCCCAACCCTATTTAGGCACCTAAATAAGTGGCCTAATTAAAAGAAAATACTGTATATCCAGCTTCTCACTTTAATTTCGATGGGAATTCAGTTTTGAAAATCTTGGCCATTCACTTTTTAACTGTATCAAAAAAACCAATGAGGAAATAAAGTAATGACAAATCCAGTTAGAGCAGTGAGAGGATTGCTGCTTACTGCATCAGCCCCTGTTCATTCTGACGTCCATTCTCCAACCAGCTCTAACTGCAGCTGCTTCCAACTGATGCCTCTTCTTGAGCTTTACATCTAGAATGCTGCAGCCCCTCAACATAGATGCAGCACCCCCACATAGTCACCACTCCACCATCACCACCTAAAACTCCTTGTACCACAAAACTGGAAATGTATAGGTAGCCAGGTGAGTTTGTAGAACACATGTGCAATTGTCATGCCTATCTTTCTTGGCAAGTAAGACCCTGTCAGATACTTTGTGAGCTGAGCTTTTGGGTGGCCAGTTCATCAACCTGAGATTGAGTAAATTGCACTAGTCTAACACTGAAATAAGAAATGACTGGATAGCAGTGAAATCTTCATCCAGGAGTAAGGATCACAGTTTTCTGGCCAGCCAACTGAATTAAATTGGCTGAATTGGCTGGCAAAGCATGCTGGATTTCTTCTGGGTAAAAGGCACCTGTTTAGGCATAAGCAGTGAATAAGACCTCTTGTTATATTGTCGTGAAAAATCAAGAATTTAAGAACAACATTTTTTAATGATGCATAAAGAAAACTTTTTTTTGTTTAATCATTTAAAATTATTGCCTTCTCTCCCCTTCCCCAGATCTAGGGATTATTTACCACAGGCAGATAATGATGAAATTGGCACATATACCTTTTCTAATACAATTTTTAATACTATGGCAAAAGTTACATTGTCTGAACTTTAGATCCTGCATTTTGGTGTGTCTTTAACAGAGAATGTATTAACAAACAAATAAAACCCAGATTTTTACAAGATTTAATTTCAACATGTCACAAGTCAATTAGTAGTGAGTTTTGAAAAACAGCAATATAAAAACAGTAGAGCTGTCAATTGCAGTTAACTCATGTAATGAACTCAAAAAAATTAATTATGATTTAAAAAATTAATCAAGATTAATCACAGTTTTAATCACACTGTTAAACACTAGAATACCAACTGAAATTTATTACATATTTTGGATGTTTTTCTATATTTTCATATACATTGTATTCTGTGTTGTAATTGAAATCAAAGTGTATATTATTTTTGATTACCAATATTTGCACTGTAAAAATGAAATATAGTATTTTTCAATTCACCTCATACAAGTACTATAATGCAATCTCTTTGTTGTGGAAGTGTAACGTGGAAGTGTAACTTACAAAAGTAGATATTTTTGTTACATAACTGCACTCAGAACCAAAACAAAGTAAAACTTCAGAGCCTACAAGTCCACTCAGTCCTAATTCTTGTTTAGCCAATCGTTAAGACAAACAAGTTTGTGTACATTTACAGGAAATAATGCTGCCCTCTTCTTATTTACAGCGTCATCAGAAAGTGAGAACAGTGATTTGCATGGCATTTTTGTAGCCGACATTGCAAAGTATTTACCTGCCAGATATGCTAAACTTTAGTATGCCCCTTCATGCTTTGGCCACCATTCCAGAGGACATGCGTTAATTGAATTTGCGACTGAACTCCTTGGGGGAGAATTGTATGTCCCCATCTTTGTTTTACCAGCATTCTGCCACATATTTCATGTTATAGCAGTCTTGGATGATGATCCAGCACATTTTAAGAGTGCACTGCAGATTTGACAAAAACACAAAGAAGGTAGCAATGTGAGATTTCTAAAGATATCTACAACACTTGACTCAGGGTTTGACAGTCTGAAATGCTTTCCAAAATCTGATCGGGAAAAGGTGTGGAGCATGCTTTCAGAAGTCTTAAAAGACTTAAAAGAACCCGAACCACCAAAAGTAAATCAACTTTCTGCTGGTGGCATCTGACTCAGATAATGAAAATGAACATGCATCAGTCTGCACTGTTTTGGATTGTTATTGAGCAGAACCCATCATCAGCAGGACGCATGTCCCCTGGAATGGTGGTTGAAGCATGAAGGGACATATGAATGTTCAGCACATCTGGCATGTAAATATCTTGCAAAGCTGGCTACAACAGTGTCACACCAACACTTGTTCTCACTTGCAGGTGACATTGTAAACAAGAAGCATGCAGCATTATCTCCCATAAATGTAAACAACCTTTTTTGTCTGAGTGATTGGCTGAACAAGAAGTAGGACTGAGTGGACTTTTAGGCTCAAAAATTTTACATTGTTTTATTTTTTAATGTAGTTTTTTTGGTACCTAATTCTACATGTGTAAGTTCAACTTTCATCATAAAGAGATTACACTACAGTACTTGTTTTAGGTGAATTGAAATATACTATTTCTTTTGTTTTTTACAGTGCAAATACTTGTAATCAAAAATAAATATAAGGGGAGCACTGTCCACTTTGCATTCTGTTTTGTAATTAAAATAAATATATTTGAAAACGTAGAAAACATTCAAAAATATTTAAATAAATGGTATTCTATTATTAACAGCATGATTAATCATGATTTTTTTTATTACTCATTTAATCCCGATACCTTTTTTTAATTGCTTGACAGCCCTAAAAAAACAGATATTTACTATCATAACTAGCTTTCTAAAAAGGAATTCAGTGCAAAACCAAGACATAGCTGAGACTTGCTGTTCAAACAATTAGCTCAGTTGGGTTATTCTGTAATTTTGTTTTTATAATCATTATGGTGCTTTAATTATTCACAGCTGTATAAATAATATCGTTCACAAATAGAACTCTTAATAGAAATAGAATTGAATTTACCTAACAGACTGCTAAATTTTGCAATTCTGTTTGCATAAGGAACATGTATGTCTTGGAGTATAAAAGTGCCTTTTGTGTTCATGTGATTTTTTTTTTTAAAGGAACCCTATGGGAACCAGGTAATCATTTTACCCCAAATGGTGTATATTTTCAAGCATGACACATGTTACCAAGTATGGAACAAAATCTGCCATATAATATCTCCAGTTGTCTAAAACTGACAAAGCAGCTGTGGGAGGAAAAATGTAATAGCAGCTTTGTTTTTGTTTCTTCCCTTTTTTCTTTCATCACCCTCAGAGGAATTCTTTTTAACTGCATCTACAACACAATTAAAAGTGGCACTTTTTTAAAAATGAAAAATATTCAGTACAGGAGAATTGGAGAGGTCTAAACACAGAGCTTTAGAATATGAAGATCCTTATTCTGTGGAGGCCTGACAGTATAATTTTATGGGTTTCATGGTTAGTAATTCCAGATGGTGTGTTTGTGCTCAGAATGTGTTCTATGTGTAAATCATCTCAGTAAGGATCAACATATATCCAAGTGCATTCTGATTGATTTGTTTGCAGTTATTTATAACAGTTTAATAGACCCTCATTCACAGAAATAGACTCTCTTAAATGAAAACGTGAATTTTTTTTTTTTTAAGGACAGCTACATAATTCTGGTATAATCTGCTTCATGAAACAAAGTTCCTGTTGTAAACTTGAAACTGTACACATACCGTCCATAGTTTATAGTATCCCTACACAAACATGTGCTCCCTTCTCCCTCTCTCCCTCCCTAAAAATAGCATTTGGAATTACATGGAGAAATTTGCACAGAAATATGATCTGCATTAATGCCACTTTCTTGGTATCAATTCTTTGAGCCACCATCATTAATCTTAATTAGGGAACCAAAATAAAAAAAAACCTTTTACTATTTCTAATTAATGCGGGTCCTAATTTGGATTAAAAATTCAATCTGAACCCATAGCCTGCCTGTGTGAGTGTTTTTGTATACCTGCCAGTACTAATATTGTTTCTTTTACATAGGAAAGAGCAGGTCCATGACTGAGACAGGAATAATTTGGGTAGACCACGTGCATTAATCTTATTTAGAAAGTTAAGTTGAATTTTTCAAAGCAAAGAGGTCTTTTTGTGGCTTATCTTGAAACTATGTTCAGTACAGATAGTATTGTAATTAATTGATTACACAATTTAGCAGAGCAGGATAATTTTTTTCATTCAAGACCTCATCTTTTAGTAATAGCATGTGGTGGAGCTTAGCTTGAATTTGACATGCTTTGGGGCTTCAGTGACTATGATGCCCTTGACTGGACAGAAAAGCTTGTAGTGCTAAACATTTGGGTGTTTTATATACTTTGAAACATCACATCATTATAAGGAGAACTTCTGAGAACAGTCAGTGTGAGCAGCAGGCTAACTTTCAGCCAACAAATGATGGGGAGAGGGATTATCCAATTAAGCCTTGAATCTCAAAAACAATGACCATGTCTACCCTGCATGCTTCTTTTGGTGGCTGGTGTGTAGTTTATGTACTCAGATAGATCCCTTGCATGGGTTCTAGTAACAGGGTAGACGGTGAGGCATGGCTTAAGCTAACAGAGTACAGACATGCCTGAAGGGTGTGTGTATGTATATGAGTACATTTCCTACACGTTCTCTACCCACCCAAGCCATGCATTCCTGTCTACACTGCTATTTTTAGCCTTGTAGTATCCTGTTGCCTTCCAGCTACTGGAGACTCTCCTCTGCAGGAAAAGACTCCAGCAGCGGGGAAAGACTCTGCCTCCTGCTGGAGCCCTTCCCTGCCCACAGATAAAGACTCCAGTAGTAGGGAAAAGTTCTGGCAGCTTCCTACTGCTCAGGCCTTTCTCCACTGGAGGGAAAACCTCTGACAGCTCCTTGCAGCTGGAGCCCTTCCCTGCCACCAGGGAAAGGCTCCAACACCAGGGAGGAAATGGGGAAAGGTAACACAAAAAGACTCTTTTTCTTTTGTGAAAAAGGTAGGAGAATTGAAATGGCCTAAACATAGTTCTAGAATATGATGATACCTATTCTGCAAAGACCTGACAGGAAGGCATGCAATACACTGATTATTTTATGGGTTTCATGGTTAGTAATTTTGGATGGTGTGTTTGTGCTCAGAATGCGTGCTATGTGTAAATCATCTCAGTAAGGATCAACATACATCCAAGTGCATTCTAACTGTTTTGTTTTGCAGTTATTTATGACAGTTTAATAGATCCTCATTCACAGAAATAGACTTCCTTAAATTGAACCATGTTTTGTATTCTGTTTTGTATTTCCTGGACAGCTACAGAACTCTGATACACATAGACTTCATGGAACAATGTCCCCATTGATAGCCATACACAGACAGCTGATACTATCAATCTCTATCTGGCCTTTCCCTGCTGCCTCCCTCTGCCAGAGCCTTTCACTGACACATGTAGCTGCACGCCGTAGCTTGCTTTTCGTTGCAGCATGTAGACCCAGGGGTCTGTTCTGGGACCAGTCCTATTCAACATACTCATAAATGATCTGGAAAAAGGGGTAAACAGTGAGGTGGCAAAATTTGCAGATGATACAAAATTACTAAAGATAATTAAGACCCAGGCAGACTGCAATGAGCTACGAAAGGCTCTCTCAAAACTGGGTGACTGAGCAACAAAATAGCAGATAATGCAAAGTAATGCACATTGGAAAGCATAATCCCAATTATACATATAAAATGATGGGGTGTAAATTAGCTGTTACCACTCAAAAAAGACATCTTGGAGTCACTGTGGACAGTTCTCTGAAAACATCCACTCTATGTGCAATGGCAGTCAAAACAGTGAACAGAATGTTGGGAATCATTAAGGGACAGATAATAGGACAGAAAATATCATGTTGCCTCTGTATAAATCCGTGGTACACCTATATCTTGAATACTGTATGCAGATGTGGTCGCCCCATCTTAAAAAAGATATATTGGAATTGGAAATGGTTCAGAAAAGGGCAACAAAAATGATTAGCGGTATGGAATGGCTTCTGTATTAGGAGAGATTAATAAGACTGGGACTTTTCAGCTTGGAAAAGAGACAGCTAAGGGGAGATATGATTGAGGTCTATAAAATCATGACTGGTGTAGAGAAAGTAGATAAGGAAGTGTTGTTTACTACTTCTCATAACACGAGAACTAGGGGTCACCAAATGAAATTAATAGGCAGCAAGTTTAAAATAAATAAAAAGTATTTCTTCACGCAATAAACAGTCTACCTGTGGAACTCCTTGCCAGAGGATGTTGTGAAGGCCAATACCAAAACAGGATCCAAAAAAGATCTAGATAAATTCATGGAGGATAGGTCCATTGATGGCTATTAGCCAGTATGGGCAGGAATGGTGTCCCTAGCCTTTGTTTGCCAGAAGCTGGGAATGAATGATAGGGGATGGATCACTTGATCGATTACCTGTTCTGTTCATTCCCTTTGGGGCACCTGGCACTGGTCACTGTCTGAAGACAGGATACTGAGCTAGATGGACCTTGGTCTGACCCAGTAGGGCCATTCTTATGTTCTTACATATACCCTACATGCTGCCAGAAGTGATGTTCAGCGTAGATGTAGGCAATGAGTGTTCACATTTGTTTAAAAACAGAAAAAATCTCCTCTTGATTAATTGTGACTGATCTGCTTGTTCCAACTCTATTTTTAAGTCTTAATTTTAAGTTGGGTTTACAACCTTAAGGATGGGCAGTTTGCTACCTCAGTATTGTGCTGATAATGTGATAGCATTTCATTTTTCAGGCTGAGATCATACTTCCCATAGAAGAAAACCAACACTAAACAAATAAAACAGCCTGAGGAGACTCAGAGGAAGGAAATATGTGTGATCATCCACTCATGGAAGTTCCTCATGTTGTCTAGGTGGGAGTCTGTGGGTTTTGCTCCACTGCGGAAAAAGCCAATTGGCTCACTTCTAAATCTGGTGGCTAAACAAGGATCCACATGGATCTGGCAGAGATGTGCAAGGAGGCCAAGGCCATCCATGTAGATGTCCTGTATTTTCACACCAGCTCTGGGCTCCAGCAGCCTCTCAGCTTCCTCAGGGCTAAAGACCCCCTAGAAAGATACAGAAAAATATAAGGGAGCCTTGGCCTATTTGATCTTCTCTAGGGAATCTCCATGAGGCAGTAGGAAGAACAATGTGTGTCCCCTCCAGGTCCTGCCCTGGCCTATCCACTACCCAGTCTGGACCACCCAGCTTCCACCATCTCTACCTCCATCTCTACCTCAAGACACCTCAGACTCTTTAGAGAAGCTTCCATGAGCACTAGGGTTAGGTGAGGCCATTGGTTTGATCCACTAGGTATTTCTGTGTCCAGAGTGATGGTGCAGAAAGAACTACTGCAGTCTCAGCACTGCTGGGGCCAGAGAACACCACAGCTTGGTAAGAAGATTGCTTTACCCATATCTTATTTGAATCCTCTTGTACCATGCCCAGTCACTCTGGCCTGTCATGATGGGAGACAGAGTGTTTTAGCTTGAAATGGGCTGGTAATTCAGAAACTTTATTTCCAGTAAGTAGCAAAACACTATGTGCTTTTATATTTCCTTCTGTTCTTCTCTCTGATATCAAGTGACAATGTGAAAAGAAACAGGAGGCCTCCTAGTTATACTTCCTTCTTCCCCTATTTGTCCATGAATTCAGTGTTCTCTTTTGGGCCTGAAAAATCGTTATTAAAATCCTCTGAACAGTGTAATGTTCTGAATTTTCAGTTCATGCAGAGGCAGTCCCTCTGCTACAAATGTGGACAGATATCAATGCTTAATTCCTTTGTATAGAAGTTTACATATTGTTACTACTTGTGTAATGATCCATGTCTAAATACATACAAAATCAGCAAGAGGAAAATTCCTGCCAGCAGAACCCAACACCCCACATCCCCCTCAAAATCCATATAGCACAACTCCTTATGGCTAAAGAAGCAACTGAGAAAAAGCTATAATTACATGTATACATGCTCCAGTGTAATATAGGATATTAGAAGTGAGTGATACAAATATTAGTTCATAGATTTTAAGGCCAGAAGAGACCATTCTGATCATCTAGTCTGACCTCCAGTGTAACACAGGCCATAGAACCTCACCCAATAATTGCCATACCAAATAATTTCTGGATGAACTAGAGAATATCTTTTACAAAGACAGCCAATCTTGATTTAAAGACTTCAGGTGATGGACAACCCAGCACTTCTTTCTGTAAATTTTTCCAGTAAATTTTTCCAGTAAATTACCCTCAATTAAAAATGTGGACCTTATTTACAGATTGAATTTATCTAATGTCAATGTCCAGCCATTGGATCTTTTTATGCATTTTTCTGCTAGATTAAAGATCTCTCAGCTATCAGAATTCTGCCTTTTAGATACTTCTAGACTGTGATCAATTCATCCCTTACCCTAACGCTTGATAAAGAATAATTTATTCACACTGTGTTAAGAAATTTCAGATATCATACACAGTGAGGCAGTAGTGAGTCAAAAATATCAACTTTTCATATATTGTGACAGCAAATAGCTTCCTAGACACCAGTGATTGCTTTGCCCTGCCATTTCAGCATGATTTTGTTATGAATTGAATAGCTTTTTAAGTAAAAAGTGGATGGCAGGCTCACCTATGAGAAATAAACCTGTACATACACTAATTTAATCTCTAAAATCTCATTTGCATGCATTTCTTAAGCTTTTGAAACCAAAAAATATATATAGCCATAAATGGAAATATTCCAGGTACTATTTACAAACAGAACATGTACTGCACATATGGTAATAGGGAGAGAGGTAGAGGAAAGTTCAAATAGTTAGGACAAATACCACAAAAAAGAAAAACATTTATTCAGTTAAAATATCTCTGATGAGGATAATTATGAATAGCAGTCAGCGGGAAAAATTAATGTTTTCAAAAAAAACCTCCCCCCTTCATCTAAATAATATTTGACATATATATCTGCATTGTTTTACATTTTATACATATAATACATTCCTGTGGAGTTTTGCTATTTTTCTAGCAAAAGAATACCTTGCAAAACTGGACAATAAAAGTGATTTGGTTGTTTGCCATTGTGGAAATTCTCTCTCTCTCACACACTATTTCATATGTAAATTTCAAAGTGCCTGGCTTTGATCATTACAGTATACTCTAATCAGGTGTTCCAGGAAAGCACAGTGGCATTGGTTCACTATGGGACTCCAGACTCTCTGGAGCTAATGTAAATCTTCTCAATTCAGAATAGCGTAGTTTTCAATGGCAAACAAACAAACAAACAACCTCCCCCCACTTTTTTGTGCATGTCTGTTTAGTCTCAGAGGATACTCTCATGTTATGATAAACTTTTTTTTGTGGGGTTACTAGTGTATGAACACAAAAGGAGCCATCATGTCTTCTTTGATGGACAGCCAGTGCCAATTAATCAATTAAATTACATAGGAAGAGTAAATAGTAAGATTAGTATTTTCATCACTAGGCTTCTCATCAAAAGTATCCCAATTTGGCTTAAAGAATAGTTTAATTTTAATATTTAATACAAGGTAGCAATTCCTGTATCCCAACTCAAGACAGGGGTATCCTATAAAGTAGAAAGTATCTTATGGAAAAACTTTTACACTAATATTTTCAACTATCATTTTTGGTGGTATTAGAATGAGGGACAATAATTCTGTTTAAAATAAATACATCATTTTAACTTATCTCTGAGGTAGCAGAGTAAAAGATTACCTTGAGAATTATACATAGATTTGTAACTAGCATACACTTACACAGTTGCATGCATGATCTGTGTAATAATCAGAAACCCATAAAGCTGGGATGTCTTCTTTTTTCTCAGCAATAGCCAGAGTAGGCCAGAAATGTAACCATAAAGCAACAATGCATTTTTCCCTCTGAACCATCCTTCATTTTATAAGACAGGAAATTTGTGGTCTCTGTTTATTTTGTGTCTTGAGTCTGTCAAGTAAGTGTTCCAAAATTCAGGTCAGACTTAACCAATGAGGGCAGCTTTCCACCTTCTGGCTTAGCTTGCTGCATGTGAGATCTGTATTTTGCTTCATTTGAGGTTTTACTCATGACCTTTGTGGTCCTCAAGAGGTGCTCCACCACAGGAACTACATGAAGCTTCTTTCTGATCAAGCCAGTAGCAGCTATACAGTTTTATTTCAGCTGGAAGGAGTTCTTATAGATATCAAAGTGAAGTTAACATCAGTTAATAAAATTACAAAGTACCTCTACTGACTATTCCTTCATCTCGCCTACTTAACATGATTTTTGATTTGCATGGGGGTTCATGAGCTTTTTAATACATGGTCCTGATTCTGGAAACCATTACCCTCACCTTAGGCACATGCTTACATACCATCTGATTTCAGTGAGACTCCAATAAATGTTGAAGTGCTGCCTTGAAAAGGATTGGACTTCAGCACATGATTAAGTGCTGTCTGAATCAGGATCTTAATATGAGAATGAGGTGGCAGTGGTGAGACATCAGCACACATGGTGAATGACAACAGAAAGAAGCAGGAGTAATTGTTGTCTGACAAGCTTGCCCATTTTCATTTGGGAAATAATTTCACACAGGCCCCAATCCTTCAAACACGAATGCATGTGAGTCACTTTAAGCAGGTGTGGAGTCCACTGGGATGAAGGGTGGGATGGGAAAGGCCTTTAGAGCATGGCATTCTAGCTTCACTGAAGCCCAGTCTTAGGTGGGTTGTTGTAAATTAGAGCAACAGGAGGCCATTTTGAACCCTAGAATATGGAACGTGACACAAAGTTATCTTTGTCCATCCCTTCCCCACCCAGAGTTCACTGAACTTCTGGGAAACACAGCACAGACTCAGACCTCTTGTCTGGCTTCTGTTTTAATATTACAATTCAAAGGACTGAGAGAGAAAATGCCTTTCTAGCAGGTAAAGGCAGATCAAATTTAACATTAATTTTCTCCAAAGCAGGTAAAATAGTGACTGTCTTTACCCTCTGAACCCTCTTTTAATTTAATATTTGAAGATTGACTGAACAAGGCTACACTGCCTTTACTGGAGTTACACTATCATAAAACTGGTGGGAGAATCAGACTAGATAATCCCACTGAAATTAATGAAAGAATTAGCTCTGAAAGTTCATTCAATTATAATAAAATATAGGGTATTTCTGTTTTGATTTATATAATCAAATGGGTTAGCTCACCTAAATATCACATCTTTTTATGACTCACATCAAATAGTAGATACCAGTATACCATATATTCTATATCACATAGATTTAGCAATTGATGTTCTGAATGTATATTAGGAAGGTACATAATTCAGCTAGATTCTTCAAACACTGTATCAAAAGGAATACCGTGGGTCCTCTTTTTATCTTTGTCCTTCCTGGACACACTGAATCACAACTACAAAGACAGATTATGCAATACACTATAAAGAACTGAAATGAACTAGAGAACTAGTACTGGCAGGAAACTATAAGCATGTCAGAGAGAAAGAGAATTTACAAGATCTGAGTCTACTGCAGACAAATAATTCACATACAGTACACTACACAGAAGAATTTAGGTGCAGAATGCTGCAGAGCCTCTGCCAGTTTCATTTTAGTTCTCTGCAATATGCTGTATCACTTTAATTAAGGTATTAGTAAAACAGTGGTATTGAAACTGGATCATATATGCATTGTTCTCCCTTGTCATATCTCTGCCCTTGTCAGTCTTGTAGACACTGTTGTGCTATATGAACCAAGGTACCAAATGTGGCATTGTTATAATGTAGTAAAGAGTACCGACAAGCAAATGGAAAAAGCCACCAACAATGAGAATATACTACTTGAACCCACGATCTTTATTGCTCACGGAAAGTCAATTGTTTAACCCTGATGGCAATATTTATGACCTCTAAATGTCTTTTTGACCTTAGTGTTATTTAGCTCCAGTCACTGTCTTCTAAAGCTCCTATTAGCAGCCATCTTGAATACAGTAAAAAATTTGTTCATTTGTAAAGTTTGAACCTCACATTTATCTATCATTTTCATTGTCTTTTTTAAGAATATAATTCAAAAATTAAAGCAGGGGAAGAGAAAGATAATAAATATGCCCCTAATGTCATAATAAGGGATTATTCCTTGATTTATACCACATGCAATCCAGAAGAACTCAATAGAAATTTACAGAGTATCCCTCAACAGACAGAATTCAGCTGTGACTGTTGCCTACATTTGAAAGTCTAAAATATAAGTTATTTAGATCTAAGACCAAAGCTTAAATTGTTGTAATTAGACTTCACTATTAGTCACCTAATGAAATGACCAAGTACACAAACCATAATTTTGAAGTCAAACTGACTGGTATAAACAGGCTTTTTAGACCCTACTCAAAACAACCAGACAGGCTTTCCACAGCTTAGGTTTCAAATCAAGGGAAAAGGCTTCATTCACTCTGATTTCTAAATTACATTAACCAGAATAATTGCTTAGTGCAACTACATTCTGATGGTTGAAAAAGGGTTGTTCTAGCACACACTTCCTACAAACAAGGAACTGACCTTTAACTAACACAGTTTCCCCCATGTCATTATACTACTTATAATATGCTGGGGAAAATACCTGATTCACCACAGCTGGGATCAGCAGAGTTCCTTTCCAGCTGGTTCCTTTGCAACTGAGGGCATGCACCTGTGGTCGGTCTTCTTCTCAAGGACTAAATGTTAAGCATTTCCCTGACAGTGTTTGGATGGTGTCTATCAAAGGATGGTCTCAGAGAAATAGTCTCAGTCTGTGTGCAGCTTCCAAAAGCTAACATTGCAATAGCTCACATTCAGAAAATTATCATCACAACCAGAAGGGCTAGAACCATAAGGCTAAATCCTGTTCCCATAAAGGAAAACCAGTCTAATGTGTCATTAACATTATATCTAGATTAATCAAATCTGGGAATACAAACACTATTATGCACTAATCAGAATTGTCTGATAACTTCATGGCAGTGTTACAAGACAGAATGAAGGTGGTCTCTTAACTATGTATGACTATACTTTAATGTGTTTGGATTTCTTTTAAGTTAAACTTTGTCTATACATTTCTGGATTTATAATGTTTGTTCTGGGAATAATTACAACATCCTTTTAATGTTTTTACCGTTAAATCACTGATATGAACTCTTAACCTTAATAATTTCAGTTCAGCATTGTTTTTATCTGGCAATAAATTTGATGCTTTTAAACCCGAGGTTCAACTGAATAAAGAACGTAGATAGGCATAAAATGTGTATTAATGTTTATAACTTATCTCCAAGCACCACAGCTATCTGACATCCTAAATGGGAGCTAATGTATTACTCTGAATCTGGTAGGGTATCATTCTTCCAGCTGTTGCTGTTTCTGCAACAGCCATTGTCTAAAGATAGGCAGCTGAGAGTTCACTCAAGTTATTGAAAACATTATTGCAAATGGAGCTCTCTCTCTCTCTCTCTCCCCCACCCTTATGTGTATGCATAAAGAAATAGATAGCTATGTAGATTGATTTAAATCCCAGAAGAGTGTCTGAAGCAAAGACACTCAGCTGAACTGCTTGTCTAACTGAGAGGGAGAGGTGATCTCTGAGTGGTACTTGATGCCCTTTCTCTCTGTCTTATTGCTACACAGAACATTTATTAACTGGATCTGCTTCATTTCTGTCAAAATTAGCATGCATGCTCATGCTTCTGAAATTCTCCATGCTGTCCCTCAGGGTAAAGGAGATAGAATTACGTGATATGTGTAAACAGGGATTAATTTAATCTTAGCCAAATCCACACATTGCAGTGCAAGTGAAGTTTGCATAGGATTATGAATGCAATGTAATTAGATACAGTTTGACATCTTGTTTTTTGGAACCTCATATTCCCAGTTTTTTTAAAGATTCTTTTACAATATCTCCAGATTCAAAATTACAAAAATAAGGGGGGGGGAGGGGAACGCTAAACAATTAAAATTTGCCTTACACAGTTCATATAACAAGCAGAAAAGGAGCTTGGTTTGATGTGATTCTAAATGGCACCTCAATCCTCTTTGCAAGATGGCAATTGTCTTGCCTAGAGACATATGCTGAGACAATGTTCATAACTTGAGACATTCTTGCTCATTTTGATTCCCAACCCTGTTCATCACTTGATTGAATGGCATTTATTCTGTGGCAGTATATGAACCTCAGAAGGGATCAAACTGGGGTGGGGAATGAGGGGAACAGTATGCATCATGAGACTAGGTATGATATAATAGGAAATCACAGGCCATCATTCTCATTTTAGGTTTAATCTTTTGCTATTCCTGTTGTAAAGAAAAAATAGTTTGTGGAAATTGGACTTTACCCAAAATCAATTCACAACTCAATTTAAAAAAACCAAACCCTTCAAATGTAGACTTAGATTTGACACCACTATTAGAGCTAAATGTCCAAAAAGATCAGAGACTGACCAATTAGTGTATTAAGTAAATTACATCTCCCCCAAAAACCATAGATGTTCCAAAAACAACAATAAAACTTCAAGCCAGTCCAATCAATACCTCATCCAAGTTTGGGATTGGAAAAGGAGAATTGCTTGGGGATTTTCTGGCAGAAATGTTATGTGGAGAATGATTTTAACCCTTAGAATACTGACAGTATTTGGACTAACAGTGAGATCTATGATTAGGGTATATCTATATAATGATACAAAGTCCTGTGGCACCTTATAGACTAACGGACATTTTGGAGCATGAGCTTTCGTGGGTGAATACTGCATGCATCCAACGAAGTGGGTATTCACCCACAAAAGCTCATGCTCCAAAACGTCTGTTAGTCTATAATGTGCCACAGGACTCTTTGTTGCTTTTACAGATCCAGACTAACATGGCTACCCCTCTGATACTATATAATGATAGTAACACTTAGCCCTATAGCATTATTCTGTTGGAAAGATTGATAGAAATATCAGCTTATTATTTCTTACAACAGTTCTTTAGGTAAGGTTTTCCTATACAGAAGACAGAGATTTGAAGTGATTTTCACAAGGCCCTAGACAGCATCATTGTCAAAGGCAGGCTTAGAGTTCAGGAGTCTTTAGGCCTATATTTACTAACACAGCCCGTAGTCTGGTGTCCAGGCTTCCTATACAATTCACATGGAGAATTAGCTACCTAAGAAAGGGATTCACAAAAGTCAGCAAGCTGCGCTGAGCTGCCTAAGTTAGCCAATAAGAAATGCTGAGGTAGTTGGAAGAAGCCTCTGGAACAGAGGGGGATAGCAATCTTTTCTTGGGATTCTTAGCTGTAAACCCTCTCCTGGCATTTGGCACCTAAGCCAGGTCAGCCCTTTCTTGTGAAAAACCACACTCACAGAGAGGACACCATTCCCTGATAGCCAATACCCTAGTGGCTAGGACACTACTGGAATGTGGCTGAGCTGTTTTCAAATTCCTGCTCTGCCTGAGTTGGAGCAGGGACTTGAATGCAGGTGTCTGTCATTCCCGCTGAGTGTCCTTTCCCCAAACTATAGGGTACCCTCAATCTCTCCTGTTGAAGCTGTTCCACTTTGTATAAGTGATTAAATGTTTATTAGAGCAGAGACTTGAACCTGACTCTCCCATTTGCCAGGGGAGTGCTCTAACCACTGAGGTAGAAGATCAGCCCAGTGAATGTTTGGCTCAAAGAATTTTTAATTTAAGCCTGGATCTCCTGCATCCTGAGTAAATGATCTAACCATGGGCTATTGGGACAGGCTCACTGAGCCCCAACCACTGGGCTGTTTGGTATAATGGGACACACACACACAAATGAGTCAGCCCCTGAGATTCTTGCATGCCTACCAGATTCAGCCCTGCAGCTGAGATAGGTGGGGAAATAATTAGTTTGAGAATCCCATAGGGGCTCAGGCATAAACTAGGCCACCAAGCTGCTCAGTGGTATCAAGACTTAGATAGTTTTGTACATGCCCAGCAGTAGAAATTTAGGCACCTAGAGGACGTTACCAGCAGAAACTTAGGTGCCTACAGGTTGGAGGCCGCTGAGCAAATATGGATTTAGGCACTGAAAGTGGCAATTAGACATCTCAGTCCCTTTGTGGATCTAGCCCTTAAGTGCATAGCCTTGGCAACACACTACTAGAATATGTCTTTATATAACTAAAGAAACCATTAAATGTGATTCTGCATCAGGATCATCTAGAGTAGTGCTCCATTGACTTCAGTGAGCTACAACACCAGCCTCCTTTTTGTTCTTTTGAGAAAGGCTGTAATGTTTGGAGGGTTGGATTCTGGGGAAAAGCATATTATATTTTTTCATTATTGCTTGATGTTTGGTATTAGGTAGGTTGTGTAATACAAAGGCAAACAGTTATACCATGTCATATCATCTCCATATTTCTACAGCTAGGCAAAATTTCATATACAAAATGTCAATAACAGTTTTTGCTCCCATTCTGAGTTTTGGTTAAGACCAAGGGAGAGTATTTTCACAAAAATGTTTGTGAAAATTTCATCCAATGTTTTGACCAACTCTATATTTTCATAGCATATAAATCAGCATTTCTCAAACTGGAGTCCATGGACTCCTGGGGGTCCCCGAGGGTACTCCTGCAGGCCCTGCTGGTCAACTCCTCCTCCTCTGGAGGTGCAGCAGGGCTAAGGCAGGCTCCTTGCCTATCCTGGCTCCACGCCACTCCCAGAAGTGGCCGGCACATCCCTGCGGTCCCTGAGTGGGGCAGAGGGTCTCTGTGCACTGCCCCCACTCTAGTGCCGACTCTGCAGTTCCCATTGGCCAGGAACTGCAGTCAATGGCAGCTGCGGGGGTGGTGCCTGTGGGCAGAGGCAGCATGTGGAGATCCTTCTGCCCCTCCCGCCTAGAAGCCACTGCCAGAGAGATGTGCTGGTCACTTTCAGGAGCTGCCTGAGGTAAGCACTGCACCCCTCACCCTCTCCTACACCTCAACCCCCTGCCCCAGCCCAGAGCCTGCACTCAAACTCCCTCCCAGGGCCCACACCCCTCAGGTCCTTCCACACCCAACCCCCTGTCCCAGCCTGGTGAAAATGAGTGAGGGTGGGGGAAAGTGAATCAGGGAAGGAGGGGGTTGGAGTGAGCAGGGAGCAGGAAGAGGTGGAGTAGGGATGAGGCCTTGCAGGGAAAGGGGTGGAGTGGGGCCTGGGCCTGGGGCTGAGTGGGGGACCTTGGAGGGCCATGAAATTTTTAAAATAAAAATGGGGGTCCTCAGGTTGCTGAAATTTGAGAACCACTGAGACAGGGTTTGTGGTAGGTCAGTGTAACTGGGAGCTAAGTTCAAGTATGCTTATTCCAAAGAGAATGTTACATCAGAAAGTCTTATGCTTATCATTCAGTTGAAGAAGATATAGCTGTCTAGTAAGTTGGTTGCAAAATCATCATACCATACTATGAACGATGAAATAACTTTAGTTGAAATTCAGAATAAGGAAAATAAAATCTAACTTTACTACTTCCATTCCAGAGACCAAGAGAGAACTTAGGATCCAGGCCTGACCCCACTGAATTCAATGTAAAAAATCTCTCACTGACTTCAGTGAAAGCAGGATAAAGAGCCTATTCCATTATTGGTCTGATCCCAATTGGAACAGGTGCAAAACAGAAAACAATATAAGCCTTTTCCCACAGACGTGCTGAAGGAGTTAACTCTCTCTCCTACAAGTGTTAACCTGGATTGTCAAGGAACATGTAGTAACTTCCCACTAACAGTCTGGTAACATTTTCAAGCTCCAGTCCCTTAAACTGCATATAATGTTATCAATGGCAAGGTCACTCTGAAGAGCAAAGTATTTTTTTTAACCCAATATTTGTAAAAGAAAAGAAAAAATAGATGAAGAGAAAGAACCTATTTTAGGAGCAGAATGTTCCTCAGTAAATAAAATATATGACTTAAAATTGGAGCTCTATCTTGTCCAAGTCTCCTACCCATCTCACCTGAACCAAAGCTTCCTGAGGCACATAAGCCTTCGAAGATAATGCATTGGGGGCGCACTCTTGTCTAACGTATTCAGGGATTATGTTGGGCAAGTGCTCCCCCCTGCTTGAGCAGTTCTGTCTTCGGTCCCAGATGTGGCCATGCAGGACACATACAGTCCTAGGGTTGTAGTGACTCCATTGTGGAGCTCTAGTGAGTGAAAGAGACAGATACAAATGATCTTTTGGGAAGTGGAGGCTAGTGTCTCTGTTTAGAATATGGGGCAGGAGCAGTATAGCTGTTGAAGAAAGCCTCCTCCCAGGGCCGGTGCAAGGAAGTTTCGCGCCCTAGGCGAAACTTCCACCTTGTGCCCTCCCCAGCCCTGCGGCAGCTTCCCACCCTGCCCTGCAGCACCCCCGCCCCTGGGAGCCGTGTGGCACCTCCGCACCCCAGCTCACCTCTGCTCCGCCTCCTCCCCGAGCACACTGCCCCCGCTCCAATTCTCCTCCCCTCCCAGGCTTGCGGCACCAAACAGCTGTTTGGTGCTGCAAGCCTAGGAGGCGGGAGAAGTGGAGCAGCGACTACGCGCTTGGGGAGGAACACTGTAAAAAAATTGGGGGCACCGCTTTTCGACACTCCCAAATCTTGGTGCCCTAGGCAACTGCCTAATTTGCCTTTATGGTAGTACTGGTCCTGGCTCCTCCTTCACCAGGATTGACTTTTGCAGCATACAGAAAGTATCTCAACTCTACTCTTCCTGTCTGACAGCTGTAATACTGAAGGGGCCAACTCTGAGTCTGCACCTCCTATTATCAGCCAGGAAAGACCCCCCCGCTCATCTATTTCAAGATTAGATAGAGCACCTAGCATCATGGTATTTAGGCTCAATCCAAGACCCAATGAAATCAGTGGGAGTTTTGTTATTGACAATTGGCCTTAGATCAGGCCCTGAAGTGCCGACACTGCCTCCCTTAACAGTTTTCTCTTGGACCTGATTGCCATTTATGGTTATCAGGTAATGCCTGTGAAAGGAAAGGTCTTGTGTGATTGATCAAGGCTGAAATACATCTTTTGAATTAATATGCAGCCTTTACACCTATGAACCCTAGAGTTGCATGGATTGATAAGAAATTTTGCAATGGATAAAGCTCTAACACAATCAGATTCCCTTCCTTAGGCTTATCTTAATAGTATTTTTTCCCCAAACACAGAAGCTTTCTTCACTGAGCTCATCTTTAAGCGAATACACTCTCTTCCCTGTCGAGCTGCATGCTATCCTGTGTTGCTTTATTACTGTTCTCACATTACTTCCCCAGGTCACAGCATATTAGCCTCTGCACCAGTGAGAGCTGACATTATGTCCCTCTGGATTCTTTTGTTGTTTTATTTGATCACTATGCCCTAAGTTTTGATTCACATATCTGGGTGATTAGTCCATGTTTCAGAGCAGCAGCCGTGTTAGTCTGTATCCGCAAAAAGAACAGGAGTACTTGTGGCACCTTAGAGACTAACAAATTTATCTGAGCCTACGTTTTTGTGGGCTACAGCCCTCTTTATCAGATGCATGCCATGGAAAATATAGTAGTAAGATATATGTATATATACACACAGAGAACCTGAAACAATAGATGTTACCATACACTTACGAGAGTGTTCAGTTAAGGTGAGCTATTACCAGCAGGAGAGAAAAAAACTTTTTGTAGTGGTAATCAAAATGGTCCATTTGCAGCAGTTGACAAGAAGTTGTTGGAGTCCATGTTTGTTTCATTTCTTTAGCAGGTGCCATGCCTGTTTTTTGGCGATCCGCCTTCCTTAGGGCAGGATTTCATGCTGTTTGGTGGAGACAAGTGAGATAGATGAAATGTAGGCAGAGCATCTGCTAAAGAAAACAAATAAATAAGTAATATATTTCCCAACTATTTAGTAACTCTCTTTTGACTGCTTACAGTGTGCTGCATAAGATTGCCAACAGAACTATACAATACTGCTTTCCTAAAGGTCCATGAGACCTTCATAATAATGCAAACAGAGATTTATATCAAATATTTAAGAGAGACATTGGCCTACAAAGGTATGAATATCTTACCATTTGTTTTGAAAATTATCGTATTCCCCCTGCCTATAATTTCCTATTAAATTTAATTGTATAATCTTAAACTTGTAAACCTGACCAACCTGCTTTCCCTCCCCTCCTCATATTTTTTTTTAAATGTGGTGAATTTTGCCAGATTGATTTTCCCATCTGGCCCAGGGAGCAGCAGTTTGGGAAAAAGTTTGGTAGGGAAGTGAGCTGGAATGAAGCTAATTTACGTAAGAAGATGACACCTACAAGCCACTGCTATTTCAACCTTGTATCTGTCCCAAACAACACACAGCAAAGAATCTTGTGGCACCTTATAGACTAACAGATGTTTTGGAGCATGAGCTTTCATGGGTGATTACCCACTTCGCCAGATGCATGCATCTGACGAAGTGGGTATTCACCCACGAAAGCTCATGCTCCAAAACGTCTGTTAGTCTATAAGGTGCCACAGGACTTTTCGCTGCTTTTACAGATCCAGACTAACACAGCTACCCCTCTGATACACAGTGGACAAGAAAAAGGATTTGTTGGTAGTTCAACAAAGACCCATGTGGGTGTCACAGTAAATTCTATCTTGAAAAAGGATAATGTTTCACATTACAAAAGGCTTCAAGCAAGCATCCTGCTAAAAGTTACTCAGGTGATTTTGGTTATGGATGGCCTCAATAACAATGAAAGCAAATATATTGCTTCCTTGTCTTAAAAAGACATGTTAGTCCAAAGCATGGCACTGTACATTGAGCATAGGGAGTTATTGTTTTTTCACCCTGTTCTATATCCCAGAAAACAAGCAGAGCTAGAAATCTGACTGTTTACTCCACATGGTGCTCCTCACAATGAAATATGTGTTCCTGAACCTGGTGATTAGGCAGTATCACATGGGTAACAAAGTTTTCCTGGTGGACTCCTGCAGTGCTTCTAGTTGGTGACGTTAAAAATATTTCACTATAATAATCTTGATTAATGTGTGATTTAGTGTAATATCATTGTGTCATGTAAATAAAGCAAGAGGCTTTTTCTATCCAATATTGGTGTGGGTAAGGTATGGATGGGAATAGGGAGAGCCTATTAACATGAATATATATATTACAAAAATTCCACCTTTAAGAAAATGTGATATTCGGATATTTCCTCCTTACAGATTTCTCCAGTTACAATGAAGATAACTGCTATTGATATGATAAAATAAATAACTCAGTTCCTATACTAAACTGACATGTTTTAAATTTAATTGATTTTGCCCTGATAAAATGTGCAAATTATGGAGAATTTATCTTATTTTCCATTTTCAGCTTTGTTTTTTTTCCTAGGCTCAGATGTAACACTAGAAATGTCAGCAGACCTCCTGGAGGCAGGAAGTGAGACTCATTTCAATTTCAAACTACATTAATTCTGAATGAAATCAAACCTATTCTCACATTTAAGGCAAAGCAAGTCCTTGTGAAAAATTGCACATTTTTAATAAGGGCATTTTCAGTGGTTCCATTCCATTCCCACGAACTCATAAATCAGTTTCTGTCTGTCAGCCATTACAAATTTATCAGTTCATGTGAGTAAATGTGACAGCTGAATAACATTCAGATCCAAAGAGCAATATCTCTGTTAGCGTGATAAACACAACTTTGGCCTCAGAGATGAGCTATTTGTTTTTTGGGGGAGAGGGTTTTAAAATCTGATTTAGACTATATGAAACAGCAAAAAAGAACCTTACCTGAACAGAAAATCATCTAGCCCCCAGCAAAACAGAAAAATGCAGTTTCCCTGGATAAACTCTTGGAAAAAGTTAGAGAAAATAGGTAAAAAAGAGTCTATAAATTACTCAAGATATTGTTTACAGAAAAAAAGGAACAAACAATAGAAATTTATAACTTTTTAGATAAAAACAAAATTTATGAGCATCTTTGAAACTCTCACTCTTGACATCTCATAGACCTTACTGTCCTTGTACAGGCAACCACATGGTAATCATTAATTCTGAACACTCTAAACCATGTGATTTACTACAATGTAGACAGCATTATGTATGCTGAGATATGGTATCAACAGTCTCTGTGGGCTAATTAAAAGTATCAAATTTTATGGAAGGAGCATTCCTGTTTATTTTGTTGGATTGTAACTTGTGAGTAAATTTTAAATAAATGATGTGCCTACAGCAGAGGAAAAGGCGGAGAAAATGCTAATAGGGCTGCAATCAGGCTAAAAAGGTAGATGTTCCAGGTCCATCATTTTGCATTGGCAAAGCTCTTTGGAAGCATAGATTTGAGAAAGCAGTGACAGTCAGTGAAGTTAGTTTATTTGAACACTTCCAAATTTATGACAGTATCCAAGTCCAAATCACATTTCAAGGCTGCTGAATAGATATTTAGGAACATTCAATAGTACTAATTTGTGTCTATTATTTCTTACTGCCACTCATGTAGCTCAGTAATTGAAATGCTGAATAACAATTTCCCCCTAAATTCTAATGATGCCCTTTATAATCCTCTTTTTAATGCAGTGCCTGAACTTTGCAAAGGTTGTTCACTGCCAAATGTCAGTCCATTGCAAGCTGTAGCAATGGAAACCCTCTTGTTTTATTATCCATTATGCCAGATAACATTGGCATAGGTCAATAAGGTTGCTAGATGACTGTTTCTTGTTTACTAAGAAAAAAGTGAAAATAAATGAATCCAATCAAACAACAGTTTGGGTGTGGTTCTCCTGTTGACTTGAGTGGGAACAGAGTCTCACTATTATCTTCAATGATGGCAGGATCAAACCCTCTATTTAAGTATAGTATATTTTTATAAAAATTAAAACTTTTCAAAGTGACTTTTGATTAATTAATGGACTGTTCCAGACAGAAATCACCCTTCCAGCAAAGATATAATGAACCGTTTTTATTTGATTGCAGCAAAGCCAAGAGAAAAACAGGCTTTAGCTTAGCTATATTAAAAAGATAACCCCCAGTGCTAGAAATTAACCCCGGCATTGGTGTAAAGCAGGACTTGGTATTATTTCCCCAGTGTGAAACCAGTATAAATCACATTGGTGGATGTCCCTTTCTACACTAGTATAGTACATCTGCACTGGGAGGTTGCACTGATGTAGCTACACTCATGCAGCAATACCTAAAGTAGAGAAAGGCCCAGATCCACAAAAGAATTTAACTTTCTGAGAGGAGTGGGATTTAGGACACACTCCTTTCCTTGTCATCTGTATTGGCTATTTTAGGCAGCTGTCCACCCCAATGTGCTGGCTTTTGTGAATCCCATTCTTAGGCATTCCAGGAATTGTCTGAATCTCCTCGGCCTTGCACCTTGTGTGGGCATTTACACCTTGCACATTGTGTGGACATTTGCACCTATGCAAATTGATTGCAAAATGGGTGAAAAACACTACCACTAGTGTCAGGGTTCCCTCTCCACTCTGAACTTTAGGCTACAGATGTGGGGACCCACATGAAGACCCGCTAAGTTTATTTCTACCAGCTTAGGTTAAAAACTCCCCAAGGCACAAATTCTTTCTTATACCTTGGATTAAGTAACGCTGCCACCACCAAGTGATTTAAAAAACATTTAGGGAGGGCCACTTGGAGCCCTACCTTCCTCAAATATCTCCCCAAACCCGTACACCCCTTTTCCTGGGCAGGCTTGAGAATAATCCCCTCACCAATTGGTACAGGTGAACACAGACCCAAACCCTTGGATCTTAAAACAATGAAAAAACAATCAGGTTCTTAAAAAAAGAATTTTAATTAAAGAGAGGGTGAAGGAATCACCACTGTAAAATTGGGATGGTAAGTACATTACAGAATAACAGAAGACTCAAGAATACAGAGGATCTCCCCTCTAGGCAAAACCTTAAAGTACAAAACCAGAGATAAACTTCTGTCCACCTACAAAGGAAATCACAAGCCAAAATAAAAGTAAGCTAACACATTCCTTTTCTAGTACTTGCTAATACTAATGGAGTTGGATTCCTTGCTTTCTTGATTTGTCTCTGGCAAGCACACAGAACAGACAAAGACGCCCCCTCCCTATTTGAAAGTATCTTGTCCCCTTATTGGTCCTTTTGGTCAGGTGTCAGCTAGGTTACCTGAGCTTTTTAATCCTTTACAGGTAAAAGAGGAATGAACCTTTTAGAGGCTAAAGAGGGATTTTATGCTTCCTTAGCTGTATGTTTATGACAACTGGTATAAGTGATAGAGAATTTTGGTAGCGTTTTCCAAACACATTGCAGTGGTATGAAGACTGTAGTGCAAGACAGCGGAGAATCAGGCCCCCAGTATTTTAAATTTATCCACATGTTGTAAATTTTGGAAGCTTACTGATAAATATTTGTTACTTTTTTAAAAAATTAATGAAACGGTTTAAAAGCAACAAATAACTGGTACTATCTATCCACATTATAGCCCAGGTGTAATAAAAATTAAGTCAGTGGCAAATAACATTGTCACAGGAAAAAGTCTCCTATGAAAACAAATACCTTGAGTTCATCTAGTCTTTATACAGCATCTGGAGATCATTATCCTCTGACGATATTCACAGTGTTCTATTCTGTGGACATTATTGCTTAAATAAATGGCAACTGGAAAGTCTATAGAGCTTTTTTCTTATCCTAATACTGCAGTTAGTGCTGTTAATGATTAACTGGGTGCCATTTCTTAAATTCTAAGCCCCCAGGTTTTAAGGTTTTATTATTATTTTCCATAAGCCATATGACTTGATTCTGTGCTTCAATATGGCATGTAGTACCTGGCACAACATTTTATGACAAGATTTCATAGATTTGTCTAGCTTTAAAAATTTAAATAAATAAATGCCTGTTTGCAAATACATTTACCCCCATTTTTTTTTCAAATCTGTATATATTAAACTGGTTTTAGACTTCATCTGAAATGGCAAAAGCATTAGAGCTCAATACTGTGACCTGTATTACCATAGAATCAGAGCACTTCACAGTCTTTAATGTATTTATCCTCATAACAGCCCTGAGGAATGGGGAAATGCTAATATCTCCATTTTACAGATGGGGAACTGAGGGTCAGAGAAACTAAGGCCATGTCTACATCTAAAATTTTGCAGCGCTGGTTGTTACAGCTGTATTAGTACAGCTGTATAGGGCCAGCACTGCAGAGTGGCCACACTTACAGCAACCAGCGCTGCAAGTGGTGTTAGATGTGGCCACACTGCAGCGCTGTTGGGCGGCTTCAAGGGGGGTTCGGGGAACGCGAGAGCAAACCGGGAAAGGAGACCAGCTTCGCCGCGGTTTGCTCTCGCGTTCCCGGAACCACCCAGCAAACCGCAGGGAAGGAGACCTGCTTGCTCGGGGTTCGGGGAACGAGAGAGCAAACCGGGGAAGGAGACCAGCTTCGCCGCGGTTTGCTCTCGCGTTCCCCGAACCACCCTGCAAACCGTAGGGAAGGAGACCTGCTTGTTCGGGGAACGCGATAGCAAACCGGGGAAGGAGACCAGCTTCGCCGCGGTTTGCTCTCGCGTTCCCCGAACCACCCAGCAAACCGCAGGGAAGGAGACCTGCTTGCTCGGGGTTCGGGGAACGAGAGAGCAAACCGGGAAAGGAGACCAGCTTCGCCGCGGTTTGCTCTCGCGTTCCCCGAACCACCCTGCAAACCGTAGGGAAGGAGACCTGCTTGTTCGGGGAATGCGATAGCAAACCGGGGAGGGAGACCAGCTTCGCCGCGGTTTGCTCTCGTGTTCCCGGAACCATCCAGCAAACCTCAGGGAAGGAGACCTGCTTGCTCGGGGTTCGGGGAACGCGAGAGCAAACCGGGGAAGGAGACCCGTTTGATTACCAGAGGCTTCCTCGGTGATGCTGGGATACCTGCTTATTCCACGGAGGTCAAGAAAAGCGCTGGTAAGTGTCTATACTTGATTACCAGCGCTGGATCACCAGCGCTGGATCCTCTACACCCGAGACAAAACGGGAGTACGGCCAGCGCTGCAAACAGGGAGTTGCAGCGCTGGTGATGCCCTGCAGATGTGTACACCTCCTAAGTTGCAGCGCTGTAACTCCCTCACCAGCGCTGCAACTTTCTGATGTAGACAAGCCCTAAGTGACTTGCATAGGATCACAGAGGGAGTGTGTGGTAAAGGAGGGTATTAAACCCAGCACTCCTGAAGATGAGGTTACCACCCTAACCATGTACTATTCTCTTTTAAAGCCACAAGGAAAACTCCAACTGAGTTCTGAATCGAGTCCTTAGTCTGTAATGTGGATTAATGAGTTAGGCCAATCTATTTGCACCAGTTACATCAATAGGAGATTAAAGTGGCTTTTTCATGTAAAAAAAGATGTGAAAATTGTGTTGGGGTGTTCCATTGCCCAAGATGGGATGCCCAAACACAAAGAGACATAATATAGAATCCTAGAGTTTAAAGCCAGAAGGGACCATTGGATAAACTAGTTTGACCTCCTGTATATCACAGGCCACCAATTGCTCCCAGCACTTGCACACTAAACTCAACAATGGAAATGAGACCAAATAAATGAGACCCACAGGAGACTGGACTGTTACATGCCCTAGGCAGAGAATAGGAGGGACCAAGGTATAAAAGTACTCGAGGCCTCTGCAATGTCAGGGAAATGATTAAGCAAGATATACCCAGATAATCCTGGCAAGTGACGTGCACCCACATGCTGCAGAGGAAGTTGTTATTCAAATCAGTGTAGTCATTCTCATTGAATATATTTCCCTTATACAAAGGCCATGTGATTAAAATGACTGTGCTACAAAATGTATAACTGCTCCTCAAAAACTTTAATTTACTGTGTATGCTGATCTGGAGATTTACTTGTCTTCCTGTCACTTTGATCACTGGACATCTAAATGTAATCCTGGGAACAAGTTTACATTAAAGTGTTGTTTTTATTTTGTTAAATAATGTGGACAGTGCAATTTGACATCTGCACAAAGCCAGAACTCTGTAAATTGAGAGGCCTTGCTGAATTAGCATGACCCTACACCAAAAACCAGGGAGTTTCTCAGTAAAATGTCAGTAGCTTTTCTGATTTTCAACTTTAATAGTTATATGCAAAGGGAAAAATGGGTTTATTCCCATTTTGGCTTCTTTATGATGTATTAAGACGTCATTACAGGATATTTAAAAAAATATTTTCATTTATTTGTTTTATACTTTAGAAATTCAGATCATGTATATTTCAGAAGACTCCATAGATGAGCAGAGGACTAGTAGGCTTGTGACATCAGATACTTGACAGAAATGAAACCTGGATAATTGAAAGGGAAAGTGATTTATAATCAGACAGCTTAAATTTTTTGATGTTTTAAATTTTCTTCTGTCACAATGATTTCAGTCAGGTTCACGGGATAAAAATGTTCTTTGTTAAAAATTATATGCCCAAACCCTTTCAGTTAAGGACTGACTAATTCCATATTCACATATCTGAGTTATCAAAGGAATCCTACAAAAATTTCCTCGGGGAAAAAGATGAGCAAACTTCCAACCCTTCTTTATATACCAGAAGAAAGAAAGAAAAACACATAAAATAATTGGCTAATTTGCTTGCAGATCAATTTTACACTGAGTATTTATTTTAAAATTATTTTAATGTCACCAACATGTCATCACTGTGAATGAACATTTAACCTAGTATCTCATTTGTTGGGCCTTACAGGGGTATGTTGCTTTTAAAGGATGCAACCACAAGCTTCCAACTCATGCCCATTTACACCAGCTGAACATCTGGTCCACAGTTTTCAATACAGTTTTACATAGTGAATTATAGGAACTCTCTCTGAATTAGAGGGAAGACATTGAAACTGCAGAAATTGGATTAAAAGCCAAAATAAGCTTCAGTTATCATGCCCAAGGGCAATATTTCAGAAGAATTTATAATCTTATCCCTTTAAATAGATTGTCTTGCATACCATATAGTTAAACACAGGAATTATACTTTGCTCTGGATATCCTTGTTTTGGATAATCTTAAACTCTCACAAATCATTAATAGTTTAAATTTATTCTGATTAGATTCAGCTGGCTGTAAAGGGCTGCAGGTGAAATGAATCTAGATGTCTCTGCTATGTTCTTAGTCCAGCATTGCCCTCATTACAGAAACACCATGCATTTGCCATGTTGGCAGCTTTTGCTTTAAAATATAAGTGTAGGCTGCATGTAAAGGAGAATAAATTGCCTTCTCATTCCACTAAAGTTCCACAATGCTTGTAATTCAGGATTGAGAGGCACTCTGAGAACAATGTCCAAATGCATAAACAGCAGCTATAGTGCATGCATAGTACCTGGAGAGCAGATGTCATTACCCACAATTTTCAAGTCTTCATATTTGAGAAGCTGACAAAATACATTAGGGATTGTATAACCACTCTTAATAGCGGATAACTAAAAATAGTTTTGGGTTAATTTTCCCGGTTTGGTTTTAGAGAGCATCATGTTCTTATTATAAATGAAGTAGATCAGTGTTTCCCAAACTTGAGATGCCGCTTGTGCAGGGAAAGCCCCTGCCAGTCCGGGACGGTTTGTTTACCTGCCATGTCCACAGGTTCCGCTGATCGCAGCTCCCACTGGCCACAGTTAGTTGCTCCAGGCCAATGGGAGCTGTGGGAAGCAGCATGGGACAAGGGATGTGCTGGCTGCGGCTTCAGGGGCTTTCCCTACACAAGCAGTGTTTCAAGTTCGGGAAACACTGAAGTAGATGATTATAACTGGGAAAGAGAATAACAGAGACTAAGATTTTAAATTGTAGATCAAAATCATTAGGAACTTAAAAAATTAATAACAGTGAACAATATTTTGTCATTTGACAACTTTCATCCCAGGAGGGATTGTAAGGTGAGTGATATGGAGACTGAGACAGCTTCAACAGTCTCTTCATGCTTATAGGTATATAATTACTTTAATTTGAGAAAAAGATAGGGGATAAGATTGGGGTTGTTCAGTCTAGAGAGGTGATGAATAATGGAGTCATCATAAAGGTACACAAAACAACACATGGTATAGAGCAGGAGTAGGCAACCTATGGCACGGGTGCCAAAGGCAGCACACGAGCTGCTTTTCAGTGGCACTCACACTGCCTGGATCCTGGGCACCAGTCCGGGGGGCTCTGCATTTTAATTTAATTTTAAATGACACTTCTTATACATTTTAAAAAACTTATTTATTTTACATACAACAATAGTTTAATTATATACTATAGATTTATAGAAAGAGACCTTCTAAAAAAGTTAAAACGTATGACTGGCATGCGAAACCTTAAATTAGAGTGAATAAATGAAGACTTGGCACTGCACTGCTGAAAGGTTGCTGACCCCCGGTATAGAGAAAGTAAACTGATAGTTCCTATTTACCTTTTCTCACAATATGAGATTCAGGAAACATTGAATGAACTTGAAAGGCAACAATTTAAAAACTGATCAAATCAAATACATTACATAATTAACCTAATTTCAGTGAGACAAGAGTTTTGGATTGGGTATTTATATTGATATTTAGAACATAACAGTTACAATAGATGTGATTGTTTGGTTTTGTTTAAGAAGGGGCATACATTCTCTGGTATCAGGGCACATGCCTGCCACTAATTGATTTGGGTGACAAAGATTATTCCACAGTTGTCCAGTGCTAGGTTTCTTGCACTTTCTTCTGAAGCATCCATTACTGATTACCGTCAGAGATAGGAAATTGGACTGGATGGACCACTGAGCTGCTTTGGGATGGCAATTTTTATGTTCTTGTGTCAAATCAGTTTCACAAAATTATCCAAAGAGAAAAAGTAGCAAATGGATAAAATGAAATAATACAATTTAAAGAAAACATCATCATAGGAGATAAGTCTTTCACTGATAGAAATAGTAAATGCTATGGCAAGTTATTTATTGTGTGCTAATAGTCTTTGCAGTGCATTTGTTCTTGCTGTTCACAAAGATAGATGATGTAAACATTGTCACTTTGTCTGATGGATATCGATATAGTCGTACCCACTTTCCTGGTTTTTTGTAAAGCTACATTGGTTTTGGGAGAAAGCTTATTGCACGCTCCATCCAGTCTGCAAACACCAACTTTACTTCTGTACTAAAGTAGCTGCTGATTAATTGAATTTCTTTAAAAACAATATATCATCAGCAAATAAAAAAAAAAGTTCAGCATCCAGCCATCTGATTGGCTGATGTCAATTTTATTTGGCATAGCTGAGCACTGAGATAAATGGAATTGGACATTGTGACTGGATAATGGTCTCCCACAGCAAGTTAAATGTCGAGGCACTGCCAGTGAAGTTATTGAAAATAAATGTTGCGGTGAGGCCAATGCATTTATTTTCAAAGCGGGAGATCATTTTCCAATCACAAAGTTTAATTTTACTGTCATTGTTGCTGTTATACAAAGGATTTATATTATAAAGTCAATAAAGAAATGAGAATGGCTGGACTGATCAATGGAAGAGCTACTTGCACCAAAGCCCTGCATTCTGATTGTCTCAGGCAGCGGGAATTTTCTGTGTTTCATGTGCTCTAAAGCTAATTTATTCATAAAAGTAGATGTTACTGTTGGCAAAATTCAGATATGATGTGTAAAGTGCTGTAAATTAATCTCTTTTACACTCAGTGAGACACACTCAGTTCAAAGGTGAAGTGTAAGAAGGACAAGGAGCAAATTACACATTGGTTAATTGGTGTGATAGGTCTAAGGGCCAAACAGGCATTACATCTTTGTAGCCAAGAAGAAATGTGACCCTAATTACACAAGTCCTTAGGTCTTAGAAGGAGCCTATACTGGTGTAACATACATACTGAGAGAGTGAGATGAGTGTGTGGCTTGACCTAATTTAGACTCAACACTGAATTTAGTAAATTACAAGTCAGTAAGTGGATGAGAATCTAAGAGAGTGTAAGGGCTAGATTGTGCCAAATACAGACTCCCTGTGTAAAGAATGGATTTATTCTGGGTGTGTCTGCACAGGAAACTATTGTAGCAGTGTAGATTTAGCTATGCTAGTGTAAACTTCTAGGCCAGTGCCTCAACTCTTACTACTGGCTGCATGAGACCTCCAGCATACTCACCCAAATTGAAGTCCCTCATAACTACACATTTTTTCTTTCCAATGCTTATAGACAGATGTGTGTTTTCAGGCTCCCAAATTTGAAAATTTTCGGATAAATTCCTTTATCAAATCATCATCAAATGGGTGAATTTCTAGTGGGATCTTGCAGGGACTGATACTAGAGCTTGATGCTATTCAGCATTTTCATCAGTGAAATAAATATAAAATCACAACTGATACAATCTGAGGATCATACAGATTGATGGAGTGGTAAACAATGGATAGAGCAGTTGTTCATAGGCATCTGGATCACTTGGCAAGCTGGGCCCACACAAACAAAATGTAAAGTTATACATCTAAGAACAAGGAATGCAGGCTATCCCATCACAATGGGAGACAGTATCTTGGAAAGCAATAACTCTGAAAAGGATCTACGGATCATAGTGAACAAATGACTTAAACATCACAAGCTGTGATCCTGTGGCAGAAAGGGTTAATGAGATCTTTGGATTTATAAATTGGGGAGGGGAGTAATGAGTAGGAGGAGAGAGGGAGGTGATTTTACCTCTGTATAAGGTATTGGTGAGATCAGTACAGGAGTGCAGTGTACAGTTTGGGTACCCACATTTTTAAAAGGATATTGAAAAAAATCAGATGGTGCAGTTAGGAGCCATAAAAATGATTCAGGGCTTACAGTGAGATACATAAAGAGTGTGGTGTGTTTATAGTATCAAAAAGAAGATTGAGTTGATTTCATTAGTGTATACATACCTCCTCAAGTAGAAAGGACTGGGTATTAAAGGGATCATTGATCTAGCAGAGGAAGGCATACCAAGAACCAATGGGAGGAAGCTGAA
Organism: Gopherus evgoodei; assembly: GCF_007399415.2. NCBI lineage: Eukaryota > Metazoa > Chordata > Testudines > Testudinidae > Gopherus > Gopherus evgoodei. The sequence continues at coordinate 70,655,810 of NC_044327.1, read as the reverse complement.
GCCAGATACTTTCAAATTAAAAACAAGACACATTTTTAGCAGGAAAGATGATTAACCATTGAAACAAGCTATCAAATGGATGGATGCCTATCTGGAAGATAGGCTGTAGCCAAACACAAGATATGCTTTAGTCAAACACAACATATTGGATTCAATACTGGGGTAAGTGGGTGAAATTTAACAGGCTATGGTATACAGAAGTCCAGACAAGATGATCTATTAATCCCTTCTGGCTTTAAATATCTATGAACTTTAGCCCATATCTGATGATCAGAGGTAATGAGCATCTGGAGCTTTCAATGACTTCAATAAGAGCTGTATGTGCTCAACAACTCTAAAAATCAAATCACTTTATTCACATGCCTAAATATAGATTTATTTAAAAAATAGATGAAAAAAGGCAGAGTCTAAGGGGCCAGTTCCTCAGCTGGTATAAACTGGTGTGTCAAGGTTTTTTCCCCACTTTGAACTTTAGCGTAAAAAAAGCGAGGACCTGCATGATCCCTTTTAAGCTTAATTACTAGCTTAAATTTGGTACGCTGCCACCAGCCAGAAGTCAGTGTCTGGCACACCTTCTGTTCCCCCAAAACCTTCACTGGGGAACCCAAGACCCAAACCCCTTGGGTCTTAAAACAAGGAGAAATTAACCATCCCCCTCTTTGTCCCCCCAGACTCTCCCCTCCCTGGGTTGCCTTGGGAAGCTTCACACCGATCCAAACTCCTTGGATTTTAAACAAATGAGGAATTAACCATCCCCTCTCCTTTTCCCCCCACCAATCCCTGGTGAGTTTAGACTCAATCCCTTGGATTCTAAAACAAGGAAAAATCAATCAGGTTCTTAAAAAGAAAGCTTTTAATTAAAGAAAGAAAAGGTAAAATTTATCTCTGTAAAAATGGAAAATGCTTTACAGGGTACTCAGATTCATATAGACTACAGGGACTCCCCCCACCACCAGCCTGAGATTTAAAGTTACAGCAAACAGAGGTAAAAATCCTTCCAGCAAAAAGACACATTTACAAGTTAAGAAAACAAACATAAGACTAATCCACCTTGCCTGGCTATACTTACTATTTTGAAATATGAAAGACTGATTCAGAAAGATTGGGAAAGCCTGGGTGTACATCTCATCCCTCTCAGTCCCGAGAGCAAACAACGAACAAAACTAAAAGCACAAACAAAGACTTCCCTCCACCAAGATTTGAAAGTATCTTGTCCCCCTATTGGTCCTCTGGTCAGGTGTCAGCCAGGTTCAGTGAGCTTCTTAACCCTTTACAGGTAAAAGAGACATTAACCCTTAACTAGCTGTTTATGACATGGTGCAACTCCTCTGAAGCCAAATACTATTCCCAAATATTTATTTAGACATCTTAATAACTAGCCTGACTTATAGATATGGTGAATAGCCCACTACTTTCATTGAAGTCACTTAAAATCAGTCCCTTGTGACTAAATATATAAAATCAATTTTGGGTAAGGATTTAAGCATTAGGCTCCTACTTTCGCAAATCTTGGCTTTAGTGGTAACGTTTTCAGAAGTGTCTAAGCGAATTAAGAGTCTTTAATCCTATTTTCAAATGTGTTTTAGAAACAAAGGTGTGTAAGCTCCTAAATGCCTAAATTTTGTTTGAAAATGGGACATAGGCTCTTCAGTCACTTAGGGCAAAAATTTTAAAGATATTTAGACACCTAAAAATGGAAATAGGTGGCTAGTGGGATTTTCAAAAGTGCATAAGCACTTAACTTCTATTGAAATCAGTGGCACCTATCTGGGTCTTTAGAAGCCTAAATACCTTTAAAAATCTGTCCCTTAGTCTCTTAGCCCTAGAAGTATTGACATTGTCCAATTTATAAAGATGAACATTAAAATGATCCAGTGACTGACATGTAGTTGTGAAGGGTACTGCAAAAGCAAGCAGAATGTTCTAGGAATGAGAACTGTCTGGGACTCAAACACCACTTCACAGGTGTCTTAGGCACCAGTAAGTTCTGACCAGCCAGAAGTGACCTATGTTTGGGTCAGACAGAGGATTCCAGTCCTGGGATCTGGTTCGTAGAATTCTGGAGGTCCTGGTTGGTTCCCTTCTATTATTTAAACCAAGCAGTTGTCTGTACAACTGAGTTTCCCCTGCACAATCTGTTCTTCTTGCCTGACTTTGATCTCCTGGTAACCTCCAGGCCCATCCTGACACCTAACTCTCAGTTTGCCCTCTGATCTCCTGCTCTCTGTTTCAGCCTGCCTCCTGGCTCCCAACTTACACTCTGACCAAAGTTCACCACCTATGTCCCAATTGTAACAGTTTGTACAGACCACTTAGGCCAGAGGAGAGGGCCCAGGGTGGCGAAATGGACCCAGCCATCCAATTGTTGCCTTGAGAAGCACTGGACACACTCAGGTGGGTCTCTTGTCTTCAGAGAACCAGCTATTGCAGGAGCAAGTAAGACAGTGACATGCAGAAAACTCCAGACACAGCTTGGTAGGTCCCATTCTCTGATACACCTTCCAGAATGGTTTGACGGTAATCACCAGAAATTCCGGGATTTTATAAATCAATGACACCTCCTGTCCATGATGCATCCTTAGTTCTAAAGTACTGATCGTGCAAAGTTGAGCCTGTCAGGGGAAGTATTAGACTGAGCTTCCCCTTTCTTGGAGTGCAACAGCCAGGTACTATTGAACTGGGAGGTCTTCTTCCAAACCCTGGTAGTGCTATATGATGATCTGAACTGAGTTCTAACAGTGCAGGCTGCCCTAAGAAAGCTCTGATGGGGCAGGGTGCCATAGCTTCCTATACTGTGCATTTCCACTGCCTCATGGATGACACAGATTGGGATGAGGCAGTGCAGCTGTATCAGTTCCAGGGGTGTGTAACAGAAGAAATTAAAGATGAATTAGCCCAGGTGGGTATGTCTGCAAATCATGGATCTCACCATCCATATAGACCTGTGTTTCCCAAACTTGGGATGCTGCTTGTTCAGGGAAAGCCCCTGGCAGTCAGCCAGGAGCCCTCCACTTGCAGGTGCGGGTCCAGTTACACTCACTTAGGACACCCCAGTAAATGCTTGTCTAAGCAGCCCTCATTGACTTGGGTGCAACCAACTTCTTCATAGATGCAGCAGCAGTCCAGATCCTGCAGAATCCCCTGCAAAACAAGACCACTTCCAATCTCATACAGACTATTGAGGGTTCCTCTTTGTCTTCTGGTCCAGTAACAGAGGAAACAAATCCCCTGGAGGTCATAATTCAGGGGCACTGAGAAACATTCCAAATCAGCATGATCTATTCTCCATAGTTCCCCCTGATCTTCCTTATCTCCTGGCTGTCCCTCTACAATCTGCTTATTTGGTGGCAAGCACAGGAAGTCTGTTTTCTGTTAGAGCTTTGTTGGCAGCACTGTTGGGAACTGGTAGACCCTGTCCCAGCATCTAAACCCTGAGTGGCTTAGGTGGGGGAAGCTAGCCAGCAAAACCTTTCACTGAAACTACATTGGAGCTTCCCTCAAAATACCAAGAGTATGCCAATATTTTTTTTAAAAGGAATAATGAAATCCTGCCCAATAAAGCAACAGCCAGGAGCAAAAGTACCATCTGGAAGAATTTATATCATGTCAGAACCTGAGCTCATAGTGTTCTGAGCATAACTCCAGGAAAACCTGGCCTGGGGTTTATCTGCAAGCCAACCTCACTGGCTGGCACCCATCTTTTTCATCAAGAGGAAAGATGGCAATCTCTTGCTATGCATTAACTACTCCACATTGAATCAGATAACTATCAGGAATCATTATTTGCTACCTCTGATTCCTGAGTTGCTCAATAACATGAGACTGTCTGGTACATTCAGTAAGTTGGACCTCTGGGGGCAGGGGTGTACAACCTCATCCAAACTGGGCTAGGGGTTAAGTGTAAGATTGCCTTCTGAACCCGGTGTGGTTGCTTTGAATATCTGGTAATGCTCTTTGGGCCAACCAACACCACAGCCACCTTCTAACATTTATAAATGATGTGTTCCAAGACATATTGGACCAGTATGTAGTGGATTCCTTAGATGACATATTGGTCATTTCCAACTACCCTAAACAGCATACTGCTCATGTCTGCATGGTCCTGGTATTCTTTACTCCATGCTTGAGAAGTGTGCCTTGAATTAGGCCTCCATAGGCCTCCACAGAGTTCTTGGGCTTCATCTTATCCCCAGAAAGAATCCAGATGGACCCATCCCAGCATCAAGTTGTTCAAGATTGTCTAGCTGGCAATTCAGTGTGCAACCTGCAATACTTCCTGGTGTTTGTTCCCAATTCATTCTGAATTTTTCAAAACAAATTACGCCCCTCATCACTCTCCTTCAGAAGAATGCCCAGTTCTGTTGGTCTCCTGAGGCCCAACATTTCCTTCAGATGAAACTTGCCTTCACCTCTGCACCTATACTGGCACACCCAGATGTCACACAAGCCTTCATTATAGAAGCTGACACCTCCAGTAGAGTGATCAGAGCTGCCCTTTCCCAACAACTTGATCCCAAATAAGTATTACATCCATGCACTCATTGTTCAAGGAGCTAAACTACAATAAGATACTGCACCACAAGCCTGTGGGCTCCTCTCCCCATTGGAAACTCCATCTCAACCCTGGGCAGCTATTTATAGACTTTATTGTAGGTTTGCAGGATTTCCAACAAATTTACATCAGATGGCCCACTTCATCCTTTTCACAGGCCACCTTTCCACTGAAGAGATGGTTCAGCTATGAATTAGCTGTGTAGTCTGTCTCCATGGCTTTTCAGAGCACATCACCTCCAGTGGGGATCTCAGTTCCTGGAATGGTTTTGGCATGAGGCCCTGCACCTGCTGGGGGTCCACAGATGTCTTTTCTCTGCTTACCATCCCTTGTCCAATGGCCAGAAAGAAAGGGAAAACCAAATTCTCAAGCAGTATCTATGGTGTCACAACCGTTATCACCAGGATGATTGGTCCTCACTTCACCCTTATGCAGAGTTTACATACAACATGTTTCCATGCACCCACAGATCAAAGCCCCTTTTTTTGACCAATTATTGGTACCACCCCTGATTCTACCCAGAATTATCTACATCCTGTCCCAACCCAGTGGCCTTGGACCTAATGCTATGGATTCATTGGGCCCTGAAGAAGTGAGCAAACTATAAATGGTAAGGTCCCACTTACTCAGTGGGATAAAAGGTCTGGCTCTCCATGAAGCATCTCTGTACAGACAGACCCACTCACAAGCTGAACTTTTTGATTCTTTTAGGATCCTGCGACTGGTTAAAGCAGATGCTTATGAACTTCAGCTACCCCACTCTCTGAAGATTCACTTGGTGTTTCATTTCTTTCTTTTGAAACTCTACACCAAATACTCCTTTCCTCACAAAACCCGTCCACCTCTTTCACTTGTACATGTACAGGGCCATGAGGAATACATGGTTCATGAGATCCTGGACTCTAATTGTAAATACGGCAGGCTCTTGTATTTTATCAACAGAGAAGTGTACAGTCCTTAGGATTGCACCTGGGAGATAGCTGAAAGTATACATGCCCCTGCGCAAGTGTTTCATAAGATCAACTCTCAAAATTCAGTCCATTGTCACTCAGAGTGTGCTGCATGGGGAGAGAGTTATGTAAGGGACTGGGGGTTGTCCCTGCCTGTAGGTATATGGGATCTTGGGGAGCAATTACCACACAGGTGGAGTGCCAATTAATTTCTTTATTAAAGGAAAAAGGAAGTGGTGGGTATTTAACAATGAAATACGATGGGATGGGGTGTATATGGTGTTTACAATAGACAATGATGGGGGGGTTCTTCTTATTGAACAGTGTAAGGAGTTCTAACAGTGGGGTACAGTAAGTGGGGTTCAGCACAATGGGATACAGTACAGTCAATAAGCGTATCAAAAAGAAATGCAAAATAAAATGGTAGCTTCTATATAAAATGGTCAACAATCTTAGATAGAATGTATTAAGTGGTTAGTGGCCTTATACACAATGTAACACAATGGTATCAATGCAAATACAAAGTATATCAGAAAAGTGGAAGCAACCAATGGGGTGTTATAATTACAAGTAAAATGTGAATATAAGTGAACTTATGCAATGTAACGGTATAAAAGAAAAGTAATGACTTAATTTGTGAGGCTAGGATAGCAGATAATCTGTCAAGGAACAGGAGGGAGGAGGGGAGTGAATGATTAGTGGCAACTGATGAGAGGAGAGTGCGGCTGGAAGCAGCGAGAGACTCTGAAGCCCTGCAGGGTAAGGACGATGGAGTAGCGTGATGGTGACCTTCGGTAGGGGATGTGCAGTGGAGAAGGGTAAAGAAGGGCTGGAGAGAGGTTTAAGCAACAAGCGGACACCAAAAACAAAGGAAAAAAAGCGGCCAAGGGTTTGGGAAGTTTCACAGGGCGAGAAGCAGCAAGGGGTTTGGGGAGTTCGGAGAGAGTGCAGATCCGGGGGGAAAAGCAGCAAAGGGTTATAACAGGGAGACACGGAGAAGCACACAGAGGGGGAGATTGGAGCGGGGGAAAAACAGACACGGGAAAGTTCAGGGAGAGATCGGGACAGCGAGAAGATGAATTTAAGCAGCAAAACCCTTATCTATCTTAACCAACGACTAGGCAAAACAACAAATATCACAATTCTAAGCAAAACTATAACAAGCAACTATACGGAGCAACAAAACAGTAAACTAAAACAAGGCAGGTGAACTTACAAGCTCTACAATCTTAACAAACTATGACTTATTAAACTAAAAAAAACAAAACCTATGGTGCACCTTATGCTATGGGGAAGTCACAGAGGGCAGAGTGGTATGTGCTCAGGATACAGCTCCCAAGGAAGCCAAGGGATGGTGGCTGAAGCCAAGGGATACAGCTGAAAGCAGGGAGCCTCAAGGCAAAGCCCACAGGAGCAGAGCTTAGCAGCAGCACAAACTTATTTTTAGCAGCAAAGCCCTGCGGAGTTTAAGAGAGGTTTTAAGACACGGACCAAGGTTTAGCTTGGGTCTGTGTGCTGGGGAAACAGAGCCAGCAGCTAAAATAATAAAATTAAAGTAGGGAAAGTTTCACAGAGGGATTCTTACCAGTCCCCAAGGCAGCAGCAAAGGCAGAAGCAGCAGCAACATCAGAAGAAGCAAGGAGGGCTCCGTACAGTCTCAATAATCAGGAGATCTCTCAGCTAGCAATTCGTTCTTCATGGGGAGGGGGTTAAAAAACCGGGGTACGTTTAAAAAATAAAACGAGAGCGGAGAAAGGACCCCGCAGAACCCCTGGCTGATCAGACCAGGCAGCAGTGCAGGAACCTTTCTGATGTTTGTTTAAAAAATGTCTGTTTTTAAAGGCAAACTCAGGCAGTTTCCTGCCAGTAATCCTTTGTAGGCTTCCTTTGTCACAGGGGAGGAGGCACAGGGAAAAGACTGCAGGTGAGCACAGAAACATGTCTGGGCAGAGTCCTGTGCAATAGGTGACTCAAAAGCACATGAGGTCTATGACTCATGCCCAAGATCTTAAAAACACAATAGGTCTTGCAGCTCTGGACATTGCCTGCCCTACACCGAGCCCAGGTTCAACGAGGTGATAACAGGACTAACCCTTTGAACAGGGCAGTGGTCCCATTTAGCACGCAGCACAAGTGGCCATCCCTTTGAGAAGGGCAATGGCTCTTGTTAAACAACTCAAGGGGCCCTCCCTTTGAGAAGGGCAGTGGCCCTGGTAAACCACTTAACAGCCAGGGGAGGGCGGCCACAGGAGGAGAACAAAACCAAAATGGAGTATGGGGACAGCTGTAAGAAACAAAATGGAATAGGGGGATAGCTGTAACAGACAGGGGTCTTAAACACTACTCTACAGGGCTCTTAAGAGCCACTAAGTCTTGACCTGCCAAGAGTTGCCACAACTATGGAGTCAACACTTATAGCTGACTCCATTCCTGATATCTGATTGGGCGAACTCCAGGGATCCTAACTTTTTTCCTGTTTCCGTTTAAACCAAGCAGAGGAATAGGAAGTTGTTGATGCAACTGGGTTTCCCTTGTTTAGGCCTGCATCCCCTGAGCTATCTACTCCTATTGCCTGACTCTGATCTCCTGATACCTGATTCTCAGTTTTCCTTCTTGCCTGTTTCACACTATGATCTCCTGATATCCAGCCTGGCCTGCCTCCCAGCTCCTGACATATGCTTTAACAAAAAGGTCAGCACACCCACATCCTGGTCATGACTAGAACAAACAAGGGACAATCAAGAGACATGGGTTCCATTCTTGACTCTGCAAGTGACACCCCTGGCCATTTAACCTTGTTATGTCTATGTTTAATTTCCCCATCTTTATAACATGATTAATAATACCCACATTGAGATCTTCAGATGAAAGGGTCTACACATGTCAAAAGTACCATTATTATACCATTAATAAAGAGTAATGCAACATATAGTTGTTAGGCTGTCAATACATGTTTGAACATTTATCCATTCACTGTTGTTCTGCTACTAACAGTAACAAACCAACACTTATTTATCTACATTAATCCTTTTGTAGTAATTGCCATTTAAATTCTCATTTTATCAAAGTATTTTGTAGCAGAAGCTTATTCTTATGCATTGTTCTTTTATTTTGAAAAAAGATAAACAAGGAATATTAAAAGTACAAAAGAAAAAGTATCTTCCAACTTAGAGGAGAAAACACTGTTACTGACTTTCTTGATATTTCTGAGCTCTGGAAGGGTAGTTGTTTCATTTCTAGGTGTTGACCAGCAGTTAAGCAAAAAGGCAAACTGCCATATGTGAATGAAAGGAAAAACAGAGAATATAAAGGACACATTGGGAAATAGGGAAAAGGTTAAAGTGATATTTTGACTGGCCAGTCTTGTTTAGCAAATACCTTAAGGAATGAGTTAGTTAAAATGTCACCAATTTGATTTTTTCCTATGAAGATACAAATCAATGATCTTTTTTTAAGTAAGAAGGAGAGGGATGGTTGGTTCTACTAAAAGAAAAATGGTACAGTATTATTTAGGATGATTTTGTTTTTGTGTGATTAAAGCAAAGATCCAGAATCACATTCTGGAATTTTTACTCTTTCATTGTGGTTTTTGGAAGTTTTTATACATTTTATTCTTTTTGGACTAAAACCTGAAACTGTTCCTTGTCAAATAGCCTTATGGCTTGCTTTCCTAACCCCAACTGTGTATTACTTGGATACAGTTATTCCTAAGAATGTATCCTTTGTGGTCTACTAATGGGTTTGGCATTCCTTCTATTTGTAAATTTAAGCTAGGAATAGCTTTCTTCCATATGAAAAGGATTTGGGTAGTATTTTGGCCAAAAAAATCAGTCATTAGCCTGCAGTCAGAATCATCATTACCTTTATATCAAGAGAGCAATAAAAACAAAAAAGAACATAAGTAAAGTCTACATATGAGAGCCTACACGGTGTCTCACTCTGCACTGAAACGAACAGAAAATTGTAGCCTTTCTCTGGAAACAACAAACAGCCAAAAATGTAAATGTGCAGTAAGAAGACAAGAAAATCATAAGTAAATGGTTAGACTTTAAAATAAGCATTTATGGGTGATATCTAAAATGATATTTTTAAGGGATTGTCTTAGTTCCATTCATTTCCAGGGTAATCTATTGTAAAAAAATATATAGAATTGCTGCAGACATTTGTCCTCAGTTACAACCATGCAACTCCATTGGCTTTGGCTCTTGTATTTGTGATGCTGGTGTAACACCAACAGACCTGGTTATCAGCAGATGGGATCAAACCTGGGGCCTCAGGAGCTTGGTGCATGAGCCTCCACGGCATGAACTAAAAGCCAGCTGGCTGTTAACTGAGAGTGTAGGGCAGACTCCTAGATGGGACAGAACACCACCCCTAGAAGATGCCAGCTCATGCCAAAGCTTTCAGTCAATTTACATATGTATTACTATAGCTCAAAGTAATTTTTAAATGAATAAAAATGTGTTTGATGTTTAAACTTCATGAAAACTAGTGGGATGTTACATGCATTGTTTTCACTTATCTGCATCCTGTTATAATGTAATAGCAAACATTTACATTGTGTATACTTCTATAACTAAATAATCCATCAAATGAGCCATCAAGTGAGAAAGAAGCCTTGTAAAATGCAAATGAATAACTTTAACAGATTAGTGCTAATTTCAAAGCAAAGTATTGTGTGTGATGATCGGAGGTCAAAATGCATTCCTCGCTCTCCATCATCAAAGGAAAAGCCCATGTGGGTAGTGACTCTGTCGGCTTGTTTGCTATGAGAACAAGCTATAAGTATGGATTCAGGGAAAGATCCTTCATTTCTGGACTGTTTGGATTCTAACAGGGCAGAATAACTGAATGAGAAGATCCCCAGAGTTATTTTGGGTAGTCCTGAGAGACTTTGGGGAAACTGGCAGATTACTACATCTCTGCTAACATTTGGAATTATAGATGGTGACTCACCTGTACATATACATTACCTACTTTAACCTCTCAATAACTCTTCTTTCCTTTTCTTAGCTAATAAACCTTTAGTTAGTTTATTGTAGAATTGGCTACCAGTATTATTTTGGGTGTAAGATATAATGTGCCAATTGATCTGGGGTAAGTGACTAGTCTCTTGGGACTGAAAGGAATCTAAATGTGATTTGATCTTTGGTGTAAGTGACAATTTATCACTATTCAGTTTGTCTGGGTGGTAATATAGACTGGAGAGTCTAAGGGGACTGTCTGTGACTCCATAGTAACACTGGTATAGTGATCTAGGAGTTCACATTTCTTACTGGCTTGGTGAAATATAATTATAGAACACATCACCAGTGTGGAGTGTCTTCTGTTTTCTGACAGACTGCTCTGAGGTAGGCACTCACAGTTGTGAGCCACTCCAGACAGCAATAAAAAAAATATGAAGGAAAAGTTACAATAAAATATTTACTACATTGTACATTACTTATTCAGGTTCAGGTTAATATTCAAAGAACCTGGCTAAAGATTCTGGCTTGCTGGCTGGGAAGCCCTCCTCCTCTGAGTATGCTAGAAATGGTGACAAAATTTCTAAATATCTATCTTCTTTTGGTGTTTCTCTTGTACATCTACTTAGTGTGAAAGCTTTTCCATTACCAGGATAGTCCATATTTTACTATAACATAATTCTATCTCTATGCGATGGTAGCAGACAAGAGAACAATTATGGCAATGAACAGCTGGAAACTGGTGTCTGAGTGGATTGTCATAGCAGGGTTTACTACTTCCTACAATAAATTATGCATAAGTGTTATCCACTGTTATGTGCCAACAGACACAGCAAAGGGGAAGAGGAAGAGAAGGGCAGATTTTATCTACAACTGGATAGCATTATAGATGAGATTTCTGATCATGATATGCTCCTGATAATGGGAGATATGAATGTAAAGATTGGTAGAGGACGTGCTAAACAAATAAATAGTGTTGGACCACATGGCATTGAGACTGCAAACAATAATGGGGAAAGATTAAGAACTTACTGTGAGATGCACAATCTAATTATTAGCAGTACTTGGTTTCCTCAGAAAGACATGCACAAGATTACATGGCATTCACCAGATGGTAAAATCAAAAAACAGACTGACTACATTATTATCAATAAAAGCATAGACTGTCACTGCTGGATGTTAGAATCTGTAGAAGTACTGATATGGCAATGATTATGAACTACTAATTGGGAAAGATTAATATTTATTTTAATTTAAAATCCAAGAAATAGAAAGTTGCGGTTGATGCTAAATTTGATCTTGATAAGTTAAAGTGTAACTTTGTGAGGGAGGCATATGAAATGATGCTTTGAGGGTATTTCAGGTCATCAATTTGTCATGATGAAGAAATCTCATAACAGACTGGATGGGAAATATTCAAAGAAGTGGTACAAAACATAGTAGATGAAGTTATTGGAAGATGTAAGCAAACAAGGAAAAGCTGGGCAAGCAATGAAACAAGAGTATTACAGGAAAAAGTGTAAACAAGCTAAGACTGCTGGGAAAATGAAAGAAGTAAAAGCATTGTACACAACTGTGAAGAAATCACTGAGGTTGGACAAACAAAATTTTGGAAAGAAGATGCTCAACAACTAGAGTGGGCATCAAGAAAACAAGATATGAAAACAATGTACAGAAAGCTTAGATTGTATGGAATCAATCAGGTCAGTGATGCAAGCAACAAGAAAGGCTACTGGTGAATTGACAACAAATGCCAAAGAGATGCTATAAGTATAGAAGTAGCATTTTGATAAAGTGCTGTATGTACACTGTAGTTCATCCAGATGTAAGTATTCTAAACATTCTATTTGGATAGGGCTGATTGCAAAGCAGAATGGATATCAGTGCTGAACCACCACCAGAAGAAGAAACAGAAAGAACAGTTAAGTATTTAAAATAGGAAAGTTGCAGGAATAGAAGACAGTATAACAGAGGGCATAACAAGTGCCATCAAAGCATTACAAAAAATATAAGAAGATAGGGGAGCAAAAGGAGGTAACTGATGACTGGCCTAAGGCAATTGTTGTACCAATCTTGAAGAAAGGAGATCCTGCCTGTCCAAATAATTATAGAGATATAATCTTATTGCCAGTACTGGGAAAAATCATGATGAAAATAATAGTCAACAGATTAAAGATCAGTATTAGAGGAAGTAGTAGGCAAGGAACAGTGCAGCTTTATACCAGCCTGAAGTAGCATCGATCAGATATTCATCCTCCAACAGCTGATGGAAAAACAGCAAGAATGAGGATTAAAGATGTTTGCTGTTTCAACAGCAAGAGGCATTTGATTCAGTTGGGAAAGAGGCATCATAGAAAGTAACAAAATCATACACTGTTCAAGATAAGGCAATTTCAATTATAAGAGCTATGTACGAAGATTCATGCAGTCCCATAAGAACTGGTGGAAAATTAAGCCCCTGGTTCAAGTCAAAGTTTGACGTAAGACAAGGGGGCATGGAATCATCATTACTTTTCATCATGTTCTTTAAATAGACATTAAGAATGTTAAACAAGCTGGAGGATGTGACATTGGGTGATCTAGAGTTAAACTTTGCTTCTGCAAATGACATTGTACAACTGGCTGATGTGTAGTTGACTTGGACTTACAATAACTGCCAAGAAGACAAAGTGGTTGCATCTGGGAAAAAGGACAATAGATATAATGCTGAAATGCAGTAATGGTGACAAAATCATTACATTTGGCACCAAAGTAAAAATTCCTCAAACCAGTGTACTGATAGTATTACTCAGAGACTCAGAGTTTAAGGTCAGAAGGGACCATTATGATCATCTAATCTGACCTCCTGCACAATGCAGACCACTGAATCTCACCCATCCACTTCTATAACAACCCCCTAACCTATGTCTGAGTTATTGAAGTCCTCAAATTGTAGTTTGAAGACCTCAAGCTGCAGAGAATCCTTCAGCAAGTGATCCATGCCCCACGCTGCAGAGGAAGGTGAAAAAACTCCAGGGCCTCTGCCAATCTGCCCTGGACCCCCCAAGATGGACCCGGCTGAGAGGTCCTGTTCTCTATATCTACAAGCTCTGGTTTAGACCATGTTCCTGTCAGCTAATAAACCTCTGTTGGCTGGCTGAGAGTCACGTCTGACTGCGGAGTAGGGGTACAGGACCCTCTGGCTTCCCCAGGACCCGGCCTGGGTGGACTCACTATGGGAAGTGCACGGAGGGGCGTAGGATGCTGAATGCTCCAAGGTCAGACCCAGGAAGGTTGAAGCTGTGGAAGCTTCTTGCCTGAAGACAGTCAGCTTGGAGAGAGGAGGCTATGATCTGGAAGCAGCTGCAATACATGGAACAGACATCAGAAGGCTGGAGGTAGTAGAGAGGAGAGTTCTTGGAAAGCTGGCAGATGTAAACTGGAATGATTTTAAGACAGAGACATTAGAAGGAGAGTAGATGTGAAATCAGGATCTGGTATATGCTAGCATCAGAAATATTATGATGGTGGGGACCCTGGGGAAAAAAAAACAGATGATAGGCTGCCAAAGAAAATAATGCAAACAAAGCCAAGGTCAGTTCCTACCTAGAGGCCAACCACTGACTACATGGTGGGATATCATACACAGGGACATAATCAAGTGGAGCTTAGTGGAGAAACAGAAATAACTGGACAGAAATGGGTGGCAATGCTGTACTGCTCCCTGTATCTGGAAAGTATCAGAGGGGTAGCCGTGTTAGTCTGGATCTGTAAAAGCAGCAAAGAATCCTGTGGCACCTTATAAACTAACAGATGTTTTGGAACATGAGCTTTCGTGGGTGAATACATGCATCTGAAGAAGTGGGTATTCACCCACGAAAGCTCATGCTCCAAAACGTCTGTTAGTCTATAAGGTGCCACAGGATTCTTTGCTGCTGTATCTGGAAAGATACTTTGGGATGAAAAGGAAGAGGAGGAGGGGGTAGCTTTTTCCAATAATGTGCAATACACAGTCTAGCTGTTAACAAGTAAAAATAAATTAATTTCTTATGATGGAGCATTAACTAAGAATATCAGGGGACCTCTAGGAAGTCAGCATCTTGTAATAAGAAAAATGTTTTTAATACTTTCCTCCTCGAAAAATCTAATTATTCCTGGACACAACCACTATATGTGCAAGTATGTTCTCCTTTCCCTGCAGCCCCTCCCTTCCAGCAGAGCACTTTCCTACTAGCAAAAATAGAATGGATCTTAACTGTCATCAAATGCCACCTATACCAGATCAATTTCTTTGTCCAAAACCCTCTCCCATCTGGACTGCATTTTTATCAGTATCTTTTTTGATCAAAATTGTATATATTTTAGAAATTAAATCTTTTGTTCTAGCTTGCTCCTGGGTCAACTTCTCAAAATGTTGTTAAAGGTCTAGATAGAGCCATCTTGTATCCACATTTCACAATAAAATTGTTCACCACAAAATTCAACAAAAGAATCATATTTGAATAATCAGTTTAGTCACTGTTCCATTTGGTTTGTGATATGAGCTTCTCAGTCTTGAAAACAATCATGGTTTTACAACAAAAGATTTTTGTCAAAACATTGTCTCTGAAATGAAATTTCTGCTTCTGGTAATTCCCTCAAGATGTTATTCTTCTGTTGTACCTTGATTTTTCTTGGGGTTCCAGTAATGCTATTGCTAGATGACATAAACAGTCTGCTCAGTTTAAACTTAGCACAAAACTTTTAGAATCCAATTTACCATCTGCTGAAGCCTGAAGGTAAACATATATGCCAGGCAATAAGTCAACGGGAATATTCCCTATCAGCCTGTGTTATGAAGAGCAATCTTCATAAATGTAGTTGCATTTCATTCTCCATATTCGTTTTTAATTTCCTTGTGACTGGCTTTAGTCAATAGAGCAGAGTGGAAGGCACATTTTGAAAAATCTCCTGTCTTACCTCTCAGCATTCTCCATTTTTTTTTTCATTTTAAACATGAAAACTCACAGCTATACACTGCAGTTATCTGTGAGCTATTGGTCAAAGGCTGCTTGATTAATGTGTGATTGCAACACTTTTCTCCCCACTGGCAAACTACTTTCCCACCTGTGGTTAAAAAATGATCACTTTGTACTCTTAAGCATATACTTTGACATCTCCATTCTTAAATTCATCTGAAACATGAGAAAAATAATGTAAGGGTTCTAGCACATCAGAAAACTCTGGGATGAATTCTCAACTGAAACAGCATATACCTTTGGACCAGAGATTAATTTTGGGCTGTATACACAGAGGTATCACAACAGTGAACTGCACAGAAAAGTAGTGAGTAGAGTGTGGATTATGGACTGATTTGTGAGACAGTATTAAAAGAGGTAAGATAGTTATGAAAATAGATATACTGATGTATATATATTTCATACCCATCACCCAGCTGTACCAGCACTGGCTGAGTGGAGACATGACAACAGTCTACAAATACTAGAAAGGTGGAAATACTATGGAGAATGATGTATTAATTATATTATATTGCAAAGAGGTATAACTAGAAATTTAAGAAAGCAAAAATTTAGATATAAAAGTCTATTAGGATTGATGATGGAATTTATTAACCAGGGGAATCATCTCCAAAGGGAAATGGTACAGGCTCAATCACTGGGGCACATTTTAAAGCTAGACTGGACAAAACACTGGAACATATATCACTGGGACCAATCTTGTCTAGATTTAGTGCTAGACGAGGTGAGTTATTACCATGTCTAGATTTTATGGTTCTATGAACTGGCTCAGAAAAGTTCTGGTCCCTTGGTAGGTAACAAAGGGTGACCGTATATTGCAGAGCTGGTTGTCAACTGGCTAGAAGTGCTTTGGTTTATTCTTGGCTCAGCTATTTGTTCTTCTAATTTTGGAGCCAGATAAAGCTAGTTTAAATAGTTTATTACTATTGTTTAATAAAGAATGGAAAGAGAATGAAAAGGAATAAAAGTGAACAGCATCCCTAAATATTTAAAACCCTTCAAAGGCAGTTCAAGTCCCACCAAAATCAGCATTTTGACAGAAAATATCAAATAGTTTATAGTTAGCATTCGCATAATGGCTGTCCTGCTTCTCTACAAGGGGAGTTAGTTTTTGAAATCATAACAGCTCTACTTGGGATATTTAAATCCCCATGCATGACATCTACCAATTGTGGAGATATGGAAAAAATAGGCTATGTGACCTGACAGAGGAAAGAATTTCATAGGCATGGGAAAACTACTTCTTAAATACTATTCAAGCCTGGATTGAAAAGAAAATGTCAATTATCAGAATGGACCAAACAGGATGTAAGTGGGCCAGCCACCTCCTATGCACTCCCTTGGGGCCTTGGATCACACTATAGGCAGTCTGCCTCACGTTCCCTCTCTTGGACTGTTCAATAAACTAAAAAACCACCTTTGTCCACCACCCAACCGTTCTTGGGTTCTAATTTATTAAATAAACAAGCATTCAACATAAAAATTTCAAGTCCATCCTAAAGTCTACACAAATAAAGGTTTTGCTTCCTCCTCCCAGGCCTTCCTGCCTGGTGCTTTTCCTGCTTTGACAGGCCACTCCCAAGTTCTACCTGCCCGGAACTTCTCTCTGACATGCTCTGCTATGACCTGCTCATTCTTAACTATTCCAAATCCCTGACCATTATAGCCTCCTGTGGCTCTTTATGGGGCAATCACTCTGATTTCTCCCAGGTGTGACTCATTCCAACCCTAGCCCCAACCCTTCAGCCTTTAAGGGGTGAGCAGCCAATCAGCTGCTCATTTTTAAGATGCTGATTTTGGCTAGCAATCTGAGAGATGATGCTGTTTATATCTGATGTAAAGGAGATGTAATGCTGCGTGTTGTCTGTGCACTGAAGGCATTTCAGCCCAAATTCTCTCTCCAGCTCTACCAATGCTATCCTAGAGCTCAGAGGTAATCAATTATTTTTTGTTAACCTTCAAATTTCTTGATCAAGGTATAGTCAAGGTCAATACTCCAGAGAAAATAACACAAAAATAATAACAATAATGATAATAATAGGTAAATAAAAAGATTTGGGGGTCTGTTCAAAAGTGTCTGGCAGTTCAAATTTGGCCTACAGTCCACCTATTGACTACTCCTGCTATAGATATTGAATAGTATGGGAGAGAGGAATGAGTCTTGGAGAAATAATTGCTCATCATGACCTTCTGTACCAGAATGGAAAGACTTGATCCTAGTCATGGTGTTTCTATTTGCCCCAGCAGCTTTTTTGGAAGCAGGATAGAGATATTTAGTAATCAAGGGTGAAATTCTAGCCCCAAGTGGAAAAGTCCCATTGACTCTACGGGGCCAAGGTTTCACCTGAAATATCATACACAGGTTAGTGGCTGAAAGGTTCTATAATATAGAATCTTTTTGTTTAGTCTTTTTATAACATTAGAGCAAAACCAACATACAACAGTGGCCTTAAAGCACTGTCTGTATTATTCTGACAATGCAGGAGTACTACATCGCCCAGTTCAAACATCAATTTAAAAGTTGTGGAAAGTATCTCTAAAGTATTATACATATAAATGAAGGATTTACTACAGTCCTTTAGAGATTCTAGAAAGAAATCAAATAAAAATATTTTATTATATATTAGTCACTCTAAAAAGAAAATTTCAGAACTTTCAGGAGAAAAAAACCACCTTGAAAAGTGAAAATTTTCAGCAGTGATGGACAGCAAAGGGGTGTGAGCAAAATCTAATTTTGCAGAAAGAGAGAGCTGTTGGACAATTCTCTCTTTACTTATGTTTCTGGAGGTTTTAGTTTTTAATAAGATAGAAATGTAATTCACAAACCTTTGCTATCCCCTAAGTCATAATTCTTCAGGAAAATCCCTGTGTGAGTAAACACATGATTTATAGAGCTGGTTGAAACTGATCTTTGTTTTCTTTCTTCATTTTTTTTAAGTGAAAAGAACTTGTTTTCAATCAAAAGCTTTTGTGGCTATTCTAAGTTTTCAAGTAAAAAATTCAAAATTCAATTTTTTGGGTTTTGTTTTGGTTGAAAAAATCCAACTTTAGGTTTTTAATATATCTACTCCCATTGATCCACTAAATGTGTGATTTTTTCCTTCATATTTAAATATTTTTAAATACTTAAAATGTACATTTTTTCCAAAAAAAATCAGTTAATTTTTTAATGAAAATTTTATCAAAATGAAAATTTTTTCAAAAGATTTTTTTTAATTAAGTTTTTCTTTTTCAACATCAAAAACAAAAAAATCATTGAAAAACTTCCAACCCACTTTACTGATTAACCACAGGTAGCAGGTAATGGTACCAGCGGGTTTTCCTCTTTGGTTGCATAATTTAAAACTCATAACTCTTCATATGTGACATTTATGGTGATATAGTGTTTGAAAACAATAAGTTGTGCCATCTGAAACAATGGTTTCCATCTGCTGGTATTTTCAGGATTTTATGGCAGTTTATTTCTGGATCCTGCTTTAACCCTCTGTAAGAGACGCCCAATTCACATTTGAATGTACATGCTACAAATAACAGGATTTGAAATGGTTCTAACCCTAGTCTTGCAGTCAAGAGATTTGAGTCAACAAGACTGAGCTTTAAAGTATTAGCTCAAGACCCTTCTTAGATTTAAGCATAGACAGCAGTGTGGGACATGGCAGGCACTGGCTTACATAACTGATGTCATAGAGACAACTAGTGCCCTCAGATCCCCTCTGAATTCAGTGTGTTTTTTTGAATGTTGTTAAGACAGAATTTGTCCCTTAGTGGTACCCCAAATTTACCCCGAAAGGCTGAAATACAGATTAAAAGAACTCTTGGATGTTTTATGTATTTTTTTTCCTCCACTCTTCTGCTAGAATGTACACCAGGTAATACATTAATGTGGGTGGGAAAGAGATGAAAGATTGTATGTCAGCTATGATTTCCCACAGCTTCTTGATAAAAGAAGCTTTTTAAATAACATTAAGGCAAAACTATTAATATCCCTTGCTAGATGTTAGCTATGAAACATGCTGTTGAAAGCCCACTTCCCACAAAAGTTTGGGCATCTAGCAAGATTATTTTTTGAGAGTGTAATTAGTTACAGGTTTTTTTGACATTACTGAGTTTGCTTTCAAAATCAAACTGTCAGAATTATTTTTTACCAGTCCCTGCAATTAGGCCTTTTCCTAATAAATAATGTTTGAACTAACATGTTCACATTCTTAAATGAATGTAAAACAGACCTGCTTCTAATCTAGTTTTCAGAAAAATAACAGGCAAATTGCCCTGAAACATTAGACAAGTCTCAAACAGCAGAAGATATTTGAATATATCGGAGCTATTATCTGGCGGTAAGTGGGAAAAATACTGAGAAATTAAAATTGAAACTGGGTAGCTGTTATATATAAATGAGAGACAGATATTCCAAAGATTTCCTTTTCTATCAGTTTCTATGTCTATCTGTGGGGTCAAATATTTTGTATTAGGTTCAAAAAGAGAGAAAGGCTGGCCTACAGGTTAGAGTGCAAGACTGGGACCTGGGAGACCTTCTATCAGATCCCTGCTCTTCCACAGACTTCCTGTGTGATCATGGGCAAGTCAGTTAGCGTCTCTGTGCCTTAGTTCGCTACCTGTAAAATGGGGATAATAGCATCTCCTTGCCTCATAGAGTGTAGTAAGGATACGTCCAAAGATTGTGAGGTGCTCAGATACTATGGTAATGGCGGTCATGTAAGTAGCTAAGACCAAGATAAATTCCAGTTGATGTTGTGTTAGTCTGGTTTGAGGGAAAGAGGCGTATAGACTCTTTCTCCTATTAACACACTATGTGGTAGGCAAACTAGGGCCCTCGTACATATTTCACAAGTGGGAAAATGTTTATTTGACTGCCAAGGATAAGTTAAGGGTAAAGAAAATGGGAGGCTAATGTTAGGCTCCTAAGTGCATATTTAGGCTTCTCAATAAATTACTTGATTTTCAAAAGTGTAGAACACATAGTAACTTTCATTGACATCACTGAGAGTTGCTGGTTGCTTAATGTTTTTGAAAATGATGTCACTTTGTCTGGAGGCCTTAATATGGCACTGGAAGCCAAATGTTTTGAAATCTGGGCCATACTGCTTTTAGACTGCCCTCCACACACACATACAAAATACTGTTTTTAAATTCTAAGGGTCTGCACATCTCTAAAACAAAGGCCCAAAGGAGCTGCCAGGGTTCCTTCCTCACTCTGAACTTTAGGGTAAAGATATGGGCACCCACATGAAAGACCTCCTAAGCTTATTTACCAGCTTAGGTTAACAGTAAGTTGCCACCACCAAGCTTGTTCCAAATCTTAGGGGAGAGCCACTTGGAACTCTGCCTTCCCCCAAATATTTCCCAAGTCGCTTTCCTGGGCAGATTTGAGACTAATTCCTCCCCACACAAATCCTTACATCCCTTTTCCTGGGTAGGCTTGAGTTTATCACCCTCACCAATTAGTCCTGGTGAACACAGATCCAAAAGCCTTGGATCTTAAAACAATGAAAAATCAATCAGGTTCTTAAAAGAAGAATTTTATTAAAAGAAAAAGTAAAGTTCATGTCCGTAAAATCAGAATGGAAATAACTTTACAGGGGAATCAAAGCCCAGAAGAGCCCGCTCCAGTCTTAGGTTCAAAGTTACAGCAAACAGAGGTAAACTCTCTAGCAAAAGGAACATTTACGAGTTGAGGAAACAAAAATAAAACTAACACGCCTTGTCTGGCTGTTACTTACAAGTTTGAAATATGAGAGACTTGTGCAGAAAGATTTGGAGAACATGGATTCCGGTCTCTCTTAGTCCCAAGAGCGAACACCACCAAAACAAAGAGCACAAACAAAAGCCCCCACCCCACAAGATTTGAAAGTCTCTTATCCTCTTATTGGTCCTTTGGGTCAGATGTCAGCCAGGTTACCTGAGCTTCTTAACCCTTTATAGGTAAAAGGATTTTGGTGCCTCTGGCCAGGAGGGATTTCATAGTATTGTATACAGGAAGGTTGTTACCTTTCCCTTTATAGTTATGACAGGACCCTCCAACATTGGTTGTCTTAGTTAGAGGGGCTTTTTAATTAAAGATTGAACCAAACTATTTTGGAAACATTTAATGTTGGCAATGTTCCTTAGTGAAGGCTTGGTGTTGCTACTATCACACAGACAATACATAACTCGTGCATTATGAAGACCATATCAGTCATTTTAAAATCAATTTTGACATTCCATAGGTACATTTATAGTTATTGCCGCAGTCACCTCCTCCTGTGGAATCAACATCTGCTCTCTTTATTGGGGTTTCCCAGAATGGAATGGAATGTGTTTATTTTTCACTGAATTTTCTGTGGGTCTTGAAGGAAACAATGCATGCATGTTTGTCTTGTTCCTGGCCCTTCCCCAGCCTTGGTTCCTCAACTCTTTAGAGTATGTCTACACTACAGGTGGGAGTGAGCCTCCCAACCTGGGTACACAGACTCATGCTAATTGGGCTTGAGCTAGCACATTAAAAATAGAAATGTAGGATGTTCCAGCTTGGGCAGAAGCTCGGGCTTTCAAGCTCACCCGAATCCCTAGGCTTCAGAACCCAAGCTCAAGCCTGAGCTGCAGTATCCAAACTACTATTTTTAGTGTGCCAGTTAGATCCTGATAGTGCAAGTCTGTCTACCTGGTCTGGAAATCTCGCTTCCAGATGCAGTGTAGACATACTCACAGAAGGCAGGGATTTAGAGAAATAGAGGCAGTCCTGTGGAAGGAGCTGACCTCCACTGACCATGCAGGCACCCACCTACAGGGTCTCTTTGGAGCAGCAGGTATGGGAGAATGTAAATCTTCTAACTCATGTAAACTTTTCTCAAGCATGTAGAGTATAGCTGGAACATTCATCTGTTATTTATTTAAATGGACCTGATGAGTAGGTGGGTTTTTTTGTTTATATGTTTGTGTTTTTCAAACCACGGATTTCTTTCCTGTTGTTTTAGAACAAAACTCAAAATGAAATCAATGTACTCAGAGCAATGGTTGAATAAATAGTCGCAACTTCAGACAACAAGAGAGCTTCTATGGCTAGATTACATTGTTTCTGCATTGTTTAATCATAGAGACATATCACTGCTTCAATCTATCTGCCTGATGCTTCATGCCTGTGAACTTGGGCTAGATATACATTATGGGAACATAGTATTTCTTCTGGTTTGTTATAAGAATCTGAAAAAAAGAGAAAACAATCAATTTACTGTTCAATCCTGAAGACTGAATTCTTGCCTCTCTTTTTTCCAATAAAGACAAATTTTAAGTTAGGCCCTGACATAATTCATGAAATCCATTACAGAATCCATTTTTATTCCATTTTTCTTACTAAAAGCCTCCATAAAATAAAAAAAACACTCAAGAATATTGCATGCCAGTTATAATGTACAAGAAACTTAAAACCAGGAAAGTTTCATTACAAACCGAAAACTCAGATCCTGTTCACTGAAAGATTTTCTAATGTTCACTGAACTAGTTGAGTCATGGTTATCCCATCTACATGTTATCATGTTCAAATATCTGGTTTTGTGTGCAAATCCTGTGAAAATTGAGGATTTGCATGGGTTTGAGACAAAAACACATGAAATTCTGGGGTTTCAACTTAATTTGATTTTGAGATATATTTGTTTTGTTCGGGGATTGTTTAAACCTGAATCTTAAAGCAAAACTTGAGATAGCTGAACTTCTATTGCTATACATCAAAGCGAATGTACAATGAAAGCACCAGCTTCTATCCAGGTCTATTAGGAAAATTCATATCCACTAAATCACAAACCTCACATTACTGAGTTTCATTCACCAGTTTCATTCTATTTCAGCAGCCACACAAGTGTCTGTCTTATACCATAACTCCATTCCTGGGCTTTCCCTAGTGGGGAGCTAGGCATTCAGGACTTCAACTACCACATGACTCCTGTTTAAAAATAAATACAAACCCACTCTGCTACTATCTGATCCATGGCTACATTTTTCCAGGGTTCAGCTTGCTTGGATCTTGAATTTTGGTTCAAGCTCATATAGTACAAATTATTTCAGTCAATGGCCTAGTATATTGTTCTTCCAAATATCACTGTCGTGGACATTTTCTGAAGATTAATGTTGATGTTTTAAATGTAAAGATACAATAGCCCACATTACAAAGGAAGGTGCTTTGCAGAAGCAGTTCCACACAATGTGCATTTGCCATCTGTTTTAGAAGCCTCAAAGCCTAAAATGTAAGATTTGCACCACTCAGTGTTATATGATAAATAAACAGCACACAACATTACACAGAACAATAGCATACTTTAGTTACACAGTGTATAAGACCACCACTGCTGGTGTTAGGTACATGGCGCTTATAAGAAAAGCTGTAGCAGCTTACCAGATATGTTTTGGTTTGAAACAGTCAGTGTCTCATACTACATTTTCTTGCTTAGACAAATCATTACTGTAAAGTATATTTGTTTTACCAGTTATTCCAAATTTCATAATGGGCTGAGTCTATCCCACTGTGAGACTGCAGGTGATCAGCAATACTGAGCACAGAGGAATGAATCTTCCTATCATTGCCAGTGCATTTAGGTTGTTATTCTTGGAGTGGGGCACGGTGTGGGCCAGAGCTCTGGAGCCTTTCTACTATCAGTATGTAATTCAAAGTGTCAACAAATCTCTAATCTTTTAACAACCACTGGTATGGCCAAATGGGATATCGTTTTTAATGTCTTGTCTGGAGGATGGCACTTCTCAGAGGTGAAGCAAAAGAAGTATCTGGCAGAGGTAAGAATAATATACAGTGAACAGGCTGATAGAAGGAAAGTATGAGCTCAACCTCTTAATCCAATTTGCTCAGCAATGGCATGTAGTAAAGTTTATAACATCTACTCTGGTCATATCTGTGTATTGACACTACAAGAGAAACACTTTAGGTCTTTCCTTCTCAATTGAGGAGTGAACTCTCTCAAGCTAGGACTGTGAGAGGACTGATTTGGTTATCAAAAGTTAATGATGCCTCTTGGGCTGATTAGAGAACAAAGCATCTTGCTTTGTTTAGTGTCATAAATATGTATTTCCTCATGACAATGGCCTCTCTGTTGCTATTCATTGTTTAAGGATGCAATTTAAGAAACTAACACTTGCTATTTAAAGTGGAAAAAGTCCCTTTTTTGTGCAAAAACCATGGGAGTTTCACCGCAAAAAGAAAACCACCTCCAGAAGAGGTGGACAGTTCATACCTGTGATGCTTTTGCGGTGATGTGCAAGTGAAGACACATTCTTCCTGGTTACACAGCTTTTAGCCTCTGCAGGATATCCTACAGTGCTTAGGTGACCACTCTGGCCAGCAGCTCTGCTGTCAGGTAAACAGACATCCACACCTCCCCCTGTAAAGCCCCCAGAGGAGGCTGTGCAGGGACCCAGGAGGCCCCGCAATCAGTCCCCACCTTCCCACAAGACCCATCCTCAAACTGGAGAGAACTGCACTGTGGGATAGCTGCCCTAAGGCACTGCTTTCATCCACTATGCTAATGTAAAAAGAACAGGAGTACTTGTAGCACCTGTCAAAGTTAGAATCAGGACTCACAATTTGTCAGACCACTCTGTTTTATTAGCGCAGCGCTCCGCCAATAACACCCAGATAATGTGAGCACCATGCAAGACACAAACTATCTTATTTATACAGATAAAAGGGTGAGCACTTAACAAGATAACAAAGGAAGCAGAATCTGATAAGTTTACCTGGGCTAGGCATGCATATTTTATTTTCTTACTAACTATTACCGATCTTCTGTTAATGTTTCGCCATTAGCACCCTTGTTTATGCCTAATGTTTCTTTTCCTGGCACCTGTATTTTAACATTTCTTATTTTTGCTTAAAGGTACATACAACATTTCTTTAATCCATTCTTATTTTTACAATTTAATTCATTCTACTTTCACAATCCCTCCTTTTGGTAAAGCTCACGCCATGACCAAAATTTTACTGCTTCCACAAATTAATCATTCTTTATTTTTTCATCAGTGATATTTAAAATCATTATATTAGAACTCTGGTTTGAAGCAGCTATCTGTGTGGCATGTCTTACACCATTTTGGATGCAACAGGAGATTAACTGAAAGCATACAAAAATTACTAAGATTCCAAACAGGATAGTTAGGGCTCCCTGAAACAACTAGTTTCCTATGCCAGAGAAATTGAACAGGTTACTTAGCCACTTCCCTAAAGAACTCGACTTTTCGTGGGGAAGATATGCGATTTGTTCTAAGTGGCTATAGTGATTTATTACCTCATTGATATTGTATAAACACACAACATTGTTTTCCAGTGAGAGCACAGGTCCCTCCTTTGGCTGCCAGCACTATGTCCAATGCCTGATGGTTCTGGAGGGCCACCTGTCCGATCGCCCCTGTTTCTTTGGCCAGGGCTCTTAAACTTTTTCTGGTTTTATTTGCCATTATTTTAACTACTGATTGTAACCTTAGGAGCCTTTTTGCCTGGTGTATTGCTCCCCCAAGTGGGATAAAGGAACTGCCAATAGCCTCTTCCCAGGTGTCATTACTGTTCCATATTGTATTAAACGGACAAGGTCCTCCAGTGAGGTCTGGGGAATTGAGTAGGATAGCCAGGACAGGAACACCAGTTTGAGAGTGGGCTGGGATGTGGCTGCAGACCCAGCATTTAGAAATAATAAGGGTCTGAGCTATTCACACTTGCTGCTGGATAAAAGAATTGTCATTGTGGACTTCCCAGACCTTAAGACACCAGCAGCCGAAGAACAGGCACCACCAGAGGTGCATGTTGGAGGCAGGGCCCTTCTGGTTCTGACAACCTCAACTGAGGGAACTGCAGTCACAGTTTTATGTCCACCAGGCAGCAGGCGCTAGGCTCACTACTGCTTCTTCTTGGGCCTTGCTTTATGTAGTCATCTGCTTCTGGCAACCCTTACGAGAGCGTAGATTGTAAGGTATTGCAGGCTGTTCCTCTACGTGTCTTCTGGAGTCAAAAAATTGACTCTGCGTGGTCCTGAGGTGGTGGTTGGTTCACTGGGGGTGGTGCACTCTTACACTGCGAAGCATGTATTCACTCTGAGTTGCCAGACAGTTTAACAGCCGTTCCTTGACTCTGGCTATAACAATGGCCTTCACACCTTATCTTTTCCTGATGCATACATTTCTTATTTACACAAATAGATTGAGAATACAAACAGTAGTATTTTATATCGAACAAAAAAGCATTGCAGATTAAACCTTGCTAAGTTTTACAATTGATAACTAAGACAATTTACATTGAGACCCAGGCCTTCAATGATTCTCTAATTTACTTAACATAGACACAATAGAGAATCCTGTCTCTTACTACCTAAATCTTAAAACAAAGACTTAGAGGGGGCCCAATTTGTAATGCATATGGGGGTCCCAGGGGGTCATTTTTTTCTGCTATTTAAAAAAAATGGCTAGCAGGATGAAATTAAATTATACTTTAATTCTTATGGGACATTATAAAATCCTACTCCTACATATCCCCCTTTTGACACTAAGATTATTAATCGCCAGTGTCACTTCTTATTTAGTTCATGTAATAGAAAATACTGGGAGGTGATTTGGGCCTGTGGCTTTAGCTTTGCACACATTTGTTTTATCCACCAGCACATTTTAAACATTTCAATTACACACATACAATTTAAAACCAAAAACACAATTAGGGGTAGTAACATTAGTATGCCAGTAGTTGTGGGAAACTATTCAGAAAATATGTTATACCAATGGTAAGCTGTTATGTTTTTCTGTAGTGGCAATTTTTAACATGTCCCCATTTGTGTGTATAATATGAATGGTCCAGTTTTCCACATTTTTTTTTATTTTTTATTTTTTTATTTTTATTTTTTTTTGAAACTATGTTACCTTTTTACCTTTTAACAGATGATTGGTAACTGTTTGCCATTCAATGCCAAGCTTGATAGAGAACTCAGCTAAATCAGTGCTTACAGTAAGCTGAGACTTTCTGTTGTTGTTGTTGTTGTTGTTGTGGCAAATAGTAAATGTGAGTATTGGTAAACACAGTACTTATATTATATTTACATTTGTCTTCTGGTGGGTTGCTAACACTTTTTAAACACTTTTCCCCAAGAATTAACACATACACATAGCCCATTATACAGTACTTTGGATTATCTGAAAGACAAAAATAACATTTTTCTACCCCTTTTGGGGTGGCATTGATTATTACTTAAAAGATTCCTTTCTTTTACAAATACCCTTGCTGATTGCAGGCAAAACAGAGGAATTACCCCCATATTTTCTTGTGTTTTTTTGTTCTATAGGCAGGCCAGGTTTTAATGGCTTTTACTTTTTAAGGGTTATGCGGAAATTATTTCACTGTTTAGTTATTAAATTTATGAGGTGGTGTACCTCAAGTTTTTTCTCTTATATAGCAGACCAAGTTTGTAATGTTTTCCCTGCTATGTTAAGCTTTAAGTTTATTCACAGGTAATAGCTGAGAAGCATCATTACCATATTGCTTTAAAGGATTTTTCCAAAAATCATACACACTACAAGTTGTTACAGGGGTACTTACTAACATTAAAGTTATTTTAATGTTTAATATTAACAGTAACAGTAGCATCAAATCTATTAAAGGTATCTTGTTATACCATGCCTTTTATGTAGGCAATTTGTTTGTTTGCTGACCAGGTATGTTCTTTATTTGCAGCTTCTTTAGTGCTGGCAGTTCTCACCTTTCTTTATTAGTTAGGTAATTTGCATCAACACAGGCTAGGCTTTTGGATTCAAAGCCATCAGCAGAGCTCAGAGACTCTCTGTCTTAACATACAGGAATCTGAAAAAGAAAACACAGCCTATTGCGGCTTTTTTTGGAGCCCTAATAGGATTTTAATTCAGCAGCACGTTTCATTTGCATTTTTTTTTACCCCTTTCTACAATATAGGCACATGTCCGAGGGAAAATGCACATTCCTTCTATACTGTAACTTTTTAAAAACTTTAGCCATATCAATTTTTACATAAGGTGTAACTGTTTCTTTTGTTCTTACAGAGTTTTCATGTATCCTTATCAAAGTGACAGTCTGATTACACAGAGCCATTTTAAGGCTCAGTGTTTTTAACATTGCTTCTTTTTGTTTTGTGCACCTCACCTCTGCTGTTGCTTCAGAGGGTCACTGTTAATTTCTTATTCTTTCATTACAGCTTTTATCTGCTATTGTTACAAAACAAACAAACAAACAAACAAGAAGACTTCAGAATGTCTCCCTATTCTCCTGATTTTGACTGCCCTATTGCAGCCATGACTTGGTCTTTATTTAAAAAGATTTTAATTTTTGTAAACAATCAAGTTACCCCTTAAGGGTTAAATGCTAAATCCCAAAGCCAAACAACACTAATTACCTGTGTCTTGCAAAAAGGTCTGTCAGTTTTGCAACTTTGAATTAAAGAGTCAAATGAATTTGTAGTGGCATTAAAAACAAAAACAAAATCAATTTATCTTACCCCTAAAAAACAGGAGTTTTACAAACCAGATATGCTGGTTTAGATTCTTAGAACTTTACGTATTTTCACAGACAAATAGATACATACACTTTCTTTTCCTTAACATTTCTTTACACTGCTCTGTTTTTACATAGCTGTATATATATTTGGATCATTTACAGGCATTCTTCTGGAAAAGGGCCCATTTTCCCTTCAGAATGGCTGCAAAGAAACCAAGAATTCTCTCTTTAACATGGTCCTTTTTAACATTTTCCACAAAGTTCAACTGCTTAATTCTCTCCAGCCTCTGTAGAGTTAACTTTTCACTCTCTTTCCTTAAATCACTTGTTTATGTCCCAAAATGACACCTTTATCACCTCAGATTTCACCATTTTAAGTATTGTTCCAGGGGTTCATGCCTGCACTTACTGCTTTTCTTACTCCTGACACTATTCCCTTAGGGCTTTCAACCTGTTTCTTTATCTGTTGCTTGCCTGCTTGTCTGGGCCCGATCCTGCTTTTTCCAATGAACCATTTGTGAGTAATATTGTGGTCATTTTGTTGGGTCTAAACTTTTGGTGAACTTTGGGGAGCCAAAACACACCCAGACTGGCCGTCTCTGCATAATCCTTTCTGAACCCTTTATCGAACAAAGCACTGACCTGCAAACTACTCATGACACCCCCTTTCTCAAGTAGCCATTAGCCTTTATCTCTATGCATTTACTTGTTAAACTTGCTTTTCCTGTAAAATCTTGATTGATTATGCATGACCATTATCTTTTGTTAATCACTTTGTTTACTTCTGTGTATAAATATTGATGCTCACCCCTAATAAAGGGGCCACACTTATTCTAAAGCTTTTGGGATAGTGTGAGCCCGTTGATCAACGTATTGGTGTCTGGTCTCTGACAGAATTGCGTGCCCTATACCAACTCCGCACGAACTCGGGTGCTGGAGAGGTGAGTGAGGACTTGCTTTATTACCTAACAATTTGGGGGCTCATCCGGGATACCTTCTGGTGCGGTACCTCTGTCCAGTGGTCAGACCACTCATATATGAATTGGCAAGGCGCCACAGGAGATTTCTCCCAGCCAATTCAATATTGAGGGGTCGTGTATTGGACAGCAGGGTAAACGCCAGTTGGAGGGCTCCTGTCAGACACCATGGGTCAAGGGACTAGCGTGCCTCTTGAGAGTCCGTTGGGGATTGTAAATAAGTTATGGAACGAAGGGAAACTCTCAGTACAGACAGGAATGTCTAGGAAGAAGTTGTACACACTATGTGTAAGGAATTGGACTGGATATACCGCGGTATTGGCCGACCCGGAGATGAGGTGGCCTTCGTATGGCTCTTTCGAACAGGCTGCCTTAAGAGGAGTAAAGAGCCAGATCGAAAAAGACCATCCGGGACAGTTATGTTACTGGTTTTGTTGGGACACAGCAGCAGAGCTGTGGAAATCTTTAAAAATTATGGCAGTCAGGTATTCTCCCGAGAGTGAACCCCCTCCAGGTTATTTCGATGAAGGGTGTAGACCACGGCGTGTTTTGACTCGTCAGCTGGTCCCCTCTGCACCTGCCCCTATTCCTCCGCAGGGGGACTCTCTCCTTGTAGCAGAGGGGAATCTGCAGGATACCAGATTGGAATTTCTGCAGAAGGATGAGGAGGAAATGGAGGGGCAAACCTCGGGAGGAGTAGTTACTAGGCTAATGTCCAAGCAGGTACGGCAGGGTGCATGCCCCCCCCCCGAGGATAGCCCAGAGGATGTCTCCGTCAAATCTCTTGCGAGGAATAAAAGTATAGTTAGAGAGATGCCTTTAGAGGTGCACGATCAACCTTATATGGGCAATGATGGACGGTTACAACATGCTAATATTGTGGAATATAAAGGATGGCTAGAATGGGACTTGAAAGAGTGGGGACAGTTGTCAGGGTCTTTTGGGGAAAATCCCCGAAAGATCATAGAACTTCTAGAAAGATTGTTTTTAAGTTATAATCCTACTTATACGGATGTGGATCAGTTGTTAAGTAGAGTTTTGACCGGAGAGGAACGTAGTAGATTGTGGATGGCAGAAAGGACATGGGGAGATAGCAATGCAGTTAATCTTACTTGGATGGATAGGCGGGATCTGGCCGCTGGCTGGAATCCCCTAGACTGGACTCAGCCAAGGCTGACTCAGCTGCGAGCAGATCGAGAGCGATTGTTAGAGAGACTCAAGGAAATGGCTCGCCGCTCGCCTAATCAGGCTAAGTTCATGCAGATTCGGCAGGAATCTGATGAGCCGCCCAGAAAGTTCTGGTCGAGGCTATTGGAGGGGGCCCGAATGTTCACTCAGATGGATCCTGAGAGAGAAGCAGACCACCCTACTCTTATTTCATTTTTTGTGAATCAGTCGGTGCCCCCTGTAAGGGATTACTTCTTAAAGTTTCGCCCTGGTTGGGGAGGTGAGTCAGTCACTTCAGTGTTGGACGTAGCTGATTTTGCCTGGGAGAAAGAAAGGGAAAGTAGTAAAAAGAAAGAGAAAAAGAAAGAATATAAGCTGATGGCTTTAGCTTTTCATGGCGGTGTTCGAGGCAAAGGTCGTGGCCGTGGCAGGGGATTCCAGGGTGCTCGGGGAAGAGGGTCCTGGCGACCCCAGCCATCAGGAAATTGTTTTCAGTGCGGACAGCCTGGTCACTTTAAACGTGAATGCCCCTGGGGACGCCCAGAGGGTCTGGTTGCATCCGCAGATGCTTACACAAGTGAGGAATACACCCCTGCACCACCAGCTCAGCCCATTCCCCAGGCCTGGATCAACTACGGGAAACAGCAGCAGCCGCAGCAAACTCAGCCTCCTCAATGACGGTACCCCGGGGGTGAAGGCAAACAATGTGATGGTCTTATTTCCTTAATGTCTTTAGCCGGCTCCTTTCTCACTTTCTCCCCTCCCAGCAAAGAGCCTCGTTTAACCCTTTCAGTCCAGGGATTGCCTGTCTCTTTCCTCATTGATACTGGGGCTACTTTCTCTCTTTTAAATCATGCCCCCTCTCCCTGGCTATCCTCTGAGGTTAAAACTGCGACTGGGGTGGAGGGTAACCCACAGTCTCTGGAACTCACTTTGCCTTTGAATGTTATTTATGCTGATAAATGTTTTCCTCACCGTTTTCTTTTTTCCCCAGCTTGTCCGATCCCTTTGATGGGCCGGGATTTACTCTATAAGCTTGAGGCTACTTTAACCTGCACTCCTGAAGGGGTAGGATTATTGATGACAGTGTTAGGAGATTCGGCCCCTACTCAGGGTAATTGGGAAACACCCCCCCTCTCTCCCCTGACCTCACTGACTTGCCTTCAACCCTCTGGGAAATTTCTGACACTGATGTTGGCCTGCTCCTTTCGGCAGAGCCCGTAAGGATTCAGGTGAAGCCTTCCTTAACCCTCCCGTCAGTCCCTCAATACCCCCTGTCGCTGGAAGCCCGGGAGGGCATCCGCCCCATTATCGAGGGATTCATTGCACAAAAGCTAGTCCGCCCTCAGCGCACTCCCTGTAACACCCCTATACTGCCTGTCAAAAAGCCTCCTAAAAAGGACGGAGACCCTGTTCGTTGGCGCTTTGTACAGGATCTACGAGTTGTTAATCAGTATGTGGTCCCTCTTCATGCAGTAGTTCCTGACCCAGCTACTATCATCAGCCAAATCCCCTGGGATGCTGAGTGGTTCACTGTTATTGACTTAAAATCAGCTTTTTTCAGCATTCCTGTGCACCCAGATTCTCAGTATCTCTTTGGTTTCACCTGGGAGGGACAAAGTTATGTCTGGCAACGACTTCCTCAAGGCTACAGAGACAGCCCCACGATTTTCAGCCAGTGCCTCCGCCACGACTTGGAAGGTTTCACCAGTCCGCAGGGATCCACATTGGTCCTATACGTAGATGACATCCTATTAGGTAATCGCGAAGAAGCTGCCCTCCGCATCTATGGTAAGGCACTTTTATTATACCTACACACCAGAGGCCACAAGGTAGACCCTAAAAAGATTCAGTGGGTCTCACAGAAGGTCCGATATCTGGGCTTCCTGTTAACCCCAGAGGGAAGACAGATGGACCCAGCCCGCATAAAGACTATTCAAAACTGCCCTCTACCGAACACCAAGAAACAACTTCGAGGTTTCTTAGGATTAATTGGCTTCTGTCGCCCCTGGTTGCCGTCCTGCGGGGAGTTAAGCAAACCGCTCCACCGACTCACTGCTAACCTTGCTCCTGACCCTTTGCAGTGGTCCCCGGACACTATTCAGGCCTTTCAGTTACTCAAGGACAGTGTGGCCTCCTCCATGTCTCTCCGCCCCCCCAATTACAGCAAACCCTTTCACCTTTTTGTCCACGAGAGGCGCGGAATTGCTAGTGGTGTCCTTACCCAGCTGAGCGGGCCCCACCATTTCCCGCTTGCTTTTTACTCTCAGCAAATCGACCCTGTCGCTCAGGGAACCCCATCCTGCACCCGGACTCTGGCAGCAGCTGCCCTGCTGATCACAAAGGCAAAGAGCCTAACCCTGGGTCATTTTACCACGGTTTGGACCTCTCATGCCTTGTCAGCCCTTCTGCGTAGGGGCACAACCCAAGTCTTTTCGGCCCATCATCAGCAACAGCTAGAGGCCGAACTCTTAGAAGACACTAACCTAATTTTTGAAAGGTGTGGACCCCTTAATCCAGCTACCTTGCTTCCTGACCTGCCAGTCCTCCAGGATCAGCACGACTGTGTGGAAGTAGTTTCCAGCATCTTACAGATAAGGGACAACCTGTTTGACGTGCCACTGGACAATCCCGATTGCATCCTCTTCTCGGACGGAAGCTCCTTCTATGTTGATGGCAAGCGTTTCACAGGTTATGCTGTCACCTCTGAATGGGACATTCAAGAGGCCGCCTCACTGCCAGGCAACTGGGGAGCCCAAGCCGCTGAACTCTATGCCCTGGCCCGAGCTTGCCAGTTGGCCGCTGGTAAGACCGTTACCATTTTTACTGATAGCAAATATGCTTTTGGAGTTGTGCATTGTCATATCCACCTCTGGAAGTTTCGAGGTTTCCAGACAGCTGCCGGTAAACCCATTCAGCACCTCTCCCTCATCCACAAGCTTTTGGACGCCCTCCAAAAACCCTCTGTCCTGGCTGTAGTTCACTGCCGGGCCCATACTAAAGATAGTAGCCCCGTTACCCGTGGGAATGCCCTGGCTGACGCCTCCGCCAAGAAGGCTGCCACCTTACCTTTAGCCATGCCCACATTGGCTATTGCAACCTCCTCCTTTACTCCACCGCACCCCGTACCAGTACCCGCTGCTGAACTACAATCGTGGGAGAGCCTCGGGGCCACTCTGGTCAAAGAGACCTGGCTTATGCCAGATGGCCGAGCCTGCCTCCCTCGCTCCACATACCCCGTGGCAGTTCGCTGGCACCATGATAAAGGGGGTCACTACGGCACGCACGCCCTCGTGGACACTATCGCTCGCTTTTGGTATGCTCCAGGCATTCAACCCTATTGCGTATCAATAGTGAAAGCATGCAGCACATGTCAGCATAATGGACCTGCTCCGCCTCTTAACAAAATTAAGGGTGGAAGACCTCCGCCTGCTGCTCCATTTCAACATCTTCAAATTGACTTTGCAGATATGCCAAAGGCTTTTGGGAAAAAGCACCTCCTTGTTTTGGTTTGCCCTCTGACTTCCTGGGTCGAAGCTTTTCCTACTGCTAATTGTACTGCTGCCACAGTGGCGAAGATTCTCCTTAGAGACATTGTACCCCGTTTTGGCATCCCTCTTGTGCTCGACTCAGATCGCGGACCTCACTTTACTGGTCATGTCCTTGGCCGTTTAGAACAAGGACTGGGCATTTCACACTCCTTTCATACACCCTACCACCCCCAGTCTAGCGGGAAAGTTGAGCGTATGAATAGGGAACTTAAGTTTACATTGGCTAAATACTGTCAGGAAACAGGATTAAAGTGGCCTCAGGTACTTCCCTTGGTCCTGTTTCACCTTCGTACTCGCCCAACCCGCGCATTGGGATTATCCCCCTTTGAACTGCTCTATGGACACCCCCCTTTCAAAGGCGGGGCGCTACCACGTGCTGATGTTTCACTATTGGGAGGGGATCATATGACCGCGTGTCAGTTTCTCTCCCTACAGGCTCGCCTCCGTACCCTTTGGAAAGCCTCGCAGTTTTCCCAGACCGTGCCGCTGGAGGAACAGATCCACCCGTTCCAACCAGGGGACTTCGTCTGGGCCAAAAAGTTCGTTCGTGACGACACCCTCCAGCCAAGGTTTACTGGACCCCACCAGGTTCTTTTGACAACCCAGACTGCAGTGTTCCTGGAAGGACGCAAATCTTGGATCCACCACTCCCACGTCAAGCCAGCCGTAGTGGACCACAGTGACGGACCAGCAGCTCTTGTCACCACTGAGGACACTGCCTTCGACCAGTGGACCAGCTTACCTCTCTCAGACATTAGACTTAAATTGACTCGGAAAAAATGAGAGGACCCTTTATTCTGACAACTGTATGGTTTTTTTTATGCTTTTTTAGTTTATTTTCTGCTTATGAAGATAATGCTTTTATTAGATATTCCCACGAGGTTAAAACTCGTATTTTAGGAAATAGAAGTGATTGCTGGGTATGTACTCAATTTCCAGTAAATGCAGCACAGGGACTCCCCTTCACACCCATTCCCCTAACCACTGCTAATATGACTTGGATGCCACCGACTAGAATAAAAAATCCAGTCCAACCCAATCTTACATGGGACAAAACAGGAGTGCCAATTAACAAATATCTCAGGGTAACCAATCAAACAGGATCACTGTGTTTTGTTAAAGAAAAAGGGTCAACTTTTGTGGGAACAAGTAAATGCAACATATATTTTAATGGCACCGCCTTTAGTAAAAATCTTGGCTTCAAGCCTTGCGCATCCCACTTATCCCATATGTGGATCCCTCACCCCGATCCAACCTTTTCAACTTTTTCATGGAGGGGCAGGTTTTCAGAGTCAGTTTTTAAAAAGCCCTGCTCAGATCTCGAGGGTGTCCAACTAATTGTTAAAGGATACACAATTGCCTTCTACAACTGCTCAAGCAGTACTACACTGCCCTTTGAGGACAACACTACCAAATTGTGCCTCTGCAGTTCACACAACGACCCCTCTGCATTACCAGGGGAACAGTGGTACAACGGGTGGTGGGTTACCTCCTACTTTGAGAAATGGAATACCCAAAACGCATTATATGGAACATACTGGGTGTGCGGGCCCAAGGCTTATTATTTTCTCTCCCCTGATTGGGCAGGGTCATGTTATTTGGCATGGCTAGCACCGCCTTCTCGCATCTCCCTCACTCCCCCTCATTTTCCCCACGTTCGTAACATCCGTGAAACTGACAGAGATATTAATCTCCGTGATGGTTTGTCCTGGCAGCGGTGGGCTGGTCACACTAGCTTGAAGGGTGCTATCATCCGTCTACAGGGACTATTAGAATCTTTGACCAATGAAACTGCAACCCTATTTGAAAATCAGGCCGGGGAAATGTCCCAGCTGCGCCAGTTAGCTTTGCAAAACAGAATGGCTTTAGATATGATGTTAGCAGCCCAGGGAGGAACTTGCGCCCTCATAAATGAAGAATGCTGTGTTTTTGTAAATGACACCTACTCTGACACTTTTCAACGTACCAAACACCTAAGGGAAATGGCTAAAAACTACTCCTCTGGCCAGCCACCTTATGATTGGTGGGGAGCCTTATGGAATTGGCTGCCCGGACTTGGGTGGGTTAAAAACCTCTTGGTGGGTGTTGTTGGGGCCATAGTAGTCCTTATAATACTGTGTTGCTGTATTCAGTGTGTCCCCTCCCTCATAACCTCATGTAAGTCAGTTTATTCTTTTCCCACTTCAGCTAAAAGCCTTACTCTCTTCGAATTGGCCCAGGCTGAAATTGCCAAGCGGCCCTTGAGATCTTGAAATAGGGTGTAGCTTTTTGATTAATAGTTATCTCAAAGCTACAAATGGAGGAATGTTGGGTCTAAACTTTTGGTGAACTTTGGGGAGCCAAAACACACCCAGACTGGCCGTCTCTGCATAATCCTTTCTGAACCCTTTATCGAACAAAGCACTGACCTGCAAACTACTCATGACACCCCCTTTCTCAAGTAGCCATTAGCCTTTATCTCTATGCATTTACTTGTTAAACTTGCTTTTCCTGTAAAATCTTGATTGATTATGCATGACCATTATCTTTTGTTAATCACTTTGTTTACTTCTGTGTATAAATATTGATGCTCACCCCTAATAAAGGGGCCACACTTATTCTAAAGCTTTTGGGATAGTGTGAGCCCGTTGATCAACGTATTGGTGTCTGGTCTCTGACAGAATTGCGTGCCCTATACCAACTCCGCACGAACTCGGGTGCTGGAGAGGTGAGTGAGGACTTGCTTTATTACCTAACAATTTCACAATTTAGAAAGAAATGTTCAAGGAAAGGGACCAGGAAGGGTGGGGGTTAGTTGAGGAGCCCACCCTCCTTGCTGAATTGGTAGTGGAACACTAAAGAATCAGTTTTTGTGGCAGACAACAAAGGGGAACAGAACAAGGGGCTTTTTGGTCATTTTACAATGAGATGGGAGTATGAAGGGGGTTGGATCGATCCAGGGTTTGGAGAACGAGGTAAAGGGGAGCGCTCGGTCTAGTGGTGGGAGAGGAGGCTTTTAATAAAGCTTTTAACTTATTATTTGAATAATTGAGAGAGGCCAGTTTTGATTTTGTCCACCTATGATTTGCCTCTTGCCACCACTGCATGAAACAATTAACCTCTCTTTTAGCCAATTTAGTTTTAGGTTGGCTGAGATTGTCCTTTAAGACGTCCACTCAGTCTTTGTTCCAAGATTTTAACAGTGGCCACTGAGTTTTGGGATCCCCCTGAGTTAGCCTAGACCATTTTTCCAGAAATTTACCGGAGTCTGGACCCTTTTTACAGGAGTCCGGACCCATCCTAAATACATAAAATGAGCCGGCGTTCATTTAGGGAACAGTCCCGACTTAGACGTCTGGTTACCAGTACAGGAGGACTTTCACACATCAATCACACAAGAAGGAAATTCAGGTTCGTCAGAGTGATGCCTGCTGCAACACACAAAAGGAGCCCACAGGCTACTGCCTCAATTGCCCTTGCTTTCACACCAGGGGTTTTACCCAAAGTGCGGTGCAGCTGCAATTGTGCAGATTCCACTCACTCAGACCGCGGGGACAGGAACCCCTTGGTCGGCTGATCCCCAGACAGAGACGGCACCCAGACTCAAACACTCCACAAGAGGACAGATAGACACAGAGACAGGACAGTCCTCAGTCCGGACAAAACACAGAAATAATTACCTGACCAGATTCCTGATGTCACATCCCGGGATCCCTACCAGAACAGAGTGGGAACCAACAGGTTCGATGGCGTAGACTTCACTGTGGTTGTGCGCCTTTCCGCCCTAGTGGAGGACTGCTCGGGCCAAATGTCCAGGTGCCGGTTACCCCGGTCATCCTACAAAAACGGTCAGGAATCACACAGCCCCAGTGAAGACAGTTGCCATCTCGGTGGAACCTCCAAATTGTCAAAGTTAGAATCAGGACTCACAATTTGTCAGACCACTCTGTTTTATTAGCGCAGCACTCTGCCAATAACACCCAGATAATGTGAGCACCATGCAAGACACAAACTATCTTATTTATACAGATAAAAGGGCGAGCACGTAACAAGATAACAAAGGAAGCAGAATCTGATAAGTTTACCTGGGCTAGGCATGCATATTTTATTTTCTTACTAACTATTACCAATCTTCTGTTAATGTTTCGCCATTAGCACCCTTGTTTATGCCTAATGTTTCTTTTCCTGGCACCTGTATTTTAACATTTCTTATTTTTGCTTAAAGGTACATACAACATTTCTTTAATCCATTCTTATTTTTACAATTTAATTCATTCTACTTTCAGACACCTTAGCAGGGGTTGGTCTCTGTTTTTTGCTGCCCCAAGTGCGTGGATTCGGCAGCTCGCCTGTGGGCAGTCCGCTGGTCATGCGGATTTGGGGGCCTTCCTGCGGGATGTCCTCTGGTGCTGCACCATCAGTGTCTCCGCAGCCGAATTGCTGACGAAGCCGCGGGACCAGCAAACCTCCCACAGGCGTGCCACTGAAAGCTGCCTGCCTGCCGCCCTCACAGCAACCTGCAGGCCGCCCCCCATGGCTTGCCACCCCAGGCACATGCTTGCTGCACTGGTGCCTGGAGCCGCCCCTGCACCTTCAAATTTATTTGAGCACAAACTTTCGTGGGCTAAAACCCACTTCTTCGGATGCATGCAGTGGGAAATACAGTAGTATATATATATATATATATATATATATATACACAGAGAACATGAAAGAATGGGTGTTACCATACATACTATAATGAGAGTGATCAGCTAAGGTGAGCTATTATGAGCAAGAGAAAAAAAAAAACTTTTTGTAGTGGTAATCAAAATGGCCCATTTCCAGCAGTTGACAAGAAGGTGTGAGGAACTGTAGCAGGGAAAAATAAATATGGGGAAATAGTTTTACTTTGTGTAATTACCCATCCACTCCCAGTCTTTATTCAAGCCTAATTTAATGGTGTCTAATTTGCAAATTAACTCCAATTCAGCAGTCTCTTGTTGGACTCTGTTTTTGAAGCTTTTTTGTTGTAATATTGTGACTTTTAGGTCTGTAATCGAGTAACCAGGGAGATAGAAGTGTTCTCCAACTGGTTTTTGAATGCTATAGTTCTTGACATCTGATTTGTGTCCATTTATTTTTTTATGTAGAGACTGTCTGGTTTGGCCAAGGTACATGGCAGAAGTGCATTGCTGGCACATGATGGCATAGACCACATTGGTAGATGTGCAGGTGAACAAGACCCTGATAGTGTGGCTGATGTGATTAGGTCCTATGATGGTGTCCCCTGAATAGATATGTGAACAGAGTTGGCAATGGGCTTTGTTGCAAGGATAAGTTTCTGGGTTAGTGTTTTTGTTGTGTGGTTGCTGGTGAGTATTTGCTTCAGGTTTGGGGTCTGTCTGTAAGCAAGGGCTGTCTTGTCTCCCAAAATCTGTGAGAGTGATGGATTGTCCTTCAGGATAGGTTGTAGATCCTTGATGATGTGCTGGAGAGGTTTTAGTTGGGTGCTGAAGGTGATGGCTAGTGGAATTCTGTTACTTTGTTTTTTGGGCCTGTTTTGTAGTAGGTGACTTCTGGGTACTCTTCTGGCTCTGTCAATCTGTTTCTTCACTTCAGCAGGTGGGTATTGTAGTTGTAAGAATGCTTGATAGAGATCTTGTAGGTGTTTGTCTTTGTCTGAGGGGTTGGAGCAAATGTGATTGTATTCTAGAGCTTGGCTGTAGACAATGGATTGTGTGGTGTGATCTGGATGCAAGCTGGAGGTATGTAGGTAAGTATAGCGGTCAGTAGTTTCCAGTATAGGGTGGTGTTTATGTATCCATTGCTTATTTGTGCTGTAGTGTTCAGGAAGCGGATCTGTTGTGTGGACTGGTCCAGGGTGAGGCTGATGGTGGGGTGGAAATTGTTGACATCCAGGTGGAGTTCTTCAAGGTACTCCTACCCATGGGTCCATATGATGAAGATGTCATCAATGTAGTGCAAATAGAGGAGGGGAGCTAGGGGACGAGAGCTGAGGAAGTGTTGTTCTAAGTCAGCCATAAAAATGTTGGCACATTATGGGCTATCCCCTGATACTTGACACCAAAAATGCATAAAGTTACTCATCAGCAGCACCACTATGCTCAGATTGTCTCAATTCAGATGTCTGAATAGAGAGAGATGGGCACAGAAGGTTTATGGTACCCATTTCTGAATTGCAGTAGCTCTATAGCCACAAATTAAGATGAACCATCAAGTGGGAATATTCTGGCCCTAGTTCTTGACAGACACAAAGGCTTTTTTCATATATTTTCTTCTTTATATGTATATACTTGGATCCAGTAACTCTACTTGTTTTGGCTGTCCCTTGGTTTCTTCCTTCACATTCTTTGGCATACACAGTTCTGCTGGGATGAGAGCCTCAAAATACTCAGTGATCTGAAAATATTTTAGAATTCCTTGATGCTCTGATTACAAGTTCTGTAATTCAAAGGGATAACTGGCAAACATCAAGATTTAATCTGCCAGATATTATCTAATTAACTCTATGTACAAGAAGTAACATCAATTCCTTGTTTAACATATTAATATCCTGTATCAGAATATTATATGTTCCTGGAATCAGGGGCACAACCAGAATTTTCCTAAGGAGGGGTCCTCGAGCTCTCCCTCTGCTGCCCTGCATCCAGCCCCACACACTTCTTTCGCTTGCCCATGCACCCAGACCTAAGCTGTTCCCCTGCTACTCCCCCATACCCAGTCGTGAGCGCTCTCATTCTACCTCTGTATCTCTCCCTCCTCCACCCAGCTCCACACACACTCCCCTCCTGCTGCACATATCCAGACCTGTGCTCTTCCCCCCACATTGCCCCTCACCCAGCTCTTAGCTCTCCCCATGGCTTCCCCTGACCCATACCACAAACCTAAGCTCTTATCCAGGGATGCAAGCAGACTGAAAAGCACCATCTCCATCAGAGACCAGGCAGGCCTGGGAGCCCAGACACCATCATCCTTCTGTGTCTCCACTTCCCCAGGAATCACCGGAAGACCAGATACAATCCTTCCAAGCTCCTGGAGGCTGGAGTTCCTTGGTGCAGAGGAAAATTCCCCTGTCTAGTTTACAGGATGATCACACCACACTTCTTATCATAGATAGACGTTGGGGATTTAAATATAAACACAGAGTAGTGGCCAGCAATACTCAGTCCCCTGTAGAGCAATACCTAATCTGTGTGCCTAATTGGCATCCCTTTACTGTTCCCAGAGCAATATGAGAAAATCCCTATGTACAGAGGTGGTGAATAACAATCTTCTGGATTTACCAACAACCCTCAGTGCCCTCATGTCTTCAGGAGCCCTCCATTACTGAGGCTTTTTGTCTGCCAACATAGCTTACTTTGTTTCATTCACTTCTACAGGTTTTCATTGACTTTCTCTGCATCATATGTAGTAGGAGTTAGACTGGTTACTTTCATCAGCAGAAGACCTCTTCCTCAGAGAGCCCCGTTACTCCAGCCACATATCTGGAGTACTATACAGCAATGGGACTGCTTATGGAGTAAGGGTGGCAGAACCTGGCCCTTACATTTTAAAGCAAATATCTGGATGATTCTAATTAGCACGTCTGTGCCTTAAAAAGTATTTTTAATCTATGCCTAAAATAACACACTATAATACCTAACAATATTGGTATTGACATACTTTTAGATCTACTGATGAAAAGCGCTATATGGCAACTAGGTTTTGTTATTATTATTATTTTATTGTTTTATTAATACAGATTTGCAGAAAAGTGCCTATAATAGGGTAAATATTGTGCACAGGATATCAAGAGCTAATAGAGAAGTTTCTGTTTAAAAGTCAGCACACTTTTACAGGAAATGACCAAAGGTCCAAACTGACCTGATTTAAAAGCAGCAGGTGCTTGAGAAATAGCTATAGCAGCAGGGACCAGGGGAAGAATTTATTACCCAGCATATTTGTACATTTACAGTATAGTTCAAAAGGCAACATTTGTTGTTACCAGCCCTTTGATCGGAAGTTTAGATGCATGAAGAAATGAGAGCAATTGCATATTGTGGGTATGATTGACAGCTTGAGATTTCAAGGTACATGCCTGCTCACAAAGTTGAGAGAATTTTCAATTGCCATTTGACATGTGCCACATGAAAGGGCTTATGAGGGACCCAGCTGTCCTGAAGACACACTTGCTGTGAAATAAACAATTAATACAAAAGCAAAGTGCAAGAATATGCAGGCTAGAACTTTAATCCATCAAAATCCCATATTGTGCTGCTGAATAGGATCATTCAGGTGACAGGTGCCATAAGTCAGTTTATTGATTAATAGCAAACTATTGTAGAAACAAAATGGGCACACTTGTCAAGGAAAGGCAAGAAAAGGGAGATAGAGTAGAGGCTGAGGGGAAATCCATACAGAATGAGAAGTCTTTGAGATATTCTTATCATCTTGGAGAAATGGGTTAGACTCAGATATAATAATTTTGTTTTGGAGAAAAATCTATTTTCTAGAGAATTAAGAGAGAAACGTTTAGGTCGCCACTGACAAAGGTACTGGTTATTAAAGTATGACACATAGCCTGTGTTCAGCAATGCAATACCATGCTGCGTAAAGAAACTTAAGAAACACAAACATGAATGCAACAGAGGGTAGTTTGTGGGAAATTGATTGAATTCTAATGGCCTTCCACTATTGGTTAGCAGCACTCTCTACTCATGAACAGTGATGAAGGCTGACCAGTGAATAATGTGGATGCAGGCTAGATAGCCCTTAATG
Source organism: Gopherus evgoodei (assembly GCF_007399415.2). NCBI lineage: Eukaryota > Metazoa > Chordata > Testudines > Testudinidae > Gopherus > Gopherus evgoodei. The sequence goes on along the minus strand of NC_044327.1, from coordinate 70,612,415 downwards.
TAAGGATCTTCTATAGACTTGAAATAGAGTTGTCCCACTGGAATTTTTAAAACCACAAATTAGTTGATTCACTGAATCCTGTTACTGAAACAGACAGTGTATTGATCCCATTTGGCAGATGGTAGTGAAAGGATGACAGTTTCATTCCATGGCAGCACTATCGTCCTTTGAAGATTGCTGAAGTGGCATATTAGGTCCTGTCATTATAAATCCGCTCGTACATGGGACGGGAAAGATGTAGTCATCATTAGCACATAATGCAGATATGAGAAGTAATATGCAAGGAAGGGTTAAGTTGGTTGAAGGGACAGCAGCAAACTGTACACTTTGTGTCTATGTGAAAGGCAGCTTCACTGTGTTCTCTTGACACATATTATTTCTTACAGTATTGTGAGAAAAAAATCTCTTTCTTTCCTTCCTCCTTTTATTCCCAAAGAATTAAATGGTTTGACTGGATAGCTCTCTACACAGTTTGCCTTACAAGTACTGCTTGTCCTATCTAGGCTTGTGTGTAGTGACTTCCCCTTTGTAGGTCATCCAGAATCTGCCTGTCATAGGCTGGTAGTAATAATAAATGTCACTGCTCAGATTCTTGCTGGTTCTAATCTTGTCTCAGCAACTTAGAATCTCTCTACTTTTCTGCTGTCTTATGTTCCCCTTTGCCCACTTACATTAAAAGTCTGTATTTGCTGACTTTCTGATTTTCCTTAAATATCAGTTTGGAACTAACAGATCCAGAGTCTCTAACAGCTGTGTGAAAACCTGACATTTACATCTAAATAAAAGATGTATATTTGATGTGGCTTTAAGAGTACAAAACCATTGTTTTATTCAATAGAATATGAAAACTGAAAAACAAAAGTAGGGGAAGGCAAGAGGAAGAGAAAAGAAAACTGGAAAAGAAAGCTGGAAAAGAAAGCAATTATACACTCTGGAACAGTTTCTGAGCACAACAATATAAATTTGGAGAAACTTCACTAAATTCAGTACACTTCAGATTGACACATGTAACTGAGATCAGAATCTGACTCACAGTCAGTGTGGTTATACATATATTCATTACAATAATAGATGCTGCTTTGAATTAGCTCTTAAAACTTGAAAGCATCTGAAATTATTCCAATAGAAGTGATAAAAAAAATCACATTGTAATATACAGTAACTTCCTTTATGGTTCACAAATATTTAACATCCCTTGGTTTCCTCCCTATTAAAAAATGTGTTGTCATTCTAGAAGTGACTAGGTACAAATAAATGCAGCACTTCAAAATTCAATGATTACATGGTACAGAAGGTAATAATTGTATTTAGGACTATTTTCATATTTTGAGGGTAGGATCCTGCATGATAAAATATGATTAATAATCATAATTCAATTTGCAGTACCAGCTAAATGGATTGGGGCTGAATTGTGGTAGATGCTATACACACAACAATAATTGTATTATTAATAATGAACATATCCATCTAATTTAATGTAATTTATATAACTATAATGCAATAATATTATTGTACTGCTGATTAGTATCATCATCACTACCATACATAATAGCTACATAACTATGCATGGAGCATTATAGAAAAAGGAAAGATATTCTTTCCCCTTGAAGTTTACAGTCTATGACAGAAATAAATGTCTTGCTAATTGAATAAATTATACCTGCTGTTTCAACTAGATGCCATATTCTTCACTACCTACCTCAAATGATTGACTGTGTAGTGTTACCTGGTTAAATAGCCAGAATGTACCATGCTAGAGGTGGCTGCAGTTCAGTAATGGGTGAAATGATTCTTGCATAGTACAGCCTGTAAAGTTTTTAAACTATATTTGAATCCTTCAGTATGAAGTGTTATAAACATATTATTAGAAATAAATAAAATGAATATCACTAACCAAAATGTATTAAATATAAAAGGTTGGACTGCTTTCAGATAAGACAATGTAAATAGATGGAGTTACTCTGGATTTAGATTAGTGTAACTGGTAACGGAATTGGTCCCACCTTAATGTGCAGTGACTGCTTTTTTGCACATGTAGCCTAGAGATGAGCTGAAACCAGAACTTCAGATCTAAATGCCCCATCAATCTTGAAGGGGAGGCAGGTGATAAGGAAACCAAATTTGCATCTAAATATCACAGATAGGCTGAAAAAAATACCCTTCACTTGTTGGAATCATGTTCAGATCCAGATCCAGAAACACTTGTGGATCTGAACTTTGTAAATTGGACCCCTCCCTGATCAAAACCAATCAAACATTTCAAAACAGTGTGAACAATGTTAGCAATGCAATTCTCATTGACTTTAATTAGATTAATTTGGCTAATTAGTACCATGCTTTCTTTTCTATGCACAGCCACATTTAAAATATATTTAATATCAGAGCTGTTCAGAGATAACAATTCTGATAACAACTTTTGAAGTTTTGAAATTTGTTTTTGATCTGCACTGGAATGAAAACAAAACCTTTTGAACATTTTTGCAAAAACGGAACTATGTTCATGTCAATCTCTCTCTCTTTTTTTCTCTCTCTCTCTCTTTTTAACCAGGTAACCCTGTAGCTTAGAAACCATCTCAGTGAAAAACCGACCTTAACTGATATGTGTCTGCAAGCAATGTTGTTATAGCTATGTTGGTCCCAGCATATTAGAGAGACAAGGTAAGTGAGATAATATCTTTTATTTGACCAACTTCTATTGGTGAGAGAGACAGACAAGCTTTTGATCTTACAAACAGAACTCTCCTTTAGGTCTGGGTAAGCTCAAAAGCTTGTTTTTCTCACAGAATTCAGTGCAATAAAAGAGATATTACCTGACCTATCTATGGGCATGTCTACACTAATAGCTGGATCGACTGCTCTAGCATCAACTCCAGTACTCCACCTCAATGAGAAGTGCAAGGGGAATTGACGGGACAGCATCTCCTGTCAACACACCTCAGTGAAGACACTGCAGTAAGTAGATCTAAGTATGTTAGCTTCAGCTACGTTATTCATGTAACTGAAGTTGTATAGCTTAGATCAACCTCCTCCTCTCCCCCACCCCCCATAGAATAGACCAGTCCTGTGTGTTTGCAAAATGTTGTGGCAAGGTGGGTAAGGTAATATTTTCTGTTGGACCTACTTCTCTTGGTGAGAGAAACAAGCGTTTGAGCTCACACAGACCTGAATAAGAGTTCTTTGTAAGCTAAGTGTGTCTCTCTCACCACTAGAACTTGTCTCAATACAGAATATTACCACACCCATCTATATGTTGGCAAAACATTTTGGCTTAGGTGAAACATTCTGGTAAAAATGCACCCCTGAAAATATTCCGACCAGCTCTGTTAAACATATTATACTTTGTGAAAAGTTAATAAATATTTAGAACAGAATATGAATAGGATATAGTATGATTAAAGATGCAGCAGGAATCATTACACCCATTTAGATTGTGGCTTACTCCTACATTTCTAAATACAGCATGAACTGTATCGAACTATGTTGTGGATCTTGTCCTCTTTTTCACTTCCTCAAGATGGGCCTGATCTTGAGAGCTGCTAAGTATCTACAACTCAGCACCTTTCAGGATTTGGCCCAGTACTGATTCTGGCAGATGCCAACACAATGGAAGCCACGATGTTTGACTTCCATAATATCCATAACTGATTTGAGGCCAAAGTACATTCTCTCTAAACTGTTTTCACAAATGTATTCATGTATTTTACATGATATACACAAAATTCCCTGTGGAAAAATTTCATTTCTCACACATTTCACTCCTTCACTGATTGATTTTAATAAGTTATTTTAAAGTAACAACAGTCTATCACTTTTGAGACTAAGGCCGCGTCATGTTAGTGCCAAACATCACGTTAGTTAAGGATGGATTAATTGGTTAGGGTAAAATATGAACTGCCCATTCTCCATACCTAGCCAAACCCTAACCCTTCATGTTTGAATAAGTGTTCTCTAGCATCCAGTACTGCTCACCTACTGCTTTTGTTCCATACTACTTTTAAGGGCTACACTAGACACAGATTGCATAGGGTGGAATGGGAAGGAATACACTACATCAGAGGACGTCTTACTGACTAAGATCAAGGGATACAGGATGCAGGGCTTCTTTGTCTGGCCAGCTACATGGGAACACAGCACTATCCTCACTCCTGCCTTCCAAGCCCCTTTCAGGATGATTTAGCCAGCCTCCTCCCTGCCCTTCCTCAGCCCTTCTGGAAAGATTTGTGCTAGAAGAGAGAAATGTTTATGCTCACCTGATTTCACCCTCATACCATTTTTATACCTGTGCAAGTGAATGGACTTCATTGGTATTATTCCTGTGCTCCACTGGAATAAAATGAGAGCAGAATCAGGCCCATTGTGTCAGACCACAGTGCACAGGAGGAGGGAGGACCTTGTGCACTCTCACGCCCCTTTGGGCACCCATGAGAAGGCCCTATTCAATTTGGCCTTAAGGAAGATAACTTGTTCCTTGACACAATGCGCCATTGACTTCAGTGGCACTATCCTGGAATTACACCAGAGTAACAGAGATCAGAATGCAGCCCAGCATGAATGTCACTGTGGTATTCATGATTATCGTGCCTGCAGGCCTATATCAATTTCTGTAGTGATATTAGAGGCACAAAACATTGTAAAGCACTAATGCCAGATTAGAGAGAATCAAACCTCAGAATATTAAATTAAAAAAAGTAAATACAATAACACCAAAATAAAAAAAAATCAGAATTACTTCCCCCTTTTCTGCTGCTTGGACAGTGAAACTAATTTTCTCAGTTCTCATGTACTAGCATAATGCACCGATGTCTGGATTGTTTAAATCTCACAGTCCCTTTAAACCATTTTTATTAACACTAAAAATCATGACAATGTTTCTGTTAATATATGTTCTGTAACACTTTCTCGATTTGTAAATCAAAAGCTGATTTTGGAGGCTAACCTATCTGTGTCTCTTCAGTAAAATGCACACAGCACTCTATCCAAGGACTCTGACATGCTTTCCAAACTCCCTTTGTGGAGTAAACTAATATTAATGATCCCATTTTACAGAAACAGCAAAAGGAACTCAGGCCTCAGCTCTATGTAGCCCTTTTATGGATGTGCTTTAGGGTCAGAGGCAGTGGCACTAATTCATCATGTTTTTGCACATCTAGTGATATCTGGTATGCTTCTTAAAGCCCTAGCTCTGGCTCTGCCCCTAAAGCACTGTCCAGCATAGTTGCACTGGCATACCAGGTAATGATGCATGCTGCACTAGGTATAAGCTCAGTGGAATTTGCTTTCTCCCTAGAACAGGCAGGAGACCAGAAAGCTGATTTTTACCCCCTAATTCACAATCTGCTTCCTGGGCTGCTCCTCGGGCAGCAGAAATATGTGCTTTGCTCAGGGCTGATCATAAAGTGATAACCTAGTACACAGAAAATCTGTATCAAAGCTGGGAACGGACCTCAGAACTACCATCTGCCATTCATGTGATTTAACCATCATGACACCTTTTCCCTTTTGCAACTATCTGATTTGCATGTAAATGACTTCTATTTTCATGCACTGTTATACTTCCTACGTACTTTATTGCATTGGGACCCTGCAATTGCCAACTACTGTTCCACAGTGTGTTTATAAGTAAAGGTACTGGTACATGGCCATTCCCTTGGACTTTGGTTTTATAAGAGGTGACAGTTTACAGTCTCTGTTCCACAGACTCATGCTTACATTCAGCTCTGTCTCATTAAAACAGCAGTTGCTAATCCCAGTTAAATAGTATTGCCTGGAATCAAACCATGTCCCTTGAGTGCATTCTGTTCTATGTAGTAAGTTCTAAAATAATAAGTCACTGAAATAACATATTGCTGGAGAACTGTATGAAAAACAATTATTTTCTGTTAATTAAATCATTTAGAAATCATCTTGATTTATATTTTAGTTCTTTTTCAAATTTGAAAACTGCTCCTTTCAGTCTTCTGTGAAGAAATCTCTAGGAAAGAATTATTAGATGTCTTCGATCAGTACGGACTGGTTCCTTTGAGCCAAATTCTACCACACTTACTAACACTGAATAGTACTTTTGCTTCAGTGTGACAATGGAGAACATGAAACAACAGAGTTGGCAGTCTCCATGTTCAAGCAAAGGATGGAATTAATGTAGAAACTGAACAAGCCTCCATCTGTCTTAAATGTTCAATAGTACATGGTGGGACAAGCATGGGAAAACTCCTACTGCCTGTGCTGTACCTGTTCTGTAGATAAATGTAGAACTTTAATTTTCAGTGCTGTCAATCTGGCCCTTTCAGAGCACTAAATAACATGTAAGATAATCAAATTCACAGATAACAATATAGTTGAAAATACAGATCTAGAAATGTTCTTTAGCACAGCTTTGACAGGCTGCGATGACATAACAAGAAATGTGTATATTTCTTAAAGTTAAAAAAGTTGCAATTGAATTACCAGTGGTTCTCTGAACATTTCCTTATTTCACTATGGCTTTACAGTATGTGGTGTACATATACGTTTATTTGGTTTTTTAGTTTAGGGGTCAAATTCAAAGTCCACACTTAACTCTATGCTGAATTTAGGGCTTCTTCATTCACAGCACAGGTGTGGACTGTTGCAAATATAAGTACATGGTAAAAAGTGAGGAGCAGGACAAGAGTCAGAGAGGAACTTAATTCTGCATTAAGGAGCACTGCTGAGAGGTCTTCAAGTTACTGCTACCTACTATGAGGAGATAATTAGAAGAAGAGAAACTTTAGCTGTGACTAACCTCACCCCTTTCTTACCCTGCAGTCTTAAGGATAAGGGAGAAGGCATGAAAACAGCCTGATACAGCTGCTCATGAAGAAGCCTATGTCTAATACTTAATTTCTTTTACACCAATTCGCAGCCTCTACTCACAGTTGTTCAGGCTTATACATTGCTGACGGGCTTGTGGAACCAAGGCTTTCGTTGAATTTTTTGTCTCAGAATGGCTGGGGAGATCTGAAAAAAATAACTTTTTTTTCACCAGACCCCTCTCACCCCCCATGTTTCTGATATGGATTTTGCTGCTGCTCACTAAAACTACATTGGTTCAAATGTATCTACAAAAGAAAGCACAGTTCACCCAAAAGCTATTTGACCTTCAATCCCTCCTACCTTTGAATCTCATCAGATTGACATCAGATATTAAATAAATTCCATTGCAAGGTGGATACAGTGATATTTAGAAAGATGTATATTAGATGAGGAGCCACTAGAAAGCTGGAGATCTGTGGCATCTGTATCTATATCAATACATATATCATGCATGTCATAATTATACACATTTCTCAAGGTATTGCTAATGATCAAATTAAATTCTTCTTTAAGGAGTATCAACCCTTGGAAAAAATACTAATAAATACTAGAATAATGACCCCAAATCTATAACAACACTTTGTAAAGCTGCAATATCAAGATTGGGCAAAGGGGTTGTTAAAAGAGCCCTGAGTTTTTGGTTTTTTGTTTTGTTTTATTTCTTGCGCTTTTCTTCCATCATGGGACCCTAGTCTTCTCAGTAACTGCCCTCCTCACTTGACCTTAGTTGACCTTATCCACATTCATTCATTCAGGCTACGTGGCCACAAGTGACAGATTCTGTTTGCTGTTTTTTGGTAGAAAATGGTTAATTTCTATTGTTAATTTAGAACCAGACTTTTTGCCTAGCAAATGCATGGAAGATAAGTGTTAAAATACTGGGTGGAGGGGGTTGTCCTGAGTGTTACAAAAGTGATCTTGGTTGTACTTGAAACCCCATTTAGTGCCCCAAAATGGTATTGTTAGAGAGTTTGGTTCTGATTATTAATCAGTAAGATGTCAGATAGCTCAGCTCAATTGGTGTTTAGAAGTCTAAGATAGATCAGCACTATACAGAAAGGCAAAGGTTAGTATATTAATCTTCGGAGAACAGACTTGCATATTAAACTATTCCAAATTCATAATTTAAATTTGGATTATATTGATACCCCATTTGTTCACATCAAATAGAAAAGACCCTAATTATTACAGATGTTTCTTCTCTTCTCTTATTTACCTTTCACCTCCTGTTTTCAGGGTACAGACACATCTACTTCAATTATTCCTGGCACTTGCACCAATTATTCCAATTATCTCTAGAAAATAACCAACACTATTTATATTTGGCATCACTTCTGAATGGTCCTGCATGTATAACCAACAGGGATTATATGCAGTTCACTGAAATCTTGTGTGAGTGTAAAGCATGCTGGTGGTTTGGTTAATAGTTAGCATAAGTGCTGAGAATATATAATATTGGCTCACAGTGTCTTTGGGGCTCTGTCTAGTTAAAAGGATTCAAGGGTATGGATCCACAGTTTAAGTAGATTTAGAACCCAGGGCTGCAGGGCCCTGAGTCTCTGTCAATCTGTTTCCAGGGAGACAGATGAAACAGCTTCTTAGTAATTCTGGAAGGTCCAGGTCCCACAGGAAGTCCTATAGGAACACCCAAGACTTGGGGTCTCCTGAGTGGCTAGCACCCACTACTTAAGCCAGGAAGTGAGCCAGGTGGGCTATCCAAGCAATTGTGCAGACTCCCTGCCATGTCAGACTCTGCTCTTTGCCTGTTTACTGTGATCTGCATCCAACCCTGTTCCTGGTTCCTGATTCTTGCCTCATATCTAGTTCCTGTTCCTCACCATCAGTTACTATTTCTGGCTCTGACCCTTGGCTTGACTCCAGTTCTGACCTGTGATTTGAACTACTGGTTCCTGACTCTGTTTCTAGCCTTTGGTGATGTTCCTGGCCTCTGATTGCCATTGCCCTGATCACTAGACCTTACTGCCACTGGTCTGACCATTAGGCTAGACCACTTAAATCCCATTTCCAAATAGGTGTTCTTGGGGCCCTGTATAATGCCCTGCATGGAGTGCTCAAGCCCAAGGGGCTGGGTGGGCTCAGTCTAGGTGGCTAGCCTGAGCCGCCACCAATGCTGCGATAGCCATACTGCTCTTTTTAGCATGCTAGCTTGAGCTGAGCTAGTCTGAGTCTGGTTACCCACATTGGGATTTACAGTTTGACTCTTGCCTCCTTGTTCTGTTTTGCTTATTAGTTTTTCCAGCCAAATTTCTCATCTTCTTTTGTCAACCATAAAACCAGCTTCACAAACTTTTTCCACTTTAGCTAGCAAGTGTGCCAACATGAACATTCAAAGGCACATATGGAGGTAGTCACTTCCTGGATGGAACTGGTGTAACGGTTGGAAAGGGGTTATACAATTGACAAAGGTACAAAAGGACAAGAGGGTACAATATTTTGTGTTGTCTCTTGGGTATTTTGCTGTACTTTGGTAAAAGGTGTCTAGCTTTCAGAGGTTCAGATGACAAATTAGACAATCCTTATAACGGTAATTTTTTGGGTTTACTTGAATTGCTTGCAAGGTACAATAGAGTGTTGCAAGATCATGTGAAAGCTATTAAGGTTTGTACTGCAAAAGTGATATACTTATCAAACCAAATTCATCAGTAGGATCTCAAAGAAAGTATGGCAGACTACTTTTGACAAGGTTAGGAAAGCTAAATACTTCTCTATTATGTTTGATTGCACTCCAAACCTCTCCCAGATGCCACAAATGTCTCAGGTGTTAAGGCTGAGGTTTCAAATGACAGAGCAAAGGCAACTGAAAGCTTTATAGATTTAACTGATATCCATACCAAAACAGGGGAGAGTATTACAGAGATGATTTTAGAGAAGCTATAAAAGGTGGTTTAGATATGAGTGTTTACATGGAAGAAACTTAAGACAATGGAGCGAATATGGCTGCAGCATACAAAGGTGGACAAATTGAAGAGAATTCATACGAAAGCTACAAAAAGAAGAAAGATTGGAAAACCTGACCTATAAAGTTAAAAAAGCTGGGCCTGTTTAGTCTTGAGAAAAGAAGATGGAGGAGAGACCCGATAACAGCCTTCAAATATGTTAAGGACTTTTATAAAAAGGATGGTGATCAATTGTTTGTTATGTCCACTGAAGGTAGGACGAGAAGTAATGGGCTTAATATGCAGCAAGGGAGATTTAGGTTAGATATTAGGAAAAACTTTCTAATGAAAAGGATTGTTAAGCACTAGAATAGGCTTCCACGGGAAGCTGTGGAATTCCCACCAGTGGAGGATTTTAAGAACAGGCTGAACAAACACCAGGGATGGTCTAGGTTTACTTGGTTCTGCCTCTGCCCAGGTGGCTGGAGTTCATGATTTCTCCCAATACTTTCCAGTCTTACATTTCTATTATTCTAAGGTGTTCAAAATTGAAGTTAGTGAGTAATTCAGTACATATCTTTCACAACAGATGCTGCCCACAAACTGAATCTTGTTGGAGAAGCTGCTGCAATGGTTGTTCCCAAATTTGTTTTATTTTGGGCCTGTTTTCCACTTCTAGTTGTCATTGGGATATATTGAAAAAGCATAGTAGAATTACATTAAAATACCAAAGCACAACGAGATGGTCAGCAAGGGTAGAGGCAGTCCATCCACTACAAAAGCAGGTTGAGAGTATTCTTGACACTTTAGATGAGATTAAAGCTTCATACAATCTTACACCAGAACTAAAATCAGAAGATGATAGCTTGCAAATGAACATTTCAGAGTTTTCATTTCTTGTTTCTGATGAGACGTGGTATACTATCTTATAAAAAATTTATATAGTGTGTAAAAAATTACAGATCTTGACATGCAAATGGCTTGTGGTTTACTTTGTAGCCTTCAAGATGTTTTTGCAAAAATATAGTCTCCTGGATTCATCGCATTTAAGGAAGCTCCTGCTTCACAGGCTGAAATATCCATGCAATTCACAGAGAAAAGATCTCTAAGGAGAAAAGTAATGCCAAGCTAATTTGCAAAGGATGAAAGGTCATCAGATCCCCAAAAAGTTCTTTAAAGTGAGGTTTTTAGTCCCCACTTAGACACACTATAAACACAACTGGATGATAGGATTCTAAATGCAATGGAGTCAGAGAAAGGTTTGATTTTTTCCACAGGCGAGAAACTGAAAAGTATCAGCAATGAATACCTAAAGAGGCATGCTCAAAAGTTAGCGAGCAGCTACCCTGAGGATTGAAACACTGAGTTTTGAGAATGAGGTTTCACCAGTTTTTGCAAGCAAATCATTAAGAATGACTTGGAAGTGAAGGCACCTAACGATCTCCTTAGCTACATTCACCAAAGATGTATAAATGAGCTTCCCTAATACAGAAACAACACCGTGTATGTTTGTGGTTTGTTTTTTTTCTTTCTGTTTTCCTGTTACTGTGACTGCTAATGAAAGGAATTTCAGCAATCAGGCAGTTATTTCTATTGAGAACTCAGAAGCAAGGAGGATAAACTGGGATGAGCTAATTAATTAGATTGATTCAGGGAAGGCTAAGAAGGTCCCTTTCTGCTTAGTGGTCATCGCATTTCCTGGGATGTGTTTTGCATTAGGAGTTAAAAGGGGGGGCTGTATTTCAGTCTTCGAACTGCGCATGGAACATGCTTGGCACAGCACTGTGCATTATTTTTGTTTATTGAAATAGAATATTAGGTTTAGTGGGTCATTTGGTATTAGTTAACCACAGAAACAGAGTGGAAGCCATTAAAATCAAAGCAGATTCCAAGTATCATCACACAGTTATCACTCGCTTGCCACAGTTATCTCCTACTCTAAAAATAGAAGGAAACTGTGTTGTCTCAGATACCATTGTGTCATAACAATTGGTAAATGCTGAGCTTTTAATGGCAGCTGCTGGGCCTGTGCTTCAGAGGTGAAATCCCGGTGGCATTGAAGTCAATGACAAAATTCTCATTGACTTCAGTGAGGTGAGGATTGTATCCCAGGTGTTAAGTCCCACTTAGGGTGATATTCAGTGTTGATTCAGCATGGAGGCTAACTAAGAAGCCCATTCTGTGTTTGCAATTTTAAAAAGGCATCTTGATCCCATAACACATGTATACGAAGCCTAGATGTTAGGTTATTTATTGGCTGAAAACTAACTTTGTGTTGGAGATATGCAGATCTGGAAAACCACGCCATAGCTAGATTTACAACAAAATGACATGCCAGCTAAGTGGACATGGATTTAAAATTATACATTTTTATCAGACCACTTCTTTGCAAAATAATTATAGAACTCTCATTTTTTTTGCTGTGTAATATAGACAATACTGATAAAAGTGAGGCATGAAAGATATACGTGAGATATAAAGAAAAACAATAGGTGCTTTATGGGTTTTTAGAGATTTCTTAAATCTCTGTAAGGTTTTGTACTCATTTTATACTGAGACTAAATAATTATCTAAATGGTTCTCCCGCTCACCCCTTTTCTTTTATTCTTTGCATTTCTGAGCACAGGATAGGGTAAAACACTTTATCTAAATCATGACATGAGCAATTCTGTCCTAGCTAAGCTAATTCAACATGAAAACTTCATTTATATCAGCAAAGACAAAGACAGAATTGTCCTGGAAATCTAAGAGCATTGATCAACTGAGAAAATTTATTTTCATCTTGTTTCCATTAAAAACATGTTTTTATTGAAAAGATATAAAATTTTTGTAACATGCACATGGTCACATAGAATCAAGAGTCCATAATATCTGGCGTGAGCTTCAGTCAAACTGGCAATGCACATGCCACCAGTCCATATATTAAATGAGCTTAGAAGTTAATACAAGTTCATTTTTTGCATTATTTCCAGTTATTGCTTCTGTAATGGACACATTTATAGTAACTGCAGGCTGACACAACCGGATATCCAAAACCATCTTCGTTTAACACAAAAATAATGCACCTCATGACTGGAGCAACACCACTGTGTATATACCAAATGGTCTCTTGTGAGGCAGCAAATGTTCTCTGTTGATGAATACAGATAATGTTTGTATAAGTTACCTGGGAGAGTCACATAAATAATGCATGCAGTACTGGAAGTTGTTTAATGATAGGGCCACAAATACATATTCTCACACTGTTAAACAGCAATTAATATGAGTGTACCCTTGTTCCTTTCCTCCTTAATAGTCTCACTGCCACTCAGCCTTTGTCTTTCATTAAGACTCCTGCTGGTGCTGCTTTAGTTGCAATATAACATAATGACACTGAAAACAATAGGAAGACTTAACCCCCCGGCACTTTTCCTCTATCACCAAAACTGCTTTATTTGAGATAAAACCTGACACAATTGAGGGTAGATTCTTTTTGTCTCTATTATATTTAGTCATGTTGTGTGGCAATAAGATCAGGATGATTTACAGTCACCTACAACCAAGCTTCCCCTTGTACAATAGTTTAATCTTCTGCTTTTCTGTTTATGCTTCTCCCAGTGTAAATTTTCCTCTTTGTCTCTGAAGTCAGAAAATGGAGTCTCTTGTTAGGCTTGCATTAGTGATATACATTAAAATTGATTGGTGTACTGTGGTCAAAAAATTCTTGCCAGGATTTTTAAAGGCACTTAAGGGGAGGGAGGCTCCCAGCTCCCCTTGACTTTCAAAGGAAAATGTACAACTCCTTAGATGCCTCAGAATCCCAGCCCTAGAGACAAAGACTTCACCAGGAGAGACAAGGATGAATCCTGGATTTGCTACCACAAAAAATGATCAGTTTCAGACATTTCTTTAAGCCATAGCTTTCTGCCTATATCTAAGTATTGTTCTTAGATTAAAGCACATTTGCTGTTAACCTTTTCCTGCCTTTCATCTCCAAATCCTTTCTGTCTAGCAGCGAGCGAGTGCCATGCAATCTCCTTTTCTTACAGCAGACAGACTGTGTACTATAATAGTTAATGTTAGTTATGCATCTTCTATATGGCCACAAGATACACAAGAAACATTTAGTTGTCCAGTTTTTTCAAGTGCACATAAAAAGTCATTCACTATAGTGATTTGGGTGAGTTTTCTAAAAAAGAACAATTATTACAATCCATAAGGGACTGAACTTGATTGGGAATCTGGGCTCAAACTTTCAAAAGTACCTAAGGAGCTAGATGCCAAACTCTCATTGAAATTCAGTGGGAGATTTGTGCCTAACTTAGCAGTTCTCAAAATGTGGGTCAGGGCTGGCTTAGGCTTGCTGAGGTCCAAGGCCAAAGCCCAAGCCTGAGGGCTTCAATCCTGGGTATTGGGACTAAGGTTACAGGCCCCCTGCCTGGGACTGAAGCCCTTGGGCTTTGTCCCCCCAGCCTGGGGCAGTGGGGCTTTGGCTCCCGCCCACCCCCTGGGTGGCGGGGCTTGGGTGGGCTCAGGCTTCGGTCCCCCTCCTGGGGTCCTGTAGTAATTTTTGTTGTCAGAAGGGAGTTGCAGAGCAATGAAGTTTGAGAACCCCTGGCCTAACTCATTTAGGCTCCTTTGAAAAGTCTAGCCCCAAGGGATAACCTTTACCAAACACTAATTTTTGTTGTTGTACTTCGTATTTTATACAAGCCTCTTTATTCAATATTTTTTTATACAAAAACATTGTAGAACATTTAAGGATAATAAACAAAGACATTTGTAACTAAATTGCAGGGAAAATCTCCATTTTTTACCAACAAAGCAAATCACACAGTGGATTACATCTTTATCTCTGTCCATCTTATACTGATTTTTTAAAAGCAATGTATAGTTTTACTTAATATTTTTCTCGTGGATTCAGAAAACAGATGACTGAACATGTGGGTATTCCCATGGATGGACAAAGAGAGAGCAATCCGTATTTTGTTGCTATTCCTATTTGGGAATCTGGTGATCAAATCAATGAATCTCAAGAATTCAAATCCAATCATCATACTACATTTCCTAAGGGACTTCCTAACTCATATCCCCCAAGTGTTTCCTCACAAAATGCGGCCTGAGGATACACAAGAAAAGGAAAGTGTTGTTTTCTCACAGTGTGTAGGATATTATGTACCGGTATTCAATGCACTGAATTATTTCTCCGCAGTGAATGTTTGGTCCATTTACAATTGGCTTATTGGAATTAGGAGTCTACTTTAAAATTTGATATTGGGGCAGAATAAAACCAGAAAATACTGAAATTATCATTAGAGAAACCATTCTCATGCAATTTTTGGAACAAAGAGAGTTGTGGATTGTTGAAAGTTTATCTGAATAGGCTTTAGACCTTTACAGCTTCCCTCACCTCCAACTGGTAGTTCTTCATTTATTCCATCTAGCCTTTAGCTATTCATCAGAACAAATATTTTAAAAGGATAAATAAAATGTGATCATTTTTGAAGTTGAGGAGAGGGACAGTAAGTATTATTGTATAAAACTACTATAAAGATAGTATACACGTTATCTGGGAGAGAGAATTCTAAGGTTCAATACATGAACTAGGGAATTCATTTTGTTAACTTTGATCAAATCAGTTCTGACATACCCTGTGAGTTTCTTTGTTTCTAAAGTTATTGTCTTAAATTCTCTTGTTGATCAGATTTGACTGTATTCTTACTAAAGAGTGAAAATTAATGCAATCATTGCTACAAGAGTCCATGCACATTGTCTCTGTTTTGTGAAAGTCTGCCTGGTAGAGGAAAAACAAAAGACGAGTAGTATTTTGAATTTTTTAAAGTTCACTGTAGCATACACAAGACAATCTATTCCTAATCAACATGTATGAGAAGGGCTGATGTGTAAATTTGTGAAGTTTCATAGCCAAGGAATAACACTGGACTGACCACAAGTAATACTGTATGGGCATTTCATATGTTCAATTTAAAAACATAATAATAAAATCACTATTACTATACATAATAACTGTATAATACAAGCATCATAATAGTAATAATATAGTATTGATATTATTGCTATACATAGTAGTATTACAAATGAAGTGATGTTGAAACTGATTATACCTATGTCAATCCAGAAATCAGACGCAGAAGAATTATGTTGAAAAGTAGAAGAACCTGTCTTTGGTAGGCCATACTAGTGTACAGTGTTATAGATTATATGGTTTGAAAAAATCTCTGTTTTTGCTCAACTGAAACACATCCAAACACATCCTGCTCCTTAAGAGACCTGAAAAATATTTAGGAAGCTTTATTATTTTAATTTAGAGACATTCTCATAGACTCATAGACTCTAGGACTGGAAGGGACCTCGAGAGGTCATCGAGTCCAGTCCCCTGCCTTCGTGGCAGGACCAAATACTGTCTAGACCATCCCTGATAGACGTTTATCTAACCTACTCTTAAATATCTCCAGCGATGGAGATTCCACAACTTCCCTAGGCAATCTATTCCAGTGTTTAACTACCCTGACAGTTAGGAACTTTTTCCTAATGTCCAACCTAAATCTCCCTTGCTGCAGTTTAAGTCCATTGCTTCTTGTTCTACCATTGGAGGCCAAGGTGAACAAGTTTTCTCCCTCCTCCTGATGACACCCTTTTAGATACCTGAAAACTGCTATCAGGTCCCCTCTCAGTCTTCTCTTTTCCAAACTAAACAAACCCAATTCCTTCAGCCTTCCTTCATAGGTCATGTTCTCAAGACCTTTAATCATTCTTGTTGCTCTTCTCTGGACCCTCTCCAATTTCTCCACATCTTTCTTGAAATGCGGTGCCCAGAACTGGACACAATACTCCAGTTGAGGCCTAACCAGCGCAGAGTAAAGCGGAAGAATGACTTCTCGTGTCTTGTTTACAACACACCTGTTAATGCATCCCAGAATCACGTTTGCTTTTTTTGCAACAGTATCACACTGTTCACTCATATTAAGCTTGTGGTCCACTATGAGCCCTAGATCTCTTTCTGCCATACTCCTTCCTAGACAGTCTCTTCCCATTCTGTATGTGTGAAACTGATTGTTCCTTCCTAAGTGGAGCACTTTGCATTTATCTTTATTGAACTTCATCCTGTTTACCTCAGACCATTTCTCCAATTTGTCCAGATCATTTTGAATTTTGACCCCGTCCTCCAGAGCAGTTGCAATCCCTCCCAGTTTGGTATCGTCCGCAAACTTAATAAGCGTACTTTCTATGCCAACATCTAAATCGTTGATGAAGATATTGAACAGAACCGGTCCCAAAACAGACCCCTGCGGAACCCCACTTGTTATACTTTTCCAGCAGGATTGGGAGCCATTAACAACTACTCTCTGAGTACGGTTATCCAGCCAGTTATGCACCCACCTTATAGTAGCCCCATCTAAGTTGTACTTTCCTAGTTTATCTATAAGAATATCATGTGAAACTGTATCAAATGCCTTACTAAAGTCTAGGTATATCACATCCACCGCTTCTCCCTTATCCACAAGGCTCGTTATCCTATCAAAGAACGCTATCAGATTAGTTTGACACGATTTGTTCTTTACAAATCCATGCTGGCTATTCCCTATCACCTTACCACCTTCCAAGTGTTTGCAGATGATTTCTTTGATTACCTGCTCCATTATCTTCCCTGGCACAGAAGTTAAATTAACTGGTCTGTAGTTTCCTGGGTTGTTTTTATTTCCCTTTTTATAGATGGGCACTATATTTGCCCCCTTCCAGTCTTCTGGAATCTCCCCCGTCTCCCATGATTTCCCAAAGATAATAGCTAGAGGCTCAGATACCTCCTCTATTAACTCCTTGAGTATTCTTGGATGCATTTCATCAGGCCCTGGTGACTTGCAGGCATCTAACTTTTCTAAGTGATTTTTTACTTGCTCTTTCCTTATTTTCTCTTCTATACCTACCCTCTTCCCGTAAGCATTCACTATACTAGACATTCCTTCAGACTTCTCAGTGAAGACCGAAACAAAGAAGTCATTAAGCATCTCTGCCATTTCCAAGTCTCCCGTTACTGTTACCCCCTCCTCATTGAGCAGTGGGCCTACCCTGTCCTTAGTCTTCCTCTTGCTTCTAATGTATTGATAAAAAGTCTTCTTGTTTCCCTTTATTCCCATAGCTAGTTTGAGTTCATTTTGTGCCTTTGCTTTTCTAATCTTGCCTCTGCATTCCTGTGTTATTTGCCTATATTCATCCTTCGTGATCTGACCTAGTTTCCATTTTTTATATGACGCCTTTTTATTTTGTAGGTCACGCAAGATCTCAAGGGTAAGCCAAGGTGGTCTTTTGCCACATTTTCTATCTTTCCTAACCATCGGAATAACTTGCTTTTGGGCCCTTAATAGCGTCCCTTTGAAAAACTGCCAACTTTCCTCAGTTGTTTTTCCCCTCAGTCTTAATTCCCATGGGACCTTGCCTATCAGCTCTCTGAGCTTACCAAAATCCGCCTTCCTGAAATCCATTGTCTCTATTCTGCTGTACTCCTTTCTACCCTTCCTTAGAATTGCAAATTCTATGATTTCATGATCATTTTCACCCAAGCTTCCTTCTACTTTTAAATTCTCAACAAGTTCCTCCCTATTGGTTAAAATCAAGTCTAGAACAGCTTCCCCCCTAGTAGCTTTTTCAACTTTCTGAAATAAAAAGTTGTCTGCAATGCAGTCCAGGAACTTATTCGATAGTCTGTGCCCCGCGGTGTTATTTTCCCAACATATATCTGGATAGTTGAAGTCCCCCATCACCACCAAATCTTGGGCTTTGGATGATTTTGTTAGTTGTTTGAAAAAAGCCTCATCCACCTCTTCCGCCTGATTAGGTGGCCTGTAGTAGACTCCCAGCACGACATCACCTGTGTTTTTTACCCCTTTTAGCCTAACCCAGAGACTCTCCACCCTTCCGTCTCCTATGTCCATCTCCACCTCAGTCCAAGTGTGTACATTTTTAATATATAAGGCAACACCTCCTCCCTTTTTCCCCTGTCTATCCTTCCTGAGCAAACTATACCCATCCACACCAACATTCCAGTCTGCCCATCTTCCATTCATTCTGTGAAACTTCTCCCCTTTATTTCCCATTCTTTGGCATCCCTGAAGTCAAAAGGACACTACTGCTAATGTAGGTTACCCGTGACTATTTCAAAGTACATGTAATCATTGGCCAACCAAAAGGGCCCAAAGATAAAGAAAATACACTGACTCTCCAAGCTCACTATTCAAAGAATCATTTATGAATAAATTATGCCCGACATGGCTTTATCTGCATTCTCTGATCTGCTCACAATACTTCACCCTTTGAGCACTACAATATTATTTTATTTCTGATGCTGTTTTATTAGCTTAATCTTGCTTTGTGTCTCCCTGATTTCATATAATTACTTTACCACCAAAACCTGCCAAGATGAAACATCATAAGATGTTCACATGGTTAAAGATAGAGCCAGTGAGGTTGTTTCAAATGCCAAAGTATATTTCTAGAACAAATACATATTTTAACTTTGTGAACATGGATGAGTGTATGTGTGTGTGTATCTATAAATACTTTGCCTCCTAGGCTATTTTTACTTCTGGCTAGCAGCAATCTATCTGAAGGTTAAAAAGGATTGAGGAACTAAGGAAAAATGTTGTCACTTTGTACTACCATGTGTTTTCTGTTTTCTTTTCCCTTGCTTTAGTTATAGCAAGAGATAATTTCAAAAAATGAATTGCTTTTGCTCAGAACTTCATCTGTTCTTTCTGCTTAGTCAATTTCTTAGTAATTATTGCCATAGTAACTAACTGCGACATCACAATGGAGGATTACCAGATAGCAAGTGCAAAAAATCAGGACAGGGATGGGGGGTAATAGGTGCCTATATAAGACAAAACTCTGAATATCAGGACTGTTCCTACAAAATTGGGATATCTGGTCACCCTAATTATGACTTCAGTTGAAGAATTCACAGCAGAATCCGATGAACTTCTGTTTTTCTTAATAACTAAAAACAGGTAAGAGAAATAAAACATACAGGGAAGAAATGCTTTCTGAATTGAATGTTTCTCCATGTTTTCATTTTGACTTAAAGTGTGGCTTATCTCTAAAAAGTGACTAAAAATGACACATTTTTCTCAGAGATGCTCACAGTGGGCCAGATTCCCTGAACTAGCACTAGGCACCTTGGAAGATGATAAAAGAGTGGGAGAAAAGGTGCCTGAAGGCTGCTCTACCCTATGCCTGGATAAGGATGGCCTCCAGAAGGTCTTTCTGAACATCAGGGATCAGTGAGACATAGGCATCCCTTGCTGTACCCCCTTTTCCCAAGAATTCCCTTTCACCAGTTAGCCCTTCGCAAGACCCTCATTAGTAGACGCTACTGAACAAATGTGCTGAATAAGTTCATCTCCAGGCATCCTACCCACACCACTTCAGCTAGCTCTCTTTTGGCACTGGCCTGGCTGGCTGCAACCTTTTAGCATAGGGAAATTTGCAGGTGTTGAGATCAGAACATGGAAAATGGCTTTGAGTGGGATTTTCCAAGGTGCCTAATTTCCTGAAGTGCTTTTGCAAATTTCATCCTTATATGCTAAAACCACCTATGTAAAAGTGACAAGCAGTTACTTCACATGGTGCTACTGCAAATGGTAGTAGTATTATCCATGGAGCTGATGCGCATGTGCTCTGTGGCCCTGGTCTACACTACGAGTTTAGGTAGAATTTAACAGCATTAGGTTGATTTAACCCTGCACTCGTCCACACAACCAAGCCTGTTTTGTTAACTTAAAGGGCTCTTAAAATTGATTTCAGTACTCCCCCGCGGTGAGGGGTTTAGTGCTAAAATCAACCTCGCTGGGTAGAATTTGGGGTAGTCTGGAAGCAATTCAGTATTGGCATCTAGGAGCTATCCCAGAGCGCTCCATTGTGACTGGTCCGGATAGCACTGCACCGTCCACTGCACCATCTACTTCACCAGTGGAGAACCACAATTACCTTAAAGCTCCGCTCACTCTGCTCTGCCAAGCTGTCAAAGCCCAGCAGCGGCAGAAGCTCTCTCAGCCAGACAGTGCGCCGGATGCCGCTCAGGCCTAGCGTGCCGCTGGCCAGCCCAGCCCAGAGCTGCTCCCTGACTTAGCAGCACTCCCACGTGTGATGTGGGATTTTGGGCCCTCTTTCCGCAAAGCCCCCCACCGCACATCTTTTAGCCTTACTCCGAGTCTCCTCTCTCCCCCTAGTGCTTGTCGCTGCTCCACACCGTGTCTGAGCAGCCCCGGCTCACCGGCCTCTCACAGCTCCTGACATCAAGCCTCTCGGAGCAGCCCCATTCCTGAGTGGCAGTGTTGTGTTGTGTTGGAGGCGGGGTTAGCTCTGTATTCCCTGCTCCCACTCTTGATTCTCAGTCACAGCCCCCAACCCCTCCGATGCTATCCCGGCTCTCTCCTGCTTTTCTATCACAAGTGTTTTCCGCACCTCCCCCCATGCCACAACACGGCCACTTTTTAAATCTCATTCACAATCGTTCTTGAGTGGAAGATTGGCTGTATCACCTCTCTCTGAAACACACTTTCCACTTCACTCCCCCGACTTCCCATACTGCATCCCCTCACCTTTCAGCCCTTTCCCCAAAAATGTCTTTCTCCACATTGCAATGCTTGGCTTCTCATTCTCACCGCACACTCCTCCACTGGACTGCTCTACTTATCCCCACATTTCTCTTCTTATTCCATTTCTCAATGGCTCCCTTTTGGTGTGGAAATGCCACCCTGATTATAAATCTTTTGCCTGATCCAAGTCTGAGATTCCTTAACACATTTTCATATCATGTTAATTGTTTGGAAATAGTGGAGTGGGGTGGCACATGAAGAATGCAATTCTCCATCCTGGATTTTCTACTGCTGGTGTAATATTTCTGCATGGGTTTTTGGAGTCCTTCAGTTGCTGGGTTGGTGGTTATCTGCTGCATTTATTTACTTTGGCAGTGCAGCTTTTGGCTTAGGCAGCTCAGCTGGTAAATTTCATGTTCATAACGCCCGACTCGACAGATACTCATACATTTGGTTACTCTGCGTTAGTGGTATAGTTAGATATTCAATAAGGACACAATACGGACACAAAAGGTATTGGTTCATAAAGGTTTATTTTGTAGTGACAGGAGTGACTTATCTTTAAACGTAGAAAAACAGAAGTTCTCTAAAGAAGACTGGACTAAAAAACAACTGAAGTTGTGACTCTTAGTTGCCAAGAGTGGTTTACTAGTCAGATAAAAAACAAAAAAGTTCTGACAATAGAGTTGGTATTTTGTGAGATTTTTATTCTTAGTGTTTTAGCTTTCGGTATGTATGTATTTAAAAATCTCATCCCTTTCAAAGCAGCAGTGAAATATCAACTGTTTGAACCCGAAACTCTAGACACACCACTGAATTGCCTTTCCTTGCAGCCTCTAAAAACAGCTGATGCAAATGAAATGGGATTTTTAAGCAGCACTCATGACACAACAGCAGTGGTGACAGCGAGCTGAGCTGAGCAGGCTCCAAGCTTGCTGTGGTATGGCATCTGCATGGAAAAAAGGTGCAAAATTATTGTCTGCCATTGCTTTCATGGAGGGAGGAGCGACTGACGACATGTACCCAAACCACCAGCAACAATGTTTTTGCCCCATCAGGCACTGGGAGCTCAACCCAGAATTCCAATGGGCAGCGGAGAGTGCGGGAACTGTGGGATACCTACCCACAGTGCAACGCTCTGAAAGTCGACGTTTGCCATGGTACTGCGGACGCACTCCACCGACTTAATGAGCTTAGTGGGACACACACAATCGACTGTATCAAATCGCTTCCTAAAAATTGACTTCTATAAATTTGATCTAATTTCATAGTGTAGACATACATAGAGTAGGTCCCCATTCTCTTAATCCCTGCAGATCTCCCATTACTCATGCTTGGGCATGGTGGAAGGATGTGGCCCACAGAAATTAGACATGGAAAAGATACTAGAACATAACGTCTAACCTATACCCTTGCAGGGAACAGGATTTTTTCCTATAATTTCAATTGTTTTGTCCAATATAATTTTTATCATCTAAAGCAATGGGGCTCCTACAGCTGTTCATTAACACATTTGATGCTACTTCATCTGTGATTCTCAGAGGGCAGCATAATAATTTGAAATGCTGCAGGGATGCTGTGAGGCAGCGGTTATTTTGGGTAAAATTTCAGATGCCAAATGTTTCAAGCAGAGTTATCCTGTCCAAGATTTTCAAAAGTAACTCATCTTTTTTGGGTGCCCGGATTTTTGGATGCCCAAACTGAGATACTTTAAAGGGTCCTGTTTTGCAGAAAGTGGCCTGTTTTGCTCACTCTCTGTGCCATGAATATCAGTGATCTGAAAGGTCACTGAAACATGAGGAACCCAAATCACTAGTCACTTTTGAAAATCTTGACTCTGATGTTCAATTTTTGTGGGATATTTATTATTATAATAAAGAATACACTGCAGATTGAAGTTCCTGGAATATTTCAGTAGAAATACCTACACACATGGGGCCTGACTCACTACTGTGTTACTCCAGTTTCATGCTGGTGTAACTCTACCTGGTCAAGCTTATGGCCATTGGTTAGGCCTGTAACAATTATATGAAAAAAACAAAACAAAATAAATCTCCTGTTCTTTTTTAGAACAAGACCTCAAAAATAACTGTGATACTATACGTGAGCTATCAATGGGGAAAGTTTAAAAATTCATCTTTATTTTCTTGGTCTGTTTTGTGGTTTTATTCATTTGATGAACAATTTTTCCCATTCATTTTAATGTGGTATGATGCAACAGATACTAGCTCAGTGTTATGGTAGGTGTTTGCTTACTGACTGTGCAATGAAATAAAGATGAGGTATATTTCTCAGTGTTGCAGAGGCTGAGATTGGTATGCTGATTTCCTTCCACATACCTCATTTGGTTGCTGAGATATATTATATAAGCATCTTAAAAAAAAATCTGCAATTTGCTCCAGTACTTAAACCAGTCTTAGTATATAGTAGCTACCGTCACTATGCAATCTCCTGTAGTCAACTTTCCAATCATAGTGCAATCTGTCTGGTAAATTTGTGAAGTAACAAATGATGAAGGTATCTCTTTCAAGTGGCAGAGCTGCAAACATTGTTAACTAAATTCATTTTTTTCTATTTATTCTATAAAATAAGTCCCTAAAAGAGAGATTTCTTTGTTTTCTTCATATTAAATTATCTCAGCTAAAATGACAAAGTTACAATATATCCAGTGTAATTTCCCTTCAAATAGCTTATATATATACATGCACAGTTAATAAATAGCTTTAGGGTAAAATCCTGGTTCTATTGAAGTAAATGGCAAAATTCCCACTGACTTCAATAAGACCAGGATTTCTCCCTCCATTTCTAATTATATAATGGAAGTAAGAAATATTGTACTATGACTTATGGTGAATCATAGCTTCCCACTGAATTCATCAAACTCAAAGGGGTTAATTGTGATGTACAATGCTATTCAACATGAATAAAGGTGTTAGAATGTGGACTCATGATTAAAGAATGACAAATGCACATATATGCATTGTAAACCTCAATGTCAGAATATGAACTGTGAAATAAGTAATTTTAAGAATATGTTTGTCAATCTTTATAAAATTATTTTAATAACAGAGATTGATTTGATAATAGCAGCTGCATACACCTGTGAGCAATCATTGTCATGCCATCATATCTCTTGAAGCACTTGGCCTTTAGCATCATGACTCACAACAAATACAAAGGATTGTAATTATAAGACAGCAAAGTACACTTGAGATGACTGTATTGTTTTCTCTTTTCATATGGCCTAAAAACAGTCAAAAAGAAAAGGAAACAGACCTTGGTTAAAGGGCTGTGGGCCTTCCTACAACTATAATTGAGAAGCCATGGGGACACAAAATAGGTGAAAAAAAGGTGTGCAGTATAAACTGTAAAAACAAGTTTTATGGGTATTGTTTAACTAACTGCATTGGAAAATACGTAAAGACCTCCAAAAGTTGTGGTACACATTTCCAGATCTTTTCATCCGATTTCTATTTGTTTCATAGGGTGAAATTCTATGGCCTGTGTAATGCTGGGAGCTAGATCACAGGATCATAGTGGTCCTTTCTGACCTTAAAAATGTGTGAATATCCTGGTCATTTCTGGGCATCTAATCTCAAAAGGGAAATAGCAGAAACAATGAAGGTAGAGATATGAAGGACAAAAAAATGAGAGGTATATAATGGACTTTTCTATAAGGAGTAATTTTGTGTCATCCCCATATTTTGCCATATAACTGTTCATCTCCCTTTTCCAGACCATTAATAAATATTATTAACAGCATAGTCCACATACAGAAAATGGGCTCCCTCACTGTTGACCTTTTGCCTTGTTAAAATTTACTATTTATTGTTTTCTGTAGCCTAGCCAGTTACTAATCCATGGCTGTGTTTTACTTTTCATTCCATGACTACTTAGTTTCTTTAAGAAGCTTTTAGAAAGCCTAAATAGAATGTCAGCTGGTTCTTCTTATTCTCTACTTTGCTTACATGCCAAAATATTTCTGTGCTACTAGATTATACCTGGTAATGGAGTACCTTTTACTGGTCTGAAATTTCCAGGATCACCCTTGGCACTGCTCCCCATGAAGGCAGTGCTTTCCATTTCTGAAATGTGATATCACTTTCAGATGTACCATGTTCTGAAGGCCTACAAATGTTGAGAAGCACCAGAGATACTTAAAATGTAATCTGAGCAGAGTACAAACTGCATATGCTCCTAATTCTGCTCTATTATTTCAGCCACTTTCCCTAACTTCTGTATGATTTGCAGTAAATAATTAAAAAGCATATTATCTGTTCTTCAAAAAAATCACTTTTCATAATTTTAACACAATTAACATCTTATGAATGAAGACAAGGACATATCTCACCAGTGTCTGATACCTGCTAATGACTGTCATTTAACTAGGAGTCACACAAAAAGAATATTCCTTTCTAGTGCTGTAGCTCCCATTTTGGGAGGGGGGGCAGGGTTAATCGAAATGGTTACTTATTACATTCATGAGTGAGACAAATCCCTCCTGCAGCCTGTAGAGTTGGGAAGCCTTTTTACAGGCCAGCAGAGAAAATTAAATCCTGGGGTGTTTTTAAGGATTGCCCCCAATTCTCCCCCACTTTTCATGGACACTCAGCATTCTTGTGGACATGGGGAGGAGAAGTGGGGAAAGGATCTCCCTACTGCATTGAGTGGATTGAAGTGTGCAACAGTGCTTATTAGCCATTTCCCCTGCCCAGGGCACCATTTTGCAACAAGGAGTGGCAGCTCCCCTATTGGGATTCGAGTAGAACCAAATGTCTGGGCTTGATATGTTCCTCATGCTAATCCCCTCTTTGGAGCTGGGAAGGATTTTTCCTGCATTGCCAAATAGGCCAGGGCAGTACTAAAGGTAATAACTGGAAATATACCAATCTCCTAGAACTGGAAGGGACCTTGAAAGGTCATCAAGTCCAGTCCCCTGCCTTCACTAGCAGGACCAATTTTTTGCCCTAGATCCCTAAGTGGTCCTCTCAAGGATTGAACTCAACCCTGGGTTTAACAAGCCAATGCTCAAACCACTGAGCTATCCCTCCCCCCATTGTGTTCATTTTTTCCACCTCCCTCTCAGCAACTCAAAGACTCAATAGCTAGGTGTGATGGAATGCACCCCTGTATTCACATCCTACACACTATTGCAATAATCTTTGTGCAAGGCATACCTTGTGTGGTATCATTTGAAAACTCATAACATCAGTAAGATCATAGTAAAAGTGCATTTAGCAACATTGTGTGTAAAGTTATAAACATAAGCTGAAATCATGGTTGAAGTGTGTTTCCCAGATAAGTCTGAGTGACTGAACCAGTATCTCAAAGACAAAAGGCAAGCTGACACCCCAGCCAGATATCAACAAACGTGATGGGCCATCACCTATCAAGTGGCCATTCTTTGGCAAGAAAGGGGGGCAGGGAAAAAGAGATCTGTGTCTTAGCAAAGAAATAACATGAAGTCTCCTTTCTCCAGCAGACTCCATTGTCTCTTGGTTCTCAGCTGGAAATGCTTTTCAAAAAAGGACAAAAACTATAAACAGGAGGGGAAATACCCAGAGACATTCCTTTCCCTGTCTCTGCCCATCTCATTTTCTGCACCTGAGAAGACAAAGGAAACAGCCACTGAACTCTGGGGAGGAGTCCTGACCTCAAAGTTTGATCAGTAATGCTGTTGGCAGCATGTGATGAGAAATGTAGATTTGACTCTAAATTTCTCATCACACGCTGCCAACATCATTACTGTTCAAACTATAGTTTGTTAAGCTAGGCACTAGAAAGCATTTTTGTCTTTATTTCCTTGCAGCCATTTCTTATTTTTAATGCCTCATCACTTGTACTCACTTAAAATCTCTCTTTATAGTTAATAAGCTTGTTTTACTTTTTTATCTAATCCAGTTTTTAAGTTGAAGTGTCTACATAAATCCATTTAAGGTGGTAAACTGGTGCATGTTGTTCCTTTAAAGAAATATCAGACTTAATGTAGTAGGACTGTCCAAGAGAGGGTGGGCCATACAGGACAGACATTTCTGGCGGAAAATCCAGGACTGAGAGTGTGTTGGGGTCACCCTGAAGTATAACCAAGCCTGGTGAGAGCCAGAGTCTAACCCAAGTGTGGCTGACAGGCTGCAGTTACACAAAGACACTCATAATGTGGCTTGCATGCTGGAAGACTATTTGTGAGCAGCCCAGGTGGGAGTTACTGTCAGCAAGATATTGTGAGGCACCCAAGGTTGCAGGGCAGGAGGTGACATAGCCCCTCACTGGTCTGGATTACTCCCTGATATATGACAGTATGTCGTCTCGTAATGTGTTCATGCTATCACAGCTTGGTTGGTGTCCAATGCAAGTGCTCATTCCACAGGGGCCTCATCTCCGGATAAACCATATCTGGAATCAGGATTAGGTGAGGGCATCCCTTAAGGAATATGAGGGAAGAAGCTGAGGCTGCTACTCCCCTTTTTCTCACACCGTTAAACAAAGGAAGAGATGGTGTGTTCCCAGCAATGGTGGGGGGAACAAGTGAAAGGTTTGGAGAAAGTAGTGAGGACTGGAGGTATTCCTCCCCCTTGTGGTATGGGTTTCAGAAGGAAAGTTGACCTTCCCTGGAAGGGTTAATACTAGATAGTTTCCTAGATGTGTTAATAAAGTTGTGGCCAGTGAAGCCACATTCCTGATGTCTTGTCTGTCTTCCTATGGTGTCCAAGATGAATATGTATTGTTTCTCTAGAGAACTAATCTTCTCTTACCGTGATAATGTGTGTACACGTTCATGCTTTACTGGCCCACAAATGGCCCACTTGGTCCAGTAATGCAGTAGGTTGCAAAAGGAGGGTTAGCTTCAGCATTTGAAGGCAAGATTTATAAACAGATTCTTTAGGCAAGTCATGTACAATACGTTTTTCATTTTCATCATTTTAGTGCACATGCAGAAAAAACTGCCAGTATCACTGAAAGATATTGTTTCTCTGGCAGAGACAATGAGAGAAAATAAATGCAATAGGACACTTCGGAAAAGTCATTTCACTATTCAGCATTTTTTGTTGCCATACAACATTTCACACACTTTCTTCCACATAGTGAGTTCATTATTAAAAAAAAAAGTCTAGTCTCAGATATTTATAAAGAGCAGCCTTAAACTCAGCCAGTTCACACATATCATTCTTTTCAAACTATAAGAATGTAAGAACAGCCATACTGGGTCAGACCAAAGGTCCACCCAGCCCAGTATCCTGTCTTCCGACAGTGACCTATGCCAGGTGTCCCAGAGGCAGTGACCCTAACAGGTAATGATCAAGTGATCTCTTTCCTGCCATCCATCTCCACCCTCTGACAAACAGAGGTTATGGACACCATTCCATTCTATAGAGCAAACTTCTTGGTAATTTGTAAGAGTTCTGTCTGAATTAAGTAAGGTTACAAAGGGATGGTGGAGTAGAGATGAGTTAGGGTTTCTAAACAAGATAAAGAGTTACTATTGTTTTCACTTCTAGTTGTGTTCCTGCCACTGACTTTTGACATTGTGTATCTGTTTTGATATGACAAAACCAAAATATAAGTTAATAACTATTCCTTTTGGGAGTTAGAAGGATACATCATTGGTGTATGGACATCTGTCTACTACGAACAACATTGGGACCACTAATTAATTTAATTCTGTTTATTCTAGGTTTATGAACATGTCATACGGTAAAATTTCAGTCAGCCTTGCCACATTTGAGTAAGGGACTTAACAGTAAAAGGCTTTGCAGTCTGTTACCAATCCTCTGAGCCAGCTTTTATTGTTTTGTCCACAGGTTCTAAAATGGGCATTTATATATAATATTTTATCTTTACAGAAAGGCAGAGAGATTACATATGTATGCATAGTTATTATATTTTTCCTTACAGAATAAGCAAACAAATACTTGCAGTCAGAATAAGCTTTATTTCAGATTAAGAGAACTGCAAAGCGAGGAAGACAAAATAAAATCTCCACAAGAGAGAGCATGACATATATCTCATATGTGAAAGTCTGAACAGAACTGAACAAAAAATGGCTCCTTTCCAGGGGTGAAAGTAACTTACAGGACTTACCGGTACTGCCAGAGTCCTGATGGGGGTGTGGCCTCAACTGGAAGAGATGGGGCCTCTCAAGATTTAAAGGCCCTGGGGCACCGGCTGTGGCTGGGAGCCCCAGGGCCTTTAAATCAAACCTGGACTTTCAGCTGCAGAGGTGGCTGGGAGCTCCCGGGGCTCATGGGCAAATTAAAGGGCCTGGGGCTCCGGCTGCCATGGAGCTCTGGGCCTTTTAAATCCCCACCACAGCTCAGCTGGGATTTAAAGGGCTTGGGGCTCCCGCAGCTGTGGGGAGCCCTGAGCCTTGCCAGGCTAGGGCTGGGATTTAAAGGGCCCGGAGCTCCCATGGCTGTGGGGAGCTCTGAGCCCTTTAAATCCCAGCCCCAGCCCGGCCGCCAAAGCTGCGGGCAGGATTTAAAGGCTCTGGACTCTCCGCAACAGCAGGGAGCTCCAAGCCCTTTAAATCCTGGCCCCAGCCCTGCTGCCGGAGCTGCGGGTGGGATTTAAAGAGCTTGGAGCTTCCCGCCACTGTGGGGAGCCCAGAGCCCTTTTAGTCCCGGCCACGGAAGCCGGTGCAGTTTGGAACGGCGTACTGGCTCTTGCCAGTACTCCAGACCGGACCGGACTGGCTGACTTTCACCTCTGCTCCTTTCTCTAAAGACAACACACTTTAGATATGTAGCACTGCAGAAAACAAAGGCATAAAAATTACATACACAACACTATTCTCTAATACTTTTAAATACCATATAAGACATACATGAGCCTTTCTGTTTAAGACTCCAGTATACCTTTGTCTAGTAGTATATCTTAAGAATTGGAGAATACTTCATATACTTGCAGGTAGTTTGGCAAGTTTGATCATTTTAGCAGTCTGTGGTTTAAAAGTAGTAGTATATTGATGCTAGCAAAGCAGTTGTAGAGTTTTATAAGTCAGGAGGTAAATGTTTTCAGCACTTTTTGAGAGTGAACTTGTAGCAGAACATGGCTTCAGTATGAGGATGTTCATAACTTTATTCAGATCTCACTCTCATTCTGCACAGGTCCAGTTGAAACTCAAGAAAGAATATGTATTCCTGTGCATAGATTCTGAAGATGAATCAAGACTGAAATCCATGGAGAATAACAATTTCCAGTCTAAAGATGAGGAAGGAGAGAGATTGCTTCAAGAACAAGTCCAACAAGTGACAGTGACAAGTTGGTTGGAAGATTTGAAAGTGTAAGCATGACTTCTTCTGATGATTAATTGAAAAATCACCTAGCACATCACAGCTGAAGAGAAGACTACAATGTATAGTTCCTAAACTTCTTCCAGTATTTTTACCACTACTATTGCTGAGCTGAAACATCATCTGATAATTTTGTAGAATGCTAAGGGCTACCATTAGACTAACGTAACTAAAAAAAGCCCATTCCCCAGTTTAGGTACTTCATTTTGTCTTTATTTTAACTATTTATTCTAGCTGTGGGGAGGGGGTGGAATTCTGGCAACATTCATTCCAAATCAGAAGCAAGTGTTGATTCGAACACATACACGATGCTTTCTTTGTTTTTGTCCCCTGTGCATTTAAGCCAACAAGCTGTATTAGTGCTTGCAAGTACAGTTGCTGAGCCTGAATATTTGAATATTCACTGACAAAGAATTTTGAATTACGCTGAATTTTTAATTGTAAAGCTGCAATTTGCATTGAGTTGATTAGCTACATTGGTGACTGCCCAGAATGTGGGGCTGGAGCAGAATGAGCATCCAAGTCAGCCTGCCGGGGGCATTGTGAGCAGCGGCCAGGTGAGGCAACTTCCCAATCTTAGCTGCCTTGCTGCCTCTGCCCCTTGCCAGAGAGAGAAAGGGAGGGGCATAGCCAGCGCCCTATTCACTTGCACTTGCAGAGCCAGAGCATAGCTGCTGTGCTGGACTGCAGGAGGGGCAGAAGACACCCAGGGAACGCTCGCCATTGGGAGAGGTAAAGTTCCTCCCCTTGTACCTTGCCTGGGGTGGGTGGGCTATGCCCCGGCTCGGGCTGGGAGCATCGTGCATGGCGGAGGGCCTCATGCCTTCCCAGGGAGACTGTGTTTATATTTCTTATAATTTCTTTTTTATGGAAAACACGAAGGTCAGCTGTAGGCGGGAGGTGGAGGGGGCACTGAAAATTATGTGCCTAGGGTGCATAAGGTATAAATCTGGTCCTGGACCCTGCTATTGTTTAAATCAGACCCATAATATCCAGCATGATAAGAATCCATAGTATCTTTGTAGTCAGGAAGAAGATGTAAACTAATTATTAGAGTGTAGAACTATGATCCAAAACTCTTGGGCTCTCTTTTATTCAGCAAGTAACATTTTCTGTGACTTTAGGCAAGTCTATTAACCTCTTCTTTTGGTGATCATCACAGTAAATATCTAAAGTATCTCACAGTGTGAAATCTTCACAATCAAGTTCTAAAACTGTACATGCAATTGGGATCAAGACCCAAACACTGCATTAGTGCATGCAGATTAGGCAGCACAACATAACATACAACTGCCAATGTGTATGGGCAAAGACAAGCCGTCCACTTGCAAATTTAAAAGGCAGAAGGTAGAGCCAATTTTTTATTTTGATTCTAAATCTTTCTAATAAGGTTTTGCATTCCTTAAACCAAAATGAATATAGTGCCTAGTAAAATTATTTTTATCATTACACTGGTACAAGAATCATCCAAGGTTGAGTTCTCCTTTACTGTCCAGTACACCATACCAGGCCTATTTGTAATGATGGATTAATGATCAGATGATCCCAAAGGAAAGCTTCTTCTGAATGCTTTCTGATGGAGGGTGCAGTATGAGCACACAAACCCATTCATAATGCCAGTAGAGCAGAAATCCTTAAAGTTGCATCACACAGAATAGGAAAGGCTGACCATGTATTTGCAGGAAACCTCTTGGTTATGCCAGGATGTGTCTTGATATAATGCATGAAGATATAAGAGCTGATGCTGACCCATTTTAAAGATAAACATAAATTACTTTCCACGGAACCCTAAAATCTCTAACGATAATTAAAATGTCTATGAATTCATACTAATAGCATACTCCAGCCAAAGAAAGATCATATGATGCCTTCTACAGTCTTTTGAATGTGCATAATTTTGCAGTGCTATCTGCTGTGTGAAGGATCTTGTGGGCTTCTTTCCATTGCTCTCACCTTGTAGAGTCATTCATGCCTGTGCAAAGTGGTATAAAATGTTACCAAATCCGAATAGTAGTGTTTCCCACACACTTTGCACAGAAGTAAGTGACCACACAAGGCATAAGACATTGGAGAATCAGGCCCCTGATTCTTTATTAATTATGGGTAATATGGGTTTTACTATTGACTCCAGTGAAGCCAGGATTGCACTCTATGTCTTCATCAACTGGTTAATATAATAAAAAAATTACTCTTCATGGAATGTAATTTAAATAGATACAATGCTAAAGATCAAGTTTTTTTTATGGCAGCAGGGCTTAGCAAAGATACTAGATTATCCATTGTCTGCTCCCAGAATCATGCCAGTCAAAGCAGCATTCCATCAGATAGCAAGCGAATGAAAAAAAAGTCCTGACGAGACTCTTTGGAGGTTCCTAAGAAAGTGCTTTGCAATCCCTTCACCCACCCGGCTATACTTAGAGGCTAGGTAGTAAAGAATGAGCATTCTGGACCTCTTCACCCATCCCTTGGCTGAGTCCAATCACAATCAATAAATTAGTCCCTGAAACGGTGGAAGTAAATGTGAGAGAGTTGATATTCAGATTTGATTGCTGTTGATATTCAGGGTGCAAATGTCACCTGGATATTGGAACCTGAGAACAAATGTCATCCAAATCCAAACAGCCTGCTCTCTTCACCACTGCCTTTTTTCTCTATTCACTTTCCTTATAAAATGTGTATGTTCTTCCATCATAGGTTATAAAATATATGAATAAATAAAATGACTTCTTTGAATTCCAATTAGGTTTGCAGTCAGAAAATCATTATCTTAGGATGGCTGTTGGCAGCCTATATGAAATAGTTCTGGTCATCTCAACTCAAAAAGGATATCACAGAATTAGAAGGAGTTCAGACATGGGCTACAACAGCAATCAGAGGCATGGAAATCTGTGAAGAGAGACAGAACAGATTGGGATTGTTTATACTGGATGATTAAAATGGGACATGATACAAGTCTATAAAATAATGAATAGTTTAGAGAAAGTGTCATGGGTCCACAGGCTCGACGTTCTTGAACAGCTCTGAATCAGTCCCTGGAAGGTTCTTCTTCAGTGTGACAACCCCTTCAGGACACACTCTTAAAAGTGTCAGCCTCCTTGGCTTCAGTGCCTCCTGGAATTAACCACAGAGCCTTCAGCACCCCTGCTTATGCCATGGCATGAGTTCCCCTGCTGTGATGCCACCTGAATAGGACACTTGGGGAAGCCTTGCACACACCTCTAACCAAATGCAATGTACCCCCACCCCGTTAGTCCTCAGTCAGCAGTGACTCTCAGCCAGCACTGTAAAAACACAAGGATTTATTAGTTGTCTGGAACACCGCATGGAAAATTCTTTGTTAGCACATAAAGCAGGAAGTTCCATCTGGGTGAGTCTTGAGCCCAGAGGTCCTCTCCACTGACCCCTCTGGACCCCAGACCAGAAAACATCTCACCAGTGGCCCACAGCCCATATGTATCCCCTAAGCTGCCCCCCCTCACCTTTGTCTTTTGTCCCTCTTTCCAGGCAAACAGAGTCCCCTGGTCTCCTCTTGACTCACTCTTTGTTCTCCAGCTGGTAAAACCAGTTGGCTTCCTACAGAGAGCTAGGGTTGACAGTTGCTAGGAAACAAATCACTGGGCCATTGTCTAAGCCCAGCTCTCTGGATTCTTCTGCAAAGAAAACACCTCCCCCGGCCCTACCCTTCCACTAGTTAATCATGCAGTACATAGGGAAAACTGAGAAACACACTATAGGCATCCAAAATATTCTGGAAAAAATACCACTTTGTCACAGAAGGTAAAGTGGGAACATTTACTGTCTTTGTTTCATACTAAAAAAAGCAAGATGAACTTCAAGGAATTTAAAGATGACAAATTTGAAGGAAAGTATTCCAAATGCAAAGAAGGATTGGATGTTATTTGGATAACAAGACTATCCTGCTATATTATTAAATACTAAAAAGATTAATGGAAGGGTTATGAAACCTCATACTTCAGGGTTTAAGCCAATTTCTAATTATTAGACATTAGAAAAAGACTTCCCTTGGAGGTGGTTTATCCCACATCTCCCTTGACCTTCTTCTAAAGCATCTGGTACTGTCCAATTTGAGAGACAGGATAGTGGACTGTATGGGCAATGGATTTCATCCAGTACAGCAAGCCATGAGTTCCTCTGACATAACTGGGTGTCAACAGGAGACTAATTCTTCTTTCACTTAGGCCAGGTCCACACTAGAGCGTTAAATCGATTTAACCCTGTAACCGTCCACACTACAAGGCACTTAAAATCGATTTTAAGGGGTCTTAAAATCGATTTCTGTACTCCAGCTAAACGAAAGGAGTAACCCTAAAATCGATTTTACAAAATCGATTTTGGGCTAGTGTGGACGGAAATAGAAGTTAATGGCCTCCGGGAGGTATCCCACAGTGCACCAGTGGCCACTCTGGACAGGTAAAGGAACTCCACTGCTGGTCAGGTACACAGGAAAAGCCCCGGGAACTTTTGAATTGCATTTCCTGTTTGGCCAGCGTGGAGCTCTCAGCAGCACAGGTAACAATGCAGTCTCCTGAGAATAGGAAAAGAGCTCCAGCATGGAACACACAGGAGTTATTGGATCTGATAGCTGTATGGGGAGAAGATTCTGTGCTATCAGAACTGCTTTCCAGTAGACGAAATGAGAAAACTTTTGAAAAGATTTCTAATGCCATGAGACAGAGAGGCCATAGCAGAGACTCGGTGCAGTGCAGAGTTAAAGTGAAGGAGCTCAGACAAGCGTACCAGAAGACCAAAGCAGCAAATGGCAGATCCGGATCTGGCCCCAAAACATGCTGCTTCTACGTGGAGCTTCAGGCAATTTTAGGTAACTGCGCCACGACAAGCCCCCCCTTGTCTGTGGATTCAGAGGTGGGGGTAGTAATCTCAGCCACTGCTGATAATTCTGCGGATGGCGAAGATGTGGAGGAGGAACAGGAGGAAGACGAGATGGCAGAGACCACACAGCACTCCATTCTCCCCAACAGCCAGGAGCTTTTCCTCAGCCTGACAGAAGTACCCTCCCAGCCCTCTCAAGCCACTAGCATAGACAATGAAGCCATGGAAGTGACCTCTGGTGAGTGTACTTTTTAAAATAAAAACCATAGTTTAAAAGCAACCGTTTTTTAATGATTGATTTGCCATGAGGGCTTGCATGCAGTAGCTGCCATTAAAGTTACTGGAAAAGTCTGTTAACATGTCTGGGGATGGAACGGAAATCCTCCAGGGACATCTCTATGAAGCACTCCTGGAGGTACCCCAATAGCCTTTGCAGAAGATTTCTGGGCAGGGCAGCCTTATTCCGTCCACCATGGTACGAAACTTTACCACGCCATGCCTGGAGCACGTAATCGGGTATCATTGCATGACAAAGCCTAGCAGCGTATGGCCCCGGGGATTGCTGGCATTCAAGAAGCATAATTTCTTTTTCTCTTTCTGTTATCCTCAGGAGAGTGATATCGTTCATGGTCACCTGTTAAAAAGTAATGTACTTTATTAAGGGGACAGAGATGACCATTCCTTCGTTTCTGCTTTCCTGCTCCTTTAATAAAAAACCTTTCCTAGCAGTTAGCCATGTGGGGGATGGTAAAAACCTGCACATTCCTACGGGGAGGTGTCTCTAATGGTGCTGACCATTTTAGCATTTGGGCAGCAGGAATTATAGCTGCTAATTGCCAAGGCATAGAGGGTTGAGGGGGGAGGCGGTAAAGTGACCTGCCATTACAGCAGACATGCAGAGTGGGGGGGGGGAAACCATTCACAATTTTCCTCTAGTGCTTAACCTTTCTGATGGCATAAGAAAAGAAGCAAAAGATTAGCTTTTTAGCAGTTTGGCTGCCAAGCATGAATGTTACCTGTTAATAGCCAGGGGTACAGGGTAATAAAAGAGGTTGCACGGTTCACTGCCATTAGCCTTACCATCTCCGCCAGCAAGCTGATTTGTAATCCCCGGACCTGCGTCTGTGTTGATCTCTGACACCACAGCTGCAAGCACTAAATACTAAAAGAATCCAAAGGCGACCTTGTAGTGAAGTGACATGTGCTACGTACGGTGAATAGTGTAGTTCACTGTGAAAGAGTATAACCATTGTTCTGTGAAATGTATCTCTTATGATCCTTCTATCACTCTTTTCCCCACTCATGCAGCTGCACATTTTTCAATCCTCTCTACCACAGTCCGACGGATAGGTCAGATAAGGAGAATAAGGAAGAAGAGGACACGGGAGGAGATGTTCACAGAAATAATGGCAGTAACCCGCAGTGAAAGAGCTCATCTGAGGGAGTGGAAACACGTGGTCGCAAAGTACAGGGACGCTGTCAGTGAACGTGAGGACAGGAGGGACGCTCGAGATGAGATGTGGTGGCAGGAAGATCAGAGGTGTAGGCAGAAAGATCAGCGGTGGCGGGCTGCAACGCTGGAGCTGCTGCGCGATCAAACTGACATCCTCTGAAGTCTGGTGGAAGAGCTGCGGGGTCACAGAGTGCCACTCCAGCCCATGTTTAACCTCCCTCAGTACTCACCATGTCCCATATCTTCCACACCCAGACGTGTAAGAACATGTGGGGGAAGGCTTTCTGCACCTGCCCACTCCACCCCTGTGGACAGTCCAACCAAAAGGCTGTCATTACATTGAAATGCCCTTAATGGCATTTTTCTTCCCTCCTATACTCCTCCCAAACCACTCCTGGGGTACCTTTTCATTTCTTTTACTCTTCTTATAAGGACATGCTATTCAAAGGCAGTGGGAGGGTGGGTTGGTTACAGATAGTAACTTTATTTCAATAAGCAAGCTGTTATGGAAGGGTGGAGGGAAGCTTGCTTGCAGGAGCAAGAGTCAATACATGGGAGGGGGGTTCATGAAGGGGAAAGAAAAACAGCAGTCACACCGTACCCTGGCCCATGATGAAACTCGTTTTCAAGGCTTCCTTAACTGCCCTTGTCTTCCCTCCCTCCCTCCCATCCTCCTCCAAAAACCCCTACTTATGTATTTTTAATCACATGCTTTTAAAAGCAAGAAGGAGGGTGGGTTGCTTACAGGGACTGACTTTTAATAAAGAATACAATGTTTTCTACAGATAGTAACTTTATTTCAATAAGCAAGCTGTTATGGGAGGGTGGAGGGAAGCTTGTTTGCAGCAGCAGGAGTCAATACATGGGGGGGGGACGTTCATGAAGGGGAAAGAAACACAGCAGTCACACCGTACCCTGGCCCATGATGAAACTCGTTTTCAAGGCTTCTCTGATGCGCACCGCTTCCTGGTGTGATCTTCTAATTGCCCTGGTGTCTGGCTGAGCGTAATCAGCGGCCAGGTGATTTGCCTCAGCCTCCCACCCCGCCATAAAGGTCTCCCCCTTACTCTCACAGAGATTGTGGAGCACACAGCAAGCAGCAATAACAAAGGGGACATTGGTTTGGCTGAGGTCTGAGCAAGTAAGTAAGCTTCTCCAGCGCGCCTTAAGACGGCCAAATGCACATTCTACCACCATTCTGCATTTGCTCAGCCTGTAGTTAAACAACTCCTGACCACTGTCCAGGCTGCCTGTGTATGGCTTCATGAGCCATGGCATCAAGGGGTAGGCTGGGTCCCCCAGGATAACTACAGGCATTTCAACATCTCCAACTGTAATTTTCTGATCTGGGAAGTAAGTCCCTTGCTGCAGCCGTTTAAACAGAGTAGTGCTTCTGAAGACATGAGCGTCATGAACCCTTCCTGGCCATCCCACGTGGATGTTGGTGAAACGTCCCTTGTGATCCACCAGTGCTTGCAGCACCATTGAAAAGTACCCCTTGCGGTTTATGTACTGGGTGCCCTGGTGCTCTGGTGCCAAGATAGGGATATGGGTTCCATCTATGGCCCCCCCACAGTTAGGGAATCCCATTGCAGCAAAGCCATCCACTGTGACCTGCACGTTTCCCAGAGTCACAACCTTTCGTAGCAGCAGCTTAATGATTGCTTTGGCTACTTCCAGCACAGCTGCCCCCACAGTAGATTTGCCCACTCCAAATTGATTCCCGACTGACCGGTAGCTGTCTGGCGTTGCAAGCTTCCAGAGGGCTATTGCCACTCGCTTCTCCACTGTGAGGGCTGCTCTCATCTTGGTATTATGGCATTTCAGGACAGGGGAAAGCAAGTCACAAAGTTCAAAGAAAGTGCTCTTACGCATGCAAAAGTTCCGCAGCCACTGCGAATCGTCCCACACCTGCAAAACTATGCGGTCCCACCAGTCTGTGCTTGTTTCCCGGGCCCAAAATTGGCGAGGAATGGTTAGAACCTCCCCCATTACCATCAGGAACTCCAAAGCGCGGGGGCCCGCGGTTTCGGAGAACTCAGTCTCCAAGTCCTCATCAGTCTCGTCGCCGTGCTGCCGTCGCTGCAGCATCCTCTCCTGCATTTGCTGCTCATGGTTCAGCATAGACAGCACGAGAATGCGTGAACTGTTTACAATGTCCACGATCAAGGTACTGATCAGACCAGGATCCATGCTTTCTGTAAAATGGCGTTCGCTCACTTCAACCAGTAAAAAACGCGCGAAATGGCTGTCTGCTGCTTTCAGGAAGGGAGAGGGTGAGGCTGTACCCAGAACCACCCACGTCAGTGATTTCTTCCCCATCAGGCACTGGGGTAGTAACCCATAATTCCAAGGGTCAGGGAACACTGCAGGAACTGTGGGATAGGTACCCACAGTGCAACGCTCCTGAAATCGATGGACGCCAGGGACCATGGACGCACACCACCGATGTAAAGTGCCCTAGTGTGGACGCGTAAAATCGATTTTATAAACCCTGTTTTATAAAATCGATTTTACTAATATTGATTTTAATCTGTAGTGTGGACATACCCTTACACTAGTGTAAATCAGAAGAAACTCCATTGAGATGAGAATTGGCAGTACTAAATCTGTATGTAAAACAAGGATAAACTTTTAGTACCAGACAAAGGGACAAAGCATCAACTGGGCAAAACACAGCAATACAGATACATAAATAATATATAATATAGCTATCCTCCACAGTAGCTTTGGCAGTGGTCCTTTAATTCAGTTCCCCACCCAATGGTGTGAATGTCCAATATGCAAATGTCCCTTTAACACATCACTTCATTCATTTTCCTGTCCACTGCACCACACTCATTGTTTGGTGTCAGTGGTCGGCATAGGTGGAGAGTCCAGGAGTGGACTCAGAGAAGTCTGTCAAAAAGCCTTAGAGGAACGCTGCATGGTCAGGTCCTGAAGCCCCACCACTTAACCCAGTTATGAGAATTTCAGACTGTCATAAACAGATAAGAAAAGTTAATAGCACAGAAGTACTTTATATCTCTTTGACTGTAAAGGGTTAACAAGTTCAGTAAGCCTCGCTGTCACCTGACCAGAGGACCAATCAGAGGACAGGATACTTTCAGATCTTGAGGGAGGGAAGTTTTTGTGCTGTGCGGTTAGTTTTGGTTGTTGTTCACTCTGGGGGCTCAGAGGGACCAGACGTGCAACCAGGTTTCTCTCCAATCTCT
The DNA here is from genome assembly GCF_007399415.2 of Gopherus evgoodei. Taxonomy (NCBI): domain Eukaryota; kingdom Metazoa; phylum Chordata; order Testudines; family Testudinidae; genus Gopherus; species Gopherus evgoodei. The sequence goes on along the minus strand of NC_044327.1, from coordinate 70,572,287 downwards.
GTGATACAGGTTCTTATAGATCTAGAATAGTAGGTACTAGGTAGATAAAGCGAGTTAGGCTTATGTTTGTTTTCTTTATTTGCAAATGTGTATTTGGCTGGAAGGAGTTCAGATTTGTATTTTGCTGAAAGGATTTTAATTTGTACTTGTATACTTAGGCTGGGAGGGTATTCCCAGTGTCTATAGCTGAAAGACCCTGTACCTATTCCATTTTAAATTTACAAAGATAACTTTTACTGTTTTTTCTTTCTTCAATTAAAAGCTTTTCTTGTTTAAGAACCTGATTGGTTTTTTATTCTGGTGAGACCCCAGGGGATGGGGTCTGGATTCACCAGGGAATTGGTGGGGAGAAAGGAGGGAAGAGGGAGAAAGTGGCTGATTTCTCTCTGTGCCAGGATTACTTTCTCTCAGGAAGAGTCTGGGAGGAGGAGAGAGATGGAGTGGGGAAGGTGAATTTTCCTCTCTGTTTAAGATTCAAGGAGTTTGAATCACAGTGATCTTCCAGGGTAACCCAAGGAGGGGAAGCCTGGGAGAGGCAACGGTGAGGGAAAGGGTTTACTTTCCTTGTGTTAAGATCCAGAAGGTCTGGGTCTTGGGGGTCCCCGGGCAAGGTTTTGTGGGGACCAGAGTGTACCAGGCACTGGAATTCCTGGTTGGTGGCAGCGCTACAGGTTCTAAGCTGGTAATTGAGCTTAGAGGAATTCATGCTGGTGCCCCATCTTTTGGACGCTAAGGTTCAGAGTGGGGAATTGTACCATGACACAGACTTATTTATGTTAAATATGGACACCTCACTGGAGGTCAGTCAGCTCTGTTCCTTCTCTCTGTAGCTTCACCATCATGTTGCCTCTACATCTCTTCCCATTGTGTCCACTGCAGGAGAATCAGTTGCACAGAGGACCTTTGAACAGAGTCCTTACCATTGGGGATACAGCTCTTTCCACAAGGCAAGAAGGTTTTTCCCTTTCCTCTCTGCTCAGACTCACTACCCAACCAGTTCAGAGTTTGTGTACAGTTCTGGTGACTCCTCTGAGTGTTACTTCAAACATATCTGGGTCGAAAACTAATGCAAATAAACTTTCTGTGGCCATACAGTCTCCTGTTCACCAATAGATATGTCAGAGCTCTCCTTCCTCTACAGAGCTTCTGTCTTCATTTTCTCTTGTTCACTAGCACATGGTAATAGCAAACTCCCTGCCCTCTGTTGCTTCTAGCTCAGGGTTTACAAATTGTGTAGAATGTCTGCAAAACAAAAGGGAATGAAAATCTGAAGCCAATATGAGGGAAACACAATATTTCAGCAATATTGAGTAATATACACTGCTTCTTTTCCTTTATGATATTTTAGAAAGAATCCCTTCTTAGCTGTTACATAGTTTTAGTTGATATTTTCACAATAACCCTTTTGTAATATGCCCTGCAATTCATATTGTACTGTTCCATCAGAGTGATCTTAGCTTACAGAATAAAATAGCTTTTGGTCCGTCTTTTTAGATTTAAAACATCATTGTTATTCCAGTCATTCTAGTCCAAAACTAAAATACTCTGGCTTGGGGTATTATGGACAAGATTGTTAGCTTTGTTTTCATAGCAAATGTAGATAAATAGAGTTAGTAGTTCAAAGATGAAAATAGCCTATTTGAGCTGAAAAAATGAGCAAAACTATTTGTGTGACTAAAGTCAGCTGTGATCCTTTTTATTTACTTTTTCATGGCATTCAGGTGACTTCATTTTTGTTCACAAGAGTGTTTGTGGAATGAAAAAAGTAGTATGGACAGTAATGCACATAAATATTTACAAGTATATTTACTCCGGAAACACTCATGCAGATATCATTGAAAAGCTCTTCTTAAAAGACAATAGATTTATCAAACAATTACAAATGTTCACAGATAACTAGCAAACAGAAAAAGGTACTTCTGTTGATATGGCTTAGGTCATCCAATCAGGGGACAGATGAAATAGCTTTGATTAGACCTTGGTCTCTGTACCATGATCAGTGGAACTAACAGGGAATAGGAGTTGAACTGGAAACAATGCAACGACAAGGACAGAGCAGTACACATATTTTATTAAAGTTCCATTTGTTCAACTTAACCTGTATTCAGATTCATTCTTTCCTAATGAAACAGTCCCCAGTCCACTCCCATTGTGTCATACTATTGAGGCAAATGAGGCAGAAAATGGCTGCATTTCCCATACTTAGGATTCCCCTGTGTGGGAGAAATTCAAGAAGGCATAGAACTGATGCAGCCAACTCCTATGCTACCCGCATCCATAACTTCTGATGTAGTTGGCTAGAGCATGTTGCATTCTGACTATTCTTAGAGAGCTGTAGCCAGGGCCAGCTCTAGCCATTTCGCTGCCCCAAGCACGGCGGCACGCCGCGGGGGGGCGCTTTGCCGCTCGCCGGTCCCACGGCTCCGGTGGACCTCCCGCAGGCGTGCCTGCGGATGCTCCACCGGAGCCGCAGGACCAGTGGATCCTTGGCAGGCATGCCTGTGGGAGGTCCACCGGAGCCACCTGCCACCCTCCGGGCAACCAGCAGAGCATCCCTCGCGGCATGCCGCCCCAAGCATGTGCTTGGCGCGCTGGGGCCTGGAGCCGGCCCTGCAGGTAGCAGGATTTAGAGCAATACCTGCATCGTTCTCAACTTTGCTGGAATAAGTGTAAAGTTGGCCCCAGGATCAGGGAGTTAAAAGTGGCTTCCTGGTCATCTCTCCCCTGCTGTGCTCAGCAGAGAATTCAGGACACTGTGATTTAGGTAGATAACAAATAGTGAACACAGATAGCAACAACTTTATGTGCACGCATATACTAAAATTTGTTCATGCAAACTATTGCAAATAATTAACAAATCCATAAATAATCATATATAATTCCTCTATATAATGACCTCTTCATATAGAATTTACTAACAGAAAAACAAAACAAAACAAAACCCCAAACACCTGAATTAATAATGAATAATTAAGTCAGCTCTGCTATTAATTAGCACTCCCCAGTGTTTTGTTCTGTTTCCCTGTACCAGTCATGAGTCTCCCTTTATTTTCTCATATTCCTTTGACCTTTGATATCTAGAGTCAGTGACCCGGCAGCCGCTTCCCGACAATCATTTATGTAGGATCAATTTCGGAACCGATCACTGCTGCTTAATTGGCTGCAGGTGGGTTTCTACGATTGCGAAGCCATGGGGCTTGATTCAATGTACCCCTGAACCGCTTCTGCAGGCCTGAAGAATGAGAAAATGAAACTGAAAATCAGACATAAGTAAGACATTACAGATGTGCAGAGTAATCTCAAGAGGATATTTGGCTATTTTATTTATCTACGTAGAGCAGAATTGGACTTGGGTCAAACCACAGCTATTAATCTGGATACCCCCAGATTCAGTGGTGTTCATATCTCTATACAGACTTTATAGCTCAGGCTCATTTCTAATTCAGGCTTGTTTCTATAAGAGAAATTAACAATAACTCCAAACTGAACCCCTCCTCCCCACTTTCTAAAAGTTGGATTTGTAACCAAATGTGCACGCAAGCTCTGCAACTCAGGCTTGTCTTGAATTGTAACTAAGCTAACACAATGGGGTGTATAATGCACCCACTGTCTCTCTTTGATGTGAATCCTGATTAAAAAAACACATCGCATTGTGAAAGACTTGTGAATATACTCCATGGGTAGTTACTAAACATGTTAATGGAATTTAAGAAAAGGTAAATGAATGAGAGCTTGTTGATAATCTTTAAATAATCCACAAATTAAATTCTAATTAACAAAAAACATTTCAGGTAAAGATAAAGATGGACATGGAAAACACAGGGTAGTATCTACAAGTCTCCACAGATGCAGTACGCTATGGATCCAATGTCAATTTAAGATCACAGGCAACACCTTGAATTTGCTGTATATACCTTTGTGATTTCTTTTGCAGTTCTTTACACATAAAGTTTGAACAGGACACAATTATTTTGCCTTCAATTTATTAATTTAATGCAAGTGACAAGTTCCAACAGGTAGAGTACACATCGGTGTTAGTTGCCTTGTTTAAAATAGTAGAGAATGCTGACCTATATTCCCATGAAAATTGTTTCATCCATTCATCATGATATGAACTGTACAATTTCTATTCTTAAGTTTTCCAATAGGAAATCAGAGTTATGCCACTGCTACGTGATATTCATTCTCCTGATCAAATCCAAGTTGGATCCTCTTCTAGGAAGTGAGGGACAGGGATGGACTTTTGAGGAGTTTTTCCTAATTAAATGTGTAAAAGAGGTCCAGTTGTGGTGGTGGCTGTGCTATCTTGTTTAATAGCAGCCCAAAGCCCGCTAGATGCTTTACAGAAACATAAAATGGCAAAGTCTCTTTCCTGGAGGGTTTCTAGTCTAAGTTTAGATGCAACACATTATGATGGGGACAAACAATTGTGGGAGAATGAGGGAGGAAAGATAAAGGTTGCATGCAGAAGATCACACAGGTCTTACATCCCAGCCCTTACTCAGTCAAAAAATCTCCCTCCTTACTCTGCTCAGCCAAGTAAGGGCTCTGAAGATTGTGGCTCTGTGAGAGGGACAGAGCAGCTGCTCACTAGTTACTCTTCACTAAAAGCAAGCGGCTTAGGTTTCTACTTGCCAGCCACAGTAGCTGGTTTGAGTGCATAAGTATGAGCCGGTTGCACTCCACAAAGGGGTGAGATATCTCACTTCTTATTGCTTCTCACCATGAACAATGAGGAACATGGAGGCAGGGGGAATTGTGCTTTCTCTGCAGCACACTTCATGGAGCCTTGCCTAGGTGACACAGCTACACCCTGCAACTTGTTCTCAGCTAAGCTTAGTGGTTCAGTCTAGCCCAGAGTGACAAGTTTTGGTCTGTGACATTTGAGGTCTATTATATGTAAAAGGCAGGAGAGAGGTTGGCTGTGGCCACATACCTCATGTCATGCTACTGCTGCTCCTTCCTGCATTTCTGTACCTCCTGCACAGCCCTGGGAGGTGCTGCTGCTCCCACTGCTTCTAGGACTTGACTGGTGGCCTTTTGAGACCTTCTGTTACGGGTTAGGGCCCTGCTCTTGTTTATCTCAATGGAGAAGTGGCTGGGGAGGCTCTGGCTAGGCCACTATCCTCTTGCCCCAATGCTCAAATTCTTAAGTCTCTTGGGGCTCTAAACCCACTGTTTAATATTTGTAAGTAATTATTACATGAACATTTTTAAAAACTTCAGTTCAGATTGTAATTTCTGATTTTACAGTGTCATTTAAACCAAGGCTCCTTTACATCACCCTGGAAGTGCAAATGGGCCATAAAGGGATTGTGTAAATGGGAATAGTGTAAATAAAAATCAGGCCCTTAGTATCTAACCCAGAAATACAATCACAAAATCCAGGCAATATGACTTGAAAGGTATACATGCAAGACAAAATGTCATTAAATAAACTAATAATAATAATACCTACCACCTTACATACCATTCCCCATCTGCACATAGCAAAGCACTTTATGAGGAAGTTCATATCATAAATCATATTTTGAAAATGGCAATACTGTGAAGGAACTGACTTGCCCTTCTGGGCAATGACAGATCTCCTAATGCCCAGTCAGGTGCATTATTCTCACTTCAGCTTGCAGAAAGTAGACTCTTATGTTTGGTAGTAATTTTTACATAATTAAAGAATATTCAGCCCCAGTTATTGTAGTGATCTTATTTTGCATTGTCCAGTTTGAGTATGGAATCATTTAGTATCTGGTAATTAACAGATAAAATTTGTTATGATAATGCAATTATATCTCACTGACAAATAAAAGGTAAGCACCAGATGGTAGGTTTTATGTTTAGATAAAATGCACATATACTATGCCATTCTGTCCTTGTATGGTAAGATGAATATTTATCTTACATCAGTGTTGTTCTTTATACTATGGGGATCATGGAGCTGATGTTGTTTTTCTAGTGCGGATTACTGAACATTAACCATATATTGTGAGATCTTTAATTCCTGGGGCTCTATTGCAGTGTTCTGTTATGAAACAACTGTAGAGTTTCTTGCTCTCTTTACTAAAACATAGATCCCTATCACAGCAATATTGAGGATATATTTTTATAAGCATAACAAAGAGGTAGTCAGTTCAGCTGGCATTAAGTAATATGGAGAAGCAAATAGTTATGCTAACTTAATTTCTCTTATGCTTTTATTCATGTCCCTGTGTGAAATCCTTCCATTTTGAAGTCATTGACCCCTAATGTTAATAGTATCTTAGCATTTTAAAAACTCTTTTATTTTCATATTTTTATACAATCTGGCTTCAAACTTTTGCTCAAGATTAAAATATAGTATACAGAACCTTAGGCAGTACTGAAGAGAATGTGGCATGTTAATAAAAAAGGTTTTATTATGGTGGAGTAGTAGGTAAACCATAGTGACAGTTGCACCAGAGAATTGTGTTTAACTGGGGGGAAGAATGGCATTATCTGCTAAATGTTTCACCATAGAAAAAATAAAGATGCATAAGAGAGTGCAGAAGGGCTTTGAAATTTTTGTGCAGTTCACATGTGTAGGGGAATAATATATGTTAAGATATTTTAGAAACAAAAACAGGTTTTTTTGTATTTGAGTCTCTGATATCTTTTTTTTCTTCTGAACTTTTTCCAAACAGCCTAGGTGGTGATTCTACTGTAAACTGCTCGTCTAGATTACTGTGTCTCTATACTTTACACAAATGCCTCTATGATATTTTTTTCCATTCTGGAATTCCTGAGAAAAAATATTTTTGTTTTCTAAGTGATTAGAGTTGCGCCAATTTGAAAATGCTACGTTAGCAATAGGATCGTGTTGTTTTCCAGGCAGCAAAATACATCTAGACAATGCAGAATAGTCATCAAATTCTAATAACCCCTACTGCAATATTGACCATGACATTAGCATTACCAGGGCCAGCTCGAGCTTTTTTGCCACCCCAAGTGGTGAAGCAGAAAAAAAACACACTAAAAAAGATAAAGTCGCGATCAGCGGCACTTCGGTGGCAGCTCAACCACGCTGCTTCATTCTTCGGCGGCAATTCGGTGATAGGTCATTTGCTCTGAGAGGGACTGAGGGAATCGCCACCAAATTGCTGCCAAAGACCCAGACGTGCTGCCTCTTTCCATTGGCTACCCCAAGCACCTGCTTTCTTTGCTGGTGTTTAGAGCCAGCCCTGAGCATTATCAGTTTGAAAGCACTGCATTAATCAATGATGATAGTCTTTGTTGTATAACAAAAATAGGATGCTATTCATGACAACAGATTCACAATGTTGCTCATTGGCACTCTGGACATTTCTCCTTAGTTGGACACCCCTTGCAACCACTGTGTTTACTATGTTGTCATCATTCTTTGTAAGGCACCTCTTATTTGTTTTTTATTTTTTTTCTCCAAATTAGTCACTATCTTTAAAATCTAGAAAAATCACATAGAAAACCATTTAGTAGTTAAGTTTGGTCTATACTACTTTAATAACTTTTCTCATTCACTGAAAAGCTAAGAAATAAACAGTTAATATCAATAAGCACACTGATGTGTCTCTCTTGACACCAGTATAAAATGTATCAACTCTTATCTATTAGTATCGTCCTTCCTCAAACATTGTTGCCACACAAGGCTTCAGAAATTACTATACAGAAGGAACAAAAAGGACACATATTAAAGTGTATATCCTGCTTTTAAGATATGTTTTTGTTTTTGGATTTCTTTGAAGAGAAGAACAGTTAACATCTGTCTCTTTCTTATATAAACTACTATACTTTCTTAACTCTGACATACATGCAAAAAGGAGACATGTTAGAAGTCATCCTTTTTTTCCTTCCTAAGAAATCCCCAATGAGATCTATATCTTGAAAGATGTGTCGTTCTTCTATGTATGCCAGAGTTCAAGCTGCAGTGTAGCTTGTGAAGTCTGACCAATATGTTGTAGAAGTAGGATATTATCTATATAAGGTATTTATATGGCCCCCATTTCCAGGGTATCTGAACCTCACAATCTTTAATGTATTTGACTCCCCCTTGTGAGGTAGGCAACACTATGATTTCCATTTTACAGATGGAGAACTGAAGCACAGAGAGATTTTGTGACTTGCCCAATGTCTGCAACAGAGCATTTCAAGCTTCTTGTCCTCACATTCAAGACTCTGTATAGCTCAACACTTGCTTATATCTCTGCTTTTGTTTCATATTCCTCCCTCCACCCCGCCACGAATGCAGTAGCTCAATCTGGAATGTGTTAGATAGGGCTCTTAGATTAGATCATAAATTTATCTCACTGACATTTTGTCAGTTTTTTAAAAGGTAAATTTTCCATTGCTGTCAGAAGATAAATTTTGGTCTGTAATTTTTCTCCCATTTTTCTCTTTCTGACTCATAGTGTCATTCTGAAAGGATGAAAGGGGATATATTTTGTTTTCTAACATTATTTTGTATTAAACTTACTAGGTACCTGGATATTACTGTGGGATTGAATCTAGTAGTTTATTGTCTTGGGAAGGGCAATTTGGTAGTCATTATTCAAATTTGCTTGTCTAAACTTAATCGATTTGAACTACTGGGGCTCAGCACTTCTGGTAATCTGGCCATTTTTATTTAGGTACCAAAATATGGATTTGGATGCTCACCTTTAAGTATCCACATTTAAAAATGTTTCTGTAAAAATGTCTCTGAGGCCACTTCAAGCCATTTCACTATGCCTTAGCAGCCTCATCTAGTCCCTCTCTATCTCCTACATTCAGATGTGGCAAGGGATCATCCAAAAACTGAAGTAATATACTTAATTTGCACCTGGCCTCATTAATCAACACAAGAAACTTTTAAGGGAACTTTTCAATTCTGAAATATTAATTAGTGCTAATTAACATATGTGACTTAGGTGTGGGATATTTTCAAGAACAATAGATTGTGATATCTGACAATAACAGTGAATATAACCTTGTTTAAGAATTTCAGTCATGCCTCACCGATCTATCTGTATTTTTTGTGTGTGAGGGGTTGCCAACAAACATATGGGCAAGGGTTATCCAGTGGATATAGAATACTTGAATTTCCAGAAAACCTTTGACAAGGCCCCTCACCAAAGGGTCTTAAGCAAACTAGGAAGTCATGAGATGAGAGGGGAGGTCCTATCATGGATCAGTAACTGGTTAAAAGATAGGAAACAAAGGATAGGAATAAATGGTCAGTTTCAAAGGTGGAGAAAGAGGCAAATAGTGGGGTCCCCCAAGGATTTGTAATGTGAGCCGTGTTTGTTCAACATATTTATAAATGATCTGGAGAAAGGGTTATACAGTGATGTGGCAAAGTTTTCAGCTCATACTAAATTACTCATGATAGTTAAGTCCAGAGCTGACTGCAAAGAGTCACAAAGGGATCTCAAAAACCTGGGTGACTGGGCAACAAAATGGCAGATGAAATTCAATGTTGATAAATGCAAAGTAATGCACATTGGAAAACATAATCCCAACTGCATATACAAAATGATGGGATCTAAATTAGTTGCAACCTCTCAAAACAGAGATCTTGGAGTCATTGTGGATAGTTCTCTGAAAACATTTGCTCAGTGTGCAGCGGTAAGCAAAAAAAAACCCCTAATAGAATGTTAGGAACTATTAGGAAATGGATAGATACTAAGACTGAAAATATCATAATGCCATTATATAAATCCATTGTATACCCACAGCTTGAATACTGTATTCAGTACTGGTTGACCCATCTAAAAAAAGATATATTAGAATTGGAAAAAGTACAAAGAAGATCAACAAAATGATTAAGGATGTGGAACAGTTCCATATGATGACTGTTGAGCTTAGAAAAGAGACAACTAAGGGGGGATATGAAAGAGGCCTATATATAATGAATGGTCTGGAGAAGGTGAATAAGGAAATGTTATTTATCCCTTTACATAACAAAAGACACAGGGGTCACCCAATGAAATTAATAGGCAGCACGTTTAAAACAAAGATAAGGAAGTACGTCTTCACACAATGTACCGTCAACATGTGGAACTCATTGCCAGAGGATGTTTTGAAGGCCAAAAGTATAAATAGGGTCAAAAAGAATTAGATAAGTTCATTGAGGTTAGATCCACCAATTACTATTGTCAAGATGGTCAGGGACACAACCCTATGTTCTGGGTGTCCCTAAACCTCTGACTGCTAGAAGTTCGGACTGTATGACGGGGGTGGATCACCTGATAAATTGTCCTGTACTGTTCATTCTCTCTAAAGCATCTGCCATCAGCTACTGATGGGAGACAGGATACTGAGCTAGAAGGACCATTGGTCTGACCCAGTATGGCCAAGGGCAATGGGACTGTTCATTCATTAGATTATTTGCTTCCCAGGAAACTTAATTTGCTTCATTTGGACTTTATGACTTGGTTGAAGGACCAAGCCATGGAAGACCACCAAGGTCTGCAGGCAGTCTACAGGAGGTACTAGGGATGAGAAAAGGACTGCAGTACCACAGTTGCTAGGAAGCGCTCAACAAGTGAGCACCCCACCATTATATAGTACAGCACATTCTAGAAGCTTGCCCCATTTCCCAACACAGATCCACAGGTGGTGCTACCTCACCAACAGTGGAACCTTGGGGCCTGTTGGTCATAGGACTAGATGTAAACACTATCTTTTGATACACATTCTTTCAGGACTGGGGCAGCAGCATCAACAACACTGGTAAGTTTGGACTCCCAGAGGTTCCAGTCAACAGGACTTATGTCCATCTAGTATACAGGTTACTGGGGTGGTGACAGGTATAACTAATTGTCTAACTGACTGAGCTTTTCAGGGACAAAGGAGGTCATTTGTTCAATGCAGGGGTTGACATCTGGCTTTTGAATGTGAGGGAATAGATCAGTCAGGAGCTCTGATACCAGGCAGTGCCAGTGGGGTGTGTATCCAAGCTAGTTGCTGGTGCCTTCAGTTGCTGGTTTCCAGTGTCGTTAAAAGGAACAGTTCCCAGAAGACCTGGGATTTTTCTGATGGGTCTTGTTCTCATGAGATAGAGGAAGACCTTGTGGCCTTCACTGGCCGATATCCTCCTCTTTAGTAATCTCTGTCTCCTCTCAATGGGAGATGGGAGAGTTGAGTGAGCTGAATCCTAGGGGTAGGCTGAGGCAGGGCTACCGGGGGCGGGGGCAAGTGGGGTGATTTGCCCTAGGCCCCGGGGCCCACAGGGGCCCCCACAAGAATATAGTATTCTATAATATTGCAACTTCTTTTTATGGAAGGGGCCCCTGAAATTGCTTTGCCCCAGGCCCCCTGAATCCTCTGGGCGACCCTGGGCTGCGGAGAGTTTACCCTGAGTTATGGTTATATAACCATATAGCTCTGTATCCCTCACCCTGGAACCACTTAAAATGGCTAGAATGTGAGAATCTGGAAGACAGGATAGGCAGTGCCCCTCCTCTATGTTAAATTTAATAAAATTGTGTCCTATCTCTTAATAGCTATCCTTGTGTTTGTCCTTGTTCACTGCCATGTTCAGATGAATTAATTACAAATTATATCTAGTTTCTCATCTGTACAGGTCCCTTTCAACATTGCTTCTTTCCAATATTCTCTTTCCCATTAAATACTTAGGTATTAACTCATATTTTTGCAGGTTAAATCTGATTTTTGTTATTTTCTGTTGAATTTCTACTCTGTTGTACTATTTCTCTGCCCAGACTAGTATTTGCAGACTTTCTGATTTACTGTTATGTGCACATTTTATTAGTGTGCTTTTAACGCCCTCACTTAGATCATTAATGAAGATGTTAAAGGACCTAGTCACATACTTAATGTTACATAAATATAAATTAATGAGTAGTTATAAACAACTGAGTTGAAATTCATTTCACAAGTGTAAAACCAAGTAATTGGACCTATGAAGATGAAATGCCTCTAACCACATGTAAGAAACACTGACTTTGCAAAATCAAGTATCATGAGGTCCCTGCCCTGATCGGTTGCCATTCCCACTCTCTGAGCCAGTCTATGCAAGCACTCAAGGAGTGCTGGAGTACCAGTGTGAGGTAGCCCTAATGCAGGGATCGGCAACCTTTGGCACACAGCCTGCCAGGGTAAGCACCCTGGTGGGCTGGGCCGGTTTGTTTACCTTCCGCATCCGCAGGTTTGGCCAACTGCAGCTCCCACTGGCCACAGTTCGCAGCTCCAGGCCAATGGGACTGGCAGGAAGCAGTGGCCAGCACATCCCTCGGCCTACACCGCTTCCTGCAGCCCCCATTGGCCTGGAGTGGCAAACCATGGCCAGTGGGAGCTGCAATCGGCCAAACCTGCGGATGCGGAAGGTAAACAAACCGGCCCAGCCCACCAGGGTGCTTACCCTGGCAGGCTGTGTGCCAAAGGTTGCCGATGATTCTGATGCCCACAGTACGTCATAGAAGATGTAGTCCAGCTGCAGAGCATAGCCCACACAGAAGAACAGGAGCATGAAGCACCCAAACTACAATTCCCATGTCGCATTGTGACAGAATTTCAGAAACCAGAATATTTCAGTTTTTGGACTAAATATTTTGGTTCTTGTGAGGTTTTTTTTTAAATAAAAAAATATACTTTTTTTTCTCAGAAAACAGACACTTTTCATGACAAAATTCTTTTTTGTCCATAACCTGCTTTTCTGTTCAAGAACAGTTTCAATGGAAAATTTTCAACCAGTCCGAGTATCTTAGTTGAGCCTCATCAGACAGGAAGAATTTCAGTTCTATATACCATACTGAAACATTGTAGTTCTTAGCAGTTCTCACAGTGACATGTACTCTGAACAAAAGCATATGTCTTGTATGTTTAGACATTATTTACACTACATCTGTCATGCATTTCAATGATAGTAAAGCTCTGTGCACTTGAAGGTGCTTCACTCAGGAACTCTATCCAGGTATTCTTTACTTTTTCCAGCTATACTGCCTGGCAAGAAAAAAATGAATGACTGACACACTCAAGGCTAATCAAAAAATCTTATATATTGAGTGAGTTCACTGTTCATCAAAAGGGATATTAGAGAAAAAAGCCAGTAAGTAAACTGCAGTACATGTGTTTTGTTAACATTATATGTCAATGAATAAATAGCTCACTCTACTTCTGGCTTTCTGAATATTTTTTCATCTTCTTAGGTCAGAGGGTATGGGATTTTGTAGTGTGGGACTTGCTGTTGAGCCAGACAGAGTATTGTTAATATTTTTGGCTTTTGACTTTGAGTTTGTTGAGTGCCCTTCTTTGGACCTTAGAAGAACCTCAAAGTTCACCCCAGTTAGTGAGTTGAAAACCCTTCTCTCTCCCAAGGCTTTTCACAGGGTGTGTTGATTTAGTTTTATGTATTTTATACTTGTTTTTTTCAGTGTTCATTTATCTCACTGCATTTTGTGTATGCACCTTGAAACTCTTGGATAGACAAAAAAGACATACAATCATTATTCTAATCTCTCTCTCTCTCTCTCTCTCTTATTCTTACTGAGTTAACTGAAGCTATTTTATCTCATCTCAAATCTAATCTAATCTTTCTCTCTCTTGTTCCAGGTTTTTTACTTCTTTATTTCTTCAAATACTTGTATTTGGCTCCTATTCATTAAAGTTGGAGTGAAGAAACCATACCCAAATCCTTAATATGGCTCTTTGATTATAACTTTTCATTATCTATTTGTAAGGCCAGCTTTGTATATTTTCTCATCTTCCCACTCTCTGCCATTCCACCTCCCCCAGCAGCCAGCCTTCTAAACATATAATTTCTCAATGGGTATTGCTTGTTAAATATATGTAATATATCATTACTATTTTATTACCAACAAAAAGTGAGTAGGGCTGGGATTTTCAAAGGCACTTAGGGAGTTAAGTGTCCAACACCCAATTAATGCCAATGTCATCTGTGTGCCTAACTCTCTAAGGTGCTTTTGAAAATTTCAGCCTGTGAAGAAAAGACGTATCCAGTCATTTACTGTCATATAAAAACATTTTTATATTGTTGGTATCTTTTCCCTCAGATGCTCTATTGAGTTCCGAAGTAGGTATGTCAACACATACAACATATTAAGGGGCAAATTCTCCCCTTCTCCCTACCCTGTGGGGGTGAAGAAGGCCCTGTAGGCAGTAAAACCAATTAGATTCTTATGCAACAAGTTGTCAACCCTGGTGTGTTGTGAAGCACAGTGCTGTTGGATCTCACTGCCCATGGAGTTATTTTGGACACGCTCTAGCAGACTGCACTAGCAGATGCACAGCAATTTCACTGCAACTCTCCAGCCTGGAAATGGATTCCTCCCATTATTCCACATCTTCATAAATCTTTTTGGCACAATGCCTTTCTGACTGGAGTATATAGTTTACATCCTGGTGATATACTGATCGAGATGGTCAGAAAACCAGGGGGAGAGTTCCACAGAAAATGATAACAACAACAGAAAAAAACAAAATTTCATAATCTTTTGAGGAAAACTTGGCTACAAGCTGAAAGTTTTCACTTTTTATCTAAAAAGTTATTGGTTTTCAGCTAAAAATTTTATTTTTCAGATTTTCAATGAAAATGTGATTTTTTTGGTCACAGAAAGCAAACATTTTCTGTGAAAAAGATTCATTTGGGTAAAACCCCAATTTTCTGTTGAAAAACACATTCAACAAAGATTTTCAAACAGTCCTGTACATGATACTAAAGCAATAGAATAACATAATAAAATAAAACCCAACTGCAAGTTATATTTTCTTTCCAGAAGTGGAACCTCTTCAAGCTTGCAAATTGACACAAAAGTTGCTGCCGCGGCATCCTTAAGTTTTTCATGTTCCTTGCCTTTTCTCAGTTAACATGTAACAACATGTACTGCAATTTCTATTTTACCAAAAGAAAATCCTTCCTCACTACAGTTAATGCATGGCTGATATATATAACAGCTCCTGCTGCCCACTTATGTTCTGGAAAAACATTGCCCACATCTTGTTTTGCGCATAGCTATTTTACTTTTCTAAACAGGTAAACAGTTTAACAGTGATTTGTTTCTCTGAAACAGTTAACTGTAGTGCTCAGTAATCCATTTATTTTTCACTCTCATTGGGCTGATGCATTATCACCAGCCGTGTCACATAATAGTATTGGACAGAGGTAACTAGGCATGACGTCTCATAGTGATGACCCATCAGCCTGGGAAATTCTAAATAACATGCACTGCTGAAAACAGCCCTTACAATTAATGTGTTTTCCAAACTAACCGCAGTGAAACTCTTCAGACGATTAGGAAAGAAAGGGACAAATTAACTCTTACCCATCTAAAGGTTAAACCTTGGGGTCTAGACTGTGTCTGGCTATATGTGAAAGAGGGGGAACAGGGCAAAAGGAGTCTTTCCCACCACTACAATCCCATAACCTTGTGAAGGAGTCACTGGGGAATACATTCACTTCTCTCAGCTAAGATTGCCACTAGTTATATGAAAGGGAGCTAGGAGGCAAAGTACGAGCCGCCTTACTTCCCCTTTGCACTGGCCAGTTCTCTGGGCTAGTCACATGGGGGAGTGTAGTGGCATAGTGGCAGCAGAGCTGTCAGTGCAGAATCTGTAGGATCTCATGAGGAATCTGGGTTGTATCTGTCAGAATTTCCCCAGGACTCCTTTTAGATCCATCTCCAGTGAAGATCACAGCTAAAAGATAGAGCCTGAACCTTTGGTTACTTGTAGAGCTGTGAAGCAACCAAAAAATATAATCACGATTAATTGCAGAATACCATTTATTTAAATATTTTTGGATGTTTTCTACATTTTCAAATATATTTATTTCAATTACAACACAGAATACAAAGTGTACAGTGCTTACTTTATATTTATTTTTTATTACAAATGTTTACACTATAAAAAACAAAAGAAATAGTATTTTTCAATTCACCTAATACAAGTACTGTAGTGCAATCTCTTTGTCATGAAAGTTGAACTTATTATATAAAATTATGTATAAAAACCTGCATTTAAAAATAAAACAATGTAAAATTTTAGAGCCAGCAAGTCCACTCAATCTTACTTCTTGTTCAGCCAAACAAGTTTGTTTACATTTGCAGGAGACAATGCTGCCTGCTTCTTGTTTACAATGTCACCTGAAAACAAGAAAAGGCATTTTTATGGCAATATTGTAGCTGGAGTCACAAGATATTTAGTGCCTGATGTGCTAAAAATTCATATGCCCCTTCATGCTTCAACTACTATTCAAGAGGACATGCGTCCATGCTGATGATGGGTTCTGCTTGATAACAATCCAAAGCAGTGTAGACCAACACATGTTCATTTTCATTATCTGAGTCAGATGCCGCCAGTAGAAAGTTGATTTTCTTTTTTGGTGGTTCAGGTTCTGTAGTTTACGCATCAGAGTGTTGCTCTTTTAAGACTTCTGAATGCATGCTCCACACCTCCACACCTTGGGTCAAGTCCTGTAGCTGCCTTTAGAAATCTCACATTGATACCTTCTTTGCCTTTTGTCAAATCTGCAGTGAAAGTGTTCTTAAAATGAACAACATGTGTTGGGTCATCATCTGAGACTGCTATAACATGAAATATATGGCAGAACGAGGGTAAAACACAGCAGGGGACATACAATTCTCCCCCAAGGAGTTCAGTCACAAATTCAATTAATGTATTATTTTTTTATTGAGCATCATCAGCATGGAAGCATGCCCTCTGGAATGGTGAGCAAAGCATGAAGGGGCATACGAATGTTTAGCACATAAATATCTTGCAATGCCAGCTATAAAAGTGCCATGCAAATGCCGTTCTCACTTTCTGGCGACATTGTAAATAAGAAGACAGCAGCATTATCTCCTGTAAATGTACACAACCTTGTTTGTCTTAGTGATTGGCTGAACAAGAAGTAGGACTAAGTGGACTTGTAGGCTCTGAAGTTTTATATTTCATTTTTGAGTCCAGTTATGTAACAACAACAAAATTTCATTTGTAAGTTACACTTTCACAACAAAGAGATTGCATTATGGTATGGTATGAGGTGAATTGAAAAATACTATTTCTTTTATCATTTTTACAGTGCAAATAATTGTTATAAAAATAATATACACTTTGATTTCAACTACAACACAGAATATAATATATATGAAAATGTAGAAAAACATCCAAAATATTTAATAAATTTCAGTTGGTTGTCTACTGTTTAAAAGTGCAATTAAAACTGAGATTAATCACAATTAATTTTTTATCACGATTAATTTTTTTGAGTTAATTGCATGAGCTGGCTACCATTAATTGATAGTCCTAGTTATTTGTGTTTGAACTTGTCTCTTAAATCTTAGGGTAGGTATGCAACAGGAGGTAGAGGTAGGGAAGACAGAGGAATTACTTGATCACTGATATCACAATATATGCAAGTACCTGATTTCCATGGTAGCAATTCAACATTCTTATGTAAGCAAAATTCCTATGTACTTCAATGCAAGATTTTCCTGCATTAGGAGAAATTACTGAGATCTAATTCAGTTCTACAAACAATGGTCCAGAGTGTACCATAATTTACATATTACACCATTGACTTGTTGGAAATAAAATGCTAGTGTCCTCAGAACAGAAGACGAGCTCTGTGTAAGTTTGAAAGCTTGTCTCTCTCACCAACAGAATTTGGTCCAATAAAAGATACGGGCTCACCTACCTTGTCTCTCTAATAAAATGGTAGAGTTAATTTAAACATATGGAAATTACATACAGGATGAATATGATCCTGCTCTAATATTGAATAGCTATTCGGGCTAAATTCTGCTCTCATTTATATGCATGCAACCCTATTTGCCCTTCAGAGCTGAGATTAGTGATCTATTCAGGGTAACTATCAATTATTGTTTATTATTATTATTTTTATTTAGAGTAGCATCAAGAGGCCACATTGTGCTGTCCACTGTATAAGTACATAGTGAAAGATAATCTCTACTCATAGACCTTTTTATCCCTATGTTAAGGAGTCAAAGATTTGTTTATAAATTATTTTAATGTGAACTAAATTGCTATGTCACTTCTTTAACACATTGCAGTTCCTCCCACTGATGTTCTAATAAACTCAGCTCTGATTATATTCTAAATATTAGAAATTTATGACTCATAAAGTTCTTTATTAAACTTTATTTAACTTCTTCATTACCTTGGCAAAACCCCCCACAAACAGGTGCATTACTAGTTGGCTTTAAATTATTTCCCCCTTTTTTTTCTCCAATATACACTTTGAAAGGTCTATTTATTAAGAGGTACTTTTGGCATCCATCTCTGTAGTATCTGAGCAACTCCCAGGCATTTATAGATGTATCCTTCCAGCAACCCTGAAAGACAGAGAAGTATATTATCATTATCTTTTTACAGAGGGGAAAACGAGGCACAAAGAAATTAAAGACCTGGTTCTTCACCACTGAAGTCACTGGGAGTTTTGGCACTGTGGCAGCAGCAAGATTGAGCCAGAAGATATTGTTCATGATCACATAGGAAGTCAGATGGAGACCCAGGAACACTGATCTCCGGGGTCAAATGTTAAATCAATGCTTTGCACACAAGACCATATGTCCTGCATTGACATCACATTCATTCCTCCCTTTTCTCAGGGTGAATTCTTGACTCCACTAAAGTCAATGGGAGTTTTGCCTTTTGAATGGGGCCAGGATTTTACCCTCTAGATGCTTGCAATCCATTTTAATATTGATGGGAGTTGTGTACCCATGTGGACTATGTATAAACACTTAGGTTCCTATTTTTTCCCCTTTTTTATTTAACAGTAAAAGACATCAGTCACTATAACAATCTGGAAATGGAAGTGCTGAGATTAGAATGATGCCAGCTTTCATGGGCTCTAGTATATTTCCAAAGTAATATGTTGTCTTCAAGACTGCTACATTTCCCCTTCACTGTATTTTACAGTAAATGTGTGTGGACATCTGGATTTTGTGGAAACTATTTTCTGTCTCTTCTATTTTGTCTTCCTCTCTTAGCAGTTTATTCTTCTCTTGAAACATTGATGTAACTTCCACTAACATCAAGACCCTTTGTGATTTCTTTTTCATAATATTCTTCTGAGCAATACTGTTTTAAAAGCATATCCTTTTACTGTGCCCTATGGCTGAATGATGGGTGGGTGCTGTGTTGCTCTAAAGCAGATCTGATAAAAAGATGCTTCAGTCAATGATGTGATTCTTAGCATTCAAAATAGGGCAAAATGATTAAAGACAAAATAAGAAACCAAATTTCTACTGGAGTGTTCAGTGCCAGTGACAATCTTATAACTGGGAAGATCTCCTGTACCTATTAGAGCATAAAGCTGCTGTGATAGTCACTGAAAATGTGAGATAGGGCCATCTAAACATACTGGCAATAGGAAAAACCTTGGCATTTTTAATTCAGCAATGCTTAAATAGATTGTACAGTAAATTGAGGAACAAGTCATTGGAAAAAATAAGGAACATTCACACTCCACAGTTTTCTGCAAATTGAGGTTATTCTGTTTTTGCTTGCTCTTTAGGTGAAGTCTGACACCTTTCAGAGGGATAATAAATATAATGGACATATCCTGTTAATCGGTACACCAGTAGGAGGCTGACCTACATTGCTTCTTTTTGGTATAAAATTTCCAGGAGGAAAGAAAGACACTATGTTAAACAAACCCTTTTTCCAAATTACGTCATTGAAAGAGAGAAGTTACCCATGTTTTATGAGTCTACTTTGACTTGCACTGTCTGACTATGCTTTCTTGAAAGGCAGTTTGGGGGACATAAACATATATATTTTCAAACTCAGTGAATTTTAGTTCTCAAAAATGATTTTCCTCACAAGATTGCCAATAAAACACCAGCTGTTATTAAGGCCTCCCGTGCATATACATAGACAATTGTGCCAATCTAATCACCGGTGTTTTAGAGATGGGGACAAATGTCCAATAAGGATGAGATAACTGATGAAAATACATATTATTATGAAAAAAATGGTGGTGTTATCTAGCTCTCATTCCAGGTCTCTAGAAGTAAAAGCAATGTTATTAATCTTCTGCAACTTCAATAAAAGTCCTTGTATGAGTTCCATATACCATGGATCTGATCTTCTAAGCCTTCTAAGATAATCTATCTATCTTCTAAGATAATTCTTACTCATGTGAATAGTCTTATTGAAACTATGTCCACGAGTAAAGCCTACTTGCATGAGTAAAGACTGCTAGACATTGTACATATAGCAAGTCTATGCAAAGACATCCTTTATTATTGTTATCTGGTCCTCCATCTCCCCTCTATCTAGTTGAAGGTATAACTAGACCATACAATAATAACTACAACTGCAACACAAAACTGTACAAAAGAACACCCTTATTCAAAATATGAATATCTCTTTTAAACCAACACTTTCTAGAGGCCTGGAGAGTCAACTGTTCCAAGATACAATGCATGTTTTAGCATTGCATTTATAAAAAATAATTACATTACAAACTTAAAAATCCCTTTTCTTGAAACTACATTCTAGTATGTAATATAATGCAAGTGTATAACATGTTCTGGTTTCTATGTCATAATGATCTATCTATCTTACATCATGGTATCTGATTACCTCACATGTCCACATGAAGAAATAATGCCCTTGTATCTATGCACCAATGCTTTAAATCCAGCTTTTTGCATGTGATGCTTAGTTAATATCCCATAGCTGTTTCTTTTTAATAGTCTGATAAATTGTAATATGAAAATCAACCTGGGAGCTGCCAATAGGCATTAACAAAGAACACAGAGGAATCATGATTATCATGTAAGGCTTTTAATATTGCACTTCAAATACAGTGAAATCATAATCTTCATCATTTCCCCATAAAATGGAATGTGCTTCACTCGTAAGCACATCCCTCTTAACGTAATCTGAAACATCACAGATTTTATTCACAGCTCATTGAGAACCAAAAAGGCCAATTATAAGCAAGAATCAAGCTTAGCAATAAAATCTCAACCTATACTGAGTGAAGAGAGCTGTATACTCTATCTTTATTACAAACATATAAAAACAATTTAATTTAATCACTTTGAATTACTAAGTACTGCCACAGAAATAGCCAGAAGAATGTACATTAACTAAGGCAATGCATATATTGTAGTTTATTCCCTGAACTGCACCATCACTGCACAGTTATTATATTTTTATTAACTACTTTAGATACTGTTATGGAAAAAGTCCTTAAAATAAAGTTTCACAGAATATCTTCATTGCAATTGGAATGGTATGGCCCCACTAAATTCTGCCTGTTCTGCTTTAGCTACTCTCAGATATAAACCAAATAAAATAAACAAATCAATACATTTCCAGAATCTTCTCTCTCTCTCTCTGTATTTGCCACCATTTAAAAAGGTCCCTATTTGATAACAGAAGTAAGCCTTATAATGTACCTATAGATAATCCACTAGACGGCGACATACTCACATGCACTGAGACAATACATTACCTCAGCAGTAACCAAACTGTGGGTTGCAACCCCAAATGGGATTCACCATCAGCAGATGAGGGGTGGTTATCCCTACTGTGTGAAGGACACCATTTTGCTCTGTTTGCATGACCTCGCATGTATGGTGTATGCAAGGTCAGGATGCTTGGAGGACACCGTTTTGCTCTACAAAATGGCATCTTCTGCACAGTTTGACCTTGCATGACCATTCATATGAGGTCATACTGTGTGGAGGATACCATCTGATAAAGCAAAATGGCCTCCTCATGTGGTGGTACAGTATGTAAAAGGTCACACTACGTAGAGGCTGACATATTGCTCTTCAAAATGGTGTCCTCCATGCTGTGTGGGGTCAACTTCATTAAAATGGGACTGTGCCAGTAAAAAGTTTGGGAATCCTTATATTACATGTTTCCTCCTCCCCTAATGATACAAAACTCATCCCATGTGTCACAGATTCACAGGAATTCATGTTCAACAGCTGGGAATTATTTTGAATCCATACAATGCACATATAGAGACACACTGGGTATTAGCTTACATGTGGCATCAGGGACAGAATGAAAGACCTTTGGCTCCAAATCTACAGATCTCTGCCACATGAAGTTGTTGTATTTACATTTTAAAAGAGTCTTCCATCTGGAAAGATTTTACAGGTTTGACAACTATTCCCCGTGCTTAAAAGGGAAATATCCTGGAATCAACAATATATATGAAAATGGTGGAATTTTTTTGTGTTCACTGCAGCTGTAGATGATCTTCTAATTGGATCAGCAACCAGAGTTCAATATCAACATGCAGGTTGATCCAATGCATTGCATCTTATAGTCACATATGTCCAAAAACAACCACTTTGGATGCTGAAAAGAGGCAATCATCTATTTCTAGAATTATGTTGTATTAAACAATCCCATTCTGTAATCTATTACTTCTGTACTTGGTCATTACTTGCTGTAACAATCCATAGACAATTTAGTGGAAGGTCTTTGATAGCATTCTCTCTGGAAGAGTACAATGCTCCTTAAGAAATTAAAGGAATTTTAAATTAAGAGAGACCATCAATTTGAAGGAAAATTTATTTTTCCTGTCACCATTTGAATATGTTTTAGAGAGATCATATTGATTCAGCCCATGTTTCAAAACTATATTTTCCTTATATTTAAAACCATCTACAACATAGTGAACCTTCATTGTACCTGTAGCTCTCCAACCAGCTGCCTTATATTCATACTGAAATAAGAGTATTGGACAAAGCTGGTAATACCACGTGATTTGTTGGATGCCCTGATTTAAAGCATTAAAGGTAAAATACAGAGAGTTTGCCTCAGTGTGGGAGGGATGGACTAGATGATCTCTTGAGATTCCTTTCAACCCTACATTTCTATGGTTCTATAATTCGATAGCAGATCTCATCTGATGAGAACATAAGAGCTGTCATATGGGGTCAGACCATGGTCCATCTTGCCGAGTATCCTGTCTCCAACAGTGGCCTGTACCAGAGCTTCAGGTAGAGTGTACAGAGAAGGGCAATTATGGAATGATTCCTCTCTGCATTCCACTCCCAGGTTTTGGTAGTCAGAGGTTTATGGTTACCCTGAACATGGGGCACAAAACAGTATAAGTTTCAGAGTAGCTGCCGTGTTAGTCTGTATCCGCAAAAAGAACAGGAGTACTTGTGGCACCTTAGAGACTAACAAATTTATTTCAGCATGAGCTTTCGTGAGTTACAGCTCACTTCTTCGGATGCATGGAATGTGTGTTCCATTCTATGCATCCGAAGAAGTGAGCTGTAGCTCATGAAAGCTCATGCTGAAATAAATTTGTTAGTCTCTAAAATGCCACAAGTAAAACAGTACAAGTGATCTGCTGCTATACACTAATATACACTGAACTCCAGTCATGTACATGTAGAGAAAGTAGAATAAGAGTTGACATCTGCCTGTGAACCAGAGAGCAAAATTTGCCTTTACTGGGGAGAGGGACCAAGGTCAAATAGTAGATGAGTACACAGGGCCAGATTCTTTGCCATGCTTGGCATGAAGGGGATGGATATTGGTTAGAAACCAGCAGCAGAGAATCATTTTTGTGGAGTGGTACATCCCACTAATATATAATGGAACAAGCTCGTGTGCCAGCTGCAACCCCAGCATATAGGCAAGATGGGGAATGGCAGGGGAGAGTGGAGCTGTGTTCAGTCTTGGCAACTTCCACTACTGTATGGTCTCTTTGGGCTCAACAGACAAAATAAAAACAAAATTTTCAGGGAAAAGATAATACATGATGACTTTTTTATCTTCTTTTGTTTGCTTTTCCTCTTCTCCTCAAATATACATGCACACACATCTGTATATAGCTGGCCACTGTATACTGGAAAACAGATATACTCACCTGAAAGTGATAACAATGGTTGAAGAGTCAATAGCTTAAGCTTCGTACTCCAAGCAATTGTATGTGGCAGTTACACTCCTGACTGCAGTGTGACAGACTGACCTTAAAAAAATTAATTGGAAGTTACACCCCATTAAGGATTTGTCAACTGCTTTAATAGGTATTGTGAGACAGAGAGAAGCCTTCATTAGCCCTCTATCGCTAATGATTCTGAATGGGTTGGTTAATGAGATATAAAGCTAGCAGTCATTCTAGGGAAACAACGATGATAGAGTAGATGACAAGAGGATCCTTTTTC
Source organism: Gopherus evgoodei (assembly GCF_007399415.2). NCBI lineage: Eukaryota > Metazoa > Chordata > Testudines > Testudinidae > Gopherus > Gopherus evgoodei. The sequence continues at coordinate 70,548,162 of NC_044327.1, read as the reverse complement.
TTTCCTTCTCATTTTATTTTATTTGAAAAACAACTCTGCCCGCTCATAACTTAGCAGCTGTGCTGTAAATCCAGACTAAGTGGAGTTTTTGTTAGTGGATGGGAAAAAGTTGGGTATTCTTTCCTGACAATTAAAGAAAGCATATTCACTTCATTTTGAACCATTAATGGCAATAATTCATTTCTCTTTGCAAGACCATTCTGACAATTTCCACTCCAAACCTTGCACAGTTATGTCAGTTATTAACTTCCCCTTCCCTTCAGGAAGTTTAGGGAGTTGGGGGTAGAAATACACTGAAGTTTTCTGCAGAAAACCATGTGGAATCTGACATTCAAAATAAACCCCAAACCAAACACTTCCCACGTGCATTGAAAAACAGCAAAACATCAATGTAGCAACAAGTCGTACCAGCTCCAGATGCTCTGAGCACTTTTGGGGAGCATGCAGACATGGCATTCTGTTCATTAAGCTCCTGGACAGCTCTTTTCCTTTCACTATGAAAGCTGCTGACCTTGCCAGTCCGTTAAACACTAATAAGGGCCTCTGCAGGTTCAGAGTTCCAATTATGACTCAGTTTATAGAACCCCAGCAATAAATACACTTTGACTTGCTCCTCCGTGGGTTGAACTTTGCTCCTGTAGTTGCCAAATAAACTGTGATCTGCAGGAAGAAACCTGAATGCATTTTTTTGTTTTATAATAAGAAGACTAGAAATGTATCAGTTAAAATGTGGATAAGACTCATGAATAACATGTTGGGTGACTTTTACTGTTAAGGATGTGCTGTCTCCTTGTTTGGTAAGTATGAAACCGTTCCACTAATTTTTATAATAATATAAATAGAGAAGAATGCATAAACACATACATATAAATATAGATAGACATGGCAGATGCACACATGAATATAAGATAACATATCATTACCAATAGACAAATAGACAGGAAGGTAGGTTGGCAGACTTGATAGTACCTTTCTTTGTTTGATCATATAATTTAGAATAAAAGCTCTGAGGATGTATTTTCAGAAGGACTGAGGCCTTGTCCTTTGTTCTGTGAGTGCAAATTGGGCCTGCAAAATGACATTAATTTTTTGCACCTGTCAAATCAATTGCGAGCACAACTCAGTATCATAGTTGTATCTCTATCTGATTTGCACTCATGAGATTCGAGATGCAAGTAATTTAACTGTGGGCATAAAAATGCAGGCAAAATTTTTGTGTGTGCCAACAGAGTTCACAAAGGGAGGCCTGCCTACTGAAAATTTATGCCCCAGGAGCTAATTTTCATTCTCTACAGTATGTTTGGCATTACACAGACAGATGTTTGACATAATGCTCCTATAAGATAGAAGATATAATTGTGTATTCTTTCCTGACAATTAAAGAAGGCACAGAGCTCTTCTTCAGGTCTGGGTGGTTTTGAGATCATTTATATCTGTGTAAATTTGAAAGCTTGTCTCTTTCATCAACAGAAGTTGTCACAATACAAATATTACCTCATCACCTTGTCTCTCCAATAGTTTTCTGATGTACAGTAGCTGGGGATGGAGCACAGTCACCTTGTATACAAATTCAAAAGGAAGTGACAATAGTGCAAAAATTCAAGTTGCATGTCCATTCTCTTGACGGGTCAAGGTCTATTAGCACAAGAATTTCATGTTCGCTGTGGAGTCCTAATCCAATTTAAATTAAAATTCTTCAATCACCCATCTCATTGACTGCAAAATGTAGCAGGAGGAAAATAATGTATGTCATAAAATTCTTCCTCCTTAACCATAGACCTGTAATCCCACAGAAGATCAGTGGGATATTCTTGTGCATACTACTGTATTTCATAGTGATTACTCAAATACATTTATACAATATATGTGCACTATTGCCTTTAAAATAGGAAAAAATCATCCACTAAACTGGACTGGGATGAGCCTCTTTGTATATTAAAATATTTTATCCCAGAAATCCTTAACCATTACACATTTCAAGAGAAAGTGGGTTAAATCAAGTTCAGAGTCTTTACATTTGGAACACCTAGCATATGTCCATACATCTATCATACAGTAGATTGGTATAGATAAACGGCCTTGAAAAACACACTTTAAAAAAGGTCTGCTGAATGTCCTCTGCTTCCCTTTGATCTTTAATACCATTTAGTGCCTCATGTTTAATTCGGTTTAAGTGTAAGTCTGACATTTTCAAAATGATTGAGTGTCCTAGTTTGCCCTTTAGGCACCTTAACCAGCACCTAGTTTTCATCTAGAGATATATGTGATTTTTCAAATGGATGATAAGCATGGTGTCAAAGGTGGACCATCTCTGATTTGAAAACATTGTTTCTGTGGTCTAAGAAGGGTTAAGCAGTCAGTTGGGACTGGCTGGGATTTTCAAAGTTATTCAGATGCTTACCTAACCATTTAAGTGCTGAAGATGGTGCTAGGTGCCCATCTGCTTTCATTGGGGCCTGTAAAAGAGTTTGCTAGGCAATGTCTTCTGGATAATTTTTATTAATATTTGTTTTCCTCTTTCTAGTGGATACCACTTAACATATCAGCAGCATTAAGTGACACTTACCATACACTGGTATGTGAGAACTTGATTTTTAACTTTGGCTTAAACGGGAACAAATTGTGGAATTTCAGAGAAATGATATATGGTATCATATATGATATATCAATGTGAATTTGTGGGCCAAAAAAAGAAATTATCGCTGCCATATCACTCTATAGTATAAAACAAACAAACCAACCCCATGGTAGCTGACAGTTAGAATAGTAGTTCCATCATCAGAACTAATATGCAGTTGCTATGGCTCTGATCTTTCAAAGGTATCTAGGCAGGAAGACTAACACATTCACAAGAAGTCTTGCCCCGACTTTGAGACTCTGACCAAACAGATTTTGTTGCAGGATCAGGGACTAAAACATTTCCGGACCATGGTAGCTGCATATCTGTTATGGAGCCACTGAACATATGATTTATACAGCAGCTGTATGTGCAATTTTTTAAGTTTGAAGAGGTTAAGAAATTTAGGAAGATCATGCAAACCAAATATATGTCTTCTTGACAGGTATGCTTGCTACACATGATTCAACAAAACATTCTAAATATATATCAAAATAAGCAAATCTAATAGCTCAAAAAAGGAGCACACATATAGCAATATATTTTCTAAATATTTTTTGCAAAGAGATATTAAATCAATGTATCCTCGCAACAGGTTTATTTACAATTAGGGCGATGTGAAAAATTTGGCACATAAAGAAAAATAGTGAATACTGGATTTTCCAGTTGTGAAAAGAGCAGAAAGAGGGGAAAAAAGGGATGCATTTTGGTGAGTTTTCAAGAGAGAAATTATGTTTGGATAGTGTAAAAGTGAAACTTGAGTGGCACAATGGAAGGAGGGGAAGGTGGGTTTAGTTTAGATTTTCATGGCCTTAGACTTGTCCCTTCATTCTTATGATAGAGTAGGTCTGAATGACACTGCAAAATATTTTCTGTGAATATACATTTTCATTTGAAATGAATGTGCTTCTTCTCTGTTCACATACCTGTGCTCACTTTCCATAAACATTCATCTGACTTGAGTTTTTGCAGCATGAATTGAGGACCAGTTCTAAGTTTGTATACTGACAATTGAACTCTAAGAGCTATGTTTGTCCAATCAGAGAACAAAAACAATACAAAATGATTGTAGCCAAACACAACTTAGCTCCAAAGCCACAATTTTATATTTAAAACAGCAAACCATACAGTAAATGGATTTAAAAAAAAAGAAGAAAAAAAGAATGAAAAAAGGTAAGTAATACATTTGATTGAAATAAATTATGATATCTTTGAGAGGCAAAATTCTTCTAAGGTCCAGTTCCTCAGCTAGCAAAAATATGTGCAGTTGTATTATCTTATATAGAGTTGCACCAATTTACACCAGTTGAGAATTTTTATTACAGGTTATTCAATCCAATCAGCAGTGTTCATATTTACATCAGAGAAACTTAGGACACTGGGGCAGGAATCCTGAAGTGGAAAAAACTGAAAACACTGGGAAAATTCATGAAGTAATCAATATTATCGATATTCATTTCACAGTGTGCCCCAGTTGTTGTCAGTGCTGTGTTGTTTTGAACAGAAGATATTAAACCTGGATTTTTTTTCTTTTTTGTGCTGGAGAAGAAGGGCAAGTTTGTCTTATGCTTTTAGCTTTCAGAATAGGAAAAGAATATTTTCCACAACACAAAAATATTGACAGACAGAAGGGTAAAGGCAGAGTGTTAAGGAAGATCAATGAGTCAGTATGCCTCAGAAAACACAAATGAGGTGTTCTTACCCTGCTCCCTAGGACACAGGAAATATATGCCATCTACGTTCACACAGTTTTCCACATCCTAGAGGCGACACTTCCTATGGGATACTTGCAGATGTTTTCTTCCTCACTGGGTCTTTTATTAATACATTGCTACATAGCAGTATCCAACTGCATGTGCTGTGTAAGAGGTTTGCATTGTGCATACTTATTTGGGGTGATTATGGCACACTGTGAGTGGGGAGTGGATCAGCCAGGGTGATTACAATTTTTAAATTGTTAGCAATTTTGAATTGTTAGTTTCTGCTCCATTTTTGGCTTTCATTAGTTGCAAAGAGAAACAATTACATCATTGTAATGAGCTGATTATATCATGTCTTCTCTGAAGCTTTGAGCCCAAAACAAGATCAATGTAGTTTCAAAGAAATAGAAAAGAAGGCAGGCAGGGTTAAGCCTAGAGTCAGTGTCACTGCTACATAAACCAAAATAATATCAACAGTCAAATTAAAAGCATAACTTACCAGAACTTGACTTAGTGCAAGCAGAAAAGCAACAGCCTCATAAATACTTCTTAAGCTGAAGCAGAAACACCCCCAAAGATGGGATTGTGAACTGAGGATCTTCAGGAAGATGAGGTGGGTGAGGTAATATCTATTGTGGAACCAACACTAAGGAGATTGTTTTTTGTGAGGTCTAAGTGTTGGAGGACACACCTCATCAGTAGGTATTAGCAGCAGGTCAAACAGTAGGCCAGTGTTTACAAGTCACTATGTAATGTTGTCATACTGTCAGTTAATACTAAACAGGAAACAACATGAGGCTGTGACAAATCAGGCGTAATTATTTTGATCTGTGGTTATTGGGCTGTATTAGGCTCAATGGCATCTCCACTCAGGTTTGTTTTATCTCCAGCTAACTTTGTTTTTTTTTTAAAAAGAAATATAACAATATGTGAAATATGGTAGAGATACAGTAGTTTCAAATCATGCCTCTTGGCAGCAGATGCTCTTGAGATTTTCACCTCCTCATGCTGAGATGCACTATTGGTCCTGGAAAAGTGCTGTAGAATGAAAGGTTGGTATCAAAGTTCTTGCTGTATAAGAGTGAACTATTACTATTATTAATTGTTCATTTTATAGACTAATTTTCATAGGAAAGAAAAGTGACAAAGGGAACTAATATTTTTAGTAAAATAAATGATTTTGGATTACAAATAACTCATTTAGCTGGAAATATTTCATGGCAGTGGTGATAATTCTGAAGGTTATATTGTGGGCCTGATTCTCACTTACATTCACTTCAAAGCATTTTACATGGCCAATGAGGTGTAAGGTGGTCTCAGTGTAAACAAGAATCAGGCCAAATATTTTACCATATTAATAACATGTTGTAGGAGTATGCAAAGCGATGATATGATTTAGTTGGTGAAGCAGGATATAACTGTGACTCATATATTTATTGAAGGATAAAACTAATCATTGTTTTCATTCAGTTTATCTTCATTGCTGATTTTCATTCACGGGTTTCTGGTACACCAGTATCTAATGAAGTGCATACCATAAGAAGCTCCTTCTCCTATCCTCCAGACTTTAGCGGGAGTGGACAGAGTTTCTCTTCAGTGGCTTCATTCTTTTCTTTTAGGCAGATCTCTGAGTATCTAATGGTAGTTGTGGGCAATTGCTTCACTTTCCAAAGTTCTTTCAGGTGTGGAGTCCCACTGGGTGTCAGTCTATTACCCATTCTATTCAATATATTTATGGAGTCGTGAGAAGAGTTAATAAAGAGGTACGGTGCATGATGTTTTCAGTATGCTGATGACACCTAACTATATTTCTCCATCTCATCTCCTTTGGATGACACAGCTAAGCACCTCAGACAATATTTAATTGAGCTTTGGTAATGGATAAGAGCAAACTGGCTGAAGATCAACTGAAAGAAAACTGAGACGATGATGAATTGGAGGAAGCCACTGGATGAGATGGCGGAGGTAATATCAGTCCCCTTGATTGATGGAATAGGTCCATTGGTTATAAGGGTTTGTGACTTACTGGTGATTTTAGACCCTGAGCAACTGTTTGGTGATCATATTATAGCAGTCACCCAAGCAACCTTTTACCATCTGTATCGGGTTAGGTGACTGTGACTATTCTTTCTGGAAGTGGACATTGCTTTCTCCCCTCAAAATTTAGGGTATTGCAATATACTCTACATGGGGCTATATCCTAAAGTCATTTGGAGACTAATGCTGGTTTAGAATGAAGGAGCTTGGTTACTGAGCAGGGCTTTCCAGTGCTCTCTGATCTGGATGGGCTGCCCAATAATCTTCATAAAGTCTTGACTGGCCTAGGACTGGCCTACCTGAGGGATTACCTCTCTCCCCACCCCATAGTGCCACTGCTGTGATCAGCTGAGGTGCCTGAACTGGATGCCCTCATTATAGAAGAGAGGGGATGGCTGACAGGGCATTCTCTGTGGCTTGCTCCCACTCGTGGTCTGAAATAGCTCAAATTTGATGACTTTCTGAGGTTGTTGTAAAAGACATTTGTTTGATAGGGTACTTAGAGATGGCTAAGGGTATGCATAACACAGTGTTGGAGCTTTTGTGGAAAGACCCTTTTGTAGGTGGCTGGCTAAATTCCTGTTGAATTGATTATTTTAATGCTGCTGAGATTTAATTGTGTTGCTAATGGTGTGCTAGGGTATCTACAGCCTTGGGTAGGTTTCTTTTTAGTTATTTAAATCAAAGTAAATACATAAACAAAATATCAATTGTGCATCAGGCACACTGACCTTTGTTCCACCCACAACGCTCATAGCTGTTTGCTAGGTTGTCATTTGTCACTGGAGAGTGGGGTGGGTATGTGTGCTAAAATTGATTTGGGGTAATATTTTAATTGTGAGCAATTTAAAAAAGAAAAAATAAGTATGAAATATGAAGTATGATGGACAGGTCTCTAATAGCAGCACGATCAAAAGCACTGACTAAAGGAAGATGAGAACTGAGAGTTTTCTTACTTTTCTTTTTTTTTTTTGGAGGGTCATACAAGATGACTCATGCATTATATCCTCTGAACATAGTCAGGCAAAATGTACGATCCAGCTCAGAAAGAGACATAAAATAGATGAGATAAGACAGTCACAGAAATTAGAGATGGAAAATATCTTTAGATCATCTAATCCATTTTCTCCTTCTCTAGTCTATATTTAAACATCTGAAATGATGTGGTTTGCATCTTTTTTCTTGGGAGACCATTTCACAGCTTAATAGTTAAGATGTTTTGGCAGATATTTAGCCTAATTTTCTCCTTTTAAATTTGCTCTTATTAATACTAACTAATACTAATCCTCTTGATTAACCCCAAGTAATACTTCTTTTAGAAGTTTACACTCTTCAGATATATGTAGACTGCTGTAATATTCTCTCTCTCTTAGATATATATTTAACTGTTTTACTATTTTCTCATGAATCAACCCTTCAGCTGTTTACTGAACTCCTACCAATTTGTCAATATCTTTCTGGTATTGAGTTTCCCAGAACTGAATGCAATATCCCAAGTGCAGACACACTAGAACAGTATAGACAGGACCTGTTACCTCCCTGCCTCTGCAAAGCATTCCAGAATTCCAGTGGACTTCTCAATGCCTTATGTTAGAAAGTCATGTCTAAGTTGCTGTCCCTTAGATCTGTTTCAGTACCGCTACTCTTTAGGTTTCTCTGTTCCTTTATATGTCTGCTTATTTTTATCACTATTTTTTTTCCAGACTAGTTTCCCCTAGACATATTGTCTTGCATTTTCCATGTTGAATCTCATTTTGTTATTTTCTGCACATGATTCTAATCTCTCTTGATCACCACATATTATTCCTCTCCCCAGAAGCATTTCCAACACCTGCCAGTTAGGCTCATCAGATTTATATAATATGCTTTTTACTTCCTCTTCCTAATCATTAAAGAAGATGTTCTAAAAATGAAATATATCACCTGTGGTGATCAGCGATCATTCAGTGCTTAAGGAGTTGGGAAGAGCACTGCTTTATTCTGTCTCTGGTTCCAACTCACAGTGCACAAAAACAAGAGCTTCACAACTCACCAACCCTGAAGCTCAGCCATTAAAGCAAAGCCCCTAATATCATAGCACCAAGTCATTTTTCCACTGCACTCTATGTTGATTAGGCCTCAACTGGAGTTTTGTTTCCAGTTCTGGGTGCTACATTTCAGGAAAGATGTGGACAAATTGAGAAGAGCAACAAGATGTGGACAAAGAAGAGCAACAAAAATAACTAAAGTTCTAGAAAACATGACTTATGAGGAATGATTGAAAAATATGGGTTTGTTTAGTCTGGAGAAGAGACGATTGAGAGGGAACATGATAACAGTTTTCAAGTACATAAAAGATTGTTACAAGGAGAAGGGAGAAAATTTGTTCTTTTTAACCTCTGCGGATAGAACAAGAGGCAATGAGCTTAAATTTCAGCATGGGCGGTTTAGGTTGGACATTAGGAAAAACTTACACCCAGCTCAGCAGTTATCAGACCATTTCTAGTAATAAATCCTTGATTGATATCCAAAATACTGAGGCAGCCTAGTTCAGGGGTAGGCAACCTATGTTATGCATGCGAAAGATGGCACGCGAGCTGATTTTCAGTGGCACTCACACTATCTGGGTCCTGGCCACCAGTCTGGGGGACTCTGTATTTTTAATTTAATTTTAAATGAAGCTTCCTGAACATTTTAAAAATCTTATTTACTTTACATACAACAATAGTTTAGTTATATATTATAGACTCATAGAAAGAGACCTTCTAAAAATGTTAAAATGTATTGCTGGCACACGAAACCTTAAATTAGAGTGAATAAATGAAGACTCGGCACAGCACTTCTGAAAGGTTGCTGACCCTTGGCCTAGTTGCACTGTGGGCTCCCTGGAAGAAAATACCACCCATAGTCAAAAGTGATCAGCTCCTATTATCTAGTCTAAAGAAAACCCTTGAGTCATCAGTTTACCCGTAAATAAATCTAGTGTTCTCCCTTGAACTATTGTTGTTTCTCCACAAAAGCCCCCACCTATGTTAAAGTAAGCGTTCTGATACTTAGATCCAAACTATGCATCAGTTCCACTGGGACTCCATCTTCTCCTGACTGATCGTGCTGGGGGCTCTGCCTGTCTCCAGCACTCAGGACCCTGAGCTACCACCATCACCTGGGAACCCTAACCAGTTCAAGTCTCCTGGAGTGGGTGAGATCCTCCTTTTTCTCTCTCTTCTGTTTTCCTTTCTATCTTAGGTATTAACCTTTAGTAATGTATGTTATGTTGGTTTAGCCCTCCTAGTATAGTTATTACCATTATTCAATAAATAACTTTTATGGTTAAGCTGGTTGCTTCTCTCTCTCTCTTGCTGAACTTTACTCTTTTGTGTTTTTAGCTTCCCCCATTTACTCTGCAGCAACGCTTGTTTACCTAAGCTAAAGATCCCTGCAGCACCCACTACTGCGGGGTTTGCTCATCAGGTAGGTTACTACCAGTACAATTGTGATGTGTGAGTAGGGATAGGGACTTGCTGAACCTGGGACACATAAGGGTGGTGGCTTGAAAGTGCTGTTTGACCCAGTCCATTGAGCCTAGGGACATATAAGGAGACAGCTTGAAATTGCTGATTGACTCTGTCTGCTCAGACTTGCTCTGTTAATGTATGTATGGGTGTGTGGGTGTTCATCCAGTTCTGGGGTTGGAGGAACCAAGCCCTAAGGAACCTAGGTCCTGCAGGATAATTCCACTGGGAGGGGACTTGCATAAGGGAGAAGTAGAGCTCAATATAAAACACAAATGACACAAGCAGTACATTGATAGAATTACAGAAACACGCCCCCCATCCCCATAAGAGTAACTTGAATAAATGAGCATACCCTAAAGTAACGGGCAGATCTAGTAACAGACTGGACTAGAAGACATCTCAAGTCCCTTCCAGTCCTGCTATTCTATGATCTACAGTGAAACAGCTTCAACAGGTGAGCCCAGATGCCTAACTCATCACAGTGCTGTTCTTGTGATATTTTTATGCACCTAAAACTTTGGTGCCATGATGGTCAGTTTTGCAACTTAGTGGATCCCACCCATACTATTTTTTCCACAGGACCTCTGTCTCGTTCAGTGGGCAGGATGGATGAAGTTCATTCAATGAGCAAAATTCATGGTTTATATCTGCTGAGGATCTGGTCCTGATCAGCTTTCATTTTTATGACCAAGCTATCATACTGTTTACCATTGTATACCTTTCTTAGTCCTCATCTGATTTCTGTGGCATTTGATTAAATATGAACTTTGGAATTGAGGTCCCTTCATGCTGAGCATTATGTCAAGGCAGCCCATGAAGTAAACTGCTGCTTAGAGCTTGTTACTTATGGGCTAACTAATGTCTATGGAAAGTTCCACTTTCCTTCAGTTTTTAGCTCAGCTGCATTCTGTGTTCCCATTTGTTTCACATTGTGCAGCTAATAGAGCTTCTCCTCTACTGAATGTTTCCATCTTAAATTTAAATGGGATTAATGCTGTGAAAAGTTCTTTTTAAATGATTAGGTTAATAATCTGGAAATTATGGCTCCCCAAATAAAGCAGTGCAGCCAGCTCAAAACTGAGTATTTGCTGCACTTCATTGGAAAATCTTTGTGTATGTGTGTGTGTTGAGAATTTCTACAAGTTTCCCAGGTTTCACTTTTGAGACACCCAAATTTGTAGCCATAACTATGATTTATCTACTTTTTATTTTACCTGCAGAGATTTAGCAAACAGTGAACATATACTCGATTGCAACAACAGCTGTCGATATTTCCAGGGGTCACATCACAAGCTAGGTGCTTGTCATAAATCTTGGCTTAATTAAAAATTGGGTTATAGCTGAGTGGACATTTCCCATTATTGTTAATTTCTCATACACCTGCTTCTGGCTTCTTTTCTTTAAACTATATAAAAAAATCAACAGAAGTTGTTTCCATCACCTGTGTTTCATGTTTATATTTGCTTGTGTTTTGGTCAATTTTCCTCCTGAGAAACCTTGCTTTGTTGAGAATACAATCTGTGATGCCTTACATGGGATATGCTTTTCATACAGCACATACTTAAAATTAGCCACACTCCCACAAGCAAAATTGCTCCATTGTTTCACATTTTGAACTCTGATATTAATTTTTCTTTAGCATTTGAATTGCAAATCATGTGAAAAATCACAGATACCTTTCCTAGTTAGTATAAATGGGAAACTATATATAATGTATGGAAATATACAGGGTTTAAATTAGAATGGATGTAGGCCAGATTGGGAATTTTACAGGTAACAATGACAGACCTATGAATAGTGCCTTCTTCCAGTTCCTTGCACTCTAATACTGCATGTGCATGCCTAATCTGGGGGACTGATCTCAGTCACATTAAGGCCATTTTATGCTGCTCTGTCAGTGTAAACAGGCCTTAAAGTGGATATAATTACATTTATATTCACTTTAAGACTCCCTCTACACTGTTAGAGCAGCAAAGAATCCTGTGGCACCTTATAGACTAACAGACGTTTTGGAGCATGAGCTTTCGGGGGTGAATACCCACTTCCTCAGATGCATGCACTGTTAGAGCAGTAACTCAAAATTCAGGCCCAAATCTGTAAGGTCTGTCATATGTTTAAACAATAGATCAGAACCTGTAACCCTTGTTCATATAATATGTATAGCTCAGTTGAAATCATGAGACTGCTTGCATATGTAAGGATCTCCTTAATAAGTGCTATGTTTGGAATTTCCTCCTCCAATAACAATTACAGATCCAAATCTGCAGCTGGCATTTGCTCTACTGAGTTCACTGGAATTACACCGTCAGAGAATCTGGCACATAAGTTCATAGCATCAACTGTGGCTTTATGGACTGGTTATTTTCATCTTTATATTGTATTTCTTGGAAACCTTCACCTTGCATTTACCGTTCCAGGACTAATAATAGCCAAGCTGATGACACCCTCAATTTTGGAAAGGGTAGATAGAGACACTAAGCTTTGAGGGACTCAACACTTCAGCTCATACTGAGGGGAGAAAATTTACATTTGAACTTCTAAAAAATGTGTTGACAATATAAATCCATCTACCATCCAGCAATATTTGCCATCCCAGGAAGATGGAAGACAGGCCTGAAAAGCTTGGGGAATTGGTAATGTGATACAGAACCTTTCAGCATTAAAGGTAACTATTCAAATCCAGCTCAGGTCGATAGTGACAGTAAGTCCTTTTAGTGTGAACAGCAGTTTGGAGGCCTATATGAATGGTCTGATGGTTTCAATCTGCTTTTCAGTACTGATGAAATTAAACAGAAAGGGTTTAGCATGGTCATGCAAGCCTATAGCATGGTCAAAATAACATACAAGAAGGGTTTAGCATTTAATCCTGCAATGTCTTTAGGACTCTGGCCCCAATCTAGCAAAATATTTTTCTTTAAGCACACAAGACACACTCATGGATTTTGAAAGAATCAGCCAATAACTTTTTTAATTCTAAAGCATTTAAGAGACTTTCTATAGAATCGTAATACATTTCTGTAGAAACTCATTGGCATCAGACCTATTAAATTCCATAGAAAATTCTCATGAGAAAAGTGTGCAGTTGAAATAATGGAAGATACTATCAACTTATATTAGTTATTTAAAAATAACTGATAATAAATTAATAGCATAAAACTGATACATTACTAGTAATGTAAGGTATTGAACGAGAAATTCTCTTAATTATTTTTTAAAATGTCAAATCTATTGTAGGTATAATAATGCATCTTTGGAATTTCCATACAGGATCGTCATGCCCCTGAAATGCAGACATTTGTATACATCATAGAAGAGAATCTCAGCAAAGCCTCTAACTATATAGCATCTGCTGTTTAAAGATCTCAGTCTCAGACATTTTAAAGAAGCCTGTTTTCCTTTAAAAAGACAAACAATCATTTGATAAAAATAATCCTCCACTGGTTTAAGGCTCATTGCAAAACCAAACAAGTCATATTTTCAATGAATTCGTGTCCTTTAGAACCATTCCTAGGAAAGCTAAAAACAAATAATTCGAAAAGTAAACAGCTCAACCATAGTTTGCATTAAAACATTTGGAAATGAACTATAGACCTACCTGTTACTCTCTGTGCATCTAAACTATTCCCATTTTCTTCTTCTTCTTTATATTCAGCCTCAAATAATTACTACAAATCAATTAACATCGATTAATCAATTTAAAAAAAATAAGACTAGTGAAAATAGTGAAATCTATCACTACCTCTAGTGTCTAACTTCATCAATTAAAAAACATGTCAAACATTTAATTATTCTAATCGGAGGTCTGACCTCACTAGATCTTGTTGCCTGATCTATTGATTGCGCATTAATTATATTGATCACTTAAAAATTCTCAGTTAACATTATGAGGTTTGGTCTGTTCTGAACCCAAGATCAGGTCTAGTATTACTAGAATTATTGTTCAGTTGGGAACATTAACGTTTGCAACACTCATGCTTAGGAAAAGCCTTTTGAATTGCCGTCGTTTTATTAACATAATTAGTAAAGTCACAAACACTCCAATCCAGCAAGGTAGATAGAGATAGTACAGAATGTCTCTCCATATATTCTCACCGTCCCTTGCAAAGGGACCCAAAGTGTTATCATCTTCACCAGTGGTCATCATGCTGGCATCTCCCGAGAGTTACATCTCCTCATGCATATAGGTCAGGTTACAACTTTTGTAATGTGTTATGCTGACGGCTACTTATGTCTGATGCATTTCAGTAGGGGTTTTATCCCCTTTTCCTGATTTGTATTTCCTCTCCCTACTACTTTGGGGTGCCCCATTTTTCATAGGCTAACTCGTTAGTTTCCCTAATACTCATTAACACTTATATCACTCAATCACCATGAGAAGCTTGTTGTTAGCACATTGCTGAAACTCTGTCTGCAAAATCCCCCAAATATTGTAGCCATCTTTAACTGGTACATTGTGGTATCTATTTTCTAAATATCAGCAGTTTTTACAAACTTACTTCATGGAGCATTCTATCTTATGATATCTTGTGATTTTGGGTCTTGGCTATCATATGATAACTTACGATCTATGGTCACTGGTTAAGGGCCTGAGGACTTGTTTGGCTAAGCATCTAGGCTTTTGCACTGATTCCTTAATCCATACCTATATCTTGTCTACCTATACCTATAGGCTACAATCTGAATTTATACTAAATGGGGGGTTGGGCTTTAATAAACAAACAAATACATACATATATACATATACTATTACTAGTAACAATAATCATAATATGACAGGAAAAAGCCAAACTAAACACACTTATATTACCATTAGCTAATAAATTGTCCCAGTCTCAAAATGTTATGATGAACAACTAGTTAGCTAATTAAATCACATATGCATGCTGAAATGACCTAACTGAAGAAGCAGAAACAAAATGGGGAAAAAATTAACTGTTAGAGGCATTTTTTTTTTGTCTTATGAAGCTTTGCTAAATTATTACAGCATCATAGTCTGCTGTTCAAAGCGACAGTATTAATGGATGCTGTTTTAAAAGTCAGATGATTTAATACAATTTATTTTTTGGTGGGAAAGTTAAGCAAATGAACGTGGCATGTACAATATTAAGCCTAATTTCTCCAAACATTTCAGACGCAGTTCTCTTCTTTAAGTCTCCTGTGTCATAATATAAAAGAGACTTCCCCTCTCAAGTTTTTTTTGCTTTCTCATTGACTTCTTTGATACAACCAAATGTTTCTCATTTTAAATTCTATTGAATAAAGGAAATGCAATATATTTCAATTATAGTTGCGATAATCTCTCTGCCAAATTTACTGGTCTGTGTAAAAGTCTGATGAGAGCATGGGATGAAATTGATAAAACTGGACATCTTTGGCTGAGTTGTTCACATCAGAATTATAAGTTTAGTTGACAAAACTAATTTAAAGAATGGACCTTGCTGATTTCTAGTTTATAGCAATATAAATGCCACCTAGAGTCACTCCTGATGGATGACAGCATTATGAAAACAGCAAATGGGAGACCAACAGGGTCCATTTTTAAATTAGATTTATAAATTCAGCCATATGAGAACAAGCTATGTAGCTGGCGCCACATCAGGAAATAGTCCACATTAGAAAAAAAAATGTGATCATGACATTTCTCCCCCGTATTAAATTATCACATGAATTTCACTCACCATTTTTCACCTTTGTTTCCACAGACAAAGCCAGTGGCTGAGGTACTGTAAAAGTCATTGCTTATCCAGAAAGAACCAGCTCTCAGAATAATTATATGAAAGACCTGAATTAATGCATGAAATGCATTAAAGTGTGAGCAAAAAATAGAAGTGCTTTTCTGCCCATTCCCACTGAGAGAACATATTTTATTAATACATTATTAAAAAATGAAACACAAACAGCTTGAACAGGAAACTGACTGAAGTAGTGAATGGCCTCGTGATGATTCTGTTCTTTAGGTAGGTTGGGCATGTGTCATAACATTTCTTCCCAGATCTGGACCTTAGCATCCAAAATATGGGTGTTAGCATGAAAACCTCCAAGCTTAGCTACCAGCTTGGACCTAATAATTGCTGCCACCAGCTAGGAATTATACAGTGCCTAGCTCACTGTGGTCTCCCCAAAACCTTCCCTGGGGGACCCCCAGACTCAGATGCCTTGAGTCTTACAACAAAGGGAAATAACCCCCTCCCCTTGTTTCCTTGTTACTTCCTCCCAGGCTCCCCTCCCTGGAGGACCCTAGGAGATTCCCTGCTTCCAGTCCTGGAAACACAAGTACCGAGAGATCTAATCTCTCTCTCCCTCACCCACAGCGTATGCAAAGTCAGGCTCAGTAAATCTAACACAGAGAGATTTTTCCCCCTGACTTCTTTCTTCCACCAATTTCCTGGTGAGCTGCAGACTCAATTCCCTGGAGTCCCCACTAAAGAAAAACTCCAACAGGTCTAAAAAAGAAAGCTTTATATAAAAAGAACGAAAAAGGACATTAAAAATAGGCTCTGTATCAAGGTGACAATATACAGGGTCAATTGTTTAAGAAAAAAAGTGAATAAACAGCCTTATTCCAAAAGAATACAATTTAACACATTTCAGCAACTACACACATGTAAATACAAAAGAAAACAATATAAACCTATTGTTTTACTATCCTTGTACTTACAACTTGGAAACAGAAGATTAGAAAGCCAGGAGATAGAAAGATCACTCTCAGAGACGAGAAAAGGAACAGACCCAAGACAAAGGACTTACACCCAAAACTTCCCTCCACCCAGATTTGAAAAAGTTTTGTTTCCTGATTGGTCCTCTGGTCAGGTGTTTGGTTCCCTGTGTTAACCCTTTACAGGTAAAAGAACATTAACCCTTAGCTATCTGTTTATGACATCATGAGACTGTGGAAGAAGGGTTGGCAGAAATGTGCCCCTGAATATTCTTAATTCAGAAGTCAGTACTTCATTTCATCATACAAGCTGCACTCAAAGTCCATAGTATGTGTGTGCAAATGAGTGTGAAGTAATTACTGTAATTAAGAAACGTGGTTTAAATTAGTTACTACTAATTTAGAGCCCGCTGAACTCTATGATAGGATTCAATGGATCATACCCTTTAGTTTGGAAAAATTAGGTAAAAGGCTTAGTTTAAATTGGCAACCACAAATTTCATATATAAAATAGGGATGGGTTAAATCTGTTTTGCTAAATTAAAGTTTGATTCAAGTCTCTCCACCCAAATTTGTAGAGGACAAAATTACCAAAATACCACATTAAAAGTGATTCAATGATATCTCTAGACAAGTGGAAACCAGGAATGATTGGGAACCAAGAAAACATCAGTGCTGCTAATTCTCATCATTTTAATTGTAAGTTTCTCAATATCTGGTGTCTTTCTTAATTTCTCAGACTCTGAAGTAATATAGTTATGAGAAAATCTCAGCTTTTATTTAAAAAAAGTAAGCTTCTAGCCCTCACAGTTGCGAATATCACTGGAAAATATGAATCCTAAAGATTGAAAAACCAACTGGCAAATAAAAAGACCCCAAATATATTATTTTAAAAATCTCATGATATTTAAACCAATCTTATGATTTAGTGGCAATTTGACCCATCCCTTTGGTTTGGTAATACTGAAACGTATTGTCTATAGTGACTACATATCTTCATTTATCAAGATTCCCCCATATTGATAGGACAATCCAGGTGTAATGACTGGTTAATTTGAAACTTGAGTCAGAGGGGTAGGGGATGGTTCACACTTCATTTAAACCCCAAGAAGAGTTAGGGGGACCGATTCAAAGTTCACTGAAGTCAATGGAAAGAATTAGGCTCTTGATTTCCCTAAAATGGTCCTGTTGTTCTGTGAGTATGGAAGTTTCATTGTGTTGTTTCCAGGAAGTTGCTTCCTCCAGCATGGCTACCTCTCAGCAGAAGTACTGCTGAAGCCCTATTGGAGATGAGGCTATTCAGTTGTTTATGGCCTCAGTGCATTCTTCAGGCTAATTGTAGTGCATTGTAAATGAGCCAGTTACTTCTCAAGCACCATCTCACGACTAAGAGCTGCTCTGCAACACACTGCCTCAGTTTTCCTTCTTCAGTTCAGGGCCCCTTAAATCATTGTATCAAAACAACTCTTCTTTGGTTCAGCAACATCCCTCCCAGGGCCTGGATTAACCAATATAACAAAATATTCATCCCTATAAGGTCCATGCTTCCAGGAGTTCCCTGTTGGAGCCTACTTGCTCCTAGCAGCCATTCCCTGCTTTTGGAAAGCCTCTGCTGAAGTCTCTTACTTCCAGCAGATTCTATAGTCAGTCAGTCCCTGAGCAACCCCTCTTCTCTACAGCTTCCTGTTGCTCTTTAAAGGAGAATCAACTCCTTCAGCACCAGCTGGTACTACTAATTAAATTTCATAAATCATCCCATGTGCAGCTGGCAGGGCTAATTGTATGGAGCTGGTCAACTCCAGCCCTCTGGCCCTGAAAGAGGCAGGCCATCCCACTACACCTAGGCAGAAGATTCACAGTAAAGTATGGCTAAGTGAGGAAGAATAAGACTTTAGGGAACTGAATGAAGCAGTGGGTCCTGTGGAAAAAATAATATGTATTTATGTAATTAAAGACTGTATCATAATTCAAATACACCAGGGGGCCACATTACTGTTCTCTGAGGTACCTTAATTCTGATCTTTCATAACTTTTTGAGAGTTTGACTTTGCAGCCTGAAGTGTGGGGTCTTTTTGTGTAATGGTTTGTGTGTGTGTATAATTTCCCAAGATTAAAAAAAAAGTGTTCTATAAAAACAGAATTTCCATCATGAGGAACCATATAAATATCCACATGAGACATCAGTAGTGTTAGCACCTTTAGAGTCACAGCACAGACTTCTGCCACATGAGCTAATGGTAGAAGTAAGAGGTGTCATGGTAGAATTCCCCACTCTGAACCTTAGTGTCCAAAAGATGGGGTATCAGCATGAATTCTTCTAAGCTTAATTACCAGCTTAGAACCTGTAGCACTGCCACCAACCAGGAATTCCAGTGCCTGGTACACTCTGGTCCCCCCAAGACCTTGTCCAGGGACCCCCAAGACCAGCCCCTCTGGATCTTAACACAAGGAAAGTAAACCCTTTCCCTCACCGTTGCCTCTCCCAGGCTTCCCCTCCCTGGATTACCCTGGAAGATCACTGTGATTTAAACTCCTTGAATCTTAAACAGAGAGGAAAATGCACCTTCCCCCCCTCCTTCTCTCTCCTCCTCCCAGACTCTCCCTGAGAGAGACAGTAATCCTAACACAGAGAGAAACTAGCCTCTCTCTCCCCCTTCCCTCCTTTTTCCCCACCAATTCCCTGGTGAATCCAGATCCCGTCCCCTGGGGTCTCACACCAGAATAAAAAAAAATCAGGTTCTTAAACAAGAAACTTTTAATTAAAGAGAGAAAAACAGAAAAAATTATCTTTGTAAATTTAAAATGGAATAGGTACAGGGTCTTTCAGCTATAGACACTGGGAATACCCTCCCAGCCTAAGTATACAAGTACAAATTAAAATCCTTTCAGCAAAATACAAATCTGAACTCCTTCCAGACAAATACACATTTGCAAATAAAGAAAACAAACATAACCTAACTCACCTTATCTACCTAGTACTCACTATTCTGAACTTATAAGATCCTGTATCGGAGAGATTGGAGAGAAACCTGGTTGCACATCTGGTCCTTCTGAGCCCCCAGAGTGAACAACAACCAAAATCTAACAGCACACACAAAAGCTTCCCTCCTTCAAGATTTGAAAGTATCCTATCCCCTGATTGGTCCTCTGGTCAGGTGACAGCCAGGCTCACTGAACTTAACCCTTTACAGGCAAAAGAGATATGAAGTACTTTTGTTCTATTAACTCTTACTTATCTGTTTATGACAGAGGCTGTTTCTTCTCTGTGGTCCAGAGGCTAGATGGGATGAGACACATATTTTGCCAGTGTGTTTGTCTTCACAGATATTTGGTGAGAGAGGAGGAATTTTGGAATTCAGGGCTACAGGGTCCAGGTTCTGGAGGAGAATGTGTTTTCATGAATATCGATCCATCTGCCCTCTAACCTGCACCCTTTCTCCATGGCCTAGCACTTTTGCATCTGAATCAGGATGATCTTCTTTGTTCTCCTCATTGCTTGGGTGTCTGTACATAAGCAGTGCTCTGAGTTTCAGTGTTTCAGTGTTTCGAACTATATCAGCCCCTGGTAGCTAGAAAAAGCAACTATAAGGAAAGATTTACTTAGCCCCAGCAACTCCAGAATGGAGCAGGTACAGATGCAGATGGAATTTCCAGAGAATTTAGCTGCCAAATTCTAACTGGTCTCTACTGAGCATGTGCTCACTGAGATTTTCAGAGGCTTATAATCTGGCCAAATTTGGGTACATTTTTGGGACAGCATGAATGCCCCAGGCTGACCTCTCCGCCAAAGAGCAAGTCCATGCTCCAAAGCAATTATAGATTCTGTAGGAGGTTGAGGTTGTCATAGAAGCCTAAATCCAGACTTGGCAAGCAAGTGAAGGAGCAAATTATTTCCAAACTTTTTGCTATAAAATGTAAATGCAGGTGCAATTTTAAAGTGTTACACGTGGAATCTTAAGCACTCATTTTACAAATGCTATGCATTTCACTTTAAAATTTTACGTACAGCTTGTCAAGTTCCTGGATCTATATTTTCCACACATATCTTCCAATACAAATGTGTTATGTGGAGGTGTATTAAAAGGGATATTCCATATATGCAGCCCATTACAGAAAAAAAGTAAAAAGAAAAAGAAGGGCATAAAAGCCAAACCACCCTCTTTAATACATTATTGCTATCCCCAACCTTATACAGTTTTAACATATTTTTAAAACATAGTCATTATCAGTGTATGTACCATTAATTTAAAGTTTTTATACTGTGCACATACTGCTGTTTCAGAAAGAAAGAAAGAAAGAAAGAAAGAAAGAAAGAAAGAAAGAAAGAAAGAAAGAAAGAAAGAAAGAAAGAAAGAATAATTGGAATGTAAATCAATATTTTTGCAAAGAATGTGAACCTGACAACTTTTCTGAATTCCAGTAAAAAACCCAACTTAACAGTGGTTCAGCATTTCAAAAGTTAAGCAGATTTACAACAACAGAACCAGGTTTTTGAAATTGAAATACATGCCTGGTTTTGATTTGTCATTCCCTTATAACGAAGAACATACTGCTTCCCACTGGTACGATTTTTACCAGAAGGCATGAGCTGTATAGAGTGGGAGCATAAGTGTGAAACAGGCTATTTTCATTAAAAAAAAACAAAAAACAGTGGGTTAAAGCAGTATGTGATGCAGAATGAAACTTCCCTCCCCTCCCTCACATAATCATATACAAAAAATAATTTATCTTTTTTCCCTTTTTTCTCCATGCTGTAAAGAGGGCCTAATCTCCAAACTGTTGTTGGTCAAATTAACCTTTCATCTTAATGGACGGGCTTAAAAATTCAGCATGGTGTGTTAGTTATGAATTCTCTAAAATCACTTTGTATTGTACTGTACAAGTATTTGTCCCACATTTGTCCTAACATAAAATGGTAACATTTGACAGGAATCAGGAGAAATGCAAACGTAGCTTTATACAACTTTTATATTCCCCCAGTCGTAAGGTTGGCCAGAGGCTGGCCAGCTTCAGCATTTCTCTAATTTGTGTCCTCCTAACAATAGCTCCAAGGAACACTTGAAACCTTTCTTAATCTCTTGTAAGACAGGACAGTACCTGTGGGTGAGAGTTAGACAGAGCATGATGTCCCTGTAGCGTGCCGTGCCCTAATAAGTCAGAAGCTTTAACATATGCTATAGTGTTTAAGAGGCAAATGAGAAAAACCTGGAATTTTGTGTGAATGAGAAACAGAGCTGCAGAAATAAAAAGGAAACACTTCAAAAAAATATAAGCAGACCCCTTCAATATATCTTCAATCATTTGGATTCCAAATGGGCTCAGGATATCTAAAAGCATGCTTCAAGCAATGAGATGAAGACCATTATCAACAACTTCACTCCTCTGGCACAATGGAACTCATAAAAGGTTAAATCTTGTCTGTCTTTGGGGCTGGTCTGAGACTATGGAATGAACTCTCAGGAACTAAGGACCATCGCAAACCTTACTACCATCCAATGCAAGTGTAAGATGCATTTCTCTGACATACATACAAACTAATAAGTGCATTAAAAAAAGCAAAAAAAAAACCCCAAACCAAACAAAAACAAAAACAACCCCACCTGCCAAAAGAAGACACTCCACTGCACACACTTCTCCCACGAGAAGAAGATGAGAGAACAAACATGTGGCAGATGTGTAGTCACATCGTTTAATGCACTACTGGAAGGCACTCAGATACTACAGTGATGAGTGTGGTTTAAGAAGGTATACAGAATAGAATGGTAATTGGAGATTTTTGGTTTCTGAACAGTTCTTTACCCTTATTATTATTAGTTTACTCTTTTAATTCTTTCATTTATGAAACACTTAAGTTTTGGGAAATTATCTTATACCATACACTTATTGTTTTATTAATTGTAATTCGTTCTGTCCATTGATAGATCAATTTATGCTTGAATATATGTTATCTATTTGTTTGTAAATCCCACCTATTGCCAAAAAATAAAAACTATTTTTCAAGACATACCATATATTTGGGCATGGGTACAGTGAGCAAGATCCTCAAGTACATGAGAGCTAAGCTTGGCATACTGAGGAGAGAGGGGTCCACACTCCAGCATAGTCCCCAAATATCCCCTCTGCATTGGAGGGTCAAGAATGGATAGCATAACGCTGACTTTATCACTTTTACATACCTTGATTTCTGTATCACAGTTTTTCTACAGGAGTGTTTAAATGGGATTTGAGTGGTGTTCAGGTCTTATACTGGCTCTATGCACAGCAATGAATTTCACATGTTTTAAATAACTAGATGGTAGCTGTGCAGTAGACAGATGGGAGACTTAAGTCTTCAGGGCTCTCAATCCAACACTTTTTACTCCAAATCTGGTGAAGAAAGTCACAGATGAAGCAGTGTGCAAACCATATTTGTTTGTGCAATTGTCACAACTGTACTCAGAAACAGGGGAAATGCATGTGAAAATGGGAAGGCTTAGATTGTCAATGCACATCTGGATTGCTACCTTTTAAAAATGCAGCTTTTCTTTAGCACTGGATTTTTGTTTGGATTTAGTATTCAGGAAAGACAGATGATG
The DNA here is from genome assembly GCF_007399415.2 of Gopherus evgoodei. Classification (NCBI taxonomy): domain Eukaryota; kingdom Metazoa; phylum Chordata; order Testudines; family Testudinidae; genus Gopherus; species Gopherus evgoodei. The sequence continues at coordinate 70,525,084 of NC_044327.1, read as the reverse complement.
ACCTTACAGAGCGGGAAATAAGTCCTCTGTGCATACGCAGAACAAGGACAGGGAGAGTCGGCTGTAGTGAAATTTTATCTCCATATTCTGCAAATATGCCTCAGACACAAGGAGGAGGGGCTTCCTGTGTGTTTTAGAATTTAGTCTCCATGCTCATGTAATGCTTGGTCTTTCTGCTGAGGGTGCCAATAAGACTGCTTATTAATCTCAGTTATATTGATAGGTTTGTGAAGTAGTCCTCTGGCACACAGGCTATAACTCCCCAAAATCTCCCCATAGTCACACTACCCAGGGCTAGTTTCAAAACTGTGACCTAAAGGTGACTGTAACCTTACCTGTCTCTTTAGCCATCAAATCCTCAATTTTTTTTTTCAGAAAACAAAACAAAGTGATATTAACATCAGTTCTTTTCAAACCATGAAGGAAACAAACCATAAACAACAGAGAGGTGGTATAAACACTATACAATCATTCCCTGGCCATATCCTTTTCATCTTTTACCTGCATGAACACTTTCTGATACTGCCAAGCTCAGTCTTTTAGGGCCTACTATGTTTATAGCACTGTTCAAAACCTGCCTCAGAGAACACTTTGCAAAACATAAGATGCCAGCAAACCTTGACATAAAATTCGACCAATAACAAAAATGAGTAAAGAGACAACACTCCCACCATCAAACTTGATTAAAAAATGGAGGGCAAGATTCACTGCTAGCTGTGCAAAGAAAGAGCAGCCCAGGTTTGAGAGACTCTGGTAGGTACGGTTTGCTCCAATGACACTCTCCTTATAAGTCCAGTATAGGGGTTATGTTAGAAGTTTGTTGCAGTGTGGCCAGATCGTGTTGTGCTCTGGCTATCCCCAACTGGTGTACAGTCCCTTTGGGGCCATTACCAGGTAGAATAAGTGAGAGACTAACTTACATTGAGCCTGGGGTTATGGTAAGGGTGGAGCCAAGCAGAGAACTGGGTAGTTGCCACTGGTTTCCTTATGTCCTCCCTGCTCCCTGCTGCACTGAATGGATCACAGCCATAGTAGAGAATCTGGCCTTAGCATAGTATCTGGAAATTTTGTGTGTTGGGGTTTGATGAATCATTTCCCACTAGGCTGCTATGTATGGAGACGACATAAAACATTGTAGCCCACCTACTTATGTGACGGGATTTATGTTCATCCTCTTGTGTTGGGTATGAGGGAGTTAGAGAGTACCTGAACTTAGCAATGTCAGAAACAATCAAGTGGACAATGGCTGAATGTACAGCCAGCAATGGACTATATTCCCTGTAAGGCTGGGAAACATAAGGGCTCACATGAATCCCAGACAAAATGTCAGTTGTGAATAGTTTCTGCTTTTCTGAATGGCACTGACGGTGGAGAGGGATAGGCAGAGGATATTCCCCACCATCACCTGCATCAGCCCAAGGAGAAGAATCAATGCACAGAGAGAACAGCCTGCATTGAGAATGCTTTCCTTGTGAACAAAAAAGTGCAGGGTGCAGCCTAAATGGCATGGTCTAGTCCTATATTTGTACAGCAGTTGAGATTCTTTCCTTGTATGTAATTGTGAGATCATGATGACACCCTGGGATTATTTTTCTTAAGCCCCTAGCATGTTCTCTACCTTTTAAGAATGACTTCATTGTGATGTTGGTTGCAGGATCTTACCACTTACTTATTCCAGAAGTATATCAATAAAGCTCACAATGCTCATAAAGCCTGAAAGCTCCCTCCATGAGCATTATGCCAGGTTTTGGAACATCTAGGAGTGTTGCCTCAGTACTAAACACATTCTACCACCACCACTTAAAAAACGGGGAAAATAAAGAATCTAAACTAAATTCAATGATGCAGTGGGTAATGGATCACGATCCGCGAAACAAGGATCTCTTGCAATTTTAAAATTAATGAGTTGTTTGATTGGCAGCCAATTTAGCTCTTTTAAATTGGTGAAATGTATTTTCTCTCATACCTCTGACTCATTTGAAATTTAACAGTTTCTTCTTTACAATTTGCTTAAGTGCCAGAATCTGATTTTAACAAAAGCTTTTGTTTGAGGTTCACAGAAGAAGTTGCCTGACTCATTCTTTCTAGTTCTGCCTCAAGGTTCAGTCAAATCCTGCAGTCTTTACTGAAGCAACAGTCCCATTGAATTTATAGTTATAGTTTGGCTGGGAAAGGACTCTGGGATGCAGCACCAGATAACCAGCACTTGTTCCAGGGTAAACAATAAGGAAACTTCAACTCCTGTGACAAGAAAGTGAGATAAGGTACACATCAGCTCAATAACCTGCCCAGCATTCTTTCCTCTGAGCACAAGAGAACATACTGTGAGTGCCACTGACAAGTGTTTTCACTTCACCACTTGCTATTATTTTTGTCTGTTGGTTTATGTCATTAAACCCAATTACAAGGATTATAGGGTCACCTATGGTTAAATGTTACTTCAACTGGTAAATCCTTTGAACTGTCTGTCTCTCAATATTTTCTTATAAATTACATATTCCATCTCAAGAGATTTTCTCAGTAAAATGACATTTAATTAAAAAAATCAGTTTAAAAAAAAAGTCAGCTAAACCCAATTAATTTCTTGAGTGGCATGATTCCACACTCCTCCCTGTCCACCATTTCCCATAAAAGAGTCCAACTGCAGTGTTGGACTGGATTTTTATAAGAAGCTATATAATCAGGAGAAAATAATGCATCTCCATTGCCCAAAATCAGTGCCATACACGTGCTGTATTTTTGTAGAAGATTAAACAGACTAAACCATTAATAAGTATGTTTCAGATTACGGCTAGTGGCTTGCTAGCTCCTGCCAGGGATGGTCTTGGTATACTTAACCCTGCTTTACTGTGAGGTCCCTTCCAAATATACACTTCTGTGATTCTATGTACATCCTATATTCTAAAGTATGATTATTAGGAAAGATTACACTACAACTAATGAAGTGTAGATTATGGGCTGTAGCCAGAAAGCTGTTTTAAAAGGGCAACTGTGGATTTCCCTTGCATAAGTGAATTCCTCCTAGTGTCATAAACAAAGTGGCCTCATGGAAAGGGTTTGCTAAGGGTAGGGTGGTGTGTCCTTATAACTATTGCAGCAACTATGATTAATATCAGCTGTTATGATGCCCAGCTGCCCCAGGATCAGATAAACAGAAAAAGTGATTTAAAGCCACCTTACATGCATCCCGCCTCATTTTCACTGAGCCCCATGCAACTGAAAATGTGGCCCTGCATGTATTATTTCTGTATTTTATTTCAGCATATTTCTGTAAATCAGTTTACATTTCTCAAACCAATAGTTTTAATGAGTTAATTCATTGAATAATTGCCCCAGTCACCACCTTGTAAACTACAATACAAGGTTTATCCATCAAAAAACTAAGTCTTTTCAAAGAACATTTTTCAACAGAACCCAACAAATTTCTGCTATGCTGAGGAAATAATTCAGTCCACCTTGCTCTTTGATTGTTTGCCCTTGCACAGAGATTCCAGTAAGAATTCTAAGAGCAAATTGTTTCCTCTTAAAGAAAAATATGGCAGCAATACCTTTACAAATATGTCACCATTTTGTTGCTGTTCTTCGAACAGCCCTTCTGGTCACACTTCCTTGTTTTTTACTCTACCCTGTTTAGCTTGCAAAGCAGTACCATGCTTAAACTTTAAATATTATTTCAACTTACTCCAAAACCCCAGGGCACTGACACAGTCCCAATGGATTTAGGATTTTTCCCCATTAAAAAAATAAAAAAGAGAAACAGCTTATAATGAATTCCACACCTGAGTAGCTGAATGACATCTTATGTATCGAGGGTCTCTGGGGTTTTTCAGGTCTGGAGATTATAATGTAGCAATTAAAGCAGGCATTGTAGTAACATTCTCATCTGAGCAGATTTCTATCGTCTGTAATTGACAGAGAACGTTTAATTTGAGATATTTTGTAAAATAATGTCTGGAACAGTTGCGTTACGTAGGGGGAAAGAAACCATATCCCAGGTAACATTACTTTTAGACATATTAAATAAGGAATAATTCTACAGAAGCTAAGGGACTGCCCACGTTCCAGAAGGAAAAAAGGTGTCTGTCTCTCTCTCGAAGAGAGATTTTAAATGATTCTGCAGTGTTGAGCTGGCACATTAGCAAAGACATTAATAGCTGGGATTGTCAGTATTTGGCTTCCAGAAAACGAATAATGAATTTGCTTGATCCCAGAAACAATAGTCATTGCCACTTCATTTATAAGCTGAAAGGGAGAAGAGGATTGGGAAACATTAAAGGGAAGAGGTCAGAAAAAAATCCAAGAAGCACTACTTTTAAAAAAATGAACATTAGCCATACACAAAGGCTCATCTGCTCTCATGCAGGATTTACAGTTGGGGTCACTCTATTGACCTCAGTGACGCTATTCGTGATTTATACCAATGTAAAGGAGAAGCAATTGAAACCCACTATGTTAAATTATTTTTTCTTTGCATCAGTGACAAAGAGCAAGGCGTCATGTAGCTGTGGCTACATTTCTATACCACTATAATCACCAATTTTCAGGTATTTGCATATAATATTCAGACAACAATAACATTACTAAAATACAGTTATTGGAGTAAAGAGACCATTGAATTACAACAATACTAGTAGTTATTAAAAAATGAGAATTTCACATTCAGGAAATTTGGAATTCAGGTTGAAAATCAAAAGTTTTAAAGTCAGGAATTTAGAATTTTGTAATTTAAAAACGTATATGTCAAAAATATGGAAATACAAAGGTACTAACAACAACCTTAACTCTGCCCTGTTGCCTTTACTCTCCTTTACTTTCCAATATTTGTTGGTATGAACACCAGTAAATGACATATTAAAGAAATTAGAGAGATAAAATGAGTGAAGTAATATCTTTTATTGGACCAAGTGCTGTTGGTGAAAGATACAAGCTTCAAGCTACACAGAGCTTTTCTTCAGGTCTGGGGAAAGGTATTTAGAGTGTCACAACTAAATACAAGGTAGAACAGGTAGTTAACATATATTCTAAAAGACCATCCGAGGTGAAGTGGCCAGTTAATCTCTCTCAAGTCACAGGACAAAAAACAGGGGTTAGTGTGTTACAGAGTGTTCTAATAAGCCATAAATGCAGGGTCTTTATTAAAAGTCTGATTTTTAGAATCTAGCAAAGTTATGAATTTAAGCTATCAGGTGCATCTTTTGAAGGTGTTGTGCAAGTTTCCTTTGAGGATGAGGACTGAGAGGTCTGATATGGAGTGATCACTTTGTGAAAAATGTTTGTTGTTGGTTGATAGGTTTTTTGTCTTTTATCATTTTTCTGTGTGATTTCATTTGAGAGCACAGTGACTGTTTGGTGTACCTCATCCAGTGAACTAAATGCCACAATAACAACTATGTGGGTGACAATCAGTATGTTCTCGAAGGAACTTACAAAGGAAAATGGTAAGACAAAAATACCGTATCAGCCAAGGGCAAGCACTTTTCATAAAACAAAAAGTCATGTTTTTAATAACAACTCAGGACTCTCTGGTATCCTGAGTTAATTCAGCAAGCTTCAGATGAAAAGAGAGATGAGACTGCAATTCATGTACATCTCAGGGCCAGGGAAAGTACATTTATGGGAATTCCCTATTGTCCCCAGATACAATTCCACAACTCCTTACAACAAAGCATGTGCAGGTCCCATTTTGGCACCATTTGCCAGGACTGGTTAGCCCAGTGCACAGCCACTTGATTCTCCTGCTGTCTAGGTCTAACAGGACCTCCATTGTCATGTAAACCATGCCCAGGATTTGCCTCATTTACTAGTTGGTAGTTAGTAATGATGACTGTGTCCGATGTTTCATGTGAAAGAAGAGTGAGAATTCAGACGAGGCCTGGTAGCAGTGTGGACTCTGCAGTTTTCAGCATGCACTGTGATACGCTCCTTCCTTCTAACTACTTTTCAGAATCACTGCTGCTGGCCTGTCTGTTGCACTGACTTGACCTTTCAAGAGGTAAGCACTGATTATATTTGGAGAAATCAGCAAACACAACAGTCACAATGAATGGGCTATAATGTAAAAATTGAACAAGCCACTTTTGCTTTAGATGTGGAAAAAAAGATTGAATTTTGACAGAGATAAGAAAAATATCTCAACAATTAGGGACAGCTTGTGAGGAGTGCATTTTAAACTTTAAAATTTCTGGGTCAAAAAGATCTAAATCCATCCCACCTAGTTTGCCCTGTGTTTATCATGGCTAATGTAGCTTCAGTATATTTTGCAATGCAACATTGCTGAGTATAAAATGAGCCCATGGAAAAAAACAGGAAAATGACTAATGTAGGTGAATTCAGGCTTATGATTTGAAGCCTGACTAAGTACAAATAATTTTTGTCAGCAGTATTTTAGTTACATGAATAAGATTTGGGCAGCTGATCATACTTCTATAAATAATAGCATTAAAGACCTTAGATTTCTGAACAGTTAACAACTTATTTAAAAGCATTAACAGTTTGTGACTCTACCTTAGGTTGTTAACTTTGAAAATGACCCTTCAGGCTAGATATGATTGATTTGGATGACATTATTGCATGGATATTGTCAATGTCACATTCTGAAAGTTACTCTGCTACCAACTACTATAAATGGAAGCTCATGAAGTGTATTTAATTTTAGAAGGCTTATAAGTATAAAGTAACTCATCCTAGCAACATATTAGTAATAGCATGATTATAGAGGACTTTATGACTGGAAAAAGGTAAGATCACAGTCTTTTCCATAGTACAGAGACTGAGTGGAACAATGTACAGTAGAAGCTTACAGTTATGAACACCTCAGGAATGGAAGTTGTTTGTAACTCTGAAATGTTCATAATTCTGAAAAAAATGTTATAGTTGTTCTTTCAAAAGTTTACAGCTGAACATTTCCTTACTTTGTCAAATCTCTTTTTTTAAACTTTCCTTTTTTTTAGTAGTTTATGTTTAACACAGTACTGTACTGTACAATATTTGCTTTTTGGGGGGTCTCTGCTGCCTGATTGTGTGCTTCAGGTTCCAAATGATGTATGTTTGACTGGGAGTTTGTAATTCTGAGGTTCTACTGTAGAGGCAGGAACACTTCTTTTAAAAAATGTCAAGACACTGGAATTCCTGTCTTTCCTTCAGGTAGTTTCTCTAACTGAAGAGTGTATATTCATAGAGCTGATAAGTAAGAATTATAATTTACAGCACTGAATATAATCAATTGTCTCCAGAACATTTTATCTACCAAAATAATGTATCCAAAATTAAATATCCTTTCTCAGAATTGTTTTCTGACAATTTTTCTTCTCCAGTAGTCTGAGAATTACTACCATTTCAATTTAGGAAACATATCCTGGTGCCTTCCCCTCCCTAATGGCTTAGAGATGTGGTAAGAGGAGTGACCACATAGCAATAAAGCTAATACTGGTAAACTGAACAGACCGTGGGAATATAAAACTGCACTGATGCCCATCCTACCCACTTCACAATATAGATTTTTTTTTAAGAAAACAAAACAAAACAAAACAACAATTGATAAAAAGAAAATATTCCCACATGGTTTGTGCCAAACTATTTATAATCTGAAAATAATGTATTTCACCACATAATAAATCCCCTAATGTTATGTCTATATCACATTAACACATAGTTTAATTAGGCTTTATACCAAGTTCCTATTATTTCCCTAGTGTAAAATTGTCAGGAGGTATCTTTGGCTGAGCTCCTGTTAGACACTATTGTTCTTAGGAATTACCTAATACAAAACAAAATAAAGGAACTGGAGTATTTGAAAACTTCTCATAATGTCCCCTTTTGCAAGTGAAGGAGGGAGAAATATATATACTTGCAGAAGGGGACATTATCTATCTATCTATCTGTCTATCTATCGCTTCACTGCTTTCTTCCTCCCTCACTTGCAGAAGGAAACATTATGAGACTGGCCAGTTGCTATGTTTTTGTGTGTGTCCACATATATAAACAAACAGAATCAGGAAAGTTTAAGAGGAAATTAGCAAGAGGAAAGCTGCCAGCCTCTTTCCTTATATCAAAAATTCCACATCTATTTTATGAGAAACTAGTGGGCTTACTTACTACAGATCATAATTCAATGGAATTTTCCACAAAAGTGCAGCTATTTCAAAGCTCTTCATATATTTCTCTAAATTTACAGGTGTCATAAACAGATAAGTAAGGGTTAATAGAACAGGAGTACTTCATGTCTCTTTTGCCTGTAAAGGGTTAACAAGTCCAGTGAGCCTGGCTGTCACCTGACCAGAGGACCAATCAGGGGACAGGATACTTTCAAATCTTGAGGGAGGGAAGTTTGTGTGTGTGCTGTTAGTTTTTGGTTGTTGTTCACTCTGGGGGCTCAGAGGGACCAGACGTGCAACCAGGTTTCTCTCCAATCTCTCTGATACAGGGTCTTATAAGTTCAGAATAGTGAGTACTAGGTAGATAAAGCGAGTTAGGCTTATGTTTGTTTTCTTTATTTGCAAATGTGTATTTGTCTGGAAGGAGTTCAAATTTGTATTTTGCTGAAAGGATTTTAATTTGTACTTGTATACTTAGGCTGGGAGGGTATTCCCAGTGTCTATAGCTGAAAGACCCTGTAACATATTCCATCTTAAATTTACAAAGATAATTTTTACTGTTTTTCTTTCTTTAATTAAAAGCTTTTCTTGTTTAAGAACCTGATTGGTTTTTTATTCTGGTGAGACCCCAGGGGACAGGGTCTGGATTCACCAGGGAATTGGTGGGGAGAAAGGAGGGAAGGGGGAGAGAGACGCTAATTTCTCTCTGTATTAGGATTACTGTCTCTCTCAGGGAGAATCTGGGAGGGGAAGAGAGAAGGAGGGGGGAGGTGCATTTTCCTCTCTGTTTTAAGATTCAAGGAGTTTGAATCACAGTGATCTTCCAGGGTAACCCAGGGAGGGGAAGCCTGGGAGAGGCAACGGTGAGGGAAAGGGTTTACTTTCCTTGTGTTAAGATCCAGAGGGGCTGGGTCTTGGGGGTTCCCGGGCAAGGTTTTGGGGTGACCAGAGTGTACCAGGCACTGGAATTCCTGGTTGGTGGCAGCACTACAGTTTCTAAGCTGGTAATTGATCTTAGAGGAATTCATGCTGGTACCCCATCTTTTGGAGGCTAAGGTTCAGAGTGGGGAATTATACCATGACAACAGGAAACAGGCTCTCTGATATGTGTGGGATCATGGGGGATCTCTGTGGGTGCAAGGGCTTCCTCACATGGAACTGTTTGTAGGATCCAGAAAGGATAGACTCTAAATTCTTCAGCACTGGGATCTACCTCTATGAATATGTCTACACTGCATTTAGACATCCACAGCTGGCCCTTGACAGTGGACTCAGGCTCACAGGGCTTGGGCAGCAGGGCTGTGTAACTGCGATGTAGTCATTCCAATTCAGGGCTGCAGCCTGAGCTCTGGGACCCTTCCACCTCACAAGGTCTTACATTCCAGGCTCCAGGCTGAGGCCAGATGTCTACACTGCAATTAAACAGCCCCACTGCTCAAACCCCATAAGCCCAACTCAGCTGGCATGGGCTAACCCATGGTTTTAAAACTGCAGTGTAGACACATAGCAATTCAGAGTGCCTAGCACAATAGGGTCCTGATCTGAGTATGGACTCTTTATGGTACTGTTATGTAAATATTAAACAAAATAATAATAATAGATTTTCAGCGTTGTTGTAGCCATGCTGGTTCCAGTATATTAGAGAGACAAGATAGATATTAGGGAGACAAGCTTTCAAACTACACAGAGAGCTCTTTTGCAGGTTGGTGTAGCTTGAAAGCTTGTCTCTTTCACCAGTAGAAGTTGATCCAGTATTGATTTGGTAGTTATAATTACCTAATAATCTTGTATGTGGCTGTACAGAAGTGTTGTTAAATTACTTCCACTCAGGGCCGCCCAGAGGATTCAGGGGGCCTGGGGCAGGGTGGAAGAGCAGCCTAAGGGCCGCCAATCATGGGCCCCCCTAGCTGCTTGCAGCCCTGCTTCCACTGTTGTTGTTTTATTGTTTTGTTTGTATTGTGTTTTTATTTTGGTATTTTTTTAACCTACATTGTTTGTAATTTTGTTGAGGTTGGGATATTATTTTTATTAGTTAATAAGAAATTATTTTTATGACTGTTGTTCAGCATCCCAGGTGCTTTATAAATATGTTTATTTATTATTATTATTATTATTATTATTATTATTATTATTATTATAGAGGGCAAAATTAGCAAGCACTGTTTGAAAAGCTTATTTGAAAATTTGAAATGGGATTTTTGTACTTTATTTTACTTTGTTTCATGAGTAACATACTTATTCATAAATCTCTTCTTCACGCTCAGTTCATTTCCTTTCATATTTGGGAGTTTGCTGTAGTAGTGCTGTAGAAAGAGACTCTTTCCTTCCACTTTCTCCTCTCCCCACATCTTCATTAAGGGCAATGCTATGCTTTGGAGTCACATTTCCTTATGGTCTGCTGCCTTCTGCTCAGAAATTAGCTGGCAGGGAAAAGACTGCCCGTAGAGAAAGCACCTGCTAAAAAAAATTATCCTTCACTTTGCCTCCTAAAGACCTGAAGTTTTCTGAAAATAAAGTGAACATGGGGGGGGGGGGGAGGCGGGGAGAGACAGAGTGGAGAGGGTTGGTAATGAATTCAGGGATTTGAACCTAATCCTATACTTTTAATTTCAGCTCAGACCCAAGAGCAGAAGAAGCGTATTTTCCAAATGTGCTCCAGATGTGGATCAGGATGGTAGAAATCTTACTATAACATCTGATTATACAAGTTTGCCAGTTTCTTGAGTCAAAATGTAATGAAAAACAGCTCATGAGACTTCTGTGCTTTTGAATCAAAACCTGATCTGAAACCTTAGCTTGATTCAGGTTTGAGCACAAATATCAAGCCTACTCTGGATCTGGAACCTGAACTATCAGTCCTTTGTTAATGAAAATTGCTTTGTGGGTCAAGAGAAAAATGCGAGAATAGATTAAATTCCTCTAAATCTGATCTGTCCTGTAAGTGCCATACTAAATTGTGATACCACAAGAGATTCTGCAGCATTTGTATTCCACATATTGTATCACCACCAGTTTATCAGAACACCATAGCATACATTTAGCTGAGATGAATATTTGCATAAATGAGTCTGTTCCTAAAACAAATCTGATGGTTTCTGCAATGCATTAGAAAATGTTCTTCTCAGAGCATTCAGATTAACAACAGAGAAGGTGAAGTCTGTTGTGATAGCATAAAACCTAGAACACTTGATACTGATTCATACAACCAATTTTCACAAACATATTGAAAAAAATCTTCCAGGAACATGTTAAAAGGTTTTTAAATACACAATATGTATCATCAAAGCTTTTTAAATCTAGGGATGATATTTAAATAATATTAAAAATTCTGTAAAACACATGAGAAGTTAAATTCTCCTTGAAGTTCACTGGAGTAATCCTGCTGATTTAAACCCCATTTAGAATTTGGTGTGAGGTCTCTGTAATCATTAAGGAGACAGATTGTTTTGAGAGAAAACACAGTACTTTTATTAACTGCATACTTTTGACTGATCTTCAGAGAAAGGGAAGGAATTTCTTTCTCTTTATTTCCCCACCCAAATCTACTACATTCTACTGGTGGCTGGCTGCAGTATGGGGAGATTCCACCATCTTTTGAAGCTTGAGGCATTGGCCACTGCCCCAAGTAGGAGACCTGAAAGCTTAATAGTCTGAACCATTAAATATTCCTATGTTGATTCTAAAAGCGCCCAAAGTGAATACTTTGTATTTGCTGAAGGAAAAAAAATCATTCGTTAAATCAAAATCTGTCATGAGTTACAAAGTGATACTCCACTGTTATTGTGTCGTGCAAGTGTTACTGGAGGCTACATTAATAAGCAAGGAAGGCAATTCTCATTATTTCTTTTAAAGGTTAATCAGTGTTAATGTTAATTAGTTAATCAAATATGAATGTTAATTAAATGTTAATTTTGGATACATTTTAATCGGTGTTAAGTCCAGACTCCGAGTTAAAAATATTTCAACAATTTAGCATCTTCTTAGCATAATGTTCAAAGTATTTCCACCAATGTCGAGTGATGTACCAAGGCGTGGTTCTCAGAGCTGTTGAATGCCCATTACACTCATGATAGATGGGGATAGCTCAGCAACTCTCAGGAGCAGACCATAGAATAATATGTCCTGATACTGGTCTACATGGTAACACTGGTCTACATGGTAACACTTTCCCAGTCCCTTTCTGTGGCTTTGCCCAGAAGATTGCCCATGACAGCAAATGTTATTATATACTTACGGCTATTGAAAGAAATAATAGGGACTGAAAAGCCATAAGGCAACAACAAAGCCCAGAAAGAATGATGTGGCCTGGGAAGGACTGAAGACAGCATAAGCTATCTTCCGGGTAAGACTTGGACCAGCAATTGAAATAAAAATCGGCGCTGAATGGCTAATAATCTGACAATCTTATCAGGATAACGTGGGTTGCTGCTGATCCAGCACTCCTGAAGGATCAGAATTGAGTACAGCTGACCTCCCTGTCCTTAGCAAACAACATAATATCTTTTAATGGATTAGTACTAATGGGTTTAGGACATATTTTACAAGATAAATCTCATTTTCTCAATAACATTCACAGTTTAGGCACCAGAACCACTCAGTTTCCCTTCGTGGTTCAAGTATCCATAATACTCATGAGAAAACAATCTAATTTCATTGCCATCAACTATACCCAGAAATTTATATCTTGATTCACATGAGCACCCCTCTGCTTCAAGATTAGAAGTTTTATCAGTCTAAGTTCTATGTTTAGCCATAAATTAATATGCTGGTGCTTTTGTTATGAATAATAAAATTCCAGGAGTAACAGGTTTAAACAACTTTTCACAATAGGTATGCTGAATTAAAACAAGTACTACATACTCCTCTCTAAGAAAGGTTATTGTGATGTTTTGATACCATGGAATGTTTTTGTTTTTCGCATGGGTAAATCCTGTATCATTAGCTGCACCTAACAAATAATTCACACCCGTGATCAATGCAGTTGAACCAACCTAATCCCCATCTCTCACGGAGGTGGAGTTCCTACACCTGTGGAAGAAACCCTCCTATTTTCGTGAAAATGGTGTTATGGTCTGAAATTAGACCTTGTTAAATCAAAATCAGGACCAGTTAGATTAAAAATTTCTTCCAGATATTTAAATACATGATTTACTTTTTCTTCAAGAGTCTGCATGTGAACTCTCTCTTCTTCCTGAAGAGGTAAGGCTTTCATGTTTGTATTGTAATAATCTGGACTGGAGGAGTTTAATTTTAAGCTTTTCCTGAGTTGTACCTGGATTAATGAATTTAGATATTTATTACTAAAGTGTGGAAGACAAAATCTAACGTAAACCACAATTCATCTGAACAGGTGATCCAATATCACCAATAAATGGATTCCTCTACTCCAACATAGCATGGTACAGGTCTATTTCATTAGGTATTTTATGATTCATAATGAGTTTTTTTTATTTGCTTGTTTGATTGAGATAGTGGGGGCTAATTATTGTGTGACTCAAATCATAGTTATTTGCAGACTCTTGGAATTTTTGTGAATTGTAATTGGTGATGTTGTCAGATACCAGCCCTTTATTTATTCTGTGTTAGACAAAGAAGCATTTACATTTACTGGTCACTTTGGAAGCTTGTATTTTCCAGTAATTCCAGCAAAAATAATGATTGTAATAGTCCTCTAGAAGCACAGTATTTACTGTGAAAATGTCTGATGTCACCTTTGCCCTGGATGAGATGGCATTTTATGGAGGTTCTTGGGTTTTGCAGAGGCTGGCATGCAATGATGCAAACAAAGTGGATATTTTAGCATGTTTTAGCATGTTTTGTTCAATATGTGCATTCACACTTGGTTCTGCACTTACACTTCTGTACTTCCACATATCCCAAATAAATGAACCGTAATTTGCTGAGCGCTGTACTACAAGCCTTTCACCTTCAAAAATCAAATCATCCATAACTGTTAGTTCTTCACGGAATGACTAGAACTGTCACTTTTGGCAGACACCATCATTTTTCTTTTGGCCAACCAGCAATGAAAATTTCCAGCAATGAGTAGCTGCATGGAGAAGATAGGTGCTGAAGAAGATAGTGTTGGTGATTCAGTAGGTGTCATTCTTCCTTTTCAGTCTGTACCCAGCATGTTGTTAAGAAACATTATGCTGCTGAAGGTGCTGTATTCCTGATGAGAAATGAAACAGAGATCCTGGACATTTGAACTAGTTAAAGAGATAATGACACATTTCATAGGAGCAGATGATGACGTTAATCCTTGTGGTCAGGACCACATTTCAACCTCGGTAATATATTTTGCCTACATTCCTCTTGCAATTTCTGCTGGATACAATACACTTCTTCACTTCCTGTCATTCATTGTTGGGTAGTATAGTTGTTAAACCTTGTGATCTTACACTTCAGGATGAAATTATCCTTTATTTACCTCAGAGGAGTATTGTGAAATTAAATAGTTAATGTTTGACAAATGCTTTGATATCATCAGATAAAAGCAGTTGTGTAAGGGCAAAATATTTTTATAGTTGTTAAAAACTCATCTTACATGCCAAACCTTTCTTTCCTAACTGCCAATGTCACTAGGGATAAATTTTATTTTTAATGATTATTTTTTTGACCCCAGTAAACTCTTGTACTTGGCTGTTATACGTTATTTCAGAGTTTATTCCCATATCTCTGATGCCAAAATGATTAGCATAAGTGCTCATTAGATTTAAACAGTCTGTAAGATAAATAACTTAAATATTAATCAAAATTTAGCCATATATATTTTAATGAAAACACTTTAGATGTTCCAAATATAGTGCAAAGCTTTTTACATAGAGATGAGCTAAATCCAGCATATCAAATCTAAACTGCTTTTAACATGGGTGGGAAAGATTCAATTTAAATCAGTAAAACATACCACTGTGTGTTCTGTTTGCAGATTGGAATCAAAGTAAGATGTGACCTGCTTTCTGGTTCAGGTTTAGATGAAGCCAAAAATCTTAAATGGGTATTTCACAAAATTTTGAAGCTGTCATATACAAGCTCAAATTCTAGTCTTGATTTGGCCTTTCACATGAATCTTAACCCCCCCCCCCCAACCAATATCTAGGTATCTAATGTGCTTCCTAAGAGCACATTTACTTTTCAAGCATTTGTTATAAGTTTGCATGCTTTAATAAAATTTCCAAATAATAGAATTTTTTTTTGGCTGATGATTTCAAGGAAGTGTGCCAGCAGTACATCCAAATCATTATATTTAACATCACATAATATTTATATTTTTGGCTAAATTATACAGCAGCTATTGACAGAAAATTACCAGGGCTTAATATCCTACATGCACAGTTTGCTACTTAAGATCAAAAGGAAAACAAATATAGGAACTAATTTTTATGTTAAGAGTACAATAGCATCTGTTTGTTAATGTTGTCTGTTGTTATAAAGGTTACAGATGTAAACTGCACCGTTATCAGTACTGAAGGGTTCTTGTGTGGCTGACTTTTCCAGTCATAATACATTAATTCAAAGTGACCTGCTAGTCATATTTTGTTTGCACATCCTCAAAAAGAGTTGAATTCATCATGTGTATCATTTTCTATCTTTTAGCATACTATCTCCCCTCCTTTCTTAGAGTCCTTCTTCCTTCAATCTATACTCCTAGAAAGGCAGTGAATACTGAAAGCTTTTGGGTTACTAGAGATTGGTTACCTATCAAGAATATGTCCTCTTTCAGTCCAGTGCAGATGCTTACCCTCAACATTGCACAGATTATCTGCTAGAAAATGTCCTGTCTGCAGCTGCTTGAAGAATTTATTATACGAATATCATTATGTAAGCCATTAGTTCTGTTATAACAATACTGTAACAATATGAACTGGACAAATAAAATTGTTACATCAGGTGACAATTTGCCAACCCAAGAACACATTGGTTGATGGATATTATATTTTTGTAAAAGAGCTAAAGAAGGATTTCCATGAGAGTTACTAGACCAAATTCAGTCTTTGGATAAGCTACTACTATTCCATTAACTTTATTGCACCACTTACTTGAAGGCTAATTTGGCTGTGTCATAAACAGATAGTTAAGGGTTAATAGAACAGGAGTACTTCATGTCTCTTTTGACTGTAAAAGGTTAACAAGTTCAGTGAGCCTGGCTGTCACCTGACCAGAGGACCAATCAAGGGGCAGGATACTTTCCTTGTGTTAAGATCCAGAGGGACTGGGTCTTGGGGGTCCCCGGACAAGGTTTTGGGGGGACCTGAGTGTACCAGGCACTGGAATTCCTGGTTGGTGGCAGCGCTACAAGTACTAAGCTGGTAATTGAGCTTAGAGGAATTCATGCTGGTACCCCATCTTTTGGACGCTAAGGTTCAGAGTGGGGGATTATACCATGAGAGGCTGCTTGGGTTCAGAGTCTGTAACTCAATGAATCTAGCCTGTTTCCTGTTTATATGATATGTATATAAAAGCGCACGCTTCAGGGTTTCAGCCAGTCACCTGCAGGAATCTGGAAGGGATTTCCCACTTCCATAGTGCATTATGGGTTGATGTTTTTATTATCTCCTTCCTCTGAAACATCAAGGATGGCCACGGCTAGAGATGGGACATTGGACAGAGAAGGCCAAGGCTCTGAGTTAGCACCAAGCATTCTCTCTCTGAAGTGCCTGGCTGCCTGGTTCTTCCTTAAAAGCTCAGGGTCTATGCCATACATAAGGTCAGCAAGGAATTTTCCCCCAGGTCAGATTGACAGTAACTTTGGGAGACGGTGTGGCATAAACATACAGCTAAGGGTAGCATAAAATCCCTCCTTACCCTGCAAAGGGTTAATCCCTCCTTTGCCTGTAAAGGATTAAGAAGCTCAAATAACCTGGTTGGCACCTGAGCAAAGGATCAATAATAAGAGAAGATACTTTCAAATCTGTGGAGGAAGGTTTTTGTTTTGGGTTCCTTTGTTCTCTCCAGGTCAGCGAGGAACCAGGGCATGGAAAATACATCTCCCTAAGCCAAATCTGAACTAAGCATCTAATATTATAGAAATAATAAGTAATAGCAAGGAAATACATTAGATTATCTTTTGTTTTAACTTTTGAATTTTCCCTGTGCTAAGAAAGAGGTTTATCCCTGTTTTTGTAACTTTAAAGTTTTGCCTATAGGGGAAATACTCTGTGTTTTGAATCTGATTACCCTGTAAATTACTTCCATTCCGATGTTATAAAGGTGCTTCTCTTACTTTTCCTTTATAATAAACTTCTGTTTTTTTAAGAATCTGATTGGGTTTTTAGTGTCCTAAAAACCCAAAGGTCTGATCTGTGCTCATCTTGGTCATTCTCAAGCCTTTCCAGGAAAGGGGGTGAAGCGGGCTTGGGGGGATATTTTCAGGAAACAGGAAATCCAAGTGGTTCTTTTCCTGAATCTTTGTCTAACTCACTTGGTGGTGGGCCGCAGTACTCATCCAAGGACAAGGAAGGATTTGTGCCTTGGGGAAGTTTTTAACCTAAGCTAGTAGAAATAATCTTAAGGGGTCTTTCATGTGGGTCCCCACATCTGTACCCCAGAGTTCAGAGTGGAGAGGGAACCCTGACAAGGTGTGTGTTCTGCTTTCCTCTGCAGCATATCTCACGTAATCATTTCCTTGCCTTTGAGCAAGCTTGAGGCATTGGTGCCCCTCATTCCCTCCTATTCTCTGCCTCTGGCACATAATAGTGAGTTGTAATACTTCGATCTAATTTCAGTTGTTGAGGTTAGTGTGTGAGTGCTGAGTGGTGTTGGCCCATGATATAAAGGAGGTCAGACTAGATGATCTGGTGGTCCCTTCTGGCATTAAATTCTATGACTTTATGACAGTGCTAACAGAATGGATAGAAAGAAAGGAATTGTGCCCATTAAATGATAATGCGCATTTCAAAACTCTGCTGATTATAAAATATAAAGAAACCCAACTTTATGCACCTTGTCAAAATTAAAGACCCATACAACCTGAACAATGGGCATGATCTGGCGCACATTTAGGTCAATTCCCCATTGATATACGTATATAACACTGGATCAGGCCCAAAATAAAAAGAAGGATGGCTGTGCACAGGAAATAACTTATGTTTTGCATGGGATATACAACAGCCTTTTCCCTAAAGGTCTTAAGGTGTGAAGTCCTTCCAGGTGTTGCTTTCATACATTTAGGACTGAGTCAATGCAGAATATCATATGACCGCCCCAGCCCCTGCACAATGAGTAAAGTTTGAGATGCTTAGTCCTGCAGCTCAAGTTCAAATATGAGCCCGATAATCGGTCACTTACATTGTATTCTTTGACTTGTTTTCCCTGCATGGAACTTAATACACAAAACTAAGGGTTTGAGTGTCGATATTTGTCTGGCTTTGGGAGGAACCAAAAGCTCTTAAAACCATGCTGTTTTTTAAAGCACCTAGGCAATAGATTATCTCTTTTGCCAATATTTTTTTCACAGCCTCAAAGCTAACATACTAATTTGAAAAAAGAGTGGATCATATAGAAGTGGAGAAGAGAGAACAGCTTGAGGGTGAAATTAACTGATTTTTTTCCTATTAATCACATTAGGCACTTGCAAATTTTTATTTTTTAAATTTTTAACATTTGTTCCAATTAAAGAAAAAGAACGGTTTGACATGGGAAAGAATCAGTATATTGTGTAACCGACATCCTCCTAGTACTTATTTTCTGCTTTCACATTTCTTGTAGCGCATTTGAAATGAAGACTTTTCACTATCATTTTTCACTATTTACATATGTTAAACATTCTTACTGAGGGCACTTTATTCCTCACTTTGTTCTCCTAAGCTATCACTATTTGTGTGAGTGTGTTTAAGTGTGTACTTCTTTGTCCTCCCTCAACTGTTCAAATTTCTTTTAGGTTGGCAGTCACCCTTGTAAGGATAATAATAAAATGATATAGTGTATGGTAGTAGCACACAGTCCTTCAGAAGGTCCTTGAGAAGCACAAATTAGAATCTCTCTATATATTTATTTTAAAAAATGTTCCATTTGCTATGCAATTATGGCCCCCACTGAAACATCCTTTATTTCTCAAGAAGCTGAGTCTGCATTCTATTTCCTATTCTGTAGCTTGAATATTTTATGCTGCCTCCTTTACGTTGTCAACCTGCGCTAATTGAAATGTTTATAAAATGTTGATACTGAAATATTGTATCTTTACAGTTCAATAGCTCTTTAATGAGCCCTATGTTTTATTAATAAAATGATTTATAGAAATATTTAATCTCACAGATTTACCATTAGCATTAATGAGTTTAGTTATTAAGCACTTTATTTCAGAATGCCACAAAAACAGGCCCTATAAAACATGCAATATTTTGTACTTAGGTATTTGTAATTAGAGAGAATAAATGCTGTTGGAAGCTTGTTGTTTTCTTTTAGCAAAACAGAATTATTCATTAGCATGTAACTTGATTCTTTTTATATTTTTTCTATCATTCTTATCTGATTCCATCAAAAGTAATTTAGTAAAAGACCAATTACAAAAAAAATACTGAAGACTCAAGCGAAATATCCATATCCATCAGATATAATTAAAGGTGTTTCCACATTTTTCGGATTTCTTATAATTTATAAAACTTAACTTTTTGAGAAGAATAATTTCCTAACATATCCAGGAGCATAACTATTAAAGCTAACCTGTTATATAGAAAATAACAATCTCTCATCTGGTACTGCATACATCATTAGTGCTATACAAAAGCCCTATTTGTCAAAAATCTTCCATTTTTCCTGAGGAGTTAGTACTCCGCTCTGCAAGTCTTTAATCATATGAGAAGCTGTTAGTTGTTTGAGTAGTCCACTGAAGTCAATGATTTGTGATTAAGGATTTACAGAATTATGTCCTTAATCATGTCAGTAACCTTAACACAAGCATCGATTTGAATACGAAATACATGGAATACAAATATTTCAAGAATAGTAGCCTATCTAAGCTTGTAAATCTATACCAACGCACCCAAATACCTGGCCTGATTTTTAGAAGTATTGAGCATGCTCAAGCTCATTGAAGGTAGGTTGCGGGTTTTGTTGTAGTTTGCCTTTGCTTAACTAATCACCACTTGACATTCTTACCAATAACTGCCAAGTATCTAATCTTCCATTGCTGGATAAGTTTGTTGACAAAGCTGAGAGAGCCTTAGTTGTCTCAGATCTCCTTGACATTTATCAAGCAATCTGAGTACAGAGTCTGTACAAAGACTGTGCTGGTGGCATTAAGAGAAGATTTCCTCTTGGTGACAGATAGAGATCAAGTGCTGATATTGCTAGATCTGTCAGCTGGAGATGCTGGTTACTGCTGAAAGCAATCAGAAAATACTGTGAGGATTTTATTCTTCCATCTGATTGAGGATCTCTACTTCCTCTTTGTTATTAGAGTTCACAGTCTGATAGTATTGTTGTATCCCCAGTCACTTCTGCAAATCATATAGTTGCACTGACTAGGATGGCTTTTTTACATTTATGTCTGGTCAAGAGCCTGTGACAGTTTTTTTCAGATGTGAACCTTGCTACCATAGTTCATGTCTGTGTCATCTCAAGATCACATTACATTACTACATTACATTACATATGACTATTATTTAGAAAATTGGTTTTGTTCCATGGAAAACTTGATATAAACAAAGCATGTTAATCTTCAGCAAAATTTTCAGTGGAAAATTTTGACTTATCATTGATTTTGGTTTTCTGACATAAAATTGAACATTTTTCTAGGAAAGCAGACTCTTCAGACAAAAATGTTAGTTTAATCAAAACCCTAACTAGCCACTGAAAAAAAGATTTGCTAGAAAATTTTCAACCAGCTCTACTTCAATGTTCCTGAAAACTGAATGAGGTATATTTTATCTCCTTGAGGCCACATGCTACTAGTACTCTGGGATCTGCACTGGCTCATCATAGCTTTTCAGGTGGAGTTTAAATTGTGGGTTTTGCCTTACAATGGTTTCGATAGCTTGGAACTTGCATATCTTAGAGTTTTGCACTGTCTTGTATCATAGCTGCCAGACATTAGAGGCTCTCATATTGGTGGGTCACTCTAATTCAGTGGTTCTCAAACATTTTTGTATATATTTAACGCCATTATAAATGCTAGAGGCAAAACAGGACTGACAGCTTGTGACTCCTCATGTAATAACCTTGTAACCCTCTGAGAGGTCCCAACCCCCAGTTTGAGAACCCCTGTTCTAATTATATATAAGCCCCACTTTATACAGATGCAGCATTTCCACACTGGAGATTTGCACAGGTATAGCTACAATCATGCGAATGCAGACAATCTCCCAATCTAATAGAAAAGGGACTGCCAGAAGGATCCCTGTAAGGGACCCTCAGCTTTGGAACAGATATGTTGACCTACAGGACATGCTGCAGTACTCATTCATTTTCCTCCGTTTAGGGAATGGGAGGGAGGCAATCATGCCTGGTATATGTAGACCAGCTCAGAAAATGTTTGGGCTTGATTCTTGTTACTACTATTATTATTTTGGGAGAGGGAGAGATTGCTAGTTTTTGTACCTGTCTGTATATTTAAAATATGTAAAAAGTGCATTGAGGCTTCGCTAAGCACTTGATGGAATCATTATTAGAAATTAAATAAAATGAACAAAAATAAATAGAAATAAATGATTTTTAAGGCAGTAAAAATCTATTAAATCAAGCTATAGTTAGTTTTTCTCCTGCTGCTTCTTTGACATTATCTATTGAAAAGACTCTACCTTTACCCATTAAAATAAAGACATTAGTGAAGGAGAATCTCGCAGAGTTTAGCTAATGTTAGTAAACTCTGCTCTTTGTTTCTGTGTTTGCACACGTGATGCTCCTCTATGGTTTTTAAGAGCTTTGTCCCATTCACTTGTGAATTTAAATAATGTTTCTGGGAAAATATGATACTTCAGCCTGAAACTGTCAAAAATGAGATTCCAAAGTATTCAGCTGCACAAAATAGCATAAAAAAAGCTTTGCCACTATTTATCTCTGCTTGCCAGCTTGTAATGTTGATGTATGTTATGTTATCATAAAGCACTGAAATGAATACAGCTACATAAAATAGTGCAGCTACATGGCTACAGATAATGCAGTAGCTTAAGATCCCCTCCCCCATGCACGTGCACACGCGCGCGCACACACACACACACACACACACAGAGAGATCCTGTTAAAACTAGACTTTAGTTTATTTGGCAAGTCTGAGGAATGCACCCCTGTATTCACACCCTACACACTACTGTAATAATCTTTTTACAAAACATGTTTGTAAGGCATCATTTGAAAACTAATAACATACTGGTCAATAAAATCCCATGGAATGTCTGCAGTGATATTATATGTAAAGTTATGCATTCCCCCTGAATGAATTTGGCACATGTTCAAACCCATGTAGCTCCAACTAGGCAGGCCAGGTCAAGCAGGACTTAAACATAAGAGTGAGTGTTTATCTCAGTTTACAAACAAGATGTAAACAGGGTCGTCAGATAGTTAGAGGGAAAAGACACGAGACAAGGAAAATCTGAATTTCAACAAACAGAGATGAAAAGAAATAACAATGTCACTACTAGACACTTTTACTGATTACATAAACTCTGTTTTGAGGGCTAACCTTTAGGGAAATGCATCTCAAAGGGGGAGTGGACTATAAAAGTGAGGGGCAAAAACACACTAGGTCATCTCTCCCATCTCTCTCTTTTCACTTAAGAAGACAAAAGAAACAGCAATTGGACTTGAGGAGCAGATTGTGGTCTGAGAGTTTGGTCAGAATTTTTACTGAAAACAAGCCTAGTTTGTTAAGTTTAGAAAGCATTTTATCTTTATTTTTCTTGTAACCATTACTGATTGTAATATGCCATTAATTGTACTCACTTAAAATTTATCTTTTTGTAAGTAAATAAACTTGTTTCATTCTGTAATTAAAACTATTGTGAATTGTTTGGGTAACTCCATTTCAGGTAGCAATTGATGTTATATGTTGATCCCCTGAAAGGGGCAATGGACCTAATATATCTGAACTGTGCAGGAGAGGGCTGGATGGTGCAGGACACACTTTTTATGGTGGAGGGAACTGGAACTGGGAATGTTTTGGGGTCATCCTGCAGGTAGTAACCAGTGCCTCTAGATGCCACAGTGTGGCTGGTGTTTGCTGACAGGCTGCTGGGGTCTGAGTTGCTGGACCTGGGCTGTGGCTATACACAGATATTCAGGGTGTGACATACATGCTATTGGCTGTTTGTGAGGAGAGCAGTTTGGGAGCTACAGCAGCAAGGCATTGTGAGGCACCCCAAGTTGCAGGGATGGGGTGACACAGCCCTTAAATGATCTGGATTACAGCATATGGACACAATATATACAGGTGCCTTCACAATAATTGCACCTGAACTTTTGATACTGTTTTATGTAAATCATCCATTTTCACCACATCAGCAGAAATGTCCTCAAAACTTCATTGAAATACTCAGAAACCTTTGATTTCAAAATGTGTATTGACAATCAGAGTGTAAATAAGAGATCAATTTTATTTCTGACCCTTTTTCCAAAACATAGTAAACTGACCCCAAGTCTATTCTAAATGTCAAAAGAGCTTTGTGAACATCTTAGTGCAATCCACATACAGCCAACAGCTACTAACTTCAAAGGAAGCTGTCAGATTCTGCAGGGGCAGAATTAGGGTTTGTGCGTTGGCATCCCATTTCTGGTAATAACTCATGTAATACAAGTCAATAAGAGTAATGCCCAGATCCTCAAAAGATATTTCAGTACCTAACACAAATTGATTTTAATGGGAGTTTGGCACCTACCTTAGAAGATCTGGGCCAAAGCTTTCAAAATGGGATGTCTTTAGCTAGCTACCTAAATCCATCTAATATGGCCATCTTAAGTGGTCTGATTTTAATGGATTCTTCGCACGCACAGTTCCCATTGACTTTGAGGGAACAGACAGGGCTCATAGCCTTCCAGCATCAAGGCCCTTTGGTGAGTTGTTTACCACATTTTAATACACTGAAATATTTTAATTTTAATCTCAATTCTCATTTATTTTTATTTGCAGAATTTTTTTCTAATGAAGTTTTTCAAGCACTTTATTTTTCTTTCTCCAAACCTGCTATATTAAAACTTTTGCAGAATACATATATAAATATAATAAACTGAGCATGAAGCTGCATTCAGTACACTGAATGCTTTTTTAGAATTAAATCAGTTCTGCTGTTTATTTAGGGAAACCCATTCATCTGAGGAAGTGGGTATTCACCCACGAAAGCTTATGCTCCAATACATCTGTTAGTCTATAAGGTGTCACAGGACTCTCTGTTGCTTTTTACAGATCCAGACTAACATGGCTACCCCTCTGATACTTGACATCATTCATACTAAATCACAAGTTTCAACAGCATTTATGGGTAAAGAATATTGTAGCTGACTTTTTCATGTTTGTTAAGAGCTATTGCTCAGTGAGAGATGAAATTAAACAGAAAAGGATGCTATTTCCAACAACAGAGTTGTTACTAGGAACATCAGTAAACAAATCCCACTTGGAAGTGACTTTTCTTCCCTTACCATGTTGACAGCTGATCTCTGTCCCAATCCCTGGATGGAACAGAAGCAAAGTATGTGAGTATTAATCTAAATAAAATATATGACACTGTGATAAATATATGTAAAAATGGAAGGAAATTTTTGAAATCAACTACTGTTAGCATTGTAATTTATTTCTAGCCAGGCCTCGTATCTCTGTTCCCTCTAGTGGACAAGATACTTAGCTGGTTTAACATGGCTTAAAATGTCCAGTGAAGTCAACTTATTTGCATGAGTGTAAAAGGAATCAAAATTGGGAACCATTGAGTTTATTGGACTGTTGGTGCACCATGGAATCTTTTCCAACCCCATATTTCCATTTCATTTCTTTCCCTGAATACACTCAAAGTTTATGTATTTTCATCTTTGCTTTGAATATTCTTAGATAATTCAGCATGTCTATATACTGTCTCTATTTTTCTATACAGTGTAAATATCTTAATATAATCTAATAGTCTTCTCTTCATTTGGACATTAATATTTTGTTGTATTTTTCTACTTCTGTATAAGTAAAAAACAACAAAAATAATATTCACAAATTATCTATTATATCTCTGTGCGATGTATGTTGTACAAATATTGGCTGGCTCTAAGCACAAAAGCAGTAAAATGTTGCCCAAGAGAAAAAAAATTGTTCCTGAGATGTGGTTTATTGTCTGAAGCCAAAAGGAAAGTAATATACACAATTGAAGGACCTATTTTGACAGGAAGGCATTTAAAAAATATTCTCCTGAAGGCAGTCACTATTATGTGTCTTTAACCTTTTGGATTTTTTAAATAAAAATAAGAATTTAAATGATGAAATTTTTCTCTCCACAAAACTTTTTTTGCACTGATACCTCCATAGGGATAAGGACTTCAGGAGAGAAGGACTTCAACATGGAAAATATTACAGTTTTTACCCTCTGAGATTTTAACACAGAAAAGCAACTCATTTTTCTTAGCAAGAGAAATTGAAGCAGCTGGCTAACTACTTGGTTTGCATCAGCTGTTCTCATCAGATGTCAATGATGATGTCAGACATTGATTCTGGCCTTCTATCATGTACTGTTGTTAGGGCTACAGGAATAAGTACTGCAGATTTTAGTTTTCTTCATAATCAAACTTTCATTTAATAAATAAAAGTGTCTTGTCTTTCAGGTTGTAAAGAAAACCTTGGATGTGTCCACGCTAGGAAAAAAAGGTGGATTTTTTTTACTATGTATTTGCCAACATGTGATAAAATCTTTGTGTGGACAAGGCAGTCAAATGTTAAAAGTACAACTGCCTTGCCCATAGTAGGATTCTACTATATGTTAGTTATCATGTGTTAACTAATGTATGATTTAAAAAAAAAATCTTTTTTCTTAGTGATGTTCTTGTTAGTTGTGAACTGCCCTATTCAATGAGATTGTAAAACGTATGACCCTAAAAACCTAAAGTTCCAACTGTCTTTCAAGAAAAGAATGTCAATACTATTATATGGAAATCACTCAATCAGACTAGAAATCTTGTACAAGACAGATGGAATTTTAAAGCTCAACTATCATAATAATGAGTCCAATTCTGCAATGATTGAAACCTCTGGACAACTTCTCTGAGGCCAATTGAATTGCCAGGGACTTAGATTAGCATAATAATCTTTTGGAAAAGTAATACAACAAAATGTTCTATAAATTCTTGGAATGTGTTGGGAACAACTTCTTGTTTCAAAAGATGGAGGTAAGTAACCAGAGGGGCCGTCATTTTAGACTTGACTCTGACTTGCAGGAAGGAACTGATTGTGAGTCCTAAAGTGGAAGACAACTTAGGTGAAAGTGATTAAGAAATAATAATTGTGATTCTAAGGAAAAGAAGGAATGAGAGCAGCAGAATAAGGACAATGAACTACAAGAAACCAGACTTTCACAAACCCAGAGAACTAGTAGGTAACGTCCCATGGGAAGAAAAAAGAAAAAGGAGTTCAGGAGAGTTAGCAGTTTCTGGAAGAAACAATATTAAAGGGACAACAGTAAACTATAAAGAAGTTCTGTAAATACATTAAGAGCATGAGAAACACAAAGGGAAGTATAGGTCCACTACTTAGCGAGAAAGGAGAGCTAATCATGATGACACCAAGAAGACTGAGGTGTTTAATGCCTATTTTGCTTCAGGCTTCACTAAAAAAGGTTAATTGTGACCTGATGTTTAACGCAATTAATATTAACAACAAGAGGAAATGAATACAAGCCAGATTAGGGACAAAACATGTTAAAGAATATTTAAATAAATTAGATTTATTCAAGTCTGTAGAGCCTGACAAAATTTAGGAATGTAAGGGACTACCTTAAACAATTTCAGAACCATTAAGAATTATATTTGGGAACTCAGTGAGGATGGTTGACATCCTAGACTGGAGAAGGGCAAACATAGTACCTATCTTTTAAAAGGGGAACAAAGATGACCCAGGAAATTATAAATCATCCAACCTAACTTTGATACCCGGAAAGATACTGTAATAAATTATTAAACAATCATTTTGTAAGCACCTAGATGATAATATGGTGTTAAGTAATAGACAATATGGATTTGTCAAGAACAAATCAAGCCAAACAAACCTATTTCCCTTCTTTGACAGGGTTACTGGCTTAGTGCATAAGGGGAATAGATGTGATTTATCATTATTTTAGTAAAGCTTTTGACACAAAAGGGTCCAATCCAGACTAATGAGTAGCTGTGTCATCTCTGCCCTGTAACCTGGGGTGGCCTTTACAATGCCTTGTTGGTGTTGCCTCCAACCTGGACTGCTCACAAACAGCCTCAACCATGTAAGTCACACCCAGTGGTGTCTCTTTGTGTGTGCTGCAGCCAGTGAGTCACACCCTCACTCTTACCAGCCTTAAAAATTACCACAGGGTGACCCCAACACACTCCCAGTCCCAGATTTCCCCCCAGAAATGTATGTCCTGTACTGCCCAGATATCTACTGGATAGTACAAGTCTGGTAAGACCATTATTCCTTTAAGGGAATAAAATGCACACAAACTTGTTACCCCAAATGGAGTTACCAAGACACTTCAACTTGAGCACACTGGATTAGATAAATCAGTAAAACAAGTTTATTAACTACAAAGAGACAGATAACTGAGTACAAGTAATGAGGCATAAAAGTCAGAAAAGGCCTCAAGAAAAATAAATATAAAAGGTTTACTAGTATTTACTTAAGAAACTATCTTAGTTGCAAAACAAACTTTCTCACATGCTTTCTCACATGCTCCATGAGACTACTGCCCAAACTCTCAGGTCTGGAACCCTCCTCCAGAGTCCAATGACTGTTTCCTTTGTCTCTTCAGGTGCAGTGAATGCAATGGGCAGGGAGAGAGAGTGGTGCCTTGGGGGGTTGTCCCCTCTTTTTTAGCTTCAGTCACCCTCTTGAAAAACATTTCTAACCAAGAACCAGGAGACAAAGTGTTTATATGGAAGGATATTCCCTGTTGTTTTTTTTCCACCTGATTAAACTTCCTTTGTCTTCCCTTCCTGCTTGATGATTCTGTTTACTGCTTAAATGCAAATTAAGGCACACATACACTTCTTTGATAAAGAAAGAGCTGTTTGCCAGCTTCTGTTTGGACAGGGCTGTGGAGCTTGGAACGTGTGTTAATAACACTATACAAGAAAATCTTATAACTTCACATACAATGTTGCCACACATATTTTATCAGGATGATGCTGATCAGCAAATTATGAATTTTCAAATGATAACTTACAAGGTATACCTTATGCAGGGTTTAACTGATTGCCATATTTGGGGTCAGGAAGGAATTTTCCTCCAGGGAAGATTGGCAGAGGCCCTGGAGGTTTTTCACCTTCCTCTGCAGTGTGGGGCACGGGTCACTTGCTGGAGGATTCTCTGCACCTTGAGGTCTTTTAACCATGATTTGAGGACTTCAGTAACTCAGACATAGGTTAGGGGGTTGTTCCAGGAATGGGTGAGTGAGACTTTGTGGCGTGCACTATGCAGGAGGTCAGACAAGATGACCGTAATGGTCCCTTCTGACCTTAAGTCTATGAATCTATGAATCTATTACAATAGTGTCTAGGGTATGAACACGGGGTATATGCTTTCATACATAGTCCCATGTGACATTCTCATAAATAAAATAGGGAAATGTGGGCTACATGAAACTAGATGAATTACAAGTGCACAAATGGTTAAAAAACTGTACTCAGAGAGTAGTTAATAATGGTCCACTGTCATATTGGGAGGATGTTCCCACAGGGGTTCCACAGGTGTCTGTTCTGGGTCCAGTACTATGCAATAATTTCATTAATGACATGGATAATGGAGTGGAGAATATGCTTATAAAATAGGCAGGAGATACCAACCTGGGAAAGGTTGCAAGCACTTGGAGGACATGATTAGAAATCAAAAGGACCTTGATAAATTGGAGAATTGGTCTGAAATTAACAAGATGAAATTCAAAAAAGACAAGTGCAAAGTGCTAAACTTAGGAAGGAGAAATCAAACGCCCAAATGAAAAATAGGAAATAACTGGCTTTTCAGTAGCACTGGAGAAAAGAATGGGGGTATATGGGTGGATCACAAATTGGATATGAGCCAACAGTATGATGCATTTATGAAAATGGCTAATGAATAAAAGTGCCATATGTAAAACATGTGAAGTAATTGTTTACTCAGCACCAGTGAGACCTCAGCTGGAGTAGTGTGTCCAGTTCCGAGCACTACCCTAAGAAAGTTGTGGACAAATTGGAGAGGGTCCAGAGGAGAGCAACAAAAATGATAAAAGGTTTAGAAAAATCACTGATGAGGAAAGATATTTTAAAAATTGGGTATGTTTAGTTTTGAGAAAAGAAGACCAAGAGGAGACCTGATAGTCTTCAAATATGTTACGGATTGTTATAAAGAGGATAGTGTACACTAAAGGTAGAACAAAAAGTAAAAATTGGCTTAATCTGCAGTGAGGCCCTACTCTGTAACACATGCACATCAGTGGGACACAAATCTTTTTTGGAACTGTATCCAGCCCTACATTTTTGTGATTCTGTAACATTCTGTAACAACCTTGAAAAGAGAGGAACAGGGAGCAAAAGAGGTTCTGGAACCAACTCCCTTCCCCACTGTCATCTTGGGCAAGGGATGGGCAAGGGTCTCCACTCTCAGTGAGGGATATAGCTATTAGGAAGTAGGTGGGAAACAGCTGGGAAGCTACCAATATGACCCATGTAGAGATAAGAGTGGGATGTGAATTCAAGTAACATCTAAGAAATGTGATTTTTTAAAATGTTTTTCTTTTCTTCCTCTTCTTTTTATTAATTTTTTTTTTAATTTTTGATTTTTTGGTCTAGTTCTGTTCCCAGTTAATTTTCTTCTCTACATTATTAGGTTTCAGGAATCACAGGGGAAATACAATCCCCTGAGAAAATCCACAAGAAAAAAAGTGTGGAAAATGCAACTACTAATTTCTGTTGGTAGCTTTTAACCACTGTGCATGGCCATACCTGTGTGTCTTGTCTAGCAGAACTGGAATCTCTGCTGAACAGTTCACTATTGTTTTAGTAGTGAGATATTTCTCATGAGATCCTGACCTCCACTCTTTCCTTATTACACTAGTTAAAAGGGCCGGAGTGGCTTAAAAGGACTCTAAAAAGCCCCATCCCCAACAGAATGGATTCTACCCAGCACTGGAACTGTGAAATACAGCCATAAAGCTGCCTTGTACTGACCCACTCATAAGCTGTTGTATAGGGGATGTGCCAGGATGGGTCTGGAGATGGAATGGAACCAAAAGTAGATACTTTACTTGCTCCTAATTTCTGTATTTTCAATTCTAATCCACTGTTTTTTGTGTTCTTTGTATATGTGAAACTTTATCTGGATCAATTTTATCATGCTCTTTGTAATTTAAAAACTTGAATTAGGCCATAACAAAATCTTCTCGCCAGAGAGAATAAGACCAATTTTAGTTTTTCTTCACAATGTAAGTATTTGAACCATGGTTTTGTTTTGTTTGTTCTGTTCTGCTTCCCTTTGAGAGCAATTATATCCTTTCTAAGGCATGGTCACCAATATTGGATAAACTAAATTGGGTGCAGTCTGTTCAGTACTTAATATATAGATAATCTTGCTTCTTTTGATTTATACTGTACTCTGTTAGCAATGTATCCTCTTCTTTCCTTAGAAAAAGCTTCAGGAAGCTGAGGACTGTACAGTTTTTCTCTACACTCAATCCCATATCTTTTTATTGTTATTTCTACTAATCACCATTGTGCACCCCTGTTCTTTTTTATCATTTTCTCCTTGGTAATTACTCCACATATATCCATACTCATTTGCATTTGTCATTAGTAGCCCAAGTACCTAAATTAACTAAGACTCAAGTTAGTTGATGATATTGGTCTCTAATTTGTATAGGAGATTTTTGTCTTAATTCAGATATTGAAATAGTGTTACTTCAGATACATAGCCAATTATTATTACTTACTGGGTCCTCTCTCCATTGTTTTCTGTTTATTTTTTAGCTTACAAAGGATATTGATTTTATAGAGCAGGTTGGCTTTTCTCTTTCCTCTTAATTTAGGTAGAAAGAATAGTGAGTGGTCATGTAATAAAGACTGTACCATAATGAATACACACAAGAGAGCCAAATTAAGTTGCTCAGGCAATCCTTATTCTTGCACTTCCTAATTTGAGTTTGTGTGTGTTTGTGTGCGTGCTTGACATTGTAATTGAAATGTTCTTTATCTATCTATCTATCTATCTGTCTATCTATCTATCTATCCCTGGATTGTCCTTTTTGGGGGGTAAAAATGTCAAGAGTGAAAGTAGTATTCAAGATGAGAGCTTAATATATTATTCAATAACAGTATGCATTTCCCATATTCTCCTAGTACCTAAGGAACCCAAATTCCCCTGCATAGGAATAACCTGTATACTGGAGATCAATCTCTGTGAATTGCAACATGAAGAGTTGCTAAAGTTCTTTTCAACTTATAAACCTTTCTCTTATTACTCTTCACCCTTCCTAGCTCATGAAAGAAAGCTTGGATTCAGCATCCAGCACTGCAGATTTCTGCAGCAGCAGAGACCAATCCTGTAGCGCTTTTTTTTTATCAGTTATGCTTAATCAGAAGGTTGCAACTTCACTTTTGAATGCACACTTGGCCATAGAAATCTATGCTATTAACAATTTGTTATTTTTATATTTTGATCTCCATTTTACAGATGGGGATCTGAGACAAAACAGAATGAAATTACTTTCCCAAAGTCACAAAGGAAATCTGTGGCAGAGCCAAAAATTGAACTGTGATTCTCTGAGGGCAGGTCTACACTAGAAGCGCTACATTGGCACAGCTGAACTCTCTTGTTGACATAATTACTCCACCTCTGCAAGAGGTGATACTTCACTAATAATTGCAATACTGTGAAGCATTATGGTCTGTGCCTACTGTGGATCCCTGAAACCACCAGTTTCTGGCCACACAAGCCCTACCTTCTAGCCCTCCACAGGTCTCTCTCTTTCTATACAGGTAACAACAGGCTCACACCAACCCCCAAATACTTGGAGCATTTCAGTTCCTTATCCACTAAGCACTCACAGAATTACCAGCCTATAAGATTCAACTTTGCTTAACACCACAGCTCCTAGATAAACATTCATTTCACTATAAATATATTATCAAAGAACAGAGATTCAAATAATACTGAGCAAGAAAATTAGAAACAAATAGTTAAATATAAAAAAAAACATAATGTGCTCTCTAGAGATTAACTAACTACTGTCTTGTCTAAAGAAGCTAATCTTGCTTAAAGTTCCCCTCAGTGTTTTCACCAAAGCCTGACTGAATCATAGAATCATAGAATATCAGAGTTGGAAGGGACCTCAGGAGGTCATCTAGTCCAACCCCCTGCTCAAAGCAGGACCAATTCCCAACTAAATCATCCCAGCTAGGGCTTTGTCAAGCCAGGCCATAAAAACCTCTAAGGATGGAGATTCCACCACCTCCCTAGGTAACCCATTCCAGTGCTTCACCACCCTCCTAGTGAAATAGTGTTTCCTAATATCCAACCTAGACCTCCCCCACTGCAACTTGAGACCATTACTCCTTGTTCTGTCATCTGGTACCACTGTGAACCGTTTAAATCCATGTTCTTTGGAGCCCCCTTTCAGGTAATTGAAAGTAACTATCAAATCCCCCCTCATTCTTCTCTTCTGCAGACTAAATAATCCCAGTTCCCTCAGCCTCTCCTCATAAGTCATGTGCTCCAGCCCCTTAATCATTTTTGTTGTCCTCCGCTGGACTCTTTCCAGTTTTTCCACATCCTTGTAGTGTGGGGCCCAAAACTGGACACATTACTCCAGATGAGGCCTCACCGATGACGAATAGAGGGGAATGATCACGTCCTTTGATCTGCTGGCAATGCCCCTACTTACGCAGCTGCAAGTGCCGTTAGCCTTCTTGGCAACAAGGGCACACTGTTGACTTATATCCAGCTTCTCATCCACTGTAACCCCTAGGTCCTTTTCTGCAAAACTGCTGCCTAACACTCGGTCCGTAGTCTGTAACAGTGTATGGGATTGTTCCGTCCTAAGTGCAGGACTCTGCACTTGTCCTTGTTGAACCTCATCAGATTTCTTTTGGTCCAATCCTCTAATTTGTCTAGGTCCCTCTGTATCCTATCCCTACCCTCCAGGGTATTTACCACTCCTCCCAGTTTAATGTCATCTGCAAACTTGATGAGGGTGCAATCCATGCCATCTTCCAGATCATTAATGAAGATATTGAACAAAACCGGCCCCAGGACTACCCTTGGGGCACTCCGCTTGATGCCTCTTGAGATACCTTAATACCTCATGAGATCTCTTTTTCATGAAGCAAAATTGCTGTTCCTTTATTTCCTTGGTGAAGGGTGTCCAGAGTCTCCTCTGTCTTCCCCCTCCCCAATATTTTCAAGTAAACCTTTGTTATACACTTAGGGCTTTACCCCCAAATGTTTTTCTCACTCTGTTAGAGTCTTTCTGAAGGCTTTGCAATCATTCATTTGCATTCAGTCCTTCTTACACACAATATCAGTATATGAGTTTCACAGTGATATTGATAATCCGTGTTACCGCCTTTAATTTGAGACCTCACGTGACATTTTTGGTGAACTAAAATGCATACGTTAGCCTTGGGAGATTCCTGCAATCCTTCTGCATCCCATTGCCAGCTGGCATTAAAAGGTCCTTTGGTCACAAGGTCCATATGCAGTATATATAGAATCTATAAATTGTTTAGTACAGATTAGAAAAGTTGTCAAACTGAAGATAAATTGCCAAAATAACCCAGATAAACATGAATCACCAAGCTAATTTCCCCTTGTTATTTAAGACCATCACTGAAAAGTCATGTGCATGACTTACCTCTCATCTAATCACCTTTAAATGAGGATAACTATATTGGTAGAGCTAAATACTGCCCTTGAGCGTAGAGATATGTGTCCCATTTAGCGCATTGTTTGATGAACATTTTCTACCCTGGATTTAGGATGGAAGTGGAACATTTGAGGTCAAGTACTATTTATGTACCATTTGTACAGGTTTTATTTTTCTGGAGTGTGTCAACACTTCAGAAACTACATAAAGTACATGCTCACACCGTTTATTAAACTTATCTTTCATTTGTATAAATAGAGACTTTAAAATTTTATAATTTAATTCTGGGGCCACTAAGTCAAAGAAAGCCTGAAGTCTGGAGGGATGAAGGATCTTAGTTTTAACTAAAATGTGGAAATCGCACTTATTAAAATAAAAATGATTGATTTTTTTAAAAGGAAAAAAGACTGATATTTGGGCTAAGCCTCCTGTGAAAAGGTCTAACTTCCACAGTCACTATTTATTGGGATTTTCAAGCTCGATTTACTTACCTATTTAGTGAGAGAAAGTAATTGTCATCACATTCCTTTCATTACATGTTGTAAATGCTATCTCTGAAGTACAGAAATGCTTCTTGAAATTGGATGTCAGAGTAAAAGGTTTATTACAGTAGTCTGAATGTGTATTTAAGGGCCTATTAATTTATTTTCAATGAACAAATATTTTTCTATGTTTATTTTCTTGTTCAGATTTTAATTAAATAATTAGGGGAAAAGGAAAGAAATGTAGGAAAATGCGAACTGAATACTGGGCACAGCTGGAGTGTCTGTGATGTGCTAGGTATTTTAGGCTTTTACTGTAATTTGGGTTTGAGAATTAAACAAGAGAAACTTCTTATACTTTTTATGCCTTATTCATTTGTTTTCCATGTCATATGTACGCTGAAGTATTTGATACAGTGGGGCTTTGTGGGAATCCTCTCACTCAGGATATGGAGTTTCAGGCGCTACCCTGCAGCCACTGTTGCACAGCTAGCTCATAGCAGAGAGGAATATATGCTACACCTTCCTACAGGATGGCACAATGGTTAAACTCTCTAGAGATCAAAAAGACATTCTACCTGAAGTGAGGTTTTTTACCCGCGAAAGCTTATGCCCAAATAAATCTGTTACTCTTTAAGGTGCCACCGGACTCCTTGTTGTTTTTACATGATTCTTGGGTCTACTCTATCTGCTGTACTTTGAGAAAACAAGGATGTAAAAGGATTATTTATCCCCTGTCTAGCCTGGTGTTAGGGTAAGCACTGTGCCCCAAAACTGAGACAGATGGTTTGAAACAGATGCTTTTTCTATACCCTTTCTCAGTACCCAAGGATCTGAGCTAAATGGGTTCTGAGACCTAATAGTTTTTTTGTAAATAGCTCTATTTGGTGTGATTGTCAGATCAATTACCTTCAGTGATCAAAACATGTTAAATAACGTTTCCGTTTCTGTTTTTGTCAAATGGTGAGTAAATAATGGCTCCAGTTTTCCTTGCCTGCTACCTGCACTCCCACATGCAGATTTATCTCTACCTATAGTTGAAGGAGAAAGACACAGTATCTGATCTGCCCCTAAGAAAGTCAATTGACAAGGGATTTTTATGGTACAAATGTGAAAAAATACCATCAATATATTAGGAGAGTAAAAAACTCCTGTGCTGCAATAAAATTAAATGGAGTCTATATCACCTTCTGCCCTGTCTCACTATTGACAAATAGGTTGGATCAGCTTAAATGGCCACTGGTGTCATCTCTATCTGCTTACTGTTCTTCAAGAAAAATGCCTTGCTGAGATAAATGATTGTTATCTCCTTCAGAAAGGCAGGGAAAGGGAAAAAAAACATGTTCAACCTTTCTAAACTGCCATCACAGTTGAATATCATATGGAAATTTTCTTAACCTCCTTTGAAAGTAGTGAAAAATGCAAGGATTTGAATGCTTATTCTGTAAGCAAGAAAATTGACTATTTAGATTGAAGAACTTATTCTGAGGAATCTGTAACTGTGGGAGTGCTGATTCTGAAACAAAGAAGGTGAAATGCAAAACTGCTCAGCATTGTCAAAACAGCCCTCTGTGTATTAATGAGAAAATGTGGTGGGTAAACGTAAATGTGTATTTGTGTGTGAATGTGGGGAATGCAGCTAAAGTGTGATATTTTTCCTCATTATCACTTTCAGGATCCCCTCACCATCTGGATGTCTGAACATTATACAGTATGCAACAAATGAAGTGAAGAAAAGAAAAAATCCAACATGCCCCCAGGCGCTTCTATATTAAAGATTGTCTTAGGAATTCTGTTTTGTAAGAAATGTACAGTAATCTCTGTCTGTTTCCACTGGCCCACCCAATGTCAAATTTTATAAAGGATAGGATGAGTTAGAGGATCTAGCACTTGGCTTTTCACCTCTGTTAAACCTTCCCACAAATGACTTTTATAGTCTCAGCTCATTCCCTCCTGAAAGATGATAGTCTTCATCTTTAAAACTGCCATACATAATTTAACACTCTCAAGCTTTTTTTTTCTTCTTTTGGCTGAGGAGAAAGCTGAAATGTAACTTTGTTAAGGATTATGGGCTTCAAACTCAGAATAAATCCAAATGTTTTTCTCTTTGTCATTTTAAAACCCTTTCCATTGCCTAGAAAAAACTGCCAGTCCATTTTTAGAAAATCTGCAAGAACTCCTTTTAAATTGCTATAGCATCTTGAATAAAGGGGTCACAAAACAGCATAGGAACAAATGGATTTATATAACTGTTTTTCTCATAATAAAAATGAAGTAATTACTCCTTTGCGACATGCTTCAGAGTGAAGAGCACATGACCAAGTCCAAGATGTGAGAAAAACAAAGATATAATTCAAAAGTGTTTTTCTCCTCAGTGCAACATAAGAGTTTGGATTTTATTGGAAACCAAAATCAAGTGCAGTTGTATAATGGTTTTGACAGAGTGGGATATGTCTGGATCAAATTGTGAACTCCACTTTGGATTGTCATCTTCATTTTGTACTCTAACATCCATTTTGGTTTAGGACATCCCTTTTGTATTATGTTCTGAACTCATGTCTAATATTGCTCAAGGCAAGGTTATTATAATATATTCCAGTCAGCTAACCTGTCCAGCAAAGGTACTTGATACCTCATTTAAGGACAATTTGTGAAAAGCCATAAAGACAACAACCTAGATTTACTGACTCTTGTCTCTCAACTACCAGTCCATCCCTGTGGAACAATGGGACTCTCTACACAGGATCCCAGAGGAGTGAAGGGACAAGCATACCAATGAAGCACATGGCAAAAAGAGACAAAAACTTTATTTAAGAAGGGGTTATTCTCCAGGGGGAGAGGGGTGTGAAAGACAGGAGGCAGGAGGGACCCTGCCTAACCTGAAAAACTGACAAGCCTTAAACTCAAAGAAGGGGTTAAATCAGATTAGGGATGCACCTTAGGTGGTCTACTGTTTTCAGAGATCTCTAATTTTCTAATATTTTCAAGAGTAAAGTGACTGGTTAAGAAATTCCTTTGCTAAGCCTGTGTTCCTTGCTTTCCTCTCATGTGGACCCAAAGTGGTTAAATTAGAAGCCAGAGCACCCACAGCTAGGTGGAACTTTGGCAAAGTTTGTGTAAGCAACAAGGGAGCTCAGGTGTTCTAAGGCAGCTGGACTGTGGTGTTTCAAGTTCAAGATAGGCTGTAGGAAAAAGGTCTGAGTTTGAAAGTATGCCTAGAGACCTGGAGCTAGAAACTGACTTAACTCAACCCATATGCAGTTGGCTTAGAATCATGTGTGATCTAGTGATTAGATGCACTTGCAACAGATTGATTGATTCTATGGTGGTGAGGAGTGGAGGCAGGCTATAGCAGTGTTTGCTACAAATAATCCACATTTACCAAGAGTTAACACATAGTGGTATCCAAAATACTGCAATTATTTGTTATTTTAAATGTTATTATTATTAATAATAATAACAACATATCACAGGCACCACTCTGCCATAACTAATACAGAAGTTGACTTTTTTACAGTGACAGTGGTGTTCCTCACACATTACTCTATTTTTAGCATTTTTCACCTTCCCTGTGCTAATATTATTTAATCTAACTTTTTTGTACTACTGTAAAAAACCTAAAAAATATAAATAAATAAATAATTGGAGATATACTAATCTCCTAGAACTGGAAGGGACTTTGAAAGGTCATTGAGTCTAGCCTGCTGTCTTCACTAGGCAGACCAATTTTTGGCCCAGATCCTTAAGCAACCCCTCTCAAGGATTGAACTCACAACCCTATGTTTAGTAGGCTAATGCTCAAACCACTGACCTGTCCTCTCCTTTTTCCTACAGAGGTCAATATTTATGAGATATAAATTCTTGTGGATATTTTAACAAAGTTTAAAACTGTTTAACACAAAGCATTACTAAATGTACATAATAAAATAAGCACATATACAGTCTGTGCTAAATACACATGATATCATATAAAAACCTAATCACCCCCATGCCCTGTTCATCTTCCTACCATCCAGAAGGAAAATCCTGCCCCCTGTATATCTAGTGTGCACAACTGTAATGCAATAAAACTAAAACTCCATAACTTAGAAACTCTGTTGGACTGAAATTATGTCCCTGTGTAGGATATGGGATAGCAGGAGAAATGGGTTGAATGGAGTAGATCTTAGCGATATTTTTTGGGTTAAACTTTTTTTCACCAAAAATACATATTTGGGACACCCAAAGCATTTTGCAAATTCTTATCAAGTTCACCAAATGTTTTTGGCTGGAGAAAGAAAGAAAATTCTTTGAAAAGTTTTGACATTTCTAAATGGAACATGTTGATTTGAAGTGACATTTTTGTTTAAATGATTACTTCCATTTTATTTTATTTTTACAAGGTAAACAGCTCAAAAACAAAATGAAACATTTTATTTATCCCAAAACAATTTTTTTCTACATATTTGTCCCACCAAAAAAAAAAAGGTATTTTTTTGTTTCCAGTTGACATGAACTGAACATTTATTTTTTATTCCTTTGTTCAGCCTCTGAACAAAAATTATCTGTTATTCACACAGCTTTAGTGTGGAATGGCTGAGAAAAGAGAGGGCACAGGAATTCAGTTTGTTGAGCTAGCTGATCTTGGGAAATCCAGCTGGATGTCAATAACAGGACTGC
This sequence comes from Gopherus evgoodei, assembly GCF_007399415.2. Taxonomy (NCBI): domain Eukaryota; kingdom Metazoa; phylum Chordata; order Testudines; family Testudinidae; genus Gopherus; species Gopherus evgoodei. The sequence continues at coordinate 70,485,874 of NC_044327.1, read as the reverse complement.
AGGCCCTGCATTTTGTGGACCCAAGATATCTGTGGAATTCATTCTCTCTCACGGCTTAGTAGTCCCAGAATCAGACAAAATCATGCACGAATGCAGAAAGACAAATCACAAAACTACTCCCTACCTATGTATGATCTTGTCTGACTCTGGGCTAGTAGGCCATGACCAAGACTGAATTCCTCAGCTACATTAGAATGTCTGTTGGGTGAAGTGTGTGTATGTGGCATAGAGCCTCTGAAAGAGCTGGACATTATGCCACAGATTTCAAAGCCTGTTGATCTGCTCCCCTGATTATCTGAAATCCCAATTATCTGAAGGGTACAAGTGTGCCCCATACCTTTGTATAACTGGGTTATGCTGCATTTATTTAAGGAGTATATTCTAATCTGAATGTACAAGACAATACTTGTATAAAACAAAGAAGCATTAATGGAAATATGGCTGAAATTTCCAATTTTGAGTGCCTAAAGTTAGGAACCTCAATTTGTATTTTGATGCATGCATGTAAGTGGTCTATTTTCAGACTTGCTAAGCTATTAAAGTTGCAGGTGTTCAGCATCTGAGAAAATCAGGTCTCTTTTATATGAATGCCAACAGAGAGATTTTGGCCCCTGAACTTTTTATTTACATCCCCTTATATCAAGATTACAACCTGACTCTAGTCTTTCTATCACAGCGGTTCCCAAACTACAGTTCGTGAACCCCTGGGGTTCACACAATGTTACAGGGGGTTCACCAGAAAAATTTCCCGAATAGCGGCCAGAGGACCCCAGGCATGGGAAGCAGCAGGTGCAACCCAGTTGCAGGGCAGACAGCCCAAGCCCCATGGAGTGCTGAGCAGGCAGCTGAGCCCAGGTCAGTTGGGGGGCCAGCAGCTCAAGCCTGCGGCAGTTGAGGCCTGCAGCCTGAGCCCCTGCAGCCAGTGTGGGGCTGGCAGCTCGAGCCCCATGGACCGCAGGGCTTGGCAGTTGGGGCCGGCAGCCCAAGTCCCGGCAGTCAGTGGGGACCAGCAGCCCAAGCTCAGAGGAGCGCTGAGTGGGTAGCCCAAGCCCTGGTCAATGTACCCCTGGTTAATGGGGACCAGCAGCCTGAGCTCTGCTGAGTGCAGATCCGGCAGCCCATACCGTGGTGCGGGGCCAGCAGCCTGAGTCCTGTGGTGGGCAAGGTGGCATCTGGGACCCCAGGCACACAGGTGGCAGCTTGGAACCCTGTCCTTGGTAGACAGGGGAAGTTGGGCAGCATGAAGGGCACAGTGAGCAGGGTCGCGCTGTACATGGGGGGTGGTCCAGGCTAATTAGTCCCTCTCAGGGCATCCCCCGGGGATGCCCCAATGGTGGAAGAAAAGGTGTTTGCGCGCCAAACCAGCCAGAACCATGTTGTAGTTCGTTTAGCAATGTTAAGGGGCCTCAGTAATTCAATACTAAATCATTCTCTCTGGAGTCCTATTTTGCTTCAGTGAGACAAGAGTGAATCTTCTCATTTTCTGATTTGTTGGTTGTTAGCATTCTATCTGTGTTATTTTTATTAGAACTTTTGTACACAAGGTCAATGGATAAGTGTCTGAAAAAGGAAATGTTAAAGATGCAAGAATCAGATGGTGTTTCCTCGGGTCCACACTGTGGAAAATCTAAGTTTAATGATCATGATGGTCCTGGAAAGTCACTTACAAAGAAAAGAAAATATGACAATGATTATATAAAATATGGCTTTACATGCATTGGTGATCAAGAACATCCAAAATCACTGTGTGTAATTTGTGGTGATGCTCTAGCAAACAGCAGTCTCAAGCTTTCTCTACTTCAGCGCCATTTAGAAACTAGGCATCCTGCACAACTCGACAAGCATGTTGATTTTTTCCAGTGAAAATTAGCTGAGAGGAAAAGTGACATTACCAATTTTATATCCAAAGAAAGTACTGATAATGAAAATGCACTTAAAACGTCATACCACATGAGCTACCGAGTAGCAAAAGTCTCAGAAGCCCATACCACATCAGAAAGCTTGATTGGTCCATGTATAAAAGGCATAGTTCATTGCATGCTCAGAGCAAAGGCTGCAAAAAGGATTGACATGGTACCTCTGTCCAATAATATGTTGCCGCAAAAAATTAATGACATGTCAAATAATGTAGAAACTACAATTGTACATATAATGAAAAATAGTTCATAATATGCTATACAGTTGGATGAATCAACTGATGTAGCTAATTTAGCTATTTTGGTACTGTTTGTACGTTATGTGAATGAAGGTATGGTTGAAGAAGACTCGTTGTTTTGTTGACCATTGGAAGAACATACAACTGGAATAATACATCAATCTGACTAATACATATTTTCAAGAAAAAGAAATAGATTGGTCTCATTGCCTAGGCATTTGCACTGATGGGGCCACATGAATGATGGGGAAGTATACTGGAGTTCTAGCTCGAACAAAAAGGTTGCATCAAAAGTCTCTTGGACTCATTGCAGTATCCATAGACAAGCCCTTGCAACAAAATGCATTCTTGAGTTACTGAAGGAAGTGCTGGACAATGCAGTGAAAATGGTGAATTTCATAAAATCATGGCCAACAAATTCCAGAATATTTCACGTACTTTGTGAGTAAATGGGTAGTATACATAATTGTCTGTTGACACATATCAAATTTAGATGGCTCTCATGTGGCCACATCCTTTTGCACTTTTTGAGCTTAGAACAGAAATCCTAGATTTTTTCAATAGCCACCCTTTCCACCTTGCAAGCTGTACCTTATGCACCAAAGTCTACCTTATTTAGCAGATATTTTCTCAAGAATTAATGACCTAAATGTATCTCTTCAAGGCCTCAATATAACAGTTTTACATGCACAAGAGTGGGTTGAATCCACGATAAAGAAAGTGCAGTTCTGCGAAAGGTGTTTGGAAAACAATCAAACTGAGTGTTTCAGTAATCTTCATGACTTCCTGGCAGAACATAAACTTCAGTTGGATCAGTGCACTAAAACCCTAAACTGCACACCATGGACTTTGCACAACTTCCAGAGAATACTTTCCTGCTGTGTCAGGCGATAATGACTAGATTCGCAACCCTTTTGATGATACCACTTTTGTTACCATTATCGACAACATACTTATGCGAGAAAGCATTTTCTTCAGATGCATATCAGAAAACCAAATACAGAAACAGACTTGATACTGAACCAGACCTGAAATTTAAACTTAAATCCTTGGAAATATTCATTTTTATGTGGTGGTTAATGAGATTTCACAATTTAGTGAAAGGGGTTTGTGGATTGTTAAAGTTTGGGAACTACTGCTCTATCACCATTCAAACCAGTTTAAATTGTTCCTAAAATACCCATAATTTTTTTCTTTGAATTTAGCTCATATATTAGATTACCTCTATCATTCTGGAAAGAAAGGAAAGTGGATAATTATGTAATTATTGTGGTAAAAGTACCACGATGATCACAAAGAAAGAAGTTCAGAAAAAGTAGAAATTGGGAAAAGTGGCCAAATATTCTGAGCAGATTTTGTATGGGACCAGGGATCAGTTGCATGTCAAGGAAATGTATTCTTTCCTTTATAATTGTGTGGAAAGCAGGTATATTCATTTAGAGGTTTTAGTCAAAGTTAAATATATATATTTTAGACAATTAACCTTCTTATTCTGAGGTGACAGGCTAGGAAAAAAACTACAAAAATGGGGAAAATGAAAAAGTTATAACATCTGGAAAGCAGCAAAGAATCCTGTGGCACCTTATAGACTAACAGACGTTTTGGAGCATGAGCTTTCGTGGGTGAATACCCACTTCCTCAGATGCATGACATGCATCTGAGGAAGTGGGTATTCACCCACGAAAGCTCATGCTCCAAAACGTCTGTTAGTCTATAAGGTGCCACAGGATTCTTTGCTGCTTTTACAGATCCAGACTAACACGGCTACCCTCTGATACATAAAATCTGGAAGTGTTAGAGTATAATTCCATGCACAGCAGGAGGCAGATAGTATCGGGAGACTCTTGAATGCACAAATATGGACTGAATTTTTTAACCTGAAAGTACATTTATTACATATGCTAATATTGAAGTTATCACGAAATAATGCCAAACTACGAAAGTGAACGAACAGAGGCAGGAACAATGTGTTAATATTTGATTAATTGTTAATTTTGATAAACAGTTTGATAAACTGATTAACTGACTTGAAATTCTAAAGGATGTTCACTCTCCTATATAGGCCTTGTGATGTAAAATGTTGACATTGAATATATAATATTGGTAGAGTGCTGATGTACTTACGTTTCTTTCATTAAAATACTTAGGGCCACATTCAGACATCTTTAGCCATATTAAGTAGAACCTTACTTCATAGATATTTCCATTGACTTCATTGTAGATACAACTCACCATGAGTAATCTGGCTGTCAAACAATATTGCCCAAATTAGGCATCTCTATCACTTCTGAGTCTGAATCTGGATTTACGTACACAGGTGTCACAGTAATGGCATATTATTAATGAAATTACATGTCACAGGTTAATTGGTCTTTGGTAATACCTATTGGAAATGTATTATTTTGCAAGGACAAGTAATAGAACATCCAGCATAATGGCTAGTGTATTCTGTCCCTTTCCCCCCTTCGATTCATATAATTTTTAACACAAATACCTTTAATGGAGTTACTTCTGATATACATTTGTGTAAAAATCTTATGAAGTCAGACTCCCACATGTATCCTGAATGGGCATCCTGAGATCATTCTCTCCTGCTGTTCTCCTGGTGTCTGATCAGACCTTGGTGTTGCACAATTGCACAATCAGAACTATAGTGGACTGAACCAAAACCCCATTTCCCAGCAAGCTTTATGTTTGGGGAAGCATGGATCTAGACTTGGGTGCATCTCTAAACTGCATTAATTCTTAATTCTTATTATTATTATTACTGTCTTACTGTAATGTCTAGAAGCGCTAGTCATGGTTCAGTACACTGTTATGCTAGGTGCTGTACAAACACACACAAAAAGATGATCCCTTCCCTGACAGCTTACAATCTAAGTATAAGACAAGGACTATCAGATGGATACAGACAGATACGATAGTACAAGGGAACAATGGGACAATATTGGTCAACATGATAGGTGGTGCACCAGCAACCAAAGGACTGTCAAGTTTTTTATAGCCATCATAGAAAAGAAGAATTTTAAAGAGGATTTGAAGGAAGAGAATGATATATCTTTATATAATTGTGAGGGACAGAATGTGAAAAAACATGAAGATGCTTGTTTGAAAATTTCACAAGTGGCCATTGGAAGGTGGCATCGTTGACAGATCTGAGGTGGGAGTCGCCATCTTGATAGTGAAGAAGTGATGTGAGGTAGGATGGGGGATAATTAAAAGTTAACCAAACTTTCAAACCTCAGAAAACACTAAGATTGAATTGGGTTTAAATTTTGGGTTTAATTCAGCTCTCATTTTAAAGGAACTTGTATGCCCATTCCCAATGAAAAAACAACATGAATGGGAGTTTAGCACAATAGTCTGGAACCAGAATGAAGCAATTGTATGCAGTAGGTGAATTAGACTTTGGTTACTACTACGTGAAAATGTGTTATTTAGCTACCATGGAAAAATTAATAAAATATCCACAGTTCATGTGTTCCCTAGCTCATACTATCATCTCTAAGCATAAAAATGTCACGAAACTCAGACTTAATTTACCATAATTTTCTTTAGCTGTAAAAAGACATGGGGGAAAAATGAGAACAGTCTTACTTTACTAGTATTTTTATGTACTGTTAAAGGAAGATTTTGACAGTGAAGCACTTATGTATGTGTTTGAATTCAACAGGTCTTAAGCACGTGTTTAAGTGCCTTGCTGATTTAGGGTATTGGTCTGTGCAAAAGAATGTTTAATATTGTCAGGACAATCCTCAAAATTTCTCATCAAATTATACGCATTATAAGTTGTTACAACTAGTGACCTTTTTCCAAACTAGCATCAAGCATTCCATAATTCTGGGTATTTAAATAGCTGGTATAAACTCTTTCAGCAGTACACAAGAGTGTGCATTGCTCTGTCTTTTGTGAAAGTAGGTCCTGCTTTTGTGCACACAATGGAGATGGATGAAGATTAAAAGAAAAAATATTCATTGAATACTTTATTAAAAATGATCATGAAGTGTGTTGACTGCGAGTCTATTAATCAGCATTATCTAACAAGCTCTAGACCATATACAATAAATAGTACAATCCGTCATACAGTAATTTTACAAGATATGGTGTGAATATTCTTCCTTTGAAGAAAGGAAGTCCACAGTTTCTCACACATCTGTTTTGTAGCTGAGATAACAATCCTCAAGTTTGTGACCAAAAGTATAGCCTTCTTAAAAAGTGTATCTAAGTCTCTATCCAGCTAAGTGGAGAAATACTCAAACAGGATTAAAGATCAGTTGTGTAGGTAGTAAATGCTTTCATATAGCTTAAACAGCTGAACAGCAAAAAGCATTATCTGAAGATACTAATTAAAACAACACTGACGGATTTATTGATTTGAGTAGATTAAATTACTGGTTTCTATCAGTGAAGAGGACACAATAAAGGCTGTTGGGATATGTAATTATTGACCCCAGTGACAGACCTCTACTGTTGCCTTATCATAAGGAATAAAGGGCCATGGACTTTTCCCAACAATTCTTGCTGCAGGGCAAATAGTAACTAGAGGAGGTAAAAGCTCAAAATTTCCATTTTGCAGGAAATTATGACATTTTACATTTTATTTCATACTGATTTGGAGTAGTAACAAATATTTTCAATGTTTTCTGCAAAATAGAAATTCTAAAAGATAAAAATGAATCATTTCCAAAATTGTTTCAATCTTTTTGAAATATTTATTCTGAAATTTATTTTGTTTTATATATATATATATTTATTTTTACATTGTTTCATGTCTGATGGAGTAGTGCATAATATGACATCATATTATGACATCATATTATTTTATTTTTAAAAAATAACATTAAATACAGATGCTTCTTAATTTCTTGATCAAAGTGTCTACTGTTTGTTTTGTAATGAAACATATTGAGTCTTTAAAACATTAAGATAAGATAGAAAAAACTGTTCTGACAAAAAATTTTGGACTACTCAAATAGTAATAAGTATTCCCATCCACAACCATTTGACAACCACATCCATACACATAACGTCTGCTATTGTAAACAACTGGTGCATGTGACTTATGCCCAAATTCATCATACTATCATGACTGAGGTACAAAAATGAATTCATCCTGTGTGTTTTGTAATGGACCATTGATACTTATGAAAGATTCTGTTAACTGGACTGGTTTATTTCCTGGTAAACAGAAGTTTGCTTAATCCACTCCAGGTGGTGGGCAAATAAGTGAAGCCAGGATCATTGTTGATCAGTTTATGATACTCCCCTCAGTTAATGAATATTTGTACCATAAAATATCCACATAAAACTGTTTCCTCTACTTCAATTGAATTTTGCTGCTACCTTTGCTGCTCTAGCTCACCACATTGTCTACTGCTTTGTTTACAATGGATTGTATAGTTTGTCAGATTTTTATTATTATTAGTTTTACCTTGCATCTAGAGTTGGCTGAGAACACACAATCCTCGAATCCTCGTAACATGGGATGACTATCAAGGTATATCAGTCTTTCACCTAAAAGCCTTGCCACCGTCCCTTTGATTATGTTCCTGCCCTGAACAACTGCCATGCAAGGTGACTGCTGCTGACCTTTAACAATGGGTGTAGGTCAGTGCAGAGCAGGATTGAAATTCCCACAAGAACACCCTGGTACAAGATGTGATTAGATCTGAGGCACTGATACCCATTTTGAATTTGAAGTTGCATCATCAATCATTCTTACTGATTTCAGCTGAGATTCCAGTTGAAAGCAGCTTTGGAGTGCTGCTACTAGCATCATATATAAGTTATAGATAAAATTAAGTCATCCTTTGTCAGACACTTCTCCATTTTGATGAAGGACCAAACATTTTAGCAAAGAATTCTCAGGCACAAGGAGTAACCTTTTATTTCCCTTGGTTCATGTTGCTCTTTCTCCTCTCACTAACTTCAAAGTACCCTGTCTATTTTGCATCTGACATCAGACACCTTAGAAAAGAGGAATAGGCTTTTAACTGTCTTCAAAAGCCTGCCAAGTCTCACATTCATTACTTAGTTTCCATTTGGTACAGGCAATTTAGGTTGTAGCAGCAGTAAAACTTAATTTTCCCCTTTACAGCAGTAAGAGCATGTCCTAAAGTACTCTTAAGACTCTGTGGCTGAGTTGCATTAGCTCACTTCTTAAGGGACTGTTCTTAGATCAGACTGCAAATCCTGAAGGGGCTGGTAACAAAGACATTGCCCATGATAGTATATGATTTTAAAGGTCAGAGAGAAAGACTCTAAATAGTGTTAAAAACCCACCAGTTTTCTTTTGGGGCCAAATTTGTCTCTGGTGTAAAGGGATATAACAGCTATTGAAGTAAATGGGATTTGTACTCACTTAGATCCCTGCTGAATTTGGTCCTTTGATACTTGGTAATAGTTTCTTGCTTTTTGAAGCCTGATTTTTTCTTGTATTTAATGTGTTAAATCTAGGGACAAATGCTGCAGTCTTCATGCAGAGGAGACCCTCATTTGCTGACTAAATAGGGAAATCAGGATTTAAGGTGAAAAGGGAGATTGCAGTGAACTTTAGTGGAGCCACCTGTGGACCCTAGTTTTTCACTATGACACTTTGGATGATACAATATGCCATTATCCTTTTAAGTCGCAGTGAACTTTGGCTATATCCAGAAAAGAAACCTGAAAGAAATCTGATTCTTGGTCATAGCTACTGCATATTCATGTCATGCATATTGTCATGTAAATACTCTACTATACAAAAATGTGCCATAAGGTTACATACAATCTCAAGATTGTCACAAGAATTGATGAATTTTGTCCCAGTTCTCATTTTCTCAACAATCTTTGTCTTGCGAAGCGATAAATGCAGTGTCATTCTGGGTTCTCTTTGCAATCTTAAGATTGTCACAAGAATGGATTGGGTACCATTTTCTCTTCTTGTTACAATCTTTGTCATGAGTTCTCATAGACCTTTAATGCCTGATATGTTCTCATTCTCATTACATATTCTCATTCCCATAACAAAGATTATAATGAGAGAAGAAAATGTCATAAAATTAATCCATTCTCATAACAGACTATAATGAGGACAGAAAATGGAACAAAATTAATCCATTCTCATAACAATGTGAAGATTGTAATGAGAACAGAAAATGGTATGAAATTTATCCTTCTTGTGACAATCTTAAAATTGTAATAGGGCAGGAAAGGATACAAGATTAACTGGCCCTCAGGACAAAGACTCTGTCTAGAACTGAAAATCATACTAAAGTAATCCATTCTTGTGACAAAGACTAAAATTGTAATTCTGTGGTCGCACATAGATGCCATATGTAAATCAGTAACCATTGTAAATTGCCCTAAAATATCTAGAGCCTTCCACATTTACAACCACTGGGGACTGAAAAAATATCAGATTTTTACCACTCAGACCCTGAAGTCAAAATGCCTGGAATATGGGTGGGAAGTCTGTTAATTTACACTACATTCATGATTTCAGTTAAGCATAAACTTGCATAAATCTGAAAAAATTACACTATATTTAAACAAAGCGGATCAAAATTCTGCAGTTGGTGTTCATCACTTCATTTGGTTTTTCTACCAATAAGAGATTACGTAAAAGCTGCAAGATAAATATAGATACATCTATTCATAAATATATGCAGCATTCAGATAATGGTCACCTTTAAAAGACAACATTTGCTAACAAGTGCCACTTAATGGTATCAGAGACACTACTGCATCTCCCTTTCTTTAGAATAGGCAATAATGTAGTCTTGAAGCTCAAACCATGGTAACTGTTGACTTTTCAATCGTGACCTCTGCATACACACTCATATGTACATATGATACTTTGCAACCACACTACAACAAATAGTTGCTTCAGTGGAGTGCTCAGGTAGGTAACCATTAATTTCTCCCACAAAGGTATTCGTTGCCAAATAGGGGAGGAAATCAAAACTCTTTTATGCACTTTGTAAAATCAGATCTAACAGATTTTCTGCTATTTCTTTTAAAAATCCCCGTGCTAATGAACGTTAATTTTTTTATGTGCATATTATTTTGTAACATAGAACTATTCTAGATGGCAGTATAATGAGTCAACACATTATAATCTATAATTTTCATTAAAACAACCTTCTTTGTGCAGACTCATGTAGCACAAAACTTGTTTCCAATATGGTATGTTATGAACTCCCTGATAAGTTATTACGGTGTGCTATGACTTTTCACATGGTCTTTCCAAAATGGAGTTGTAGTGCAGAACTCCAAGCAGCTTCTGCTGTTACCATGACAAATGTACATAATTACAACTGGGAATTTCTACTATATATGCTCATATTCCGCATTATGAAAAAGGTAAGTAGCAGATACTTTGCATTCATTTAATTCCATGTATTTTCACCTCTGGTAAATAATAGCAGCTGGTATTTTAGTTGTATAGCTAAAGAGAAGACAAACCTATGTATATACTAAAAGAGGACAGGTACTTTCTTCATTAAATCACATAAGTGAGAGGGATAGTAAATCAGAGAGAGTTGTAGGCATGCCAGTGACTCATTTCTTCCTTCACAGTTCCCTTTATTCTGAGTAGCTTGCATTTTCAAAAGTTTCCACTAGTTTTGATTGGCTCTGTTTGTCTGCTCAAATTTACACATTTGGGCCAAGATCCTCAAAGATATTTAGGTACTCCACTCTCATCAATTTCATTAATTTCCCATCAAGCTGAATTAGGCACCTAAATATCTTTAAGGATCTGGGCTTTAAAGCTTGGTTTTCAGAAGGGCTGAGTACCCACAACTGCCCCTGAAGTTTGAAAAACAGGCCTGGGATCTCAAGATGAGGACATTTTTCAAAATGTTAGCCTTAAGTTTTACTTCTTTCATCTTTCCTCATTCCTTCCTTGTTCACTTAGGACTCAACACAACATTCATTCAAGTCAATGGCAATCCTTCTGTTTGTCTTATTTTGTTTGTGCTATTTAGATTTTAAGCTTATTGTCATCTATGTTTGTTAAGTATGTTGTAAATTTTCATATATAAATGTCATGTAAATATATGTGTTTGTGTGATGTGGCTATATATCACATACACAATATATCAATTTTTGCTAAAGAAAAATATCAAATACAGCAGATGAAAAAAACACTTGTTAAAGCTGAAGTGAAATAAAATTCAGTGTTAACACATGAAGGGCACCATTACATGTTGATTATATTTCATTTTACATAATACTAAAGAAGTTTCAGTTTGTCAAATAAAAATCGGGTCTCTCATTATTTTTAAAAAAGCATCTAGTGTGGACAATGGTCAGATTTACTTTACAGGTGCTCGTTGGTATTTCAGTGCATAAAGTTCTGATGACTCGATCACTGTTTAGCTAGCTGGGCTATACTGTACATCCTTCATTACCCAAAGATCTTGGAAAAGGCCCAGAACCTCCAGTTAATCAAAAGTTCAAATAATCTGAGGCATCAGCTCAGCAGACTTGGAGGACCAACTAGAGTCTGTAATGGTAGACTTCAGAACCTACTGGCCCAGTTAATGGAATTTGGCATCATAGGTGTTGGCTTGTTTTTCAGTGGCTCCTTCTCTTTTTATGAGATCTCAAAAAATAATATTTAATAGCCTTTCTTATACCTCAGAAGTCCTGTGCACGAGGGTCCTTCAAGCTTCACCTTGCCACTCCTCCATCATATTTTTCTCTTGACACTTTCTGGTGTTCTACTGTAATGTACTGTAGAAATGAAAGCTCATTAGTACCTTCACCTAGTGCAGAATTCAATGGTCCATCTGCTTAGTGAGGTAAGTTTAATGAACACATTACATATACTCTGCACAAAATTGCATTGACTTTCCACCTGCTTTCAGATATAATTTAGGATGCTTATTTTAATCTACAAGCTCTTACAAAACTTGTCATCCCACCAGCACTTGATTTTACTGACTGTCAATATACAGTGAAAACACACTTTTTGGATGAAACTTTTGATTGACAGTGGACTTATTTATGAATGTTGGTGTTATAGAGGATGGAGGATTAATTATACTGTCTTTTGTGGACAGTTTGATTTAGAGCCTGATCTAAGGCAAGCAGTTCCTGTCATCAGCCACAAAACTGTCCATATAGTGCATACAAATGCCTGCTTTTTATACACTTCACAGTATTCAAGCATTTAATGTCTGGTTGCCTTTTAGTCCATAAACATAACGGTAGGCAGGGGTTGGATAAGAAATCATTAAAACAAATGTAGTCGGTACTAGTGTGTAAATGTGAATGTTCCTTATATATTTAAAGGAATTGTCTTGGCATTTTTCCCAAGTATGTTTTTTTCTTTTTCTTCTTGAACAGGTTGGCTATAATACAACAAGAACACTGAGGCCCATATTACACAGCCAAAGCTTTTAAGTTTTGGGCAGCTGAATCGTGATTAACAATGTAAATGCACAAAATAATTAAATTAAAATTTCAGGATGTTTTATACTTAGAGACCTTCCTTGGTCAGCTCACAGGCTGAAGTATGCAAGGGCTTATTTTTAAAGTTTATAGGCAAGTTGTGGAAAGTTCCATTCTCTAATGAAGAACATGAATTCAGCACAATTTTAAGTGATTATATTAATGCAGCATGCTTTACTTAAGAGCTAGTGCAAAGTGATCCTGAAAAGATTTGGCGGGTAGGGGCAGTTATTTCAATTTGGGTGCTTTTACCCAAATGTTTCTTGGAAATTTGTGTTCTGGACATTGGACTGAAAGTCTAAAAAAAGAAGTTAGGCTTTGAAAAGTAATGGTCAACTTGTTTGTATGTTTTCACCTTTGCCAGCACATTTAGGGTCAGATTATGTCTTGAAGGCACAAGCCCACTTTGGAGAATGCACATCTGTCCCAGCCCTGGGAAAAGATTGCCCTTCAAGAGGCACAGACTATCCTGTAGTTTTAGTGTACACAGGAAGAATGTGCATCCTGAACCCTCCCTTAAAATAATCTATTCTGTGAAGGGGGGAACATATGGGTCCTGCCCCGTAGCACTTATAAAGCAATGTCAAGGTTAGATTTATCTGTGCCTTGTCCTTTCAAGGATTAAAGGTCTGCTGGGGGGCGGGTGGTTAAGAAGACAGCTCTAATAATTTCAGCAGCAGAGTTGTGAGTACTCTGAAAAGGCTGAGCCACAAAGGGTCTTATGCAAACTGGGTTTCTTTTGTCTTTTTAATACCAAGTTGAATAAAACTCCAGTTTTAAAACTTCCCCGGTTTGGGAGTGTAACACCTCACCCTAAATCTCCTTTCTGTTTTAGAGTGACTTGTAACTTGCAGGAGAGTGTCAAGAAAATAATCTTAACTCTTCCCAGAATGCAGGATCAACAAACAGCAACTGTGCCTGGCACAAGGCAGCAGTGGGGAAGGGCAGAAAAACTCTCCCGACATGCTTCCTCCTCACACAGATGCACAAAGCCACAATTTAGTTTTTATTCCGCAGTTTTTACACAGATATCTGATTTGCCATTTTCCATATGCAGCCTTTAATATTGAAATGAAACCAAAAGTTTACTTTCCTAGGTAGAAGACAATGGATCCTGGGAAAATTGCTTTTACATTGTATTTATTCCTGTTATACCATGCATTCTGTCTAACAGAGGTGGTTACATGATTACTCACTATGGACCTGTAGTTTGATCTGGTTAGAAAACTGTATCTTAGAGAGGGACCTAGGCCTCAAATTTCTGATCTGAGTCTGATACGAATTCAAATCTCCCCAGAGTTCTAGAATCTGGATCTTCTGGTTAGCCCATCATAGAGATAGGGACCAGCCATGAAGTTCCAACACAAATTTTAACTTCTCCAAAGCCTGAGTTTTTGATTCTGCTTATTATTTCCTTCAACCATTCAAAAAAAGCATCTAATCCATCAAATAAGTGTTTAAAATCATATTATGCTTTTATGAATTGGTTTCTAACAAGGACTCATGGAATGGATTGAATTTTGTATGATTGTGTTTATATCTGTGTATAAGTTAGTGCTAAATTGAAAATTACAATTTAGACAACTGATTACATATTTTTCCTACTTATTGATTAGTGTAAATATATTCATTGCTCATTTGAACTTACCCCTACAGAAGTGAAACATGTACCCAAGGAGGGACCTCTATCTCCATTGAACCTTAACATTAGAGAGGAACTATAGCCTGGGGTCAGAGGGAGCAAGCTGGAGTTACTACACTCCTTTATTCACTAACAAGCTTCCTATTACTTCTCTTATTAAATATATGCTGTGTATTTTATTTTAATATCCTGGTATATACAATAGATAGATCCTTCACAGTTTGCTTAGCTCAGTTCAGCGCTACTGCACCTATGTCTGGAGATATGTCCCTTCAGCTGGGTTCCCTGTTCATCCCATTCCTTGCACTTTTATTATATCTTTATTAGCGGTGTGATTCCAAGTCCAGATCCTCAGTTTTGTGTAAATCCCTCTGGTGTCTCTCCAGTGATACAAAGGGGCTTAAAAGCTACTTCAAACAGGAGAATAAAGCATTTCTCAGACTGAGGGACTTCTGTCTGGTGCAAAGACAATTTTGCCCTCCAACCTTCCTCCGTAGCCTTGGGAGGGAACAGGGTTGACTCCTAGAAATCTGGCTGATCCTCAGCTGGATGCAGCTGCAAGAGCTTTAGGGAAGTTTTGGGAAGTGTAATTTAGAGCAGCCCTCAATGGCCCTAGGACTTAAGGAATAGAAAGATGGCTTACAGTGCTTAGTGTAGTTGAAGATCTCTGGCCAGATTTTCAAAAGTATCCAAGTGCTTAGAGATGCAGATAGGTTTCTAACAGGGTTTTCCAAAGGATCTGAACAGGTTAGGTTCCTAACTTCCATTGATTTCAAGTACTTGCTTTTGAATTGAGGAAACTATTTGTGTCCCTAGGCGAAGTGTGTATACAATGGAGTATGTGTGAAAATCTAAGTGCCTGTTCTACTATCTGATTGTGGGCACAAATTAGGTATTTAGAAACTGCACTCTTAATATAGAAATTGCCATAGTTAGTTAAGGGGAAAAATTGCAGCATCTCATATATCACTTTGAAGTAAATTTTGGTCAGCGTTGGATAGTTAATAGTAACCTTTATGCTCTCTGCAGAAGCTCTTGCAATTAAATTAAAATCAGCACTAGAATATGGATTCTCAACCTGAGGGTCATGTCCTTTCTGTATGGCCTGTGGAAGGAATTTATTTTTCTGTTGTAACAGGAGGTCATGTGTGGAAAAGGCTACAAGCAAGCCTAAAGTGCTGTAGGATGCTTTAAAACGTATTAAGGCATTGCTCATATTTTAAGAGAGAACAGAACTTTGAGATATTGGCTCAGATCCTCCTCTGTTCCAGAGCTCTGCTCAAAACAGGAGAGCCAAGGTCATGGAAGCAAACTTGGCATATCCATTAGTCTTGAGACACTGGGCCCCAGTCTAGGCTGCTGTAAATTATGCCCAGTTGCTGGACCCACTAGAGACCTTTCTGCAGTTGTTGATTGCTGGAGATTGGTGTGCTGTGCTAATAAGCCCTCACTTCCAAAACTGCTGTCTCTGGCATGTCCTCTGTTCCTGGGAATCCTCAGCTGCCCAGTTAGGTATCTTTGAGACTGCTTGATGCTTTTGGGGTGGCACAAAGCAGTCGTATTGTTGGCCACTATCTGACTCTCTGAATAAGAAGATATTGTAGGATATGAGGAATTACTTAAAACATAGAGCAGTAACTGAAAAGCAAGACTAGCTATGGAGTAAAGGAACAAAACTACAAGGAACAGATAAACAAAAAATAGTCAGGTTTCCTTCAGATTTAAACTACAGAGGTATTTGTCAGCATTTATGTAAAAATGTGATGAAACTTAAGGCTGACAACTAGCAGAATTGATAGAGTCTCAAGTACTTGATATGCTGAATGCCTTCATCTACTTCAGTTAGTGGGTGTTGGTGAGCAAGGAGTATTTTCATATCTTAATCTGTATACATGTAGATATATCTCCATTCAAAATTTTTAAAGCTAGAAAAAGAATCACCTGTCTCATCACTTGGCATCCTATGTGGATAGGATGGGACTGGCTGGCTCCTTGGTCAGTGTCAACACCGAGATAAGTCCAAAATATTGGTGCTGAGTAATGAGAAACAGGCACCTGTATTTATCTCAAATAAGTTTAAAGTTAATTGTTTCAAATATTTCCACTGATAAAGTATGGAATCCCACTATGAAAGGCCTTTAAATTTACAGAAAATATGGTGAGTGAGAGAGAAAGCAGTGAGAGAGAAAAAGACTTCCTTTAAAAAGTGGAAATCAAACCCTAGTGGGGCAAATAGAAAGGAGCACAGACACTGGCAGCTTAAGTGCCAGAGTGTAATTAGAAAAGCCAAAGAGGAGTTTGAAGAACGGCTAGCCAAAAATTCCAAAGGTAATAACAAAATGTTTTTTAAGTACATCAGAAGCAGGAAGCCTGCTAAACAACCAGTGGGGCCCCTTAACAATCGAAATACAAAAGGTGCGCTTAAAGATGATAAAGTCATTGCGGAGAAACTAAATGGATTCTTTGCTTCAGTCTTCATGGCTGAGGATGTTAGGGAGATTCCCAAACCTGAACTGGCTTTTGTAGGTGACAAATCTGAGGAACTGTCACAGACTGAAGTGTCACTAGAGGGCTCTAGAGGTGATCCCAGCAATTACAGACCGGTAAGTCTAACGTAGGTGCCGGGAAAATTAGTTGAAACACTAGTTAAGAATAAAATTGTCAGACACATAGAAAAACCTAAACTGTTGAGCAATAGTCAATGTGGTTTCTGTAAAGGGAAATCATGTCTTACTAATCTATTAGAGTTCTTTGAAGGGGTCAACAAACATGTGGACAAGGGGGATCCAGTGGACATAGTGTCCTTTAGATTTCCAGAAAGCCTTTGACAAGGTCCCTCACCAAAGGCCCTTACATAAATTAAGCTGTCATGGGATAAAAGGAAGGTCCTTTCATGGACTGAGAGCTGGTTAAAAGACAGGGAACATAGGGTAGGAATTAATGGTAAATTCTCAGAATGGAGAGAAGTAACTAGTGGTGTTCCCCAAGGGTCAGTCCTAGGACCAATCCTGTTCAATTTATTCATAAATGATCTGGAGAAAGGGGTAAAAAGTGAGGTGGCAAAGTTTGCTGATGATACTAAACTACTCAAGATAGTTAAGACCAAAGCAGACTGTGAAGAACTTCAAAAAGATCTTACAAAACTAAGTGATTTGGCAACAAAATGGCAAATGAAATTTAATGTGGATAAATGTAAAGTAATGCACATTGGAAAAAATAACCCCAACTACACATACAATATGATGGGGGCTAATTTAGCTACAACGAGTCAGGAGAAAAATCTTGGTGTCATCGTGGATAGTTCTCTGAAGATGTCCACGCAGTGTGCAGAGGCGGTCAAAAAAGCAAACAAGATGTTAAGAATCATTAAAAAGGGTATAGAGAATAAGACTGAGAATATATTATTGCCCTTATATAAATCCATGGTACGCCCACATCTCGAATACTGTGTACAGATGTGGTCTCCTCACCTCAAAAAAGATATTCTAGCACTAGAAAAGGTTCAGAAAAGGGCAACTAAAATGATTAGGGGTTTGGAGAGGGTCCCGTACGAGGAAAGATTAAAGAGGCTAGGCCTCGTCAGCTTGGAAAAGAGGAGACTAAGTGGGGATATGATAGAGGTATATAAAATCATGAGTGATGTTGAGAAAATGGATAAGGAAAAGTTATTTACTTATTCCCATAATACAAGAACTAGGGGTCACCAAATGAAATTAATAGGTAGCAGGTTTAAAACAAATAAAAGGAAGTTCTTCTTCACACAGTGCACAGTCAACTTGTGGAACTCCTTACCTGAGGAGGTTGTGAAGGCTGGGACTATAACAATGTTTAAAAGGGAACTGGATACATTCATGGTGGCTAAGTCCATTTATGGCTATTAGCCAGGAAGGGTATAGAATGGTGTCCCTAGCCTCTGTTCATCAGAGGATGGAGGTGGATGGCAGGAGAGAGATCACTTGATTATTGCCTGTTAGGTTCACTCCCTCTGGGGCACCTGGCGTTGGCCACTGTCGGTAGACAGATACTGGGCTAGATGGACCTTGGTCTGACCCGGTATGGCCGTTCTTATGTTCTTATGTTCTAAAGCGAGATAAATCTGTTGGTGGTTAGAAAAATCACATTAAAGAGGAAAAGCAGAGAGAGTCTCATAAAACACTGAACATCAGTCAGATGTTGAAAACCAAACAGATGTTCTTCTTCGAGTGATTGCTCACATCCATTCCAGTTAGGTGTGCGCGCCGCGCGTGCACGTTCGTCGGAAACTTTTTTACCCTAGCAACTCCAGTGGGCCGGCAGGTCGCCCCCTAGAGTGGCGCCGCCATGGCGCTCTATATATACCCCTGCCGGCCCGCCCGCTCCTCAGTTCCTTCTTACCGCCGTGTCGGTCGTTGGAACTGTGGAGCGCGGCATAGCTGTCCTCCACGTCCCTAGCTCTCCTAGTTTTCAATCGCTTATCTCTAGTTCTATATAGTTGTTAATTAGTGTTGTTAAGTAAGTAGTTTAGTCAATAGTTGTTAAATAGTTCTTGGCCGGGGGCTTAGCCCTTCCCGGCACCCGGCGCCAGGCTCATGCCTGTTTCGCCGGGCTTCAAGCAGTGTGCGGCCTGCAAGAAGCCCATGCCCACCAGCGATCCCCACGAAGCGTGCCTGAAGTGCCTCGGGGAATCGCACAGGTCTGACAAGTGCCGCATCTGTAAGGCTTTCAAGCCGAGGACAAAAAAGGAGAGAGATCAGAGGCTCCGAACTCTCCTAATGGAGGCGGCACTTGACCCGTCGACTTCGCGGACCGTGGTCTCGGCACCGGCACCGGATCGCTCCGGCACCGAGAAGACTCCTCGGCACCGACCTTCTCCGGCACCGGAATCACAGCCTAGGCCGTCGAAGTCTGCTACTCCGGCCAGGCAGACCCGGCTTGAGCGCCCGGCCTCGACATCGGCCGCGGCACCGCCGGCATCGTCAGCACCGTTGACTCCGGGCCCGGCGGGTCCGTTGAGTCCGGTGCCGCCGAGCTCCCCCATGAGATCTGGGGTTGAGATAGTGGTCCCATCAACACCGGAGACCTTCGCCTCGGCTCGGGACCTTATTGCCCTGACGGAGCCCACTCGGCTGCCACCCCCGGTACCTCCGGTGCGGGTCGTGTCCAGGGGCAAGCCCATGATGTCGGCGCCGCCCAGAGACAGTCCTTCGCCATCCAGGTCCCGACGTCTTGGGCGCTCCGGATCCCGACGCCGCTCGCAGTCCCGGCACCGCTCCCCTCAGCGGCACCGGTCGCACTCGCGGCAACGGTCGACCTCCAGACGGTCGCGGTCAAGCTCCAGTCGGCGTCACCGGCACCGCGACTCCAGGAGCAGGTCCCATCGCTACTCGCCGCACCGGTCGACCTCCCGGCACCGAGCTGGTGGCAGGTCCCGGTCTCGGTCGACCTCCCGGCGCCGAGCCGGTGGTAGGTCCCGGTCGACCTCCCGGCACCGAGCTGGTGGCAGGTCCCGGTCTCGGTCGACCTCCCGGCGCCGAGCCGGTGGTAGGTCCCGGTCGTCCTCCCGGCACCGAGCCGGTGGCAGGTCCCGCTACCGAAGCGACACCCGGTACCGATCAGGATCCCGGCACCGTGACAGATCCCGGTCCCGATCCCGGTCCCGGCACCGATACGACTCCCGGCACCGGTCCCCGGCACCGAGACGATCCTCCGTGCCGGCCCGCGCCGGCCCGTACCATCCGGGGTCGGCCCCGCCGTGGCCCTCGAGACAGCCGTCCGTATCTTCACAGGCGGACAGTGCGTATGCGCTCGGCACCGACCGGCAGGCGGCGCTCTTCGGGGATCCGCCGCTGGAAGACCAAGGCCCACCACAGTGGGGATTCTGGACACCCTGGGCATACCATCAGGCCCAGGGCCCCCAGCAGCTCCCTCCCACACCGGCGAATGCGGAGCGTAGGGCCCCTGAAGCCTCCTTGTCTCGCCCCCCTCCCTCCCCGGAGGCGGAGGAAGGGTCCAAACAGCAGGACTCCGCTGTGGCTCCGGAGGTAGAGGCGAGGGCTGAGGAAGACCCTCAGTTGGACACTATCGTGCCTGGGGTCTCCTCATCCTCCTCCCCGGATGAGGCGGTGGTGGGTACCTCCTCCAACAGTCCCCCCCCGCTGGATCTCAGGGCGCACCAGGACCTCCTCAGGCGCTTGGCCCAAAACCTGAGTCTGCAGGCAGAGGAGGTCTCGGAGATAGAGGACCCGATTGTTACCATCCTCTCTTCGGATGCTCCCACCAGGGTCGCCCTGCCCTTTGTACGGACCATCCAGGCCAATGCCAATACTATCTGGCAGTCCCCGGCCTCCATCCCTCCGACAGCGAAAGGAGTCGAGAGAAAGTACATGGCCCCTTCTAAGGGGTATGAATACTTACACGTTCACCCGACTCCCGGTTCACTGGTGGTGCAGTCGGTGAACGATAGGGAGCGTCACGGCCAGGAGGCTCCGGCCCCCAAATCCAGAGAGGCCAGGCGGATGGACCTCCTTGGCCGTAAGGTATATTCGGCTGGGGCCCTGCAGCTCAGGGTCTCTAACCAGCAGGCCCTGCTGAGCAGGTACGCTTTTAACTCCTGGGTGGCAGTGGACAAATTTAAAGAGCTGCTGCCACAGGATGCTCGCCAGGAGTTTACGGCCATCCTGGACGAGGGCAAAAAGGTCGCGCGCACGGCCTTACAAGCATCCTTGGACGCTGCGGACTCGGCTGCCCGTACCCTCGCGTCGGGAGTTACGATGCGTCGCATCTCCTGGCTGCAGGTTTCCGGCCTTCCGCCAGAGCTCCAGCACACGATACAGGACCTTCCTTTCGAAGGCCAGGGCCTGTTTTCGGAAAAGACAGACCCCAGACTCAAGAGTCTGAAGGACAACCGGGTCATTGCGCGGTCCCTCGGGATGCACACCCCCGTGACGCAGCGTAGACCCTTTAGGCCACAGCAGCAGCAGTACCGTAGGCCGTTTTCCCAGTTCCGCCAGCGGCAGGACCCTTACAGGCGCCGCGGCAGGAACGGCAGGCGCAGGCAGTCTGGGAACCAAGGGGGGCAGAACCAAGGCTCCTCGAAACCCCCGCCTGGTCCTAAGCCTTCATTTTGAAGGTGCGCCCGAGGGCGCTGTAGCAGTTTCCCCTATGGATCCTTTCCCCCCGTTTTCAAACCGCCTTTCGTTTTTCCTCCCGGCGTGGTCCCAAATAACATCGGACCGCTGGGTCTTAACCCTGGTGCAGACGGGATACCGCCTGCAGTTTGTTTCGTTTCCTCCTTCCCGCCCTCCTTCCTCGTCCCTTTTCAGGGACCCCTCTCACGAGCAATTCCTTCGACAGGAGGTGCAGACGCTCCTCAGCAAAGGAGCCATAGAGGCGGTTCCGGAAAACGAGAAAGGCAAGAGGTTTTATTCCCGCTACTTTCTGATCCCCAAGGCCAAGGGGGGCCTCAGGCCTATCCTCGACCTGCGAGAACTCAACAAATACCTCGTGAAGTTGAAGTTCCGCATGGTATCCCTGGGGACCATTATTCCATCCCTGGATCCGGGAGACTGGTACGCCGCCCTCGACATGCAGGACGCGTATTTTCATATTGCCATTTGGCCGCGCCACAGACGCTTTCTCCGCTTCGTTGTGGGGGCTCTTCATTATCAGTTTGCAGTCCTCCCTTTCGGCCTGTCCACGGCCCCAAGGGTGTTTACAAAATGCATGGCAGTTGTCGTGGCGCATCTTCGACGCAACCGTGTCCACGTGTTCCCTTATCTGGACGACTGGTTGATTCGGGGCACGTCGGAGCAGCAGGTCAGCAGCCATGTCCGCCTGATCACCGCCGTATTTGCAAGTCTGGGCCTCTTGATAAACACAGACAAATCCACTCTGAGGCCCACGCAAAAGGTGGAATTTATCGGGGCGGTCTTGGACGCCACGATGGGCAGGGCCTCGCTGCCTCTGCAACGGTTCCAGACCATGGCGGCGATCGTTCAGCGTTTGCGGTCAGCCCCGTTGACGTCAGTAAGGACATGTCTAACCCTGTTAGGCCACATGGCAGCGTGCACTTTTGTGACCGGCTACGCTCGGCTCCACATGAGGCCTCTCCAGCTGTGGCTTATCAGCCGTTACAGGCCGCAAAGGCAACCTTTAGACATGTTAGTAACAATCCCCCAGAAGGTCTTGGACTCTCTCGGCTGGTGGTTGGACCAGTCCGTGTTATGTACGGGTCTTCCCTTTCACCCCTCTCAGCCATCAGTATCCCTGACAACGGATGCCTCAGATCTGGGCTGGGGGGCCCACCTGGGGACCCTGCGGACACAGGGCCTGTGGTCCCAGGAGGAGGTGGGGCTCCACATCAACATACGGGAGTTGAGAGCGGTCCGCCTTGCTTGTCAAGCGTTTTGTCATCAGCTTCAGGGTCGTTGTGTCGCCGTGTTTACGGACAACACGACGACGATGTACTATATCAACAAGCAGGGCGGCACCAGGTCCTCCTCCCTGTGCCACGAGGCGATACGTCTCTGGGACTTTTGCGTAGCCCACTCCGTTCACCTCAGGGCTTCCTTCCTCCCTGGAGTACGGAACACTCTGGCAGATCGACTGAGCAGATCATTCCTGTCGCACGAGTGGTCCCTTCGCCCGGATGTCGCTCTCTCCATTTTCCGGAGGTGGGGTTATCCCCGGGTGGACCTCTTTGCGTCCAAGGGGAACAGGAAGTGCCCAGCGTTCTGCTTCTTTCAGGGCAGGGAACCGGGGTCGATAGGGGACGCCTTCCTCATCCGGTGGTCGACCCACCTGTACTATGCATTTCCCCCGTTCCCTCTAGTCCACAAGGTCCTCCTGAAGGTGCGCAGGGACAGGGCGCTCGTGATCATGGTAGCCCCGGCGTGGCCCAGGCAGCACTGGTACACCATGCTGCTGGATTTGGCCATAGCCGACCCAGTTCCCCTGCCCCTTCATCCGGACCTGATTACCCAGGACCACGGGACCCTTTGTCACCCAGACCTGCAGTCGCTGCACCTAGCGGCGTGGCTCCTGCGTGGCTGACTGGCTCAGAGCTGCGTTGCTCTACGCCTGTGAGAGAGGTGCTCTTGAGCAGCAGGAAACCGTCCACAAGAGCCACATATTCAGCGAAATGGAAGCGCTTCTCCTGTTGGTGCGTAGAGAGAAATCTCCGCCCTATGGAAGTTTCGGTTTCCGAAATATTAGACTACGTTTTGTCCCTCAAAGGGCAAGGTCTGGCCTTATCGTCGTTGCGAGTCCACCTAGCTGCTATCTCCACCTTTCACCCGGGTGCGGACGGTCGCTCCGTTTTTTCTCACCCGACGGTGTCGAGATTCCTTAAAGGGCTGGAACGTTTATTCCCTAACGTCCGTCCCCCTGCTCCCACCTGGGATCTTAACCTGGTGTTGTCCCGACTCATGGGGCCCCCCTTTGAGCCGTTAGCTACTTGCTCCCTGCTCTACCTCTCTTGGAAAACTGCCTTTCTAGTGGCTGTCACCTCAGCTAGACGGGTGTCGGAGCTCCGAGCTCTTGTGGTAGACCCCCCATATACGGTCTTCCACAAGGACAAGGTGCAGCTGAGACCACACCCTGCTTTTCTGCCCAAGGTGGTCTCAGCCTTCCATGTCAACCAAGAGATTTTCCTTCCGGTTTTTTTCCCAAAACCTCACTCCTCAGGCAGGGAGCAGCAGCTCCACTCGCTGGATGTCCGTAGGGCTCTCGCGTTCTACATAGACAGGACTAAGCCCTTCCGAAAATCCCCCCAGCTTTTCGTGGCGGTAGCAGATCGTATGAAAGGTCTTCCTATCTCCTCCCAGAGGATATCCTCTTGGGTTACGTCCTGTATCAGGACTTGTTATGACTTGGCCCATGTCCCTGCGGGCCGTGTGACTGCGCATTCTACCAGGGCGCAGGCGTCGTCGCTGGCTTTCCTAGCCCGTGTGCCCATCCAGGAAATCTGTCGGGCAGCGACCTGGTCATCGGTCCACACCTTTGCTTCCCACTACGCCCTGGTCCAGCAGTCGAGGGAGGATGCGGCCTTCGGAACTGCGGTGCTCCGGGCCGCGACTTCTCACTCCGACCCCACCGCCTAGGTATGGCTTGGGAGTCACCTAACTGGAATGGATGTGAGCAATCACTCGAAGAAGAAAAGACGGTTACTCACCTTTGTAACTGTTGTTCTTCGAGATGTGTTGCTCACATCCATTCCACACCCGCCCTCCTTCCCCACTGTCGGAGTAGCCGGCAAGAAGGAACTGAGGAGCGGGCGGGCCGGCAGGGGTATATATAGAGCGCCATGGCGGCGCCACTCTAGGGGGCGACCTGCCGGCCCACTGGAGTTGCTAGGGTAAAAAAGTTTCCGACGAACGTGCACGCGCGGCGCGCACACCTAACTGGAATGGATGTGAGCAACACATCTCGAAGAACAACAGTTACAAAGGTGAGTAACCGTCTTTTGTCCCTTCTTAAATTTTATCTATTAGACTAACAAGAGCATAAAGCACTAGGCTGACTATCCTAGCTATGCAATTATATATGTTATTGTATTTTTAAACACACCGTTTAAACAGAAAATTGCCTTATCTAGCTTGCTTCCTAGCAATATGGAGAGAAAGATAAGACATCTTTTTTTGGAAAAATGTGTCTTTTGAACTATGCACACAAATTGCCCTATTTCCTTTGCAACTGCAGAGGATTCCATGGCAGCAATGGTACTAAGGTTCTGCATGGAGTGACGGGGGGGGAGGGCAGGTGGAGAAATTATGGAGCTGAAGTATACACAATTCTGCACAATACAGAGCCCTACTCCATTTCAGCACACAGCAGGCGGTAGGAATGAGCAAGAGCAAACTGTCGGAATAGCTGCCCATGATGATGAAGTATTATCATCACCCAGAAATATGTCAGGTTTTGGATTGAAGTACTAAGTTACCTCAGTGAAGCTTTTCAGCTGCTTCATGGGTAGCTGGGAACATGCCCCCCATTCCTTGTGTTCCCACCTATATATCTGCCCAGCACCAAGCCCAAATACTTGGGCTGGATATCAATCTGTGCCTTTGTCTGATTTATTTATTGAGTAAAGCAGATTAGTTCTTATTACTGGAATGATTAGTAAAATCACTAGAAAATCCCTATTAGAATCCATTCCCTCAGTCCTGGCATATTTGCACCTCTCACTTAAGTGCAACTATAATTTACTGTTCGTGTAAAGTGGAAGGTAGGGACTACCTGTGTGTGTGTAGGTTACCCTTTGTTTCTCCTCAAGTGAAATATGAAGCACACTCTGATTACCAGGGGCTTAATCAAGTCAGCAAAACCGAGTTGTATTTGTTGCTATGTGGTTATCAAAAACTCAAGTGCAAAGTGTCTCAAGTTGGACACAGAAAAACTAAGACACACAAAATTAATGAAAACTTCTGACAGTCTTTTAAGCCCTATGAAGAAGAAAAGCACTGGGTATGAAATGAAAAGCATTTTTATTGTTATAGCCTCTGCATACGGCTACTGTAGCTGTCAGGATGAGTACCATTTTGCCCTGATAAACTCCACCACTAGGAACAAATCCCACTTTATTTGTACCAACTTCATTGCGAAACTCAGAAATAATTGTTGCTGATCAGAATGGCATCCCTACATTAGTTTTCAAATTATCACTGTTAATGAAACTGATGTGGTATGGAATGAAAAAAATATTGTGTAAAGCAAATTATTAAGCTTTAGAGGTATCTTATATTACAGTGTCTCTGTTGTGGCATAAAAAGCTTGGTAATATGTAAGTCCCATATAGTGTAATTGAATGTGTTCAAAGAAGAGCTGAAAATGATTACAAAAATGCTGCATTGGGAATAAAGAATGAATGTGAAAAGTTTGTGTAAAATTGAATTGTACCAAAGCATTATAACCTAAAGAAAAAAACAGGAGAAAATTAAATAGAAAA
Organism: Gopherus evgoodei; assembly: GCF_007399415.2. NCBI lineage: Eukaryota > Metazoa > Chordata > Testudines > Testudinidae > Gopherus > Gopherus evgoodei. The sequence continues at coordinate 70,459,714 of NC_044327.1, read as the reverse complement.
TAGAGATATATATTAAAAATTAAACTAAAGTGCACACAGTATTGAGAAATACATGCCAATCTCCATAGACTCCACTTTGCATTCTGTCATATTTGAGAGAGTTCCAATTATTGTTCAGTTTCATAAAAAGGGTTTTAAAGAGAGATTTCATCATTTTTTTTACAGAAGAGTTTTCATCTAATTCCACTGGGGAAGATTTCATAAATACTCTCTGCATGGATATTAATACAGTATATAGGTTGCTAAGAGACTGCAAAATATCTTCTTTGGTCAAGCATTTGCTTGACTATGGAGTATTGGTAGATTATATTTGGTTAGGGGACCACAGGGAGAGAGGAGGTTTATGCGGTTTCTTCTAGACCATTTGACTTTTGTATATGGGTCTTAATCTCCATTATATGCCCAGAAGCTATGGCAATGTGTTAGGGCTGTGGCTTTAAAGCACAGACCATAGAAGTGGTGGCATATAGATGCATCACTCCAGAGTTGCTGTACTCCTTAATGAGGTGTACCCTTCTTCCTTTGAACTGGCCTGTTGGAAGGGAGGACATAGTTCCACCCTCTCCCTACCCCATTTGGAGAACTGCAGACCTCATGGGATTATGGAGGAAGTAGTTCTTGCAATTCCATGTGCACGAGCACTGCAACACTGCCTGGCCATTACATGGACCACACAAAAGAGAAGAATGAGGAGTACTTGTGGCACCTTAGAGACTAACACATTTATCAAAGTACTCCTAGTTCTTTTTGCTGATACAGAATAACATGGCTACCACTCTGAAACAAAAGAGAAAGTTCTTTGTTCCATTCCCCACCACTGCGTAACTAGAACGTAAGTACAAAAGAACGACCATACTGAGTCAGTCCAAAGGTCCATCTAGCCCAGAATCCTGTCTTCCAACAGTGGCCAATGTCAGGTGCCTCAGAGGGAATGAACAGAATAGGTAATCATCAAGTGATCCATCCCCTGCTGCCAATTGCCAGCTTCTTGCAAACTGCAGAAGAGTCAGGCAGAAACTGGCCTTAAACAAATTATTATTGGTGCTCATATGTTCAAAAATGTTTTTACATTTTTTCCACTGTTTTCCAACCAGTTTTAATAAATATGTTCTCAAGATTCCCCTTCAGTTTCTGGAGAAAGTTAGAACAAATTGAGGGAGGAAATGGCTATTCTAGCAGATAGGAACACCACAGCACAGCATCATTCCAGAGATTCCAACTTTTCTCTGGCCTCATCCCCTGGACTGTTCTTCTGCCCTCCTTGTTACTTACATCAGTACATAGTGGGGGGTTGGGGGGCTGTTTGTCTACAGCTTCGTGTCATCATTTGCACATGTGCAAAGTGAATTCAAACTGCACATAAAATGTTGCCACATCTGAATGATAGTATTTTAATCCCACTTTACCTAGGACTGTGGAATCAGACCTGAAGTTTAATAAACTCTTCACAGCAGGGATTGTGCTTTGTATTTGAAAAGTGCCCTGTAAACTTATGGGGAAATCATTGCAAAAATTACAACAAGAATTATGATTTTCCTTCAGACAGTTTTCAGCCCAAGTGACAGAATTCACATCAAAACCCATTTGGATTAATTTTGAGAGAAAGCATAGCAGATGCGTTATTGAAATCCAGACATTTACACGTACTGTTTCTTTCATCCATTAATTTAATCTCTGTAAAAATAAACATGTTCATCACTCCAGATTTATTCATTGTAAATCCCTTTTGATTATTTCTCATAATTCCTTTATACTCTAGAAGGTCAGTGACTTTTGCATAAGCCTGCTCTGATTGCCATTGAAGCCTCTATTGGTTTTATCTATTTAATTGTAGTACCTGAGTGTCTCACTCTCTTCAATGTATTGATCCTCAGAACATAGCTCAGTAGTTTGAGCATTGACCAGCTGAATCCAGGGTTATGAGTTCAATCCTTGAGGGGGCCATTTGGGACTTAGTCCTGCTTTGAGCAAGGAGTTGAAGTAGATGATCTTTTCAGGTCCCTTCCAACTCTAATAATCTAGGTAGAAAAGTGCTATTGTCTCCATTTTACTGATGGGGAACACGGGCACAAAGAAATTGACTTGCCTAATGTCACACAGGAAGTCTGGGGCAGAGCAGGAAATAGAACCCACCTCTGCCCAAGTCCTAAACTAGTGCCTGAACCAGTGGACCATATTTCCTATAAGGGAGAAGAGGTTTTACCAAGAATTTCACTGGGAGTAGGATCATAATATTTGAGCCATTATTTTGGTAAGGCTAGATATAACACTCATTGGAAATTGATTACCAGTATCATCCTTGTTTCCTTTTATGTAGATCAATATGACATTTATTTTATTCCATTCTTCTTGAATTGCCTCTGTTTTAATGAACTTTCAAAAACAGATAACTCGTGCCTCCCCATAGTGAAGGGCGCAATCTAAAATGGAAAACATATGACCACCCCATGTCTCCTCTCCCCAATAACACTGCAGCCCTGTGCCCAGCCCAGCCCACCACACTCTCCCTACCCCATGTTACCTGCAGGGGGAGGGAGATCTGTCCTGTCCCTGCCCCTCCCTCACCCCGCACTTTCTGCCACTCTCCTTGGTAGCCAGGCGGGGAGTGGGATGGAGCAGCTTCTGCCTGAGAGAGCCTGGCTGGGAGGCAGCAGTGGGTTCAGCTGCTGGGGACAGAGGCCGAACATGCTGCAGAAGAAGGAGGGTCCAACTTACTCGGCCTCGGTCCCTGGCAGTTGGGCTTGGGTGGGGGGCAGCCCGCTGCTGCCCCAGCTACCGGGGACAGGGGCTGAGGAAGCTGGAGTCTCTTCTCCTCCCCGGCACATTTCCAGCTTGCTCAGCCCCTGTTGCCAGCAGCCAAGCCTGAGAAAGGATTGGACCACCACCGCCTTCCAGCCAGGCTCTCTCAGGCAGAAGTCAGGCAGAACTGCAGCTACCTCTCACTCCCTGCCTGGCTACCAGGAAGAGTGGCGAACATGCCAGGGGAGGAGGGAGGCACAGAGAGAGAAGGACAGAGCCCCCTCACTCTCTGCCCCAGGCAGGCCAATCTGGGGGCACTTGACCTCCCATTCCTCCACACATCCCCTCTGCTTTCAGAAATAATTTGCTTAGATACACACATGTATGTAGATAGTTAGAGGAATCACTTCTCAAGGCCATGCCATTGAACTGCAGCTACCTCCATGATTAAGTATAGCATCATTACACATAGAGGGGTGGATTCTTAATTTGCAATGTGACCATTTTGAGCCGCAGTTTTGGTGGAATCTGTCTGTAGCTCTAAGATGATCGCTCCAGCACAAGCAGGTCTGAACAGAGGTTCTTACACCACCCTCACAACATACTCTGCTGTAGCATAGCCATAGGAATGGATGTGTGACTGAAATGTTCCTGCACCACACTGATGCCTAGTCTTCATTCCAAACCTTTGGTGTCTTATGTAGCTTGTGTAAGTACAAACAGGCTGAGGGCTGATCTCAATTACACCAGGGGACTAAACTTGCACACTACAGCCCCTGGATCAGGAAAGTGCAAATGTGATCTTTAAGTCACCATTTCACTCTCTGCTGACTAGTGCGCTGTACAGTTTGGCTAGATGTCAGGATTTGGCCCATATTATCTAGTAATGTGAAAAGAAGTAAGATAAACTATTTTCTTCATTTCTGTATATAAAGTTCTAGTACTGGATGAATATCACCTGATTTCCCATGCTTCTGCTCCTACAAAACTTCTGAAAACATTTGTCTTATGAAACATCTCTTTTATTGTTTTACTGAGTTCTTACCTCCTAAGGGCAACATTTTTACAAGAACTGAAAATTTCCAAGGCCAAAAAAAGCAAGCATGGAATTGCTTAGGAGCAGGGGAATTACATCCTTGACTCTCAGGCTTTGGAACCAAATGCCTGTCTTGCTAAAGGATCGTTTAAATCAATTATACAGTTTATTTGCTGTGCTTATTCTGGAATCTTTCTTTTATGTCTATTTGGGAAGAGCTGAAGCATCTATTTTGTATGTTGCGTGAACTATATGCGCTACAGCTGAGTCTTTCAAAAGAAAGTTGCATAAATGTTTCACTTCAAAGCATTTTAATACATTATAACACTTCTCAGGCTTGGAGACAAATAAGTATAAATCCTTAAACCTGTGCTTGCCCTAAACCAGTTTGCTATTGCACAATTACATACAGTTCAGTGTGGGCTAGTGTGTGTGTGTGCATGGCCTAATCTTTGGCAAATTTACACACAATAAGAATAAAGGCTACCTCTTCTGTCATCCAAGTTACAGAGAAATACATTAAAACTAAGAAAGCAGAAAAGGGTTTGAAATTGAAGCAGTTTTTAAAATGACAGTTTAATGAAATCAGTGAGAACATACTATCAGTCTGATGGAAAACATCTGTCTGCAACTTTTCTTGAATGACGGAAGGTTGTAAAACACTTGAAGAATTTGTTATCATCCTATGGTTATAGCAACAGTAGGTCAGGCATGACCTGTCTCCTTTAATATCATGGCTGTGACACTCCAAAACATAAACCTTTCAGATGATCCGATAGAACAGGATTCCTGGTATGCTTTGGAGCTCATTCTTAGGTATTGCATATAGTAATTCATGGATTTATAATTAAGTTGTAACATGCAATGTTATTTTAAATAAAAAATGGTAGTGTAAAAGAAACAACTATCTTGAAATATGACATATTATAGTAGTGTTGTTCTAGAGGTAGGAAAATAAGATTGTCAATAAAAGATATATAAATTTAAAATACTGTCTATTATTGAATTTACATTGATATAAACTAACTACTAAGTGTGATGAAACCAATTTGTCATTTCCTTATTGCAGATTTCCTCAGTTTTCTGATGTTTAATGTTCAGATCATATTTACCATTAATCATTTACTTTTTCCTCCTAACATTTCATATTCCAAAACTTTGTAATCTTACAGAAGTCTTACATATCCAAACTGTGTCCTGATGGTGACCCACAAATAACCTTGACTGGCAGAAGCAACAAGTTATTAGCTACTTTATATTCACTTTTTACACTATGATATCAATAGTGTCTTAACTACCAACTTGTTCATAAGATCATTTGCAAGTCTAGCAGGACCATTCATGCTGCTGTGGTCAAGGATATGACATTATTTCAATTTTAAAACCTGCTCATATAACTCAACTGTGAAAATTTGCTTGAGGCAGATGATACGGCAGGTCTCAGAGTGAAAACATTCTCCTTCTTGCCCTTCCTAGATTTGAAGCTAGTTGGTCATTTTTTGTTCTAAGAGTAGAGAACACATTCAAGGGAGTAGTTTACAATATTTTTTAAACTGAGTCAAACAACTACTGCTAGTAAATGAATCCGTGCAGGTGACAAGACTATCATTTATACTAAAAACACTTGTGGGAACCATTCAAGCAAGCTCTTGTGGAACTTACAAGTTCCAATCACATAGTCATTTCTGCCAAGCCAGTAGCTCTGGTTCAAATAAACTGTATATTCCACTGATGAAGGTGGTATAGCTTACCAGTTCTAGCAGCCCAATGGAAAGTTGTAAGATTTGGGGCTATTTTCAGTTTCCACTGTATGATGTTTGATTAGATGGAGAGGTTTAGGACACTATGTGATGTGTCATTATAATGCCCTTTTGGGGAGTCAGTTGCACTGTGGACACTATCTCCTCATTGCTGGGAATTTTGGCTGAGTATTATAAGTATTCAGTATATTGCTAGAATAACATGACTCCTAGAGCAGTCAATGATTTAATACATAAATAGAAGGACCAGCATGGGTCTTTCATTAAGAAACTGTCTGAGATGTTTGTTACTGCCCTAGCTACCTGGCAATGTGCTGACAGCTATAGCAATTGCCTAGGAACAGAAGGAAAAAGTTGGCTTATGTGAAGTCCCTTAGCTACCAGCAGATATCAGAATTTAAGGTTCCTAAAATATAGCAATAAAGTTTGTAAGCAAAACTCTTTGTCCAAAAATAGAGAAAACTGAATAACTAGAAGCAGGTGCTTCTGTCTTTTAAATCACCATTGAACCAGAACCCTTAGCTATTGAGCAAATTCCCACACAAAGTGCCTAGCACATGCAAAGGAAATTATGAATAAAAAGTAAAAACAGAGGGAAATGGTTTATGTTATAGCTGGTCACAAATAAAGTAAAAAACTGCTCTTGAAAGAGAGTTTGAAGAACAGCCTGATACCTGCTAAGTGTGAGAAAAAGCAAACTTGGACATCATTTCAAGCGCTGGAGGCACTTTTCAGAAGGCTGCATAAAATATACTATGACTTTCTACTGCACTGGGTATAAGGCTGTGCCATTACTAATCTTACCTTTAGTTGTTGTAAATTTTCTAGCCTCCAGGCAGAGATAAGTCCTTCTGAAACAACTGATGCAGGGTGAAAATAATGTAACACATATGAGATAGTGGCTTACACAAGAGAATGGCTTATTTGCCACCATTTCAATAATATCTCCTGTCTATATAATCACATCTGCAGTACCGAGCTGGAGACTGGCAAGCGTAAGTAGTGATTTAAAGTTCTTGCTGAATCATACTTATACCCATCTTGTCTTAATTTTCTTAGGCAAGCTAAGCAGCCCTTAAGGAGTGTTTGGCTTCAAGGCATTTCTTGCTAGGTTGACCTCTTTACATTTAAATAAGTTAATTTGTTTAAGAAGTAAGTTATAAGCTTCAGAGTTCAGCAAATTCTCCCCTCCATGGCAAATGTCATAAAGACTCACAGCAAATAAAAATACTGCACAAACATGAACCCTGCTCAGACTCTGAATCTTCTTCCAATATATCATATTAGAGAACTAAATGATCAATTTAATGATATAGCTGACTGAATCCATTCAAAATGATACACTTCACTTTTTACAAAATTGTACTTAGATAATTAAGGCTTCAATACTCAGCTGTGACAGAGAAGAGCTCAGCACCTCTTGAAGAAAGTGAAGAAAAGAAGAATGTAAAGGTAGCTTTATGCTACATTTGCAATCCCCTGATTTCAAGGCCTGCTCTAATTTATTGCTGCAGGCTGTTTTCCTTATTTCTGGGGACATCTGGTGTCCAGAGATACCCTGAATGTGCACCTCCACCAGCCACAGGAGGGAATGACACCGGACCTGGGAGCGACAGCGAGACACCATGGGCTTAGCTCCCAAAAATATGCTGATGACACTCAACTATATACATACAGGTAATTTTTGACTCACGCTACTGATAAAACATTATAATGCCTCTGAGAAATCAATTTGTGGATAAGACCATATGGCTTATGCTGAACCCAATGTCACAGAATAAGTAATTAAGGCCCAATTCTGCTTCCATCAAAGTCAATGGAAAACTCCTGTTGACTTTTATGGGAATAGGAACAGACAATGAATAAGGATTTAGAGATGGAAGATTACTTATTAGGTCAACTAGTCCAGGCACTACTGGTGCAGAATTCCTCCTGATGGTAAAAAACATTCATGGCTACATTTTTAAAAAAAAATTGCAGCCTAGTTCTGCGTGTCACCTGCATTTGCAAAATGAATTTTGGTGTGTGAATGCAGCTGCATGTAGACCTTGTGTAGAAGTACTGAAACCTTAATGATCACATCATATCAATGTACATTATTAAACTGAACCTCTTTACCACTGGTGATTTGCTTTACTTATGGCGATTTGCATAGAGGTTCTTACATACCATTCCCTAATGTGTTTGTCAATGAATATTTGAGAAATCCAGAGTGTTTACTGATAAACTAGAGGTAATTGTGGAATCAATATCTCCTTTAAACCTAAAGGTTGTGCTGATTAATATTTTATACAGAGAAATAGTATTACTGCATGGGGAAATTGATGAGACTCATAAACCTCTTGCAAATTTTGTGAACCAACCCAAACTCCTTTTACTGTCTGAAAATATCTGGGGAAACTTAAAGCAATTACTGGGCATATAAACACAGAGCTGAATATTTTCAACTAAGTTGCCCTCTCCACTTTCAAATCATGACATTACTAAGTGTCTAAAAATAAAATAAAAGAAAAGAAAAGAAAAGAGTGAAATTAAGATTTATAATATAGGTTAGCACTTGCTCCTCAATTTAGCTATCATGCCTGGGCATTGAGGGTGTCTGAGGTTTGCCAGATATATATCTTGTGTGTGACAAAACCAGCTACAAAGGTGCTATCTTATGGTATTATGGCACCCTAGATTTTCACTCTTACTTCAAAATGTACCAGTGATTCAGAGGCACTTCCTACCCCTAAAAATAGAAGATCTTTCAAGATTAAGATATTTAACATGTGGATTAGTAATATTTAGATATTGTGTAACAGTTTGGAATAAATCCATTGGGCAACATTCAGCACTGACCTCCTCACTGTCCAGATCCATTTTGACATCATGGCATGGCATGTAAATCAATGCTTAACTTGGCTCTCTGATTTTTATGTCTACTCTGCAGGACTGCAAGTCTTTGACTCTGCAAACTTTTCTCCTACATTTGTATAATTTACAAATAATCAACGTAACATGACCAGGCAGAGAAAAACATCCAATAGTTAGGAGTATTGCCCTCAGGAGAAAGGGAACAATACAAAAGAAGAATTTTTTTTGTAACAGTTATATAATCTGCAGGGTCACCCAGATGATTCAGGGGGCCTGGGGCAAAGTGGGGGAGCTGCAGCACTTGCATTCACTCGGCGGCGGTCCAGGTCTTCGGCAGCATTTTGGCGGCGGGGGGCCCATCAGTAGCTCTGCACCTTTGGCAGCACTGAAGGGCCCCCCACTGCCGAAATGCCGCTGAAGATCTGGACCACTGCTGGGCCAGGGCTCGCAAGGCCCTTGTGGAGTCCGGGGCCTGGGGCAAATTGCCTCACTTGCACCCTCCTCTGGGCGGCCCTGATAATCTGCATTGGGAGAGTGAAATGTCCATGCAATATATGATATCATTGAGAAACTGGCTAACTGTTACAGCTCATAAATTACAACAAAGTAATGTGGTATCCCATAGAGAACATTTTTAAATATATAAATGCATCCTAATTCTTTATTTCCCTTTTAAGGTTAGGTTTTGATTTCATGGCAATCTGCAAAGATTAGGCCAGTTGCCAAACTTCCCCTGGATCTGAGCACTTTTTTACATGTATCGTTGCCTGTCCTCTACAACCCACTTCTCCCTTTATTTCTGTAACTCAATTCTCCATCCCCAGTTTCCAGGATCTCCCAACCTTACCCTTTACCTTTGTTTCCTTCTCCCACTTCATCCTGGGGCCCATGATAGCTGTTTTCCCCTTCTTGTAGCCATTAAGTAACTGCCATTGCATCCAAATGCATAAGGGCATTTGGGGGACAGCTTCTGGGACAAGAGTGCCCTGATTGTAAGTGGTAATTTTTAGCCTTGGAGGCTCAGATTTCCTTCTAAGCAAACTGTGCTGTTTGATCCTTTGCTAAACCTTTGCAAAAGGGCCCTGAAGGGTTCTCTTTCTGTACCTCACACAATCAAACCTTGCACATTTCACCCATCCATACACCCTTTTCTTGCTTTGGCTTCTTTAAACTGATGCCCAAGGCACAAATCACTGGCATTAGGACAGGTGCTCCACTGCCAATATCTGATAATAGCTTGGTAAGGCTAGCTATAGCAGCATAGACATTTCCTTTCTTGTTTGTTTCTGTTCTGTTTTTCCCTTCTTTTCCTGTCATTGTTCATTCTTGAGCTTATGACATTTCCAAAAGGTTTTGGTTGAAAGATGCGAAAAAGTGATAGCAGACCTTCTATTCCACTACCACTAGCTTTAAGACTGTAGTTCTATTTGTGGAATTACATCTACAGAAGTCCTTGCCCATCCCACAGTTTTTCTATTTTGGCTTTTGTCCACATGAAAGGAAACAACCAAGGAAGACTGGTAAAGGTACAATGATATCAATGGTTAAATACATACATGTAAACTACCATTGAGAATGCAACCTTTACTAAAAAGTCGAGCTGGTCCAGAGACTTTTAGACAAAATGTTTTTTCACCGGAAATACCCTAATCATCACACTCATAAGTCTCTTTCTCTGACAGAATATTTATTTATACAAAGCAGAACAGCTCCAACAGGAGATACTTACTCTACAGCCTGCTGGTTAGGGCCCTCAATGGGACGCTGGACAATCAGCTTTAAATTCCTGGTCTAAATCAGGAAAAGCAGAAATCTGAACATGGATTTTCCAAAGGTGGTGTGAGTACCCTAATCCCAAGACTATTGGAAATTTGGGGCTGTATGTATATGTGTCTCATTTTTGCAAAATTTATTTCAAAAGTTCTGTTTCATTCAGCACTGGAATGGGGACAAATGTTCAAACCTCAGTTATTTTTGTGAAATGAAAATCTTGTTTTCTAGCCAGCCCTATTAAAAAGGAAAAACTCCAGGTTAAATTGCCGCTCTCTGCCTTGTACTATTTTTTTTTTTGGTCTCTTGAAAATGATGGAACTCCAGGATCAGCCTCTCCAGTTACGCTTTATGCTGCAAAATGTATTGTGAGGTCAGGCATCAATAGTGACTTAAAAATACTACTGCACTTGGTGGACTGTGGAAGGATGAAAAGAGCTTAGTATGAGCTATTCACCTGCCCATCTGTTCCACAGGTTTGTGTACCATAATCAAGGGTTGATTCTGGTACCACAGACCGGATCAAGCTCATTGTGGGAATTAGGAAACTGGATTAGTCATGACAAACAGGTTGTTTTTCATTTAAAGCAGTACTCAAGTTTACAATAGGGGTGCTACGAACAAACAATTACTTATTTTATTTTTACAAATGAAGAGATTATCAATTTGAATAAAAACTTCCACCATACATAAATATTTGAGACAACAAAAAATAATTGCAAAAACCAAGTCCCTTTATTTAACATATTCAGTGAGCTTGCATTACTTGAATAATTTGTATGTCCTATTTGTTAACTGTAACAGGATAACTGCCTGTTTTCACTTTGTTTTATGTCTTTTCTCATTATCATAATGGATACCATTAAATATCTAATCCTATTTTAAGCTAATTTGCATTTGGCTTAATATGATTTGGAACCTTTAAGGATTATGGATATATTTTGTTTCTCATTAAGTTCTGACAATCAAATTGTGCAAAGAAAAAAAATTGCTTTTAAACATATCAGCATATCAGTATTTTCAGTTGTATTAATACTTCCATCTTCCCTCCCCAACCCCTCCTGAGTGGAGCTTTATGAAATAAATTGAAACCCATTCCATACTTGTATTTTCTAAACAAGAATCATTGCTCTAAAGAGACAAGTATATTCACTGAACTTGTCCACACTGTACAGTCTTTTAAGTTAGCTATTAAAGTTTAGTCTCCTCTTAATTTTTCATTACAATCAAGAGGCCCCTTGGGAACTGATAAAAATTCTTCAAATTGTGTTCTTTATCTACTGTTTTTCTTTGACACCCTATCCCTTCTCTGGACAGGTGGTGATGTCTCCAACAGAGTTTACACTATCTATGCCAGATTCTGGTCTCAGTTATATCAAAGCTATCCACACTAGAAATTCCACCAGGGTAACTGAAGACAGAAATAGCTGTAAGTGACAAAATGAGCAATTTCTAAGATACTGCTCATCTTCCATGGAAACAATTTCAGCTCAAGCTTTTTTTGTGGCTGAGAGATGTGAAAATAGTCCAATTTCTTTATATTTCATTATACTAATGTGTACTGTACTGACTCAGCCATACTGAAGTCAACGGAGTGAGACTGTTCAAGTAGTTATTTCTATTAATAACAAGCTTTACATGATTCAAGTAAAGGAAGTGATTAAAACATCTCCATGAAGACCATAATTTTCCTGCACAACTGTTGCAGAGCTGAGCATGACAGAATTATTTTTCTAAAGCATCTTTTATATCCAAAGCATCTTGCATATCATGAGGTATTCTTAAACTTTAAAAACCGATATTATTGCAGGTACTTTCCCTTTGTAAAGGGAATCCACTCTTGCAGACATCTACCCTCAAAATGCTAAATTCCTTGGCTAATTACTAAGTTGTTCAAATCATGCTATTGCTAAACTCATCTTAGCTATTTTCTTTAAATTAGTTTAATTACTCAGCTCTATGAAGATTGCACAAGTTAGAAAAGAACAATTCATCTTAAATTAAAATCCTCTTTTTTTGACAAGACAACACAATGTTCTATGTCATGCAATGAATTATATGGGTATATTTGTCAGTATAAATATTCTGGCAACAGTAATAAAGCATTCTATCATTCATTTTATTGCTGGAGAAAATAATCTTTTCTTATTCATACCGATGTAGCATTTCCATTACTCCTGAAGAAAGACTTGGCATTACTTCAAATTGATTGTTATTAGAAAATATTCTATTACTGCTCAGTAAATTTATTATTTCCCCCTCCCAGCATTATATTCACTGATCTCCAAAGAAGACTTTGAGTTGATTACACTCATCTACCCTGAAGTGAGAACAATCTACCTTCAAAATTTTCTCCTCCAAAAAAAATTAGTGATTTTCCCTAGAAGTACCTCTTACATACATGATCACATTACAAACATTAATGCTGCACTTACCTTCTAATATTAGCACTTCTAAACTCAGTGAACACAGTCCAGACATAAATTACATTTTTATTAAATAGATATTATTCTACTTGCTGGAATTGTCAAACTCTTCTAGTTTTAATTTATATAAACGAATATGGCATGCATGCTGGATACAGTATCTTCTCAATCATGATTAGAGAAGAATACTCTTCTCTAAATTTTGATTCTCAAAGGTCTTGATTATAATTAAAAACACATTTAATAGTTTGCATTGGAGATATGCCTTTTAGCACACACACACATCCACGGGTTACATGTATCCTCAGAATTAATCTCTCTAATGTCAGCACCCTGGAATGAGCTAAGAGGAGTGTCCTCTAAAATTATCCTTCAAAATAATTTGAATTTTTGCTGAAAACAGAACATGCAAATCTCACAGTATTATTAAGACTTCAGAAATAACACACATAACCCTCAAGTTTAGTGTTTCTGTTTTAAGCATATATGTAGCTAGTTTATAGGTTGAGGGGAGGGGGCTCTGTCTGACAAGGAGGCCAGTAGTCCCAGGTTGCAGCCTTCTGCTCACTGCGGGCCTGTTACTGCCGTGGTTGGGTAGTCTCAACTTCAGGAACCAGGCTCCCCCCTGGACCATCTCACTTCCCCACTGCACAGAGGAAGTGCTTAAGGGCCAGAATCAAGAGGGGAGCAGAAGACTAAAAATCATGAGAACAGTACCCCTGCCAGACAGAGCCTTCCTGACTCCATCCCTTCAATGCAGTCCAGTTCACTTCTCCAGTACAAAACACCTGGTCCTGAAAAAGCCAAAATTTGGGTGAAAATCAGTAAAACTTGAACACTGGCTTTTTCAAAAATCCAGGAATTTTGGAGGGGAAATCAGTAAATATCAGTAACAAAGGGCCTTATTCATAGCCTATGCTCTTGATTCTACTTCTGATCTGTTGCTAAGATATACAGAATAATATTTTATATTATTTGATCTATGTGCATTTTTACTGAATGAAGGTATTTTTACTGAATGAAGGAATGATGGGGCATCTATCCCACACTGGCCAGTAAGGGGTTAATAGAGCACTAGGAAGGCTTCAGAGAAGACAGCCATTTAGAGAGGGGCTTCAAGGAGCAGCCAATCATGGCTCGGCAGGCTCATATAAGAAGGGCTATAGAGCAGAGCAGAGGTCAGTAGCTGACTAGAGAAGACTAGGCTCCTTGCAGGAGGAAGAAGTGCCAGCACTTGGGACAGAGCAGTGCTGCAATGAGGGACCGGGAAGCTATAGAGAGCTCCTGGTGGGCTGCTAGGGCCTGCAGGCTGAGGCCCTTAGGTAAAGGCAGAAGAGGGTTCTGGAGCCACATAGTAAGTGGCCCCGGGACAATGGACTGCAATTGCCACTGAGGGAAGTGACTAGACAGAGATTGCAGGTGCCCCAGGATGGGAGAACACACAGTGTGGCACAACTGGAGGGCCATCACTGAAGAGAGTGGTGCGGGTCCTGGAATGACGACAGCGAGGCACCAACAGAAGAGGGTGCACTGACAAACAGAGCAAATCCCCAGGACAGCCAGCAGGAGGTGCCATAGTGGTGAGTGAACCCCATCACAGAAGAATAGAGCAGAGTTCAAAGGTCCTACTTAGATTAAGGATGGGGTTTGTGCAGCTGGGAAAGGTAGTTGCTCTCTTGCTTTCTATCAAGGTTTTTATACCATGCTAATAGATCACCTGCCTCCTCTCCCCCAACAAAGTAATCTTATCTTTTCCCTCACCTTTTCCCGAATCTCAACAATACACAACCAAGAGGTAAATGGCTAGGGAATTGCAAGAGAAATCAGGAGAACTTTTGCTCTTGATGGTCTCTGAAATCCCCCCTTTGAAATGTATACATATTTAAGATGGACTGAATACTGCAAACTGTTGCTTTTCTGAGAAACAGTATTTCCCCCTTTATATTTTTTGTACATTACAAAGTAGGAGGCAGGTGTGGCAAGAATCGGTACTGTAGGGCAGTGATAGGCCCAGGAGAATGAACCTGGGTAATTGCTTCATAGCGATCCATAGGGTTTCATCAGCAGAAAATTTCACAGTTCACTTGCCCTCTCAGATGCATGCTTTCAATGGCCCCAAAGTAGATTAGAGGTGACCCCACAGTAGATCTGAATGAAAACAATATTTGCCAAAAAATGCAGATTTGGTTCAACCAAAACTTTTCACAAATTCATATCATTTCAACTTTTTGATTCAAAATGTCTTTCCCTTTCCCTTTTGAATTATACTTTAATTTTATTATTTAAAAATGAGTGAAAATACTGACACATTTTCCTTTTAGGTCGACCTAAAACAAACTTGCAGAACTCTGTTCTCCCATTAAATGCCTTCTTAAATATGATTGAGAGGAATTGGCCCTAAGAGTTTAGTCCAGGTCTACACTTAAAATTTAAGTCAACACATCACCTTGGCTCAGGGATGTGAAACAAATGCCTTCTTAATCTCTGGTGTAGACACAGCTAGGTTGATGGAAAAATGCTTCAGTCAACCTAGCTACTATTGCTCAGGGAGATGAAATTCAGACAGTAATGAAAAACCTCTTCTATTGGTGTAGGCTGAGTCTACACTATGGGGTTATGGTGGCATAGCTAGAGCATTGTATCTATGCCACAATAATCCCTATAGTGTAGACATGGTCTTAGAGTAGAAATCTGACTCCAGTGTCTTTTCTTCTGACGCTCTTGGGCCACATGCTATGCTTCTGCTATGCACTTGCAGAAGGGAGCAAAATGCACAGAACGACTGCCAAACAGATAAAACTGCCTGTTCTTCCCTGTGTGCAAAGAACATGGAGAACTTCATCTCTGTAAGTACGAAGTTCTGTGGAGTAAATTCCCCTCCCTAAAGAACTTCCAAGTGTCCCCATTTCCAGTATCCTGAATCTTTTTCCTCACTCTTCCAAAATATCCATCCCAACCCATGCCATTCTCACTCCCCGGCATTTCTGTCTCATGCTGGATGCACCTACACCTGCTGGCTGACCTTCCGCCTTTTCTGTCCCACTGACTGCCTCTCCCTACTCACTTAGTGACGGTTCCTGGTTCTCTTCACACTCTTGATTGTTTTCCAACACCCACATGTGTTTATTGTCAGGCAGATTGTGGTTTCCCTCCATATATTCAATACATTGGATAGTATATAATTCAAAAACTACGGAAACAGGGTGGGTGAGGTAATATCTTTTATTGGACCAATTTGTATTAGTGAGAGAGAAAGACTTTTGGACTTACATAGAGCTCTTCTTCTTGTCTCTCTCACCAACAGAAGTGGTTCAATCAAATATATCACCTCACCCAACTTGTCTCTCTAATATCCTGAGACCAGCATGGCTACAGAAACACTACATATTCAAAAACTGGCACTTTATATTTTTTAAACATGGAAATGAATAGAGCTCTTCAGAAAAATTACATGATTTAAGCATCCAACATATGCTCCTGAACCAGAGCAGTATGAATAACTGATTGGTTTTCTGGCTCTTCCAAAAAATCAGAAAAACATTTTTTTGGTATCTACTCGAAATGAATTATTTTTAGATTTTTTTTTCATTCCAGCGAAAAATAATATTATGTTAAAAAAATTGAAGTAAAATTTGAAATTAAAAATAGTTTCAAATAAAACATTCAGTTTAAAAAATATTGCAACAATTCAGTTTTAGGGGATTTTTTTAAAAACTAAAATAATTCAGAAAATTTATAAAATATTTTCACCCAAATCTGCATTTTTCATTTAAAAAAAATTTGAGTGAAAATTTTCACTGAGATCTATCCCCAAGTATATTTCCCTTAAGAACAACAAGCTAGAATCATAGCCACTTCTTCAGCTTTTCCTGAGCATATTGATTTTGCCTCCAGGACCACAATTCACTCCAGATATACCACCCTTAAACTTATTTCCTCTCTACACAATGATACTAAACAAGGCATGGAGATCAATATCAATTAGCCTCCATTTGAAAATGTATAACAAATCAGTAAGTCTTATTGCATAAACAAAATGGAGAATCCATCCAGGCCTTTAAAAGGGAGTAAAAAGGTGGAAGCAACTGTGGGAGATAAATGAATGCTAATTGATTCATTTTCTCTCTCTTTCTCTTCTTCACTCAAATTGCTTCTTGTATATGATCATCACTGGTAAGCTTCTGTTTTTAATTTTCTTTCACTCTGTATCCATAGTTCATCATGTGGATTGCTGCAAAGACTTCTTTTTACAAAACGACAAAATCCTGCGAATTGTTACTATTGAGAAGGAGAGAGCATACCATCTTTAACATGCTTTTTTTTTTAAATATAGACAGATTGTGCTTTTCAGGGCTGGAGTCTACGTCTTTGTGTTTAGAAAGTTCCTAGAAACTTGTGTCTTCCTCTGCATTTGAAAAATACCTATTATATTTGGATTCAATCACATTAAATAAATAATAATAATAATAACAACTAATAAGCACTCTATTCAATATGAAGTTTTTGCAGGATCATACCATAAAAATAACCCCAAACAAAACAGAGTAGTCCTGTCACACAGTGTAGAAGTTTTATGTGTAGAAGAGCAGGTTGTGTCTGCACTGCAAGAATTCAGCAGAAGACAAACAAACTACCTTTCTTTAAAAAAATAAAAAATAAAAAATAAAATAAAAAAAATAAAAAATAAAATAAAAAAAAATTCTAGACATATTGTCTTATTCAAATCCAAAATATCTGTTTGCTCCTTAGAAATAAGATATTCAAAGTGGTACTGTTATTTGGAAACACTAGCCTGATTTCATGAACCTTTAGTGCACTCTTTATAGAATGGATTAATTATAGAAGACAAGAGGCAACATTTTCAGGATGTGAATCTCTAGGTATTCTTACAATGTCACAGCAGTAAATTAGTGCCATCAAGAACTCACACTGATATAATCACATCTAACTTGCTGTTTCAAGTACTGTGCAAATTACCTGTATGGTTTATGATTAAGTGTTAAAGGAGAAGATACTTCTTATTAAAGTTATGGGTTAAAATTTAAAGAATTTATGAAAATAGGAATCAGGAAGGTGCTAAAAAAGAGTCAGGTTTCACTATGGTTATATTTTTCCAATTTGTTTTTAAAGAAAGTGTTAGCTTCCATTCCTCTTACTTGCGAAATAAAATGGAACAGAGGAGTGAGGAGGACAGAGATTTGAAGAAGATAATATACATCTTGCAGATGAGAAATTCATGCAATTATAAGACTATATAACTGTGTATCTGAATAAATCTAAAAACATGGAACAGAGCTGATTAAAACCCTTTCAAATCCAGCAATGTCAACATTTGCAACAGAAGAAAAACACAAACTGAATGCCAGTCAAAAGCAAACAGTAACTTCACGGAACAAATAAACAATCATGTCAAACGTATCAACTGAAAACATGCTCTTGCTGCAGGTCTTTGATTTCTGCTTTATTCCAAGTGTAAATTTAGTTTTGAAAAAGCTTCAGTTAGCATCTTCATGGTGTGATAAAAACAGAAAGTGAAAACAAACTTTTAAGGACAATTTTCCTTTCTTAGTTGTGTATAATTTTGGAAAAGCAGATGAAAGAGCATATATAATTATCTTGGGATGAAAAAGAAGAAGTAGCTTTATATTCTATTCTTTAAGTAGAAATGCACTATATGGTGAGATTTACTCTCCATTTCTCATAACACTGCTTCTAACTCATTTCAAATTATTCTACAAAACTGAATAATTTTTATTTTTGGCAAAAATAGTTGATATTTGGTAGAGATCATTATTATTACAGCTGGTAATTTTCACATTTGTAATGAAAAAAATGAAACTATTTTCAAGATTTTTAACTTGCTGCAGAGCTGGTTAGAATTTTTTGTTTTTGAAACTCTTTGACAAAGATTATTATTAAAATGTAATTTTGTAAAACTGGTAACATTTTTTTTTAAATCAAGAAGTAATTCACTGTTTTTTGACCAGCTCAAGATTCACACTTGTGCTAATGAAGCAACTCCATGTATCTGCGGAGAGAGAGTGCCCAAAAAAGCCATTTACGGCTCCCAGTCTTGAGGGTGGGTCTATGCTGGCCGAGTTCCTGGAGTAGGCAGAAGGGCTGTACTAAACTACTGCATCTGCCAAGAAAGCACAAGGGCTACGCCAGTATTGCCAACCCTAAACATTCAAAAATCATGAGTCAGGCCTCAAAAATCATGAGATTGGCTTAGAAATCATGTCATTTTTAAGAAAGGGTAAATTTGGGGCTCATTTTATTTTTTGTTTTGGTTTCTGAGCTTTTAGAGTGCACTTGAATCACATTTTCAAACTTTTCCCCACAACATAATGGACAGAAATATACTTTTTAAAACATGAAAGCTGAGCTTCACATTTAATCATATGACTCCAGGAGCTGGATCTTTGAGGAAAAAAACATAGAGCAGGGGTTCCCAAACTTGGTTTTCAGCTTGTTCAGGTGAAGATCCTGCCGAGCCACAAGATGCTTTGTTTACCTGAGCGTCCACAGGTACGGCCACTTGCAGCTCCCAGTGGTCACAGTTCCTGGCCAATAGGAGCTGCAGGAAGTGGTGGCCAGGCCTGCTCTGGTTCCTGCAGCTCCCATTGGCCAAGAATGGCAAATTGAGGCCACTGGGACTGTGAGCGGCTGTACCTGAAAATGCTCAGGTAAACAGAGTGTCTTGCGGCCCACTAGGGGTTTATCCTGAACAAGCCGCAAACCAAGTTTGGGAACCCTTGCTCTAAGATTTGCAGCAAACATTTGATTATAATGAAAAACTAAGCTGAGAAAAGCTGATCAAAAAAATTCAAATATTTTATAAAAACTAAAATAAAAGAAGTTACAGTCAGGTACTTGGCTAATTCACTTTTTATGGGGATTCTACAAACCACCTGCTTGGAACAGCCAGAGAAGTGACCGAGAATATCCTATTAAAAGATTTTAGCTAATGCAAACTAATGGCCAAATTCTGGGCAGCCATAAAGCATCCTAAAAACACTTAGATGACCCCACAGGAAATTTTGAAACAAAAGCCATTTTGAATGGAAAATTTTAAAGTTTTTATTTACCAAAACAACATGGTGAAATGGACAAAATTCATGATACTTCTTGGTGGCAATTAATCTGCCTTTTTTTTTTTTTTTTTTTCCAAAACAAAGTTTAGGTCGAAAAATGTTGCCCCGCTCTGATTAGAATCCCCAATGTTTTAGTGTCAAAATATTATGAAGAAACCTGTGCTTTGGTTAACGAGCATTAATATAGAAGGATATTTATAATAAGTTGAAAAGTAAAAATTTAATTAAAGGACCATGAACATGAATCAACAATTTTCAACAGTTTTAAAATGGCAACATAGGAGAGGTTTGGATAGCTTTTAAAAGAGATTTCACAGGACAGATTTGTCTTATCAGTTAATATCTGGAATGCACAGGAAAGCACTAGCACGGCAGACCTTACATTAAAAAAAGCCTATGGACAAAGCTGTCAACTGTGAGACAGTAGAACACCAAGCAAAGAAGTTAAAATGTTCCCAGTTCAAAAGGTAAACTCAAACCAATTAGAATTTTTTACTGCAATAAACAAAACCACTCAGATTGTGCATGCTATCATAAATATGCAGAATGTCACAAATGCTAGATTGCACATAATAAATGGGCATTCAAAAAGAATAACAACGCAAGAAGAAATGAACTCTATCTGGAAAAGAGAGACAAAAACCACTAAATGACTAAAACAAGAACAAAAAAAAATGTTGCTTAGCCCAAAAAGATACTGTTAAATCTTTTTAAGGGGAGAAAAATGGATTAGGAATAACATATTCTGTGACAAAAGCAACATATAGTACAACTTGAAATACCACACTATAGTTATGATTTCTCTTGCACAAATGCAGTGTCCATAGTGAATAATGCTAAGCTACAACTATTCAACATTTCCCCCTCTAATCCTGTGTCCATTGACTTAATTAAGATAATTACTAGAGTTTGAATGAATAACTCTCAAGAAATAATACAAGCATTTTTGCACTTTCCCCTATTTTTGAAGTATCCATGACCATGTTGTGAAAGTTCAGAATTTATTTATTTAAATTTATTTGCATATTTCTTAAAGAATAATTCATGCTCTGATGATCTTTCACAAAAGTTTATTATAAATATTTATAGTCTGATCTGTGTCGTTATATAATTCACATACTTTTGTATCCTAAATGACTGACACACATAAATCCCGCTCTAACAAAGCAATTAAGCTCAAAATTAACTTTAAGCATGTGAGGTGTGCCATTGAAGTCACATGTTTAAATGCTGGATCTAGGGCTGGCCCTGAAAAACAAATTGACTTACATATTCAATTGCAAAAGCCTTATTTTCAAAGTTCACTCTGCATTCAATACTTAGGGAAACCATGTGGTATTGTATCTGTTTCCTGAATGGAGGTTTAAGTGATTATGCTAGTAAAACTGGAAAGCTATTATTATTTTTATTGAAAGTGAATATGGTGGCAACAAAATTCATTTTTGATCTTGGACAACTATTCTCAGAAATATTTTTGTTTCATTTGTTCAGTTCTAGTAAATACACAATAGTTTAGAGTATTCTTGTTGTCCAAACAGAGAAGAAAAAACGCTAGAGAAAATTAATTTATTTACCTTTTATACCTAAGATGTAATATATTTCTTAACACACACTAGGGTTAGAAGCTAAAAATACATATATTATTTTTTACATGAAACAGGAAGATAATCAGCAGAAACATGTCACTTCTTTCCTGGTCCCTATGTTGCTTTTCTCTTGTACCCTGTATTTACAGTGTAATCTGGGTGTGAACCCCAATAAAAATAATATTTAACAAAAGGAACTTTTTTGTTCCCTTTCCCACTTTACTGAATCTGTGTTACAGGAATAGGTTAATGTATTTTAAATCCTTGTTTTTAAAATGAAAATTGTTGGGTCTCATATATTCTGCATATCTCCATTGTAACGTATGTTTGTATTCAGACAGTTTTAACATTGGGGCAGATTTGCTCTGCTCCCTTTGCACTATTCAAGATGGTGGTAAGGGAGCAGAGACTAGCTGCAGCCCACAGCTGGGGATTCTGTTGGCGTGGAGGAGTCCCTAAGTGGGCTCAGAGCTGGCATTGCTTACAGAATCCCATGTCCGCTCTGCACAGCATAAACTAGGCAAAGAAGAAAATTTGACTGTATATGTTCAATTTTGTATATTCAGTAAACGGAGTTCTTTGTGCCCAAATGTTTACTTCATATTATGTTGGTTGTAGAAAACCAGCTAAAGACACAATGTTGATCTTAGTGTATCTAATCTTCTCCTCGCACAATTGCATCCGGGCAAACTTGAATCAAAGGGATAGAATAAACATCCACATGAAAATAAAGAAAATCAGTCTAGATCAAAATATTACACTGAATCAATTTCAAAGCACATCTATAGCAGTCATTAAAATTCTAATATCAGAGCCTTAGTCAAAATTTAAAGATAGGAGCAAATGACCAAACATTAATCAGACCTCTTGACAAAGGTTAAAGGAATGGAAAGTGCTAATAACTTATCCTTGTTATAGTTTTCAGATTATCATCTCATGGCCTACCTGGGTTACCGCACAGTATGTCATTCTAAAGTGAATCGAGAGAAACTGGGCCTCTTTCTCCCTCTGCTAGTAACTTTTATTTAAAGAGTGAATAATGTTAACTGTATCCTTTTTTCACAGTTTGAGCTTTGTTATCTTAAAGCTGCTAGCATGAATTCACTGAAGGACTCTGGTTCTCCTATTCTCTAAGGTCCTTAATCTAAACCTTAGGTTTTCATTGCAGTTCTAATGGAGTCCATTAAAATTCCTGGATTTATCGTTGCACCAGCTTCCACTAAGCAAGCCCCTTATTATGATTATCCTGTGATAGTTCATTGAGAAAGACCTTTGAGAAAATGTAGTCAGGGAACTGTGGCATACTTACTATTATTTATGTTTACTTGTCTTAAGGGGGCAGCAGCAGCTCACAGTGAACCTCAAGAGCTACTCTGTTTTCTCTGTCTGTGGATGATTAAGTATAACTCTGTATGATAGTAGAGCTTAATGGGAGTATGGTGATGTTTTTCATATCAGGTCTTTATGAAAACAAAGTTCGGTGTTTAAGCCTGATACTGTTCATTTTTTGACATTTGTTAAAGACGTATAATTTACTAGCATGTTGAAGCACTTGGTATGTGTCACAGTAGTTTAGCCAGACAGGTATAAGACTGCTGTTGCTGTGAGCTGCAGCAGTGTATGCATGTTTTCATAAGCATAACTCATCTGGAATTGCTTTCTGAAGTCATTACCAAAACCTAGGGGACATAATATGGAAATAATAGAATGCAAATTTACTCCAGCATCACTCTTTTAAAAAGCCACAAGGTTTCTGTTCTTTGACATATTGAGTTCTAAACGACTTCCATACAACTTAGTTGATCTAATGCATTCTGAATCACTTCCACATTCCAGTTGAATGTTATATTTAGTAGTCATTTGCACGACTACACAGAAATAAATTCTGAAGTAAGCCAGTATCTTTCTTAGGACAAGTTAATAGTTGACCACTTGGTCTGTTTTATTATTGAATCTTCTTGACGTCATACTGCAGTTATTGCATTAATATTCAGATTTGTACTCCTACCTGTTTAAGAAGCAATGAGTCACTGGAATTTAGATAAGATGCAAATCCATATTAAATGAGTTGATGCAGTCTATTCAAGCTAAGTTCTTGCCTTTAAAAGGCTAAGCAAAATCTTAACAAAAGCAGATACTTTTTTTTCTGTAAGTAGATTTGTCTGCAAAATCTTCAAAGGGTTTATCTGAATTTATCTCTTCTTCAGTAACTTTTTGGAAGGCTATGTGGTTTTAGGAATATGGAACCTATAGCTAAATCTCTTCATATATTTGATATCAAGCAATGAAACAGCTAATATGCATATCCACTGTTTTTTTGTGTTTCCTACTATATAGTTATATTCCTGAATTTCTTACTGTATATGAGTTGTGAAGACTGCAGATAGTAATTCCAGTTTTTATTTTACTTGTTAACCACTTAAAAACACTGTGATGTAGTTATCAATGGCAATTTAATTATAATTGCCACACTTGTTAAACTGAATCTTGGAAGAATGGTATTTAATGTTAAGAACCCTGCACCAAATTAATGGGACCATCAAGTAAATAGAACATCCTTAACAGGCTTCCAGTAGGAAGTAATTTTGTTATCTTTAAAGTTGGTTTGTTCTTGTTATTTATATTTGGTATGCAACTGCACTATGTGATAGGCTTTCTTTTATACACAAAAAAAACTTTATTTTCAGTCTGAATTATTTTGATTTTACATCAAGTGAAACAAAGCAAGGAAGAACAAATTCTCTGTGAGAGAGCACAGTGTGCATCTCCTGTGTAACTTGCTGCATCTCTTCTGTCTCACAGAAATGGGAGATCTTCCTACAGGCATGCAGAGTCTTTAACAGTATAAAGAGTCAATACAGCCAGAGTAAACCCAGAACAGTTACTGAACTCCATGTCCTATTATGCTTACTTCCTTAACAGTTTGCAACATATATAGCTAGAAGAAAAATCTAGAAGAAAAAAGGTATCTCAGCAGGGGAGGGCTTGGGCTATATCTTTGTAGTAGTATCTGATGAAGTTCTTTGCATTTGTTATTGCCTCTGGCTACCAGTACAGTATTATTCTCCCCCTCTATGCCCTTCTGCATGGAAGTTGGTGAATTGTGCAGAGCTGATGACAGTCAGGTGGAAATGTAACATGGTAGGTTCCTTTCTGGACTCTGGGAAGCAGGAAGAATCAGAGTCCTAGTTCTCTAGAGAGACAGAATTAGTCTGCTGAATGAGCTGTAAACAGGTAAAATAGTGCCAGTTGGAGGTCAGATTGTTCCTTGTCATTGAGATTATGCGTTTCGCAGAAGTCTCTCCAGCAGTTCTTAGACTTTCAGACTAAGCACATCACATCTAATACACAATATACTTGGAGAACCATGTTTCTAATTTAATTAGTGTAAGCATAATGTATTCTTGTTATGATACTATACTTTGAACCCCAGTGTACCACATTTTGGCCCATATGCTGCTATGTACCACAATTAGAGAACTCTGTTCTTGAGTATTGAAGATGTTTGTACAACACCAATAGACACTGACTCCTTTTAATTTTATAGAGTAATAGTGAAAAAGGCCTGCTTCTCTGAGGTACTGAGTGCCTCTTATGTGGGATAGAGCACCTCCCATGCCCACTGATTAAAATCAGTTTTGAGACTATTCTACATGTAACAGGACTGAGAACTAACGCCGTTGTTTTGTCAGAGATGTCACACAGTTCTGGGTGCTAGCCAGAATGCACCTCCAATATGATAAGGAGCTCTATACAGATACTACTGAGAAAGAGATGAAGGTCAGAAAAGATGTAAAACATGAAGGCTTTTTGAAGATGATTTCGTCATTTTATTAGCAATAACAGGAAAGTTTCAGAGCTCTCTGAAGAAGCATCAAATTGAAGCTGTAAGAAACAGGATAAGAATGATATATATAAAAATCAGGTTACAAATGAGGAGATTTACATTGAAACTGTCCATATTTTATTTGCTATTGACTATGAGACAGTTTGAGAGTAGTGGGGTGCATGTTTCCATTAAAAATATAGATATAACTATACAACAGCCTTAGATACTTAATTTAAAATTCACTGCCCATACACAACCTAGAGTAGGTATTATCCTTCTAAAAAGAAATAATGGATTGTGGACTATTTCAAACAGATCTTCTACAAAACTTGCCTCTTAGAAATGAAGAAACTGATGACTGAGTTTTGCTTTTAAAGAAGGGATATTGCCTGTTTGCTATTATGTATAAAAATGTTAAGTTAAAATGTTCTTAAGGTTTCAAAAATAAGTACCAGAGATAAGGTTGTCTATGTAACATTAATTTGGCTCCCTTATGTATATTCCTAATGATACAGTCTTTAATTACATGATCACACACTGATTTTCAGAACTGCTTGTTGAAATATTGTGAAAGATCCTATATTGTAACATTTTCAGAATTTCCTGCATGGAAATAAGAATTTCCTGACAGTAGCGTTTCAAACAGGACTTTTCCGGCAAAAATTTCCATGAGAAAAAAATCTCAATTTTTCTGTCTGGCTCTGTAAATTATTAAAATTATGATATCAGATTGTTATGATAACAGACTGATTCAGATCTATAACTCAGGTTACTCTTAAGTGAGGCCATTGTGACATCAGAGATAATTCAAGCAATCATGAACTTTCCTGTCCAACCAGTTTACCTGTTGCAATTCTATTGTCTGAGAAGAGTCCTGGCAATGAGGGAGACTATGCATGCCAAGACTTCTCACTGGTAGAAAATTTGACTCCAATAGTCAGGTTTACAGGCTCCATGGCACACACTGGCTCCTGTGTTTCATCAAAGGCTAGTTCTGCACTGATGTTTAGGATCATGTTCATTGGAGCCAGACTCTTATGGCACAAAGTGAACAGCTCCTTCAGAGAATTGGGGACATAAATATGGGGATAAGAATGGCTCCTTTATTTTCCTCCTTTGTCCCTTTCTCTGCCTTTCACAACCCCTCTGCTTGCTGAACCTTCCAGTTCATCCCCACACATGACTGCTTCCCCCCTTACTTGGCTCCCCATGATGCTGCATTGTGATGTTGGAGATAGAACTGTGTGATTAACACAATTTGAGGAAATTCTGAAAAAATATTGTTTCCAGTTGACTAAAAAAAATGAAATATTTCAAAATTTTGATGAATTGTGAAGTAAAAACAAAACATGTAGTTCAATCCAAAATTCAACAATTCATTTTGTTTTCAAGCATTTCACAGGTTTCTTTTTTAATATAAAGCAAAAGGAAATTTTGAAATGAAGTTAATTTGAATCAAGTCAAAACATTTTGATTTGAATATGTCAGAAGAAAACACATCCACTTAATTAGATTTTTTTTTTAGGTTTTTCTTTCTGATCAAAACAATTTGGCAAAATCTATATGAATTTGCTAAATTATTTGGTCAACCTAAATCAGAATTTTTCACTGAAAAAAAAAGTTTGTCAAAAAAATTAATTCAGCTTTAGTTGGGATGAGAAATGTCTATGTAAAAGGGATGGGGCGAGGAATATATTGAACCTGTATGATTATGATTTTTTAATGTGATCCTAGATTTGATTATACTGAATTTTAAAGATAGATTGGTGTATTTCCATAATTATTTTTCTTTCTTATTTATTTTTATTACTACAGGGCAGAGTTAAGGTTTGCATGCCTTAACTGTGCATTTCCATACCTTTGGATTTTCAACATATTATTAACATTTTTGCCTAGGAATATTATGTATGTCACAGAGAGACTGATGCGCTGGTATGTTAAATTGCATTTTTACTTTTAATACCCCCACTATGAATAGCCAATGAGTGACAATATAACAGACTCTCAAAGCCACTTCTGTGAATATGCATGATCCTTGTTACCCTTCTTGCCCCAGCTACAGCACTCTCCTGGGCTGTTTTAAGCCCTGAAGGGCAGGAGCGGATAACCACCCCACTAAAAGGCTCCACTGAGATCCGTGAAATTCACAATGGTGGCCACCTAACCCTATAGGTGCCTAAACTCACTTGGTACCTGGATTTCTGCCTTTGGGCATGTGCACTGCAGCCTTACTCTAGGCATTGGGATGCCTATTCTTGCCTAAGCCCCAGAGCAATCCACAAATGGGCAAAGATACATGGAGGATTACCTTGCTCACCGATGGTCCTGTCACCTATAGGATCAGATCCCATTCAAAATCTGGCCAGAGGAGGAGGTGAAGAGCCTAGCAAACTGTAGGAACTATATGTATATATATACATACCTGTACCTCGATATAACGCTGTCCTTGAGAGCCAAAAAATCTTACCGCATTATAGGTGAAACCGTGTTTTATTGAACTTGCTTTGATCCACCGGAGTTCGTAGCCCCCCCGAGCACTGCTTTACTGCGTTATATCCAAATTTGTGTTATATCAGGTGGTATTATATCAAGGTAGCAGTGTATATGGAATAATAACATGTATGTTCATAGCCTACCATATTGGTTGACAATGGGGATTGAACAGAGACCTTGAGAATTAGAAGTACAAACAGCTACAGTTTGAGTTATAGAGCCAGTGTTATATGTGATGGGGTTACCCCACATATGTCTGAATGGGTTAATGTGAGGCTGAGAGGCCAATCAACATACTAGGCTGTAGCTGAACAGAGAGTCAGGTTTAACTAATCATGAAGTCCAGCTGGGCAGGAGTAGGCTAGATAAATAGATTTGTAACAGAAGGAGGCTGAGTGTGCTTCCTCATTTAAAAAAAAAGAGAGAAAGTAAAAGGAGGAGGCTCTAAGATTACTCCTTGGGAATAGAGAGGCTGTGAGGAGGAAGCCCTGGGATCCTCACTTTACTGGAGGAGGCACAGAGTAGCCACACAATGGGAGATTAAACTGGGAACCTTAAACTTACAAGTATGGGTTGCTGCTGCTTGAGCTGAAGCTCCCTTGGTGGGACTATAACCAACTCAAATCCTCTGCAGAACAGACGCACAGGGGGAGCTGTAACACACACTCACCAGTGGGCTACACAGGTACACAAACAGTGACATTGGTGTTACACACTGAATCAGAGGTTACACAATGCCAGTGTGATAGTTATATACATACATATATATGGTGTAACATTGCACTGTAATCCGGCTTACATATAGAATACACGCTCAGAGAGACTTTGTTCACACATAAATACGGACATGCATACATGGTGATATTTCAGTTATGCCATCAATCATTGGTTTTGCATAATAGAGTGATACAAAGAAGCTTTATTTATTATGCCAAGACATCAAACACTGTCTGTTATTTTCTATCAATGAAGTCAAAATTGATTATATTTGTATGGGACATTCAGAAGAGACCACTGTATTTACACTACATATAGATTTTATGGTCTCCCTTGCCCATTTCAAATATTGATGTTGTTATTCCTGTTGGATTTCAAAGAATCTTTGATTATCATATTATATGAAGAGTAGTAAACTGATAATACTTTAGCTAACATCTTTCTTTAAACTGCCATTACTTTTTTTTTCTGTGTGCATGAAAAAATGTAAAACCAAGTGATTTTTCAGCAAACAAGCTCTTTTGACACTTTCAAGCAACATTAATTGTTCCATGGTTTCTTTTTAAAGACAATGACAAAGAGATTGGAACATTTACATAATTCCTCTTGGTGCTGGAAAAGAGAAATAGCAAAGCAATAATCAGCTTGATTCCCCCTTCCCTTCCTCCCGAAGTGGTGGTAGATTTACCTGTACATATTTTAATTATAACTTGAGCTTTGCCCAGAGCAAAAATGCTTCTTTGACATGCTAGAGTGAATAGGCTAAGTTAGACAGCACACATGGGGAGAGGAGTACTTAATATGCACATGAGAGGGAATTAGGTATAGAGGTATAGGTTTTCCATGAGTATAGAACAGAACTGTTTGGATTAAATTCATGAACCTACAGAGGTTCTGAATAAGCTGCAGTTGGGGGCCTGATTCTTCAGAGCCCTGAGCACTTGCAGCGTGTGTCTCTAGGGGCTAGATCCACACAGGAATTTAAGACACCTAACTAGCACTTTAGGCACTTAAGTCCAAAATTTAGATCCTCAAAAATTTCCACTCTTAGCTGTAGCCTAACACTTCAGGTGCCTACATTCCCTAAGCACCACTGTTTCCACTGATAAAGTTTCCTAGGTTTCTGAATTTCTGCTAGTGGCCATGTACACAGCTGCCTAAGTCTTGTGGACTGGCATCTAACTCATGCCTAACACCCAGTAGGATACACAAACCAGGCATTCCCCCACCTTCAGCAGTAGATATTCAGAGGTCACATTTGAAAATGTCTACCAGATCACACACAAAGCACACTCCCAGAGGAAATGGTGATTGTGGTGCCCCCTTATATACTGTAGCTCAGTGGTTACAGAACTCTGAGCAGGGACTGGAACCTAGCTTTCCACCTTCCAAATGCATGCCCTAAGCCCAGGTCTATACAGTCATTCTGATCTTCTCTTAGACATAATGAATATTTAAGTATTTATACAAAGTGGTACAGCTTCATCAGGAGAGACTGAGAGAACCCACCAAGAGTTCCTCATAGGTCATAGGTTAGGGCACTCATCTGGGAGGTGGGAGACACTAGGCTATTGGACAGCAGCACCTTCTTTTTTTCTTTTTCTTTTTTTTTTTTTTTTGAGGGGAGAAAGGGCTGACCTGGCTTAAGGTGCTAAATCCACATTCATGACTATGAATTCTAAGTGGAGGGTGGTGCCTTCCTCTGGTCTGTTAGGCACCTAACTCCCTTTGAGGGGTGGGGTTTAAGCCACTCTCTTCTCCTCAGCATTCCCTGTTGGCTAGTCTAGGAAGCTGCCCACACTGTGTGCTGCTGGCTTTTGCAATTCCATTCTTAGGGCCTAACTCTCCTGTTGCATTGTATGGGGATGCTGGGTACCTAACTATTATTTTTAGAAATCTTACTGATTTTGATGAAATTTTATTTAGAAAAAAATGGAAAAACTATTTTTAAAATGTCATTTTGCTATGTTCAGAACAAAACATTTTTATTTTATACTTTAAAATTAGTTTATTTCTACATTTAGATTATTTAAAAAAATAAGTGAAAATGGGTCAAAATTTAAATGAATCTTTCTGAATTTATATGAAGGAAATTTTTTCAGAATTTTATTTTTCACATAATTTCAAAATTTTATCCTTGGTTGCCAAAGACTTTTTAACCCTCTCCTCTTTTGTTTTGGGTGTGTGGGGGAGAGGACAGAAGATCCATTTTCTAACCAGCTCATTTGACTATTCACAATCTAATCAGTTGCTGCTTTAAATATTAATACTAGTCTGAATTAACCTCCTCATTCATTTTGTGTGTGTGCCAACTGGGCATCAAAATTACCTAAAAGTTATATTTTATATTCACAATCAACCACAGATAGAAAGAAGAGAGTGATTGGTATTCAGGCTCAGAAACCAAGAGGTGATGTTTTAAACACATCCAGAACATTCCTGTTAAGTTTTGCTTACAAGAATGAGAGATTTTTTCTTCTTGTTGTTATTGTTGTTGTTATTATTATTAGGAAAGTATTACTCTGCAAACAGATCCCAAACTGGAAAAGAGAAACTCCTCCAGAGACTCAGAAGATAGTAAATGTAATGGCAATAATGCTTAGACTGCAAGAAACTTCAGTATTGTTCTGAACCATTGGCGGAAACTGGGTCCCGGCATTCAAAACACATGTGTAATGGCAAGGTGACAGAATAGGGCCAATCAAGGAATTCACTCCCTTACATAGAACCCCTAGACATGACAAGCAACAACAACTAAAAAAGCATATGAAATTGTCCAGGAGAATGGCAAGACACCTGTGATCTGCACAGAGGTAGGAGTCTTAAGCAGTAAAATAAATACAGATCTCTTTTACTGTAGTAGTTTTGACAGTCTATGTATAGGTTGTGTCAAAGACAATCTATAGGGGAAACTGTCAACTTGAAGAAGGTTGCAAAGTTAAACTGTCCACCATGCTGATTCAGCACAGCAGCATTTATCATCGCACAGAGGGTTCTCATAACAAACACAGCCTTCTCACACAGAAGTAGAAACCTGGCATTTTCTGCTTCCTGCGGGATCATGGTTTTTGATGCCAGGAATGTCATCTGCAGAAGCTGGCTAACTGTGTTGGCAGACCACAGGGCATGCCAAGGAGAGTGATTTATTTCCTTTCTACCAATTTGTAGGAGATCTGTACCCAAGTGTTTATCATAAAAATATTCAGGAAAGTGAAATATTAAACTGAAACTTTGCTAGGGGCTAAGGTAAAGGAAGCAAAATAATGTCCTCAGATTGACAAATTCAAGTATCTTAAATTCCTACAGCCACACTGGCTTTCTAAATAATTCTTTTTTAAAAAACAAGCTTCTACATTTCAGTTATATCCCAGCAAGTAACTACAGCAATAATAAAAAAGTTTTCCAGATTCTTTCCTATAATTAATTTCTCTCTTACTCTAAAGTAAGGACTAATTTGACTTCCTATTTGTAAGTAGCTTTTCATGAAAGCTTAATTTATGAGCTGTGGTTGTTTCATAATTTATTACCCTGGAAGCTTTAACTTTACCTTTTGGGAATAAATCTATGACAAAAGGTTGAAGGTGAGAGCTTTTATTAGATTAACAGGATGCAAGTATTAGATACACATTTTCAGGATATAATTATTCTAGCCCTTCTTCAGGTTTCACCAGATGTTGGGGTTGAGGTAACAAAAGTAGAGTGAAGGCAAGTTAAACCAGAAAACCAGGAGCAGGTTCTGTAAGATCTCAAGCTCTTGTGCATAATACTGTTAGGTCAGTAAGTGATATGACTTTCCATGCTACTTGTAAAATCACAACACATAAAGAGGTTGGTATAGTGGGCTATATTTTCCCAAGTGCATCTTCACTCACATGTGTGTAGAGGCTAGAATCTGCTAGTTCAATACTGCCTCAATAATAATTTTATAAACTGAGGAGGGAATTGAAAAGTATTTGGGAACAGAATAATTATTTTTTTGAAAAAAAAGGAAAAAGGATACTGATGTAATCGATACACTCAAAAGCAAGTGCGGAGAGGAATCCTTATGTGTTGCGGTTGCCAATGTCCTGGACTAAGGCAGGCACAGCACACACAGATCTATACTTTGTATTGCACATTGCTGCACATAAAAAAAGATGTTAATTTTCATTACACTTTTTTGGGTGGATGCAAATTAGGAAAACATATAATTTCTCCATTAGCAATTTCACTACATCTGCTTATGCCTGAAGTAGCACTCAGTGGCACACTTAAACTTATATGTCCATGAACCATGTAGTGATACCTTCTAATCTAAAAAATACATCTTCCTTGCTAGATGTGCAACTGCATGACCTGCCTTTGGAGCATGGAGATTAGGATTGGAAATAACAAACTATGTATCCAAATCTGAGTTACACTAAAGCCATTTGACTTTTGGGCCACAGCATCACATTGGGAACTCATGTTCAGATGATTATTCACCATGACCCCATATCTTTTTCAGAGTCACTGCTTCCCAGGATAGGGAGTACCATCCTGTAAGGGATGACCTACACTCTTTGTTCTTATAAATTTACATTTAGTCATTTTAAAATGTACATTGTTTGCTTGTGCTCAGTTTACCAAGTTATATACGTCACTCATTTCAGTGACCTATTCTGTTTATTATTTACAACTCTCCCAATTTTTGTGTCATCTGCAAACTTTCGGTGACGATTTTATGTTTTCCTCTATGTCATTAATAAAAATGTTAAATGCCATGTTGCTCAGCACTAATTATATTATCCTCCTTTTATTCTTTATTAATGGAGCCTTGTATTAGCCACAATATTTTCTTGCCTTGGTTCAATGTCAGACCAACAGGCCTATAATTACCTGTCATCCTATTTACCTGTTTTAAATACTGACACAATATTAGCTTTCTACCAATCTTATGGAACTTCCTTGGTATTCCAAGATTAATTGGAAAACAAGTTTAACAGCCCAGCAAGCTCCTCAGCCAGCTCTTTTTAAAACTCTTGGATGCAACTTATCTGGCCATGTTGAGTTTAAAAATGACTAATTTTAGTAGCTGCTGTTTAATATTCTCCTGAAATACTAGTGGAATAGAAAAAGTGTTTTGTCACGATATGATTACATCATCTGTTTTTCCCAAATATGGGCCAGAAATATTTATTGAACATTTCTGCCTTCCCTGCATTATTATTGATAATTCTACCTAGTAATGGACAAATACCACTGTTGAGATGCTCTTCGTTTCTAATATACTTGGGAAAACTCTTTCTTATTGTCCTGGCAGCCAGGCCTGGGAAGGGAGCAGGACAGAGCCATTCCTGGTTGCTGCTCCATGCAGATTAGCCAACTTCCTGGCTGGGGAGAGGCAGCAGTGACAGCCCATTCCCTGCCCAGGCTTGAATTCCAAGGACAGGGGTCGAGCAAGCCAGAGCGCCTCCCTCCGGCTCCTGGCATGCTCAGTGTGCAGCAGCAGCTTCATGGGAAAGAGCCTGGCTGGGAAGGAGTGGCAGCACGCTCTCTGCCTGGGCTCGGCTTCTGGGGACAGGCACTGAATGTGTGTGGGAGCTCTAACTTCCCTGGACGTTGTCCCTGGAAGCCAAAGGGGGCAGCCTGCTGCCACCACAGCTAGGTTCTCTCCCAGGCAGCTGCTATGGGTAGCATTCCAGAGTGGCTGAAGAGGCTCTGGCTCCGCCTCTTCTTCTCCCTGCCCGGGTGGCTGCTAGGGGGCACTTGACCCTCCATGCCCCCCTGCCCCCCCCGATGTGTCTCCTCTGCACTAAGTATATATCTCTCTCTCTCTCTCTGATTAAGTCTTTATTCTTTTTATACATTACAGATATGATGAAGTAATGATCACTTGTACCTAGATTACCTTTCATTTTTAGTTCCTGGATCAGTTCCTCTTTATCAATGAATATGAAATCTAATAAAGAATTCAACCATGCTGGATGCCACACTGTTGAGATATGAATATCTGAACCAATGTCTCTATTCTAAAAGTTTTTACATAGATCCTGGCTGCATCAGAGTCTGAAACCAACTGTGAAACTCATTAGGATTATTTTTCAGTTCATCCATTCTAACACAAGTAACAATCAGGTCAATTTCAGAATAGGGATTCTTGCTCAGTCTAAATGAATTCTAGTTAATTCCCGAAACAACAGATTCAAGGTCCACTAACCAATTAATAAAAGGCTAGATTGAGAAAGTTTGTTCTCACTACACTATACAGACCCATACGAATGGTTCATCCATAAAAACAACTGAGCAATAAAGAGTACAAAATGTCCCTGACCTCCACTCTCTGTCAAAATGATTATGTTAATTTTTTGGCATTCCCTGTAAAATTTGCCTCCTTCTCAAAACAAGTCCTTACTATATCAGAAACTGATACTTGATGGAATCATAAATTTGTTAAACTGGAAATCACTTGAGATTATCATGAGGCTAATTAGAGCAGCACATCAAGAAAAGATTTCTTCTGTCCATGTGAATGAACTTTGCCTGAAGTGTTAAGTCCATTAGACCCAAGATAACTTTTTCAGTCTGCACTGGAAATGGGTCTCAGTATTCACAGTCTGGAGGTTGCTAATTTTTTATGAAGCAATGAAAACAAATAATTAAGGTTATATATAATAACTTATTGCCTGATGTGGATTTTCATGGTTATGATAATATAACTAGTTCCTGAACCATGTGATTTAAATGGTAATTGCTGATCAGTGCTTCCTGATTCATGGTTTTATCATATGTAACTGATAAAGTTACTGAGCAAAATGAAAATATACATTTGGCATTGTTTTACTGATTAGAGTGTTCATTTATATTTTACACTAATTACAACACACAGTAGTTTGATAGTATGAGTTAGAGACAATGGGGCAATTTTTTCCCATCATTTATACAAATGTAAATCAGTGCTAACTATTAAAGTCAAGCAGCCTAATTCTGATCTCAATTAGAATATCAGGGTTGGAAGGGACCTCATGAGGTCATCTAGTTCAACCCCCTGCTCAAAGCAAGGCCAATACCCAGACAGATTTTTGCCCCAGGTCCCTAAATGGCCCCTTTAAGGATTGAAGTCATAAGCCTGGGTTTAGGAGACCAATGCTCAAACCATTGAACTATCCCTCCCCTCCATAATTTTACACAGGTGCAAATCTGAACTAAAATCAGTAGACATTCCCAGTTCATAGTGGTGTACCTAAGAGCACAGTTTATCCCAGTAAAGTTTAAACGAATGAAAATCTGAGATAAGTGACATCAGAATCAAGCATATGGGTGCCATAACACTAGTGAAAAGTTTAGTATTTCTAAATAGTGAAATATCTTCAAGTTTGAATCCAGATGGGTCTTGCCATTCATTTCACTACTTAAGCACAGGCCCAATTCTGCCTACCATCCCTAATTTCCATTTGCAAACATTCTGCTAATAACAACCATGGGTAGGTAGCAGGTATTTTATACACAAGTATATCCCTAGACAAATGAAATCTCCTTAATCGGGACACCCTAATCAATGGCCTTTCATCTCATCTAAGTGGAAATTACAATTAAAAGCCTTTTTTTCCTACCTGAAATTGTTCTCAATGGTTCTCAAATTACTTTGTTCACATCAAAGCTGCTCGCTCATTAAAGAGATAAAGGTGAGACAGGTCTGCCACAGAGAAAAAAGTCAAAATGATTTTTTTTTCAGCTGTAATGAAAGTCTTGTGATACTGCCAGCCTGAAGAGAAAGTCATTTCAAATAATGAAAGAGTCTATAAAGGAAAATTAAATCAGTGTTGTTTTGTTGGACTAACACTGGCAGAGGTCTTTTGTAGGAAGACAAAGCACCATCTCTTAGCATCACAATGACTTGCTATCACCCTTTGAACAATATTTAATCACCTTCTGGTGTCCCAATTGAAGAGAAATTTTTGCCATAAAAGATCTGAGTTTCAAAAAAAAAAAAGAGTGAGAGAGAGAAGGTCCATATCCAGGTACTTTGTGTGTACATAGTGAGTATTTGCATGGACAAATGGCTAGATAGGTACCTATCTATGCTTTTGCATAAAAATACCTAAGTTTCACACACTGTTCCAATCTAGGTAAGCGGATGCACATCAAAAATATGAATGCAATCAGGCATCTAATTTTTTTTTTTAAATCAGTCCTTAAATAGCATTGGTCTTAATTCAGTTCCCTACAAAATTCCCCAAGAATGTGGATTTCCCAATTAAGTATCTCTCATTTCAGGGGGGTGTTCTTTGCAAGTGAAAACTAAAGTCCAGATAAACTATTTGCTATTTCTTTGTGAAATATAATTAATGGTGTATTTGCCAAATATTTGATTAAGGGATTTTAACTCCCTTCATAAAATACAGTTATACTGGTTTTGGAATTGATCGCACAAGCAGGAAAGGGTCCTCGACTCCTTAAGTCTTCAATGAGAGTTGAGGGCATGTCTATATTTCTGCAGGAATAGGCCTTTCATTTTGACATTAAACATAACTGTTCTTTGCTTCTGCTTAGTATCACTGGCTACAGTAGAGCAGGATAAACTATTCGTTGCAAATATATAATTTCCCCTTTTTTTCTGTTTGAACATTACCAATAAACTGACTTAGACTTTTAGAAAGTTATTTGCTATTCAAAATAATTCAACCTAATATTTTAGGCAGATATATTTCATCCTATGATTGGTTCTAAAACTATTCATTCCAACAGTGTCTAAAATTATTTGTTGTGATAGGTAACAGGAGTTATATAGGACTTTGTATAAACAGGAGGAGGAAAATTGAAGAGATTACAAGATGAATGAATGAATACTTCTGTTGTGAACCCTCATATGAACACAAGGTGTACATTTTACAGAGACTTTCAGTTCCTAGGAACTTTCTTGAGAATGAAAATCAGTTATAAATATTTGTGAAAAATGGTGTGAATCTGTCACAGCAATTTCATGGCATTGTGCAAAACAATGTTTGCAAGTACTTATGTACAGTGTTTGCCAGCCAGCCTCTATTGAACAGCCTCCTTTCTTTTGTCAGGCATTAGTTCCCTGGAGAGCAAGAACATTATTTTAGTTTTAAATGAATGAACTGTAAAAACAAACAAAAAACAAACCCACCACCTTTTTCATTTCCCTCTTTCAACTTCCCCCCTGTCTACAAGACTAAAACCCCACAGAGAGAGCTGCTGTAAAATTGAGCCATGTATCATGACGTCCTGCTGTATCCAGTCCAGTCACATCTCTGTAGCTAGTGAATGGATTCCCACTGTACCTTTGTACTGCATGACAAGTAAAGAATCACCCTGTCAGGTCTCCCCCCCGCCCCAAATTGACAAAAAAATTGCTGAATTACACTGTTCCAAGCCCTCTACACTAACAGGAAGCAGTCAGGCCTGACAACCCTTTCCTTCTTGCCTGTTATCTTGAAATCAATTGCACAGCCTGATGCACAGAGTAATGGCTGTGGAATGTTCTGCAGGACTTGGCCCACCTGGTCACTGAGAAAGTCAGCAACATGGGCTTCTCATCGATCTGAGAGGCACATGCTGCTACACAGAGGTGACCTCCAAGCCTCCACCTGGCCCTACTATACAGGAAATCACTGTCTGTAGTGCACTCAGATAGAAATGAAAATAACATTTACACTAAGGCATATCCATCTTTGTTTTTAATTAAGAGCTTGTGGTTCAGTGGGATTAAACAGTGGTGAGCAAGGAAATAGGAGGTCAGGCTTTCTACGTGTCATGGACAAAATTTTACATAAATGCCTTATTTACAACACAGCAGGACCATTGCATTTTGACAATAACTCTACATAATCAAAACTGGACATATTATTCACACAACATATTTAAAAACTGATAACATTACTGTTCCAAATGATACATTTTATTAATAATGCTGTCTACAGTTACAGACAGAGATTAAAGATTTCCCAAATGACATGTACAAAATGGATGATAGACTTACTATTATTTTGTCAATTATACAGGTTCTCTGTGTGTGTGTGTGTGTGTCTGTGTGTGTGTGTGTGTGTATATATATATATAAACAAGTGTTTGTATGTATATATATACACACACTCTCTTTGGTCTTTTAATTAACTTTGGAATAGTTAGGAACATTTAATGAGATTAATATTGCAGATTATGTTTTTCTGTAATGCAATTTAATGCAGATGTGTGTGCATTACAAAAACATAACTTGCAATATGTAATATCATGAAGCAGTTCCTAGCTGTTCTTAATAGTCAGAAAATTAACAGTTTCAAAGAAAGAGTTTTGAGGTCTAGTCAGAATTTTTTTGTGTAGAAAATGTTGATGAACTCTACATAGAAAAATTGAAATCCAAAATATTTGACTAAAGCCAAAGTAGTTTGATTTTGAAATGCCACTGTAGTACTTCTTAGGAGTTGTTGATCACATGCCTCATGCCTGCATTCTACTCTATACGCCATGATCTGTGGCTTGAGTACATCTCCCATGATAAGTCATCTTGATAAGAGGAAGCAGTGCATCATAGAAGTCCCATGGCTATCATGCTTCATAGGAGATAAACTCTCATGAGTCACTGTGGTGGAATATCTGAATTGAAATATTTTGGTTTTCATGGATTTTTTCCATAAAAACATACAGTTTTCTAGAAGAAAAATCATTTAGTTGAAACCCAATTTTCCACCAAACAACATTTCCATTGAAGGTACCTGATGGATAAAAAATTGACCAGCACTAATATATACATTTGATTATTGGGTAGTTGTAGATGAATAGCACTAATTAGGGCAGTGCAAATAAAATAAAGGCAGGTGTTTGTGGAAACTTTTCTATAGGGATGTGCTGTTGACATACTCTAGTAATGACTCATATCACACAGCTATTCCCATTCTTTGCTAAGGGTCGGGCTAGGCTAATACTGTTTGATCATTTGGTTTAAATATAGATAAATTCCCACTAGAGACCATATTAAGATCACGTAACCTATTTCTAAATACGCCACAAGTTTTAAACCTCAATTAAAAAAAAAAGCAGACTACATAAATTCATTAATTTGCACCTTTTCTGTGGCACTCATCACTGTAGTATTTCAGCCCATCACAAGCATTAATGAATGTATTGTCACATGTCCTGATGAGGAAAGTTGAAAGATTTCTCTGAGACAGGAACTGTCAAATAGATTATATAATTTGCCCAAAGGAAACAGGGAGCAGGAAGAGTTGATCCCATCATACCTGATAAGATACTGGACTGGTTAACTACCTTCTTTTAAGTCACATTATTTTGTTTAAAGTTCTGGTACAGCAAATATACTTAAACATGTGCAAAATTTTAAGCATGTGAGTAATCAATAGGGACACTCAAGTGTTTAAAATTATACAATTGCTTCAATTCTTTCCTGAATCAGGGCTCAGTGAATTTGAATTCTTACCATTTGAGAGAGGCAGGAAGACTAGACAGAGAACAAGGTGAGATGAAAAGCTCCATGGTAAAAAGCGAATCAGGAGAGATGCAATATGTTAAGTAATACTGAATCAACACAAATAAAGAAGTATGACTTTTATATTCACCATGGTAGAGCACATATTACTTGAGCTTTTTATATTGAGTTCGGTGAACTTTTTGCTACAACCTCAGACATATATTACTCTTACAGTCTTACAGTCTAAGGGAACAATTAGATTGTATTAGTATTATAAATCTCTATCTCTTTCTCTCAGAGAGTTAGAGTTAATTAAATATGTAGCAAAGAAATAATTAATTTATCTTAATTGTTGCAAGTTAATGTTAAAGTCTGTCGTGACTGGCATAGCGACTGGAAAATAATTGTGCAAGTGGCTGCAAGAGTCCATTCCAGAGACATTGGGAACACATAGATTGCAAGGAAATATGATGAGGAAAAGGTCTTATAGAAACTGCCCTATGGAGAAAATACCATGTTGTTTGTTATATGAACTTTTCAAAGCCCAAAGGATGAGGAATTATTGCCAGCACCAGAGGAATTCAAGAGGATGGTTCCACAATTCAGTTTGATAAAATTATTTTGAATGAAAACCGAATTAAAGCAGAAGAGTGAAAAAGTTCCTTTTTCTCGATCCAAGGAAGTTCTGGTTAATCCTATTCTACACCCAATGAAATTAATGGACATTAAAGTCCTCAGCACCTCCCAAAAGCTATCTAGCTCAGCACCTGTAGATATAGGCCTTTTGGGACTTTGGTTTGGTGCAACTTTCTTTGAAAAGTTGTGCGTTTAGAAGTCAAGCAATACCAAAAAATGTAAAACCATTATTGTCTAGGGCTGTTTTTATTACTTTGGAATTTGTTAGAAAAAGTCCCGGCCTGATCATGGTGAAATCATACATTTATTGAATACTTACAACTTCTTTCCTTTTATCTGGTGTGGTTTAATGTTGCAGACAGAATTTGTGTCATGTAAGTCCCATGTGAGGTGGAAGGGAGATTTAGCGTTCGTGCCTGTCTCCCTATAGCAATTCCCAGATGTGATCCCGCTCTGCAGTTAGGCACTTATACCATTTTAGCAAGAAGCCAGGCTCAGGGTGGGGAGAGGAAGGAGGCCCTCCCTCAGCTTTTAGCTCAGTGGTTAGGATATTCACCTGAGATATGGGAGACCCCCAATTCAAGTCCTCCCTCCCAGGGGCGGCTCTAGACATTTCGCCACCCCAAGAATGGCGGCATGCCGTGGGGTGCGCTCTGCTGGTCGCCGATCCCACGGCTCCTGTGGGTCTCCTCCGGTGAAGCTGTGGGACGAGCGGACCCTCTGCAGGCATGCCTGCGGGAGGTCCACCAGAGCTGCAGGACCAGCGGACCCCCCGCAGACATGCTGCCAAAGGCTGCCTGCCTGCCACCCTCCCGGCGACTGGCAGAGCGCCCCCCGCGGCATGCCGCCCCAAGCATGCGCTTGGCATGCTGGGGCCTGGAGCCACCCCTGCTCCCTCCACCTGAGAACAAGAAAAGATTTGACTCGGGTTCTATCTGTCACCTTTCAGGTGAGTGCCTGAACCACTAGGCTATGGGATATCCCTTCATGTAGAGGGGGGACTAAAAGTGTGGTTCTCACGCATCCCAGGTGAGTGCCTTAATCTCTGAGCTCAAAGTTATGAAAAAGCTCCTTCTTCTATTTATTTCCCCCCACCCTCCAGCTGTTTTGTGTAAACTTGCCTGATGGTCCTAATTCCATAGGTGTGCTCAAAAGATGCTTACTAGACTGGGTCCTGCATTGCAATTTGAACACCTATCTTCCCACAGTTGTGAATCACTCTAAAGCTTACACAGGAGATAGGCATCCAGACATCTAGAGTGGGGCTTTAGTGCTCACGCCCAAAGACAGAAACCCTAACCCTAGGGAACTTATACCTTGCAAAATCTTAGGTGCCTAGTGAGTTTAGAAACCTACTGGGTTCAGTGGGAGTTAAGTGCATCTCAGAAGTCTCAAAATGGGACTTACGCATCTGAAACAGGGACTAAGATGCCTAACTCCTGTTGTATATCCAGGTCTAAGTTTTCCAGAAGAGTTCTTCTGGCCCAGCCATATTTCCTCTCTACACTTGCTGATTGTTTGGGATAGGGAGAGTACGGGTGATATTTGGAAGTTCACTTGTTGGAAAACTTGAGGCTTAACACTTCCTCCAAGTGGTGTGAGCAGCTTCGTCTAGTTATTATATTTGTAAATTTGGTTTCATTAGAATGCTCCTCCTATTTATCTTACATAGATATCTGGTGAGTGAGAGATGCTCCAGGTAGTTCTCCAAAGTAGCATCTTTTTAATATCAAAATCTCCTTCTTCTTCATTTTTTTTTAACATGAGAAGAGACTGGTTAGTTTTCTTTCCCAGTTCTTTTCCTGTTCCGTATTGTTGTTTGTTATTTGTATAACTTACAGGACCAACTTTATTGCCTGGATTCCATTAACATGAAATCTTCTTGTATATAGATTTAGATATATAGATAGATTAGATATAATGTAGCAAGTATTTTCTTGGGGGAGAGTTGCCTTCCCCACAGTGGGTTCAGGAAGGGCTTTGTTTATGCATGGCATGAAGGGTGATAGGCTATTGTAGTAATTCAACATTTAAGTGTAGGGAGATGTCCAGTGCAGGTACTCCATAGGAAAGGTATACAGTAACTGGATAAATGGCTTGGCAAAGGACTTAAAAAGAGGTGCACGTCAAAGGAACAAATGGGGGGTGGGAATGAAAGGAGGGTTGGGGACTCCTATGTTTGGTACAGCATGTATCCAACCCCCACTTTCTTATTGCCCATCTTAACCTTCCTACAATGGGGGTGGGGTGGATGGTAAGTTGCCAGCAACGGATTGGCTTGAGGGACCTGTATGGAAAAAGAGGGGGAACTGGTGGGATCCCCCTGGGTAATTACAGAATAAACATGGGGTTATCTGCACTGTACACTTATCTCTCAGGTAGCTCCAGACATCTAATAATAAAGTTGTGGCCAGATTAAAACCATGTCAAATGCCTCCTGTCCTTCTTTTGGTATAGCCAGACAACTTTTGTGGACTCTCATTGGAAAGAAAGAAAGAAAGAAAGAAAGAAAGAAAGAAAGAAAGAAAGAAAGAAAGAAAGAAAGAAAGAAAGACCTCTTTGACTAAAATGCTGTGACTTTACTTTTGTGGTTAATGAATTTGTAGCTTTGTAACTAATGAACACATTTTCTTATGATGACATTAGTGTCTTTGTGATGAGACAGTTTATAAAAAGGAGTGTGTCAGATAGTGTGTAGGTGATTCTATCTCACTTGGCTTGTAAACTTAGGGAGAAATATACTTTGAACTAGCAGAAAAGTGGACCAACTATATGAGAGCAGTTTGGT
Organism: Gopherus evgoodei; assembly: GCF_007399415.2. NCBI lineage: Eukaryota > Metazoa > Chordata > Testudines > Testudinidae > Gopherus > Gopherus evgoodei. The sequence continues at coordinate 70,416,577 of NC_044327.1, read as the reverse complement.
CCTGATGTAGCCAGAGTAAACATCCATAAAGTTATTAGAGTTTCTTAACATTGGACTTGAACGATTTAGGGGAAAGCGTTGTTGATTAACTCATTTATTTTCTTGACTACTACTGGAAAAAGGGAAAACACCATTAAGAAGTTGACTGCTGGTCACCAGTATCGGAGTAGTTTGAGTGGAAGGAATCTGAATAACTTGCCTTATTAGTTAAAATTGTCAAAACAGAAAGATTGTATGGTAGGTATCAAAATTTATTCATTTAATTGTAAATATTGTTCCTCTAGTGGAGGACCTTTCTATTTTTATTTTTTTTTGTAAATGTTGTGTCAGATAGATATTTTGAAACACCAAAGGGAGGATTAGCAGCTACATGAAAAGAGAATATAGTAGCCAAGACATATTTTTTTCTTAGTTCTTTTTGAAGATCAGGTTAATATTTTGGAACTTAAAGAGATCAAGATGAGCAGTGTCTGATCGCTACTGCTGAGTGTAAAGGGTCAGAATTATGAAGCATCTATTACTCCGCTGATTATGATAACTGAGCTCCTGAAAGGAATTCTATCACATCAAATTTGTCCCTGAATTTAAGTTTAGTAAGACAAAATTTTCAAAAATTTAATACCTCCAGCAATGTTTTGTTTATTTTAAAAACCACTGGAAATTAAATTAATAAAAAAAAGAGAAGAAAAAGCAACGAGAAGTAACATTCTTTGCAGTGTTTTAACATTGTTTGAGCATTTTGCTAATGCATGAGAAATGAAAGGGAAATTACTATATGAGATATGAAATGGAACCATCTGTTTTCATTGCCCAAACTGAAGGAAAGGCAACTAAATAAATAAACAAATAAACAAATTAAATAAAATCAACTCACTGCCTAAGAGATGTGAACAAATTTGGCTTTTTAAAATTCCTACAAGTTATAATAATTTAGAGCAATTTTTATTAACAATATAACTGTAGGTTAGACAATATTTGCTTGCTTTTTAATATTTTTTTAAATTGGCTGTTTTTCTAATTCCAACCTTTGTTTAAATAAATTTTCATGTCCAAAATATTATTGAGCCTGTGTTGCTCTATTCTTGGGACAATAGAGAGAGATTTTAGTTTTAAATTCTGACTACTGACTTTTGACACTTTTTTAAAATACTTTTTTTATTAATGTCGATACAGCATTGATTTTAATGAGGCTCTGCATTAAAGCAGAGGTTTTGTGATATCTAATCCTAATGCAGAATCAGGGCCACAGACAGGCCCAGATTATCCCATACTCTGATCTGGTGTCACATTAATCTGCGGACCAGGTAGGAACCAGGGAGGAGGCTGGAAGTAGCCCGGGGGCAGCTGACTACAGTCAGGCTGCAGAAGGCCCTGCGCCTAAGTCAGTGTGTTTCGGTCAGAACCCCACCCCCACTGACCGCCACTAGCAGCATCAGGCGCTACTAGGGCTCCGGGCTGGAACGCAGAGGAGTGGGTGGGCCTGTGTTCCCCCTGCCACCCATAATCGGGTGGCAGACTCCCCCCCACCCATTGACTTTGCCACTGCTCTGCCCTGCCCCAAAGGGCCAGAGCCGATAAACTGCTACTGTGTTTGTTGGTGCCGTGCCTGACCCAAGGACTGAGCCCCCATTGACTTTGCCACTGCTCTGCCCTGCCCCAAAGGGCCAGAGCCGAGAAACTACTGCTGTGTTTGTTGGTGCCCCACCCTACTCAAGGGCTGGGCCCCTATTATTTAACTGTGTCACTGTTCGGTCCCGCACACAGGGCCCGAACCGCCGGAGCGGACTGCGGCCCCAAGGGCAGAGGCCCTCGGACGACGAGACGAGGCCGGTGTGGCTCCCCTCCTCCCCAGGGAGGGTTGAGCCCCGGCACCTCCTCGTTCACATTTTGGCACCTGACCAGGGACTTCTGAACCCCTTGCCACTGTGAGGAGGGGTCGGTAGGAGCACTAAGATATCCAGCGTTTCCCAGACCGAGACATGGATCTGGAACGGTTGTCCCAACTGCTGGCGGATAGCCAGGAATGGCAGCAGGCGGCGCAACTGCTGCAGCAGCAACAGCAGCAAACCGCCCTTTGTGAGCAGCAGCAGCAACGAGATGCCGCCCTCCTCCAGCAGCAGCGACAGCAGCACGCTGCCCAGCTGGAGCAGCAACAGCAGCTTATCCTGCAACTGGGGGGCCAGCTACAGACGCTTCTTGGGGCTGCTGCCCGACCCGCCGACGGAGCCACGGGAGAGGATGCCGGTGGTTCCTGGGCACCGGCACCCCTATGCCTGACCAAGATGGGCCTGGGGGATGACCCGGAGGCCTTCTTGGTCACATTTGAGCAGGTCGCCCTAGTCACTGGGTGGGCACAGGGCCACTCTCTTGGCCTCCTATCTGACCGGGCCAGTGCAGCTGGCCTATCACGGGCTGGCAATGGAGGATGCCCGAGACTACGACTGAGTGAAGGCGGCGATCCTTGACGCCTTGGACATCAGCCCTGAAACCTTCAGACAACGGTTCCGGGGCCAGACGTATCCAACAGGCGCGCCTCCTCGACTGGTCGCCCAAGGCCTGAAGGAAGCCAGTCGCCGCTGGCTGCAGCCCGAAACCTGTACGGTGGAGGAGGTAACTGAGCAGGTGTTTCTCGAGCAGTTTATGCATATCCTGCCTGCGCGAGGATGGGCCTGGGTCCTCCACCATTGGCCCGCCACCCTGGGGACCGCGGTCTCCTTAATGGAGGATTTCCTCGCTGCAGAGATTTCAGTGGGGCCCACCTTCTGGGCCCCAGCCCCGGGACCCAACCAACCCCATGGAAGGAGAAGAGGGTCCGCTCCGCCTGGAACACGGGGCCCAGGTCACGGGCGGGGCCCCGAGCCAGCCCCTCGGACCCAACGTTCAGAGCCCGCCCCGCCCGCGGGCACAGGGACCCTGCCGGTGCAGGCACTCGGAAATAGGACCCTTCTTTGGGTATGGGAGGACCAGCCACCTACAGCGGGACTGCCCCACAATGGAGTGTGACTATGGGCAGGTATGCGCAGGAGAAGGTCGGGCTCGATGACCCCAGCCCCCTGAACTCATGATCCCGGTGGTCGTGGGGGACCAAGCCACGACGGCCCTGGTTGACTCTGGCTGCGGTCAAACGTTGGTCTGTCAGGCCCTGGGACCGCCGATCAACCCCGGCCTGGGACCTATCCACCTTCAGTGTATCCATGGAGACGTTCGGCCCTACCCGAGCACCCGGGCCCGGCTGACGGTCAACGGCCTCACCCGGTAGCTAATTGTCGGGGTGGCCCCCCGTCTGGCCTACCCAGTCATCTTGGGGCATGACTGGCCTGCCCCTGAGGGGCTCCTTCGATCCATCCCAGCCCTGGTGGCCGAGCCCCCGGAACCCCCGGAGAGGACCGAAGGGGGCCCCGAGGAAACTGGGGCAGAAACCGGGGAGGCTGGGGTCTCGACCGAAGGGGACTCTTCCACGCCCCGCTTTGACACGGACTTTTGTTGGGACCAGCGGGCCGACCCACTCTCCAAAGGGCCTATGAGCAGCTTCCGGCCATTGACGGGTCAGTCATCGACCCGGGCCGGGCTATGCAGTGGCCCCACTTCTAGCTCCACGGGGACCAACTTTACTGAGTCGAGCGGGACCCCAGCACGCAAGAGCCACGAACACAGCTTCTCGTTCCCCGATGCCATCGACGGGCCGTAATGAGCTCGGCCCATGACGTACCAGAGGCGGGACACCTAGGGCATGAGAAGACCCTGGCACGGATTCGGGCTCAATTTTATTGGCCGGGGATAGACGGAGATGTGAAGCGGTACTGTAGTTCATGCCCGGGGTGTCAACTGGCTGCCGCACCCCAGACACTGAGGGCGCCCTTGGTCCTGATGCCTCTAATTGATACACCGTTCAAGTGGGTTGCCATGGACCTGGTGGGCCCGCTTCCCCGGAGCACAGCGGGATTTCAATATGTCCTCGTCCTAATCGACTATGCCACACGGTTTCCGGAGGCCATCCTGCTACAGAGCATCATGGCCCAGACCATTGCGGGCGAGCTAGTGAAGGTGTTCGCCCGCATGGGGTTGCCTAAGGAGGTCTTGACGGACCAGGGCACGAATTTCACGTCCCACTTGCTGAAACAAGTCTGCCGACTTCTGGGGATAAAGCAGCTCCATACCTCCGTCTACCACCCCCAGACGGACAGGTTGGTGGAGCTCTTCAACCGCACCCTTAAGGGCATGCTCAGGAGGTTCCCGCCAGACGAGCTTCGCCACTAGGACCAACTCCTCCTGCCGCTGCTCCTCGCTGTCCGGGAGGTGCCCCAGGCTTTGACCAAGTTCTCCCACTTTGAACTCCTCTATGGGCGGAGGCCACAGGGCCTCCTGGACCTCATGAAGGAGACGTGGGAGCAGTCGGCCTCTCCAACCCAGGGGCTGCTCCAGTATATCCTCCAACTGCGGGAACACCTAACCCAGGCCGGAATCCTGATGAGGGAGAACCTTAAGGCAGCCCAGGAGAAGCAGGAGCGGGGTTATAGCCAGGACACACAAATGCGAGAGTTCGCCCCCGGAGACCGGGTTCTCTTACTCCTCCCCTCCAGCGAGTCAAAGTTGCTGGCCCATTGGCAAGGCCCCTACGAGGTGCTTCGGAGGGTGGGGCCCGTCAACTACGAGATTTGCCAGCCGGGCTGCCGCAAGGAAAAGCAGTTGTATCACATCAACCTGCTGAAGCCGTGGCGGGACCGAGAGGGCATGCTGATCGACCCATGCCCGCCAGAGTCAGAGTTGGGTCCGGAAGGGGCCTGGATGGGAGAGGTGTCAGAACCTGCACTAGGAAGCGCCCTGACGGAGGAGCAACGGGAGCAGGCCAAGTGCCTCTGTGGGCCTTCCATCGGACCTTCACGGCGCTACCGGGCTGCACGGGTGCCACTTGTCACACGATCCAAACAGCGCCCAGGAAGGTCGTTAGGGAGACTACCCGGCCTATCCCATACCGAATGCGAGCGGAGGTTGAGGAGGAGGTTCGGGCAATGTTGGCCTTAGGGTTCATTGAACCATCCCAGAGTGAGTGGTGCATCCTGGTGGTCCTAGTACCTAAGCCGGATGGCTCCCGGCACTTCTGTATAGACTTCTGAAAGGTAAATGTCATCTCCCGTTTTGACGCGTACCCGATGCCCCGGTCGACGAGTTACTCGGCCGCCTCGGAGAGGCCCACTATATCACCACGCTGGACCTCAGCAAGGGGTACTGGCAAATCCCCCTCGAGGAGGCGTCCAAGGAAAAGACCGCCTTTGCCACCCCGTCTGGGCTGTATCAATTTACTCAGATGCCCTTCGGCCTCCATGGTGCCCCCGTGACCTTTCAGCGGCTGGTGGATCGCCTCTTGCGACCGCACCAGGAGTATGCGGCTGCCTACTTGGACGAAGTCGTGATCTACAGCCGCTGCAGGGATGGCCATCTGGATCGGGTCGTGGCGGTCCTCCGAACCCTTCGGGAGACGGGGTTAACGGCGAACCCCAAGAAGTGCCGAATAGCCTGGGAAGAAACGACCTATCTCGGTTAGACTGTCGGGCAGGGACGGATAAAGCCCCTCATGGGAAAGGTCCAACCCCTGGTGGAGTGCCCCACCCCGACCATGAAGCAGCAAGTACGGCGCTTCTTGGGGCTCGTAGGGTATTACCGACGGTTTATTCCCCAATTCGCGTCAATTGCCGCACCCCTGACCGGGCTGCTGATGAACAGCCCCCGAAACGTGCACTGGACCCCGGAGTGTGAAGCAGCCTTTAAGACGCTCCGCAACTGCCTGTGCCAGGAACCCGTCCTATATAGCCCTGACTTTGGTAAACCCTTCATCCTTCAGACGGATGCGTCTGATGTGGGCTTGGGGGCTGTCTTATCTCAGGAAGGGGCCGGAGGAGACCACTCCGTCCTGTATATGAGTTGCAAGCTATTCCCCCGGGAGCGGAGCTATGCCACGATTGAAAAGGAGGCCCTCGCAGTCAAGTGGGCCTGCAAAGCTCTTCGTTTCTTCCTCCTGGGGGGCCAGTTCACTCTGGTCACCGACCATGCCCCACTCCAATGGCTAATGCGGATGAAGGATAACAATGCCCGCATTATGCGCTGATACTTGGCCTTGCAGCCCTATGCGTTCACCATCTGGCATAGGGCTGGCAAGGACCACGTCAACGCGGACTTCTTCTCCTGCCTCGCTGAGATGGGGCAGCCCTACCCCGACCGACGGGGGCCGGACTTGAGAGGGTGTGTGTGTAGCCAGGCGCTGTGGCTCCCCTCCTCCCCAGGGAGGGTTGAGCCCCGTCAATCATCCCCCAGGGCGGAACCGCTGGGAGGAAGTCCTGCCCCTCAAAGGGTCAGGGGGCGACCTGGAAGGATAAAAGCCGGGCCCCAGCCCTCAATCAGGGCTCGGCTGCCGGCAGGAGCAGACATGCCCACTGACCCTCATCACCAGGAAGCCGCTGAGGCCCGAGGCCGGTACGACAAGGAGCTCCCGGAGCTACCCCGCAGCCGCTACGACGAGGAGCTGCCCGAGCTGCCCCGCAGCCGCTACGACAAGGAGCTGCCAGAGCTGCCCCGCAGCCGCTACGACAAGGAGCTGCCCGAGCTGCCCCGCAGCCGCTACGACGAGGAACTGCCCGAGCTGCCCCGCAGCCGCTACGACGAGGAGCTGCCTGAGCTGCCCCGCAGCCGCTACGACGAGGAGCTGCCAGAGCTGTCCCGCAGTCGCTACGACGAGGAGCTGCCCGAGCTGCCCCGCAGCCGCTACGACGAGGAGCTGCCAGAGCTGCCCCGCAGCCGCTACGACGAGGAGCTGCCCGAGCTGCCCCGCAGCCGCTACGACGAGGAGCTGCCAGAGCTGCCCCACAGCCGCTATGACGAGGAGCTGCCGGAGCTGCCCCGCAGCCACTATGACGAGGAGCTGCCAGAGCTGCCCCGCAGCCGCTATGACGAGGAGCTGCCGGAGCTGCCCCGCAGCCGCTATGACGAGGAGCTGCCGGAGCTGCCCACAGCCGCTATGACGAGGAGCTGCCGGAGCTGCCCCGCAGCCACTATGACGAGGAGCTGCCAGAGCTGCCCCGCAGCCGCTATGACGAGGAGCTGCCGGAGCTGCCCCACAGCCGCTATGACGAGGAGCTGCCGGAGCTGCCCCGCAGTCGCTATGACGAGGAGCTGCCAGAGCTGCCCCGCAGCCGCTATGACGAGGAGCTGCCGGAGCTGCCCACAGCCGCTATGACGAGGAGCTGCCGGAGCTGCCCCGCAGCCGCTATGACGAGGAGCTGCCAGAGCTGCCCTGCAGCCGCTATGACGAGGAGCTGCCGGAGCTGCCCCGCAGCCGCTATGACGAGGAGCTGCCGGAGCTGCCCCGCAGCCGCTATGACGAGGAGCTGCCGGAGCTGCCCCGCAGCCGCTATGACGAGGAGCTGCCGGAGCTGCCCCGCAGCCGCTATGACGAGGAGCTGCCGGAGCTGCCCGCAGCCGCTATGACGAGGAGCTGCCGGAGCTGCCCCGCAGCCGCTATGACGAGGAGCTGCCGGAGCTGCCCGCAGCCGCTATGACGAGGAGCTGCCAGAGCTGCCCTGCAGCCGCTATGACGAGGAGCTGCCAGAGCTGCCCCGCAGCCGCTATGACGAGGAGCTGCCGGAGCTGCCCGCAGCCGCTATGACGAGGAGCTGTCCGAACTACCCCGTCCCTATTACGGCCCCGAGGAGCCGCCAGACCAGACCTGGTCTGCCATCCTGGAGGTATTCCCGGACCTACCGCCCTGCCCTGACTGGGAGGAGCCCATGGTGCTGGACGCCCCAGCGGACCAGGTAGGAACCAGGGGAGAGGCTGGAAGTAGCCCGGGGGCAGCTGACTACAGTCAGGCTGCAGAAGGCCCTGCGCCTATGTCAGTGTGTTTTGTTCAGAACCCCCACCCCCACTGACCGCCACTAGCAGCATCCGGCGCTACTAGGGCCCCGGGCTGGAACGCAGAGGAGTGGGTGGGCCTGTGTTCCCCCTGTCACCCATAATCGGGTGACAGACTCCCCCCCACCCATTGACTTTGCCACGGCTCTGCCCTGCCCCAAAGGGCCAGAGCCGATAAACTGCTACTGTGTTTGTTGGTGCCGTGCCCGACCCAAGCGCTGGGCCCCCATTTGGTATCTAGCAACTAATGACAAGGGGGCCCACCCTTTGCAGAAAGCCAACCAGTTGTGAACAACTGGAAAGCAAATAGACTAAGGATGCTGGTTAGGTGTTTGCCTGGGAACAAGAACAAAGAGCAGAGGTGGGGGCCGTGGGGGTTGTTACGTGTGGGCCACTGGAAACAGGACACTCTTCTGGATTGGGACTCTAAAGGTGGTCAGAGGAATCTGGGCTCAGGACTGATTCAGATGCACTTTGCTGTAACTCTCTATATTAACCTAAAGACTTCCTATGCTGTATTCCAGACATGTAGTAAATCCTTCTGTTTTTACAATGCTGGCTGAGAGTCACTCCAGAGTCAGGAAGTCTTGGGTCCATTGCTCCCTTTTGGTGTGTAAGTCTTTCCCAGTTGTCCAGTTCAGGTGGACTCATAGAGGGAAGCTCATGGATTGAAGCAGGGGTGCTAAAGGCTTTGAGGTTTAGTCCCAGGGGGCGATGAAACCAAGGTGCTTATCCCAGTGAGAGAGTGTGACCCTAAGAGGGTTAACACACTGAAGGGATTCCTTCTAGGGAACGTTCCAGAGTTGTTCAAGAGCACCAAACCTAAGGATCTGTGACACTAAACAGATAAAATCTTGAACTAGTTGGGTATGCCAGCTTTAGGGTTGCCAACTTTCTAATCACACAAAATTGAACACCCCTTCCCTATCCCTTCCCCGAGGCCCTGCCCCCACTGCTCTTCTCCAAGGACCTGCCCCCACTCACTCCTTCCCCCCTCCCTCCATTGCTCACTCTCCCCCACCCTTACTCACTTTCACTGGGCTGGGGCAGGGAGTTGCAGTGCAGGAGGGTGGTAAGGTTGGCGTGCAGGCTCTGGGATGGGGCCAAGGATGATGAGTATGGGGTCCAGGAGGGGTCTCCAGGCTGGGGAAGGAGGTTGGAGTGCTGTGGTTTACAGACTCTGGGCTAGGAGTGTGGGCTCTCGGTGGGACCAGAAATTAGGGGTTAAGAATGTGGGAGAGGGCTCTGGGCTGGGGTGTGGTGGGGGGTAAGGACTCTGACTGGGACTGCAGGCTCTGGGGTTGGGCTAGGACCGAGGGGTTTAGAGTGTGGGAGGGGGTGCAGGCTCTGGGGTGAGGCTGAGGATGAGGGGTTTGAGATAAAAGGGGGGCTTCTGGCTAGGACAGGAGTTGGGGGGGTGCAGGCTCCAGGAAGGAATTTGGACTCCTGGTTGGGGTAGGGGATTGGGTGCAGGCGGAGGTTCGGGGTATGAGTTCCCAGACGCACTTACTGCGGCTTCCAGGAAGTGGCTGCCAGGTCCCTGAAGACCTGGCAGCCATGTGCCATGTGCCTCCATGGCACATGGCTGGCCATGGAGGCACTGAGCTCTACCCTCGCACCTGCAGTTGCAGCCCCCCACAGCTCCCTTTGGTCGCAGTTCCCAGCCAATGGGAGCTGCAGAGCCGGCACTAGGGGCAGAGACAATGTGCGGAGCCTCCCTGGCCACCTATGTACCTAGGAGCTACAAGGACATAGCGACCGCTTCAGGGAACTGTGCAGAGCTAGGCCAGGCAGGGAGCCTGCCTTAGCCCCAGGCCTCTGCTGCGCTACCTTTTAATGGCCCAGTCAGTGGTGCTGACCAGAGCCACCAGGCATTGGGCGTTCCGGTTGAAACCCAGATGCCTGGCAACCCTCGCCAGCTTACAAACAGATAGAGCATGGCCACTTGATGTTCTATGAATGTCATATACTGGCTAAGACAAACGTTTTCAAATTTAGGTACTTATAATAAGGTACTTTAATAAAAGTGGCCTGATTTTAAGATGTTCTAAGTATCTGCTGCTTTTATTGACTTCTGAAAAAACATATCACTTACTTACATGCCTGAGGTTAGGTACTCATTTTTTAAAACTTGGGCCTATATTTGTATTAATAAAATTAAACATGTATTTTCCTGTGAAACTGACTCTAAACTGTTATTTATGTGAGGGAAATGGTATCTTAAAATTTGAAGTTCCTGGCCTTTGGGGAAATCTTTAGGGCTCCTTTCCTCTCCAAAGTAAGCACAGATGTATAATAATCAATGCACAAATATTATGTTGTGTGCCTTATTTACATGCATAAGTACAGTGATTGCATATATCAGCTAACTGTACACATAAATAGTTAGTTAGACTTAACTGGGCAAATGCACATTCAGTTGGGGTAGTTGTGTACATAATTGCATCCATCTAATTTTGAAAAATGCTTCTGCCATTCCTATTAATTCAACGACAGTCCTGTAACACCTTTCAAAACTGCATAAACAACAGTCAGAGAATATATATTGGGAAATACTGCAGCCCTGAATACTGATAAACCTTCCTGATTTTCCCCCCCCTTTTGGCATATCTCACCAGCTGATAAAATCCCACTAGGTTGGTGAGTGGCTATCATTTTTTATAAGTGGCACCTTTCATGTGTCAAATTTTTAAGCACCTGATGTTACAGCAGTAACCTCTGTTGAAGTGTTGATGGAGTCAGATTGAAAATGTAGTAATAACCAAGATATGGTTTCAGGCAGAAATAAAAGTTCTGAATAAGGCAAAAAATACAGTATATATTTAACCCAGTGGCTTGTCTGATTGCTAATGACTCTGCTATGGCTTTGTATTCTTTTCTCATCAGAAACATGTACCTTCAGATTAAGATTTGTTCAGAGAGCTTTTAATTGAAGTTTAGATTTAGGTCTGTTTCCAAAGTCAGAACATTTCTGAATAGTCCTAAGTGAACTTCAGGCCTGCAGTGCACTGGCTTTTCTTAATCTCTTTCATTCTCCAGCTTCATCTTAAAACATTTTCCAGGCTCTCTTCAATTCTCCTCTGGCCTTGTGGTCTGTTCCAACACCTCTTTTGGGATCTCCCAATTGTTCCTCCAGCTGTTACAGAAGTTCCTTTAACTCTACTAGCTCTCAAGCCTTTTCCAGCCTTTCTAGATGCTACTTTGCCTGTGCCTGCCTGTCTCTTTCTCTGGTGCACCCAGGCCAACATCCCCTAAAGACAGCTGATTTGCTTTGATTTCCTATATAATAATGGTATCTCAGACTTTGTTTTCCAAGGTGTGAATGTTTAGAAATGCTCTTGGCCATATCTTGATCAAGGATTGTTGATTTTGTGAAATATGTTACTAATGCATCCGACGAAGTGGGTATTCTCCGACGAAAGCTCATGCTCCAATATGTCTGTTAGTCTATAAGGTGCCACAGGACTCTTTGCAGCTTTTACAGATCCAGACTAATACGGCTACCCCTCTGATATATGTTACTAATGATAAGACTAACCTACCACATCCGAGCAACTTTAAAAAAAGAGTAATATTAATGAATTAGACAATTATATTTATATTTGTGAATGCACCCTCCTAGAGCTGTAGGGCTGGAATATTCAAGGAATATTGGGGTGTCAACAGAGGAAAGACATAACAAATCAGAAGACATGTTTATGACACTGTTGTGAGCCAGTGAACCTGCAATATTATACAAATTTTTGGATCCTCCTTTATTACAGTGCAGATGGTAAAAGGTTTCAGAGGTTAAAATTAGGTGAAGAAGATGGATAATTATATTTATATTCTTTAGGGCTCAAATCCTGACCACGCTGCTCAATGTCTGTAATGTGGCCTGGCTACAATCCACCCAAACTCCATACCCTTAGAGCAGTCAGCAAATCCTGAGAGATATGACATTGGTAGTAGACTTGCTCTGCCCCATTCCTGGGGATAGAGGCATTGACGCTATGCTAAATGGCCGTATGGCAGTGAGGTCATTAGGTGATCTTGCCAAGGTTGGATGTGGTGCCTTTCCTTATATTCCAGTATGGGTAGTAGAAGAAAAGGTGATGTGTTCTCCCTGATGGAACTGTCTGTACGCAGAGGGCCATTGGGTAGGATGACAAGAGTCAATTTTTTCACATTATTTACTCACAATCTTTTTTTCTGCCATGCCATGAATTTCTAGCTTGTATATCAGTGAGTACAATGGACCAGATCCTCAGCTGGTCTAAATAGGAATGGCTCTGATTATATTTCAGTTAATATATGCAGATTTACACCAGCTGAGCATTTGGCTAATATTCCAGCTAATGGGCATACGTGAGTCTATAGCCCTGTAATGTGCTTGGATGCTCTGCAAGAACGAGGCCCACACACACTGTGGGTTATTTGGCTTTAATGAAGGTAAAGTGACACTTTCGCAACAGGGACCCTGGGTGTTGCTGTCACTTTGGCGGGGAACACAGCACCGAAGCTCAGCTCGGCCTGGGTTGGAGTCCAAAGGCGGGACCGGGAGCATAAAGCTATATATATACACAATACAAAAGCAACTCATACATATGCAAAAAGGGACTTCCCACAAGCTATGCCCGCCCTTTGGCCTAAGGCCATACAAACTGGTTTCAACCAGTTAAAAGCAAGTTATAACTGGCATGCCGTGTCCCACAATGACGGGCCACTTAGCAAGCAGGGGCTTTCCACAAGGCCACCGAGAAAGCAGAGATACCCTAGCTAGGCCGTGACACAGTCTTCCGCAGTCCCCTACAAGCCCATACACCAATATTGAAACTACACCCACTGACTGCAGCTCACTTAATAAATGAGTGTCAATATGATGATTACAAATTTTACTGTTGGAGTGATTTGAGGATCAATCTTTTCCTCTTATACACCATTTTTCACTACAAAGGGAATATTAGGCCCTGAATCTATAGAGAAGATATTTACAAACTTTTAATGAAGCACAGATCAGATCTTTGTGTTGGATCACTTGGCAATAGTTGTTAGCTTAAACTCTTGGTTCAGGGCTTCTCTCTCTCTCCCTTTTTCCTTTCATCTGCCCTATCTCCATCTTCTCTCAGTGTGTTATATGACCACTTCTCCCATACAACTGATATTAGGTTTTATTACCTCTGGGCCTCATAATTGTAATCCCTTCTAGGCTATGTTGCCTCTAAATTTTCTTTGTGCTGAGTGGGCTATAAAATCCACTTACCACTACACTTTTCTCTTTGGGCGAGTGTAGCTGTCCCCTTCCTTTTTTTTGTTTTTTAAGTCTTCTTACACTGAACTGGCTCATTCCAGTGTTGCTACAACTGTATCCTTGTTCTGAGACGTGGCAAAGTACATGCTCTAGTGGCAGGTGGGATGAGACTGTGTGCACTGTGCCTGAGTCTACTGAATGGGCAGATGAGGATGAAGAATCAGTTGTGGCAGTGGAGTACTGGCTGTGTAGAAGTGGGCGAGATAAGCTCTTGCACCGGCTCCCTGCGGGGCACCAATTAGAGGTTTCTAGGCCAATCTCTCCAACTCTCCCAAGCGAGAAGGAGGGGCCATTATAGGGTGGGAGGAGGAGTCTACATGGGCTGGCACAGTTGACAGCTCTCCCAACTGGGGCATTTCTGCCTGCAGCACACAATGTCAGAGCAGGAGTTCATGGCACTCTCCTAAATATACACACTACTGGCCCTCAATGAGCAGGGCTTCCAGGCACATTCTGTGGATGTGAATATGCAGTCGATAGCAAAGGGAGCCAAGGGACACACACACACTAGTAAACCCAATCCCAGTGCCTGCCCAAGAGAAACTCTTTGCACTGGCTGTGCTGGCGGAACTTGTAAATGCTTCACTGGCAGTTAAACAATTACCCATGTGGCCATACGATATCAAGTCAGCACATGTAACCATGGCCATAGCAAGTTCCAAAGGGAGCACTGTCTGTCCTCCTTGGCCAGCAGGACTGGGAGTGTTCTGGTGTGGGAGGGAGGGCTCCCCATGCTTCACCCAGGATGGGGTCCCTGCTTGGAGGGGAATCCCAGAACACAAGGCTGAAGCCTGCCACAACTTTTTCTCTCAGTTACTCAAACAAGTACCTGTGATGCTGCTGTAACAGCATTGGAATCTCATGGGCAAAGTGGAGGACACCTCTGCAGCCTGGTACAGCAAGGAGAAGGGGTAGCTGGCAGAGTGAGGGATGGCAGCAGAGGAGCCTCTCAGCCGATTCAGTTCTTTCTAGGCACTCTCTCTGCTCTCATCGCTCTTGTGCCAGTGCCACATGTGCTGCTTGGACTCTACCTGGATTTGCTGCTTGTGCAATTGTGCAGCCAAGTGAAAGGGGTAGCTCAGACAAGCAGGGAGGTTGGACAGAGCTATAGGCCCATTCCCAAAACCAGCATTCAAGAGCCCTGGGCAAATGGCTCAATAACTGGCTCTTAATCACAGTAATCCTTCCCACTGAGCCCATGTTGAAGGCGAGCTTTGGGCCCAGCTGTATGTTCCAGGTTCCAGTGCTGCTGTTCCCACTTCAATTCTGTGAGCTCCACTCCACAATGAGAGCCATTCTGAACCTTGTCTCTCAGTGCTCCAGAGCTCTGCTGGGTTCAGGTCCAGGCAGTACACAGGTCCTGCACAGAAGAGCACTACTGGGGAAGGATATTCATGGAGTGTGCTGCACCCTCCCACCCTTTTGAGTGGTAGATTGTGAAGTATGATCAATGCAAGATTGTTGCATGGCCAGGCACACATGCATTTTAGTGGCAATGTTGTTTCTGGGTTTCTTTCATAGCTATGAATGATTGGCATCCATCTATCTACATAGGGTTTTGTACATATACAGGGCTCATCACCATCATATCTGAAGACTTACAAATTCTAAATGTATGTCTGTATGACAGCGGCATAGGTACAGCGCTGCAGCTGTACCACTGTTGAGCTGTAGTGTAGATGTGTCCTACATCAATGGAAGATTTATCCATTGATGTAAATAATCCAACTCTGAAAGAGGAGCTAGCTAGAGTGACAAAAGAATTATTCTACTGTTCTACTTTAATCTATAGTGTGGATTAGGTTGACCTAACTAAGTCACTTAGAGCATGAAATTTTTCACTTCCCTAAGTGATATAGCTAAGTTGACCTAAGTTTTAGGTGTAGACAAGGCCTAAGAGTATACGCAATAAAAGATGTTTCCCTTTACATTCCCAGTCAGCATGGTTGTACTTTATTATTATGGGATGTCTGGATCAAATAAATGGGTTTTATTTTTTCTGTTCTGAAGACATTTGGCTTTTCTAATGTCATCCAGGAGTGAGTTCTGCTCACACATGGCCCAGGCTTCTTGCTTTCCACCAGCCTTTCTTCCCCTCTCATCATTCTCTTCTTTCAAGCTTTCCTTATCATTATTTATTTGTAATATGGTAGGAACTTGCAGACCCCAGCTATTGTGTTAGGTTTTGCACATACGTGGAATAAAAGCTCCCAAGAATTTATTCTAAATAGACAAGACAGATGATGGGTGGAGGATAAGGACAGAACTCACAAACAAAGGATTGGGAACTAAGACACAAAGATCCTCTCCCCCTTTTCCAGCCTGTTTATACTGCATAATAGGGTTTGAGCATTGTAAGCGTCTCTAAAAGTCACATATCTGGCTGAGGAAAGATTCCCCCAGCCCAAGAATTGTTGAAGACGGACATAAAGCTGCCTCCTGAGCATCCCCTCCCAAAGCTCAGTGTAATGGGTGGGGTTACAATACGCAGTTGTGAAGAGATTCCAGGCAGTGCTGTGGCCACCATGGCAGCCCATAACGTAGCTATGTCTACACTGCACCTGGGAGGTATAATTCCCATCTTAGGTAAACATATATGTGCTAGTTTTGCTTTAACTAGCGTGCTAAAAATAGTGATGTGGCTTTGACAGTACATGCTAGTCTCCTTAGTTCAACCCTATCCAAGATTCTAGGTACTCAGGTAGTAGCCCAAGTTACCACCCTTGCCATGATGGCCGCACAGCTTTTCCAATACTCTAGCATGGGCAGAGGTAGCAAGTGTTGGTTTATTCAAGCTGGGAATTACATCTCCCAACTGCACTGTAGACTTACCATCAGACAGGAATTAGGGGGTTACTAAGTTATTTCAAGGGCCTCTCTAACCACTGCCGTGCATCTGACGAGGTGGGTATTCATCCAAGAAAGCTTATGCTCCAATACATCTGTTAATCTATAAGATGCCACAGGACTCTTTGTTGCTTTTCACAGATCCAGACTAACATGACTGCTGCTCTGATACTTCTAACCACTGAAGTAGCCCATGATCAGGAAAGTGCAAAGATGGCTTCAAGGTTTCTGGGCTTCAAGGTCTTATAGGTGCAGCATAGAATCTCTCCCTAAGTGACTTGACGTGGTCTCCTAGGAAGCTCTGGCGGAACTGGGAACTTAACTGAGATCTTCTGAGAATCAGTCAAGTGCCTTAAATGCAAACCATTCATCCTTCAAGCCTTCTTCTCCTCAAAATTCCAGGCTTCCTTTTCCTCTTTCAGAGGTTAACCTCCTGATCATACCTGCTGTTCTTCTACTCACATGCATGGATTAACATTAGGTATACTTGTCATTCTGACAGGCACTCCAGAAAGTCCCCTACATATAGCCCATATTTTGCCCACTTTCTATTGGCACTATCTGTTATGCCCTTTGCTTTATATGGTTTAGCTGGGAGTTGTGAATCTATCCCAGTGTTAGTCAGTCTTAAAAGCTGTGAGCAGTTCCAGATGAAATTTGAAATACTGAAGTGAGTTAAAATATTGACTCCAAATTTGGTCCTGCTTTCCCTTTTTGATATACCTCTATAATATTATCAATGCCAATATTAACATAAGTATAGTTATAATAATGGAAATATGATACAAAGCAAAGTAGACAAAATTATATTACCTTAGGCTACTTAATATTGACTTTTGTTCTTGTGGAAAACCTCATGTAACTTTCAGAAGAAGAATTTATATGAGGTATCATAAAATATTTTAAATTTGGTTGAACTCCCCCCATACACATTAATCATTGCAGATTTACTTCCTCGAGAATGGCTATAAATCACTGGATTGTATAGTTACTATTCAAGAAAGATACTTTACTTAAAGGAATCTAATTCATCACAGAACAGTTGTTCGTGCATACCTATCTCTTCTAGATCAAAGTAATTTAATCCTGTAAACAAAAGGAGAAAATCAAGTTAAAAACAAAGCTAGATTAATTACAGTGGTTTAAAAGGTATATCATGTACCACTTTCAGCTCATATTAGCGGAGTGTCACTCAAAAATTCCTTATTAAAACAAAAAGCTCTACTTTCAATCTATTCCACAGCTTCATGAGCTGATCCTCAGCTTGCTTCTTCAACAGGAAAGGAAAAGAAACCCAGAACACAGCTGTGAAGTTAGGCTGCACTTTACAACTATAACTGTTATGGTGTCAGTTGGAAATCTTTGTACTTTTTATGTTTAAGAATCTCTCTCCTGTCAAAATTAGAGAAAAATACCCCTGACTTACTTTATATGCTCCCATGGTACAAGCATTGCTATATGTAAACTAAAAGATATTTAATAACTTCAAAAGTATTGTAAGTCTTTTGGTTTTGATAACAGAGTCACATGCATACAGAATCCATATGATGCACAGATACTGTGATGAAGGGTGCCCTAGAAAGACCTAAGATGATTGACAGATAGGCAGACTTATGAAAACTTCCACTTCTGCAGGTGATTAATGCCACATGGTTCTGCTTCATCAAAAAAGTGAAAGTAAATGTCATTACAAATACAAGTTTATTAACAAGGTGTTTGCTGGGGCATTTTTACTTAGGTTACTGAAGCATAAAGTACTGCCAGGACTTGTGATATGATCACATTTTTCAGATGTGGCTCCTCGTGTGTCATGAATCATAGATATACATACATCTTAAATGTCAAAGGGGAATGTCTGTTTTAATCCTTTCTTTTGCAGACAAACATGCCCTTGGTGTTTCTGCTACAGATTCAATGATGCTATCTAATTGACAGTTTGAGATTTGCACATGCTATGCCTCTATCCCTAATCCCCAAGCCATATTTATGTCTTCTGTGAGTCATAAGCAGGCCAAGGACACTGAGGTCTTACAGTTTCAACAGCCCATGAGATTCTTTTGATGAACATTAGTCTTTACACATGCAACCTGCTCAAAAATTTCATTGGTAATCACACTAATAGGTGCTCAGTCTGTTGGTGTGGTAAGAAATACACTTTCAATTTCAGAAGGAAAATGTCAGTGTGCAATTCAGTTAAATGAGCTTTTTGCAAGGGTGCATAGTGGCAGTGTAATACATAAGAGTGTGTCAGCATTTCCATTTTCTCAGGTTGTAGTGACACATAGTTGATGGAGTTAAAACCTTGGAATACAAAGAGCCCAATTTTGAGAAGTGGCTTCCAAAGATTTGCTTACAAAAGTGTGTGTGCAAATAACTGGGGGTAAATTTTAAAACATCACTTTAATCCTTAATTACTGGATTCTGCCTACCACTGGATTCTGCCTATCTCCACTGAGCTTTTTCTTAAAATCTCCTATCCATGCTGTAACACTGGAACAGCTCCACTGATGCTAATAACACAGAAAGCTCATATAAACCATCTGATTATTTACCATCATCATAATGACACCATAGTACTTTACACAAGAAAAAAAATACACCATGTTCTAGGGTATGATGCCATAGTTCCATATAGTGAAGCTATCCAAAAGGGCTGATATGGACTATTGGATCAAAATTACCGATAATGTACTTTAGCATAACGTATTGTACCAATAAAAGTCTGGGCAGGATGCATGTGTAAAGACGCTAAAATAATAAACACTTTTAAATGGACTGTATATAAAGAGCCCCTGTCTTCACAGGGTGGCCTTCACAACTTGGTATGCAAGATTCTTGAGTAGGGAATACAGACAATCAGCATCGCATTGTTTCACATATCTCCATAAAGGGGATATGTGAAACGATGTCTGTCTGGAGTGGTTTCTTTCTTGGAACTCTGAAAGTGCTATTACTCTGTCACAGTGCAAGCTTTGCTGCTTCATTTTCTGTCTTATTATTTCTTGTGGAAAGCATTAATAAGGAAATATGACCACATTTTTCAAATGCATGTCTGAAGCTAGGCACCTACATCCATATTTAGGTACTTAAACAACCTAAATCCCAAAGAAGCTGAATATCCATGGCAGTTCAGAAAATCAGATTATTTATTTTTATTTAGATGTTAAACATAGATGGTAGATGCCTAAGTTTATACACTCACAAGTTTGGCCTACAGAAGAAGTACTTAAAATGTACTTGCTGCTTTGAAGGATATTATAGTTTCCCACAATATTCCTCATTTTAACAATACAGAATCTGTCTCAAACTAATGAAATCTTTCAAAATAGAAGAAACTTTCAACATGATGACTGTATGCTCACTTACACTGGGAAAGACAATTCTAAGTCTGTGCCCATGGCTGTAGGCCAATATGTGGGCAAAAATATCCTGCCTTTTCCCCCACCCCTTTCAGGGTGGCTGAGTGGGAGCTCAGAGATGGTGACTGTTTCCCGTTCTTTCTGAAACCTCCTCCTCCTCCCTGTGCACTTTCCCAACAAGGAATCAAACCATTCCCAGCCCTGAATTGAGGGTTACATGATCAGCACAATTTGTCTGTGGGGTCTTCTACATGCCATGTCCATCTAAAGTGTCCCATGGGGTGTTGTCAGCTGACACAGCTGTTATAAACAGATAGCTAAGGGTTAATGTCTCTTACACCTGGAAAGAGGTAACCTGAAGCACCTGACCAGAGGACCAATCAGGAATCCAGACTTTTTCAGGTCTGTGTGGAGGGAAGTTTGTGTCTGAGTTCTTTGTCTTGTGCCTGTGTCTCTCTCGGCTATGAGAGGATTTCTGTCTCTTGCTTTCTAATCTTCTGTTTCCCAGTTGTAAGTACAAAAGATCAGATAGTGATTTATATGTTTTTTTGTATTTTACATGTGTGTAGTTGCTGGAGTGTTTTGAATTGTATTCTTTTTGAATAAGGCTGTTTATTCATAGTTTTTTTAAGCAATTGACCCTGTATTTGTCACCTTAATACAGAGAGACCATTTTTATGTATTTTTTTTTCTTTTTACATAAAGCTTTCTCTTTAAGACCTGTTGGAGTTTTTCTTTAATGGGGAACTCCAGGGAATTGAGTCTGTGCTCACCAGGGAATTGGTGGGAGGAAGAAGTCAGGGGGAAATCTGTGTGTGTTAGATTTACTAGCCTGACTTTGCATTCCCTCTGGGTGAGGCGGGAAGAGAGATTAGCTCTCGGTACTTCTGTTTTCCAAGGCTGGAAACGGGGAGGGTGTTTAGATTCACGGAGTTTGCTTCTGTTTATCTCTCCAGGAACCCAGGGAGGGAATACCTGGAAGGGAGAAGGGAAGGGAAATGGTTTATTCCCCTTTGTTATAAGACTCAAGGAATTTGGGTCTTGGGGTCCCCAGGGAAGGTTGTTGGGGGGACCAGAGTGCCCCAAAACACTCTAATTTTTTGGGTGGTGGCAGCTTTACCAGGTCCAAGCTGGTAACTAAGCTTGGAGGTTTTCATGCTAACCCCCATATTTTGGACGCTAAGGTCCAAATCTGGGACTAGGTTATCAGCTGCCCTAACTTGTGTTAGGGGACTTAGCTGTAATGCAGTGACTCCAAGCTAGAGGAAGCCCAAGATGCACTGTTGTGTTTCCCTTTTCCCTTCAGCTGTGCTGAGTGTTCCTCTGCTCCAGCCAAGGACCTGGTCCCAGATGATCAAACTCTTTTTGACTACATTGAAGATTGGATGTGTTTGTGACAGATCCCAAAATCTAAATGATTCCAATAAAAATGATATTTGCTGTACATTTAACACAGTCTAAATAGCATATTGTCATGACTTTGGAGAGTGAGATACACAAATTCAAAGCAATGTGCTAAGATTTAGCCATACAAATTCCATTAACATCAGTGAGAGTCACACTGCTAGATCCTCATGTACTGTTTTAAAAATGTATAACTTGTTGTCTAACGCTGTGCTCTGACTTGGAGGTGGAGACTCCTTGGTATCGTCAATGTCATTTCAAAAATGTCTGAACTCCAGTAAATCCCCAGATCCTCTTTTTTATATACTGGGCATGAAAGCAAGCAGGCATTAGCTCCTCTTTCTATTATGAAAGCAAGAGACATGGACACACTATTCCTTTAAAATATTATAAATACCACTTTACTCCTAACATGTAGAGCACTTCATATGTTCTAATCACTGGAGAACTATTGCTTAAATAATATACACAACAGTCCTAAAATGTGAGCAAGGGTTATTATTCCAATTTTACTGTTAGGGAAACTAAGGCAGAAAAATGAAATGACTTGCCCAAAGCCACACAGCAAATCAGAACCAGAGAGAGGCTTAGACTCAATACTTCCTGGCTCTCACCCCATGCTCATTTCTCCAAGCCAGGCTGTTTCCCCTTTCTAATGATTTTTTTTCAAAATATTATGGTCTTTTTGTTTAGCATCCACAGTTTTCCCCCTCCTTGAACCACTGTGCAGGGTCACTCTGCTAGGGTTACTCATCTGGGAATGAAGCAATAAATGTAAGCAGATATTGACTTCTGTTGAGATGAACTGCAAGATGTGTTGGCCCAGGAGATAAATATTGACTGAGGTGACTGTCGCCTTCATTATATTGGCAATTTAAAACAAAAATTAGTTCTTAATGAGAGCCTTTAGAAAAAAGATTGAACAGACTATTCCTTATGAGCAGCACACATGAATGCAGTATTTAGCTGTAAAATTTTCTGTCAAGTCCAGTTACTGTTTCTTCCTATTTGTCCTTCACTTGACCTCAGAATCCCATTATAGAAAGTAAATGTCCATCTAGATAGTCCTAACGCAGTTATATGTTTAGCTGAAACTTTTGCATAGAACCCTCCAATTTTAATTTAGAAGCGCAAATCATAAAAAATGTGCTTTAAATTGTTATTTAAAGAATGTAAATCCAAAATGAAAAAAAGAGCCAAAAGAGAAGACTTGAAAATGAAATTTGATTAAAGTTTATCTTTTTTAAAATATTGCAAGTCACTGGCTATTTTGAAGATTAAAACAGACTTTAGCACCTTTCCCTGGCTTTATTATTGGAATAATTCAGAATTAACATCAGAATTCAGAGAACATTTACTCAGTATATATTTCTATATGCGCAATCATGTATAAATAGTGTATATGTATCTCTAGGTCTTCAAAAATGAAGAGGCATGCTGCTGAACTTGAAGTACATATGGTTTATGTTAATAAACTTATTCAAGCTCAGAATATTAATATACAGTGCCAGGGGATTCTGTGAATCCAGTGTGTTTATTTATTTATCCATGGTGATTTTGAACTATGACAGAAGGATTCATTTCCTAATGATTATAGTCTTTGTGAATAACTAAAAAAAAGTATGGCAACACATGAGAAGCAGAGATATGGTGTGAACTTAAGATAGAAAGGGGAGTCATGCAAAGTAAAATTGAATGTATTCATTTAAGTATAAGACAAAAATGCTTTCTAAATATTCTCCCCAAACTTGTCATCTTTGTATAGCTACAAACATAGAGTAACAAGGTGTATGGTATGATGAAAACCTAAGCTGTTCGATGGACCCAGAACAAGAAATAAGATTAACTGTAAGAATATTTGCATAGTTTTTAGCCGTATGTAGGGAGTGCTCAGAAGCTGCATTGCTCCAGGAGGAGATAAGGAAGCAATCGTGCTGCAGAAACAACAGCTCAACTTGGAGCTACTTGCTGTGCATGGCCTGCACACTGCACATTGCTTCAGCATGGCTCAGCCTGCTCCCGCAGAGCACACCCAGCTCCACAAACCAGTATGGGAGGCACGTGCTACACCTTCTCCTCAACTCTTTGGGTGGTTTGTGTCCCTAAGACAAGGAGTTAGAGCAGTCCCTTGTGCTTCCTAAAGCAGAGGGGAAAGCATCTTTCTAGTTGCCATTCCTGAATCCCAGCTGTCAGGAAAGGCTTTGACAAAGGAAAAAAAGGAGACCAGCCTGAGGGGAAGTGGAGAGGGAGAGAAAAGGTGACCTGGAAATGTATCCAGCCATTAGGAATGCAAACTACCTGTACTGCTTTAAGTATACCAGTATAGTCCAGTATAAAGCCCACTTTAAACGCACTTAACCTGGAATAGCTTATTCTGGTATCTTTATATCAGTATACCTGGGTCCACACTAGGGGTTGTGCCAAAATAACTATTTTGGAGAAAAAAAGTCACATTCCTAACTGAAACAGTTATACTGGCCCCAAAACTGTGTGTAGATCAGGCCTACAGAACTTTTGCTCACAGGATTGGGATGTAGATTCATTCATTTCACATTAATTAAAAAAAAAAGTGAGTAGGGCAGAGTTTCAAAAAATGTACAGTACTACCACTTTGCCACCTTGCTTTTTCCCAGGGCTACTCACTACATCATCACCATTATGGCACACAGAGTACACTTATAAAGTTTGCGGACAATACCAAGTTGGAAGAGATTGCAAGTGCTTTGGAGGATAGGATCAAAATGATCTGGACAAACTGGAGAAATGATCTGAATCAAATAGGATGAAATACAATAAGGACAAATGCAAAGTACTCCATTTAGGAAGGAACAATCAGCTGCACACATGCAAACTGGGAAATGACAGCCTAGGAAGGAGTACTGCAGAAAGGGATCTGGGGATCATAGTGGACCACAAGTTAAATATGAGTCAACAACATAACGCTGTTGCAAAAAAAGTGAACATCATTCTGGGATGTATTAGCAGGAGTGTTGTAAGCAAGACAAAAGAAATAATTCTTCTGCTCTATTCCGCTCTGATTAGGCTTCAACTGGAGTACTGTGTCCAGTTCTGGGCACCACATTTCAGGCAGGATGTTGACAAATTGGAGAGAGTTCAGAGAAGAGCAACAAAAATGGTCTAGAAAGCATGACCTATAAGGGAAGATTGAAAAAATTGGGTTTCATTTCCAGATAGACTTTCTTCCATAGGAAACAATGAGTTTTGGCTACCATACACAGACTCAATGCTGAACAATCAATGTACCACAAGTTATGGAGGCAGGTGTCTTGTAAGAGAAACGTGTTTTTTTCTACATTGATAGTAATTTCTCACTAAAATGTTTTGAGAAAGTCCAAAAATAAGTCATGAGAAATCTAGAAAGAAACTTTCTATGGCAAAGTTTAGGATTTCTTAGGCTCTGTTGTCTTTGGAAAGAACTATCAGCATAACTTTTTCTATCTATGTCAGGATGATTAATTTCATTATTTCTATTATGGTAGAGCCTAGAGGCCCAGATCAGCCTCTTAGTGCTAAGTGCTATGTAAATATGTAAGAGGGTCGTGGTCCCTACCACAAAAGTGTTATAAAAGCTATAAAAATAGCTACAAAAGATAGCAATGATGTTAATTTCTGCCATCTTACAATTATCCATTGACAATGATCTCAGTTGTTAACTAGAATGGGCTGAATAACAGGGAAAGTGTTTTGTGTTCAAATTCTCTTTGCTTGTGCTTATACTGCCTTGTGATTTGCATTACCTGAAATTAGTTGTGGAAACAATATATTTTAAGTGAATTATGGAAAATATTTAAAGACAGCAAATTTCAAACTAGAAATTCAAGGTTTTTCACTGTTTGGTTCTCAGAGTTACATTAATCCAGCCAAGGAAGAAAACCTAATAAGAGAACTGAAACTAAACCAATACCATGTGACCTCTTGTCCACTCAGAGTGAAGAAACACCTTTCAAATTCTGAATATTGAATAACTGCTTGCTACCAATGTATGGGACAATAATTATTTAGTTTAGGGATTCTGAAAATAATTTTGAATAGTGAACAAATCAATGAAAATGACATGTTCTTTGCAGTCAATCCATAGGTAGATTTTTTTATGTACTGAATAGCTGTTTTATTGTGAATTAATTATGTAGAGTGAACTCTACTCCTGTCCAAAGGGCAAGAATAGTATCTATGTACAAAAAAGGCCTGATGCAAAGTCCTTTGAAATCAATTGGTGGGATCTTTCCATTTACTTGCAATGGTTTGGATTAAGCCATAAATCTCATTCGGACACTCAAAGTGGTGTTGAAATAGAAGTTAACTGATGCATAACCATTGTGTTGGCTCTATGTACTGAATTTCACTTGTAGTCATCAGCATGATTAAACAATTTATTTGATTCTTTTTCATGAAAGCTCTCGTGTGCTACATTGTTTTCACTTTCTTGAACTGTATGCAATTTTTCATTGATGGAACTACTCAATGTCTTGATGTTTTCATAGATTATAAAAGAATCAGGAGGGAAAAACCTGAATCCAAACAATAACAAGGGATTAATAAAACTCATCTTATTTTCAGAGACAGTACTCATGTACTCAGATGAGAAGATCCAAAGAGAAACAGTTCCAGGAAGACATATACCCCATTATACTCATTGTTCAAAAAATGTATTGGCATGAAATAAAAGACAAGGGGAAAAAATCTCATCTTCTCCAGAATTATTGCTGTACATTATTGAAAGTTTTTAATAGGATTAAGACAGAAGTGCCATGAAAGTCATAATTTAAATGGTTTCTGAACATTTTCTTTTTGGCACAGCCCTGTAGAAATATGCTAAAGATCCTATCTAATGTCATATCTGTCTATAAATGTGTTGCACTGTAGCACTGATAGGTGATGCATACCTCACAGATTTCATCTAGATAAAATTAAGTTTGTGGTTTTATTGTATAAATAGCTTTGAGTTGGAAATTCTATGTTTACTGGAATGGTGTGAATCTGGCAAAAAATACACTTGAAGGAATTATAAAAAGATTGTACATGGGTCCTGTTTGTTCATGAACAACTTTGTAAATGTCTTAAATTTGATACTCAATAAACATTTATTGTTATTATTTAACAATTATGGTAGAGCCTACCAAACACAGGGCTCCACAGTTTGAGGCATTGTATAAATGGAAAATATAGTCTCTGTTTGAAGAGTTTATAATCTGAATAGATGTGACAAAGAGTGGAGGGGAAACAGAAGCACTGAGAGAAGAAGTGACATGCCCAAAGTTACACAACAAACTAGTGACAAAGCTAGGATCAGAAGTCAGGTCTCCTGATTCCCAGTTCGGTATCTATCCACTAGACAACACTGCTTCTAGGAGATTTAAGTGGATTTGAGGTTTGCTGAGATGATTTCACACAGCTCCATTCCCCCCCTTAAAAATAATGTTCAATTTCCATATTGGTAAATATTTAAATTCACATTATGTAAACTATTTAAGTATTCAGGGCATAACCCTGAAGACTTCCTATATTTTTTAAAATAAATCTTGCCTGGATTTGGTTTTAAATGAATGCTGATAAACTTTAACCTCAGGTGTTCATTGGTTCTGCCTCGCACACACTCAGTTTTAAACCACTAGATTAAATGCTTCAAGCTGATATAAGCATAAAGCTCAGCAGTGGGGAATGCCCAGTGTAATTTACATATAATGGTAAATGGCCTGATAAATGCCTGATTACAACTGAGCATAATTTCTGCAGTGCCTTACTCTCAATAAGAGTGTATCTGCACTGCAATTAAACACCAGCAGCTGACATGTGTCAAGAGGGAGGGTCCCAGCATCCAAGCTCTAGCCCGAGCCTAAACATCTACAATGCAATTTTACAACCCTGTAGCCTGAGCCCCTTGGCATGTTATTAAAGTATTCAAGGTTGCTATGAATAAGTAGCCAACATTTCAGGTGCTGTTCAGAAGCTTATACAAACTGAAAAACTGGTTGGAGATGTCACTGGATCTGCCTTTCTTGAGAAAAAAATTGACTGGATGCTGGTGAGATCAGAGCCCCTGCATGTGACTGGCCAGGTAAACCCTGCCCTGCTGAGAGCATTGCACTACCTTTGAAATGGATCTAGGAACTGCCATACTGACAGTTTAATTTAGGCTCTTTTACCTATTCTAGGTGTAATCAGAAGCACTAAGGACTAATTCTGCATCTTTCCACAACACCTGATTCTTATTGTTTGCCAACGAAACACAAAGCTTCATTGTTTGAAAAAGGAAGGGATATAGGGTATTAAATGATCTTCCCCCAAGACCTGGTCTAAATCTGGGTCTCCCCTAATGGTAGTGGAAGCATCTGAGATTACCAGATTTTCAGGGTTTTAGCTGCACAGGAAACATTTATTTTAAGGTTTGATAAGCAGTTATTCTGAATCCTTCTCTCCCCTCCAGTGTCTTTATGAAAATTCTTTATATCATGTATGTTTTTTTTTCCAGATGATAACTTCTCTCTCAAAAAGTGAAACAAAGAAGCAAAAGCCATGAAAAGCCTGCCTTCACAATTACAGTTCTCCACTCCAAATTTATTTTTTTCCATTTCCTTCACCCAGTCTATATCCTGTCCAACGCAGCCTCTTCTAAAAACATACATTATCTTTTTTGAAAACTGAGCAAAGAGGTAGGCTAATGAAAATGAGTTAGTGGCTAATTTTTGTCTTTCACTACCAATATTTTATATTTTTCAAATTTCTCTTACACAACATCTCCCATTTTACTACTCTTTGTTTCTGGATGGCAAATGCCTACTCCATTTTGATACACTAGTTTGACTTATGTAAACTGTAAAGCAATTTTGGATGCTGGCAGACCGTCATGGGAACTTATTTATTATTTACTCAAAGGTCATGGGAACTTATTTATCATTTTATCTTTCTCTTTTTGCAAAGCTGACAAAAAGCCAATAGGACTTTACGTAAGTGCTGAACACTTACAGGTTCATTGACTTCAACTGGAATTTTGGGTGTTCGGGACCTCTAACAATCAGGCCCAAAATTCTTAGGTTCTTTATTCTCCAAATTTTACAATTCTACTTTTAAAGTGCTATTTTGGGGCTCAGCACAAAATGCCTTCTCTGTTATTATTTCCATCTGCTCCACTCAAAATTACTCTAATATGTACTAAAATATGCACTTTAAACTACTCTTTTGGTGGTCAGTTCATGTGTCTCCCAGAATCCACCCCGTCATCTGTCATATGCTCCATCCATATGTACATAAGGAGAAAAAAATCATTTTCAGAACCAACTAAGAATCTAGTGATGTCACTCTAAGTACTACATTGTGTGCAATGTCTGCACCAGTGCTGGCCCTCATTGCTGTCTGATATCTCCTGGCAGCTTTTTGGCACTATTTTAAGGCAGGTCTCTCATCATTGTGAGCTTAATTGGTGAACAGTAGTAAAGTGCATAATTTTCAGCAGATTTTTTAGGCTGGCTTTTTATTGCAAGTCTAATGGGCAAACAGTTCACTGCATCTCTAGTTGCTGGCATATGGCATCCAGGAGGACAAGTCAGCCCATCAGATTAACCATGTAATAGACCCAGAAGCAGATTTAAAGCTATAAAACAAAATTGCTTATGGAGTCTGCCAAAATGCCAGATGCTACTGCTGGAAGAATATTCCAGTGCTTAGCAGCTGGCTTCCGAGACTGCCAGTGAAAGATGAGGAAGCCACTATCTACTATGCTGCTTTGGAAGCAATATTTTTTTTAAATAATAGAAGTTTTTAAAAGGATTAAGAAAATATTGCTGTGTATGCATAAGAATCTCAAAATTATGTGAATTAAATCTAATGTTTAGGTTGACAGTAATCTAGGAAATCTGTAAATGAATGGGTGATTAAATAAGCCATTTGTTACACACAACTTCATAGTAAAATATATAAGTAGATTTTACACAGGAATTGCTATACCACAGCAGAGCAGCTGTCCGCCCAGACAATGATCTTGTCTCTAATAGTGACCAGAAACACATGCTCTTGAAGAAAATGTAAATTGGGGGCATTTCTTCCAAATCTCCACCAATTAGTGGCTAGTGTTTGCCGTTAAGCATGAAGGGTTAATATCCTGTGTAGATGTTTGTCTTGTCTAATATAATTGAAGAAAAAGCTTGTCCTACTTTATGTAAATATGAATATCCTTACTAGCCATTTAAATGTGTAATCTTCAAGGGAATCCTCCTAAATTCTTGGCTTCACAGATATCTTGTGGCAATGATTCCATGGGCTTATTATACCAGGTGCAAAAGGCAAAATATATCTGATTTCTATTATCTGATGAGATGGGCAGGCGTGTCCACATTTTGATCGTTGGCAAAATCTCAGTACTTGTGTTTTGCCTTTCTTCTTACGAAAAACAAAAGCACTCATAGGCTTGCATTTACTGGGCTAAATTCTTCCCTCAGATACATGCCCAGACCCCTGAAATTGGATGGTGCCATGTTCACCCTTTCCCTACATGAAAGGAACTTGAGGAGGGATTGTGCCTTCTTAGCCACAATCTGGTCCTATGGATCTCCACTGGGCATATGCAGAGTCATGCCAAAACAGCACATTCTAGTCCTAATGGTAGCTTCATCCTGAGGACCTTTAACTAGAAGAAGAGTATTAGCAGTAGCAGTATCACGGTAGTCATCTGGTTAAGGTTTAAAACAATATAAATGAGAATATGAGCTGGATTTGCATTACATTTGCTATGCTTAAAACAAACATCTAAAATGAATAAAATGTAAGATAAGTGATGACAAAGGACAGATATCACAGGGTTTAACACAGAAACATGGTCCTTAAGATTGCTAGATCTACATGACTCTGGAAAGTGTCAATATTAACCTTTGATTGCATTAGTAATGTTGCTATAATAGAGTTTAATAACATACCAAAGAAAGAAAGAAAGTTGTTATTTGCAATGCAAAACTGGAATAACTTCATTTATTTACATTCTCACTTACACAAGTTTGAAACCAGAGTATCTTTGTTGACTTCAGTTGAATGGAGAGCAGAATCTAGCCCATTTATTAGCATTCTATTACATCTTCAAAGATATTCTTCTAGAAGAGATGCCATGATTGATTGCAAGGAAACAAACCAATATCCTTATGCATTCAATTTGTGATACATTATTGTAGCATTGTAAGGTATTATGGCAGATGTCATCCAACTGCTCTGCAGCTGCATGATCAATGTTCTCATTTTTGACTGATGTCATTGACATGCTGTGGCATTGCCCATTTAAAGCAAAAAACTTGGATATGCTTTGAGGAGAAAATGAATATAAAATTATGACATGAAAAAATGACTAAGGGCAGGTATTGCAATTGCTCCAGTGAATGTTAGACTGGCTGTAGTTAAATTGTCCTTATGTGAAGAGAGTATGAGTGCAACAGGTCTAGGAACTAGAGTTATACAGAAACGTTGGGCTACATATGATTTTATGTTATTTCTATAAAAAGGCATCTCCTTCCCCTTCCTTTGTAAATGAAGCTTACTTATTTTCACAGTAAAGAAAAGACAGTTGTCCCAAAAGCTTCCCTTTTGTGGTCTATATAAAATCAATTGTGATCTCAGTCCAGTCCTAATGGACTGTTGCCCACATCAACTAAATTATTACCACAGTTCACACTCTTGTGAGCAATGTTCATAGAGAAACCAAGGACTGAATCAGCAGAGTATTGAATTAATTTCTCACACCTAAAAGTAGTCTTCCCAGATCAGAATGGAAGCACATTGGCAGAACAGTAGGGGGAGGGAAATCTTTTCTGTCAGGAGAAGACTTTGGTCTCCAGGGCTCATTGCCCAGCATCTTCTATGGTCAGTTAAATGTATTAATGTTTTAAATCACCAAATTTCTTTTTGTTGGCATACTTTTATACGTCATCATTTAGAACTGGAAGAGGTGTGGAATGCTGTGAGTGTGAATTCCCTGTAGCAATAGAAACATGGAAAAGAAAAACAGAGATATAAAAAAAGTGAATGGAGATGGAGTGACAAACAGTCTGTACCCTTTCAGCTGGTATCAACAAAGCCATGCCAAATATTTCCTTCAATTAAACACTTTCTAAGCCAGAGGAAAACAGCAGGGAGATGCTTCTACTGTTAGGCAGAAACAGTGTCTGATCTAATGTCTTGGAAGCCAGTGGAAAGACCGTCATTCATTTTAATGGGCTTTGGAATTAGGCCCTAGATATAGGTGAAGCAGTACTAGGGATAAGAGCAGCAATGGCATCAAGTGCAGTGATGTTGTTGGCATTATACATACTATCTCCTTCTCTGACAGACTAGAGTCAACAGGCACAGAAGCTAATTCTTCTCCCTGTTCTGTGAATAGAAAGAATCTTCTCTCACCCTATCAGAATTAGCTGTGATGTGCTGTCTCTTTATCCTATTAGTTTGGAGAGAATGAAACCGTATTGCAAGAACACCACAAATTTCCCAATGAAGTCAACAGTATTGATAGCTCCTTTTTATGTGTGGGTGCGTGGGGGGAGGGGAAGAGGTATATCAGTGAGCAGCTTCAGTGATTTTGACTAACTCTTCTCGCTGCTGGTTGCTAAGAGGAGGGAAGGTATTGGTGCAGTACATACAAACAGGATAAACTCGATTTTTGAAAGCCAAGAGTCAGGGACAAAACTGAGCCGAGGCAAAGCTCTTTCCGCTACAGAAGAGGCATTTAATAAGAAACAAAGGGAAGTTTTGAATAATCATTATTTTTAGTTAGTGAATTTTGTGCTTATGAAAGGTGCCATATTGACAACACTGCAAAAAGTCCATCCATAAAATTGTGCAGCAACAGTACCTCAAAACAGGCCTAAAATGAATGTGATTCAGTTCTATGCTCATCCAAATATTGGCCTTTTTACTGAGTTGATCGAAATGGTACTAGAACTAGTGCCAACATTGTGATCATGATGGTTTTCTGGTATGTGGTCATCTCTTAACCAGGATCTGG
Source organism: Gopherus evgoodei (assembly GCF_007399415.2). Classification (NCBI taxonomy): domain Eukaryota; kingdom Metazoa; phylum Chordata; order Testudines; family Testudinidae; genus Gopherus; species Gopherus evgoodei. The sequence goes on along the minus strand of NC_044327.1, from coordinate 70,384,779 downwards.
ATTTTGTCCACTATCTTATTGTATGCTGCTTTAGTGAAGTACAGAGAAACTTAAATGACAGTGAGTTTGCAATGATTTGATAATACTGGACACATCCCAAGTGATTTTTGTTGGTAGTTGCAGACAGCTTAACTAGTGCATAGATTTGGTCATTCTTCCCCACTTTTAAAGATTTCCTGGGATCACTCACTGTCAGAACAAAACAAAAAAACCCATACTCTCATATACAAACAATTTGACAACCATACTCTTATTGTTTTGGGTTTATCACTGAGAAATCCTAACTTGAGTGGATTTCACATACCATGCAGAAATTTTTTTCAAAATAAAGTCCCTTTGGGGTGCAAACTATAGACAGCTATAATCCAGATAATGTTCTAATACCTCAGCTGCCCATCCTAGAAACTATCCAGGAAGTGTTTCGCTGCTACGAGTTATAGTGCATTTTGCCAAAGATAAGGTCTGAATAAATAACATGCCCAATGCTTCTAATTCCTTAAAATCAACATAAAACCCTTGCAAGCTATTTCATGCCAGCTTTGACAGGTGGTGATAATGTTTTAGAAGGCACAGGATATACTGTAGTGATAGTAGTGAGTAGTGACAGATTAAGGTGTGCTAGGTAAGAGAGCTGAATAAACTCGGGTAAGTTAAATTGAAATGTTTCATAACATACTAGTTTGTCAAACTGACTTTGTAACTGTATCTTAGAGTACTTTTGAATTCTTAAAAGTTTTAGGGATGATGAATAAAATGTAATGGAGAAAATGACTTGTACATGTTGAGGGTCACAGGGATTTGAAGGAATCAGAAAATTGCTTTAGAAAAAGAAGATTTTTTGATCCATGACCTTGCTAGCTCTGTCAAAATCTTTTTTACTCAATTGCTTTATAATTTCCACTAATTACAGGTTTCCTCTCAAACTATGTTATGAACCTTAGACTGTCAACATGTAGATCAAAAGTCCTGTATGTGCTTTGTTCTGTTTATAAGCAGTACTAAAATAAGACTTTTTTTCCCTCCCACTCTTACGGTAAACTATGTCTGATTGTGTATCAAATTAGAATAAAGACATCTTCTTCTTAAGTAGGATGTGTTAATGCAAATAGGAAAAAGTAGCGCATGCATGACTTAGCTTTTCTCTGACAAAAAGAATAATGACTAAGTATCAATATTCATGAGAAAAAAAATCTCAGTAAAAATGATGCGCTTTCAAATATTTCCAGTGCTGAGGACTAAGCGGTTTTTTTAACTGTCTCCGTTATACGTGTGTTTCATTGGTTAGTCCCTTTTCAGATCTTTGGCGAACAGGGGAGCATGGCTGTCACAACTAACTGCCCTACAAGGTGCAATGAATGCAGGGAATATCCAAAATCTAATCACTGGTTTCTGTGCAGGAGCTGGCCAAGTGTGTATTTGAATAAGCTCTGAATCAATAACATGCCCAGTGCTTCCAATTTCTTAAAATCAGCACAAAAGCCTTTCAAACTATTTCATGGCAGCTTTGACAGGTGGTGATAATGTTTTAGAAGGCACAGGATATATTATAGTCATGCTGTGTCCTGCAGAGGATCCAGATCCAGCACATCACCCCTGAAGGATACAAAAGGAGAGGATTTATAGCTCTGTGGCATCATCCCCTTTTCTTCTGATTCCATAGAAGATTTCTCCATGGATCATCCATGTAGATTGAACTCCACATGTTTGGAGGGTGTGAACCATAGCTTGTGGGGGCTGTACACAATGGCATTGTTCTCCACCAGCCCTTAGACAAATGCATTCGCACCCCCCTGCTTATTAAGAGATTTTTTTCTGGGAAAAAATTTTCATGTTGCCAACTATACACCATGATGAGGGAAGAAGAGCAAAAGGAAATTGCCAAGGGAATGAACTAGGGAGGGAAAAGAAAGGAGAGAGAATGGATGAAAGATTGATAAACAACTTTTGGAAATAGGCTGAAGAAGACAACTTTCAGAAAGGGGCTGAAAACAAGGGGGCTTCACAGAGAAAGAGAGAAAAAGGATAAAACATTGAGAAAAGCAATAGGAAGAAAGAATAGAAATAAAAAATTGGAAAAAAAACCCTTCAAACTATACAGAAAATGAACAAGAGATTAGAGGCAAAAAAGAGAGTGGGAAAGAGGATAGATAAAAAATAAACAGATTAGTTGCAACAACAAAGATAGTAAGATAGGGGACTCATGTACGGATATATCACAAATGGGAGAAGAGGGAGCTTCCGCAAAAAATAAAAACAAATAAAATAAAATTTGGGAACCACAGCCTTAAATTTTGAAAATGATTTATTAAATGGAAATGTCTTTACAATACATGCAAATAAAAATTTCCACTCATCATCCCTCTGAGTTCAGCACAGTGAAGCAACACTTAGTAGAGTTTAAATTTCACATAATTTTTATTGGAGCTGGACAATGATTCTTTTGTGATCCCAAACTCTGGGATAGCTCCTGTGGTGGAAGCAAATACCTAGGCTTAATTCTGCTATTTTGAAATTGTGTCCCCTAATATTTCCTAATTAAGAATTGGTTTCACTAACTACTGCATGCTTTTTTGTCTGTGTTTCTAAATTAAAAAAATATATTTTAAAGTGAATTAGTACTAGTGAAAGTTTGGCACTGACAGCATTGGAGACTAATACCCTATTTATCCACAGAAAGAGCACAACACAGATAGAGGAACCAGAAGCTTACCCACTTTACCTGTAGTAGTGTGCTAATAGCCTGTTTTGGGGAAAAAATGTGGGGCTGCTCTGATCTCACACTGATGATAACATCTGTAATACTATCAGCAGAGTTACTGATGTAACAGAGAATAGAATTATAGCCTATGTCTAGAACTGAGAGGGCAGTTCATTCTCCATGTGCTTTTCGCAGAGATGGTCAATAAGGTACCAATTAATATTAACTATGAGAATTATTTTTGTGATCTATTAGTTTTGAAGTTCTTATATTGGTGCCCATTACCACAATATCTAAGCATAGGGGGATACATTGTAACTAAGAGCACCAGCCCATTTAACTATGCATTGCCAAACAAACATCAGAAGATCATGGTCCTAGTTCTCCACTCACTTACACTAGTATAATCAGGAGTAGCTCTTGACATTGATGGAAACTTTTGATATTTACATCTGTGTAAATCTGATGGAAAAGGAGAATTAAGCCCCAAGATCTTCAAGCAATCTGACAGTTACACCACTCATTTAAATATGGTCACATTTAAAATTTTACTGCCCATATTTAAAATTTTACTGCTCTAGATTTTCATGTGACAGAATACTATAGAACAGAGATTGTTCATAAGGAGAAATCAGAAAAAAGTGATACAGAATATATTGATCAAATAAACTGTATTCCTGGACTCTATATATTTTATCCTTTTAACAATAAGGCATATGTTATGAGAGGTGAGAAGATGAATCGTAAACATATACATATATATTTATGTATTTGTTTCCTGATCATCTATAGACACTACAGATTCAGGGGAAAAAAATCTTATATAATGCCTAATATGTTGTTCTATAAATTAACAGCTAGAAGCCTGTCCTGGATTGGATAATTAGACTAAGATAACAAGGTGGACAAAAATGTACAAAAACTCATATATAGGCATAGGGGTTTTGGGTTTCATTATTTTCAGAAGCAGACTATTTACTGCAATAAAATTTTGGATGGAAGCTTTCAAAATAAGCAGAATGGATATTTGGAATGGACAGAACAGCAAAGCCTCCGAAGGAGAACAGTAAACACTGTGGTCTACTAACTAGCTGAATTATACTGGAGCAGTTTACTGAAACATGTCAAAAGACTCATATGGCCATGGAATTTCATTTTCATGTGTATGTTCAGAGGAGAGATGGTCTGGAATCAAAATACTCTACATGCTGCCCTCTTGTAGCCATGTGCTGAACCAGAATTCTTGCAGAGAGCAAGAACAAAACTGACAGCATCCTATATATACAACTTCTGATAGACTGTGCTTCTGGGGACGGTTTTACAGATCTAGACAATTAATTATATGTGATTCTGCAGTGCCAGGGTGCTATTCTGCTCTAGCTGAAGTTAATGGCAAACTTCCCAGTTGAATTCAGTGGTGCAAGATGATTTACTCCACGCCCCATCCTTTGCCTTTCCCCCCCTTTTTAATCAAAGTGCTATTGTCTTAAATGGTACCTCTCAGAGTTACATATAGTTTGTAACACCTAAAATTGCTTTAGGTAGCAAACTATTTGCCTTTAAGTATGAGGGACCCTCATAATATATTGCAAATTATTTTGGGGGTTTGCAGAGTTCCCTGAAGTAGTTTCAGCTCGAGAACCATTTTTACCCCATATTTTAAATCAATTTTCAGATAGTTCTCTCCTAGAAAACATATTTGAAAAGTAGTCATTTAACTTCAGCTGGATGTCACCTGAAAATCAAAATGTTTGAGTCCAAAAAACAAGTCTTTTGCTAACCAAAAGCACACAAAATATTTTGGTAGTATAGCTAGAAATGTCCTACTCAGTTGGAATAGCAGGACATTTCAGGTTCAGAACAATACGGCCAACTTCATCTATTCTTTTCTCATGTACAGGACTATATTAAAGACCGCACAGCTCCATATCAGCACAAAGAAAAACAGTATGAAAAAGTCAGCATTTAGAATCCCTGTGGTCTTTATAATCAAACCAGAAAGGGGATTTGTAAAGAATTATACATAAAAGCTACTTTGCTTCTATGTTTGCAAATAAGTTGCTGCTCACTGACACTTGTCAGGGCTCAGCTCCCATTCATAGAAGTCAAGGAGACACTGTGCTTCCCAAAACTCTGCCGCCTGACAAGCCTCCCTGTTTCCTCAGCACAGTGAGATAACCTTTGCTCATTGTATGGCTGAACCACCTCCCTGGACCTGGTTTCTAACTGCTACAGACTTGGACAAAAAAAAATTATCCTACAGCAAAATCTGAATTTTCATTTAATCCCAAATTGGCATGAAAAGTCAAAATCTTGGAACATTTTTGTGTAGCAAAATATTCTGAAATATTTTGTTTTGACTTTATCAAAATGTATTGTTTCAATAATGTTGAAACTCTTGGGCTGAGATGGAGAGACAGAAAAGGTTATGGGTCTTTTTCAAAAAGATATGAGAGACTAATGTAATAGTAATAGACCTCCATAGGAAATTTCTCAAAACACTTGGTAATACATCCTGTTCATCTTATGTAAAAAAATGGCCAAAAATTTTCAGGTATACATACACACAGAGAGAAATATATATACCCATACCTATTTCTGTATCTATCTATAAAATAAGCTGAGACAGTAGGATCAAGAGCATTTCTTAACCACCCCTTTCAAATGTGGAGTATACAGCTACATTTTATCTAGAGTTGCCAGTCAACATCAGAATTCAGTAGGAAGTTAAAGACATATATGTTTGCCTTCAAATTTTTGTTTTCTAAATGTTGTTAATTGTAACATCACTCTGAACTTCCTGAAGGGGGACATTCTAAAAGATCAAGTTGTTGTTCTTGTGGTAAAAGAACTTATAGATCCGTTGGGATGACAGGTTTTATTATTACTGTTGTTATTATATTATAGCACATGCACACACATTGTTTCTCAATGAAATTTTTATGTGGACTGTGAACTATTATCCTGTGCCTGAGTGGCAGATAGACTGATAGCTAGACTGGAAAAATCAGGATTATTTGTCAGGGCAAACAGGCTAGACTGGACTGGAACAGATATGGTGTTCTGTCAAATCAATAATCTACTACTAATAAAATAAGAATAATTAAAACCTAGTTCATAATGACTTATTTGAAACTGTTATAGTCTATGGGGTCAAAATCCTACTTATAAGAAAAAACTATTTATGATATGACATGATAGATGATTACAAGAGCTCCTCTGAATTCTGCTCCAGAAGAACAATTTTCCAGTTTCCTTGAAAAATCCATGGCCATAGTCTATTATTTTATCTTGACCACAATTGAACAAAAGTATAAATCTCTATAAGCAATCATACTGCCTCTGTCCCATTTATATTACACTAATTCAGGTGGGTTGTTTTTCAAATACTCTTTGAAAAGTGGTTGCACTTCCTAATAATTCATAAAATTACAGTCTGATTAACCTTTGAAATCCAGGTCTAAAAAGTAAGGCTATTGCACATCTCAGGGTGTACATGCTTTAAAACATAGCTTTCATTTATTTCACTAGTCTAGCAATTAAAATATTAACAGAAACATTTAAAATGTGATATTGTTGGATTTTCTGGGTAGATTGTAGCTAGAACAAACTGGGATAACTTGTACAAATGCTGAGCAGACATTTGGATAAATCTAGGCAGCATGGCCAGGTGGCTTTAGCAATACCTGTTCTGTACTCTTATTGGTGCATAATGAGTGTCCTGTTTAATTCTAGAATTAGCTGTGTCAGTGATGAGTAAGTAATCAGATGCGGTCTATACAGTGTTGTGAAATGAAAGGTGCTAGTGTTAGACTTACTGGGTATGAAAAGTAAAATTGTATTTTTTCAATTAGTTTGTGATTCTCCCATTTCACCTGGTTACAACAAGCAACATTTTGGTTGTGTCCACAGATCAAACTTTTCCACAAGACAGTGTGTCATAAATGTTTGTGCCTACAACTACCAAGCCTAATTGTGTTCATGACAGTGCATTCTAGGAAAATCTGGGCACTTATCCTGTTATGATTCAGTAGACGATAAGGTGCCCAGAGGACTCACAAACAGAGTAGCATCAGCAGCCCATGGGCAATCTGGATGTCCTGCCACACAGAGAGCTGTGAAGAAGTTAAACAGACACGGTTAGAGAGTCCTCTCTAGATAGAAAAAAAAACAGTGCAGGTTAAATAGGAGTGGGTGGGCTAGGGGCTGTATTAGGGTCGGGGTGGGGAAAATTATATCCTAGCACCTGGCAGAGATTACAGGAAAAAGATAATGAAACCTCTCGTTAACTTTCCCTCCTCCATACTAGTTATCTCCACTGAAGCCATACTACCAGGGTGATAGGGGACCCAAATAATAATCATTTCTGGAGATCTTAGAGATCCATTGAGTTTGTGTGTGGTTCCCATGGTCTGTTCTTGGGGATGTGATGGTGATGGTCTAAACCCTTGTACCCTGATGCAATGCTGGGGGAGAAACTCTGCAAGGAGCACCTCCTAGATATGTCCTCCTTACCACAGAAGGGGCCATGCAGCCTATTACCACTAACTGGATATAAACAGTGAAACATTGTTAATAATAGACCATACTTACTATTAGAACTGATTAGAAATTTTCTGATGAAGTATTTTTCCATCATAAAATGACAAGTTGTCAAAAGTGAAATGTTTCATGGAAACTTCTCAAATGTGACTAAATTTCATTACAAAAGAAAATATGAAAAAAAATTTGGCTAAGATAGATACATTTTATTTTGATCTTTTTGGAATGAGACATTTTGATTTTCCATTTCAAACTAACTTTTTCTTTCAATTTTTTTAAATCTATAATATATAATATTAAATTTAAAAAGTCAAAATTGGAATGAAACATTCTGATCTGAAACAATATATTTGTCTTTTTAAAATTTTGTTCAGTGGGAAATTTAAAAAAAACAAAAATAAAACAAAACATCTGTTTAAAAGGGATTTTTCTTTTTTGAAAGTGTAGATTTTCCCACAAAATGAAAAATCCAGGTGCTTGTTGCCCAGAATGCACTCCTTGCTGCAAGGTTAGAACCATTTCCCTCCTTCCTCTCTTTCCAGTTCTGTTCTACTACCCACCCAATTCTGAGTTTCAGTACAGTTATGGTGATTTGTCAGGGCAAATAGGTTAGACTGGAACAGATTAGACTGGACTGGAACCTCACCTCAGTCCCTGAAAGAAATCATGGAGCAGTTCCTCAAGGAATCAATTCTGAAGCACCTCAAGGAGAGGTATGTGATCAGGAACAATCAGCATGGATTCACCATGGGCAAGTCAGGCCTGATGAACCTAATTGACTTCTATGATGAGATAACTGGCTTTGTGGATGAGGGGAAAGCAGTGGACGTGTTATTCCTTGACTTTAGCAAAGCTTTTGATACAGACTCCCACAGTAGTCTTGCCAGCAAGTTAAAGAAGTATGGGTTGGATGAATGGACCAGATGACAGAACAAGGAGTAACTGTCTCAAGTTGCAGTTGGGGAGGTTTAGGTTGGATATTGGAAAACACTTTTTCATTAGGAGGATGGTGAAGCACTGGAACGGGTTACCTAGGGAGGTGGTGGAATCTCCTTCCTTAGAGGTTTTTAAGGTCAGGCTTGACAAAGCCCTGGCTGGGATCATTTTGTTGGGGATTGGCCCTACTTTGAGCAGGGGAGTAGACTAGATGACCTCCTGAGGTCCCTTCCAACCCTGATATTCTATGATTCCCAAAGTGTCACTGATAGAATTCTGTGTAGAAAACTTATGCAAAAGAAGCTTTCTCTGTTGCCATACTTCCCCCTATTCACAAATTGATGGGGGCCGAGAACTCCTTATTCTCTAGAGCTTCAGACCACAGGGTTTACATATCTATAAGGGATATGTGTTTACTTTTAAGCTCAAAATCATCAGTGTCTAATAAAGTAAGAATGGATTCATGCTCCCACAAAGTCATTAGGAATAGTCTCAAACCCTACCTTGCTTCCTTCTTTTATTTAAAAATCTTAATGAAAGGCCTGCAATACAGGAAATTTTAATACAATCATAAAAGTTTGCTGTGGAAAGGACCTATTATGTAACTTAAATCATTCACTGACCAATGCAAGATTCTTTCCTACTGTATATTTTCTAATGTTATCTTCAATGTTGTTTTAAATATCTCAAATAAACTTAAAATGTATAACCCAGAGGTGAAGATGGGCCTCAATCACAGTGAGACGGGGTTTTATTAATCTCTGGGATCATTCCAAGTGATGGAGAAAGTTCCTCATGAGCTAATGGTGGCCCATGAGATCTGCCCAACAAGCTTTCTACTCATTAAGAACTCATTTTCACACAACAACCACAAATTGTTATCTGGCTGCTTGATTGCAATCACATCTACATACCAGACTGGCTGCCTGCTCATGGCTGCAAGTACCTGTAATATAATCTGTTCCATTCTTAATAAACCAAATACTTTCCTAGGAAGTCTGAATTGTTTAAAGAGGTTTCCTTTCCCCTGTTTATTCAGGCTCAGACCTCTTGTAACTGTTTGCACAGAGAGGCATATTAGTAATAAATAATTACAAAAAAACAGATAGAATTACAAAGTTAATAGAAGAGAACATAACAATAGCAATATATGTGGATTAGAGGAAGGCATTTGATACCATGTCTCACTAAATCTTACTAGAAAATCAAATTTAAGTCATTTGGATAGGATCACAGCCATGCTGAAGAATTGTAAACAAAGAACATAATGAATGGCAATATCTCAAGTTGAGGGGATGTTTCTGGTGTGGGGATGCAGGATCCATATTAAGTCCACGCTTCTTTAACATCTTGATTAATGATCTGAAAGAGTGAGTAAACGGCATCTGAATGAAATTCACCAATGATATTAGATTGGGAGGAGTTGCTAATATCCAGTGGAAACAGAGGGATACAAAATTATTAGAAAAATTCACATAAAAAAAGTCATTGCATTTTTAGGCTGTTTATGCAAAAACAAAACATCATTGAGTGGAAAGATAACAGTTCCTTCTCCATGGTCCTGATGTAATGTCCACTGAAGTACATGGGAACCATTCTGCTGCTTTCAATGAACATTGGATCAATCTCTAAATGACTTCTGTGAGATACATAATGGGGCCCTTTGGATTGTGACTTATGTGGGATTTAATTATAGCCCATGAGGGAAGAAGGAAATAGAACCCCTGGAAAATTGACTTAATTTCTGCCCACTCCATTACCTTAACAAACTGGAAGTAAACAGAAAAAAAGGAGAAAAATGCCAGAAATATATTTTTCCTGTACAACTTTTCTAATTCTGTCCTTATCTCTGTCCAGATAGCTAGAAAGCTTGTCCAACCCTTACTATCTCCTGGCTTGATTACCTGCTTTTTGACATTTCCAACATACACATCATCCCTTCTGTGCCATAAAAAAGATGCAGCTCATCTTCTTCGCCAATTATTCTGATCTTGTCACTCTCCCATGTTAAATCCCTCTGCCTTTCATGACATCAAGTTCAGCTTTCTCACCCTTAGCTCCAGAGCCCTTCACAAATTTGTCTACTCCCTACTTATATGCTCTTGTCTCTTATCCCTCTATCTCCTCAGTTCCAGCCAATAATATGAGCCTCAATCTCCTGTTTGTCAGCTTCTACAGCAAGCTCCATGTTTTCTTCCACACTATCCTCTATACCTGGAGATTCCCTTCCTGATCCGATCAGGCCATTAAACTCTTCTAAGTTACTCTTGCTTAATTCCCACTTCCCTCATGACACCTACAAGAAATTAGTCCACAGAGAGGGAAGCTGTGTGGGTTAGTTGGCAATTATTATTATATTTTATGTGTATATTGTTTCTGCATGTTTTCGTCACTTTCCCTCTGTTCTCCTTCATATGACACTTGTCTTCTTAGTTTAGGAAATCTTTGGGGCTGGCACTGTATCTTTTTAATCCTTTTGATTCATGCCCAGCACAGTGTGGGCACTAGGGGAATAAAAATTCTAAATAATAAAAAATAGTAATAATAGTAAGAAGAAAGATGGAGGAATGATTTATGAGGGAATATTAAATGAGGTGAATTTATATAATGCGGTCAATTAAAATGATTGGGCAACAGGGGATGGATCACTTCATGATTACCTATTCTGTTCATTCCCTCTGGGACACCTGGCGTTGGCCACTGTCAGAAGACAGGATACTAGGCTAGATGGACCTTTGGTCTGACCCAGTATGGCCATTCTTATGTTCTTATGATTATCTTACTTTTTTTTTTTTTTGCTGTTCATTATTATTGGTATATGTAGTTATTCCTATTACTAAAATGGGGAACTTTGATAATACTCAGAATATCTTCCTGAGTAGTAAAAGGTCGAAGCTTTAAGGATATCCACTATGGCTTTGCTAAGTAATAACTAGGGCCCTACCAAATTCACAGCCATTAAAAATCTGACCATGAAATCTGGTCTCCCCCTACAGATCTGATCTTTTGTGTACTTTTACCCTATTTTATATAGATTTGATGGGAGAGCATTTCTCAAAATGGGAATTCTGATTCAAAAGACATTGCAGGATTGCAAGGTTATTGCAGGGAAGTCACGCTATTGCCACCCCTACTTCTGTGCTGTCTTCGGAGCTGGCTGGCTGGAGAACAGTGGCTGTTGGCTGGTCACCCAGCTCGGAAGGCAGCGTCAGCACAGAAGTAAGAGTGGCAATATCATACCATGCCACCCTTACTTCTGTGCTGCTGCCTTCAGAGTTGGATCAGGTCCTACAGATCCAACACCATGAAATTTCAGTTTTAAATACTGAATTCATGAAATTTACTATTTTTAAAATCCTATGACCATGAAATTGACCAAAATGGACTGTGAATTTGGTAGGGCCCTAGTAATAACTAACGGGGAACATGATGGCAATCCACAACTATTGGAAGGGTTTAAATACTATGAAGGAGAGGAATTATTTATGTTAATTCAGGGTATATAATCCAGGAGCAGTGGCATGAAATTAAAAAAAGAAAAAAATGAGGATGAATGTCAGGAAAAAGCTTCTTGATAGCGAGATATGTTAGGCTGTGGAATAATTCCCTTGGGATATTTAAAACTAGACTGGGTAAATCACTGCTAAATATATTGTAGGAAACAATTTTGCATTGGCTGAATGAGGGACTGGATGATCTAGTATGTCTTTTCCATCTATCTTCTATGAATTTATGAGGTCCCAGCCTGAAGAAACTGGGAAAGAAAATAAACTTGCTTTAGTATCAAGCAGTTCATATTGCGGGAAAAACCAACTATGGTATCACTTTGGTGGTTTTATAGCTCTTTGCGCTGCATGAAAACTGCAAATTTATATTGGTTAAGAAACTAAGTAGCTCAACAGTAACCACTCCCCTTCCTTCCAAATTGGACAGTTTTTGGATTAAGGGAGTTGTTTTAAGCTTGGGAAAGTGACAGAGAATTTCTTTTTTTCCTAATCATCACTTCCATAGTAAAGAATCTGGAATGAAAGTAGTTGTTAATTTTTTCAGTGACGTGTGAAGAAGTAGAGGAAACGAGGACAAATGTGTGCAGACATTTTAAAGAAATCACTTTTTTAATTAAAAGATTAAAATCTTAGAAACATGCTATGCAAGTGTGGCAAGTGTGCTCTAGTTGTATTTTTGGAATCAAAGGCACTATACAAAAGTAAATGATAGTATCATTTTGCTGGCCAACCTACAGTTAGTGGCTTTTCCCTAAGGGAGGTACTTGCTTTCCTCCAGATTTCAATAAAGACCAGAATAAGAGACCTCAGTCCAAAGAAGTATACAAAGTGAATAAATGAATGGAGCGAAAAGTTGAAAATAGCAGTGGCATTTCCAGTCTTTAAGAAGAATTCTATTCATGATTTCTTGTCAGGACAAAAGCAGTTTGGCGTTGATGAGATTTATTTACATAAACCAGTCTTTGCAAAGGATTCCTCTAATCAGAATAATTAGAAAGCAATGTTTTAAGCATCCATAATATGCCAGAGTAATCATCCATTCTCTGTTTGCTGCATTTAATATTTCCCCCTAGAAAATATTGAAAAAGTACACAGAAGACGCTTATCCAAACCAAAAGTCGCAACTGCAAATGAAAGTATGTTAAAGTGTCACCCGCTGCATCATATTTTATTGCTTGGCATGTTAAGTTGTAAAATTCTAAGGTGCTGCTGAAGTAATTCAATCAAATAAAGTGAAAGTAATATTGATGAAAACCCTTTCATTTTTATTGACTCATAAACATTACAGTGTAAATGTGTAAATTGCTTCTCAAAAAACTATGGAGACATTGCTGCCATAATTCTAAATATCAAAAAGGGAAATATGAATCATACGTTAGCAGATGAGCCCAAAGTTGTTTGACCATATTTTGGGGATGTAAAAGCAGGTTCCATTAATATTCCCCATAACCTCCTTTTATCATTTTCTTCCCTCCAGGACTCCTTTACTGAATTTAAAAATAAATGTGTACACTGTGTCTCCTCTGGATCCTTCTCCTTTCTATATATATACACAAAGGTATTTTTTTTAATAAAAGAAATAAATATAAGCCCCATTGTTGAAATGTATCTTTAATGGCTCATGGCTGGCTGGATGTTACTGGTACCAGTCAGAATTCAGACACCAGTATGCTTAGTGCACAGTAGAATAACACAAACAATTAAGGTTACACAGTACACCTCTTTTTCTATAAGCCTCAGTTCCTCAAGCATAAACCCTCAGTACCTATGTTGGCCTTACACGGTATTCTGATCGGCAAACAAAGCAGGTTTCTAGATGGAGTTCTAGATGGAGACTTCTTTTCTTCTTTTCTTCATTTCTCCTATCGGGGACTTGGTCTGTCAAAAGTCCCTTGAAGCAGCACCTAGGTCACCCTGAGCCCTTCTGGTTCCAGAATCCCACAAAGGTCCCACGAAGAAGAGTCTAGGTTACCCCAAGGACTTCTGTCTTACAGTCTCAAACCTTTTCAAATGTGAATTCAGGAACTAACTAACTCATTTACTTTGCTTAGCATTGTGTTCTCAAAGGAGTCACATGTCCCAGAAATATGCCCTGTGGGTGTCTTATTACTGTTTTTTCTTATATTTTAGAAGGGATTGCAAAGCAGACACAGACACAGACCAAAGCTCAATCAACATTTACCCTCTCTTAAATCATTCACTTAAGCTCTTAGCGTGATGCCATCCAAAGTGGTCATTTTGACCAGGTCAGCTTGCACCAAGCCCACTGATCGCTTGATTTTACGTCTTCTTTACTTTGTGAGCTGGTTGCCCTGCTGATATTCCAAAGTTCAATGTTAAAACATACTTGCCGATCGAGCAATTATTACCCATTCCAGGGCAGTTTCAGCACTTCCAGTAATTTCCACATCATTTATCTAATGTTAAGAAATCCTGCTCCCAAAATCCTCTAGCAAATACAGACATACTGAGCCATACCGAACTCATGCTTGCCACATTTATTCACATCAGTAACAGCAATTCATAATAATTTGGCCCTAGCCCAACACCCATCTCTTTCATTGTCCCTAGGGTTTATGCCCTCATTCAGCAAACCATACTTAATCAGCAAAGGACTTACACACTTAAAATTAAATGATTTGCTGAATTGGGGCCTATTTCCCTGGTCCTACTTTATTTTTTTTTACTCCTTTATTTTTCTCTGTATCTTCTGTCCTCCTCCCCCATGCACTCTTCTGTAGCACTTTTTCTGGGGTTTTCTGTCTCTATTTGTTTCTTTGTCTTCTTATAGTCTCTTCTTCCTCTTGCCCTTCCATTTCTCTCTGACTAGCTTTGTTCTAGTCTGGATTGGAAAGTTTTTGTAAAGGTTCATGTGCTCTGATTTTTTCCTTCTCTCTGACCCTGCTGCCATTGATCACACTCATTACTGAAAATGCAGCTTTGCATAGTGAGGTGTTCATTCCTCTCTTTCTCTCTGTTAATCACAGAAATCACACCATATGAAATTGCAGCAGAGGAGAGACAACCAACATATGGGCTGGATTCCAAGTCTCCAATGGTAAGGAAGTTTCTTTGTGGTAGGAACACAAACAAATCAGCTCAGGTAACTTTTCTTTGAAAGGCTTAGGCCAGAATACAATACATTTTAAATTAATTTATTTTGAAACTGGATTCTGTAAGTTTGTCAGGGATACTGAGACATAACTCTCAAACTGGGACGTATGGTCACCACATTCTGAAACCTTGGCCATTGGAATCCAACGGCCTAAAGTAAGCTTCACATGATAACACTGCCAATGCATGAGCCTGAGGAAATAGAAATAGCTGTGTTTCATCATTTGTTCAGCACTCGATGCTATAATGAAAGTTTTCAGATTAATTAAAAGTTTGAACAATGCAAGCAGGAAGTTGACATTCCAACAACATTCCAACAGTGTTTTTTATGTTTGTTATTCTGTCCTTTTTTAAATTAATCTGTGGCTCATGATTTAAAATCAGGCAAAAGGCTCTCAATGGCTAAATCTGCAGTGGGGTTTGTGTCTTCATAAATATATTTACAAGACTCTATCCTCTTTGCACCGACTTATCAAAGTCTACACCCAGAGTCCCCCAGTTTTGCAGTGCCCATTCTCCCAAGAATTTGCTCACTTTGACACTCCTCACACATGTTCTATTATATTTGTTGATGCTAGGCATACCTAAACATATTTGTATTATCTGAGTACAGTCTAAGGGCTAATCCATCTTTGAAGCACTCTGCTACTTTTCTGTATGTATTAGACCATTCATAAAGAAATTGCATTATATAGATGCATAAAATGTTGCATTTTGGTGCCTTTTCTTGTTGTTTGTTTATTTTGATTAACTTTCACCTTATACTGTTGCCACTCCTTCTCTGCTTTTATGTTACATTTTCTGAAGGCTGAATATCTATCAAACATTTTCATTCTTTATGGAGTTCTTAATTAGGTACCTATTTCTCAGTCAAAGCACCATTGTTAATCATATGATTGGTGAGGCAAATTCAGGCAAAATGAGCAAACAAAGCAGTGAATCCCGCCCATTCCCACTCTTTCTTTCATTCAGAAGCAGGCAATCTAAGTGTGAAGGTGTGTTACTGCAGTGACAGTTCAATGGGAAATGCTTCCACAGTTGAAGAGTTCCTGATGAGTGGGGCATTTGTTGTTATGGCTTTAGAAAAAAGTGTGGGTATTTTTACTCTGCATCCTTCTGATGAAATAAGTCATGAAGTGATGGATGATCTCAAAATGTATCAGTGTTACAGATGATATTTAGTAAAATAAATAGATTTCCTGTTAAATAAGAACAGGTGAAAAAAACATAACTGTATTCTCAAACACAAACCCTTGTTTGGGCTAGGTTTGAATCAGTTTTGTTAGCAGCCCTGACTTCCTTTGCTGTAATACTTCATGATGTCACCATATGTAATCATCATCTTATTCCTCATTATCAAATTGTGGTGCCATATCTTCATTTTTTTCCCCTAGATCTATAATCTGCCTTGAGTAAAGGGCAGGATGTGGGGCCATCATCATGGGTATGGTTAAGATTTAATATGCCTCCAGGTGTTCACTTCTCGCTAATCTCAAGAAAGAGGGAGACAATATGACAACCAACCCGTACTCTGGAAAAACTGGGAATGGGGTCAGGGGGAACATCATAGTTTAAAGAGCTAAAAGTGGCATGTCAATTTTTGCTTTCATCCTTTTGGGATATCCTATTTTGTGAAGATATTAGCCATTAACCTAAACTTTTTAAAAAAAATATGATTTGGCAGCTTTGTCTGCTCTCCAGAATTAGTTGTCAAAGGAAAAATAATTATATTTGCCAGTAACTTCTGCCTCATTAAACTGACAGTTGGTCAAGGTTAAAGCAGACACCATAAACAGACACACAAATAGACAGGGGTAGATAAAACTACCTGAAGACTTCAGTAGTTTAAGGTGCTCTGAATTTTATTTTATTAGGAGATGGTGATTTGAGTTTTTTTATTTCTTTTGTTAACATATCATTTATTGGCTCTTATAAATGCATAAAGTAAAGGTTTTATGAAGAGTGTGGTACGGAACCAAGGAGTTTTATTTTCTTTCTCCAGAAAATTCTTTATGTGAAAATGAAATGGCTATGAAAGCTGGTGGATTAACAGCAAAAAATATTAAAGATCTAACCACTGAAGATATATCTACAGACAAGGTAAAGACATAGAATTGTCCTACCAATATACATCAACCTAGACATGGAGGGACTAACTCTAGGAATGAGACAGGCCAGGTGTCAGTCTCCATGCCCATTCAGTCTTCAGTCTTTTTTGCTAACACTAACACTTAGCACCAATTGTTTATGATGCTGTTTTGTGTGAAAGGACATTAGGAAGAAGAGCGGCACCATCAGTTCAATTTACATCATACAGTTTAAGCTTCTAATTATTTTCAGAATATTTGGAGCCTAATACTCAGTTTGTCCTTTGGACTGTCGAAAGTCTACTTGTTGTAAACAGTTTATATGTGTTATGTTCAACTCAGCCTCTCAAACAGCTTGTTAAAACCATATGCTTAATGCTAGCTTTGATATTTGAATATGGCAAAGGCCCCCTTTTTGAATGTCAGTATTGTGATAGTAATTATTGTAGAATCTCTTCTCCCCCAAACAGACTCTAGTACTGGGAGATTTTTAACAGTGAATATGCTAAAGAAGAAATGGTTTGGGTTTTTTGCTTGATCCAATAAGAATGTTATGTTTAGTGGAACAGTAAAAGACCTAAGCCAACATTCCCCACAAGTGCGTTTTGAGTAAGGGAAAAAAAATCTTATCAGAAAGTACAGGTATTTCCGTCTAGGGGCAATGAGTTCAGAAGGAGGCTACTGGTACCTGCAAAGGTAAATTTTAAGTTATTTGTTATGCAAATGAGATGAAATCTAGATAATATTGGAGTGACTGTACTAATATTGTATTAAGCCTCTGAACATACCTGATCTGAACTAGATGGTTCCAGAAGCCTGAACAAACTCAGATTGAGAGGAGTGCTTCTGCAGTAAATAAAAGTGCCTTGCTTTCTCTCCTGTCATACAAAACATTACACTAATGACAACTAATTGTGATATAGTCATTTTCATAGATAAAATAGTTACTGTTATAGGTCAAATTCTGTTCTCATTTACCCATGTATCTCCATTGAACAGATGCTACTTTAGGATTTGAAGATTGCCACAGAATTTTGATAAAATTGGAGTTCTCAGAGATTCTGTGGGGTCAAAAAGAGAAGTTAAAGATTGGACATAACCCTAAAGCAGACAGATTTGCAACTGTACAAAAACTTGTAGCCATAACTAAAAAAAAAAAAAAGTCAATTGCAATATGTAATAATCATGTATAATATCCCATATACTCAGTATACAATCCTTATTCTTGACATTTTGGCTTTTTCTATACTAGCATCTTTTTCCTGAAATTTACCACTGTTGCACTACCATCAGTGGGACTACTCCACTTGTGGGACTACCAGTATAACCCATCTATCATTGCCCTTTAGCTTTTAACTGCCATGTTCTCTAGGTCCTCTCTAAGCAGGAGCAGATAGTGCAGTATTTAAAACACCAGAGAACAATCTACACTAGCTCTCCCTCTCTTCTTACTACCAGTGGAACTACACAACTAGTAGCAAAACTGTAGAAAGTCTGACAAAAATGCTAATACAGACAAGGCCTCCATATACATGTTTCACATAGCTTTGGGCTCTCATTGTTTGACAATCTAGACTCTAGACTGTACATATTATTATACATAGGAGCTCATTGGGGGTTCTGGGTGCAGGGGCAATGGGACTCTGCAGGGGATACAGGTGAAGGTAGTTGGGGCTCAACAGAGGGTAGTCTGGGATGAATCCCTGCGGAGCTGTTGTGGTAGGGGGTCAGGATGCATGGGGGCTGGGCAGATGGGGAGCAACTCACCATACAGTGACACCCCCTCCTCCAAGTGGCTGAGGAGTGGTGGGGACAGAAATCAGAGCAGTGGTGCGCAGCTTCATGCAGCAGGGGGAAATTTCTGAGGTGGGTGTGATTTGGCCCTGGCTGCTCCTTTTGGGGAAGAACAAATTGTGTCCTCCCTTGCCCCCAGCCCAGCTGGGACTAGGAACTGAGCCCAGCACAGGGTAGGAGTGTCTCCAGCCCCACTCCTTCCACAGTGATTTACCTCTCCATCAGTTGCTCCGGGAGTCCTAAACGATGCACCTGTGCTGCTGGGAAGAGCCGTTTGACCGCTTTTGCTGATTCCCTTTGCTTCCCCATTAGAAATTTTTTTTTCTGTGTGGAAGCAAAGAAATCTGTAGGGGACATGAATTCTATACCTGTGTAATGGCTCAGAATTCTCCCAGGAGAAATACTTACACAAACATGTATAAGCAATACAATCACAACAGCTTAGGCATTCAGATAGTTTCCTGGTGAGTGCTGCAGAAGTCATAAATAATAAAGGGACTAAGTAAATAGAATTTTTTTTCTTTCACTGTATTAATTTACTATAATCCACATATTAGCATGTTGGCACACTAATAACAAATAGATGAATTCTTTATTGTGTCTTTACTCAACAGTGACAGATTGAGTGCCTTAAAATCATAGAGCTGCTCAGAGATGTCAAAGTATTAGAAAACATTTAGCAACAAATGGTTATTAAACTGTCAACATCATAGAATAAGCTCATAGGTGACTATGTTTCACTTCACTTTCTAATGAGTATCACCATAAGTGTCATTTTAATTAAAAAGCAATCTAACCCAGTGTATGTAACAAAAAATGTTTACTGTGCCAGTTCTTTCTATGACAAGTTAATAATTCCAAATTAATTTACGTACAAAAAGATGGAAACATTACATTTCAGGTAATTAAGAGGTTAAAGATCTTAAGCAGCTCAAACAGCGTGATAGCAGTTCAGGTTGGGAGGGAGTATGACCACTTACAAGTGTATACTTTTAGAGGATCTCCATCTTTGGGATCAAAATACAATCACTTAGGGGGTTCCCCTTTTTGGGTTCAGAAATGTAAGCCTGTGGGAGAGGAACATTACAATAGATGTCATTTGCACTTCTAGAAATGGAAAGAAAAGTGTGAAAAAAATAAGAATATACTCATTTTCAATTTATTTTTATTGCTTCTTGGTAAAATTGCTGTTGCATAAAAATGTGAAATTAAACATCAGAAGCCTGGTCCTTCAAGAGCTGAGCATCCTCAAGTCTCACTGACTTCAGTGTAAATGACTGTGTATGTGTAAATGACTACTCAAAGTGCTAGGACTTAGAGAATCAGGCCCTAAGAGCCAGAACCCTTTGGAAGATACTGATATTAAAAGACTTCTCTAATGATGGATGAATTTCCAAAACACAGGATATTTTCGTCTTATTTGGATGTTTATGTGAAGCTTCTACAAAGCTATTTGATCTAAATATCAGCCTGGCAATACTGTGAGAGGAGCTTTTACTTAGAGTATTTTGTGATCCTTCTACTTCAAGTCACAGATGAAATCAAGAGGGGAGGAAAAAAAGAGAAGGGAATTGGAAAATCATAAAACAAACAAACAAACAAACACAAACAAACAAACAAACAAATCTGAGTTTTGATTAAAAATTGGTGTGGTGCTTCCCCCATCCATATTGGTTTGCCCATCCCTAAAACAGTTTTTTTCTCATTGCTACTTTGACTCATACATTCCATGTTTCCTTGAAAGAAATGGTACCCAAACAAAAACATTTCATAATTAAAGACCTAAGAAAACTTAGTTAAAATAAAGTCAGCTGTAGGAACAATTGATATCTACAAAAATTTGAGGTTAGAACTGACTAAACAATTCAAGTAGCCAAGCTGATCAACATTTATCATAATGAGCCTAGTGGTGAGCTACTAGATACAGATTTAGGAGAAGTAATACTCTACTTTACAAAGCTACAGATTTGTATCCTTCCACTTCCTCTTTCTCATGTAACATTTTTTTCATTCAATTGGAATGAGAGTTGTGTTACTCTAATGGTTATTTTTTTTATCTCCCTCTGAAATTTTAGTTTCTTTCTATAGTCAGAAGACTGCAGAAGCAAATTATAAATTTTGCTGTGCCATTTTGAGAAATATAGCTTGTAAAAGCTTGTATCTCTACTGAAATAAATTGACTTGGAGTCTTTTACAATAGCTACCCTATACTTGCTGATTTACCCTGCTGTATAAAAATATGAAGGTACTCACTTCTATGGATCATATCTGTGATGGGGCGCACTTGCCCCACACTGGTACTGTGAGGGTTACCACCACTCTCTGGGCTGAGGAAACCATGCCCCTGCGGTCCTGCTGGGCTTGCTCCAGCTAGAGACTAGATAGAAAAGGGAGAAGCTCAGCTCATTCAGGGCTGGCCACCAGAGGGGAAGGTCCTTGGGCAAAGGCTCCAGATGAAGAACCATCCCAGCCCTGGCCTGCACTAGCCGGAGATTCTGAGTGTCAGACTGGAGATCTGTGGCCAGCAGAATCCAAGGGAACCATCCGCATTGCGGAGCCCGGAGACCCTGATACCCCATGGACTGCGGCTTTGGGAAACACGGTAGGAAGTGACCCAAGGAGGGTGAGCGAATGGTATCTCCAACCCAAATAAGGTCAGCATTTTTCGGTGGGATTCCCCAATTTGCCCCAGTGGCGGACCATTCTGACACTGTTAGGTCCCGGGGCCAGGACCTGGTGGAGTTGAGTGGGCCCAAGCTCTCCTACCCAGTCTTCTGCCCCCATCTGGAGGCAGCCCCCTGTGTACTGGCCACTAGGCCAGCTCTGTGCCTGGAAACTGTGATATTGACTCTGGCTGCTAGGCCGCACTGTTGTGTGTCTGGAGGCTATGATATTGACTTTGGCTGCCAGGCCATGCTGCCTTGAATTGACTCTGGCTATTGGGCCACACAACCTTGAGAGGAAAGCAGCCATATTAACTTTTTCATTTAGTCTTCACCACCCCAAGACAAAGGCTGGTCGTAAGGATGCAAGCATGGGGAAGTATTACCCCATCCACCCAAAGAGAGGAGGGGGCACACTTGCCCCACGACAATACCAATTTTTACAGAATAAAAACAGTAACTCACAGTAACACTGTAAATAAGGTTATAAATAATTGATGCAATGCAGCAACTTATTAAATGGAAATCTTTTCTGATAACCCCTTTTTTTGCCCTTGCAGATTCATAGATACCATTGATATAACACTGAGCCAGAGTTTGTGATGATTTAATTCTTTCCTTTTCTGATTTAAAGTATAGCTTTTACAATTCCGATTACTTTATGGCAGCTGTAAATTACATGATGTAGTCGCAATTATTATATTTCTTTGCCTTCAATTCAACCTCCTTAAAACATGTAGTCCAGGCTTATTGTGTGATCCCATGAAATCTAGCATCAAACTTTTAGACCAAAGGTTCCAACCATTTTATTCTGGGGCTCACCATATCTAGAATCTTAAACATAGTTTATCCATCTTTCTTAGGTATTTCTAATCTGTCCATCTGATCTTTGTAATATCTAGGTGAAGAATAACCATTACTAAATGCATTACGTTGACCATAATTGACCGTGCTGTTTTTCACTTTTAGGTCTTAAATATGGGGGGGGTCTTTGTTTCTTTCTTTCTTGTTGTATTTATTGGCTCTCTGGCAAATGCCATTTTTATGGAGTCACAATCAGACTTGGATTTATCTTCATGTCCTCCAGTAAACACTTTCCTTGCCAAGAACCCTCCACCTAATGTAGAGTGTCCTGCCTCTGCCTCCTTAAAACTTTACCCTAAGAAGTGATTGTTCCCAGTGAAAAGAATAGGAGTGCTTGTGGCACCTTAGAGATGAAGTGAGCTGTAGCCCACGAAAGCTTATGCTACAATAAATTTGTTAGTCTCTAAGGTGCCACAAGTACTCCTGTTCTTTTTGCAGATACAGACTAACACGGTTACTACTCTGTTCCCAGTGAGTGGAGCTATCTTGGTGGGTCATGAATGGAAGAGTGAGGCCTTAGGACTCTGAGGTTCTTCAAGATCAGTGTCCGAGACCAATGCAGGTTTGAGTAAGTTTTTGATCAAGTGAGGAAAATCAAAATGTGACAGATTGAAAGTTCAGAACCATGTGGCCATTTATTGATGGGGGATAAGTTGCAACTTGGGCTGGGGAGGAGCGCTTTTACCAACTAACAGTACTATTAGAACGAGAATATTTACACAACTTGAAACAATCTATTTACATCCAACAACAAGAAATCAAACAATCAATCTATAATAAACTGTTACTAAAATCCAGAACAGATACACAAAAACTAAATAAACTGTGTGCACACTAACCAAACACTGTAAAATACAACAATTAACTACAATAACAATTAATACAACAATTTAACTTTCATATACTATATACATAACTTGGTACCAAGTAAAAGAGGGGAAAAAGGAAGAAGCTAAGCAAACAGAGTATTTACAGCAATTAGAATGCATATACCACACTCCAGGCGCAGCTGACCAGCAGTAAAGACACCAAGGGCATGACGAATGGTGGGAAATAATCCCTAACGACATGATATGAGCCGGCAAAATACGCAGGAAACCCTTCTAGCTGGAAGGGGGATCCAGGCCTTCCAGCTAACATGCGGATACTCCTGCAGATCTTGGCGCGAGACATGGTTTTATTCTAAAGCTCTCTTACTCGTGTCAGCATCTGATTGGTCTCTAGCTCCTTCACCTTCCAGATTCTGAGCTGGAGCCCTCCACTTAAACAGGATCTGCACATGGCACACTACCCTTATGCACATGGCACACTGGTATTTTTGCACAAGGCACTAGCCTGACCCGTAGGTGACCAAGCAAAAAGGTGGGAAAATGCACACCGCACTATAATGTAGCACACCGCACTACGGTATTGCACACGGTATCAATGTGACCTTTTGACCGACAAAAAGCAACTAGAGCTTCCCCTGAGATAGTGCTTGGGGTGTGCTATAGACCACCGGGATCTGATTTGGATATGGATAGAGACCTCTTTAATGTCTTTAATGAAGTAAACATAAAGGGGAAATGTGTGATTATGGGAGACTTCAACTTCCCGGATATAGACTGGAGGATGAGTGCTTGCAAGAATAATAGGGGTCAGATTTTTCTGGATGTGATAGCGGATGGATTTCTTCATCAATAGTTGAAGTACCTACGAGAGGGGATGCCATTTTAGATCTGGTTTTGGTGAGCAGTGAGGACCTTGTAGAAGAAATGGTGGTAGGGGACAACCTTGGTTCGAGTGATCATGAGCTGATTCAGTTCAAACTAGATGGAAGGATAAACGAATGTAGATCTGGGATTAGGGTTTTCGACTTCTCGAGGGCTAACTTTAAAGAGTTAAGGAAATTAGTTAGGGAAGTGGATTGGATGGAGGAACTTGTGGATTTAAATGCAGAGGAAGCCTGGAATTACTTTAAGTCGCAGCTGCAGAAATTGTCGGAAGCCTGCATCCCAAGAAAGGGGAAAAAAACCATGGGCAGGAGTTGTAGGCCAAGCTGGATGAGCAAGCAACTCAGAGAGGGGATTAGGAAAAAGCAGAAAGCTTACAGGGAGTGGAAGAAAGGCGGGATTAGCAAGGGAAGCTACCTTGGTGAGATCAGAACATGTAGGGATAAAGTGAGGAAGGCTAAAAGCCGCATTGAACTGGACCTTGCAAAGGGAATCAAAACCAATAGTAAAAGGTTCTACAGCCACATAAATAAGAAGAAAAGAAAGAAAGAAGAAGTGGGGCCGCTATACACTGAGGATGGAATGGAGGTTAAGGATAACCTAGGCATGGCCCAATATCTAACTAAGTACTTTGCCTCAGTTTTTAATAAGACTAGTGAGGAGTTTAGCGATGGAGGGATGATAAACGGGAATGTGGATATGGAGGTGGATATTACCACAACTGAGGTAGAGGCCAAACTTGAACAGCTTAATGGGACAAAATCGGAGGGCCCGGACAATCTCCATCCTTGGATATTAAAGGAACTGGCGTGTGAAATTGCGAGCCCGTTAGCGAGAATTTTTAAGCAATCGATAAACTCGGGGGTTGTGCCGTATGACTGGAGAATTGCTAACATAGTTCCTATTTTTAAGAAAGGGAATAAAATTGATCCGGGTAATTATAGGCCTGTTAACTTGACATCTATAGTATGTAAGGTCTTGGAAAAAATTTTAAGGGAGAAAGTAGTTAAGGACATAGAGGTCAATGGTAATTGGGACGAATTGCAACATGGATTTACTAAAGGTAGATCGTGCCAAACCAATCTGATCTCCTTCTTTGAGAAGGTGACAGATTACTTAGATAAAGGAAATGCGGTAGATCTAATTTACCTCGATTTCAGTAAGGCGTTTGACACGGTTCCACATGGGGAACTGTTAGTTAAATTGGAAAAGATGGGGATGAATATGAAAGTTGTAAGGTGGATAAGGAACTGGTTAAAGGGGAGACTCCAGCGGGTCATATTGAAGGGTGAACTGTCAGGCTGGAAGGAGGTTACTAGTGGAGTCCCTCAAGGATCGGTTTTGGGACCGATCTTATTTAACCTTTTTATTACTGACCTTGGCACAAAGAGCAGGAATGTGCTAATAAAGTTTGCGGATGACACAAAGCTGGGGGGTATTGCTAACAAGGAGAAGGACAGGGATACTATTCAGGAAGATCTGGACCACCTTGTAAACTGGAGTAATAGTAATAGGATGAAATACAATAGTGAAAAGTGCAAGGTCATGCACTTAGGGATTAATAATAAGAATTTTAGATATACGTTGGGGACGCATCAGTTGGAAGCGACAGAGGAGGAGAAGGACCTTGGGGTATTGGTTGATAGCAGGATGACTATGAGCCGCCAATGTGATACGGCTGTTAAAAAAGCAAATGCGATTTTAGGATGCGTCAGGCGAGGTATTTCCAGCAAGGATAAGGAGGTGTTAGTACCGTTATATAAGGCGCTGGTGAGACCCCATATGGAATATTGTGTGCAGTTCTGGTGTCCCATGTTCAAGAAGGATGAATTCAAACTGGAACAGGTCCAGAGACGGGCTACTAGGATGATCTGAGGAATGGAAAACCTGCCTTATGAAAGGAGACTCAAAGAGCTTGGCTTGTTTAGCCTGGCCAAAAGAAGGCTGCGGGAGGATATGCTTGCTCTATATAAATATATCAGGGGGGTTAACGTTAGGGAGGGAGAGGAATTATTTAAATTTAGTACTAATGTAGGCACGAGGACGAATGGGTACAAACTGGATATTAGGAAGTTTAGACTTGAAATTAGACGAAGGTTTCTAACCATTAGGGGAGTGAAGTTCTGGAACAGCCTTCCGACGGAAGTAGTGGGGGCAAAAGACTTATCTGGCTTTAAGACTAAGCTTGATAAGTATATGGAGGGGATGTTATGATAGGATAGTTTAATTTGGGCAATTGATCTTGGATTATCACCAGATAAGTCTGCTCAATGGTCTGCGGGGAGATGTTGGATGGGATGGGAACTGAGTTACTGCAGAGAATTTCTTCTTGGGTGCTGGCTGGTGAGTCTTGCCCACATGCTCAGGGTTTAGCTGATCGCCATATTTGGGGTCGGGAAGGAATTTTCCTCCAGGGCGGATTGGCAGGGGCCCTGGAGGTTTTTCGCCTTCCCCTGCAGCATGGGGCATGGGTCGCTTGCTGGTGGATTCTCTGCAGCTTGAGGTCTTCAAACCAATTTTGAGGATTTCAATAACTCAGTCCTGGGTTAGGGGTTGTTATAAAAGTGGATGGGTAGGGTTCTGTGGCCTGCCTTGTGCAGGAGGTCAGACTAGATGATCAGATTGGTCCCTTCTGACCTATGAGTCTATGAGTCTATGAGACAATTGGCGATACAGACGCCATGTTTGAGCATAGGCTTAGGGCTGCGACAATCAGGACCCCAATATTAACAAAGATAGTCTGAAATATATACTACCAACTGTATTTATGTTCCCTAAATCAATTATAATAAACATTTTCTTTGATTTCTTCAGGAATATAAACATGTGCCTTGTTGGATCAGAGACTAAGACCTCTGGTATAATGCTGGCCCCACTTAAGTCAGTGAGAGTTATGCCACTGAGTTTAATAAAGCAAGAATTTCACCTCTCATGTCCCCTGCTCTTGGCCACAACCTCACATTTAATCATGCACCATCCAACCTGCAGCTGCATGTGGGCTAACCCAGACTATTGCCACATTGGGATTTGGAACAGCTGCAGCTGTGCCGCAGATGAAAGCACACAAAAATGAATGAGGCAGGCAGTAAGGCTGCACCAAGGCCCAGCAAATAGGTTCATAATTAGAGAGGGAAAGGAGAGACTAAGACATGAGTCATATCAGCTTGAAGAACTTGTGAGTGGGAACTACTGCCCCATATCATAGGTTTAATCTTACTAAATACACTGAGGTACATAATAATCAGCTGGGGTTACAAAAAGTAAAATTTGTGGATAAGTGTTTTACACACAAGATTAAGACAACTTAATGAGGACTCTCTGGTTTCATTGACATTCGTAACAGTTTGTTATGTGGTTAAACTATCTCTGGAAAATATTTATCTTTAAAAGGGTTATCAAATCTCTTGTATCTCAGCTTTGCAAAGATTTAAAAAATGCACCCTTAGGGAAAAAGAACACATTGTTCATGTATGACTCTTTCTACACTAGTATACGTTTTCTTTTGGCTTGCAGATTTTCCAAGGACTTGATTATACCAATTTTCTTTGATTCTGGTGATATTGCCCTGTGGTGGCAATAAAAGATATGCTTGGCCATTTTTTTCTGCTTTATCTATCCCTATGTTGCTGACTGATAACTTTCAACATTCTTGTGAGGTATACTAATGGAGAAGCAAGTTTAGCAGTCAGTAGAGTCAGTGGTGTCAGAAAGGAAAGCATAATAGCAGAAAGCTATATATCAAACATTTGGGTACAAATGAAACACAATCTATTCATGTCAAATCTGCCTCTAAGTTACTATATTTCAGGTGCTTGTCTTTGATGCTTTAATGTCACTGGCTTGCTTAGGGGAAGCTCACTTCTCCACAATTCTCTTGAGCCAGTGCAGACCAATCCTATGTCTGGAGTGTTTTATGAAAGGGATATTGAGTCCTTGGTTGTAAAGAGGAAAATCTAATTAAACTCTGATAAAGTGCTTGTCACTCTGACTCACTGCAGACAGCCTTAGTGTCTGACTCCTTCTGAGCCTACAAGATAGAGCTAAGGATTGGTGACTTCAAAGGTTAAGAGGAATATAAGGGCATGGAAACTCAAATGCTTTCAGGTCTTTGAAGGAGTTATAATAGTCTGCAAATTCATTATGCACCATTAAGCCATACTCAGTGGCTCCAAAATTTGATTGATTGGAGAAAGCCACAGTGTCTGTTGCATGCTAGCTTTCAAGGAACATCCCCGTGCACTAGTTCTTGCAGAAATATATTTGCTGTTACATGCTGCAATATTTCACAATTATGCTTTAGGTAATAAATAGATTTTTTTCTGCGCTCAGTGCCTGGGAGGAAAAAAAATGTATTTTCTACAACATGGCGTTGAACACATTCTTCAAGAAGTGAGAAGCAGCAATTTTACCCTTTTGGCATTTCAGGATGTTTTTCAACTAGCAGACAGCCTTCGACTCAAGATGCAGGCTTCATTCCTTGTCAACCTAAGAAAACAAACACAAAAAGCCAAACCAAATCAAACCCCTACAGATGAGATGCCACTGGAAGAGACATAGAGCAAGAGAAGGGGAAAAGGTCAAGAAGAAGCTATTCTGTTCAACCACACGACCCAGACCTAAGGTGACAATTATTTTAGCACTAGCTGCTACAGCATAGATCTCAGTAAATAAAAGAGACAGTAAGAGAAGTCACTTTTGGAGAACAAAGCTGAAAAACAAGTCTTAGAGACAACTTACAAGAAAATGTATGTTGAGGGGTAGAAGGGGAAGAGTTAACTTAAGAAGCTCTGAGCTCAAAATGCTCTTTAGGATCTTTGGAAGAAGAAACACTCCTATTTCTCTCTTTCTACTGAGGGTAGAGAGGGTTGCAAGTCATGTATGAAATGATCAAGTATACTTCATTTTTAGAGCTCTGTTATAGAATTGCTGCTACAGTATTTTATAGTTTTTACTTTTTTCTGGAAAGACTAGACAGTCCAATTTAGATAATAATAATGTTCCTTTTGAAATGCTAATGATCATATACCATCTGGCCTGAGGTATAGCAAAGTCTAATGGTTCCCTTGTCTGTTTTCCCTCTAATTCAAGTTATTTTAAAATGTATTTTTGTATCATTTCAGTGAAAGGGATTGCAATTGTTAATGGCAGAGTCTGAGTCATAAATGTGGCATTATACATAATCAAGTCTTCAAATTCTTGGTTTACTTTTTTATTTATTTTATGGAGGTCCTTCCCAGAGGACATATTCCATTAGCCATTCCAGGATAGTTCTGGGTATAAATAGTAGTTAGGACAGTTCTCTTAATTCTTACGAATGGTAATCAGCATTTTTTTTAACTTCCATTTCCAATCATGTTGCTTTAGATTAAAGGCTAAAGTGTACTTATATTTCCGTAATTCATTTAGTTCCCAGCTCTTCAAGGCAAAATTCACATTGCTGTCTCACCTTCAGTAATGCTTTCTGTTATTTCTCTCCCTCCTCTATGTTCCCTTTGCATCTTAATCAATGTCTCAAAGCTTTTCTAAACTAACCAAAATTAACTTTAATTTCCCTTTGGTTAAATAATTCATTCTAGAACCAGAGCCAATTCAAAGCTATTTGTCGCAAGAAGCTTGAGGGCTTTACAGAGTCTTAAATACTTTCCCAAATTATAATTCACAATTTATTGCTGCTCATGTTTCTTTCTAGAAATATAAGTTTTACTTATTAATCACTTTAAGACATAGACCTTCAATATTTGCAGGTTTTCAATATACTGTTAAGGTATGTATTCATCTTTTACATTCACTATTTTATTCTGTCACTGCTGTTTATACCAATCCCCTTGGAAGCTCTAGATCCAATCCTTTCCCAATGAAGACAATAAATGGACTCCCACTGATTTCAGTGGGAACAGGAGCAAGCCCTTGCATTTGATCAAGCAAAACACTTGTACATATGCATAAAACTTTAAACATGTGAGCGCAGTCCTATTAAAGTCAACATGACTTTTCACCTCCTTAAAGTTAGTTATGTGCTTAAGTGCTTTGCTGGACTAGGGCACTGAAAGTAAAATCTTTTTCCTGGGGCCTGATTCTGCAAAGTGCTGAACACCCTCAGTTGCAGTGAATTGTAATGTTCAGAACATTTACGTCACTCAGCATCTCACAGGATTGGTCTTTTAATGTTTTGTCCCTCTATATTGCACGGCTGTAGGCTTATAATTATAATGAGTGATGCCTGGGCTGCTAGTATTGATTTTAATGAAAAAAGTAAAGCCTTTGTATATAAAAAAATGTTAAATTAGTGATGTATTTTGTGATGAGAGAGAAAAAAATCATATTTTGTATTTAACAATATTGATTTAATGATTTTGAAACAAGTCAATGAGAATTATCATGACAATATCTAAAATATTTTGTCTAATGTAGACATTAGAATTCTTCCACTAGGGAAACCCTGAGACAGCATATAACATCTATCTATCTATCTACCTATTCATACCATGCTTATCACCGTGTATCTGAGTTCCTATTCAATAACATAACAGAGAGTAAGAATCAGTTTTGTAACATAATTAATCAGCTGAACAACAGTATACAATATTTGTTATGAATTTTCTCTTAGATTGGGCACAAACACCTGTTACCTTTTGTAGTGGGAAGAAAAGGGACAAGAGCTATAGTATATTATAAAAATGAGAAGTAAGGTGAAAGGACAGGGAACTGTTTACTGGCATTACTACATGATGTCTGATAGTTTGGCATGCTCCTAGTGCATATGTGGACAGAGAGCATTTCAACAGCTGGTGAGAGTTAGTTATAGTGACCCCAATGACACTTTTGATCAGTTGTTGGCAGTTTTGATATATGCTGCTATTTTTGTCCTCCAAGCATACTGATAAGACTGATTTTGCTGGCAGCAAGCTTGTAAAACAAACAGAACCAGGCACAAGCAAAAGAAAGCAGAACAAGTTATAATTGATTCAACATGTAAAGAAAACATATCTATATACAAAACAGCAAAGGATCAGAATTGAACCTTTAATAAACAGAAGAAGATTCTCCTCCCAAAACTCTGTGGAATTGAGTTTCTTCTGCAGGAGAACTCTAGATGGTTCAGGAAACGGATCATCAGAGGCATTGCCAGCCCCAACATCTGGTTGTACCACTGTGCTAGTGAAGAATTGGAGTCATGGAGCTTCCCTGAAATATGCTGTGTTAAGGGGCCAGAGGGATAGACCTGCCCACAGCACAGTCATACCCAGCAGAAAATTCCCTGACACAAGTGGAACTGTATGGCCAGATTACAGCCTGAGAAGCATGAAGGGGCTGTAACAAACCACAGATTCTAGCCCTGTCTATTTTCTCCCAGTGTGATTTAACCTAATCACGTGGACACTATAGTGTAATGGCTCCTAAGTTCACTCACCTTGAAATGATAGCTGCAAAAAATGTAACATCCTTAACTGATAATATTTGAAAGTATTATTCAACTATCACAGAGAACAACTATATCACGCTTTCGCAATCTGACCTGCTTCTCCTCTAAGTGGTCACCAGTCTGTTGTGAGTGAAACCAGCTGCTGGGTTCTACCTTCTTCTAAGCGAACAGGACAGTGTTGGAGAAATGCCTATTGTCACCAGTGAAGTCTGCTTTGCCTTAGTCCCTCACTGTGATTTATTTACTTGTTTTGTCTAGTTTCTTCCTTACAGATGCTTCAAAAACATTACGGAAATCTTAAGTTATAAGTGTGCTTGGTGCTTTACAGATAAACATGAAAATAAGGCCTTGATCCCAAGAACTTACAAATAGTTTAAATAGAAAGTGTAAATATTGAAGATGGGATGGCTACTAAAGAACATTCTGATTAGCTAAATAACTTTATCATTCATCTTGTTAGTTCAAGTATTTCTATGTCTATGGAAAGAAATGCATGCAGGGACTCGACAGAGAAGAAGATTAAAACTGGAGTTTTCAAAAGAGGTGAAGAGAGTTAGGCAGCCAATTCCCATTGACTTCCAGCTGAAGGCATTACAAAATGAGTATATGAAAAATTCCAGGCATAAGAAGCTATACTGGGTGTAGCAAAACTAATGAAGGCAGAGGAGAACAGAGACAAGAACAGGAAGCAAGGTAAGAGATTAGGTTGAAGACTAGATGAATGTGGTCAAAATTCAAAATAAAGTGGAGGATTCTCACAGCAGGATTCTGGACAGACTGATGAGGAGA
The DNA here is from genome assembly GCF_007399415.2 of Gopherus evgoodei. Taxonomy (NCBI): domain Eukaryota; kingdom Metazoa; phylum Chordata; order Testudines; family Testudinidae; genus Gopherus; species Gopherus evgoodei. The sequence goes on along the minus strand of NC_044327.1, from coordinate 70,352,651 downwards.
TCTCTGGATGGCCAGAGAAGAAGAGCAGGTTGGAATAATAAAGACAAGAAGGTACTGAGAATCCCAGATAAAGATTTCCACAGTAGGAATAGAAAGGAACTGACAAATTCTAGATATATTGTATGAAGAACTTCAAATAGCTTTGTCTTACTGAAGAACTTACAAGATTTAGCTGCAATGAGCTTTCAAGCTTGAGAAACGAGACATATAATGCCATTGCCAAAGATGAGAACAGAAAGAAGAAAAAGGAAGATGTATTATATCCCATAATTTGACAAAATTTAAGTTAATTCACAAAATATCCATAAAAAAGGTCTACCTGAAGTAGTAAACACTTCTGGTGTTGTAGGACAGTGGAGGAAGATAGTAGGCAGCAAGGTATTTTACACATTGTTGGAATGGTCCATAAAACCAGCTTCTCTATTAGGTCCATGGTTTTTAGTGGGCAGCAGAGTTATAAATTTAAGTACTTGGGCTTGTCCTTTGAAGATGTTGTATAGGTTTATTTAAGGATAAGAACTGAGAAGTCAGATATGGAGTGAAAAGTGGGAAAAAAAACCCACCACTTTTTTTTCACAAAAGTTTTCACCCATGCATGATGCGGTGTTTTCGTCTTTTATTATTTTTCTGTGTGGGTTCATTTGAGAGCTTAGTGATTGTCTCATTTCCCCCACATAATTGTTGTTGGGACATTTAGTTCATTGGATGAACTACACCACATGTTGTGATAGGCATGTGTAAGACCCACAAATCTGCAAAGATGTGTTGGGGGTGGTGATCATTGTAGCAGTGGAGATATGTCTGCAAGTTTTGCATCTGTTGTTCTAGTGAACAGATCTGGAAAAGGGTGACCAATAAATAAATAAATAAATAAAAATCTAACAATCTTCTATGAAATTTATTTAGAAACATATTTTAATTAGGTTGTTGCATTTACCACCAACACAGGTAAGCTACAAGAGGAGGCTCTCCAGTAATTTAAATTAAGGTATAAATAGTACCTATTATGATGAATTCAGAGCTGATGTAACAGTAACTCCAATAAACTTGTGTTTATATGAGTTTTGACAAGTCTGGGTTTGGTGTTCATAGAGAAGTTGATAAAGAATGTTACTTGCAATTATATTTGTATTACTAGAAAGGAAAGAATTTGAAAGAAAAAGAATGAGCTGCAATTAATATTTAGCACTATGTTTTACTCTAAACCATGCTGGTATACATCTGAAGTAACTGCACTAGAGTCTATGGAGTAACTCTGGATTTATATTAATGTAAAAGAGAAAAATATTCTAAAACTCAGAATAATTACTTACTTGTGTGCGTATAATATATTAGACTATATCCCAACATACTAAGACAAAGCTATTCAAAGTCTGAACAGTTTTTCACAATTTGAAAAGCCATGCAATTTTCACTGACCTTCCAGCTTTCTACCATATCTAGTCACTACAGCTGGTTGGAAGAAAAAAAAACTGTTTAAATGTGATTTAAAAAATTGTTGGTTTTCTTTTTTTATTTCAAAATTTTATTGGAATTTATTGAAAAGTTACAACCCGTTCGCCAGATGACAAATAAATAAATAAGTTGCAAAAATGTCCAAAATTTGGGGGAGTTTTGTAAAAATCCAGTAAAAATTCAGAACTTTTTTACCAGCTCAGCTAATCCTTTCTACTACCAGTTTTTCTACCTTCAGGAAAAATTGTGGGATCTGGCAGCCCACTTCTAATAGAACAAAAGCAACAAGACCTCTCACAGTGTCAGAAAGTTCAAAACCCATGCTAGCCAAACTCTCTTGAGCTTGATGACTGAGTAATTCAAGAATTTAATACAGAGACTATAACAAGTATTTTTTCTGGCACAATGCAAGCACGGGATCTAGTACATGCAGATTAAAGAAGCCCAGTGTAACAGAGCCAAACAAAGTATGATGTAAGACTGAAGCAGAGGGATAAAAACATATGTTTTAGCTACTTAAAAATAAGATATAAGGGAAAGTCTTTCAAAACATTCTAGACTGTGTTTTATAATTTGAAAACTTTGATATGCCATGTAATAAATAGAAAAAAATTCTTAAAAACAGAGATGTTTTGCAAATGTAGGAAGTGGGTGACAGAAAACAGAATCCTAAACTATATAAGCAAACAAACAAACAGCATTCCCAATACTTTGTGGCCACTCAGGCTTTAATCAAGCAAGGCCATTCATTTTAACAATCAAGCCACATTCATTTTACTGCCTCTAAATTGCATTCTGACTCAGTCACAGGAAAACAACAAAGTAGAAAAGCTAGTTTAAAAATTAAAAGTGAAAGCAAATAAGTCATGACTAGAGCTGTATGAATAACTGATTTTTCAGTTCAACAGCAACTCCAAAAAAATCAAATAAAAATTATTTATGATTTTGTTTCATTTTGATTTTGATCATTTTTAACTAAAAAAAAGCAAACAAAAAACCTCTGAAGGAAATTTTGAATTTAAAAATCATTGCTCCTTGAAAAATTGAAAGATTGTTTTGAAATTTGAAAGCCTTTTGACTTTTTCAGAATCTTTTTTTCCTCCACATATAATTCAGTCACACCGACACATATTCATGAAATGTTTTGGTGTTACTGAGTCTGCATTTTCCACTACAAAAAGTTTTGGCCCTAACATTTTGCACATCTCTAGTCATGACATGGACAAGAAGAGGGGACAATGGAGGAGAAGCATCTTTTTGCAATCTCTTAGTGAGCAGTACTCCTTTCAGAAAAGAGCCAGTCACTGGAGATCATTAGAAAATTAGGCGGTTCAGTTTAAAGCAGTCAGACCAGGGTTCTTGCAAGTCAGTGAGAAAATGTATCACTGTTATTTTTGGGAAAACATATCTTGTTAGAGGCCAGTCCAGCATGATGGTTCAGAAGTTGTGAGACGTCTGTTAGTGATAGTTGAAACCTGATGTCTAGTACAGGCCATGGACTGCCAAAGAGATTATGGTGGATAAGTTCATGTGAAATCAGCCTGGAGGAAACAGGGAATGTGTTTGTGGACACTGGGAAGAGATCCTGACAGGGGTCATCAGTTAGTGTGGTACTACATTGTAGTGGATACTGTTTGTGGAGTCCAGGGTGAAGTCCCACAAGGCACTCAGGGTCAGTTGAGTCAGGAGGATAGACTAGTAGAGCAACCCAGAGTGTAACTATATCTTCACCATGGAGGCTGGAGTCCCTGACAGGAATATCTGATAACAAATGGTTTAGAGCAAAGATCCTCCCCCACTGACAGCACCAAGGAAGGAAGGTGAGCGACCAATCCATTATGAGAAGGCAAGCATATCACCAAGCTTATGGCATGAACTAGACCCACTTTGTGGGCAACTAGAACGTACAAGCAGGGTCTACCTATACCCAGACCAGTGGATCCCTCTCAGGTTTTTGCACTTGTTCAAAGTTTCATAGGCTGTGGAGCTTGGGGTGGGGGAAGGGGTGCATGGCCTGATCACTTATAAGCAGAGGTCCCATACCAAATTAGTACAGCTGCTGCCAGAGTGGTCCAAAGAATCTCTCCAACTATGTGATCACAACATTATGGAAATTTGACTTTGCTCCCCCTCCATTCATAGGGAGGGGTGGCTGGACAAAATTTCAGTGACTGGAATCACTCAGATTCCACTCTGTCCAGATGTCGGTCAATGGTTTTGCAACCCATTACAGGGGGCATCTGTTCCTGAATGACAGAGCACAGGGGAACCCACTGAGAACTCGACTCCTAGTGCACCAACTCATGTGCTGTGTGTACGAGAGGGGAGACTCTGAATTGGTCAGTCTAGCTTAGACTACTGTTATTGCAAGACATGAATGCTTGCAAGTCAAGAACAAAGGAATGGATGTGCTAAGCTCATTATTCTGGTCCAGGTCAAAAGGGCTGAGATTCAAGGTCTACTCCACTCTGGCTGTGGTCCAATTTAGCCCAGGAAGAAATATTCAGCCCTGAAGAATGTTGATCTGTTGGGACATTAAGCGCTATCATAGAACCATGGTTCAGTTGAGTCCATCATCATCACATTAGCCTATCTGTCATATGGGTGAGACTGAGAATAGTCTTTAAACTAGAGCCTGAGATATTAACTGGATTTTTCAACTTTAGGATGGAGAGTGAAAGAATAACATATTGAGCCATTCTTTTGACCAAGTGCTGTGGAATCCCTAAGAGTGAGCCGGTTTCTTTGCTATGAGCTGAAAGCGAACCTGTTTTATTGAAAAAAGAACAGAAGTACTTGTGGCACCTTGAAGACTAACAAATTTATTTGAGCATAAGCTTTCATGGGCTACAGCCCACTTCATCGGATGCGTAGGACTATCTTCTCACTATATGTTCCATTCTATGCATCCAATGAAGTGGGCTGTAGCCCATGAAAGCTTATGCTCAAATAAATTTGTTAGTCTCCAAGGCTCCACAAGTACTACTGTTCTTTTTGCAGATACAGACTAACAGGGCTGCTACTCTGAAAACAGTTTTACTGAATGGAGTTAATAATCACATGCTAGTTCCCTGGCCTCCTACACTTGGTTCATGCTGTTCTCTTTGCAGAACATTTGATGAAGAAAAAAATATATGGCTCAAAGCTACTTATTCACTTCTTCTGTCTGATAAGCCAAAGGAATAGCTGACTTCTATGCTTCCTTCCCTGTGTGCCAGTCAGTGTGGTGCCCAGTGGGGTGCCTAATGCCCAATTATTACCCGTTCTACTAAGAGAAGTTCTCTTTGATAGGAATGGAAGTGATGTATAAAATAAAAACACAGCCAGACAAATGGATTAAGTCACTCATTACCTGGAGACAGTTCCACATTGAGGTATAATGGCCAAAACACTCACTTGTGAAATATTTAAGGTGTTTGCCTAAGTAGAAATGTCCCAGAATATCCTACAAGAATCAGGAGACTCATGTTATGTCTAGGCTTATCAAAGATGTTCATAAGTTGTTAAAACAAAGACATCAGAACCTCTTATCTACTGCATTCAAACTGACATGCTGGTAGAATTATTCAATAAGAGTTTTGCAAAGATATTCAAGAAATGTATAGCCCTAGACTTCTCCCCAGCATTTGTCTCTCCTTTTACTGTGTTTTCTCTTTCCTTGCTGATGTCCCGCTCTGCAGCCCCAGACTACCCTTGTGCTGAGGATCTCTGGACCAGTGCTGATGCTTCAAGACTGATACCACTGTATTTCCTATTACTTTGGAATAGACTGAGTACAAAAATGGATATGTCTTTTGAAGAATTCAGAGTGACTAAAAAGAATTAGCATTTTATGTGACCTTTACATTCGCAAGTTTACTGAGGGACAAAAGGAAACAAAATAATGACAAATCATTTAATACCCATTCTTATTTCCGATTTACCATCTACTTTAACTGTCGGGGCGGGGGAATGTTTTATTGCAATTTAAAAACTATTCAGATATTAACAGGAAAAAGAACCAGGAAAACACTGGCCTCAGAAATTTAAATCTAATGGTAAAAATAATGATAAATGTTTTTGGGAAAGCAGGAAATTAAACCAACTTCATTATAATTGTCAGACAAATTCACTTATTGAGCATTATGCAGGAGGGTTAGCAAACAGTAAATGATATTGAACAGATTACATAAAGTAAAGAAGCTCAATATTTAATCCAGAAAATTTATTTCATTCCATGGCTTTTTTATCTACTTTATTTTCTTCTCTTTATCCTACTGTTGGCCTTCACCTCTACTCAGAAGGATAGACAAGTAGTCATGCCTGGATTTGATGCCAGTTCTTCTTTACGAATCAAGGGTTGCTATGTAAACTGTGTTGCCTGCAGCCTTTTCCCCTGAAGGGCAGCCACATTACTTTTGAAAATTATTCAGCTTTCTTTTTCTTAAGGCTCAGGATCTTGAATTTGTTTTGAAATACATCTCTGTGTTAGTAATATCACATCTAATTATGGCATCTGACATCCATCATTCACAATTACAAACCAATTTTGTAATTTTGTTCCTGACATTTCCTACTGTCTTTGCAATTGTTGCAGGAATGGATTCAAGCTGTGTTGTTTCTAATTTTCATTACAGATTTTGTCATGAGAATATGAGACATTAGAATATGTAGTGCCTTATTTACGGTGCAACCTAGTTAGACCTTTTCCAAAATAAAATTCAAGCTATCTAGTAACTGAATGAAGAAAGGTTAATGAGTTATATAGCATATGTACAGCACTCACTCTTGATGACAAAGGACTGAGTTTTTAAAATCCAAGTGAAGTGAAGTTTTCAAAATGACATGAGTTAACTAAGCTTGCACCTACATGGAAACAGTTAACAAGAGAATATAATATTTCTGCATTTTCAGTCTTTTGTAGATTGATGAATCAGTAGCCATTTCAATTACTCAGTAACCTGTTAGGATGTAGAATGATACTCCAATGACTAGGATGAATGTAAATTATGGGGCATTACATTTCTGGGTATTTATTTAATTTATTTATTTATTTTAAACAAGATACTGTAGCTAGCAGTTTGTATTTGCCCCAATAAATATATTGGTTAAAATTATTGTCCCTGGAAACTAGCGTTGAAAAAAAATTCAAATTTAGACCAGGTGTGTTAAAAAATTGATGTTAAGGAAAATCTGAGTAATAGCATGTCATCCATGGAAAGTGCAGTTTTGATCCCTCTGCCATAGTTATAGAGCTTGCCACTCCTATGACCCAGTTCAGGTTTCTTTGAGTGCACCTACTTAGCTGCCTTTACCTCCCAGCATGGAATCCTGTAATTTTCCCACTCTTAGGGTATGTCTTCATAATACTGTTAGTTTGAATTATAACTCAAGTGTTACCCCTAACTTAACTCCCCTCTATACACAAAAATCTCTAGCTCAAGTTAAGTGGTGCTTTAAAATCAAGCGAGGTAGCCCATTGCAGGGTGGAAAGGGGCACGCAAGGTCCCAAGATTGAACATAGAATGATGGTGATGCCCCAGCTAATAATCCAGTGGGGATGTGACCGCTCCAACTACACAGTTTATCAACAACTAATCCAGTCACACTGTGCTGCCAATGAAATCACCCTGTGTAACTCAACTCCAGAGACGCTGGTTTGCATTGTGGTCTCTTTTGCTCAAGGTAAGGTATCTTGAGGGCAGTATCTCCAGAGTATTAACTCAAGATAACCAGGGCAGTGAAAACAAACCCTTAGATTAGGTGCCCATGCTACCAACTGTGATTACTCAGCAGGTCTAACTGGCAGAGGCACCTGATAATCTTCCTTTTGAGAGCTGTGACCAGAGGTTGTTCAGGGCTAGAAATGACCTTGACAGCTCACATAGTCCAGTCCCCTGAGTTGAAGCAGGACCAAGTAAATTTAGAATCCAGGATGGATGTTTGTCTAACCTATTCTTAAAAACCTACAAATGATAGTGATTCCAAAACCTCTCTTGGCAGCCCATTCTAGTGCTTAATTATCCTTATAGTTAGACTTTTTCCCTAATATCTAAACTAAATCTCCCTTGCTGCAGATTAATCTGATTACTTTAGCAGACATGGAGAACAATTGATCACTGTTCTCTTTATAACTAGCCCTGAACATATTTGAATACGTTATCAGGTCCCCTCTGAGTCTTCTTCTTCTTTTTTTTTTTTAAGAATACAGGCATCAGACAGCTTTCTTAAAACAAAGTATTGTTAAATCTTGACAGTAGGAACAGCAAAGTATAAGAGAAAAAGAGGTTCAACACCATAAACAGTCTATAGGCATATCCATTGTACCTTGGGAAACTTAGCACATTCCTCATGAACAGCCCCCGACAACCGTTCCCCTTTTTCTAGAGATTCACTTTCTATCTGATAATGTCCTTTTGATCTTTAGGCTCCCAGCCTTGGCAAAACAGCTGTGTAACTTTGGCTGAAGACTGGAATTATTATCCTCACAGCTATTAGCTCAGGTATTGCTCCTTAACCTCTTGACCTGTTTTTCAGGATGTATCATGTTAAATCCATTGTATTGCCCTCAAGATAGTTTCCTAACAACTGTGCTATTAAATTTAGCATCCATATGCCTACAGTGAACATTCCTATAACCTAATATAGACATACAATAACTATTTCAATAATGGAGTCAATTATAATATTAATAAATTATTACAGATTGACACCACACCCTTTACACCCTTCCTCACAGATTTGTTTGGCCTTCTGGCATTAAACCTCATGAGATTTCATGCTGTCTGATGCTTCTTCCCTTGTCTGCTCCTTGGAAGCTTGACTTGGGCCTCAGTAAATCAACTTCACTACTTTCCCATGCAAGGTAAATGGGGCTCATGGGGCACATCCCTTTTCCCAGCAGCTAGAGGAACACAAATGCTCATTCCCACTCCCAGGAAGTGAAGAATGGAATAGGAAGTTCTAAGAGAAATGAAGGAATAGAAAAAAATCACGGGGAAATAGGACAAGATTTAAGAAAAGAGAAGTCTGGCTGAAATTAGTATTTTTTATTAAGCCCAGTTGAGCTATAAATAATGTACATATTTTGTTAGTGTTCTTTTCCTCATGGAAATTTAAAAAAAAGTAATAAAAATTGCCAATATTTCTTGTACATTTTCAGTTGTCTTAGGTATAATGAAAGATTTGGATTTTTTAAATATATGTGCAATTGATGTGACTTCTTTATGTTTAAATATTTGCCAAGAAGCCCTTCACCCCTCCTACTCTGGCAATATTCTTATTTCAGAACTAGCCCATTTAATTCCCTTAATTAACATATTTTAAGTATATTGAATTTCTTTCAGTCTTTACATGGATTTTCTAGCTATCAACAGGCCAGATTTGCCACTTGTACTCACACTGAGAAGAAACTGTTCTTAACTTCAGAGAGACTACTCAAAATGTAATGTGACCAGGAGGTTAGAGCAGATGATCATAAAGATCCCCTCCTGGCCTTGACATCTATACAATATTAATTTAAAACAGTCCTGATTCCCATCAGACCTCAGGATAATGTAATTCAGTCATTAAAGTCAGGGGTAATTTATCAGTACTGTTCATTATACAGTTGTCACAGGTGTTTTTGGAGATCTAATACTGGACTAAAAAAATATATTAGCTATTTTGTTATTGAACACAAATGTGTTTTGAACAAACCATTTTGGCACTGAATCAAATCCTAACTGCAATGCATCACTCAACTACTCATCTATAGTAGTTGATCTCAAAAGCAAAACTCTTTTGTCTGAATGCAAATACGCTTGCTGAACATAGATCATTCCTTTAAAAAAAGACTGGGCCAAAAATAGGCCTTCTGAAAGCCTTTTATTTCAACGTCATATGAATAAATTATTACTGCTTTTGGGAAGTCCTACTATACCTCTAAAATATTTAAATCTTAGGAACTAGATAACTAGATAACTAGGCCCAAACTATAATATGGCCACTACATTTTTGTAGTAAATATTCCTCTATACCCAAACCAACTGCCTTTCAAAAGGAGCCTGACAGAGTGCTGGAGGCTAACAAATGAGCCAGCCCTCTGATTGCTTAGGTACCAGTTAGTTCCCCTGGGACAGGTGATTGGGGAATAAGTGGCCAATTAGCTGATCAGTCTGGAGGTGAATGAACCAATTAGCCATCAATTGAGGCATCTAAAAGAAAAAGGAAGGAGGTGAAGGGGAGAGTATTCGGTTACATTGAGATCTCCCAAGGCAGGGAGATCTCTATTCCTTTCTGGTCCTGTGGGAAAGAGAAACCATTGTAAATACTCAGCAGCCCAAGACAGTATTGGTGTTGGTGGTGGAAATATAAATAAGTAATATGGAGGTACCACTCACTGGAGAATCTGAGGGCTTGTCTACATCAGAAAGTTGCAGCGCTGGTGAGGGAGTTACAGCGCTGCAACTTTGAAGGTGTACACATCTGCAGGGCACCACCAGCGCTGCAACTCCCTGTTTGCAGCGCTGGCCGTACTCCCGTTTTGTCTCGGGTGTAGAGGATCCAGCGCTGGTGATCCAGCGCTGGTAATCCAATGTAGACAGTTACCAGCGCTTTTCTTGACCTCCGTGGAAGGAGGAAGCCTCTGGTAATCAAGCTGGTTTCCTTTCCCGGTTTGCTCTCTCGGTCCCGGAGCCAGCCAGCAAACCGCAGGGAAGGAGACCTGCTTGCTCGGGGTTCCGGGACCGAGAGAGCAAACCGGGAACGCCGCGGTTTGCTCTCTCGGTCCCGGAACCCCGAGCAAGCAGGTCTCCTTCCCTGCGGTTTGCTGGCTGGCTCCGGGAACGTGAGAGCAAACCGCGGCGAAGCTGGTCTCCTTTCCCGGTTTGCTCTCTCGGTCCCGGAACCCCGAGCAAGCAGGTCTCCTTCCCTGCGGTTTGCTGGCTGGCTCCGGGACCGAGAGAGCAAACCGCGGCGAAGCTGGTCTCCTTTCCCGGTTTGCTCTCTCGGTCCCGGAACCCCGAGCAAGCAGGTCTCCTTCCCTGCGGTTTGCTGGCTGGCTCCGGGACCGAGAGAGCAAACCGCGGCGTTCCCGGTTTGCTCTCTCGGTCCCGGAACCCCGAGCAAGCAGGTCTCCTTCCCTGCGGTTTGCTGGCTGGCTCCGGGACCGAGAGAGCAAACCGCGGCGTTCCCGGTTTGCTCTCTCGGTCCCGGAACCCCGAGCAAGCAGGTCTCCTTCCCTGCGGTTTGCTGGGTGGCTCCGGGACCGAGAGAGCAAACCGCGGGGAAGCTGGTTTCCTTTCCCGGTTTGCTCTCTCGTCCCGGAACCCCCCTTGAAGCCGCCCAACAGCGCTGCAGTGTGGCCACATCTAACACCACTTGCAGCGCTGGTTGCTGTAAGTGTGGCCACTCTGCAGCGCTGGCCCTATACAGCTGTACTAATACAGCTGTAACAACCAGCGCTGCAAAATTTTAGATGTAGACATGGCCTGAGAGGTTTGGGAGCATCAAAAGGTATGGATGGAGTATTCTCCATTGTAAGGAAATCTCTACAGCTGGAGCATTAAAACCATAACAACAACAAAAATAAGACACGAGCTTTGTTACAACTGTAGGCGGAAGCCCAGTCATGGCAAGAAGATGTGCTTGTCCACTGCCTTTGACTGGTTATTGGAAAATAATGTATTATAATTGTTTTTGTGTGTTCTGCTAGCTAGTAATGACTGTTTATGTATATTGGTTTTAGAAGATGATCCTGGGGAGCTAACTTAGAAGATAAACCCTTCTGGCCCTCTGCCCACATATTGTAGTGATCATGATTATGATGATAATTCTTACCACTCCCCACGGATACCAAAATCTTCCCTTTTCCAGTTCTTTTCAGTCGCTATCTTCTATTAGTCACATAATTAGTTTATATTATATATATATACACACATACACACACTATCCTATCAGCCCACCAGCAGATATGATATCTGAGTTATGGAAGTCTGCCAAGTATACTTTGTCTTTTTTTTTCAGTAGTGATCAGGAATGACATCCAAACCAAATTATAAAAATTTATAAGTGAGATGCATATCTGGCAGCACAGGAGTAACATTTCTCACTAGATACTAGATCTAATTAGCACTTAGATACAGAATGATGGACTATAGAAAAGCTTTATACAGTGATAGATATATTTATTGGTGAATGAAGTTGAAAAATAAATCAGAGGTTCAGTTTGGAGAGGCCACCCAAAATTATGTCTACCCAAGCCTTATTTGAAATATTCAGACCTCTTTTGTCTGCAAAATTTGGTTGATTTTTTTTTCTTCAGGGAAGGTGAAGGCTTTCAGATTTAAATTAGGCCCAAAAAAATGTAAGATTAACAACAACTTGTGCCATTTGGGCACTTCCATTTCTAGGCTTAGAGAAAAACAGTAAGTGCAAAAGTAGACAAAAATGAGAGGGCAGGGGAATCCAAACATTTTCCAAAGTGTTGAAGACTCGATTCAGTTAAAAATAAGTTTTAGACAAATATTTATGTCACTTCTTATATTATCTGAATTGATTCACCTCTACTGTAAGGCATACAATCTGAGTTCCCTAGCAACTTTCCTCATGGCCTACAGGAAATGATGGGTTGTTGTTTTTCTTTGTAGGAAGACTGTTGGTTACTAGCAATGATTATTAAGTAGAGATATGATCCCAGAATGAAGGAGATTATGGCCCAAACTCAGATTTTTAAGAGTTGGCTACTTTATGAAATAAAGCAAGTAGTGGAGTAGCCAAACTAAAGTGTTTTCATTTATAAGACTGTATGAACAGTGAATGTATATTGGAATATTTAGCTCCTTAGTCATTCCCTTAGCTGATCACTTTGATACTTTTAATGTTCAGGTTACTGTTCTTTCTTTGGCATAAATATGTAGTGGGAAACTTAAAATTAACGAAGTGTGTTAGTAGTTTAATTAAAATCTGTCAGATTCAGCTCCTATATCCTACTTTATGTGTTAACAATATATAAACAAAAATCATGGAGACAAGTTGCAAGGTAACCAGGATCATTCTGCAAATCCATTTGAAGAGTCTGCTCATTCAATTTGATAGTACAGATCAGCAACCTGAGACATGAGATTATCCACTACAGCCATCAAAAGAGCCACATATTTTCTAAAGCAAATAAACCCATTTGCCATTTTAATAGGACCTATGGTTCTATGCATGGCTTTTATTTAACTAGTCCTTTTAAGTGAATCATGAAATAAATCATTAAGACATTCACAAAACCCACATGATGGCTGTGTATGGGTTTTTCTCAAGGGCTAAGATTTTTTCTCCCCCATTGTACTCAGGAAGTGCTAGTTTTTCTTTGGACTCTTTTTCAATGTAAAGGAAGGGGGGAAAATTCCATGTAACATCTCTGGAGCCTCAGTCACATGTGTTGCTTGTAATCAATCCAGCCTTTGGATCCTGCAAATGCCTATCTCAAATTGTCACATACCCTTTGTGTAAATATTTCTGTGCACAATCAATATAATTTATTAAAAGTGATTCCAATAATTTCCAATTATATGTCCCAGGAATATGCCTGAATAGACTATTGGAATTCTTTATTTTCATTTGTTTCTCATTCTCAAGCAAATTTTAAATGCTGATTTTCTATTAAAACCAGGGCAATGACCAGGAAAACATCTGGGAGTACTTTAACTAACCTAATTCTCTTAGGTTGTTTTAGTAACAGCTAGTCAATTAGGAAGCAGTGGATCTTTTAATAATGAAATTTAACAGGATCATTTACAAGTTGCTATACCCAAATTTCTTATAATTCCTTTCTTAAAACCAAAGTACAATGAATCCAATTACTATCAACTCCCCAAAATAATTAACTCAACCTTAAGAATAAGTGGCTGCAATTGATCACCAAATCTCTTCAGCTCTTGGAATTTAATGTTAATTTGATAAAGGACATTTAGTATGAATTTGGAGAGAAAGAGGTCATGTCAAAATTCACTTGCATTTTGAGAGTGCTTCACTGAAATGGCAGTCAAAGGAGAAACAGTAATTGTACATTGCAAAAGACTTTCCTATAAAGTGAAGAGTCCACTCTCCATCAATGCCTAAGGTATTTATTATCATATTTCCAATAATAATAATAATAATGAATATCTGACATTGATAAAGCACTTGCTCACTTAAGGAGTCCCAAGGAACTTGACAAATCTTGGGGCTACATAGGCTCACATTCAAAGTTGTACTAGGGAAGGAAATGTGTTTTGCATCATGCAAGCAATAGTAGCAGGAGGCAATGTGCCTGTGGAGGCCAGATGTTTAACACTGCCAGGTGCATGGGGGGGAAAATACCAACCCCATCCACCTTTGCTACCTTTGGGAAGAGCAGCTTGTGCGTCTCTCAGTGCAGATGTGAGCCAGTGCACAAGGGAAGAGGTATGGTAGCACACTTACACATCTGCTTTAATGTGTTAAGCACTGAAAACAGCACAAGGGGTTCCACCCTCATACTATCCCTGAATGTATTCAGGAAGCGAAAGCCATATTATGGGTACTTTTTCAGGCAGGACTTTTGGGGGTATGGAAAATGGGTCCCTGCATTCTCCTTTCCTGTCCCCCAGTGTATCCATGTTGGTACAATTATAACTTTGACTTGTGTACATAGAAATCACTTACCCACTTGTCCTTCATCAACTTCACTTTATATTAAGATTTCATTTATAAATAATGTATAAATATTAATAAATATTTAAATAAAGGTTAATTAATAGCTTTGATTGTCAGAGTCCAACAGATTACTTCTTGCCAATAACTTATAATAATAAATAAAGTGTGACTATTGAATAGTTACTTTGTGGCAGCACAGTGTTTCATTTCCTTAGGCTATGCTAGGACATTGGTAAGGCATGAAGGAAGGATAATATCGACTAAATCACCAGTACTACTTTGACAACCTTGATCTTTCCTTGGTAATTTCCAGTCCAACTACTGATCAGGCACAGCTGTGGCACCTTCATACAGTCCTGGCCATTTAAGATTCCTGCAAGAAGATGGTTTTTGTTTGTTTGTTTGATTTTTAAACAAACTCTCAGTGTTATTCACTAGAATACATCTTACAGATCAGAAAATCCTCTACAAGAGAGAAGGAGTTTAAAAAGCCAGGCCTGTTAGCATCCAGCACACCAATCTGAAAAGGGACCTTTCAGAAATAATGGAAAGGGAGAGCTCCTGGAAATAGATTAAAAATTGGTTCATAGTAATGATGGGTAATTCCCAGAAGGTTTGGTTCATATAAAAGCATTAAAAAGAATTCAAACACTTATCTGAACGGTATTAAAATTCCTTGGGTAGAGAAATGAGGTACTTAAAAAAATCTGAATTTTTCCAAATCATATAAAGGGTCAGAAATCAATTCAATTCAACTTTCAGACATAACAAGTTAGTTCTTACATTATCTAAACTAACTTATTTTCCTAGCTTAAAGACAACAAATTGACAAGCTACTATTGAGTTGTTGCAGTGGTAAGTGACAACACTCATCATCACTGGTTTAGATTCTACTATGTATTTAGCTTTACAGATCAGGTTGTGGCATAGCAAGCCAGATAAAAAAGAACATACAAAGTGCCTTGAATTTTTTTAAAGGAGAATTGTTAGGTGTAGAAATCAAAAGGATTCATAGAACAATAACCAATTTGTTAAAACAAAAAGGAGTAGAAAAGCTTTGTAAATACTCTTCCTATGTTCAACAAGTTTTCAAGGACAGCATATGTGTATTTTTTTTTTTTTTTAGTAAAACAGAAAACGGAACATAAGCCAGAAAAGTTAAGGTGCTTATTAACTAAATATTTGTTTGGATACAAATTTTTAAAAGTGCCACAGAAGTTCTTTAAAAAGTGACAAAGAGTCCTGGGGCACCTTATAGACTAACAGACGTATTGAAGCATAAGCTTTCGTGGGTGATTACTCCAATATGTATGTTAGTCTATAAGGTGCCACAGGACTCTGTCTCTTTTTAGAGATCCAGACAAACACAGCTACCCCTCTGATACAGAAGTTCTCGCAAGACTATGAAATACATCTATCTATTTGCCATTTTGGCTTGTCATGTAGTATGGCAATAGGCAAGTCCTCTCTGTGGATATGTCATCATTCATATAACAAAATTCCAGAAGGAAAGGCCATGACAAGAGAAATTATATCAACAATAACTGGGTTTCTCAGGTTTGTGTTCTGATGAAAGTTCAGCCAGACTTGGTCTATGTAATTTAGGCAAAGGTCAGCTGTGAGTGAGACATAAGATCTGGACAGGGAAGAAATGGATTGATGACGAGAAGCTGTTTGATATAGTAGCCAACTGGAACCAAGTGGACTTGAATTGAAACTAACTTAATAGGTGTTCATATTGGCACATCTTTGAGTGTCTTCAATTAAATATGCCCCCACTCTCTTTCTTCATTCATAAGTTTCAACAGGATTATAGAAATAGACATTGATGAGCTGCTAATACTCCTTCCTACATCTTGTTATACTAGAATTTATACTTATTTTAATATTACCCCAATACTTTAGATGCTACTATCAGAGTATTACTAACAGAAATATGCACTATAGGGCATGCATGGACTTGAATTTTTGTGCTCATGAAAGTGAAATATTGAAAGCACTAGCTAAACACAATTAGAATAAGGCTAGATTGGATATATATTTCTTTATCAAAGTATCAGTGGACCTCAATCCTTATCTAAAACAACTCTGACATTTTCCAGAGTTATCTCTTCATCAGAAACATTAAACTGTTCTAACTTATGTCAACAACATAATCCACTAGGGTCTAGTTTTCAAACAGAAACATCTGTAACTTCAATCTTATTCAAATTTGTTTAGGGAAAACAAAAAATAGTCTTTCCCTTTAGGTCAAGCCAGATTAAACAAAAAGCCTTGCTCAAGACAGTTCAAACTTAAAATAAAAATTAAAGGACTTCCTTCATCCATAGTACCTATAGAACAACAGAAACACCCAGTCACTCACAATCAGACTATCTGACTTTCCTGCCACCTCCCCTCTGGTTTATATAACTTTTTTGAGGAGGCATATCTGACCTGGATTTCTCCATAGATATCCTGGTGAGCCATTAACTTTCATTAGTAGGTTGATTGCAGTCAAATTGACAGGTGTCTCCACTCCACTGAAAACCTGGCAAGCTCTTCCAGTAGCATCATGCTGTTTAGGCAAGTTTTTAATCCTATTATCACCAAATCTTCTATGGAGCTCATTTATCTTATCACAAACCCTTCTTCTCTCAAAGTGCCCTGGTAGTTCCATTGAGCAGAGCCCACCTTCCAAGAAGTTTGACCAGCATTTCCTTGTAGCTTCTTGGCTTAATATAGAACCAAAGCAGAAAAGAATTGTATCATATTGCAGGCATGCTTGCCTGTTTATGGCATGATTAGTATTGACCATTGCTGATAGATCCACTCTGGGATCCATTTAATGAATCATACCTCTAAATCATCTAAATAGCATACATTTATGCAATGTTGTGCTGCCAATGTACCAGACGGGTTCCCAAAAATGTTTTCTAGGTTTGCTTAGGAAACCAAGATTCCAAAAGATAAAACAGAGACAAATAAAAACAAAAACCCTTCTCTTCTGAAGTATGTGATGATTCCCAGGGGAAAGTTATCCTTGATAGCAGACCAAAAACTGTAGCTGGTGAACAGAGGCTGGGAAATAATTTAAATCTTTACCTTTGACTTGGTGGCAGAATTTTACAAAAGAATTTTTCCTGATACCCTTTAACACATCAATGAATTTGGAGCAGAGAACTTTTTAAATTTTAATTTTCTCTTAGAGACAATGTAATCTCCAAAATATAGAAAAGATCAAGGGATAAACAAGGACATTCCTCTTTAGAAAACTATAGAGGAGAAAGAGGAAAATCAAACAGGACCCTTAAAAGTCAATGTCATATATACCTTACCCCTCCCCACATCTCTGTTGATACCCTGATTCTGTAACCCTTCTCATGCTGAATAGCATGCACTCAAGTCAGTACTCACATATGGGGCATGCACTGAAGATGAATTGTAGCCAGACTTAGTCCAAAACTAGATATCATTATGGGTCCATGTTCAGACTCATGTTTATACTGGAGTCCATAACTTGTAGCTCCTGAAGGAATGGAGTAGAGTAGCTCTTAGGCACCCTTTACAGCTTTATCAGTGAAGGAAGCTGCTGCTTCCATTACACTACTCACTTGAAAGATCCCAGTTCAATTCCCTTCTCTGCCTGATATAAAGCAGAGATTTGAACCTCTTTCTCCTGAAAAAGCACCCTATATAGAGCTCTAGGATAGGCTGATTTAAGAGGCTATTCTACTTTGTATAAAATACTTGACTAATCATTGGGGCAGCAAGCAAATAGGAATGGATGTGGCAGATTGACAATTAGGGTACTTTGCTATAAAGTAGGAGATGCATGTGCAAATCCCTCTTTTTCTGGATACTTAGTTATTTGTGCATTTAACTACATTGCTTCACACTTGAAAGGTGTTCAGGAAGCCAGGCCTGCTACACTCAAAGAGGACAAAAAGGGGTCTAATGCGCAGCTCGCCCTATAATTGTGAGAGATAGGAATTAGGTTCCTGCCCTGCCTAAGAGCTTTTGATAATTCTACTAGGCTCCTCTCTACATCTTTAGGTACCTAAATATTTTGAAAATGTGTCCCCTGCCTAATGTAAGCAGTTTAACATTTGACTCTTAGGGATGAAAGGTCAGTTATTTCACCTGGGCTTTGCTTACAGGAAAGAATCATCCTCTGGGACACAGGCAAGGAGGCTCTTGAAGAAACCACATGCTGCTAAGTACTGAAGATTTGTGTCGGTAGTGTTTGGAGTCAAGCTCCAGTTCTCAATAGCTTCTAGCAGATCTAGTAGTGTTAATTGTGTATGACTCACTACAGTTCGTGTAGATCACAGATTATTTCTAGAAAATGTCAGGAGTGTGGCATATTTAGTAAATGACAATAACATTAATTGGTTGTTTTCAGTCAAATATCTAGTATTCACTTCAGCTTGTCCTATAATAGAGATCCTGAAGGAGGCTGCCTATTTGTCTTTCTACCATGATGAATAACTCTTCCCCATGAGTCTTTTTATTTGTAGGAGATTTCTTTGGTTCTCTTAAATTTGTAGATATAATGAAGCAAAACAAGATAAAAAACAATACCCACAAAGGCTGCAGTTACGTTGTTTTCTAATAGCTAAGACTGGCTGAAAAATAGGAGTTCTTTTCCATGAAAATACATGAACGATATTAAAAATTTTCATTTTATACAAAAATCCCGCCCCCAAAATTTACATATAAATTGAAAAAAACTATTTTTGTTGAAAAAATGCTGAAGATTTTTTTGGATCACATCTAATAATAACTACTATTTAAAAAACAATAAGCAATTGGGCAAAGCTTCATAGCTGTCACCTGAACAGCATTTACAGTACTAAGAAATTGTTAAGTTTATTTAGTTACCAGTGGGTGGTAGGAAAGGTCCAAAGAAGATGAGCCCAAATCAGACAACTGGATCTGAATTCTTTTTAATAAAGTTTGAATTTTGACCTGTATCCAAACATTGCATCATGCAATCATCCCTACAAGAAGGATCCAATCTTGAATACCAGCTCCTAGCCTCTTTCAGACATTGAAACATTTAAATTCAGATCCAGATCTGGACATTGAGCCTTGGAGCCAATTTTGGAACTATTTGATTTGTTGTGCTTTTCATGTTGTTTTCAGGTACATTCAAAAATATAGTATCATAGCTGGAGAATGCTGCCATGTCTCATTCTTTCCTAAGCCACTAGTAGTTAAGGATGGATGAATATCAGCATATAATATTTGGATGATATACATATTATTTGGGTATTTTAGTACTGAGGTAATATTCAGATATTTTAATCAGAATTGAGATATAATGCGGTATATTCCATCTCTCAAACCGCTTCCCTCGCTAAGATTATATACCCCAGCATCCCCATATTCCTTGGAAATCTGACCATGCCCCTTACCTTTGATTCTTTTTGGAGAGAGTTGACCAACAGCTTGCTGCTCCCACGCTTGTCTCCTTTCCACATGAGGTGGCTGCTCCATCTCCTCTGTATACTTCAGCAGGCCTGAGTGGCTTCCCTCAGTGCAGCAATCTGCCACTCCATTGTGCAGGAGCAAAAATAGGACAGGCTACTGCCACACTACTATGCCAGCTCCACTGAAAAGGGGATACAAATGTTCTCAAGTTCTTAGGTTCAGCCACCGTATCTACTTAGGAGAGCCACAAGGCTACTAGACATAGAATCAACAATCAACTTGGTGTCTGCTGTTGTCAAGACCCCCTCTCAGCAATGGGCAGATGAGTAATATCCATGAGCTAAATTCTGACTGAATTATAGCCAGGAGATATTCAGATAGCTCACTAAACTACTATGATATCCATGCTGGCTGTTATTTTATGTTTTGATTCACTCACCCCGTTTGCAAATACTTGAAAATCTCAGGTTTCCTAGGTAAATGAAGCCAACACTAGTAGTTTCATACAGCTCTTTCATTACAATCCTTGAAACTGTCTGAATCATGGCTGATATTTTCCTGCATTTTTTATTCCTTCATTAGAATTTAGCCTGTATACTATAGTTGCATAGCTTTATTTTGCAACTTCTTTTGTGCAATGGAATGATAATACATTTCCAGAATTTTAGATACACTTTCCATAAGATCTCTATCTTGTAAAATACTGGAGACTGTCAAAATGTGTTTTAGCCATTCAGTTCATTAGTAAATCATTGGAACTGTATGTATAACACTGGGTGCTTTATTGTTCCTCATTTCCAGAGATGCTTTCTCATTTTTTCATTGTTCTATAGAAAAAAAAATCTTAGTTAGGGTTCCCATTTTCTATCTGCTAAATGCTTTCTGGCCATCATTTTGTATTATTTTACCATCCCAGGATTAATACATTCCCCAAGGAATGTGTGTTTTCCAATCCTCCATGATTCCTTCATTGGATATGACAGTGTTTCCATTACAATTTTTAACAGGTTGAAAACACACCATCTTACTATGGATGGAGTAAAATGTTTTTGATGCCTTTTTTCCTTCAAAGCTGACACTCACTTCAACTACCTTCTAAAACACTTGAGATTTTCCCTCATATCCATATTCAGAAAATAGACCAAATCCTTCCCTGCCTTTATACACTCATAATTCTGTTACAGCTATAACACTTTTAGATTAAGCAGCAAAAAATCTTGTGGCACTTTATAGACTAACAGACATATTGGAGCATGAGCTTTTGTGGGTGAATACCCACTTTGTCGGATGCATGCCGACGAAGTGGGTATTCATCCACGAAAGCTCATGCTCCAATATGTCTGTTAGTTTATAAGGTGCCACAGGACTCTTTGCTGCTTTTACAGATCCACTCTAACATGGATACCCTCTGATACTTTTAGATTATTTAGTGTTAGCATAGATAGTGTTAATAGGACAATTTCTTGTACCACTTCAGTATCCAAGCTTTCATTGTTACAATTACACATCCAGAATTTTAGGGGAATCTTTTCTGTATCCATCTGAAATGGATTTTTCCCCTCATTCATTATTCTATGAATTAAATGCATTTATTTTTTAAGTGAAGGTTTAATTTTCCAACCTCTATTTGAAATCATTCTCATTTTGATCAGGATCGTACAGTACTAGTGTCTAACTGCATATGCACAGTCTACCTGCATTGTTTTTGCTTTGAGCTATATATCTAATTTTGTTTTGTTTTGGAGCAGTTAATTATGCAATATTATTTCTAGCAATATTATATTTTTCCTACCCCTTGTGTCTTGACTTGACTTGACTATCTGCATTTCTTCCTGTTCCTAAACAAGCCTGAACATATATATTTGTATGGAATCTGTCTCCTTTTGCTTAAGATATGCACTGTGTGCCAAATTTGGTTAATCTCATATCTTATTTTGGAACTTGTCAATGGTACAATTTCATTCTCTGATAATAATATGGGCAGAGTAGCATACAGTATTTCAAATATGATTTCACTAGTGCTTAAAATTAACTTCTGTTGATTTAACTCCATTCCCACGCCTCAAGATATTGTTTCCCTTTTTTCCTGCCTACTTACATAAATATGAGACCTTTTTTTCTGGCCTGTGTTTGTCTTTCATCTTCTTACATTACGCTTTATTTGTGGTCTAATTTCCAATATCATTTTTGGGGCTCCAAT
This sequence comes from Gopherus evgoodei, assembly GCF_007399415.2. NCBI lineage: Eukaryota > Metazoa > Chordata > Testudines > Testudinidae > Gopherus > Gopherus evgoodei. The sequence continues at coordinate 70,330,957 of NC_044327.1, read as the reverse complement.
CTTATTACCTTCTTGCATTTCTCTAGTTTAACTGCATTATGTTCCTGCATGAACCCATAAACATCTCCCAAGATCAAATTCGTTGTTGCAATTGTTTTTAATTCACTTATGAGCCATTAGAAAAAAATCAGTCATCTTTGAAATTACAGTGACAGGAATGGGCATTGCCTGTACCTTACTGCACACTTGCCTTCTACCCTGATCTGTTAGCAACTTAGAATTTTATTTCTGAATTTAAATTAATCAACGCTAATACTTTTTTATGCCAGACTTTATCATTGTTAGATCATTATGTCATATACTACATACTGTATAAACTGCTTTCCTGATATTAGAGAATAATGATTTTTATCTGCTTCTCATCCCATCAATATTAAATTATATATTACAAAATGTTAATTCCTTTTATTAATATGCTTACTATCATTCACACAACTGAAATGTGGCTTACATATATCTAGTAAACTGTCCCTTGATTCTTTCCTTGAATGTAGGAGCTAATGTAGCTCCTGTCTCATCACTCGTATCCTACAGACACATTTGCTCATCCTCTGTAAGATATTGAAATTCTTTACCAGGTGCTGCTTTATTTCTCCTTACTAGTTCCTTTAAGATCTTGGAATGTAATTTATCTGCGCTTGATATTGTGCCAACTTTTCATAATTCTAATTGCCTGATTATTTACTGTGGTCAGGGACAGGGACCACCCTGCACCTTTAAACGGGGTGGGGGGGGGACGAGATAGTGCTTAATGGCTGGGGAGGGGAGAGGGAAGATGAAAACTGCTGCAAAAATCGTCACCATGGTCACTGACTCATCCCATGGGTATGAAGAGTTTCAAAGATGCAGCTCGGTGCCTTTTACATGGGCCGAGGCTGAAGCAAGACCCACCCTCCCCACCTTTTAGGTGGTAAAATACCAAGTTTGGTCAACACCTGCAGTGGACATTACCATAGTCCTCCTTTTTAGGGGTGCTGGGAAGGAATTTTTCACTTACCACCATGGGTTCAGTTAGGAGTTTTTTTGCCTTCCCCACAGAAGGTTCAAGAAGGGCTCTGTTCATGCAAGGCATGATGGGCAGTAGACCATATGTCACAACTCAATATTTAAGTGTAGAGCAGATGTCCAGTGTAGGTACTCCATAGGAAAGGTATACAGTGACCAGATATATGGCTTGGAAAAGGACTTAAAAATAAGTGTTCATTAAAGGAATAAATGGGGGGCGGTTGGGGACTCCTACGATTGATATGGTAGGGAGCCAACCCCCCCATTCTTATAGTTCACCTTAACCCTCCTACGAGTGGGGTGGATGGTAAAATCCTGGCAATGGATTTGTGGAGGAACCTGGAGGGAAAAAGAGGGGGAACTGATGGAAGCCCCCTGTCTACCCTTCTGGGCAGGGTAAGGTCACGGCAATGGATTTGCTGGAGAGGCCTGCATGGAAAAAGAGGGGGAGTTGGTAAAATCCCCCTAGGTAATTATGAAATAAACATGGGGTTACCTGCACTGTACACTTTAATCTGCCGGGTAGTCCCAACATCTAATAATAAAGTTGCGACCTGCTTAAACCCATGGCAAATGTCTCCTGTCCTCCTTTTGGCATAGCCAGACAACTATAACTACTATATTGCATGGTTCTCATATATGAACCATGTAGTATTGTGAAGGAAGAAAACAAAGCAGAAGTCAATAATGGTTCCTGTTTTTCATTGCAAGACATAGTTGAGAAGGTGCAAGCACAGTGTGAAAGGATAATAATTTTTCTTGAAATCACTATTTTGAGAACTTCCATTTCTATTTTGTTTCTTTGAACATGTTGCTGCAACCCATAGAATCATAGAATATCAGGGTTGGAAGGGACCTCAGGCGGTCGTCTAGTCCAACCCCTTGCTTAAAGCAGGACCAATTCCCAACTAAATAGAATCACAGAATAAAATCAAATGCCCAATATGGGGCTTGAACCCACAACCCTGAGATTAAAAGTCACATGAGCTAATAACTGAGCTAGCCAGCTTGTCTATTTTAGTATTATGTGAATAAGCCAGCCATGTAAAACGTGTGTGTGTTTGCCTTATCCCTAATGACCAGTTGAAAATACAGCCAAAATACAGGCTTGAAATTCATTGGCTACATTAGCAGCAAACACTTCTATGTGAAAAGGGACTGATTATAACCAGGGCCGGCTCTAGCCATTTCGCTGCCCCAAGCACTGTGGCACGCTGCGGGGGGTGCTCTGCCGGTCTCATGACTCCGGTGGATCTCCCACAGATGCAGCTGCGGAGGGTCCGCTGGTCCTGCGGCTCCGGTGCACCTCCCGCAGGCATGCGTGCGGATGCTCCACCAGAGCTGCGGGACCAGCGGACCCTCCGCAGGCACGCCTGTGGGAGATACACAGGAGCTGCCTGCCGCCCTCCCGGCAACAGGCAGAGCACCCCCTCGGCATGCTACCCCAAGCACCCGCTTGGCATGGTGGGGCCTGGAGTCAGCCCTGATTATAACCTCTCTCTTTGTCTCTAACTTTCATATCAAGATTTATTTTCTCAAACGTTGCACAGAATATTGCTACATATGTTCTGATTTATCGGTATCACTGCAGATAACATCATACCAGAGGGTGCCACATCACTGCCACAGTGCAGATAAGGAAGAGTCTGATGATCCATATCTTGTTCTCCTACTAAATTTAGCTCCCATCTGACCTGTATATTTTACAATACGTAAAACAGGAAAATAAGGCTATACCATCTAGCTTTTCACTATACTATTTTATTTCTCCATTAAAATGAAATGTAACTTCTATGGAAAAAAGAAGCATGAACACTCCCTGTGGTGTGAAACACTAATTTTCATTTCCCATATGTATTGCTCAACACACAGTGCTACTGTTTTATAAACAACAGGAACAATTTTTTAAAACTTTTATAAAAGGTAGGAAAAATTGCTAGCTGTAGGAGAAAAAAATCATATATGGGAAAAATTATATAATATTCAGAATAACACCAAGTGTTCAAAATATATAATAAAGTGATCAAAATCATGAATATAGAAAATAAAGCTCTCTTTTCCATACTTGCAACCTCATTACAAACAGGAGGGTCACTGAAAGCAGAATTTGACCATTTCTGTCCCAAATTTGTAAAATATAAATTGGATCCTTCAGTCTGACTGTTTCTGTGACTCACCTGATTGTTACTGCTTTTTCTCTTAATTGTACCCTAAACATAAATGTCCAAGACAATTTTCTTTCTTCAGGTCAGGATTTAACTAGTTGCATAGAATACAGTAAACCTCTGGGACCCTACAGGTACCCTTCAAGCATTTAAGAGTTAAACTTTTACTAAATGTGGAACAGAACTGTTAGCACTCCTTGCTTTAATTTATTTTTTCAAGGTCATGCTGCTTGTAATTTTGAATAACTGCTTTTATCTGCGGTGAAGAACAGTAACCACTGAGCACTGTGTTTTTGCTCAAATTCTATTTGTTGTTATGGAAACAGCATCCCTATTAAGCTTCCTGCTGTAGAACTGCTGTATAAGACATTACTTAAAATGTTCAGCAGCAAAGGCAGAAGGATAAAATGAATTCAAACAATTCTGGGCCTGACTATTACTGGTGCATACCCTTGAAGATGTTTTAAGATGAAAAATGTAAATAATGATTACTGGACACCACATCAACTTTATAAATTGATATATTTTGTCAAATTATTCCATTACTGGATTTTTTTTATTGCAGTGAAGCTAAAAAAAATTGCCTCTCCAATTTTATGGGGTTCAAATTGCTTCAGATTATATAAGAGCACAATTTTGGCAGCGTGTATGACTGTATGCAAGTAAGCAAAGCATGAAACTGATGTGCTGAGGAGAACATGCTGTGAGGTGTTAGTGCTAAAATCTCTTTGACTTTGATGGGAGTTGAGAGCACTCAGAACTTTGTAGGAGGTGCTTGGTATCTTCCAGGACAAGGGTACAAGAGTCTATCTAAAGAACAGGGTGTAATTTCCCATTGCATTGAATATAACAATGACTTTATTGTGGAAAAATAACTTGGTATTATTAGGTGGCCAAATCCTCAAGGTCCTACCCAATTTTCTACTCAGTGCTTTGCCGGAGGCATTCTTATTTATTATGGCCCCAATTTAGTGAAACACGTAAGCACATACTTATCTTTATAAGATCATGCTTAAGCCTCATTGAAGACACACCCATGCTTATTTTCCATTTAAGTTATGTACGATGATTATGTGCACTATTGAATTGGGACTTATAATGGAAGCTATGCCTAATTAAGAAATAAGAGATTAAAGAGTTCAAGATGTGACCCAAGGTTAATTTAGCAATACCTTTTTGGATCTGCCAATATAAGATCAAATCTTCCTGGCTTTACTTGGTCTGTATTCAGGTAAAAGTCACACTGATGAGTATTGCAAAGGTTATTTCTTTTCAGAGAAGAGAAATTGAACTTGGTTAATGTCATTCTTTATTATTAACACATATGGCTATGAATCAGAACATTGGATCTGGATGCCAGCAAACACTGGGGCAGTTTGGATGAAGATCCAGATTCTGAAACAACTTTGCAGTACAGACCAATTTCTATAGTGGACCAAATGGGAACACTCAGAAAATATATTGGGCCAGATTGTCCTCCATTTACACTGATGTACATCATGGTAATTGCACTGAATTTGGTGACTAACACCTGTTTAAAAATACTAAGTGAGATCAAGATAAGGTCCACTGAGTATATTGGCATGTTTCTGGTGGGAAAAAAAGATCTACAGAAGATTTCTTATAGACCTCTCAAATGAGCAAACTCTGATGACATCTCAGAGGTAGGGGTGAAATCCATCAGAAGTAGGGAAATCATATCAGCATTCCCTCCAGTTTGGTAATAGGAGTTTAGCCAGGGTCTCTAAGTGTATGTCTTCACTGCAGTTGAGAGTCAGCCATCCAGCACAGGTAGATCGTTTTACGCTAGCAGGCCTCGAATTACTACATGAAAAACTGCCATGTGGATATTGTGGCTCAGGATGCAGCTCAGCTTTCAAGGTTTTCAAACTTGAGTCATAACATCCATGCTGCTGTGTTTAACATGTTGACTTCAGCCTGTCTTCCAACACTGGAAGGCTCACTCCCATCTGCAGTGTGGACATACCCCAATAGCCTCATCCTGCAGACCAATGCAGCATAAGGATTGTGACATTCAGCAGATAGGGCAGTGTACACTATGTGTTTCAATATTAAAAGAAAAATCTGTCCTGATAGTTTTTAAAAAAAATCAAAATGAAGAAGAAAAGTAGAACTTCTCTGGAAAGACTAATTTAGAATTAGAAGTTGTATGTATATATTTATATATTATCCATTCAAAATATTTATGCACCTTTTGTTTCCTCATTTATCACACTCACTTGTACAACAACAACACACAAGCTATCAAGATACCCAAAACAATGTATTACAACACTAATGAGAGTTGAATTCCATTTTCTGGGCCTAAACCAAAAGCCACTGAAGTCAGTGGGACTCATTGCATTGACTTCAATATGATTTGGATTAAGTCCAAAAAGAGATTATAGGCTAATTATTTTGTGTTCATTGTACTGCGATTTATTTGACTTACATGGATTTTCTGGGCAATTCCATAACGTTCTCTGGCCTTCATACAAATTTTAAAAACTGAGTTAAAAAAAATATATTTTAAATGATTCAAACACACGTGTATATTGACAAATATGTCAAGAAAAGGCAAAGTCAACAAAATGAACAAGAAAATAAAACCCCACTTATCATGATATTTTGCTGTTTAAAAGTTGAGATGTTGCCAAAAGAAAGTGCTATAATAAATAAATAAATACATAAATAAATAATAAAACAAAAATTGAGAAAGCTCTTCAGGTGCAAACTGGCATAGTTCCATTGAAGTCAAAAGGCCCATTAAATAGAACTAGGATTTTTTTTTACACGATTATGTTACATTTTTTGTTCACTAAGAATAATTTTAGTTGTGTATTTAGGGTGGCTGACTCTCTATCCAGTCTATGAATGATTTATTTTGGAATAAGAAAAACAACAAACCAGAAAAAAAATAAAATAAAGGCACTCACAAGAAAGCATAGTGTGTATCTCTTCTGTAACATGTTACAATAATTCTGCCTCACAAAATGGCCTGAAGACAAGGAGACTTTGAAATTTCAAGAAGAAAAATCTCTTTGTATGCTGAAGACATACACTTTGTCTTCACAGCAAAAGAGGTATAGCTTTTTTCACCAAAGTAGTTATTTCAACATAGTGAAGACAAGGAACAGGTAGTTTTTTTCCCCTTGGTGTAGCTAGTTGAGGTCAACCTTATCATACCCAGCTAGGGTTAACCTAAAATCGCTACACTGAGGGAAAAGCTACAGTGACTTGCCTCCACCAGAATTTTACATTGAGATAACCATCATGTAAAACACATACCTTTTTTTTGCTCCAAAGACACAGTAATAAATATATACTTCCTAATTTAAAACCAAATAAGGTGATCATATCTTCTTAATAATTTCTGATTGATTACTAATGCTAGAGAATATTCTATCTAATAGGATAGAGAATTTGTTCTCAGTAAAAATTCTAATATTGTTAGGTCAATATCTTTCATCCAATGTTTTATAATACATTGTCTAGACACTGACAATATTATTCTTACCAATTTCATTTGATGTTTATTGCCTTTCAAATCCTTCTGTGAACATGTGAAAGAAACCCATATAATACAATTATAATGGAGTATAAAATGTATCCTAGATATTTGTTACAATAAAATTAAAAAATCTACAATGATAGTCTAAAATATTGGTTAATGGAATTAACTGTCTGTACATGTCTGTATCATGGCGTAATTGGAAATCTCCTTAGAACACATGTTTTTTTGGAGACGTCAGAAAAATTACTTTATATCAGTTAATGATGGTCTCCTGTTAAAATCATGCCAAAAATTTCTAATGAACAAAAGTGACAGTAGATATGGTTTTAAAAATATGCTTTAAAAGATATAGACCAAATTCAGCTCTCAGATATGTATACACAACACGTGCTGCCTTCAATGATCTTCTCCATGTGCTTCTGAAGGCAGAATTTGGCCCCTGTACTAAAAATGTCTTCCTTTATATGTAAAAATAAATGATTATGATGCAATCACTAAGGTAATAAATAACATACATTTTCTCCAGTATTGAGTTCTAAGTAGATATATGATAAAAGATTTTAACAACCAAGATTTTACATTCTTACATTACAGGCATATTTTATTTTGCTATTAAACTACGTGTCTTTGATATTTATAAGAAATGAAGGCATACTTTTTTCTCTATTCTAGTTGAACTAATTAGATTAAATCAAGCTAATGCGTTTAATACAGACTAATTACTGTAGACAAAGCACTTAAGAAAGCAGGAGTCTTTTTATTTAAATGATCAACAGTGGCCACAAATCTATCCCTTCGCAAAGACCCTTTTATATGGAAGCTTGGATTCTAGCCAGAGATACAATATATGTTAATACCAGGAGAGATCGTTTAAGTGCTGTTATTAAGGAGACTATGACTGATGGAGTTTGTAGCTGGTAATGTGGTTCCCCTTTGGCTACTCAGTGAACATCAACAACAGATCAATATCTCATCTGCATGAGATTACAGCCACTTTTGACAACAGCAGTGTGGAAAAAAAAGATTGACACATTTGGCTGTAAATTACAATAGCTGCTCTTGTTTAAATAAAAACAAAAAGTAAAATACTCTTATTCAAAAAGGATGGTCTGGTAAATCACTTTTGTTTTATCTTGGTGGCTGCAGTTGGACCTTGCCTCTCTTCCTCATGTCCTCCACTATTCAAGTGGTGCTATATCCAAGTGTGAGAACCAACAGTGGTGAGACCATGACACTACCTGCAAACTCTAGAAATCACAATTGGTTTAGCCAAACTCATCATCATCATCATGTTCCCATTAAGCCTCTGATGTTTAGGGCAGTGATGAAACTCCTCCACTCCTGTCTGTTTCTGGCAAGTCTTTCAAAAGTTCATGAGCTGTGCCCCAGGTTTTTTAGTTTGGCTTCTACCACTCTTCGCCATGTTGTTTTCAGGTGGCCTCATTTTCGCTTGCCTTCAGGTGTCCATCTTATTGCTACTCTGATGATGGAATCAGTTTCCATCTGAAGCACAAGACCGATGCATTTCCAACGCTGCCTGGCAACGATGGTGCTCATATCTTCTTGGTTGCACTGTGTCAGTAGATCTTGGTTTGAGATTGTTCTGGGCCAAAATATGTGGAGGATTTTTTTGTGGCCGGTTGTATGGAATGAAGACAGTTTGGACATATCATACTTTTTCATTCCTCGGCATTCTGCCCTATAAAGTAGTGTTTGAAGTACTCAACTCTGATACATCTTGAGTTTGGTTTTGGGTTTGTATTTCAATGATTTCCAGACTGGTGATGGTGAGGCAATATTAAAGGTCATGATATCTGTCTTATTGCAGTTGATTTTCAGTCCCATTTGCTGGCTGAATGCATTGAATCGAGTTGTTTTTTTCTTGTATATGGTATTGGGTATGTGATAGGAGAGTGATAGGATCATCTGCAAAGTCCAGGTCTTCAAGGGATGAGAAGAGTGTCCATTTAATGTCTCTTCGCATGTCTTCTGTTGTACTCTGCATTACCAAGTTGATGGCACTGTTGAAGAGGATTGCAGACATGGCACATCGTTGACATGCTCCTGTTTTGACTTCAAAACTGAGCTCACTGTGATCAACGCTGCATGTAAAGTTGAAATAGAAACTTTTGATTGTGTTGATTATACAAGGAGAGTTAGCGAAACTAGGGAATTTTAATTACCTTTCAGCAATTTTTTTCCGATCCAGTCTTGTGAGTCCTTGAAGATATGTCACACTGTGGAAACATAGCCATTGCTGCCACTGGTCTTAATCTGAGTTACAAGGCACTCTGAATCCAATTACAAACTGTCAGAGACCAATACAGGTTCGAGTAAGTTTTTGATCGAGTGAGAAAAATCAGAACATGACAGACTGAAAGTTCAAAACCACGTGTCCGTTATTGATGGGGGATAAGTTGCAACTTGGGCTGGGGAGGAGCGCTTTTACCAACTAACAATACTATTAGAACGAGAATATTTACACAATTTGAAACAATCTATTTACAACCAATGACAGGAAAACAAGTGATCTGTGATTAACTGCTCACCAGAAATTAGAGCAGATACACCAAATTGAGTAAACTATATACATTAACCAAATATTGTAAAGTACAAAAATTAACCACAATAGCAATCAATACAACAATTTAACTTTCATATACTATATACATAACTTAGTATTAAGTAAAAGAGGGGAAAAAGGAAGAAGCTAAGCAGACAGAGTATTTACAGCCATTAGAATGCCTATACCACACTCCAGGCGCAGCTGACCAGCAGTACAGACATCAAGGGCATGACGAATTGGCGGGAAATAATCCATAACGACACAACCCGAGCTGGCTAAATCCGCAGGATCCCCTTCTGGCTGAAAGGGTGATCAAGCCTTCCAGCTAACATGCGGATACTCCTGCAGATTTTGGCGTGAGACATGGTTTTATTCGAAGGCTCTTACTCGTGTCAGCATCTGATTGGTCCCTAGCTCCTTCGTCTTCCAGGTTCCGAGCTAGAGTGCTCCATATAAACAGGATCTGCACATGGCACACTACCCTTATGCACACGACACGCTGGTATTTTTGCACAAGGCACTAGCCTGACCCCTAGGTGACCAGGCAAAAAGAGCAGGAAAATGTACACGGCACTATAATGTAGCACACCACACTACGGTGTTGCACACGGTACCAATGTGACCTTTTGACCAACAATTGGCCAAACAGACACCATGTTTGAGCATAGGCTTTAGGGCTGCAACACAAACCACTTACTTATAAGATTTACATGCAGCACCTTTGCAGTACAAGCTAATTGAAATACCTTACTTTATATATAAAGAATTTCACAAGGTCAGTATGTAAAGAGAGCCCAGAATCAGTGAGCCTCGGTGTAAAGAGATATGAGACATTCTACCAGCTGAGTTTCCATTCCTGTATTTTCACATCAAGGATAAGTAGAAGTATTCTGGGAGAAAAGGTCTCCCAGATTGGTTATCTAAAAAATATTGCATGAAGAGATGAATAACAAGCAGCATGAAAAGGGATCTATTTTCTCTCAGTGATGTTCCAAAACTATATTTCAAGCACTATTTCCTAATACAGAAATTACTCCTCTTCATGTGGAAATTGGACTAGCTCATGCCTCACCCTGTAGCATTGCATGCCCTTAAACTAGCTAAAACTTTTGCTCAAACATTTGTTTCTATGGCCTATTTATTTTGATGTGGTAAGCTCCTAAATTCCTAGCAAAATAAGTAGAATTTAAAAAAAGGGATTAGGAAGGCATAATGCTTAGTGGGAATAAGGTTCAGAACATGATCAGGAAAGACATTTCTGGCATGAGATTTACTTATTACATTTGAATAATTTAAAAACTGAGCCTCTTAAATAACATAATAAGCTCCTAAGTTAAATTCTTATTCAAATTGTGAGATTTTGTACATTCTTTGAAAGTTTATAAAAATGCATCTGAGTTCATTTATAAAGATTTAGTGACCCAGCACTAAACAAGGTCTCATAAAATTTTCTGTGCACTCTGGAAATGTTAGCTCCAGACTGTGATTTGCAAATTGTGATTTGGGAGAACTTGTCCCTGAATATTAATAAGCTATGTGCAAAGCTGCTTTTATGAAGACCCATCAGCTGACAAAAACTAATTTCTAAGTCTTTGTTGGTTTGGAAGCACAGAATAAATGTGTTTACAATATTAAAGGTTTTATAATTAGCTGATATCCAACCACTTCAGTGTCTTATGAGCTGAGTTTAGGATGCATCTTTGTTTTTATAGAAAACAGTCGGGAAATGTATTACTTGAAAATGTGATATCCAGTAATATTCAAATACTATTGGTTATAAATGTAGGCAAATTTGCTGTTCATAATATTTGTAAATCAGTTATTCAAAACTCGAAGAAGCGATGAAAAGTACTTATATATGTTAGACAGACTGTTCAGAATGTTCTTAAATTTCTTGTACTTTTTAATAATTATACTTTAAAGATTCACTGGCTATGCATTACAAAGTGAGGCAGGCTATTGTAGTTAGCTGGGGTTGACACTTGTCTTCTAATCTCTGCTAAATGTTTTAGCTACTTATGTGAGCAGATTTCCCAGTTAACAGATATTTGTTCACAGAGCTTTGGCCAGAAATTTCAGATTTCATAGCTTGCATTTTAAAAGTCACCTTAGAAATAGGCATTAGTTCCTTTCGGAAAGCCTTTCACATAACAAAGTGATTCATACAATGTTATGCATGTGACTAAAAGCTCTATTTAAGCAGGAAATATGTATTATACAGATGTTCCATATTTTGTCACAGTGGTAGATTTTGATTTGTTATAATAGGCATGAGGCTTTAATAGCTGTGCATCTCTGTAAAATAAAAAAGGCCACGTTACTCTTTTGTGTAGAACTATATGAAGAGAGTGAGGGTGCAGATTTGTATTAACAATGCTTAGCATTTATATAAAATGATATCTTCAAGTAGTTTTGACAAATATTAACTTGCTAATCCTCACAGTATCATGTGAAGGAGGTAAGTAGATAGCATTATCCCAATTTTTAGATAGAGAAAAAAACACAAAACGTGAATGATTTTTGAAGGGGTACATTGGGGATCCAGAGCACTGGAATCTGTTAAAATGGGGACACTTTCAAATCTGGAGGGGACAGTCCAAATGCTATTAAAATGTAGCCAGTCTTCTGCCTGAGAATTTTGAAACTAACTAATCGCTTATGGTTAGAAATTTTCAAAAGGTAATTATTACATTTGATTATGGTACTTAGAAACTATTGTGCCCACCTGCTGAAAAATGCAAAGGCATTCTTGTGCTGCCATTTGACCCTGACATGAAGCAGGACGTAATGCAGGGTCTATGTGCTGATTACTGAGTAACATGAAGAATCAGCACAGAGCCAAGAAACCCGCAAGTCATTAATAATGCAAATACTGCTTGGATGAGTATAGACAAACTATCCCATCAACCTCATCAATCTGGCTGCTGGAGAAATATTGCACAAAAAGAATATATACCATTTAAAGGGTAACCAAAGCAAATGATACATGTCAAATAAAAATGCAAGGCCACATCAGAAAACATCAATTTCCAACTTCATATTGGACCATTGAACATCATACTGAACCAGGGAACGTAACTGCCCTTGTGATGGTAAGTTCTACTCTGTGGGCAAGAAAAGGAGTTGCTTTCTGTGACATGGAGAGGTACTGACAGGGGGCATGGAGAGATAGGGATTGTAATAGTCAGGCACGGAACCTGCAGTGCTCTTTTCAACATTATGCACCCGTAAAAAGACAGAACTGTATATATCATCTGCCTTGTCAAAAAAAAAAATCCACACAGTTCTTAAGGACTTAGACATAAATGTCCCTCAGCTGGTAAATTAATTCACATTAATCCACTTGTATGGTTTTTTTTTTTTAAAGACAGTTTAGATATTGTCGGCAGCTCAGGTGCATCATTGCAAGTATCCTGTCAATGCTGTGAGTCCTCACCAATCAGGGCGTAGAGCACTCAAATGTGTCTGGAATTTTCAAAAGAAGATATGAAAATGACACTGATGCAGAACCATGGCAGATCAATTGCCTCCCCGCTGCCCTGTTACACTTCCTCCCCCATTTTCATATGTAATGTATTATTTACCATGTGATAATGATGATTAGTAGAACTGTCTGGAAATTTTTCAATATAACTTTTTAGTTTGAAATTACTTTTTGTTTCAAAATGTTTGTTTTTATTTATTTTTTTAAATAAAAAGTAACAGTAAAAATGAAACATTTCATATTTATCAAAATGAAATGTTTCTATTGACCCAAAATGATTTTTTCTTCAGATTTTTTGTTTGTGATGAATTTTGAGAGTTTGGGTTTTTTCCCCCAATTTGAAAAGGAATTTTTTTAAAAATCTTGAAATCTTTTGCAGAACAGGAAATCCATTTACAACCAGATCTAGTTATTAGTTCCTACAGTTGTTCTTACATGCATGTAATAGAATAGAGGCATCAGTATTGAAACTTGCAAGCTTCAGCACTTACACGACACAAGTCTGGCCAGGCTGTTCCAGTAGAAGGATGTGTATCATATATATATACAGGAGCAATGTTATTCTGTAGATGACAAAGTAAATACATATATACAAAGCGGTATATAATTTTGACTATCATTTTACAACATCAAGGAGCCAAAGAAAAACTACCTTTGCTAATGATAGCCACTCTCTTTGTGAAACCAGGGCATGATCTCCTATAGTGCAAAGTATTTAGACACAACTAATCCATTTGTTCAAATAATTATCTGCCTTTTCTACAGCAAAATGAATAGGGGTTGATTCTGTTTTTCCAGTGTTCACCAATGAGTTTCCTAAGTTTGGGATCTCCACAAACAGTGACATAAAATTCCATATAAATGTTCCCCTATGTTTATTTATTTCCTGGATTAAATGGCAAACAGATGAAATCAGTTTAAAATATAAAAATATTCCATGCCGTTGGTCACACTGTAGTATCAGAGCAGTAAGATATTAATTATTAAATTATCTCATTGAAACCTCAGTTCATGTACTTTGTGCCTCACTGGATAAAATTCGTACTTTGTTCCCTTACCTTCATGAGTACTTAACTTCATACATCATACTGCCAGTTTTCTAGTAAATAGGGACAGATATCTTCCAGATTTTTAAAGGATGATTCAGGAATTGTAGAGGTAAAACCATAAACCATAAAGCCATGACTTTCAAAGTGGGGGACCATATAATGAATAGATTTAGTATGGAGTAACTTTCTGGCTGCTGAATTTTCAATGAGCTGTGTTTTATGCAAACAGCCTTCGTCAGCTCAGGAAACAAGAAGTCTCAGCAAACAAGAATATGTTGATGCAACCAAAGCTTGAATTAATATTTCAAGGTCTGCCACAGACAGCATTAGCCTCAATAGCACAACATTCTAGAGTTAAAAAAATGAAACTTTCAGAATATTGCAAAAGTGGATCTCAGAGGACAATCACAAGTCAAATACAAAATGAAGATTCCTAGCAGTCAGGAAAGGGACAAATGGGTTGCCATCAATCAAGACAGATAACAAGGATACAGCTGGTAGTTTGCTTACTGCAGGAGAAACTTCCCCTCCTTCCAGCAAAAGTTTAGAGATATTTGAAAAATACATAAATGCCACAGTGTATTAAAAATTATTATGACATTACTCAGTATTCATCTCCCTTCTTCAAACATTATGGAAATGTGCTTCAAAAATACCTTTGAGGCATTAGGTATTGTAACAAGGGCAATGACTTGGATCACTGGGGCAAGGACAATTGTGAATTTGATTACATACATGAAAAAAAGTGTGTCAAGGAGATCTGTCCCCATCTATCCTTCACAAACCTTGAAGAAACCACATCTGAGTATTCCAACAGATATTCCTGATTTCAGGGGGCTTAGCTGGAGAGAAGGACACAAAACACACTAATTTTATTTCCCAATGTGAATGGGCACCAGGGTAAAGTATGCAACTTAGTGCATATCAATACCTTTTCCATTTTCCTGTCAGGGATTGTTGCGTTAGATATTTCAACATTCTGGTCATCTGCATTTTGAAAAGAAATCCAGTTGTAAAGATCACTTATAGTGCCCCATCTGTGATATCCACCGAGGCTGTGACACACCTATGATATTATTCAAAAATTCCTATCATGTGTTACTCGCACCATTATGAGTTACCTAAAATTTAGTTTGTGTGTGTGTGTGTGTGTGTGTGTGTGTGTGTGTGTGTGTGTGTGTGTGTGTGTGTGTGTGTGTGTGTGTGTATAAGATGTAGACATTTATTAATATTTTATAAAAATTCTTTCTCTGCATACAGGAAATTATTTATCTTGTAGTGCCTGTCATTATATTTTAGAATGATCTCAGAATTCTTCCACATGTGTCGCTCTTATTTTAAAGAGATATAGACACTGGGAAATAAAAGGTTAAAATGGAAGTTCCTTTCCAAGCTTATTCATAACGCTTCCAGAATGATGTTATGTCACAGTTTAGAAGAATGTATAGTAAATATTGCAAATGCTGAAGGGATGTGCCAGAGGATTAGCTAAAGTCATTTTGTGGCTTTGTAATCAGAGAGTTGCAGTAAATACTGCTTAATTTATGCATTAATTCCTAGTGTATGGACCTTAATACGTTTTAACAAAAATGCCCATATTAAAATCAATATAGCTTCAGATGGAAAGAATCTGTAAGTTTTATAGCATATCATGCTAAGGATCCATTTAGAAGTGTCTTTGGACTGACACTATTCCTCTTTCTGACTCCACAATAAAGTACTTATAATTTTATATGGATTTATATACAATTTTTTAAAGAGTCTACTCGATAAATAATGTGCTTCCTTTATAAGGCTGTGAAAAATATTTTTTAAAATAGACATATCTCAAATATTATATACTTGAAAATGTCCATATGATATGTGCTTAGAAAAAACATTATTACAGCCTCATTGATAAAGTGATCCACTGGGTGGTACCATCAATGTTTATTGAGTGTCACAATCTGTATATAGGAGTCCTGCATTCAAAGTGATTGTCAAATCAGCCCCATCCCTTTGAATAAAGATGTAAAGGGACTGATTGTGCTCTCTCTTACACCAGTTTTATTCCAATTCAATTATATTGACTTCTGTAGTTATTCTGAATTGATAACGGTGTAACCGAATGCAGAATGTGGCCTCATAGATAGAGCGGGGGAAAAAATGTATACTGAAACTTTTCTTTCTGTGAGAAATGGAGATGCAGTAACACCAAAACATTTTGAAAATTGATGTCAGTTTTGTCAAATTATTTCAGTCAAAAAACCTTCAAAAATAATAATAAAAAAAATTTCATTGTGATATTTTTGTAATCACATGTTTTTACTTTTAAGTTTGAAATGGCTTTTTGTTTCAAAATATCCTTTAATTTTATTATATAAAACAAGCAACCATGTTTAAAAATGGTCGAAATGAAAACAAAACATTTCAGTTTTGTCAAAACAAAACAAACAACATTTTGATTGACCCAAAAGCAACCTTTTTTTTTATTTTTTTCATTTGCCAAAAATATTGTTGTCAGTTTGACCTGGAATAATTTCCCATCTTCATTTTTTCAGAATTGCCAGAAAACAAACAAATCCATTATTCATATTGCCTCTACTTAGTCAATGTACTAAGTGGATTTATTAAAACATACATTAAAGAACCCTTTTTTCCTCTTACAGGAATACCTGCCCCCCCTCCCCACAAAGAAATGAAATTCATATATCAAAAACTTACTATATATTAATTGTGCCATAGATTGCTTCTACACTATGTTCAGTAATGCAAACAAGCCATTGGATACATGAAAATATTTTATTTTTAAGTCCTGTTTCCTGCCTTTTGCCATTTTAAGCTAATATTTTAACATATTTTGTTAATTGAACATGGCTTTCTATATGAACTATATATCACAGGTAGTATTTTAAAATAAGTGGTGAGTAATTATTTATTCATTTGATATCCACGGTAGTAATATTAATCAGGACTGAATGTATTTGGCATTCATATGGAATAAAGTACATAATTCCTAAGGAATCTCAATTTTCTTTGTAGTGTTTCACTGTATTTCAGAATTATGGTTCAGATAACTAATGTCTTGCAAGTCACAAATAATACTACTTTTCTCTTATCCTATGCATATGATTTGATAATTATTATTAATAGTTACCATCACATAAGTCCGCAGGCTACTTCTTTTTCCTTTTTAAAATTATGCATCAAACAGCATAGCAAGGTTTCCTGGGTACTACAGAAGTGCAGAAAACCAAATATCAAACTTAGATATATTTTTCCTTTCTGAATGATTTTTTTAAAGTCCATAGTGTAGCCCAGTGATCACTCTGAGACGATTGTTTTAATTATTGAAATGGTCTTGTATTGAGGTTAGGCTTTGGGTCAGAAACCATTTTTCTTTGAGTCTAAGAATTTGCTTTGTGAAATGGTGAATTAAGTAGAATTATGTATCAACCTCTCAACAATCCACTGAACATATCTTGAATGGAAATCTATATTCTGTCCTTAAGGACAAACATCATCTCAATAGCATACTAACTGTGATCCATAGCCACTAATACAAATAATTACATATCTATGTAAATAGTTGGTTTCCTCAGAATTAAGCTTAAAGGCTTTTGCACTTTCCATTTTCTCAAATTGTTACATTACCCATAAAGCTCATTTGAATTGCACTGACCTTAAGTCCTTATGTGGGACTGCAACACATGGATTAAAGGGCTATCGCAAGCCAGTAATTGTTGTTTTAAACTTCTCTTGAATTATGGATGAATGACATTTTGGATTCTGCAGTATGAAATTTCAAGTACTGATAAATATTTAAGTATAATTATGTGTATGGAGGTCTCTATCAGTCACATAATGACTGGTTAGAAAAGTTAGGAGCCCAAAAAGTACCTTAGAAGGCTAAATGCTTCAACTGGCAGTATCTGATGACTAGAAGCTGCCAAATGGGTCATTTATGTCATTATAGCCCAAAAAATGCTTTTCCTATATCAGTTCTCTTTGCAAAGCATCATGAGGATGAGAAGCTTGGATTGTGCTTCACAAAATTATAGAACCAAAAGCATTTGAGATGAAACAGATGGATTTCATTATCTGGTTAATCTGCCTCTAGCAATGCATTATTGTATATTTATTAGAGCGGTTCTGAGCCCAACTAGTTTTAATTGTCCCAAGCAATAATCTTTCCACCTTTTTCCTTTTGACACAGTTTCATAGGCTAGTGGTTCTGTGTCTGGAAGATTTTTCTTGTTATTTAATTTAAATATTTCTTTCCTAATTTCATCTCATTACTCTTGTCCCTACCCAATGCACTAGACTAATTAACTCCTCTTCCTCCTTGGTGTTTCCAGCCTTCAAATGTTTATAAAGGAGATAATTAAGCTTCATAAGAAGCTTATGAACAGTCTTTTATTCTAACAACTAGTCCATACTCATAATGGTGAATTTACAGTTTACAGGAAAAATAGCTAGCAAAGAAAAAAATATAGAATATAATTTGATTCCCCAGAGCACATTACAAAGAAATGTTAGCTGCTACTATTGCAGTGATAGCGTAGTTCAATGTGATAGCTTTAGTTATTTAGAATATTTTTTACTAAGAGAGAAGATGAAGGCCAAAAAATTGAGATTGTTCTCTACTTTTTTTAGAAAAATACCACACATGGTCTTTGGCTACCAACATAACACTCACGAGAAATAGAAGGGACCAAACATTATTCCCCTAACCCTTGAAGTCACTTAGGACTGCATTGTACTGTTGACAGCACTTGTCTATATTTAAATAACAAGAATGAGAAAACTCAAACAACAACAAACATAATCTAGTAAATTTGAAGGTTAATGCTGGCCTTATTACTGTTAAAAAAGGATAAGATCAGATACTGATATTTAAAATGTCAAAATTTCAGAAATTGAAGGGATTATTGAAAAAGAGTCATGTGGGCCAGGATGGGCTGGGATGCAAAACCATGCTCCAAAGTGTCCCTGTTGCCAGAAGCTGGGAATGGGATACAGAGAGTGGATCGCTTGATGATTACTATTATGTTCATTCCTTCTGGGGCACCTGGCATTAGTCAGAAGACAGAATACTGGCCTAGATGAACGGTTGGTCTGACCCAGTATAGCTGTTCTTATGTTCCTTATGGGATAGTGAAATCAGGGACATAGAAAGGGAAGGGAAATGAAGGGTTATAAAATAAACTAAACACAAACCTCAGGAAATGAATGTAGCACTTGGGAATAATACTAGAAAGGTAATAAGGCAGACATAGATAATGAAAGATGTCATAAAAGATATCAAGGGAAAGTGCCATGTGACATGTAGAGTGTAATCATTCTGCCAGTCAGTGTTGGCAGCAACGAGGGTCGGGTCCAGTATCTAAGGGTTCCTTTTTAACAATTCAACACAAAACCGGCTCGAGACCCCACTCAATGACCTGCAGCAATTGCACTCCACTCCCTGGGTGCCTCTAAGAGGCTATACTTCTCCTCTCACAAGCACATAGTCTGAGTATAGCAAAGAAACTTTTTAAAAAAAGAGGGGGGGGTAATGCAATATTAATTTGAGAAAACACTCCAAACAGGGTTCATAAACATAAACCGTGAGCAAAAGACCCACCCCCAAGTAAATTGGGCAGTATCCTTTTCCCTCCGGTTCTTAAGTCCAGCCACCAAAAGTCCCTTTAACATGCCAGTCCCTTCTCTGCACCCCACTTAAAGTTGCTGTCCTTGATCAGTACAGACCCAAAGTTCAGAGGTCCATCAGCAGAGTTCATCTCCCACCCTGGGTAGAAGGTGGGATACGACGGCACCTTACTCTCTCCGCTGCCCAGGTACTTGGTTGCTGCTCCTTGTCAGCTGCCTTGATGGGCAATTGCCATGCCTCTCTGCTGGCTGCCCTGCCTGCTGATCGCTGATCTGCTGGGATGTCATCAGGTCCCACCACTTAACACAGCTCTCAGTGATTTCAGCTCTTAATGGTGAACCTCGTTGCTGGTGCACACTGGGCAATCTCTTGTATCAGAGACACTGTTCTAAAGCAGGTCTAATGCTTAGGCCCAGGTATTAGTGATTTCAGCTCTGCAGTGTGTAACAAGGCTCTCAACTGAGTCTAAATTAGCTCTTTTATTACATAGAAGAGAGAACTAAATAGTGAATGGAGCCTCTAGGCAAAGTCCACACCACCAGATACAAGTACCTGTCCCTACCCTCTCTCAACTCACTGGGCTTTGGAACCCATGTCCCCTGCCTAGCGGGTGCCGTTTAGTTGAGGATGAGTCCCTCAATCAGGGTATGCCAAGCATAGTTCTGCTGAACTTGATTCACTGAACAAGGATAACAACACTTTATTACTCCTGCCCCAATAGCAAGGAGAATGGGGATCCAACACTAGCCAAAAGTGATCATTTGGACAAGCAGTACCATTATGCTGAGCAACTAGGCAGGATGGGTGTGCCCATGAAAACCAGCTCAGCTCCTGAAATACTCTTCCACAGCTCATAACTAGATGTCAGGAGAGAGCTCATTCAGACTCTGCTTCCAGGAGTATAAGAATATAAACTTTAAAGGGGTGAAATAGCATCACTGTGAAGCAAAGCTTGAAAAATGTGTAAAAAACTGATAAGAGAAGCCAAAACTGACAATTAGAGAAGAATTACACTGACGTAAAAACAATAAAATGTTATTTAAATACATAAAGGTAAAGAAATTAGTGCATTTTTTTAACCAGCAAGAAGACATAACTGAAAAACTGAGCTCATCTTCAGAGGGCATGTCTATACCACAAAGGTAAGTTGACTTAATGTAAGTCCATATCCAGTCTCCACAGTAATTGAGTGGGCCATGCATGTCCACACCATGCTCATTGTGTGAGTGGAGTATGTCCTCACTAGCAGCGCTTGCACTGATGTACAGAGCAGTGCACCATGGGTAGCTATCCCACAGTGCAACTAGCTGCAGGGGGGTTGGCAATGTCTTGCAGTGCCTCATGTGACCAAAATATTTTTGCATGGGGGAATGGGAACATGGCTTCAGCGTCCCATGATGTAGTTTCCTCCCTCCCTACCCTGCTATCAATGGCATACAACCCATATTTTTGTGCCTTTTTGCAAAAGCCTGTCTGAGCCATGCGTACACCCATGGATCCTGCTCAGCTGTGCACTCTTGTTCTGAGCATTATAAACACTTTGTGCCTTATCCTGCAGTATTTCCAGTGCCAATACAGGAATGCTTTGTGGAAGTTTGCATTGCCAGACTGTTACTACTCAGTGGGATCTCTTGTGATCCAATTGTGCAGAGCCATTAATCAACTACTGCTAAGAAGGGTAGTGACTCTGGGCAAGATGCAGGACATAGTGGATGGGTTTTGTATGGGGGTTCCTTAACTGTGGCGGGGTAATAGATGGCGTGCATATCCCTATCTTGGCACCAGACTACCTTGCCAAAGCATATGTAAACCATAAGGAATATTTTTAATGGTGTTACAAGTGCTGGGCTCACATGGGGCATTTCACCTACATCAGTATGGGATGGTCAAGAAAGGTGCATGAGAGGAGCATCTTTAGGAACACAGGTCTGTTCATAAAGCTGCAAGCAAGAACTTTCTTTCCAGACTGCAAAATAATCGTTGATGATGTTGAAGTGCCAATTGTGATCCTGGGAGACCCAGCCTACCTTTTGCTCCCATGGCTAATGAAGTCGTACACTGGCCACATGGACAGCAGTAAGGAATGGTTCAATAATAGGCTGAGCAAGTGGGAGAATGATGGTGCAATGTGCCTTTGGACGTTTAAAGGGTTGCTGGTACAGTTTGCTTGCTAGATGAGACCTCAGTGAAAGCAATATCCCCACAGGTATTGCTGCATGCTGTCTGCTTCATAATATCTGTGAGGCAAAGGGAGGGAAGTTTCCACAGGTGGGGCATGGAGGCAGATATGTTGGCAGCTAATTTTGAGCAGCCAGATACCAGCACAATAAGAGCTCAGCAAGGAGCTCTGCGTCTCTGGGAGGCTCTGAAAACCCATTTCAGAAATAAGTCACAGTAATGTGAGCTGGTTCTCTGAATTGTACCTTTCCATACCATATCCCATACCCCCGCATTGCATCAGTTTCCCTGTACCCTCCCATACTGACATGATTTGAATAAATAAAAAGCCTTTATTCACAAAGTGTTTGCTTTTATTGTACACACACAAAGAAACAGAAAGAACAAGATAATAAGTTAACCTTGGGTAAACAGTCTGATAAAATTGTGAGCAGAGAAAGCAAGTCCATTTGTACAGACCTGGTCCTTATACTGTGTACCGCAATAATGCCAGCAGAGTTAATATTAGAATAACATGGTAAAGTGTCCTACTGTGGTGGAAAAAATAAGGCAGACCTCCCCAGAAACCTTCTGCAAAGGATTTCAAAGTTCCTCCATGCATGTTTCCTAGAGATCTCCATGGAGGATTCCTGAGCCATCCAGTGCACATAAACTATCTTTCTGGGCATGCAGCCACTGTGTACCTGAAGTGGCCACCGGGAAGCAGATACACACTGAACCTCATATTTTGTTCAGATTAAACATCAAATATAAGAGCATGTAACCCCAACAGTTTGATTGGAAATGTGTACTCACCAGAGGTGCCTTCCTCAGGATCATTCTTGGCCACTATGCTGTCCTGCAACCGGCTGGGTTTAGGAGTTAAAAACAGTTCCTGTCTGTCAGGGAGAATGGATCCATTGCTTGCCTGTCTCCCTTTCTCCTCCTCCTCTTCCTTGTCCTGAATATCCTCCTCATTGTTGCCCGAAGTGGCCTGGGACTCAGACTCCTGGGATGTGTTCTGCTGCATTTGAGGGTACTGATGGGATCACCCTGAGAATCGCATGCAGCTCATTATAAAAGTGGCATGTCTGTTGGGGAGAACCAGACTGAATAATTGCCTCCCTTGTCTTCTGGTATGCTTGCCAAAGTTCTTTTATTTTCACATGGCACTGCTGCATGTCCCTGGTGCAGCCCTTCTCCCACATTCTTCGTGAGATCTTTGCACAGATGTCTATATTTCTTCAGATGGATCGGAGCTGTGCCTGAACAGATTCTTCTCCTCACAGACTAATAAGATCCACCAACTCCAGGCTGGAGCATGTTTGGGATATTGAATCTCCATAATCAACTGGCGAGCTCTCTACACTGATCATATACAAAATGAGAATTCAATACTCTCAATGCTTTAACAGGGGAGGGGCTGTTTCCTATGAATCTGACTGCTGCAGAGTTGAAAATGATCTCCAGAATGGTCACAGCAGAACATTGTGTGACACCTCCTGGGGGCCATTACAATTGAATTACATAAAACTGTGTCTACACTGCCTCTCTGTCAACCCACTAACATCGAATTAAGCGCTATGCCTCTCGTGGAGGTGGAGTAATGAAGCTGACATTACAGGTGAGTTAGGCTGGCAGAAGGGACCTGGTAGTGTAGATGCACACATTATTAGGTCAACTTAAGGCAGCTTCCATCAACCTAAGTCTGTAGTGTAGACCAGGCCTGAGTATTCACCAAAAAGTAAAATGCAGATAGGACAATGTTCCCACTGAGGATAGTATTAAAAACAATTATGGCTCTAGGAAAAGGAAATGAATACACTGATTACACACACAACAATAAATTGAGATTAGTCCTCAAACTTTTTTATTTAGAACAGCGTTTCCAAAAGTGCGGGGCATGCCACTGAGGGGAGAGGGACTGGATGGTGTGCACGCACAAGTATAAATTATTCACAATTTATTGCAGGGTTGCAATTGGTGTTGTGAATGGTTTCATTTTCCTGAATGGGGGCTCAACTTTCAAACATTTGGGAACCGCTGACTTAAAGGACTTAATAGGTATCCATACTGTTGGATAATCCCAAAGCAGGTGGATAAATAATGTATTACGAAGGTACTAAATGCAGAGAAAACTGACTGGATTAGAAGCCTGTCAGGATAGGTAAATGACTGACGGAACTGTATGCAGCAAACTTTGCTATCTTTACTTTAATTGGACCTAAACCTGAAACTCTCATTCAGGCAAAATTTATTTTGTAATCAAAGAACTCTCCCTGAGTGGGATCTGTAGGTATAGGTTTAGCATGTGAAAGCAGAGCTGTGATTCCTGTTTTTGAATAAGAGTAGAGTGGATTACAAAAGAAGACTCAATTCTTTTGTAGAATAAACATGTTTAAGTAGTCTATGGGTCAGAATTTGTTCTTTTTCATTTGCAACAGACTGGTTCTGCTCTAGATTATTACTTTTTAACACCCTCTGACATTCTGTATTTTGGGAGTGCTATCAAATATGAAAAAATTACAGTAGCTACAAAAAGGAAAGGACCAATAGAAACCTTTTAAATTGGCTTTTGCTATGCTACAAGGGACAGACAATTAACTACTGAGAAGGTGCAGGCAAAAAGTAAGTCACGGTATCATCTTTGTGATTTCTTCTTTTCCTGTGGAAGCTAAAAAGGCTTTGGGAGGAATGTTCTCTTTTGTTATCGCAGTCTCTGTGCCACTGAGCAGAACAGCAGTAGCAGTGGCAGAGGCAGCAGGTTGAAATTCAAGTTTGGTTGATGAACTAGAAGGACTTACTAAGCATAAGAGTTTGGAACTCATAGTAGCAGACGTGACCATTATCATATTCTTTTGTGATTTTAACTTTTCCATTATATTCAAGACTGAGACTAAGTTTTGTTCCAGACTAGTAGTCTGTGGCATTGGGTTAAGGAGATGTGAATATCAGATACTCTGAGATACAAAAAAATGAAAAAGAAAAAAAGTAAATGTGTGACAAATCGAAATGACAAGGTTTGTGTTGGTAGCTTGTGATATAGTGAAATGAAATCCATTCCCACTTGTGCTTAGACAATGCATGTCTGGGATTTAAGGATGTTATATTATGAATATATCCATCTGAGTCCCTGGAAAGAAAATCCCAGAGAGCACTCAGTATATTTTAAAGAAGTTTAAATCACATTTGTTAGAAAACCTTAAGCCTAAAGTTTAAGAACATAGCTCTTTTTTACACACTTTATACCCATAAAAATCTAAACACGGATTGAAATACTTTCAATGCACTGAAGGAGGTTTTCATATTATTAAAAGGAAAAAAAAACTTTTCAAAAGCTTATCACTGACTTTTTTTTTAAATCTCAAACAACATAGTTCTGAATGGATGTGAATAAAGTGTGAGACCAATTGAAAAGACAAGGTTGCTCCAGTAACTTGTGATGCAATGATATAAAATCCATTCCCAATGTGCTTAGACAATATGGATCTGGGCTTTAGAAGAGCCAACCGACTTATGTATGTCCAAAGATCCGCATATTAATACCAAACCAATTGCTGAGTCATTAATATATACGCCATGCTGGGCTTTTGTGATACAAGGTAATCTGGATAGATAATATATAAATTCTATGCCAACAGAATTAAGGAAAGCACAATCACAAAAAAAAATGATACAGAAGCCTCTATTTAAATTCCTCATAAAAGCCTTCTATTTGATAAATTTTGTTTTCTAAATAGCTGGGAAGAAAAGCATAAAAAAATCTTCTTACTCCCTGTAGTTCTCCCATGAGAAAGAATGATCAAAATGAGAGCTTTCACTCAAATGGTAGTTTACTGTAGAAACTGTTCCTTTTGGACAAGATGGCTTCACTTATTCTGAGAAGATAGAAATATTTAACAAAGCATAATGTACATAATGTATAGATATATAGCTCAGTGTGTTTATAGAGGTAATTACAAGCATCTCTCGAATCTGTCTGTCTACCTGTTTTCTTTCTTGGTTTAGATATAATGGTGTCTTTTTGCAAGATAAGGTTCAAATGAGCATTTTTTGTCTCTAACTTTCACCTGGCAATCAATTCTTTTTAACCATGTATGACAAATGTATCAGCAGAAAGGAACTGTGATGTACAGTATTCCATAGGGAAGCAGTGTGTATGAGCTGCAGGGGATGACCACTGGATGGTGTTACCTAGTCATATTTTATACTTGTCTTCAGCAGCTCTGTTCTCTCAGTTAAATCATTTACTTTAATCAAATGTATCTTCTCCCTTAATCCCTTCTAGGCTTTATCATTACAATTTGATTAGAAATCATTACAAATCATACTTCATTAACATTTTTTGAAATTTGCCAATCTCTACATAAACAGGCTTTCAAATAGTAAAAGTTACTGCATAGTTTTCAATATAAAAATAGTAATATTCTATGACAACTAATTTACTGATAAATGTTACTTCTTTTCTACTACTTTGAATACCAAATGCTGTATTCAGATGCATACACGTTATTCCCATTAGACCAAATTCTATTGCTATGGAGAATGGGTTCAAATCTAGTATTTTCAGCAAGACTGCACCCCGGCCATAGTGGTATACCCTCTGTAAGTAGGTAAATGTAGGGACTGTGTTATGATTATTTACTTCATACTGTACCCTTAAGATTCAAGAGATCTAATGTTATTCCCAGCTCTTCCATTGG
Organism: Gopherus evgoodei; assembly: GCF_007399415.2. NCBI lineage: Eukaryota > Metazoa > Chordata > Testudines > Testudinidae > Gopherus > Gopherus evgoodei. The sequence goes on along the minus strand of NC_044327.1, from coordinate 70,304,682 downwards.
CCTATTGGATGACTTTGGGCAAGCCACTTTACCTCTTTGTGCTTCTGTTTCCCGACCTGTAAAATGGCAATAATCACACTTACCTTCTTTGTAAAGCCCTTTGAGACATGCTCTGAAAAGCGCTACATAACAGCTAGGTATTATTACTGGAATTTACCTATAATTTTGTGTGCTATGCTACTGTGAGCCGATTCAGAAGGAGTAACAGTCTCTTTTTAATCATATAAACCTGCATTTGTTCCTTTTTGGTTTGTTTTCTTTCATATAAAATAAAAACCATATAGATTAAAGAACATGATTTGCACTTAGTGTGTGGAAAATATATCATAACTATGAGCAGAGTTTCAATGGGAGTTATGTGCATATATCTGAGGGCAGAATTTCACTGCCTCTAATTATTAAATAAATCCATCTTGTTATTCACATTCAGCATGGGTATGGTTTATATTTACCCTTCTTCCAAAGAGAAAGAAATATCTAACCATTCCCTATTGTCTGTTCCCTCTTGATGTATTAATGTCAACAGGAGTTACATGCCCAGCTTGTTCTGGGGAACACTCATCTATATTTTATATTACAAAAGTTACAGTAACCCAGAATAAAACAATAACTGTTACCCATGATTTGCTTCCATTCAGAGTTAATGAAAGCTATATTCTAATAAATGATCAGTTCATATCAAGTTCTCAGCTGAGACTGAACCCTTCCATTAAATTAAACCTTGTTGTCTGCTGGGATTATTATTCTAAATATAAATCCTTTAATTCATGACAGCTGCTAGTGATATATACCACTATGCCATGGTCAAAACAAAGAACAGAGTTTATTTCCATTCTTTATTGAAATAAAAAGTCAGAATAAATGAGACTATCTTAAAGAAAGATTTAGGCTATATCTATAATAAAATTAACTTTAGTTAAGAATGAGGCTGGATCCCAACATTGAGTTTTTAATTTTGAATAAAACATCAATGAATCAAATATCAAAGAAGAAAAGTTCATTGGCAACCTGTCACCCTCTGACACTTGAATTCAGGCCTTCTCTGACATTAGGAGTTTGATCTCATTGAAATCAGCGGAAATCCGTCCATTGATTTGAGGGGGCTCTGGCTCAGGTCCAAGTGCTTTCTGTGGATCTGGTGGATCATACCTTTTAAATGACATACTTATGGAAGAGGACTCCTTCCATAGTCCATGTCTTCTGGACTGACAGTCCTGGGTAGAGTCAGCTCCAGGCACCTTTCCTTTATTGCCTCTTCTTACAGGTTGAAAATTGTTTCATTGTTTCAGGACAGCTTGCATAACATTCAGAAATAGACTGAAACAATCTGTGTTGTAGTAAAAGAAGATGTATGAAGAAGAGAGAGAAAAAATATCACATTAGCTCTATGCATAGCATAACTATGCAAACTCTGCAAAAGCTAACCCTAATAAGTGTCCCTTTGTAGATATGTCTACACTACAATAAAGTACTCACAGCTCATTTATGTCGGTTAACTCATAGGACTCACAAGGCTCAGGCTGCAGGACTAGTGTAGATATTTGGGCTCAGGTTGGATTACAGAATTTGAGATCCTGCAAGGATAAGAGCCAAGGTTCCAGCCCAAGTTAGAATTACATTGTAATTTTGTAGCCCCATAAGCCTAAGCCAGCTGACACAGGCCAACCACGGGTATGTTATTGCAGTGTAGATATATCCTTAGTTACCATAAATAAGTAAAGTTTTACATTTCAAGAGAAAGCATTCTTTCTGCTCCAAATTGTTTCCTTCTGTCTTTCAGCATGACAGCATTACTCAGCATCAGCCATCAAACCATGTGTCTCATATCATTTCCTACTGCTCCCTCTGTCTTCTTTGGGTACCTCAATTATAAATTTGTTACTTTGATCTGCTCTCCTAGTTGCTGCCCACTTCTTTATAAAGGCAATCTGCGGAGGATATGGACCATGTCTTATGAAATGTCCATTGTATGTTTCCCAGCAATGTATTTATTATTTGAAAAAATAGTTTTTGTTCCAATCTAATTTCTAACACTTTTCTGACTTAAAATGTTCTATTGAAGGTATATACACACACCAGTTGTCTTCCAGGTGACCTTCTCTTCTTATTTCCCAAATAAGTACCCTGAGTTCTAAGGTGCATCCAGATTAACAACCATGCTTTTCCACATTAATTGTCCTGGAGGTGCTACTTAATTGGCCTTGGTGCTAATCTGAACACTACTCACTGTATTTTTGTAGAGACCTAGTTCATATTTTCTTATAATTGCCTCTTAACCTTACTCTACACATTCAGGTCTCGAGGACAGAAAGCATTACTGTACAATGCTTCCTTTCCTGAAATGTTTTGTAAATACTTGGAAAATTCAAATATTTTAGCACTGAAAAGGCAAAGTTCCACATGTTATAGGGGCTAACTGGAGATTTTTGTGTTGAAGAACCTTCCAGTACAATGTTTCTGTTCCTTCAAATAACAAGAGCTACAAGGAACTGAGCCTCATGTTGCCCTGTGCTACTGGGCTTGTAAAATGCAATTAGTCTTGGCAGGCAATAAACATTGAGGCTTTGAATATGCAGAAATGTGAATGCTGCAGGACAGAGCATATTCTTGAATTTATCTATTGACAAATATGTATAAACTATAAGGATGATGAGTCTGGATAGCCATTAAAACCATAGAAGGACAGAGTTTGAAATCCCTGTTCCTCTGAGCTCCATCCCTTCTATACAGTTTTGAGTGATAGAAATTGGATAAGCAACAATTTATTGAATACATAATTCCAGATCTGGAAAATCTTGTTACTTCAGATGGAGACAAAACTCAAATATAAATACTCTATTTCAGGGACTCACAGGCACTCTTTGAGGCTTTTGAAGCACATCTAAGAGTCATCACAGTGTACCAAAATTAAGGTGGAGCAGACTACTATGTTAAAATAGTGTCATTGCCTTCACATGAATGCCTCGGCCACAAAGCAAATTGCTGAGCACCGTGGAACCTACTGGAAGTTAGATACACAACTAAAATGGACAGAGTGCTATTCTAAATGAAGCTAAAATCCACAAGACTGCAGAGACCCAAAGCCAGCTGCAATGTCATAATTCCACCAAGGATACTGACCGTGGTCAGAAAGGAAAAGGAAAGGGCTTTTCTAGAGAGTAATGACTCACAGGCAGTTGATTTATGTAGAAGACACACTTACGGATATCAAAAACATTTGAGTTTTAACGACGTTACCAATTGCGTAACACTAATAGCACAGGATCTGAGAGTTGGCGTTTAATCAAGAAGGAATCTTTTAAAAAGTTTAAAATCTTAGAATCAGCCTTTCCATGGAAAGCCACAAGTCAAACAAAGCACGATTATAATTTGTATTCATTCACTTTACAGAGAGTGTGGTTTTAGTTACCCAAGCTTACTTTGCAACAACATGTCCTCATCAGCATAAGGCCTGAATCTCACAATTTATTTATTTTTTACCAGGGCGTAGCTCAGGACACCAGGATTATTTGTGACTTGTTAAGAAGGAAGCAGTATATAGACTCATTAATATAAGGTACTATCAAAGTAGCATTACCTTGCCTTTTACATGGCTATTTTAAAACTTTAGGAGCTATTAAAATTAATATTGTTTTTAAGCTCTAATTACTTGAGGCCTTTCTCTTGAGTCTCATTATGGTCAGATACCACCCACCTTTTAGGGATCTGAATTTGTATCAAGAAATTATGCCTTTCTGGGCATTCTAAAGTGTAGAATGTGCTCCAGCTTAGCATCCATGTCAGTTCACCTCTACCTAATTTTATAAAATCCTCCTGAAGTCTTTTCTGTTTGAAAGGTTTAGATTTTCTGTACCTACTCTTGGCCTGAAATATATCACCAATCTCCATCCCAGCTTTTTTCTTTTACTTTTTGTAAAGGATCCTTTCCCCTTAATTGGATTGATTTGTGTGAATTTTAAGAGTGTTTCCTTATCTGCTTCTGAGGGAGTACAACAAAGTGCTGCTCTTTATATGAGCTTGCCGCAAAACCACAATTGACCCCTTATAGTACTAATTACTTAAAAAGAAAAAAGAAAGAAAAAATACGGTGAACATATGTAAACTGACCTCTCAGAATAGGGCTATTGTGTTATAATTTGAAATACATCCCCAAAACCACTGTCCAAGATTTAGTAATTGTCCATCACGGTGGTGATATAATTTATTCAGCAGGTGAAAGTGGGTCAGTGGGCATCTCATAACTATAAAGGGAAGGGAACAGTCCTTCTGTGTACAATACAATAAAATCCCTCATGGCCAGAGACACCAAAATCCTTTTACCTGTAAAGGGTTAAGAAGCTCAGAAAACCTGGCTGACACCTGACCCAAAGAACCAACAAGGGGATAAGATACTTTCAAATCTTGGTGGGGGGAAGTCTTTTGTTTGTGCTCTTTGTTTTGGGGCTTGTTCGCTCTTGGGACTAAGAGGGACCAGACATCAATCCAGGCTCTCCAAATCTTTCTGAATCAGTCTCTCATATTTCAAACTTGTAAGTAACAGCCAGGCAAGGCATGTTAGTCTTATTTTTGTTTTCTCAACTTGTAAATGTTCCTTTTTGCTGAGAGGATTTTATCTCTGTTTGCTGTAACTTTGAACCTAAGGCTAGAGGGGGTTCCTCTGGGCTATATGAATCTGATTACTCTGTAAAGTATTTTCCATCCTGATTTTACAGAGATGATTTTTACCTTTCTTTCTTTAACTAAGAGCCTTTTTTTTCTTAATACCTGATTGATTTTTCCTAATTTTTAGATCCAAGGGGATTGGATCTGGACTCACCAGGGATTGGCAGGGGAAAAGGAGGGGAGATGCTTAATTTCTCCTTGTTTTAAGATTCAAGGGGTTTTGATCTGTGTTCACCAGGGAATTGGTGAAGTCCCTCAAGGCTACCCAGGGAGGGGAAAGTTTTGGGGGGACAGGGAGTGATCCAGACACTGAAAATTCTGGATGGTGGCAGTGATACCACATCTAAGCTAGTAATTAAGTTTATAAGTGTCCATGCAGGTCCCCACATCTGTACCCTAAAGTTCAGAGTGGGGAAGGAACCTTGACAGGGCGTTATACAATGATAAAAGTTATTTAATGGTAGATAAAATAATACAACCGGTTGTCAAATCATAACAGGGATTTTATTTAAACTGGAATAAATGGGATTGAATTCCACCTTCTTATAACAACATTATATATATGTGTGTGTGTGTATTCAAATTTATATATATATATATATATATATATATATATATATATATATATATATATATATATATAATATATATATATATATATATATATATAAATATACTGTATATAATTTGAATACACACACACACACATACACTAATTTACTACTAAGTGTACTTAACCAAATATAACCTTCTAAATAATCTATCTATCTATCTGTACAGGCTATTATCTTATAGGTTAATAATTATTACTATTAAAGTCAAGGTTCCCCTTTCCTCAAATATCTTACTGGGGTCTGTCTAATGTCCAAGTCAGTCTATGAGCCTCAAGCACCTCTTATAACTTTCTGATGAGTCGGACTCGACTACAATGGTGCTTGCTTGTGGTAGTGCACATCAGACCAGATCATGTGATGTTACAGAACTTTGGTTCTCTTATTCCGGCTCTCCAGGACCAAATGGATCAAGAATAAGAGATGACCAGATCAGATTATCAGGATTAAATAGGAGCAGATGCTCAGGAACATGCCATCAAATATGGACTGACTTGACCAACCAGCCTTAAACTGAAGGGACCCTTTCTGCACTTCTGTCTTTCCTGCTCATCTCAGCCTCCCCACTTACTCTCGGTTTCTCTTAATCCTGGTTTCCCTCCATTCCTCTGGCTGCCTTCTCCCCTCGCCTTGTTTCTCTCTGTTTACTCCCAGACTCTCTGTTTCTCTCTGTCTCTTTCTCACGCTCCCATCTGTCTGACCCTGTCTTTCCACCATTCCCCTCTTCTCCTCCAAACAGTCACTTCCCCTCCCCATAAGGGGAGGGGCCACTACTTCCCACTTTCTCAGAGGGAGGGGCTACCTCCTCTCCCAAGAACAATGAGAGCGCATTCACTCTGAATTCACCCTATATCATATATACACATACATAGTCGAGTCCCTTTACCATATTTACACATAGATTTAAGAAAGAATAGAAAGCTGGATGAAAAATCTAGACTTCCTGCTGCAGTTTTATACAGACATTTCCCCACTATACCTTATCTTTCTGTTAGAAAACAAACAACTTAAAGTTGGTAACATCTCTTTTCCATCTTATATCGATTTCATTTTATATGATTCAGCCTTTCTTAGAAGCGATATGAACTATAGACCTCTCCTTGGACCATTACCACGTTGTCATGGAGAGGCTTGTGTGTCCTAAAGACCCTCAGAACTATGTTGACAGGAGTCTTGTACTCCTGGTAAAGTCACCCTTGGCAAACAGTTCTGAAGAGAGGTTCCAGATGAAACACAACCCAAACTTCTCAAGACCCCAGCGGCAGAACAGGTATGTTAAAGCACTTGTCAGTTCTCTGCAGCTGTAAAGGCAGGTGAGGAGTGCAGTAAGATGGAGACGTCCAGCTGTCTTGGACTTGACTGTCACTGAGTCCAAAGCTTCTTCCTGTCAAGTCTTGTGAGGTTACCGCCTGCATAACATTTTCCCCATGTTAAAAGATTTCATATGTAGATCTCTGCCAAGGATGTTAGCATCTCCCACTAACAAAGTCCTGCAGCAAAAGATGAGTGATGGTGGGGATAGGAGTCCCTAGTCATAAATATGAATGCAGGTGACAGCCAGGTGTTGGCTGTTTTGCGCTTGGAATTATGAGACAGAAGGGCAGTTTCAACAGCTGTGGCCACAACTGAGCAGTCCTTTTCAGGATCCCCGCTGCTCACTTTCTCGATGCTTTCCCAGCTGGATGGCCATGTCTAGTGGGATCACTCAACATACAGAAAGAACATACAAAACAAAATAATGAAGATCGCTTCTTGGAATGTTTGCATTCTCATGGATTCCTGAACAGTGACAGTCCTGAAAGAAGAACTGCCATACTACTTAGAGAACTTTCAAGATATAACATCGATATTGGTTCCCTAAATGAGACCCATCAGGCAGAAAAAGGCCAAATGAAAGAAGATGGAGATGGCTAAACTTTCTTTTGGAAAGGAAAACTATCTGAAGAGAGACATATTCAAGGGGTTGGTTTTGCCATGAAGAAAAAGATTGCTAATCAGTTTTTAGAATTTCTAAGGATATTAACAAATGTCTCATGACTCTTTGTCTTAAGCTTAGTAACAACCATTATGCCATGGTCATTAGTGTGTATGCTCCCACACTTGACAATGACAAAGACAACAAGGAGCAGTTCCACTGTGCACTTGATGCAGTTCTATCTGTGACTACCAAGGAAAACAAGCCTATCCTCATGGGTGACTTCAGTGCAAGAGTTGGATGACATTCCAAACTCTGGAAAGACACTGTTGGGAAAGAAGGGGTGGGGAAAGTAAAATCTAACTGCATTATTCTCCTCAAAATAATTTGTGGAGCATGATTTGCTTATCACAAATACCATGCTTAGACAGAGGGACAAATAAAAGACCACTTGAAAACATCTACATTCGAAACATTGGCATCTTCTTGACTATGGACAAGCCTGCACTAAAGTGCTACATCAGCACAGCTACACTGATGCAGCTTTTCCGCAGTAGTGTGTCTCGTGAAGATGCACTATGCCGAAGGTAGAGCACTGTCCCATCAGCATAATTATTCCACCTCGGTGAATAGCGCAAGCTATGTCAATGGAAGAGCATCGCCCCCCGACACAGGACTGGTGTGGACAGTGCAAAATTTACATCACTGGGGGGCATGATTTTTCACATCCCTGAGCAATGTAAGTTATATTGACTTAGGTGGTAGTGTAGACATGCCCTATGTCATGGTCAGAACCCATTATTGTACTGATGTCCATATTATGCAAACCATGATAAGTATGGATGACTCCTGGACAGACCACCATTTAGTCAGATCAATCATGAACATGCGTCTTGCATCTCAACACCATAAACAACCAAAAGGAATGGAGAAGAGATTTAACTTCAAGGCACTTCAAAATCATGCTAGCCGCAAAACTCTTCAGCAATGCCTCATTGAGAGACTCTCTGACCTACCAGACATCCACTTCTCTGTTGCAGCCCTAAAGCCTATGCTCAAACATGGCATCTGTATGGCCATTTGTCGGTCAAAAGGTCACATTGGTACCGTGTGCAGCACCACAACATTATAGTGCTGTGCAACATTATAGTGCCATGTGCATTTTCCTGCTCTTTCTGCCTGGTCACCTAGTGGTCAGACTAGTGCCTGGTGCAAAATTACCAGCGTGCCATGTGCATAAGGGTAGTGTGCCTGTTCTTGAACCTTCTGTCAGTCAAAAGGTCAAATTGCTGCTGTGTGCAGAAGCATAGGGCTGTATGCAAAAGTAGTGTGCCGGGTGCAGCTCCCATTGAAGTAGAGGGCTCCAGCTCGGAACCTGGAAGGCGAAGGAGCTAGGGACCAATCAGATGCTGACATGAGTAAGAGAGCTTTCGAATAAAATCAAGTCTCATGCCAAGATCTGCGGGAGTCTTCGCATGTTAACTTGAAGGCCTGATCACCCTTTCAGCCAGAAGGGTCTCCTGTGTATCTTGCCGGCTCGTGTTGTGTTGTGTCCTGCCAGTTCGCCATGCCCTTGGTGTCTGTACTGCTGGTCAGCTGTGCCTGGAGTGTGGTATTTGTATTCTAATTGCAGTAAATACTCTGTCTGCTTAGCTTCTTCCTTTCTCCCCTCTTTTACTTAATACTAAGTTATGTATACAGTATATGAAAGTTAAATTGTTGTATTGATTGCTATTGTTGTTAATTGTTGTACTTTACAATATTTGGTTAATATATATAGTTTACTCAGTTTGGTGTATCTGCTCTAATTTTTGGTGAGCAGTTAATCACAGACCATTTGGTTTCCGGTTGTTGGATGTAAATAGATTGTTATTCTTGTTCTGATAGTATTGTTAGTTGGTAAAAATGTTACTCCTCAGCCCAAGTTGCAACTTATCCCCCATCAATAAACGGCCACTTGGTTTTGAACTTTCAATCTGTCACGGTTTGATTTTCCTCACTTGATCAAAAATTTACTCGAACCTGTATTGGTCTCGGACATCCTCCACTGGGAGGAGTTCAAGACCATTATTCACAAGGCATGTGCTGAATCAATTGGATATTTCATTAACAGCAATCAGGATTGGTTTGATGAGAACAATGAGGAAATCTTAGCACTTATTCATCAGAAGAGAAGCTCATTTTGCACTTGGCAAAATGAACCCTCTAATCAGCAAAAATGAGAGACTTATCATCAGCTTAAAGCTGTAGTTCAAAGGAGACTGCATGACATCAAGATTCAGTCGTGGCAAGCAAAAACCATGGAGATCCAAGTTTCACTGATCAACATGACATGAGAAGCCTTTTTCAAGCAACAAAAGCAACGAGTCAAGTTCAAACTGCACAATGCCTCTGCAATCCTAGGACAACTCTGCCCTTCTTAGGTAAAATGTGAACCTCAATCAATGTTGGAAGTAGCATTTTGAGACTCTATTGAAATGCAAATCTGATGTCTCAGTTGCCATCATTGAGTCCATTCCTCAACATCCAGTAATAGAATCCTCTTGCTAACCCCTCCAACTTCTGAGGAAATTTGGCAAGACATCACTTAGACTAGAAACAACAAGGTGCCAGGTGCCAGATGACATCCCCATGGAAGTCTTCAGGGCTGATGGAATATCACTCATGCAAAATCTTCATCAACTTCTCAGAATTTGGGTTAATGACGAAATTCCACTTGACGGAAAGAATGCCACTATTGTGACCATTTTTAAGAAAGGGGACAAGACAATGTGCAGGAATTGCTGAAGTATTGTTCTTCTGCCCATTACCAAGAAGATCCTTACTCACATCCTTTTGAGAAGAATGAGGAGGGATTTGATAGCTGCTTTCAACTACTTGAAAGAGGGTTCCAAAGAGGATGGATCTAGACTGTTCTCAGTGGTACCAGATGACAGAACAAAGAGTAATAGTCTCAAGTTGAAGTGGGAGTGCTTTAGGTTGGATATTAGGAAAAACTTTTTTACTAGGAGGGTGGTGAAGCAATGGAATGGGTTACCTAGGGAGCTGGTGGAATCTTCTTCCTTAGAGGTTTTTAAGGTCAGGCTTGACAAAGCCCTGGCCGAGATGCTTTAGTTGTGAATTGGTCCTGCTTTGAGCATGGGGGTGGACTAGATGATCTCCTGAGGTCTCTTCCAACCCTGATATTCTATGATTCTATAATTCTACCGTCTCCTCCCTTTTGCCAAAGACATCCTTCAAGAATCTCAATATGGTTTCAGACCATGTTGGGGCACCACCAACATGAATTTTTTATTGACCTAACTAAAACCTTTGATTCCATCAAATGAGAAACATTATGGAAGGTGCTGTCTAGGTTCGGTCATTCATTGACATTCATTCATGTTCTCAGGCTACTTCATGATGGGATGACCACCACTTTTCTCTGTAATGGGTTGGAGACAGACTTGTTCACCATCCATATTGGTGTTAAGCTGGGCTGTGTTATTGCCCTAACCCTTTTTCTATTTATCATGCCATAATCTTGATTCTTATTCATGACCACCTTTCTTCTGGAACTGGGATTGAGTATCACATGGATGGCCAGCTCTTTAATCTGCAATGTCTTCATTCTAAAACTAAAGTAACCAGGACTATTATTACCATCTTTCAGTATTCTGACAACTGTGCTATCCTCGCACACACACAGACTGAATTGAAATCCACCCTAGCTCACTTCTCAGGCAGCTATAATAACCTGGGACTTTTCCTCAACATTCAGAAGACTAAGGTGCTCCATCAGCCTTCCTCAGCATAAGTTGCCCCTGTTCTCCCACAAATTATCATCGGTTGTGAACCCCTGGAAAATGTTGAGCATTTCTCTTACCTTGGTAGCCACCTCTCCCAGACAGCCAATCTTGATGTGGAGGTTGAACATAGGATCCATTGTGCCAGGGTATTCTTTGGGAAGTTGCTCTATCTTGTCTTTACTGACAGAGACCTGCGATGGAAACTAAGATATTGTAGTCATCCCCACTGTTCTTTATGGTGTGAGACATGGGTGATATACCAAAGCCATCTTAAGCATTTGGAATGGTACCAGTAATGCTGCCTTATGAAGATTCTCTGTATCAGATGGGAAGATTTTCACACCAATGACCGCATTCTCTCTGCAGCTAACATCACCAGTGTTGTGGCAAAGATTCTGAAACATCAAGTTCACTAGGATGGTCATTGTATGAGGATGGTTGATACTCATCTTTCAAAGAAAGTCTTCTTTTCTCAACTTAATCATGGTAAGAGGACCCACAGAGGCATTGACCCCACAAATTGGGAAGAGCTGGCTAAAAATAGACTACAGTGGCATTGCATCACACATCAAGCCTTAGCCTTTTAAGAGACTCGCCTTGCTCAAAAGTCTGAGAAATGGCAGAGGAGGAAGAAAAGGATATACCATCCTGGTCGGAAGTTTGCTCTTTCCAAACAACCGCCTGTCACATATATGGAAAAACCTGTAACTCATGAACTGGACTCCTCAGCTATCTTAAGTATCATCAATGTCTTTTCCCCTTGGAGACATCATCTTCATATTGAGAGATAGCCAAGTATGATGAACCACAGACAGTAAAAGTAGCAAATGATATGTGGAATTTAAATAATTTTAGCTACTTATCTATAATTCCCAAAGACACCACCAAGCACCATTGGCTTCATACAGCTTTCTCCTGGATTTCTGATTTTAAAATCCCCTTAAGTTTCAGCATTCTTTTCCGCAGGATAGGACTACTGTCATGGACCATGGCTACCAAGAGGGCTACATTTGTCAACAGTCCCTGCTTTTCTAGGTCTCAGGGAGATGCTGCTTTGAACTATATTTCATCAGCCTTGTCCCTCACTAATGAGGGAAGTGGACTTCTTCTCCCTCAGTGACTGTGCTCCTTGTCCCACAGGGTTTGTTCTTGGAATGGGGTAATACTGGCCAGGAAGAGGGTTTCCTCATAAACTTTAGAGAGCTGGTATACCCTGTTACAGAAAATTAAGCCTGGCCTACATTTAAAATTTAGGTTGAAATAGCTATGGTGCACCAAGCAGTGAAAAATACACACTACTGAGTGCTGTAGTTATGACGACCCAAACCCTGGTGTAGATGCAGTGAGGTCAAGACCGCTTCTGTCAACCTACCATTGCTTGGAAAGGTAGTGTCCTTGCAGTGATAGAAACCCACCCCTCTTCTGCACTACAGCACCATAGCTGTGCCATTATAGTCCCTGTAGTATAGACATGGCCTTATTCCTCTCTCTGAATACTAAGGCCCTATTATACTGGTTAAGCTAGGTAGAAGAGATTAGCTTTTGGAGTTACAAGGCATGATATAGCTACTTTCTCTTCAATTTCACCCTTAATGGCTATATTAACAGACATTTTCCCTCAAGTCATTGAAACTTCCCTCCCTCAGTTTGGCTGATGAGCTCCTAGAGACCACAATGAATATAGACTTACTAACTGTTTTATTTGATGTCCTGGTGTTTGTGAAATGAAAAGAGCATTTGTCCAATATAGCATAATTATTTTTGTCTTTGCTGTAGGTCAATATTTATTTTACAGTACATTTCACATTTGAATAATATCATGAGAGAAAGTAAGTGGCTGCCCTATGAGTAAAACTCATGAATTTAAGGAAAAAGTCACAGTTCAGCCCATTGGCTTTAAAAACAAATAAATCTAATTATCTGCATAGCACTAAACTGGGTCCTTGAGAACTTTGAAAACAGTATAATTTAATTTATAGTTTAAAATAACTAGTCTGCTATGTTTCTCTACTTTTTCTAACACATTCTATAAAATGTTAAAATGTTGTAAAGTAAATATTTTTAGAGCTATTGTAGCACTTGTGTTTGAAAATGCAATTTTCTCTTAATGTTTAAAGATTATGTGGTGGTTGTTTCCTTTAATCGAAACAATACATTTTAATGTTACAAAGCTGCCACTAGTTTATTAAGAAAGGTAATTTCTCCCTGTAACATGTAGCAACTACTGTGTGCACCATGATTCTTCCTGGAATGCACAACTAGATTTACCCAAGAGCAAGAGAAAGCAGTGGCAGTAAGTGACATTATCCAGATTATGTTTACAGATTGTATGAATCTGTTTGGAAATGTACCACAATAGCTGTTAGTGTTTTACTGTCCCCATTTTCATGATTATTAGATCAATACATTTAGCACAAACCAATTTAGGTTTGTATTAGCAAGAATTGGCGCTTGTGCCTGCCCTCTGACCTCCAGGTTAATGAGAAGTTCCTCTGTATAATTGCCATATCTTAAGATTGCCCTATGTTGTGTAATCTTTATTGCTGTAAAATTTAAAGTTTGTTTTACATGAGCAAGTAGAAGAACATTATTTCTGCAGTGAGCAATAATTATCTGCCTCCTAACTGAAAATACATGCTGTGGATAAATTGTGTTCATCTGGTCGCCTGTGTTTGTAAGACAAGTTAATTAAAAGAGGAATGCTGAAAAATATGTCGGCACACTGAGTGCTGATAGAGTAATATTATTACTTTACAAGAAAACATTCTGAATGCCAAAAATACCCTTTTGTTTTTGCTCTAAAGATATGGATAAAATGTGGTAAATAGATTGTTCCTGCATTGCCATGATAATAATAAAATGCAGAGATGATAGCATTTTCTATCTATTCCAGTTGAATAATAAAAGTCTAAAACTCTATGTGCTCATTTGGTATTTACGCTGCTTAACACAAGCTTGAAGTACTGCTCCTGACTACTATATTTTTCACATTGCAATCTTCTGTACATGATAGTGAATTACATATTGGGTAATATATGTATGCTTGCCCTTTCTCTCTCTCTCCCTCTCTCTTTCCACATTGCTTTAATTAATTCTGCTATTTTTTTTAAAAGATACTGTAGTCACCCCATGAGTATTTCACAATTCAGAATGGTTGCTTTTCAATATTTAATTACCATGCTTATATTCAACATCATAACAAATATTTTAAATCTCCCAGACCCATTGAATATATCATATATAGGACCACATACTGACCTCGATCTCCTAGTGAACTCAGAGTGAGAGATGTACTGTGCATGCCCAAACTACTTGTTTTTTGTTTCCGTGACTTCAAAAACATCACAGAGCGAGCATCAATTGTCTGCTAGATAGTTAGGGAATAGAAGTTAGTTTAAGAACATTATTTGACTTAGTTTCTTTTCATCTCTCCCATCGCAGGTACAGCCTATGGTTATGTCACCAACTAGTAGCCTGCATTTAGTTTTATTTCCTACTTTAAAAAAATCATATCCAGTAATTTATTTTTCATTTGACATTAATTTATCAGTCCCAACAGTTGACAGAATATTTTTTAAGCATGGAGAAGATTACAGCTTCTCCTTAGATTGATTTAGTGCTGTTAACAGACTGACAATTGAAAAGTCAAGAAAAGCTACAGGGTTTAACATTTTCAGACATTTATATTTAACCATGTAACTATTTGAAGTTATCTCTATTCTAGATCTGCATAACGTGTTGGTGTTCATTCCTCTAGAAATTGAAGTCGGATTGTTATTTACTGTCCCTGTTTGCATCACATTTTAAAAATAAGAAAATTCAATACAGGTGCATACTTTCTATGTCGATATAATTATTATAAAGTAAATTATTTACCTTACCTATACAAAATGCAGTATTTCACTGCCTCTACATTATATTTTATTCCTCTGAAACTCTGCCTCAATTTATTTACTTAAAATATTAGAAACCTAACCTATTATACCTAAGACATAATTTATTTTTTACATAGCTGATAAAATACATTGCAATAAATATATATTTTTAGTGCAAGGTATTTTATAAGCTGTTAACAGGATTCATTTACTATATAGTAAGTTAACCTTTGTATGCATTGTAAGAAGACAGTTACAAATAAATTCTCATGGTAAAATATCCATAACTGCTTAGAAAATAAATGGCAACACTCATAGATGAACATTTTAGGAGGTCAAGTATATTCTAAGTGGTGTGCCAGAAAAAAGAGGATGCACATAATAGACTTGAATATATTATGGATTGGAACCAAACCACAAATTACAGATAGTTTATTCATATAGAGAAATACATTTTGAATGTTATTGTAAAAGCAATTTACAAAAGAAGCTTAGCAATCAAATATAATAGTCTTTTAGTTCAGTGAAATGCTTAGTGTTGTTTATTTTTCTTCCTGTCTCCAAGATCATCAAGATGCATATGTCAGTGGTGGGACTGGTCCTTTAAACATATTTTCTACTTCAATAGGTTATTCAGGTTCTTTAACTATGTCATACAAATATGAGTATAATTAAAATAATCACTCACATCCACCTCTGACTCAGCCTTAAATGCAAAAATGTCAGCCCATTTATTTGACTGGGTAGCATCTTCCCTTTTTGTTGAATACCAGATGTGCTGCCTCGCCAAATAGTACAAAAATTGGTGAGGCATTGGGGTATGCATTAAACCTTTGATTGCCTAAGACATGCTGCATACTGTGTTTCCTTACAAGGAAATTGGAAATTGTACAACACAACCTTCCAGTGAAAAACATAGTGAAAAGCTGTGATACCATGTGTGCATGTAAAGCTGATTCACTATCATGAGGAATATCTTTGTGTTATCTTAAGAATAATTTGAATGTTCTGTATGTCCTATATGTGGTACAAAAGTCTCCCAGGGAATCTGAGCATATTCTTGGTATCACATTGCAACCTTGCTTGTAAGACTGGAATACATCCGGAAGTATATGGAATACATATAAACTATTAACAAAAGGATTACCAGGCAGTGGCTTCATTATTATTTATTATTATTATTAATTATTATTCTTATTCAAAAATACAATTGGTGTGTTTTTGTAATTCCCAGAAGGCACTCTAACAGTTATCCATTCAAACACTTGTTCCAAACCTGCTAACTACCTTAATTTTACTGGCTATTTACTGAAGTACAAAGACACTGATAGCATTATCCTTGAGTAACGGAGCTATGCTTCAGGAAAACTAAAGTTTTCAAATCCAAGTGTCAGTCCTATGTAATTGAAAGGTTATACGGCATATCAGAGAGGCAATGTTCAGATCTGGTTTGGGATAAAGGCAAGGACTTGGGGTTCAAAATCAGATCAAGGTTAGGGTTGAGTTGTGGGTTCCTATTTAATAATGCTGAGGGCTGTTCTCATGGGATTTCATCCCCTAATGATGGAAATATCATAAAATAATCTGTTTTTGAAAATGTCCTCGACTGTAGTTTAAGTGGATCAAATTTTCGCAGGCACATGCCCATATCACACTCATAACATTTATGTATGCACATATTGCTGAGAGAATTTTTCAGGACAGCCGGGCCCTGACGCCAGACCCTGACCCCCTGGGGCTTGCCAACAGCTCCGGACCCCCACTGTTAGCAGCAGCTCTGGAACCTGAACCCCGGATCCCCGATCTCGCAGGGCCAGCTGGCAGCCCTGGACCCCATAGGACCTCGTGGGGCTGATTGGCAACCCCGATCCTGGATCTTCGCCACATGGGGCTGGCTGGTGACCATGACCAAGATGAGCTAAGTAGCCTGGACCCCGCCATGCCAGGCAGACAGGAAGCCAGGAATCCAGAGCCCGCTGTGTGGGCCCAGCGACCTTTTCCACATAGCTGGGCCACAGCTATGTGCTAATTGGGCCACGGTGGCTGTGAGTTGAGAATCACTGATGTGGCAGATCAAGCTTGAGCCTCCACTGATCTTTACTGTGGCAGGATAATAGTTGGATTCAGACACTTTTAGGTGCCTGTCTTTGAAAACTTGGCCCATTACAATTTTAGGGCAAATTCTGAGGTGATACCAGAGTCATAAGAATACTTCACACGAAATAATTATTTATTTGATGATTTTAGCCATACAAATAAATCACAAAATGTGGACACATTTTACAAGTTTGCAAACGATTCTGAAACAGCTGTGATGCTCACAAAATTAGACTCCATTGATTTCATCCCTCTTGAGTGATGTTGCAAATCTTTGCTACTTTACAAATTTTTACACAAAATTCAGTGAAAATGTTCTTTTGCATTGCCCCACCTGTGCAGCTGCATTGCCCCACCTGTGTAGCTCCACTAGCATAACAGTGGTGGCAGGACTAGGCCAGACAGCATCTTTTGCTATCACACCGTCTAATCCTGCTCAGCCCTAGACAATCCAATGGTTAAGATGCTGGTGATTGTCGTAGCACTGAGGCCAGGTCTACACTTGGAAGGTCTTGCTGGTGTAGCTATACCAGTATAATACGCAGGCAAATTGCTTGTAGTACACACAAAAGATTGACCTGCCCCGAAGAGCTCACAGTCTCCAATAGAGTAGACAGAGAGAGCAAAAGGAAATATCACTTTACAGAAGGGGATGCAAGGCACAGATAGGTGAAGTGACATGCCCAAGGTCATACTGGAAGTCTGTGGCAGAGCAGGGAATCAAATCCAGTCCAGTGCCAGGAGGTTATGAGTGATTCTGAGAATGGAGGGGAACTATCTGGATCTAGACTGTTCTCAGTGGTTCCAGATGACAGAACAAGGAGTAACAGTCTCAAGTTGCAGTGAGGGAGGTTTAGGTGGGATATTAGGGAAAAAAATCACTAGGAGGGTGGTGAAGCAGTGGAATGGGTTACCTAGGGAAGTGGTGGAATCTCCTTCCTTAGAGGTTTTTAAGGTCGGGCTTGATGAAGCCCTGGATGGGATAATGTAGTTGGGAATTGGTCCTGCTCTGAGCAGGGGATTGGACTAGATGACCTCCTGAGGTCCCTTCCAACCCTGGTATTCTATGATTCTTTTAAGCATATGTGCACATGCACGCGCGCGCACACACACACACACACACACACACACACACACACACACACACACACACACACACACACAGTAAAATGAAAATCCAAAGTTTTGCATGGTTTTAGAAACAATGTACCTAGTCGGATCCCAAGTCCTTTCCTCTTTTTTAAATGTCTGAATCAGCGTAACACATGTAGTGTGGACACAGTAAATAATGTTGCATTGCCACAGGTTCCATCATGATTCTTTTAAGTGCAACAGACCCATTCAATTCAAGTTAGTATTTTAGATGAGACAGGTGAACTCTAGGAATAATTTTATGTACAGTGGTAAGTGATCTGAAAATCAAACAAATCTTGGCCACACTTTCAAAAGCTTATTCATGTGAAGGGAAAACATAAGCTATGATAAGTTTCAGTCATAGTTCAATTACTGTAGATATCAAGAAAGGCTAGGTAGGAGCTTAAAAACAAATACACCAAGTTCAGGCATAGTTTCAAGGAGTCAATTGAGGCCTCTGACAAGCAATTACAGGTTCAGATAGAGATCCAAAATCAAATAAAGCAGACTCAGTGACAGATAATAAAGGCTTAGCTATCCATACAGCAGTTAATTGACCAGATGTATTCAAAAATAAGACAATCTTATGCTTACATCAAATAGTTAGATGAAACTGTTAAACCAATTGGATCAGAATAAAGAAGGAGCAGAAAATGAAATTTGCAAATATCGCGATGAAATTCAGTGATTGCCAAGAGACACTTGAGAAATGCGAAGAACTAAAGTGAAAAAAGGGTGTGGGAGGATCAGTCATTCTTAGGCTAAACTGGATGTCCTTCAACAAAGGCCTCAAACAGTTAGGAATTCTCACTTGAGAAAACTGGGAGACAGTTTGCAGCAAATAACAACACGCCATTATCATTGCACTGCTGTACATAAATACAAACCATAAACCATACAGAGGGAAAATAGCACTGGATCCTTTTTTCTCTTCAGCTTTTTTAGTTGATGTTTTGCTGATAGAAAGTACTGATAGCAAAAGAGCTGCAGACTAGTATCATAACTGTAACTCTCAGTCATGTTTTGTACGGGAGTTGCATTATTGTATACAAGGAACTAAATT
This sequence comes from Gopherus evgoodei, assembly GCF_007399415.2. Lineage (NCBI taxonomy): Eukaryota > Metazoa > Chordata > Testudines > Testudinidae > Gopherus > Gopherus evgoodei. Next base: position 70,285,537 of record NC_044327.1, on the reverse strand, counting down.
AACAATAATTTCTTGTTACAGAATTCCCTATATTGAGAAAAAATTAATTTAAAACTGAGATGGCTGAACTTGTTTAGTGAATTTCTGTCAGGGGCGGCTCTAGCTTTTTTGCCACCCTAAGCATGGCAGGCAGGCTGCCTTTGGTGGCTTGCCTGCAGGAGGTCTGCCGGTCCCATGGCTTTGGCATACCCACCGCCAAATTCCCACCAAATCCGTGGGACCGGGGACCTCCCGCAGGCAAGCCGCCGAAGGCTGCTTGACTGCTGCCCTCACAGGGACTGCCAGGGTGCCCCCCCACAGCTTGCCGCCCAAGGCACATGCTTGGAGCTCTGGTGCCTGGAGCTGCTGATGATTTCTGTTATGCTTCAGCTAGGTGCATTGCAGACAAAAAATGACAAGAAGTTTTGAGTCAATAATATTTTCCTTTAAGGATCCTACGATTCACAGAATTCATGGCTCTATTTCTATATTTTTATAGTTAGTTTTCTTCATACACACACAAGTGGCAAGGTGCCATGGGGTTATGAGGTATCACAAGTTTTAAGTCTTATTCACCACTGAAAGAAAGTGGAGAATTTCTCCTTTTTTCTCCACCATTAGTCCAATTTTTAATTATTTGTAACCCCTTTTTTAAACCAGAAGCCTTCCACTGTACTTTATCCATTTTAGGACCAAGTTTTTGAGTGTAGTTACATCATAGAAGATAAGTTTCTCAAAAGTTATTCAATTACTATCTAATTTTAAAATTATTTATAATGCATCTGTCATAGCTTTGGTGCTTACCAGTTATTAAAGGCCCTCAGAGAGCTTGGCAAAATGCAGGCATAAACCGGTTTTGTAAAACAGATTGTATAAAGTCGAGTGCACGCTGCCACACAAAGCACAATAATTTGGTGGTGTGCGTCCATGTACCTAGGCTAGCATCGATTTCTGGAGCATTGCAATGTGGGTAGCTATCCCGTAGCTATCCCATAGTTCCTGCAATCGCCCCCGCCCATTGGAATTCTGGGTTGAGATCCCAATGCATGATGGTGCAAAAACTGTGTCGCGGGTGATTCTGGTTAAATGTCGTCACTCATTCCTTCCTCTGTGAAAGCAACGGCAGACAATCATTTTGCACCCTTTTTTCCTGGATTGCACTGGCAGATGCCATAGCATGGCAACCATGGAGTCCGTTTTGCCTTTTGTCACTGTCACCGTACGTGTACTGGATGCCGCTGACAGAGGTGGTACTGCAGCGCTACACAGCAGCATTCATTTGCCTTTGCAAGGTAGCAGAGACGGTTACCAGTAGTTCTGTATCGTCTGCTGCTGTAATGGGTGCTCCTGGCTGACCTTCGCTGAGGTCGGCCGGAGGCGCAAAGACAAAAATGGGAATGATTCCCCGGGTCATTTCCTCCTGTATGTTGTATCTAAAAATAGAGTCAGTCCTGCCTAGAATATGGGGCAAGTGTACTAGAGAACTAGTGTATCAGAGAACCAGAGCGCACAGCCACTCCGTGTCAGATTCCACAGAAATTATGAGCTGCATGCCATTCTAGGGGGTGTCCCTGCAGCAAGCCCACCCTTTGCTTCCCTCCTCCCCTAACACTTCTGGGCTATCGTTGCAGGGTCCCCCCATTTGTGTGATGAAGTAATAAAGAATGCAGGAATAAGAAACAGTGACTTGTTAGTGAGATAAAATGAGGGGGAGGCAGCCTCCAGCTGCTATGATAGTCCAGGCAGGACATTAAACAGTGGAGGGGAGAGAAGCGCAGCATCCTGCTGCTATGATAGTCCAGGGAGTACAGAATCTTTAGACATGAAGGGGGGGGGGGGGGCTGATGGAGTTCAGCCCCCAGTTGCTATGATGAGGACGGTTACCAGCTGTTCTGTACCATCTGCCGGGAATAACCGGGAATCATTCCTATTTTTATCCAGGCGCCCCCAGCCGACTTCACCTGAGGCCAGCCAGGAGCACTCACAGGCTGATGACAAGGACGGCTACCAGTCCTACTGCACTGTACCATCTGCCACTGGGGAAGGGAGGGGAGAGGATGCTGCTGTTCATTGCCCCAGCACCGTGTCTACCAGCAGCATGCAGTAGACATACGGTGACATTGAAAAAAGTCAAGAAACGATTTTTTTCCCTTTTCTTTCATGGGGGGGAGGGAGAGTAAATTGACAATATATACCCTGAACCACCCTTGACAGTATGTTTGACCCCATAGGCATTGGGAGCTCAGCCACGAATGCAAATGCTTTTCGGAGACTGTGGGGACTGTGGGATAGCTGGAGTCCTCAGTCCCCCCTCCCTTCCTCCACGAGGGTCCATTTGATTCTTTGGTTTTCCGTTACACTTGTCACACAGCACTGTGCTGTGGACTCTGTATCATAGCCTGGAGATTTTTTTCAAATGCTTTGGCATTTCGTCTTCTGTAACAGAGCTCTGATAGAACAGATTTGTCTCCCCATACAGTGATCATATCCAGTATCTCCTGTACGATCCATGCTGGAGCTCTTTTTGGATTTGGGACTGCATCGCCACCCATGCTGATCAGAGCTCCATGCTGGGCAAACAGGAAATGCAATTCAAAAGTTCACGGGGCTTTCCTGTCTACATGGCCAGTGCATCCGAGTTCAGATTGCTTTCCAGAGCGGTCACAGTGGTGCACTGTGTGATACTGCCTGGAGGCCAATACTGTTGATTTGCGGCCACACTAACCCTAATCCGATATGGTAATACCGATTTCAGCGCTACTCCTCTCATCGGGAAGTATTACAGAAACCAGTTTAAAGAGCCCTTTATATCAATATAAAGGGCCTCGTTGTGTGGACGGGTGCAGTGTTAAATCAGTTTAAAGCTGCTAAAGTCGGTATAAACGCGTAGTGTAGACCAGGCCTGTGTGTTTATTAAAAAAACACTTGAAGTTGTTTTGAGTTAATCACATGTGTTAACTGCAATTAAGTAACAGCCATAAAATATTAAGTAATTTGGGTAATAACAATTTGAAAATGACTAATGTTGTTATGTTATGGCTTGTAAGATATGTTTTTATTGTTGAAGACACTGTAGTGTCTTCTAAATTCTGCAGCATAAAAGGTTAAGTTGGCTAATACAATTTAAGTCTGTTTTAAGCCCCTATCAGTTCATATATCCTTAAATCTGATGGGTCTAAATGAAAAAAAAATTCTAGCTTTCTATCTAACAGAAGGATAGATAAGTCCCTCTTTTGGATATTAATTCAGTCATGGTTGTAGCCAAAGGAAGGATTTCTTTTGATTTCAGAGTTGGATCACACCCTTACTATGGAAACTTGCTATTACATTTATATAGCAATATTTTTAATCTGAGCTACAAAGTGTGAAGCATGAAGTGAATCAAATGTTCATGGTGATCAGCAAATTCTTCCCACTGTTCATGACTGACGGATGGTAAGAGGTCAGCCTAGCTTTCTTTGAAATGAAACAGGGATTTATAAAGTAAGTTACTGTTAATGATTATTTGCAGACTATTCTCTGAATATTTGATATGTACTGAGGGGAATTGGATTAAGTCACCAACCTTTCTTTTTCTTTATGTAAAACACTGTCCTTTTTGTTTGAGGACATAATGACATATTGCATTCTCCTGCTACTTCGGAAAATATTATGAAATATTTAGCACAGCTTTCTGTTTGAGGAAAAAATCCTAAGCCTTATTTCTACATACCTTCATGAGCCTCATTTCATTCTACCAGGTTATTTTTTCATCATGTAGCCCACAGTGGTAGAGCATCACTTTTGGTTCACATATTTTAATCTACATGTATCTATGTATAATTAATATGGGATTCAAACTTTAAATTATAACTTGTTGATTTAAGCTTTTACTTACTTCTTGTATCAGAGGGGTAGCCGTGTTAGTCTGGATCTGTAAAAGCAGCAAAGAATCCTGTGGCACCTTATAGACTAACAGACGTTTTGGAGCATGAGCTTTCGTGGGTGAATACCCACTTCCTCAGATGCATGTAGTGGAAATATCCAGGGGCAGGTATATATATGCTAGCAAGCAAGCTAGAGATAACGAGGTCAGTTCAATCAGGGAGGATGAGGCCCTGTTCTAGCAGTTGAAGTGTGAAAACCAAGAGAGGAGAAACTGGTTCTGTAGTTGGCAAGCCATTCACAGTCTTTGTTCAATCCTGAGCTGATGGTGTTAAATTTGCAGATGAACTGAAGCTCAGCAGTTTCTCTTTGAAGTCTGGTCCTGAAGTTTTTTGGCTGCAGGATGGCCATCTTAACGTCTGCTATAATGTGGCCAGGGAGATTGAAGTGTTCTCCTACAGGTTTTTGTATATTGCCATTCCTAATATCTGATTTGTGTCCATTGATCCTTTTCCGTAGAGACTGTCCAGTTTGGCCGATGTACATAGCAGAGGGGCTTTGCTGGCATATATTACATTGGTGGACATGCAGGTGAATGAACCAGTGATGGTGCGGCTGATCTGGTTAGGTCCTGTGATGGTGTAGATATGTAAGCAGAGTTGGCATCGAGGTTTGTTGCATGGATTGGTTCCTGAGCTAGAGTTATTATGGTGCAGTGTGCAGTTACTGGTGAGAATATGTTTCAGGTTGGCAGGACATTAGGAATGGCAATATACAAAAGCCTGTAGGAGAGCACTTCAACCTCCCTGGCTACACTATAGCAGACCTTAAGGTGGCCATCCTGCAGCAAAAAAACTTCAGGACCAGACTTCAAAGAGAAACTGCTGAGCTTCAGTTCATCTGCAAATTTAACACCATCAGCTCAGGATTGAACAAAGACTGTGAATGGCTTGCCAACTACAGAACCAGTTTCTCCTCTCTTGGTTTTCACACCTCAACTGCTAGAACAGGGCCTCATCCTCCCTGATTGAACTGACCTCGTTATCTCTAGCTTGCTTGCTAGCATATATATACCTGCCCCTGGATATTTCCACTACATGCATCTGAGGAAGTGGGTATTCACCCACGAAAGCTCATGCTCCAAAACGTCTGTTAGTCTATAAGGTGCCACAGGATTCTTTGCTGCTTTTACTTACTTCTTGTCATTTAATATTTTAAGTATAAAATTGGCATATGGTGGGATCACATTTCTCCACAGAGACAAGTTAGAGACATAATTCATAAAGAGGAAAAAAAAGCAGTTTTACAAGAACATATACAGTAAAATCTTGGCTCTGTTGAAGTTAGTGGCAAAACTCCCATTGATTTTAATAGGGTCAAGAATTCACCCATGGTGCAGGATGTATCAACTCAGATTTGGTAGGCTGAGAATTTCACTATTAGTTCTAATGGTTAAAGCCCCAATTCAGCAAGATGCTTAAGCATCTACCTAAAATTAAGCATATGAGTAGTTCCCACTGAATTGGAACCTAAGAATCTCCACTCTCTGGGTCAGATCCTTAGATGGTGAAAATCAGCATAGTTCTTTTGAAATCAACAGAACTACTCTGATTTACACCAGCTGAGGATCTGATCTTGTGTACTTGCATCCACCCCTGTTTTCTGTTGGCCAGATTATTTCATTTTCATTTCTTTTAAAATATTGTACTGGCTAGCTTTTCATCTCACCATCTCATGAAAGACTCCTCATGTCAGTGCTTAATCCAATGCCCTCTTCTAGTCAAGTACTATTTGTGGACATGAACTGTTTCCAGCAATATGGATTCAGTACATATTAGGGGAAAATAAAAAACAGAATTAGTTCTGAAGGATCTAGATTTTGAACCAGAAATTTCAGTGTTTGGTCACTTGTATTAACATTTGTTTCACATAGGAAAGATGTCAGGAAAATATTATGGGCTTGATTTTTCTCTCACTTATACTGGTATACACCAAGGAGTACAACCCATTACTGACTTCAATAATTATTCCTAGTTCTCACCATCTCTGTCCCCTGTCCCCTATCCCAAATGCCACTTTAATCCAACGCTTTCCCAACAAATCCTGCTCCTTCTGTCCCCGCAAGCCCCCATATGCCAAAACCAGAAACTAAACTAGTCACGAAACAGTTCTGCTGTAAGTGAACATCTCAAGACAAGCTGGGATGGCTTAAAGAAGCCTTTATAATTTTGTAGATATCAAATCTATAGTCTCATAGAAAATGATAAAATACCCTAACAGTAACTCTAAGTTTATCAGATTTCATGAGCTTCTGACAGTTCTGGTTATTTTTTATTGTAACACCATTTACAGATATTACTAATAGATTTTCTAGAATTAAATATATAACAAACAGCTCCTTTGCTGCAGAAGAAGTGGAAACTAGATAACTTCACCTATCAGTGTTTTGTCTACTCTTGTTCTGCCAGTTCTGCCAACCTCACTTACAGTCAGCTGTACTTTACTGGGTGGGTAGTTCTGTTAAGCTCAATGATAATACTCATTCCACAAGGTATAATGCAGCATGATTAAGAGTGGCAGAACCTGGCCCCAAAATGTTCAGCTGAACAATTGCCTACATTTTCTGAACAAAATTTACAGCATTAATTTCTTTTGGAACTGAATCAAAACTATTTAACACTTGAGTGAAATATTTTAGTTAAGCTTTTAACAAAGGAGGTACCCAACGTCAATATTTTGCCCTCTTACTTTGTATTATATTCAAAAATTAAAGCAAGATTTAGTTGAAATTGTAATTAAACTGTAATGTGAGCCATATGGTCCATTTGTTTTATGTAAGTCAAATAACCTCCCACATGAGCAGACACTTTGTTGGATGTGTGAAAATATTTATTCCCTTCACTGTGCTGTTCCAGTATTTTCCAATCAATAAATCTATGACACTCTCAATACAACACAAATCCTAAACATAGTAAACAATTGAGTCTGTCTTTCTTCTTCATGTGCCCTATTTAAGATGAGGGAACCAATTTTTTTGTGCTTGAGCAGGAACCTGTTTCATCATGAAGTCTTTATAGTTCTTTCACGTAAATGTGTTGTACAATGCCAACATCGTTAAGTGATAGAAAGTGCTTTTATTCCTTTACCCTTTTAAGTATGCCAGCGAATAGCCAATGTATGTATGCTGTAGCATTTTGTTCCCTTTCAAATTTGCCGATACATTCTCCACTACAAACATTTACACAGCATCACTTGTCTTTTGCTACAAATGAGTACCTCAGCTGAGCCCACAAAAAATGCACAAGCACTGTGTCTGTGTGTGTGTGCATGCATGCATGTGCAAAATTGTGTGCAAGCCATGGAAAGGCATAATTCAAGACCTGTTCAAAAATGACAGTTTTGAATCTCTAGGAACAATAAAGAAGTGCCCATTTTTTAAAAAAATGTGGCAATCAATGTGTATAATTAAAATTATACAGTAAGTCTCTCTTGAGCATACATTCAATTTAAACTATAAATTACAGGAAAAAAATGTTAAGTTTTCCAGGGTTTTACATCTAGTGGGTGTTGGTTACTTTTAAAGATCTTAATCTTATCTCTGTAGTTCACGTTAGATAATAATACTTCTCACTGCTGGGGAGAACAAATCAAATTTTTGAGGCTCCATAAGAAAGGGAAAATTTCCACCTGGAATTGTTCAGGAAATTCATGAGATTGTGTTTTCTTTGTAAAAACCTGTTTTAATAGTAAAAATGTAATATGTTTCTTGCTAAGTTTTGCCAAGACAAATTTCTACAAATGTATTATCTGGCACAAGATTGTTATCTTTTGTTGCTCCCAGCAGCAGGAATGAGTGCAGGGCATGCCTTGGAGGTCAGACTGTCCCCCAACTTTTTTATTTCCATTGTCTGACATTGGCATATGGCCTTATTTGTTTAAGATTATTAGCTCTTCCAATTTCCAATAATCTCCTCAGTCATTGCCCATGTTCAATGATACTGCTGCCCCAAATTGGGTCATCAGTGTACACTTTCGTGCCTATTAGATCCTCTCACACATGGCTTATTGTACAGTGAAATACTGCTTGAGCCAAACGTATTCTGAAAGGCCGTGTTTGGAAGAAGAATCTCCCAAAGGTGTGTTAAAAGTGCAGATCTTGAAGCTCTCAGTTTCTAGTGGATGCATCTAATTTGCTGATGCGTTTGCTTCCTGACATCTCAGAAAACAATGCTCTTCTTGTAGGCAAGTGGAAGTGTTCTCTTTTTATGTTTTTATTCAGCTCTTTAGGGCACATACATTGCCATAATCCCTCTTTTTCTCTACAGTTACTCGGAAGTGAAACCAATCCATTGGTTCTATTCTTCAAATGATACCATTGGCTGTCATGTTTTGCAGCTCTTCTTCTAGCTTCTTTCCTAAGACTTGTGGAACTTTTCACGTTGTACCACAGATTCTTCTCCTCTCTCAACTTCTCTTGTATGCTACTGGGAGGCATTCATTTCCTGTGAATATATATTCATATAAGGCTACTAATACCTTTATATCTGGTTTTATATTCTTTTTCTGCATCTCTATGGTAAACATCCTCTTAATGAGACCAAGCATTTTACATGTGTAGATTGGTTACTTGCCTCTGTGTATCACTGAAAAATCTTTTTCCCTTTGTATTTAAGTGTAAGTAATCACTTCCAACACTTGAATTGTTCCTCCATTATAGTCTTTCACAGACAGGTTTGACTCTTCCACCTTTATGTGCTTCTTACCTCTCTCTATTTCATTTTCTGGTTTAGTTTTACTTGTGTCCCAATGTCTATATTGTATGTTAGGTAAATGTCATTTGTGCACATTTTATTTAGCTAATCTTTTGAATTTTCAGCATCCTCCCTTGTTCCACAGAAGAGCTCCTCCTCTTTACTTGAGTAATCCCTTTCTTCACTTCTTCGTGCATTTTCCTGATTCTGCACATTTTAGCATTCTGGTTGAGATTACAGTATCTACATATTTATCTGAATGTTGGGTATTCCCTCTACTTGTGCTGGTTGCCAGATCTCTGGCATTGTTTCCTGCTTTCCATGTTTCTCTTCTTGGACATTTAATTTCTATGAACTTTTTCCCTCTATGGAATTAACTATAGTACACACAGTTATATGCTCTGTTCTGTACCTTTCGCTAGGCTTTTTATTTGTGTTTTTTTTGTTCTGCTGCTTGGCTTATTCATATTCATAGAGGTTAAGGCCAGAAATGACTGCCAGATTATCTAGTCTGACCTCCTGTATAACACAGGCCACTCAGAATCCACACACTAAACTCAACATCCAAAATTAGACTAAAGTATAATAGATCATCGGAGGAAGGAGATTTTAAAAAACAAAACAAACAAACAAATGAAAACAACAACAACTTAAAAAAAAAACCACCACTACCACCCACCACCAACCAACAAAAAACAAAAATACATGGGGGGCGGGGGAAATCCCTTGATGACCCCTACAAGTAGCCATCTGAAACCCTGAAGCATGAACTCTTAGGTCATTGTATTGCCCTTTTTATTCTCAGATCCATCTTCTCTGGTAATCATTCATGAACTTTCTTATTGTTATACCCCAGGACAATCTGGTACAGTAACTCCTCGCTTAACATTGAAATTATGTTCCTGAAAAATGCAACTTTAAGTGAAACAATGTTAAGTGAATCCAATTTCTCCATAAGAATTAATGTAAATGGGGAGTGGGGGGTTATGTTCCAGGGAAATTTTTTTCATTAGACAAAATACTATATATTATATAGATATATACACAGTATACGTTTTAAACAAACAATTTAATACTGTTCACATCTATGATGATTGTGAAGCTTGATTGAGGTGGTGAAGTTAGATGGTGGAAGAGGGAGGTGTTGCACTCCCTCGCTCTCTCGGTCTGAGGGATGCTACTTAGACTAGTCCTGTCAGGTCAGGACCAGAGTGTGTAAGACAGGCAAGAGCCCCAATAGGGCTGCGCAGTTAATAGTCACTACCAGGCTTTAGCCTGGGCTGGGGTAGCTCAAATAGTCAGCTCTTAATCACAGGCTATCAGAGCTGGCTCGGGCCTGGGCAGAGATCAGGCAGCCAACAAACAAAACAGTCTCCAGGTGAGCTGGGCCTGGGCTTGAGTAGGCTCAGGGTGCCAGCAAGCAAACAGTCTTTCAGGGCTGGCTTTGGCCTGGGTGGAGATCAGACAGCCAGCAAATAAAACAGTCTACAGGTGAGTGGCCCAGGAAGCTCCTCTTCAGAGCTAGAGCCTCCTTTCCCTGTGTAAGGGTTCAGCCACCCTGGGGTGGGGTGGCAGGGGGAGGAGGGACCAACCTATTCCACTGCATCCCAGCCCAGGGCCCTGGCAGGGACAGAATCGGATGCCCCCACATCAGCGGGGATCCAGCTGCAGCATGCCGACTGGGCCCCCTCTGACTCTGCAGCTAGCTGCTCCAGGGATGCCCCGGACCACTTCCTGCCACCCTAGGGTTCAGTGCCTGTGGCCTCTAGGCCTCTTGAGGCACCTCAGGATATATGGCAGCAGGTATTCTGGGTCAGTCCTCGTCAGCATCTGGGCATCGGGAACAGCCAGGTGTAGGTTGCTCTCGGGGACAAGGGAGAACAGGCAAAATGTCCTTCTCCTCTGCAGGCTCTCCCCCAGCTGTGCTGCGGGGTCGGTCTTTTATACTTCAGGCCCCACCCTAGTACTTCCAGCAAGGGGGGCAGGGCAATCTTGGCTCTGCCCTCCAAGGGGTGTGTAGTGCTCCCTCGCTTTCCTGGTCAGAGGGAGACCACTCAGCCTCACTACAGAGGGATAGTTCCCAGGAATGCCTTGCTGCTAAATGATGAACTAGCAGTTGGCTGAGGCCTCAAGGATTTACACATTGTTGTTAATGTAGGCTCTCACACAAGGCAGCACAAACACGAGGGAAGAGAGAAAGCATAGCAGATAGAGACAGACACACACCTTGTATGTGGGAGAGAGAGAGAGATGCACACTGTCCCTTTAAGTAAGCTGACCCACTCTTAAGTGCAATGTCTTTTTAAGTGGAGCAGGAAGTTGAGACAGCAGCTGCTGCCCCAAGCTCTCTCCGTTTGTGTCCTCTCCCTGCTCTATATGGAGAAAGGATAAGCGGGGTTCAGGAGCAGGGGGAAAGGGGACATCCTGACATTAGCCCCTCCTCTTCCCCCTCTCCTCTGCACAGCAGGCAGGAGTCTCTGGAAGCAGCTCCAAGGCAGAGGGCAGGAACATGGCAGTGGGGGGAGGGACAGCTGAACTGCCTTGATAGTCTGCTGGGTGGCTGCAGCACAGGGAACTTAGAGGAGCAGGGAGCTGATAGGGGGAGCTGATGGGGGGCTGCTGGTCCACCCTGGTTACAAACCCCCACCAGTTAGTTGCAATGGGCTGCTCTTCCTGCAAGCAGTGGAAAAAAGCAGGCGGCTGCCAAATGACTTTACAAGGGACCATTGCACAACTTTAAACGAGCATGTTCTCTAATTGATCAGCAATGTAACAATAAAACAATGTAAACCAGGATGACTTTAAGTGAAGAATTCCTGTATTTCATCGGAAAATCTTTTAATATTCCATATTCACACAACTGACTTCTTAGTTTTAAGTCTGACTAACTTCTCTATTGTTTCACCTTCATTCTGTGTTTTCACTCTGAACATATATCTCTTAATAAGTAACTTTTTTCCTAGGGACCACAATGATTATCATTTTCATTATTTCTGCCAAGCTTTCCTCTTCATCACCTGCATGGAACACACTGCATATATCTAGGGCTTCTGCATCTGCCACTCTTAAGAGCAAAATAATCTTTTGCTCATCCTCCTGTTTATTTGCCCCTGTGGCTTTTATATACAGCTCAGACTGCTGTTAAAACTTTTCCAGGCATATTCAGTATATCCCCTGATTGTCAGGGCTTGTGGGAGAGTTCTGTGCAGTTGCACAGGATCTGTTGCAGCCAATACAATGTGATCTTTCTCTCTGGGGCTGCCAGCATGCTATGCCTTCCACTCCTGGAAATTTGTAGTTACTTACTCACCAGCAGACCAGTGTCAATATAAACCCTTTATTACAAACAGTACTCTGTACAGGAATGAGGTAACAAACTTCTGACTACTCTTTGTAGTCCTATGGTGTCATATTCTGGGCTTCCTAGTTTCTGCCCCAGTAGGAAGTGTATCTCAGGAAACTAGATTTCATCTTGAGAGTACAGGAAGTGTGGCATCTCTACATTTCCTGGAGAACTTATTTTATAGCTCACAGCCTGAAGATATTCCAGGGCTATGAGTTCCAGCAGGGTCCGCTTCTCCTCAACTTGGCTAGGACCAATGGGAGGGAGATTCCCAGGTGGCTAGTGAAAGACCTCTGCTGCCCAGAACCTCCCTTCCCAGTATAACAAGTAGTCACAGAACCACAGATGGACCTTTCAGACCCCTCAGCTTTGCAATAAATATCTACACTTGAACAATTTGGACTATGCTTCAGCCACATGACTGACCATCCCACTATCTGCATTCTCCTCCTTCTCACTACTGTCACCAACCACCTCTTTTTCTCTCCTTTTCCTTTTTTTCATTCTAACAACACTGTCCCTTCCTTCCTTCCTTCTGTCCTCTCCTTGTTTTATGTCATCATTTATAACAAGCTCATTGAAGGAAAAAATTCATAATAATGAACATAACTTGTGCTAATCTTCACCCTAATTACACAAGGCAGAGATAACATCATGCTACTTAGCAGTGAGCCTCTTAGCAATCAGCAGATCAGGAATAGACATTGATGAATAACGGACATGGGGATTAAACCATCAAGTCAGTGCCAAGCTTCATTCTGGTGCACATTGTACCTACCTCTGACATGTATCTGAGGTTTTATTATGAATTATTATTATTATTCTTTGGCAACATTTTGGAGCTGATCCAACATACTGAAAGCAATGGCAGTTTTTCCATTGACTCCTATGGGAATTGGATCAGGATCTTGTATAACTTATCATTTCAATAACATACTACAAAATGAACTGAATTGAACTGTATGCCTTTTTCTGCTTTTTAATATGTAAGATCTTTGGGGCAGGGAGTCGGCCTATTTTTTTGTACAGCACCTAACGCAATGTGGTCCTGATCCTGTTTCTGGCTATTGGACATACGAAAATGTACATCCTAAATCAATAATAATTATCACAAAAATGTGGTTTTCTAGCAGAAATGGCAATGTCCTCACCCCCAAATAATATTAATTAAATAATCGTTTTCCAGCAGAAACTTTTCTATTTAAAAAATTGAGAGCTTTGTACAACTTTAGCATGTAACAATGAATATATGGTTGGCTATTTGTTTAGGTGTCTAATTTCACATTCATACTTGCTTTTAGCATAAATAATTTGTATATGCAAATTACTTAGATCAGAAACAAAGCTTCATACTAAATCATTCAACTTCTAATTCTCAAGTACAGATTCTAATTAAAATTAGTAATCTGGAAAAAGAAAATCTACTCTCAGATTTGTGCAGATACAGTAGTTTCCATTGATTTTCCTTTGTTTTTCAGAATGAATTGCAAAGTATATATTATTGAAAGAGAGTCTTTAGTGGTTTGAACTGTGTATACTCATTTCATTTTCAAGAGTGTAGAACTGTGCAATTACATCAGCTATGAATACATGCAGTGCCTAGCATACAGGTAAAACACAGCTTAACTTGGCAATGAAAGCTGGGCTCCAAATTGTTAATGTTTTAAAAATTGGTTCAAGGGTCTGAAGAGAATATGTGACCAATATCAGTATTTCCTTCCATTTAATTTAATCAAAAAACAATTAAATTATTCATTGCCATGTTTAAGAATAAATATTTTTCTTCTCTGGCTTGGACAAACCTTTATCATCTGCTGAACTGAACCAAACCCAAACCATATTTTTATGTTTATGAGATAAGCAAAGTCTCCTTTTACCTTTGGACTGGACTTCTGGGCTGCAGCTTAACTTGCTAGCTCATGCGTCTTCTGTTGGCTTTGGGCCTTCTGTGTTACACAAAGTATTTCTGGGAATTCACCTTTCTTATGCTTTTGGGCTATAACAAAGGCAGTCCCTGACCTTATGGCTTGCCAATTACAGAACCAGTTTCTCCTCTTGGTTTTCACACCTCAACTGCTAGAACAGGGCCTCATCCTCCCTGATTGAACTGACCTCGTTATCTCTAGCTTGCTTGCTAGCACACATATATATACCTGCCCCTGGATATTTCCATTACATGCATCTGAGGAAGTGGATATTCACCCACGAAAGCTCAGGCTCCAAAACATCTGTTAGTCTATAAAGTGCCACAGGATTCTTTGCTGCTACTACAACATGGGACACTTGTAGTCCGACCTTGTAATGGTGGTAGCAGGGGTGCATCCACCCTTCCATAAGAGTCAGGAATAATGACTTGAGGCATCCTTCTCCCCAAAGAAGCAGATCCCTCCCATTGGAAGCAGTGGTATTCCCCTTTTCCTACTGGATACAGAGGTGGCAGCAGCCTCCCCACTACCCCAGTAGCCAGGATGTCTGTTTAGGTGAATGAGCAGCAGCACTGCATCCATCTCCCCTTGACACACTGAATCTTTTGCAAGGGTGGCATTGGCAATATTCTAGGGCCCCTGGAGCACTGAATTTTTGAGTTAATATTCCACTGAAATTCACTCCTCTCAGATCTGTTGTTTCAGGGTGTCTGTGGTCTTAGATACATATCCCTGCAGCGGGGCATTCTGTTTTCATTTTGAATCTTTTCTATAGAAAGTGAAAGCTTAGATTTTGGTATAATCACATGGCTCCAGGAGTTGGGGTACTAGGCATGGAACTACAGTAATATGCGTTCATCTTTCCCTATGGTAGCACTGAAGAGGAAGTGCACATATACATGTACAACATATGGTGCATTTTGTGTAGTGTTGTTAGAAATATGTATTTCAGTTTGAGTTTGTGTATTTCATATTCAAGACACAAATATAAACTAATATGGATAGGTAAGCCTTTAAAAGTGAACTCTGCATTGTGTAAATACTTCTGTATCATAGTTGATACTGTCTAAAGAGAAAAAACTTTTTTTTTTCTTATTGCTCTAACACCATCAATATGACTTTCATTGTTCCTCAGAATAAAATAATTGCAGTAATTTATCCTCAAGACATGTACTATACAACTCTATTATTGTTGTAGTGAAGTGTAGTAAATAGTTTTATATGCTAGTTTGAATGGAAGCCAGAATATATGGGATGATAAAAAAGTAATACTTTTTCTTTTGGGCCACAGATCCCATTCCTACTAAGTGTCATTTTTGGCTTATCTACCTGGTAAACCAAAGTGTTCAACTGAGTCAACTTGGCTAGGTTCTATAATACAAAATGGGAGGTCTCTGTACAGGCAGTTAAGGGGTTATAGAAGGAGTGAGGGGAGGGGTCAGATGAAACAGCAGTCTTGCAGCAGTCCCATGTAGCAGCAGTTCAGATGGGTTTTATAATTGTAAATTCTATCACCTGTTTGTACAAGTGTTATTGCTTGCAAAATGTGTGAGGGTTGTACAAATGGATTTTGTACATGAAAATCACCCGCCTGCACAGGTGAAAGATTCTGTCAACTGCATTTGTAAATTTAGTACTGGAAAAGTGAGTGCATAAGTTTGCATGTGCACATATGGGGTCCTCTTTGAAAATGTGCCCCACACTCAAGCTGATATTAACACAAGTAGTTTATTACATTAATTTGCTCATCCCTTACTGGTAGCAGAAGTGAATGAATCGATGGACTCTGACAGCACACAGATCCTTAATAGCCTCCCTGCTGTTACTTTTACTAATGTCAAGGTGACAGTGTCACAGGTTGGCTGGTCCCTGTGGATAGACTAGACCCAGCACCACTGGACTAGAACAGGTGAATCCAATACAGCTAATTGAAGGGCCTATAGCATAGTTCAGGGGTGGCCAACCTGAGCCTGAGAAGGAGCCAGAATTTACCAATGAACATTGCTGAAGAGCCACAGTAATATGTTAGCAGTACCTCCATCCACTACCACCCTCCAGCCCCCAGTGCCTCCCGCCCATTGGTAGCCTCACCAATCAGTGCCTCCCCTCCCTCCCCATGCCTCCCACCTGCCGCAATCAGCGCTTTTGCAGTTCGCAGGAGTATCTGGTGGGGAGAGGGAAGGAGCGAGGGCATGGCAGGCTTGGGGAAAGGGGCAGGGGCCTTGGAGGAAAAGGTGAAGTGGTGGCAGGACCTGGGGCAGAGCAGAGTGTTGCACAGTGAGCACCCCACAGCACATTGGAAAGTTAGCATCTGTAACTCCAGCCTCGGTGTCAGCGCCTATGCAAGGAGTCGCATATTAACCTCTGAAAAGCCACATATGGCTCCAGAGCCACAGGTTGGCCACCCCTGCTATAGTTAGCAGTTGGCCAGTAGAAGAGGAATTCATTGAGACAGGCTGTGTCTAAGAAGAAAAGTCACTGTGGGGTGGAGTGGTGCTAACTCTTGTGTTGGGTCCCCTGAAGCAAAGGGACAGATGCTCAGTAAAACAGCCCTGAATCTGCTGGCCAAGAGAGGGAATGGAGCTGGTCTGAACTGGGAAGTGGCCAGAGGCCCTCAAGAGGGGTGAAGCTGAAATTTCAATGTATGGACTGAGTTAAAAAACTGCTTTTCTCTTTGTGTACTTGCTTCTATTAAGAAAATAACCCCCCTTACAAGAGATGGGGTGTGGCAGCCTATATTCTGGAGCTGGGTAGAAGCCCAACCCCGTGACAGATAGTATTTGGTTATTGATGTCAATCGTTGATAGGAACAGCTCAAATAAGAGTTCTATAGATATTGATAGCAATAGTTCCATAGGATCAAAGAGCAGAAGCATATACATGAGTTTCTCTGTACAATGAAACGAACAAAAAGTGTTAGCCCTTAAATGGATTAAAATCTCCCAACGTACCAGGAAACAGAAAAGGTGAAACTCTCAGTGTCAGTCTGCAGTGAAGCAGAGTAGATGAGAATGCTTCTGTCATTGTTGGCCTGCAGAAAAATGTGAAAAAGGAAGACTTTTAAAGGAGAGAGTAGAATAAAATATGTTTGATTTTTTTCAAAGATTACCAAAGAGTGATGTAAATGGAGGTAGTAAAGCAGCGTCTCAGTGTGAGAAAGAAGGTACTTAAAAGATGGGCTTTTAAGTTATAAGTGACTTGGAAAAAGGAACATCTATATAAATATAAATGTACTTTTCCAGTATTTGTGGCGTTTGTAAGCATTTATTTCATTTCAGCTTTTCTTTTGCTTGATATAGCAGCAAAGTCATATTCCCGTGCTTATGATTGTGTAGCATGTTGCCTTGCTAATGCAAATCTAGTATTATGATTTCATTTTTACTGTAAGAACAAATGGCTGGAGAAAGCACTCTATTTGAAGAATAAATAGCATTGTTAGTTAGAGTAAATCCAGACTGGAGACGGGTCCAAAACAAACACAGCTTGAATTTGGCTAAAGTCTGTACCAGCATCCTATACAACCCTACAAACCCTCTATTTTTCATACATACAATTACAGTATGTAAATCAATATGTAAGGATTAATATTAGAATCTGATATTTTGTCCTCTAAGAAAGTCCCTCCTGAAAATATTTGCAAGTTCTCTTTCTTGGCCTTGGAATTTGTCATTGTTTAGTAAAGTGGCTCAGAATGCTCCCATTGAAACTAATAGTCTGACCTGCAAGAGCTGAAAGTAAATGCAGCACAGAGAGCAAAAGAAACAATTGTAACACAGCAGAGGTTAAAGATTTATATTCACCATATCAAACATTCATGACAAAAAAAATGAAAAATCGGGATTAGAAATTCTGCAACCATAGAAGTAAAGAAGAGATGAACAATTACATCAGCTTACTGGTCAGAAGATAAAGATTCCTGCTGACAAGACACTATCTGCTCCAGCTGCTCCAGTCTCTATGGTAACAATACCACAGACAGATGAGCGGTAAAAACAGTAGCTCCCTTACATGTCCAGGCAGGGTTGGCTTAAATATATTGGCCTACATTTTGAAAGTGACTAGTGATTTTAGGTGCCTCAGTTTTTGTGTGACTGAGACATTTTAAAGGGGCCTGAATTTCTGAAACTGCAGAGCATACACTCTCTGAAAACCAGGCCCCTCTAGGATGTCTCAGGTTGGGCACTTAAACATGGAATCATCCCAAATCCCTAATCCATCTGAAAATTTATCCCATTTTACCTGTACAGATTGACAGTTGGGATGCCTCTCAATTTTGTGGCCATGTTACACAGTATGTTTAATGGGAAGGAACAGGTGGGTTGGATCGGAGAGAGAGGGAGAGTAGAATATACTGATGTCAGGTTGAGAGGGTATGTTGCTGTTTGCTCAGGGATAGGTTGAAGACTAGACTCGGCTGAGCCTTAAACCTGAATCCAGATGAACCTTCAACTACACCTCCCTCTACACATTTCTGTCTAACATGGGTGTATAAAGTTAAGCATCTAAGTCCATATTTGGACATCAAATTAAGTGGCTTGATTTCCAGAGGTGCAGAGCACTAACAAGTGCCACCATCACCAATAGTAGTTGCAGGTGCTGAACATCTCTGAAAATCAGGACATTTATTTAGATTAGATGCTTAACTTTAAGCACCAAAGTTTGAAAATATTGGCCCTTGTGTAAACAGCAAATTAAAAGAAAAATATCTTAAAAAATAAGGGCAGTTAAAGAGTTCTCATCTACATAAATTAGTTTTCCAATATATTTCTTAGAATTTTTGCATACCATGTTTTTTGCATCACTTAGAATTGCCAAATAAAAATAACTTTTGATACATTTTAATTTATGCAAGAAAACAATATAGCAATAACGAAAAAAAAAGAAAGAAACCAGTTCAAAGTGTATAATACTGTCCTAAGTTTCCAATCTCTTTGGAAACATAACCTAATAAACCAATTCCTGGAGGAAAGAAGTACAACACCTGAGAGCAAGTATGAAGAAAAGGAGTTAGATTGTGAATGTACCAGCAATGAAAAGGACAGAGTTATTCACAGAAAAATGCTTAGCTTTTTCTCATTGTCATTTGTCATATATACCTACTGAAACAATGATATAAAGGACAAGGACATTCTGCTAAGTCTCCAGAATAATTTTCTACATTTTTTTTCAAAGTTCAAATTACTTGACCTGAACTACATGAATTGAAAAGCACTTGACTGAATGAACAAAGTGAAGGACTATTAATGAAGCACTCCTCCACGAACACACACCAGCTTGGCTGGAAGAAAGCAGCTAGCAAAGTAAAGCAGGGCTCTACTTTATCTAGTGGATACAAGTCTCATGAAGCAAAAAAAAAGATTGCTCTATCCTTCAGCTTTAAATAGAAGTGTTTCAATCTGGCTATATTGAGTGTTTCTTGTTTGCACTTTTGTGTTACACAGGGTACGTCTTCATTACCCGCTGTATCGGCGGGTAGCAATCGATTTTTCGGGGATCGATATATAGCGTCTCATCTAGACGCGATATATCAATCCCCGAACGCGCTTATATTGATTCCGTAACTCCACCAACCCAAATGGAGTTGCGGAATCGACAGGGGGAGCCGCGGACATCGATTCCGCGCCATGAGGACAGTGAGTGATTCGATCTTAGATACTTCGACTTCAGCTACATTATTCACATAGCTGAAGTTGTGTATCTAAGATCGATTTTCCCCCATAGTGTAGACCAGCCCACAGGAGACTAAGGCTTCTGGGAACACTTCAATATAATTTTTGTCATGATTGTTAACATTGTCCCTCAAGTCTTACACTTCTTGCACTCAATGACTAAAAGCAATTTCCTATGCCTACAGCTAGATCCTGAGAGGTTGCTGAGCACCTACAACTCACACTGAAGTCAGTGAAAACTCTAGCTGCTTTGTCCTATATAGTGCTAATACATCTTTGAAATGACAGTGTTGACCTAAGAGACCTAAGAGGAAGATTTCATCTCATCAGCATGAGAGCGGTGACATGGTGGCAACAGCAGTTATAAAATGTATAGTTGTTACTGGTAAGATATTTTAAGTGTAATCCCATCTTTCTCTTTATTTATGTCTGAATTTTAGTCTACTATGACAGAGTGCTACAGAAACTAGGAGATCTTGACACAGAATGTAGCAATAGGTCTAACTTGTGGCAGAGTACATGAAGTCTTGAATATAGGGAGAAGAAATGTGTGAAAATGAAAACAAGTGACAAATATTTAAGAGATTTCCAAAAGATTAAGTTATAGAAATGAGTAGAATTTAGGTGGGCTTTTACCACCAGTGCATCCTATGTGTGTGTGTGTGTGTGTGTGTGTGTGTGTGTGTGTGTGTGTGTGTGTGTGTGTGTGTGTGTGTGTGTGTGAGATGTATCAGCAAATCAAACTGGAAATATACACTAAAAAGGCAGTCAAGTTTCAGAGGGGTAGCCTTGTTAGTCTGGATCTGTAAGAGCAGCGAAGAGTCCTGTGGCTCCTTATAGACTAACAGATGTTTTGGAGCATGAGCTTTCATGGGTGAATACCCGCTTCAGCTTATCCTATATCAATATGCATTGTTAGCTGTAAATTCCATTCTGTTCACAATATAATTAAAAATAGCTAATGTAAGCACACATCTTTTGCCTAATAAATATTTCTACAGATCATTATGCCATAACCAGGCAATCAGTTACTGTTTCTGATATTTGATTTATGTAATGTGTTTATTGGACCTTGCAATATATTCCAAAATGTTGTGTAATACATAGTACTTAGCTGTTTTTCAGTCATAAATTGCAATGGAGTTTTATATTTCTTTGGATTGAAAATACCATGTGTAAATTCTTGGAATACATCTATCCTGAAATAGTTAAATGGGAAGCAGATATTGTGCTATCACTTTATCAAAAGCTATGGAGAAGACTCCTGTTTCTCCTTTATTAATACGTACATATATTTTTTAATTATAATGGAAAAAACAAATTTATACCATTAATTATTTCTTGTGAATTTGGAGAAAAGCCTGATACTGATGCCCAGCCTCAAAATGGGAAATTTCCCTTCTCCCTTGTACCATTTCACTGTATTCTTCCACCTTCACTCACTGTGTTTTCCCCACACTGTGAAATTCTCTGGGGAAATTAACCATGTTGGGAAAGTGCTTGAATTCCTTACTGAATCTGGTCTATCATCTCTGCTTCTGATTAGAATGTGTCAACTGTGAGGGTGACAAAAAGAAGCCAAAAGAAAACCACTAATCTCAGGGATGAGTATCAAGTTACTAAAATGTTATACTGTTACCATAGTCAATATTATGCTATGGTAATACCTAGGGGCTAGAATGTGACAACCTCAGTCACAAGGAATAGTAACTTGTACCATGACTAATCACACTGAAGTTA
This sequence comes from Gopherus evgoodei, assembly GCF_007399415.2. Lineage (NCBI taxonomy): Eukaryota > Metazoa > Chordata > Testudines > Testudinidae > Gopherus > Gopherus evgoodei. Next base: position 70,264,266 of record NC_044327.1, on the reverse strand, counting down.
GTGGAACTACTTGTGGAGTAATGTACTACTCACTGTAAGGGTATCCCAGTCTGGCTTCTATATATTTGCATAGTCAATCCAATGCTGTACTAACTGTTTAATTTATTATCTGCTTCTGAACATACCTTGGGAGAACTTTGACAACTTTTCTCTGTTAAGCTATTCTGGTGCTGAGTGGGTGGGGTGAGAAATGGCTTAAAGCCAATTTTTTCGCTTGTTACATTGAATAGGGAGCCATTAGGGGAGTCAGATTGAACTGAGTGCATGTGCAGTTAATACAAATGCAATATCATGCCCCAACAACACTAACTCCTGAGTACTCACTAAACAGCAGAACTACCAGAATGCTGCTTTTTTAGTCCAAGCTATCCTTCAGTGGTACAGGCCCCTCAACCAATTCCTGGGATAATTCTGAATGAGTAATTTCTTAGTTTTGTTCTTTCACCTGTGAGAGTGTGTATGCATACAGAGATGAGAGAACGTATACAGTTTGGTTTTATCAAACCTTCTAATACATATACTGGTCAACCATAATGAACCCTTGTTTCAGCTAGTTTTAAAGCTTTCTAAAATTAACTTCAGCTCCATCTTGAAATGCTGGGGTGAATAAAGAGGAAACAATTTGATTGTTTTCCTCTGAACTCTAGGCATCTTCAGATCAGTGACTCAGAACAACAAACAAACTGAAAGCAGCCAGACTGTCATGATTGCCATTTTATTGTCATAAATTTAACCCCCTAGGAATATTTTTAAGGAGTGGAAAGAATAGCTAAATTCTACTGCAACTCCAGATTTACTTTGGTTTTACACAGTGTGATATGTTTTAATCCTGAGCAAAATTTTATACATGATCAGCTATAGAATTTTTGTGTAGTACAATAGGCTGGAATACAACACACAGAGGTCAAATTTGCTGTTCTTCTTTATAAAGGTGTATGGGACAAGGGCTGCAATTACACAGAATATCTTATGTCTGAGCAAAGCACTCAAGCCCCTAAAAATGAAAATGTGAAGGTTAATTATTTCTCTCCTTCATGTTCAGTGTGATATGCATGGGATATGTGAGTTACTTACATACAGAATGTATTACCCTTTTCCTTTTATAATACATAGATTCAGTTTACCCAAATTTTAGTTCTTCATCCCTGTTATATATACACACTTTCCACAGTGCATCATTCTTCTACATCAAAAGTTCATTATTTCACAGTGTATGCACATGGGCTACATTCTAGTCTAGGCGATTTCCTGTGTTCCTATTAGTAAGAAGTGCTTGCAGTTAAGCAGATGTCTATTTTAGAGTTTTATACTGCCACATATAGAATCTGAGTGTCTCCCACTTAAAATCAATAGCAACAGCAAAATGCCTATTGGACTTCATGGAGTCTGGCACTTTCCCCTTTCTATAGTCAGAACTCTGCGTGGGGTAGGGTTCTTTTGAAGGGATGGGAACAAAAGAGGTGTTTTATTTGTCACTTACAGCAGCAAGGCTTTTTCAAAGAGGAAAGCTGTACGGCATTTTCTAAAGATGGGTAAATTCTGGCTTCACCTGTACTATTCTGGAAATTGCTCCATAGTGGGAATGCTTTGCTCCCACCTCTCACAAGCTTCATACTGGGCTTTGTTGTCTGCATTGTCCAAGAGGAATACAGTTGTCATGGTGGTTCATAGATTGAAATTCATTGGGATGAAGGCCTTAAATTTGAATCAGAACTGACTGGAAGTCAACGAAAGGACTCAAGCACTGGCTTGATGTGCTCACTGTGGTCTGAGCCAGGGAGAAGGCAGGCAGCTGCATTCACTACCAGCTAGAAACTGTGCATCATCTTCACATTCAGCTTTGGATAGCAATGAGTTACAGTCAACCAGCTTGGCGCTGACAAATGCAGGGACTGCTATGACCATTTCCTTGTCTGAGAGGAAGGCATAACATTTCCTAGCAAGCTAAAGGTGAAAGATAGCATTCTTGTAAATTGCGGCTACTGAATCATTTGAGCTTATCAAGGAATCAGATAGGACTCTGAGACCTAATGACACTGATGAATACAGACTGTATGGATTCATTGGAAGGTGGAAACAATGTCTTGACCCGATCTTTGAAACATTTCCCCTTTCTGACCAGCATCACTTTGTCTTGCCTGGATTCAGTTTGAGCTAGCTGCTTTGCATCCAAAAATTTGGTTTTAGTAGTGATGACAGTTGCATAGTTTTGAATGAGATTTACAGTTAAGTGGCATCAGCATACTGTTGTCAGCTAAGCTCATGGTGTCTCACTATCTCTCCCAGTGGTAGATTCTGAAAAAAAAAAGAGAAGTGTGGATAGTATGTATCTCTGGAGGTGAGCAGCTTTGGAAAGGAGGAGCAGATACTCACAGGCGGGGTGGGGGAAGGGACACAATGATTGTTGTCATTGTTGCAGTGGACCATCTATTCCTGCTGTGTCATGCAGGTGGCTTAGCACTAACTTATGGTGCACTGTGTCAACGGCTGCAGAGAGGTCCAGCAGCGTGAGCATGGAGATCTTATTTGTGTCCATAGTCATGAGATTTTTCACTATCAACAGATACTGATTGTGAAGCATCCAGGATGGCTGGCTGATGTCATGTTGCTGGAGCTTGTTAGTCCTTTCTCAGTTAGTTTGCTCAGGAACAGAAGGATGGATATGGGACAATAGTTGGACAGACCATCAGGGTCAAGTGTTGACTTCCTGAGGATTGGGCAATCTCATCTTTTTCAATTTCACTACTTCTGATCTCCGTACCTGGGCAATTAATTGTGGCTGTTCTGAGATCTGTTTCTGGGAGCTTGTGACATGTTTAGGACTCACCCCTGTGGCACCTCCTGATGGTCACTCCAGGAATTAGCTCAGTCCATGGGAAGTGCCCTCTCCTGGTGGTGTCCCATCTGTCTCTCACCCTCCATTTGCACCTAGACCTGTGTTGCTCCCTTCTGCTTGCAGCATCCCCTTCAGGACACTGCCCTTCAGCAGTGTCCCCTAGTCTGTTCTCCCCCTCTTTTGGGGGAGGGGGGGCTAGCAGCAGTCTTTCACCTGCCGCAGTGGCCAGACGCTCCCAAGGTCTAACCCCTTCCTTCAGCGGCATGGTGCAGTCCAATATGGCCACGTCCCACAGCCAGTTGCAATATATGGGGTAAGGATGGGACTCAGGCCCACTCAATACTCTGGGTCCCAACCCAGGGACCCTCTAGCAGCAGCCTCTCTGCCCTCCTTCTCTCCCCTCACTTGCTGTCTACTCTCCCTGGGTCACTTCCCTTCTTACCCTTTGCACCCTTTAGGCCCTTCCCTCAAGGCCTGCAGCCTGGCAGGTAGCAGGCTGGAGTGCCCTTTGGCTCCCCCGAGCCTGCCCAGCACTGCGCTCAGGAGACAGACCTTCCCTGTTAGAGGCCCAGGAGAAACTGCCTGCGCCTCTCCTAGGCAGCCTTTATGTAGGGCTGAGCCTGGTCCTGATTGGCCGCCACTTGCTCAGCCCTCATTGGCTCTCCCACAGGCCTTCCCTGATTGGCTGCCTCTTGGCACAGCCGTCTGGCCTGCCCTAGCCCAATCTCTTATAGGGGTGGGGCAGCCTCCCCAGCACAGAGCTGAAAATGGATCACTGCAACATTTCTCTCATTCCTGGTGAATCTTTGCATATTTTATTAAAATTAAGAAAATCTAGGTGAATGGCTGCAATTATTCACTGCACAATATTATTCCATTAGTGAATATGAAAACACTACGCCTTTTTCTGCTTTGGTTATTTTTAAGAGATCTGTGCACCAAAGAGCTCACAGTATTATTGAAAGTAAAGATGGCAAGGGAGCCCATTAGAACATCTCTCTAAGAATGTATTACATTATTGCTCTGCTGTATTATTCCCAGCTACTATTAGAGTTTTTATATTTTAAGAGAATGTAGTGCTAGTGAAAATTGCCAACCCTGAATCGTGAAATCTGCCTAAAAAGAGGACAACACAAACTTTTTTGTCCATTCCCGACATAACAATGTGCCTAGAGGAAATGTCTCTCTGAGTGAAAGAGTAGTTCAACCATCATGTCTATTCAGTCATTTGCCTTTCCTCTGAGACTGTATATAAGGGCATCAATTAGTGCCATTTGTGATATAGACACGAAGAAATAGAGGGAGACCATCAACTCATTTCACATTTCATTTCAGCTGGTAATGACTTTCAGTCACTACCAACATGGGCTTGAACTTGAAACACTGATTCAAGGCTGAAAGGCTCCATATCCCATTACAGATCTCCTGAGCCATCTAATCCACTACATTTGCCTCTTATATACTTTTGGTTCACCAGTTACTGTAAATGTCACTCATTCAATAACGTTTTAGAAAAAGTATGAATATCATCACATGCTGAAAACTTTTACAACTCAACTTTGTTATTACTTTTTTTGCATAGCTAAATAGATAATTCCCTCAGTTTTTCTAGACTAATTGAAAGCTTTTAGTAAGGTACTCTGCACAAAACATCTGTCAACACTTTTTCTTATTTTGTATAGTTAATGCAATAAAACTTTTGTTTATTGGGTAATCTCCATACTTCAACTTTCAAATATAGCTTTATATTTGTGACGGTGAGTACTGAAAAGAATGTGCTCATCCTATCTGCCTTCTATTGGGTTTCTTGTACATTCATCTGAAAGCATTTTGTGCTGATCACTTTCACCTACAGGATACTAGACAAGATAGATTGTGGGAATGATCCAGTCTGGAAATCCCTATATGCATTTTTTTAAAAAAAACAACAACCTGTTTTACTTATTTGGCAGTAGGCAAAATGTGTCATCTCTTCAGATCATTTTTAAATTGAAGCACTCCAAGGACAAAATGTTACTTTTGAAAACGAAAACTCTTTTGTCTTCTGTAGCAAATTTAGCTGCAACAAAGATAGCAAAATAGTCTGTAAGAAGGGACCACAAATGGCTTCCATTTGGGGCAACAGGGCTTCAGTTTCACATTATTGCCTCCCCTGTCACCTTGCTAACAACATTCTCCTTGCTCCCTGTGTATCTGTACCTGCTACCCAATAAAGCCATAGACTTGCAGCAGCTTTATCTTCAGCCCAACATAGTGCATCAACTATCTCATTATAGCATAATACACCCCTTTCTTCCCTGCATAGTAAAAACAACCAGAGGTATCCACTTTGTAGAAAAGTATGTACACATATCTAGCTATAAAAATACATCTATTTTATATATTTTAAATCAGACATAGTTAATGTGTCATGGCGATTCTTCTATAAATAACAAAGTCAAGAACTTTTGTACACCCACATGACTTTGTGACTGACTACAGCCCTTCAAGTTTAAGAGTATATTCATATTAATTAGTTGATTTTAATAGGCAAAAAGGACCATATATTAAAAATAAAGATTATAAATCTCCAGCAGTTTGAATTTAATTTGATTCATGCACAGCTAGTAGATAATCTGTGGACCACACACTTTTTCTCAGCATGTATTTAATAGTATTCACGGTTTTACATTGTTGGCAGGGAGCAGCCATTTGACATTAGTCATTTTATGTAGTTTACAACATAACGATTGCAACACAACCTAAAGGACAAAATGCCACTTTGCCAAGAATGTAAAGCGGTGCATACATTTTTCAATCAGGAAAAAAATTAATTCAGACACTAGTCTCTCTGCTGAAAAATGGTGTCAAAGCAAAGCATGGCAACGGGGTTAAAGTTTGTGTGTGCATTTCATGACCTGGCACAAGAACTATCATTTTGTTAGCATTCCAGTGACTGGTGCATCATCTATTAAAACCTAAGTTAAAATAATACAAGTGCTATAACACTGATACTAAGAAGATGGTAGAAAAAAACGTCTGTGCTGAACCATTCACAAACAATTTAGATAGGCATGATGGAAAAGGAAATGCAGCACAAGAAGCTTTGTATGCAGCACAAGTATTTTGCAAATGCTTTCGCTTGTGGTACTAGCAATTCACCTTAAAGCATGCAATTCAATACTTTTAAATAATAGTTTTAAGAACATTCTGATTCGTCATTATCCTTGGGAGCCAAGCACTTTAGAGGTAATGAGAATAATGCATTGTTGGAGCTCAAAGCACAGAATTCTAATAGGGAATGTTATAAAAGAGAGGTAGAGATAAAAAGGTTCCCAACTGTACTTAAATGAATGGGTAGAGGTAAATTAACCACATCTTACCTTATCATACAGAAAACACTGTTTGTTACAGTGATTCTCAAAAAGGTATAGTTAGTGAGTGCATATGGGAAAACCTTCAAACATTTTGGATGCAATATTCACTCTACAGAAGTAGTATTTAATGCTCACACAACCATCCCTAATCCATTTTTCCCTAACTTTTGGACACCAGCTCTGGTAAAAAAAAAAAAAAAAAAAAAATACAGCAAGCTGAAAGGACATATTGAGTATTATCATGCAAATAGGCACCATGTATATGAAAACTAACAGGCTACCCACTTTATTTCAGAATTCAATTATTCAGTTCTGCCACAAATGGCTTTTAAATCTGCAATAAGGCTGATTAAATATAGGGAAAAAAAAGAGAAGAGTGGAAGAAAAAATTGATTCTCAGATGGCAGATAAATAATTTTGCTCCGTTAGTATGTATTTTGAACGTGCAACTTCACACAATGGAAAAAATGATTTTTATCTTCAGAGGAGTTAAAATCATTCTATCTGCCTCCATGCATTTGTACAACCACTTCTACTCTCAAACAAACATTTCCAGTGTTGCTAATTCAAGGAAATTTTAAAGATTTCTAACAAGCAATGTTTGCATCACACATGCACTCCGCTTTTAGTCAAGTGCTTTTTAACTAGAAGTTATTTGCATATCTAAATCTCTCTATTGGGTTTTATAGAGTACATTTAGTCTCTTTAGCTACTTTGTAAGGTATAAGATAACAACTAAATTGTTTAAGGCCTGGTGTACACTAAAATGTTTTGCTGCCATAGCTATGTTGCCTTGAAGTGGGAAATCACAGCCCCTAGCCGTCAAACCTGTGCTGAGAGAGCCACCATTGTGGATGCAACTATGACAGACAGCTGAGTTGTAAAGTCATTTGAGGACGTGGTGTAGTTCAGCTGGCAGAAAAACTCCTTCTGTTGGCTTATACTGCATCTACAGTACAGGACTCTGCCAGCACAGATATTGTGGATGAGAATCTGTAGTGCAGCTAAGCCCTAAGATATAAGGTATATTTACAAGAAACACTAAATAAGAATACACTACTATATAGCAGTGACCTCTGGTAGAAGCAGCTATGCTGGCTTCTCCCCTAGATGGCCTGTAAATGTTCTTTGCAAGGAAGAGCCAAGACACTAACAAGGCCAGGTGAAAACAAAGAATTACTATCATGTAACTAGCCAGTTATCGGCAGTAAATGCTCTGTGGACTTCCAGTGATTCATGGACCACTGTTTTGGAACAGCTGCTCTACTCCTTAGTCACAAAGCATGATTTGTTCCTAATCAACTTTCACTGTATCATTCATCCCCAGTAAAGGGAATAATGCATAAATGGTGTCACATAATATACTGTATCTGATATATTTGATTGTTAATCATCTGTTAATGGAGTCTGTATTTCTAATCAGAGTTTCACATTCTGGTCTCAAGAAGCTGATTACGGGACTGCTTCCTATACTCCCCCCACACAGAAAGTGCTGAGGAACCTGACTTGAGTCATCAGAATCCTACTCCATTCCTATAAGCATGCAGGAATTGGGAAAGAAGGATATAGCAAACAGACATTTCAGGTAGTCCGAAAGGGTGATGGTGAAAGAGGAATAGAGAAGTGTTATTGTGTCAGTGGAAGTTTAGATACTGCTAATTGTGACCCTATTTTGCAATGTTTGTTTTAAATTTACATCAATATAGAGGACTTTTAGCCTCAATGATGCAACATAAGAAATGTCAGGATCTTGCACTATGATTATTTTGTCACTTTCTGTGACTTTATTTTACTGACTTGCCCTCTCTTAAAGTACCACTGATTTAGCCACAATAAGTCCATGTACTGTAGAGGATCACATGAAAAATATTCAAAGATAATTCAGATTATTCATCCTTTTTGACAAATAGTACCAAAAATGATAAGAGACTAAATATTATTTGTAACATAATTTATTGTAGTGTATGATTTGCTACACCAGTTCCATGGAGAGGGAAAAAAAGAAATGTTCTGATCCAGTATCTAGTCTGCTGTCCTCTTTCAGAGAGTCAGTACGGTATACAATAGAATTAATAAAGATAGATGAAAGCAGAATCAGGGCTGACAGCATCAAACGTATGAAGTTTTTATAACCTAGGCATATAAAAAATAATAAAGTTGCAGCATTTAGAAAAAGGGAAGACACACACAAAAGGTGCGGCACTATTTGTACCTATAAGAGAGGTTTGGGAATGATCACTGACCTCTAAGTAACAGAGAGAAGGACTCATCCTTCACTTGTGAATGAGATCCCTGGCATAATTGATGGTACCTCCTGAAATGGCTTCGATCATTAGGGTTCCAGTGACTGAATTAAAATAAAATGAAGGATGCATATCGTGTTACTAAAGCAGTGAAAATGCATTCCTTCTTCCTGACAGATAGAATAGATCATTTTACAAGGAAGTCTTTTACTGAAAGTGTTTCGGCTTTGTAGTTCCCAGGGAAAATGAAGAGTAATGTAAAAATTGGACAAGATGAAACTAGCTGTTTCATTCCAGATATTGACTTCGCTAGTCACTTTCAATAAATCTGCTGCTTATTGGACCTAAGGCAGCAGTTTGTTAACATTATGAAAGCTGTACAAAATGTTCTGTTTGGTTAGATCACCTTATGGTATCAAAACTAAAAAAGAAAAAGTAACAATGCACTTTCATGTATGTTTTGCAATATGCAAAAGAAAGAAATGTGAATTACTTGAATGTAATGGGACAGGTTCTCTGTTGTGATGTGGCTGCCAATGCAAATCTGGTCATAAAGCTGGCTTAACTAGCCCAGTATGAGACTGATTCTCTGTTGTCATAAAAGCAATATAGAGGCTCTTTTGCTACTCCCTCCCACAGCTGTTAGTGTAGCAGGGAAAAGGGAGTATAACTGGATTTCTCATATACTACCCCCCATTCTTGGCAGTGTTTTCAGCCCTCTGTCATTGCTGTCCAGTATAAGTTAAAGCAGGCCTCAGGCCATTCAGAATCAACGCAAGGATGCTCTGAACAGAGCAGCAGCTGAATCAGGAGGATGAAACTGTATGCTTTAGCCACGTTCATACACACCTTCCCTGACATACTTTCTGTGCAGATCAACTTAATCTTAGAATCTGGCTCAATATTACTGTAATATGTAGCTTTGACAATCTGGAAAAAAATATTCAAAGTAGCCAAGAAATTATATGAGTGAACATTTATCAACTGAAAATTTTAAAGCATTATGGCTATGGATAAATTATTCAGTTAAATTTAAGAGTCTGATTTTTTTACAATGTAATATGTTGTATTATGATTAGATGTTCCATTTAAATGAAAATTCCATACCACTATGAACTGCACACCACAGACAACTTATAATGTATGAATCACCGTAGGAATATATCAATCTACATTTTGTATAACAAGGTATAGGAAAGAACAGTCAAATGGCTATTTTTAGAAGATGCCCAGCCTAGCTACTGGAGCTAGAAATTTAATCTTAGTGCCTGATTCTGATCTCATTTAAACTAGCTTTATGTTGTGGTAACTCCATTGAATGTAATAATTACTCCTGATCTAAAACATTAACAAATCTAGGCTTTTCAAGGGTTCGGCACTACAATACAATATTTAAGGCTCTAATTCACTGAAGCACTTCAACAAAACATTGAAGTTAATGGGACTTAAGTATATGATTATGTTCTTTGCCAAATATGGATGGATTTCACCCCATGCTTAAAGTTAAGAACATGCTTAAGTACTTTTGTTGATAGTGAGCCAAGGGCTGTCAGCTGACATTTAAATCTATTTATCAAGCATCTATTTGATCTACTTTTGTCTAGTTCAAACAGCATGTACATCTAGATGAGATTTTATATATAGTACTTTATTAATAATAAAATTGAGAAGAAACTGAATTAGGCACACCACTGAAGGTCCAATGATACAATGCTATTGGTTCAGCATTCTGCACAACTGAGATCACAAAATTGGTAGCATAATTGACTGGAGATAGTAATAAAACTTGAATTTTGATATAGCATGTCTAAAGAAGTAGTTGGAAGAGCCAGGGATGACTGGTTTTCTTAGCTGCGATGACTTGCAATGTCAGTTTCTTAAATCAAACATTTCAAAACTGAGCTAACAAGATTCTCACTCCTGGTTCTGATTGTTAGATCAGAGGCAAAGCATATGTTTTAAATTTATAGATTTCAGTGTGGAGAATAGCTATTTCTAAGCACTGGTCTATGCTACAGGGTTAGGTCGAATTTAGGCATGTTAGATCGATTTTATAATGAATGCGTCTACACAAGCAACCCCATTCCAGCAACCTAAAGGGCTCTTAAAATCAACTTCTGTGCTTCTTTCTGGTAAGGAGAGTAGCTCTAAAATTGACGTTGCTGGGTCGAATTTGGGGTAGTGTGGACGCAAATCAATGTTATTGTTTTCCGGGAGCTATCCCAGAGTGCTCCAATGTGACTGCTCTGGACAGCACTTTCAACTCCGATGCACAGGAAAAGCCCCAGAAACATTTGAATTTCATTTCCTGTTTCATCAGCTTGGTGAGCTCAGCAGCACAGCTGACCATGGAATCCCTCCAGAATCGCAAACAAGCTCCAGCATAGAGCGAATGGGAGACAGTGAATCTGATTGCTGTATAGTGAGAAGAATCTGTGCAGGCAGAACTCTGAGCAAAAAGAAGAAATTCTGATATACATGCCAACATCACACAGGGGATGATGGACAGAGGCTACAATAGGGACACACAGCAGTGCTGCGTGAAAGTCAAGGCGCTCACGTAAGCCTACTAAAAGACAAAGGAGGCAAAAGCTCGCTCTGGGTCAGAGCCCCATACATACTGCTCCTATTATCAGCTGCATGGCATTCTAGGGGGGCACCCTACCACTATCCCATCACTGTCTGTGGACACCTGCAAGTGGGGAGTCTCACGCAACACAAAGGAGGATGGATGAGGAAGAGGAAGAGGAGGAGGAGAATGCACAGCAAGCAAGCGGTGAATCCGTTCTCCCCAGCAGCCAGGACCTTTTCATCACCCTGGAGCCTCCCAAGGCAGGATCCCCAACCCTAAAGGTGGAGAAAGCCCTTCTGGTGAGTGCACATTTTTAACTATAGTACAGGGTTTAAAAGCAATAGTGTTTAATGTCTGATTTACCCTGAAGACTTGGGATGCATTCGCAGCCAGTACAGCTACTGGAAAAGTCTGTTAACATGTCTGGGGATGGAGTGGGAATCCTCCAGGGACATCTCCATGAAGCTCTCCTGGAGGTACTCAAAAGCCTTTGCAGAAAGTTTCTGGGGAAGGCTGCCTTATTTTGTCCTCCATGGTACGACACTTTACCATGCCAAGCCAGTAGCAAGTAGTCTGGAATCACTGCAGCACAAAGCATGGCAGCGAATGGCCCTGGGCTTTGGTCGCTTTCAGGCAACATTTGGTCTATATCTTTCATGGTCGCCTGATTGAAAAAGGGGAATTTTTGTAAGGGAACAGTAAAAGGAACCTGTTCATGCTGGGCTGTTTGCGCTTGGCTAAAAGGGATCATCCCTGAGAATAGCCATGTGGTGGGGGACGGGATGAAAGGATCACCCCAAATAGCCACACAGAGGGGGAGGGGTGAAGGGATCATCTCAAATAGCCACGCGGAAGGGTGGGGGGAGATGTGTGCTGCACATCCACCCGAAAACTGCAGCCTCTCCTTTTAAATGACAAACCCAATCACCATTGCTTGCTATGGGAAAGGAGGGTGCTGCAGTTTGAAAACATTCCCACATGTTATGAAGACTTTAGAAGCCAAATCTGCATACCCTTTGGCTTACCATGGCTGCCTGGAAACTGAATTCTGTTGCCCAGCCGTGTCTGATGTGTCACCATACCAGCAAGTGCTCAATATAAAAGGCAAAATGTGACCTTGTACCTAAAGCACATGTGCTGTCTGCTGTGAATTTCTTGATTTACTGTGAAAGAGTCTCCCTTTTGTTCTCAGAAATGTATCCCCTTAAATTTTACTCTCCCTTTTTATCCCCCCACAGGTGAAAATGGTTCTATGCTCCCCCTATCATCTCCGTCCCTGAGGTTATCGCAGATTAGAAAGCGAAAAAAATGCACTCACAATGACATGTTTTCCAGGCTCATGCAGTCCTCCCGCACTGATAGGGCACAGCTGAATGCATAGAGGCATTCAGTGGGAGAGTCCAGGAAAGCATTAAGTGAGCGCAATGAGCAGAAGCAAGATGCAATGCTGAGGCTAATGGGGGAGCAAACGGACATGCTCAGACATCTGTGGCGCTGCAGAAAAGCCAACAAGAGCACAGACCGCTGCTGCATCCACTGTACAACCGCCTGCCCTCGTCCCCAAGTTCCATAGCCTCCTCGCCCAGACGCCCAAGAATGCAGCGGGGGAGGCTCCGGGCACCTAGCCACTGCACTCCAGAGGATAGCCCAAGCAACAGAAGGCTGTCATTCAAACAGTTTTGATTTGTAGTGTGGCTACAATAAGCAATGTGGCCTTGTCCTTCCCTCTTTCCCTCCTCCCCCACCCCACCCTATCCCAGCCGGGATACCTTATCAGTTATGTCTCTTTTTTTTTAATTCATAAAGAAAGAAAGCATGGTTTCAAAACAATAGTGAATTTATTTCCTTTGCTAGCTGTGATCAAAGGGGGGAGGATAGTTGGCTTACAGGGAGTTAAAATCAACAAAGGGGGCAGGTTTGCATCAAGGAGAAACACACACAACTGTCACACCATAGCCTGTCCAGTCATGAAACTGGTTTTCAAAGCCTCTCTGATGTGCAGCATGGCAACCTGTGCTCTTCTATTCGCCTTGGTGTCTGGCTGTTCAAAATTGGCAGCCGGGTGATTTGTTTCAACCTCCCACCCCACCATAAACATCCCCCCCTTACTTGCACAGATATTATGGACCACACAGCAAGCAGCAATAACAATGGGAATATTGGTTGTGCTGAGGTCTAACCTAGTCAACTAACAGCGCCAGTGTGCTTTTAAATGTCCAAAGGCACATTCTACCACCATTCTGCATTTGCTCAGCCTATAGTTGAACTGCTCCTTACTACTGTCCAGGCTGCCTCTGTATGGCTTCATGAGCCATGGGAGCAAGGTGTAGGCTGGGTCTCCAAGGATAACTATTGGCATTTTAACATCCCCAACAGTAATGAAATGTCTCTTGTGATCCACCAGTGCTTGCAGCACCGTTGAGAAGTACCCCTTGTGGTTTAAGTACTGGTTGGCAAAGTGGTCCAGTGCCAAGATAGGGATACGTGTTCCATCTATCGCCCCGCCACAGTTAGGGAACCCCAGTGCAGCAAAGCCATCCACTATGACCTGCATATTTCCCAGTCTCTACACTTGATAGCAGAACATCAGTGAATGCATTGGCTACTTGAATCACAGCAGTCCCCCCAGTAGATTTGCCCACTTCAAATTGATTCCCGACTGACCGGTAGCAGTCAGGCATTGCAAGCTTCCACAGTGCTATGGCCACTCGCTTCTCAGTTGTCAGGGCAACTCTCATCTTGGTATTCCTGTGCTTCAGGGTGGGGGAAAGCAACTCACAGAGTTCCAAGAAAGTGGCCTTATGCATGAGAAAGTTTTGCAGCCACTGGGAATCGTCCCATACCCGCAACACTATGTGGTCCCACCAGTCTGTGCTTGTTTGCCAGACCCAGAATCGGTGTTCCACTGTATCAACCAGCCCCACTACCACCATGATGTCCCAATTGCCACAGCCCATGCTTTCAGGAATGTCTGTGTCCATGTCTTCTTCACAATCGTCCTCATGCTGCCGTCTCTTAGCCAGGTTCTGCACATACTGCAGTATAATGCGAGAGGTGTTTACAATGCTCTAAACAGCAGCGGTGAGTTGAGCGGCTCCATGCTTGCCATGCTATGGCATTGGAACAGGTAACCCAGGCAAAAAGGCACAAAATGATTGTCTGCAGTTGCTTTCATGGAGGAAGGAAGGGAAGAAGAGAGTGATGACATGTACGCAAAAGCACCCGCAAATATGTTTTTGCCCCATCAGGCATTGGGAGCTTAACCCAGAATTCCAATGGGCAGTGTAAACTGCAGGAACTGTGGGATAGCTTCCCACAGTGCACCACTCTGTAAGTAGATGCTAACCATGGTAGTGAGGATGCAGTCTGCCAACTTAATGTGCTTATTGGGGGTGTAAACAATCAACTGTATAAAATCACTTCCTAAAAATCAACTTCTATAAAATCGACCAAAATAGTAGTTTAGACATATCCTAACTGAGTAATGTTGTTTATATGTAAGGGTCAAAGGAAAGGCAATGTTTATTATCTCAATGGTACGGAGTTTAAAGGGTTTTTTTTGTTACAGCTGATCATGAAAGACGCTGATTTTGTGATTTCCCAATATCAAGAGGGAGAGAGAGAGAGAGAGCTGTGCTACTAAAACAGATGAAAAAGAGCATCTTGGCATAAATAAGTTGTGTGTGAGTGAGACAATGGATTTGTGAACGGGTAAATGTGTGAGAAAAGCAATGAATGAAATGATTACTTTGTTTCTAGAGTACTATATACATGCTTATTATTGTTATTACTACTATGAATAATAACAACTATGTGGACAGATGTGTGAATGTTGTAAGGGCTCAGAACATTGGCACTTGTGGCTTTAAAATGTCATATGCTGCCATCCTAAAATTGCTAGAAAGAGAAGATTGTAGGGGAAAAAAAGGGGTGGGGAAGGCAACAACAATATACTTCCTATAATGCTACCAGAGAGAGATTTTTTAACCAGAGACATTTTAAATGGAAGAGGCTGTCACTATTTAAAGAGGCCAGAGGAAGTGGCTGGCTACCAAAGTGAGCATGAGGAGCTCTAAAATTTTTTGCTTGTTTTTGCATTTTAAATTGAATTTTAGTACTTATATAGCACCCACCAGAGCACTTCAAACTTGACTTCCTCTCTAAGACTATCAACAAGGTTATAGATTAGTGCCAATTATCTTGTTGTTTTCTCTGGTATAGACATCTGTCCACTAGGCAAGAACTGAGCTTGTTTATTATAATATGTAAAATTTTAATTAAAAGGGTAAAGAACAAGGTCATTTAACTTTTTCTCTCTTTTCTAGGATTTCTTTTGCCCAGAATATTTCATTATCTACCTTCTCAGTCATCTTGTCTAATCCCTAAAGGTCCCAAGATATGGAGATTGGAATCTTCCCACTGAGGGAAGGACTCAAATATAAATTAAAAGTATTTCACCAGTACTCTGAACCCTCATTAAGAATCTGAATTTGGGTTGTCTATGTGAGCACATGAACTTTAATGTTATTTCAGAAGTCTGAGCCAACAGGAAACATTTTAGCACTCTGGATTCCCCAAGTCCTACAGAGCCATTTTTAAAGGTATTTAGGCACCTAAAGATTCAGATAGGTGCCAAGTGGGATTTTCAAAAGCCTCTAGGCACTGATTTCAATTGGAGTTAGGTGCTTAAACTGACTTGGAATTTTTGAAGATCCAGCTTGGCACCTACCTGCATTTTTGGGCATCTAAATTTCTTTGAAATCTATCTCCAATTCACTTTTGACAATAGGACGTAGGCACTTTAGAAAATATTATCCATAGATTCTTAACTGTCTCTAGATATGGAAAGTGTGTTTTGAGATGAGGGCAGCCTAATAAAAAGGGAGAGCAGAAATGTGAAAGAAAACATGCAATAAAACCAAGACTACGTGCTGTAGTTTAATTTGGCAGACGGAAGAAGAACAGTACTTTGCTAATTCTGGTTGGCATGAATACACAATGGCAACTACTGCACTGCTATCTTGGACAATGGAATTAGAAATCTGAATCCTAGGACAGATGCCAATGGAGATTAATTTTGTATTAATAACTATGATGAGTAGGAATTAAGACAGACTCTGCCATTCTAACCATTTCCCCTGCCAGCTAGTCAATGGAGACACACACTTGCATTTCTGATGAGAATCGAGAACAATGTCCTTACAAAAGACAGAAAAAGGAGCAAGAAGTCAAAAAAAAATGAAAAAAAAATCCAGATTTAATAAAAACACAAGCTATAAATAAAAATGAAAACAGAAGGGATGAAGCAGTCAGCACTCAGCTTACTAGTAGGATGGGATCAGTTAATACCAAACAAATCTAACACTCCTAGTGTCAATGTTCTTGTGATTTATTACTTATATCACAGTAGCACCCAAACAGTATTAGCCACTGTAGAAACATATAGGAGAAACAATCTATCCCATCCATATTAAGAAAGAAAGAATACTAGTTTTGAAATAGAAAATAAAGACTGAAGAAGTCCTTACTTATCCTGAGTTGGTAAGTAGTTGCACATGCAAGTAGTCCAATTGCATTCAAGGAAATCCTGACATGATCAAGAGTTACTTATTATGAAGAAGAGATGCTGCTTCCAAGGTCAATATTGCAAGGTTCCAAGCCTTTCTTATGAGATGCTGAGCTCCTTTAACTTCCATTGAGGCCAAAAGTCCTGTCCCATTGACCTCACTGAGAGTTGAGGTTGCTCAGAAGCAAGCCCCAAAGCCTACATTTTTTAAGGTTATTTAGGCATTGTAACACTGGGTGGAGCCACATCTAACTGATTTAGGAGCCTAAATATTCTTTTAAAAAGTGACAAGTATTTTTGAATCTGGCATCTACGTGCTTAAGTTCAACATTTAGGTGCTACTATCATTCTCAAAACCACTTCTCAGCTGCCATCCAACTCCATAAATGCCTAAGCTTCTACCAGTGGGCATGTGCTGCTTGGAGCCCTAGTGAAAGTTCAGTGGTTGGGGCACTCAGCTGGTATAAGAGAGACCCATAATGGGAAACCTTATTCTGCCTGATTAGGACCTAAGTCTCCCGCATGGCAGTTGAGTGCCCTAGCTGCCAGGTTATTAGGTATTCTAGAGTGGGGTAGCCTCTCCTGTTGGAGCTATTCCACTTTGTATAAGTAATTAAATATTAATTGGGCCAAAGAGCAAGATCCTCTACCCCAGTGGTTAGGGCACTCACCTGCAGAAAGTCACCCCAGAATACTTTATAGACTGCTGGTTAGGGCATTTAAGTGGGATGTAGGTTCAAATCCCTGCTCCAAATCAGACAGTAGGCTTTGAAGCTGGGTTTCCCACACCCCATGTGAGTGCTTTAACCATCCTTGTTTGAATTCCTTAAACATTTGTGATAACAAAACAAAACAAAAAAAAAAACTTCACAGGAAATATTATTTGTATTGAGTTAGCATGCAAAGGCTCCAGTCAGGATCAAGCTCCTGTACCCTAGACACTGTATAAACACACAGGTAGACTGATCACTGATAGCTAATAAGAGGTACAGACTTAGTCAAACCCCAACAACCATTCCCATGAAAAATGTTTTTTTTTCAAAATTAGACCAACCCTAGTTATAAGATAGTTCTAGCATGGCCAACAAGTGTGTTTAGCATCAATAAAGTGACGCTAATATGGAAATGTGCTTTTGAAAGTACTGACTCCTTGTGGAGACTGGTAGACTCATAGGGGGAGAATTCTAACCCTGTCATACTGAAAGGGGGGGATGATGTTTGACTTAGCAAAGCACTTAGGCATGTGCATAATTTTAAGAATGTGCTTATGCCCCATTGAAGTCAGTGTGACAGAAACATAAGCTTAAGTGTTTTGCTGAATAGGGAAAGAATGTAGCATATGCTCAAAAATATGCAGGTGCTTACATGCTTTAAAGAATCATTATGGATATATAACAGTACTGAGAAAAAGACTAACAAAAAACTGTGTCTATCATAGAGTATGTCCACACAACAAGTGCTACAGCAGCACAGTTGCAGTGGTACAGCTATGCCCTTATAATACTATAGTGTAGATACTTGCTTCAGTGACAGAAGTATTTTTCCAATCACTATAGTAAATCTATGTCCCTGAGGGGCAGTAGATGGCGTCTTCACTAGGACTAAGGGCTGGTCCAGACTAGGGGGGGGAAATCGATCTTAGATACGCAACTTCAGCTACGTGAATAACGTAGCTGAAGTCGAATATCTAAGATCGGATTACTCACCCGTCCACACCACGTGGGATCGATGTTCGCAGCTCTCCGTGTCGATTCCGGAACTCCGTTGGGGTTGATGGAGTTCCAGAATCGATATAAGCATGCTCAAGGATCGATATATCGTGTCTAGATTAGACGCAATATATCGATCCCCGAGCAATCGATTTTAACCCGCCGATAAGGCGGGTAGTCTGGACGTGGCCTTAGATTGGCTTCATTATGTCTCTGAGGGATGTGAAAAATTCACACTGCCTGAGTGACACAGATAAGTCAACTTAAGATTTAGTTTAGATCAGGCCAAGGTGTTCCTTGAAATATAACATTAGGAAATCCCCAAGTCTAGTAGGTACAGAAGTTACTTTCTCCAACCTGCAATTTAACAACTGATAGTATCCAACAACAGTCCAGTAAATTTGGATAATATAAATATCAACCTGATTCTTTGCCTAAAAAAACAAATCAATTTATTTTTCCTTAAAATAAATCACTTTTTTATATAAGCTGTTATGATTGGGAAGTAACGGCACTGCTAGATATGCTTATTTTCCTGGGGTACAAAATCTAGGACTTTGGGTTTAATTGTTTGCACTGTAATGCAGTTGATTACTACAGCATGTTGAAAGCAACTTTTTTTTTTTTTTACTGATACTTCTGCTTGCAAGAAACTCAGTGTTTACAGCAACTTTGCTAGCTAACGGTAGCATGGTACTTCTCTGAAAATAAACCCCAAGCTTTATCTATTTTCACCCACAGTATAAAAGGGAAAGGCATAAAAAAGATATTATTTCACAAAATGCTTTGATAGAACAATATATTATTTATTTATATTTCATTGATTTTGGGGGAAGAATAGATAGTAGGGGGTTCAATTGTTAGAGATAGGAGAAACAGTCTTGGGTAGCGATATTCTCAGTGCTGTCATATCAATAATGATACTGGAGGAAATGACTAATTATTGGCTGATGTCAGGAAGAAATTTCTACCATAGTGTAATGAATAATTTAGTATAGTTTGGGGTCTTTGCTCTTTCCTCTGAAACCTCCAGCATTGGCCATTTTAGTAGGCAGGATACTGAGCTAGATGGACTATTAATAAAGCTTTTATTACATTCTTATGAAATATTGCAGGACAAAGGACACTTTCTCTTCCTTATGACTGTATTGAGGTAAGGAGCCGCCCAATCAGGAAAACAATCCATGTACCTTGTTCTTTTATTGATAGTTGCCTAATAGAGGGCTTGAAAGATGTTTGCTAGATAGGTCTATAGGAGCATAAGTAGGGATCATTGCAAAATTGGAGCCTTTATGACAAAAAGGTTATATACGAAAAATTTATCTTTTTCCCACACACAGTTAATATACAATGCCTTAAACAGGCAAATTTGTATTTTTTTTATTTTTTTTAAATACCATAAAATTGATAAAATTTTAAGTTAATGTCAATATCATTTTTACTATATATCAAAAAAATTGTCACCAAAATTATTATTACTATCAGGCAACTTAAATTCTGCATATTTATGAATAGATGATCAATGATTAACACAAAATCATCCTAGATTGATTACAGTTTTCTATCTCTGATTAAATTAAGTAAATAATGTCATACCATTTAACAGGCTTTTCGTCAAATGCAGTCCACTTGTTTGCCTTTATCTTGACAGCCATGCCCACCAAAGGGCAAACTTTTATCAAATAGCAATATATTTTCACTTAAAGAAAATTAGTCTTATATCTGATTCACATAGCGGAAGATTTTGAGAAAAATCTATGCTGTCAAAATTTTGCCATTCTCTTTGTCTAGTTGTTTGGTTCCAATATCATTAAAGCCTCAGTGGTTTTCTAACTGGAGCCAGCAGTATTGGTGCTAGTATTATCATGCACAAGCATATACATAAAAAATTCTGTCAAATAAAAAGGAACAGAATAATGAGAACTAATGATGTAATCATTGCTGATGCCATAAAAGTAAAGCAGGGGCAGCAATTGCAATGGGTGTTGCATTTTCTCTTTTTAACAGAAGCACCAGCTCTTGCACACACAAAAATGTTTTCATGCTCAAAATCTAGCAGATTTAGAAGATGAACATCTTTTTAATATAATTCTGTAACAATTGTATCTAGTATTTCTATGTAAATACAAATTCACCAGACATAGCTCACAAGAGAACTTTCACATTACAGCAAATTATGGTCATGTTAAAATCATTATTTTTTTGAGGGAGTTCTGGGAAGATAAGGTGGCAATGACTGGGCTGAAGCATAGATGGGACTATATATAATAGTGAGAAAGACAAATAGAAAAAGAGCAGATAAAAGAGTGGGAGTAAAGCAAGAATGAAAAGTCTTACTCCAAATATGTCCTACTGGTGGATTATGACTAAACTTTTAATTTTTTCAGTTAGCTAAAGAAAATGGAATAGCAAACCAAAAACAACAACAATAAAAACAAAAACAAAAACAAAAAAATTTATTGTTGCTTCCTACCATTTTTAGAATCACATTTGTTATTCATGACCAGTCGGTAAAATTGCTAGTTTTTGTGAAAATGTTGTCAATCTCATACATTATAACATGAATGTTTATTTGTCTAAAAAGTACTGCAAGTGTGTTTGTGATTTACACAGTTTGTTACTCAATCATAATCAGAAACGATACCAAGTGTGTTGGGAGACTACCAAGGAGTTCAAAATAAATATTTTAAGTAAATGCTTCATAAGTGATGCAAAGGATGAAAATAGTTGTCTTGCCTATTTGGTAATTATTCAATTTATTTGAAGAAAATCATGATTGTAAGCAGTTGGCTAACCAAAAGAAGGGCTAATAATTCATATTCATAATGAATATTTTGACCAATTCTACCTCTGTTTTCTCTTCCAATTGTTGGGCAAATGAGAATCACGCTTATGTTTAGTTTTATACAACCCGAGATAAATATAATGTCTACATTTTGGCTTATTCAACCTTGTTATATTTGTATTTATAGGTACCTACACATTTCAAGGGAAAAAAAAATATTTCCCCTTCCTCCACATCTTTGGGAAGGAAGCAGTTTGCTGAACTCAGGAAGAACATGTTGTACAAAACTTTAGGCAGAAATTAAATACATTCAGTTTTAGAGACTATATCTGTTCTTGCAATAAACAAACAAGTGAAGAGCGCCATCTGTTTACACAGGCAAACAATAAGATGGCTATTTCTGAATGTAATTCTCAGGGAAATAAATTGGATTTAGGGCCTAAACTAGTTGAGAAAAAGATTCAAAGAAAGAAGCAGAAAATATGTAATTCATTTCAGTTAATGTGGGAATTAAAACTCTATGAAATGTTAATGCCATCCCTAATAAATATGTTAAATAAATTGTTAATTTCTTAGGAACACATCAGAAGTAGAAAACCATTCATGAGTGCATGATTGTAATGAACATTTGCAAACAGGTTATGAAGAGAGACAAAGATCTATATAGCTGTTCACAGAACTATCTACAGTATCACAGATTTGGGCCATTTGCTGTATTCTCCATAATATAAACTTTCATTTTGGTAAGAAAAGAAAAAAAATTTCTATTCCTTCTAGTTGTGCAGACACAAGACCCGGCGTAGTGGTGTCATTGAGTGTTCCAGTCAACATGACAGAAATAATAGCATCTGAAGAAGTGTAGCTTTCCCACATTAAGATAAATGACCTATTAACTGAAGCCTAATTATCAGGATGTTGGTTGCCCATGTTTAAGAAATACAAGCAGATTGACCAAGCAAAATGAGAATTTTAGGTTGGCATAAATACAGAATTTCCATTCGATTTATATCATAGTGAAAATAGCTCAGGAGACTTACTCAGATTCCCTCACTCCCTGCTACTGGCTCTGCTGCACTCTTAAAAACTTTTGAATCCTGGCCCCTCCTCTGAAAGGCCAATTTCTAAGCAATCAATATATTCCCACAGTATTTACTAAGGTATTTCTATAATAACTGAATTATATATAATAGTCAGCTGGCAGTAACAAGAGCAGCCAAGCAGGGAATGATGCATTGGGGGTGGGAAGGGGTAAAATGGGGCCCAGTACCCCTTAGATCCATATCAGTACAGGAGAGACCCTGCTATGGAGGCACTAGGATCCAGGCTGTGTCTTTCCTCCCTCCCTGCCTTCTGCTATGGGGCCATGAGGAAAACTGCAGAGAGGAGCCAGTCACAGACTTCAGCCAAGGCTGGCCCTAGACCAAATTGTGCTCTCTTCCCTCATTTGTTAAACTTCTGAATACCTTATTTTTATTACATTTATAGCCCATTTCATGACTTTGATGCATGATTTGCATGCATGTTTTATCCCTGTCATATAAGACAATACACTTGCATACTAGGGTCTGTAAATCTGCATTTATTCATGCCATACACAAGCAAGTAAACAATTTGTTTCCTTTAACCTTAAAAAACATTTTAATTTTAAAAATAACTGAAATGTAGTAACATCAAGAAATTGAACTGTGCACCAACATTGTGTGGACCATTATTAAATAGTGTTACAGTAGGTGACAGCCTTAGAACGTTAACCCTAGTTCTTTAGTTCAAAAGGTCACTTTTCTCACCTTTGCCTTTGCAAGTTGAAGTACAACATCAGATAGATCCAAAGACTGGCTAATGGCATTTTCAAGCAATAAAGTAGCAAGCAATATCAGTCTCCCATTGGCCATCATCTATTGAAGATATGTTTTAATGAGCCTGAGTTTCAAAAAGCTGTGCTCACCGCTCATTATGTTCAGTGAACAAATTATCCAATAAGCCCTGGAAAACCAAATTATTCTTTGCAAGGAAGAGAATAACTGAGACCAGATGCTTAAGCATGCTCCTCCAATGCTAGGCTTCTACTTTAATAATGCACTGTTTTTCTGCATCTATGCATTTATTCAGCTTGAGCCTGGACTCAACCTTCATCCATTTGGAGTAGGCCGTAAAATGACTGGGTGACTTTTCGTGTTGCTTCAGCACATCAGCTAAGTTATGCCAGTAATAGTACCTGGAAAGCACAAGCAACAATTTTGAATTCTTGTCAAATATTTTGAAGCAAAACCAGAACATCATTAGTTGATTTCGAGTAAATTAGCCAATGCTGATTCAGTTTCTCACCATTTTCGAGCACTCTTTTGCAATCTGACTTTGAGAAGTGTCACTTCTGCTCATTTACTGGAAACATCATATCCTCAATTTTGCCCAATTTGTATGATCAACATCAGCAGAGTTTAGGATCACCATCCATAAAGCAGAATCTGAAGTATCAATTTGTAGTTTGCAATTTTTCTCACTGCTGCTTTTATCATCATGCAAGGCTGATTCTTCTTTATCATTTCTCTCCTTTTCATATAAAATATATCTTTCATTGTCATTACTCTCCTCTTTATGTAAGCCATATTCTTTTTTATCATTAATCTCCTTTATGCTGCATAATCAGGATAACATGGAGGTCGGAGGAGGGGGTCTCCTCCATCCATGCTGGTCTGCTGCCAGGCTGCTGTTGCACCTTTCCCCCATGTGTGTACCTGAGCCACTCCCTTAGTGGATTTCCCATGGGCCACATGCCAAAAGTTGCCGATCCCTGTAATAGACCATTTTCAAGGAGTGGGCATATCAACCCACCTTCTTCTGAACTGGTCTCAATCTCAGACCAAATTCAGGGATCAGCTGCTCACTATCTGAAGAGTAGAACAAAGAGATCAACCAACTAGGGTAGCAAGTGTTGAGAGTTAACTTCTCTAATGTTCATATTCAGCTCTAACTGAAATCAATGGAAGCTTTTCCACTGACTTCATTCAGGAAGCCTGTAGCGGGGCAGTTACTCAACTCCTGAGAGAAAAGACTATGCTGATTGGGGAAGCAGCTACAGCTGCGGCCATGCCCCAACCAGGCCACAGCTGGCCCTATAAAAGGCTGTGAGCCAGGAGCTAACTCAGTCTCTCTCTAGCTTGTGAGAGAGAAGGACCTGGCTGCCTGGGAAAGAAGGGTACTTGAGACAGCAGTACTGGGCAAAGGGAGGAGGAGCTGGGGAGCACCAGCCTGGCAACTCCCCAGGCTGCAGGCCTTGATAGAGGCCTATTCAGGTACGGGGGCTGGGAGGAGCAGCCTGGGGTTAGGCAGAGGCAAGTGGTCCAATGTCCTTGCCAATTACGAGGGGCCATAACAGACTGCAATTTGGCCCAGTGAGTGGGAGCTAGATGAAGACTGTCAGTAGTCACTGAGGCAAAGTGGGTGAGAGGGTTAGGGGAGGATCTAGAGGGAGGGAGGGGAGATCTAGAGCATGGGGGCACTGCCGGGGGACAGCACCCCAAGGTAAAGGGGTACCAGGGTCCAGGAGGGACATGGGGGCCTAAGGCAGGCGGGACATCAGCCAGCAGAGGGTGCTCTGAAGCTAGTTGAACTAATTCCTAGGACAACCTGCGGGAGGTGCCACACCAGTGAGTCTTGCTTTGCTACAGAGCCACATTTGGCAGTAAAATGGCATCTTGTGGGAGACAACTAGGGTAAGAAAAAGCCTATACTCCAATAAATAACAGCCCATAATTGCTAGACTAACTCATTTTGAATAATTTAAAAAATACATTGTTTATGCATAAACTATTGATGACTAATCACAATTTAGTCTTCAGGTTTATTGATTATGAATGCTGCAGAATCTTTATTGAACTGATGTAGCAATTTACAAAATAAACACTAGTTGAAACTTGACTGAAAATTCAAGAATGAAGGAGAGCGTAAATGGTGATACAGGAATTTCTTGGGGCTAAGAAATTGTCCTTTTTGCCATATGTACATTTACTATAATTGAGGTAAATGAATCACTCTGGAGAAGCATTATTTTATATGATAATCAGCTATGAAGTTTACCTAGAGCATGTATGTCATAAACAGATAGTTAAGGGTTAATAGAACAGAAGTACTTCATGTCTCTTTTGCCTGTAAAGGGTTAACAAGATCAGTGAGCCTGGCTGTCACCTGACCAGAGGACCAATCAGGGGGCAGGATACTTTCAAGTCTTGAGGGAGGGAAGTCTGTGTGTGTGTGCTGTTAGTGTTGGTTGTTGTTCTCTCTGGGTTCTGAGAGTGACGAGACGTGCAACCAGCTTTCTCTCCAATCTCTCTGATACAGTCTTTTATATGTCCAGAATAGTATGTACTAGGTAGATAAGGCGAGTTAGACTTATGTTGTTTTCTTTATTTGCAAATGTGTTATTTGGCTGGAAGGAGTTCAAATTTGTATTTTGCTGAAAGGATTTTAATTTGTACTTGTATACTTAGGCTGGGAGGGTATTCCCAGTGTCTGTAGCTGAAAGACCCTGTAACATATTCCATCTTAAATTTACAAAGATAATTTTTACTGTTTTTTCTTTCTTTAATTAAAAGCTTTTCTTGTTTAAGAACCTGATTGTTTTTTTATTTTGGTGAGACCCCAAGGAACTGGGTCTGGATCCACCAGGGAATTGGTGGGGAGAAAGGTTAATTTTCTCTCTGTGTTAGGATTACTTTCTCGCTCAGGGAGAGTCTGGGAGGGGGAGAGATAAGGAGGGGGGAAGGTGAATTTTCCTTTCTGTTTTAAGATTCAAGGAGTTTGAATCACAGTGATCTTCCAGGGTAACCCAGGGAGGGGAAGTGTGGGAGAGACAACGATGAGGGAAAGGGTTTACTTTCCTTGTGTTAAGATCCAGAGGGACTGGGTCTTGGTGGTCCCCGGGCAAGGTTTTGGGGGGGACTGGAGTGTACCAGGCACTGGAATTCCTGGTTGGTGGCAGCGCTACAAGCACTAAGCTGGTAATTGAGCTTAGAGGAATTCATGCTGGTACCCCATCATTTGGACGGTAAGGTTCAGAGTGGGGGTTTATACCATGACAATATATTTTACAGAATAAATAATAGTGTACAGTGTACACATATAAACTAACTGATTTACACTAAATTAAATATGGGATAGGCACAGTACTGTGAATCAGGAATTCCTGAATTCAAATCTTGACTTTGACATTAGCTACTTCTATTGTCTTGGCAAAGTCACTTCACTGGTCTTCCTCAGTTTCCCCATCCACGAAGTGGGGATAATACTTACTGACTTAGCTCACAGGGCTGTTATGGAGATAATTAGATGTATTTTGCATGCATGTGAAACTTGAAAAGTCATATATAAGTGCTAAATTTAGAAGATAAAATATTGTATTTCTCTTGCCATTTTCGCCCACAAATTACTGTTCACAGATGACACTTTGATGAGCAATTGAATTTGGTAGCTTGACCCTCACCTTTGATGCTTGGGGACCTGAATTCAGGTCATGCCAAAGACTTCATAGATTATGATGTTAACTGTCATAAAAGCCAGTTTATATATTAGGATTTATTGTGTCCGTTCAAATAATATATGTAAATAGAACTTAGCTGTAATTTTATTCTTTGATTTATTTTAACCTGCTACTTTATAGGAATGATTTTCTATGGCTGCATATGTCTGTACTGAGTATGAGTGTTTGCTGTTTTACCTTGGTCTCCTTGAAGTTGTGCAGTATTTAGAATATCATGCTACCTATACTTAATTTGGAATCAGGTCACCTATAAGCATTCTTTTTGAAAACATCTGTGTGATGAACCTCAATTCAACCGTCTCCCAACACAGCTCTATTTCTTGAATAGAAGGAACAGTAATTAGCAAGCAGTGAATTTTTGTAAGTTATTATTAAAAGTCTAGAAGTCTAGCCCATCCAAGGAGTAAATTAATGTAATCTTGTCTTTTTTTTCTCTTCCTTAAGCAATGCAGCCAGGTCTTTAGATTTTGAACAGGAGTCTGCATGTTATGCTAAAAGGTGTATGGCTGTACGGATGATATATAGAGAATGAAGCTGCTGAGTTATTTTTTTATAAGAGCATTGCATGCATTGTCAGAAAACCATGATTTTGGGAATGCAAAAAATGATGTAGTCTGCAAGACTATAATTAGCCTTTCACAGCAACTACAGCTGAAGACAGACTTAACCCTAAACACAGCTAACCAAATATCAAAATAGTCTGAACTTGTGAAAGAGCAAAACAAACTTGAAAACAAGAAACTTAAAAGCTGTACACAGACGCAGCTTAAGAGCTAAAATATACCACAAAAGCCCAGAGGCTATGCGGCAAACAAAGACTTTCCAAATAAATATACAAGGTGTGGAAAATTTCATAGCTCAAGATGTGTCAGCCAAAGGTGAAATATGTAATAAATGTACAAAATATGGGCATTTTGCAGCTGAGCTAACTATGATTACAGACAGCTAAGAGCTATTGTTTCTGGGATCTATCACTTGTGATGACACAGAAACTAAATATTCATAGAAAGACGAGGTGAGTGAAGTAATATCTTTTATTGGATCAACTTCTGTTGGTAAAAAAAGACAAACATTTGAAGCTACACTGTGCTCTTTAGGTCCAGGAAAGGTACTCAAGTGTCACAACTAAATACAAGTATCAGAGGGGTAGCCATGTTAGTCTGGATCTGTAAAAGCAGCAAAGAATCCTGTGCATCTGACAAAGTGGGTATTCACCCATGAAAGCTCATGCTCCAAAACGTCTGTTGGTCTATAGGTGCCACAGGATTCTTTGCTGCTCTAACTAAATACAAGCTGGAACTGATTGTTCACATATTCTAAGAGACCATTCAAAATGTCACCTCCCTATACACTAACATCCTTGGCAATGATGGCATCACTGCCTGACTCAAATATCTACAATGCAATGGACAATATGCAGATAGCCACTGCAAAAACCTCACCAAACTCATCCATTTCCTCCTCAACCATAGCTATTTTACCTTCAACAACAAATGCTTTGTCCAAACCAAGAGAACAGCCATAGTTACTAGGATGGCTCCCCCGTATGCCAGTCTTTTCAAGGGATGCTTTAAGGAAGGATTTCTGGACAAATATACCATAAAACAGTGACATACCTGAGAACCACTACCCATCCATAAAACTCCCCCCCGCACCACCACCAGCATCAACTTCCTGGACACCACAATCAAGCTTAAACAATGAAACCCTACTGACAACTATATATAAGAAAGCTACAGATCACCACATGTACCTTCACAGATCCAGGGATCACCCCAAACACACCAATAAACCTGTTACCTTTAGCCAGGCAGCCAGTTACTAACAGAATATGCTCCCAGGAGAAAATCTGTAATACACACCTTAGCAAACATAAAAGTGCCTTAATCAAACAAGAACAGCACACCAGAGAAGTAGATCACATCATGGAACAGGCCACCCAAATAGCCTGAGAGAATCTTCTTCAATACAGAGGGAGGGGAAAGAACCCTCTAACTGTACACCCCTATTTATCACCTACCATTCCACATAGGAACTCATATGGAGTATCATTAAACAGTTACAACCCATTCTGAATAGGGACTACATCCTGAATTAAATCTTTCTTGAACCTCCTCTTCTGGCCTTCAAACAACAGTCCAAATGTGGCTTCCACCAGCCTAGGTTAAAACCAGCAAGATGATCCCAAAACTATGTGCTCTGTGTGCTTTGTAATGTCCAGCCTTTTCCTGGACAGTTCATAGAAATAATAAAGTTTGTTTGTTCCTGTAAAGACACACAAGTGCATTACAGCTTATTAACTTAACTGGGGTAAACACACCCTTCTGTTTAAACACAGCACTAGTTGGTTTATAGTAAACAAGATAAAACAAATTTATTAACACTAGGACATAGGTTAAGTGATGTCAAGCAAAAGGAATAAAGATAGAAAGGGTTATGAACAAATACAAGTGAAAAAAGGAATCTAAAAGTCTAAAACTTAATATACAGGCTTTGTTCAAGATGTTTTCTCACCTATATTCAGTTTCCAGAGACTTCACACTCCACTTTAGTTGAAGGACACGTCCTTCTCAGTTTGCAAGAGCTCTGTTCCTTTGGATCTGTCTAGTGACGGATGCCAAAGATGTCTTCTGTCTTTGATTATATTGTCCAAAGTTCAATGACTATTTCAAGAGGCAGGATGATCTCATGCTGTTCTTCTCTTTCTGTGGGCTTCCCATCCCCCTGTATATAAATAGAACTTCCATTGTTTTAATTCCAATATGCTTAATTAACATAGGAGAGAGGTAAATAGTTGCTTTCTCTTGTGTCTGGGAGGGAATCTGTTTCTCCTTGTTTGGCCACAGACTTTAAAACATATCATTAAGTATCCATATTTCCATATATAATATTAATACATACACTTCTCAGAGATATTACTCATTAGTGTATCAATAGTGTTCAGAAAAGACCTCAGTCTCTACACTTTTATAATACAGTAATATTGTATACAATCAGTTTATTCAATTGCTTATCATTTGAGGTTCAGCTCCCTGTCTTTATAAACCCATAAACCTTTTCATTATATTCTTTTGAAGGTTACCTCTCAGGTTATTAAAGCTGTGAGAAAAGTGTCATGGAATCTGGTGGTAAAGGAAGCTCCATGTGGTTCTTCTCCCACTTGTTAGCTTTCTTTACTTAATATGTAAAAATGGACCTTCATTGTCTTTGCCTGAAGATAGGGCTGGTCAGAGAATCAAATACTCATCTTTGTCTAAGGCAGACTTGTTTACCAACTTCCCCAACATACCTGGATTACACATTCTTTAGGCATAATTCCAGCGTATGTCCATAACTCTTAGTACACAGAGTGTACTTACATCATGCAAGAATATTAATGAGCAGTGGAAACAACAAGGAGTCCGGTGCCACCCCCTAATAATAATCAGTGGGTTATTAGGTCTCAGATGATACCTCACATGGCAAATTTTGTACAACGATGATTACAGTAGTGGGTAGGGTGTGTGTACTGGAGTCCTTAGTGTCTCAGTGGTATACTTCATCCAATGCACTAGATGCCTGAATAACAACTATTTGGGTGAAACCAGACAGTCACTATGCATTTCAATGAACTCATAGAGAAAAAATAAGACAAAATATTACTCATGGACAAACACTTTTCACAATGTGATCACTGCATATGTGACCTCTCAGTTCTTGTCCTCAAAGGAAACCTGCACAGCACCTTCAAAAGATGTGCCTAGGAGCTTAAATTCATAACTTTGCTCAATACTAAAAATCATTGTCTTAATAAAGACACTAGATTTATGGCTTATTACAATCTGTAACCCACTAATCCATCTTTTTTGTCCTATGACTGTGGAGATGTTAATGGGCCACTTCATCTTGAATGGGCTCTCAGAAAAGGGTTCTCAACCTTTTTCTTTCTGAGCCCCCACTCAATGTACTATAAAAATTCCAGGGCCCAGCAGGAGGTCTCAGGGCTCCTGGCTTCAGCCACCACGTGGAGGTGGGAGTGGAGACTCAGGGCTTTAGCACTGTGGGGCTTGAGGCTTCAGCTGTCAGAGCGGGAGGTCTCAGGACTCTGGACTTCAGCCACTGGGTGAGGGGGACAGGTTTGGTGCTTCAGCTCTGTGACTCTGCTCCCAGCTTCAGCCCTGTGGATCACTAGGGCTCAGGGCATCAGCCTTTAGTCCCAAGAGGAGAGCTGGGGCCGAGGGTTTCAGCCCTGAGGCTCCACTCCTGGCTTTAGTTGTGGCTTTAGCCACAGGTCTTACGACCCACAACCTCTTGAAACAGGCACATGGTCCCCTGGGGAGGCAACAGACCCCGGTTGAGAACAATGTCTTAGAATATGTGTTAACTAGTTGGGTTAAACAATCGTTTCCATCTTGTATTTAATTGTGATACTCTGAATACCTTTCCCAGAGCTGAACAAGAGCTCTGTATAGCTTGAAAGCTTCTCATTCGCAAAGAGAAGATGATCCAATAAAAGCTATTTTCTCCCCAACTTTGTCAATCTAATATCCTGGAACCAACATGGCTACAACATTGCAAACAACATACTTACGGAAAGACTATTGACTTTAAAACTGATTCAGGAGTAGATGTGATTGTCCTCTTAGAAATCACATTCAACCCCTCTAAGCTCTGTCACTGCACAGGACTAGCATTGGCAGAGATGTGGCTTTCTGGTGAGAGTAGTGGGTGGTGCAGGGGCCTATTCTAATGTCTGAACCCCAAGTCTTTTGTGTAGCTGAGAGTGATTTTTTTATATTATCTAGTTGTTGAATTTTGTATATTGTTGAATTTGTCACTTTCTTCAAGGGGGTTTGATTTTGTTTAATCTTCTGGAAATAGTTTTTAAATTTGTTGTTTACATTCTGAGATTTCTTTGAATACAGGAAAATTAAGAGAAAACAAAAACCTCCCAGAGCTGAAGTCACCTGATATAGTCGTGATTTAGCCTGAACTGTATGGGTCAGCTGACTACAACTTAAACACTGAATATATCATTTTATTTTTTTCTTTTTAGGTGATCAGAGATCAAAGGCCAACAACCTTCTCAGCTGCAGTACGCCATCTATGATGGGCCTAGTGAAAAATGTGGAAGAACAGAGTATTTAATGATACTTGACTTTTGACAGGAGATTCAGTACAAATAACCTTGAGACAATGCTGAACAATATAGAAAAAACAACACTACTACCAGACAGACCTTATGTAGCAGGGTGCTGGTGCAAAAGCACCTAATTAACCCCTGCACAGTCCGCTCCAGTCAGGGGAAACAGATTGGGGCTGATGGAGAAGGCCTGATGCCAGCCTGAGGATTGGCAACAGCTGCTGACCTGACAAGCCATGGGCTGGGAGGGAGCCAAAATGCAGAGGGCAGCCAGGGAGAAGTCAATCAGGGAGGAAACTGGAAGCCTCCTAGCTGAAGGTTGATTCTGCCTGTAAAGGAGGTGACTAATCCTGTATAGCTTCTATATAGATGGACACTGGTGGTGGGACAACCTTAAGTAAATAAAGATACAGGTGTTGCACAACCCTGAAGCCTCTCTGAGCCTTAGTAGGGGCAGCAAATGGGCCCCAGGAAGTGGGGCAAGTCGTGAACCCTGTTACACCTCGGAAGAGACTAGTTGCTGATTTATGCTAATTCAGAAGTCATAGTCATAATGGACTACTATTCCATGTGTATCGAGATAATGTATGACAACATAAGTCTTTCAATGGTTATTGAGAAACTGAAGCTCATTTTTGCTCATTTTGGAATTCCAGAAGAACAAGTGTTGGACAATGGATCACAATTCACTGCTGCTGAATTTAAGTCATTCCAAACAAAATATGATTTAATCATATTACTAGCAGCTCACATTACCCACAAGCATATGGAGAGACAGTGAAGAAAATCCTACCACAGGAAGATCCACTCCTTACTTTTCTGACATACCGTCGTGAACATTAATAGCTGCTACTAGACATAGTGCAGCACAACTCCTAATAGGAGGACTGCTCAGAACTATTGTTCCATGTCTGGAAAAGAATATATCTCCAACGTAGCCAGACTGGATAAAAAGGCAAAAAGAACTTATGAATAGACAGCTTATACAACAGACAGTGCTCAGAGAACTAATGGATCTAGAACCTGGTAACTGTATTTATGTCAAACTGAATAGAGAAAAAGAATGGACAGCTCCAGCTGTCATTGAAAAAAAAAAATCACCCAGATCATATGTGTTTGAGACTGACAGTGGAGAGTTCAACAAAAACCATCAATATCTAGATTTTATTCGTCGCTAAGAAAAATCAAACTTCACAGATATTGGATGCAGAATAAGAAGACTCAAGGATTCCAAACCAGCCAGAGCCAGTCATTGCAAATAATGGACAACCAGATGAGCAAAATGTTACACGCTCAGCCATATCAGAAAAATAGTACAGTTCAGAGACACTTAACAGAGACTGATATGTTCTGAACTTAGTGTAAATTTTCTCAATCGCAGGAATGCTAAACTGTATTATACTGTTAAGCCAGTAGGTGGCTCCATGTGTAACATATTTAACAAGTTCACAAAAGCCATTCCTGGCAGAGCATTAAAGGATCTTGTAGTGAAGACCTCTGAGGTATCTCTCTGACAAGGAACTAAGGAGGCTCTGTAGCCAGCCTATTTGATACAGAAGCCTGGCCTACTAGTATCTGCCCTGTAATCTACTGTGTCAAGGTGTATGTGACACCTGGTTCTATCCACTGGGGGTAACTGGTATATATGATCTGGTTACATCCCAGCCAGTAGGTATACAGGTTCCTGGATGCATGGATTCTATTGACTGTACCAGTTGGGGTGCAATCCTCTTATATCTCCAGACAGCAGACAACACCCTTTGTCTCTCTGGACACTTCAGCTGAAAAACCCTGAGAGGACCAGCCCCTACATATGAATTGCTAAAATACAATGCTTTAGCCACATCCACTCTCGCCACAGCCAGGGGTGCTGGAACAATTTCTATAGTGGAAGTGTTGAGAGCCATTGAACCAAACTGTAAACCTTTTATGTGATGGAAACCACTTCACATCAGGGTGTGCAGCAGCATCCCCAGCACCCAGTTCCAGTTCCAGCGCCTGTGCCTACAGCATGCCCATTATGCTGCTAGGATCAACTGTGCCAGTTGTACACCACCCCAAATGGTTATTAAAGACAGTTGTGCTGCCAGAACAGTGTCAAGAGCCCGTAGCAAGTTCAAGATGACTCCTTTAGTCTCAAGCAAAGAAAAAGAGGGAAACACAAGAGAGAAGGTCAATAGTAACAACCCAGGATGGAATAAAAATACATACCCAGGCTCTACTAGCTTTATAAAATTAAAAGCAAGTACTTGGAAAGTGATATTGCATAGGCCATTATTACTGGTGCTAGTACTGCTAAGTCCATTGTCACAGGGAAACTGTTCAGCAAAACATTTGCTCTAGAACAGAGTATTCAAATGGTGTGCTGGTATAAGAACAACATTAATACAGCTAGTAATATAGCACTATTAGTAATATCAGAAAAATCATATTGTCCTGTGCCCAGCCTCATACAACAGGAATTCTACATTTCTGCTGTTCAGGAAGTGCAATGAGTGTGATGTGGGATTCCACACAATCATGTATGCCATGGGACCATGCTACATGACAGCAGCTCCTCCAGGAGTGTGGAGAGAGGTTGTGGGGGAATCAATCAGCTGTATGCTTAAGCCATGCCTTCAAGTGAGAGGAAGATTCTGTCTCACCCAGCAGCTACATGGTTCCCCTGCCATAAAGCCATTTTATTCAAGATTTGCATGCAAATATAGGATCTGATTTATAAAAAGCAAAATATCCTTCTTTCTCCACCTTCGCTTTCATCAAACAGGGTATTTTAAGACCAAGAAAGAAAAAAACCTACAGCAGATGTTGCATATGGCAGTAGCCCAAGTAACAGACTAGAATGTGCATGGCCACTGCATATCCAAAACACTGAATCTAAGCAGTTTTAAAGGGACATTGTCAACTTGATATTTAGTTTATTTCTCAAGTACCATGAGTTAAAAAGTACTACAGTTACTACATCTGAATTTTTGTTCCCTTGACCATTTTTTAAATTTTATAGTAACATTTTCCTATTTTTAAAAATATTTATTCCTACCATATGGTTGCATGAAAGACACACACAATTAACACAGAGAACTGATTAACTCTACAGTGGAAGTAATAAATCTGGTTATACCTTGTGCTATACATCCCCTTGACTTCAACAGCATCTGCACAAGCATAGAGGTCTGCTGGTGCAGATCTCACTGTAGGGCTGTTGCCTTAGCGAATTCAGTTAACCATTTCAAATTAGTTATAGGGGAGAAGAAGTTAGTTCAAAGACACTGTTATTTGGGAACTACTATCCTTCATTTGGGCTACTGGGGAACAGGACCATGAGTGACTCTTCCCATCACCACAACTAATAAAGAAAATGATCAAATGTGTTCAGACACATGTTCTACAATCTGAACACATTCTGTGCATCATTTGCTTTAAAACTCAAAACTTTTGGAAATACAAGGAACAGGAGCCAAATGGGCATCAATTCTATTCAAAATGTCCATCTGCTACTGCAAAACCTGCATGAATCGTTATATTGAAACCTGTATTTCCTCTTGTAGTTGGAATCCCTAGGTTACTGTTGTTTGCTCTATGAATGTGTTGTCCATGATAGAGACACAGTAAATACTGTAGTGGTGCCAAAACTTTGCCTAGCAAATGCTAGTGCTCATTGTATAATACGCTTACATGGATGGTATTTTCTACATCGTTATGATGTAGAAAATGGGGATGTACCTGAATATAGAGTTTCTTTCCTCCTCCTCATTCTCCACTCATTATGAACCTCCTTTTCTACAAACATTTTGCTACAAGAATATTTATCGCTAAATTGGGTTGATTTTGCAGGAATCTCAATTTAGAAGAAAATGAAAATTCTGAAATATCTTGTTTAGACATTCTTGGCTTGAAAGTTTCTATTTTTTTATTAAATACAAAATAATAATTAGAAAAGTAAACAAAAAATGTTTCAAATGACTCCTCCCCCTATTTTTTTTTTTAAATCTTGTGGAGAATTTTGAAATTTTCCAGTTTTGTTCTAATTCAGCAATTGAGTTGCAAATAGGAAAAGAGAGCCAAAATTTTAGAAATGTCTCATGAATTGAAAGTATTAATACAATTGACATGGGGTGATCAAAATGTGTTTTATTTTCAGAATGTAGAAAAAGGTGATTTTTTTCCCAATAGTGACAAAACATCTTGTTTCGAGTTTATCATTTTGTTTCATTTCAATATTTGTATTATATCAAAATATTAAAGTAATAACATTGATATTTTAAATACATCTAAATGAAATGAATCAAACAGATAAATCTAAATGTTTTGAGTTTATCTCATAGAAATTATTGATGAAATTGACCAGTTCCCATAAAACTTTTCAATTTAGATGAAACCATACTTTTCTGACAAAAAACTGTTCTGTAAATTTTGCAACCAGCTCTAATTTTAAATCCTTTAAATCTAATTTAAAACATTTTAAATATTTCAAGTTGCTTATTTGCATCTGGCAGCACCTTTGAGTGGTTTCTCTATAAAATGTTTTTCTTAAATTATGTTACCCTTGAGCAGAAGACATTTTTAGACAAATTTGACAACA
Organism: Gopherus evgoodei; assembly: GCF_007399415.2. Classification (NCBI taxonomy): domain Eukaryota; kingdom Metazoa; phylum Chordata; order Testudines; family Testudinidae; genus Gopherus; species Gopherus evgoodei. Next base: position 70,227,959 of record NC_044327.1, on the reverse strand, counting down.
TAGAAAGATCAACAAACTGCAGTCTTGTCTGATGAAACATCAGCATATTAATATTAATATATCATTAATTTTCATTTGAAATGTGATTTGACATGTTTGCTTAGACAGTTCAAAACTACATCTAAAATGTTCTTTATCGCTACTTGTTTTTCTGAGGGAATATTTTTAGTTTCATTTCCGTGAATCTATTCCTAAACAATGCTAGCATAAATAGTTTTATGATAATACAAAAATATAAGCTATCTTATTATCTGTCCAAAGAGCACTTCATCTTAAGTGAACTGAGAATGAATTTCAGTTAAAATGAGGTAAGCCAGCCTTAAACCAAAATAAGATATGTCCACATAGGATTTGAATCAGTTTAGCAATAACAGTTTAAAAGGAATGTAACCAGAGCAACTTCCCAAGGTAGACAATGCCTAAAGCAGTTTTTTTGACTATGAAGATGGTATTTTTGCATCATTGCTTTTCTAACAAGTTTACAGGAAACCTGGGGGGAAAAAAGGTGAGGGGAGAGAAGGTGGGGAATGGTGTCCTGTTTTGTGAAGGTCTGGAAGATTTTTCTCAATAGAAACAAAATAAAACCAAATGTAAGCAATTGGCCTCATGACCTCAGCACCCCCTGAGTCCTCACCTCTAAACTCTCCAGTGATCTCTGTTTTAGTTCTGCTGCAATTAGCATCTTCAATATCCTAGACCTCTGGTCTGGCCACATCTCAGTACAGTCCCCTTTCTGGAGTAGCCAAAAAAGTCCAAACAAAACTCCAGAGCCTTAATGACTACTGGTGGCCTTCATCCCAGTCTGGGTTTAATATGAATTCTCAATCTGGCACTATCAACTGGATTATTAGGATTTGCCACTTCACACGTAGAATCAAAGCTTGTCAGGAGGTCATTTACCAACCACATGCTGATGACTCTGTCCTGTTTGTGGAGAAGTCAGAGAATTTCAGGATGCTCTAAGGTCTCCAAGGTGCCACACTGTGGGGTTGAAGGTCTCATGGCACAACACCAAGGTTCAGAACCTCGTAGCTGGGCCACCAGATCCCCTAGTGCAGGTGGAAGTTGAGTACTATGGCAAGCATTAATAAATTTGTGTATCTAGGCCCCATCATCCGTGGCAGCAATTCGGCACGCTGCTTGGGGGGCAAAAACACATGGACTGCCATCCCTTGTAGATTGCCGCCCCAAGCACATACTTGGAATGCTGGTGCCTGGAGCCGGCCCTATCTAGGCTGCAAGCAGAGTTCAAATGTTTGCAGCAAATCAGATGTTCTTTGAAAATAGGTCTTGCTGCCTCCTGCAATAAGTCAATTTCTTGCTTATGGACGCAAAAATATCTTTGTGCTGACACAAAGTTCAGGATCTATCAAACCTGTGTATTACTTGTATTGCTATAGAGGTGAGAAACCAGGCCCTATTGTAGGCAGATTTGAGTGGCTAGAGGCATTCTATTTGCACTGTCATCACCAAATCTTGAGCATAGAAGTGGTTTGATGTCATAGTCCTGCAGATATTTGGCCTTTCGTAAGTCACTCATTATATTCAAAAGTGGCACTGCGTGCTCTTCAGCCCTGTCACCAGGATGGACAGAAACACCCCAGCACACTATGCTCTCAAACTCTCCATTGATATGGTCAGGGTATGCACCCCTTTGCACATCTGGTGTCACCTGCAGAGATACCACAGCAATTTGTGGATTCATAGGATTGAGCCAGATCTGGGAACTTCACTACACAATGTCTTGTTCGACACCAGTAACCTTGGGCACTCCAGCTGGTGCAGTGGTCCTTGGTAGACTGTTTTTGATGAGATGATGACAGTATAGATATGACGGTATTACTGTGTACTTTGAAAATAATTGCCTGAAGCATTTATTTGGAGAAGAAAAGCTTTATTGCAGCTTTGTCTGGTGTTAGGGTTGATACATCAAAGAACCAAAGCTCAATTGAGTTTATCAAAGGCTATTAGTCAAAAATTAATTGTCACAATATAGAAAGAGAAGGGTTAATACTTTACCAATCTGAAGAACAAGCTTGCAGCAGTTATATCTTCAAAAGCATTAACTCAGTACTAGCAGTATAAATACCTCTGTTTATTCTGGAGATGGGAAACTCCCAACATTTTATTGTAACATTTTGTACCTTATTGTTATTTCTCATCCAGTTTGCCTCCATTTTCAAGATTCTTGGACAACTATCCCCAAATTTTTATAGCAAACTGCAACTATTATAGTTACTTATTCATTTTAGCAAACCTCAGCAGAACATTAACTTGTCCTCGCTGATTTCTACATACATTAAGAACAAAACCCTGTTTGCAGTTTAATACATTTCCAGCACAGAGCATACTGGAGGTATTTGTTAATTTAGCATAAGAGCTTACAAAATGCATAATATTGGCTAATACTATTAGCTAGCAAAACTTTGGCTAACAATGGAGTTTACTGTATTGCTTCTGAAAAGCACAATGAACAAGAACAAAAATGTGTATTAAACCTGGAACTGGGAATTTATAAAGAGGTTAGGGTTTTTAGTGAAAGATTTGAAGTATTTTTTCTTTATACATAAAGCTGCATATGAAACAGGGGTTTCAGTATCCTAGTCACTCGCTCAGTGGAACTGACCAATTCTAGCACTTTCAAAGAATTCCCCAGTCAGAGAAGATGGAACTTTATTTGATTAATAAAGGCCAAACTTTTGAGAGAAAGAGGCCCATCCAACCACATTTGTATGCATATTATTGCTACCATGTACACAAATTTGGGAATTATACACTCAAAAACATGTTGCAAAAAATGTATTCATTGCATCTGCAAATGTGAGTCCATGTGTGCACACAGCTGTCTTCAACAAAAGTAGGTGCCAATGTAGGCAATATTGCTGCTGGTACCTGATATTTTGTCTTTCTAACTTGTCTACACTATAGGGGGAGATTGATCTAAGTTACGCAACTTCAATTACGTGAATAATGTAGCTGAAGTAAATGTACTTAGATCTACTTACCACAGGGTCCACACTACGTGATGTCAACTGGAGACGCTCTCCCATCAATTCTCCTTCCACTTCTTGTTCATGTGGAGTACAGTAGAGTGATCTGTGGCTCATTTAGTGGGTCTTCACTAGACCCACTAAATTGATCACCGATGTATCGATCGCTGAGCATCGAGCTCCCAGTAAGTGTAGACAAGGGTTGGTACAGTTTATTGCTCTACAATGGCATTTGCAGTGTGAGATTATATGAATAATATATTTCACACTGTAAAGTATGCAAAATTGCTGATTTAGCATTTGATATATGGATTTTGCAAACATATCTTCATAATGCCTAATTTATGGTTGTTTAAAAATATAGGAAATATTTGAAAATCAGTATTTCATATCTGGATAGAAATATCTGTTTTGCTTATCAAAGTTTATCATAAAACTCAAATTTATCATTTAAATTTTTTAAAATAAAATAAAACTACTACTAGCCCTTAACTTAATGTTCCAATTTCTTGTATCAGCCTTTTAACCTACATATGTGGGTTTAGTAATGAAAATAAATAATGCTTGACATGCCAGGATTAACTGGAATTTAATATGTTCTGAATAATCATCTTTAAAAAAAAAAAGACCAGGTTACACAACAAGGATCAAGACAGAGTAGCAAATGGGTTTGAACAAGATAATATATTCCTGAATCGAGTGTGGATTAAACCATGTTTTTTAAAAGTTGAGTTAACCACCCCCTCCCCCATTTTTTATTTTTGAAAAATATTTTTCTGAATACCAGCTAGACTAAAATCAGAAGTGCCAAAACACCCTCTATACTTTTAGTCTTACTGGAAGAAAGATGCTGTGAATTCTTGCAAGAAAAATCTTTTCCTACTCCATTTCCAACCCAGCTTCACAGACCTAAGAAGTTTGTGTAGTTCTGATAAGGTTCAATTAAGCATCCTTACTTGTGAGTAATTATCCAAGTCAAATCAAATCAAACTTCTGAATTTTTTTCAACTTTTATTAATCAATAATCAACCTTTTTTATTTATTACTCTCCCTCATTTGTGATACTGCGTGTGTGGTACTGTATGACAGCTAAAACATCCAGCAGAGCTAGTTTTTGTCTTGGACCTCTGGCTTAGATATCACTTCATTTTGAAGGAGTGAGTGAATCTCACTGCCAGCCATTACATAGACTGTAAGTAAATACTATTTGGATAGCTAGCTTACTGCCTTCTAATGCATCTGTACACTTTACATTTATAGACTGGATTGTCTAACAGAACAGTTAATTGATTTTATTTCAAAGTGGGTTTGGATGGAGTTCGGGGGGGAATACTCCTCAGAATTCTAGGATAAGATAATCTTATGAATCAGATTCACTTACATGACTGAAAGTGAAAAAGCAAGAATACACAAAATCAATAGCTAATTTATATTTTTAGAAAAAATGTCAAAAAGTTAATGAAGTTGGCCAGTTCTGTGCTTTTCTTTTTAGTGTTTTCCTCAAATGTTCTATACATTTAGTACAGAAATACTAAAGAATGATCCAAGCTGCAGAGTTCAGATCTGAATGCAGATACAAATGTGTCCACCCTAATGAGACACCCTAATCAAGGATTTCAGTTGAGAGACCCTTCTTTAAGAAATTGATTAATTAATATCAATACAGTGATCTGATTATGTAAAGGGATGTGTCAATTGCATTTATTAATATAGGCAGGGCCAAATCTTTGGTCTGTGATAAGGTTCCTCTTCATGCTGCTGCAGTAGATAAAGCAAAAGAGACTGAATACTGATTAAAGCCTCACCTGAGTATTCTCTTCTCATAGTATCCTTAATCACACACACTAGGAGTAAATCATATATCCGCAGGGGCTTGTGAGGCATAAGTAAAGTATGAGAGTTGTTTGGATATGGCCACACTCTGAATATTCATCACTCTGAATATTTTGTACAGATGAACAGAGAAAAGGCAACTGGAAGGCTTCCATTTAAAGTATTATTTGTATTTCTGAGCATTTGAGAACCTGACCTAGAGAGATTTAGTTCTGATTCTGAATGAGTAAGCAACCCATGTTATTTCTCTCTCTCAGGCAACGAGCTCACTTACTGCCAACTGGAGAGCCTCCCTTTCTTTTCTTGAGCCAAGTATGGCATTATTATCCTAATCAGCTTTAGCAGTATGATTTGTTAGCACCCTAGGCAGATTTCTGGGGTGGCAACTTTCCTTCCCTGAAGATTACATGGAAGTCAAATAATAGAAAAGCTCAGTATATTTTTATTTCTGAGATTTTAGTGCTCCAATCAACCTGGCAATTATCATGCACTGGCACAAAAGACACATATTGGTATCAAGGCCACTACTGTAAACAGCTGTAGCTTGGAGGGATTGAAGGGGAGATTCTTTTGTTTGCTTTGTTTTTTTAAAAAGTGTCTGAAAATGAAACAGACTGAAGAAAAGGCTTTCTAGAGTAAACATGCATAGGATGACTTTTTAAAAAAAAGATTTTTATGTTTATTTGCATGCCTTTCTTTTGTCTCCTAAACTTAATTTTTGATTGGCACGAACATAAATTAACTAAATCTTATACAAGGATATTCAGCTTTAGATGGTGTATCTTAGTTGCTTTGCATGCCATACTGCCTGGCTCCATAATATCACCTGCCAAATCTGTCAACTGACCTCTGGTACAGATTTATAAGCAGGCAACAGTACAGCGCCATTTGCTTGCCTTTGGTTCAGCTATCTGTTCCTGTGGTGATTTCCATATGGCACGCTAATACGAAGGTCACGTTATTTTTCACTTACTGATATGCAAGCCTAAAAATGTAGTAGGGTCAAAAAAAACATTATATTTTATGAGGCCGTCCTACATTTAAAAAAAAATCCCCTGAAAAATGACATATGTTGAAGACTAAACAACATAAAGAGTCATCGACTTGAGACAAAGGGGAAAATATCTTTTCTTGACTTTATCTAGTTTTTGCAACCACTGTCAGATACCACAGTGATGAGCACAATATAAAGCCCTGTTTACACTCAATGGCAATAAAACAGATATTCTATCCCTCGAGCACAAAGAAACTGGAATATCCTTATAAGATACAAAATATCCTTTTTTGCTCCTCTTATTCCTAAATCATAGCTTATATATGAACCTTGCCGTGATCCTAATCTACCTTATTCATGGTGTTTAGACCACACTCATTGCCATCATACCCAAATGCTTTTGAAAAAAACCATAAAGTCAACAAATAACAATACAGCAAAGGAGAATTATTAAATCAGAAAGCAGAACTCTCTTAGTTTGATTAAAAAATAATAATACAAGGATGGCTTTAATGACGAGTTTAGCTGCCAAAGTATGGAACAGTCAAGTTCAGAAAAACTCGTTCTTATTGAAAATGTGATGCTATAGACGTACATGGAAATCTGTTTGAAAACAAATCTACAGGTTTCATAGAGTTAATGTAAATTTAAAAAACAAGGCATCTGGGGAAACAATACAAACACAGCCCATCAACAGCCGCCTAACCATCTGACAGACAAGCTAGTCCTAGGCTGCCGGTTGTCTATGGAACCTGCCAAGAAGCCAGATGCTACCATGGTTTAACATAGTCCAGTAATTGCTACCCTAAGTAAAAAAGATTAGAATAATGTTATATTGGTTCGTAATAAAGAACTCTTCTTATAACCCAATCACTTATATGAAGATTTTAATAATAAGGAATGAAAAATCTTGTAAAAAAAAATTCATGTTTTTAAACACAGAGGTTAAGATAAAATTTCCTAATTATGCAGCAAACCAGACACATATGTAATGTATAATTTGGGTAATTTGAGTGGTTGGCCAAGAATTTCTCTTAGCTTATTAGAAGTTTTAGGTGGTGCCATAGGTCATTGGAAAGGTAATATTCCATAGATTTGCAATACAGTCTTATTTTGATTTATGAACAGAGCTGTGTAAACCTTCTGTGTAAGAATTTCATAAGTGTTTTTAGTAGCCTTGGGCTAACCTGCACCTCCCTACAAAGCAAATAACCACTTGGATTATTTGTGTGACAGGTCTGGGTTTTTTTTGTTTGTTTGTTTGTTTGTTTGGCTGGTTTTTTTAAATATCAAGTATTTCAAGGTGCCACAAGTTTGGGGAGATGGTTTGGGGGAAATGATTAAGTAGGCAGAGTACAGGTGAGACAGTCAAAGATATTCCAAAGTTTATCCCATAGTTTCACAAGTTACTACATGACATATATATCTATATACATATGATCATGGCCAGAGCAGGGAAATTCAAGGGCCTTTACATTTTAACTATATAACATGAGAATCTGGACAACTGGTTATTGATACTTTGTGTTATATAAACTTGGCCTATATCTCACTCCTTCTGAAGTGATACAAAGGCACTTATGATTCTGATAACTTTTCCCCTTTTATGATGTATTATAGGACAAATATATTCACCTACATGAAAAAAATAAAGATGAATAAAATGTCTCTGAGTAAAACCTGAGCTGGTGAAGTCTTCAGTCTTCCTTTCTGGTTAAAGCTAACCTTTTTTCAGGTTCATATTAATGTTCTTTTATATGAAAAGAAAAACAGACTAATTCACTCGCTGTCCCAGAAATTCTACTGTCACAGAAAACAGTCCCCCATTCTAAACCATTGCCCCAAACCACTTTACTCTCTACAGCCAGACAACCCACTAAAAGACAACAGTGCTCTCCCTGTCTCTCTCAAACCTGTATGCGAAGAGATATTTTAAAAGATTTTTAAACAGTGCACATTAGCAATAAATCAGATCAGTCTTATTTAACACAGGTGGTTTTGTAATTATATTCAACAGAAATGTTGGAACTCAGATTATAAAAGTTGCTCACTGTTGACATCATACTTTGCACGTACTGATGTCAGAGCACCAAATTTTGCAGCAGCTAGCACAAACATCAGCATTATTAGGTAGCAGCATGCTGAAATTAGCACAATAGAAAGTAAACAGTTGCCAACATTCTCATCTGCACTGAGATACGTTTGGTGCAAGGCAGAATGGGAGATAAGTCAGGGAGAAAGCTACACTTCCCTTATTTTCATAGTGCATTTGTGCCTCCCTCAGCTCATCAACACAAGTTAGAGTAGTTTAGGGGACCCTGCACATGTTGGGAATTGGAAGTACCATATGCATATTCCATCCTGTCCTCCCCTACCCCCAGTATATCTATGCTGGTGCCTGGGAGCTCCTCTATGGTCCATGGAAATAGTTGATTGGCCAGTTAGAACCAAATTCCAGGACTCAAGTGGAACAGAGTGGCTGGAATAGGAGAAGAAAATCTTTGTCAGTGTCTCTATGATAAGTGTGTGTAATAAGCACAAGAAAAACTATTCTTGTCAACTGTTGGAAATGGGCCATCCTGATTATCTCTGCAAAAGTTTTTTTTTTTCTCCTGCTGATAATAGCCCAACTTAACTGATCACTCTTGTTATAGTTAGTAGGGCAACACCCATTTTTTCATGTCCTCTGTGTATATATATCTTCCTACTGTATTTTCCACTGCACACATCCAATGAAGTGGGTTTTAGCTCATGAAAGCTTACGCTCAAATAAATTTGTTAATCTCTAAGGTGCCACAAGTACTCCTCATTCTTTTTAAGGAAAACAAGGTCACAAGTAGGTGTAAGGGAGGGGTGAACTGGTTTGGATAAAACAATAGTCTGTCTAAACCTACATTCAGAACTGAAAGTGAACATTGCTGAAGCTGGGTTGTTTTTAACCAGATGTTACACACCAACTACAATGCCTCTCTTTCTTTGCTGAGTTCAGTTTACTTTACCATGCGCAGCCAGGCAGATATGCTGGGCAATGCCTAAAGAGTTTGGAGACCTGCTCCCTCCCCCTCCCAAGCTGAGGACGGAGGGAGCAATCCCCAGCCCTTACCCAGACTGTGCAGAGCGGAAAGAACAGAGAAGGTTCCTTACTCCCACCCAACCCATTTCTCATTTATGTGAAGGCTAAGCACAATTTGGATGGAACCCAGTGGGGCTTTCATGGTAAGTAGTAAGGATTGAATTCTGCCCTCAGTGACTTCAGGAGGAATTGAAAACATGTATCTGAGGACAGAATCTGACCTTAAATTCTTAATTAATGGGAGAGTAGATTAGGGATTCTAGGAACGTACATCACCAGAATACTTTATTCTGAACTTCAAACACATACTTCTTTTAGCAACCTGAGAAAAAAGCTACATAGGTTTCATAGTTGGTTGTTTAGTTTGTCCTTTAAGTGAAATTAGATGATGATGAACAGATCCTACTATTTAAAAGTTTGTCATTGGACTCCTCCATGGATAAGAATATTCTACCCATCGCAGCTAAATTTTTCACCTGACGTCTGCAATGAACAACCCCATGGGAGACTACGTTAGTACTTAAGAGGCAGAGCTATAGCACCAGTCACATCTAGCTTGTGGATTCCCTCTAGGAGCTGGAGGACAAGTCTACCTTAGAAGATTACTTTGCATGTGCGCCTCCTATTCTTCATTCATTTATAAAAATGTGCAACTGGTGTCAGTACAATAAATTTAGCCTCACTGCATAGTGCATTCCCAGGGCAGAATATGTGATAGGCATTGCTTCATCCACAGGCAAAGGTCTGTTGGAGAAAATCTCTCTCCTCCTCAAAATATTCATACAACTATGTCATCAGTGGGGTGCTTCACAGTTGCATCTGCTGCCAGCCTATCTGATAGCTGCTATCCCACTGAGGATAGGACTGGAGACCTCCAGCACTAAAAGTTTGTGCTATAGAGCTAAAGCTTCCTAGCAGGGGCTGTAAACAACTTGTAAACTCTCTAGAATGGGCACAGAGGGAGATCTGTAACACACTTATCCATGGGTTACATTTGCACAATCAGAAACCTCCAATTTCTTCTCATGATACTCATGCAAGGCAACAGTACGGAGACATACATTCTCTGCTCTCTGAACAGGCACACAGAAGAACTGGACAGCGAAGGAGGATATTGCACAGTGCACTGCTTCCTTAAGGGATGAAGATACAGCTGTGCACCCCAGAGCCCCCATTTGCAGGATGAAGTTATGTACTACCTGCAATAGTAGCTGACAACTAAAGACAATCTAACCTATGTATTTTACTGTGTTGGCAAATATCTTGCTCTTGGAAATGGGAATTATATTTTAAGCAGTTTTGTCATGTAACTTTGTATATCTATGACACTGAAGAAATGTTGGTGGCTTACCTCATGAGTGAGGTAAGCTAAAGCAGGGAGTTTGTAGTTTTCTCTCCATGCCACTTTGTGTAAATCCCTTGGCATATCTAGATTTCATAACAATTTGTTTATTCTACTGCAGACACAGAACTGATCCATTCTACTAGTTCCTTAGCTATTTTCACTCCCCCACATTTCTTTCATGCATTTCATTTCACTCTACCTACACCCTCACTGGAGGGTAGGTTCTCATTATTTGGATCAACAGGGTTTTACAATATCCCAGCAGGCATCCATTCTGTCCAAATAAATCTGTATTTTTTTCTTAATAGTCACTTGTGAGGTCCGGGTTTGCTGGTATGATTTTTACAAGTTTGAGGGCTTTTAGTCTTAGGACAAGTTTTCCAGGAGTGTTTCCTAAACAGATCTCTTATTCAATTCCTTTTGTGCCCACATGCATCTTTTTTCTGATGCCTGTACTGGGTGCCCACTGTGTTTTGCCAATTTGCTTCATCCTATAGGCTTTAGTTATGCTTTTTTGGTCAAGTGTTTTCTCTTTCCTGATTGAGGTACACAACTGGCCTATGTATCAATATTGTGACTTATGATCTTTTTAGCTTCTCCCATAGGTAACATGATGAGTGCTTCATCTGTCTGAGTTTCTGAGGTTTGTACAAAAGCCTGAAACAATTTGGTGTCCTGTTCAGTGGCGGTCTCTGTGCCTGAGTGGGGGTGAATCCGTTAGAGGTTTGCAATTACTCAGCCAGCATATGCAAAAGAAATGCTTGACCTTCCCGCACATGGCATTTTCACCTCTGCTAGAACACTCTCCATTTGTGCCACTTTGATTTTTGCACTGCTTTCATTTTACACCTAAGTTTTATTACTTTGCTTCTTTGTCTATTCCCTTGTCTGAGCTTTCATTTCTGTCTGTTATACACAATAATCCAGTTTGGAGGTTTGTGTGTCTCTGTTCTGTGGCTACCTACTTGCCAGCAGTGTAGCACATGTACTTCCTGACTAGTATTATTGTGTCTTTTCATTAGCTGCCTGGAATCCCGCTGTTCTCACTGACTTTACTAGTGTCTGATTGCATTTGGCCAATAGTTCTCTTTTTTGTCCCTCTGAGGAGTTTATCATATTTATGTTAATTAGGTAAGCATATCTGTTGCACTTGGTCTTTACCCAGTCCTGTTATTTAATGTTTGTATATGGATTTTTTTAAAATCATAACTATAAAAAATAAAAACAGTACTAATAATATTCTATTTTTGAACATGTCAGTTTGATAATGCAGACTTTCATTATAAGTTGCAGCTGAGTCAACTATTCATCTCTTGACTCTAATGAGCCCTGATTCTTTTCATTAAAAGATTTCCTTTGAAATCAAATAATTTTGCGTGATTTACAACATGCCTCAAACATTTCAATTTTGTCCGGACACTTACAGTCAGTTAGGATGTTTGTCTGTCAGCATGTGTCCGGGACATGAGATAGCTTTTCCTTTCTCTCCAGCACATATATAACAGCACCTTTGGAGTAGCTAGCCATCTGTCTGCTTCAAATGCTACAAACATCAACACCACCAGCTCTGTCCTCTGGAACAGTTTTTCTGAAACATTTCCAGTGTAAAAGTCCATGGGTGGTATATTCTTATATTATAAGTAGTTGTCATTTCAGTTTCCTTCTGGTACTCTGTCTTGACTCTAGATAATATGATCTAATGAATCACACTCCAGCAGAGACTTTTCAAACATGACTGATTTACTTGACTTTACAATACTTGGCGCCCAACAGGAGTTCACTTCCTGAGATCAGTAGTCTTAGGCTATGTCTGCACTGCAAATGCTAGTGACACAGCTACAGTGCAGCAGTACACCACTGTAGTGCTGTAGTGTAGACACTTGCTCTAGTGTCAGAAAGGTGGTTTCTCTAGATATAATAAATCCACCCTCTCAAAGGGTGGTAGCTAGGGTGATGTAAGAATTAGCTTGAGGCTGCTGCTGCCACCCATGCCACCACCACCAGCACCTGCGTACTCATCCCGGCTGCACTTTCCCCATATACACCCAGCATAGCAAGCTGTGAAACAGAGGCCATTTGGCTGTTTGATCAATAAGTGCCACAGGGTCTCTGATGGCTGGGATCTGTAAACACAGGACACACCTGTAGCACAGCTGACCAGGCAACATTCAGACTGGGCTACCAGAATGCATTAGGGTGGCTTCCACGCACGTCATACAAGAAGCATGACACTTAGCAAGTCTGAATGCATGAGAATGTGCGTTGCTGATATCATGAACTTCTATTGCAGAAAAAAAGAAACTTTGTAGTGTGGGGAAAAGGGACACTTTATAGTATTCTGCATGGTATCAATTTACTTTGTGTGTAAGTGTAAATTGCATCCAAATGATAGCTTTCTTGGCACATACATTAGGTGCACAATTTACCAGTTTTATATTAATTAGGAAAACGATTTACTGTAGTTTGCTTGATTTTTCAAAAATGCACTGCTTACCCATAAATCATCCTGCTACAGCCATATCATTTAGATCTGATTGAAATAATAATAGATTTTGACAGCTTTCTGCAAGTGCTCTATGACTTCATGGATATTTTAGGCTTGAACATAGTGATGAAGGAATTGGCAGTATCTTCCTTCCAAATGTTAGCGTGCTACATGGCCAGTTATAACATTTACTGGCACTTCTTTTTGTAGAGATGGACTAGAGTTCTGTAATGTTTGGATTTGGACCCAAACTTTCTAAAAGCTCCAGGGGATTTTTTCAATTCAGGGGTTTGGATCAGCACATTACTGAAATAATAGAAAACCAGAAAGTTTGGCCCTGGATTCAAGCTTCCTGAAGGGTTGTGGGAACAGCATCTGAGGTTTTGGTTCACACCAATGGCTAGCCTTTTGAGTTGGATGAAACTTACTCTTTAGTAAACAGTATAGAAACACAGATAGTCTTATGGCAGGGGTGAGCAAACTATGTCCCGTGGGCTGGGTCTGGCCCCTTAGGGCTTTGGAATAGGCCCATGGGATTGCCACCCCCGTGGTGCCCTGGGCCCCGCGCTGCTCTGGGAAGCAGCCACCACCATGTCCCTGAAATCCCTGGGAGGAGAGGGGCAGAGGGCTCTGCACGCTGCCTTTGCCTGTGGGTATCTCCCCCAAAGCTCCCATTGGCCTGGAATGGGGAACCACAGCCAATGGGAGCTTTGGGGGAGGTACCCACAGGCAAAGGCAGTATGTGGAGCCCTCTTCACCCCCATCCCCTCAGGCTGGGGTTGGGGCCAGGATGGGCAGGCAGGAACGCAGAGAGCCTGCCCTGGCCCTGGTATGCACTGCTGCCACCCCAGTTCTGCTCCAGGTAAGCAGCACCAGGCCGGAGCCCGCATCTTGAACTCTTCCTGCACCCTACACTCCAACCCTCTGCCCTGAGCCCCCTGCCTGCACCCTAATCCCCTACCTCACCCTGTATGCCTCCTGCACCCAAGCCCCTGCCCTGAGCCCCCTCCCGCATTCCTCCCTACGCCACTGCCCTGGGTCCCCTCCTGCACTATGCACCCTCTCCTGCACTCCAAATCTCTTCGCTGAGCCCCCTCAAACACCCCACACTCCTCCTCTGCCCCAACCCCTTGTCCTGAGCTCCTTCCTGCACACTGCACTCCATCCCACACCACACACTCCCTCCCACATCCCAACTTGCTGCCCCAGCCCTACATTCATAGCCCTGCATGCAATTTCCCCACTCAGATGCACCCAGGGTCCACATTACAACATCTGAGCTGAGTCCTGCCAGCCCCACAAGATTGGTGTGTCAATTGAGATAGGGGTTCTGTAGGTCAAAACAGGATGGGCCTGCAAAACCTCACTACTGTTGAGAGATCTGCATACCTAACACAGATGGCTATAGAAAGATATTTTAGTGGATAGGACATTAGACTGGCTCTCAGGAGATGAGGGTTTATTTCCTGTTTCATCCATACATTTCTTATGTGACTTCCTTATGTGCTGGCACTTAACATTAAAAAGGTCGTAGAGCAGTTTTTAAACTAAGGGCTGAGAGAAAGCCGACAGATGCGAAAGAGCACATGGTTCAGACATCCCTTAGAGGAGGCTCTATTAATAGAGAATCTCTATGTCCTAGTGAGGACGAGAGGGTAAAACATGATAAAATACAGGCAGGGTCTGATCAGACACAGTCAAATAAAAATGAGTCTCATTCAATTACATCGTGTAATGGCAGACAGCCAAAAGGAGACAAGTTTTTAAAGTGCTTATATACCAATGCTAGAAGACTAAATAATAAAATGGGTGAACTAGAGTGCCTCATATTAAATGAGGATATTGATATAACAGTCACAGAAACATGATGGAATTAGGATAATCAATGGGATACAGTAATACCAGGGTAAAAAATATATCAGAAGGAAAGAACAGGTCATGCTGGTGCCAGAATGGCATTATATGTGAAAGAAAACGTAGAATCAAATGAAGTAAAAATTGTAAATTAATCAAACTGTACTATAGAATCTCTATGGATAGAAATTTCATACTCTAATAATAAAAATATAGAGGTAGGGATATATTACTGGCCACCTGACCGGAATGGTGATAGTGACTGCGAAATGCTCAGGGAGATTAGAGAGGCTATTAAAATAAAAAACTCAATAATAATAATAATGAGGGATTTCAGTTATCCCCATATTGACTGGGTACATGTACCTCAGGACGGGATGCAGAGATAAAGTTTCTTGACACCTTAAATGACTGCTTCTTGGAGCAGCTGGTCCTGGAACCCACCAGAGGAGAGGAAATTCTTGATTTAGTCCTAAGTAGAGCACAGAATCTGGTCCAAGAGGTGAGTACAGCTGGACCACTTGGTAATAGTGACCATAATATAATTAAATTTAATATCTCTGTGGCAGGAAAAACACCACAGTGCCTCAACATTGTAGCATTTAATTTCAGAAAGGGGAACTAAAAATGAGGAAGTTAGTTAAACAGAAATTAAAGGGTACAGTGCCAAAAGTGAAATCTCTGCAAGCAGCGTGGAAACTTTTTAAAGACACCATAATAAAGGCCCAACTTAAATGTATACCCCAATTTAAAAACATAGTAAGAGAACCAAAAAAGAGCCACCATGGTTAAACAACAAAGTAAAAGAAGCAGTGAGAGGCAAAAAGGCATTCTTTAAAAAGTGGAAGTAAAATCCTAGTGAGGAAAATTGAAAGGAGCATAAACACTGGCAAATGAAGTGTAAAAATACAATTAGGAAGACCAAAAAAAAAATTGAGGAACAGTTAGCCAAAGACTCAAAAAGTAATAGAAATTTTTTTTAAGCACATCAGAATCAGGAAGCCTGCTAAACAACCAATGTGGACACTAGACGATCGAGGTACTAAAGGAGCACTCAAGGACAATAAGGCCATTTTTGTGGAGAAAATGAATGAATTCTTTGCGTCAGTTTTCACGACTGAGGATGTGAGGGAGATTCCCAAACCTGAACCATTCTTTTTAGGTAACAGACCTGAGGAACTGTCCTAGATTGAGGTATAATTAGAGGAGGTTTTGGAACAAATTGATAAATTAAACAGCAATAAGTCACCAGGACCAGATGGTATTCACCCAAGAGTTCTGAAGAAACTCAAATGTGAAATTGCAGAACTACTATCTGTATTCTGTAACTTATAATTTAAATCAGCTTTTGTACCTGTCATAAACAGATAGCTAAGGGTTAATGTCTCTTTCACCTGGAGCACCTGACCAGAGGACCAATCAGGAAACCGGATTTTTTCAACTCTGGGTGGAGGGAAGTTTGTGTCTGAGTCTTTGTTTTCTGTCTGCCTGCTTTCTCTGAGCTTTGGAGAAGTAGTTTCTACTTTCTAGTCTTCTGTTTCTAAGTGTAAGGACAAAGAGATCAGATAGTAAGTTATATGGTTTCTTTTCTTTGGTATTTGCATGAATATAAGTGCTGGAGTGCTTTGATTTGTATTCTTTTTGAATAAGGCTGTTTATTCAATATTCTTTTAAGCAATTAACCCTGTATGGTGTCACCTTAATACAGAGAGACCATTTGTATGTATTTTTCTTTCTTTTTATATAAAGCTTTCTTTTAAGACCTGTTGAAGTTTTCTTTACTGGGAAATTTCAGGAAAATTGTGTCTGTACTCACCAGGGAATTGGTGGGAGGAAGAAATCAGGGGGGAGATCTGTGTGTGTGTTGAATTTGCTAGCCTGATTTTGCATTCCCTCTGGGGGAATAGGAAAGTCCTTTTTGTTTCCAGGACTGGGAACGGAGAGGGGGAGTCACTCTGTTTGGATTCACAGAGCTTGTGTCTGCGTATCTCTCCAGGAGCACCTGGAGGGGGGAAGGGAAAAAGGATTATTTCCCTTTGTTGTGAGACTCAAGGGATTTGGGTCTTGGGGTCCCCAGGGAAGGTTTTTCAGGGGGACCAGAGTGCCCCAAAACACTCTAATTTTTTGGGTGGTGGCAGCAAGTACCAGGTCCAAGCTGGTAACTAAGCTTGGAGGTTTTCATGCTAACCCCCATATTTTGGACGCTAAGGTCCAAATCTGGGACTAAGGTTATGATAGTACCAGATGACTGGAGGATAGTTAATGTGACACCAATTGTTAAAGGGCTCAATAAGTGATCCCAGCAATTACAGGCCTGTAAACCTGACTTCAGTACCGGGCAAACTGGTTGAAACTATAATAAAGAACAATATTGTCAGACATATAGATGAAAATAATTTGTTGAGGCAGAGTCAGAATGGTTTTAGTAAAGAGAAATCATTCCTCACCAATCTTCAAGAATCCTGAGTGGGTCAACAAGCATGTGGACCAAGGGGATCCAGTGTACTGAGATTTTCAGAAAGCCTTTGACAAGGTCGCTCACCAAAGGCTCTTACGCAGGGTAAGCTGCCATGGGATAAGAGGAAGATTCTCTCATGGATTGGTAACTGGTTAAAAGATAGGAAACAAAGGGTAGGTATAAATGGTCAGCTCTCAGAATGGAGAGAGGTAAATAGTGGTGTCCCCCAGGGTCTGTTCTGGGACCAGTCCTATTCAACATATTCATAAATGATCTGGGAAAAGGGGTAAAGAGTGAGGTGGCAAAATTTGCAGATGATACAAAATTACTAAAGATAGTTAAGACCCAGGCAGACTGTGAAGAGCTACAAAAGGATCTCTCAGAACTGGGAGACTGTGCAACAAAATGGCAGATGAAATTTAATGTTAATAAATGCAAAGTAATACACATTGGAAAGCTGTCAAGGTTTCTTCCCCTCTCTGAACTTTAGGGTACAGATGTGGGGACCTGCATGGACACTTCTAAGCCTAATTACTAGCTTATCTCTGGTATACTGCCACCACCCAGAATTCCAGTGTCTGAGGCACTCTCTGTTCCCCCAAAACTTTGTCCCTTCCCTGGGTTGCCTTGAGAGACTTCACCAATTCCCTGGTGAACACAGATCCAAACCCCTTGGATCTTAAAACAAGGAGAAATTTACCATCTCCCTCCTTTCCCCCCACCAATCCCTGGTGAGTCCAGATCCAATCCCCTTGGATCTTAACACAAGGGGAAATTTACCATCCCTCTCCTTTCTCCCCACCAATCCCTGGTGAGTCCAGATCCTATCTCCATGTATCTTAACACAAGGAAAAATCAATCAGGTTCTTAAAAAGAAAGCTTTTAATTAAAGAAAGAAAAGGTAAAAATTATCTCTGTAAAATCAGGATGGAAAATGCTTTACAGGGTAATCAGAT
Organism: Gopherus evgoodei; assembly: GCF_007399415.2. Taxonomy (NCBI): domain Eukaryota; kingdom Metazoa; phylum Chordata; order Testudines; family Testudinidae; genus Gopherus; species Gopherus evgoodei. The sequence continues at coordinate 70,209,971 of NC_044327.1, read as the reverse complement.
TCCTATAGACCAGAGGGGGCCCCCCTGCCCTTAGGTTCAAAGTTACAGCAAACAGAGGTAAAATCCTTCCAGCAAAAAGAAACATTTACAAGTTGAGGAAACAAAAGAAGACTAACACGCCTTGCCTGGCTAATTACTTACAAGTCTGAAACATGAGAGACTGATTCAGAAATATTTGGAGAGCCTGGATGTATGTCTGGTCCCTCTTAGTCCCAAGAGCGAACAACCACAACACAAAGAGCACAAACAAAAGACTGCCCTCCACCAAGATTTGAAAGTATCTTGTCCCCTTATTGGTCCTCTGGTCAGGTGTCAGCCAGGTTTACTGAGCTTCTTAACCCTTTATAGGTAAAAGAGACATTAACCATTAACTATCTGTTTATGACAAAAGCATAATCCCAACTATATATATAAAATGATGAGGTCTAAATTAGCTGTTACTACTCAAGAAAGAAATCTTGGAGTCATTGTAGATAGTTCTCTGAAAACATTTTCAAAAAAGCAAACAGAATGCTGGGAATAATTAAGAAAGGGATAGATAATAGGAAAGAAAATATCATGTTGCCGCTATATAAATCCATGGTATGCCCACATCTTGAATACTGTGTGCAGATGTGGTTGCCCCATCTCAAAAAGGATATGTTGGAACTGGAAAAGGTTCATAAAAGGGCAACAAAAATGATTGAGGTATGGAATGGGTTCCATATGAGGAGAGATTAATAAGACTGGGTCTTTTCAGCTTGGAAAAGAGACAGCTAAGGGGAGATATGATTGAAGTCTATAAAATCATGACTGGTGCAGAGAAAGTAGATGAGGATGTGTTGTTTACTACTTCTCATAATACAAGAAGTAGGGGTCATCAAATGAAATTAATAGGCAGCAGGTTTAAAACAAACAAAAGGAGGTATTTCTTCACACAATGCACAGTCAACCTGTGGAACATCTTGCCATAGGATGTTGTGAAGGCCAAGACTATAACAGGGTTCAAGAAAGAACTAGATAAATTCATGGAGGATAGGTCCATCAATGGCTATTAGTCAGGATGGGCAGGAATGGTGTTCCTAGCCTCTGTTTGCCAGAAGCTGGGAATAAGTGACAGGGGATGGATCACTTCATGATTACCTGTTCTGTTCATTCCCTCTGGGGCACTTGGCACTGGCCATTGTTGGAAGACAGGATGCTAAGCTAGATGGACCTTTGGTCTGGCCCAGTAGGGCCGTTCTTATGTTCTTATGACCTTGGGCAAGTCACTTAATCTATTCTAGTGCCTCCGCCATCTATAAAATGGAGATAATATTTTGCTGTGGGTGTGAAGGATAAAACCATCAATGATTGTGAGGTGCTTGGATATTATGCAGACCATTAGTACCTAGATAGAATTCAATGGGATGTGGTTCTGACTAGTTGGTTTAATCATACAGAAATGTGATCTCTAAACATTTGGAGGTGGTGTTGCAACAAAATACTGCTATATGTATAGACACCTTGTTCATTAACAGAATTTTCAGCATAAACACCATCCATCCCCTAAACCCCTTTCACAAAAGGAGTTACAACCTAAAAAAGTAAGTTCCATGCTTTATAAACGCCTTTAAATGAGTCACAATCAATCCACAAACAGTTAAGTCCATATTTGTTGGAACAGTACCTCATTAGCACATAAAGGTCAGAAAGCAAAAAAGGAATGTGGTATAAATCCACTTGTATTAGGCTATGTCTACACTACAGCCTATGTCAGAATAAGTTACTATTACAGAGTTGTGAAAAAATCACCATCTTGAGCAACATAAGTTACACTGTCACAAGCACTCCTGTGCACAGTGCTATGTCAGTGGAAGAGCTTCTAAACCTCACTGCTGTATCCCTGGGCTATTTCCTGCCTTGCCTTTTCTCACATTGAGCAAGCCTGCACCACCCATCCCTCTCCCCGTTCTACTCTGAGCTACTGGGTTTTATATAGGCTCCTTCTGTTCCTGTTCAGCAGCACTTCTTCATCTCTAATTAGTCCTCCTTGCTCTCTGATTCCTCCTCCAGGTGCAACGTAGACAGTTAATTGGCCCACCTAGCCACCTAAACCCCTTCCTGCCTTGTGTAGGGTGATCAACCCATCCCATGGTTACATGCAACAGCTGAGACAGCAAATGATTAAAAGCATGGGATGAAATCCTGGCCTCATCAAAGTCCATGGGAAAATTTCCAGTAAGTTAAATGGAACCATTTTTCACCCATGGACTGGCAGCAATAAATATGTTTTTCACTCTGAGTTGGTCATTAAAATGCCTCTTCCTATGTTATACAATATCAAAAGACAGAGTAACAGGAAGAGGCATTTTAATCCAGTTTCCCTTTTCAGAGATGTAAAGAAGATATTCAAGGGAAGAGACAAAGCAGTTAGTATTGAGTTTGGCTTTTGTAAGCTACGGTGATTTTATATGGGAAAGTTACGTTTAAAGTCCATTTTTATTTTTAAAAATATCCCTAATGGATTGCTAGGTTTAGGTCAGATACTGTAATTCATAGACCACAGTTATTTATTCCAGTCAAATGCCAATGACAGGAAGGACAACAAATCAAAGCTAATTTGTAATTGAAAACGATTATTACTAAAAGTTTAACTTTAAAGTATCTTGACATGTTTGAAGATGGATTACTTTGAGCAGCTTTGTTATTTAAAAATCTTTTTTAAAGCATTAAAAAGAAGGGTGAGTTACATTTGAAGGCTGATCTTGAACATAAAATACTCTACCACCTTTCAACACTGAGGATATGAGATCAGTCAAATGTAAATTAAAATACTATTGGAAAGGATTTGACTTGATGATAATAAATGCAGGCATGTCTTTAAAGAATCCCCTATGTCTATAGTAAGATAAAAGACCCATGGCACAGCTGCGGCTGGCCTGGATCTGTTCATTCGGGCTGCTGGGGGTTGGCCCGGGCTGTAAAATTGCAGTGTAGACATTCAGGCTCAGGCTGGAGCTGGGGCTCTGAAACCCTGCAAGGAAGAATGGTGTCAAAGCCTGGGCTCCTGCCTGCACCAAATGTCTACTCTGAAATTTTATGTTTCAGCCTGTAGTCTGAGTCCTGCAAATCTGAGTAAGCTGACTCTGTCTCTGAGTCTTGGTGCTGCAGGGTTTATTATGCACTGTAGACATACCCTTAATGTTTAGTTCAAATATGATTACAGTGAAATTTGATACTTTTGTATACTGTATATACCTTATCTACTAACCATCAATGGTAATTGGCCCGTAAAATATCTAGTTTCACGGGGTGTTGTGTTTGTAATATAAAAACCCCAACTGTCACAGTAAAAGCACTCTGTCAGATCATCTATGTTCAACAGCTTTAATAGCTTTGCAAAATAATTTTTAAAATGTTTTTTAAAAGCCCAATTTTATTATACGTTTTATTATTTTAAAAGGTCTTTTGTGTTTTTTTTCCCACTTTTTGTCCATTACTTTTCAGAAAAGTTTTCATTGGACTATAGTAAATTAAAAGTCATGAACGGCTGTATTCTACTATATGAAAAATAGTATGGAATCAAAAATGGTATACCAAATAACTGAGTATTTTTAGAAACTTTATGTATCCGTAAAAAGGGCTGAATACATGTCACGTGTCAAACACTAGATCTTTATTGACAGGATATCTGTCGGAGGAAGATGGCCTGCTTTTTACTGAGATGCAATGACAGATGATTTAGCCTCAATAGACTGCCTACAGAACTTGAACTGGTGGTATGCAGTGATAACCCATGTCAGTATTTATAACTAGATAGGTTATCACATACCTGCCACATACATTTATCTTACATCTTAAGCCATGCCACTGATTAGCTAAATAGCACAGACAAACCACTAGACAAAGAGAGAGAAGACCATGTATACTGTGGGAAGAGGATCCTTGTAGGCTCTGTTTTGAAGAGCCTGCACCTAAGGGCATGTCAACACTGCAGTATAAGCCCAGTGTTTAACCTCAGGCTTAAGTCTAACCCCCCTTACATCTCAATCATAAACCACACTAACCCAGGGTCCCAGGACCCCACAATGGTGGAGGGTCTGAGCCTAAGTCAAGACTGGACCCAGGGTTCAAGTCCTATTGCTCTGCAGTGTAGACGCAGCCCTACTGGACTCATGCTCTGGGAGTCTTTCAAAAGTATACCACAATCCCATGGACCAACTTTCTTTGTCCTCTGGACAGTCAAATTTTCCCACACTGCACCGTGAACAAAGGGCTATAGCTGTCATGATCCCAACAAGGGTAGTCAGGGCCAATGGTCAGAGCAGGGACAAATCTGAGACTGAGAGTAGCAGAGGAGTTTCTAGTTGGGTTCCAGGCCAGGGTTGATATCAAGGGTCAGAGTCTGAGTTAGGTTTCGCAATCTGAGTCAGGAGGTGAAGTCTAGATCAAGCCAAGGTCAAAGTCAGGAATTCAGGAGCAAAGAGTAGGGATGGTCATGGTAGCTACAGGAGATCTGTGCTGTTGCCTGGATGTTTCTTGAAAGAACCCCTGGGTTTATATGAGTCAGGAAGCCAATCAGGAGCCACGAGGCTGCTGTCTGTCAAACCCTTCAGGCAGACCTCCCCATGGCCTGGGTGCAACCTGGAGATGCCAGCTGCCTGGCAGCTGTAGAGACCTAGGTTCTAAACCTGTGGGGCCTTATAATAAGAGCCATGTTTTGGGATGGTGCTAGGATATGGGAGGTTGAATTCAGGCTTGCATATTGTGATACAAATGCTGGAGCCCCACGTTGGTACCCAGTGTTCAACGATTTTTAACCCCGGGTTACACAGATGATCAAACCCAGGGTCTGCTAATTCAACTTCCACTAACCCTGGGCTTACATTGCATTGTAGATATACTCAGAGTGAGAAGATAGCTAGTACTGGTTGAGACGTCCTCAGCAGAAAATAAGACGGTCCTTTGAAGAAATTTCCAAAGTAATAATGTCAAAATGATGTAGGGTAGATAGTGGACAATGAATTTTCAAATAGATTTTGCAGCCAAAAAGAGCAAAGCATGTTGAGGCTGCATATGCAGAGGCAGCACATCACCCAACTGGCAGTTGTTAGCTCATCCATATACAGTTCCGGTGTAATTACATCTTGAATATTGTTTTCAGAAACTCATGATCAGAATCATATCAATAAACTACAGGGAGTTACAGAGAAGAACAACTAAAAGTGCATAGGAGTCTGTGAAACAGATTTGTGACAAAAAAATTAATAAGAGAGCTTGATGGATGAGGTTTTCAAAAGAGTTCATTATTGGCCTAACTCATTCTCATCCAGATATGAAGTAGACTGGCTAAGAAAATACTAAACTGTTTGACAACAGTCAATAAATATTTGAAGAATGAAATCATTCAAAAGGAAAAAGGAAAAGAGGAGCAATGGGTTGAAATTAGAAAATATAGGCTAAATCTCAGGACATTTTTCTCAAGGGAAGTGGCTGACACCAGAACAAAAATAACTGGCAATTAGTGCAATTAGAAAAAAAAATGATCCAACTACTTTGTAATAATGTATGCATACTACTGGGACTGTGCATGCAAACTCAGGAAATGGCTATTCATGTGCCTAATTGACCAGTTTTGTGCATAAATGTCCAGTGTGTCCATTTAGTCACAGTGTTGGCTGGTATAAATACAGGCATGGAACTGTATGTTCAAGTGTTACAGGCTTTCTAATTAAAATTTGGACCTTTAAAATTACACAGGAGGAAGCACTAGTACACAAGAAAATTGTCCTGCATTGGCAGTGAGATGAATTAGATAACCTAATAGGTCTTTTCCTTTTTTACATCTGTTTTTAATTGAATCTCTACACCTGTTTTGTCTACAGACCATGTTATAAAATAAATCAGACACAGATAGAGACTCCTCAAACATAACTGCTGTATTTAACTGTTACAGTAGCAGACAACTACTCATCTCTCTGAGTTCAGCCCTTGCTGCAAGTGCCTGTGTTCCTCTTAAAATGAGAGGGTCTGGTTTAAAGCTCTGGTTGTTGAGCTTGCTATTCTTCTTGTACTGTTACTGTAATGGACTTTCTTATTAACTTACTACAACTCTTCACCCATTTTTGCTCATGAACTCTCTTGGTCCCATAAAGTTAAGTTGTAATAAAGTCATGCCATGCCTTTCCTTGTGCTTATGTCTATATTTAATATTAATTGGTTAATTCTGTTAAATGTCACTGTTGAACATTCCTGACAATACATTTGCTGATTATATATAGTAGATTTTACCTTTACCATTACCTTTGGAGCTGTGCCTGTATTAGCAACAGTAAGGGCTTGTCTACTTCAGAAAGTTGCAGCGCTGGTGAGGGAGTTACAGCGCTGCAACTTTGAAGGTGTACACATCTGCAGGGCACCACCAGCGCTGCAACTCCCTGTTTGCAGCGCTGGCCGTACTCCCGTTTTGTCTCGGGTGTAGAGGATCCAGCGCTGGTGATCCAGCGCTGGTAATCCAATGTAGACAGTTACCAGCGCTTTTCTTGACCTCCGTGGAAGGAGGAAGCCTCTGGTAATCAAGCTGGTTTCCTTTCCCGGTTTGCTCTCTCGGTCCCGGAGCCACCCAGCAAACCGCAGGGAAGGAGACCTGCTTGCTCGGGGTTCCGGGACCGAGAGAGCAAACTGGGAACGCCGCGGTTTGCTCTCTCGGTCCCGGAGCCAGCCAGCAAACCGCAGGGAAGGAGACCTGCTTGCTCGGGGTTCCGGGACTGAGAGAGCAAACCGGGAACGCCGCGGTTTGCTCTCTCGGTCCCGGAGCCACCCAGCAAACCGCAGGGAAGGAGACCTGCTTGCTCGGGGTTCCGGGACCGAGAGAGCAAACCGGGAAAGGAAACCAGCTTCGCCGCGGTTTGCTCTCTCGGTCCCGGAACCCCGAGCAAGCAGGTCTCCTTCCCTGCGGTTTGCTGGGTGGCTCCGGGACCGAGAGAGCAAACCGCGGCGTTCCCGGTTTGCTCTCTCGGTCCCGGAACCCCGAGCAAACAGGTCTCCTTCCCTGCGGTTTGCTGGCTGGCTCCGGGACCGAGAGAGCAAACCGCGGCGTTCCCGGTTTGCTCTCTCGGTCCCGGAACCCCGAGCAAGCAGGTCTCCTTCCCTGCGGTTTGCTGGGTGGCTCCGGGACCGAGAGAGCAAACCGCGGCGAAGCTGGTTTCCTTTCCCGGTTTGCTCTCTCGTCCCGGAACCCCCCTTGAAGCCGCCCAACAGCGCTGCAGTGTGGCCACATCTAACACCACTTGCAGCGCTGGTTGCTGTAAGTGTGGCCACTCTGCAGCGCTGGCCCTATACAGCTGTACTAATACAGCTGTAACAACCAGCGCTGCAAAATTTTAGATGTAGACATGGCCTAAGAAATTATTGGGTAAAAAGGGCTCGTGTAGACACAGCCGAAGGTAAAATGAAAAGGGACAAACACTTCTTTTAACATGCAAATTAAGACTCTCATCATCAACACAAAAGGAGTTAATAACTAATCTTTTTACTGATCTGTAATTGCTTATCCCACTCCTTTCCTAGGTTGTACTATATTCTTTGTTCAACAGATCACTCTAGATTCTCTGATGCTGAGACACTGAGAATTCAGGCTGAGGGGAATGTTTCAGTGAGACATAGGTCTGCAGACAATATTTGTGTGTATGTGTGTTCAAATTTAATATATTACTAATTGTCTGGGAATGATACAAAGCAGGCGAGATATTCTGGATAGTTTCCCCCAACACGCACCCCAATTTGTTAATTTGCTTTTGACACAGAAGGCTCAATTGCACCATATAAATGATACGTTCTGGGAAAACAGACAAATAGAAGAGTGCATATTCTATTCGATAGAGCATTTGAAGTCTTTAAAGTCCCCAACACCTTTCAGTCTGCCATCATATTTTCTATCTGATAATAACTTGTTCCAAGTCATATTACCATGGTTGGCTGCACCCTATCACACCTTTGGATTAGGAAAGTGGAGCTTAGAAGTATTTGTGAAGTATTTCTTGATTATTCACAAGTTAGCTCCTGATTGAAGTAGGCTGCAGCAAAACACCAAGTTCATCTCTGCGTGTAGCAAAAGCTCTGAACCATGCTTCAGGAAATTGACCTTCAGAAATTATTATGACCTTCAAACTGTTGCTACATCACTGAAGTGAGTTTTTTGTGGAATTTGATGATAAGCCTGTGGATTACTGGGTGATATTATGTCAACACCTTTGATAAAAGCACTTGCGAAAAAGACAGGTATCTGAAGAAATGATTTCAAACACTAACGCTTCACAGAGGAAAAAAAAATTACAGAACTTCTTCAATATAAACCAGTTTCTAGAACAGCATATATGTTCTTATTTACAGGAATATTTCTGGAGCAATAAAAAGCAGCATTTGATATTATGAACAGTCACCTATAGAAAACTGTTTAGAACAATAAACTTTGAGTTACTAACATTTGCTAATTATTATTTTCTTTTTGTATTGCAGTAGCACTTTAGGGATGTCAGTCTTAGACAAGAACCACATTGTGCTAGTCACAACACAAACATAGAACTAAAAAATAGTCCCTGCCCCCAATAAATGCTTTTATCATTAAGGAAATTTTAGCAACTGACCTTTGTCATGATTTACCATGAATCTATTTGTCCAATAATTATATTTTGAAATCCGCTTTGCTCAATCTTTTTTCCTAGAAGTGATTGCAAAATAAAATACACTTTTATTACATAGATTATATTAATTATCTTTATTTTTTCTTCTATTTATATCATATCTCAGATAGAATGGGTGCTCCCTTCCACTACAGTAATTGTTGGAGCTAGGTTTCTTTAGTGTGTGTGAGGGGAAGTCGGGGTCAGTGGAGACGGTGATAAAACATGTGAGTTTCATGTTTCACTGTTATTGTATGTAATCTCTAAGGAGATTAATGAATTTATTATTAGATCTGATAGCTACTCTTGTTTAGAAATAGTACAGTCACTGGTAGCTTCTGGCATGTCACTTAGTATCTCATGATTCGAGAAATCCACCCTCTTTTGGACCACTTCAGAATTGATTTTTGTTACAGGCCCTATGTACTCTGCAGCAAGCTGGACCTACAGGCTGTGATTTCCAAGAGAGTTAGGGTATGTCTGCACTACTAGCAAGTTACAGTGATGTAGCTATGCTGGCATAACTCCATAGAGTAGACACAGCCTACACTGATGGAAGGATTTTTTTCTACTGATATAGGAACACCACCTCCCCTAATGACGATATGTGAATTGATGGACTGATGCATTCTTCTGTCAGCATAGCTGTGCCTAAAGTGGAGGTTAGGTTGGCATAGCTACATTGATGAGGGGTGTGAAAGATCCATACTTCTGACAAACATAGCTATGCTGATCTTTGGCCCCATCTGCACTGGCAAGTTGGTGCGCAGTAAAGCAGCTTGGAGCACTGTAACTCCTGAGGTATACACACGGCCAAACCACTTAGTGTGCAGAAACTGAGCAGTTGCAGTGCTATTAAAAAAACCACCTCGATGAGAAGCGTAGAGCTTTCTACGCCAGGCTACAGTGCTGCAGTGCCAGTGTAGGCACCGTGGTGATTACAGCACTGTGACTGGCTTCCAGGAGGTGTCCCACAATGCCTGTTCTCACCTCTCTGGCCATCGGTTTGAACTCTACTGTCTTGCCCTCAGGTGATCAACCATCAGCCCCACCCCGTACATTCCTTTGAAAATTTGAAAGTCCCCTTCCTGTTTGCTTGGTCATGCGAGCAGTGGCCTCAGCACATCTTTCCAGGTGGCCATGCTTGCTCCATACACCAGGCGATCCCCCGCTTGGAGCAATGCCGAGCTGCTAGACCTCATCAGCATTTGGGGAGAGGAGGCAGTGCAGTCACAGCTGCTCTACAGCCATCAGAATTATGATACTAATGGTCAGATTTCTAGATTCATAATAAAAAGGGGCCATGACCGGGACACATTGCAGTGCAGAGTCAAAGTGAAGTAGCAGCGGAACACCTACCACAAGGCACAGGAGGCAAACTGCCACTCGGGTGCTGCACCCATAAGCTGCCGGTACTACAAAGAGCTGGATGCGATACTCAGTGGTGACCCCACCTCCACTGTGAAGGACCCTGTGGGTACTTTACTGGCTTGCGTGCCAGTTGAGAGTGGACCGAACCAGGAAGCAATCTTGGATGAAGAGAGGGAGAGGGACCCAGAGGCAGAGGATGACTTGGAGGCCAGAGATGCATGCAGTCAGGAGCTCTTTTCTACTCCAGAGGAGCCTAGCCAGTTACAGCAATTGGATCTTGGCAAAGCATAAACAGGAGAGGAGGTCCCTGGTAAGTGGATCTGATTTTGGGAATTGCTGAAGTGAGTTGTTGGGGGCAGTAGGATTGCAGAAAGCAAGCTTGTCTCCCACTTCATGCCTAGTTTGAGCAGTGGAACAGGTTGTTGATACACTCCCTCATTTCCCAGGAATCTCCCTCAGAGATCTCCACGAAACTCTCATGGAGATATTGGGCAATCTGCTGCTGCAGGTTCCTCGGTAGAGCTGCTTTATTTCTTGCCCCATTAACAGTAACTTTCCTGCGCCACTTTTCCGTGACTGGGAGGAGGACCATTGCTGCATACAAGCGAGCTGCATAGGCATCAGGGCAGAAGCCACAGGCTTGGATAAGACCATCCCTTGATTCCCTGTTCACCCTCAGCAGCGAGATATCTTCCATAATGATCACTTCCCGTGGAAAGTGTTGCGAACCGGAATGATTATCAGGCCTACCCTTAGGTGCTGGCTCTCCCCAGGTGCCCAAGAGCCATATTCCCAGTGTACAGCAGGGTCCGGGAACAGGGATTTATCCTGCTCCTGCAGCTACTCACCATTTTGGGGGTCTTGTGGCTCATGTGTGCTTGCCTGGGGTCAGCCAGTTAGTGACAGGTGTTTGAGTACTGGCTGTGTTTTAAAGCACTGAATCAGTGTTGTCTGCGTTGCAAACAATACTGCTTCTGTAAAATGTTGCATTCAAACTTCACAGAGATGACTTTGGGATCACAGCCTCCCTCTTTGTTATCAGCAGCAGAATGGCTGCACAGAATTAGAAAGCGTCCAAGAAGAATTATGTTAAGGCCCCTTCTTGCATCCTGTGCACCAATCACCTCCCTGCATTACAAGCACTGCAATCCCAAACATAGTAACAAATAATAGTGGCTTTCAGCTTCAAATTGCTGCCTCAAGGCCTCCTAGATCGTTATGGCCCCGCGCTGTGCCCCTCTAATAGCCCTGGTCTCTGACTACTGAAACTCAGGCTCCAGGCACTGAGCCTCTGTGGTCCAGCCCTAAGTGAAGCTTTCACTCATCCCCTCACAAATATTATGGAGTGTACAGCATGTGGCTATAAGCATAGGAATATTGTCATTGGCCATGTCCAGTTTCCCATACAGGCATCGCCAGTTGGCTTTTAAACGGCCAAATGCACACTCCATAGGAATTCTGCACTTGCTTAGCCTGTTGTTGAACCGCTCCTCACTGCTGTCAAGTTGCCCTGTGTATGGCTTCATAAACCACAGCATTAAGAGATAGGCGGGATCTCCCAGGATCACAATGGGCATTTCAACTTCCCCTACGGTGATCTTCTGGTCAGAGAAGAAAGTCCCTGCTGGCAGCTTCTTTAACAGGCCAGTGTTTGGAAAGATGCGTGTGCCAGGCACCTTTCCGGACCAGCCTGCGTTAATGTCTGTGAAACACCCATGGTTATCCACAAGCGACTGGAGAACCATTGAGAAATACCCCTTGTGATTAGTGTACTTGGTGGGTAGGTGGTCTGGTGACAGAATTGGAATGTGCATGCCATCAATTGTCACTCTGTAGTTAGGGAAGCCCATTTGTGCAAAGCCATCCACAATGTCACACATGTTGCCCAGAGTCACGATTTTTTGGAGCGGGATGGCCCTGCACACTTCCATCAACATGATTCCAATGGTGGACTTTCCCACTTCGAACTGGTTAGTGACCGATTGGTAGCCGTCTGGAGTAGCCAGCTTCCACAGTGCAATCGCTACACACTTCTCCAGCGACAGGGCACCTCTCATTCTTGTGTTCTTGTGTCACAAGAATGGGGTGAGCTCATCACACAGTTCCATAAATGTGGCTTTCCTTATGCGAAAGTTCTGCAGCCACTGCTCATCATCCCAGACATGCCTCACAATGTGATCCCACCACTCAGTGCTTGTTTCCCGAGCCCCAAAGTGGTGTTCCACTGTGGTCAGCACCTCCGTGAATGCCATAAGCAATCTCGTGTCGTAGCTAGTATGCGTGGCGAGATCAATGTCGCACTTCTCTGGCCTTTGTAGTTTAAGGAATAACTCCACTGCCACTTGTGATATGTTGGTCAATGTAAGCAGCGTACTGGTCAACAGTTCAGGATCCATTCCTGCAGCCCAAAAGAGGCAGGGCAGGGCGCACAGTACGTGAACCATTAAAGATGGCACCAAATGCGGATGGAACCACAGGGATTGCTGGGATGTGAAGCAATGCATCACGAGGCACTGGGAGAGGACCCAGGATGCCCCGCGATCCCTTCCGCTTTCCCACAAGTCTTAGCGGCAAAAGAGAAAGAGGTGCTCTGTGGGATAGCTGCCCAGACTACACCGCTCTGAATAGCGCCTCAAGTGCCACAAGTGTGAACACGCCATTGCGCAGGCAGCTGTCAGTATGAACACACAATGGTGCTTTTCCTTGGGCGCTCTCTGAGCGATGCTGTGACTGCCAGTGCTGTAACTTTGCAAGTGTAGACATGGCCTAACTTTTAAGTGTAGACCAGCACATAGACAACCCACGTTCGCAGATTTTGGGAGCTCAACTTCTTTAGGCACCTTTGAAAATCCGACCCAACGTTCTACAGACAAGCTCATTTTTGTAGTGCTCTGATGCAGCAGGATGAAAATTCTGTGGTTGCGTCAAGTACATTGAAAAATGGAAGTTTTCATGTAGTTAATTCATCTGTACATTTCTTGCTTTTCAAAAATACAATTTATTTCAAACTACCCATATATATTGAATTTTCAACATGCAGCAGAATTTCTTATGGATAATGCATAACTGCATTGTAAAAGTTCTTAGAGGGCAACCAGAGGTTAGAGCAACAAAGTGGGCTACAGCTAGAGTATATGATAAGCAGAAAGGCCTGAGAGATAGTTTGCATGTTTAGAATCCAGGGAGTAGCTGAAGCTTTCAGAAATTAGGAGCAAGGTGCATCTTCTCTGTCCCTCCATCATGTGGACAGATTTGTCAGTGACTTGAAACTTCAGGCAAGATCTTTAGTCCCTATTTCTTGGTCCAAGAAACCATGATAGCAACTATCTGCACCATTTGATATCAGCCACAACCCTTAAGAGCTATGCGTAGCCCCCGACTAACTGCCAGTATATACAACCAACATGATTCCCTCTAAAGCTTACCAATAAAATAGTTAATGATGTTGTTGACCTTTAAATTGTCATAATTAGGCTTCAGAGTATTCAGTTAAGATGAATGTGGAAAATTCAGGAAAATGACATATCTGTTTACACAAAGTAAAATCAGAATAAAGCAGAATCAAAGGAAATGCTCAGGTTCCTTTCTACAAGAAACTGAATTAAAAATCAGAATATAATGTTGTCCATTCACTCTCAGTAGCAGAATCTCTGTTTTGTTCATGCTAATATCAAAAACCATGTAATTTACTGACCACTTAATCCAAAAGTTCCCACTGACTTCAGTGGACTTTAAATAAGATTTTAAGAGGCACAACTGCAATTTGTTTAAGGAAAATATCAGAAGAGTTTGAAACACAATGTGCTTCTACCTTTAGATGATCAGGATGTCATAGTATTTTCTCACTCATAAAACAAAATAACAGAAAATATGACCTAAACCACTTCATTATGAAATGCTGAAATAAAACAACAAGCAACAAGCTGTACAACATATTGTGTTGAGGCCTTACTTTAAATTGAAGCAGCATGACATTTGTCCATGTAATTTACTGGCTGAAGAGTGGTCTAGACCTAACATTTAGTCTGACTTCGCTACATTGCTTAGGGCTGTAAAATATCTCATGCCCTGTGCAACATAATTTGGATGACCTAACCCCGCTCCCCCCGCACCTCCCCCCACACCCATAGATGCATCGAGGTCTATTGAATACTGCCTCTCAGAGTGGTAGATTACCTACATCCACAGAAAAATCTCTTCTATGAATGTAGGAAGCATCTACACTATAGCAGCACAGCTGGTGAGAGAGACCAACAAAAGTTGGTCGATAAAAGACATTATCTCACCCACATTTTCAGACTTGAAAAGGTCCGTCATATTATTAGTATTTCCTAACTTCTGATTTGTTAACCTTAATGTTCTTTCAACACAAATGATTTTTGTGTGTTTGTGGGAATTTTCATAGCTTTTTCTTTTTGTTTGGGAAATTGAAGAACTGAAGAGAAGAATGATGAAACATTTTGGCTAGACTCCAGCAGAATGATATGCCTTAAACAAGGGATAGATAAATGATGAAATTCATCCCAGAATGGAGGACAGGGACAATGCTCTTTGCACAATGTAACCCATACATACAGGCTGCACATGCAGTGTTTCCTGCTGAGAGGTTGCCGATGACTATACACTCTAAATGCCTCATGAAGAATTTCTATGCTGGCCCCAAATAGACCACTTATATGATTGTCCATGCTGGGAGTGATCTGGGATAAGTCAAGGGAGCAACTACTGATCTGAGTTTATGCAAATGCAGTAATGCCAATGACCCATGCAACTGTTGCAGAGGGGCACTAAACTGTTGATTTTACCCACAAGATGGACTAAGAACTAGTAAGGGGTAAGCATGCACAACTGCCCCACATGCTGGATTTCACCTCTCCAGCATCCCCAGAGATCCCAAAGAGTTGGACTCCAAGCAGGTGGAGTGAATTCCAATGAAACTGAGAGTGCTGGCCTCACTCAATGTGCACCTGAGGAGAGTCCTCCTGGGTTCTTGCATTCCCAATCTTTCCCATTGCCTCTCTCAACAGTCAGCATCACCATCCCCTGACTGCCCCTTCTACTGACAATCACTAAATCTTTGATTTAGTGGTTCCTTCTTGAGATTAATTTCCCCAACAGATTTCAGAAACTCCATTAGAAAGCAACTAGTAGTGACTTCCATTTCTTGTTCAATTCTGAAGGTTTGCATATGCACAGGACATCTTTCTCTCACTTGAAAAACTAATAAATGTGCTTGTAGCGAGGCGATGGGATACCCCACAGCCCTACTGAGGGACAAACCTCCCCTACCACCACCACGGGGGGAGCCGCTAGGTCCTGTGCCCGCCCCTCAGAGGTCACGGTGCAGACCCGGAAGTATAAAAGCTCACCTGCCGAGCTCAGTCAAGGCCCAGCCACCGCAGGGGCCAGACATCTGCGGCCGCTGCCAGCCGGAGATCACACCCGGCCAGCTGAGCCTGCCCTGCACTCGTTACCCCGAGGAGGACTGGCCGAGCCTGCCCCATCCCAGCTACCCCTAGGAGGACTGGCCGAGCCTGCCCTTCCCCAGATACCTCAAGGAGGACTGGCCGGGACCACCCCGCTCCAGCTACCCCGAGGAGGAGCCGAGCCTGCCTCTTGCCAGCTACCCCGAGGAGCCGCTGAGCCTACCATCGGCTACTTACCCAGAGGAACCGATGGTGTTTGAGACGGCCGGTGATGCTATGACGACTCAGGTACCCTACGAGGGGGAATGTGGAAGTAGTCCAGGGGCAGCCGACCCCTGTCTGGCTGCTACACTGTCAAAGCCAATGTAAGTGTGTTGCGGCCAGGATCCCCACTGACAGCAGCGAGTCTCTGCCGCTGCTAGGGCCCTGGGCTGGGATGCAGTGGAGTGGGAGGGCCTGCGACCCCTCTGCCACCCCACTCTGGGGTGGCAGACTCCCCCTTCCTCTGGCCTGAGGATGCCGAAGCCTATGAGTACTGCTCAGCCCTGCCTGAGGGCCTGAGCATTCTGACTCAGTGTTTGTTGCCCTGCCTTGACCTAGGGCCAGGCTTAAGACTATTACTGCTCAGCCCTGCCTGAGGGCCTGAGCATTCCATACTCCATAATTCGGTAAAATCCAAATGACTTTTCACTAGAATAAGCAAAGGCACTTCTTACTGAAATTCTTCTGAACTTCAACTTTCTATCTCCTAGATGTTCAGGTGCTAAGGCTGCCCAAATAAAAAGTTTGAAAGTTTTTTAATAACAATGAAAAAAGTATTTTTCAGTCTTTCAGTACTAAAAGTAGATTTATTTATTTTTGCTCATTTATTTATTTGTTTGTTTTAAATTTGGGGCAAAGGTTAAGGCCAGGTCTACACTATACATTTACATCATTATAATTTCATTGCTCATGAACTTATGAACGATTGAACATAAAAGATTATTAATGGAAATGCTCATGCATTCATAACTATATTTACCACTAATGTTCCAGCTTTAACATTATGGCCATGTCTACAGTCCAAAATTATGTCAAGCTAAATTAGGTTGGCAGATAGGTCCTACAGCTATTAAATCGCTTGTGTGTGTACATGCTTGGCTACTTGTGTCAAGGGTGTGTGTCCTCACCACAATCACTTGTATTGATGCAGAATGCAGGGCACTGTGGGTAGGTATTCCACTGTGCAACTCACCACTTTCCAACACAGTGTCTTTTGGGAAGTTCTTGCATGCCTGATGGGGCCAAAATAGCCACTCAGGGGTGACTGGGAGCATGGGATTAACTTTCCATATTAGTGTTCTCCATCTCATAATTTTATCTGTAGTCCATAATATTTCATGCCTTCTTTTTAAAGTTCCGCAAAACTGCATGTCCCTCCTCGTTGTCCACCATCTCTGAGAGAAGCCTGGAGCCTGCACAGCCCTGGACTATTGTCATGAGCATTGCAAGCACTGGACGTCTGATTCTGCAGTATTTGCAGAGCTGCAAGAGGAGCTGCAGGAAACATGAGGATTCCTTGGAGGCTAGATTGCTGTGGACATAAAAAGAAACAATTAAAGGTTGTTGGTGGCATTCATGGAGCAGCTGGTGATGGTGATGTGCCAGTTCTGGGCCTGAGAAACAAGCAGTGACTTGTGGGAACACACTGTCATGCAGATTTGGGATGACAAGCAGTGGCTGCAGAACTTTCGCATGTGCAAGGCCAGATTCCTAGATCTGTGCACCGAACTCACCCCAGCTCTCCAGCACAAGAACACCAAAATGAGAGCTGCACGGGCAGTTGAGAAGTAAGTAGTGATTGCACTATGGAAACTTGCAATGCCAGATTGTTACCAGTCAGCTGGGAATCATTTTGGAGTCAGGAAATCCACCAAAAGGGCCATTGTCATGCAAATATTCAGGGGTATTAATCATCTCCTGCTATGTAGGACAGTGACTCTGGCAATGTACAGGACATAGTTGATGGTTTTGCAACAATGTGCTTCCCAAATTGTGGTGGGGCCACAGATAGCACACATATCCCTATTATAACACCAGACCACTTTGCCACAAAGCACATCAACAAAAAGCTTTTTTTTCTATGGTTATGCAAGTGCTGGTGGATCACTGGGGACACTTTACTGACATCAGTGTGAGCTGGTCAAGGAAGGTGTATGAAGCATGCATCTTTAAGAACACAGAACTGTTCAGAAAACTGCAAGCAGGAACTTTCTTTCCCAACTTGTGGATCACTTTTGGGAACGTTGGAATGCCAATAGTGATCCTGGGTGACCCACCCTACTACTTGCTCAAATGGCTCATGAAATCATACACCAGCCATCTAGACAGCACCAAGGTGCACTTCAATACAGGCCAAGCAGGTGCAGAATGACAGTTGAATGTGCCTTTGACAGTTTGAAGGATTGCTGGTGTTGTTTAGTTTCACGATTGGACCTCAGCTGCCTGCTGTGTCCTGTGAATCAAAGCAGGAAAAGTTTCCTCAGTGAGAAAAATATCCCAATGGTCATAGCTGCCTGCTGTATCTGTGACTCAAAGCAGGAAAAGTTTTCACCAGGGTAGAGAGCAGAGGTGAAATGGCTGTCTGCAGAATTTGAACAGCCAGATACCAAGGCTATAAGAAGATCTAAATGCAGAGGTATATGGCTCAGGGAGGCTTTGAAAGACCGTGTTAATAGTTAGGCAGAGTTGAGTATGCTGCTGTAGTATGCTTTACCTGGCCTTTGTCATTGGTGGTCTCAAATGAATCTTGTAGTGATTGCTGTATGAAGAAATATAACACTGCCAACATACCTATTAATATTGTTTGTGAATGATGTTATGGGGCTATGTTGACACAGTGCAGTAACAGGAAATTGATCACTGTTAGACCTGCTCATCAATAGCCAAAATATGTTGTGAACTAATAAAGATGATGTTCCTGATGCCACGTGGAATGTTGATGGGGCGTGCAGGGAGGTCCCAATGTTGCGTACTTAATGGGCTGCAGAGGGAAGCAAGTCTGGGATTGTTGAACCTGTAGGTCAACCACTGTCTGCAGACTCTCTGTTTGCCATCTGAGAAGCACAAGCATCTTCTGCTGCATGTCCCTCTCCTTTTTTCTGCATCTTTTCCCTCTGCAGTCTATCTTTGTCCATGCTGTCTGCAAGGGTGATCCTCCATGCCCTGTGCTCATTCTCTGATGTAGCACTGACTTGCAGGATCTCCTGGCACATGTAATCTTGACTCCTCTTCTTCCTTTTCCTTATCTGGCTTAAACATTCTGCAGGTGTGGAAGAGGACCCCCTGAAGGTTATAATGGCAGCATCTGCAGATAGCACACAGAGGAACCTTTATCAGAGTATTCACAATGGAAATCGAAACTTAAGACGCTGAACTAACTCCCCTTGCTCTCCCAAAGTTTTAAGCACTGCAGTCTCACTTCTACTTGGAATTGATAGAACACAGCACCAGCCAGGGTGAATATGGCTCTGCGAGAGGTTGGGTAAATGATAGGGGGCAATAGCTGGTTGGCAAGATGTTCGTTTCATAGGGCAATGGAACAGAATACTGGCACCATTTTCCACATACGGTGGTGATCTTAGCTGATATCTCACTCCTGAGGGTAACACTGAGGTTGCAGCGTGCCCCTACATGAAAGTTTCATCAAGGTCTCTACAGAGGATTCATTGGACATAAACAAATTGCTACACATGGCCCTCACTGCATATCTCTAGAAGGGAATGAAAAGTAAATAACTACCTCTCTTGGTTCTCCCAGTACCTCTTATAGCACAATTAAAAATGATCAAGTTGAAAGGCATGCCATGCTACTTTGGGGGTGCCATTCCTGTAATTCCAAAGTGAATATCACACTTACCAGAGGTTCCTTCCCCTGCATTAGGCTTGTCCATGCTTGATCATTGGGACAGGCTAGACTGTGGTGGAGTGAAAAACAGGGCCTGGCTTGCTGTGCAGCTGGATCCCCCAGTAACCTGTCCCTCATACTCCTCCTCCTCTTCCTCCTACTTGCTGTTCACAGCAGGGGCCTCAGACTAGGGCTGCTTGGAAGTATCCACAGTGCTCTTGGGGTGGGAAGTGGTCTCCACCAAGGATGACATGCAGCTGTATGTAAAAGTGGCAAGTCTGCAGCTCCACACCAGATTGATCATTGATCTCTCTGGTCTTCTGGTAGGCCTGTCACAGCTCTTTGGCTTTCATGTGGCACTGCGGTTGGTCCTTGTTGTAGCCTTTTCCCTGAAGCCCGTGAACAATCTGCTCATAGATGTCCACATTTCTATGGCTGGATCAGAGCTGTGCACAGGCTCTTCTCCCCACAAGCCCAGGAGATTCAATACTTCCTAGGCAGGCCAGGCAGGAGTGTGGCTAGAGCATGTAGCCAGCATGGGCAGTTACACTCAACAATGGAGAGCTGCTCGTGTCCTTGCAAAGTTGGGTAACTAGGAAAAGGAATTTCAAAAATTTGTAGGGCTTTAAAGGGGAATGGCAGCTTCCTGTTCACCTGATCCCTGGGCAATGGAATTCTCAATGGTGACCAGAATCATCACTGTGGAACAGCTCTGGAAGGCCTGTAATAGTTGACGTACGTAATGCTGTGTCTACACTGACTCTGTGTCAACCTAATTACACTAACCCTGACTCTATGCTGCATGGGGAGATGATGTCACTAAGTTGGTGCAATGAGGCATTTATGTTGGCGGGAGCCAAATTTAAGTGAAGACACTTCCACAGCTAATTCCACATAAGATGTCTTGCATCGACCTAACCATTTAGTGTAGACTGGACCCATGCATGGGCTTCATCCTGCAAAACACTTACACAATACATAATTTAAAGAACCGTAGTCTTCCTATTGATTAAACTCTCACTTCATTACAGCTATACAAGTTCTTAAAGATAAGCATTGTGTTAAAGATATTAGGCCCATGTATGTATGCATATAATGGAAAGAGAAAACACAAACATATATATATTTATTTAAACAATATGTATACATGATATTAAATAAATACGTATATATTGAGGTTATTTTAATACACATTCGAGAATATAATGTATACAATATACAAATGGAAAAACAATTTCAGCAATTCAGATTACTTCAGAGACTTGTAACTGCTTGAATTGATGTTTTGTGTAAACCAAGGTTGCTTTTTATTTGTATGTATCTATTCCTTTCTGTTTACAATGTTTTTTGGCTGTGATCAAAGTGCATGATTGTTATGTAAAACTCATTTATATTTACTACTTCAGTGTTACCTGCATAGACATTTTTCTCTTCCTACCCATCACAAAGCCTGATTTCTAGTGGTAGTGTTGCTTTTCCTGTTTTCAAGATTTATTAGCAAAAATAAGAAACAGCAATTTGCTCACTGACATTGGTACTAAATCCATACACTCATAATTTACTACCTGAAGGCTAGATTTATCCATGAAGAGTGAAAATTATTGTTTGAAATGTGCTGTCTCTTGCTGTTTACTCTCACCTTACGACTAAAAAGGAAAGTTCTGCTTTTCACATTGCTATTAAAATAAATAAATAAAAACTGAACAACATCTTTTGGTTCCTTAAGTTTCCATGGCTTACAGCACATCAGATTGCACCCTGATAGATTAAATGTTGAAGAAGATAAAAGAAAAGTAATTCAAGAAGTGAGAACTACCAAAAGGGTCAAATTGCTTGTGAATACTATCCAGTTTACTGGTATCTAAAGACTTTGGTAGATGGTATTTCTACTCATAGAACAAGTAACCCAATCTATGGCTTATCTCTTTCCTGAGGCTTAAAAAAAAGAAAAAAGACAAAGAAAAATGTAGCTTGTGTTTATTATGAATTTAGTTCCACACTGCTATATATATATATATATATATATATAGCTGTCACACAAATCGGTCTTTCTAAGGATTGCTGAAATTTTGGTCCATGTACCTAGTCCTTGGTCTCACCCCGTGATAATCTTCCATCCACAACCATTGCAAAGGCCATCCTACAAATATAATTCTCAGCTCTCCACTGGACAAGTCCATGCCATCACAACGTAATCATCCTCAACTTGTCTTCAGGTGGGGCAACACATACTAGTCCCCTCACAACCTCATCTTATTACCTATTTGAACATCTTCATTTCCACAGTGGAGAGCATCCCAGTTTCTTCTCTTGTGGCTGGCCAGGTCTCTGTTTCATATATTAGAATGGGTCAAAATACAGTATTATACCCTGTACCTTTTAACTTTATTGGCATATTTTATCACAGAGAACTGAGGTCAGCTCCCTCCATTTGCAGCAAGCAGCTTTGGTACAATGTTAGGCATCACTCAGGAGGACACCACTGTCAGAAGACAGCAATCCTAGATATTTAAATTCTTTCACCTTTCTAAGCTCTCTGCCTATGATGATCCTCCTCCCTCAGTTACTAAAGCCTCAGTCTTACCAACATTCCACCAAGTCCCATCTGCTCAAAACTGTGTTGCCACTGTTCAAAGTTGGTTTTCAGGATCTAAATCTTCCACACATATCACTATCATCAGCAACAAGCATAATCCAAGGCATTTTATAAGTATATTCTTACTTATTACAGCCATACCGGCCACAGCCATAAAAAGGCTCAACACTGAAACTTGGTGCAGGGCAACATTTATTGGAAATTCTCGGCGGTAGTCCCATTTGGTTTTGACTATGGTAGTCACTTCTTCATATAGATCCTGGATATGTATTCCAGAGTATCAAATACAGATGTCAAAAAAGGAACTGTTAGACATCCCTGCATTACATCCCTAAACAGCTCCCTCAATGCAATACATTACTATTTATTCTTACAAATCTTTGTTTGTTAAATCAGAGAACTTCTCAGTCTATCTCCCACAAGTATTCATATCCAGTTCAATTCGAATTAATGTTGAAAGTTATATTTTGTGAGACAATATTGAATGATCTACTGAAATCCAAAAGTGTAATATCTGCAGAGTTGCCTACATCCTCTACTTTTGTATTTAATCAAAAAAAGCAATCTAGTTTGTCTAGCAACACCCATACTTTCTTCTGGGTGCCATGAGTACTATACCCTGCTCCTCTTTGGCCTCCCAGCATCTCCTCTTGTACTGCTCAGACCATACAAAATCATCTTCCTCTCATCAAACAATCTGCTGACTTCTTGCCTTTTCACCTTCAAGGCTCTACACAAAATGCCTAGATATCTGCTTTATTTACTCCATTCCATTCATGTTGTCCTCCTTAAAATCCTTTTGTATTCTTTTTCCACTTTGGTCCCTGCAACTTCTTCCATGCTGTCCTTTGTGTGATAGGTGACCAACTTTTCTTTAATTAAACCCCTCCTTGAAATAAACTTTTTCCACAAAGCAAATCAATGTCAATCTTCTAAGTAAGTAAATAAAGAAGTAAGTAAGGTTGTGTGTGCATGCACTCACACATAAAACCCCAAAGGAATAAATATCCTTTTGAGACTAGGGTCTTGTTCACACAGAGACTTCGTGCAGGGCAAACCAAGGTATGGATTTACAGTGCACTAGCCTGAGACACACTAAGTCACCGTGTGGACCCCGCCTCCACGCACCAAAAGTTCCATAGTGCACTTTGATGTACTGTTGTTTGAAATAGCACTACAGAAATAGCACTACGGTCAAAGGGCACTAGAGAATTTGTAGTGGTCAGTCAGTGCATAGCAAGGTAGAATGTAAATCTACAGTGGTGTACCTGATGCTCACTAACCAATCTTGTAGACAAGCCCTCATCTAATAATCTAGTGCACTATGGAAAAAAAAATTTGGAAAAATCCACCCCTTCCTCCACAGCTGTGAGCCTGTAATATGGTTCCACTGCACCATTCTCAGGGAGGCCAAGATGGAGGATACCATACAAATGGTGCACATTTCCCGTGTTGTCCAGGCCATGATCCAGGCAAGCTTCAAGCTTAGCAGCATGGGGAGGTGCATAGACAAGAAGGAGCAGATGAGGCCACAGGATCCACTACTTATTGTATGGATCCTTCTTCCACTCACCACATTGGGGGCCAACAGTGGGCTTGCAGAAGCCAATCACAACATTGCACTTGAATAGACTCCACCAACTGGTTTTGCAGCATCTTCAAAACCTTAGTGGAAGATCTCTCCCTAACCTGCACATCTCTCTCACTCCAGCAGGTTGCTAAGTTCAGTGTTTGAGCTGTATGCTCTTTAACCTCTTTGACACAGAGACTGTCCTCATGTATGTTTTGGGTAGCCTAGACACACGGAGAGCAATAATTTAATAATATAAGACATCATGTTGCATAACCCTGTGTAGCCATGTGAATGGTGTAGAGGGCAGAAAATAATGTAGAAGGAAAAATGAGGATGATAGCACAGAGTGAAAAGAAAAAGGAAAAGAAGAATGAACAGTTAATAGAGTTGATAAGAGGAAGGGAAGGTAAATGGCATAACGAACAGGGAAAAGAAGAGAAAAAAATGAAATAATGGTCTGCAAGAAAACAAGAAAAAGGGACACAACAGAAAACAAGTAGGAGAAAGGTTGGAAAAAGGAGACAAGGAGGAGGTAGGAAGCAAGATAATGTGGAAAAGAAGGGAATGGGGATATGAAAAAAATAGGTATCCTTTGGAAGACAGGATTTGCTATTGAACACACAGTGAAGGTTTACTTGTTCCTTGTGCAAACCTATCCGGAGGCTGCTTCGAGTATCCTTGGGAGTAAGATTTTCTTCAAGTGGGTAGAGTAGAATGGGAAGAGTAACACCAAGGGAACATTAAGCTAGAACTCTGCACTAGCCAACACACGCAAATTACGCATGCAGCTCACAAGTGCACTGAGTTTTCTTTGCTTCTGAGGAATAAAATGTGCAGACTTTCATTAAACGTGAAAAACAAGTACACATTTTTCGCATGCATATGTATAGCCCTTCAATGTGAGTCCATATACAGTATGTGTGCTGAAAAGTTAATAACAAATTTCTACATTTGTTATTGCTGCTATGCATAATTCATACAGAACTTTGAGGAAAGCCTACAGACTTTGATGTACTTAAGTTTTGTTTTCATTTTTTTACTGTCTCTAATGTATTCTTTTAGAAAATTGCTTCTATTGTGCTCTATTGATATTGTTGTAGCTGTAAGCTTTAAGTGTCATCTAGGTTTTCTTGCTCAATCAGAAATTATATTTTATATGTTAATTTTACCCTTCATTGTTTGTTTGTGGTTTGTTTTTAATCAGAGTCTTTTCCAGAAGCTGCTTGAGGATCCTAGGAACCATTATCCTTCTCTGATTCTACAATGTAATGAACAGTATTTGCAACACAATATTTTCCTTAAATCCATGGATATTATTATCATATGTATTTTCAAAGCCTTCTAGAGTGCCTTCATGTAACTGAATTAAATATAGTTTAATTAAATTAAAGTAAATTAAATTACTCATTAGCAGTAATAACTTTAAGCTTCAGAATGCATTTGAATTGGCAAAAGGATTTGAATACCTGGCTTAACAGCTCTAGTGTGGTACAAAATTAATTAGCATTATACATATCTTAGCTCTTTTCAAGACATGCACAGATGGGATAACAAAACTAGAAAGATAAGGAGCTCTGAAAACCTCTTTTTAATTTACTAATTAAAGAAGGTATTTGCTACTGTGAACAACTGAACTAAAACAAGATTAGTTATTCAAAAAAAAATGTTCCAATCTTACAGAAGTATTAAGGACTGAATCATAAGTTATCTGACAACATTATTTTACTAGAGGTCAAATTATTTTCATTGTAATGAAAGTAGAAGCAGAAGGGGCATTATTCCTAATCTCCTTGAAAGTCATCTTTCTAAATAAATTAATTTATGTAACTGAAAAAGGAAATAAATGTATAAAAAAGTTAGTTTTTTCTAACTTTACGATTTGACCTACTTTCATCTGATGTGCTTTCCCTCTCATTTTATTGTAGACACTGTCAGAACTGTGTTAATTTAATTTAATTTTATTTTAAATAAGGCTTTCTAGTCTATGGGTTCCTGAATACTGGGCTGTCTTAAAAAAAAACAAAACAACACAGAGCAAATTGTTCATGGTTCCTATTTTTGCATTTGTGAAATTTCTATGGTACTTCAGGTACAGAAGAGAGAGAGATTTAATAAGTGGTTTTTAAATCTTTTTTTGTGTAAACAAAGATATTTTATATATATATAACCATATAATTATATATTACTGTAACAGAGATTACTCAGATTATTCAAAACAATTTGATGGTATGATAATACGCAAGGAATGTAGAATCTATGAATATATGTACAGTAAGAGATGCGGAGTAATGTGCAAACCTTGAATGACATCGAGGGCAATAGCAAGAAATTGGTGCCCAAAACAAAGACTAGCATAACAATGTGTTATGTAGTTTGTAGTAATGTAACAATCATTCCCACATCATTTGGGGCCTCAACTTTGGATCTCCATTTTGGCGACCAGTCATCACATCTCTGTAGCAGAGTTGTTGTGTGCACAGTTCCTTCCAGAGTTCCTGCTGCAGTTTTGCAAGCTTAAATAGGAATGACAAACAATTTGCTGTTTGTTTCTATTGATTATTAATTATTAGTAGTAGCAGTATTTAAAAAAGTAACAACTCAATAGTCAGGAATCTAGAAACTGGAAAGGTTCATTTTTATCTAAACATTGTTTTTTAAATGTAAAGACAATTTTGAC
Source organism: Gopherus evgoodei (assembly GCF_007399415.2). NCBI lineage: Eukaryota > Metazoa > Chordata > Testudines > Testudinidae > Gopherus > Gopherus evgoodei. The sequence continues at coordinate 70,183,801 of NC_044327.1, read as the reverse complement.
AGTGAGTATAATACCTGCTCTTATTCAGAGCTATGCCTTAAACACTACTACTATCAAAGTAGATGGACACGTATATGCAACCCCATGCTGTTGGTGTCCTTAAGCCTTTCACTGTTGGTGGGATTTGACAATGGGGATGGATCACTTGATGATTGCCCTGTTTTGTTCATTCCCTTGGAAGCAACTGGAATTGGCCACTGTCGGAAGACAGGATACTCAGCTAAATGGACCATTGGTCTGACCCAATATAACCATTCATATGTTCTTATGTAGTGTAGTAGAGCATTTCTTCATTATCATGGTCCCCCAAACCCTTAGATTTAAATGCTTGGGAGATACTCAGATGGGCCATGTGATCACCTAGCCAGACACATAGATCATTACTAACAGCCAAAGTGTAAGGGACTGGCAGTCTGACCAAGAGGTCACAGCTGGGCTGAGGTCTGCATGTCAGGGGTGGTAGTGTCTGAGCAGTAGTTGAAGGAATCGCAAGTGGCAGGTTCAGTAAGCAAGAGTCAGAGGTAGTACCAGACTGAAATCAGTAGGCAGAAATCAGTGTCAGTCAGGCTGAGATTGGAGACCCGAGATCAGGAGACAAGGCAGTCTGAAGTCACAGCCAAAGTATGTGTAATTTCCCAGACAACTTACTAGGGCAACCCCTGGGGTTAAATATGGCACTTGACCAATCAGAAGGCCTCAGGGTACTATCACTCTGGCTCCCTAGGATGGTACTTCCTGTAGCCCTTACTTTCCTTGGGCTCCTTAGCAGTAGCTCTGCATGGCTTCTCAGTGTCACTGTGAGAACATCAGCTGTCTCAGGCCTTGCAGACCCATATCCTAGTTTGTGGATCTGTCCACAAGGAGTTCAGGTTTTCTCAGAAATAGGTTGAAAGGAATTCAGCTGCCACTGTAAGGTTTTAGAGGTGGGTGAGGTAATATCTTGTATTGTGTTGGACCAACTTCTGTTGGTGAGAGACAAGCTTTCAAGTTTACACAGAGCTCTTCTTCAGGTCTGATACACTGCCTACTTTAACGTATATCTATACTGAACTGGTGGTGTGTAAGGTCGTTGGTCACCCAAGCAGCGCTTCACTATCTACACTGCTATTTATACCCATGATAGGGGCGTGTACAGTGTATGTATATGACACTCTGCTGGAAGTATTGTGCAGTGTAACATACACTTAGAGAGAACCAGAAAGGTTAAGGCTAGCAAGGGCACTAGGCAGGGACTAAGAAAGGGCAGGAAATCCTTATGAAAGCAGTTTTTTGGAAGGCCTGGACAAAATGGTTATGTAAAATTCAAACAGATACAAATCTTCACCCAAAGCCTGAACTGTGAAGTTTTCAGAAAAGTTTTGTAAACTTCCTCCATAAACACCCTACTTCCCAGTTTTCTAGGCCTTTACACTTTATGTTTTTGACTAGAATAGAAATATTACAAGTCATTCTCATAATATTTATGTCTTGGCAAGATCTAAATAATACTGGAAATCCTGTGAAAGAGCTCAAGAGAGTTTTAGACTGACCTCTAGATGAAACAGGTTCCAATCAGTTATTTTATCTGAACTTGATCTAAATCCAACCTCCAGTATTTAGGAGGTTCACCCATCAGTAGTTAGCTGAAATAGGCACATTGATTTATTTACAGGAAGTATCAACTTCAGCCTTCTCTAAAATTTCAAAAACAATTGACAATATCTTTTCTGAGATTTGGATTCCTATGTTTACTGCGAGTTGCCAATGATAAATACTATGAAAGATATTACTCTCAAGCTTATTTCTGATTTGACCAAACCCAGAAAACATTACAAAGCTAATGAGAGTTTGTTTTCAAGGGATTTCCAAACCAAAGCTGTTCTGATAAGATTCAGATCTTGAAACTTTTGAAATTATTTGAACATATTTCAGTACTGAAAGATACTAAGCTGTTATGGCATATAAGATTCAAATACCAGCCTTCTAAAATAAAATTAAAAAAAATTATGTGGCACTGAAATACTTTTATAGACTTTTTCTGTTCATTGGTGATGCAGATACAATGCTAACACTTAAACACTAAAGGCCTATTAAAACCAGTGGAGCTAAACATGGAGCATTTTCCATTCATTTTAGTGGAAGATCCTTTTATCTAATCTTCATCAAACTTTATTCCTTTTCAGTAATCAGCACTATATACATGTCTATTTATAGTATTAACAATTATTGAACTACTGACCTTATGAGGACAAAATATACTTTAGATAAGATAAAGTCAAAAGATCCATTGTCTAGTGGTTCATTTTCTTTTGACAGAATAACAATAGTCACATCCAACATTCTTCATCAAACCTATGACACCTGGTGCTAAAGTCTTGTAAACGTATGTTTGTGTCAGAATAGTGTTTTATTCCATGCAGCTATACAGTGAGTCAATAAAAACAGGAATGCCCCCTCCTTTTTTTTTTTTTTTAGACTATCATTGACAAGCTCTCACCAGATAGATGGATCTGTATGCTAGACATTGGTTTATATTTTAACTTTTGCCTCTAGTGAAGCTAGCAAATACAGTTTTTTGCTGCAAGTAATTACAAACTTGAAACTGCAATAGTGCATCCTATTATTTGTAATTTTAGGTTTTAGTACTAGGCTTCCAAAAATGTCTGTATGGTAAAGGCAGACAATCAGTGAGATGGTCTTTTGTATGTTCAGTAACATTGCATATGCCAGAAGGATTTGATTGTTTTCATGTATTTAGGTGTTGTAGGATGAAACTTATTAACAAAAATTCATTGAAGAACTGAAAGTCTATCAGAAAAGTGGTGACCCTTATTCACAGAAGTAAATGCTATTCAACATGAGTAGGATTTGGCCCTTTACTATTAGAATATGGCTATTAAGTGCTAATTTAGCCCTCTAGAATTATTTTACACAGGACACCAGTCTTACACAGAGCAGTGGATCAATTACTCATTGTTTTTGAGAAGAAAACTGAGATTAGGCTTCCTCAATTTAGTTTGCTGTCACTGTTACTCTGGCTACTTGAAGTGTTAGTGCCTACCTCTGCTAAACAGAAAACCTCAGGTTTTGAATTTGCAGGATAGGAAGTGAAAGTTTACTCTGATTCGTTCAGCACATTGTGCCCTAGCAAATAAAACAACAAAGCTATACTAAATAACAGTGACCAGGGCCGGCTCCCGGCCCCAGCGCGCCAAGCGCGTGCTTGGGGCGGCATGCCGTGGGGGGCACGCCTGTGGGAGGTCCACCGGAGCCGCGGGACCAGCGAGCGGCAGAGCCGTGCCGCCATGCCTGGGGTGGTCAAATGGCTAGAGCCGGCCCTGACAGTGACTCTCAATTATGTACAGAGTGGAATGCAGCTCAGAATGGGGGCATTCAGTTTATATTACTGTAACACAGCAATATAGTGACTATTATATTTATTCTTACTGCATAAGCTAAACCACAAGAGCAAAGGTAAAAAAATGTCAATATGATGTCAGAGGAAGATAAATTTCCTGAAAATGCTATAAAAGCAGTTATAAAAAACTCCAGGCCACTTTAGTAATAAAAAATGATTGAAAATGAATGGTACCAGTTTAGATGCTGATGAAGATACAATTTTACTAATAAGATTAATCAGCTGTGAATTAAATTGTTTTTGTCTATACATCATTGTTATTTATCTTGTGCTTCACAATGACCAAACTTGATTGCTCTGGAAATTACATTGCTTTTTATATATTATTTCCCAGAAATGTTTAAATAAAAAGAAAAATTAAAAATATTAAAAAATTGGGTAACATTTTCTCACCAACAGGGGTGGGAGAAGATGGAAATGTATTCAACTACTCAAAACGACTGACTTAAAAATGAGACGTAACCAAACTATTTGTAAATTCTTCAGTTGGGTTAAGTGGATTATCTTTCATATGTGTCAGTTCATGAACAGGGCAAATGTTTTCATGCTTCTGCCTCCTGAGTTTTCTTATGTCAATCAATGTATGTCACCGGGGCAGCATATCGGACTGGAATGTTGGTGTAACAAAGAACAGTATGTTGGGGAAGATTGGGATATAAAAATTTTAGGAGCTCTTAAGGGATTCATGAGGGTTGTAAAATACGATTATTAACTGTGTTATGGTGCCAGAGCACTTATGCTACATCCTGATAGAAAAGAGACAATGTGGAACAGGATACTACACAAAGTTAAGTCTAAAGGATACTACACAGCATGTAATGAATAGCATATGTGAGAACTCTAATACAAGGAGAGAAAATGTAGGAAACCAAAAATGGCATCTGTAAAGATTATAAGACACAAAGCTAGACAAGGACCAATCACAGTGAAGGATGAAGGTAACTTTGTGGGTACCAAATTTTCCTTCAAGATCAAGCCTCTTCAGATTCAGTTCCATTATCAATGTTTTCCCTGTAAAGACTGCTAAGGACAGTGAAGGGGAGGGAGTTTGAATAACATCCAATTCACTGCCCAGTTAAGATAATCATAGAAATCTGGGGCTGGAAGGGACCTCAGGAGGTCATCTAGTCCAGATCCCAGCACTGAGGCAGAACCGAGTAAACCTAGATTATCCCTTACAGATGTTTGTCCAATCTGTTCTTAAAAGCCTCCAGTGATGGGGATTCCACAACCTCCCTTGGAAGCCTATTCCAGTTCTTAATTATCCTTATGGTTAGAAAGATTTTCTTAATGTCCATCCTAAATCTCCCTTGTGGATTAAGCTCATTATTTCTTATTTTACCTTTAGGGGACATGGAGAACAATTAATCACCATCCTCTTTATAAGCCCTTAATATATTTGAAGACTGTTACCAAGCCCACACTCAGTCTTCTTTTTCTTAAATGTAAACATATCTAGCCATTTGTTGTTGTTTTTAACCTTTCTTCATAGCTCAGATTGTCTAGACCTTTTCCCATTTTTGATGGTCTCCTCTGTACTATCTCCAGTTTGTCTACATCTTTCCTAAAAGTGTGGTGCGCAGAATTGGGCACAGCACTCCAGTTGAGAAACCAGCAGGACAATTACCTATTACATGTAACACGATTATTAATACACCCAGAATGATATTTTTTCACAATTGCATCATATTGTTGACTCATCTTCAATCTATGATCCACTGTCACCCCCTAATACTTTCCAGCAGTACCTCTGGCTAGCCTTTTAGTCCCCATTTAATAGTTGTGTATTTGATTTTTCCTTCCTAACTGTAGAACTGTGCACTCACCTTTATTGAATTTCATCTTGTTGATTTCAGACAAATTCTCCAATTTATTAAGGTCATTTCAAATTCTAATTCTATCATCCAAAGGGCTAGCAACCACTCCAAGCTTAGTGTTGCCACCCTTACTTCTGCACTGCTGCTGGCAGCAGCACTGCTTTCAGAGCTGGGCACTGCCAGCAGCCGCCACTCTCCAGCCAACCAGCTCTAGATGTGTGCAGCAAGTTTTTTCCCCTAACGTTTCTCATGTTCCCCTGAGAATAAATTCTACACCCCCTTGGGGAGGAGGGAGTGCCCCACCCCCAGTTTGAGAACCTCTGCTTTATGGAATATAGCTTATTTCCCCCCATGCACTGGTCCAATTCTGTGAGCTGGTTCTGAAGGAGGTGAACCATAGACCTCCGCCTTCTTCCTGTCGTTTACTGTCCCCACACCCCAAGAGAGCACCACATATGCTTGGAAAAGTAAGAAGACAAACAGGGCTTGAGCAGAGAACAGGGATTACAATTCTGCAGGGCACTTATGCAGCGTGCACAAGGTTGTAAAGGCTTCTGTTTCTCTCTCCTCCTGCTCATTTTATACCTACATGAAAGGCAGGAAGAAATTAACTCTGCAGTAGCAAGGGACAGGTCAAACATACTCTTGCTGCTCAGGGCTCCAAGGCCTTATCTGTGGATCAATTTAGTTACGCCAGGGAAAATTTTCTTAATATAGACAAAGCCTGAGGAGGTGGAATTTGCTCCATTCAGGGATCTGCTTCAGTTCATCTTTCCTTTTAACAACACATCTTGAGAGATTTTTATTTCAAAAGGTACTATTTATTGCAAGGACTGTTGGGATATCACTTCCCCCACATCCCTTTTTTTTCCTATTGGGCTTATTCATTTGCTTTGTCTGTTGGAAATTTAAGAAGTGTTTTATTCAGGTTTATTTATTTGTTCTTACGTTGTACAGTGACCCAAGTTCTAATCATCATCGCCAACATCATTCCATATAAACTGCAGAAGACAAAGTGAAATTGACACAAATGTATTACAATGGCAAAAGAGCACTCTGTGAACACATCATTAAGAGAGTCAGAAATGAGCAGTAGTAGCAAGTATCAAGACAAACAGCCGGGAAGGTTAAGAGGAAAAGTAAAACCTCAGCCAAGAGTATAAATAAGGGTTCATAGGCTTTAGGATCGTGATTTATGGTTTTAATAATAGTGATGGAATTATCAAATCTTTTAAAGGACAAAAGTCTCCTTTCAGATCTGCACAACATATCACAATTCTGGTATTATTCTTTCCCTGCATACAAAGATCTTGTCACCAGTTCTGCACATGTGTGGAGAGCAGGAAATTGGAAATGATATCTGCCTGGTGGATCTACAAGGAGAATTGTGCCATAATTTTAAAACAATAGGCATTAAAAGCACCAAAATTCTCACCATTCATGTTTACACAAATAGTGCTCAGTGCTGAGCATTACTTGTTGTCTTGCAACTACTAAAAGTATAACCATAACACCCTTCTCATATTCTTCTGCTGGTTCCTCATTTGTTTCAGGATCCAATTCGTAGCTGCATTCTTGGTTTTTGAAATCTTCCATGTCTGTAATATCAACAGTGTTTCACAAAGTCTACTTTTCTCTATTTTCCCTCCATTCATCCAGCACTTGCCTTGTTCTCTGTCTCCACACAATGTAGTCATTATGAGATGAAAGCCTTCTATATTATAGCACCTGTGTTATGGAACAATTACCTTGGGTAACTAACATTTTGATCCTCCAGCTCATTTTAAATCTCAGCTGAAAACATCTCTGTTCTCCTTTGCCTGTTCTTTATATTTGTTTTTCCTCCCTCTGCTATTTATTTCCAATTTTATTATTAATATTCTAAAGTATTGGGGGATAAAATTTCTCTGAGAAAAAACTACTGAAGATTGGAAAACAGGTTTATTTCCTATTGACAAAATTGATGTACCCTACAGACTCCAGAAATTGGCAGAATTTAAAGTGGTCTGAAAAAGTGTGTGTTATATGTGTGTAAGCACAATCATAACTGGGGAGTAGCAGTTTTGGTAAAACAGAGTTTGATGTGCACCCTTCAGCTATACACCTCAAAACTCTATTTGCCAGTTCTATTACCCTATTTGATCCCCTTCACTTCAAGCACTGAGGTCAGTGAGAAAACAGAGAAGGAAAAACATTAGTTATTAGAAGTATTGCCACAAACCAACTTCATCAGGAACATTGGAATGACCATATTAGATCTGATTTCTAATTCCTCCCAACTCTAATATCCTGACACACAGTGACCAGTAATAGATACTTTAGGAAAAAGTTCAAGAAACCCTGTATTGGAAAGTTATGGAATAGCCATTCCATAAATAAATTTCTTCCTAATCCCTGTCAATAAGGTCAACATGAATCTGAGTCTGCCGGAGTCCCATGGTGCCTCATGGGAGCCATAGTTAATGTACATCATGCCTCTCCTTTCGCCTATGGTCTGGGCTCCTTGATCAAACTACATCTCCTATGTTGCACTGGGGACCCTTCCATGGTGCATTGTGGGAGTCTCATAATCATGGGAAATGTAGTCATGCTGATAGAGACAAACTGGGTGTGAGGCACCTAAGCAAATGTTGTCAACCCAGGCAAATGAAGACACTTGTTTTGGGTTGTTTCAAAATTAAACAATTGCTTTGATTTTCCATCAAGAAAGTTGAAAAAAATTCAGCAAAATTGACAGTTCCTCATGGAAAATTTTGATTTTGCAGAAACCACATTTTTTCAATAGAGAAAGCATTTTGACAACTACAACAAAAATCACGACCAGATCTCATTCAATGGAAAAGGCACTGGAGTGGGATTTGAGAAACCTAGGATCTATTCCTAGTTGTGTCAGAGACATGTTGTGTGACCTTAGACAAGTCACATCTCCTCTCTTTTTCTTTGTATCTTTTCAATTAAGACTATAAGCTCATCAGGGCAAGGACTGTTTCTTACTGTGCATTTGTACAGGTCCCAGCACAATGGGGCCACCATCTTACTTAGGGGCCTCTAGATACTATCATAACATAAATACTACTAGTAATACTGAGTACCACAGGTTAATTATTTTCTCGGGGGAAAAAAAAAGCATTTCCCATCAGCAATTTTAAATGATTTGCCTTTCAGTTCAATTGAAAATACCCTCGCTTTGTCTTATGAAAAGGGTAAATGGAAGTACTGAACACCTGAATCTTTAATTATTTTGTGTACTTCTATCACATCCCTTCTTATCTGTGTCATCTGTAAATTAAACAGTCACAGTATTTTCAATCTCTCCTCATACACAGGTCACTACATACCGCTAAACATTTTTTTCACCTGTCTTAATGATGCCATTGTCACTATATCTTTTCTGAGAATAGGTGGCCAGAGTTGAACACAGTTTTGCAGGTGTGAGCATGTGATTGATTTATGTAATGATATTATAATTTGTTCAGTATTATTTTATATCCTATTATTCATTCCAAGATTTAATAAACAACAGGGTTGTTTACAGCCCTGGAAAACCAAAGACAAACTATGAAAGCGAAAGTGGCCTGAGTTTTATAGTACTTCAACCAATCAGTCTGCAAGACATAGTAACAAACAGGTTTCAACACTCAACCCAGAACTTATTACGAACTGGGGGTGAAGGGAGAGAGAGAGAACCATCAGAATATAGTAGAAAGTCAAACAGAGAGCAAACCAACCAAAACCAAATCAAGACTAATGTATATTGGTTACTCCATTTAATCTGTAAAAATCGTATCTAGCCCTTCAATTCAAAACTTCACCATTTGTCCTGAACTCATGGTGGACTGCAAGCTCTTACAGGCAGAGATTTTTTTTTTCCTAAATTTTGGTATGTAACTGAGCATATTGTGGGCACTACTGTAAATATAATTTGGCACGGTGCATATATATAATGCTGGCTTATGGCAAAAAATTGTGTCTTCCACTAGTGGCTGGCCCCTGTAAAGATAAAACCTCCAGCAAAAAAAGACATTCTGTTTTTTTCCCTGCTCACAACAATGTTTGTAGACATCCATGACTTTTTACAGAATGGCACCTCATGTGGTATTTTAACTCCTGTGGACATGAGATGCTTAGGACTAGGTTGTTATCATGTCTCCCTATGATGTCTAGGACCAGAAAGTAGGAGAGTCTCCTACACACTTATGGTTAACAGTATTATACCTTTAGATTAAATGGTAGGTCTTGTGCTTTTGGTGCTGAAGGTCAAAGTTCAACTGCTATTGATAACTATGATGTCTGTCTGTCTGTGACCATAGTTTGTCATTGATAGTTGTGAGTCAGCAGGGCAAATGTCAAGACAACAACCAAAAATTCAGCATTAGAAGATGGAGAAATCTATGAATAAAAATAAAAATTTAGGTTCAGATATGATCAGACAAGTTCTCCCTCCACAAAGTCTTTTACAATTGCTCCTAAAATTGTGGGTCCAGCCTTTCTACTTGTCCTAGCATCAATCTGAATGAAACTCCCAGCGGGAGTCCACATGTGGGTGCTTCATAGATTCCTTTAATCCTGCAAGTATGTATCTTGTGTCTTTTGGAGGTCATATTCAAGAAACCAAAAACGCCACGGTGTAAGGCCCTAATAAATGCCACACACACAATTAAGATAGCAAAGCAAGTGGTCAAAATATCACCTAAATATTACAGCTACTTCATCTTCCTTAATGAGGAAATTCCACAATCCTGGGCCTTCACAGAGTGAATGCTGTAGAATTATAGAAGCTAAAGATATTTTTTTAAAGTTTTGATAAATTTATCATGAAACTTCTTAGCAGGAAAATTAAAACAAATTAAAGACTGCAACCTTAGTTCTTTAGAAATCACTGTTTTCTATATACTTTAGCAGATGATGTCCTTACTAATGAAATGGGCAGCTCTATAATAGGGACTTTAGGAGATATTACTATGATCCCTAATTGAACTTACCTCCTAATGACTGATGGTGAATACATTTGAGTTTACCTCCAAATAAACAGGTTTATTTCTATTATCCACTCCATTTTGAATAAATACCATCCAGGTAGCCTTAAAGTATTTTCAAGCCTCATTTTGTAAACCTATTATAAACACCAGTCTGTGAAGAAATCTAAATCTGAAGCATCACTGGGCTTGTGATTGAAAAAGTGGTTTACAAATTTATCCATACCTTGTTAGTGTGATTAAATGAATAGAACTAGTCATGGGAGGCTTCAGAAAGGAATTGATGTGAAAAAGGTGCACACTGAGCAGTCTTTTAAAACTGTCATTTCCATTTCAGGAAACCTCAGTTATACAGAGTTATACAGGGTTATATACTGAGTAAGAAGACTTGCTACTCCCTACCTACAGTGCTCACATTTTGGCTTCTGAATCATTTTATGGCATTTCACATCAGGTGATATTGGCTATATTTTACAAAAAATATGTAGGAAAACTGATTTGCCCATGTCCTATAAATGTACAGACCTAAGAGGGGTGTCTAGTTTTCATCTGAGGAAGAAGTAATGCATCTTATGTGAGGCTGCCAACAATTTCACCACACAAAATATGTGCATATATGAAACCATCACAGGCTTCCCTCAAAAAATATGGGTACACTTGAAATTACTGTACATTTGTACTTTAAAAAAAAGTCACATTTCTCTTTAAAAACTACCTTGTCTGAGTTAGAGGAAAATCTAATGTCAAATAGGAGGAAAATAAATATTTTGATCAGACGCCTTATTCAACAAACTTTGGAGGAATAAACTCTCAGAGGGATAATAGGAGTCATTACAGCAACAGTATCCAGTGGAATAGCAAACTGGGAACTTGCAGTTTGCAGATCACACACAACATAGACTTAGAAAGAAGATAGATAAGTTGCTGATTAGCACTTCTCTGGCTCCTGAATGTTATGGTGTCACTGCGAGTGCACCTTCTGCTATTTGCTCTGGGGATTAGCTGATTCCAGGTCTGACAGCTCCTTTCCATCTTTGGCGGCATGCCTTGCCTTCTCTTTCTGACTCTCAGTGAGGCAAGATACTCTACATTTGTGACCTAGTCCTCCAGCCAAGTCACATGTGTCCTTCCCTTCCAGGGCATCAAAGTCTCTTCTTATAAATGACTCAGGCAGTCTTCCCATTCCCTGCCCATCTCATGCCATTTCCCAAATGGCTTGTAGGGAATCCCAAGCCCACACTCTTCTCTGGGTGCCATCTCAGAGACCCTCTAAACAGCAGCCAAGATCTGTTCTATTTTCTGGACCTTACTGCCTTTTCCCTAAGTCTTACCTAACCTTCTGACTCCACCCATTATCTGGTTTGCCAGCCTTCAACTCCCTCCTCCCAGGGTACTTTGGCTCTGTAGCCCCCAAACACACACCCCTTCTCCCAGGGAGTGATTGCAGATTACATCCCTGCAGCCCCATCTCTGCTGCTAACTTCTTCTCTTTGTAAAACCCCAGCCCAGCTCATTCCTCCTTAGCTGTGCTCCCTCATTATTCAATCAGAGGATTACTTAAGTATCCTGATTCCCCTCAGCTGTGGCCTGTTTGATTAATTCCCCCTATCCCGTGCCCCTTCTTAGCTCACATTAACCCACTTAGGGCAAGTGTAGGGCTGAACTTAACTTTCAAATTACTGAGCAAATTCCTTTCCAAATAGGCTTGTTCATTAGATTTCAAAAAAGTGTACAAAACCAACTAGTTTTGAAAACACTAACTTGGTTCAGTTATTGATGCAAACCCACTGAAAAATATTTTCTTGAAACTTTCAAAAAAAATTCACCTCTAATGAGAAATGAATAATGGAAAATTTCAGCTCAGAAGGCATTTGTCTGAGGATATTACAAGCAATTGACATGAGGCTCCATAATGGAAATTAGAATTTATCTTTCCAGCAATATGTATTGCTCCCTCTTGAAGGCATTTAATGGAGCAGATCATGGGCCCAGGTCTCTTTGACTTGCTTCCTCTTAATTCACTGTCCACTCTTCTCTTCAGGCACAACTTTCCTGAGTTCTCTACCTCCATCTAGGGCAGTGGTTCTCAAACTGGAGGTTGGGACCCCTCAGGGGGCTGCAAGTTTATTACAAAGGGGGTCACTGAATTTAATAACTGAATAACTGGTTGGAAAACCATTCCCAGAGAGTAGCTATCAGTGGTTCACAGTCAAGATAGACGGGCATATCAATTTGGGTTCTGCCAGAATCAGTTCTGGGTCTGGTTCTGTTTGAAATCTTCGTCAGTGATCTAGATAATGGCATAGAGAATACACATATAAAGTTTGTGGATGATACCAAGCTGGGCAGGGTTGCAAGTGAGTTGGAGGATAGGATTAAAATTCAAAATGATCTGGACAAACTGGAGGAATGGTCTGAAGGAAATAGGATGAAATTCAATGAGGACAAATACAAAGTACTACATTTAGGAAGGAACAATCAGTTGCACACATACAAAATGGGAAATGACTGTCTAGGAAGGAGTACTGTGGAAAAGGATCAGGGGGCAATATGGGATCACAAACTAAATATGAGTCAACAGTATAACACTGTTAAAAAAAGAAAACATCATTCTGGGATGTATTAGCAGGACAGTTGTAAGCAAGACACAACAAATAAATATTTCACTCTACTCTGTGCTGATTAGGCCTCAACTGGGGTATTGTGTCCAGTTCTTGGAGCCATATTTCAGGAAACATGTAGACAAATTGAAGAAAGAACAACAATGATTAAAGATCTAGAAAATGTGGTGTATGGGGGAAGATTGAAAAAAAATCAGCTTTGTTTAGTTTGGAGAATAGAAGACTAAGCGGGGACAAGATAACAGTTTTCAAGTTCATAAAAAGATTGTTACAAGGAATCAGAAAAAATGTTCTCTTTAACCTTTGAGGATAGGACAAGAAGCAATACACTTAAATCGCAGCAAAAGTGGTTTAGGTTGGACGTTAGAAAAAAGTTCCTAACTGTCAAAGTAGTTAAGCATTGGAATAAATTACCTAGGGAGGTTGTGGAATCTCCGTCATTGGATATTTTTAAAAGCAGGTTAGACACACACCTGTCAAGGATGAGCTAGATAATACTTAGTCAGGGGACTGAACTAGAGAACCTCTTGAGGTCCCTTCCAGTCCTATGATTCTATGATTGAGACCTATTGGAAGGAACATCTAGAGGAGAATGGATCTTGGAAACACCTAAGTCAAAGGTATTTGTAATGATTCATCACTAGCCAGATGGACATTAATGGCTCATCAATTCCCAATCCACTATCCCAGAGACCTCTCAGAGAAGGCATGTACACCATGGGAGCAGATCAACCATGGAACAGCAAGGATCTTTCTAGCAGCTGGAAGAACATGTAATCTCAGCTCAGGTTACAAAGGCTGGTGCATGTCCATTTTCCTATGAAGAAGTGATGAATTTATTAATGAGTTTGCACTGTCCAAGGGAACATTGAGAGGTACAAGACAGTATATTTCTGGGGTGCAAGGCTGGGGAGCTGGGGGAAATTGGCTGGAGCCTCTCTATTGATAGCTCATGAGTGCCTGGGAGAGCATTCATGTACCACGTTTGGGTATGTCCATGCCTATGGATGTCTGTGTAAGTACAATGCCTGTCAGAAGCTTATAGCTTGACATGTGCCTCACAGTGTGAAAGGCACCCTACACTGGTGGGTTTGGAGGGTTCAATGGTCCAACAGTCCAAGTTGCAGCCCAGAGACCCCGCCACAATACCCCTGTAGTTGGAGAACAAAAAAGGGGTTAGTGGGTTACAGAGAAGCTGTAGGTGGTGCTCTACTGCTGCTGGAATAATACCATAGTTTTTTTAGATTAGACAAACTAAGGTCCTGACTATTAGTAATGACAAAAGTTCTCAGACACTTTTTGAAGTGTTGGACTGTTAACCTTGGTGTCCAGGTCAATTTTCAACTAAGATCACCTAAATTACCCCTGTAGTTTCAACTGGATAGGTATTGTTCTTTAACTCCAGGCCTAATCTCTTTTTAATATTAGCTTTTTGCATTAAACAGCTGCTGCTTTCCAACCTGAGGTGGCTGTATTTCAGCAAAAGGTAAAGTGAGACCTAGAAATCATTTAACTTCCTCAAAGGGGTTTTCTGAGGCTTAATTAATATTTGTCAAGCAGTCTAAGATCTTCAGGTGATTGACACCACAAGGGCAAAGTATTGGTTATATTACTAATTATGATTATTATTATATGTTCCCGAACACTAAAGTTTATTCTGGTGTCATTACAGTATTCGGGGATTTACTTTAGAAAACTGTAGTATTCTATATAAGGTAACTCTTCCTGATAAGGCTTAACAATTCTGTTTCTTTTTGGTGCACTTTGTGTTTCTGTGACTCATGTCAGATGTACAGTATGCTATTTTCTTTTAGGGCCTGCTACTCAGTGGATAAAATCATTTGACCTACTTTGTTTCTGTATCAAACAGCTGTTGAACAGACATATAGGCCAATCTCTGCTGAGGTAAACTGCTAGGTCCATAGATTTTAGTGGAGAAGTGCCAATTTAAAATAGCATAAAATTTTGCCCATAATGGTGGCATTTGAACTTCAGGGTATGGCTACACTTGACATTTCAAAGCGCTGCTGCGGCAGCGCTTTGAAGTGTGAGTGTGGTCGGAGCGCCAGCGCTGGGAGAGAGCTCTCCCAGCGCTGCGTGTAAACCACATCCCTTACGGGTGTAGCTTGCAGCCCTGGGAGCCACACTCCCAGCGCTCGGCACTGATTATACTGAGGCTTTACAGCGCTGTATCTTGCAGCGCTCAGAGGGGTGTTTTTTCACACCCTGAGCGCGAAAGTTGCAGCGCTGTAAAGTGCCAGTGTAGCCATGGCCTTAGATGAGCAGTTCAGCAGGTCTCTCCAGCTCTCCTTCTCCATCCATTTTGATGGAAAACTATCATTCCCAGTTTGCGTGAAAGCACTTAAGAATAATAATCAAGCTTCAATGTGCCAGGTCAGTTTTTGTTTAAACATTTTATGTTTCTAGCTGAATTTCTCCTATCTTTTTCAACTGATGTTGAGTGAGTGTTTCTTTGTGAAGGTCAGAAATTGGTCTGTAGTGCAGCTTTTTTATGGATAGGACAAGTATGGATAGTGTGCCCAGTCCAATTCTGTCCCACTCTTGCTGTGTAATCTTATAGCATTCTCCACAATGCCTTCCAGTCCTTCAGTGTGGATGTATAGTTCCACTTCATACCCAGCAAAATCCAGCAGTTTTAAAGTAGAGTCTGGCCCTAGGTAATTTTGGCCCTTGATTGTAAAGAAAGAATTGGCCTACAAAAAAAATAGGCAGTTTCAGAAAAATAAAACCTCACATAAATTGCGAGCCAGTTGATGGTTGAATATGCTAATATTAGGCCTCTGTAGGTGAAGACATTTGACTGAAGGTCACTAAAACTTCAGGACCTGGTTTTTCACACTTGCAGAGCACTTGAACCCCCATTGGCTTTAAATGGAATTGCAGATGCTCTACACCTTTGAAAACCAGTTCCTTGCTGTATCTGAGCTAAATAACTGTATGCTGGTATACGGGGAGATCACTGTTCAATGGCACTGATCATTTCCTCACAAGCTATAGTAATTGAGTCTTCTGACAGACTAATTTTTATTCTATATGCTACATAGTCACAAGAACTGGCAGATGGCAATAGACATCAACTCACAAACTTTGAAATAAATACTGTATATATAAAATGTTGGAGACAGAATATCTGTTCCTTTGTAGTAGCAGAGGGGAGAAGAACTTGCTCCAGGATCATGGTAGGGGTGAGCAGTGGGTGCTGCCATCCTCCCTACATTCCTTTGGAAGCTTCTTCTCATCCATATTGTATGCATGTGGCTCTGTAAATTTAGGTATGGAGCTAGGAAACAGCAGCTCTTAACAATATCCTTGTGCCTGACTGAGGATCTCCAATACTCCCAGGCTTCTCTGAGCTCTTGAGGTACCCCCCCACACCCAGAGGATTAAAGAAGGGGCAGTCTCTGTACTCGTCTGCAAACAAGGACTGCCCTTGTGTCTGGCAGTTATATGGTTATGCAATCAGCGACAAAGAATCCTTTTTTCTCTCCTCCCCTCTGTGCACCTGCACAGGAGACGTAGAATCTGACTATGAATGAAGGCACTGAAACACAGGCTTTCTCATGGTGTAAACAGAGCAAAATTAAAGCAGTTTTCACTCCACTTTGATAAAATAAAACTATTTATTTCAATAGAATAAATATTTTTAGATAAATTTCACTGTAGAATTGAAGTCAGAAAAATACAATGGCTCTTGAGAAAAAAATCCAGCTCCAACAGAGGGACCAAAAATATATCACAAATTACATTTTCAAAATTATAGTTCTCCAGCTAGATATTGCCTTTAAAATGTATTCATAAAGAGTAATGGGTCAGCAAAAGTCTACTACTGTTATATACAAGGTATGGATTATGCTGCCATATTTATTCACTGTGAGGGATTGATTTCTCATGGCAAGTACTATATATCTGTCATTTTAAAATTGAGTAACTTGAACAGTTCTGGTGAAAAAATACACAAGATGCTTCCATATCTGAGCTGGTACTGTTTAGGAAATGGCATTAAGTCTTTAAGTAAAATCCAGGGAGGCAAAATACTCATTTAGAATTTATTTACTATGAAACATTTATCATTTCTTAGCTATTTTATATTGGACACTCTTGTTTTATAAAAAAGGGAAAGAAGCTCTCATCTTTAACTCTGTTAGGTAGTTAGTCTAGCGTAGCAATTCAAAAAAATTTAAGCAAAGACATTTTGTGCTTTCTTGAAAGCGGAAGTACGGTCAATATTTTCATCTCTGCATCAGTTTAATATGCAACCGACTATGCAAGAATTACAGCAGAAGAATAACCACAGGCACTTTAATAATCTCAGAAGTAGGTGTCACTGAGAAAAAAATATATGTCTGCAACATATTTTCCTTTCTGATTAGTGCTAGATAAGACACATTACAATTTCTTTAAATAGACTAAGCTGGGACTTATAGAATTTATCAAATTCCTGCATTTCATTCTGCTTTTTCTAAAGTATTTTTTCCCCAGCTGTTGTCAAGTTAAATAGCTTGACCTTTCATCCATCTGAGGGATGGCCTGTCTTTTAATACAATGACAGCTTCCAGGATTTCTTCAGAAATAAAAATATAAATGACAATATATGAATATGACACACACTTCTGATTTATTTCCAATAACAACCCAAATATGTCTATTTCCCCCCTTTTCCTTTGACATCAACAGCCACTGAACTTAAAATCATTTCTCTGATGGGCAGAGATATTTGATATTGACTTCAGACTTTCCTGGAGAATAGAATGGATGATGAAAAATAAAGAGGAGCTTATAAAGAATATGATGCTTTAAAATCTTGAACTCCATTTTAAAGGATCTTTAACTTAAATCCACTTCTAAGTGATACTTACTAAGCAGTTTCACATCTAGTTTTGTACTAGAAAGATAAGTTTACTCCTTACAAAGGTTTTATCAATTATATCGTTCAAATATGTCAAGCAGATGAGAGGTTAGTTTAGTTCTAAGACCTTTCAAGTCTTGGTAGAAATTGATTCCGCACTTTGGAGATATTATATCTTGTGAAACGTTGGGATTCCTTCATCTGATAAGCAGTTCTCAGTCAAATCACTTTTGAAACACTGCACTTGATTTGTACAGGCTAAGGGAAAATGCTTAGTTTAATCCTCATGTTTTTGGTATATTTGTAGTTACCTAACTTGTTTTAAGTCCTGTCTTCAATTCAATAATTTAAGTAAACAATAAATAACAAAATTCAATCTCTAAAGGCAGGCTTCCTTCTGCAGCTCCTAACCAGCAATTTACTGCACATTTCAATAGTGCATGATTTTTCACAAATTTCATTAGTAAACCATTGATTGCTCATTTTTCAGCTCTCAAAACAATTTAGCATAGTCTCTTTCATGCAGAGAATAACATATTCATATTATTTGATTTTTGATGAAACCAAATGACCCTTTAAATCTGCAATAGGGTTCTTTAATTTTGCATGAGTTTCTTTACTGCTGTTCATTTAATTTTCTGTTTCCATTAACCATCTGCAAGCATTCGACTCTATGACAATTATTCAGCTGTGCTACATCATGACTGACATATTTTATAAACGTTTAAAAGAAAAAGAGAGCAAGAAAAGGAGAAAAAAAAATCAACCAAACAAAAAAGTCATGGCTCAGAATCATGTATTTTCCACACAGCTGAGACATCTGAATAGTAATTATTGGTCCAATTGTAAATCAAGCCTAATTGCATTTTGTCTTCCTTTCTGATAAGCACTTCATGATGATGATGATTACTCCAGCTAAAAGATGCTTGCTCCATGAATGTTTTCCCACACTGATGGCCAGGGGGCTCTGCAGATAAAAGACTATTCAAGCAAGACTCAGAGACAAGGTGGGTGAGATAATATTTGTTATTGAACTAACTTCTATTAGTGGCTGGGTCAAGCTTTCAAGCTTCACAAAAGGTGTTCTTCACATCTGGAAAAGATAACCAGAATGCATAACACTGCAAACAGGCAAAACTATTAATTCCCGCCTCTGCTAGTTCAGCCACAGTTTTTCAAGGGAGAAAGAATCCCAGTTTAGATGCCTTTCATGTCCCTGCCTCCCTGCCACACGATGGTAGGGGGTGGGGAAAATTGGGCTAGTGTTCATTAGAAAGCACTTTAATTAACCAACATAACTGAAAAGCCATGTGAGGGTAATCAGTGCTGATTAACTAGGCCACTTCTCTGCACAAATTAAGAAAGCTGGTTTTTTTGCCTACTTTTTAAAGACCTCAATTCAAAAGATTGATTTACTTTTTCTTTGTCCTATGAGCATATTTAACCATGATAATTTATATTTAATTTTTGCCTTTTTGCTGTTGGGGTTTGATGGGAAAAATATTCAGAGAGTAACTTTTAAATAACAGCACCGGGAAAGAGAGTTAACACGTTTGCATAAATCTCTATATTTTACGGCATGCCAATTAAACTAGATGTCTGTTACAAACTCAAATCTACAAGTGGAAGCAAAAGACAGTAGAATTTGAAAGCTCTTATGCCTATGTTTCATCATTCTGGGTTTTAAAAGCTCAATGAAGGCTTTGACAGAAGCACAAAAATAATGCTGTCTTAAATGACATACATTAGTAGGCTTTCTAAGAAACAATGGGTAATTAAGATAAGGCATTTTTAAAATAAAAGACAAACACTTTAGATATGTCCTTATAGATCCATGTTTTGGTATTGGCAAGGAATGATGTGGGTAAGGAGTCAATCCCCTGAAACTCATGCCAAAGCTACCACATGAATATATGGCAACACATCCTAGAGATTAAGAACAAATTTGGGGACTAAATATTTCTTCTTGGGGACTCAAAGTTCCTGGCTGAAGTCACTTGGAGTTTTGGGTGCATAAGTAATTGGGGATCGAGCTCCTAAGCAATAAATCATTGAAATGGGAGTAACTCATAACAATAACACCAAAAAGCATTCAACAGATTAAACGTTTGCTTTGTTCCTTCATGTTTATTAGTTTTATCACACTCTGATGTTAATTAAGAATCTGGTGGGGATTTGGGCAAAAATTGATAGTAGTGGGCAAAGTAGATTGGATAAAATCAGAACACGCCTGAATCATCACCCAAAATTAACATTTCTGAGGCCCCAGAATGTTCAGCACTGACATTTTTGCCTTCCTCTAGACTTTCTAGTCCCAGCAGGAACTTGAAGTAGCAGTGCTATAACACTGGGAAACCGGAAATATTCCTCCTGCTCAGGGCTAGCAGGGGGAAGATAATGAGGCAGTTGGGGGACAGTTGAGAGGAGTGAGTTCAGGTGTTCTGTATTTGCATCCTACTTATTGGATGACTCATTTTAAATTCTTTCATTTATTGATTGGGGCACATTTATTCCTGGGCATGTTTGAAGAGTGTGAAAATTACCCAATGCAAAGTATATGTCTGTTGAAGCCATGCCTGGATCAGCATGCTTCTATGCACAATGTTTATTTTTACATGCAGATGTAAAAATATAGTCCAGCATCTTTATTTTTATCATAGTTTTGATGTAACCTACAACACAAAACATCATTAAACCTACCAGGCTTTGTTTCACTTTAAATTTTCAGTTAAGTGAAGATAAGCCCTATAAAGACTCTTCTCAAAGCAGGTCTTATGAACCATAAATGTTTGTACTGGTGATCAACTTAATTGTTGCTAATGTACCACAAATTGACAGCAATATGGACAGTTCAGGAGATGCATATGCATATAATTTTTTAAATAAAGATGTCAATGTCTTCTTGTATACTAAAGAGTTAAAAATCAATATGAAGGATATGGACAGCTCAAATGTGATTCAGAGGTTTAGTTCAAACATGACCCCAAATTTCTGAATGTTTATCCAAACCTCTTAGACCTGAAAAATGAGGCTGGAAACTTGGGAGGAAAGACTTCCTAACAAAGGTTAGGTTAGCTCAGAACTCTATTTCTATTTCAGATGGAAATACCACTGATACAGCATTTCTCATAAGTATTTTCATACCTCTAATTGTTTCCCAGCAAGAACTCTGAAATGCAGTGATACATAAAGGAACTCTGGACATGTAATTGAAGAGAAGAACAGAAATAGGCCCCACAGTCGCAGAGCATCTCCCCATCCAGTATCATCCTCCTGGTAGAATAAATGGCCACCTTGGCCCGCACCAGGAGGAGGTTTATGAGGAGGTCTCATAACTTCATGAGGCAATGGATAGGGTGTGAAAGCAGAAGGTGTGGGGAAAAGTGAAGCCAGAACCTGAGGAGAAGATTATGGATGAGCCAGAAAAAGGGCTGCAACCTGGTGCACTTGAGGTAGATATGTATCAGCGTCTCCCGCACATCACAGAATGGGCAGATGTCAGGGAGAGGGGTGAACCACACCAAATATATGCCCATGCTCACAGCCCTATGAAGGAGCCACCAACTAATATGCCCTGTGGGCCATGGGACCAGAGCGGAATATAGCCTGGCCCACCCATGGCATTCCACATGCTCCGCAGATGGTTAGAGGTCATGCCACTTGGTGTCAGAGTGGGACATGAAGATGAGGAAATGAAAATTGTGGAGCATGAGTGCATGCAGCTGGTTCTGAGATGTGATTCAAAAATGAACTGGCTGCAATTTATGCAGCCGACTCAGGTAATGAGGGAGAATGAGGGGAATCATGGGGCTGGGACATGATGATGAGGTCCAGAGGGCCAGGAGTGAGAGGTGGGCAGGGAGCATTCTCCTGCAGGACCTGCTCAGAGAAAGGTCAAGAGGCAAGTAGTAAGACTTCCCTTATCTCCTGGAATATGTGCCAGGGGGTGTAAGGCATGCGCCAACAATGGGCTCTACCGGTCATAGTCCAGGAGGGCTCTGATTTTGGTGACTCCTGCCAGAACCAATCTCTGGAGCACTGAGGGGGACTCTGCCACCTGCACCCCATGCTGGGGGTTGTGTAGCAGGAACTCTGCAAGGAGATCTGCCTCTTCAGTGACCACCACAGACTTGGTAACCGAAACCAGTCCCAAGGTCAGGAGGACATCCTGGTAGAAGACCGACCACTCACAGTTTTGAGTGAGTTTTCTTTTAACCAAACTGGTTTCTCCATCCCTAATTATACAGGTTGGGCACGATAGAGTGAGGATGCTGTTTCTTAATCAAATTGTATCTGTCTCACTAACTTTGTTAGAAAATGTCTCATTAAGGGCCTAATCCTTCTCCTGTTTAAGTTAGTGGAAATCTCTTTGCTATGTGAGGTGTTTTTTTAAAAATGTGGATGAAATTCAACTCCAGTGTAATTGAGGACCGCAACTCTGAAGTGACTGGAGTTTTGCCCAGTCACTGGAGTTGCATACCAGACAAGAATTTGGCCCTGAAAACTTAGTATCTTAAATTCTCGTAACTTCTATATATCAGAGTAATAGTTGGATTTCATGTTATCCGAGTTTGGTTTTATTTTGCTCATTTATTTTTTGACACTGCAATAACTTGGCTAACATTAGGTGTATGTAAGCTGCTATTTTACCTACAGATGCCACTGTACCAAGTGAAGTCTGCAGTACCAGTTAATGAGAATAATCTCACATAACCACACTGGATACAGCTGCTATCAAGAAGAACAGCTTCTATGCCTCTTCTGTTTCTTAGGATAAACATTAAAAAAGTTGATAATTTATAATTCTCAAACTAATTATATTCACTCATAAAGGACTTAAACATGAAAAACAACTTTAAAAGCCCTAACTAAATTGGCATAACAGAACAGTCCAGCTTCATAGAGTGTAAAAACCCAGAAAGAAAGATTAAATCAAATGACACATGCCATTGAGAATAATGAAAAGTTGAGCATGACTTAAGAAAGAAGAGGGCAAAATTTAGGAAAGCCTGTAGGAGATTTTTGAAGACGAATTAAACGCAGTGTATTCTCTAATAAGTTTCAATCTTGTATATTAATAGGATGATTGAAAGGAACTACAATTGAACTTGTGGTTAATATAGTTGAAGTTACAAAGTTACAAGCCACAAAGTAAATGTAATTTATTGTTTTAGATTATTTATTTTATGCTTCAGACCATGGGTAATTTGGGATAATTGGAGGACGTAAGCTTCACCAATTATGCCCCCTATGAAATCTGTGCACTCTCTGAGGACCTAATTGTCCTCTCCATTTTTCTGAGTAACAAGGATCCAGTTCAGCTGGGAATGAACTCGAGGGTATGGGCAGGAGGTGGGGGATAAGTGCTGGCTCAGTGACAGACCTTCAGTGAGTGCACTGTGGAACTGACTTCTATGGGTTTGCAGGAGGCAGGGATGGTGAAACATTTCTATGTGGTATCATCTCCTTCAAACTGCAGCTAGAAAGTAAAGTAATAGAATGGTGACCCAGGTAACATTATCTTACTCTGCAACTCTCATCCCTGCATGAAACCCCCATGAAGGAAGCTTTATGAGTAGTGGCCAGTGGGGACTGGCTCTTTAAGGAAGGAGGACCAAAGTTGGAAAAGAACCAATGAGGAGATACTTGGTTCCCAGATTTTCCATGGATTCTCCAAATCCCAAGGTTTAGAGGCAAACCCACCGCCTTCCTGCATGTACTGGAGAGGTGGAATGCCTCCTCCACCCCACCCCCATTCCTCAAAAAAACAACAACAATTAGCATAAAAACGTGCAAGCTCAAATTTGTGGACCCCGAGGCCTTTTTCCTCAAGAAGGGGGCTCATATAGTTATATATGGACTAGGTACTATATGCTGTATTTCCAGTTGTTTCAGTCAATGGATTCCTGCTTCTCCAGCTGACTTATATGGAGTGAAAGTAACCTTACAGGCACAGACAGCGTATTCCAGGCTTCTGTGGGGCTAATTTCATACCATTCTCCTGAAGGAGGAGGGGTTTGCATAGACTCCTGAGCCTGTCCACTGCCACATGCAGCCATGGGGAGAAGGGATGGACTCTAATGTGCTCAAAAAAGGTCCGGTTTAGGAGTGGTCCACTTCCAGCCACCACTCAGTCCTGCTCTTCCAGGGCAGAGTATAAATGGGGCATCTTAGTAGAGAGGTTAGTAAGCAGCAACCAGGAGTCTGCCAGTGACTGAGTGGGATGCTTCAGGTTGGATTCTGGGGTAGAAGCTAAGTAAACGGGCATCAGGTAGAATTCAGCTAGGATGGAATGTAGATAGCAGCTGAAAGGAGTTATCCCTTGCTCCTACAGCTTCACCACTTATTTTTGGCATTATCTTGTGATGCTTTAGCCTATATCGTGATAAAACATCAACAGTACTTTAGCATACCACTCTGTCCACTGGAGTCTGGATTTGTTAACCTCCAGGGAACACGGCAAGCTCATCCTTTTGGAAGTGTCTAGGATGGAGTGGGCAGAGGGCAATCAGATGTGAGACTAGGAATGATATTATTGTGGTTTTATATGGGCAGCCCAATATCCACACATGCATTCTATGTGGTTTTTATTTTGTAATGTTACATTTTGATTACTGTAAAAGCATCTATGGCTGGGCACTTTGGACGGAAGGAAGGGGTGGGGGAGAGAGGAAGGAAATGGAAGGATAGTAGAAAGAAATGGAAGAACACTTATGCTACTTAATTTGTTTGTGGTTTATGGTTTGGGTTAAAGTTGGCAGAAATAAGAAAAAAAAAGTCTTATTTATACTATGCCAACTTTTTTATTCAGAGCATATTACACATAGTGTGTGGTATCAGTGACCTAATAAGACTTCCTATCATAATGTGAAACTGACTCTTTTTCATGTATTTTTCTCCAAGCATGCTTAGTTTTCTTGCGTAAATGCTCAGCAAGTTCATTATAGTTAAAACTGTATTACTGGTTGCAGCAGCCAATCCTGTCCTAAAACTTAGCTCTAAAATGTCTCTCTTTATTTTTTGGACAATAAAAAATCTTGTGTGGCCTCCACCAAAAGAAAAGTGGTTTTAAATGTTTTCTCAGAAATATTTGTGTGACTTAGAAAAAAGTGACTTAGCCACCCACTGGAATCCAGAATTGAGTGAGCTAGGGGAAGACCCAGCCAGTGAAGCATGTCAACTACACTGGCCCACCTTTCTCCACCATGCACAACAGTAATTTCTGCTTATATATTATGGGGGTCTTCCAACAATGGATACTATACATATGGTAAATACTACACACTATTATGGTAATATGATACTACTACACACTATTATAATAAATTTTGTATAAGGCATGTCTTGTAAGGTATCATTTGAAAACTCATAATTTGCTGGTCAGTATCATCCTGATAA
The DNA here is from genome assembly GCF_007399415.2 of Gopherus evgoodei. Lineage (NCBI taxonomy): Eukaryota > Metazoa > Chordata > Testudines > Testudinidae > Gopherus > Gopherus evgoodei. Next base: position 70,158,725 of record NC_044327.1, on the reverse strand, counting down.
CATGTATATGGCAACATTGTAGGAGAAGTTGCAAGATTTTCAAGACGTTCCAAACCCCCCAGTCCTGACCAAACAGCAGTTTGCAAACAGCATAAACAAAGCAATGGGTGATCTGTTTAATTTGCATTTAAGCAGTAAACAGTTATCACGCAGGGAGGGGAACAAAGTTTGAATATGTGAGAAAAAGCCAGCAGGGAACATTCGTCCACATAGACTTTGTCTCCTAGTGCCCAGCTGGAAATGTTTTTCAAGAGAATAACTGAAACTTAAAATAGGAAGGACAAGCACCCCAAGGCACTCCCCGCCACCCTTCTTCCTCTGTCCACTGCATTCACTGCACCTGAAGAGGCAAAGGAAGCAGTCATTGGACCCTGGGGGAGTGGTCCTGACCTAGTTTTTGGTCAGTAATCTGGTGGAGCGTGCAGTGAGAAACTTTGCTGGAATCTAATATAGTCAGTTAAATTAGGCATTAGTAAACACTTTATCTTTAGTTTTCTTGTAACCATTTCTGACTTTTATGCCTCATTACTTGTACTCACATAAAAACTCTCTCTTAGTAGTTAATAAACTTGTTTTACTGTTTTATCTAATCCAGTGTGTTTAAATTAAAGTGTCTGAATTTGAGATAATAAACTGGCATATTATTCCCTTAAACGAATAATGGATTTAAAATATTTATACTGTCTAGGAGAGGGCTGGGCAGTACAGGACACACATTTCAGGGGGAAATCCAAGACTGGGAGTGCGTTGGGGTCACCCTGAAGCATACCTCAGGCCTAGGAGAGCCAGAATGTCACCCAAGTATGGCTGGCAGGCTCCAGTTACACAGAGACATTCAGAGTGTGACTTGCATGCAGGAAGGCTGTTTGTAAGCAGCCCTTAGCAAGGTATTGTAAGGCACCTGAGGTCGCAGGTCAGAAGGGATAGCCCCCTATTGGTCTAGACCAGGGTGGGCAAAATATGGCCCGTGGGCTGGATTTAGCCTGCGAGCTGTTTTAAGCCGGCCTGCAAGCTCCCGCTGGGGAGTAGGATCTGGGGCTTGCCCAGCTCCAGCGCTCCAACCAAGGTGCTGGACCGGGGGCCGCACCACTCGGCTCGGCCCCGCTCTGGTGCTCCAGCTAGGGCTCTGGGTCGAGGGCTGCACCGTGCGGCTCCCAGAAGCCATGACATGGCCCTGCTCTGGCTCCTACGCACTACAATGGCCCTCTTTGGAGCTCCAATGGGAGCCTCGGGGCAGTCCCTCTGGATGTGCAGAGCTGCCTGGCTGCGCCTCTGGGTATGAGCTGGAGAAGGGACATGCCACTGCTTCTGTGAACTGCTTGAGGTAATTGCCACTCGAACCCTGCACCTCTGAGCCTCTCCCCATGCCCCAACCCCCTGCCCAAGCCCTGATCCCCCACTCAGTCTCCAAACCTCTTAATCCCAGCCTGAAGCACACTCCTGCACCCAAACTTCTCATCCCCAGCCCCAGGCCAGAGCCCGCACACCCAGTCGGAACCTACTCCCCTTCCTGCACCCCTGCCCCAGCCCTGATCCCCCTGCCACCCTCTGAACCCCTTGGTCCCAACCTAGAGCATTCTCTTATACCCCAAATTCCTCACCCCCTCCTGCATCCAAACCTCAATTTTGTGAGCATTCATGACCTGCCATACAATTTCTATTCCCAGATGTGGCCCTCAGGCCAAAAAGTTTGCCCACTCGTGGTCCCAACTGTACCCTGGTATATCACAAGGGTGGTACACAATGTATGCACAACAAAGGACAGTATAAGTAGGGTTTCAACATTAACTATGAATGGACTTGCTTGCTCCTGTACATTGAATTTTGACTTCAATATTATATCAACATATTTTTAGAGGTTGAACTTAGATCCACAATGTTATTTGAATTTTTCTTTTTTGGTGAGATTCAACATACACAATGATGCTGATCCAGTTCATCTTATAATACATCTGGATTTCAAGGGAAATATACTTTCTATCAGAGTAAGATTATTTCTGCATCCTTTCTCAGTACAAAAAATGAGTTGAGTCCCAAGGAGGAAACCTGCTCTTTCACTTGAATTGACATGGATATTTCCTGCCTGCAAATTGCACTTGTCTACTTCTTCCTTCTGATTACTTTCTAAATTGACTATGGCTTTTGCCCACGTAAATGAGATGACAATGGCATTTGAATAGAGGGGAAATGTAGATGTTATTGCAACTGATTACTTCTTCTTACTTGAAGATTGAAAGTGTGCACAGGTGAGTTGTAAAAAGAATGTGTTCACACTTTAACACATTCTTAACTGATAATAGCAAATGCTGGGGTGTGGGAGTTTCCCCTTTCTCTAATTACTTATGCTCTTGGACAAGTTATGAAGTTATTACTCAGCCAACTGACTGAAAAGTTCTTACTCAGTCCCATTGACTGAAAAAGGACCCTGATTATAGGAGGTATGGGGCCTGATGCAGCAAAGCATTTAAACACATACTTAATTTCAGGGATCTAAGTGGTCCCATTAGAATCAATTTAGCTACTTCTGGGCATATAGTTAAGCATATGCTTAAATGCTTTGCTGGATTGAGATGTAATATGCATGCAGAAGGAAAACATTCTTTTTGTCTTTATCAGAGAAAAGAACATGGCCCTTTTTATTAAAACCAGGGAGACAAAACTGAGAGAAAACATATACATTTAAAAGGGAATTGCATTGGGTGACAGAACTGTCCATTTTTCTGAATAGAGGGTTTACAAAAAACCTCCTTAATCCAACATATTTTAGCTAACCCTATCTATGTCTAATATTTTATATTTCTGAAAGAAAGTCACTTGGAACTAAAAATTCCACTATGTCTTAGTAATTCTCTTGTCAGAGAGTGGGATGAAATATATTGGTCCTCAAAATTCTGTTTCGGTCTATAAGTTTTGTATATAAAGTGATAGTAGGAAATGGCATAGATTTCAATAAGTTTGAGAGCCACTCTTCCATATTCTGAACAAACTGCCAGTTTGATAGACATTGAATAAGCATGTTTACCTGTGATTTTACACAGAAAAAGGTATAATTTTAAAGGGAAATGAAGATCCATGAGTCCTGAACAGGATTATTACTGTTCAAATGGTGTAACATAGAAATGGATCATTAAACTGGCAAGTTATTTTTTCGCTTTCCAGATTAAGGAAAGGATGTGATTTTCTATTATGAACAGCAAAGACTACATTATACTTAAGGAAGTGTCATGGCAAAGAAATCAATCAAGTCACTAATAGTAATCTTATTATTTTTCAAGCAAGTATAGACATTGTTTGTTTGCTTGCTGTTGCTTCACAAGTTACCCTTTTAAGAAATAATGAACTTTTTGGGAAGGTTAAGGATTTCAGAAAAAGCAGCAAAGGATTTCAGAATTATCATACTTCACTCCACCCATTGTTTTATAAGAGGCACTTGCTAGCTATTCACACTGTAATATTCAAGAACTGCACAATCATTAGGAACTAATGTAATGAAATTAGCACATTCAGCCAAGGCTTACCATGGTTGTCATCTTTTGTTCCCCCAGCGATGTCTGACTGTGTCCCTTTGCAAGATCTTGTGGGGAAAAATTTCAAGCCTTATAAAAGAGAGTTGAGTTCTTTATTTTAGCAGCACTAGCTAAATTGTAATTAAACTACCTGGGTTTCCTTATACCTCCTGGGTTTTAACTTAAATATAAAAATAGGTTCAGGCCAAAATCTGTCATAAAAAGTTTCATTCCTCACAAAAGTCCCCTTTCCCTGTATTTGAAGGACCTAGATGTGATAGAACTAATCTCTCTTTCCCCTTTTTAAAAGTATGCATCTAGCCTTCATTAGTTAGTTTGCTGTAGTACCTAGGACTGCAGTGATAGAACAGGACCCCATTGTGCAAGGTTCTGCACAAACACAGAACAAAAGGACAGTCCCTTCCTCAGAAAGGCCACGTAAACTGATTGCTAGGGTTGAAAGTTTATTTGTTGTTCAGCAAAACCACAGATTATGAAGGGTGCCCCTACAGCTGCCCACTCCTGATCTCTAAGTCCAAAAAGATCATGGACACCAGTCAAGGACCAGTCAAAATTTTTCTATTTAAATTTTTTTTGGATGGAATATAGAGGTCTTCAACTAAACAAAAATTTTCAGTGAAGTATCTACTTTCCTCAAAACAAGAAAAAACAATCCCCTCTTTTTGGAGGTGGGGAGGGGGGAGGAAAGCAAAAACCTGAAAACTGTTTCTCCTCCTCATTCATTTTGTTCACCAGTTTCAGTAGAACTCACCCCAACATTTTCTGACTAGCTGTACAGAGGTCTTTTGATTTAGGAGAGGACCCCATATCAGTTCACAACTGTGAAGAGCCATGCCAGTATTAACAATAGCACCCTCCCATCTAATCTCTTTGCTAGCTGACTGCCTTAGCCGAGCAAACTCCTTTGCAGTGCAGCTAACATGGATTTTGATGGAGCTCATCAGAGTGACCGGTAGCATAGTTTAATGGACTAGGATCTCCTTATTCTTATCCTGACTCTGACCAGTTCCTGATCAAATCATGTAACATTTCTGCCTTATTTTCCCTATTTCTAAAATGACCTTAATAATAATCTCCTGCTTCACAGTGGGATGGTGATGATTAATTAGTTAACTATGTTAGTAACAGAAGGGACAAAATTCAGTGGAATGCATCCCTTCCCAGAAGCTGGGATACAAGCATCTCAAAATTCCCAGCTTTATAGGGCATAGATTCTTCCTGGTCCTTATGTGAGTGCTCAGTGAGAGGGAGGGAGGTATATACTAGCAAAACTGCAGTTCCTACCTTGTGGAGAATGCAGGGATTGCTCCATCCCCACTATTGCCATCCCCAAATGTTCAAAAACCATGAGTCAGGCTCACCAAAAATCATGAGATTTGGTTTTAAAACCATGAGATTATGTAAAAATAATTTAGTGTTTTTATTTGCCTTCTGCTTTTTGAGCTTTTAGGGTGCACTGAGACATTTTGAAGCTTTCTCCATAGCTACAAGGGTGAGAAACTTGCTTTTTCTTTAAGAATGAAGACTGAAATAATCACATATCCAATTGACTCCAGGAGCTGGGGCTTTAAGGGAAAAAATAAGCATAGAATCATAGATGACCAGCGTTTTAAAAGACCTCAAGAGGTCATCTAGTCCTACCTCCTGCTCAAAGCATGACTAACCCCAACTAAATCATCCCTGCCAGGGCTTTGTCAAACCGGGCCTTAAAATCCTTTAAGGATAGAGATTCCCCCACCTCCATAGGTAACCCATTCCATGAGAATCATGACAAAATCATGAGAGTTGGTAACACTGCATTCCCTGGGAATGCATAGTGCCCAAAGATTGTGTGTAGAGGAGGTATAAACACGAGTCATCTCCCATAGCCCTAGAGAGTAGAGCCAAGCAGCCAGATGTGGGTATGCAATAAGGCTAATCCCAACAAGCCTCTCTGTACCCAGTAGCTCCAGAAGTAATTCTACCTCCCTGTTACAAAATGCTTCTCAGTGCTCCATATTGGGTGCTGTAGCTTTGCATGTGTTCTTACTATGGGTTATGGCTAAAAGGCTCAATTGAGCCTTTGGAAAAGTATCTCTAAAAAACCTTTTAAAATACTGGTAATTATGCACTGTCCCTCAGCTAAAACAGATAGATTCCACCTCTGCAGCAGAAGAAGAGAAGCTAAGATTCCCTTCCCTTCCCTTCCTCCTCCCCCCATGCATATTTTTTTTGTATGCATGTAAAATGACTCCAAAAATTTGGGCCTGCATATGTAAGAATCATCTGTACAGAATCAGTAAAATTTGTGGGAGATGGTGAAAAATGGATTCATAAGCCCCAATACAAAATTCAGCTCTGCCCCAAAGCATTTAAAAAAAACACTTTACTGTTTAAAAAAAATCTGGTTTGAAGTTATAGGAAAGCAAAGAGGAAAAAAAAGATAATGGTTTTGGAAGCTTTATTGAAACCTCATAACTAAAATATAGCTACTTTTAAAAAATGAAAATATTGGTTGTTAATCTGTACTTTTCTTTATGCCCTTTCGTTCTTCAAAATACATGGATAATAAACCAGCCAAGTTATTAACATATACAAAAATTAGCAACTGCTTCAAGGGTAAATTTTTCAAATCTATTTTCATACACAATCTGCATTAAAACATTGTAATAGTTGCATTACATAGCTTTATTCAGTGGAATATCATGTCAAAAGCCACGAAAATTTTATGTTATTTCCGTGGGTTTGAGGTTCTATTTTAGCTTCTGTATGTTTGTTTTGTAGTTGTTAAAATGAGGAAGTAAGCTATAAAAATGCAAGTACATTAAAAGGATCTTGCTTTAACTCATTTGACTGTACTTAATTATTGAGTAAGAAAGTAAAATTCTGCTGCCCTGCACAAAGTCTATGTGCGACAGATATACAATGACATATACAGACACAAATATATGTCTGTATCAATCAGCAAACTTCATTCTGTTTTGTGAATGCCAAATTGATTGTACACTGTGCTCTTCACTTTTGCAATGTAGCCTCCATTTTGAGCTAGGGCATCCAGTGGATGTCAAGCAGCCTAGCAGAGGGGCTAACAATGGAAAATATTCCAGGAATCCTCAACCCAGATGGTCTTCCATTCAAATAGGTCCACCCTAAAACAATAGGCTGGATGAAGTCCAGAAGGTTCTCTTTTCACAGCCTAGACCCCAGGGCGAGAGGAGAGGGGGGAGAGGACCTGGTGGTTAGCAACTGATCACCTGATGTGGGATTTGAAACTGTTTGAGGGTCATCTCACAAAGGATGCCAGAACTCTATTTTAGGACCAGATCATCTCAAGCCAGGGGAGCTTTCTTTCATCAGTCATCCGTCATCCAGAGCAGCAAGACTGAGTAGGAGGATGGGATGGGAGTGTAATAGGGTCTTGGGACACTAAAAGGGCACTAACAAGAATCCAAAAAGGTCTTGAAGTGGTAAAGACAATGGAAGAAAAAATTTGCTTGCAGGTATTTGTTCCTTTTGCCTCAATCTGTAACTCTTTTTCTTTGTCAATGGAACAAATGTGTCCGGTTTAGAAGTTACTCTGCAAATTCGGAGTGTTCCCTTGTTTAATTAACGGGTTAAAGAGTAAACAGGAATACCATGAAGTGAAGCTCTGGGTAGGGAATGCTTAAGCTACTAAGGAGGCTTGAGAAGTCAGCACAGGTCTTGAGGGCTAGAGCCACTGTACCCCATAAATTGTGACTGTACTAAGAGACAGTATCTGGATACTGCTCAGCCCAAGAAGGCTTGGAGGCACGTGGGATCTAAGGGTTAGATCCAATATTAAAGACTAGTGTCTGATTGCAAGAGGGAGCTCAATCAGTGTTATAACTCTGTGTAAAAGTATAAATGTTGGCGTAAGAAGGATGGAAATCAACTTCCTAATCCACATACAGGATATTAGACACCTGCATAGATATGCTACATGAAACCATGGTCCATTTCACTGATTCTCTTCTTCACACAAGCACACACATCTGATTGAGATTCTGTGGTGTCTAAGAGGCAGCCCAGGATGAGGGGGTCCAGGGAAGCTTTAGGCCGGCTTGTTGCCCTCTTGTCCTGTGCTACTTCAAGGCTGGGTAGGCCTCTGGCATAATTTAGATAGAACCAGAGGTATCTCTAAGTTATGGAAGACACTGCATGCTGCGGCTCTGCCCCCACCACTCCCCTCCCAGTCACACACTAGAGCCATCTTCCACAGTGCCTCAACCAGGGAAATCTGCCACTAGATCCACTTCATACTACTTTTTTACCTGGCCAGAGCATGTCAGTGTTATTTTTTACCCATGATAAAGAGACTGGAATAGAGTAATGGCCATATCATCTGTCAATAGTAGACCTAAGCAGAAAAAAATTTCTTGCCACTCCCTATTTCATTTGCAACAATTGATGCTGAATGCAGGTTAGTTGAGCAAATGGAACTTAATTAAAACATGTGGCTGAATTGTTTCCAGTCTAACAACCCCACATTTCCTCTTTTCCTGGTGTTCTGTCAATAAGAGTCCTTCCATGGGACATAGGCCCTGACTCTAGTTCCACTATTCAGGATATATCTTTTCTATTTTACGAACATTTGAATATATATATTAAAAACAAATATTTTATGCTCAGTTCTTCACTCCATGTCCATTTGGTCAGAAATTGCTAACACATAGCCATAGTTGGAGTTTTGTCTTTACCACAGGTTCCACTGGTTACATAGTCTTTGGTTTTCTCAACAGACAATCACACCAGGAGTGACTTATCTCTGTCTCCTTGTTCACCTGTCTCTGAGTTTGGCAAACTATCTATCTGTAGAGTCTCCTCTCTCTCACTGAAATTCACCTCTGTATGGTTCTGTGTCTCTCTCTTCTGTGGTTATCTCTGTAGGCTTTCTCTGGCTGTGTCTGCTGTCATATAAGTGTTTCCTGTTCCTTCAGATTACTTGTCCATGCAGGGTTTTAATCTCCCCAAAATTTGAGTAGTAGTCCAATATAATCAAGACCACTTTTTTCTTGAAGGTAAATGTCTGCTTCCACCTTTCCCAATGGTTTGGTGGGCAGCTCATATTGTAACCATCTCTTTCTGCTAGTGGATGTCACACAACTGGCAAGTGTCAGACCCTTCTATCAAAGAGTGGAGTTCTGTCCACATTTCTGGTACATCTCAAGCCCATCTAAGATGCTGTCAATACCTGGGGGTGGAGGAGGAGGCATATATTTTTGCATAGCATCCTTATGTAATGAGACAGAGACAACTGCTCTCTGTCCTGAGCTCATCTCTAATTTGAAAATATGGTTTTGGTCTTACCGGTACTTGATTTTTGTCTTCTGGCCACCTTGCTAGCGTCATTTGCTTGACAGTCTGTAGTTGGATGACCTTTCTGTATCCTCCTTGATTCCCTTCAGCTTCACTGTTGAAATTGGGAGGCTGAATCCATTAATATGCTGTGCTATATCCTAGACCTCTTCCCCAACTGAAGTGTATGACTAGGCAGTAGTATCTCAGCATCTTCTTAGTTAAAGAAAGAGCAGTAACAAACTTCCTCTCTCTTCCTTCCTTCCTGCTTATAGGAATAAAAGCTTGAATAGATTATGTAGACACTGTTTTTTGTGAGTTTGTGTGTGAGAGACAGAAGAGGGAAAACTAAACTGAAGAAATGGTTCCATTGTTGTTTTAGTCTTTTGCAGGGTGGGCAAATGACAGGGGAATCTCAATCTGAGTGTTTGTTTTTTTAAAAAAAACATGCATTTGCATGTAAAGACAGATGCATTTGCAAAAATTTGAGGCATATTTTCCACAGGTTAGGTATTCCTTTTGAAATTTAGGTATTCCATTCCTTATCCTAAGAGCATGAAATCAACTGGACTAGTTATGTACTTAAATTAGGTTTATGCATAAGTACCTTACTGAATCATATCTCTGTTTGCTGGCCCCAGTGATTGTAAGCCCCTACCCCTTAACTCATGCCTGCAGCAGATAGATCTTTATTTCATACCATAGGGACTTCTGTTTATGGCGCTGAGAATGCCACTAACTACTATTATGCCTACGTGTGTATATACTGCCACAGTGCATTGCTCTTGTTCCAATGACAACACATGGTTGAGCAGACAATGAAATATGGATTTCCCTAAACAATGACTTTAGGTAATAACACCTAGTTTTTTCATCAGTAGATCTCAAAGTGCTCTTCCTATTTTACACATGGGGATATTGAGGCACAGAAAAGTGAAGTGTCTTGCCCAAGGTCACCCAATAGCAGAGCTGGGAATAGACATGAGGTCTCTTTTGCCCACAGTTAGGGCTCTATCCACTAGGTCATACTATCTCACTCCACTAGGATACACTGCCTCCCAAATATAAGATATTCTTCCATATACTGATGTTACTTTTATCTTTTATTAATCTCCTCATCAAAGTCTGTGCTCATAAAATGCTTGATCCAAGTGGGTTATTGACCTTATGCATAATTACTTTTTAATTAGGATTTAACTGGAAAAAAATCCTATTGACTCATGGTTCCACTAGGATTATTTTTCTGCAAACAGTCCTAACATTTTTTGTATTAGCTATAAAATTGTAAAATAAATAAATAAATAAAAAATGTGCCATAAATCTGCCTGAAAAACTCAGTCCTTCAAAGCACAAAGTTTCAAAAGTATTTGCCAACCTCACAAATCTAGGATGATTTTAACTGCAAGTTGAACTAAAGTGATTGCTTAGGTCAGGTTTGCTTTCTCCTCCTCTGACTTTCCGGTGATTATAATGTCTTTCGGGTCTCATCCATGTATGCACATCCACACCATCATCCCCTCAGCTTTTTAAGGCTTTTAAAATAATATACTGCAGAAGTGTTATTTTCAGTGATACATATCCTACTGCCTAAGTCCCTGCTGTCAGCCCTTCTTGACTCTTTATTCCATTTTACTCATGCTCAGAGTACATTCAATCTCTTTCTTCCAAAGGGCACATTTTTCTGCATTTTTCCTTTTGTAAACTCACTCTTCATTGGGAGCCTAATGAGTATCTTATGGCTCAGAGATGAGCACTGAGTGCACCAGCTGAATAAGATCATTAGCTTTTAGTTGTTTTAATTGTTCACTAGAGTTCGTTAACCCTGGCAAAGTGTTCACTGTGCTTCTATAAAATACTTCAGTGTAATGAAAGACAAATCACTAGCCAAGGGGAAATCACATTCCCAGGGGCTGTGCAATGCACCATTCTGATTTAGTTTAGCTGTTAATTGTTAACCCAAAAAGAATATTGATTGGAAAAGTTGCTGGCACAGTACTTACCACTGTGATTGTTAGCTTTTAACCCAATTTATGGATATCTGATCATTGCTTTAAAACTTTAAAGTACTAGCTATGATAAATTGGAATTTATTTTGTTAAATACAAATACTGCCAGAGAGCAATTGTCAGTTAAGAAATTAGATTTAATTTCCCTTTGTGACTAATTAGATGTTGGCATCTCAGTTCTCCGTGTGCATATAATTAATGTTTTTAATCAAATATTTCTTCATTGGATCTGCAGACGATACTATGGGCTTTGTCATCTGCACTGATAATTTGGGTTTCGTTATCAAATATTATTCTTCTCATCATGGAAAACTTTAGTGAAATAAATTGTTTGCTGCATTACACCGATGGGATTTCTAAATGCTAATGGTATAAAGTAAGAAAAGATTGTGGAAGTATTTAAGTTGTTAGGAGTTTTGGTTTGGAGACAAATAGTCAATTTGATATCAACATTTAAAATAGCTCAGCAAGATCAGGAGTTTATAACCAGGGATAATAACTAAGATAAAAAAAACTATAGATCTGCCATTTTTTCAGTACATAGTCAAGTCACACTTCATATCACTTAAGCATGAAAAGGCTGATATGATGATTAAAGCTTAAAATTTTAAAATGGTGTATAGGTCCTCTTGGGTGAGAAGACATATAAAGATCAATTTGATACTGGCTTACTTCATAATTTGCTTTGTACTACATATCTTTCCTAATTTTTTTAACATAACTTTCTTTGTGATCTACTCAAAAGATGCTTCTTGAAAGCACTGCGTTGCCATAATGTTGGGGCAGGAAACTAATTCCATAAAGATTAGAAACATTTAAATTCTAGATTTGGAAGTATATCCTATATTTATATAGTGTTTTTCATGCTCGCCCTACAGTACAGCAAAGTACTTTACAAGTTCTCTGTGGATACCAAAAATCTCCCAGAAGTGAAGTGTAGCCATCCTAATGCAGGTGTTTAACAATGCACAGCAACACTGTGGTGTAATTTCTGATAACTTTATGCTCACAAAATAGATCCTACTTTCACAAGTAGTCCCATTAAAGTCAATGGGTCTAATTTTGGAGTAAGTTGCTTCTCAACATGAATAAGGGTTTTAAAATCTGATCCTATCTAGCTGAATGCCAAATCTAGTTGAAATTGTAGGAGAAATTTAGGCAGGCAGGATGCCATTATTCAAACTGGATTCTTGTAAAAATGCTGAATCAAGCATCTCTATTTTTGCACAAAATTCCATTGCATCTTTATGTTTAAACACTGTTTACAATACTGTGTAGGCATATTTTGTGCAGGCATCCACTTGCATGGAATTATTTTTGTGTGCAAAGCAGGTAATTGTGTGAGAAACTGCCTGGCCAATGTGTAAAAGTGCCAATTTGCATGTGCATTTGCAGGATTTGCACACGCAAAAGTGTGTCCATGTGAAATTTGTCCATAGAGTTTCACAGAGTACTTTGAAAATTTTGCCTTTATTGAGCACAAGTAGTCAGGATCTTGGTTTCATTATGTTTCATAGTGTTTCTGAAAGACAAAGCCAACAGTATCCTCTGCAGAGCCAATGAAGAAATATTTGATTAGAAACATTAATTATATGCATAAGGAGAGCTGAGCAGCACAGTGACAGCACGTATGAATTAATAAAACACCAGCATAATCAAATTTCAGAGTAATTCATCTATACACTGATCTGCTGGCACATTTAGGAGCAAAACATTTGACTCACTTTTAGGCAGAGATGAGTAGAAAATGCCTGTACTGTCCCATGCATGCATACCAGTGAAAGTTGATTAAACTGTTTATCAGGTATTAGAGATGGGCAAAACAGCTGTGAATAAAATAAGAACCAAACCAATTTTTCCTTAAAAAATAAATGGAACTTAAAAAATGTTCAGTGAAATTTCTAATTTTAATTTTCTCTTTTCAATCTTTTCTCCACTTCCTGGTAAAAGCTAGAAAAGTCAAAATAGAATTTTTTTTTCTTGTAGCATTTTCAGCACTTTCAGTTCAGGTCCATAGTGGATGACAAAAGAGAACAAGACTTTTTTGAATATGCTAGAACTACAGAAAAGATTGATTTTCAAGGACTCTCCTTGCTCTCCTATCTTACTAAAGCTGATCCCCAGAATAGTTGATCCTGCTGATGCTCCAGCAGATAACCTCTAAGACCCTGAACAAGCAAAGCATATAAGTAGTCCCATTGACTTATTTAGGTATTTGTTTCAATGTTTTGCTCCAGTAAGGCCTAAACCCTCAGCTTCTCTGTCTCAATATAGATCTCTCAATATTTTCCAGATGCCCGCCCCACCTTTTATTCCCACCCATGCCTGTTCCTGAAGGCAACAGCAACCATCTCAGATTTTGCTTGCTGTTCATCATCTGCCCATTAAAATGGCTAGATGTTTTGACTACAGGGTGGAGTTTCTTCATATAAAAGTGTGGAGGCATTAGGGCAGCCAAACCAAACTAAATTAATATGATTATATTTTCAGCATACCAAGACTGATCTTTTATTCTCCATAACCCTCACTTATCTTAAAAGGGAGAGTCAACTAAAATAAAATAATAGTAATAATTAATAATGGCTTAATCTAAGTAAAATAAGGACTATTTTACCTTGTAACAATATATTAATAGCATGTTATAGTTGGGTTTTTATTAAATGTACAGTGTTAATTACTAAATTTAATAATTCTTTCTTGATCAGTCACAGATTAAAAAGCTGTATCGCAATGAAGGTAACTCATTTATTAATGTATAGATGTAAGCTCTTGTATGGAATGAAACTTGATGCCTCAAAATGTGTTTTATTGGATCTCTGATTTAGCATAAAGAGATATAAAAATATATGTAGCCAGCCAATTTCCTTTTGAAAAGACACCTATAGAGTCTGAAAAACAATATTTGTTTCATAAATTGTCTAAAATAAGCAATACTAAATAAACTGGGCCAAAAGCTACCTGGTTCAGATGGTAGCACAGGAAGAATCACTGTGTTTTGCTAATTCCACCCACTTTAATCAAGCCATCTTCCTTTGGGAAATGTACTATTATAAAGATGGAAGAAATGTAAATCTGGAGACATATTCTTTTTAGAGATTGCCAGGCCACCAGTACATCAACAGTTTAGCAGGCAGATTGCTGTCATCCTCTCAGAGATCAATCATAAATGTCAGAGATCCTCAATGCAATCTTATAGGAGCATGAGGTTTCAAGAGGTAGGATGATTCATCCTATATTTTGCCCTTATTTGCTGCTTAATGTCCCCATGGCCCATATGTACTAAAAGTAAGAAGTACCTGATAGGTAAAGCATGGTTTTAAGCAAAGGATCAGGCTGAAACCTGAACTTCAGCTTCCATAGCCCTAAATTGATTTCCCTTTTTAAATTCTGAACCCCTACTTCAACTAAAGGCAGGGGGAAACACAGGCCAGGTTTCAGGCTACTGTGAACTGAAATCAATAGCAAAACCAAAAACCAGCCGCCTTCATAAATCATAAAGGAGCAGTAAAAGGCACAAACAGTGTACTTTTTTCTTTGCAGTTAACCTTTAAAACTTTTAAAAATGGATAGTACTTAATTTCTACTGACTGGTTAACTGCCACACAGGAGACTATTTCTCAGAGGAAGAAATGCACATATTTGCTATTATATTTTCTCCCTTAAGATAAAAATTAAGCATTCATCAGTTTTCAATATAAATAATAATAATAATAAAAATAATAAAATAATAATAAAGTGAGAGCTTCAGCCCTTGAAATAATATTTTGTAGGACATATTTCAGGCATTAATATTGTATAGCTACCTTATTTTAGTTTTCTTTGAGTCATTTACTGACAGCATTCATATTCTTCTGAATCCTGTTCCAGGAATGAACCATTGCTTAGAGTAAGCTGAGATCTGCTTTATAAATCTTGTCATGATGTATTCCCACATCCCCTGTAAACTGCCTGAAGATTCAGGAAAAAGGATTAGTCAATATTAGTCATTTCTTCATCATATGGTCTAATCACATTTGTGCACATTACTTGTCCCCTTATCTAAACTTGACCTTAAATTGACCTTGATGTTGACAACTAAAGGAAACAGTTGACTCTGTACATATTGGTGAGAGCAGTAACATTTTAAAAAATACTAACAGATAGGCAGGCCACACAACTGCTGTGCCATATGAAATTATTTGATCTTACTTTTGCAAAGACAATACAGTGCTTAGAAAACTCCAGCGTGGTTTAAAACTTGCATATATCTTTACTGCAAGTTTTTAAAAGTTAGGATGATGTTTACCTCATATTGCTAGTAGTTAATCTAATCTGTTGTTCCCCAAATAACTTTCAATCTTAAACTGACTGAAAAAATGTACTTTATTTTTCAAGTCCAGATATTCAGTCAAAAAAAAAAAAAAAGAGAAAATGAACACAAGTTTATTCTTAGACTATCAATATGGTGCATGACCTCTTTGGGAGCTGAACACGTCTCTGATGCAATAGTGTTTGAAAAACAATGCATTCTGAGGAATATGCATATAAAAATATGAGAGAGAATATTTTTTAAAACTGAAAACACAAGCAGTAGTTGGCTTAATATAAAATATGCCTGAGAGACTCAACCAAAAAATACATATCATTCCACACCTACAGATTTCCCACCTTCCTACACATTCAGGGTTATGTTCTAGATACTCTTCTCCAGGTCCACAGATCAAGAAGAGAGCCCTCTTTGCATTGCCAGAGTGTCAAAACTTTTGTTCCTACCTGAGGCATTAGACTTCCCATTTCCCAGCCCTTATCACTGAGGGTATTGAGGCAGGTTTGCAAAGAAATCCCTCTGCCATTGGCATTCATCTAACGCATGATCTACTCCTGTGAAAAATGTGTTTGGCTCTTTGTGCACAGATGTAGCTGCAATTTGACTCAAGGTGAAAAGGTGAACTTTACACCATGTCCTGTGTCAACAGATTTAGTGTCATATTTTAAAAAACAAATACGGTTTTAACTAGTATAAGTGAATATATATTCGAATGTTTTATAAACCACCTAAAATATTTTTACAGGATGTAAACTACATTTTAGAACTGTTGCCAGCTTGATTTGAAAGGGAAATCACCTGCAAAGATGTGATACAAATGCATTGCAGATATAAATATATATTGTTGGTAGCATAAACAATATGCTGAAAAAAAATCTGACATAAAAAGAGCTAAGAAAACTATGTCACAACTGAATACCAAATCCTACAAGTTGTCACTTTTCCTGTTTTACAAGGTGAAAACACCTTTTTATGACAGGAATAGTTTTTTTTCAGTTTATATAAAATTATGGAAATCTACTTTTGGCTTTGCTAGAAAAAGCTGATATTGTAAATAAGTCTGCACAGCTTGCAAAGAGATAGCAAAATGTCAGTGTCTCAAACTAGAATGCTCACTAATTCCTGTTAAGTTGAAGGATCTGGGTAATATTTTGTAAGATGTGGGAGTGGGGGTTCTTGTAAAAAGTGTTGGTTTCCAGCAAGCGTTTTGGATTAAATTGTTCTGTCATGGAGTCCAACATGGTGATTTGCTGATTTTTGCTGAGAATCTCTTTGTCTTTAGCTCCACATAACATCACCCAACTGAGAGCTGGGCGCCTGCATTTGAGGGTGAAATTTGTCTCAATGTTTTCTTAAGGCTTCTTAATATCCACTAAATCCTTCTGTTACACAGATGAGTGTGCCCATTTGTCTAAATCCTGACCCCTATGGAAATCAGCTGCAGTTCTTTTAATGTTTTCAGTGAGTTCAAGTCTCATTCCAAAATTCTTATCTAGATCTTGATAGAGTGGAATGGTGATTTGAACAGCCCAAGATTCTTCTGCACATTTTCAGTATTTCTTATGTCACATCTGTGTATTTCTTTGTAACACTTATGCATATTTGGGGTAATTGAAAAAACTTCATTCTTATTCCAAAGTTAATGAGAATTTTGAATTAAGAAAGCAGAGAAAGAACTGAAGGGTGGAGCTCTTATTTGCTCTGCAGTAACAAAAAACATGCCTCCACAGCTCCAAATCTTGTCATACTATAGAAAGTGGGGGTCTGAAGAAGTGTGATTTATTCCAAAATAGAGTGCTTTTACTCATTACTCATTACTCATTCATTTTCTATAGTCTGAATATCCTTCTAAATGAACGTAGGTTTCAAAAGATATTAGGCTTTCCTTGGAGATTTCAAAGTTAAAAGAAGTTAATTCTAGCAGAGATATGGAAATTGATATTTTTTATGTGCATGAGATTTCAAAGTAGTGTGGCTGGCACCTGTGCCAACCTCCCCACCCTCACTCCAGTGCAGGGACATGACATATCAGGTAGGTGTCAGGAAGAGAGGGTGCAGAACACAGTTTGGCTCTGTTGATTCTCAGGTGGCATATGGTACTTAGGGTCCATGCACAGCTGGAGTAAGTAGAGCAGTCCAGTGCAGACCTGTCCACACAGGGGCTGTTCCAGGCCCCAGCACGCCAAGCGCGTGCTTGAGGCGGCATGCCGCAGGGGGCGGGAGGTCCACCGAAGTCGCGGGACCAGCGAACCCTCCACAGGCATGCCTGCGGGAGGTCCACCGGAGCCGCGGGACCGGTGACCGGCAGAGCACCCCCCGCGGCATGCCGCCGTGCTTAGGGCAGCGAAATGTCTAGAGCTGCCCCTGTGTCCACAGATTAGAGAGATATCACTGTCTACCTTATACTCCCCCCCTACTCCTCTCCTGCACTTTGAGGACCTTTGCACACAAAAGAGTCTGGGCCAAAAATTCACTGATGGCTGTAGGTCAAAATGTTGGGTTTGGTACTGTTACATGTGGTTTACTCTTGCCTGTAGACATGCTCATTAATTAACAGCACTTTTGGCAGTGCCCTGCTCTTTTGAAACTGTTGGGTTATTTAAGTAAGTCTAGCTGCTGCTGCTTTGGAACCGTGTCTTGGAATGTTTGAACAGCTGTACCCACATGGATCCTTCAGCTGAAAAAGTGTGTGTGTGTGTGTGTGTGTGTGTGTGTGTGTGTGTGTGTGTGTGTGTGTGTGTGATTGTTTTTGTAAAATTAGCACCAGTCCAGGATGCATAAAATTAGCAGGGAAGTAAATTTATTTCATTCTAGTTGTATTTTCTGATTTTTCTGAGTGGGAGTGGTGTACCAACTTCACAAATGGGAAGAACCCATCAATCACTATATTTCCATTGGAGTTTGTTTATTTGTTTTTTTTGTTTCTGAAGTATAACATTTTGTCTTCCAAACATTTTTCTGGTCAAAGTAAAATGTGTTTACACTCGTGGTTTCTGGATATGCAGCTAAGAAGAAGTGAATATTTCCACTGCCCAAGAAAGAACTGGAAAGTGCTCTTAAAGCTTATGTCATTTTCACACAAAGATGAGAAGAATCACAGATACAGCTGCAGAATCTCTCAAGCACACTTTCAAGCCCTCAATCAAATGAGCAAGAATGTGAAGGCCATCCCTGTATCTCTTCTGTTTCTCAAGCGTGCATTCACAGATTTGCATGAGGGTTTCATGTATTTCTCACCATACACATTTAGATATATAATAGCTTTTTGCAACCTTGGACTGTTCTCTGGGCCCTAGCCACCTACACTGAGCAATAAGGGGACAAATTGAAGAAGCTTTTTAGCTTTTATAGCTTATTGATTTTTATATTTTCTGATGTATTAGAGCAATTTTTCAAATGTATCCGCCTTACCTTGATATCTTGAGCATGGAGAGAGGATTTCACATTTATTAGCTTTGCTTTGGTGAAAAAAATATAGCAGTAGAAGTACTTCAGTGTTATCTTAGGGATATAAATGGTTTTGGTATAAAAAAAATCAATTCTCAGAGTAAAATTTAAAGCTTGTGTGCAAGGGTTACATAAAAAGCAGACAACAAGGAATGCACTTTCCCTACTAGGTAACAAAGATGGTTTTAAAAAGTACAGTTCTGAATTGCAGTTGAACTCATTGATGCTCAATACTTTTCAAATAGAAAAGTTCTATCTTAATGGAGTGCATATAATACGGTAAATACTTTTTTATTATCTCTGATCATCCGTGGCAGCATTAAAAAAGAAGTGCTTCAGAAATGTCTTCTCCAATGGGAGCACTATTTTCTCAAAGCAGAGGCAATGAGAAAAAGTGTGAAGCATTTCATGGTAAGAATGTTTTGTTTGGAGTTTTGAATTTTTAAACACTATAAACAAGCAGATGATGTATCCTGCAGCTGCAGCTTACAATGTCCAGGCCCAAGAGGTGACAGGAATTCAGTTTTCTTGTCTTTTATCACAATAACAGTGTGATTTCTGTTTATCAAATGCTACTCACAATTAACAATGTTCTCTGTCTAGCCCACTTTATTAACTACCGATATTATTTCAGTTGGGTGTTGTGAATACCCTCTTCTCCATACACACATTACACTAATCTAAAGAAGTATCATCATTTCAGACTTTATTAGGATCAATTTCTTCCCTCATACAATGAATACAAATTTCAAATTATTTAAACCATTCATGCATGAGGACTGGAAACAATCTCTTTGTGTATATTCTGATATTCTGTAATGTTGCTTTGTTCTAAGAGGCCACCATTAACAGATCCATATGATGTCCACAACACAGATATCATATTTTCCTGTGAGCATTGCCCACAACAGGTTTCTAGTTCCCCTTTCTAGTTGCCTTGTCTTTGGTGGTCAAGTATTTATTAAAGTTAAAGAACACCAACTTTACATAAGTTGTATAGGTTGTGGGAGAAGAAAGTACACACTCAATTTTCTAAATGCAAATAGTACATTTTGCCATTTACTCCTGACCAGGGACCTGTACTGTATATCAGACACAAATACACATTTAGATCTGATACATCACCCTGTTTTTTTTTTCTCTTTTCGGCAAACCAGACAGACGTAAGTGACTATAAAAAAAATTGCAAAATAAAAGCAGTGAAACCACATACAAATGGAATTAAATGGGAAAAGGGGTTGGTCAATTTTCATAATGGCCATATTGCCAAGGCTTTTCATAATTTGCTTGCATCCTAACCTGGCTATCTAGCAGAGGTCATTTACAAATGGCCTACCTAACAAATGTTCATTAAGAGCCCTCAAGTTGAAAGGTACCTTAATCTCTTCCATATAGTTCTCTACATCGATGGTTTATAAGCATCTTATAAGCATGGAACTTTCCCATACCTATTAGGTGATTAGCAACCCCCGGTGTAGATTATGGGCCAAATACTGCCTTGTAGTTGCAAGCACATGCACCTCCTATAGACACCAGTGGAAGTACCACATACAAATCAAGGGCAACATACGGTCCTAAAAATAGACTATAGACTAAAAGACCCTGGAGATCTCCTATTGGGGAAAAAACAAACCAACCACAAATCACCCTACAGGAGCGAAATACAACCTGACCTTGTGGGGTTGGAGCTACTACATCCGCCTCTCCAAAGGAAGGATCCTGAAGTCTGCAAACTGCAGATTTCAGGGAAAGCACAGAGCTATTCCATGGATATCAGGCCACTTGTGGGAAGAGATATCCTTGCTGTCCTGGTCCAACTACTTCTAAGAAAACTCCCTTGTTTATATTGGCTAATTCCCCCATGTATGTGCACTACCCACTTCTGTGGGAGGAGAGGGCAGCTGGTTAGATGCTACAGATCTCAATCCTGCTGAAAGCATGGATTTCCTATCAGAAACGCACCAGGTTCCAGAGGAAGCACTCAATAGAATAATTGTCACCTCAACCCTGGCTTGCCCTGTCTAAAATTACAGTGCTATTCCCATAATATTCCTGCAGAGGGACTCAGGGACGGGGCACTGTTTTCAGGGAGTCACTGCTGCTTATTTAATTCTGCAATCTCCAGCTAAATTCTGCCTGCTTTTGCTTGCCTCTCTCAGTGTAAGAGGACAGAACCCTTGGACCTCTGATAATACAACCTTAATGATTAACCATTCCTTGTCTTTTGAAAATGAGAATGCAGTGTAAAAACATTTTTGTATGAATTTCAGAGATTAATTTGCAGAAAATTTTAATTGAACAATTTGCAGAGAAAGCACAATGATTGTGTAGTTAAATATAGGCAACCCTCTGCAAATTATTTGGCAAATGTTATTAATAAAGTTGATCATTGACCAACCTTGATTTCACTCTTTTTTTTTTTTTTATTTTGACAAGTGTTGGTGTGTGTCTGGATTTGACTTACATCTCAATAATATATATTTGAGTTCTTATAGGTGTAGCTTGCCACACAGGTATCAGACTAGAAAGAAAAGTAGGAGCAATTGCTGTGAACTATTAGATAGAGATCACTGAGACGTGAAAGTTTTGGTCATGGGGCCATTATAAAGGTACGTATGAATATTCTAATAAATTAATCTAGTGTCCAGTATCTTTTTTAGGGTCTTGATTAATATGACTACTTAAAATGCAACCACATTAACTCTTTTTATTTAGTTTAATATGTACCAATAATAATAATAATTAGTTCATCTGGATCATGGCTATTTGTATTGAGTAAGATGAAGGTGATCCAGACTAAGGTTCAAATGACCTAGTGAGGCAGGAAGTAATAGATCATGTGTGATATAATATATGCTTTATCCCTCCTCCCCCACCACCCCGATTTTGTTAATTTGCTCTATAAGAAAATGAATAAAGACAAAAACAAAGTTTCATGTCTGTTATTTTCGCTGAGCTGTTACAGGAAAAGCAACATCAGCCAAACAGAATTATGTGCTATCAGAAGACTGTGTTAGCAGATTTATTTTGTTTTTTGTGGCTCTCTGACTGAGTGGTGATAATGATCAGAAAACAAATTAAACATTGTTAATGTGTTGACGACCATAGGATGAGTGATTGGCAAATAAATTATAAGAACTTTTGTATATGAAACACTTTGGAAAAATGATGATGCTTTACAACCTGCACCAGGGACAAAGTATTTGTCTTTTGAAGCGCTACATGGCCTAGCAGATAGGGCACTGTGCTTGGAGTCAAGAGACGTGGGTTTTGCTACTGGATCTATCACTGACGCTCTGTATGACCCTGGGCAAATCACTTTACCTTTCTGTATCTCTGCTCCCCCTCCTACCCTTTGTCTGTTTTGTTTATTTAGATTGTAAACTCCATGAGGCACAGACTGTTATTTCACTATCTCTTAATACAATGCTCAGCAAAACTGGGCCCTGGTCTTGGTTGGGGCCTCACTGCACTTCTGTAATAATAGTAATTAATAATGTATTACTGGTGTTTATATTAAAGCCCCTAAATCAAATTATTTTGGTTTGTAGGGTTTTTTTTTTTGTTTTTTGATTTTGTTTATTTGTAACTTTCATCCCAGTACCTCACATTATATTGTGGGATTCTTGTTATATTTTTAATCTAAAATAATCTGTAATCTATCTTTGTCCGTTATTATTTAACCTAAATAATGTGATTCAACTGCCTATATACAATGTGAATGAATGAGTCTTTTCCTGTCTTGCCTATCTTCACCTAGGCAATGAAGAAAACAAATCTTAAGCACAAGAATGAATCAGCATTTGAATGTGTACCAGGAACCTTCTGAACCATCAATCACTAAAGCACCTCCCGCACACAGACAAAACAAGAGTGAATTGATGACCTAACTGTATGGTTCAGCTGGCATCTTTCTGTAGGCATCACACCAGGAAGTCAGGTGAGAGTATCAATTTACATTTAGTCACCACTTCTGTAGAGGAACCAATGTTGTCATTCTGAAGGACTGGGAAAGGAGTCAAGATATTAGTCCATAATGAAAAAACAGATATGAGTGAACCTCAAAATGTGTCATTGCAGATAAGTGCTCAGAAGTCTGAGGGCCTGATCTGAAGTCCACTGAAGGTATTGGAAAAAGAACTCCCAATGACTTCAGTGACTTTGGAGCAGATTCTGGAGGCTTACCCTAATTTATCCAAACTTTTTCAGGGTGCAAAATTTGACCAGAAACTTCAGGCTCTCTTGCAAGTTTCCTAGTGTATTATCTTCAAGCAAGTCTACAAACATGGGAACAGTCGTTGCTGAAATATTTTGACAATTCCATTTCTTATCCTGATTATAAAGAGGAAAAGCAGAGGCGAACATTAAGTGAAAATAATTGGGGGAAAAATATTAATCCTGACGTCAAAAAGTTTCAGTTGGAGATCAGTTTGAGTTTTTGGATAAAACATTTTCTGTTCTGTTTTATCCTATCTAAATTGACTTGTCCGTTTCTAAAATTCTCTTCTATTGTGGAGCTTATGAGAAATCAGACAAAAAATCATAAAGATCTTATATAGCGCCTTTCATCAGTAGATCTCAAAGGAAGTCAGCAGCATTCTCCCCATTTTACAGATGGGGAAAAGGAAGTGACTTGCCAGAGGTCACCAAGAAGAAACAGAACCCAGCTTTCCTGAGTGCTAGTCTAATGCTCAGTCCACTAGACCACATTGCTGCTATAGTAGCTACTTGGGGTAGCAGTTGAGAATAGTGGAATTAAAAAATGTTACAGTGAGTCAGAAACATTACATTCTGCATCCAGCTAACCTTTATAATTATGTGAGTTTATTATGGATATCATTGTCCTTCCTCTCCACTCCACTCCCATTTCTTATTATGCTTATTTGTTTTGTCTTGTTTTTAAAATGTGTTTGTGAAAAGAAAAAAAAAGCCAACACCACTTTTGCAGCATTCTGAATAATACTTTACATTTAAATTGTTCATTGAGTTATAAACCTCTGAACATCATCAGACTCTTAAATATAATGACACTATCTGGTGTTAAGGCAATTAGACATGCTTATTGAGAGCAGGCATTCATACAGGAATGGATATTGATCTAAACTTATAAAAAGAGTAAAATAAAATCAATTTTCTGTTTAATCCAAGCTCCAAATATTATGCTTCTGAGCACTTAATTCAAATAAGGTCAGGGGTTCAAACTGTATGTATTTTCTTCATCACTGTTTGACAAAGTATTAGTACACCATGGTTCTCAAATGCTGTGTATAATTATGGTGCGAGTTAATATCGTTTTGCCTCACAATCTGTAGTTTGTATCTCAGCACATCTACTAATACGACAGATCGAGAGAAAATTACTCCTTTTCAGAACAAGATTCTAGTCCTTTTTTGACAATTTGAAAAGGAATTTAATTCTGCATTTCTGCTGTATTTTCTTGAAATCTAATTATCAGTTCAAGGTCACAGTGGTGGATTTACATTCCAGGAATGTGCTTTAAGTAGGAAGGAATATATTTAGGGGATTGTAGCGAGGCAGTGTAGCTCCCCTTCTCCTCAGGGAGGGTCAAGCCCCGTCAGACACCAAAGGGGGCGGGGCCACAGAGCAGTGAGCCCGCCCCTCAGAGGGTTAGGTGGCGACCCGGAAGTATAAAAGCCGGCCGCCAGCGCTCAGTTGGAGCCCAGCCACTGTCGGGAGCAGATCTGCCAGAGGGTGCTCGTGACTGGGAAGCTGTTGAGGCCCAGGGCCGTTGCCCTGAGCTGCCGGAGCTTCCCCGCGCCCACTACGATGAGGAGCTGCCGGAGCTTCCCCACACCTACTACGACGAGGATCTGTCGGAGCTTCCCCGCGCCCGCTACGACGAGGAGCTGCCAGAGCCGCCCTGTCCCTGCTGCTACCCCGAGGAACCCCAGGAGCAGGCCTGGCCGGACTTCCCAGAGGTACTGTCGGACCTACCGCCCAGCCCTGGCCGGGAGGGACCCATGCTACTAGACTTCCCGGGGGCTGATGCCACAGATCAGGTAGACCCAGAGGAGGAGATTGGAAGTAGCCCGAGGGCAGCCGACTCCAGTCAGGCTGCAAGTATATCTGAACCCATGTCAGTGTGTTGCGGCCAGGAACCCCACTGACCGTTAGCGGTGATAGCCGCTACTAGGGCCCCGAGCTGGAACGCAGTGGAGTGGGTGGGCCTGCGTTCCCCCTGCCACCGGTACCCGGGTGGCAGAATCCCCTTCTCCCCGGCCTAAGGAGTACATCAAGTCTGGTGACTGACTGCTCGACCCTGAGCCACAAGGGTCAGAGCCCTTTGTAACTGTGTGTTTGGTGCCCCGCCTGAACCAAGGGCCTGGGCCCCCTTTAACTGTGCCACTGCTCAGTCCTGCCCCAAAGGGCTCTAGCTGCCTGAACTATTGTTGCTCAGTCCTGAGCCAGGAGGGTCTGATCCTCTATGACTTTGTGTTTGTTGTCCCGCCCTATAGCAGAAGGCCGGGCCCTGAGCGATTGTGCAGCGTCACTCAGCCCTGAAGAAAGGGGCCGACATAGACGATGTGTATCGAGGCCAGTGTGGCTCCCCTCCTCCTCAGGGAGGGTCGAGCCCTGGCCGTGCGCCTTTACAGGGATCATGAAAATAAGGTCACTTACATCGGTCAGTGCACATTGCTTCCTGTTCCTGGCCTCTAGAAGAAATGACTTTGTTACATTCCAGCATGACTTTGTGGTTTCATAGGCCACTAGTCCACTACTTTGGTCACTAATCATCTTTTCCAACATCACTGAAGCTACTGGAAAGAGTCTCCTTGACTTCAGGCCTGCACTGGATCAGGCCCTTGGTGAAAATCCATACAAAAATGTCTTTAGTGTTGCTGTTGGGTTCATACACCTTCATTCCACCTCATTATAATTCCATTCTGGATCAGGGAGGAAAGAAAACCCATTTGTTTCTGTATCAGATGTGAAGTGTACACCAAATTAATTACCTCCAGCTTCTTCTCTCTCTCTCCCTGACAGCCACTCCATCTCAAGAAGTCTTCCTCATTCTCCCTTTCCTGTTACTGCTTCCCTTCAATTCATGGCTAATGCTGATCCTATAGTTACATTTACACTAGAAAACTTTGTAGCTGAGTTCACTACTGGTATGCACCATCAGTGTCAGCAACAATGAAGATATATTCAAAAGGGAGCTTCTGTTTTCACTGCCTTATGTAACTATACACAGCTGAGAAAAACTTAATTGATTAAAATAAAATCGTGGAATTTTCATCAAACTTTAATGTGTGAAAGCAATTTTCACTACAATTAAAAAAAGTTGTGTGCGACCTGCTTTCCCCCCAACCCTCTGCCTTTCCCCCAGTTTTTTTCTCCATTACCTAATGCTGGCAGAAGTTTTCAGTGTGTTTCAATGAAATATCTACAATCTACCTCATACAAATTGTCTTAGCTGCTCTTTAAAAATGAAGTTTTCATCTTTTCTGTTGCAAAGATATAGTCAACACAATATATTTTCATTAAAAAAATGTCTCTAATCAAAGAGCAGCAGCAGCACTAAAGGCGGAAAGCAGCTTCCCCAATTCCTTTCACCTCAGTTAGATGTGAACTTCAGTTGTGACTGGAACTATGTAAATGTAACTTTATTAATCACAGGCAATTGCTTCAGCTTCACTGTTCCCAGCGTACACACTTATTGTTAAAAACAAGAACACAAAAGAAATTAAATTAAATACCAAGTTAATGCAATATTATTGTTGGGCACTTGCAACCATATAAAATCAAAAAATACCAAAGTTAATATTCCAAAGAGAATGCTCACCACTCAGCTGCATTTCACATATCAATCTAATGCATGTATCAGTCAAATGTATAATTTAATATTAGTGATGAGACCTCTAATCTGTTCCAAAATTGAAATCTCAAACCATACCCCTTTGGATTGGAAGCATGAGTGTTATGTTAAAGGGTATTATTTTTTTCAGATTTGGACTTTATGCTAGTAATACTAATACCCACTAGCCCTTGTCTACTCACAAAGTATCTGTGCAGTTGGATGTTTAATAGTCTCATAATTTTTATGAAGCAATAAGATCTACTGAATAACTGAAGAAGGTCCCTTTCCCAAAAACCTAGCATGCCTGTGTAAGGACATTAAAGGTTTCAAAGGGTTCCTCCTTCACCCTTGGGAGTTGCTGGGATCAGTGACAATTGCAGTGGGGTGATGTACGTAAGCCTAAAGGAAGCCCCTTGATCCTAAATCACTACCCCCGTAAAGACCCAGGGGAAACCCCCTTTGCAAAGGCAACTGGCCTGAAGCATCCCTCCCTCCCCAAGGCATGTGATGTAGAGGAGAAAGAGCAGGGTTCCTGATGTAGCAGGTAGCCTTTCCAATAACAGAATCAGGAGCAACAATGGCAGCAGAAACCACCTTCATCACCATATGTGTCATTAGATTCTTTTTCCTTCAGTTTGAGCTGTGATCTGTTTGTCTGTATCTCTACTGATTAGTTGTTTGCTTCCATCTTTCCCCTCCTCTCACTGCATCGAACTCCCACTGCTCTTCTCCATCCTTTCTTTACTCCCTGCCCCAGCCTCAGTGTCCCCTGTTCCTTCATTCCCATGTTTACTCCCGTGATCCCATGAACTCCCCTTTACCATAACTATTCAACCCCCATAATATATGTGTGGAACTAAAATCATTTTACAAGCATCACCTTGATAATTTTGCTTGCTTGTACTTCTTGCTTTCACCTTTATACTGGTTTGTCTTTTTAAATTATAAGTTTAGAGCCAATGTACTTGTGTAGTACTGACACCCCAATAGAGCCCCAGTTCTGTTTGGAACCTTTGGATGCAGTTGTAATGATAGAATAATAATGTTATTGATATATAACAAAGTTTCAGCTTTATTTTTTAACCAAATAACTGCCATTTGGTCTTTACGGCCTGTTGCATGGTGGTATCAGCAAGATAATATTTAAGGTTAATATTTGTTTAGTAACATCTGGTCTCAATATTATTAACATTAACATTCTTGTTGGGAAACTACGTGTGGCTAGCTGATGCTGTGGTCTAGTGAATAATGTCTATAAGATAACAATATTCATTACAAATGAACTGCAATAAAAACAGGATAATGTGTAATGTCATGGAAGAAGAACATAGATAGCATTCTCAAAGCTCTTGTCAACTCATTCAAAAGCTTCTTTGTCTTAATTAATTTATGAAGTTCTTTGTAGTAGTTAAAGATTAATTATTGACACTTATGGACTCAAGGAGAAGCTGCTTAAAACATGATTTTGATAGTGATGACGATTATCCTTCCCAGTAGGATATACCATGCAAATATATGAATGCCATCTCCTGGTAACCAAAAGTATTATCTATTTTATGATTAAAAAAGCAAGCTAGAAATCATCTCTCTCTTCTTACTGAAGCAATGCGGAGGCATTATTTCCAAACAAGAACATATGTCTACTGCCCCAGTTCATGGCTTTATATTTTCTTGGATTTGATAAGGCTGCCTATGAAATCCAGTTTGTTTAACCAGGACAGACAGGAGAGCATAGTAGTTATGCTCAGTGAACCAGTCAGCCCTCTTAATCTCTTTAATAAACAAACATCTGTGAACAACTGGAAGCAATGATCCAGAATGGAAATAGAAAAGGTAATTTTAGTTTCAAGTATTTTTAGTAGGTTTGAGAGATTTTCATCTGAAATGTAGAAGCTCTGAGAAACCAGGTGTCATAAACAGATAGCTAAGGGTTAATGTCTCTTTCACCTGGAAAAGGGTAACAAACAACACCTGACCAAAGGACCAATCAAGAAACAAGACTTTTTCAAATCTGGGTGGAGGGAAGTTTTGGATGTGAGTCCTTTGTTCTTGGTCTGTTCTCTTTCTCGGCTCTGAGAGTGACCACAGGAATCTCCAGGCTTTCTAATCTTCTGTTTCCAAGTTGTAAGTACAAGGATAGAAAGACAATAGGTTTATATTGGGTTTTTTTGGTATATACATGTGTGTAGTTGCTGGAATGTGTTAAATTGTATTCTTTTTGGATAAGGCTGTTTATTCATTTTTTTCCTTTAAGCAATTGACCCTGTATATTGTCACCTTAATACAGAGACCATTTTATGTCCTTTTTCTTTCTTTTTATATAAAGCTTTCTTTTTAAGACCTGTTTGAGTGTTTTTCACTGGTTAAGGCTAAGAAACGAAGGGAGGGGGAAAATCTCTTTGTGTTAGATTTACTAAGCCTGACTTTGCATACCCTCTGGGTGAGGGGGGAGAGATTCGATCTCTCGGTACTTGTGTTTCAAGGACTTGAAGCAGGGAGTCTCCTAGGGTCCCCAGGGCGGAAAATCTGGGAGGAGGTAAAGAGGGTGGAATCCCTTTGTTTAGGTTCACGGAGCTTGAATCTGTATATCTCTCCAGGAACCCAGGGAGGGAACACCTGGAGGGGAGAAGGGGGAAGGGAAATAGTTTATTCCCCTTTGTTGTGAGACTCAAGGAATCTGAGTCTTGGGGTCCCCCAGGGAAGGTTTTGGGGAGACCACAGTGAGCTAGGCACTGTATAATTCCTGGCTGGTGGCAGCAATACCAGGTCCAAGCTGGTAACTAAGCTTGGAGGTTTTCATGCTAACACCCATATTTTGGATGCTAAGGTCCAGATCTGGGAAGAAATGTTATGACATGGTGGCAGAGGTGGGATAGACAAGAATCCAGAAGCCAGTAGGAATATTATTTTCTTTTTCTCTGCTAGGGCTTTTATGCAGAGAGAAAGAGTGGTTTTAAACAGAGCCAGAGAAAATTTTTTTTCTGCTCTTTTTTGCGGTTTTTGGCTTGCATGTTAAGCAAGGAACCATTAAGGATTGACAAAGGGTCTTTTGTTATACTATAGCACTCCGATTGAGAGTTAAGTGCCCAGCACAACACACATGCAAATAAAGTGGTTTTTCTGGTTTACTTTACAATTAAAAGATTAGCTAGAGAAGAAAAAAAAAAGGCACTGTTGCTAGGCAAATCCCAGGAGACAACAGAGCCAGCAGTTCAGACAATAAACACTGGAGGGCACCCCAACACAAGAAAACAGGAACCATGACTTCCAAGGCAAAAATGAAGGCAGAGAAACAAATCAAAGAAGCAGACCACAGGTGACAAATGGAAAAAAGAGAAAAAGAGGTAGAACTGAAAGAAAAGAAAGAAAACATCAAACAGGCAGCCCATAAAAGAGAACAAGAAGCCAAAAATGCAGCCCACCACAGAAAACTAGAAGAAGAAGAGGTGGCCCACCAGCGAGAAATGGAAAAACAACAAAAAGAAAGTGAAGAGAGGGAAAAACAGAGAAAGCATGAACTGGAGTTAGCGCAGGCTGGGCAGCATGCTCCAGCCAATCCTAACAACCCTTCGCCAATTATGGTTCCACAGCACAAGAAATTTCCCACCAACAAGGCAGGTGATGACCCTGAGGCCTTCTTAGAAAATTTTGAAAGAGCCTGTCTTGGGTACAGCATCCCTGAAGACCAGTACATGGTAGAGCTGAGGTCACAGCTCAGTGGACCCTTAGCAGAGGTGGCGGCTAAAATGCCAAAGGACAGAATGAACAATTATAAACTGTTTCAAACCAAGGCCAGATTCAGAATGGGGATAACCCCGGATCATGCCCGTCGGCGTTTCAGAACCCAAAAGTGGAAACCAGATGTGTCATTTCCCAAACACGCCTACTACGTTGGAAAGAATTATGAGGCCTGGATATCAGGAACCAATGTTAAATCAATAGGCAAACTGCACTTCCTCATTCAAATGGAACAGTTCTTGGATGGTGTTCCTGAGGACATAACACGGTACCTACAAGATGGAAAACCCAAAAATCTCACTGAGGCAGGGGAGATTGGAGCCAGATGGATGGAAGTGGCAGAAAGCAAGAAAACTACTGTCAAGGGGAATGAATACCCCAGAGGGCACACCGACAATAAACCCTACAACCGAGGGCAGCCAAAAACCCCACCTACAACCCAAGGAAAGCCACAGACACCCTATTCTTCCACTTCACCAGTCTCCAGTAACTCACCTCGACCCAGTGACCAGTCAGCTGGAAGATGCCAACTGCCCAAAGAACCCAAACCGAGTGCAAGTCGTTACACCACCCTCACACCAAAGATCCCCAGGCCCAGATGCCTCTCAAATACCCTTGGAGCGAAGGGAAAATTTGAGAGTGGGCAGACAGAAGGTTACTGCGTGGAGAGACATGGGGGCACAAGTGTCAGCTATCCACCAATCCTTCGTAGACCCCAAATTCATCAACCCAAAGGCCCAAGTGACAATTTATCCCTTCATGTCACAAGCTCTAGACTTGCCTACAGCTGAACTGCCTGTCCAGTACAAAGGCTGGTCAGGAATGTGGACTTTTGCAGTCTATGGCAATTATTCCATCCCCGTGCTACTGGGGGAAGATTTGGCCAACCAGGTGAAGCGGGCCAAGAGAGTGGGAATGGTTACACGTAGCCAAACCAGGCAAGCTTCCAGACCCATTCCTGTTCCTGAGCCGTCCACTGAGGCCCCGTCTGTGTTACAAGAGACCCAGACAGAGGTAGTGGACCTGGATCGCATGTCAACAATGGAAACAGCCACAGAGCTTCCAGTCCCAGACCAGGAACTGGGAAAGCAGCCAGCACCAGAACCGTTGCCAGCACTGACGCCAGCGCTTGCAAATCCATCTTCAACCCCAACGCCAGAGGGCACCAGCGAGCCTGAACTGGCAGAAGCAGCAGACAACCACACCCAAGAGGCTCAGCCAGAGCCTGAAATAACCCCTGGTGCACCAGCGGAGAGTGGTTCACCAGCAACGGAAACAACCCCATCACCTACATCGCTTCCAGAGGGACCAAGCCCAAGTCCCCAGTCTAAGGAAGAACTGGTGTCTCCAGCCTCAAGGGAACAGTTCCAGACTGAGCAGGAAGCAGATGACAGCCTTCAGAAAGCTTGGGAGGCAGCACGGAGCACCCCACCGCCTCCCAGCTATGTTCACCGATCCCGGTTTGTGATAGACCAAAGACTTTTATACAAGGAGACTCTTTCTGGTGGACACCAGGAAGACTGGCATTCACAAAAACAGTTGGTGGTTCCAACTAAGTACAGGGAAAAGCTCTTAAGCTTAGCCCATGATCATCCCAGTGGCCATGCTGGGGTGAACAGAACCAAGGACCGGTTGGGGAAGTCCTTCCACTGGGAGGGGATGGGCAAGGACGTTGCCAAGTATGTCCGGTCTTGTGAGGTATGCCAAAGAGTGGGAAAGCCCCAAGACCAGGTCAAGGCCCCTCTCCAGCCATTCCCCATAATTGAGGTCCCATTTCAGCGAGTAGCTGTGGATATTCTGGGTCCTTTCCCAAAAAAGACACCCAGAGGAAAGCAGTACGTACTGACTTTCATGGACTTTGCTACCTGATGGCCAGAAACAGTAGCTCTAGGCAACACCAGGGCTAAAGCTGGTGCCAGGCCCTAACAGACATTTTTGCCAGGGTAGGTTGGCCCTCCGACATCCTTACAGATTCAGGATCTAATTTCCTGGCAGGGACCATGAAAGAACTATGGAAAACTCATGGGGTGAACCACTTGGTTGCCACCCCATACCACCATCAAACCAATGGCCTGGTCGAAAGGTTTAATGGAACTTTGGGGGCCATGATACGTAAATTCGTCAATGAACACTCCAATAATTGGGACCTAGTGTTGCAGCAGTTGCTTTTTGCCTACAGGGCTGTACCACATCCCAGTTTAGGGTTTTCACCATTTGAACTTGTGTATGGTCACGAGGTTAATGGGCCATTACAGTTGGTGAAGCAGCAATGGGAGGGGTTTACACCTTCTCCAGGGACTAACATTCTGGACTTTGTAAGCAACCTACAAAATACCCTCCGACACTCTTTAGCCCTTGCTAAAGAAAACCTAAAGGATGCTCAGGAAGAGCCAAAGGCCTGATATGACAAACATACCAGAGAACGTTCCTTCAAGGTAGGAGACCAGGTTATAGTCTTAAAGGCGCAACAGGCCCATAAGATGGAAGCATCATGGGAAGGGGCATTCACGGTCCAAAAGCACCTGGGAGCTGTTAACTACCTCATAGCATTTCCCAATTTCTCTCTAAAGCCCAGAGTGTACCATGTTAATTCTCTCAAGCCTTTCTATTCCAGAGACTTACAGGTTTGTCAGTTTACAATCCAGGGAGATGATGTTAAGTGGCCTGAAGGTGTCTACTACGAAGGAAAAAAAGACGGTGGAGTGGAAAAGGTGAACCTTTCCACAACCCTGGAACGTCTGCAGCTGCAACAAATCAAGGAGCTGTATACTAGCTTCGCGCCATTGTTCTCAGCCACCCCAGGACGGACTGAACGGGCATACCACTCCATTGACACAGGTAATGCTCACCCAATTAGAACCCCACCCTACCGGGTGTCTCCTCACGCCCAAGCTGCTATAGAATGGGAGATCCAGAACATGCTACAGATGGGTATAATCCGCTCATCTACCAGTGCATGGGCATCTCCAGTGGTTCTGGTACCCAAACCAGATGGGGAAATACGCTTTTGCGTGCACTACCGTAAGTTAAATGCGGTAACTCGTCCATACAACTATCCAATGCCACACACCAATGAGCTATTAGAAAAGTTGGAACGTGCCCAGTTCATCTCTACAATAGACTTAACCAAAGGGTACTGGCAAGTACCGCTAGATGAACCTGCCAAGGAAAGGTCAGCATTCGTCACCCATGCGGGGGTGTATGAATTTAATGTACTTCCTTTCAGGCTGCCAAATGCACCCGCCACCTTCCAGAGGCTCGTAGATGGTCTACTAGCAGGACTGGGCAAATATGCAGTTGCCTACCTCGATGATGTGGCCATTTTTTCTGACTCCTGGACCGAACACCTATAACACCTGGAAAAGGTCTTTGAGCGCATCAGGCAGGCCGGACTAACTGTTAAGGCCAAAAAGTGTCAAATAGGCCAAAACAGAGTGACTTACCTGGGACACCAGGTGGGTCCAGGAACCATAAACCCCCTACAGGCCAAGGTGG
Organism: Gopherus evgoodei; assembly: GCF_007399415.2. NCBI lineage: Eukaryota > Metazoa > Chordata > Testudines > Testudinidae > Gopherus > Gopherus evgoodei. Next base: position 70,125,092 of record NC_044327.1, on the reverse strand, counting down.
ATGCTATCCAAAAGTGGCCTGTCCCAAAGTCAAAGAAACAGGTCCAATCCTTCTTAGGCTTGGCCGGGTATTACAGGCAATTTGTATCACACTACAGCCAAATCGCTGCCCCACTGACCGACCTGACCAAAAAGACCCAGCCAACTACAGTTAAGTGGACTTATAAGTGTATTCATTTATACATAAAACAGAAGAACTAAAGGGACAGGATCAGTCATTTTTGCTTGGGCTGGTCAATGCCAAACAAATACTGTGAATTTTCTTGAGCAAACAAGCCCCTGTACACCTCAGGCCTATGCATGAGATCATATCAGACCTCTGAACTTTTTGCCAAGCTTCATGCTGAACTACTATGATTCTGAAGGTTCATGAGGCCATGCTCGCTATTCAATTTTAATTTTTTTTTTTACTTTCACAACATCTAAACTCAGCCTACAGCTAGCAATAACAATCACATACCACTGTCAAGGGATAAATGTGGGAGATACCAGCTGGAGATAGTAGGAAGTTGTGAATCACTTTATATTGTAGAAGGTATTTGCAGCTAAAGAGATGCTGTCATAAACAGATAGTTAATGGTTAATGTCTCTTTTATCTGTAAAGAGTTAACAAACAGTAAACCAAAAACACCTGACCAGAGGACCAATCAGGAAACAAGATACTTTAAAATCTCGATGGAGGGAAGCCTTTGTTTATGTTTTTTGGGTTTTGCTTTGTTCTCTCTGGGTTCTGAGAGGGACCAGACATGTAAGCAGAGTCCTCCAATCTTTCTGAAAAAATCTCTTTTGTTCTAATTTTAGTAAGTACCAGGAAAAGGCGAGTTTAGTCTTCTGACTGTTTTCTGTATTTGCAAATGTGTAGTTTGCTGGGAGTATTTTAAATTGTATTTTGCTGGAGGGAGGCTTCTCTCTAGTGTCTATAAGCTGAAAGACCCTGTAACTTTTACCATCTAAATTACAGAGACATATTTTACTTTTTTTTCTTTCTTTTTATTAAAAGGTTTGCTTTTTAAGACCTGTTTGATTTTTTTTCCCTTGTTGAGGCTCAAGGGAATTGAGTCTGTACTTACCAGGAAATTGGCGAAAGACAGGGAGAAAGAAGGGAGAGGGGAAAGGTGGAATCCCTTTGTTTAGATTCACGGAGCTTGAATCTGTCTATCTCTCCGGGATAGCCCAGGGAGGGAATGCCTGGGAGGGGGAGAGAAGTGTGGGGGGGAAAAACCTGATTTCTCTGTGTTGTGATTCAAGGAGTTTGAATCACGGTGATCTCCTGGTGTACCCAGGGCGGGAAAGATCTGGGAGGAAGAAAGGAGAAGGAAGGGAAATGGTTTATCCCCCTTTGTTGTAAGACTCAATGAATTTGGGTCTTGGGGTCCCCAGGGAAGGTTTTGGGGGGACCAGAGTGTACCAGGCACTGGAATTCCTGTTTGGTGGCAGCACTACAAGTTCTAAGATGATAATTAAGCTTAGAGGAATTCATGCTGGTACACCATTTTTTGGACTCTAAGGTTCAGATTGGGGAATTATACCATGACAGATGCTAGAATAGGGAGAAAATGGCATTGGGGTAAATGTCAAAACTTTCTGTGAAATAGTGAAAATGATGAGTTTGAAGGCACTCATGTTAGTTTTTGCAAAGGACTTGTAGCTTATTGGTGGGACTTAACAGAGTACAAATATGAAGTGTATATGACTGCCCAATTATAAATGTTCCCAAATTTCAAGGTCTATGTAGAATAGAAATATTATCTGAAGGATTTAAACACAACAAGACCTTAAATTGAAGGGACCGAAGAAAAGAAATGATACTTTATTGATCTTTGTATGAAAAGATATTAAAATGTAATATAAATTGTATGCAGTGAAAAGATAAGGTGTTTCTAGCACACTAAAAAAAGCTTTTAAATGCTGGCAGCCTCACAAAAAGGTAGCATGGATTACCTTTGGCTATCCATTGACAGTTGTAGGGCCAACTATACAGACCTCTGAACCTTGTACTTGTCTCTGGCTGCCTTCATTTATGCTGTATAAATGGTTCACTGTTCAAAGGAGAAAGAAACAGACTGATAAAATTTGCTAAATTATGTGCTATTTTTTTGTTAGCATTACATGTCTAAATGACCAGGGGTTGAAACTTGTAAACTTTGCTTTACTTAGAGTTATCATTCGACCTAAATCCTGATTGTAAGCATAAGCGTTTTTCTATTATGATATTGAGCCACTCTTAGTATTGTACCACTAGAGTATCTTAAATATTGTATATATTTGTATATGTACAAAAAGACAGTGCTTATTGAGAGACTGTGTATTAAATAGAAATGAATGGGAAATCAGTTCAGGCAATAGTGTCCATGCTAGAAATTCTGTCAACACAGATTACCATGATGTTTGAGGATTATGGGTAACCATCTGCAACATATCAGCTAATATAACCTACATCATCTATCAAACATTTAACATCACAGACAGCAACAATCCTATTAACGAAAAGGCATACAGAATATTAACTATCATCGTAATCCATCAATAAGAATCTGACTGAAACAACTGATATTCTCTGCAGATAGCAATACAATCATTTCGTTCATTTCTCTCTAGAAATCTTAGTTGCTTTGGAAGACAGCATTATCTTGATTAATTATAATATGCCCACAAAATAACATCAGTTTGGAATTACTAGTACTAGATTTTTATTTATTTATTTTTAAGCAAACTTCATACTGTGGTTTCTAAAAGAAAACTCAGAAGCCTACTAAAACTTTGTCATCAAATATCCTTCGTATAAAATGAGTTTGAGTGGTCATATTTTAATCTATCTTCTTGTAAAATATCTAAGCATATAAGATGAATGAAAGTGATTTACAAAGATGTGCATCAAATGGACACAAGCTACTAGACTGGTGACTATATAGTAAAGATAAGCCATACAACAAAATGTCTAGGCAATGCAGTCTGACTCCAAAATATATTAACATTGGAGGAAAAAACCTTTCATGGATCTATAAAAAAACAAGATGTAAAATGAACAGTGAACCCAGCTATGAATGTGATATATGTAAATTCAGCACTCTCAGTTTTAGTTGATTTTATGGTCATATTAAGTAAATTAATTTTCTTTTCTTTTTTTTCAAAAATTAAAAAATTCATAAAACTTCTCTGGATGCAAGAAAATGTGTCTTAAATAGAACAAAACAGGTCTGCAAGTTTCATTTGAAAAGATACATTCCCACTAGTACAAATATATCCCTATAATCCTAGTAAACACTATGGGCCAGAGTTTGACTATCATTTAGGTGCCTAAAACTACAGATAGGCATCTAGTGGGATTTTCAAAAGTGCCTAGTTTAGGCATGTAGGCACTCTTGAAAATCTCACTAGATGCCTATCTGCATCTTTAGGTGCCTAAATACTTTCTAAAAACCTCATCCTATGCCTTTAATAAATGAGGGGCCTGCTGGAACAATGGGGGCCGTTCACTGAGAACATTCAAATCAATATGCATCAGTTGAACCCTACAGTCACAGTGTTGCACAGGGAAAGCGGCAGTTTCTCAGGCAGGTAGGACTTAACCATGTGGGCATTTAAGGGTATAATATGCTCCTTGCATATGGGTCACCACATTCCGAACTATATGACACTTCTGTGACATTACCCAGGGTACCATATAGACTGATAGACAGCTGTATCCCCTCAGTTCTCCAAGCTGCCTTTTATACTGCTTCACTCTTGGTCTGCTCACACACAATGTCCAGCATGTAAGTCATTCCCAGCTGTACTCTATGAGTTCTATAGCCACTTACACATGAATTACACTTCAGGGAAACACCTGCAAACTCCCAGTCCCAGACTTTCCCCCAGAAATGTTCATCTTGTACTGCCAAGCCCCTCCTGAACAATACAAGCTCATATAAAGTCTGTCACTTAATTAATAGAAAATTATATGCACAAATCTTGTTATTGCAAATGAAGTTTTCCAAACACACACTGGTTTTGATAGAGCAATAAAACAAGTTTATTAACAATATAGAGATCGATTTTATGTGATTACAAGTAATAAAACACAAGACCTGGAACTGGTTACAAGAAAATAAAAAAGTAAAAGACAATATTTAACTTAACAAACTAAATGAATTCAAAGCAAAGATTTCTTTCACCACGTGCTTCAGCAGTCTTTCTGCCGGGCAGGATCCCTCCCCCATTTGAGCAAAAAGAACGAGGAGTACTTGTGGCACCTTAGCAACTAACATATGTATTTGAGCATAAGCTTTCGTGGGCTAAAACCCACTTAACTGGAGGCATGCAGTGGAAAATACAGTAGGAAGATACATATATACACACAAAGGGCATGAAAAAATGGGTTCTACCCATGTCCTCTGTGTATATATATCTTCTTACTCTATTTTCCACTGCATGCCTCCAATGAAGTGGGTTTTAGCCCACGACAACTTATGCTCATATACATTTGTTAGTCTAAGGTGCCACAAGTACTCCTCATTCATTTTGCTGATACAGACTAACACGGCTACCACTCTGAAACCTGTCCCCCATTTCAGTACTCATTTCCTTGTCCTTCAGGTGTTACTGATGCCATGGGCAGAGAAAAAAAGAGGATTATTTTGGGGTGTCTGTTCGCTTTTCCTATAGTTCTCTTTTTCTTTGAAAATCATCTCCAGCTGAGGCTTCGGAGACAGAATGTCTGTGGGGATAGGAACCTCTAACTGTTTCCTTGCTAAAATGTAGATTTCTTACTCACACCTTTTTTTCTGATAAAGAATGGCCACTTAACCAGGTGATAATTCATCTGATTTTGTAGAAATCTCCCTGAGGCATCAGTTCGTCTTTTGTCTTTGAGCTGGCTAGAGGAACACTAGATGATATAACAGGGCTTTCCATCTTTAACTTCTACTACTTTTGTTCTAATTGTTTTAATTTCCCTGAATACCAGTGTCCAGTAATAGCTGTGGCAGGAGCACAGCACTATATAGCTCAATCTTCTGGCTGCCTGTGTAGAAATAAAGTGGGGGTTTTCTTTGTTTTTGTTTTTTAATGGTGGTGGTGGTTGCTGTTTTTAATTAAGTTAGTTTTGGTACAATTGTGCAGGCTTTTGTCTGCCACTTTTCACTCACTATTCATTCTCCTGCCAGAATGCTTCTCTGTCAGTTTGTTATTGAGAATGTGTAGATAAGCCTCAAAGGGTCAAATTACATTTTAACTTTCATGCTCTAATCACGTGCAGTTCTCCACTAAATGGAGACATAACAATTTAGCTGACAGTACAGATTTCCTCTGAAACATGACTCTAAAAATGGCATTAGGAGATACTATGTTTGTTTTCCGTTAATTTCCACCCAGTTAATAAACAATGTCATTTATAGTCATCTCTTCAAACTCAAGATGGACTCTCAATCAGGCTGTGTTTTTTCTTCTAATATATCACCACCAGTAATAAAGCTTCAACAGGTCAAATCATACTCATTTACAATTTGATAACTCCATTGCCTCCAAATTAAGTCATCATAAAAAAAAATAACCTTGTTTTCTTCACTGGGCCTGTCTTCATTCCTGCAAGTGCCCAAAACTTGGTAGTATGATATGTGTACCATGAGCAAGCACTGTATGAATATCAGCTTCTAGGGCCTATGGATTCTAATGCTTGGTGGCTTCCCAATAAGCATTCACATGCACACCGGGAAGGAAAAGATTTACTATGGTTAGAGGAAATAAAAGGGTTTAAGTACCCCAGTGCAGTGACTAAATCAATTGCTGTAGAACAATACACCAGCTCCTATCTTGGCCATGAAGGGGAAATTTACTAAAGCATTACAAAAATAACCTTGGTCTGGGTGCTTCTCAGGCCTAGTACGGTGATTGGGGTATCTCTTCTAGTCCATCTAGAATATAGTTAAAGATCAGACTATAAGTCCCACCAATCAGAGTTCAGTTCCATCTTTAGCCTCATGAGGGGACCCTCTGCATGGTCTTACTGTCATTCATCATAATGTTTGCCTCATGTATCTTGCTTACAAGCTTTTCCATCTGTATGCTGATGCTAGTGGGCCCTGATAATCACCCAATTTCCTTGTGACAGTTCTCAAGCTGCCTGCTGTTGCTGTCCTTGCTGCTGGATCTACCAAGCAAGCTCACTTCCTCCTTCTCGCTGAGCCTTCATGTCCTTCTGTTGGCAGAAAAGAAAGAACAGGATTCAGCTCACTCTTGCAGCTGTGTTAGCCCTGTTTTGCTAACAGGAGTAAAAAGCTATTTTTCTCACTGAAGTGAGAATAAATGGTTCTGAATGCGCACAACAAGCAGCTCTGAGTGAAAAGGTGACACTTTTACATAATCACTTTTCATAGTAGAAGCTCACTTTAAATGTACAGAACATACTGTGGAATGCAAATGGGGAAGCAGACTGTGCGAGTCTTGGTTAAGAGAGTTGTGTGATGATTTCTCTTATTACTGTAATATTAGGGAAAATATTTTGATCGAAGTGCACCCTTGCCTGCTTCCCTCATCAGCTTACTATGCTGACAAATTCAGTCACAGACTGTGAATAAAGTAAAACTATTATGTCTCCATGTTTAAATATATTGCAACCATTATTAGAGTGGAGTTCTTCCCCACAGATATCTTGGGATGGGGGATGATACTGTTCCTTTTTTTGGAATTTTGGCGGAGGGACTACACACTCCTCATGTTTGCTTTATGCAGTGAATACCATTTTGCACTCAATGCAATGCTATTGACTTCAATGAGACAGGACAGAACTGATAATAGAACATTTGGTGCACAGAGTACTGTGAAGGATGGACTGATTGGAATACTCTTTTTCAGCCAGTAGCCTGTTTGCTTAGCTTTAATCCTAGCTCAGCCAATGTACACCTTGTTTCAGAGTTAATATATCAGGCTAGACTCTCCACTCCCTTTAGCCAGCAGGTGATAACTTGCTGAGAATTTTCCCCCAGGCAGGGGAACTCTTTACTGGGGGAAACCTGGAAGAGGTGTTCCATCTCCTTACCCCAGGAGTAAGATAAAGGAGGGGCCATAACATGGGTAGGGCAGGATAGGGAGATCAAAGGGGCTCCGCTCCAATATGCCCAATCCTCTATTAGTGTAAGGTACCTTAGGCTTAGGGCTCAGCACATATTAACTATTGATGTATGATATTAAGACTTCAACCATATGTCTTCACCTGGGGAGTAAGACATCCTCACCTTTAAACATTCATACAGGCTATCCAGTACTCAGGGACTGGGCATGCAGGTGTAAATGGGACCCTGTCAACTCTCACCCCAAAACAGGTGGATGGGAAGGGAGGGAGCATTGGCCCACACACATACACTCATTGGCTATTACAGGCCAAATACTGTAGGGACTTATTTATACAGCTTTTCCATTCAATTCTGTGAGATCATATTAACTCATTTACCTATTATAACTTTTACCCTCACTATCAAATCAGAAATTTATATATCAACAATGTGTTACGGACTATAACACAAATGGTATAGGCAGTATCATGTAAACACCTAGAAATGACTAGTCACTTTGTTTCATACTCTATTTTTCTATTTTAAAAAATAAGATATCATCCCACATCCCCTAAGAAATTAGCCATTGGTATTAATAGCTGATTTGAGAAAACTTGGATCATTAATTGACAATTAAGTCTCTGCTGGCATCCATTGATTTGTTGGCTATTATTGCATTAAAACAGAAAGCCTTTGAATTGTTATTCACTGTGTACCTTCCTGCTGAAGCTCAAGGAATAGAGTGGTTTATGACCAGTTTGACCTCAATATAGCCTCATAAAGAGAATCTATTACAAATCTCTTATATTTTTGAGCTTGAGAAAAGGCTGAGTAGGATCACCTGCTGCCACTCTAAGGATTCTAATGTGACATGATATATAAGCCAATATCTCTTCCCTTATCACTATATTATAATTCTTTCCATTTCACCATCATTCCCTGGAACATGAAACTAGAGCTGTGAGACTATCCAAAAGTATAGGCAAGAATAATCCTCACTGACTTGTAGAAAATGTGGGGAATAAGACAGCACCACTAAACAAGGTCTAGTAAGAGGTTCCCTGGACCATAGACTAATATCTCTTGCCAGTGTCTGTGGTGGTATTAGTAGTCATTAGAATATGTCCTTGTCACTGGTAAGGGGCAAGGCATAGACTAATAGAGAGGGGTAAAAAGAAACTTGTCCTAAATCAAAGCCTACTTGCTGGAAAAGCAAGAGAGATGGCATCAGAATGGAAATCTGGGCTACATACACATTGAAGCAGGAGAGGTATACTCTAGAGTTACCAAGGTAAATAAGTTGAATTAAGTATACAGAAAATAAATGGATAGATGGATGTTTGTTTTTATTTGCATTTGAGAGGAAAAGCTGCAAAATAGTTAGGGTCTGTCTATTATGCAGTAGGGATGTGTAATTGTCAAACATGTAGACATACCCTTGCTAGCTTTAATGTAGATAGCTTGCAAAAAATAGCAGTGAAGCTGCAGCAGAACAGACTTGTGGGTTTGTACTTGCTATGCTGCCATGGCTTCACTGTTATTTGAGCAAGTTAGCATGGATATGCCCACATGTGCTGCAGTTATATCTCCTGATTGCAGTGTGGACATACCCTAGAGTGCTGGCAAAGCCTGGAAATGTTTGGCCTCAGAAGGGAACAAGCCAAATAGTCTAAGGGTACGTCTACACTACGGGATTATTCCAATTTTACATAAACCGGTATTGTAAAACAGATTGTATAAAGTTGAGTGCACGCGGCCACACTAAACACATTAATTCGGTGGTGTGCATCCATGGTCCGAGGCTAGCATCGATTTCTGGAGCATTGCACTGTGGGTAGCTATTCCGTAGCTATCCCGTAGTTCCCGCAGTCTCCCACACCCACTGGACTTCTGGGTTGAGATCCCAGTGCCTGATGGGGCAAAAATCATTGTCGTGGGTGGTTCTGGGTAAATGTCGTCACTCATTCCTTCCTCCGGGAAAGCAACGGCAGACAATCATTTTGCGCCCTTTTTCCCTGGATTGCTCTGGCAGATGCCATAGCATGGCAACCATGGAGCCCATTCAGCTTTTTTTTACTGTCACCGTATGTGTACTGGATGCCGCTGACAGAGGAGATACTGCAGCGCTACACAGCAGCATTCATTTGCCTTTGTATGATAGCAGAGACGGTTATCAGTTGTTCTGTACCGTCTGCTGCTATCATGAGTGCCCCTGGCTGAGGTCGGCCAGGGGCGCAAAGGCAAAAATGGGAATGACTCCCCGAGTCAATCCCTCCTTTATGGTACCTAAAAATAGAGTCAGTCCTGCCTAGAATATGGGGCAAGTGTACTAGAGAACCAGTGTATCAGAGAACCAGAGAGCACAGATGCTCCGTGTCAGTTCCCGCAGAAATGACAAGCTGCATGCCATTCATGGGAGCTGCCCCTGCAACAACCCCACCCGTTGCTTTCCTCCTCGCCAACCTTCCTGGGCTACCGTGGCAGTGTCCCTCCCATTTGTGTCATGAAGTTATAAAGAATGCAGGAATAAGAAACAGTGACTTGTAAGTGACATAAAATGAGGGGGAGGCAGCCTCCAGCTGCTCGAGCCCAGCATCCCACTGCTATGATAGCCCAGGCAGTAAATAATCTTTTCTTTACACATGAAAGGGAGGAGGCTGATTGAAGCTAAGCCCCTAGTTGCTATGATGAAGATGGTTACCAGCCATTCTGTACCATCTACTGGGAATGACATGGAATCATTCCTATTTTTACCCAGGCACCCCCCCCGGCCGGCCTCACCTGAGGCCAGCCAGGGGTATTCAGCAGTTATCAAGCATATTGTACCATCTGCCACCGGGGAGGGAAGAGGAGTGGATACTGCTCTTTACTGCCGCAGCATCGTGTCTACTAGCAGCATTCAGTACACATAGGGTGACATTAAAAAAAGTCAAGAAACGATTTTTTTCCCTTTTCTTTCACGTGGGGGGGAGGGGGTACATTGACGAGCTATACCAACCACGCCGGACAATGTGTTTGAACCTACAGGCACTGGGAGCTCAGCCAAGAATGCAAATACTTTTTGGAGACTGCTGGGGACTTTGGGATAGCTGGAGTCCTCAGTCCCCTCTTCCTCCCTCCATGACCGTCCATTTGATTCTTTGCCTTTCCATTATGCTTGTCACACAGCACTGTGTAGCCTGGAGATTTTTTTCAAACGCTTTGGCATTTCATCTTCTGTAACGGAGCTCTGATAGAACAGATTTGTCTCCCCATACAGGGATCAGATCCAGTATCTCCCGTACGGTCCATGCTGGAGCTCTTTTTGGATTTGGGACTGCATTGCCATCCATGCTGATCAGAACTCCACGCTGGGCAAACAGGAAATGAAATTTAAAAGTTCACAGGGCTTTTCCTGTGTACTTGGCCACTGCATCCGAGTTGAGATTGCTGTCCAGAGCGGTCACAGTGGTGCACTGTGGGATACTGCCCTGAGGCCAATACTGTCGATTTGCGGCCACATTAACCCTAATCCTATATGGTAATACCGATTTTAGTGCTACTCCTCTCATTGGGAAGGCGTACAGAAACCGATTTAAAGAGCCCTTTATATCAATATAAAGAGCCTCGTAGTGTGGACGGGTACAGAGTTAAATCGGTTTAACACTGCTAAAATCGGTTTAAACGCGTAGTGTAGACCAGGCCTAGGTGTAGCTCTCTGCCCTAAATAACAGTCTAAATGTTGCTTTTTCTGGATATTTTTATTGCTTTAGGGCTTCAGTGCCTACTCATCTGTGTCATCATGGGAAGGGAAAATAGGACCGCATCACACTGAATTGCTCAAGTGTTACATAATGCTCAGCCTCCAACAAACCATTTGTCAGTTCTCCAAGCCCCATCCCATTAATGCATCCAGCATATGCCTTTTTTCAAGGTGAGGAGCCTTTTGGAAATCAAGACATTTATGTATAGAAACTCATATTAGCCACTTGCTCTAGCACAAGGGAGAAGACAGGAAAAAGGAAGGTAAATGTGACTGACAATGTTTTCTTCTTCCCTGCTGGTTCAAAAGCACATATATAAGATACTTGCAAAAGGTGGCATTGGCAGAAATAGCTGAGAGAACATTGTTTGTAGGGGTAGTGAAGAAGCTCTGGTGCAGAGAGCTTTTTCCTCTCCCAAGGTGACCTAGTTGCCTGCAAATTCTCAGAATCCAGAAACAATCCCAATGCTGAAGCATTTTTCTGGCTTAGTAGAATGTGGTCAGTCCCTACTGACTCAACATAACTCACCAGTGTGTGTTGTAACAAAAAGCAAGTGTAATCAGCATTCCAGAATATCATATATAACTCAGCCTCCTCCCCCAGTCACTAGCATGGTTGGAACCACTTCCACACCAAGCATAGGCCAGACAGGAATTTCCTATCTCACTGCCACACTACGTATTCACATGCTGCTCAGAAATAGCTCAGAAATGCTTTGGGCATACTTCAAGATGATGAGAAGTTGGCTGGTATTCTATAAAGTCTGGGTCCAGTGAAGTTCTGATTGCTGCCTTAGTATCTCATTGAGCAAAGATAACACATTTCTTTTTACTGGGTTATCCTGATCCATTCAAGAGACTACCTGACAATGTTTCTGAGAACCGATACTCACTGAATGTGTGGAGCAATAGGCCTTCTAAACTGGTAGTGGGTGAATTAATGCCTATTGACCCACCTCCTCATTCTCTATTACTGCCAGTATATTAACTGGGTCTTTGTTCAGAGTTCCTAGACCAGGCTATTTAGGGCCTTCTATTTTACACAGTAATCTGGCTTTGGTGGGGAAATATCTGCAGGTGCTTGTTTTAGGGAATTCAGTATCCAATTTTGCTTTTGCATGGTGAGTATTCCTACCCATGTTATACTGTGAGTATTATATCATGGGAACTTAAGGATGTTCTTTCCTTTCCCCTGGCAATCCTTTCCAAAAAGGAGGAGAGTTCTTTTTCTTGCCTGTTGCTTGTTTAACAGGCAGAGAGCCACCTAGGGTGAGTCAGCAGCTATTCCTGCCACATTTTTTTTTTCACATAAAGACACAAAGCATGCCATTGGTAAGAATAAGCTTGTGGAAGGAAGACTGTTATAAGGATTGGAGCTAAAGCCCTGTAAAAAGATCTTGACAAAGCATAGCTTAACGCTTAAGCTTCATTTAGTATTCCAGTAGGTAGGCACTTGGAGAAGAATTGAAGCTAATTCAAATAAATAAACTAACCTTTTTTCTTTGGTGAGTTGTTTAGCTTCTTGTTTGTGTAATAAAAGCCATATAAAAAGCTTTGTGGGTTTTTTTTTGGTTTGTTTTTTGGGATGATTCTAAATAAATCTTGATGTTTACTTTGTTTTCTAAACCTTTGGGAATTTGAATAAACCATCTGCAATTTGGTTTCCCAGAGACACAGAGATCCTGTGTCTGGTTGCTGACTTATAAAGGCAAAAGGGAATTGTACTTGTTCGAGAGCTAGCCCCAAATCCACAGAGGTATGTAGGCACCTAAGTCTCTTATGTAGCTGCACAAATCCCCAGTTTGGGCTCCATTGCTGGTAGATGCCTAATCTCAGCACCTCAGGTTTCAGGGTAAAAGTTCCCTATGTGTCTTCCTCTGGCAACCACATTGCCTCTCTGTGTTCGTGGATGTCTATCTCCTGCCTAAGCCTGAGCACTTTATGAACTGTAGGAAGATAGATATTTGCCTGCCTAAATCATGGGCACAGCCCAATCTGGTAGCTATGCTCAGAGGCTGCCTAGTCGATTGAGTTCCATTCAAAATCCAGCCAAAGAAAGAGGTAGCAGTGACCATTTCATGAATTTCAACCCAGTGCTTAAAGTACTCATCTGGGATGTGGAAAACCCAGGTTCAAATTACCCCTTCCTGCCTGAGAGGATTTGAACAGGGGTCTCCCACCACTCAGGAGAAGTGCTCTAGTCACTGAGTTTTGGGGTATTTTGATATGAGGCTTCCTCGTTCTCTCTTGTTGAAGCTGTTGAATTGTGGCTAACTACTGAGAGACTGAGTAGAGCAGGGGTCTGGTGTCCAAGGTTTCCCACTTCCCACTTGGGTGCCTTAACGATTGGACTACATAATTATTCTTTCTCTCTCTGGTCCAATGACTGTTCCACTGTGGTAAATATTTATCAGTTTCATTCCTGTGAGAAATGCCTCAGCACCTAAACTACCTGACTCCAGGCAATGCATTCCCATTCATAGCTTGCTGAGCAAATATAGGCACCCCCCTGCAGCCTGGAATTAGGTGCTTCTCTGTGAGAAGGCTGTGGCTTAGTACACATCCCCTCTCATGAGCATCTCTGATTGACTAGCTTAGGTGGCTCCCTACCTAGCATGCTGGCTTTTGTGGATCATAATCTAAGGTGCCTATTTCTTGCTATTGATTGTAAAAGCACATTCACTGAACTCAGGTTACATATATCATGATGTTCAGCATTTAAGTCTCTTTATGGATTCTAACCCTACTGCTTTTGTATTCTATGGAAGGAACATTCCTCTTGTTGGGTACTATCATGACAGAAGCCAGAATTCAGTCCTGTCATCCACCAGTCCACCACCCAGCTGAAGGATGTGTTATCATCATCACACACCAGACCCAAGCTTTGTCTCATAATATACTGGAATAAGATTATGGTAAGAACTGTATCTCTATCTTACTTCTATGACCCCTGTTACTGTAGTATCTGAGCAAACCACAGTCTTTAATGTATTTATCTCTATTTTACAGATGGGGAATTGAGAAAGAGAGACATTAAGCTCAAACTCACACAGAAGTGGAGTTTGGGGTGGAAGAGGGAATTAAACTTGAGTCTCCCAAATCTCAGACTTTCAGGCCAAACACTGGACCATTCTTCCTCCAGTTATTACTTCAAGAGCAAGACAGCCAATACACCAGTGGCTCTCAAACTTTTTTACTGCTGACTCCTTTCAGATAGCAAGCTTCTGAGTGTGACCCCTCTTATAAATTAAAAATACTTTTTTAATATTTAACACCATTATAAATGCTGGAGGCAAAGCAGGAATTGGGGTGGAGGTTGACAGCTCGTGACCCCCCCATGCAATAACCTCGTAACCCCCTGAGGGGTCCGGATCCCCAGTTTGAGAACCCTTGCAATACACCCATCATCTCACCACTACCTCCCTCAAACAATTACAAACCTGAATTGCAATGGGACTTTGTAAATCAATAAGTCTTGAGTGTGAGAAGGCCGCAACATTGGTTTGGAGAATAAAGCAAGCTTTGGGGGTTCTGGTTTTTTTGGATTCATGTTATGAAAGGGAATCTGGATTGATCTAGCTACACAGAGCAGATGGAAGGCAAGGAAGACTGGCCATTTTCTATTTGTCATATGTTAGGAAATAAAAGGAGACTCAGCTGCATTCATTATAATACAAAAAGCAAATCTGCATTCCTATTCTAATGGGGCACTCTCCAAGCTCAGTGAGCTGGAACACTTACAAAATATGTTTACATCATGATGAGGCACATTTTAAATAGTGAATTTATTCTGTGCTTTCAAGTAGTGGAGGGACTGAATCAAAAATACCAAGCTCTGCTTATTAAACAATAAAACAAAGCACATTTTAGTAAACTATCCTACCTTGAGGGTACTGTCAATTACATCTGCTGTCTGTTTTCTTCAGCTACACATGTGATTTGACAAACACCAGAATATTACCTTTGGATAAGTTTCACGATGAATGTCAAACCAAAATACATGGCAAAAGTGCTAGAAACTAGATATTGGTGTCTGCTTATAGTCAACTCATGCAATTAGTCTTGCACAATTCACAGCCTCTCAACTGAAGGTTACTTTACATTGACCTAATCTGTTTATTTTTCTGTAAAGTGGTGCTGTATAACCTCTCAGCATTAGTGGATCAGAGGATATTCTTTCTCTTGTGGCTCATCAGTCATTCCGTACCTTCCAAGTGGACCCATTTGTATCTGGAAAAGACACCAATAATGCATTATACATGTGAGCATTAAATCATAGATGTTTTGCAGCAAATTCATTTGTCTATTAAATATAGACAAGCTATAGTGAATAGTTTTTTAAATAGTGTAGCCTTTATAAAGGTTTTCATCTTTGACTTTCTATAAGCCTGATTGTGAGCCTCTTGCATTGGTGAGCAGTTATTCACCAAGGTAGTTCTGTTGACTACAGTGGATATACTCATATGGCAAAATTCTAAATCAGATACTCAGCTGGTAAAGCTTCATAAAGGCCCTTTGTCTTTAATCCTTTTTGAAGAGATTATCTATTGATAATACAGAAAAAATAATAATTTGCCAATTGAAATGAGGAAAATGACACATGCCATTTTTTCATGATATATAATCTGACTGTGCACCAAAACAGGTAAAAGTTCAAAGGTTATATATTCCAGTGTATCAGTAGGTGCTTTGTAGGAGCTGAATATAACGCTGTGCACATCTCATGCACCATTCATGTAAAGAGCCCAAAGCACTTTGCAGATCCATTTTTCTATATCATGCTTCTTTTCTAGATGGATAAACTATTACACAAAGAGGCTAAATGACGTGTTCCAATCACAGTAACTTATTTGCAGCTGAAGAACCAGAACACTGAACTCCTGGTTCCTTGAGCTCTGATTAAGCTGGTACACTGGGGCTCAGGACTCACTGATTTCCTTTTATCTCTACTAATGGCTAACAACTGTGTGGTCTTGGATGAGTTTCTAAGCCTTTATATGCCTCAGTTTACCAAAGTGCAAAATGAATATAATGTGCATTGACCTTTCACACCCAAATTTGAAAACATTGGCATAAGTTCCTAGCTTGGGCTCCAGCCATACAAAGACATGCACTGTGACTAGTCCTAGTGAATTCTCCATGCATAAAATCAAACATGTGCTTAAGTCTTTGCAGGATCATGCACCTGAAAACTCTGCTGAATAGAACCAACAAAGTATGACGTGAGTTGGTTACTCTGCTCTTTGAAATTTATAAGGTATTGGGCCCTGAACCTGTGAGATTTAATTTAAATATATTAATAGCCCCATTGAACTCATTGGTGCTCCTTCCATGCTTAAAGTTATTCCATGTTCATAAGTCTTTACAGGATTGGAGTTTTAGACCATTATCAATTAAGGTTCACATTTGGCTCATGTTATGATTAAATCAGAGTTTTTGTTAGAGGTGTTCCTAATGTCTCACAAGATCAGGTCTGGATTTAGTTTCAATTGTTTACATTTAATTCAGAAAAAATGCAGATTTGGTAATTAAAGACATTATTCTCCATGAAAAGCAGAACACTTTGACAAAAGGATTTTTCTTTTCCTACCAAGGAAACTTTTTATAAAACAGGAACATTTTCCAGTGTGGGTGCCCTCTTCTTTTGCATGTACCTTTTGCTCAGGAAAAGCCTGAAGTTGTAACTGCAATTGACATTTGCAATACAAATATGGTAATTTCACACAAGTATCTGATTAGTGGTCACTGACGCTGGTTTTGCTTTCACAAAAGCAGCATGTGCACAGTTTTTTTTAATTTATTTTTAGACACAGTTTAGCTGTTTGTGTTTGAGTTACCATACTGGATCAGACATGAGTTCCATTGAGTCCAGAATCTGTCTCTAGACACTGGCCAATAATAGATGCTAGAAAGTATGGTACAAGATGTTTCTGAAGTTACCTGAAACATGTTTGGGGACACTCTGCTCAGTTAATAGACTTTCATGCTTATCTTCAGTGATGAGAACCCTTTAGATAACATCCACCATTAATGCTAATATATTCAGATAGGATCCTTTTAGCAATATTAAAGACTTCAGAAAGAAAACCTCTACCCTGTAATTTAATCAGCCTAAGGTGTAGATCACCCTTCCTTAAACTCATTATCCTTTAAGGATGTTGATTGCAAAACATAATTGTTTTATATAGTTGTTCTCAGGTCCAGAGATTTGGGAGTAAATGGCAACCCAAATGAGATTTCAACAAGTCATGACCATTATAAGCTTTTTTTTTTCAGAGTCTTTAATCCACAATGTTGTGTATTTCATGATCACATTTAGATTGAGGACTGGATGAAAGTACTGTTTGTATTATGCAATATTTTCAAATTGGTACAAAAGAAACATAAATCCCCCATACAACCAACAACCTATATGTTTATGGTGATCCAAACTAACCACCTCTCTTTGTTTATTTTCAGTCGTGCTTCACAAATTAATTTTCTGTATAAGGATTCAAAATAGTGTTTTCAATAAGAACATGCAAGAAGAAACACTTTAACAGAGGCCAGATACAATCACACATTTTATGAACCATTTGCTGGTACTCATATTAATTGACATCATTCTATATATGATCTCTCATTTCAAATGCCTGCAGGCAGCAATGTAATGCATACTTCTCATTAAAAAAAAAATCTTTTTCCACTCTTGGGAGTAGAATTAAGCATTCGAAGGACAGAAAATGCCTAATCCAGATGAAACTGCAGAATTTAGAAATAGTAAGGAGCCACTCTGGAGCTTGCAAGGCAGCCTTGACTTGTAACTAACAATCAAGGGCCATTTTCTTATCAAACAAAAACATTCTTCTCTTTCTGTTTTCATGTGTATAATATTGTTCAGTAGAGACATATTTAAATTAGGAGAATAAAGCATTTACTTCATATTTGGCAAGATGTCTGAGTTTATTGGGTTGCTAAATATTGACTAATGATCCTTTGCAAATAGGAGACCTGGTCAAACAACATGAACACTTACTTGTAACGTTTTCATCAGACTCGTTTTTCTACTTACTGCCAAAATGATTTTTTAAAGAGTAGTTTACGTGCCAGCTATTGTAGAGTAAGTAAACTTTGGACAAATTTGAGGTTTTTTTAATAAAAGGAAGAATCTTTTGAAGCAAATTTTTATTTTTCACTTTCCACTTATATTTCTTACAGATTCAATTCCATGATCACACCCACTGTCATTTCAAGTTAATCTTAAAAAAAATCTTAATCTATTTCTAAACTAGGGTGACCAGATGTCCTGATTTTATAGGGACAGTCCTGATTTTTGGGTCTTTTTCTTATATAGGGACCTATTACCCCCCATCCACTGTCTCGTTTTTTCACACTTGCTGTCTGGTCACCCTATTCTAAACTGATATTTGTAGACAATCATATACAGGGATGAATCTTGGTAACTGGGCAACCAAAAGGTCAACAGGATAGGACATAATAGTACAGTGAAAGCAACTTAATTGAATATTTAATAGATACAAATATTTAAATGAATATAGTGAAGTCAATCAAGGGATTTTCTCTATCTGTCCTACATGCAGATTAGAGAGACAAAGTGAGTGAGGTAATATCTTTTATTGGACCAACTTTTCTTGGTGAAAGAGACAAATTTTTGAGTTTACACATAGCTCTTCACATCTGGGAAAGGTACTCAGAGTATCACAGCTAAACACAAGGTGGATCAGATTATTTATTATAAATAGTTAAAACATATTCAAGGTGAAGTGGCCATTTAATAACTCTGTGGTAATAGGACAAAAAAGGGGGTTTAGTGCCTTACAGATTGTTTGTTTACAGCATAAATCAAATATTTTTATTAAGACCATGATTTTTAATGTCTAGCAAAGTTATGAACTTAAGTTCTGAGGCTCTTCTTTTGAAGGTGTTGTGCAGGTTTCCTTGGAGGATGAAGACTGAGAAGTCAGACCTAGAAAGATTTGTGAAAAGTGTTCATCCATGGGTGATGTGATGATTTTGTCTCAGAGTTTTTTTCCGCGGGGGTTCGTTCAAGAGAATAGTGATTGTCTGGTTTCATCCACATGGTTGTTATTGGGGCATTGACTGCAGTGGGTGAGGTACGCCACATGTTGTGATAGGCATTAGTAGAATCCATAGATATTGAATGGAGTGGTGTGTGGAAATTGAGATGGTTCTCAAAAGCATGAGGGCCATCTTTTGGCTTCTGAAGGGAACCAAACTGTGTTGCCTTTATCAGTACACTTACAAAACAATACAAGTAAAATTAAAATGGACAATATTTAATTAAAGTCACTGGGAGCCAGAATGGTCCATTGAAATCATTTGGTCTGACCTCCTGAATAAGTAGGCCACAGAATTTCACCTTGTAACTTCTGCGTCAACCCCTTAATTTTAAAAATATGTCCAATCTGGAAGACTTCAAGTGATAGAGAAACCACCATATCAATAGATAAATTATTCCAGTATTTAATTATCCTCACTGTCAAAAATGTGTGCCTTATTTCTAGTCTGAATTTGTCTAGGTTTGGCTTCCAACCATTGGATATTATGATACCTTTTCCCACTAGATTAAAAAGTAATCTACTAACAGAAATCTTTTCCCCATATAGGTACTTGAAGATGGTAGTCAAATTACCTCTATTCCCTTGAAACTCCAAGGATTCTTATTAGTGACAGTGAGGCATCCAATATGTGTCCCCTAGACTGGACTCCCCCACGGTAACTGATTTTTCTTTGTATACATTACAAATAGATGCTTAAAGAGCTGCTCACCAGATTGTCTTATTTAATGTGATGGTCTGCAACAGACTCCCAGCAGAATCTCATCTTTTGGTTTATTAGTTAGGATACCGATCCATATGAGTTCCAGGTTTTGTGCTTCTGAATTATCAATAACTCCAAACCCAGGTAATGGCATTTTTGATGTAGCATGTTGCTTCTCCTTCCCTTTCTTCCCATTACATCTTTCCTAAACATCTTGTTATCTAGATCTTGGGAGTATTGCAAAAGCCTACATTAATTCAAATAAACATCATACATTCTGCATGTTTCAGTTGCTTTGTAGAAACATTAGTGAAGATATGATAATTTGTTTGCAAAAATGATTGAGGGTGTATTGAATACATATGTTACAAGGTATTTTCAATGGAAGTGTTCATGCAGCCATCTTGAAAGCTCTTTGTCCATTGTCCAATCAGTGAACAGGAAAAAAATCATGAAATGTAAGTGACCAACCACAGGGATGAATATTAATTACAAACAGGAAATACTAGACGTAATGGATAGTTCATGACCCAGCGGTCTATTTGATAAAAACTTGTATAAACTCTTCAGTTGCTGAATATTTTTGAATTATTAAGTAATTCTGAAGAATTTAAAGTTTAACAAATAATTCATAAAAGGGATATATTAATTAAAAAATATCACTGCAAACAGCTCTCCTGCTCTAATGATAAGAGCCATATTAATTTCTATGCTGAATATCATTAGAAAACACAAGGGGAAAATAGAAGGAGACCACTAAAGACAAGCTAGCTCATTGGCTTAGCGGAGCGAGAAAGAATTTAAGCTGAAAAGCTTGCCGTTTGGAAAAAGAAATAGTGTTTGTAAATACAAGAGTTGTATGTCTACTTTGATGTCAAAAAATAACTCACAGTGGCAGCCTTTCAGTTACTAACAATTGAACTGATGTTTTTGTTTTATTATATTTCATGGGAAATAATATGAAAATTCTTTCCTAAAACAGGCTTTCAACTGTAGTTCTTTGTGTCTTATACAAGCAAAAGCCCACCCAGAAATTTAACATAAAAACATTTCTTTTCTTAGAAGAGCAGACCAGCTAAACCCTCAAAAAACTCATATAAAACATACATTCATGTTTCTGAAATATGTTGCTTGTTAGTTCAATATTTCTTTTGTTCATTGTTGGCTTTCTGGGATTGTTAATTTAAGTGATCTTGATCTCCTAATTAAGAAAATTATTGTTAATGAGCTCAAAACTATAAATTATTTTTTCTGCCTAACTTTTCCTAGCATCAAAGTATCTTTATTTGAAAGATATGTAAAGTTGCAAATATTGTTTTGTACCCTACTTGCCATCAAAGTAACTCAATATTTAGCAACAGTTTAGGGGGGTTGTTTTGTTTTTTTTGTTCTTGTTGTTTTTGTTTGTTTGTTTGTTTGTTTTATGTTCACTTCCCTGTGGTGCTGGGACAATTTGCAGACTGTCTGAATTTAAAATGACCAATGAATCTTAGCAAGCTATTGTAAACAATACTGCAGACAAAAAGTAATTTAAATCAATGAAGTGCATTGCATCATGGTTTTATGACTAAATCATTTAGGTAACAGATCATGATCAAAGACAGGACAGAGAGGAAGGGATACATTTCAGGATCTTTTTTTCTTGTTAGGTATTATGTCTAACAATGTATTATGTAATAATGACCTTTCTGCTGCTACTGTGACCCTAATGCTATCATTATTATGAATAAATAGCTATTTCAATTTTTTAAAAGTTGATACTATGATATATGAGGACATAATTTTACTACATCTCCTGATGTCATGCATTATTGCAGCAGGCTCAAAATTATACCCATGGTAACTTATAACTTTTAGAAAATGCATATGTTGGAAAATGTGACTATTGCACCAAAATTATATGTCTAGTTTCTTATATGAATATTTACTAATGACACTAAGGGTCTAATTAACTGGAGAAAAGAGAGTAGGCAATTTGTAAATTCTCCATCTCCACAACACACTAACACTATCTAATATCCAGAAGTTGGGCTACACATCATGTCAGAGATTAGATGACTTTAGTATTTTTCTTTGGATGAGCTGGTCTTGCAAACTGGTAAAATTATGGCACTGGGAATATAAAATTGTACATAGATGAGCACCATCAATTCTTCTGTAAAAGAATGTTTTGACATCAAATAAATGGCTCTAAGAAAGTGTCCCCTTCTCTCTAACCATATGTCGAGGACTGATATGTACTATAACTTAATCTCAAATAGATGAATGAGATGAAACATAGTCTACTTTAAGAGCTGACTCAATACAACTCTATTCATATCAAATCTGTGGGTTTTGACCCAAGGAAGCAGGTGCCCTTTGCTAATTGACTTCATATGGACTATGCAATGATAAAAGAAAATGTGCATGCTTATTACCAAACAGGTGTATTAATTGAAAAATGGGACAGAAAAATCACTATAATTTTGTCATTTTCCCATTTCTGTTGCTGTTGACATTTGAAATGTGAAACATTTAGGGCTGGTCTACACTGGGGGGGGGGGGTCGATCTAAGATATGCAACTTCAGCTATGTGAATAGCGTAGCTGAAGTCAAAGTATCTTAGATCGATTTACCTCAGGTCCTCATGGCATGGGATCAATGTCCGTGGCTCCCCCATCGACTCCGCTACTGCCAGTCACTCCGGTGGAGTTCCGGAGTCGACGGGGAACGCGTTCGGGGATCGATATATCGCGTCTAGATGAGACACGATATATCAATCCCCGACAAATCAATCGCTACCCGCCGATAGGGCGGGTAGTCTGGATGTACCCCTAGAGAAGCTGTAATGTTGACAATGGTAAAAATAAGTTAAGGGGCTGAGTACAGATGAATGGATTTATGTAGCAGCCTTCACAAAATAGTTGCAGGACACTTATACATGACAAATATTTAAACAACCTGATTCTCCCGTCTCACCAGTTCTGCAAGAGTAACTCCTCTGACTTCTAAAGAGTTACCTCTGATTTATTGTTACAAGTAAGAGCAGTATCAGGCCCTTAATTGTTTAGTGCAATTTTAAATTTTGAAACAAACTTTTGAATAGTGATGGGAAGTTACTTCCACTGTCAAAGAGAATAATTCTAAAATACTCTAGCTCCCAGGTTCCTGGGTTTAAAAATAGGTCAAACTAAATACCCATCTGACTCTGATCTTGTTAAATGACTGCTTTCACATGGTAAGAAAAGATAAGTTAGTTACACTGATACACAACCATTATGGCCCTGATCCAAACCTCACTGAAGTCAGTAGGAGTCTTTTCATTGACTCCACTGTCCTTTAGATTGGGCCCAAATTTTTTTAAAGAAACTTGAATACGAAATTTCACAGAGATCCAATGTAACTTTTTTTAAATGGGATTAATATGGTGAAGCAGCAATGAGATTTCCATTTTGTAAAGTCTTCAGTTAGGAAATATGATGGAGAACACTTAGAAAGAGGTTCCAGTTTGCTGCTGATATAAATACACATAACTCCACTGAAGTCAATGTTTTTGTGTCTATTTACACCAGCAGAGAATTTGGCTCAGAATTGTGCCAGTATAACAGTCTTGCTAACAATTCTGGATCCCTGCAATAGTGTTAGTGTGGTGATATTTAATAAATGCTAAAAAGGGGTCATATGAACAGATCAGAGAAAGATACAAATTCCTTTATAAATGTTAGATGACCATATAACACTGAAGCTTTAAATACCTGAAGAGGGCATCTAAAGACTATGTTCAGAGTTAATAGGGTGATAGATTCATCATATGAACAAATGATAGCTCGATAAATGCTATCCAAACTTTTTTATTTTCACAAAGTGCTGTGACATTTGAAGCTGGATATCACAAAACGATAATAGTCAATCCAACATAGCAATTGGATGGAAGCGCTAAATACATTTGGGTACCAACCCTATAACACAGAGAAAGCATAGCCTGTTTTAAGTAACAACATCTAGAAAACAAAGAGTTCCTAAAGCAGACCCACGAGGACCAGCAAGGCAATAAGAAATTGGATTTTATCTGAACACATCTGCACAAAAACGGTCAAAAGCAGAAGTGTTAAATATGATTTAAAACAAGATACATCAGTCCATAGGAGCCCAGTGATAGACTACAGACATATTAAATGCTGCTGAAAGCCCCAATAAAACTAAGTGACAGAGATCCTGTATCAGTTGCAATCAATAAATCATTATATACCTTTAACAATGCAGTTTCCATGCTATGATGCTTTCTAAAGGCAGACGGATTTTTTTTCAAATAAATCAAATGGAGTAAGATGAGTCTGTAATTGAATATAAATAACTTTTTCATATACTTTTGATAAAAAAGCATAAATTGGAAACTGAATGAAAATCAAACATATTGTCAGTTATTGAGAGAGGTTTCTTCAGAGAATTATTAAGGCTTGTTTAAAATTTGATGGAACAGTTCTAGTTTCCAATGATAAATTCACTGTTCCCTGATTCTCAGTAGCCTCAGCAGGTAAACATTCCTTTAGCAGTCAAATAGTAGTTGGAACTCCTAAACCGCATGCTGTTGGCCTCAGGCCTTGCATCCCTTCAACAATAGGTGACACAGATACCTTAGAAAAAGGTACTTCATGTCCCTGAAGGACAAATTAAAGAAGTCTTGGAAGGAGAGGAGCATAATCAGTGGATTGAGTTAATTTGCAATCTGCGCTCAAAATTGAAAGCCTGTTCAAAAAATAGTTATAGAAATTATTACAAACATCCACTGAAGGAATTAAGAGGCTATTAACTAAACTTTATGCATTTAAACACCTGTCTATGGTGCTAAAAAGGGATGCAAGATGACTCCTTCCTCTAAGAATAATACTTAAGGCTACTTTAACGGAATCTTTGCAATATTCAAACATAGGTGATTTCAAGGCCTCATAAATTACAATATATGCAACCTCATCTAACAGCTTGGGGCCTGAAAGCCTTGTGACTTTATTCTTGGTACTTCTGGGCAGAAAGAATTAGGCAGAACCACATTTATGCTAAATTGCTGTGGCATCTAAAACAATATCAGTGACAGGTAGAAAGAGCAAGTTGCAGCAATGATCAAATCTAGATATAACCTTAACATATCAGAGGTACAGTTTTAGGATAAGAGCCAAAGCAAGTAATTTGCAGCACCATATATTGTACAATAAAATCTCCCATTAACAGTGCACATTGGTGCTATTTTAGACAAATACTCTGAAAAGTAGAACAAAAAATATCAGACACAAACCTAGAAAGGTACACAAAAAACAAGAGGATTCCCAGAGTGAGCAAGCACTAACATTGATTTTTTCTCTAGCATGGGGGTTCTCAACTTCCCAGACTACTGTACTTCTTTCAGGAGTCTGAAGTCCAAGCCGTGCCACCCGGGGCTCAAGCCTGAGTCCCGCTGCCTGGGGCTGAAGTATGTAAATTAGCTTTGCAGGGCCCCCTGTGACTTAAGACCCCAGGCAATTGCCATGCTTGCCATCCTCTAATGCTGGCCCTGTGCTTGTGAAACCCCTTATACCAATACCGCAGCCCCTTAGGGTTTGTGACCCCCAGGTTGAGAAACACTGATCTAGATGAGTTGATGTACCCCCAGAAGACCTTTTCATACCCAAGGGGTACATGTACCCCCAGTTGAGAACCACTGGTCTAGCACATGAATGTACAAGTTATAGGCTGGATTGTTTCTTCAGAGTTTGTGGGCATGAGGGGAAGGAATCTTCTCCCTATGCTGTGGTGCTATATTTTAGGGCTGAAGTACCATCACAGCATCTTGCTTTCCACAGAGATAGCTGGAAGATCAGTGTAGTGGCTATTGACCACATTTCTGCCCCTTTCCTGATGTCCTAAATCACAGCCGTGCTCTAATATTCAAGGAACTCCAACAGAAGTGGACTTTGAGTTGTATGACGAAGGCACTTTCTGCCCGTATTCTTCGTATCTTTCCTCTACCTCAGCTGCATAACAAACTCAAAGTGGTTTGTTACTAAATGGGCTCCATATTTGTGGAGGGGTAGGATTTTCTGCTTTATAATCAAAAGCTGATTTAATGAGAGCAGATGCATCCACATTTTTATAATGACAACAACTAAGAAGGAACCAAAAGAGTAGAGAAAACCCTTAATTTGACCCTAATTAGGTTCCCAGTTATTCAGAAAATGTTAAAATTTTCCTCCAAAATTAAATAATTAATAAATAAAGACATTTGCTTCATTGACTTATTCACTTAGTATTGCAAACTCTCATTGTAGTTCCTTGAGCTAAACAAAAAAGTAATCAAATCCAGTCAATATATTTTTTTTTTTTTAAATCTCAGAAGGTTATTAAACTAGTCCCTTTCCCTTAATTTACTCTCTTTCAACTGCACCACCATATCTAAATTATGTCAATTGAGTTACAATGATTAGACTACAAAATCTAACGCCTATCTAGTGATGGTAAAGGCTGTGGGTGAAATCCTTTTCCCATTGATGTCAAAGGCAATTCTAGACTGACCAGTGTCTCATGAGAATACTTCATTTGAACTGAGCGATAAAACACACATCTCTAGCTTAAATCCTGTGATCCGCAAGTGAAAATAATAATCTTACCTTCATCACTAATTATTACACTAGTCATAACCATTGCAACTGATCTCCCTGGACATTATCAGCCTAGATCTTCCACTATTGTTTTCACTGAATGAGCCACCACACTTGAAAAAAAAAGCACTCTAATATGCTATTCCCCTGTTCTTCGGGGAATACTGCTTTTATAAATTATCTTAGAAAGGTAGCAAGGTCTGAACGTAATCTATTCAGTGGTAGCCATTCTTTGCAGAGGTCCTCAAACCTGAATTCTGAATAGATTTTATACGCACTGATCGCACTAGAAACTTTAACCAAGAAATTTCCAGGCCAGCTACTGCTCTTTAATTCTGATTGTGTTCTTCCTCCTTTGTTGCACCTCCAGTCAGGTATTCCAAATGTCTGATTCTCCCTTCAGCACCATTACTACTTCTTTTAACAGTTTCTGCCAAACTCTGTTATCTTTAACATTGTTCTTAACAATAAGGTATTCCATTTGTAGGGCTCTCTCATCAGATGGTACTCTAACCATAAGCCTAAAGGACCTGGGATCTGGTCCATCCCTCTGTCCACATCTGGCATCAGGCTACCCAGCTAAGGAAGCTCCCTTTCCTATTGAATCTGAAGCATATGTTCCCAACATATGTAATTTATGCTGGATGGTTGACCTTTCCTTTCAGCTATAGATAAAAAACAGTATATCAGAGAAGCTTATTTCATCATTATATCCATCAACATCCTTTCAACTACCAAAACAAGTTGACCTCCATTCTAACTTCACTGGAGGTTAGATGTCCGGGGCCAAGCCAACAGATGATTGGTGACAAACATGGCTATATGCCACTATCATGCCTGTTCCTATCCAGATTTTAGAGCTGGATGAAGACTGATTTGGCCCACAGCACAACTCACAGCAACCTCAGTACTTCTTTAAGTTTTTACTGGCTGTAAAAGCACCAAGTGGCCAGTCCAGGAACTAGTAACAGCTACAGTTTAGTAGTCCTCTGCCCATACTCTCTTCCACTCCTCTCACCTTGGAATTGCAAGAGCGGGTAGTGTCCAGCTGTCTATGCTACTACAGGTTTCCCATACACAGAAGGAATCCCCAGCTGACCTCATAAATGAGCTTTAAGTCTTTGTGCCACTGGAGTGGAACAAAGCAGATTTAACAGAGGTTACTATTGCCAATTAGGTTAATGTCCCACCTACATTAATGCCTCTCTCCTATGCTCTCAGCTGCTCAGTTCAGTGAGGCTTGGCACTTCTGCTACTACCCTTCTGCTTGACTACACACAGTTCTAATCACTTGGCTTGCTTAACATCAGCCCTGCCATCACTTTTCTGGGCTCCTTGCCACTGTACTGGGAGAGTAACAATAACTTATAAAAAACAGATCTAAAGTTTTTGCTAAAACTTAGTTGGTGGTCACATCCAGTGTCCAGAATGGGAGAGCCAGGGCCTGGGAGAATAAACTCAGTAAAATCTATTGTTACCAGTAATGAAATGAAAGAAGTAACTAGAAAAGTGAAAATGCAGCTATAAATATATGTCATCCTGATACAAGGTCATAGCTTGTGATTTTGTGAGATGCTAAGTGACTTTAACTCCCATTGAAATAAATAGGAATCATGGGTACTCAGCACATCACCGAAGGCACCACAACATCGTTCAATGTCAGTACCTCAATACATTATAGACGTAATGCCACAAATTCATCCCTAGTTTAACTCCACTGGATATACTGATGGATACCAGGTATGAATTTGGCCTGTCACTAATGTTTATTAATATAACATAAGGCACAGTTCAATCATAGTGTGGGGAAAAAGAAATTAGCAACTTCTCCTGCATAAAAGATCACTGCAGCAGCTTGCCCAATACTATGGAAAGACAGGCCAATATGCTGGAGAGTGGGAAGCAGCTCCTGGAGTGCTCCATGATTGTGACAAGCAGAATCCCAGAATGAATTGAGGTGCTTATGAAAATAATCTGACTTCCTCTCTTACCCATGGAGGCTTTTGCAGACCTAAAGCATCATGTACCATAGTTAGAAGTGATTTATAGGTATAGGTAGTCAGAGAGCCCTGAATGTCTTCAGTCCAAGTTAGCCATCATTGTTCTCAGCTGAAAACTTGTCATTGGAACTTTGAGCCAGTTCTGCTGCCCTATTTCACTCTAGATCTACTACTGTGGAAGGCAGCATCACTCTTGCTTCTCCAGCAGAGAGTGGAAAAAGACTGCTGCTGCTGCTGAGGAGTGCTTTTCCTTCATGATTTCACTCCTACCTACTGGCATGGTGGCTTGTCAGCCATGGAACTCTGGCCAGGATCTGTGTGTCTGGCTCTACATGTGTGTGTGTGTGCCTGAAGAAGAGCTCTGTGTAAGTTCAAAAGTTTGTCTCTCTCACAAATAGAAGTTGATCCAATAAAAGATATTACCTCAATCACCTTTGGTCTTTTCTAGGCTATTATAGAAGAAAACCCAGCTGTCTTAGAGAAAATTTAAAAGAATCCAAGAAGGATAAGAGCAATGTTTTGTGTGATATGTTTGCCAATTATAGTGTGTTTAGACATTTATTATGTGTTAATGCTAGAAGTTAGACTATTTAGTAACAGAGTCATAGAAAAGTAGCGCTGGAAGGGACCTCAATAGGTAATCAAGTCCAGCCCCCTGCCCTAAGGCAGATCCAAATAAACCTAGCCCCTTCCTGACAGGTGTTTTGTCCAACCTTCTTTTTAAAAACTTCCAATAATGAGGATTTCACAACCCCCCTTGGAAGCCTATTCCAGAGCTTAGCTACCCTTATAGCTGGGAAAGTTTCCCTAAATCTTGTTTGCTAATGATTAATCCCATTACTTCTTCTTTTAGCTTCAGTGGATATGGAGAACAATTGATCACCATCCTCTTTATAATAACCTTTAACATGTTTGAAGCTTGTTGTAAGGTGCTCCCTCAGTCATCTTTTCTCAAGACTAAATATATCATGTTTTTTAAGTTTTTCTCAAAGGTCAAGTTCTGTAAATCTTTTATCACTTTTATCACTTGTGTTGCTCTCCTCTGGACTCTCTCAAATTTGTCTACATCTTTCCTAAACTATGGTATCCAGAGTTACAGACAGTACTCCAGCTGAGGTCTCACCAGTGGTGAACAGAGTGGAACAATTACCTTTTACATACAAAGCTTCTGTTAATAAAACCCAGAATATTAGCCTTTTTCACAGCTGCATCACTATGTTTACTTGCATTCAATTTGTCATTACAAAACTCACAAGCTCCTTTTCAGCAGAACTACCACTTACCCAGTTATTCCTCATTTTTTAATTGGACATTTGGTTTTCCCTTCCTAAATTGAGTACTTTGCGCTTATCTTTATGGAATTTGATCTCATTGATTTCAGTATGTGGCAAGCATTGAAACCTGAGTATTCATTTAACTGTTAAAAAAAATATGGGTCATATTGATCAAAGTGGTCCAAATATTTAAGAAAAAGATGAATGATCATCCATCAAATAATCCACTGTAAATTAGCAACTAACTGAGCTAACTTCTTGATCACACACTTCACTGTACGCTGTAGTATTTTTTCATCATCATGAGGCCATAGCTGTATACCTGGATGAAAATTTTACCTCTATGAATAGTGTTCAGGTGCTCTTGGTTTTCCCTTGCACTACTGATAAGACTTTATTTGTGTTCTATTTTTCTTTTTGATGATGAACTGAAATTTAAGAATAAAAAAAAGAAAGAACAAAATGCACCTGTGATCACTCGGCACAACTTCTTTGTCAAAGATATCCATCCAAATACACAGTGAATGCTCATTCAGAGTCTGTTCTTGTGTATTGTCAAGATGAGCCATTTTTTTTCTTTCCCAAGGTTGTCTGATACTTATAGAACACTTGACAAAAAAGCTAATATGTACATTCAAAATTATTTTAAAACATTCCCAGTTTAAAACACCGTAATGATATATAAATTATTAATAATCTGCCTATGCTTCTCTTCTCTTCTGAAGAGCATCACCTTGTATGTCCTCAGGCTGGCAGAACGGCTCAACTTTGCTTTATGATTCTTATACCCTTAGAGGCTATATTCTCAGCTGACAAGAAAAAGGAAATGTGCCTGTATTGATATAGAACAGTTTTCTTTTATGAGAAATTCTTTGGATGAAAATATCAATTATATTATATATAGGAGAATCAATGTAGGGGAAAAACATTGATACACACATATAACACACACACACTCAAAGATTGGTGACAGTTTACAGTTGAAGAAATAACTCTAGCCTGAGGAGAAGAGAGCAATCCTGGAATAATAAGGTCTTGGTTAGTGTGCCTGTGCCAGGGCAGACTATGTTTCAATGTAGTGGGGCCCATATGCACTCACAAGGCAAAAAAAAAAAGGCAAAACAAAACATAAAAAAAGCAACTCTTGTTTAAATAGAAAGTGGGACTGTTTCCTTATAAAGGACTGAGTATGGACTTTAGGATTGGGCCTAATCCAAGAACTTCTGTGTGTGTTTGTCTGTGTGTTTTCAATAAATTTAGGAAGAAACAATCCAAAAAAGAAAAGAAAGAAAGAAATCTATTTACACTGATAACAGCCAGTTTCTCCTATTCCCCAAAGCCACACTAAGATGACTTTGGTTTTGAATGTTTTCCTAGAAATTCTTTTCTGTGTAAAAAGGGACACTTAATATTTCTCTTTTTTGGGTGTATCAGATAAGGTGGTTGCACAATCTAATGTAATTCATGATGGAAGCCACATCATCTGAATATACTACAGAATGTAAAAGCTTTTGCAAGTACCTAGAAAGCTCAGGAGTAGAACAAACTGAAAATTCTTTTCCATCAGACAACCCTCAGTAAATGAAATTGAAAAGTTCTGTGGGAATTTGCAGATTCTGTCAAAACAGTTTATAGAAACCAAGCAGCCCAGGCTTCTCTGTATCCCCAGTTCTTCAGGCACTTCCCTCTTGGGGCTTCCAGATTCCTGAAGCCGATGGCTCTCTGGGAAGTGGAGAGACAGCTGACCAGGAGCAAGTTGAAGCTTAATTTTTTTTCAAATTTATTCCAATTTGCTCCAATTTTTTTTCTTGCTGAAATATCTTTGCTGAATATATCTTAGCCTTTCCAATATATTCAGTATTATTACTACAGGTTTCAGAGTGGTAGCCGTGTTAATTGTATCAGCAAAAAGAACGAGGAATTCTTAGAGACTAACAAATTTATTTGGGCATAAGCTTTCATGGGCTAAAACCAACTTCATCAGATGCATGCAGTGGAAAATACAGTAGGAAGATATATATATATAGAGAGAGAGAACATGAAAAAATGAAGGTTGCCATACCGACTCTAACAAGACTAATTAATTAAGGTGGGCTATTATCAGCAGGAGAAAAACAAAAACTTTTGTCATGATAATCAAGATGGCTCATTCAAACAGTTGACAAGAAAGTGTGAGTAACAGTAGCAGAAAAATAGCATGGGGAAATAGTTTTTAGTTTGCCTAATTTAATGGTGTCCAGTTTTCAAATTAATTCCTCTTCTGCAGTTTCTCACTGGAGTCTGTTTTAAAAGTTTTTTTATTGAAGAAATGTGACTCTTAGGTCTGTAATTGAGTGACCAGGGAAACTGAAGTGTTCTCCGACTGGTTTTTGAATGTTATAATTTTTGACGTCTAATTTGTGTCCATTTATTCTTTTTGCGTAGAAACTCTCCGGTTTGGCCAATGTACATGGCAGAGGGGCATTGCTGGCACATGATGACATGTATCACATTGGTAGATGTGCAAATGAACAAGCCCCTGATAGTGTGGCTGATGTGATTACGTCCTATGATGGGGTCGCTTGAATAGATATTTGGACAGAGTTGGCAATGGGCTTTGTTGCTAGGATAGGTTCCTCGGTTAGTATTTTTGTTGTGTGGTGTGTGGTTGCTGGTAAGTATTTGCTTCAGGTTGGGGGGCTGTCTGTAAGTGAGGACTAACCTGTCTCCCAAGATCTGTGAGAGTGCAGGATTGTCCTTCAGGATAGGTTGTAGATCCCTGATGATGTGCTAGAGAGGTTTTAGTTGGGGGCTGAAGGTGACAGCTAGTGGTATTCTGTTACTTTTTTTGTTGAGCCTGTCCTGTAATGGGTGACTTCTGGGTAGTCTTCTGGCTCTGTCAATCTGTTTCTTCACTTCAGCAGGTGGGTAATGTAGTTTTAAGAATGCTTGATAGAGATCTTGTAGGTGTTTATCTCTGTCTGAGGGATTGGAGCAAATGAGGTTGTATCTGCAGTATACCTAGAGATGTTAACCAAACTTAGGGCCCCATTTTGCTAGCCGTTGTACAAACAAATCATCAGCAACTGTCTCTACCCTTAAGATCTTACAAACTAAACAGACAGAGACTGGCAGGAGAAATAGAGCCACCGAGAAGTGAGGTGACTCACTAAAGGTGATGCAGCAGGTTATCATCAGACTTCGGCCTAGGTCTCCTGAATCCAAGGCCTGTGCCCTACCCCCTAGACCATACCACCTACATGTTACATGGTTCTTTCTAACAAGTATTGATAACATTCATGTTTTATAGATATATATCTCACGGGGGTCCCTCAGCTGGTGTCCACCAGTTAGCCCTTTGTGTTTGTTCAGATGCTGTCCTAAGAAAACAAACTATGACCATAAGACCACCATTTACCCCCTTGTAAAATATATACTAAATTATACTACTCAGTTGTGCTCTTAGAAAATCAATGGTGTGTCCTTCCATTCTACAACAAATAGCATATCAATTATCTGTAAATGAGTGTTTTCCTGTTCAGCTGTCCTGTTCCTTATTTGTATGGTGTGTTCTTAATACGCAAAGCATATAGAATATAACCCACTGCTCCTGTAACAGTGCACAGGATTATTTATTTACTCTATGATAGATATATAACTATTAAAATTGGAATAACATCTTTATTTCTTTGTGATTTTGGATGACAGATTATCTATTGTGATGTGATGTGATATGATGTGATTTAACTAAAGAATAACTCACGCCAATTGTATGTAATAAAGTTACAACTCCATCATGACTTTTGCTAGTATAATAAACTAGAAGAAAACAGCACAAATGCCTTTTTCAGGTTAGCCAGACCCTCAAATGAAATTGCACTCCGAGAGATGATATGCTAAATCCTCAGCTGATATAAATTGTCATAGCTCCATTGACTTACCCAATGGCCCAGATCCTGATCTGAGGTGAGATTCTTAGTCCCTCTCCAGCCTTTTTAAGCTGAGTAAGTGGGCAGGAGCAACATAAAGTGGTTTTCTCTTATATGGTATCTCTGTTACTGGAGGATGGCAAACATGGTACCCCATTATGTATGATCTTCTGCTAATTTGTTTGTGGATGAACAGTGCTTTTTATCCACCCAGGATATACTGTCCATTCAAGATCTTTTTCTGCCTCATGTTCTTCTGCCATCAGCTTTCCTTTCCAGTGCCAAAGTATATGCATCAGCCATTGAAACTTTAAAATGTGGCTTTAAAAGTTTCATATTAAATGAAGGGAGGATTCTCCAATACAGGGACTACAAAAAGTTGTAAAGCTGCCTGATCAGGACCCCCTGGCAATTCCTGGCATAGGGAATGAGGCAGGGTTGGGGGTGAGTGGAGTGTTTTCGAGGCAGGGCTGCAACAAGCAGCTGTAGAGATTCCAGGAAGTGCTGAGTTTATAGCCCCCAGGACTGGCTATATAATTTTGGGTGCTTCTCCAGCCCTCAGAGCAGTCAAGGATTGGGGTGGTGAAAGATGGTTTAAAAAAGCTACCTGAGTTACAAGTTCTATACTGCACCCTTCAGAGGTACGGCACAAAATCTCACCCATTATTTCTCAGAAACCAGAGCTAAGCATACCCAAAATGTGTGCTCAGCTGTGCCATGTTCGCTCAAAGGAATTACCATGATTGTACATGTGCAGATCTAATTTGCATGTACAAACAGCTATGTAGATGCTGAACTATCTATTTGCACGTGCAAATACCATCACAGCAATTCCATTAGCAAATACAGATGTACAATTATGCACACTCATGTTCATGATAGGGTCACCTTAATTTCTATATCTTGGGATACAGACTTAACATATCTGTTTAGGTTATACAAATATTAAGTCAAACTGTCAAGAGCACCCGAGTGATGATGGAGCTTAAGTCCCATTTTCAAAAGCAACTTAGGCACTTGGGAGCCTAAGTGCCATTCACTTTTGAAGAGGCTTACTCCTATGTGCCTGAAGTTACTTTTGAAAATGAGACTTAAAAGCCTAAGCCACATAGGTGCTTTCAAATTTTTACACCAAATCTTCTTACTTAATTGTATCTCTGGTCCTCAGAATCCCCCATTTGCATTTCATGTCTTCTCCACTATATATTGTTTTTGTCTTCCACTCATCACCTGGCCCTTCTGGTCCTCTTGTCCCCTGAAGCTACTGGGCATCAGTAAAAAGTGCTATAAAACCAATTATGGCAACAGCAGTTTGTATTTTAAAATGGCTTTTATTTTCCTGTGTTCAGACTACTTCAGGGTTTCAGGGGTATTTCCCATCTCAGGTTCCCACGATTTGACAGTTTCATTTAAAAAACTTTTTATTTCCAAAGATTTATTCTGTGCTTTTCTAAGATTGCTTTCTCCTTATGACATCAGTGTGCAACAAAAAAAAATGAATGTAAACTCTGGTTTTTATATGCCTGTACAAGCTTTCTTGCACTGTAAATGCATAATTCATTATCAGAAAGAACTAGACTAGAATGGTACAGCAGAAGAAAAATGAAAGCCGATACGATTGGAAGAGACTGTGTCTGCCCATTAAAGATGCAAAAGGTAGAAATACATTGACTGCCAAAGTTGTTATTTTGCAGGCATGTAAGAGGAAAAAAATGCTGAATGCATTCAAATAAAAGTTGTTTTATGGAAAACTGTTTATTAATTTTACTACTTTCCATGTGAAGTGAAATCCCACTGAATTATCAGCTTTAGCAATAATGATTATTCAACCCATACTTCTAATTCTCTCAAAAGATACACATAGATTGTCCTTAGGGTTCAATGACCCATTCAGATCTCATGATAAGTTATTGCTCAGGTCTACAAGCTGTGTAGCAAATGATCTAATTTTTTGTGTGTGTAGGGTATTAATAAACAGACCATTTTGTGTCCACATGCTATTGGCAAAAGCTGACTAAAATAAAATATAACTGTTTGGGAACTTTGCATTATTCATTTGCTGTGGAGTTCAATATGAGACATCATTATTTACCCCTTAGAAAAAACTTGTCTTGTAAACTTTTGCCTTATGAAGCAGATTAATCTTTCATGCTAAACAACAGCTTTATTTACCAGAAAACGTAACATTTCACTCAAAGTAATCTTGATTTATTGTATAAATAGATATATATATAGTGTACTGGGCATATCAAAATTATGCCAAAAACAAAACAAAACAAAACAAAACAAAACAACAAAGCCCAGCCACCAACCAAATAAAAAACCTGAAGAAAAGTAGTTACTAGACATGCTTAACATCCACTTCAGTACTTAGTCCTGATCCTACAATGGGTTTTGTATGACTACACCACTGTATCTGAACAGAGCTTATTGCAGGATCAGGGCCTTAAGATATAACCCTGATCCTGCAAACACTTGAGCACATGAGTAGCTTTACTCACATGAGTAGTCCCATTGATTTCAAATTACTAAAATGCATAAAATAACAGAGTACAATTATTGTTAATGCAAATTATAATTTTCATAAATATTGAAAACCAAATAATATTAAGGTGCTGAATTCTGCAATCGTTGCCAAACTAGCTTGATTCATTGTCCCTGAACGAGATTACTGCTAAGGTCTATGTCTTTCCTTCCTTCTACAGCTTTGGATAGCCTCTGACACAGTGGAAACACAGCAGCCACATTGTGTGGAGGTGAGGGCAGGAAGCCAGAAGTCCATGCAAGGACCTTTGATACTGAACCTTTCCGAGTTTACAAGTGCTGCTGTGCACAGCAGATCTTTGAGGCCAATACACCGGTACTTTGGTCATTCTTCCTGCCTTGTAGAAGTGGAATGATGCCCACTTTCTCCTTAAGTGGAGAATTCTTGACATTCCTCCCATGGATTCCTCAGTTTCTCAAACTGGACTCTTGAGGCAACATTTGGTTCATAATGGGGAAAGGAAGGAAGACAAAGTATCCTCACAACATACCCACCACTGTGGTACACTCCAAAAAGACTAACTATTGAAAAAGAAAGTGGGATGAGTCTTGTTTTAAACCAACTTGACTCTACTGAAGTCTGGGAATGAAATTTGGTATTGGCTTAGAAAATGATAGGCCATCTGAATTTGAAGTGAAGATATACACCAAAGGTATAGAACACTAACAATAGAGTTGATAATATTTTTTCAAATCTGTGACCATACCACTATAGTTAAACAAATGAAGTATCATTTTTAGTAATATATTAGAAGTAGAAGAGGATGAAGCTCCTATTTTATTTTTTGCAAGTTTTTTAAATAGATGCAAATGGAAACTGTACCTAATGCTAGCCACTCTTTCCAAACTTCAGTAAAACAGATGCCTATTTTAACCACTGGTAAGGTGTTAAAAGTACGAAGTTAACCATTTCTTGTATCAATGATTTAAAATTAACGTTTCATCATTTTCAAAGGGTCACATACTTCCATGTGTTTTTCTTATAGCAATTTGTAATTAAAAAGTCTGCAGTAGAAATCCTGCACCATACATCACCATCATATGACCCTGTTCCATAAAATTCATTCATAGATGCAGTGCATCTGCACTGATCAACTTATTGAATCAGTGCCTTTGTGTGTATCAAAAATTCCCCTGTATGCATGCAAAGATTGTTTTATTTCCAATGAAGCAAATTAACATCTCCATGAACTAATTGTTATTTGTGCGGAAAGCTGGTGACTCAATCTTTACTCTCATGGTCCCTTTGGAGTCAACTGGAGCTACAGGATCTCAGCACCTCTCAGAATCAGGCCCAAAAGGAGGCGTGGAGTTGAAATCAAAGCCCCTTCCCTATACAAAGTATTTTTCATCAATTTGCAAATCCTTCTTTTCTGGCTACTGCCATCAATGTCTCCATCCATATATCTAGAACAAAAATCATCCCACTCAACCCAAGATATTAAAAACAATTTTTAGTGCGTGGAGAGTGTTTTAAGTCTACCTCAAAAGGTGAGGATTAGCAGGTGATGAAATACTGAGAAGACTGGGATTTGGTGGGTGATACCAATGGAGAGAGGGTCAGAAACTGAAGCAGACAAAACAAATTTTGGGTGTGTGGATCATAGTTCTCAGGGAAACAGCCAATAAGAGGACAGGAATAAAATAGCATATTTCAGGAAAATCAAAACTTGAGGGTTGTAAATTCTTTAACTTCATAAACTGAAGCTCATTCATGTTACCAAATAGAGAATAAAATGTAAAACACTTCTACATATAACGTATGCATTACTTAAAGCTGACTTAAGGCATTTTTTGAGTAGCATGGGATTTATGCATTTCCCCTCTACACAGAGATGAATTTCACCCAGTGAAAGCCAAAGGTCATAATATACTATAAATTAGATGTGAGACTAAAATACAACAGGGCAGCAACAATGGCCAATTCTACATGATGTACACAACTCAGCTCAGAGGCCTCATATCATGAAGCAGCTGAGAGTCAACATTGTTATTCTAACCAAGCCATTAATTTTCTATAACTAGCGACATATTATTTGTGTGGCTGAGGTTGCCTTCCTCTTAAGCATTTGATACTGGCAATCTCGTAGCTATAATGCACGTCTATTCAATCAGTAGCCTCATCACACAGTGTGGCCACAGAAACGATTTGTAAAACATCTGAAGCTAGAGTAGGGGAGAGCCAAGGCACCAAGATAGTATTATATAAATTGATGGGTATCAGAAAGTGATTTTATTGTGGATTAAGTGTATTAAATAAGGGTGCTAAATTAAATCTTCTCACTACACAATGCAAAACCTTATGACATAAGTCTTGATATCCTTTGAACATAGTACAGTACAGTGAAGCTTCTTATTCCCAGTCCAGCTGCTGACTCAGCTCCCACATGCAGTGCATAGCTATTTCTGAAGCCCTAGCTAAGCTCTATCACTCAGAACTCTTTGCCTTGTTCTTACTCTTTCTGGTTCTGGAACAGTATCTCAAAAGGCAATGTTAACCTCCCCAACCCTTAAATACCTCACGTAATAAAATCAACTTTATATCAAGGTTCTTTCTCATGTCAAAAAAGTTTCCCCTACAGAAGTCAGTTGTCTTTTTTTCATAACAACACATTTCTTATTTGAAAATTAAATCCCTTCTTGAACTTTTGAGTCACCTTTTGCTGTATAGCTTTCACCACCAAGTTTGCTGTCCAATCTACTTTCTGTACTTTCTAACAAGCAGCTACTTTCTATGCACCTTCTGTGCACCTTTCTTTGGTCCTGAAGATACACATTTATCAACATTTTCATGTGAATTTCTTCATATGTGCCCATAG
This sequence comes from Gopherus evgoodei, assembly GCF_007399415.2. Taxonomy (NCBI): domain Eukaryota; kingdom Metazoa; phylum Chordata; order Testudines; family Testudinidae; genus Gopherus; species Gopherus evgoodei. The sequence goes on along the minus strand of NC_044327.1, from coordinate 70,086,389 downwards.
CTCCTGTCATCACACTTTCTGATTGTTGTTATCCTTGTCTTTCTTCCCCAGTTCCCTCTCCAAGTCTGCTGCGCTCACTAGCAGTGCTTTGTCTGCCCGCCGATCTGGTAGGTAGTGAAGACATACCCTTATATTAGTTTTTAAGCTCTTTCTGGCAGGAGCCTTGTTGTCCCATGTGTTTGTGCATCATCTAGTACAGAGAGGCTTTTGATCATGGTTGGGCACTGCAGCAATACAAATATTAATTAAATAATAATTTCACTTCTTTTGTGCTGGATTCCTTAACAAGGGTGAAATAGCAGGGCATGCCAAGGGTGGAATGGAAATGGAGAGAGTTTGTCAGGACACAACATTGTAGAAATTCTAGATCACTGCACAGGGAAGCACAGAGAGGTTGCTGTCACTTAGCCCCCACAGGCTGTCTACACTTTGCCGGAGGCTGCTCCAGTCTCCTGAACAGCCCATGAGTGGGAGGGTCAAAAAGTAGATGGATCTTGGACTTAGAATCTTTCTTTACTGAAAGTTGTTGGGATGGAGGAGGAGCAGAAAGTTTCCCCCCACTCACGGCCCATGTCTGTGCCCTAATTGCTGGTTGTGAAACTGCCTCTCTGGAGTGGTTATATAGTTCCCCCCATGAAATGTTAACAAAAGTTCATTCATCAAACCAATTATTTTTTTAAAGGGCTAGTATATTCTGAGGGATTTCTGGGATGTTCCTTGATCTGGAAAAACAATTTGTGAATTGAAATTCATCCCATCCACATATGTGACTAAAGTGCTTGCCCTATGCTCAGGAGTGAATTTTCCCTGCAGTCAATAATTTTGCCAATGACTTTATCCTCTCCTCCCACCCCCCGACAGTAACATATGCAGGCTTTGATTTTTACAAATGTGTTTGTTATTTTAAATTGTATACCAAACACTTTGGGCAAATATATTTAGAACATCTGGGTTAGTGACCAATTCACTTCACCTGTGATTTTGCCTATTCAGTGTTCATTGTTTGTGGTGTGTGATTGACCAGCTTTGTCATATGATGTTGTTTCTGATCCCTGACTGCATAATTGAAACTTATAAACAGGAATTGGGAAAGCAAAGAGATTGTAAGATGATTGTGCAAAGACTATGATGGAAACATTTCTGTGAATACATGAATATTTTGCTATTTACAAGCACTCTTATGAAAATCAGTCATATTTCAGAGAAACAAATGAAAAGATTACAAATACTATTGGAGAAAATTAACAATTCAGTCTAAGAAATGTTTACAAATGCAACTTTTATAACATATTTATTCAGCCCTGAGAATTACACATTTACTATAGCATGATCAACATCTTTTATTTTGTGGTACGATTGATATAAACACAGTAATGCCCTGATAAGCACAAAGCTATTTGTCACTCATCTTAAGAGATTTTAGAAGTGTAAATATGCTTAAGTATGAACATCTTTTGTTTTCAAAGGAGCTGAGGGTTTGATTTGTGCTACACTATTTAAAATAAAGTTGTAAAAGTTATTTAACTGAACTCCGTGCTGTACTAACAATGTTATCATTTTTAGCATGATGCTATAAAATGCCATGACTGTCTGCTCCACCTTCTTGGGATTGGTTTTCTATGAGAATTATAATACTGTATATGTCATTTCTAATGCTGTAGGCCAGTGCAGCATACCTAACCTTAATCTTAAACACCCTAATTTGGATGGACAGAACAATGCTACTGATTTGGTATGGAGCTTGCATGCATGTTAATTCATTCACATATTTATCTATTTTCCTCTTTTTTCTATAGACAAAGATGGAATTACAATTAATTTACTTTAGCAGCACTAATTTTGGCTACAAAAAGAATAAAGATCAACATTTTTTTGAATGTTCAAATTTAAATTATGGTTCCAAAATAACTCCATAAATTGTTTTCAGAGATTACAGTGATTCAGTATAAATAGACTCACAGCTGGAATTGATGTTAGACTGCTGTGAAGAATCACTTTTCTTAAGGATGCCCCTATTGCTTGGTCAACAGTTGCTAAAGAACAGAGCTAAGAAGTAAAAGAGAAACAAATGGAGAAGTTGAATAAAATAGAGATACAAACTACCCATACAGTAAGGATAATATGTCCATTAAAGCAATAACAGTTCAATTTAATAAAACTTCACAGGCTGCGGAGCAAATTGTTCTGTATGTCAAATTTCTCTTGGATTTAGATTCATTCACTGGATACCAGAGCTTGTATATGATTTACTTTATGGTCCTTTGAAATTTGGTATTAAAGGTACCTTATATGAACTAGTCATAGTCTTATTGATTTTATGCTCAACCTTCTTTTTGTGTATATAGAGGCCTACAGGACATCTCATAGAAACTGCTCAGGGTCAATACTGAGTTAGAGAAAATGAAATATATCAAGACAAGGCAAAACACTTTCATTTTTTTTCTGAGCTGACCATGTGGCTGACTTTGTCTTGAACAATTGGTTGCATTAGTATTATCATTGCAAGCAGATCAAGGGAAGATCCCCTCTATTCAGCACTGCTGAGGTCACATCTGGAGTATTGCATCCAGTTTTTGGCCCCTTACTACAGAAAGGGTGTGAACAAATTGGAGAAAGTCCAATGGAAGGCAATGAAAATGATTAGGAGAGGCTGTGGAAACTGGGCTTACTTAGTCTGAAGAAAGAAGAGTGAGGGGGAATTTGATAGCAGCCTTTAACTATGTGAAGGGGGATTCCAAAGAGGATGAAGCTCGGTAGTTCTCCATGGTGGCAGATGACAGAACAAGGAGCAGTGGCCTCAAGTTGTAGAGGGGTAGGTCTAGGTTGAATATTAGGAAAAACGATTTCACTAGGAGGGCGGTGAAGCACTGGAATGGGTTATCTAGGGAGGTGATGGAATCTCCATCCTTAGAGGTTTTTAAGGTCCGGCTTGACAAAGCCATGGCTGGGATGATTTAGTTGGGGTTGGTCCTGTTTTGAGCAGGGGGTTGGACTCAGGACTGGCTCCAGGGTTTTGGCGCCCCAAGCAGCAAAAAAAAATTAAAAAAAAGATGCGATCATGATCAACTCTACTGCCGCCATTTCAGTGTTCGGCGGCAATTTGGTGGCTGGTCCTTCGCAGCTGGCCCTGGTTGGACTAGATGACCTCCTGAGGTCTCTTCCAACCCTAATCTTTTATGATTCTGTGAGTTTATGAATTACAGGCCTGCCTAGACAAATTCCTGTCAGGGAAATGAGACAATCTAAGAAAACTGCCTCTTATTGCTAAGGCTGAGGCCCACACAAAGATTCTTATTAGCTTTGCTCTGACTGCTTCCAAAAGAAACCAAACTCTTGGTAATAAAAAAAGAAAAGAAAAATATTTCTTAAAAAAATATTTTAAATCCGGCTACTTTCAGTTGCTTTCTCAAGTAGTTCAGAATGCATGGTGGTCTGTAGGCTATACTACCACCAGTATTGCACCTCCTCATCCCCATTGGGCCCATATTCACCCATAGGCCTTACAGAGGGAGTTCTCCACAAGCACACAGCCTATGATTGTCCTTGGCTCTTATACTGAAGTTGGGACTGAGGATGTTACTGGGGAAATCCCTCCCTCATACATCCTCACAAGGGTCAGACATAATCAGGACCTTTTGTATTTTAGGCCCATTAATTTCTCCTCTGTATCTTACTACTATTTGTATCTGTTGCCTCAATTTGTATTATTTCTATTTTTTGCCAGTCTCTTTTTTGAGGAATATAGCTGAGAAGATAGGAAAACCTATGTGCTAAATCTGTAAAAAGCTTTATGCAGATGAACTCCTACATCCATGTAGATCCCTGTGACTTCTGTAAGGCTCTGTGTGGGCCCCCCCAGGAGCTCATTGAATAATGGTGCTTTACATGCACCTTTGCAAATATACAACTCAATTTTCATATATTTCCCCATTAAAAACTCCAATTTTTATTTAAAATATAGACATAATTGCTGAGCAACAGACATGTCTATCAAATGAGTTTTCCACTTGCAAAACGTTCATATTTATGAAAACTTTGAGGCTATTGTTTCTTCACAAAAATTCCTTCTGCCCCAATTTTTGTTTTAATTATTGTTTGTTTGTTTGCTGGTTATGAAAAGTATTTTCCTTGCAGCTCTGCCAACTACTTCAAAATGTGATATCAATTAGGGTGACCAGACACCAAGTGTGAAAAATCGGGACTGGGGTGTGGGTAATAGAAGCCTATATAAGAAAAAGACCCAAAAATCGGGACTGTCCCTATAAAATCGGGACATCTGGTCACCCTAATATCAATAGACATGACAAAACAAACAAATGAAAATTAGGGCCTGATCTTGTAAATGCTCTGCATTCAGATCTCTCATCAATGAGCTCCACACATAGACAGCTTTCAGAGCAGGCCAGATTCAAATATCCTTATTCACTCCATGCTAGGATGTTACAGACCTTAGTCAGCTATGCAGGGATCCTTTAATCCCTTCATGCTTAGATTATAACTCTGGTGGTGGTAAGAAAAAAGGGGCTACTTGCCTGAAACATCCACCCTTCACTAAAAAGAAGTGGGAAAAATGAGGCCCCTAATTCCACACTCCCTACTCACCAGCCAAAGTAGTTAGCTGGGTATCTATTGGGTGTCTGGGAAGTGGGCGGGTGAAGCCCGCCCACTGCTAAAGGATCCCCCCCCAGCCTAAGGGGAGGACCCACAGGACCACAGAACCCACTGAGTTCGGGGGACAACTAATAGAAGAACAGGGACAGGAGTGAGGTCAAAGGGTCATAAGAAGGGAACCTGACGGGGACACCGAGCAGAGAACCCCGGACAGCGCCCACTGCTCCTCGAAGGCGTCAAGGGAGCCAGTGGACGCCGCCCAGAGGAACTCCGCCCGGATGCGTGAACGGACCATGGATCGGAAACAAGCCCCACAGTCGCCGGGGTCTCCATCGGCCAACCTCCTCTCTCTGGTCGCGTGGATTAGCTGGGTATACAGGTAGTAAGCATCTCAATTCCTTTTTTTCTGACCATAGGCTGTATAACTATGTGCCACCTCATGATTAGGGCAGTTTGAAAATTACAGTCAAGTCTTCCAGGAGAAGTTCCACTAAAATAAATAGGGCTGCTCACAGAGTACCTTGATGCTCAGTTTGAATAAGCGTTTTGGAATCTGGCCCTTTGGATGTGAGTTGTAGATTGAACACCTCTGGCACTGAGTACAAAGATAGGAGGGCAGATCCTCATGATGATACCAGTAGACTCCTGTGGTAAATGGGGAACAGCATTCTCGGGTTAGATGTGGGAAGTGATAAGCAGAAGCACATGATGTCTGGCCGACGAAGGGAGTGGAAACAATTTGGGATTCTGTGGGGAGCAGCAGCAGCACATGAGGAGCTTGAGTGGGAGCTGGGGCGGGCTTTAGGAAGTGTGGGGCCCAATTCGAACATTTTCAGCGGGGCCCTGGCAGGGATGACTTAAAAAAAAAAGTGGAAAAAAAAGCCCTTCATTTCTGTCATGTATTATTTACTTTCCATAACTATATGAATAATAAAATTATATATTATATACATTGCATCATATATGCTGTTGATAGGCTATTAATGACTGCCGTTTCACATGTGTGGGTCCCCGCCACTCCCTGGGGGTGTGCACATGTGTTGGTCCCAGCTGCTCCCTGCCCCCCTCATTGAAGCAGGTGTGCAGGGTTACTGCCCTGGAAACTGCAGGGCAGCAGTGGTCATGGGGCTGGCTGGAGGCAGGGCAGGGGCTGACTGGAGGTAGGGTCTGGCTGCAGGCAGGGCAAGGGGTGTGGGGCTGGTTGGAGACATGGGGTGTGGGACGGGCTAGCTTCAGGCAGGGCCGCCAGGGGGTGCAGCAGAGGTTTGCAGGGCTGGAGACAGAGGAGTGCGGGACTGGCTGGCTTCAGGCAGGGCCGCCAGGGGGTGCAGCAGAGGTTTGCAGGGCTGGAGACAGAGGAGTGCGGGACTGGCTGGCTTCAGGCAGTGGGGTGCAGCAGGGGTTGACTGGAGACAGGGCAGGGGGTGTGGGCTGGGCAGGGTGTGCAAGGCTGGTGCAGGCAGCAGTGTGTGTGGGGCTGGCTGGCTTTGGGCAGGGCTGCAGGAGTGTGTGGCAGGGGATTTGGCAGGAGCTGGCTGTGGGCACGGGGTGCAGAGCTGGCTGCAGGCAGGGGGTGCTGGACTGGTGTGGGAAGGTCAGGGGGTGCAGCAGAGGCAGCTGGAACCCCAGCCCTTTAAGTAGCCCCCAAACTCCCTTCTACCCCGCCCAGGACCTTTTAAATAGCTGCGGGAGCGCTGGGGAATGCATGAGGGAGGCGGGGCTCCGGCGGCTATTTAAAGGACCGGGGTGGCAGAGGCAGCTGGAGCCCCGGGCCCTTTAAATAGCCCCCGGAGCCCCTCACTGCCCCAGCGCTATAGGGGCTATTTAAAGGGCCCAGAGCTCCAGCCGGGGTCGCGGAGCTTGCCACGCTCTGGCCGGAGCTCCAGACGGGAGAGCGGGGCTTGCCGTGCTCCAGCCGGAGCTGCCGGACTTGCAGCACTCCGGCCGGAGCGCGGCAAAGCCCCACCGCCCCGCTCTGCCAGCTGGAGCCCCGGCCGGAGCGCAGCAAGCCCCGCCGCCCCGGCTGGAGCTCTAGAGAGCGGGGCCGCGCCGCTCTCCCGCCGGCGCTTCGCTCAAAGGAGCGGGACCATGGAAGACCCAGGAGCAGACTGCAGCCGGGAACCAGGGTAAGTTTAAAAAAAAAAATTTTTTAAAAGGTGCCTTAGGCACGGGGCCCGATTCCCCGGAATCGGCCGTATCGGCCTAAAGCCGGCCCTGGTGGGAGCAGCATCCCAGGAAGGAGAGACTACAGTCACTTTTGAGGGTTGGGGTTTTCAGGGACCTTCACCCACTCCAGGAGCTGGAGGCAGGGGGAGCTACAGAGCCATCAGGGAGCAATTGGAAACCAACTAGTCTGAGCTCAGAGGGCTGACTGCTGCACTGAGCACTTTGTTTACATGGGGGTGGAGGTGGTCAAAGGGAAAGAGAGGCAAGCCTCCTCCTGCTCCACCTGTTGAGTGAGGCTCCTTGAGCCTGAGGAGAAGCTTTGATTGATTGCTTTTTCCAAGGAGGTAAGAAAATTAGGAAAAACAGCCAAGAAGATGGAATTTTTTCACAGATTAGGGGTTTTCCACACAGAGCCTGGAAGTTGCTGAAAACCTACAGTCTACTGTAGGTTTGGCAGGTCTGAATAATAAGAAAAATAATAAAGTGAAAAATTCTTCTATTCTGTCCACTTATCACTGTAATACCAGTTACACCCAACAACAACTGTTTGAAAACTAAAAGAAAATTACTAAACACAAACAGATGTGTTGGTGTAAAAAGGGTCAGAAAGCCATTTGGGCGTTGATTCTCCATGTTAGTTCGGTTCTCTTTCTCTTTTCAAAACTATTGTTTATTAATTAAAACTTTGAGAATGGTACCAATGTGAGTGCTATCCTAGGCACTACATTATAAAATCCATTCACTGCTATTTCTATGGTTTTCACAAGTTATTCAAAATTAACAATGAAATAGTTCATTGAACTGAATAGAGAGAAGCAAACATAAAATTCTGCCTAAGGCAACAGCTCTCGATTTTGTTTAACTTTCATCTCTTATGATCTATGATCAGTGACAGAAGAATTATCTGCATTTTCTCCATTATCCTCTACCTTCTTCTGACATTGGATGGCTCATGAACCTCCTCCAGCTAAGACATATAATGCAACTGAAAGGTGTTTCTCATTCTGATGAGTATTTGATACTGCAAACTACCATTTCTGCAGGCAGACAGGTAAGGGTAATAGACATCATCAGACAGCCAACATTTATTAATATTTGCCACAGAGAGGTATTTGAGATACTGAAGCCTTTCCTGCACTTAGAAAAGTGAAGTGTGACATCTTCTATATTATTGTGTGGTAACTTGGTAAATACTTACATCTTCCATGGTGAACATTGCATTTTGTTTAGTAATGACGCCTCCATTAGCAAAGAAATGCTGCTCAGATTAAATAATCTATGGTGCACACAGGGGCGGCTCCAGGCCCCAGCATGCCAAACCGTGCTTGGGGCGCCAAGCCATGGGGGACGCTCTGCCAGCGCCGCGAGGGCAGCAGGCAGGCTGCCTCCAGCAGTTTGCCTGTGGAGGGTCTACTGGTCCCGTGGCTTCGAAGCTGCAGGACCAGCAGACCCTCCGCAGGCAAACCGCTGGAGGCAGCCTGCCTGACATGCTTGGGGGGGCAAAATCCCTAAAGCCACTCCTGGGTGAACAGTTAAGATTCTTAAGCATAGTTTGCTGAAGAATGACTATACCTCACTTTGTGTCTGCCAATCTAGCAGAAATTCATAATTTTTAATTTAATAAAAAGGCAGGTCAGTCTGTCGAGATATAAGGTTCCCAGTATACTGTTTAACCACTTTTATTGCATCAAAATGTGGGAGGAAATCATCATCCAGTTCCATCCACCAAATCTTCCTTAAAACTTTATTCTTGGTTAGACTTGGTAAACACCTCCAAGAAATTCTTCCTGTAATGTTAAATATGAGCTTGTCATTGTCAGAGAGAGGCTGGTGTACTACCTTTCTCTTTTAGATATAAAAATGATTGAGAATTAACTCTTCTAATTTCTTAAAATTCTTCACACAGGGGTCCTTCATAGCTGTCCCACATTCCGGGCAAGAGAAATCTTTCCTTCACTGTGCATCAGCCTAGAAGCTTATTGTTTGTTTAGAGTATCAATGGACGATCTTTACCTAAACTCCATGTTCTTCAGACAGGACTAAGTTTTGCCAGTTAGCTTAAAGTAAAGGACAGTTTTTAAACTGTATTGTCTAACAGACATCTGGCAAACAGTCCCTTCATTCACCCACAGGCAAAGGATGTGATTTTTGGGAGCCCTCAATCAGCTCACACAAGGATATAGGACTTCTTACTCCCAGACTACTCCTAAGAAGTTATGTGAAACAAGGACACGCACCAGTACATGGTTAATACTAAGGTCTGGTGGTTTAATGCATTATTCTAAACCAACTAGTCCATTATTTTATTTACAAATATACACATGCATATTTTAGACCAGTCAGAGAGACAAAGTGTTTTGTTCTGTTTAGTTTACCAACTGAATTATGACATAGTGGATAATAATGTGTTAGAAAATTCAGGAGGCGCTGGCAGCCAGACTCCAGAAAATCCATTCATGATAAGACGTAATGTGAATACGCAAGTAACACTTCCATTATCTCTTCTTCTCCAACCTAAAGTATTATAAGGCCCAATTATCCCCATGGTTACCCAGATGCTGCTCCCATATTTGCACTCATGTAGATCAGGGAAGATTTTTGTGACAAGCAGAGCTGCTCACTGAATTCACCTTTCCCAATTTCCCCTCCTCAGCTTTCTGCCTAATCGCTATGAAATTGTTTCTGCTCAACATTGACAACTTTTTTACAATTATTAGAAAAGGCTTTCATTTAGATTTAAAATAACGAAAGCTGGAGCAAATTTTGTTGGTTTGTTTATTATACTCAAATTCCCAGCATCTTTCACTTCACTTTAATGTGCAAATTTTTTCACACAACTCTAAAGACTACTGTTGGAATCAAACAGCTCATGTTATCGCTAATAAGTACTTTAGGTAAATAGATGCACTGCCTTTTCTATTATAATCTACACCAAAATTTCAAATACCTGGAGCATCTGTTTTGATGTTCATTGTTTCTGCTGTAGTGCTATTAGCAATGTACAGAATCAGAGAGAGCATGCCAAATAAAATTTCCTAGCTTTTAGCATGCTTTACTTTGCTAGTCTATTTCTTAATGACAGCCACAGGGCAAAAAAGATGAGACTATTTGGGACAAGGGTGGGGGAAGTACTATATTATTCAAATTTTTTATAGCCACGTTAGAAAAAAAACTCTAGTCATGATGGACATCTCTTCCTGCTTATAAACATTTTACTTATAATTATAAAATGATCTCCAGTTTACTTATGATCTTGTATAATCAGTGAACATTCAAACACAATCAAATATGATACAAAGTGCTTAACACTAATAGTACAAAATTATAAATTCATATAAAGCACAGCAGAGCCTATTTTATATGCAACACAAATATCTACTGATCCAGCTGATATAATGTTTCAGAAGCCCAAATCATCCCAGTATTGTTCTCTTCTAGTCTTGTAAGCAAGAATTATATGTAAATCCAAATTACATGATATAGAATTACCTATGCACTTCATGCATACTTCTAATACTGTGTAATCCTTTACATTTGAATCCATTGATTGGTGCCAGATGAAATTAACAACTGTAGATGCTTGTTTCTATACCCACTGTCAAGTTTTTTGCAGATTTTTACCTGGATGTTACTCATGTCAAATTTACATCTTACAGCATTTTTCATTTCATTACAGTTATGTGTTATGATGAGCGCTGAATTTCAGGTCCTTTCTCTGAGCCAGAAGATGGAACTCTTGGATTGAATAAGCCAGTACCCTGGGCTAACACAGAGAGAGCCTGCCAAAGAGTTCGCCATAGAAATGTCTTTGTTCTCCAGAATTTTTAAAGCACTCTAACAGAAGGGAATGAGTACAGTGTCAGTCTTCCATATTTCTAGTGGAAGTGGGAGAATTACCCAGGGAAAGTGGGAACAGTCTGTACAATACATTTCTTTCCCTTCCTTCATATGAGCCAATAATCCATCTACCCATAAGGCCATTCCCGCCCCTTAACTTTCCTATAATATTATCAAATTTTATTTTCCCTTTGGATTACTCCTATCTTGAGTGCTTTGATTATGAGGTAGATAAATATTATTTCATCCATCTGTAATATGGATGAAATGAATACATGTATGAGTTGTGGGAGTCGCTAATGGAACCCAAGGGTATTGACTCCCAGTTCCCTGCTCTAAACATTAACACACACTCCCTCTCATAAATGACATTAATCAAAATGGAAACTTGTAGCTATTGAAAGCCTAGCTTTACCAATTCTTGGACCAGCATTTTAATTATATGGAATCAACACACTTCATTTTTGTCTAAGTTTACCTTTGATTTATTACATATATTAACAATACTTTGCCATAACTGGAGCTCTGAAATAATTGCTCCTTTGAAGGACTTCAAATTAATAGTTTGCCTGTATACCATATTGGCTCTGTCTGATTTATCTGATGGAAACATATGAGACTGTTGGGATGTATATAGGATATTTGATATTTTTTCCATATTTTCTTGAGCTGTTCATTATAATATAATTTGGATTTTTTAAAATCTCTGTCTCTGTGAATGTGACTTGTCATCTGGATAGGAATTTGTTAGTATGGTAGACATGGGTTATTTCTTTCTCTTTATCATTGTGTATTTGATCTGACATATACAATTCTATATTTCTTTATATTACTTTTCATTTTTAGATCTCAATTTACATTTTGTATCTTATGTATAACAGACCTTGCACAGTAGAAAATAATCATAAGTACACCCTTATCTCATCTGCCACACCCACATTTTCTGCTGGCCACTTCTGGCTAAAATCCATTCACTTTTCACTGTCTGGGTGATGCAAAGCAAATGGATTGTACTGGAAAATCTGGGCCAAGGACTCCAAGAACCTATGGTGATTATTCAGAAAACTGAGGGAGAAAAAGACTGTAGCAAATTTTGAGTTGTAGTTTTCCCTGGATTCGTTTTTGTCATCAGCAGCTAAACCACTGAAGATTCCACACAAACTTTATCTATGTAAAACCTTTTACATCTATGCAGTAGAAAAAAATCCAGAGAATTAATTCCCAACAACTAAAATTATTCTTTACAAATAATGAAAAATTCAAGTTAACATTAAGGGTACTAATAGAAGTAATATTGCTAATATCAGCCAATAGAGTTCCATACAGTAGCATACCTAAGGTCTGGTCTACCCACATTTTTTGTACCAGTATAAACTATTTAAATTAGGGATGTGTATCCCAGGATTTCTGGAACTGCCAGTTTCTGAGTTCCATTACAGGGACTCTGGAAGCCCTGAGATCTGCTGAAAAACTGGCAACCGAGGGCTCTCAGGGCTTCCAGGTTTCTGGCTCTGTGACAGATAGCTTGGAAGTCCTGAGTTCCTCAAATCTTATGAAGTCCACATGGCAGGCAGCCCTGGAAACATGGATCCCAGCTGGACCCTGGGATCTCCAGGAGTCTGCCAAGCGAGCTGACAGGAAAAAGGGCAGGTTTCCTCAAAATATTTGTTTTGCTGGAAAATTCCCAAATAGCTCTGATTCTCAGAGGTGAAGGGAAATAACAATACTAGCATAAGGCACTTTTACTCTGATATAGCTGGGTCTGCACTAGGGTTTGTACAATTATAATGCACTGGTAAAAAGCCATACCCCAACTGATATAGTTTTACTTCTATTACTTCCAAGTATGATCAAGAGTATGGAACGGCTTCCATACAAGGACAGACTAAAAAGATTAGGGCTGTTCAGCTTAGAAAAGAGATAATTAAGGAGGGATATGATGAAGGTCTATAAAATAATGAATTGTGTGGAAAAACTGAATAAAGAGTTGTTATTTATCCTTTCCCACAATACAAAAACCAAGGGTCACTCAATGAAATTAATAGGCAGCAGATTTAATACAAACAAGAGGACTTGCTCTTTTACACAATGTAAAATTAACTAGTGGACCTCATTGCCATAGGATGTTGTGATGGCAAAAACTATAACTGGGTTCAAAAAAGATACATTCATGGAGGATAGGTCCATTAATGGCTACTAACCAACTCCATGCTCGAAGTGACCCTAAACCTCTTAGTGCCTGAAGATAGGAGGGGATGTCAGGGGTGGATATCTCCACAATTGCCCTGCTCTGTACACTCTTCCTAAAGATCTGGTACTGGCTACTGTTGGAGACAGAATACTGCGCTAGATGGACCATTGGTCTGACCCAGTGTTCTTCAGTGTTGACCAGGTCTATGAGCATTGAAATCTGGCCCCTACTGAACACTTTACCTGAGCAAGTATGTATGAAAACAAAGAATCAGTGGCTCCTGGATCTCACTTCGGGAAACTAAAAGGTTGCACACTTTTTCAATATATAGGATAACTCGGAGCCAAAGAAATTACCTCCCTGCCAGTGAAATAGGGATCATGAATGTAAACATGGAAAGCAGAATAAACTCAGTTGCAAATATGAAAGCATGTATCAGACTCTGTATCATTTACAGTTAGTACAGAGCACAATGTGATTAAAGGAATATCTTCACTATGGATTTCATAAGCTACTTGAAAGATATTGCATGAAAAATAACCCTACAAACTCTGAATATTTGATAAAAATAAGCATTTTCCACTTCAAAAGAATATTACCCTGGGTGTTTTGTTTTTTTTTTAAGCTGATTAAAATGGCTTTGTTTTTATCTGGCTTTGATTTGAGAAAAGATACTATCATGCAGTTATTCATTTTAGTAAGATGACCATGTTATAGTGTGGTGCATAAACATCATCAGAAACTAGAAACTGGCCAAACTGTGGAGGATTTTGCTTTTATAAAATCAAAACTGAATCCAGGAATAGTTTAAATTTAGGCCCTATTTTATCTGAAAATATACAGGGAAGGGCAAAGAGGTTGGTCAAATAGCTGTAGGCTGTTGACCATCTTTCCCAAAAGCTGTAAGTGTGTACATAAAATAATACCCTAAATGTTATTTAAATTGCATTATTAAATTAAGAGGGCATATTTTAATACATCAGAAAAAAAAATATGCAAGCAGCAAATTCTTTGAGTTTCAACTTGTGGCATTCCCTCAACCCCATGTTTTGACATGGGAGTGAGACTCCCTGTATCCCTATAGAGTAGGCAGAATTTCCACCCTGTAAGTCATTGATTACACAAGATCCATGACAATATCAGCACACCTGCAAAAGCTCAGGTTGCCATTGGTTACCTGTCCTGAGTCCCTGCCGTAGCAGTGAATTAGAGTAGCATTAATGCTTTCTCTGATATCCACAGGAATCAAGCTCTCAGTGCATCTGTTAAGCACGTTCACCCACTCCTATGTATGGTCTCACATTTTTGTGAAGATCCACCCGAAGAAATATTCAGCAAAAGGGCTTTTGCAGAAGTCCCAGGGAGGAGAGAGAGGAGTGTGTCACAGAGCTGGTGCTCCCTCCTTTCTGCACACCCAAGGTTTGGATTCCCTCCACTCACAGCAGTACAGGGGAGAATCTGGCCTCATATATATTTAATTTCCCTTGATTTAAATGCTGTCATTGATGGGCTCTTGAAACACTGCACTTTTTCAGCTGTAATAAGTTTAGCTTGAACAAAATCCTAAAACACATCAATCACCTAGTTTTCACTCACTGGCCATGCAATGTAATGTTTCTTTTCTTCTCAAGTGCCTGAACAGTTTGAGTTGTGTCATGATATTTTCCTATTATTTTTACAGGCATGTAGATCATTATCTCATTAGTATGCAACCCTGACTGCCTCAAGTGACCTTATTTTGGCACACATTTCTTGCATACAAGTGGGGTTCACATAATACAATATGTCTAAAAGGTTGGATTCTGTTTCACTGACATAGAGAGTGGGAGAGAAGAATTTCAAAACCCAAATCCTTGGTAAATGTGGCCAAGCTATATAAAGTACTACTGTGTGCTACTACTAGCTCTGAACCTGGAAGGGAAAAACAGAAGTGGCCATTAACTGAGAGCACAGAGGATATTATTTCAGACAAGCAGGGATATATGTTGAATACAATGAGGAAATAAGAATGATTCCTTAGTGTTTTATGAACTTGATAGGAAGATCAAATTATATTATAATTCTTTAATATGCAGGGCCAAATCCAAAGAGGCACAGAGCATTTGCAAGTCCTATTGACTTCAGAGTCAGCTTCAGATGTAGAGCACCTTTCAGGATTTGGCTTTTTATTATTAGGTTGCTAAAACTTTACAGAATTCTCTTCTTAAGCTCATCTTTTTAAACAACACTGCTAGAACTGTTTACAAATGAAAAGCTTCATTTTTTTTAGTATACTTGGCTTGGTTTGCCTGTTGTATAAACCTATCAAAGTGCTGCTTGCACACTGTTGCATTGGCTCCTGGAAATACTAATCAAGTCCCTTGGATACATGCACATCAGAAAACCTTGTGCGGACAGCATAATAATACCAGAGAAAGCTTTTAAATAAGATCAATTTTCCTCAATATATCATGCATAGTTTGGAATAATCGGACACCTGGTAAAACATTTTTGAAATGCTGCAGTTTCTTTTTATCCAGTTTTAAGTTGAAGCATCTCTAATTCACATCCAAAATATTTTATCATCTTTTTTTTTCATTAAAAAAATAAATAAATTGTGACCTTTCTTGCAATTGGCTGAAACTTTCATACCTTCTGTTCGGGTCTCCACTAGTTAGAAATGGTTTTAGTTAGCTGGACCCATGCATTTCAGTCAATTATGAGCTTTTGTCTTGCTGTTACCATGAAGGACCATTTCTTTCCTAAAATGGTAAATAATGAGGAACATACAATTTGTTAGAGGTGCTCTGAGGAGTACATTGGCATAGGATCTGATTTTTTTTCTTATTCTTAATGAATAGAAATAGTTTTCATCAAATTAGATGGTATTTGTTCATTTTCCCCTGTCCCTCCTTTTAGGCCACAATTCAGAGTTAACAGCACAGCAATCGAGTGTTTGAAAGCTCTTAAAATATCCAAAGTGTACTTCAAGTAGCACTCTGTGTTTTTACTTAACTACTCCATTTATTTCAGTTTGTATGAAGCACATTATAAAATCAATTGAGGCAGACATTTTCAGTTGAAAAGCAGAAGACTAAAGGTTCATATTTTGTCAGTAAATAATGTGATAGAGGGAACAAGCAAATGGAGTAAATGAATCAAATGGAACTTATTTCAAAGCATGGAGGAAAGTTAAAGCAATAAGAGGGAAGAGTAGTAGAAGTGGCAGAAAGTACTGTACAGCCCATTCCATACACTTATGCAAGCTGTGGACCATAGAGACATGGTGCATAAGAAAGCACCTTATAGCCTTACTATGATGCTTTCAAAGGCAATATAAAGAAATTCAAGGCTTCTTCTAATTACCTTCTTGAGCAAGCCAATCAGCATGCAATCAGAGCTATGACTTTCATGTAATGCTTACTGAATGAACTTAGAATACTCGAGTTGGAAATTTTGGATATACAAACATAGGTCTGTAGACATGCAAGTTGTTTGTCAATAGTTTATTTTTCCAAAGGACAACATAGGAGTTATAATTAAAAGACAAAAGAATGTTTGATATAAAGTGTATAAAATGCATCTATACTGGAGCTTTATAGAACTGTTGGTCCAGAATCTTCGTGAAACCTAAATAGGCATATAAATGAGGGTAGAATTTGGCCCAATATCTTTTATAGTTGCTTACATACTCACAATAAATTTTGATTTATATAAAAATTGCATATATCTGAAGTGAATAAAAGATAACTATTAGAGTTAGTCAAAAATGTTAAAGAATTTTTTTTGGGGGTGGAGGGGAATTGAAAATTATATTAGTTCTGCAGGTTATAAAAATATGGTATTGGTTTTAAATTTTTCAATTTTTTTGTTGTATGTGTTTTAATGTTTGACTTTTTATGTGTATAAAAAGAGGAGAAAGAAAAAAAGCTGATTTTTCCAAAAATCTGAAAAAAAAAAGAACTGTACAACTTTTTTTTTATAGAAGGCCATTATAAAATAAAACAAACTTTTCATTCAAAAATGTCGACCATCTCTAGAACTTATCATGGTCATTATTTATTTTATTATTATAAATTTTTGTTACTTCTGACCTCAGGTAGTTTCTTAGATGGGGCCATTTTTAATACATTTACAAATGCAATTAAAAAAAAACTACTGCTTTAAGTTTATAAGAAAGAAAATGGCAATGTTTACAATCCAGTTTTAATAGTGGCATATTAAAGAAATACTGTAGTGGGGCTCCTTTATTAAACACTAATTACAGGGCACTGGAAAAGTGGATTGGATTTAGGTCATGAGAAGACACAAAGTAGAGCCACCAACCCAAAAGGGCTATTTCTGATGCCAGAATTGTCCATGAGGGGAAAAAATGTAAGGGGGTCTGCTGGGTGACTCAATGAAACAGGTAGAGCCATCTTGGGCAGGTGTTGATCTTGCACAGACTAATTTACTGCTCTTTGTGTAGTATTAAACAGCTGTCTCTGGGGTGAGGTCATATGATCTGATCCTTGGTCATGTATTGTCTGCTGAAGCACACATGAAGAATCACAGGTTCTGGCTGAGGACTTAACTCACAAAAAGTAGCAGGATGTAAGGGCAGGTGGCTTCAGGATGCTTTAATTATGCCATGGAGTTGCCTGCACAGCCAGCCCAGGATTGAAAAAACACATAGTTGGCTTAAATTGTGTGATGGGTTGGATCACAGAAAACCCCTTGTGAACTGCCAGCTGATGTGCTGAGACTACCTCTGAGCCCATTTTCCCTGGCAGATTGGAACTTCGGTGCCTTGCCTGGTTCAAGCCAGATATACTAGCCTGTTGCAAACCCAGACCCAGGTCTGAACTACATCCTCCAAAAGCTGAAGGCTTAACTGAAAACAGTTTAAGAAATGTTCCTATCTCCAACACTCAGATATACAGCTCCCAATGGGGTCCAAACCCCAAATAAATCTGTTTTACCCTGTATAAAACGTATATAGGGTAAACCCTATAACACTGGTAGAGAGATATGCACAGCTGTTTGCTCCCTCTCCCTCAGGTATTACTACATACTCTTTAATAAATTAAAAAGTGATTTTATTAAATACAAAAAGTAGGATTTAAGTGCTTCCAAGTAATAACTGACAGAACAAAGTGAATTACCAAGAAAAATAAAATAAAATATACAAGTCTAAGCCTAGTACAGTAAGAAAACTGAATACAGATAAAACCTCACCCTCAGATGTTTCAAGAAGCTTCTGTCACAGACATGATACCTTCCTAGTCTGGGCACAATCCTTTCCCCTGGCATAGCCCTTGTTCCAGCTCAGGTGGTAGCCAGGGGACTTCTCATGATTGCAGCCCCCTTTGTTCTGTTCCACCCCCTTATATATCTTTTGCACAAGGAAGGAATCCTTTGTCCCTCTCTGGGTTCCCACCCCACCTTCTAAACAGAAAAGCACCAGGTTAAAGATGGATTCCAGTTCAGGTGACATGATCACATGTCACTGTAAGACTCCAAGCCCTGATTCCTCCCAGCCTGACTCACAGGAAGGCCTGCAAGCAAACAGAGCCATCCACAGTCAATTGTCCTGGTTGATGGGAGCCATCAAGATTCCAAACCATCATTAATGGCCCACACTTTGCATAATTACAATAGGCCCTCAGAGTTATCGTTCATATTTCTAGTTTCAGACATAAGAATGAGACATACATACAAATAGGATGACCACACTCAGTAGATTATAAGCTTTGTAATGATATCTTACAAGAGACCTTTTGCATGAAGCATATTCCAGTTACATTATATTCACATTCATTAGCATAATTTCATAAAATCATATAGAGTGCAATGTCACAAATCCATCTTGGCAATCTTCTTCTGAGTTGTTATGTGGACTTCTCACAGCCAAGGAACTGGGCCTTAGATTTAATATGAACTAATGTAATCTATAGCTCTGCAGCAATTTAAGTTAGTAAATGTCAAATAAAAATCCTGAGAAGCCATGAACAAAGATAAGGAGCAGGTGGTGTATATATCATTAAGAAAACATCACTTAGAAAGAGCATTTCGTTAAAAAAAAAAATACCAGACCCAGTGAGCAGTAAATGTTCAGTATGTCAAATGTATTGATCACAACAACCTAAAGAACTACTACATCAGCATGTACTAGAAAGACTTTGGCAAAATCTTTAACTCTGAAGGCAAAGGCTGTATTGTGGGCTTTGACCATGGTTTTGACTTTGTGTTTGGGTGATGAAGAACTAAACACCAAAGCTATATTTGTATGGATAAATTGTAAGTTAGATGACATGCCAAAAGTGGGTCATTTTTGAACTATCCCCGGTAAAAGGAAATAATTGGGATTTCAGCATTTCTGTGCCAATATGATAGAGAAATTTTCATATTTGAAAATTTTATGAAGTTTTACATTTCTATTTTCAAAACACAGTTTAAGCGTACACTAATGGATACTGTTGACAGACATGCACAAACTTAACTTTGCCCCTTAGTTTATTCTATAATGAAAATATATTTTAGTAAATATAATGTGGGTTTTATATATTTCTCATGCTCCCCAGGGATACCCAGGGTTGTGAGGCACCTCACCACCATCTGCCCCTGGTGTAAAGCCATCTTGTCTATGCCTACTGTGGATCAGCTCTCTGAAACCGCCAGTCCCTGGAAGTACAAAAACTACAGTTCAGACCTCCTCAGCCTCCCTCACTATACAGCTTTTAATGGCACGCTAAATTGTATTATACTGTGTGTAAAATACCTTATTTAAACTAAACTCAGCCATACCTGGCAGGACATTAAAGGATTTTATGATGAACACATCTGGTGTTTAACTTGTGCAGAAGTAAGCTTTGTAGTCAGTTTATATCTGAAACAGAAGTCTGATCTGCTAGCTCTGCAACCTACCATGTAGAAGAAGTACATAGAATGATGTGAGAAGTAAACTAGTTCTAGAGGAGAACAGAAAAGGAAGGAAAATAGCAATAAAGATTGTAGACAGAAGGAACAAAGCAACAAAGGTGGCAGGAACTCATCAACCTGCTACTCTTCAGTGTCCCAGAGAACTTCAACTTTGACAAACCTTCAGAATGGACAGACTGGAAACAATATTAGCAAGATTTTGCATTACTACCAAGCTCCACTTGAAAATTGGAGATATCTTCTTTAATTTGTGCTATGGGGAAGCAGGAGGAGCTTATCTTTAAATCCTTTGATTTTACTGAAGACAGTCACAAAGGGAAAACCTACCTTATGAAAGGAGACTTAAAGAACTTGTCTTGTTTAATCCAACCAAAAGAAGGCTGAGAGGAGATAAGATTTCTCTCTATAAATCTATATCAGAGGGATAAATCCCAGAGAGGGAGAAGCAAAGCACCAGTGTGGACACAAGAACAAATTGATATAAACTGTCCATCAACAAGTTTAGGCTTAAAATTAGGTGAAAGTTTCTAACCATCAGAGGAGTAAAGTTCTGGAACAGCCTTCCAAGGCAGCAATGCGAGCAAAAAACATAACTGGTTTCAAGACCGAGCTTGATACGTTTATGGAGGGGATGGGATGATGAGACTGCCTACAATGGCATATAGCCTATCTGTGACTGTTAGCAGCAAATATCTCCAACAGCCAGTGACGGGAAACTAGATAGTGAGGGCTCTGAGTTACTACGAAGAATTCTTTCCCAGGTTTGTGGCTGGTAGGTCAAGCCCACGTGTTTAGGGTTTAACTGATTGCTGTATTTGGGGTCAGGAAGAAATTTTCCCTTCGGTCAGACTGGCAGAGACCCTGGGGGTTTTTCACCTCCCTTTGAAGCATGGGGCAGTGGTTGCTTTCTGGTTCAAAGTAGTGTAAATGGTGGGTTCTCTGTAACTTTATGTCTTTATACCATGATTTGAGGACTTCAGTAACTCAGCCAGAAGTTAGGGATCTATTATAGGAGTAGATGAGTGAGGTTTTGTGGCCTGAAATGTGCAGGAGGTCAGACTAGATGATCATGATGGTTCCTTCTATCTTAAAGTCTATGAGACTATGAAAGAGTTCTGGCTATGTTTTGATACATATTATAAACCTCAGAGAAATATGATTTATGAAAAAGCATGTTTTAACCAGAGAATACAAGAATTAGGGGAAAATGTTGAATGCTTTATAAGAGTTCTGCATATATTGGCTGAAAACTGATTTTTGGGAATGTAAAACATGAAGATATCAGAGAAAGGCAGGTTAATGAGTTAACAGATAAATCTTTCACAGCAGCTACAATTGAAAACAGACAACTCTAGCCACAGCTATACAGAAAGCAAAGCGGTCTGAACTAGTCATACAACAGAACAAAAGTCAGGAGCAACTTGAAAAAAACTGACACTAACTTAGAAGCTATAAACAGATACTCGAGCCTTGCAACCTACTGTGTACAAGAAGTACATGACACAGGTAGTGTTCGGCACACACCAGTCACTAAGTTCTTAGACCATTTCCTGCAGTGTCCAGCTCCTTATTCATTAAATACTCACAGAATTATTGGACCTGCTGTTCCCAAAATAGCAGTATATGTCAAGATTCAATTCATAATTGCTACATTGCTTAACATTAGAGCCCTTACATATTTATAGTGAAATCAAGAATAAATGTATTATCAAAGAACAGAGATTCAAGAGATAGTGTGTAAAAATATTGGAAACAAATGGTTACATACAAAACAAGATCATAACAAGCTTTCTAGAGACTAAACTTAACTAACAGCTTAACCTCCTATCTAAAGAAGTTTATCTTACCCAATATTCTCTCCGGCATTTTCAGTGAAGCCTAGCTGAGAGCTCTTTTTCAAAAAGCAAACTTGCAGCCCGCTTTCTTCCTCAGTGAAAGATGCAAGGGCATCTTCTTTTCCCCACCAAATATAGTAGTGCATGTGAGCTCCAGATGGGGATTTCCCATACCCACTGTTTTCTCTCCCTGTTAATTTCTTTCTGAAGTCCCTGCCAGCCCTTCTTTCGCATTTGAATTAGATAGGTGAGTGGCAACTCATTGTGTATGAGGCTACACTTGATTTCCCTTTAAACAAATAGATGGATAACATCTCTTGTGTGACAGAAAACGTTTTTCACCTTTGTGGGTGACCAGTCTGCAGACACAGATTTTAAGAAAGTATTTTCAATATATACATATAACTCCTTATATAGTATCTATACAAATATTTTACAATGATATTAATGACCTGAGTGACACAGGCTTTTATTCAAGAACTCACATGATACTCTTTTGGTGAGCTAGAATGTAAATACCAGAGTCAGAAGATACCTGTAACCCCTGTGTATCCAGTCTGTTCCCTTGGTCTGTTGGCACTAAGAGGTTCCTGAGTCACAATATTATTATGAGTCAGAATGTCCCCTGCTGTTATGTAAACATGTAGGAGCATAGCAAGAAGCCATCAACATAAATGCTGGTCATAATCACAGCCCTGACTCACAAACTCATGGGAGTTGCACCTATATGTGCAGAGGTTAGAATTTATTATGTGTGCGCACTTGAACTACTATACCACTGTATATATTAGAATATAGATAAGGCAATCTAACAATCTAAAAAGAACTATTGTATAGATCAGCATATATAATCTATTTTCCATAGTTTGTAAAATACACAACATTGAGGGTGAATTTTTGGCTCAATTGAAGTCAGTGGAAAAACTCCTATGGGCTTCAATGTGACGAGAATTTTACCCTGTGTTGATCGTGAGTGTGGGCGTAAGGGTGGCAGTGAGGAGGGGGAGAACTGCACGGTCTAGCAGACAGGGCACTGGACATTCCCACCTCTGCTGTGTGACCTCTGCCTCTGCTTCCCCTCCTAGCCTTTGTTCTGTCTTATCTATCCAAATTGCAAAGTCTTCAGAACAGGACTGGCTCTTACTGTGCATTTGCACAGTGCCTAACATTGATGCTGGCTGGTTCCCAGTACTTGATCTCATTTGGGGCCTCTTGGTGCTACTGTAATATAAATAATAATAATAATATCAACATATAATAATTAAACAAAAGGAAAAGGAATCAGCCAATGTATATATTCAAATATATAAGAACTAATGTCCATAGTACATTTAGTGTAGGCTTCCCACTGTCAGTAGAACTCTCTATTCCTTTTCATATATGTGTCCCCTTCTGAAATGGCTGTTTTTTCATAACTTAGATATGCCCTTCATGAGGCTAGAAAATAAAATACACTTCCCTCAATTATCCTTCCACAATGCCATGGAAGTGGACCACATCTATTAAGGAGATATAATGTCAGAATGTAGGAAAAGCTACGGTTTCAACAGAGGGTCAGAAAGCATGAAGGAAAGTAATGACACTTCACAAACTTGGCTAGTCATCCAAAACTGAGTATCAGACCACTACATTCAGGAAGTTAGCAATATGTTTCTCTCACTCTCATGTTTTGTTTGTTTGTTTAAGCAGTACTGCTAGCTTAACTTCAGTCTTAAATCCTGGGAAAATCTTTGATTCCAACGTGATAATACAGAAAACCATGTATGTAAGAAAAAAGCCAGAGGTGGGAATCCATTTTTTTCACCATTTACTAGTCATGAAAGTAACGATTATTTTCCCACTCCTCCTGCAAAAAAAACACGGATGGATAATCAAGGTCTCAATCCTGCAAAATATTGAGCATCTCCTGAAAGGTGCAGTGTGCTTAGACCTGAATCTATTCCCATTGTAGTCACTGGAATCATTGCCATTCACTTCAGTGGGGCAGAGGAGAAATAGAATACTCAGAACATCACAGAATTGAGCCATAATCTAGCAATGTTGTTTTTTTAAATTGCAAACTAGTAATAGATGTGTAAGTCCTGTGGCCAGAAGCCTAAGAGAGAAGGGAGCTCACTGCTTCACCTGTGGCTAAAATGGGAGAAGAGCAGCCCAGAGCTGCTTAAGAATTGCAGATGGGCAGAGGATCCACTGATGGGGGACCTCTTTGCCAGCATCTGTTGCAGAGCAAGGGGAGTTCTCTGAATGGGCCAGGCCTCATTTACATTTCAGTTCTATGATGGTTTAGGGCACTGTGGTAGAAATTCAGTTATGTTTTGTGTTTGGAGGCCATGAAATACAGTTGACCTCATTGGAAATACAAGCCGAAAACATTGACATTGAATGTGCCTGGGGCCACAGGGAGCATGGACAGAGCAGAGATATGGAGAGAGGAGAGAAAATGTTTGTGGGTGCTGATGGAGTGCTTCACTGGTGGCGAGAACTCTGTCAAGGGTTTTAGATATTGATCTCTCCCAAAGAACGGAGTTGAGATTTCTGAACAGTGCAGTAGCAGCAGTTTAGTGGGAATGATGGTGAAGAGTGGCAGCAGCAGTGGTTCTTCTGAGGTGGCACATGGTGTAGAGTGGCAGGACCACTTTCTAGGAGACAGGTAGACCAGCAGCAGCTGAGCTAGGCAGCTTCCCTACCCCAAGGGACTCTTGTGAGGGTTTCCCTACCCAGCAATTAAAGCTGAAATCACTCTAGCTGGGTTAGGTAGTTGAGCCCCAGAGCAATCCAGGTAGCACTGACCTGCTAGGAACCTTGGACTTCTCCAACTCAGGACGACTAAATGAGTGGGGAGCTGAGTAGCAGAAAAGTGGCAAAAACAGACACAATAGCCAAAGGAAGGTTGGGACTAAAGTTAAGATATCTGGGGGTTGGAGTCTTTCATCATAGCATCTGTAATTGCTATTTTGTTTTTCAAATTTATTCTCCTGTTTTTCTCCCTCTCTCTGTGGTTCCCCTCTACCGCTAAAGTTTGGTTTATTGTAACCTCTTGACTTAAAGCTTGTGAGTGAGGAAGAATTGCCCATCAAGGATACCTAGGGTGGTATATATAGTTTCCCAGGTTTCTTTATGGGGCCTCATGCTGGTATAAGTTTAGTCTTTATGTAAAGCCCTAGAAAACCAAATCTGGCCCTTCTTGCTGCTGTCAACATCTGTCAGAAGGGTTACAGATGAAAAATAAACATGTAGATAGCTGACAATGAATGCAAGTCTAGATATCCCAATTTTTGTGTGTCTTTCTCCATATGTTTTGGTCATTTTAGATTTCCTCCCATGATTAATACTGGAGTTGTAAGGCCGAATACCCTAATAAGAAACTATGTGTTCCCTGCACATTCTTCTACTCAGCTCTTCCTATATTTATGTTTTGTTGTGTAGGCTTGGCATATAATAAATTTCACTACATAAAAATGTTATACTTTTGTCACATTAATTTATGTTTATCAAATGCACTAATATATAAAGATTTATTAGATAATATAAAGTACACAGCTGCAATTACTTAAATTTGTTATGCTCTAAATGGCTGAAATATTTTGGTACTAATTTAATTAATCATTGACAAACACTTTGTAGAGCTTAAGAATTGCTAATTATTGTTTTTAACTAAAAGCTGTAGAGTGAGGTACAAACATCAAACTGTTTATAAAGCTTGTTCAGTTAAGTTTCCAGAAATTCAGATGGTTATGGGAAGTTTTTCCCTACTTAGTCACCCTTCCTGTATCATGAAAATAGTCTTATTTGTGTGATGAACTGGTCAATGAGCGTTACAGGTGCATTTCAACTTTTTTGTGCTAGATGCCCCTGTTTCAGTCACAAGTATGTTGTCCAAGTTGTCTGCTGTCACATTTGCAAGATATAGAGATCATGCATTGCATTTAGAGAAGAGCCTATGGTATAGGGCAGTAAAGAATTACGCCATCCCAGTTAATACTCCTGCAGATATTAACAAAGTCAGACAGACAGATATTAAGAAAGTTTTCAGCAACTCCCAAGGAAGGCAGCTACTGGACCATCTTTAAGGGCTCATTGTCATCATCTTCTGCTTCTTCTGCTTTTTCTTCTTTCTTGCTACATACCTATTTGGGGTTGATGACTTTTATAGCCTTCTTCCAAAACTTGTGATTGTACACCAAGCTGTTATGCAGATTGATCTAAGTTCCACTCATATACAGTCCATGAATTGAGTCTTTGGTCTCACCCTTGGTCATCTTCTCTCCACAGCCATTGCAAGAGCCATCTTACTAGTATAACTTTCCGGGCACAGCTTGATGTGCCCATATCAATGTAGCTTAGCCTCCCTCAATTTATCTTCAATTGCAGCAACCTAAATCCCAGTTTTACGCTTCATTGTGATCCACAAAACTCCCACTAAATGCTATAGGTGCCTAAACTCTCTTTGTGTCTAAGTTTTCAAGGGTAAAGCTTCCCTATGTGCCTATGTTTCTGCCTCTAGACATGTGCACTGCTGCTTCAATCTAGGCATCCAGACACCTATCTCTTGCTGAACCCCAGTGCAATCCGTGAACTAGGGAAATACAGGCATTCATCTGTTCTTTTTCTGGCCTAATGATTATTCCATTGTTGATAAATATTGAAATAGCCATTATATTCATGGAGGGGGGAGATAGGAAGCATGACTCTATAGTGCTTAGGGTACCCACACGGGAGGTGGGAGATCCAAGGTCCAATTCCTCTGCTCCAATCACCCTTTAACTATTTATCCATAGTGGAACAGCTTGAACAGGAGAGACTGTGAAATCCCACATCAGCATATCCCATAGATAAATGGTTAAACCACTCTACTGAGAACTGGGGGATCCCTGTTCAAATCCTTTCTTCCCCCCCGGCAGAGAAACAGGACTTGAACCTTGATTTTCCAGGTGAGTTATAAGGTGTGTACCATCACCACCTCCAACAGCGGGTGGGTGGAGCAAGGCAGGTACCTAATTCATTTCCTCAAGGAACAACTTAGGCTCTTAAACTGCCAAAGACTGAGAGAGAGGTTTGTGTTGTGGATTACTAAGCAGAGATAAGTATCTTCCTGCACCTATGTTTGTGAGACGGAGGGACTTAGGTAGGACACAACCCTTTGGTCAGCATCTTTTATTGGCTAATTTAGGTAGTTCCCTGTCTAATGTGCTGGATTTTGTGGATTGCATTGTTAGGCACCTATATCTGCCTATGTACTGAGTAAGGAGGCTGGGTGTCTAACTCAGACGTTATGGGTAGCAGTGTTGTTCCTGTGATTATCTAGGTTCCTAAATGTTAGGCTCTGTGTTGCTCAACACTCAGCCTATGTCCATCTGTGGATCTGGGACAAAGTCATGTTTAATGTTGTGTTAGTGAACACATTTTCTAACACAATGCATTTTCCCAGTATGGACATTCTCTGTTTGTGCTCCCCACTATGGGAGGTTAGTAGACCTAGCTGGTGCAGTATGGAAAAGGGCATGACCTCTCATCTCCCTGTCTCATTTTAAGTATTAGCTCTGTTTGACCCCTTAGCACAAGGACTGTAATTGTGCATTGTGCTTTTTCAGGAGCTTAAGGTAAGGAGTAGGCTCTTTTCAACTTTTTTGACCTTTGCATAATCAGTAACTACATGAGATGACTGTTTGTCCAGTTTGAAACTAAGAGACGCAAAATCAAGGAAAATTAAAAAAAAAATTAGACACATATTTCGAAAGGGCTTTATTTTTATTTTTTAACCTAAATTCAGGCCATTTCTTATTTTATCCAATATTGTTCTCCTAGCTGAAGTGTCTGTCTGCTTGACTTTTGCAGCAATCTCAGTCTTCATGTGGTGTTTTGGGATTTTTTCCCCCCAGGTCACTTTCCTGATATCAATAGTGAGATATCTGCTGAAGATTTTAATTAACAATATGCACCTGAGTTTCTTTAATTATATTTCTAATATACTGTGTATAGGCAGTTCTAAAGTATAGACACTAATGGGTCTATATTTGTTCTTTGATAAAAATGTAACCTGTCCAGTCCCAATGTGAAAGGTCTGTTAGTGGACTGATGATGTAAAATATGGGGTGTTTTTTTTTGTTAGCTAACATGCCAAACTGAGTAAGGCAAATAGCTTTCACTCACATCTTCCTCAATGGTGGTAATTCTGTAAGGAAAGAGTGGCCATGATCTACTCCTGGACATGCAATACTCCACAGAAGAAGTCAAAGGGAATTTGCCCTATCAGACTCTTCAAGTCTGCTACTGGTAAGTTGTATGTTCATCAGAGAGTTTCATTACTGTTCCAGTAAATATTGCCAGGCTCTTCATTAAACACTTCAAAAATTAATAAATGTAAACATATTAAAGAGTTGCCAACTCTTACGGCAAGCATTTAAGAAAAAAACATGTAAACCAGTTCTATTTCAATTATCTTCTGTATTTTTCCTCTCTTATCATTTACATTAAAAAAAGATTTTTTGTTTCTTAAGGGTTCATCAATTCCTGCTGTTTATTCCCAATCTGAAGTTATCATAATCCTCTGTTTGCTGTAACATGGAGATCATTTCATAGCAACTAAATGTGATGTCACAAATTAAAGGTTGGTGGGGAATAGGCAGATGAAACTGAAATCCTCTTTTTAGGCACCTGTACTTACTAATAAAAATCAGGAAAGAGAAATGCAGAAAGAGAAAAGATTTAGAGTGTGCCATCACTACATGCTGTTTTAATTATTTATCATTACTCTCTGTTTTCAGTGTATACCATAGTCACCAATCATTTACACACTATAAGGTTACATACTGTAACTCCAGATGTTAAAAACAGAGTGATGACTGGGATGTATGTAGATTGATATTTTGCAATGGGAAACAGAGCAGTAATTGACAGATAATTTACATCTTTTGCATCCTCCATTGTGTGGTATAGTAGCCACTAACAACATTGTTACCTTAGTGACTGCACTTCAAATGGGAATTATGATTTATCCCTCCAAGAGTGAAACTGCCAATGTGTCATGTGACTTTTTCTACTGGTTTCAGAAAATATGGATTGCAAGAAAAAGAGCAGATACATTTTCCCTCCAAACTGTTAATGATGGTTTTGAATAAGGTGATTTGACCTTTAACAACATTTTTATTGTAATACTCATTTTCTTTCCATTTGAATATTTCTATATTATTGGCTAAAAGGAAATGAAAGAGGTGAAGGATAATATTATATTTCATGTAAGAATGAAAGAGAATGCTGAAGTCTATGAGTGATGGTTGCTGTCTGCTTTTTTTTTATTGCTACACTATAGCAAGAACAAAAAGACAATAAAGAAGACTTAAATAAATTGCTAAACTTTGGGTTGTGCGGGAGTTTAAACTGTTAGGATTCAATTTCTGATCATTTTCATGAACTTTTCTTCATTTATGGTACATTATTTGTGTTTGATTTCTACAGGTTTGATTTCTGCTTGTGGCTTGGCAGGCATGCTAGCTACATCAACAACCACAGTAGCACACCAAAAATCTGTGTATGAGCCTCAGTTATGCTGGACAATCAGAAATTTTCTAGATTGTGGTCTGACTTTTTGAAAAATAAATAATCTAAGGCTAAATGAAAAAAATGTCTTGTCTAAGTGCATAGATGTACAATTACCATGGTTATGTGAACAAATGTGTGTCTGTCTGCGTATGCAATATCAATGCATGCAATTAGGATAGAGTTGGCCAGAAAATGCAAAATAATTTTGCAAATCATTTTTTAAATAACATTTTGTTTAGGTTTGTTTAAATTTTCCTACTGACTTCATTAAGGACATGTGAACAATATTTTTCCTCTATGAACCTGGGAAGCTGAATTCTTGAAAATCAGGCTCAAAGTTAAAATATTCATGTAGGAAATATCCACTCTTCTCTACTTTGTTATTCAGCAAGACAGCATGGGTACCAGCAAGTGAGACTCAGTTCTGATCTGGAATGACCACCTCCAGGGTAAAAGGGTAGTCCATTTTCCATGTCTTGCAAAATTACAGCTTTTCTGACACGGCTGAAAAGAATGCACATTGTAGAACTGTGATATCTATGATTTTGTGAGTTTGTCTCTGTCCTTTAGAAACTAACCAAAAGTAACTCTTCTCACAAAGGCTGCTGAACATCTATAATATGTAAATTATTATTTTAATTATTATTAATAAAGGCAGGGCTCATTTGGAGTCGGTTT
Organism: Gopherus evgoodei; assembly: GCF_007399415.2. Taxonomy (NCBI): domain Eukaryota; kingdom Metazoa; phylum Chordata; order Testudines; family Testudinidae; genus Gopherus; species Gopherus evgoodei. The sequence continues at coordinate 70,056,632 of NC_044327.1, read as the reverse complement.
GCAGTGGTACAGAACATTGATGGCTTTGTTAAATTTCTTTTCTTGGTATCCATAATATGAGTCTAAGGGCTACTCTACACTGGCAATGCTAAAGCGCTGCAGCAGCGCTTTAATGTGCCTTGTGTAGTTGTGGGGCAGTGCTGGGAGAGAGATCTACCAGCTCTCTAAAAAAAACTATCTCCATGAGGGGCATAGCTCCCAGCACTGGGGCACTGTTTACACCCACGCTTTACAGTGCTGCAACTTGCTGGGCTCAGGGGGGTGTATTTTCACACCCCTGAGTGAGACAGTTGCAGCGCTGTTAATTGCCAATGAAGACAAGTCCTTACTATCATGACTGTATTTGTGAGAAAAAGCTCATAAGTGTGAATAGTGTAACAGATGCGCAGATGTCTGCTTCTGCCTGTAGAAAGCTTGAAACAATAGCTTAAGAGGTGCAAACTGCCCTATTCATCTCAAAGAAGGTGTAACAAGCAGGACTTCTCCCCAGCTTACAAAGGAGCTGCGAACAAGTTTTTTTTTTGGCAATTTTACATAACACTACATCTACACTAGGAAATTAGATTCGTATAATTATGTCGCTCAGGAGTGTGAAAAATCCACCCCCCTTAGCAAGCAACTAAACTGACATAACCTCCACTGCAGACAGTGCTAGGTTGACAGGAGAATTCTCCCATCTACATAGTTACCACCTCTTGGGGAGGTGGAGTACGTACGCTGATGGGAGAAGCCATCCTGTTGGTGTAGGTAGCATCTTCACTGAAGCACAACAGTAGTGTAGCTGCAGCGTTTTAAGTGTCCAAACTTAAACAAAACAGCTCCTCAGTTCACTCTGGGTGAATCTCTCAGGTTCTCACTGCCTCATCTCCTAGAGGAGTCTAGGGCCTTGGCTACACTTGAGCATTACAGTGCTGTTGGTGGCTTTATAGGCGCTGTAACTCACTCCCCATCCACACTGGCAAGGCACATACAGCACTGTATCTCCATGGCTACAGCGCTGCTTGTACTCCACCTCCACAAGAGGAATAAAGAGCATAGCACTGCTGCTGCAGCGTTGCACTGCAAGTGTAAACAGGGAATAATCTTAGTACCCTGTGACTGACCTCCAGAAGCTTCCCACAATCCTTTGAAGTGAAGGTTACTCTCTTTGTTTTGTTGTCAACTCTGGGCTCCGGAGTTGGTTATCAAAAAAACCAAACACCGCTACTGTTTGCGGTGAATGAGCAGAGGCAGAGAGGTTCCCTTTGGAACACCCACAGCTAGTGTTTGCTTGAAGAGCGGGGGAGCGAGGGGACTTGAGGAGAGAAGCAGCGTGGCGGGCGTGGGGAGGTCTGTTTTGGCGAGGTTGCTTATCTGGTCTGTGAGGAAAAAAAACACTTGCTGCTGTTTGCTTTCAGTGAGTGAAAGGAGGGGGTGGGGGAGAGGGTCAGAACTTGCAAGGCAGGATGTTGACACTGTGTCGGCTCCAAAAATCCACTCTCTCTCTCCCCCACGCTCCCTGTCACACTCCACCCCACGCCCACCCCCCTTTTGAAAAGCACGTTGAAGCCCTTTGAATGCTGGGATAGCTGCCCATAATGCACTGCTCTCAATGCTGCTGCAGATGCTGCAAATGTGGCCACGACAGTGCGCTGGTAGCTGTCAATGTGGTCAGACTGCAGCGCTTTCCCTACTCAGCTGTACGAAGACAGGTTTAACTCCCAGCGCTGTACAGCTGCAAGTGTAGCCATACCTTAGGTCAGCTGATGCATCAGAGGTGCACTGGGCACGCTCTGTCTTGAAGGGCCAGCCTCACACAATGACAGAGGTGTTCATGCAGATGCACAGTTATGATAATGTAAATGTCAACATGGTTAACTATTGCATTCCTCATATAAGAAAGGTAAGGGAACATCAGAGATCTGAACAATTCTCTGGGACCATAGTCTCACTTTGGTATCACAAACGGGGGCCATTTAGGAGATATTGAAGAAGATCTCAAGCTCAAGGAGTTTTGCAGAAGCCATGAGTATTTTCAGGCCCTAGTGAGAGGTTGCCAAACTCAGTGAGCCAAGCAGAGCTCAGAGAGCTGCATGACCATATTTTGAACATCCACAGAAACATTTGCAAGCACAATCCTGGAGGAGTATCACCACCACTTTCCCCAGGGTCCCTAGTTTGACCTCTAAATATAGACATCATGTATTATGGTTGCTGATTCACATGTAAAAAATATGTATACCTGTCAGATCATCAGGTCATGTAATTTGGTATAGCTGCAATGGAGTCAACAGAAGTATATTGGTTTATGCTAACTGAGGATCTGTTCATCATCACCAATTTCTTGAATCATTCAGTCCAGGCCCATAATGAATGTTGTGTAAATCCAAATTTCATGTTCCAGATTCAGATTTCATGATCAGGACCCTTAATGCGAGGCACAATGGGCCAGGTTGTTTGAATCACCCACTGTAGCCTGGAACATGATGTATCGTAAATACTGGGAGATTTAAAATGTTTAAAACTACTCTTAATGCTGCATTTTCAAACTTTGTCTTTACTGTCCATTTATCATTCAGTGACATCTTTTCAGAACTGTTTGTTTTCTGTTTAATTTTCCTACCAACTACTGTATATTTATGACAGAATGAGTACTTTATTCTGAAACCACTTATAAGGACCACCATTTTCAAAAATACAGTAAGGGAAAAAAGGTGATGCATATACTTCTTTTTATTTGTTAGCTATTATTTTTCCCCCTTTAAAATTTAACAGAGAGAAAAAAATATTTTAAAATAAATGAGAGTCACACAAGGCCAAATGCACCTGTGGTGTAACTATATGGCTTCAAGGATGTTTTGGACAGGGCAAATTTTTATTCATGTTTGCCATTAGTTACCAAGGAAAAAAAATCTGAGAGCCTGTGTTTTGCTTTTAAAAACCTTACAATCTGTTTCCACCTGTCTTTGCACAACTGCTTTCTTAACTTATGACCCAATCCAGTACATGGACGGTCCCATTCAACACATCCTTAGCTTTAAGCATCTGAAATTGAACCGCTCACATGGTTAAAATTAACCACATGCTTAAGTGCTTTCTTGCATCAGGGCTGTAATGCATCATACATGACTCTTAGGGTACATCTACACTTCAATAAGACATCCATGGCTGGTCTGTGCCAGCTGAGTTGGGTTCACAGGACTTGGACTAAGGGGCTGTTAAATTGTAGTGTAGATGGCTCAGGCTCCAGCCTGAGCTCTGGGACCATCTCACATTGCAAGGTCCTAAGCCCAAGCTCCTACCCATGCCTGAATGTCTATACTGCAATTAAACAGCCCTGTAACCTGAGCCCCACAACCCCAAGTCAACTGGCAAGGGCCTGCCATAGGTTTTTAATTGCAGTGTAGACTTTAAGGCGAGAAGAGACCATTATGATCATCTAGTCTGATCTCCTGTATATCGCAGGCCATAGAACCTCATCCACTCACTCTTCTAATAGTCCCATAACCTCAAATTTTGAGTGAAAGACTTCAGGTTACAGAAAATCCACCATATATTCCAGTTCAAACCAGCAAAGGACCAATGCCCTATGCTGAAGAGGAAGGAGGGAAAAAAGAAAAATCAAAAAACAGGATCTCTACCAGTCTGACCTGGAGAAAAATTCCTTCCTGATCCCAAAATATGCCAATCTATTAGACCCTGAACATTTAAGTGACACCTGTCATCCAGAAACCTAATGTCCCAATTATTGATGTTGGAGATATTAGCTAGTAGCAGGCCTGGATGGACCACATCCCATTGTGGACAACCTCATCATGCCATTCCTTCCATACCCTTATCAAACTCAGTCTTGAAACAAGTTAGGTTTTTTGCTCTCATCATTCTCCTTGAAAGGTTGTTCCAGATCTTCACTCCTCTGATGACTGAAAACCTTCATCTACTTTCAGACCTAAACTTGTTGATGGCCAGTTTATGTCCATTTGTTCTTGTGCCAACATTGACCCTTTAATTTAAATAAATCCTCTCCCTTCCTGGTATTTATCCCTCATGTATTTAGAAAGAGCAATAGCTCTCCTCAGCCTTCATTGGGTTAGGCTAAACAAGCCAACTTCCTTACAGACTTACTTTCTTCTTGTAGGGTAGGTTCTCCATTCCTCTGATGATCCTAATAGCCCTTCTCTGCATCTGCTCCAGTTTGTATTCATCTTTCTTAAACACGAGAGACCAGAATTGCACACAGTATTCCATGGGGTCTCAATAGTGCCTTGTATAATAGTAACAGCAGTTATCTATCTCTATTGGAAATATTTTACCTGATGCATCCTACGATTGCATTAGCCTTTTCCACAGCTACATCGCACTGATGGTTCAAAGTCACCCTATGATTGACCAATACATCCAGGTCTCTCTCTTCCTTGGTCACTTTCAACTGATAAGTCCCCAGCATATAGCAAAAATTCTTGTTGTTAGTCCCTAAATGCATGCCCTTGCACTTTAAAATTCATCTCATTACTATTACTCCTATTTTCAAGGCCATCCAGACCTTCCTATATTTAAGTCCTCCATACTGGTTATGCTTCCAAATTTTGTGTTATCCACAAATTGTATTAGCATACTTCTACTTTTTGTGCAAAGGTTATTAATGAATAAGTTAAATAAGATATGGCCCAAGACTGATCCTTGGGGAACTCCACTAGTAACCTTTCAGCGTGACCTGTTAGCATCTCCCCATTAACCAGTTCCTTACTCACCTTTTAATTTTCATATTAATCCCCATCTTCTCTAATTTAACTAATTTCCCACAGAAAAATGTATCAAATGCTTTACTGAAACCCAGATAGATTAGATATACTGCATTTTCTTTGTCTAGAAAATGGGCTAACTTCTCAACAAAAAGATATCACGTTCTTCTGGCATGATCTACCATGTTGTATTTTATCCCAATTATCATTTACTTTGATGTCCTAGCTACTCTCTTTCAAAATTTGTTCTTGCATACAATTGGGGTCAAAATAACAGGCCTGTAGTTTCCTGAATCACTCCTCGTCTCCTCTTTCTAAATATAGGGACTATATTTGCAATTCCACAGTCATAGAGTATGACCCTCGAGTTTACAAATTCATTAAAAATCCTTGCTATTTGTTTTGCAATTTCATGTAGCAGTTCCTTTAGTATTCTTGGATGAAGATAATCTGGGCCCTGATTTGGCCCCATTAAGATGTTTGAGTTTTGCTTGCACTTCGGATATGGTAATTTCTATTTCCATATCCATGTTCGCATTGGCCACCTTGCAACTCTCCCCAAGCTCTGTCTTAGTTTTTATTAAAACTAAAAAAAAGTTTATCTTCAGTGCTTAGCGGTCCCACATCTTTCCTTGTTTCTTTTTATTTATATGGCTAAAGAACCTTTTACTGTGATTTTAATTTCCTTTGCTAGGTCCAGCTCTGCTTGGCTGTTGGAAGTTCGTACTTTTCCGCTACTCTTTCTGACCTCCAAGAAGTAGCTTTCCTTGCTGATCCATCCTTTCTTCTATTCCTTGTCACTTTTCTGCTCTCTTAATAACCTGTTTGAAATGCTTGCTCATCCAGTTTGGTCTGCAACCTTTCCCTATGATTTCTTCTCCTTGCAGGAGATGCAAGGTCCAGGAGTTTCTGCAACTTTGACTTAAAGTAATTCCAAGCCTCCTCCACATTCAAATACTTGAGTTCTTCAGGCCAGTCCACTTCTCTAACTAATTCCATTTTTTAAAAAGTTTGCTCCTTTGAAATCAAGGACCCTATCTGCAGACCAATTTTTGTTTATCCTTCCGTTTAATTTAAACTGAATTGACATAGAATATCAGGGTTGGAAGGGATCTCAGGAGGTCATCTAGTCTATCCAACTGCTCAAAGCAGGACCAATCCTCAACTAAATCATCCAATTTTTTGCCCCACATCCCTAAATAGATCCCTCAAGTATTAAACCCATAACCCTAGATTTAGCAGGCTAATGCTCAAACCACTGAGCTGTCTCTCCCCTCTAGCCATGCAACCCAAAGGTGTCCTCTACAACTAGTTCTATAAATGAAGTTGTTGCTACTCACCAATACAAAATCTAAAATGGCATCATTTTTTGCTGGTTTGGAGACTAGTTGGTAAAGAAAGTTGTCAGCTATGACATCCAGGAATATCTGGGCCCCATCATTTTTCCTCCAATCTATCTCTAGGAGAGCAAAGTTTTCCATAATCACACAATTCCCAGTAGTATTTATTTCATTAAAAATATTAAAGAGGTCTCTTTCCATCTTAGATCGTGCAGATTCCAAGCACTATTCAAGTGAAGCCTCTGTTAACTTTTTTCCCCAAAGTGATTTTTAATCCAAACAGATTCCACTTTATACATTTCATCACTTCTAATTTATTTAGACTACCTCATCATTAGTATACAATGTTACTCCACCACCTTTTCCTTCAATTTTGCGTTTGATGAAAAGCACTTATCCTTCAATACCTGTAATCCAGTCATGACTACTATTCCACCATGTTTCCATTATCCCTATAATATTTGGTTTCACTTCCTTCATTATTAGTTCTAATTCCTTCATTTTGTTACCCAACCTCCTTGCAACATCTTAGCTATTTCTGTTTGGCTTCACCTAGATATCTCACCGAATTAGGTACAGTCATTTTATTGCCAATATCACCTACCTGACTGTTACTATCATTGATATTGGAACTTTCTCCTACTCTCTGTTGTTTCTTTCTCCATTTGCTGTATCCACTCTTCCTCCCATTCAGTATTAAAATCAGGCAGGGAGATTACATGAGAATCTCCCAATTGTCTCACGCAAATTCCTAGTTAAAATATCAGTATTGTTGTAGCTATGTTGATTCCAAGTTCCTTCCCTAGAACTTAAAAAGAGCTCCATGTAGCTCAAAAGCTTGTACATTACACCAACAGAAGTTAGTCCAATAAAAGATATTACTCATGTACCTTGTAGTCCAACATGTGAACCTCACCCAGGATAAATATTTTGTGGTGGCTAAAGACACCAAGGAACATTCTCCCGTGGTGTAGGTGTCTGAACCTGCCACCATTCAGAATTTCAACATTCCATTTATTTGATCTAATATTCATATTCTCTTTAGCAGCTGTTCAGTCGAGTTCCTGGGAACGAGATTTGAGTATGTGGTGTAATTTATCGAAACCTATTCTTGTTGAACTTTCAAAGCCTATATAAGTTTATTTGTTGGAAATGGTTGATATACTGGTACAAGTGGCACTATAACTTTTTTTTTTTTTTGAGTTCTACACATAGATACACTACATATTACTTTGTGACAAAAAAGTGATGAAAGTCAAGGACCATGAAGACTATATTTTCGGATGGAAAGTGGAATATTGGTAATAAGGACCATTGGTGCTATTGAGGGAGAGCACAGAGTAAACAACAATAAAGGTTAAAATATATATTAAGAATGGTAGCATTTGAGCATGTTTATAAAGAAAAGTATCTAAAATATGTTACCTACTTTTAAAAAAAACTGCAAAAACAAATAAATAGGAGAGTTATTGTGAATGGTACTGTGTAAAACTTTTGGAACAAATTACCAGTAGCTTAAAACTCTTTGTGCATGTGGTTGAACTTGGGGAAACAAAGAATGTCTTTTTTGGAAAAGGATCTCTCTCTAATGGACTTAAACAGGTTTAGGAGAACAGAAGTTTGATATCAGAGGCTGCCTGAGCCATAACAAAATGCATTAAAGGGCCATTTTGGAAGCTCATCATCCTTCTAATGAAACATTTTACAAGTACAGACTAGTACAGTCATTCAGAAGAGAAATGCAAAAAGGTTATAAGCTACACATTCAGTTTTCCCTTTAAATTTGAATCAGGAAAGCTTTATGATAGGCAAGATTACATGGCAAGACCACAAAATTTTGCAATTGTGTCCATTTTTTCCATAATATTATGCTCCACGTTAATACAATTACATTAAACACAATCTTGCTCCCTCAGACAGCCTGTGGAGCCACTGAACCTGCCCACATATTTATGCTTGTGTAAATATGCAGCTTCTGTACAACTCTGCATTACAAGAGTTGTTTATTAATAATTATTACTAATTAGATTATTGGTTTTGACAACCTTGCTCAATAGTGTGGATACTCAAACACATAGCTTCTCATATCTATTAGGTGTACTAATAGGCTATGTTTTCTGAAAGCAGTATAAAAATGTTAGCCTGGAGGATATATGAACAAATACAACAAAACCAAAAATATGAATATGATGCAATAATACAATCAACCCTTAGGATTTAACAATATAGTTTAATTCAGTCATCCAAAGCAAAGGACACTTTTCTGAAAGCAGGCAGCACTATACTTTTAAATAATATATTTACTGGATTCTGTATTTTAATAAAAGTACTCACATCTTTAAACAGACTAGCAGGAGCTCAAGGATGGGGTTCATAGGCAGCTCATATCTCTTTACATACAAAATGATACCTCCCATTGATCTCTTTTGTATTTTTATGGACCATACCTACACCGTTCAGGTTTCTTCAAGGTTAACAGTACAGTATTCAAGAAAGTAGCCTACTTCTGATTCATTGCAATAATATAACAAAGACTTTTTTGTCAAATGTGCATAGATAGGAAATGAGGGCAATTGTTCTCTGTTTCTTTTATTTGCACTGAGTGGGTGTTAAGGCTTTGAATATCTATATCAAATGGCATCAGCTTTATTAAATACTACAGTGAATGGACTCCTCCTTACTCTCCAGGAAAACCTGGCTGGTAAGCCCTCTTGATGAATTAAGCAGCATACAAGCAAACCAATGAACCTTCACCATCTGTGTTTATTGTTTATCTCCTTCTTAAACTCCAGGTATAAGACAACCATACAGTAGCAGTTATGAGAAACCCCTTTTTCTGATGCCTGAGTTAGTGTTTTATACTACCTGCTTCCTTTCCTGGTTCTCCAGCTGCTGAACTAATTTCCTCATTGACTACCTGCAAGTGGAAGTGTTCCCTTCTACCTTAGCCACACCCAGTGCCCTAGGGTGTTTTAAGTGATCAGGGTGTAGTAGGCTTCTGTAGAGCCCAGTTTGAAGCTGTTAATAGCACTCTGTCACAAGCACCTAAAATCCAGAAGATTTTGGTATGTAGTACTTAGTGCTTGTTTATAATTGCAAGCATTAGAGGTAGTGCCTATGAAAAAAAACCCACCAAACTATTATATTAGGCAACTGCTGTTTTTTAATTGCTAATTTTCAGCCAGAGTGGAGTTCAAACCTATGAATTTATAGCAACAATTTTTTTTAAGAGTTGGCACTTTAAAGGTACAATATTGAAAGATTAACAGTGAATAATGGCACAGCCTGCACATTAAACCACCAGCTTGTGCAGCAAATGTTACAGACAATCTGCAACCTGAAATATTAATATCTTAGTGCTTTAGAGATTACATTAATTACAGTCACTCTAAGAATGCAATAATTAGACTGTTTTATAGTAGCCACTAAGGTCAGTTTATACAAGTAATTATTCACCAGCTGCAAAGCTTCATGAATACACTAAATGACCACCAAGTTATATTTTCTGTTCTAAGTTGTGTTGTTTTGAAAGAAAAGCAATAGGAATTGTAGTCCTGTGACACAATGATGTTCCACTGCTGCAAAGTCAGGGATGTTCTTGTATAGAATTTTATCAGGAGGCAATATACAGACATGAATACTAATAAGTCTTCTTCATGGCTATAAAGTCAATCCTGTCTGTTACCACAAAAAGCTGCTGTGCTAACAGGAACATTACTGGAATGTATCCAGAGTTATACCAAACACATTTTGTAAGTCAAAAGGTACTTCCAAATGCGAAATAAACATTGTGAGGAAAAACTTGACTGTGCATTCAACCAGCAGAGGGAGTTAACCAACTAGCTGGTTTACAATGGTGAAAGACAGAAAAGGAAGTAAATGAGTCATAATCAAGTAGGCTTGTGACTCTTAAAAAGTAAAGATAAGGATCAATCAATGCTAGATAAATGGAAAGGATAAAAACAATTTTAAAAAGACTTTATTTGCAAGCTTCTGAAGCTAATTGCTGCAGCTTGGTGAATACTGCAAAACATTTCCCCATTTCCATTTCCCATCAGTGTAAATGGAGTACAATCTGTGGCTAAAATAGGAAAAGAACAAGTTAAGAATTACTTAGACACATTTGATGACAAAGTTTAGGCAAGTCTAAAGGAAAAGAAAGTTCAGCAGAGTTGGCAGGTTTATAAACAGACATTATTTGGCTGTGTGTGTTCCCCTTTTGTATTCACAGAAGGCAAAAATCCTAGGAAATGAAGTTGCTCACAGGAATGTACCCAGAAATGATATTAAGTCAAATCTTGCAAAAGAGTTGAACAAATCATCATTAGAATTTGTATTAATCAGTATTCAAAAGGGAAACTTAAATCTAAGAGTTGTATTTACCTGGTTAGGAAATAGAAACATACCAGATTACCTATGCACTGAACCAGAACATCACAGATTTCAAATACTGTCAGCTGCAACAGTTGGAACTGTCATTTGTGGGGAGGGAAAAATGCAAACAGCTGAAGCAATTAGCCAATCCTCTCAGAGGCTGCTGGAAGTAGGAGGGTTCTGAGGTTTATATAACCCCACTCCAGCATGAAAGGGAGAGGAGGAAAGGTAACACCTAAGGGTGTGGGGATGCTAAGGAGAAAAGCAGTCCCAGAAAAGGGTAGGAGGAAGAGAGACAGTAGCCTACGGAAAATTATGCTGATTTTAGGGACAGGGGGGATACAGGCTATGGGTTGCTTCCCTTGAAAATGTTGGATTTGCTTGAAAGCATTGATTGAGAAAGACCTGGAAAGTCAGAGTTGCCTGAGAAGGGACTTTGAAGTGAATCTAGATCTACAGTCTAGTATCTCTGGGAGACTTTCTAGATGGCTTTCAGAATCTTTCTGGAGTCCAAGTCCTGAATATCAGGGAGAGGAATTAGAGATACAGGCCATACCTGCAAGTGCACTGTTGGATGCTGAAGCTCACCCTTGTCTTGTTGACCATGTCAGAAACCAAACAATGCTCTAGAAAAAGCCCATGATTGACAGGGAACTTGGAAGGGGCCTGGTCTAATGCAGAGACCTAGGTATGAACAAGCAAGTCTAAAGGAAAAAAAAGGTTCAGCAGAGTTGTCAGGTTTTTAAACAGATAATATTAAGGGCACAAGAGCAAATTACCCCAATGTACAGGAAAGCTAGGAAGTCTGGTAAGAGACCACTTATGTAAACCCACAAACACGTAGGGACAAAATTAGGAAGGCCAAGGCAAAAAATGAGATTAAACTAGCTAGGCACATAAAAGGTAAGAAGAAAGCATTTTATAAATACATGAGAAGCAAGACGACCAAGAAAGGGTAGGCCAATTACTCAAAGAGAAAGGAAAGACAATAACAGAAAACACAGCAAAGTCTGAAGTAGTAAATACCGTTTTTGTTTGTGCTTCCCCAGTAATTCATGGAATCATAGACTATCAAGTTTGGAAGGGACCTCAGGAGATCATCTAGTTCAACCCTGTGCTCAAAGCAGGACCAATCCCCAGACAGATTTTTGCCCCAAATGGTCCCCTCAAGGAGTGAGCTCACAACTCTATGTTTAGCAGAGTAATGCGCAAACCACTGAGCTATCCATCTCTCCCTCCATTGGGAAACTAACATGGTCAACATCAGAAGAGCATATTGAGTGGGGTCCCACAAGGATCTGTCCTAGCTCTGGTTCTGTTCAATATCTTCATTAATTATTTGGATGATGGCATAGAGAGTACATTTATAAGCTTTGCAGGTGATACCAAACTGGGAGGGGTTGCAAGTGCTTTGGAGGAAAGGTTTAGAATTCAAAATAATCTTGACAAACTGGAGAAATGGTCTGAAATAAATAGGATGAAATTCAATAAGGACAAATGTAAAGTATATTTAGGAAAGAATAACCAGTTGCATAAATACAAAATGGGAAATGCCTGTCTAGGAAAGAGTACTGCAGAAAAGGATTTGGGGGTTATAGTGGATCACAAGCTAAGTGTGAGTCAATAATATACTACTGTTGCCAAAAAACCCTCATCATTCTGGGATGTATTAGCAGGAGTTTTGTAAGTCATAGATGAGAAATAAATCTTCCACTCTACTCAGATAAGACCTCAACTGGAATTTTGTGTGCAGTTCCGGGCTTAAGACTTCAGGAAAGATATGGACAAACTGGAAAAAGTCTAGAGGAGATCAACAAAAATGATTAAAGGTCTAGAAAACATGACCTCTGAGGAAAGAGTGAAAAAAACTGGATTGTTTAGCCTGAAGAAGAGAAAACTGAGAGGGGACATAATAGCACAGTACATAAAATGCTGTTACAAGAAGAGGGAGAAAAATTGTTCTCCTTAACCAGTGAAGATAAAACAAGAAATAATGGGCTTAAATTGCACCAAGGGGGATTTAGGTTAGACATTAGGAAAAACGTCCTAACTATAAGATAGTTAAGCACTAGAACAAATTACCTAGGGAGGTTGTGGAATCTCCATCATTGGAGGTTTCTGAGAACAGGTTAGAAAAACACCTCTAAGAGATGATTTAGATCAGTGGTTCTCAAAGCCGGTCCACTGCTTGTTCAGGGAAAGCCCCTGGCGGGCCAGGCTGATTTGTTTCAGCCAATCTCGAGTCCCACTGACCACGGTTCAGCGCTCCAGGCACATGGGGCAGTGGGAAGCGGCGGCCAGCACATCCCTCGGCCCACACTGCTTCCCGCTGCCCCCGTTGGCCTGGAGCAGTGAACTGCAGCCAGTGGAAGCTACGATCAGCCGAACCTGTGGACGCGGCACGTAAACAAACTGGCCTTGCTCGCCGGGGGCTTTCCCTGAACAAGCGGCAGACCAGCTTTGAGAACCACTGGTTTAGATAATACATAGTCCTGTCTCAATGCATGGGACTGAACTAGGTAACCTCTTCCAGTCCTACATTTCTATGAGTCTATAATAAGTAAAGGGTTTGCAATCTGACCTACCTGTATAAGCATCTAGTTTAAAATGATCATAATGGTTTCAAAGTTAACAAGATTAGTGACTTTCCAATTATATGTGGACCGCTGATGTTTTGTTGAGAACATCTTGCTGATCCACAGGGGGTTTCTGTCACAGTGATGAAACGTGGAAACCAACCATTTTAAAAAGTTGTCATTTGCACACATCAGTTGAGAAGAGCTCCCTTCAATGCCTGTTGGGTTTTTTTTTGATTGATTAACAGGAAATGGTGTCTCTTTTTTGGTCACATTTTCTTTGCTGTGACTCCAACACTGATAGGTAGACATGATATCAATATAGAAGAGCTAGCAAATACACTGGAGGTCATGATCTGTTTTGAAAGTGATCTGGGGAGATGAGACAGTGGTATCTGTAGGCAACAGATTCTCTTGTTCTTCTCCCATGGGGGGTGTATGAAACAGATGTGGAGGCCACTTCTCCTGCTCCTTGGTTGGTGAGCAAGAATTCCTTCCCCCTTTTCTGTGTGAAATTGGAACCTGGAGTCCCACTGCATGGTATAATGAAAGAATACTAGAATCACTGGCTCACACAGAGAGAGAATTCTCAAAATAGCTTTGTTTATTTTATATATTGGATCTTTTTTGGTTATAGTATTCATTAATTTTCACATGAAAATAAGTGTTTAATTATGGAACACATGATTGTCATGAATACATAAAATGATTATTAATCTCACTTTAGCCTATAGTTACACAAATAATTGTAGAGTAAGTTTTCTGTTTTTCAAATATGCAATTAAATCTTTACAGATAATCGTATGCACATATCTGTAATATATTCACAACAAATATCAAAACAAAACTACACTTAATGAATGTTCATACCATAGTCATTATATTTGATTTATTTAATATACACTTAAATTAATGCAACTGCATATTCTTCATACAGATTAACTCCTGCTTCTATATTCCGCCAAACAGTCAATCTTCAAAATGAAACCATCTAGATACTCAACTCCTCCATTTCTTGCAGTGTATCATACACTTTATAGAGCTGAAATGACATGCTAATCACTGTTCTCACTTACTGATGGCTAGGCCATATTTGATCTTAATCATATGGGCCTTATAAAAGCAATGTTATTTTTTCAGAACTAACTCATTGTTACAGAGATTCTGATTGAAATCTGCAGGAATGTTTCCAAGTCTAGAAAAGATTTAGTAAATGCAAATGAAAGACATATTTTGTTGAATTATTGTCAATGAGATGTGAATTACCGGAGCTAAAATGCTGTTCACTGAAAGCTGAGACACTTCTCAGGTACAAATCAAACTTATTTTGAGGCTGCCTTGGGTCCAGAATTAAAGTTGTATTAAAAATGATGGGTGTGAGGGGCCTAGCATGCTTACTTCTATGCTAAAAATCATCCTATTTTGTTAAAACAAATAACCAACAAAATATATCTGAATCTTTCTCCCTTTCCCTGCTAGTATTTCTAAGGCAATCTTTTTCAGCCACCTTGGATACCTTGCAGAGTGAAACGATTGCACCTTATAAATTATTGCATCTAAGATTCAACTTGCACACAAAATGTGGCAACACTTTATTTTAGAAATGTTTAAAAACATTTATGAAATGTATATTCACACAATTATTGCTCCCTGCATGACATTAGGCTAAATTCCCAGCCGGTGCTAGTAGTAATTGACTTCACCACTTGAATGGAACTGAGTTACATTACATCATCAGAGTATAGTGAATATAGACTCATAGACTTTAGGGTCAGAAGGGACCAATATGATCATCTAGTCTGACCTCCTGCACAAAGCAGGCCACAGAACCCTACCCATCCACTTCTGTAACAAACCCCTAACCTATGTCTGAGTTATTGAAGTCTTCAAATTGTGGTTTGAAGACCTCAAGCTGCAGAGAATCCACCAGCAAGTGACCCATGCTCCACGCTGCAGAGGAAGGCGAAAAACCTCCAGGGCCTCTGCCAATCTGCCCTGGAGGAAAATTCCTTCCCGACCCCAAATATGGCGATCAGCTAAACCCTGAGCATGTGGGCAAGACTCACCAGCCAGCACTCAGGAAAGAATTCTTTGCAGTAACTCAGATCCCATCCCATCCAACATCCCATCACAGACCACTGGGCATACTTTTCTGCTGATAATCAAAGATCAATTGCCAAAATGAAGCTATCCCATCATACCATCCCTTCCATAAACTTACTGGAAAGTTCCTTTTCTCAAATGTGTTAGATAGTACAAGTACTGCAATTTTCCCTGTTTAACAAAGGGGAAATTGAAGTTTCAAGTCCAAGTTCTGTGGGTATGGATGTGTGTGTGTGCGCACGCATGCACATGCTAAAACATGCTTACAACTTCCACAGAAACTTAGAGATTAGCTGTATCCAGGGTAGAATTTACCTCTATGGCATTTAAATTCTAGGGAGACCCCAAAGGACAGTCTTTGAAAAAGTCTGACAACATCTACTCTCCAGAACATTAGAAAATATTTTTCAAAAAATACAACAGCAGAAAATAACAGAAACAGCACAGGCAATCTAGGCGCTAGATCTTCAGATGTTGCTGAGATATGGTTGGTGAAAGAAGGACAAAGATGGTTAGCAATAATTTTTGTGACTTCCTGATCCATGGGAGACTGAGATAGAGCAGAGATGAGGCTCTATCTCAGAGTTACCATTGGCTGCTGAGGAGAGGCCCAAAGGGATGATCTGGCAGTCCAGAAGCCAGAGCAACCTAAAGCAAGCAGAATAGTTCTCATGATCTGGCTACATAATAATTTATTCTTAGTTAAACTTTTATTCATCTTTTATTCTCTTCCTTTTACACTAAATTGTAGGCAGCCAGGGGAACAAAATCTTTTTAGTGACTCAAGCTGTCATAAACAGATAGTTAAGGGTTAATGTCTCTTTTACCTGTAAAGGGTTAACAAACAGGGAACCAAACACATGACCAGGGGACCAATCAGGAGACAAGATACTTTCAAATCTTGATGGAGGGAAGCCTTTGTTTGTTTTTTTGGGTTTTGCTTTGTTCTCTCTGGGCTCTGAGAGTGACCACACATACCTACAGGCTCTCTAATCTTCTATTCCAATTTTGTAAGTATAAAGGTAGAAATGCGGTATAGTCTTTTTATTTGTTTCCTTTATTTGCAAATGTGTATTTGGCTGGAAGTACTTTAAATTGTATTTCTATTGGAGGAGGCTGTTTCTCCAATATCTTAAGCTGACAGACCCTGTAACATTTTACCATCTAAATTGCAGAGATAGACCTTTTACTTTTTTCTTTCTTTTTATTAAAAGTTTTGCTTTTTAGACCTGTCTGATTTTTCCCCCTTGTTGAGGCTCAAGGGAATTGAGTCTGTACTTAACAGGGAAGGAGAAGGGAGGGAAAGGGTGGAATCCCTTTGTTTTAGATTCACAGAGCGTGAATCTGTCTCTCTCTCCAGGAAACCTAATTTCTTTGTGTTGTGATTCAAGGGGTTTGAATCACAGTAATCTTCCAGGGTAATCCAGGGAGGGGAAGGCTGACAAAGGCAACGGTGAGGAAAGGGGTTTACTTTCCTTGTGTTAAGATCTAGGGGGTCTGGGTCATGGGGGTCCCCAGGGAAGGTTTTGGGGGGACCAGAGTGTATCAGGCACTCAAATTCCTGATTGGTGGCAGCTTATCAGATCTAAGCTGGTAATTAAGCTTAGAGGAATTCATGCTAGTACCCCAACTTCTGGACTCTAAGGTTCAGACTGGGGAAAGATACAATGACACAAGCCCCAAGGAATTCCATTGACTTCAGTAACAGGGTTTCACAGGTTGTATATCAGCACAGAATTCAGCCATCTATTTTTTAAACAAGTTTGTCATTTTAAACCAGCTAGATTAAAGACACACCCATTGCCATGTGTAGAAGAAATACTCACAGTATTTTGAATACTGTATTTTGTTGTTTTTCTCTGAAATGTAATGCAATCAACGATCCCCTATTTTAGCCACATTACCATCCTTCTCAAAATCTTAAAGATTGTACTAGGTTTAAGGAAATAAAAAAAAATCTTAAAAATTAAAAATAATCATTCCTCCTGATTCCCATATCACTCAACCTCCAGTCCAGACATGACACACCTGCCAACACTACCTTCCTCACATCACTTGCCATTCAGACCAAGGTACTCTCTTTTTTGAATCCTTCTCTTCTCTAGTAAAGCGTATCATAAGGTACCACTAGTCCACCTGTGTGACTTGACAGGGATCAATGGAATCACTTTAAGTTGCGTCCAGTTATTCCTTCCAAACAGATCGTAAAGATTGAGTTACACAGATAGTCTTCTTACATGAGAACTGTCACATAGGGACTCCCTCAAGGCTCAGTCTTATCTCCTCCTCTGTACCACATATAAGTCAGATCATGGGGAGAAATTGTGAAGTGAACTATTGCCATCAGTATGCCAATGACATGTATTTGTGTGTTTCCTTCACATTAGAAGAAGATAACTGCCACCCAACTGCCCTGTCCCTCTTTCAATTTTTGACAAATTGACTTGTTGTTCCATTTTAATTCATTTGTAAAAGTAAATTACTCTAATTGGTTACAAGTAATTTCATCAGAATTGTTTGTTATGGTCATTTATATGGTATACATTTCAACATGTCCACTGTTAATGTGTAGTTACTGCACTTGTAAAACTTCTGATATCTATTTTAACTTTGTTAGGATTTTATAACTATGCCATTGATTTTTATTCTTCATTTCTTTGTAATTAACATAGTAAAAACTACAGCTGGCAGAGTAACACAGTACATGGATATACAATTCTTCTAATCCCAGCAGAACTCCAGTAAAATCTGAGTGATGGAATCCAACAATAAACCTTTCAGAGTCACCATCTGGTTCTCAACAACCCTCATTGACCCTCCTTGAAGGTGGTTTCATTGGGATTGTTGTAATTAAATAGACAAGTGCAGTCCCAATATATGTCAGACAAAATGCTGATGGTTTCCAGTCCTTTCTCTGTGCACACATTAGCTTTTCAGAGACAAAGGGCTCGATTCTCACTTATGCTAAAGTTTATTTTGCTAAGGTTTATTTTATACTAGGGCCTCAAAGGGACCGCAAAGTGGGCTTAGAATTGCATTTGAACTCATGTTAAGACTCCTTTACACTACTAGAGCAATGTAAAGGGTTTGTCATGTAAGTGACAATCAAGCCTAATGTGTCTCTCTCCCTCTTTATTGTGTCTAATTCAGATTTTCCAACATCAAATGGGTATGTGGACTCGTAAAAGAAGGATGAAGTCAAAATATGGTCTGTATCCTCATCTGGTGTAATTTGGCATGACTCCATTGATTTCTGATCTCTTATCTTTAATGTCCTTCTCCTTTTTTAATGAAATATGATTCTAAATCAAGAAACTAACTGTCAGGACTGAAATAAACAAGCACTGTTAATAAGTCCTGTTATATTAAAACTAGCATTTGATCTGGACATAACAGAAAAAAATAACAATCACTCTTCTTTGCCTACCCAACAGCTTTTTTTTTCTCTCTTGCTGCTAGTTGTTTCTTTATTGTCCTGGACCTCAATATAGCCTTTGATACTGTGAAGCATTCCATTCTATACAAACAGCTCTGGTTTTCTCCTGTCTTGATCTTTACTAGTTTTATGAATATAACTTTGCGTGTGAAAACCTGTCCTCTATTGAATACCACCAAGTCCAAGATTCTCTGTGCTTGCTCTCATATCTACCTTCTCCCTCTTAGTATCTTTAATCTGAAACACCATTTTTATGCAGTACAGTACATCATTTTTGAAATACTTGATTCCTCTTGTCCACCTTTTCTGACTTTCTTAAAAATAAATGTATGGTTTTGTTTCAGGTTTCTTAAGCTAAATTCTCCAAAAACAGCAATACTCCTCTTTGGTAAGAAAAACATTCTTAAACACAACTCTGTCTTCTATATTGGCTCTGACCTTCAGACAATATAAGAGTTAGAAGGGTCCTCAGGAGGTCATCTAGTCCAACCCCCTGTTCAAAACAGGGCCAATCCCCAGACAGATTTTTGCTCCAGATCCTTAAATGCTCCCCTCAAGGATTGAACTCACAAGCCTGAGTTTAACAGGCCAATGCTCAAACCACTCCCAATATTTGCCTCCTTTGGTACCATCTGTCAGGAACTCAGCTGGATCCAGGTGCAGTTTCCTGGCAACCCAGTTGGCTCACCTGAGCCCAATAAGCACTCACTAAGTGACTGTGCTCCCAGATTGGTCAGAAAAGCCAGCAGATTATTTAAGCCTTGTAGCAACAATAGCAAAGTAGCTGTTTAATGTGCTCTGTGCCTGCTACTGTGCTAGATATGCTTCATGTACCACTTCTTGCTCTAACCTGTGCCTTTTCCACTTCAGCCCTATCTCATCTTCCTCTGAACCTTTTGATTTCCTGTCTCTGACCATTGACTGGTCTCTTGACCATGACTCTCAGTCTGCCTTCCAGGTCTGCTCCAACCACTAGTTCTAACTCCTGTTCTGACCACTAGGTTGCACCTCCTACACCCTGGTGTGTGACACCATCCTCGACACTGAAGTCACCTCCTTTTCACACAGCTTCTTACACTTTAAATCCCTTGTTACTATCTCTGCAGCAATGCCTATGTATGCCACTGCCTCAGCTCTGTTTATGCTGAAGTCATCATCCTGGTCTTCATCGATGTTACTCTGAGAATTAGTGTTTTTTTTTCTCTGTGGTGCTCACAATACTCTGGCATGCACAGAATGTCATTGCTCCTACCCAGACCTGAAGAAGATCTCTGTGTAGCTCAAAAGCTTGTCTCTTCAACCAATAGAAGTTGGTACAATAAAAGATTTTCTCAGCCACCTTGTCTCTCATATTTTGGGACCCACAGAGCTATAACACTGCAAACTGCTTTACATTGTCACACATACAATGAATTATGATCATATTCATTCTCAAATAAATTCATTAACTCCCTATTCTTTTCAATGTAAAGCTGCAGCCACACTAGGAGTGCTTTGCTGCCATAGTATACTTGCTATGTATAGCTACAACAGCAAAGCCTTCCAAGTGTAGCTGCAGAACACAGGAGAAAGGCATAGTCTGTGTGGCTGTACCGCACACTGTGACATCATCAATGGTCAGCTGCGGGACTGAAAATCTGGGATTGCTCAAACACCTAATGAAAAGTAAATTCATGGTTGGTACCATTTTCAGGGAGATCCACTTACATTTTATCAAGGTACCTTTTAAAGGGGAAAGACAGAAAAATATTCCCCACAGTGCATTTCACCTTCTTGGAAGCAGCTCTGCAGCATCTTTTAAAAGCATCAGCTCACATCTTTGCTTAGGGCGCCAATACATCTTGAGGTGGCCCTAACAATTCTGTGTGAGAGACTGTATGTCTCTGTTGTGATTATGCTGGGGATCTATGCCTGGTGAAACTATCAATCTTTGATTTCTAAAAACTTCAGTGTATAGTTTTTTTCTACTTCTCTCCATGATCCCTTCCTTCACTTAGTACTGCCCTTTCACAAATCTTGGCCATTGCTGATACAAGAGTTTTCAGTTCTGTAACACTTGCCATTTGGAACAGTCTTCATTATTTCATGAGTTTCAGCACAACATGCCATAAGGCAATCAGATATGAAATAATTCTTATGTCTGTTATAAATTCAGTGAGCTTTAGAGTTGAAAAGTTAATGGAAAGAGTTGACCCACCCAGGTGCTCCTGGATCTCTTATTATTATATGTCTGTCTGCGGCCACATCATTATTTAAGGTCTGTGCCTTTTTTACTCTTTTTTTTGTTAGTTACTGAAATAATAACTTAATTACTCACCCATATTCAATCAGTAAATCTAAACATAATAGGCAAGTGCAGTTGGCATCAAGATGTCAAATGGAAGGAAGGACATAACAAGGAACATCAGAGATTCTTGGTGGGATATGATGAATGATATAGAGTAGAATGATATATCAGTGTAACAGCTGACATTCAGATGTAACATAAATTAGTACTTGTGTGGAGAGGTGTCAGTAGTTTTCTAATGTGGTGTCTCAGAAGTAGATTGGATCTGGAAGAAAAAGAGGCTAGACGGAGCAGACTGAAAAAGAGTACTTGAGGGAAAGAGGACTAAGAGGTCCTGGGGGTCTTGGAGCAAAATCAGGTAGAGAAGAAATGAGAACTGATCCAGAGAAACTAAACATGTGAGCAAGGAAAGAACAAGTAAGTGAGATGAGTGAGCCAAGAGTAGAAAAGAGAAAACTGAAACTAAAAGAGAAGGATGTGATTCAGCACCAGCCATAGAGTTCTGGTACCAAACATGCACCAAACATTTCAGCTTGACTGTTATGAACAAAGCAACCACATATAAAATTATGTGGGTATGTTTATGTACTGGATCCCACCGCACATTTGAACTAAGAACTTTGAGAGACTTCCACCACTTAAGCTAAAGGACCCTATCTGTTAGCAGCAGCAGCAGCAGCAGCAGGCAGCTATTGTTTGTAGACCAGCCACAGACGATATTTTATAAATGTGTTACATATAAGTAAAATATATCTGTACGCATTTATTAGACCGTTGGCCTCCCAGATACATTCTGATTCCAAAGGGCTGCATTTTGATACCCTTGCCATTAGTATTGAAGTCAGTGGGACCACTTACAGAGGACAGTACTACTGAATTTGAGAAGGGCTATCTGAAGCTCATCCTAAGTGATGGTCATATGTTTTCCATGATTGTCCTACTAGATAGTTAAATAGCATTTTGAACTCCCTTTATTAGTTGTTAACGTCTGGAATAGGGAGCAGAAATATTACTATATAAAATATTTTTGAACTCTTCTACTTACCTGCAATTTTCCAATTTAACTAATTTTATTTCTTTATTGCTAAACTGATTATTGGGAGGAAAGAGTTTTAAAAATAGATCTGGAAATAAAGCTTGCAATTAATTTCCCTTTGATGTACAGTACTGAGAGCACATATTCAAAATTGATCTCAGTAAAACTCTCACTTCATTTAAAAAAAAAAAACAGAGACACACAAACGTCCTAGCTTGGAGGGAATATGCCTTTATTATATTAATAATATATCAATGTTTATCTTGATGTAAAGTTATTGAAAAACAACTTTTTGAACACCAGCAACAAACTACTCAGAGCAAATGTTGTTAAGATTTCTGTTAAGATATCAAGGATGCCTGTATAAATGTTTGTTACTAATTTGAGGCTGCATCTTGCATCCCTTGAGCACACAAGAGTCTGTAAATGGAACACAAAAAATTTGGCCCCTTTATTGTCTAAAATGTAAGGTAACAACTCTATGGAGGCAGCCTGGAAAAAAAAATCTATTTTAAATCTTTTAAATGTTCGTAAGTTTAAGATACACTAGCTGGTTGTAAACCTGAGATATAGTGTATTAATACATCCAAATGGATTAATATTATAAAATAAATGCATTTAATTCAATACCAATACAAAAAGTAACAAGCAGTTCAACCAATCACAGTCATCTTTAGCATCTGCTTACCTTTATTTCTTAAGCAGCAGTTAGACTAGAGGGTTGCATGAATTCTAAATGCTACCTATTTATAAAACCAGAAGACACCATTTAACTTTCTTTCTTTGTGCACATAAAAAATAAATGCCATCACTTGCTCATTCTTCAAGGATAGAAGGTTGTCTGAAACTCAAATCCCCAGTAATAAATTGTTCTTAGGCATAGGAAGCCTAAAATAAATTCAGAAGTCAATTAAGTAGTGACCTTAACAGGCTTCCCAGGCATAAGGCATCACAGGGAAAAAGTCTGGAAACTTTGCGTTTTGTTTGCCACAGTGTGGTTATTTATTTAGGTCGGTGCACATGGAGCTCAGAACCAGCATGACTCACCCTTCTTTCCTCTTTATTGTTGCATCTTTTATGTTTTAAAAAAGTAATCCATATGTTTATAAATTGGCCTAATTTTCTTTTCACTTACATAGGTGTAAATCATAAGCAACTCTTGAAGTCCATAGAATTTTCCCCAGTGTAAAATCAGTTGAGTAAGTGGTGAATCAGGCCTACAAGTGTCTGAGAATTGTCTGAGGGCAGCTATCTAAGTCTTGGACCAGAGATTGGATATATCTGACTATTAATGTAGCCCACTTGCCCAGGTATGTGTGATACATGATGATGTTTTTCATCTCATTCTTGAAGTTGAGTGCCCATATGCAATCTTTTAAAAGATGGTTACTTCCAGGACTGTCAGTATAACACTGACCCTTAATCACAAAGGGTCACATACAGATTGATTTGTGTGCATGTGCAGTTTTGAAAATATGACTTTGTTATAGTTATAAGAAGCACACTGGATCTTTATAGGGGAGGAGGCAAAAGCACCACATTTATTGAGAATACAACAGTTAGCATATGCTTTCCACACGCACACGCACACGCACATGCACATGCACACAGTCCTGCCAGTTGATGTTTATAGTTACCAGTGCCCAGCCAGATTGGTCGCAGAGGGAAGCCAGGCTCTGTCGGTTGCGATTCGATGCTCCTGGAGTAGTGGCAAGACGAACCCAAAGTCCCATGAAAAAGCACCCTGTACTTATAGTCTTTTTTTCTCTGTTGAAGCCTATGGATTTTGCTGTGTCAATTTATGACCAGTTACTCTTTAATTCATATTATCTTTTGATGTAAACATTCTGTCCCTGCCTGCAGGTATATGGGATCTTGGGGAGCAATTACCACACAGGTGGGGTGCCAATTAATTTCTTTATTAAAGGAAAAAGGAAAGGGTGGGAATTTAACAATGAAATACGATGGGATGGGGTGTATAGGGTGTTTACAATAGACAATGGTGGGGGGTTCTTCTTATTGAACAGTGTAGGGAGTTCTAACAGTGGGGCACAGTAAGTGGGGTTCAGCACAATGGGATACAGTACAGTTAATAAGCGTATCAAAAGAAATGCAAAATAAAATGGTAGCTTCTATATAAAATGGTCAACAATCTTAGATAGAATGTATTAAGTGGTTAGTGGCCTTATACACAATGAAACACAATGGTATCAATGCAAATACAAAGTATATCAGAAAAGTGGAAGCAACCAATGGGGTGTTATAATTACAAGTAAAATGTGAATCACAAGGCAATAATACAATATGGGTGATAAGTGAAATTATGCAATGTAACGGTATAAAAGAAAAGTAATGACTTAATTTGTGAGGCTAGGATAGCAGATAATCTGTCAAGGAACAGGAGGAGGGAGGGGAGTGAATGATTAGTGGCAAATGATGAGAGGAGAGTGCGGCTGGAAGCAGTGAGAGACTCTGAAGCCCTGCAGGGTAAGGACAATGGAGCAGTGTGATGGTGATCTTCGGTAGGGGAGGGGCAGCGGAGAAGTGTAAAGAAGGGCTAGAGAGAGGTTTAAGCAACAAGCAGACACCAAAAACAAAGGAACAAACAAAGGAAAAAAAGCGGCCAAGGGTTTGGGAAGTTTCACAGGGGGAGAAGCAGTGAGGGGTTTGGGAAGTTCGGAGAGAGTGCAGATGCGGGGGAAAAAGCAGCAAAGGGTTATAACAGGGAGACACGGAGAAGCACACAGAAGGGGAGATTGGAGCGAGGGAAAAACAGACACGGGAAAGTTCAGGGAGAGATTGGAACAGCGGGAAGACGAATTTAAGCAGCAAAAACCTTATCTATCTTAACCAACGACTAGGCAAAACAACAAATATCACAATTCTAAGCAAAACTATAACAAGCAACTATACGGAGCAACAAAACTGTAAACTATAACAAGGCAGGTGAACTTACAAGCTCTACAATCTTAACAAACTATGACTTATTAAACTAAAAAAAACAAAACCTATGGTGCACCTTATGCTATAGGGAAGTCACAGAGGGCAGAGTGGTATGTGCCCAGGATACAGCTCCCAAGGAAGCCAACGGATGGTGGCTGAAGCCAAGGGATACAGCTGAAAGCAGGGAGCCCCAAGGCAAAGCCCACAGGAGCAGAGCTTAGCAGCGGCACAAACTTATTTTTAGCAGCAAAGCGCTGCAGAGTTTAAGCGAGGTTTCAAGACACAGACCAAGGTTTAGCTTGAGTCTGTGTGCTGGGGAAACAGAGCCAGCAGCTAAAATAATAAAATAAAAGTAGGGAAAGTTTTTACAGAGGGATTCTTACCAGTCCCCAAGGCAGCAGCAAAGGCAGAAGCAGCAGCAACATCAGAAGAAGCAAGGAGGGCTCGGTACAGTGTCAATAATCAGGAGATCTCTCAAGTAGCAATTCGTTCTTCGTGGGGATGGGGTTCAAAAACCGGGGGTATGCTCAAAAATAAGACGAGAGCAGAGAAAGGACCCCCCAAACCCCCTGGCTGATCAGACCAGGCAGCAATGAAGGAACCTTTCTGATGTTTGTTTCAAAAATGTCTGTTTTTAAAGGCAAACTCAGGCAGTTTCCCGCCAGTAATCCTGATAGATTCCCTCTGTCACAGGGGAGGAGGCATAGGGAAAAGACTGCAGGTGAGCACAGAAACATGTCTGGGCAGAGTCCTGTGCAATAGGTGACTCAAAAGCACATGAGGCCTATGACTCATGCCCAGGATCTTAAAAACACAATAGGTCTTGCAGCTCTGGACATTGCCTGCCCTACACCGAGCCCAGGTTCAACGAGGTGATAACAGGACTAACCCTTTGAACAGGATAGTGGTCCCATTTAGCACGCAGCACAAGTGGCCATCCCTTTGAGAAGGGCAGTGGCCCTGGTAAACAACTTAACAGCCAGGGAAGGGCGGCCACAGGAGGAGAACAAAAACAAAATGGAGTATGGGGACAGCTGTAAGAAACAAAATGGATTGGGGGATAGCTGTAACAGACACATTCCAAAACACCTCGGAGAGGATCATCCTGTTTTCAATTTAATCAATTGTCCTTGTTTTAAGGGGAGCCATCCTCCACCTCAGGGTCGTCAATCTGCCCTTCTCAATCATGGATGCTTACTGATGGTTCTCTGGTGTCAATAAGTCTTGATAAGTGTCTTCTCTCCTCCTTTCTTGACCCTCTGGTTAACAATGGCGTTCACACCTTATCTTTTTCTGATGCATGCATTCCTCATCCACACAAACAGTCTTTTACAGAGACCTTCAAAAGGTATAGAGCAGTTTTTATGTTGAGCAAAAAAGGCATTGTAAATTAAACTTACTAAATCTTGAAATCAAAACAGTTCACATTGTGGCCCCGGGCCTTCAACATTTCTCTAATCTCCTTAACATAGACACAATATAAGATCCCGTCTCTTACTTACTAAGCCATAAAACAAAGAAATGTATATTTAACTATCAGAGGGGTAGCCGTGTTAGTCTGGATCTGTAAAAGCAGCAAAGAATCCTATGGCACCTTATAGACTAACAGACGTCTAGACTAACAGACATTTTGGAGCATGAGCTTTCGTGGGTGAATGCCCACTTCGTTAGGTGCATGTAGTGGAAATTTCCAGGGGCAGGTATATATACGCAGGCAAGCTAGAGTTAGTGAGGTTAGTTCAGTCAAGGAGGATGAGGCCCTGTTCTAGCAGTTGAGATGTGAAAACCAAGGGAGGAGAAACTGGTTTTGTAGATGGCAAGCCATTCACAGTCTTTGTTTAATCCTGAGCTGATGGTGTCAAATTTGCAGATGAACTGAAGCTCAGCAGTTTCTCTTTGAAGTCTGGTCCTGAAGTTTTTTTGCTGCAGGATGGCCACCTTAAGGTCTGCTATAGTGTGGCCAGGGAGGTTGAAGTGCTCTCCTACAGGTTTTTGTATATTGCCATTCCTAATGTCTGATTTGTGTCCATTTATCCTTTTCCGTAGAGACTGTCCAGTTTGGCCGATGTACATAGCAGAGGGGCATTGCTGGCATATGATGGCGTATATTACATTGGTGGATGTGCAGGTGAATGAACCAGTGATGGTGTGGCTGATCTGGTTAGGTCCTGTGATGGTGTCGCTGGTGTAGATATGTGGGCAGAGTTGGCATCGAGATTTGTTGCATGGATTGGTTCCTGAACTAGAGTTACTATGGTGTGGTGTGCAGTTACTGGTGAGAATATGTTTCAGGTTGGCAGGTTGCCTGTGGGCGAGGACTGGCCTGCCACCCAAGGCCTGTGAAAGCATGGGATCATTGTCCAGGATGGGTTGTAGATCCCTGATGATGCGTTGGAGAGGTTTAAACTGGGGACTGTATGTGATGGCCAGTGGAGTCCTGTTGGTTTCTTTCTTGGGTTTGTCTTGCAGTAGGAGGCTTCTGGGTACACATCGGGCTCTGCTGATCTGTTTCCTTATTTCCTCGTGTGGATATTGTAGTTTGAGAATGCTTGGTGGAGATTTTGTAGGTGTTGGTCTCTGTCTGAGGGGTTAGAGCAGATGCGATTGTACCTCAGTGTTTGGCTGTAGACAATGGATCGTGTGATGTGCCCGGGATGGAAGCTGGAGACATGAAGGTAGGCATAGCGGTCGGTAGGTTTTCAGTATAGGGTGGTGTTAATGTGACCATCACTTATTTGCACCATGGTGTCCAGGAAGTGGACCTCTCGTGTAGATTGGTCCAGGCTGAGGTTGATGGTGGGGTGGAAGCTGTTGAAATCGTGATGGAATTTTTCCAGCGTTTCCTTTCCACGGCCCCACAATATGCCAATATTTTTATGGCCGACCTGGAACAACGCTTCCTCCGCTCTTGTCCACTCACGCCCCTTCTCTACCTATGCTATATTGATGACATACCATCACCGGTTCATTCACCTGCATGTCCACCAATGTAATATATGCCAGCAATGCCCCTCTGCTAAGTACAGCGGCCAAACTGGACAGTCACTACGGAACAGGATAAATGGACACAAATCAGATATAAGGAATGGCAATATACAAAAACCTGTAGGAGAATACTTCAACCTCCCTGGCCACAGTATAGCAGGCCTTAAGGAGGCCATCCTGCAGCAAAAAAACTTGAGGACCAGACTTCAAAGAGAAACTGCTGAGCTTCAGTTCATCTGCAAATTTGACACCATCAGCTCAGGATTAAAGAAAGACTGTGAATGGCTTGCCAACTACAAAACCAGTTTCTCCTCCCTTGGTTTTCACATCTTAACTGCTAGAACAGGGCGTCATGCTCCCTGATTGAACTAACCTCATTAACTCTAGCTTGCCTGCATATATATACCTGCCCCTGGAAATTTCCACTACATGCATCTAACGAAGTGGGTATTCACCCATGGAAACTCATGCTCCAAAACGTCTGTTTGTCTATAAGGTGCCACAGGATTCTTTGCTGCTTTTATATATTTAAATAGAGTGCCTAATTTATAATACATATAGGAAACCATAGTAGACATTACAACTTATCCTAAAACAAAAGGGTGACCATAATCAGTCATAAGGATTGTTCTGGTCTGTCCCTGCCTTAGCATCAGTACAGAAACTGGCAGTCTGTCAGATTCTACCAATGTCCCAGAAGGCCATTCCTTTCTGCTATTCAAAAAGGGTGGCTGGCAGGATGATCAAATCATGCATTAATTCTGATAGTACAAATATAAAATCCTACTCCTACAATTTGGGTGCCTGATCATCTGCATGTGCAACTGTCCAGTTGAACATTCCATGTGCAAATTAAGGGCACAACAGAGTTTTAAAAGAGATGTGTGCTGTTCAGAGGGTTTTCATCATCCACTTGTAGTAATTGTACAGGTGTCTCTTTAAGTCACCAAGGGTCAACTTCTGCTTAGTTGCACTAGTGTAAATACAAAGTAACTATATTGACTTTAATAGAATTATTCTGGATTTATACTGGTGTAGTTAAGAGCTGAATTTGCCAATGAATTTATGCTGGATTTGCACTGAAATTACTGAGAATAGAATTTGGCCAAATTGCTATAATTAATTATGTGGTTTCACTGGCTCTCGTGGTTTATCCCTCTAGCAGTTTATCAAACCATTTTATTTCCATGAAGGGAAATGCTTTATGCCAAATACTAAACTTGTAAAGCCCTTATTTAAATGTGCATAGATTGTGCAACTGTATTTATGTATGAAGAGGCAGTAGGCTAAAAAAAGTGGCCCCACCAACTGTGTCCCTGGATAATAAAAGCAAACTTGAATTCTATATTATATAATGGAGAAAGTGGTTTCCAAGTTGAATATGATTTCAAGAAGTCTCCAAAATCCACACTTATCTCCTGAAGGTGAAATTACCTTGTTCTCTTAAGTTCATTTAAAAACCGAACAATCTGTGGTTAAACTACAAACAAATGAATTTTTCTTTATTTTCACTTTTATTTTCTTTTTACATACTGTATATCAATTTCTTGAGCTGTTTCTATCCTCTGGGCTTATAAATTGTATCAGCATTTTGAATGAATTGTGAACTAGAGTAATACACTCCAGTGGCATGGAATCGTTTTTATTTTCTTTTTGAGCTAACATGAGTCCAATGCATTTCAGAATGTTAAAACACTCAGCAGGTAAGAGTTACAATCTTCAGATGCATCCACTATTCAGATGTATCCACTATGCCCCAGAAACAATTGATTCTGTAAATCACCATCTTCTTTGTCACAAACATTCCCTTCTAAATCAACTTCAGATATTATTTTGAGCTTATTTTACCATTTTGCTAGTTCTCCTTTGACAAAAAAGTTAGCGTAAGCATGGTTCTTAAACTGTGCAAATAATTACTTGTAAATTAAAGCAATACATATGCAACAGTCAATTACTGTAATCTTTATTTATCCAGGGTCACACGAGAGGTGTTTTCTGATCAGGGTCCCAGTGAATGACAAGTCAATAGAGGATAAATTTGACATTTTTAGAGTCAGCATTGCATGGCATTTAGAGAGTGCTTAACATTATGCTTTTAACAGTGCAGGTAGCAGACCCTAGGCTTTGTCATTTTAGCACATTAAATAGCCCTTTTCAAAACTTTTATTCAGCTTCCTCTTTAAATTTGCTTTTAATTCTGATGCAAGTAATTATACTTATGTTAGTTATTAAAAGAGAAATAAAATATTGTTTGTGTTATCGGCTACTACAAAGATTTGTTACTATTCTATATATTCCAGGCTGTATTCTAGAAGCTATAAAAAGGTTAATAGGAAAACAATAATTGGAATACATCTTCCATTGGACATATTGCTTTTTCTTTGTATAATTCACTTTACACAATAACATTAGGAAAATAACAAAACAATGAAATTTCTGCAATAAATAATAGACTTGGAATTTTATACCTTAAAGTTAACCAAACTTATAGAGTTGAGCTGAATCAGTTAGATGCATCTCTGGACATAGGGAGGTTTGACATTTTCCACCTACTACCTATCTCTAAAACCAAGGCTTCTACTGTCTTGAATGATGTTACTCTTTGAAGTGCCGTCTTTGAAAAAATGTGGTAAGGGCACTGCATCATCAGCATGTGCTGATTGGGTGATGTGGGCCTACTAGTACAGGCCAAGCTGCATTTTAGAGAAGGGTTCTATGGAAATGATATATAAATGTGATAGCTACTGTTTAGTTTTCTCAGGAGAATTAAACCAGGGTAATTGCGGCAGAACTATGGACAGGTCAGACAGAAAAGCATAAATCCAATACTTTTGTCTCAACAGTTTTCAGCAGCATTACTAAGAAATGTTTAATGTTGGCATTGTTTTGATATATCAATAAAAAAAACAGGCAGGGATCTGGAGTGCAAATTACACCCACAAAAAGGTGATCATTTATTTGAAAAGTTTACTCTTTAACGTTTAAGCTTTCAGATTGTTATAGCCCAGAAACAAACATTAAATATTTGCATATTCACATTTTTGATCAACTACATATTTTATATTGTATTCATGTCCCTGTTAAGTCAGAATTACAATTAATAATTTTATTGGTTGGGAATACAAAAAAATTATAGGCAGAAATGACAAAAGCAGCCCCCAAACACCTTCTTTTGTAACTACCTGGTTAGCAGTCTTTACTGTTTATAGAAACTTCTTCCCAGTATGCCTTTAGGAAAGGAGAGAATAGAAAGAGGGGTCTGACCCTTTAAATGTATCATAGGCAAGCAGCTGCAGGCCTAAAGTGGCCACCTAGGGAGGTGGTGAAATCTCCATCCTTAGATGTTTTTAAGGCCCAACTTGACAAAGCCCTGGCTGGGATGATTTAGCTGGTGTTGGTCCTGCTTTGAGCAGGGGATTGGACTAGATGACCTCCTGAAGACTCTTCCAACATTAATATTCTATGATTTTTCAACAGCTATTGTTCTCAGCATCTTCTTTTTCCCAGCTGATGCAGGCTAGAAGCATCTAAGATTTAAAGAGATTAGGTATTGTGACAAAGTTCCTCCTCTACCTTGGTGGGTCTTGCATTTATCTGGCAGATTTGCTCACCTCAGTGATCTTCCCCACAGTCTGGGTCAACTTCTCCTGTGTCTGATCAGGAGCTGGGAGGTTTAGGGGGAACCCATGCCCCCCCTCTACTCCAGGTTCCAGGCCAGGGCCCTGTGGATTGCAGCTGTCTATAGTGCCTTCTGTAACAGCTGCATGACAGCTACAACTCCCTGGGCTACTTCCCCATGCCTCCTCCAAACACCTTCTTTATCCTCACCACAGGACCTTCCTCCTGGTGTCTGATAACGCTTGTACTCCTTGGTCCTCCAGCAGCACACCCTCTCACTCTCAGCTCCTTGTGCCTCTTGCTCCCAGCTCCTCACACACACTTCCTCTCCTCTGGCTCCCCCTCGCCTGACTGGAGTTAGTTCCTTTTTAAACCCAGGTGCCCTGATTAGCCTGTCTTGATTGGCTGCAGGTGTTCTAATCAGCCTGTCTGCCTTAATTGGTTCTAGCAGGTTCCTGATCCTGTTGGTATCCAGGAAGTGGGCGGGCAAAGCCCACCCACTGCTAAAGGACCTCTCCCTAGCCTAAGGGGAGGATCCACAGGTCTGTGATACCAAATAATTACGTGGGACAACCAATGAAAAAAACAGGATCAGGAGTGAGGTCATAGGGCTAAATGAGCAGGTTCCTGATTACTCTAGTACAGCCCCTGCTCTGGTCACTCAGGGAACAGAAAACTACTCACCCAGTGACCAGTATATTTGCCTTCTACCAGACTCCTGTATCCCACTGGCCTGGGTCTATCACAGTATATATATTTCAGTTTGTTTACTTTGGTTGATTAATAGCATTCTGTGTTTAGCCAGCTAATTCGCTATTTCTCCTACACTGTCAGTCAATCAGTTTCCCTATACATTTTTGTGGGTTGTTTTATACAGCAACAAAGGAGGAAAAAAATTGTTAATTGGAAAAAGTTCTTGTAAAACAACAACAATTGGCTAAGGTACTCAGGGGCAGATGTAAATTGACCAAATTGCAAGTTGACAATAACCCTTTAATTTATTTGCAGTGTTGTAGCTGTGTTGGTCCCAGGATATGAGTGAGACAAGGTGGGCGAAGTAGCATGTTTTTTGGACCCACTCCTAAAGGTTGAAATCACTAGCTTTTGAGACTCACAGAGCTATGCTATAGGCCTGGAGAAGGAAACTGGTGTCCAAGCTATATTCAAAGTGGGACAGTTTCTGTGCTTTGTGATGATAGAAAGATAGAAAATGTGGCAAAAGACCACCATGGCTTAACCACGAGATCTTGCGTGACCTACAAAATAAAAAGGCGTCATATAAAAAATGGAAACTAGGTCAGATTACAAAGGACGAATATAGGCGAATAACACAGGAATACAGAGGCAAGATTAGAAAGGCAAAGGCACAAAATGAGTTCAAACTAGCTATGGGAATAAAGGGAAACAAGAAGACTTTTTATCAATACATTAGAAACAAGAGGAAAACCAAGGACAGGGTAGGCCCACTACTCAGTGAGGAGGGGGAA
This sequence comes from Gopherus evgoodei, assembly GCF_007399415.2. Lineage (NCBI taxonomy): Eukaryota > Metazoa > Chordata > Testudines > Testudinidae > Gopherus > Gopherus evgoodei. The sequence goes on along the minus strand of NC_044327.1, from coordinate 70,023,726 downwards.
ACAGTAACGGGAGACTTGGAAATGGCAGAGATGCTTAATGACTTCTTTGTTTCGGTCTTCACTGAGAAGTCTGAAGGAATGTCTAATATAGTGAATGCTTATGGGAAGAGGGTAGGTTTAGAAGATAAAATAAAAAAAGAGCAAGTAAAAAATCACTTAGAAAAGTTAGATGCCTGCAAGTCACCAGGGCCTGATGAAATGCATCCTAGAATACTCAAGGAGTTAATAGAGGAGGTATCTGAGCCTCTAGCTATTATCTTTGGGAAATCATGGGAGATGGGGGAGATTCCAGAAGACTGGAAGGGGGCAAATATAGTGCCCATCTATAAAAAGGGAAATAAAAACAACCCAGGAAACTACAGACCAGTTAGTTAAACTTCTGTGCCAGGGAAGATAATGGAGCAGGTAATTAAAGAAATCATCTGCAAACACTTGGAAGGTGGTAAGGTGATAGGGAATAGCCAGCATGGATTTGTAAAGAACAAATCGTGTCAAACTAATCTGAGAAGCGGTGGATGTGATATACCTAGACTTTAGTAAGGCATTTGATACGGTCTCGCATGATATTCTTATAGATAAACTAGGAAAGTACAATTTAGATGGGGCTACTATAAGATGAGTGCATAACTGGCTGGATAATCGTACTCAGAGAGTAGTTATTAATGGCTCCCAATCCTGCTGGAAAGTTATAACAAGTGGGGTTCCACAGGGGTCTGTTTTGGGACCGGCTCTGTTCAATATCTTCATCAACGATTTAGATGTTGGCATAGAAAGTACGCTTATTAAGTTTGCGGACGATACCAAACTGGGAGGGATTGCAACTGCTTTGGAGGACAGGGTCAAAATTCAAAATGATCTGGACAAATTGGAGAAATGGTCTGAGGAAACAGGATGAAGTTCAATAAAAATAAATGCAAAGTGCTCCACTTAGGAAGGAACAATCAGTTTCACACATACAGAATGGGAAGAGACTGTCTAGGAAGGAGTATGGCAGAAAGAGATCTAGGGGTCATAGTGGACCACAAGCTTAATATGAGTCAACAGTGTGATACTGTTGCAAAAAAAGCAAACGTGATTCTGGGATGCATTAATAGATGTGTTGTAAACAAGACACGAGAAGTCATTCTTCCGCTTTACTCTGCACTGGTTAGGCCTCAACTGGAGTATTGTGTCCAGTTCTGGGCACCGCATTTCAAGAAAGATGTGGAGAAATTGGAGAGGGTCCAGAGAAGAGCAACAAGAATGATTAAATGTCTTGAGAACATGACCTATGAAGAAAGGCCGAAGGAATTGGGTTTGTTTAGTTTGGAAAAGAGAAGACTGAGAGAGGACGTGATAGCAGTTTTCAGGTATCTAAAAGGGTGTCATCAGGAGGAGGGAGAAAACTTGTTCACCTTAGCCTCCAATGATAGAACAAGAAGCAATGGGCTTAAACTGCAGCAAGGGAGATTTAGGTTGGACATTAGGAAAAAGTTCCTAACTGTCAGGGTAGCTAAACACTGGAATAGATTGCCTAGGGAAGTTGTGGAATCTCCATCTCTGGAGATATTTAAGAGTTGGTTAGATAAATGTCTTTTAGGGATGGTCTAGACAGTATTTGGTCCTGCCATGAGGGCAGGGAACTGGTCTCGATGACCTCTTGAGGTCCCTTCCAGTTCTAGAATCTATGAGTCTATGAGTCTCTGCCCACCACATCTCCAATAGTCCATTTTGAGGTGTTTGTTTCCAGGATTTCCTATGGTACTTATCACTGTGGTACTTCAGCAACTCCCATGGCTGTATTTATCCTCACAACACCTCGTGAGGTAGAAAAATATTCTCAATCCCCATTTGTTATTGAGGAAGTGAGACACAGACAGATTAAGTGACTTGAGCAAGGTCAATAAAGAAATCTGTGTTAGAACCAGAAACAGATTCTAGATCTACTGAGTTCCAGCCTTTACCACAAGGCCATCATACGTTTGTGGTTCTCTTCATGAAGAACTTCCTTTACCGTAGGCTGTCATTCTGCCATTGCCACTCATATCTGTAATTCTATTAATGACCATACAAATAGTAGTTACACACTTTTGCAGAATCTCTCCTTTGTACCAAGAGAAATTCCTAGTGATTAGATTTTCTAGTTAATTTCTCAAGTGCATTGAGGAATTTTAGTCTGATGTGTCTATAGCAAAATCAATTGATGGATGAATCTCAAAAGATTCAGAGATCATATTTGGCTTTCATCTGAAGTATATCTGAACCACTTGACTTTGTAAAATTTGGTTGGAAAATTGGGACTCTCTTTTAGTTATATTGGTAGTTCCATGTTTTTTTTTTCTCTTAGACAACATGTCTAAGTAAGGTCTACTCAGGTCAGGAAGGCTTGAAGGATCTGGAACATACTCACTATGAAAGTATCAGCACTTCTGGTGCTAATACCAAGGTTCTGATTCCTGAGAACTCCAAAGTTCAGAGAAATAGAAAAATGAAATATAATGGAGGAAAGAGTTAACTTGATTTAAAAAAAAACAGATGCAAGGTTCAAGGGCAGTGGGGGATCAAGTAGAATAGTCACTTCTCTGAATTAGTTCACTCATCCTTGAAAAAAAATTTGCATTGACTGTATTCAGGTTTCACAAGTGGACACACAAAACTTCTTTAAACTTGAGTTAATATTTATACTGCAACACAGAATAATAAATTCAGGACTAAACAAGAAAAGATAAAGTCATAGCTTCTTTTTCTTGTGCTGTACAGCAATAAATCCAACATGTTCTAAGGCATAGACCTGCCCTTCCCCTGAGGGCCACCCAGAAGGGGGGGACAAGTGGGGCAATTTGCCCCGGGTCCCACAGGGGCCCCCATGAGAGTTTTTCAGGGCTCCTGGAGCAGGGTCCTTTACTCGCTCCGGGGGCCCTGGAAAACTCTATCTGGGCCCAGAGCCCTGGAGCTTCTTCTGCTCCGGGTCTTTGGCGGCAATTTGGTGGCGGGGGTCCTTCCACTCCGGGACCAGCTGCCGAAGACCCCAGCCCCCTGAATCCTCTGGGCGGCCCTGCTTGACCCTGTGATTTCAACAGTGATGATATCAACAGCTCAGATACAAACCTTTTAAAACATTTAAAAGCTTTATTTTAGAACAGATCTGTTATTCCTGTGCTTCATCCAAGAGTGCAGGGGGTCACTTGAAGAAAAGCTTAGCACAGCTGCTTTGCTGATATTGGAGCTCTGTATCAATCAGTCACAGGTGCTATTAACCAATTAGAGGATGATGACTTGAGTTCTACTTTGTTTCATTTTGCTGCTGGTATTTCAGAAAACGTTTCTGCAGCTTTCCCCCATTATTCCAGCATTCGTGTGTGTGTGTGTATGTGTGTGTTTTTAGTTGTTTTGTGTGTGTATGTGTGTTTAGTTGTTTTGTTGTATTTCTTTATATTTTTTCCAACTCCATGTAGTGTCTCTAACACCCTGATATTATTCATGGTGAGGGTTTTATTATTATTATTATTATTATTATTATTATTATTATTACACTGAGGGTGATTTGTATTGTAACTGTGCCCACAAGTGCTGATGTATTTAAGTCTGTGTCAGTATTTCCATTATAACCCTCTATTTTCATGGGTTTATGACTTAGCTGTAAAATTTTACTCTAGGTTTAAACTTGGAAGACAAGTTTTCAGCCTTGAAGCATATGCTTTACAAGTTTTAAAAAAAATCTGTCCATTTGGTGATTTTTAAACTGGAAGAAGGTGGAAAAATACAAACGTAGTAGGTCATTTTATAATCACTACTTTGTATTTCCATAACTAAAAAATAACCTTGATTTTTGCAGGCTATTATGCAATGACGTGGCCTAGTGTATCTATCTATCTATCTATCTATCTATCTATCTATCTATCTATCACACGTGTGTTGTTCTGATATACCTATATCTAAGTTTTACTTTAGCCATAATCCTCATGTGTGTTATTATATACCTATATCTGGGCATTGCTTTAGATAGATAAATAGATGTAGTGTTGATATACATGTTATACATGATAAATGATATTTATCAGCTACCTCAGCTGAAGTATGCCCATTATTCCATCTCTGCTGTGATGACTTTAAACATTCCAAATCTCCTAACAGCTTTCAACAGACATTAATTTTTAAAAAAATAGGCATAAATTGTTTCCTTCTTTTCTCACCATCCACCATATTTGTGAAATTTTGTCTGAAAACTCCTCTGTGTTGAGATCCAGGATGGGCAATTTTCAGTACTAGATAAGTTGAAGAGTTTTAAGGTCTGGTATCTCGTGTTCCATGAAAGCTGAAGATGGGAGTTTTATATCAATGAAAAGGGTAGACTCACAGCTTTCCAATGGGATATGCTGCACTGCTTTCTAGCCCTGGAAAATCCTCAGATGTAAGATCCTAAAATCATAAAATATTATGTATAGAAGAGCTATGTGAAGTCATTTTAGAGGCTTCAGATTGTATTAGTCATAATTTTGCTCTCCTTCTTAGGCCTGTAGTTAAACTCATAGTAACTTTTAGTTTAATAGTAGATGCATTCAAATCTTTTCTGTTAGAACAATGGAGACTGTTTCACACACAAAGTAAAAGATCAGCAACAAATTCAACAACAACAAATATTGCGTTGCTTAGCCAAGATAAACCACCTCCACTCAGAAAAAAAGTTCCATGGCCCTGTACAACTTAGAGCTGGTTGACCTCTGCTCAGTTCCCTTGTAGAGCTAAAAATAATAATTCAGATGACTTGACATGGTACAAGATGATATCCTAACTAGGTTACTGCTGAACTACTTCTATCCAAGAGCGTGTCTAGTTCTAAGAGTTTCTTTTATCTTAGGTAATCAATTAGCTGGCTATCTCTGTCTTCTGCTATAGTTGTGTACAGTGAATCTCTGGGTCTATGGATGCTCTAGACTGAACAAAGGCCCAGTTCCGCTCCCACTGAAGTAAATGAAAGTCTTTCCATTGAGTTGAATGGGATTTGTAACAAACCATATTGTCCCATGAGCCTATGACCCTGGAAACATGCATTAACATAGGAGGACACAGAGGGCAATAGAGAAGTCAAAAAATCCCAGTAACATGCCAAGCATGCTGAGATTTGCCACGCAAAATGCTACCACTAGAGAATAAATATCCTAAAAGATGTTTACTTTTGACACCTGTTGGCTCTCCCAAGGTATTTTTTTTCTGCATCAGGTTGGGGGAAGGAGAAAATACGACTAGTTCTCACACTAAAGCTAGGTCTACACTACTGCTTATGTCAGCAAAACTTATGTCGCTCGGGGTGTGAGTGACATAAGTTTAGCTGGCATAAGAGGTAGTGCTCAAAGTGTATGTCAGCAGGAGAGCTTCTCCCACCGGCATAGCAACCTCCTCTCCTTGTGGGTGGTTTAATTATGTCAGTGGGAGAGCTCTCTCCTGTCAGCATCAAGTGGCTACCTGAGAGATCTTACAGAGGCACAGCTGTATTGGTACAGATGTGCCACAGCTGTATTGGTACAGAGGTGCCACTGTAAGGTCTCTAGTGTAGACATAGCCTAACACTGGCTGTGCATCAAAGATGAAACATGAGTGACAGAAGAGAACAACAACAAAGGAGAAGGCTTACAATGATGTGATGAGAAGTTCTATCTAATGTATTAGACAGAGTGGTTTTTGCTGTTTACCTTAATTTTCAGCTCTGATTTGCAATAATAGTGAAATAATAGCAGATATATATGGGATGGCAGTAAATTCAGGTTTTAAATGAGTGGGTGCCATATTGTAATGATGCACTGTGAGGACAGAAGGAGATGCTGGTAAATTACCAACAAGAAAAGATGCTTTGGCTGAAAGAATGTTATTTTGCCAGTTTTCCCAACACTTTCCCATTGTCTATTTATCATGAACATCAGTCAAATTACACAGTGCAACTTTTTTCCTAAACATTAGCATAACTGATTGTGTTGTTACAGCTTCTTATAATACATTCATTTGACAAAGCCAATGTTTAATATTTTAAATTACTTTCATCACTCTCTTTTTTCAATTTATTTTAAATAGTAATTTGGTTGCTTGGAAATGTGATATGTTTGTTGAATTTTTCAGGACTTGAATCTCCTCTGAATTACTCACCACTTGACTATCAGTTGGCTGTAAAATGCAGCATACTTAGAAATAACATGCCTCAGTAGATTCTCTGCCCTGTTTAAGGACAGGTTCTGCCATCCTTAGTCTTGTCCAGTTGTACCTTACTGCATAAGTAGTCTCCAATGAAGTAAAAAGGGCTACTTGTAGAGTAAGGCACTACTCCACATGATTAAAGTGGCAGAATCATGCCCTTAAGGCTAGATTGTGGCACCCTTATTCCCATTGGTAAGCACTTCTTAATGTGAGTAGTGCAAGGAATTCTCTCTTTTTTAAAAGAAAAACGTCACATAATCACAGCTCCCTTCCTACCTGGCTTTCCTGAACCTTCAATGGAGGTTTCAATTAGCTCATTTTAGTGAATATCTTAGGATCTCTTTTAGCAGCTTGAAAGAGATTATTCTAGAGTCTTATTTTTCCCTTTTTGACTATTACCCTTCCTCTGGATGGCTAGTTTGCTGCTGTTTTAGAAAAAAAAAAACAAATTGCATAGCTTCTTGTCTAAATTTCAACCTAGGAAAGACTGAGCAGCCCCGTCATGTTTACAACTATTTTCTCAGAAGGAAAAGGAAAATCAGAGACTGGTTGCTGTAATGCTGCTCTTGCCAGCAGCAACCTCATTAGGATACTCAGTTTAAAGTGCTCTGATAGCTACTATTTCTCTCACCAGCAGTTATTAAGTTTAGCTGAACTTTTCCACCATCTGTGTTTTCAAACCCTGAATATTGCGGCATCCCCCACAGAGTGATAACCAGCCTCAGCCTGAACTCTGGCACTAAGTTTGGAATTGTGCCTCGAGGTCCATTTCATATGTCTATGTCCCATTTTTGATGCTTCAATGCTCCAGGGTCTTCTTCTGTACTGAAGATTCTGAATCCATGTGTGCTGCTCCAACCACGTTTTTTCTACAGTTTACATAGAGCTTTCTGCTGCTGTACTTGTCATCTCTCACTGAGCCTCCCCAGTCTTCCCTAATGATTTGATGTCCCCAATGTTTGGATGGATTCTGTAAGTCTGGGCTTTAGTTTTGTTCATCAGTAGTAAAGGCCACATAACCAAAGCCTGTGAATTATAAACAATGTATTAGTGATATTAATTCAATATTATGAGAATTGCTAAATACTGGTATGTGGCTACGAGGTCAATACTGCCCAATGGTGAACATGCTTGAATTTCCAGGGTGCCAGATGGATACAGAGGCTGCTAAACCTTTAAGCAACCTGATCTCACTGGTGCGCCTGGCATGCTCTGTGAACTGGTATGTAATGGGAGCAGCGCATGCTTTCAGGGCTGCATGGAAGAAGTAGTACCTGTGCTCTGTTGCGTACAGGAACTGTGATTTTAACTGGCATTTTTGATGTATTATAGAACATTCTGAAAGGTGTTATATAACTGTTTGCAACCCAAGAAAAGTTGTCCAATCTCTGTTTGAATGGATTAGACACAATTTATTATGAGATATTAATTTGTCAGGTGCACTCCTGTAGTAATCCAGTACATCTTTACCTGCCAAATTAACATGAAGCTGAAATATCACTGCTAAATATCAAACATGTCTCACCTAAGCATTAAAATTGCTATACCTGAGAATATTTTTATTTAATTGTGATGAGACTAGGGGAGCTGTGGAAAGACAGGAATAAATCTTCTGTTCAAGTGGCATATAGGCAACCCATAAATGAAAAATCATTTCCAGTTACTCCCCTGTTATTGCTATTCTAGTGTTGCATTTCTGGCATTTCTGGACTGGACTCCCTTAGAGTTTTATTGATTTTAAAGTGTGTATGATTTTCTCTTGTTAGTCTGATAAATATTCCTAATGTAGGTTCCAGCAATCAGTACTCTTATTGACATTCCTTTGCCTTAATCAGATGGATGACTGTCTAGAATATGATTTGAGACATTTTTTATTCTGAAAAAATATTTAGAAAATGTTCTACTTAGCAAGATATTATATTTTCTTTTTAAGCAGCAGGCCAAGCTCTGTACTGGAAATTTTGAATGTTGTCAGGTACAATATCTCAGGTTTGGTTGATTAAAACTTACCTGCTTAAAGATGTAGCCAAGCAAGGTTATTTACAGCATGATATTGGACTTAAAATCTCTGGTAATAGCTCAGAATCTAGAATAGCTGATATTAGAATGAGTTTAGACAATCCGTATTTCTACTTTAATTACCAATGAAGTAACAGTCTGACACTGATATAAAACTTGCCCTACTAACTTTTCTGGCAGTTACTGTGGTTGTATCAGGGCTGCCCAGAGGATTCAGGGGATCTGGGGCAAAGCAATTATGGGGGCCCCTTCCATAAAAAAAAATTATAATATTATAAAAAACTATATTCTCATGGGGGCGTATGCAGGGCCTTGGGCAAATTGCCCCGCTTCCCCCTAACCCCACCGGGAGGCCCTGGGTTGTACGCTTTCCTTTTCTTATACTAGGAACTATGAGAGAAAAATTCAGTAAATCATGTTATGTCCCTAACAACTGCTGAGTGATCCTTTGGAGACTGGAGCATTCAGTGTAGGGTTAGACTTTCAGCAGTCGAAAGACAGAAAAGAAGGGAATATTGTGTTCCCAGTGTGCAACCTGGAACTGGGATACCACTGAGCCCTCTATCATACCAGTCTGCACCCCTTCTCACACAGTAAGGCTGTGACAAGCTGCAGTCCTCTCTAGGTCTTGCACTTACACAGCCATACACAAGCAGGGACACACCCAGTTGCAGTTATATGCATGCTTTCACCAGCCACTCACGAACTAAAAATAGAAAGGTATCAGCCAGTTCTCCCAGCTCCCTAGCCTAGGACCCCAGAACTGTACCATTTTACCCTGAAAAAAAGCCTGACTGGTGTACATTTATTACCCAGTCCTCCCCTCCCTCAATGTGGAGAGGACAATGAACCAGTCCCTCTTCCTGAGTAGATTTCCATATGGACTTCGAACAACATACACTTTTAGGGTAAAAATATAAGACAGATTTATTAACTATGGAGAGATAGATTTTAAGTGATTGTAAGTAATAGTGTACAGGTCAAAGTTGGTTACCTGAGAAATAAAACAAAATCACAATCTAAGTTCTATACACTAGACAGGATTTGAATCCATCAGTGTCTCACCCTGATGGTACAAACAGTCCATCAAACTTCCATACACAGGCTAGAAATCCCTTCAGCCTGGGACTACATCCCTAGTCCAGTCTTTGTTCCTGGGGTGTTTCAAGCTGTGGGTGAAGTGAGGCCCATTGATAATGTTGCTTCCCCTTTTATAGCTTGTTAGAAAGACCTTTTGTTGTGACATGGTTCAAATATTCTCCATTGTGTATGTATTATCTCTGAGAGGTTTCCCTTGTACACAGTTTTTGGGGTAATCCTTGTGAGTGTATGTATTCCCCTCAATGGACTATCAATGCTGTTTGGCTTTCTTATTGTTGTACCTGAAAGGCTGGTTTGGGGTGTTTTTAACCTCAGAACATATTTCAGTAACAAAGACGTAGCAAAACTTCATAACTCCAGGTACAATGACAGCACCTACAATCCAACAGGATATTAATATGCAACAGATCAAGACTTTTAAAATGATACCTCACAAGGCATACTTTGTACAAAATATGTCATACTCATATCATCATGGTGAATAAGGGGGTGGCAGGGTGATGTTTTGGAGTACAGAGTGTCACAAATACACAGCTTAGTTTTTTTTTTTATTGAATGTTTCTATTTTTATTTTGGTTTGGCTTCATTCCATGTTTCACTGTGGGATTTCTGGTCATCTGGATACTGTGTTTCATAAAGTCTTATCTAGTTTGTAAATTGTGTCAAGTTCTGTGCTAGCCGCCTATGCAGCCTACCATTGCTGAGGGGCTAAAATTACTATACCCCTTCAGTGAAGCAGGCCCAGAGTCATTGTTTTTAGTTTTGGCTTGAGGCAACTGGAAAAGTTAATTCATTGTTCATTCGTTCATTGCATCTCTCTGTGCCATTCTAGCTTTTGCTCTGACACCTTTGAAAGCAATTCCTTAATCATACATTTCAATATTCCCAGAAGCATTAATTTTTTACACCCTAACCCAGGTACTTTAAAATGCTTCATCATTGCTTTTGTATCTTCTTTTTAAATTAATTTATTTATTTTTTTAGATTGGAAAGTGCACTTACTAAGTCAGTGGTCCCCAAGGTGGTGCCCGCGGACGCCCTGGTGCCTGCCGGGGCGATTATGTGCGCCCGCCTAGTGCCCAGCAGGGGAGAGAAGCCACAGCCCCGCACCTGCCGGGGACAGAGAACTCCGGGGCTGTGGGCGCCGGTGTTCTCAGTCCCTGGCAGGTGTGGGGCTGCAGCTTCTCTCCAGCTTCTCCAGGGCTGCAGCCTGCAGGCGCTGGTGTTCTCAGTCCCTGGCAAGCACAGGGCCACGGCTTAAGACAGAGAGAAGTCGTGGCCCGATGCCTGCCAGGGACAGAGAACTCTGGGGCTGCATGCAGGCTGCAGGTGCCGGTGTTCTCAGTCCCTGGCAGGTGCGGGGCTGCGACTTCTTTCCAGCTTCTCTGGGGCTGCAGACTGCGGGCGCTGGTGTTCTCAGTCCCTGGCAGGCGTGGGGCTGCGGCTTAAGCTGGAGAGAAGCCGTGGTCCTGCACCTGCTGGGGACAGAGAACTCTGGAGCTGCAGGCTGCGGGTGCCAGTGTTCTCTGTCCCCAGCAGGAGCAGGGCCCGCCTAGTGCCTAGCAGGGGAGAGAAGCCAGGGCCCCGTGCCTGCTGGGGACAGAGAACTCCAGGGCTGCAGGCTGAGGGTGCCAGTGATCTCTGTCCTCCCGGCTTCTCTCCGACTTCTCTCTGCACTGCCCAGAACTGGCACCAAAAAAACCCCAAAACCAAAACCAAACCAAAACAAAAAATGCTCCTTCTCTGCAGAATGGACGGAATGATGCCCTGTAGCATGTGCTGCCCCAGGCACGTGCTTGCTGTATGTGAGTAATCGTTGGCGCCCGCCACACTCTTCTGAAAACATGAATGTGGTACTGGCCACAAAAAGGTTGGGGACCACTGTACTAGGTGATAACACAGATTAAAGACGGTGTCATATGTGATTGGAAGTAGACTTTTATCTCTGAATTTTGTTTCATGTTGTATATTTTGATAGCTTTTTAATTTATAGAGACAAGGTGGGTGAGGTAATATCTTTTATTGGTCCTCACTTACCTTGTCACTCTAATATCCTGGGACCAAAATGGTTACAACAGCACTGAAAACAATAATTGAAGATACCAAATTTTAATTTATATGCAGTTTATATCTTTGAGATCTTGACCTGCTTCTTTGTTCCTTTATTAATCTGATTTATTTTCCTTTTACATTTTTATTGTCATATACTTGGGTTTGGGGAAATGATTTTTTTCAAAATCCATTAATATCTAAATGTCTTATTTAGCAGTAGAGCTATACAGAATACAATGAGTGATACTACAGTAGTGTCAGTGGTGCACTGTTATTATAGTTTAATTGACCTGCCTCTGAAGATCCTATATGCACTATTAGTGTGTTTGTCAGGGAAGGGAGGATATAAACTAGCCAAATTAAATAGTCCATGTAGATGCAACTATCTGTTCTTATATCTCCAAAAGATTAAATTTAAATGTTTTTCATACTGTAGTTTAATAACAATTTTGTAACCAATTTCAGACTTTAATGGAGATATTCTAGAGAAAAACAGACACACAGCCAAGTTTTGCTCTCAGGAGTACAAGTACAGAAATCTGTGAGGAAAAAATGAATTCTTATGGTGTGTCTGACAAGTCTGGAAACAGGAGTTACTAGAAATGCCACAAGAAAACTTGATGACATATTTTTTTAACCCTATTTCTAGGTCAAAGAAGCCTGGGTAAGTTTCATAGCAACAGGTGAAGAAAGAATTGTGGTTCAAACACAAAACCAGAAATCAGACATTTGAAGGGAACATGAAGATATAAGAAAATACTGTCCTTTGATGCCTAAAAGGACAATTAGACAGACACCACAGGGAAACCACTTGTGAATAGTTTGTGTGTGAAAGCGGGGAAAAGGGACATACAATTTTTTTCTCCATTTTCAGGGGCATGGTGCTGGACAGTTATGTTGTTCTGTTGAAGACATGAGCCCTTGGGTTGACAGGCCGTGTATTTTGTCTGTACAAATAAACTGGCACATAGTGGCTACCACCTGAAATCTTGGTGTGCAATGTTGGCAAAGCTTGGAATGACAAGAATGCCTTCAGGCAGCAGGATCCACACTTACATCCATAGGGAGTCCTTGACCTCTCCTGTAGTAAAAATTTCACTACAAGTAAGGAACTTGAGTGGGACCACTCTGAGTGGGGATGGCCTGTTCACTGTACTGGGCTGTTAGTGTAGGATGAGATTGGATGCATTTTTTCACACAGGAACAAAAGGGAGAAGGTCATGTGATGGGAAAAACAGTGGTGATGTGTATGGACAGGTCCTTTGGCAACCACAGGAGTCTTTCAGTGTTGGATCTCAAATGGCTTGTGCCAGGAAGAAAGAATCAGAGACTATGTGCTGGGCATGGTTGTAGTAGGGGTGGTGCATACTTGGCAGTCAACGTTTGCCTAAAACTCCCTATTCTGTTAGCAGGTGCTACTCCTGTTGTGAAAGGATTAAGTGGGCTGTGCTGAATCACGAAGGCAGGTAACACATGCCATCTGGATGTGAGAAAGATGAGAGAGGACCAAGCAAACTAGGCAATACTGAGGTAGAGACATAAGGAGAAGACCTAGTCTAACTTTGTGTTATATTATTATTATCTTTGTTAATAAAGACAAACCCCAAGAGGGGGCTTAGCTGTAACTCAACACAGTGTATGTACAGTTGTTTTAGTGTAGTCAGGGAAAGGCAGTTGTTCAGAGCCCCCAGGTCCCTACTTCTGCACGAGGACTGAACATGTCTGTGGCAGACTCCTCAGTTTCTCCTCTGCTGCTACCAGCACTTTAGCTTTTCACTTTTATTTCCAATAAAGACTCTTAGAAACAGGCTATTTCATAATATTAACAGAGTATTGAGATGGACTCATTCACAAATGCTTCTGGAACACAAGTTGTAACAGACCACACCTTGGCAGCAAGGACGGAACATGCACAAGCTACCACTATGACAATTATTGCAGTGAATTTAATAAATAGACTTTATATTCTGTGAAATCTTGTACATGTGTTGGGACATTAACTAGGTCTGTGCAAGCTATTTGCAGCAAACAGTTTGCTTGATTTAGTCTTCCCTTTTGTTTGTGGATTATCCATGGACAGAGGATAATATTTGTAACGAATGTGTTATTAAAAATTATTTCACCAATAGTTTATGTAAACAGATTGAAGACTATGGATTATTCACCAACAATTCACCATGACTATTGCTTCCAGCATTCACTAATCATAATTCTCTAGTAGTTCTCTGTGATTCATCATCTAATTTACATGTCATTTTTTTACCTCCTAATTGGGTGAGTCACAAATGTGAATAGCTTTTAAGGTGGCCACAAAACCAATTCTGTTGTGAAAACTCCTTTGCATGAGTATTCTCATGTACCTTGAAACAAGTTTTGAGGTTGTCTTTCTTTTCCACTAGCACTGTTTGCAAACAAAATTTCTTACATGGATGTTTGTGTAATACAGTTACAGCTAGCACATACTGTCAGAGTGAATTCCCCTTTTTTATCTGAACAACTATTTTAACCTTTTTTCCAGTATACATTCAGCTGTATTATTAAAACTATATCAATACTGTGCTCTCAAAATCCTTTACACAAACCCTGGTCTTAATGCAATTAATTAAAAAAGAGAGACAATGCTGTATGACCACAATCTTAACCATTAGCATTTCACATGCACATGCAATTACTAAATGAATTTTGAGAGTGACAGAGGTAAATGGTGATGGATGACTAGGAACTGGAAATTATTCAATTCAATAATTGCATTTGTTAATATATGTGTATGTATGGACTGGATGACTCTGATAATTTAGTAATAATTAGAGGTTGCAGGAAAACAGAACAAAAACTGAAAATGAATATTTCTAGTTTGTCATTGCAATTACATTTTCATCAACATTTTCAGATCAGGTTTATTAAGAAAGCAGTGGGAGTATTCCCTAACTCCTTTTCCTAGCACTGGGCCAATTATATGAGCTAGACAAAGAGTTGGCCACTTCCTTTACCTCTATAAACACACATGGTCACATCACAAATTATTTTGTGTAAGTGAAACAAAAGAAAAGTATATTGAACTCTTATCCCAGCCTGTCCATATGGTAATTTAATTGGTGCTTATGTAAGGATTCTGTGGCCCAGAAAGAAGTAAATTGTTCTTAAAGTCAGGGGCGGCTCTAGGCACCAGCATGCCAAGCACGTGCCTGGGGTGGCAAGCTGCAGGGGGTGCTCTGCCGGCGCCGTGAGGGCGGCAGGCAGGCTGCCTTCGGCGGCATGCCTGCGGAGGGTCCACTGGTCCTGCAGCTTTCGTGGACCTCCCGCAGGCTGCTGCCGAATCTGCGGTACTGGGGACCTCCCACAGGCAAACTGCCGAAGGCAGCCTTCCTGCCGTGCTTGGGGCCACAAAATACCTAAAGCCACCCCTGCTTAAAGTCCCTAGTCTTGCTTGCATGTCTCCTGCCAGTTCCTGATGAATTGCTCCCATGCTCAGATTCAAGACCCCACTGGTTTGTTTATGAATTTCCCTTCTTTATTACTTATGCTCCTCCAATCAAAGCACAGAAACAATGCTATGTGACTAAGATCTGAAAATGGAAGAAGAACAAATAGCAAATACTTTTATGGACAGTCACATCAAATTTCTTATGAACAACACAATAACTTGCACTTTAGGTCTGCATCTGTTCCAATTAAGTCAAATGGAGTTTTGCAATTGATATACTTGGGAGTAAGATTAGGCCTGCATTGACCCAAAACAAATGTTAGATTTGAAATAATGAACAAAATGTGTGAAAACTGGCATCTGTTTGCAGTCAGAAGAGGCAACATTGTTGAAATAAATGACTCCTTAGGAATGGTTCATGCATTACTGGTTAGAAGCAAGAAATGCTTAGAATAATTTTGAACTGAGTTTGGAGAGGATTCAAAAAGCAGCTAATAATACAATTAGTTTGTTTGGCTAGAAAACAAGTGGATTATAAAATAAAACACAGACATTAATAGGACATTTTAATTAAGGATATTAACGGGTGTACTTGTGATAAACTCGGTGGGAGATCACTTGCCTAATTATCTATGTTAGGATCCAGACAGTAAAATGTGCCAGTATTACCTAAGTATTTCAAAAAAAGAACAGGAGTATTGTGGCACCTTAGAGACTAACAAATTTATTTCAGCATGAGCTTTCGTGAGCTACTCACTTCTTCCGATGCATAGAATGAAACGCACAGACAGGAGATATTTATACATACAGAGAATATGAAAAGGTGGAAGTATGCATACCAACAGGAAGAGTCTAATCAATTGAGATGAGCTATCATCAGCAGGAGAAAAAAAAACTTTTGAAGTGATAATTAAGATGACCCATAGAAGGTGGAGAACTTCTATGGGTCATCTTAATTATCACTTCAAAAGGTTTTTTTCCTCCTGTTGATGATAGCTCATCTCAATTGATTAGACTCTTCCTGTTGGTATGCATACTTCCACCTTTTCATGTTCTCTGTAAATATCTCCTGTCTGTGCGTTCCATTCTATGCATCCAAAGAAGTGAGCTGTAGCTCATGAAAACTCATGCTGAAATAAATTTGTTAGTCTCTAAGGTGCCACAATACTCCTGTCTTTTTGCAGATACAGACTAACACGGTTGCTACTCTGAAACCTATATATTTCAGCTTCTTTCTCAGGTATAGAATACACATAAGGCTTATGCTGTAGTGCACCACTCTTCTTAAATGTTCCTCAACCTGGCACTTAGCTACATATTCTAGAATCCTTTCATGTACTATATGGAGTTCAGGATCAAAAAGAAAATTAAAGACTGGTGCAGTAGATGACTCAGTGGACAGGTGCAGCAGCTAAGGCTAGCCAGTGAAAATGTAAGGGAAAAATGTATAGATAGGAATTTCAGAAGGTCAGTTTGGGAAGGCATAAATGTTAGCAGAGTGAAAGAGAATGAAGCCCACAAGTATGGAACAAGACAGACAGCTGGTGGGAAGATAGAAAAGTCTTCAGGTAAAGGCAGCAGTAGGTATAGGGAGTCTTTTTGGTGGAGAGGTGTACACAATTTTTTTTCTTAGATCTCATTCAATTTCTGAACCTTAAAAGTCATTTGGTTTATACTGAATCCAGCCATGCTGTATGTGATAAGGTAAGTGATACAAAGGGATCACAAAAGAGGTATTTATGGTAGTATGCTCATGCCTGTGCACACAACCTGCTGTACTTATTTCACTAATGGTTGAGGCCTTATATCTATGTACTATGAACCAAAATTAATGGCTAGATTTTGGCTTTGTCACTGGCCATGCAGCAAGAGAAGCATTCAGGGGATTTCTGTCTGAGTCAGCCAGAATTCTTCCTGTGACTGGGGGAGTCCATGCTGTAGTTGAAGCTCCATTATCCTTTCAAAGGATGTATTGTGTTTCTGTGCTGAGCCAACTGTACTGAGTGAGGACGCTATAATTCTGCCTGTTCCTTCAAGGCTGGTAGTGCTAAAGGCAGAGCTACCTCTGTGAAATGCCTTTGCTCCCCATGTAGATCATGTGTGGTGCCTTGTATGGCAATGAATGTATGGCAATGAATGGGTCAGAAGGCCTCTCCCTCCACAATACCTGTATAGTGTCAGCCACAATCTAGTCTAAAATATGTTTAGAGAAAATCTTCTCAATGCCCTCAGTGTGGTGGTATGTTTGAGACACTCAAGAAAAAAAATAATTTCAAGCTGATCTTATAAAAATTCACTCTAACTGTGGAGATGACACAGACAGAGAAATGCATCTCAATACTACAGAAGGGGACTTTCATGAGAAATCCTCTTCCAGTGTTCACAGTGAAGTGATAATGGTTACAAATTCAGATAGACTGGAGCTAGATAATCCTGCTATGAGCAACATTCACAATCAGACCATACTGTACCTTTACAAAATTGTCATGTATTATTGCAATAAATCTTATATACTTACCGAAGATAACACTTATAAGGTAACATATGAAGATCTTATCTAAAGGCAATTCAGCAACAAATGGTCCCAAAATTCAACTGCTTAAAAATAACTGATTACTTTAGATTTAGGTGCAGTTGTAGGAAAGCAGTGAATCAATGTATCTTAAGGAGAAATAATATTTGCAAATAAATGTAATCTTTCAAAGGAACCAGAATATTATCTATAATCTTCTTCCAGCTGGCTGTCAATTTTCTGTCTGTTAATTCTCAAACAACTCTGAATTACAGCAGAAGATTTTAACTATACAATGGAAGTTATCTACATAAATACCTGTGAATGGAATAGAAAAGTGTTAGCAAAACCTTAAATCACTATATCAATATTTTATATGTAGTATATTGATATAATTTACACAATAAAAACATATCTGCCATCCTTCCAGTCCTCTTCACATCAGGAGTTGCCATAAATTGGTAAAGACATTTTCAGTCGGACTATGAAAATGACAAGAGCCCATTCTTGAAGAAAATAATGCTGGTTTGCTCTTTTCCAAATAAGAATTTGACAAGCTCAGCTGAGCAGGCAATGTTGCATATATTATTTTTCCATCTGCTGGAATAGTTATCTAAGCAGTATGTGTTTGCAAAATAGTGATTTTTACTGCAATCGCAGCAAAAAATAAAGTATAGATTTTAAGTGAAAGCTAAATAAAAGTTCACAGGTTGGAGAAAAAGACTGTGCCTTTGGAAAAAGTGAACCACCACCGTCACTATCACTCACAAACAGAGAAACACATATGAAGAAGAAGAAAAAGAAGGAAAACAAATAATTTAGAGCACAAATATTATTTTACTGAACCATAGGCAGATAGAAATAGAATTCCTGTTTGGTAATCACTAAGTTATTCACTTCACCATACAGTGTGACTTCCAGCTCAACTTATATCCCATTCCCCTTAGAGATATTAAGTATGTTAACACTTTTCAAAAGATGTAATGGTATACAAGTTATTAAGATAAAAGGCTATTTTTGAGTCCTGCTGTGGAAGCTTAGCCCTGGTGGGTAGCTGAACTCTGATACTTTAGGTTGGTAGGTGGTTACTCTTTCTCTGGTGGCTCCTAAAAATCATCTGAAGAAACAAGTGTTTTTACTTTGACTCACTGTCAGTTCCTGTGTGTAGGATCATACTGTTCTCTTTTTACATCCTAATTCAGTAAGATACTTAATTATGTGCCCAACTAAAGACTGGATGACAAGTACAAGAACCTCATTGAATTTGATCTTTAATGATCATACTGAATGTCCTTGAGTTTTAGTATTTTATCCAATGTTTATTGTATAGTTTTTATTAGGCTTTTAACTGAGCTCTGTGTTTCAAAGCCCTGAATGTGTCTGTCTTCTCTCTTAGATAACAAGTATGTGTAAGAATTTGTTAGTGAAACAGAAATCCAGTTTATTCCTTTTACATAGTTTAAATTCTAAGGGACATGTCTGTGGATCCAAATATTCAGCTAAACTTCTCTTCCTACTGCCATGTTACTCCTTTTATCTGCCTGAGGTACTTCTCTGGCCCCCGTCACTGTAGTGTCAGAGCACTTCACAGTCCTTAAGATATTTCTCCTCACAATACCCCTGCGAAGTAGGGAAGTGCTATGATCCTCATTTAACAGATCCAACGGAGTCATGGGATAGGTCTAGGCTGAAATTGGAGAGTGTGATTCCAGTGTCCGAGCTCATTTTAATCTAGTTATCTTGATACTGGTAATGAGTGGCAGCATCCTGGGCTTCAGTGCAGGCTGTATAAGCCTGCCCGGGACCCTGAATAATAACTCGGGCAGCTAGTCCACACTGAAGTCTGAGCTGTTGCAGGTTCATCGAGACCCAAGCTACTGAGATTAAAACTATCTTGGATATGTCTACATGTGCTGCAGTCACACACACCCAACTGCAATGTACACATACCCGCAGAGGTGCATTTGCAGAGTGAATGGCAGCCTATAGCAGTGAGTATCAGAGACCAGGTCTACTGTCTCGGGCTTGGAGGGTTCATGCTACCCCATTAAAAATAGCTGTGTAGATGTCTCTCTTGGCTTCAGAGCATGAGCCCAAACATTTACAGAATCTGTAGACCCAAGCTCTGAGACTTGCTGCAGGCTGCCACTCATTGTGTAGATGTATCCAGATAAACTAATATCCAGATTTTTAAAGATATTTAGTTGCCTAACAATATGGATAGGCATCTGGAGCTAGATCCACAAAGGGGGCTCAAACTCAGCATTAGAGTGCCTAATGCTTAGAAGTCCTGTTACTTTGTACAAAACAGAGCCCTGAGTTAGGTGCACAGACTTGCTATACAATGCATGGGGAGAGCTAGGTGCCTACATATGGGATCCACAAAAAACATCAAGCGGAGTGGGGAGATGCCTAATCTGGTCTGCAGAAAATACCCAGGAAAGGACCTCACTCCTCAAAGGGAGTTTCGCACCTAGTTCTGGGCCAGAAAGAGGTACCTCCCTTTGCTTGGGATTCACAACTATGAATCCTCTCCTGCACTTAAAGAATGTCTATACTTGTCATGTAAAGCACAAAAAGTCCTTTTTTTGCACAAAAAGCATGGGCACACAAAGCTTGAGAATGATTTAATAGCCTGTTGTTAGGGCACTCACCTGGGTGAGGGAGACCCAAATTCAAGTCCCTGTTCCAATAACAATCTAATTAGTTGTACAAAGTGGAACTGTTTCAGTACGAGAGATTGAGAATGCCCTATCCCCTATCCTATAGCTCAGTGGTTTAGGCATACATTCAAAAGCTTAGGTGACCATCAAATCCCTATTCCAAATCAGGCAGAAGGGGGGAATTTGAACTTGGGTCTTTCCCATCCTGGATGAATGTGCTAAGCACAGGTTAAAAGTTCTCAGGCATTTTTTTTTCAGGAAAGGATTTAGACCCTTCACTCCATGAGGTTAATGGCTGTGAATTATGAGTGGAGATAGGCACCTAATTTCCTTTGAGAGGTGAGGTTTAGTCCACACCTCTTCCCTCATCATTTCCTATTGGCTAATTTAAGGGGCACTCCATTCAGTTTTCTGGCATTTTTTGATTCCATTCTTAGATGCCTAACTCTCTCCATGCATATAGGTAGTCTGGGTGCCTAACTCAGGTATGTGGGTTCCCTGAGCAGGGGCCTATCATTAGGCATTGTGAGCAGAGAACTGCCTAAGTACCTTTTAGGATCTGGGCCTAAGTGACTTCCCTTCATCTAAGAGTCAGTGAGGAGCCCAAATACCAGCAAGTCTTACAGCCAATCTAAGGTCTTGACATTTCTGGCAGGCGTTTTGAGGAAAGACCAGTTTAAATACCTGTGATCAGGACAAAATCATTAACCCTTTATAACAGGGTAATCTGAACCTATGGACAATGGCAGCTGAGGCCAGGCAACACTTTTACAAGACAAGGTCCCTGTAAGAACAGATAGTTCTGAGCAGGGCCGGTTCCAGCTTTTTTGCCGCCTCAAGTGGTGAAGTGGGGAGAAAAAAGAAGAAAAGATAAAGCTGTGATCGGCGGCAGCTCTACCGCGCCGCTTCATTGTTCAGTGGCAATTCAGCAGTGGGTCCTTAGCTCCCAGAGGGACGCAGAGACCTGCCGCCGAATTGTCGCTGAAGACCTGGACGTGCCACCCCTTTCCATTGGCCACTCAAAACACCTGCTTCCTTTGCTGGTGCCTGGAGCCAGCCCTGGTTCTGAGAAGGATCATCAAACCAAGCTGAGAATGAGGGCCGGTGCTTGAGTCATGTGACCCCCTACTGAGGACTGAAAAGGAATCCTTTCAGTTTACAGGGGAAAGAATTGAGAGAGCTCTATGAGGAGATGCTCTTGCGGGTAGAATTAGAATGATAGTGGGCTGAGTACCACTTCAAGAGAGAAGGCTGTGGAGACTTTGCACTAAGGGCAGAAGGAATTTGAGCTCAGGATCTGGGAAAAATACTTGTTGGGAGCCCCAGTGTGTGAAGTCGAACTGGCAGAGCTCTCTTGTTCAATAGGAACTGAGAGAACCAGGGCCTGAAGCAAGAGTAATTTGGAACCCCAAAGGAAGGAAGAGTTTGAGCGTAGATGGAACAATGAGGACTCTATTACATGAAATCCAAGATGGGAATATGTGTAGATATATGTGAATTGCTTGGGGAACCAGGTGGAGTGAGGGCAGTGCCACACTATGAAATGATGTGCTGTGCGAATGCACCCTGTTCATCTTTCTCAACCTTTGAATAGTGTGGAGTTTTAGCTATCCTAATATCTCACCTACTTAAGTAGAAGCTGTGTAATCCAAATAGCTGGTCTTATATCTATTGCACATGTGAGCCATCCAATGAGAAGAATTAAGTGTCCTATAACACAAATGGCCATATTCTCAGGAGGATTCCCCCAAGTGTCATTTCATTACAGGGGGGATTTCATTGTACTTTAATTTTAAAATACTCATCTTTAAGCTGTAGGTACATCTATCAGTGTGGCCTAGTGGCTATGCACAGCTGGGTTCTGGTCCTAGCTCTACCAGTATTCTGGTGGGTGACCTTAAGCAAATTTCTTCAACTCTCTGTGCCTCAGTTTCACCATTTGTAAAATGGGGATAATGATGAAAAGCATTATGTAAAAGCCTGGTATTATCATTAGACTGCAAATATTAGTCTTTTCATCTCTAGACTAGATCTCTCACAAGATCACTTGCAACAAATCCATCTCCATTTCTCTTCCCAGTGGTAACATTTGAGCCTATCCTATCTCCCATCATTAAGGGCACTGGTTCCTAGATAAACAGCCCATTAGAATATCTTATTTCTTTAGGATGTCTCTTGCCCTTCTTGGCTTATCCCTTGTCCTTGGAGCCTGGAGGGAACCTATGATTTATTAATTGCCTCAGGAGTAAGGAGCGTGAATATTATTTCTTACAATTCACATTTAATTATGGGCCTGATCCTTTTCCCAGTGGAGTCAGTAGCAAAACTGTGTTTTAACTCTAAAGGGAACAACAGCTGGTCTTATATCTGTTGCACATGTGTGCCATCCACTGAGAAGAATCAAGTGTCCTATAACACAAATATTAGTTTTGTCTTTAAACTCATTGAAACATCTAAAATCTTTTTTTTTTTCAGAAGATTTACCAGATTGCTGAAATATCACAAGAATTCTTTCAGATGGCCATATTCTCAGGAGGATTCCCCCATGAGCCAAGTAGTCAAAAACCTTCTGTTCTGTACTTCACACTCAAAGATGATTTGATTAGGAGGATCCAAATATCAACATCTATTCTTAAACTTAGGGTATTCCTGAATCATATTTTAAATGGCTTAACCATACCCTACTGGGGAAATAATGACAATCAGATATAGATAGCTAAATGTGAAGCACATAAGACACAGACATTTCCTGACAGAAGACCAGGAAAAAATAATCAAGACACAATCCAAATTATACATTCAAATGCAATTTAGTTGTAAGACACAAAATCTAACATTGTGTTTATTGTCTTTTCTGTGTGGGAAACTGTATAACACCACTTGCTATTTTGGAAGATTGATTTCATGTTGTTGATAGAATTGTGTTAAAAATGTGCTACTTTTGTGTAAGGCTGAGATGAGACCCATGGGATGAGTAAAATTGGTTAAGAATATGCCTGTGTACATAGACTGTTTGTAAGTGTATGTGTATTTGTACTTTACACAGATCCTCCCATAGATATTACACAAAATATAAATTATGCAAACAGATAATATAGCACACTTTTTAAAATGAACTTATTTCATGTTGTCAGCTGCTAACCATGTGAACTGAACATGCCTGCCAACAATCTGTGCTAAAATACAGTAGAATATTTAATTTGCATACATTTTCATAAATTTGCATAATGTGTTGGTTGATGGTGCCCAGGCTTCCAACATGTCTTCCCTGCTGTGGGAAAGGGTCTCAAAAAAACCAAACACCAATTTATAATTCTTCCCTACCCCCTTAGCAAAAACCAAATTGAAATATTACTCCCCATCACAACTCTCTTCTAGGCTGATTCTGGAGTTTTGTGGCTGGTGGTCCTCACTCTTCCCTCTTCAATTGGGCTCCTTCTGATGCTGGCTTGGAAGGGGAAGTGAGGGGCAGTGGTTCTTCTCTCCCTCCACAGGTCTACAATATGACTAAGAAGAAAAAAATGGTGGGAAGTTGCAGAGGTGACAGGAACCAACTGTATGCCAGCCATTCTGTCAGGGTGGGCAAGGGGAGAAGGAAGGTTCTTCAATCAGAAGGAGATTTCCCTCTAGACTGGTGGATTTTCCCTGCAGATCAATAGTAGGGTTTGAAAAGATATCATCTGTTGGGAAAACCCATTGAGTTGGTAGATCAGACTGATTGTACTATAGAGAGGCCATAAAATTTGATAGGGGACATTGTTACTCAATTAATTCCTTCAAAGATGAATAATCAGTAAAAAAAAAAAAAGTCTTATGCTATTTTTATTGGCTCATGAAAAAAAGCCCTGAGTTAACTTCACTAATGGCATTGTACGAGAGCTGACTAAATTATCAATCTGGGTTCCATCCTAGAGATGATAAAAATTTGCGTAAATGAGCAAAGAATCAGTATGACTTGAGTATTCAGTTGTGCTGTTCTATTCATTATTCAGCTCTACTCTATGCTGAGGTCATCTGCCTCCTTTCTTTCTGATGGTGATAGCAACCCAGCATTGTAGGAGATCACCAAAAAAGACAAAAACAGTACTGAAGTTGGTGAATTTACTAACATGACCAGAGCAAACTATAACACCTTACACCTGATTATTATGACTCCTAACTCTACCTCTAGCACAGAAATGAATTGAAATGTTTCAGACAATTCAGCAGCTTGAGGTAAAAGGGTGATGGAACTAAGAGCAATAAACAACATCAGCTCAGAGAGAACAAATCATACCAGACACACTTGACTGCTTTTTTTGATAGAATTCCAAAATTAGAGGACGAAAAAAAATGCAGTATACATGTAAAATGGCTGGACTTTAGTAAAGCATTTGACAGTGTCTGACACAATCTTACTTGGAAAAATAAATTCAAATGGGTTTGGATAGAAGCCTTGTCAGGTGGTTTGAAAACTGGCTGGAGGAGCATAAATAAAGAGTAATGATAACTATCAAAGTATTGAGCTGAGTGGAAGTCGCCAGTGTGGTGCCATAGGGATCAGTGTAGCCAAACATCATTGCTCAGAAAATAGGCCCTTTAACCGTAATCATTTTAAAGCAATTCTTTGGAAAGGGTGCTACTTAAATATTTCTCACTTTTGCTGAGAAACTGATTTAGAGAAAGGGATTTAGGAGCAAACCATAATCCCATAACTAAGCCTGGAACAATCTTTTTCTACTGTGAATAAATCAAATTTGCTTGATACATGTTAGTGCCATATTAGAGTGTTTTATAAAGTAGAAAAAATGTAGCAGCTATTTCAGAGAAAAGCCTGTAATGAAGGGCATAATGAACAATTATAATATATTTTAATTAAAAAACCAAATAAATCCAATATAGTTATTGTAGTCTCTGTGGGGTTGTTAGTTATTTAATAGAGAGCTATATTGCAGAAATTCTGAAGAAAAAGTAACACTTGGCAGTTAATATTGTTTAGCTTTAGCATGAAACCTTGATAGTCTAAACAATATAACACTGTATACTAAGTGAGATTCTCAATTTAGGTATAAATTAACTATCTTCTGATTTGGGAGATTGTATACACACCAAAAATGAGGCTGTTTTTCTCTAAAATTAGTGACACTATAAAATTGACCAATACATGAATTAGAAAATCAAACTTTTTAAAAAAATTGTAGACAATGTATCAATTAAATGTAGAAGCACTATGTATCTGGAAATTGAAATAAGGGAATATTATAGAAAACATGCATGTAAAAGGCCCTCTCGTATTCAGAATGGTAAATAACATAGTGTAAAAGTACTGTGTTTTTCCTCCACAGATAATCCCCTTGAAATCAAATGGCTATTCATTACTTGAGGAATAAGGGCAAGATTTTCAAAGGATTTTCAAAAAGTACTATTGAATCCAATGGGAGTTAGCCACCCAACCTGCTTTAGTGTATTTTGAAAATCTCAGTAGGAACCGATCTTTATCTTTAGGTGTCTAAATACCTTTAAAATCTGTCCACAAAACAGTTAAGCACATGCTTAACTTTAAGCAAAGCATGTGCATAAGTGGCTTGCTGAATTAAGACCTCAGATGAGTGGGATTCTTTTTAATTTCATTTTTTTCAACAAAAGTCATCTGTCATAAGATTCTTTTTTCTTTTATGAAGTTTCATCCTACTGGTGTTAGCGTCTTGGAAGGAGAGGAGATAAAGTTCTGGCATCCTTGGATTTCTTGTGTCTGAATAAGTCAGTTTATAATATTTCAGTTTTTGAAGAAAGTTTACAGTAAACACACATGTCAATAAAATAGGAAAACAGTGGCATCTAGACCAGTAAAAGACTTACATCTTAACAGACATTGATTCCCAATGAGTGTTGGCAAAGCATAGCCATATGCATTGTTTGAGAATGAAAATATTTTTTTTTGTAAGGAGGATATTGAAGTACTGTCATCTAGAGTATTTAATAAATCCATAATTCCTTTGTTCTTCTAAAAATATTATTTATACGCTAAGAAGTGAATGAAGCAAGAGTCAGCTAATATATTTATAAGCTCCTTTTGCCCCTTTTCACTTAAGATGAATTGTGCTGACACAAATGAGTCTGCAGCTCTTTCTGCTAGGGCTGTTTTGATGTGGAAGATCTGGAAATTTGTTAATGCTGATGACTTTGTAGTTTCAAGAGTAACTAAAAGCAGTAGAAAGGGAAATGTACAAATGATTTTTGTGAAAATTAGAGTAAACTTCCAATTTTTTCAGTCCTACAGTATAAACAAATTAATTGAAGATATAATGTGCTCTCATAATTATTGTACCAACCAGCAGCATTAATTTAAAAAGCCCCATAATTTTTAGAGGTCATATCTCAGTGTGAAGTTTGAAGGGAAGGATATTTTGTGCATTACTTCACTGAGAAGATTTTACCTGTATGCTTAATCAGTCAGTATGGCTTTTTAATGTATTTTTAACTGCTTAATAAATTGACTTGGAAAGACTATGGATTAGCATTTAGTGTTTTGTTGTTTGTTTTTTACATATAGACATATTGAACCACTTCTGCTCTTAATATACATATGAACACTGTACTTTTAAAAGTTTTACATCAGAGCATCATATTAAATATAAAAAGAAAATGGACATAACTCCATTAAATTTATCCCTGATGCATTCAGAAGGGATATAGTCTTGATGCAGTAATTTATAGACAGATCTCACCACATACACATTAGAGTAAAAACATATTTCTAGATTACATTACTTTTCATTCATTGGGACAATGTTTTCATGGGAAACTGATTTTAGGATGAGCTGCCAGAGAGGAATTAAACCACATATGGTATTGGAATGGTATGGTAGATTATTCTGAAAGAAAGTTGATTCCAATAATTTACTAACTCTCATTATGGTGATACATGTTATGGTAATATTTGATTTTAGCGTGAACAGTTTCAAATAAGCAACTATTATAAGTTAGCCTTAACAGACTTAGTTCCCCAAACATTTAGTTTAATAAGTGTTGGATAGGATTAATATTATTGCTCTGTATATAGAAACTGAAATAGCCACAAAATGGACAAAGTAGATTTGGTTCCCGGGACTCAAATGTGTGTATATAGTGAAACAAACATATCCGGTTAGTTATCCTCCCCTGGACTGTGTGCTTGTAAGAATGATTGCAACAGAACAGCCTGTCTCCTAGCCCGATTCCTTCTTTCTGCAACATGGCAGACAAATGAACAGGAACATGAAAGTGGCCACTCTTTCAAGCAAGAGGAGTTTCTTCTACACAGCACAATTCTAGGAGCTTCCTTGACACCAGGAGTCATGGGTAGCAGAATTACATCTGTTTGGTTTTGGCCAACAGGAGTGGTCTTTATAAATGGCTTCTTTGTGTGTGGATCTTAACAGTTTTCTATCAATAAACCCAATGCTTATAAAGTGTTAGAGAGAGTAAGTATAACAAAAAATAATGAGCCGTATATATATACTGGGTACATGCACGTGTCATAGGATAAATGACAGCTAATATCACTGCCCATTCTATCAGGTTGTTTTCACCTCTTCTATTAACATGGAATATGGGTTGTATAAAGTAAAACAAGGCTGAATGGTCACCTTGGATAAAATAAAAATCAACCGACATCTTTACCTCAAAGCCTAAGTGAACTTTTGAAGTGTTGAAATTACTTTGGTTAACTCTTTTTTCCCTACGTTTATGTGAGTCTTTGTTTTCAGGTTCCAGAAAATACCGGATGAAAAAAATATTGAACTACCTCAAGAAAGTCAGTTAGATCTCAGCAAATACCTCACATTTTCCCCTGTGAATATTCATTCAAATGAAAAGTAGAATCTGCTCTGGCTGTGCTTTCTCCGTCTTTTGTTTTCACATTCTATGACTGTTCTAGCAAGTAAATTGCTGGCAGAAATAGGTGCAGAAAGAACAACTTTTAAGTGAATATTAGGGAATATTGGCTGAAAGCAAATTCTGAACTGATAAAAAAGTGTAATTACATTGCAAGACTGATTGTAGGAGTTCTGAATATAACATATAGGTAAAATGCTGTACAAATGCCAAGAATTATTTGCTGAAAGTATTTGGCGATGATTTTTAAATGAAAAATACATACGTGAAAGTCACAAGCTGCTCCCAGACAACTTGTGAAAAGAAAAGTATTTACTGGATAAATTATTCACTATGCATTCTTCACATTAAAAGTAACTCTACCGAGGCCTGAGTGTTTGCAGGTGTGAAGGTGGGTGGTCAGAGTGCATATAAAAAGGGCATCCCATCTACAAGATGGGGGAAAAACCTTTTGCTCAAAGGAGTACAGGAACTGTTCCACAGTGTGTCCCAAAGCAGTCAGGGACAGACCGATAGGAAGCAAGGCTATGGCTTTAACTATGCACTGGCCTGCAAAGTGATTCAACCTCACTAAGCATAATAGTTTGTGCAGTCCTTCCCTCTGCCCATCAAGCCACTTGAAGCACAATCCCTTCCTGACCTCTGCAGTGTCACTCTGAAAAGGCCATTGCAACATTTTGGCCCCAGGTACTTTGGACTCACCAGGAATGGAAGTACCTGACATTACACATGACAGCCTATTCTCACAAAATTTCCCATTTTACTTCCAGACCAAATAGCTTTGAACATACTTTGGTTATAGATTTGAAACATATGAATGCTTGTCTGATAATAATTTTGAAATTTGCCATTCACAAATAAATACTACCACATACAGAGTAGTGAAACAGATGTCCCTTGTTGAGGAGTTAGGTATTTTTTTTCACAAATAGACAGTGTTATGCATAATGAGTGGGATCCCACAGGAATCAGTTCTGGGTCCAGTTCGGTTCAATATCTTCATCAGTGATTTAGATATTGGCATAGAGAGTACACTTATAAATTTTGCGGATGATTCCAAGATGGGAGGAGTTACAAGTGCTTTGGAGGATAGGATTAAAATTCAAAATGACCTGGAGAAATGGTCTGAAGTAAATAGGATGAAATTCAGTACGGACAAATACAAAGTACTCCATTTAGGAAGGAACAATAAGTTGCATACATACAAAATGGGAAATGACTGCCTAGGAAGAAGTACTACAGAAAGGGATCTGGGAGTCATAGTGGACCACAAGCTCAGTATGAGTCAACAGTGTAATGCAGTTGTAAAAAAAGTGATCATTCTGGGATGTATTAGCAGGAGTGTTTTAAGCAAGACTTGAGAAGTAATTCTTCTGCTCTACTCTGTGCTGATTAGGCCTCAACTGAAGTATTGTGTCCCATTCTGGGTGCCACATTTCAGGAAGGATGTGGACAAATTGTAGAGAGTTCAGAGAAGAGTGACAAAAATGATCAAAGGTCTAGAAAACATGACCAATGAGGGAAGATTGAAAGAACTGGGTTTGTTTAGTCTGGAGAAGAGAAGACTGACAGGGGACATGATAACGGTTTTCAAATATGTAAAATGAGGAGAGAGTAAAATTGTTTCTCTTAACCTCTGCCGATAGGACGAGATGCAACAGGCTTAAATTGCAGCAATGGAGGTTTAGGTTGGACATTAGGAAAAACTTACTAACTTTCAGGGCAGTTAAGCACTGGAATAAATTGCCTAAGAAGGTTGTGGAATCTCCATCATAGCAGATTTTTAAGAACAGGTTAGACAAACACCAGTCAGGAATGGTGTAGGTAATACTTAATCCAGCCATGAGTGCAGGGGACTGGACTAGATGACGTCTCAAGGTCCCTTTCAGTCCTATGATCCTATGATAATAGCATGTGAGTTTGTTTGTTGAAAAGGCCAGAGAAGAGGAGCAGTTAGCAACATTCTGGGAAGTTGTATGATAAGGGAGGGGGTGTACATTCTTGTTGTTTTTATTTTCCTTTGTTACTTGCATCATGCAACTAGATAGAAATATGAGGTTTAATAAGAACTTCAAATTACCTACTGAAGGGCTTAATAATACCCATTTCTCCAGCATGTGATTAATAATACTACTACACCATTATTTGTTAATACCACCAACAATGTGCATGGTGCTACTTCAGACACAAAGACAGTCTCTGTGCAAATGACAGTTAACAATATTAAGGTAAGAAATTATAAGAAAATAAAACAAGGAGGGATATGACTGAATGGGCTCAGTTTAGATTTGTAAATAATTCAGAAGTAAAAATGCAATATAATTATATAATACCATTTAGTATGCTTTGCCTCTTGCATATGTACAGTTTAAGATATTCATTTATCTCTTTAATATTAGCATGTCTCACTCTCCCAAGTCAGGAAATACTTAAGTCCAAAGCTGACTGTAAAGAGTAACAAAGAGCAACAAAATGGCAGATTAAATTAATTGTTGAGAAGTGCAAAGCACATTGGAAAAAATAATCCCAACTGTACATACAAAATAATAGGGTCTACATTGGCTGTTACCATTCAAGAAAGAGATCTTAGAATCATTGTGGATAGTTCTCTGAAAACATCTGCTCACTTTGCAGCAACAAACAGAAAAGCTAACAGTATTCTAAGAACCACTAGAAAGAGAGAGATAATGAGATAGAAAATATCATAATGCCACTAGAGCAATCCATGGTATGCCTACACCTTAAATTCTACATTTAGTGCTGGTTATCTGACCTCAGAAAAGGTATATTAGAATTAGAAAAGGTAAAGAGAAGGGCAATGAAAATTATCAGGAGCATGGAACAGCTTCAATATGAGAGATTAAAATGAATGGGATTGTTCATTTTAGAAAACAGACAATTAAGGAGGGATATGACAGAGGTCTATAAAATCATGAATGGTGTGGAGAAAGTGAATAGGGAACCAAGGGTCACTCAATTAAATTTATAGGCGGCAGGTTTAAAACAAACATAAGGAAGTATTTCTTCATACAACACACAGTCAACCTATGAAACTCATTGCAAGGGATGTTGTGAAGGCCAAAAACATAACTGGGTACAAAAAAGAATTAGATAAATTCATAGAGGAAAGTTCCATCAATGGCTATTAGTCAAGATAGGCAAAGACGCATCCCCGTGCTTTGGGCATCCCTAAACCTCTGTCTGCCAGAAGCTCAGACTGGAAAACAGGATGGATGATTCAGAATTGCCCTGTTTGATTCATTCCCTCTGAAGCATCTGTCAATGGCCATTGTAGAAAGATACTGGGCTAAGTAGGCCATTAGTCTTGAAGGGTATGGTTGTGTTTATTTTAGATAAAATATGGTTTACAGGGTTCTTATGCATGGGGAAGCATGCTGTGGCTCACCGGTCTAGGAACATTCTGGAGAGGGCCACGGGGAGGGGTGTGAGCTCAGCATGTGGACTGGAGCACTATGAGCATGTGATAAACAAACCCATATATGGGTTTGTTTAACTCTGATTGGTTAGAGGTTCATGTTATGTAAGTTGTTATATAACTTGTTATATAAGCACCATGTGCTATAAAGTAGCAAGTGGAGGGGGCTCTGCCTGATTCTTTGTACCGGAGGCTCTCTTTGTGCACATGTTGAATAAAGCTTTATTGAATTGAATTGAATCGCATTGGATCGAAGTCCCATGATTTCTACCCAGCATCAGATTCACTGGGAACCCCCAAATCCCAACAGTCTGACCCAGTATGAATATTCTTATGTTCTTATTGAATGGCCTGCTTTTAACATTGCCTTGCAAATTATTACTATAGTTTACAGAGAAAGCAAGGGAGAGAACTTGGGATGTAAATATCTTATTTCCACTTTGACTCACAGCCTAAGTAGTGTTTCACAGCTTACTGTCTATTTAAATAAATTGGGTACATGAATTTATATTGTGAGTCGTTGTTGCCATGTAAATTTATGAACTCTTCATAAATTTAAATGTTTTTCAGACAGCTGTTTGACCTGTTTCACTAGGTTGTTCCTTAGGGATAACACATCCATTTCATAGTTGATAGCCTGACACTTTCCCCATCATATTGTCATATTTTTAGAGAAAAGAAACAGCGGACAGTCTTCCTGAGAGCAGAACGCAAACTAACCAGTAAAACAATAATGCTCATTTGAAAAATGAAGCAAAGTAGATATGTCATTCAAAACTACATCTTTTTGCAGTGCAGTTTCAAACTTGCACCAAAGACAAAGTATTTAACTGACAAGGATATGTTCGAGTTTAACAAAAATAATATTTATCTAGAAAAGTGCTTGCAATTTGGAATTCAAACCTAGCCCTCACATTTCACTTTTCTTTATAAAACATTTTGATTATATAGTTATTGGAATAAATAGCCCATTCATTTCTGATCATTAAATCAAACCATTCATTGTGAGGCAATTTGGGAATTAATTTAGTTGGCATGAGTGTATTACTGGAGACTAACACAGCTTTTTTTGTATATATACGTTTGGGTAAATAGTTCAGCTATGAATCTTAAAAACACCTGATGACTCTGGGCATTAAGAACAATGAATTACCCAGAAATTTGGCACTATTATGCTAACATCATCCTTTCTGGACTCTTTAGTCATCTCTTTTCATTTAAAATGATGAATTTATTATTTTATGCTGCCACAAATGCCAGGACAAACATCAGACAAAATGATGATGGACATTAGGAAAGACAGACGAAGCACAAGACAAAAATCGTTTGTTGTTAGACCTGGGTGAATAGTTTGATGATGATGATAATTAAATCCATTTTAACTTTGCATGAAGTTAAACCTGAATAGAACTGAAATTTCAACATCTCTTGTACCTCTCAAAAATGAGAAACATGTGTGCTAGTTTATCTTTCATTTTGTCTATAAAACTAGCTCTACAATGTTACACATTGTTCTAATGTGCAGGAGGGATACATGTTTGAATCATCTGAAGTTTAGAATCAATTAAGGTAGTAAATCATTTCCACATTTAATCTGATTTTAACAATTTTTCTAAAGTGCCTAAATCTCAAGTGCCAAACTGTGATCACTTTAGTCATATGAGTAGATAAAAAAGGTGACACAAATTTGAGCCTACGTTTTTTTTCTATTATTTCAACTAATACAGGGCTTTGAATTGCTTTGTAATTACAGAGAATTTTAAGTGTAAAATGGAGGAGATAAACTGAAGATCAGAAAATGGTTCACATTCAGTGAGTAATCCCTTCTAATTGGTATTTAAATAAATACCAATTATAATTAACGTTCTGCCTATTTAAATTTTTATTCTGTGTAAAAAAAATCCTTCAGGAGCAGAACAAAACTCTTGACAGTCAGACACTTATGACAGCCAATTACATCTCATTCCTTAAGTTATTCTGAACAGAAAAGTGAAAATAATTCTTAGTAACTGGCTCTGAAGGATGATCTGTGCCCAGACCCAAGATCATGACACAATTGGGCACTGTACATGTGAAAAGATGGTGATCTAGTTTCAGAAACACTAAACTGAAGAAAAGAATTAAACTGAGAAGATATTTTTATAAACATAGTCAGAGTTCTCAGTCTGTGGGTCTGGTTCTGTAAATCCTTTCCTGACACATGAACTTGCATGTGTGAGGATTGCTTACATGTGTACAGTCTTGAAAGATTGGGTACCATGATTGGTTCCTTGATACATCTGAGTGCTTGAATGATTGAGCAGTCATAAGGGTATCTGTAACTCCTATTCACAGTAAAGAGATCTATGCTGTGTATCCAAGAGCCAATAGATCCCATATGATTCAGTCTTGACCTCTGATTTTACAAGGTAATGACTGTGATGGAACCGTATTTTGTTTAGAAGGATTCAGCTCTTCAATGATATTAGTTTTATGGTATTGTAATGTCACACAGAAGAGAGTCAATTTGCTTTCATATGATGCTCTGTTCCACTGTTCTGCTCTCATGATATTCCCTCAAGAAATACAGTAGGCATACCGTAGGGTGCATGAGTTAGGCACCTCCAGCTGCTTTGTGTGGAGTGAGGTGGTAGCCTCCATGCAGCCTAGAATTAGGAACCTATCTCTGACAGAGGGACAGGGCTTAGTACACACCCCTGTGGTTGGCATCTCCCATTGGATAGTTGAAGTGGCTTCCTGCCTAGTATCCTGGCTTATGTAGATCACATTCAAAGGCACCTATCTTTCCGCATTTACTGTATAGGGAGTTTAGGCTCCTAACTAATCTTAATGGATCCTAATACTGTTTCTGTGATTTTCTAGGTGCCTAAAAGGTGCTGAGAACCTCAGTCTTGCAACCCCTAAGTAGCTTCTTGGATTACACTCCAAGTATATATTTTACTGGTTTGGATTTTATTCTGTTTGCACATTATAAATGTGATCAAGCAGGATTAAATGGAAAGGGAAAAATAATAGTAGGAATGGACAAGTGTTCAAACTTTTGATTCTGCTAGCCAGCCAGAAGTTCAGAGTCTTATCAGAACTATATAAACTACCAACATTTTAAGGGTCAGAATACACAGTGCATTCGGGGGTAGAGTTACCTCAAAAAGTCCCAGAAACTGAACATTTCAAAGACAACACCAAGCCCAAGACCAGCAGAGACTGTTAGACTTCCTGAACTGACAATGAATACCAACAAAGGGGGATGGATTACTACATAAATTTTAAACACAGATCCCCTTCTCCCTCTTTCCATAATGGATTTATTGGTTTGGAGTTTAAATTCTGTGTCTCCTGTGTAGGAGGTTCATTGGGAACTGAGACAACGTTCAATGAAGGTGATCAAACATATCCAGGAAACAGCTGGATTTTTTTTTAAATGACAAAATTATCTGTCTTCTTCTAACCTAATTCTCTCACTTTTTTTCCCTCACTTTTGCTGAAACTTAAAAGATCATCTAGAGGCAAGTATGGTTAGAGTTTGGCAAAGTTAATAAGAAACTGGAAATAGGTGTTTATAATGGAAAGTATTGGACAACTTTACCTATAGACATTACTACCACATCTGGTATAATTACTATTTTATATTTTTTCAGACAGTACTTCGGGAAAAAAATGTGCATGTTCTCCATATAAACCGTAAGACATTTTACCCAAGGACTTGGTCCTAGCAAAGTGGAGCTGCAACAGCTTTTTGGATTGTGGTCAGTTTGTTATTGGGAAGGCCAGCCCAGGCAAACATTCTCTTTCCTGCTTTCTCAAATACTAAGCTGGAGACAAATTTTTTACAGATGAGGTTAAGAGGGGAAAGCACCACCCAATTTGAAATTCCCTTTTTATCAGTGATTTGCTTTGTTAGCATGGAGTCTGACACTATTGCTTTTTCACCCCTTATTGATTCCTTATTGGGTATGCATGAAAATTTGACAAAGCAGAAGCATTCCCCAAATGGGCACTCATCTTCTCAGTTGATGGCTCTCTGCACTGCACAGGTGATCCCACACTTCTGGGTTACCTGTGCCTCATTAAGATCTAGGAAGGTTCTTCTGGATTCAATCTACTTGAAGGATAATGGCCTTGGCCTCTGTGCAATCCCTGATTTGTTTTTGTTTGTTTTGTTCCCCTCCCCCTCTCACTTGATCATATACCACTCTAGCATGGTTGGACGTGGTGCTGCACCCAGTGGCTGGTACTGCCCCCATCCTGAATTGCAAACCTTTAAACATAAACACCCAGCTGAGCATGTTGGGCTCTCTGAGTGCTTGTGAAAAGGTCACCTGAATGCTCAACTCTGGAACTGACATTTGGAATGGTCAGTTCCCAGAGTGCTTGACCATGACTGAAAATTGGGTCTGAACATCCCTTGGATGCCCAAATGTATATCTTACTGATGTCTAGTTGGTGCATGAAATACTTGGACTTATGGAAACATTGACAATTTAGTATAAAGTAGATGTAAGTGAGATGGGCCTATGTTCTCTCTTTCACTATTGAACTTAAAAAAAGGCCTGGATAAATAAATTGTATGGAATGACCCTGTGTTGGTCTTTTCCAACTCTAATTTCCATACTTCATGAAGATGACCTAAGCAAACATCTCCATATCCTATTAACAATTCCCTCAACTAGTCTTTCAAAGATTTTTTATAGTATAAAATAAAATGAATGTCTCCATATTTTCAAGCTTGAGGACAATGAAGAGCTTAATATAAGTCATCTGCTGTAATTTGAAATAAGACCTCTTTCATTTAGATCAAAGGTTCTCAAACTGGGGGTCGAGACCTCTCAGGGGGTCATGAAGTTATTACCTGGAGGGTCACGAGCTGTCAACCTCCACCTCAAACCCCGCTTTGCCACCAGCATTTATAATGGTGTTAAATATATTAAAAAGTGTTTTTAATTTATTGAGGGGTCGCACTCAGAGGCTTGCTATATGAAAGTGGTCACCAGTACTAAAGTCTGAGAACCACTGACTTAGATGCTTCTTTCAGAAGTTTGTATTTTAATTAAAAAGTGTAGATCTGTGGAGATGAGAGAATTTTTATTTATTCAGAAATATTGGATTACAGAGTTCCTCATTTTTGGAAACAGAGTAAAAACAGCATTAGAGGAAAGGAATGAAAGCCATTTTGTCAAATTGGCAGATATAGGTGTAGGAGGGGTTGAGGATGAAAGCTTGTGTCACTCCTGTCTATTATGGGCTTATTTTCCAGAATGTGTATATCTAGGGATCAGATACAGTAACTCCTGACTGTTCAACAAAATGAGCAGTAACTAAAGAAATAGCTACAATAACTCACTAATACTCAATAAAATGAGTTTTCTCCTTTTCACTTATATTAGCTGATAAAGCATGATGTGCATGGGATGTAAAATTCATTTGATTGAATCAATTTCTGTAGTTCTTCCAATATTCCTAAACTATATCAAAGTATATGGTATTTTCAGCAATTATAGAGCTTGCTGAATGACCCTTCAGCTGAATGACCCTGAATGAAGAGTCGTATATGTCACCCTAGGGCCAATATTATCCATTAAAACTTATAAATATGAGGAGGAACTTGCTTTATGAGGAATGTAAAGTTAGCCTCCTTAAGCCATTAGGTGAGCATACTGCTTTTTTGTGATGGCTTTGCTTTTAACTACAAGAATGCTCATTATTGTCAGTAAGTATAGCTGAACAGCCTTTTCTTTGAACCATTTGACCTAGGTTTTATAAAAAAGAGCTACTAACATTGCAAAAGCAACTACTGGATGCTAGGTCAAGTGGATTCAGATTTATTTAAAATGGTAATTTGCTTCTTTAAAAGTATTCTCTTAAAGTGTAAACATGAAAGGCAAATCATGTATTGCTCATACAATAATTGTTTGGCCCATGAAATAGGGATGTAGTGGAGGAAATTTTATATTTATTTTTAACTTTTGAGGGCAACTAACCCCACTTTTGTACAGCAAGGAATTTTGGATAGAAAGATTTAGCAAAGGACATATATTCCAATCTCTCAGGTTACTGGATCAATAGATAATAAAAGGTTAGTATGACAAGAGTTCTTAAAAATTAATGCCCTAGTAGCATTTTTATGTTTGTTGTGTTCTAATAAATTACTGTAAAAAAAAATCTAGAATCTACTTTGCGGTCCATAATGTAGTGTTATACCTCTTCTAAAATTGTCATTGCAAGTTTACACAACTGATTTACTGTAAAACCACTCC
This sequence comes from Gopherus evgoodei, assembly GCF_007399415.2. Taxonomy (NCBI): domain Eukaryota; kingdom Metazoa; phylum Chordata; order Testudines; family Testudinidae; genus Gopherus; species Gopherus evgoodei. The sequence continues at coordinate 69,986,246 of NC_044327.1, read as the reverse complement.
ATTCCAAACAGTCTCAGAATTTGGATTTGAAAATGTTCTCTATTTTGCTGTATTTAATTGTGTCCTCTCTCTTCCACCTAGTTCTAACTTCCTTGTCCAGTCTTCTGAGGTCAGATAAAAAAAAGTACAGAAATTCCTCTTTTATCCACAGAACACCGTTTACAACTTTTGACACTTCAGTTAGATGCCCCTTGCACACCATATCCTTAGTTCCATGAGTTAATGTTTACACAATGGTTGTAACTTTTCTGAAAGTGCCATTAGGCTTTCCTTCTTTCTATTGTTGGTTTTCTGTTCTCTAATTTGGTGACCAGAACTAACACGTTTGAAAGACTAATGATAAGCCATTGTAATGTTAACGAAGGACAGTATTCCCATACCACGTCTGGGAAGTCTGCTTCCTCTATGTGGACCTGGGACACATTGCCCCCAAAAGGCAGCCATGGTTTTACCCCACTCTGTGCCATGCTGTAGAATGTAAAGAATGGTGTATCATCCATATACTTACTGAGCACTAGGAAGCAAATCTCCTCGCCCCCAATTCTTCGCTGGGCATGAACTATGGCCTAATTTGTACCACAGGGAGCAAATGTAAGAATGTAATTGGGTGATGGAGAAAAAGGAAGTGTAATGGGATTTTGTGTATGCTGAGTCAATATAATATATCACTATTTTGGCACCTCAACTTACCTCTTTATCTAAACACAGGCCACAGTTCTATCTTTTCTATACTTTTCAGAAGCATTACACAGAGTTAAACCTGGGCAATTGTATGCAATATCTTGGCAACTAAGTGTTAATAATTTCCCATCAATTTCAGAGTGGTTTCTTAGAAAAAAGAAAGATCTGATGCACAGAAAACACTGTAAATAATATAAACATTTAAAAAATATTTAGAATACTATGAATAAATTTTAAAAAAGAGCTGTTAGGCCATAAATTGGCTAGCGTTCCTTATACAGACTCCTACTTTGTTACTGTTACCTATATTGAACAATAAGGTTCTACCATAATATTTATACTTCTATACTTTGGAACACTCATATAAACACATTTCTCACTGATCTTCTTTCAGAGAGGATTTCTCAGTCTTTATAATATGACTACAGTATGTAGTATGTGTTACCTGGATTCTTCAGAGCTTGAGAAAAATGGCATCATCTCAGTTCTCCAGAAGCCTCTCAGCAAACATATACAGGTCTCCAAAGCTATTAGCATTCCGACTCTTGGGTTAATAGTTAACTCAGTCTTCTCAGTTGCCAGTGAATCAGAATTCTGTATCCAGGATATACAGCTTGTTTTAGGATCAGGATATGAAAGATCCATCCAGCAAGAGCAATTAACCACTGGAATAATTTACCAAAGGTTGTGGTGGATTCTCCATCCCAGATAATTTAAAAAAAAAATGGAATGTTGTTTTTTTTAAAGAGCTGCTCTAGGAATTATTTTGGGAAGTTCTATGGTCTGTGTTATACAAGAGGTCAAACTAGATGATCACAATGGTCCCTTCAGGACTTTGAATTTATGAATCTCCTGGATTTCTATAAGGCTTTTACTCTGTAGAGCATGATCTTCTCCCCATAAGCCCAGCTATGTCAGGAAAGAATGAATAAATGCTCACCTCACCCAACACTGCCCCGATCTCTCTTTAAAATGAGACAGAATCCCAGTTTAGAGCAGTTAACCAATAGCTAAATGCAAGCTCCATATGCTCTGCAGCCTTTAGAGGTGACAGTTACTGCCCTCCCAGGTCTCCCTTGCAAGGCTATGGTGGGATAGGTATACCCTGTCCCAGAAAGTTTCTCTAGTAGGGGTTGTTATGAAGGGCTTTAATTTAAGTGTATATTCACCCATGAAAGCTTATGCTCCAATACATCTGTTAGTCTATAAGGTGCCACAGGACTCTGTTGCTTTTTACAGATCCAGACTAACATGGCTACCCCTCTGATACTATTCTAATATAGTATATCTCAACATCAGGAAGTTTTTCTGGTATTTTGCATAAAATTTATTAAATCCTTAATATCTTTCTCTACATGCTGACTATTTAATAGCTTTGAATGTACAGTCTAAAAATAAGCATTCTCTTCCCGCTTCCAATTCCCTTTTTATGAAGGTGAACTCCCTAACTAAACATTCCAGGATATCACTTTACTGTCCCTCAGCATTTTTCAATGTGTTTGAAGTAAGATTTTCACAGATGGGGCAGAACTAGATCTCATCTCAAGGCTGAAAACACAAATTTAGAAAAAAAAATCTGGCAAGAAGAATGAAACACCTAACTTGTTTGTATTGAACACATATATTTTGCAGACTTAACACTTACAAAACAGCATAAAACATAGTGACAAATATATAAAACATTTTGTAAGTAAACACATAACTTACCATTCATCAGAAACAGCAATAGCAGTAGTTTAGAATTGGGGAGATACAGTCCATCCCTATATCACTATAACCAGTCTCAGGTTGAGTGCGCAGAGGAGGCTGTTCTGTAGAACAAAAATCATGACCAAGGACATTTCTCCACTAATTTTATTGAACACTCATGGTGAAACATGGCAAATGTGGGATACTGAAATTAAGAAAAGACCTGAAACTTCTCCACTCCCCTTGACTGAGTTTTTTTCCCTGCCCCCAAACACACTGGCACAGATCTTCAATGTGCATTTTTGTAAAGAAGGGGTTCAAAAAAAATTTCAAGAGATATAGTCTTGGGGCAAAAAACACCACTTGTGAAGAATTTACATCTTTCAAGTAGGGCTGCTTTGTGCGACATTTATTTTAATAAGTTTCAGAATCTATTCTAAACAGTTGCACACCTCAGAAAAACAGGAATACTGGGTACCCTGCAAGCTGGTAGGTGATCAGAAGGGTAACAATGAGCAGTCACCAAGAATATAGCTGGAGGTCAAGACCAGAAAGCTTATGAGGTACTCTTAGCTGGTTGTTCAATGATATCTTATTGCTGGGTTGTGAATGCAAACAATGTACAGTCTACGTGAATGGAGCATCTGCCTCACATGAATTCTCCATCTGGAAAAGGTTTTAAATTACATTAACTGCTGTGAATAGTATGGAGAATTTGGATGAAGATACATTAATTTAATTCTGATATTAGTTTCTTGTTTTTCAGAGTGGTGTGCCAGTGATAGAATCACACTGAGAACATTCAGACTACATTCACTCATTCATTTTGTCTGGTCTTGTATCGTCTTCACTTTGTATTTTGCACTTTTTTTTTTGAGGGTGGGGGAAGGCAGAGATTTGTTATTTGTTCCACTTAGTCCTCTAGAATACTGTACACTCATGTGGTATATGCAGTAGTTCCCCCTAAAAAGTCAATATTTTCCTATAGTAGCACCCACAGCATCCAGTGTTATCTCAGATACCACTGTATTTCCTGTTTGAAGTGCATAAATAGGAATTACTGTGGTATCCGAGGTTATGTTTACACTACAATCAAGGGTGTCATTCCCCTCCTCATGTACACATATACTGGCTCTGACTGAGCTAATATAAGTATAAATAGCAGTTTAGCCATGGTAGCATAGATAGTAGAGTGGAGGAACAGCTGAGCCATGTCAAGTACAAACTCACCTGAAATTGGTGGGTATGTTCTTGGACCAGCTCAGCCATGCCTCCTCTGCTACTGCAGCTGCTATTTATATTCATACTAGCTCAGTCGGAGCTAGTGTGAGTATGTATATATGACCAGGGGAATGACTCCCCTAGCTTTTAGGATAGACATACCCTGCAATAAATGGGGGCCACTATAAATGATTAATAAATAATACTCATGAGAAAAGGAAAATTGCCTTATTCCTCCTTTGGGTCACTAGCCAGTTGTGTGCTATGTGTCATTTAATATCCAACAGTAAGTCTTCAAAATTAGCTATTTTTTCACTAACTCTAACTTTTTTGCATGATTTATTGCATTTGTGCCTTCCTCATTCCTTGTATACCCCTGTTGACATCCAGGTTACACAATGGAAAGAGAACTAGAATCAACTGGCAAATTATTGTCCTTTTAGATTGTATAAATTATCCAGTTAATACTTCAATAACTACCCATCCTTTTGATGGCACTCTTTATATAATCTCAGTGTTTCAACTTCCTCCTAGGCTGGCCATTTGTTTTTCAAATTCTGAAAATGGTCTTGAGTTATGTTTGATGTTTCTGCTTATATACTGTGGCCTGAATCTGGAAAGGACTCGGATATTATGACACAGAGTCACAGTTCCTAACTTGTAGGTACCTAGAAAATCACAGACATAACACTGAAATCCACAAAGCCAGAGTTAGTCACCTAGGCTTCCTACACAATGAATGGGAAGAAATAAGTGCCTTATAATGTGATCCACAAAGCCAGAACACTAGGCCAGAATTGCCTAAACTAGCCAATGGGGCATATAGATAAGAAGAAAGTGTTCTAAGCTTTACCTCTCTCTCACACATATAGGTGCCTAAGCCTCAGCTGCGAGGAAGCACTCCATGAACCAGTGGAAGATAGGCACTCCTCCCTGTGCTCACCTGGGATGTGGGACATCATGGGTTCAAGTCTCTCCTCTGCCTCATGGATAGAAGGGATTTCAACTGGGATTTGCTACCTTTCATCTGAATGCGCTAATCACTAGGCTGTAGAGTCTTTCCTTGGTCCAATTAATATTTAACCAAAGTGGAATAATTTCAGTAGAAGAGACTGAAAAAAACCCACATCAGAATACCCCATATCCTAATGGTTATGCACACTTCTAAGAAGTGGCAGATCCCTGTTCAAATCCTTTCTCCTCATCAAGCAGGGAGAGAACTAGTGGTCTCCCACATTGTGGTTTAATGCTCCAAGCACTAGCCTAAAAGTTATAAGGGAGGTGATATTCTCTGGCTGTTTTATGTGGAATTAGGTAGCCTCTGAGCATGCCTACTGGATAGGGCCCCACACATAGTTTATGAGTGCCTAACTTATCCTATATATATTCCTTCATGTGCCAGCAATGCCCCTCTGCCATGTACATTGGCCAAACCAGACAGCCTCTATGTAAAAGAATAAATGGACGCAAATCGGGCATCAGGAGTCATAACATTCAAAAACCAGTAGGAGAACACTTCAACCTCTCTGGTCACTCGGTAACAGACTTAAAAGTGGCAATTTTGCAACAGAAAAGCTTCAAAAACAGTCTTCAGTGAGAAACTGCTGAACTTGAATTAATATGAAAACTCGATACGATTAACTTGTATAGAGACTGGGAATAACTGAGTCATTACACAGATTGAATCTATTTCCCCATGTTAAGTATCCTCACAACTCTTGTCAACTGTCTGAAATAGGCCATCTTGATTATCACTACAGAAGTTTTTTTTCTCCTGCTGATAATTGCTCATCTTAATTAATTAGCCACTAAGAGTTGATATGGCTACTTCCACCTTTTCATGTTCTGTATGTATATATATCTCCTTACTCTATGTTCTATTCTATGCATCTGAAGAAGTGGGCTGTAGCCCACGAAAGCTTATGCTCAAATAAATTTGTTAGTCTCTAAGGTGCCACAAGAACTCCTGTTCTTTTGCCAAAACAGACTAACACAGCTGCTACTCTGAAACCTAACTTATCTACTTTGTGGCTTATGTGGAAGACTGGTATCCAGATGCTTAAAATGAGGCACCTGTGCATGTCCCTGAAGGCAGAAACATAGGTGCCTAGGGAATTCTTATTGTAAAAATGTAGACAATGAGTGAGTTAAGGTGCTTTCAGGGTTAGGCAGGGCACCTAAAAACAGGACTTCGACCTGTGGATTCAGACCTATATGTTTAAATTTCATTTAAAATTGTTAATATTTATATAATTCCTCATCTGTTTTTAATATTCTTGTGATTGTACTGTGTCTGTAAAAATGACCATTCATTTAAGATGAATCCCTGTGCTAGAGACTTGAGTATCACCATACGGAATGCAATACACATAATTTTCACATATTGATAACATTGACTTTTGTTAGCCCTGGTGCAATAACTTTACCTAGCATACTTGTCACAAGTCTGTACAGTCTAGTGATCAACCCTTCTCAAGCCATTTAGACTGGTCAATTTAAATAAAATCAATACGTTAATAAATTCATAGAATTTAAAGTTGAAAGGGAGCATCATACAACACAGACTATAGAATGTCATCCACTTACCCATCTACTGAGCACAATAACTAGTGTTGAACTAGTTCCAGAGAGGCACCCAGTCTTGATCTGAAAAACATCAAGATGTGGAAAATCCATCACTTCCCCTGATAGTTTGTTTCAATGGCATAAACATCCTGCCATGGCTGATTTTTTAAGAAATGGATAATAAGATAAATGTATTTTTTTCTTTTCTGTCCTATTATCCAAATACAGCCCCAATAAAATATAATAAATAAAGTTATACCACCATAAAACCAGAGTAATGAAATGGTGATTCAGGCCATATAAAAATATAATATTACTTGAGGCCAGATCTTCACATGATCTGAATTTGCATAGCTCTTTTTATTTTGGATGTTATCTCTGCTTGCCTACTACAACATGAGAAAAAAAATATATTGTTACCCCCTTTGACCTTGAGTGCTAGCCAAAAATTCAGGGTTTTGTAGATTGCACCAGCTAGGAGGAAAAATTGCAGATAGGCAGATATTTTTTATACAATTTTCTTTATTTACAAAGAAAGTACAAAGTCCTGTCGCCCTGAAAACAGTAGGAAAAACAGGATGTTCCAAGCCTGTCTTTTCAGACAGCAATCTGTACCCAAACAGCATTTTCTCTGGGATACATTACCATCCTTCTGTTATTGTCTGTTACCATCCTTCTGTTATTCACTACTTCAGCTTGCTCTGTGATGCTTCAGCTTATGTTGTGTGTCTTTCTCACACAATCAGAGACCAAAACAGTTCCACCAAGCAGTTGCTTCATTGGAAACCATTTAGTCTGGGCCACATGATAGAGCTTCTACTCAGCTTTTCCATGCTAGTGTTATGGTTGTTAATGCTATTTTTTCAGTTACCCGATTACAATAGCTTCTTTACATTTATCCTAAAGGTAAGCTGACCCATAACAAGAAGGTTAAACTCCACCCATAACTGTATAAATTTTTGAAGTAGGAATTGAAACTACCAGTTTAATCTACATAAACCTTTCTACCATCTATTTGGAATTAAAGATTGAGACTACTTTCCTCTGACTATTTTCATTTTTGCCCATCTGACCACTGCTTCTAAGGTTTCCCTTTTGTGACACTATTGCTGATCACAAGGGTCAGATTCAGATCAAGAGCAATTAAATTAAGTGAAGCAGCAGTCTGAATTTGAATTGACCCTTTTCTCCCTTCCTGTGAGTCACTACTGTAGATTTTGATAACTGAAGGTTGTAAAATATGAGTGAAAAGCTGCTGTTTCTGACCCTCTGGTTTCTCCTTTTTTCTCTATTCTTGTAACAAGGCAAATATCTTCAGTTACACGTAAAGCATCACAATTACAGTGGTTCTGGAAAACATTACTCTGAGGGAGGTGAAACAAGAGCAGTATTTGCCTCAGTGTTTGATCCCTTGACTAACTCAGTAGCTTGGCGGGGAGTGGCAGAGGTAACATTTAGTTAGGCTATCAGTTTTCAAACCACTTCAGACTCTGTCTTTTCCTTTGGAGAAACATTGGTTTTTGGTAAATGCTTTAAGTAGAACACTGGGAAAAATGTAAAGAATATGCAATAATTAACATCATATATATGTTCTCTGGAACACATACCTGGAGATTTGGGAAATATTTTTGTACATTTGTTTTTAAACTACTTTGTTTTGAACAGAAAATCTCTGTCAATGCCTTACAAGATAATTCTACTAAGATTATTTAATTATACTTTGGGAATACCAAAGGGCAAAACCTAAGGCAGGGCTTACCACCTGGGCTTTTTCATTTACACAATGACTTTTTGTTTATTCCCCCCGTATATATTTCTAAGTCCCTCATTAATTATCCTTAAGCTTACAATTTGAAACAGAGTTGCACAAGACCTAGATCATCTCATGCTTCCCTCTGCCTAAGGGGCATTGAAATTTTAATATAGTATACAGTGCCCCAAGGCTATATTCTAGCAGAGTTATGCACTTTATACGATATTGCTAAAGCACATAATGAACCAAGTTAAACACTAATCAAATATTTAAATAAATGCATTTCAGTGGCTAGTGGTACTGCTAAGATGTTTGCTTAGCTAGTGAATCTATTGATTAAATCAACTCATTATTTTAATGGAATTATTTGATGGATGCTTTAATTCAAACCGAATTTGCTAAAAAGGTATTTTTTGACCATAGAAAATAACAATAATAATTTAGTAAGCTTGCAAAACTTTCTCTTTACTAGAACTTTACAGCTTTCTAAGGAAAATGAGAAAAGTTGTAGTCCAGCATTTGGTATGCTGTATTGAATACTGCAAAATAATGTGCTGTACAAACACTGCAGAAGAAATGACGATACTTATTTATTTGGGTATACGGACACTAAGCATAGGCCATCTATTCATGTGTTCTAGGTGCTACTGGCAACTTAAAATTGCAGCCAACTTAATATTTAAACATAATGTAATGTAGCTGTACATTTCAATATAACCGACTATCAGCCAACCAAGCAATTCAATAGCTCACATCCTCCTTCCCATCAAAACATGCTTACAATTTCCCCATTTCTGAATCTTCAGGATAAAATGGATGAGCTTTGAAGCATGCCCTGAAGGCCATCAGATTTAGGCTTTTTTGCAGCAAGTTGGGGAGCAAATTCCACAGGATAGAATACTCATGGAAAATGATTGGCCAGCAGCCTCCTCTCATGTGTACCAGCAGGACTTTTTCTCAGCTGTGGTGGTATAATGGCGTAACATGGAGAAAGGCAATTTCTCAGATAAGTAGCTCCTAAGTCATATATATGTCAAAGCTAACACCTTAACCATCAACCAACTTTTCTGCATTTTTATTTAATGCATTTTATTTGTTTATTTATTTATACTGTGAACTTTTGCCTGACCTCCTGGCTCCTTCAGTAGTTGCCCTCTGGCTACAAGATGGCCTACCAAATATTTTTTACTCTCCCAAACACTAAGAGATTCAGAATCTACACCTAGAACTGGACTGAAATTTAATAGCTATCCTTTAAGTCTACAATGGGCCCATTCAAACCCCCAGTTCAAGACACCTCCACTTTTGGAGGTTCAGTATCTAAATTTGCTGCTAACACACCCCTCTGACCCTAATGATCATTATTGTCCCATCAGGCCGGGGTGAAAGTAATTTAAAGGACTTACTGGTACGCCCGAGTCCTGAGAAGGGTGGGATATCAGCCAGAAGAGTCATGGCCTCAACCAGAAGAGGCATGGCTTTTCAAGATTTAAAGGCCCTAGGGCTCCAGCTGTGGCTGGGAGCCACAGGGACTTTAAATCACCCCAGAGCTACTAGATGCAGAGGTGGCTGGGTGCTCCGGGGCTCAGAGACTCTGTAGCTCCTCTTAAAACATAGGCTTGGAAACGAGCTCAGTATCATGAGCAATACCTCCTTGAGAAACTGAGTGTTTGCACAGTTGTACCATCATTAGGGTGCAATCTGTTGTCTCCAGTGCAGCCAAACCATTCTCTGGGCTGCTAAGGTGGAGCACAAGCCATGATCCCACCTCTTCTTCTTTTTCACTCCATCTAGGAGCCTAAGCACTACAGTTATGGCAGGTTCTTGAACAGACTGGATGAGAGTGGGAAGTTCCCTCATTATGTGCCCACAGAAGTGTCTTTTACAGTTTTGCCCTTAGTGCCTTGTTGGGGGTGGTTTCTTTAATATTTCTACCAACTATGGATTACCTGATTAGAAATCCTGCTGTGCTGGGGGAGCATTTCTAAAAGCATTCATCTGCTGCATTCATTGTCACTGCAGCCCTTTTGGCATACACTGCCCTTGGTGAAAACCCACTCTGCTTCACCTCCAGTTAATGTTCTGTCAGATATAGTGCTGTGCCACAAAGACAGAGATGGGTATTTGATGAGATAAATAGCTGTGTTGTGTGCACAGCGAAAGTGGCAGTAAAATCTAGGAGATGCCACCACTTATTTTATCAGCTAGCAGGATATGTAATCCAGATTTAAGGGGATTATGCCCCAGGCCATAAGGAAAACTGTTTTCCTGATTGAAGAAAATGATGAGAGGGAGTGGGGAGACTTGTTTGGAAGTACAGCAATTATCATCCATATTTGTGAGAATCATAAACACTTGAGGCCACTCACAAACACATAGTTTGCTTCATTTACTCATTGGGTTCTGTATATTGTAACCAGCCCTCAAAAAAGATCGTTTTCTCACAGTGAAAATATTTTTTATTATTGTAATCAAGTTTGGAGGGGGCCATTTGGCAAAATGTTTGTATCTTGGGAAGCTGATAGAGAAATGTCTCAGCCTGCAAGAAGAAAAGTCTTTGCTCTGAATAATTTTTCAGACATCTGGTGTGAGTGAGAAATAAAAATATTAGTAAAACTTTCTCCTTTCTGTCCATGCTACGAATCCAAGCAGCCTCTTTTTATTCTTTCCGTTTCTTTTTACTTTGCTGTACTCTTTTTCTTTTGTTCTTTATTTCCATATTATCCCGCCTCATTCTCCATCTTTTCATTTACCCATTTTCATGTCTCATTTTTCTCAGATATTAACACTTATTTACCTTCATCTCCTGTTGCTTTCCATCTTGTCCCGCCCTTCTCCTTCTTGTTTCTGGTGATGAATGCATTTAACATCAGGACTGGGCTATGTCCCCCTCTTAACACATTCTCTATGCTAAAGAAAGGGCCATTTTCCCTTTCAACTTTATAAAGAGAAATGAGACTTTCCAAGTGCCTACTCAGGGAACAGCACTAAGGAGGAGACAGTAGATTGTGAAACCCTTCTTCAAGTATGGAAGTGGTTACTCATGCAAGTAGTCCCATTGACTCCAGTGAAACTCTGTGTGAACAAGTGCTCACCTACCCGAGGAAAGGTTTTACAAAGAGGTCCTAACACACACAGCAGCACCATGGCCAGAAATTCCCCAAAGCCCTTCGAACCAGGATTCCAAAGTTTAGCAATTTAAGTTCTGTAGACACATATAGTATCATATTGATTTTGTCATTTGGTACATATATATTAAGTTATAACATTATGAGATATTTACTTATTTTGCTGACACTATACCTTAATATTACTGAGACTGGATTTTTCTCTCTGGAGTTCTTAATTTAACCTGGATAGATAGATCCAATATAGTTTTCATTTCTGATTTCTATTTCATTAATTACATTTTTATGAAAAAGCTCCAGTTTAGGCTTATCAGCTTCAGTTGATAGGTATCATTAAGTCACGGTGAATATAGAGCACCACTGGGAGTATATTGCCTTTGCATTTCAAAGATGGTCTGTAGGAAATCTTGCTCTTGATACACAGTATTCTAATATTTCATTTGCAAAATCCTAATCGTCTTCTCAATCATCTCTTTTTCTGTGTGCTACTGCAATTTACAGTAATTGATCCTGTGTGTTTTCATTTTGAGACTCCTGCTGTATCAGTTTCTTTCCCCAAACATATAGGTTCAAGCACTTTGTAACATTACTGTATTGGATTTTTATGACAACTGCATGAATTTTACAACCCCTTCTAGAAATTGCTAAATTATGTTCAGACCTTGTGCTGAATTAGTTATGTTGTTTTATAGTTACAGATTCATTATATTTCCTTTGGCCAGATACGTGCTGAAACTGAAGTTTTACTGAGACAGATTAAGTATGTGTCCTTTATTTATTTATTTACATTGGTAAATTATTTCATTTAGCTTACTGAAGAAGGAGAATTTCAATTAAAAAAAATAAGCGACACTTTCTGCTGTGAAATGAATTTTAAAGAATATTCTGTATTTATATCTACATTACTCCATTAAGTCTTTGGGGATCATAGAGATGCAAGGGTCTAACCACCCAGATCCATTGCAGGACTGCAGCCTAAATTAACAGAGTGGCAATTTCCTGTACACAGAGGCAAATATTTTGGACACAGTTGTTTCTATGGGTGCTGGGAGGGGTACATCAAAATATAGATAGATTATTTTTTGCAAGATGGAAGTAAAGGAATTTTAACTAATTTGCATTCTTGTTTCATATATTACATTCTGGGGAGAGAATTTATCATGTTGAGATGATATTACATATGATCATGTACAAAACTATTAAGATAATTTATGAATGTTCAGATAACACCTCCTGGATCTCGTCCTGATCTGACACTTGGGCTGGTGCATGAGCTGACACATTGGAAACAATTTATTAGCATCTCCTATAGATTATTGTACTACAAAAGGACACACAGAAGAAAATCCAATGGTATACAGTACACAACTACCAATTATTTGGCATGTGAACCATGGACTGTCCAATAGGCAGAAATGTGCCCCCTCATGGTCAAATAGCAAATAATGCATTTAAATTTTCGGACTGACTCCCTGTGTAGATTTTAATAGAGTGCCTACTTACCTTATACCTCATATTGATCCAGATCAACTACTTCATTACACCAGATTTATGCTAGTGTAATGCCACTGAAGTTAATAGCTTTACAGTGGCGTAAAACTTGGTGCAATGAATTGGAAAATGGAGGCCCCTGTGTTTAGAAAGTCAGACACAGAAAATGGGGCATTGTTGTTTTGTATGTGATTGTCATGAATGAGGAAATAATCCTCAAAATTATAAATGAAGATAATGTTGGAGAATATTAAGGATAAGGACTACAACATCAGTGGACTTCAAATTGTCAAGAAGGCAGGGGCGGCTCTAGGTATTTTGCCTCCCCAAGCATGGCAGGCAGGCTGCCTTCGGCGGTTTGCCTGCGGGAGGTCCCCGGTCACATGGATTTGGCAGCGCACCTGAAGCCGCAGGACCAGCAGACCCTCCGCAGGCATGCTGCCGAAGGCAACCCGCCTGCTGCCCTTCCAGCGACCAGCAGAGCACCCCCTGTGGCTTGCCGCCCCAAGCACGCGCTTGATATACTGGTGCCTGGAGCCACCCCTGCAAGAGGATGACTATTAAAAGAAGCAATACACAGGATTTTTAGTTTAGAAAATCTGACTGGGAGGAATGTGAAATGCCTTGGGTGATTTTGATAGAAATTCTATAATGTATGGAGTACTGAACACAAGTGGTAAATATTTAAGAAATAGTTGGAGAGACTGCAGTTGAAATCCATTCCTGTTAAATCTGAACAGAGAAAAGGTCAGTCAGTAGAGGCCGACATGATTAAGTAATATGATGTAAAAAGCAATTTAAGCAATAAGCAGAAAGCTTTAAAATATATATATACATGGTGTGGTAAAGAGGAGAATTGGCAGATTTACAAAAAAAAAGCAGACAGAAGTTAAATGGATAACTAGAGGAGAAAAATGAAATGCTAAATGCTGAATTACATATAATGTTGAAATTAACAAGGAAGGGTTCTTCAAATATATTCACAATAGCGAATGAGAACAGGGAAAACTGGCCTACTGAAGAAAGGGTAAGGATAAACACCAGATAGGAAATGGCAGATTAATTAATCAGTAGTTGTATTTTTCTTCTCTTTAACATATGAGGAAAAGCATGGAGAGCCTTCTAATTAGGGATAAAATTCAGCCCAGTCTCTACAGGTTGTGATGCGCACCTGTGGCCCACAGGCTGCATGTGGCCTGTCAGGATAATCCACTGGCGGCCACCAGACACTTTGTTTACATTACATGACTTCCCGCAGTTCCCAGTGGTTGCGGTTTGCTGTTCCTGGCCAATGGGAGCTGCAGGAAGTTGCCCACCACTGCTCTACAGACTAAGAGGCTTCACAGGCAGCAGAGCCAATATGGTTTCACTGTGCAAGAGTTATAGAGACCAGATGAAATATTGCTGTTCAAGGGATGTGCAGAGTAGTGCAGAGATCAGTTCTTCAGGGGACTCTGTGTATCTTCAACGTGTGGGAGATGGGAAGTTGTGGCATGGGTGCCTTACAGGAGGGGCAGGACGAGAAAATTCAGCACTGTATAGATTCTGTCATTGTCACCCTCAAAGGGGGGGCTGCAACAGGGGCTTTAGAACCTACTCCAGGTTTGTCAGGGAGGGGGAAGAGTCATTCCACTGTTGTTCCCTTCCTACCATTTCCCAGCACCCAATCTGGCTACTCAGGCTGGCATTGAGCAGAAGACTTTAGTAACTGAGTCAAGTTTTGCTCAGTTCAATACCATTACATGTGTAATTGAGGGGAGAATTTGGCCTTGTGTTTCCTGGTACGATAGAAAAAAGGTTATTATCATATCTTCAGCAGAGATTTTAATAACAGGAGAGCTAGACTTTGTTTAACTACCTTTGATGCCAAACATTTCCAGGAAAAAATACAAACAAGCTAAGGTCCATCACTAGGTGTGTTTATAATTCTAGATCACTTGCTACTCACCATGACAGATCAACACCAGACTGCAGATTTATCTGAGCTACAGAGACTAGTACCCATGTGCACTGCTGTGTTTCTCCAATTCACTTTTACTTTTCTACATGGCTTATAATGTATTCCTTTCATTACACTTTTATTTCTAAAAGAAAAACTCATAGGAAGAAAATGACAATGCCATAATCGAGAAACTATAATTTTCTAGGATTGCTTCAGAATAGTGTCTGTTTTTCTTCCCTGATATAAAATAACTTGATTACTTTAAGGCTTGCATTTCATTTCTGTGATTCTCATTAAAGTAGTTTAGGGCCAAATATTGGCTTCAGTTCACAAGTTAGATAAATGGTATTGACCTGAATTTATGGGCTAGTTTATTACAACTTACTAATGATCTAACCAGAAGATATTTAGGTTCTTGTCCCAATTCAGCCTACAGGTTAGAAAACTCAGAGTTCCACGTAGTGAGCAGACCCTAGGGTGTATGGCAAGCACACTTATACTGAGGACAATACCAAAATGTTAGATCTTTATTAAAACGAACGAAAGAATAATCAAAGATATAAACCACAGAGTCACAAAGAAGTAATACAGTTCTATGGTCCCTGGTGGTAACATCTCTAATTTAAAGACAATTTAAACTGGTATACTCACACCCTTCCCTGAAAACCTGGTAGTGGAAGACTGAGGACCTGCCTCGTCTCTGGCATGTCCAATGAATTCGATGGTCCAGGCTCCCCAGATGGTAGGGATCAGGTCTGAGTGTTGGGTACCCAAGCTATATTACAAATCTGAGCTGATAGTTTGATTGAAGAGAGGAAAGAACAACCATCCTGCATGGTCGTTTGCCCTCTTATTGGGTCCTGACACTGCTTTAATCAGGGCCCACCTACCATCCCTAAATCTTATTTCCTCATGCAGATAAATCTTAAGGTACATTATTCTACAGGCTAACATATTATGACATATATTCATAATATTAATATTGATTATATCATCCCTGAAATAGTTACCTTTGGCCTAAATCATGACGTCCATGTTGAGCGGTATGCTCTACAGTTACCAATGTGTTCCAGATTTCTTGTAAACATATTCAGTTCTTTGTTTGGTTCCCCATTCAGTTCCCCAAAGTCAAAAGGGGTAACCAGTAGGCCATGTATCTATGCCAAAGGTTACAAACACTTACGCTAACTTGCTTTAGCTAATCGTACAGGATACGGGCCTATTCCTTGTGTTACAGCCAACTATTGTGAATAACATATACTGGAATTCAGCAAAAACAAAACCCAAGAAAATTACAATATAATCAATCAAACCAATAAAGAAAACACATGCAATATAACAAGCTAGCATATTAGTCTGATGGGCTACAAGGGGTTTTAGAGTAGAATTTAGCCTGTACCTAGCAGTAATCCTCTAATGGATTGTAGTTAAGTTGCAATATTAATAATAACTTCCACTTAAATAATGCCTTTCATCACAAAGGTTTACAAACCCAAAGGTTTAATGATACATTAAAGCCACTCAAACCCTTTTGAGATCCTGTAGGTAACTATTATTCTTATTTTACAGATACGGAAACTGAGGCATAGAGCGGTTAACTGACTGGCTCAAGGTCAATAGGAAGTATATGGCAGAGGACGGAACAGACCCAACATTTCCTGATTTATAGGGTTCAGTGCCCTAGTCCCAAAAACAAGCTCTCCCTGCCACAAACAGACATATGTACACCTAAATTTAGCCCTATTGGTGGATTTATTTCAAATATACTTATTTTTAATGCAAAGTCTTATTTCTGATGACTTCTCTTTTCTAAGCACTTTGAACACTGGCGCTTCTGAAGCTGTCCATGTACTCTGTTTACATAAGTCTTCAACTTACTTTAAGATATGTCATAAATGAAACGCATTCAGAATCTCAGCAGGCTTCCCTGAACAAAACTATTTATGGGATGTCATTCATGCCTCAGTCCATGAAACTGGTCTCTCAAATGGCTAGTGTTTTCTGAGTTTAGACTTCAGTAGTACCAAATAGTGTGCACTTAATGAAAAACACAAATTGACAACATATTACTACCACTTGGAAGTTTAATCACTACAAATTGTTCACGTAAATACAGACACAAACACAATTCTGCATATTATTGCTCTCATGTATTCAAAATCATAAGCATGGTGATTTAATCTATAATCTGTTTGTTACAAAACAATATCCAAACCAGTGTTTATTTTATAATCCAGTAATCAAATAAGTCATTCACAGAAATACAGTAAGGGCTTCACTATTGATTTATCAGGCTGACTCTTATTAATTGTTACAGCATTGCAGTGTTAACATTTCAATATAGATTTTAATTCAGATGTCAAACCCAAAGTCTTCTTACAATTGTCTCGGCCGTAATAACAGGATAACCAATTATTGCACCACCCTTTCACGAATACTGTTTTGATGGCTTTACAGGCAAACAATGACAAAACTCCTAAGCCCCCAATATTACTTTCCTTAGTGTTCTACTGACACAGTAACCCTGGTTAACCAAGAATCCAAGAGCATCAAATATTGCTCCTTAAACAACCAACTGGCAATAGCTTGACT
This sequence comes from Gopherus evgoodei, assembly GCF_007399415.2. Lineage (NCBI taxonomy): Eukaryota > Metazoa > Chordata > Testudines > Testudinidae > Gopherus > Gopherus evgoodei. Next base: position 69,969,184 of record NC_044327.1, on the reverse strand, counting down.
TTTAGAACAAATATTTCTCCTTTATTTTTCCTCACATAAATGTTACCATATATGCTGAACACTCAGTCAAAACAAAAAGTGAAACCTAACTAATTGTACAAATTCAGTTTTTTTGTCTCCCTTCGGACCTTTTCTCAACATATATTGCTATAGGTAATTGGAACATTTTATAAACTTCTACTCCATTTTCCCACAATTAGATTCACATTTGGAGTGGGGCCTACTAGATCTCAATTATTACAACAGTTTGTACGTATTAAAATTGAACAATTTTAAAATCCTTCTTTGAGCACTACACTTATAAGAGAGGGTTTTTACATCTTTTCCAGACTATTTTATTTCTCTGGGCCAAATTCAGCTCCAAGTGAGCACAACATGCCTATTACCTAACTAAGAGTTGACCAGCTTACCACAGGGTTGGATTTGTTTCCAGTCTCTTAAATTCATATGTTGAGTGGGAAAAGGGTTTATATTTTAGCTGGGGTGAAGGCCCTGTGTCTCCCTCTTTTGGGGGTACAATTTGGGGAAGTACAAGAGAAGGCCTTTTTTTTTTTTTTTAAATTACACCTTTGTGTGTAATGGAAGTTACAATGGTACTGTCCTCAGTGAACGGTGGAATTTCCTTATTTTGGATGAATTGAAAACATGAGTCTGAAAACACCCCTGTAAATCTGGAGTAAATCTGTTAGCTAAAATGATGTAAGTGAAATCAGAATTTGGGCTGAGGAAACAAGTAGTCTCCCTTGTTCCTTACTGCAATGTTTTGGATGTCCTCACGTCTGGACCATCACTTTCATTAGGGAAGTGGCACTTCTGGTAGTTTAGCTCTATCTTCCTTTCAGCATCCAGGAACAGCTTGACATTTTCAAAAGTTGGCAGCTCCCTGCAACTAGGCTGATTAAAAGTTAAATATTTGGCTACATGCTGAGCCCTGATAATTGTCTGACTCCTTCAGTGACAGTCTACAGACACTTTACAGAGTGCTAGGATCTGCGTCCCATCTCATCCCAGCTTTTACTAATTTATTAGAGCAGAGCACTAATTATAGTTATAGTTAGAAGCCCTTTCTGTTTAAAACTTGACTATTCTAAGTGTCCTTAAATCTATACAGCTACTTTGCCTTAAAATCTGGTGGCCTCATGAGGGTTCGGGGACAGGATACATGATCCAACTTTGGGTCTTCTTGGCCAACAGCTTCCTGAGATACAACCCCCTGGGAGGAAACACTTCTTAAATTAAAGTTGAGCTATTCTCTGGCAATGCTTTTTTGAGCACAGATAGAGATCAAACCATCAAAACTGAAGTCTACAATACCCACTCAGTGTATGGCACCCAGCAGTTCTTTGTGGGAAATCAAATTAAAACATTTGAATTAGAGTTTTGATTCTCCAGCTAGGCATGCACCAAGCATTCTAGCTCACATGCCTAACAGATTGACACTGAGCCTGCATAGACAGAGGGGAGAAAGGATTTTTAGCCGTTAAAATTTTCACATTAGCTGAATAGCCAAGGTGGTGTGTGTGTGTGGGGGGGGGGAATGAGGAATGTAATCAAGTAGTTTTTAAAAGAAAATAGACATCCAAATGCTTGCTGTAAGGGAGAGGTATTCAGAGTGTGAAGAAAATGGGGAAATAAGAGTAAGAGAGTTTTGGAGCTGCATAGAGAAGAGAAGATTATGGGAAGAGGGTTAAATGAGGGTGGTGTAATGAGGGGGAAGGATGTAGGAGCGAGTAAAAAAGTTTAAGTGTAAAGGTTGTTACATTTCACAAATGTGTTATCCTGTCAGGAGAGTAGGCTAAGTGTTTGAGTTAGGACAGTGCAGGTAGCTCCTTTCCTTTACAGTGAAAAGGCAGAGTTAAGTGTGTGTGATAAGGGTGTTTTGGTCATTATTGAAAGAGGTCAGAGTTAAGGTTACATGAGAGTATATCTTAACTCCATATGTTCTGGTTTTCTGAAGTCTGAATTTTTCTGAACTCGATATTTTAGAAGGGTACAAATATTTATTGGAAACCTTAACTCTGCCTTAATGAAGCTTTTGCCCCATAAAATCTCCATTGTATTCAGTAGAGTTACTCATGATTGACACCATTACAAGTGAGAGTTGAATTGGGCCTAATCTGTATTTCCCGAAACATAGGTTCTTTTCTTGTAAATATAGTCATTGTATTCCTGTTCAGACTCAAAACCTGCATACAGTCTTTCAAATAAAGTTCTGTAGGGCTGCATGTATACTCTGCTGCTGGATGAGGAAAGAACAAAGGCAGGTAACAGGGATAGGTGAACTGCTTGGGTTAAAATAAAATTTGCACAACTTGCCCTCAGATAAAATCATCTCTCCATGTTCCTTCCCATCCGCATACTCTCCCCAAACAAACATCTTTTCTGAGGTTCAAATTTTCATTACTATTATTATGATATTTATTTCTCCATGTATTATTTCACATTTGATATTCCTGCTGGAACCATAGAATCAAAATACTGCAGGAAAAGTTATTCTTGACAGAGAGTGGCTCTCACAAGAATTGGTCTTGAGTTGCAAAGTGTAGATCTATATCTGAACTTTCTCCAAGTTCAGAGGTGTTTGGATTTGAGGTTTAAGCCATCAGGGAGTTGAGGCATATGCAAAATTCAGATAAAAATTGAACTCTCTCAGAATTCAGGTGTATGCAGATCTCCTGTTTTGATTCGGAATTCATCTCCATCTCCAACCCAAGTAGGAGGAAGTAGCAGTAGAAATCTAGCCCTGAAAACTTGTTCCTGTGAAATGTTTCAGCCAGTGTGCAGACCAAGATGCACATTTCTGGATATTTAGTTTAAAATGTAGCTAAACTCTGCAGGTGTGATTCATCTCTCACTCCAGTGTAAATCAGGAACAACCTTATTGCATTTAGTATAAAGCTACTGTCTTGTAAGTGATAACTTTCTGAGGTTAAACCCATCACTAAGAGTTACACAAGAAGATTTATTAGTGTAACTGCTACATAGGGGTAAGTAGGATCAGAATCAGGTCATGTTACTAGCAAAAAGATTGGGAAAGATAAAGCTCTGAATTGTTGATACCACCTGATTATTGTATAAGCTAGCTCATGAGAGTGGTGAATTAATATGGGCCCATTAGACCTAGTTTAAAGGCTTTTTTTTTTTAATATACTGTCTTAAATTACATTAAGGACATATGACTATGATAATAGTCTCACTTGTAATATGTAATGAACTTACATCCATGAATAGTGGATGATGAGACAGGCAAATAGTGAAGCAAACTGCTAGAAAAGGAAAGTCCACATAGTACTAAACACCTGTTTCCTTTACATGTTTCTCCATGCTACTTTTCAGGTTTATTATGCTCCTTTCAATTTCTTTTCATATAGATAATAGCTATCATATGAGTTGTTCCAGTAGCTGTTTTGTTCAGTTCTGCCTGAATGTATAGGATCCAACACTTCTCTCCAGTTTTACACAAGTGTAACTCAGTTGAGCTTCATTCTGAATTCTTTTATATCAAACTTGTAACTCTAGAGACTTCAGTAAAGATACTCTATTTATACTGATGTAAATGAGTGGATGTTCAAGACTACTGATTAATATTACTATTGATTCCTAACATTTAGAATGTGTCTTTAAAACCATAATCATCTGGTTTTCTACAACAGCCAACTCCTTCATACACTGTGATTACTTTATTTCTGTTCTGCCACCTTAAAGGCATAGTTTCAACACTGAGAATTAGTTCCTTTATAGTAGCTGTCTTAGACACTCTTAAAATCTGGAAACATCCTTGGTGTCCTACATTCAACCCTCTCCTGTAAAATAGCAACAATTTTCCTTCCAAGGTGACCAAAACTGAACACAGTCCTTTTGATGAAGTTTAGGTGGTGTGGAATAACAATATTTTGATTTGCAAGATCTCTAATGATGTAGTTGACTACCCAATTTGCTGATTTTACTGCAGTTCTTACACAGCTCTAATGGCTTCAAGCACATTTAGACAGTAACCTGAAAAGCCCTTTCCCAGTCAGTATATTGCATGACTATTTCCAGGGAAACATAATGTTCTCTTTCCTTTGGTTCATTGCACTCAGGCTTATTATTTTACATTTGGCTGTATTAAAATGCGTTTTCCATTTAATGGCCCAGTTATCTAAAAAGATCTGAATCACAAAATAATAATGATAATATCTTACAACTTTACCACTGTTAGCAACAGTGCCAATCCCAAGACCAGATAAAAGAGGACAGTGCTGCAGTTGGGTTTGAGACCCACTCAGATAAAAACATCCTGCAACATATACAGTTCAGTTAAACCACAACTTGAGAATGGTAGGTGCAAATAGAGCTCAAAAAACAATTAGAAAGTTGAAATCTCCAGGCCCAAATCCTGGTGACAAAATCTGAAACAAGAGTAGGCACATGTGAAATATGGGAAAGCTGGCACAGGTTACATGAGACATGAAAAAATACCTCTGAACATACTTGACATCAGTGAGATGATATGCATAGGAAGTGGCAAGATGATGTCTGATGGTGGAACACTCTTGTACTCAGGAGAAGGAACACATGAAAGAGATGTAGGAATTATGATGGATAACATCACAATGCAGACCCTGCTGGCTTGGGACCCAGTTAATGACAGAATAATAACAGCCAGGCTGTGAAATAAGACATGCCAAGTGTGCAATAATCAAAGTATATACATCAACAAAAGCAGCAGGTGACAATGAAAAGGATACATTCTCTGAGACAGTGCAGAAAGTTCTGGATGATGTGCCTACCTAGGACATCAAGTTGATGATAGGCTATTTCAACACACAAATTGGAAACAACTCTACTCGCTGGGATGGATTCCTGGGCAAAGCAACAAAGGAAGGAGGCAGTCTCTTCTGACAGTAAAAGGATTCACAACTTAACATGGAAATCACCAGACAATGCAACTATCAACCAGATAGATCCTGAGTTTACATCTAGAGATGAGCATCTTCTTTGAGGGATGGCAGAGTCAACAGAGAAGTAAAAGCAGCAAAGATTCCTGTGGCACCTTATAGACTAACAGACGTATTGGAGCACGAGCTTTCGTGGGTGAATCCCCACTTCATCGACGAAGTTGGGTATTCACCCACGAAAGCTCATGCTCCAATATGTCTGTTAGTCTATAAGGTGCCACAGGACTCTTTGCTGCTTTTACAGATCCAGACTAACATGGGCTACACCTCTGATAATTAACAGAGGAGTAGATACTGGCTCAGATCATTATATTTTAGTGCCCACATTACAACTTTAACTGAAAAAGATCACAACAATCAAAAGGGTCAAAAAAGTGTCGTGGAAATAAAGAAGGTTCAAGGGCAAAGGAACACAGATCAGATTCCAAATTGCATTAGCAAACCATCGCAGTGTTGACAGGACGAGGCTGGAAGCTAGCTGGTCAACCTGAAAGACTGCTAGTACTCAAGACAATAAAGGAATAATGGACATCTGAAGACAGTGAAAGAAGTTGAATGGATAATGACTGGAATGCGGGCAGCAACTGACAGTCGGAAAGCTCTGAAGGCAAAAAAGATTGGAAAGATTGTACCACCATGGCATTGCCAAAAAAAGAAGTGATATGATTCAATGAATGAATTGGTGAGGTATTGTACTGCTATCAATCCCAGGAAAAGTACTGGCTACCATTATTCTGAATAGAATGAAAAAGGCAATGGATGATATATTACAAAAGAATGGGCTGGATTCTGTCCAGGTAGATCATGTTGTGAATGGATATTCACTCTTTGAGAGATTATCAAAAAATCTACTGCTTGGCAAAATCCCGTCTTAATCAATTTTATCAACTTTATGAAAGTGTTTGATAGTGTCCAACGAGCGACCCCATGGAATATTTCTAGAAACTGTGGAATATAAGACAAGCTGGACAACATAATAAGGATTTTATATGATGGAAGTAGCTGCATAGTAAAATCAGATACAGGCCTAGGTGAGGTCAGATTATGCCATGTGATTGTATTGAGCACACTTCTGTGTGGAGCAGAGGCTTGGCCAATGACAGTGGATAACTAAAAGATTGGAGGCTGCCTATCTCAGATGACTGAGAAAGTGTATATTTTATGTAAAGACAAAATAACAAAAGTAAGAGTAAGGTAGCTGACTGAGAAAATATCATCAAAGAAGGAAGGTTCAGGTGATTGGGATGTGTATGCTATATGGAAGATAGAAGACATGCTAAGCAAGCATGAATTGGGTACCCAAGGGAGGAAAGAGAAAGCAAGGAAGACCAAGGAAGAACAGTTAAAACACAGTGACAGAGAATATTGAATGTGCTGGCTTCACCTAGAAATGTGCTGGCTTCACCACATCTACCAAACATCCATCAACAATGGATGAACTGGATGGGCCACTTTGTCTGTGGCACAAGAGGAACTAAGGTCTAAGTAATATCTTACATTTTTATAGTTTCTTTCATTGTAAATGATTCTAAAGAGCTGGAGGAAGAGCATAGTACTCAGGAACCTTTGTGGCTTGAAACCACCTTTGCATTACCCCTTCCTTTGCCCTTCCTGAGATAACTGATTACAGCAAAGCTGGATCCCAGAATTAGCTTACTTTAGTGAAGAACCCTGCAGAACCAACAGAACTCACAGTGAACTCTGTTATTTTCTGATCCACACATCATCAGCAGAATTGATAATAAAGCTTAAATTGCAGAAGCACTTGTGCTACACCCTCAGTTACACTAAACCATGTGATGTCTTTGAAGCCACTAGGGCTGCACAGGTGAAGCTAGACTGTGAAGATAATGAGGCGGAATTTGACTTGCAGAATTGTTACGACAGTGATTGATGTGAAAGGCAGAAAGAACACATCTTGCCTTTCAGAGCCTCTTGCGCAGAGCTATCAGCAAAAGAATCTTTTTACTTGGAAACTGAAAATGTGATATCAATGTGGGAACCTCATGATGCTAATTTTGCAAAATCATTCAAAAATCAAACTGCATTTTAAGCATTCAAAACTTCAAAATCTCTGAACCAACATTCTTCAAACTTGACTCATTTTGTAGACATCCATGAGATTTAAAAATCCCAATCTGAAGACTGTTGGTATTGTACTGCAATTAAAACTATATATAAAGAAAACACAATATTTTAATTCATCATCCCAAGGTTTAGAGTCAGAGGTTAGGGCTCTCACTCCTAAAGTTGCAAAATTATTAGTTTCTTTGCATGGAATAACAGGATCATTTCACCCATTTTTTTTCTTGACTCCTATGGAAAGGAATACAGCAGAGATTCTACTGGCACTATTACAAAAATATTACAGGTAGAGAAGTGATTAACTGACATCTTCAACTAAAACTATAGTGTACAGGTATTTGGCATTTATTTTTAGCTAGAACATCTGGACTCATCACTGCTACTCTTATGAAAAGCGGGCCAGGCTATTGCAAACATCACAAGTCATCAGGATCTGTTTTAAAGCCTCAATCAAAAGACAGTATCTAGAATAACACCATGTTTCCAGCACCAGGATGGGATATTAATATTGACTCAGAAGACAGGAATATCACATACTGGATATCAACATCATTTGCTTGAAGTCTCCCATTAAAATATTTGTGATAGTTTCAGAGAGATGAAAAAGTCATAATGCATATGGCTGTAGTCACTAGATTGTGAATCCATATTTTCTATACCATGTAAACAATCAGTTAGGACTGCCATACTAATAAGAAACATATGCCTAGATGCCAGATGTTGTATTAAGGTACACACTCTTCTTTTGGTTAAAAGTATATGATCAGACCTTGTCTGGAACCAGCGCTAATAATATTTATTGCTCTTCTAAAACATCATGTATGGCAGCTGTATTATTAAATTGTTTCAATCTGTCATAAAAATTATGAAACAATCAACTATCTATCATCTGGACTTGCCTCAGTTATGGGAGAATGGACTAAATCTCTTGAGGTCCCTGCCAGTCCTATATTTCTATGATTCTGTGATTTCATAATCTTTAATATTAGTAACTATTTTAATTAGTATTATGCTCTTGTGTAATACCATAACACATTTTTAGTTCTTGCATATTGCAGACTACTCCCAAGTGCTATTCACTATCATTTCAGTTATAATGAGCCATATTTTCTTTAAAAAGTTATTAAAAATTGCTCTATTTTTATTTTTGATATCTACATTTAAAGCACCTAATAATTTTGATGAAACTCTATTGACTTCAATGAGATTGCGTAGTGTAACAGAGGATAAGAGTTAGCTTTTCATATTTATTATTATTAAATATTGCTACTAGAGTAGCACCTAAAAATTTCCAGTCTGTTAGGTACTATAAAAACACACAAGGTGATATACTCTGAGGAGCATCCTCTCCAAGAACTGGTTTCATATTATTCAATCTTTTTGTGGAAACTTTTTTGATGAATGTATAATATTAAGAGTTTGTTTATAGTAGCATATAGTGTTTATAGTAGTTCATACAAAATACAATATTCTTCCCTAGAGATAATTTCAGGTATGTATTAAATACAGTGTTTCTGAGTCTGTAGTGATTTTTTAGTATTTGTTTACATTCATTGTTACATCCTTCATCTATTTTCCAGTTACAAGATATTTGGTATGTGTTATGTATGTGGTCTTGTCTACATTAGGGAATTTTACACACACAAAAATTCCCACGTCAGCTAACACTGGTTGAATCCTTATTATAGTAAAGAAGGGCCAGGCCTAGCTTCCAGTATATTTATCACTGTGTTAACTAAATGTTATCAGCACTAATCTCATGCAGTTCTTGTGCTCAGCTGAGTGCATGAGCATGGTACTACTAACACAGATAAGTGGGTGATCCTCAGTGCCCCTATATTCACACCTTGCACATTATTGCAACCAATTTGTACAAAATATGCCTTATGGGGTATCATTTGAAAACTAACACACTAGTCAATAATATCATTGTGAAATGTATGTATAAACACTGTAGGTGAAATTATGGATATTCTCTGATGTTATGTTTTGGAGACTGTAAACAGACAAAGGCAAAACACTCTTTTCCAGACAATGGGGAGTTCTCAGCTGGTGCATTCACTCTCTTGAGAGGTGGGCCATCTTCATTCACTAAATCCAATGTGGAATAACATCTAGTGACCTGTCTGGAGAGGGTTACAACTGGGATGGCTTACTTCAGAGCAGACTGGCAAATGCAGAGCAGACACCCCAACTGGTAGTATGTTCTATACTTAGATTTCATCAATCCAGTACCAAATGTGAACTCCCTAACTATTACAGTAGTCATTTAATGGAGTCCCAGACAATTCCCTTAGACCAGTGGTTCCCAATGCGGTGCCCATGGGCCCCAGGGCACATGCCAGGGCATCTATGTGCACCCACGTACTGTCCGGTTGACGAGCATCCTCTGAAATGCTGCCAAGAAGCAGCCTCATCCAGAGGCTTCGCCGCCAAAATGCCACTGTTTTTTGGTGGCGATGCCTCTGGAGGACGCTGCTTGTCGGCGACATTTCGGCAGCGACATCTATTGACGTTGCCACTTCTTGGTGGCATTTTGGCTGATGCTCATCTGCGGGCCACAGTCCTCGGTGACTCGTCGTCCGGCACCCACCAGATGAAAAAGGTTGGGGACCACTGTCTTAGATTGTCTATCTTGCCACCAAAGCAAGCTGGACTATTTGACAAATGGTCACTTACACCAAATTCACAAATATTCCAGGTTACTCCCTGTTCCAAGAGATCAGTCACTCACCCAGTTTGAGTTATATCCTAGATCTCACCAAAAACTGTGCTGGTAGCCCACTCTATGGTAAACTAATTAAAGGCTTTTTAGCTAAGAAAAGAAATAAGAGTTATTTAGAGGTTAAAGCGAGTAAAATATATGTACAGGTCTGTAATCCCAAATGTTAGCAATGATGTAGTAATCTGCAGTTTCCCAAAAGTCTCTCAAGACTACCCAGAATAGCTCTGAGAGCTCAGTCTTCTCATTCAGTTATTGTGCCCTGTCAGATTTCAAACAGTTCAGAGATAAAAGATCTTTCCCTGAGTCCATACGTATAGCTTTTTCTCACAGAAAACAAGCTGACAGGCTCACCACCCATGTGGGCTCATTCTTTGTTTAGTGGAGAGAGAGGAGCACATTTAGAGTCTTTGATCTCTGTTCATCACACACAATGACCACTTGCCTTCAAATGTGCAAAAATTAGTACTGTTAAATTCTTCATTTGCATTAGACAAGGCTTCTTTCTCATTTGATGGGTTAGTTAGTTACAGGGGTATATACAATGCAAATATTTGATATTACATTACAATAGGATACAGATAAGTGAATACAATACATGTAACATCCCATTCGTTTCCTTAAAGTTTAAACACCAAACACATTCTTACACATTTAACAATCACATTGATCGATACAAATCGGTTTGGCTTCCATGTATTCATATGTTCACTGAGGCCCGGGAGGTTTGACATGCTTTGATCGGGTCTGCCAACATCACTGCCACTACCCCAGTTAGGAATATTTTACTTATTTGTAACCGGTTGGGAGCACTCCACCTCACAAATAAACCTAATGCAGGTAATGGGAGCAACTGGGAAGGAGGTATCTTGCTGAGAGGGTATGGAGATTTGGAAGCTCAGTCCAAGGGTCTCAGGAGCAACTGTGATATACCTCAAGAGGGAGGTTTATTGGGTTGAAGCTTTATATCCCAGAGCTTATATTCTGGGGATCCAGTAGGAAAGGCCCTGCTGGTGTGGCCTTTGCTAGATAGATCCAGGGGAGGGGATAAGGAAGTCCTTTGGACTTACTAATGTCTCACCCCTTCTGACAAGTGTGGAACCATGCCCTATCTGTTCCTCTGGGTAATGTCGGGGTGGTGAGAGACAGGTTGCTTCTCATCGCACTGAGATAACTTTTGGTTGGTTAGGGTCCCATTTTACAATACCCCTCTCCCTAACGCTGTTACATAAGTACTAGTACACTATATGGAAACAATTTAAATAAGAACAAAGATGTGCATTGAAATCAATTTGGAACAGGAAAATGTGCCCAAGATGACTGATCCCAAGGTCAAGTTCTAAAAGTCAATGGTCTCTTTGTAGAACAAAAATAGCATAGTGCAGACTTATATTCAACATAGACTTTACAACAGACTTCATATAGGGGAGTAGAACTGAGGATTCTTTGGAGAGGAGTAACAAATGCAAAGAGGATGCAGTGTATGTTTTCCCTTTAATTTATCACTCATTTTCTCCAAAAGAGATTTGTTTAAAATCAAATAAAGGACCATTGCTAATTGGAAAGGATGAGCAATCAAAAAAGCTATCAATTAGACATGGTCTACTTACATTTTGGGTTTTTATTTCAAAAGGAATCAAAATTAAGTAATCATGTCCAAGAGATAAATATAGTGGCTGAGATATGAATATTAAAAATAGTAATTCCATTTCTGTGTTGTGGCCTTTTCTGAATTATTGGTGTGTGGAGAAAGAGTGGGAAAACTGGATTAGTTATAACAGAACCAGTCCAAAACTTCATTAGTTTTTCAAACCAAATCCCTTTTGGAAGGCTTGAAAATGTTTGACCTACTTGAAATATTTGACATCTAACTCCAGAATTAATCAAAACAAGAATAAGGAAGGGGAGGGACCTCTCACATTCTGGCCATTAGGGTGCTATGCAATCTATAGAAAACAAATTGTGAGAAAGCCCCAGAATGTTTTTACATTTTGGAACAGCCAAATTATCAGGCTCTGCACCAGAGAAGAAAGTTACTAACTGGCTGCTCCCCAGGAAACCCAGTTAGATTGGGCAGGGATGGCCATCTTTCCATAATAAAGAGAAGGAGAGGGAAGGACAGGATGATCTATTGTCCTTCTTCTTTTATCATATCACTCTCTTTTACTTTGCTTTCTTTGTGTTTTTAATATTTGCATCTATTTTTGGACATGTGTTGGTTTAAAATTTGTATTTATTGTGCTATCTTCAGTGGCATATGGCTAAAACTTTATATTAATTAACTAAATTAAACTAAACTTTACTTTCAATATCCCTGTGATGGGGTGTCTGCCCCACACAGGTATAGAAAGGGTTAACCTCAGCAGGGAGCAGTGGATGTGAGTCCTCTATGTGGCCCAGAGAGGTTGCATGAGGCACAGTCAATTAGGGAAGAGTTGCAGGGAGTAACCAATCTTAGTCCATCAGGCTCAGATAAGAGGAGCTGCAAGGCAGAGTGGGAATTCAAAAAGTGAAGACTGTGTTTAGTAGACTGAGAGACCTGCAGTACCTTGGACAGAGTGACTGCTGACAGGGACCAAGGAAGCAAGAGTGAGCTCCTGGCTGGCTGCTGGGACTGGGTAGTTGCATGCCCTGAGGCAAGGGGGAAGAAGGTGCTGGGCTGTGGAGAAGTGGCCCAAGGAGACACAGCAGCATGGTGAGAAGTTAGAGTTACAGCAAGAGGCTGCTATCTATAGGGTCCCTGAGCTGGGACCCAGAATAGTGGGTGAACCCTGCTCCCCCATCCTACTCATCACTGTGGAAATGGATGGACAGCTATGCTAAACCCCAGAAAGAGGGAGCACGGAAGGTGAAACAGCCTGAGGGCCATGTCATGAAGATAATGCCGTGGTCCCTGGAGTGACATAGGTCAAAAGTAAATGTGATGGTAGGTGAGGCACCACAGGGAGTGGGTGTACGGACCTGAAGAGTTAATTCCAAGATGGCCAGCAGGAGATGCCAGCCCACTTGGTGAGTTAACCCCATCACAATTCCTCTCCAGAGGCAGTGCAGAGTAAGCAGGAGCAACAAGGAAGAAGGGGGAGAGGACAATGCTTTGCCTCCCTCCCTCCCTCCCCTTTACTACCCAGAAGGCTGTCATGGGCAGACAAAAAGCCACTGGTGGCTGCATGCAGCCACAGTGGCCGCATTTGAGAAACATTCATGTAGGGTACATGTAGCTGCACACCACAGTGAAAAGCAGACTGCATCCCTTGCAATGTGTAGCTACACTTGGCAGTGAAAGACTCTGGCAGGAAGGAAAAGCTGCCTCTCCACTGCCTCCCCTTGCTAGAGCTTTTCCACATTGTGGGAGCTTTTCACACCACCTTCCCATTGCCAGAGACTTTCCCTCTTGTTGGACTCTTTCTCTGCATAGGGAATGACTTCAGCAGCGAGGAGACAGCAGGATGATATGCTACTGAAATTAGCAGTGTAGAAGTGGGAGTCACTTCTTGGGCATGATGAAAGCTGTGTAGGGATATACTCTAAGGGTATGTCCTCACTATCGGGGATCGATTTATTGTGTCTCACCTAGACACGATAAATCGATCCCTGAACACGCTCCCATTGAGTCTGGAACTGCACCAGGATGAGAAGTAGAAGCAGAGTTGACGGGGGAGCCACGGCCGTCGATCCCGAGCTGTGAGGATGGGAGGTAAGTTGAACTAAGATACATTGATGTCAGCTATGCTGTTCTCATAGCTGAAGTTGCGTATCTTACATTGACACCCTTCCTACCACCGTGTAGACCAGGCCTAAGGTTTGGGTGTATCTTTACCCTACTTCTTTAAGCAGTGCCTCTCTATCTACACTATTTATACCAGTATTGGGGGCGGGAGGGGGCTCAGCCAGAAGAGTCATGGCCTCAACCGAAAGAGGCAGGGCCTTTCAAGATTAAAAGGCCCTGGGGCTCTAGCTGTGGCTGGGAGTTCCAGGGCCTTTAAATCACGCCAGAGCTACCAGCTGTAGAGGCGGCTGGGAGCCCCGGGGAGTCAGGGGTGAATTAAAGGGCCCAGGCTCCGGCTGCCGCAGAGCTCCGGGCCCTTTAAATCACCACAGGAGCCCAGCTGCCAGAGCTCCGGCTGTGATTTAAAGGGCCCAGGGCTCCCCACAGTGACTGGATCCCTGGGCCCTTTAAATCACTGCTGGAGAAGCTGGTCCAGTTCAGCACGGCATACCAGCTCTGTGTATTCTACATGCTGCCATAGGTGTAGAGAGAGCCAAAAACTGGGGTGCCTAAAAGCAGTGCGGCACTTTTGAAATTTGGGACTTAACTCCAAATGCTTTTCATCACACAGATGTTTAATTGTTGTTATTGCATTTGTCTTATTATGTAACATATCTCTGATTCTGTGCCAGCTACAGTAGCTTACAAAAACAACAAATAAAGACTAAGGTTGGAAAGACATAAACCAGGCTAAATACCAGACACTCAGCACACCCTTTAACAATGAATATAGAATGATTAACAGTCTGGCTTATTTCTGTTTGCTCTCAATAAAATGGAAAACCTTCTTCTAATAATTAGTTAATTGCTTGCTTTTCCAGTGTCAATACCATATGAATTTGTTCTCCTGGGGTTTACTTTTTCAGTTATTACTGCTGGTCTGCTGAAACTGAGTTCACCTCATCTTGGAGTAAATGACTCAGGTAGGAGGAGGTCACTAAATCCTGACACAAATATCTCCAGACAGCTCTTTCTGAAATAAGATCAATGTAACAACTGTGAATTGATTTATATAATGACCTAAGGAAAGATACTGGGTCTTTCAATTAAGTGGGGATGTAAGAGAAAATAGACAAAGTCTAGCATAGCTGTATATCCTCACATAGCTTCACCCGCACCTGTCTTCAGTGTGCAGGTGACAGAAAAAAAATCTGCTTACCATAGAGAAGTCTAACTCTGCCAGTCCCCTATATCTGTCTCTTGCTGCCCACAGCATGTTTTCCAAGGTGCAGATGCTGCTGCAATTTTTCAATGTGGTTGTGATGCACAGAGGAGGAAGGAAACGGTAAATCAAACAAATGGCGGCTAATCAAACTTTTTCAAGGGAACTCCAGAAATAAGAGTCTTACTTAGGATTTCTTTTTTTATGATAGAGAAAGCCTCTGTCTCCTGCCACATAGTCTCACATATTTCCCAGCATAATGAGATTTAAGGATAAAATATGACTTTAGGTACTGTAGCCTTGAAGTGTAACATGAGGGTGACAGGAGAGGCAGTTACTTATTCAAGTAAAGTTTCCAATATGGACAATTTCTCCTGGGCCCAATTCAGTCAATTATCTAGTCCATCACAAAGTGCCTGTATTTTAAAAATTCTTATCAATGGCTTTATTTTTAAAAGGCAGAATTTATCACTTCTCTGTAGGGTGGAAAATCTGAGGGGCTCTGTGAGAGAGAGAGAGAGAGAGAGAGAGAGAGAATTGGAATCACTTTAGAACTTGTGAAAGGAGCTGTATTAAAAGCCCTGGACACCACAGTCTTCTTTTTATCCACATAACAGGTTCAGTACAGGCACTGTCAGTGCAACCTTCCCTGTGTAGTTCACTTGTGAGCTTCAGTACTGACATAGAACAGCTGTGGGGGTGGCCTGATTAACCCCTAACAAAAGAATCCTAACAAAAATTCCAGTTGTGGGGATGGTTTTTGTGATGTGAAAACCAGTAATTCATTTCATCCAGGCCACCAAAGAGCCATCCTAATTACTTTTAGCTGCTATTGATTTGAGCTGAATTTGAACTAGTGACCTAAAGATGAAAGACTAAGTATCCCGTGGCTGACTCCCCCCAACTCCACCTTAGCAATTGAGGTTCCTTCACTGATGTATAAAAAACACTTCTTACTATTTTGAAGTATGTGTTTGAATCCCAACCACACTGAAGGTTTTGTTTCCACAGGACAAACACGTTAGATGATGATCATCTTTTTATATGGAGGAGTCTCTTCACCATATTTTTCTTCATAGATTATATAATCCAACAAAATATTATTAATTTCTACTAGAGGTCATTCCAGCATTCAGGTGTGTATGTCCAGCTAGCAAACGCTCTATATATTTTTGATAACCTGATGTCCAACCTTCACTGGGTCTGTCAATGTGGAAACAAAATGACATGCTTTCTTCCAAGTATTATTCTCTGTGGCTCCTCAGCCTCAGGGTAGCTGTCAGTCAAATTCAGCTCTCCTACCACACTCCGCGTGAGCTCAGTTGAATCCATTAGAATATCCTGACTGTGGACTGCAAGCCACTCCATGTATGGTGTGTATACTGAAGGGGAAAAGCATGCTATACATGCTTTCAGAAGTGGTATCCTGCAGCCAAGGAAAGGCAACAATTCTGTTGACTAACTCAGAATTAGGGTTTGTGGAAATTGAACTTTACTGGAATCCTGTGGAACTGCAATGGCCAAAACCACAGAGCTTTCAGGTTTTGCTGACTCGAGTACTAGATTATAATTTATAGCACCCAAATATAACTGAATCGAGGTCCTACACGCTATTAATAATTCTGCATATTCTACACAACTATCCATAAAATCACCCACACAACATTCATAAAGTATAATTCATCCAGGCATCCTGAACAGTTTGATTGAAGCCAGATGGGACCTTACAAAATTTTGGGCATCATTAAAATATTGGGTTTTTTCCTGCTGATAATTAGAGAAATAATGTAGTATGTGTTTCAAGCACCTGTTATTTGTGCCACAATTAGTTTTTTCATTAGAGGGGACAAAATGAATAAAAGCCTTAGTTTATTGTTTCATTATAACTAAATGGTCCTTTGTGAATTGTAATCTAGTATGATCTTAATTTCCAGCACCTAATCTTAGATTTCATAGCAAGTTTCATCTGCTGCAGCAATTAACAGGATGGTCAAATTTTTTCTCTATTTGTTTTCAAATAATCATTTATGGATTTTAGTTGTGATCAGACTATCTGGTACAGTTTCCCCTAATATTTATTTTCCCATAATGTCAAACCAAAAAATATAGGGTCTTCATAAAGCTATGATTCACTCTTTTCTGGTCAAGCTGGGTGTCGTCATAAAGGATGCAATTATGTTTTCGTTTGGGGCTGCTTTTCCAGCTTTTTAAAGTCAACCCCATCATTCAGAATAACATTCTTAGTTACTAATCAATCATTCCGTATGTGGTTGTGAGGCCCTAGAGTTTCTTCCAAGACTCCAGTTTTGCCATGCCACAGCAGCTGCCTGAGTATAGAAGCATGCATCACTTTGCACATCCACTCCTGAAAGCCACTTTTTTGCCCAGATGCCTTTTGAGGATCAGAAGAGTTTCATCAACTGTTTTTGTTTGGTTTGATTTTTGTGGTTTTTCAGGCCCTTGCATTGTATTTATCTTCTGGCTGGCAGGCCACACAGTCACTTCCAAGGCCACAGCCTGCTAGAGGACAGTGTACAAAACCAGACACTGTACTACCCTTAGTCTCAGGACACATCACTAGTTTTCATCTCTGCCCAGCCCAAGGTACCACAAAAGATGTCACTCCTGAACTTTGCTCTCATCTTTGGCAGAATATAGCACTAACCTCTTTATGAACTATGAGTATGACTTCATTACAGAGTTAGCTCAAGTTATCTGCACTTGAATCAACTCCTCTCAAGTTACACAACCAGAGTCATAGCTAGATTGCAAAACAGCACTCAAGCTTCACAGCATGATTATGTTAGCATCACTGAGTGATTCTATTAGCAATAGAGCTGAGTAGGTACTGGATTTTCCATTTTGCAGGAAATTCTGTGATTTAATTTTCTCTATTCCAAACAGAACAAATAAAAACAAAACAAAACAAAACTTGAAATTTCCCACAAAACAAAATTCAGCAAGCATTTGTTTGGTGTCGACTGAAACATTCTGTTTGGATAAAATCTGAAATGTTTCCTGCCACTATCAACTTTTAAAAAATGTGATATTATAGTGTTTAAGATAATATCAAATAAATACAATGAAACAAAAAAGTCATTTCAAAATGGAAAACTGAAAGTTCCATTCTAGAAATGTTGAAATGGAACCCTTCAGCTTTATCAGAAGACTGTGTTTCATTCTTTTTTCCTAAATTAAATTTTGTCCAAATAAACGTTTTCCACAAAACATTTTGCTGTTGATGAATCAGCCTTTTCCGATGGAAAAATGTTGCACTGCAAAATTTCCAGCGCAAACTGATAAATTTCTAGTGAAAATTAATTAGCAGAACAGATTAGCTGTGCCCGGCTGCATTACTACCTGCAGCATCAGAAGAACTTGAGCTTCACCCCACAGCTCCTGACAGTCCAGCTAGTTTGATTTTAAAGGACCATTTAACTCAAACTAGGGATTTTTTGTGTGTGCGCAGGAGTTGAGAGGAACAACACTTGAGCTAGTCCTGGAGCTAACAGTGCAGTGAAGACAAGCCCTAATGAAATATTTTAAGATATTTTAAAAAATTCCATAGATCAGTTCTTCCTCGATTTATACTCTCCATTCAATGCATGGATTAGGGCAGATCCATCCCAGATGCGCATTGACCATGTGCCTTATCCCCAGCAGTTGCCTGAACATCATAGGCATAGAAAGGAAACTTGACGTATCATTCATTTAGCTGGGTCAAACTGACTCATTCTCCTCTTTAATGAAACCATGAAATGACAAGGAAAATTTAGTTCTGGTTATTTCCCCCCCTATTTTCTCTTAAATGAACATAAATTATATTGAAAATCTACAGATTGGAAAATCTGGAGCAAAGAGTGGCTTCCAAAAACACAATTTCTAAACATTTGCAAAACAAGCCACTATTATTTTAAAATAAAGTTCCGAAAAGAGACCTCTCGATTATAGCTAGAGCAGCTCCAACTGGCCTCGATTTCTGAAATCTGAAAAAGGTTTTAGACTCTCAATGGATTCTAAAATGACTGGGGCCTGCTCCATCTGAAGTCAAGGGCATTTTGCTGTTGAATTCAATTGAAAAAATATAGAGCCCTTTGTGTATTTTTATCTTTAAAAAAAACAAACAAAAGAGAAAATAGAATGAAACTTTTTTTTCTTCCTGCTTTTCCCCATGAACTAAGGTAGTTTTTGTAAGCTGTGAATCTGTCAGCTGGGAATAAGCATCTGGCTTGCAAAACCTTTTTGTTCTTGAAAGGCTATTTAAAAGAGAATTTTACTATTTATACATAGTCTGTTGATTTTTTTAAATGAACATTTGTATGGGTAATGGAGGCATTTCAACTGTAGATCTTTTTTGGCCTTGAGCTGAACAATACATCGAAATTGCATTATTATTATTGCCATTTGTTATCATTACAAAGTATAGCACCTATCTTTGAGGAAATTTTTGCTTAATTAAGGCCCACACATCTCCAGGAACAATGTATTCCTGCTTTGTATTCTGTGAACAATCTGTAGTGGTAGTGCTGTATATAAAATCTTTATGAATAGAGCAGTTCATGTTCAATTCATCTTTTGGTCTCTGACCTTATTCTCCCAATTCTTTTAATGTGTGTAAGGGAGGGAATTCAGGGGAAGGATGGATAGATAGAGTGCACACTGATAACAGCAAGCATTATTTCTTTCAAAACAAATGCAGGCCCAATTCCATATGACCAAAAACACTTGTTTAACTTGAGATGAAACTCTGAGTTGAACAAGAGAGTAAAGCATTTCTTCAAACTGGACATGATGAAGTCAGCATTATACTATCGTAAAGTGTACTTATGACATGTTCATCACAGGGGAACAGGAAGAGACACTGAAGGACAGTGGACTAGAAAATAAAAGGCAGGGAGGTTTGGTGCCAGACAAAAATGACAAAGACTTTGGTGGGCTGTTGAAGCAAAAGCTCTGAAAGCATCAAAACAAGAGATGGGGTGACCTTTGTGCAACAATTGTCTTTGGTGAAAATTTGCATTGTTTTTATGTTTAACATTTTTTCCAGTACCAACACATGCAACAACTTTAGAAATTCTAGGATAATTTTGAAGGTTAAGGTTAATTATATAGCAAACTTTTGAAAAATTAATATAATAGCAATTAGGGATAGTATGAAACAAAAACAATTTTAAAATATTTTCTTTCATCTCTTTCACTGTTTGGAGGAGAGCCTGAATATATGTACTGGTGAAATATAGAAGACTTGTTGCTTCAGTGAAATCTGAAGTTATTTTTTAATTCAGAGGAGTGATTGCTTCCCTACAGGAAGGTGCTAATAATCCTTAACCTATACCTTTCATTCTGTCTTCCTCTTCTTCGTTCCCTGTAAGAATAGATGCTGATAACTCTGTTGCTCTGCCATGTGCTATGCTGTGCCCAGCTGCTTGATTAGTTTTGCTTTCGACCTAATGCCCAGTGAATAATAAAATAGAATTGAGTTCAAGCTTGTGTTTCAGAGGCGAAAGACCTGAGTTTCTGCCACTAACCTATTCAGTCCATTGTTTTTCCACCAGAGACTCTTGTGCCAACTGCCTGGGAAACTGGGTTTCAGAAATTTTAGGCTACCCTTATAAAATAGACAGCTATATTCTGAAGTTCCAGCCCCCAAATTGCAATATGATTATACTGCCATGTTTTGGATCATTACTGCAGACTGTTGTTTAATTTTTGTAAGTTTGCCCGTGGTGTTGTTCTGTTTTTTGTTTTTTTTTTGTTATAGCAAATATGAAAACAGCACTGAATATTGCCATAAAAATGCAATACGAATTGATAGTATTTTCCAGATGGAGGAAAGAGGCTTTTAAAGCCAACCTTATGATTTAGCTTATATGGATCAGTAACAGAATTTGGTAAGGAGGGCAAGTGTAGAAAACTTACAGTTTGTCTCTTTCCATGTCACTCTAACAATCTGTGCTTCACTCTTTTATTGTTATTACAAGAATGTATAATGAATCTATCAGTGCTGTATTTGATCATATTTTCCTTGCTGTAGAGAAAAGGCAAGAATAAGAACTAATTACCACATAACACCACAGCTATCAAAGGACAGAGATATAGAAGAGAGAGCCTGAATGCTAGGATATTGAAGTTGGAAATTAGTAAAATGCTTAGACAAAAGGAAGCATAATAGAGATCTTTCAGAATGTGCTTAGATTTGTCTTACATAAATGTCTAGTAGGAGCAAATTCCTACTGCAATTCAGAATATCCTGCCCCAGCTCCTTTGAGCTTCATGTTTGGGAACAGTTAACTTTAAATGCTATGGAAAAGTGCAAAGGAGTCAGAAAGGGAAAGATGGTTTCTAAGATAGCTTGCTTATTGACCTTTTACTTGGTACCTTGAATTTCATACATAAGTTCTAATGCAGGGTGCAGACTGGTAGTCTGCTGGCCCACTGTGCCACAGAGATGGGCAATAACATGAAAATCTTTCCATGGATATACTCAACTAATGATTTTGCTGGCCCACTGTGCCACAGAGATGGGCAATAACATGAAAATCTTTCCATGGATATACTCAACTAAAAAAAAATCATGTTCTCTGACTGTGTTCCTGTCCCTTTTCTTCACTTTTCCTGGATATTTTAGAGAGAAAGTTTACTATAAATATTTTCAGAAAGTTATGGTTAGGTGAATATCAAAATATTTGTGGAAAGCAAATTTATAACTTGTAAATATGAGGATTTACATCAGAAACCTATGAGTTATCTCATTCAATCAGGGAAGATAAGCAGCATTAGGTGACCTATTGACCAAACCAAAGTAACTAATGAAGTTCAATTTTTAAGTAGAATGACTTACTATGTGACAATTTACAAGCCAAAAATTATTCTCGTAATTTTTTGAAAATTTCTGCTGAATAATGAATGAATTAAAGAAAATGGTGAGCTGCTTACAGATAACTTATGAACAGAAAAAAAAAAGCCAAATTCGTCTAATAAAGTATTTACTATTGTAGTTGAAAGCGAGCCTGAGACAAGAGACCTTGGTTCAGAGGCCCGGTATGAGGCCTGAGACCTGAACTAGAGTGGTAGTCAGGCCCTGCTAATATAAAGCAAAGTTAGCAAACGACAGGCTTTGGGTAGAAGTCAGGCTCTGCCTGCATGCAGGCTCACAGAACCTGGCAGGAACAGGGCTGGTATTGCAAAAACACAAACATCCCTAAGAAGTACTAGGTACAGGACACTCACACAAACACATTACAGAAGAGCGGTACCAGAAAACCCCGATACCAAGTATGGTACAACCCCCACCGCCACCAAAAGATTATGAGAACACACTGACTTCTCCTAAGATAAAGTTCAGGATGACAGATGATAGATACAGATGTTTTGATCAAACCAACATTTATAAGGTAATGGGTGGTAACAAATCGTGTCAGGGGGCAGTAACTAACTATGGTAGAGAGGCAATAAGTAACTTGTTTGTACCAGTTTATAAAGCGGTATCTCAGAGGGAGTGTCTTTGGCCAGTTTAAGGTGCAGTGGAAAGTCCTGCCACTGGCTGAGCTGCTTCGATTGTCGCAGGCATACATGTATTAATACTGTGCTTCATCAACAATAAACCCTTCTCTACTAATGGGTCTGTGGTTATTGGACAGTTTAATTTGAGCCTGCTGTACAGGCTATCTGGCCAGAGCCAGTGCGGCACGCAGAGAGCACACGCAGCCCACATCTGACCACAACTACAAATTAGTGACTCAGCACTAATACACATTAGATAAAGACTCCATGTTGTCTTCATAGTTATTCCTATTTAGCCCAGCCTGTAGGTAGCAATGGCATGGAAGGTTGTGGTGAAGTCTGCATCTAAGATAAAGGTGCATTAATGTTTGCAAAACTAAGACTGAAAGCAGGCTTTTTCTCTCTACTGTTTGTGAATCCAGATGTAGAAACGAATTCTGTAGTACCCTGAGATTGTAGAACATTACGTGAATGGGCAGGCAAATGCCTTCAGCTATGCAAGTGGATATACATATAATCAGTTCCTGAAACTTCATCCAATATGTCAATCAACACCACCTTTGCCTTATCCAGAATGAGCTTAACTAACTGGCTTCCATTCTTATCTCTGCCAGACAATGGAAAAGCAAGGAAACCTCTTTGTTTAGACAAACTGAAAAGCATATTGAAATAGTAGTTCATGTGCCTTTGTGTGCAGATGTATAACAATAGGAATACTAAGACTCAGCCCTGTGAGACTGTACAACTAAGATCCTACAAACAGAAAAACAAAACAAACCAAAAATGGCACCCTATGACACCTTTCCAATAGCAACAAAAAAATTACTTTGAAGTGTTTCCAGCTGCCTCTGCAAAGTCTTGCAGTTTGTGTGAACAGCACCTGATGGACAGTGAAAAACTGAGCAACTGTCTATTGACTATGAGGAGAGAGTGGAGCATCTGCACTGTTAGGTGTCTAAAATATGGTGACATTTCAGGTGCTACTGAAGTGAGCCAGTCACCACCTTCTGAGTCATCTTTCCCAGTAAAAAGTTAGAAACCAGATGATACTGCACAAAAGCTTTAATGTCAGGAGAGTTTCTTGAGCAAAGACTGCACCAAGATTTATTGTTGTTTGAGGTTTATTAGACGCTTGCCTTCCTCTATAAAGGAATAAATATCCTTGAAAATAATGGGCTCAGGCATTCCCCAATGGCCACAAGGGGAATTACTTTAATATATTTCTAAGTGGTAGCTAAGCAGATGTCTGGTAGGTGGGAGTTATAAACCATGGTCCAAATGAACTTTTCCATTAGAGCAGTGTTTCTCCAATAGGATTACATCAGTATATGTGAAAGGAGAATTTGTCTATACGGTTCTCACCTTTCCCGAAATAATTAGGTACTTAAAGAATACTACACTAATGCACATCATTTGATCGTTTACCTTTTTTCGAGGTTCAAACTCATTTTTATCAGATGTAAATAATGCTAGCTTCTTCAAAGTGAATTATTGCTGTGTTTCTTAAGTAGCTGCTAATATACTAGACTAGATCACATCTCAATGGATTTTAGAATAGAGTACAATTAAAGAGTAAATTTTTCATTACATAAACTCATAAAATTAACAATGCATTAAGCTCTTCTAGAAGAGAGAAAGTATTATTAATGAATAAAACAAGGAGAGGAATTCAGATACAACACTTTCTGTGGACAAAGGGATACAAATCTTTCATTTAGTTTAGAAGATGACACTTTTGTACATCAAACCTTAAAATATAAAATAATACAATGGCTTTCTTTCTGAGTTACTGTGACATGTTTTTTTTCATAAAATGGTAATGTACTTAACAATCTTCCACTGTTCACTTAAAAACAACTAATAGAATATTCCCATCAGTAGTTCACTGAGCACAGTTTCAAATGATTTTTCTTGGCTAATTGTGAAGCAAAATCCATTCAAAATCACTAGATGTCAAAGCCAAGACATAAGAGGTTTATAAAGACAATTGTGTCTTACAAGGAACTAAAAGTAAAACCCTTGTTAAAAAAAGTGTGTTTTTACTCTTACTAGCAAATTTGTAGAATATTTTTGCTACATTTAAAATTGCTGATCTGGAGAAAATGAATGTAATCCAAAGACAAGCAATTTTTCTTACAGAAATATTCTCTTTAAAATATTTTTTGATATGAGGGAAAGAAGGAAAATCAGGAGATGAGCATGGTGTTGTATGATGTGATTGGCATCTTCCTAAAAAATGCCCCATCTCATTTCAATAGGGTGGAGGAAGAAGGGGAGTTGTTCTGACCCACAGGAAGATGGCCAATTCATGAGAGGAAGAGGGGAAAACTGATGGTCAGACATGTGAGAACTGTGCTCCTCCTGTGCCTCAAAGTGCATGTGGAGTGTGTCTTCATTGGCCAGCTGTGGAAGTGCTGACTAGGTCTCACATTCCCCACCCCCCTCAATGTAAAGCCTTGCCAGGTATCACGAGGTCATTTTGCTGCTATTCCTGTCCCATCCTTCCTCTCTATAGACAGATGTAAAGCTGGTTTCCAGAGATCTGTGGGTCTAATTCAGGGATTGGCAACCTTTGGCACGTGGCCCATCAGGAACATCTGCTGGCAGGCCGGGACAGATTGTTTACCTGCAGTATCTGCAGGTTTGGCTGATCGCAGCTCCCACTGGCCGCGGTTTGCCGTTCCAAGCCAAAGGGGGCTGCGGGATGTGGCAGCCAGCACATACATTGGCCCATGCTGCTTCCCACAGCCCATATTGTGGGAGCTGTGATCAGCCAAACCTGCTGACGCTGCAGCTAAACAAACTGTCTTGGCCTGCCAGCGGATTTCCCTGATGGGCCACGTGCCAAAGGTTGCCGATCTCTGGGCTGATTGATCGCCTGGGGATCAAGAAGTATATATTTTTTCCCATGGGGGTAAAGTAGCAGAGGTTTTTCTTTTGCCTCCTTATAGCACTGTGGAGGCACAGGTCAGATTAAAAGCTATAAGAATAGGAATTTTACTGTTATGAAGGAATGTATATTATATACAACATAATTTGAGTTTAGCGTTTTGTGAGGATAAGTTCTAAAAGGGCTAGCTCCCAGGGACAAATGAGACCTGGGATATGACTACTAGACATTTTTCTGTAAGAAGAAGGGGAGAACTGAATTCTTCATAGACTGAGGTCCCTCACTGATTGTAGAAGAACATAAGAACGGCCGAACCAGGTCAGACCAAAGGTCCATCTAGCCCAGTATCTGTCTACCAAGAGTGGCCAATGCCAGGTGCCCCAGAGGGAGTGAAGCTAACAGGCAATAATCAAGTGATCTCTCTCCTGCCATCCATCTCCATCCTCTGATGAACAGAGGCTAGGGACACCATTCTTTACCCTTCCTGGCTAATAGTCATTTATGGACTTAGCCACCGTGAATTTAGGCTGGTATAATAAAGAATCTTCCACACCTTCTTTTGCTGGATCACCCAAGTGTCTTTATTTACAGTGTTTGTGAAGTTCCCTGGTCTCCCAACAGCTAGTGCCCCACAGACCTTCCCCCAGGGTCTCCTGCCTTTGAGGTTTTCTTCTTTGGTAAGGAGACAGCAATACTACCCTCCTGTCTCCTCACAGTCTAGCCCTCCTCACTGAGGTTTCTTCAGGGTTTTTATAGCCCTCCCATACCTCAGCCCAGCTGTCAGCACTCAGCTCAGCATATTCCTCTGAACCAGCCCTGATTAGGGCTTGCAGCTGGGCTCACTGCTGAATACCTATGCTTATGGCTGTGACCTCTTTCAAATGCACACCTTGCTATAGTTAGGCATCTCACTGTCACCTGCAGAAAACACTTCTGTAATGAACTCCACCTGGGAATATATGGTAAAGATTCCTAAAAAGATAAAGTCAAGCATCTGCTTACTGTACTGCCTATAAAGTGGAGTTTCATTTTGAGAACACATTGCACTGGCATCCACAATCTGAACTGACTTTTGGAATTCAGCTCTAAAAACCTACATGATCTGGAATCTGGTTACATGAGAAACTGCCTCGGACCCTCTATGGAGCTGCTGTATTTGCAACCAGTGGAGGTACTTCAACTGGAGGTTCTTCAGTTTAAACATGATGGGTTTGCTGGAGGGGCATATTCTATGAAAATCCCTCACTGGAATTCACCTCTCTCTTTTCCTCCCCCTTCCTAGATCTGAAATAGCTCATATATGTTAACATTCATAATGAACCATGAAGCCCATTGTTTATTCCGAGCTTTTGCAGAGGGATAGGTTGAGGGTTGGGCAATGGCTGTATGTGATTACCGCCCTAGTGGATTACAAAGGCAGTTCCTTGTTTTATTATTAAAAAAACTCTTAACCTCCTAGTCCATAAAATATAATGACTAGAGCCTAAGCTAGGCATAAAAAACTAATAAAATAAAATGAAATAATAATGATTAATAAAGTAAAATTATAGATACATATATATTTGCATTTTAAAAGGCCTCCACATTGCTGTACTAATTTGTATAATAAATGGTTAGCACATTGTCTTGTTCAATGCTGCAGATGTAATCAAAATCAACTCTTCCATATGCTTTTCTAAACTTACAGCATTACCTCAGTCACAAGTAACTAGTATTTAACCAAGTCTTATTCTGTTTTTGCTTAGTGTTTAGCCTGCTGATTGTGAGTAGAAGGAAGGCTATCATTGGATCAAAGCTTTTCTTTATCCTCCCATAGAAAGGTATTTGTAAATTTAGAGTAAAAACTTTTACAGAATCATGTTCCTTACTAGAAGGAATAGTTGCTTAATGTTTACCTAACAAATCAAATTTCTAAGACTTTAATTGTCAATGTATGAATGGTGATCTTGTATTTTCACCATGTAATTTAACTGAGTTCTCAGCAGTAAATTGAATCCATGCAATTAGTCATTTGAAATGATCTGATATAGCTGAACCAGCTAAGGTGGGAGTGAAGCACAACATTAAACAAAAGAAAGGAAGAAGCATTCTTCTCTGGTGAATTGTGTGAATTGACTGTATGAACTTACACTACCCAAATTGGCTGACATTAAGGTTTGGGAAAGCAACTACTATAGAAAAATGTGTCGCCAAACAGGGACCAGAAAAATTGGCTCCACAACGTACCATTACTATTGTCTTACCTTATTAAAACAGCTTGTCTGGTGATGTATCAACTAGGCATCTGTAATTCCTCCCAAGGTCCTTTTTGTCAGTGAGTACAGACATATAACCTCACTGAATGTAAATGTCTAGATCACATCTTGTAAAGACAAAGATGTCTTTAAAGATTTATGTTTTTAAAAATAAAACAAGATTTTTTAAAAAGTTTTGGAAAATTGGGATGAGTTTTATTGTCTTACTCAAATATTGTATTCCATAAATTAGCAACACTCAAAACTGAACTGTAGGAAAGTAATAGTTCATTAAGAGTCTATCTAATTATCGGATAAATTAGCAGCCCTGAATGGAACTAAATGGAATTTTAAAGTGAGCATCTATTAAGTTTCCATTGGGTATCAACACATTATTTCACTTTTGAACATCTGTACTGTGGATTGTACCATTTAAATGTTGTGCGGTACCTGAGAATGAATGACCTTCTATGACACTGAAGCCAAGGTGAGTTAATCTGTGGGCAATCTGAAATATCATTTCATCAGCAGAGTGCCTGCCCTTTCATTGTTTGAGTGAAAGGAGGCTTACTGGGGCTATTGGTAATTTTAAATGTCTCTTTGCTGTGATAAAGCCCTAGATACGGGAGTGAAACTGTCAGGTCTTTTAAAGATTTGAATGTATTCCTCCATTAATGTTGCAGACAGTGAGTATTACATAGCTGAAGAATTGTAGAGGACATGAAGACATATAATAAAGCTGAATGCATTAGAATGTTCAGTACTATAGTGTTTTGTTTTATTTTCCAGAAATACTATCACCTGGGGAATATGTTTTGCCTAGGTAGTTGAACTCTCAGATCTGGATTATGACATTAAAAAAGTAACACACATAATGACACAAAGTCCTAGCCTTTTTGTTTACTTGTTATATTAAAAATACAAAACAAAAATTTATTTTTTGATCTTCAATTGCAACATTAAGAAAAAGATAGAAAGTCAGTAAAGCAAAAGTAAAGCAGTGTCATATATAAAACAAGGCAGTCCTTGAGGGAAAAAAACCCAGAACTTAATCAGTAGTGTTGGTTTATTAATAAGATCCATAAAGTAAGTCCCAAAACAACACTTCTCTGAGATAAGGAAGATTTAACAAGAAATGATAGTTTATAGAAGTAGCACGGAGTACTATACTTAGGGTAAAAGAAAATAATCATCTAAAAGACAGTTTGTGTAGCTGTTCTTCAGGGTTTTTCCAGCCAGGATTTGGATAATAGTGAATTATGTGTGGTGGGCTGGGATGGAAAAAATTGACATCCTATGAATTGCTTATTTGTTGCCCACTGCTGCAAACTGAGTTAGTCTTGTGTATTGCACATTACAAAATGAATACTAAAATGCTGGTTTCAGGAAGGAAAGATAGAAGATATAATTATGTGCTGTAATTATGTACTGTAATTATGAATTTGTTCCTCCTGACCTGATGGAGTGCTTTTATGCAATAGTGTATATACCATACACTTAGGAATATCAGAGCTTATACCGTTGTCTAAGACAAACAGTCTTTTGGCTCTAATGGGTTGCATTCTGTGTTTTAAAATTCCTCAAAATGACTGTGAGATCATTAGCTTTGTGAGCTCTAATACATGCTGCTTCTCATAATGGAGCATCATAATAAGTAAAAACATGAGGGTAGCTAACCTTTCAATAAAACCGCTTTTATTTCAGGAAAGCAGAAGAATGTTTATCTGTTTGCCACATACAAAGGGAACAAGAAACAGGTTTGAGGGTTTTTTTTCTTTTTTGCAATAATAATTCAAGTTGCTTAAAGAGCAATTTCCAACTGAGACCAACTTAACAGAGTTCCTCCTGGCTCCCCTATGTTTCACTTGGTAGAACTGATGGCTGTGTACCTCAAGGGTCCTAAGTATTGTCTCAGCTATGGTAACATACAGGATGAACACACAATAACTCCAGTGGGGGACTCTGGTAATTGACCAAATTGGCTGGTCACCAGTTGGCAGGTACAATACAACAGCTATCAATTTAGACTAACCTGCTCTCTATGAAGAGTGTGAAGGCAGAGGGAACAAATCAAAATAACCATATCTGTTCTTTAAAACACTGTATTAAAAAATGTGATTTTTCTCCTCCCGGGAATAAGTTCAACTTGAGAACTATACACTTATTTATGTTCCTCAGATCTCACATTTGCAAAGGAAATTTAAGCATCTGTATGTAAGAACATGTCCAATTGTTTTACGTGGGAAGCATGCCAAACAGTGGATATTCAAAAACTTTATTGGAACAGTCACTTAAGACTACCAAAAAATGAAAAATAGATGACAAGGTAATGCAGCTGCTGGGGCCCCTCAGTCTATTTATTGCCTGGTTGCATTATTAATAATGAAATATTAACTCAAACTACTTATTCCATCTGCAAGAAAAAGAGTAGAACTTCTCTTCTGAAGATGAGCATGTCAGAATTATAATCCAGGACTCTTTTGGAATACTCTTACTAGCCAGAAAAATCCATTCTTTTATCTGAGTTGGGATCACACATCTAAAAGTATACTATATCTATTGTCTATTTAGTTAGGCCCAATATAGCAACGATCACTTTCCTGCACAGAGCTCCACTGACTTTGAGTGTCTGCCCAAAAGATTCTGTCTGCAGAATTGTGTGGTGTTAGTCAACAATGAGGTAATACTCAATTCACCAACAAGATCTTGGTGAATTGAGTATTACCTATTATGTTATTGTATTATTACTACCAATAATATCTATTATTTATTTAGCACTGACAAAGTGCTCAGAGCTTTACAAGACAAAGAGAAGCACCACCCCTATTCCAAATTACTGGATTGGACCACAGTTACTGCTTTTTTCACAGCTGTTCAGGAAATGTAATGTTACCTAAAAACTACAGACGGTCTTCTTAGTTCTGTGTATCAGAATATATGCTAGTTAGATCTTGGATAAATGTTTTTTGTTTGCTGGGAAGCACTTTTTAGTTTGATACAATCTGCTCTGCCTTCATCTTTCTCAGATAGACTTATTTTCTTAGATGCAGCTGCTGCCTACAGGTTATAGCCACATGGGCAAGAAAACACCACATGGAGCCACAATGCTCTGTTTTGTATTCAGACACTGCTACTATTGGGAGGCTGCAGAGGACCCTGATCTTCTAGACTTTTAGTCTAATGATTATGTAGTAGAGAAGCACTGATAACCTCTCATCTCTTCCTGTCCTCAGGATTTGAGAGTGAGTGAGCTGCCAACCTCATTTCCTTCTCCTAGCCCTGTCACTCCCTACCCATTGGACCCAGGGGCATTCTTATTTCCCTGGTCTTTAATGCGAAAAAGTAGAAAGTCTGTGACTCATCAAGGACAGATGATCTTCGTGATATCGCCCAGTTCCCTGGTTTTAATTTTCTGGATTCCAGAGGAGGGGGAATGAAGATCCTAGCCTGTTGCCCCATCTCTAAGACCAAAGTTGTGGAAAATAAGTTCCCAGTTCAGTATTCCTCACTGGGATAAAGGGAATGAGACTGAGAATCCTATTCTAGTTTCTCTCTGCCTTAGGCAGGGAGAGGCAGAGAAGATTTTGGCTTTGCACCATTCCCAAAATGAAGGAGAAAGACAGAAAGGGATCATTTCCTGGCCCCCTTCCTTAAGCTATCAGGTAGCAGCAGCAGACTGTGTCAAGCGAATGGTGGTGGAATATTCAGCCAAATAAAAATAGCTTGAATGAGTAGAGCCCAATAGTCACCCAGATACTGTATAGCTGTATGTTGGGCTCCATAAGCAGCCCAAGATGTTTTGTGGTTTGTTTTTTTTTCCTGTTATTGGTTTGTGGAGAACTACTTGGCCCTGGCTAAAAACACAATAGAAACTGCCTTTCTTGTGCTCTATATCTCTCCTTCCACTCTCAGGAGCATAATGAAACTAAGCTGTTAACCTTTTGCTTAGAGGAGACTTTTTATGTGATTTTTTTTTTTTTTTAAAAATGTAATTTATTTTATTTTATTTTCCAAGCTTCCAAAAAGATTTGAATCTGTTTTTTTTTTTAATTTTGACCCATTTTTTATTGAAAATAGTTAACACATTGGGCTTCATTCATCATTGGTATAAGTCAAGCAATGTCAGTTTAGGTACACTGCCTTACAGTGTACCTACAAATCCTATAAATGAGAGAAGGAGAACTGTACATTGGTGAACTAATAACTCTTGATAAGTGAAAATAGACATGATGAAGTCAGCTTTTCACTGACAAACCTCTCAAGGCGAGATAGCCTTGAGGCTGATGTAAGTCACTCTTCAAAGATAGCAACATCATTCACCTTTTCAAATTTAGACTTTTTTCCTCTTCTTAACCCACCATAACCTCCCTTTAGAATGACTATAATCAAGTGTTACAACAATACAGCATGTTGGCAAGGCATATTGAAAAAAAGGAAATCAACATTTCATTTGTTGGAGGCTTTTTTTGTTCTACTTTGTTTAGAAAACACAGGGAATAGAATGAAATTATGAAAGATTTGTCCAAATAGAACCTGAACAGAGCATTCAAAAGGTGGAAAAACAGCCCATCAGAATCCTTAAAATGCTCAGAGGAAATGAATGTACATACTCAACTGTCAGAAGGTGTCAGGACAAGCTCTGGCTGCTATTTATTACTATCCTGATTACTTAATGGCAGCACTCCATTTGCAGGAAGCACATAGTAATTTTGTTACTCCTCCATTATGAGTATGGGTTTAAAACTCATGATGCATGTTCCCAGGCAGCACTACAGGTTGAGTACACAATGATATATTTATATAGTTGAAAACAAGAAGAATGAGATTATTTTCCTAAATATACATTGCAATCAATGCACAGTCTAATCTGCCACGCTTTCAAAAGTAAAAAGCATGCCTAAAGATTTGTGAAAAACTATATGTGGCTGTGATAATAAATGTCTAAACAGGAACACTGCTTTATGCTTTAATTATTGCAGTATCACTAAGTGACCATTATCCAGAAGGTGGTCACAATGAATCAGCATGAAGACAAATAATGCAAATAAAATGGAATAGAGAGGTCAGATTTTCAAACCTTGCAAAATTGAGTTGATCCTTGCTAAGGGAAGATCAGTATCAAATTTTAAAATAAATAAGAAAACCGTACTTTTCACTAAGGGGGAAAAATCACACACTATGAATGATGATAATACATGACCAGTAATATCAACATACAACAAGTTCAGACAACTCATGGCCACACTGCATGTACTATAGATGATCCAGGTCTTAATCAGCAGCAGGTTCACAATGTGTTCTTTAATTTCAAGGTTTCCAGTTTAGGAAACTCATACAGAAACACAGAACTGAAAAATATGATGGGGGGAAATAGCAAAAACTGAAAAAAATTGTTTTTAAATAACAGTTAAGTGCAACTGCAGGTGGAAACAATGAACTTTTCAGCATGGCACTGAGCACTGATGTAGAACTCCACAGCCCCAACAGAAGGATGGAGAAACATTTCTCCTGGAACTTGAACAGAGGGAATCTATCTCCTGCTGCTACATGCCAGAAGGGGGTGCAGGATATATGTCCCTTTGTGGCCTGCCAACTCTGTTGTCCTGGTGCAGAAGGGTGGAACCATTATGCTGTTTCCTCCATGTTCCCTCTGAGGTGGCTAGGGTATTCCTTTGCAATGGAGAGAGTGCATGGTTATTGTAGCCAGTGCCTTAAGTCCTTTTTTTCCTAGCAGGGGCCAACCACAATCTGGTCCAATGTAGTCACAGGAAGCAGGGATGAGCAGACTATTCTAGTAAGGTTCTCATACTACATCCATCACAGTGGTATTTGATAAACTTTTTGTTACCACAGAAAATGTCATTCTGTAAGCAGAGGTTCACTATACAAGATAGCTGGAACTGTATTAATTGTACAGTAGATGAAATTTCACCATATCTGAGTTCACTATAAGCTGTATAAATGCTAATCATGTGCCCAAAAAAGAACAAAAATAGGTTCTATATGTATGTGCCAAAAAGCATGTCTTTATTTGTGTCTTACATCGGTGTTCATGAAATTTAAAGATTAATAATATTGTTTTAGATACTGCCTGCTGCAGTCAAGTTCTGTGCATACTTCTACCAATGCATCTGAGTCCTGCCCTAAAACATATTTGTGACAACAGTACTAAGCAGAACCATCTAATGGTATTAAATTGATTGGCATTTATGGAAATGGAAAAATACCCATTGGAGACACAAGGGTGACTGTTAAACTGATATGAAATAATTCAGCTTTGAATTTAGGTCTTAGATATAAAAAGCTAAGGCATTAATGCATTGTGCTAGCTTACCTCCTGCAGGCTAGGTATTTACAAAATTTGGTGTGTTCTTTCTTATGCTGCAATGTCTCCAAGCCTATCTGGCAAAGGTGACAAGGTGTGATGACTGTGAGAAAGAATGATGAGCATTATCATTCTTTCCTTCTCTGAAACATACTTAGCAAAAAATAGTTCACCTTAAAGTCATTGAAGTCAAATCATGTCAAATGAATCCAGGTTCTAAATGTTCTACTGCATGGTCTTTGGGAGATTGGTGAATAATCGACCAGAAATTAGCCATGTGTTGATTTTTGTATTCTCCTAATTTATAGATCTCTCTATTCAAAAGAAGGTAGAGTATGCCTTCTCACCAATACCTACATCCATATATTCCAGGCCACTGAAGATGAAATGCTGTTGAGAGAAGAACTGTTTGTGGATTTGGAATGTGTTTGTGAATATAATATGTAGTACAATAAATGATATTCTAAACCTTTAAAATGATACAGAAAAAAACTGTACATTTATTTTGTCACAGATCTAGGTATTTCTTGTTAAAAAGCTTCATAAAAATGAATGACGAGATAAAGGGCCAAATTCAATGCTAATATTTGTGAGATAAGTCCCTTGAAGTCAATCAATTCTTATCAATTCCCCCAGCTATTAATTTGGTTCACTGGTATTTATTGAGCTAATACCAGAAAGGTCTACGTGATGAAGAGGAAGACATCATATTCATTATGGCATGAACAACATTCCAAATAATGATAGCTGGATAATAGATCACAAAAGGAGTAATTTTCCTCATTCTCTCTCTGGACACATTACAGAACCAATTAAC
The DNA here is from genome assembly GCF_007399415.2 of Gopherus evgoodei. NCBI lineage: Eukaryota > Metazoa > Chordata > Testudines > Testudinidae > Gopherus > Gopherus evgoodei. The sequence continues at coordinate 69,934,740 of NC_044327.1, read as the reverse complement.
AGAACTAATGTATGAGATAAGACTCAATGAAGGACTTTGCCTAAGAAGCATGGGGATACTCAATGTAATCATGAAAAACCTGGTAAAAAAAAAGGAGAGTGAAAACATAAATTTCAGTCACAAGAAATATTGCTGAATTTCCGAATTAGAATACTTGGGGATCTCTTGATGGATCACAGTTTGAATTAAACCTTCAAGGTTTTAGAAAAGCTCTCTATACCTACAATTCATAAGGCTTCTCTATTGAGAAACTTTGGTCTTAGCTATTTTGATACACTGTTCATTTGAAAAAGAATGAATCTCTCCATATATTAAGCATTGCTTCTATCCCCCACAAATAAATATATTGTTGCCCCTTGTTAACCTGAGTGGCTAGTCAAAGTTTTGAGCCCTGGAGGTGTTCCACTTGGAAGTAAAAATCAATGGAGTTTGGAATTCTTGTGTATGCAGTCTTGTTTATTCACAAGGAATGCACAAAGTCCTGTTTCTCTGAATGCAGCAGAAACCAAGATTGGAAGGAGAAGTTTCTTAGTTTACTGCCTCCAAGTCTCTTTAGATAACACCACACCCCAAAACACTCTGGCGTTTTCATGGGTCACACTGTACTTACAAGCTTCTGTTTGGCTTTCTTGCTTTCTGCCTTTGCTTCTCTTTCTGTGTTCTTGTCTGTTCTCAGTTTGTGTTCTCTCTCTCTCTCTCTCACACACACACACACACACCCCCCTCACAAAAAAAAAATAATGTTCAGCCAAAAGTTCCTGGCCAGGTTCACAGATTATTTTTATCTTAGATGGAGGCATAGGCACAGAGTTATATTAATTGAAGGATGAGTTCACACCTATCAATCTCAATGGGGTTTTAGCTAAACACATAACAAGATTTCACCCAGCTCATAACAACATTCCCACAGAGCCTTCTCAAATCACTAGTAGTCTCTGTCACTAATAAAAGCTTTCCTTGTATTGTTGAGAAACATAGCATTCTAAGGCATTTGGCATGGTATAGAGACATGCCTTACTCACACACAGGGGCAGCTCCAGGCACAAGTGCAGCAAGCACGTGCCTGGGGCAGCAAGCCGCGAGGGGCAGCCTGCCAGTCGCTGTGAAGTCCGCCGGTTCTGCAACCTTGGCAGCAATTTGGCGGCGGGTGCACCGAAGGCACAGGATCAGCAGATCACCTGCAGAAACGCTGCCGAATCCATGTGACCAGCAGACCACTAGCAGGCGTGCTGCCGAAGGCCTCCTGACTGCTGTGCTTGAGGTGGCGAAAAACATAGAGCTGCCCCTGCTCACACAGATGTAATTTGTAATGTCAAAATGGCTGAGAACTTAAAAACTGGACAGCAACAGACTATAAAGGCCATTGACATTTCATTCTGATGAGATTCAGAACAAAAAGAGCCCTCAGCCATGCTTGTAGCTGTTTCCATTGCTTCACACTGACTGTATAGACATTCTAGGCTTCAGAGTGACACACAAGGTGACAATCCTAGAGTCTTCTTATATAGATTACTACTCAGGATCTTTTGTTCTGATGAGTTACTTAAATATATTATAGGTTAATGTTAACACCTTTGTTTCATAGATTAGATATAGATATATGCATATATTTTATAGATGACCCTACATTATTTCTCCTGGGACACAGTCCCAATAAATTATGTTTTATCAAAGCCAATTGGGCTGAAGCAGGATTTAAGAAGTGCCTACTCAATGGGATTTGGGTTCCTCACTTCCTTAGGGTATATCTACACTGCAGTAAAACACCCGTGACTGACCCAGATCAGCTGACTTGGGCTTGTGGGATTTGGGCTGCAGAACTATAAAATTGCACTGTAGACATTCAGGCTCGGGCTACAGCAGGGGTTCTCAAACTGGGGGTCAGGACCCCTCCATGAGTCATGAAGTTATTACATGGGGGGTCACAAGCTGTCAGCTTCCACCCCAAACTCTGCTTTGCCTCCAGCATTTAGAATGGCATTAAATATATAAGAAAGTTTATAAATATATATAAATATAAATATATATAGAATGGTGTTAAAATATAAAAAAGAGGCTTGCTCTATGAAAGGGGTCACCAGTACAGAAGTTTGAGAACCAGTGGGCTAGAGCCTGGGCTCTGGGACCCTTGTAGGGTCCCAGAGCCCAGGCTGCAGCCCAAGCCTAAATGTCTACACTGCAATTTTATAGCCCTTCAGCTCAAACCCCTTGAGCCGGGCAAGCTGCATGTGTTATATTGTAGTGTAGACATATCCTTAGGATCCTTTGAAAACCCCAACCCTAATCACCAACAGTAAAAAGGAAAATCCATCATATTAGAAAGTTACAGAGAAAGCAAAGAGGAGAAACTTTAGTACCATCTTTCCCCACACTTATTTTTCTTTTATAGCCTTATTTACCACAATTACTGTAGAGATTTTCCTTTAGAATGATCACACACTTAAAGTGGAAAGGTATTACTACCTTCTCTCCTCTTGCTCTGATCACCATCATAGCCCTCCCCCAAGTGTATACCTTCCCCTCCCCCCGCCCCGCAACACACACACACGTATGCTATCTGTATTGGGCTTACTGTTTACATCATCCTATCTTAAACTGAATCAAAGCCAAAGACAAAATCACTTCAATTTTTCTTTAAAGACTAATTCAGGAGAAAATCTGGTAGCCTTTTTTGTCTGTTATGTCAGTTAAATGTTGCATTGATGAACACTGATGCTATGGAACCTTGTAACAATTCTCTTTGGATGTACTTTTTATATCCATTTAAAAAATACTTGATCTAAAATAACTTTGTACGTTCTAAAATAGATACATATTTTGGTAGGCATATTATATCCATTTTGATGTTGATAATTTGTAATCAAGAGACCCATATCAAAGGAACTGTTGCAGTCTGTCAGGTAAATATTTAGTTTAATATGTATACATTTTTTGAAACCCATTAGGTGCCTTATAAGCTGTATTTAAATTCATGAATTATTATTTTTAAAATAGATTTTAATGTTGACATTTCAGAAAATGTGAATACCTAACTCAATAGACCATAATGGCTCCTTTATTTTGGCCATGTAAGTGCTATATATTACCACTATATCCACTGTGTTAAAAATACATATTTAACCTCAACTTGTTTCTGGGATTTTTTCCTTTAAAATACCCCAAGATGCACTAGCCTCCATCACAAATATACAACAGGTAATATTTTAGTCTTTACAAAAACACCTAAGAATTTTATAAATATAAATGATATTTACATATGTAATATTTTATTTATTTTTACATACACACAAAAAATCACTCCTGGACATAACAAGCTATTTTTCAACGCTGAGTAAATTTCTATGGCCAAGATGCAAGCCCTACAAAATAAAATAATAAGAAGAAGGGGGGGCGGGGAAGCCTGTAGAATTGAAGTATTGACATTTGCAGCATGAGCTATTGTGATACAATCGAGGAAACACTCAAGGTTTCCATTAGGGGTCAAGGCCTTTTTTTCCTTCAATATTTCTCTTGTCATTTCCTTATCACAGAAGTGGAAGCTGAATATGTACATTATGCAAAGTATATGGTGCTGGATGACTGCAATATTAATATTTTATTCACAAATAGCTTTACTTTGACCTAGACAAAACAGCCCCTCCTTTATGGTGATGATAATTGAGTTTTTCTTCCTCCCTATTTTTGGTGGCCTTTTGAGCAAAAAGGGCTGCCATTTTGTGTATGATTGGAGTAAATTGTGCTGTTTTCTTAACTGAACCATTACTCTGTTTGGTGTTTAGAGGTAACCAACAGGCTCATTTGATTTGTGACCCTAGATAAGAATTACAGTGCAGTCCTGTGAGGAAAAAGAACATATGTTGGTTGTATCAACCATAGCTAAAATAACAAAAATAACACTATTTTTACTAATTTGCTGAATGTAAGTGCATTTCAGAGCAGAGATGGTAAAATTCCATGCTGTCTGAGGTTTTGCAAGGCTCGAAAGACTCGTATGAGTTAGCAAAGAACTTTCCCCCTGCAATTTAAATCTGTAAGATTGAGGTGTTTTGTTTCTCTCACAGGGTGACTGAATTAAAAAAAAATCCAGTTAAAAGGGAATTTATGCTTTGTATCAGGAAGAAAGGCTAGAACAAGTGGGTGGCTTGTATTTGGTATACATAGATTGTGTATCTATTTTTATAGTAGAATTTTTCCATTTTCTCCTTTTTTCATCTCTGTTAAGCAAAAGGCAAACCCAATACTTGAATTCAGGTTAAAATTACAAATCAATGATATCTGAGTGGGTTTAAAATTAGGCAGAGTTAATTCACCTATGCCTAGTCCTTGAATTTTGCATTCCATGACTTCCAAAAGATACCTGAATTCATCCAATAACTGTACTTAGACCTCAATCTACTAGTGCAGAACCATGCACTCAAGTGGAGTCCTATTATCTATACTTCAACTCTACAATCTAACAGATCTCAGTCCAAGAGTGGGTTTTCTGTTTGTACCTCTTTTTCCTGACTCTTAAAGATTTTAAACAATTCTGCTCTGAATTTATATAACAATACCAAAAATCTCAGTCTTTTCTGTTAGCAAGCAAAATGTATTCAGTTGTCACATTAAATCAAGTCTGTAATAGACGATGGAAGAGTGAAAGAATATTTGTAATGAACTACTGATTGGAAATGAAGAGAAAGAAAGTATCATCATAATTCCTATTTGCCTAGTAAATACAATATGTGTGTATGAAAACAAAGGATGATCAAGTTGCCATATCACATGGACAGTGCTGTGCCCTTGTTTCAGTGAGTAATTTGCCTCAGACAATGCAAAAATCTAATGACTCCTTCACCATTCCTGATCCCCTACATGCAAGAAAACACTGTCTGCTACCAATGACAGCAATTTATGTGATGAACTACTTCGAATTACAATTGCATTACAATTGCATTACAAAACTCAATTGGGACATGATGTTAGAGAAACTCTGTAATAGGACACAGAGTGTGATCTTATTGCAGCAACTTAGTAACAGGATTTTACACACTGTATTAAATATTACCAGTGAGAACTAGTACATTAAATTATACAGGTGGCAATCTAAAAGTCTAGACTTTATTTATATGTTGTCTGTATTTTATGAATAAGTAATTTTATAACTATTATACAATCAGATATGCACATTAGAATATGTTTTAAAATTCTTCATGACATACCACTCAATAGACTACCTAGAAATAGAAGTCTTCCTACCTTTTTATAATACCATAAATCTAAATGTCATTATATTTTTTCATCATTTAATCAGTGCAATTGGTAGATAACATGTTCTTTATATAAGGATACATTATGAAAAGCATTTACAGAAACAGGACCAGGACTACTCAATATTCCTTTTAAAAATATAGTATCTGTTCATTATTTGAGGTGTTCAGATCTCTGTTTTTATACGAAGTAAGCAGTGTGTGAACTCAGAATCTCTTGAACAGAAACTCTATAAAGGGGACCAATCTGGGATTTACCTGCAAAATTTAGGACAATATTTTTCACATGTTCCTTTTTTCACACTGAATTTCCATTGGAATTTGTTAGAGAAGACTAAACAGGTACACTCTTCATCCATTCTCTGTGAAAGATTGCCACCAACACTAACAGGAGTATAACAGGGTGATTTGCCCTATGGGCTGGAGAGCCTGGTGCTAAACCAACCCTGATCACTGGGCTTAATCAGTTGCTCCCAGGATAAAAGAACAGGACATTGCAGGGAAGGGGAAAAGTTTGGGAAACTGCAGCTAGATATGTAGATGCATTGCAAGGAGCAAGAAGGCTCCTGAATCACCGGTGGGAGGAGGAGGATGCAAGAAGTAGGAGAAAGCTCTCTAGGTAGGTAGGAAGGCTGGCTGGCTGGCTGGCTGGGAGAGACCCTGCCAAAAAAGCAGGGGAGACACTGGCAGACAGGCAGTCAGACAGACATACTCTCAGGAAGGAGGAGGCTATGCCCAGCTGAAACTAGATTGAAGGCTGCCTGAGACTCTGTATTCTTTTGAAAGACTTTGTGTTTGACTACTGGGAGAGAGACCCTGAAATAGATTTGGGGCCTGGAGAATCAGTTTGCATCTGAGGACTAAATAAAGAGGGTCCCTTCTGGGGATTGTTCAGTTACTTTGTAAACTGTGAATTCTTAAGAGGCTGCTGAAGAGGTGGGACAAAGAGGGGAAGGGTATAGCAGAGCAACCTCTCTCCACCTGAGAAGCAATCAATGGCCACTGCTACAAGAAGAAAACAAAACATGTTTAAAATATGTCCCTTTTGGTAATGGAATAATCATTTGTCAGGCAGTAAAATGCTATTGTATTTAAGACTAATAATTCATTTACAGCCAAAGTCAAGGCCCAGGAGCCTCTGTGGAGATAAGCCAAAGGCAACTTTGTTGTTTCCTGATGAGAGAAACCATCTCTCATGAAGTGTCTACATGTTATACAGCTGCCCAAATTCTTCCTCTTGCCATAGGTGGAATCACAGACTTGCTTCAGTTCAAATGTCATCTATGATAGTTGTATCACTAGCATATTATATCAGGGAGGGACTGAGCAGGCACAATACCTGTATGATATTTCAGGGAGTAGGGTTGGGGAAAGGAAAGGTTACTCTGTTACTATCTAAATGTAGCTAGGGACAGCAGGTTAAAAGATGTGACAGCACAAAATGGAGTAAGAGAAGAATGAGTCTTCTGGAACCCCAGATATCTCACCCCAGTAAATTAAGGAAGAGGTAAAGAAAACCCCTGCCCACCATTATTCACCCACAGAATCTTTGCTGGAACTGTGAGGGGCGTATTGCTGACTTTGGAGTTGCAGTAACTCCTACAACCTCCTTGCAAATTATTTACATGTAGTTGCTGGGTTTGCATGAATTTCCCGTCATCACACCATAAGCAGCTCCCCACTTTTGGAATGGATCTTTTCTGACCCTTTGTATACCAATTCAGCCCTTCTCAGGGTCTGGTTCAACCCTCCCCTAGATTTCAAACTGAAGGCTAGTGTCAGACATCACCTTCCAAGGACTGTCATCATTCTTGGGCTTCTACCTTTCTGATATACATACAAAGTTGTCTCATAACTTAGCCCTTGTTTTGAATCATTAGTAGAAAAAATACCTGAATTTATTCCTTTTATTTCTTCTGGGCTGCATAATAACTTTGCAACCTGTTGTACAGATAAAACTACACAGGATCTTTTCAGGGGGCAAGACAAAGATGCCACATTTATTATGATAATTTGATTTATGACCAATAATTAATATCTTAATTCTTATACACACACATTATACCTAATACCTATACACACACATTCATACACACAAACACATCCATCAGACGTTCTGCAGCTGCTGCATAGTTCCCAGTCCTGAAGTTAGCTTAAGTTCATGGCTTGATTTTGCAGCTTGGGTTCGTAGCTTGTGGCAGCTAACTGGCCAGGAAAGCCAGGCACAAGGACAAGCTGGATCTCTGTTGGGTGCGCACTGATGTCCTTCCATGTTGACAGCAGAATGTTACCCTCCAAAGTCTTCTATCTCACCCATCCTTTTTGTAGGCTTTAGTTTGAATCCAGAGTCTATAGGTCTTACTGTGTCAGGCTGCCTTTTGGTTTGGTGATTGATCACCCATCAATTGCAGGCATGACTTTCAGCTTTGGACCTGGCTTTGATCTTCCTTCTATTGTACTTTTTCTTTTTAGGGTGGACACTTCTTACTTTGTTAGGGCTCTTGTCTGCATCTTCAGCCAGTGGGGTTTGAACTTTATTTCATCAAGACAGGCTGGGGCTGGAGGTTGATTCCATCATCCATACATACCTCAGTCACACATCTAACGTAAACTAGGGTTTGAAGCTTTTACAAAATGGAATGAGTGTTTTAAAATGGAGTTTGAGTTACAATATGATAAACAGTGAACACAAGTTGCAATGTAGGCAAGTGTAGTGAATGGCGAAGAGAAGTTACATTAATAAAGTGAATCATTAAAAACAATTTCATTTATCAGTTCTACAAACCCAGTGCTTGACTGAGTGAGGGGCTTGGATGTGAGTAGGTTATCTGAGATAAGATGTAGAATATTAAAAGGCCATTTTTTAAAAATTCCTTATTTGATTTTTTTTTCCCCAAACACTTCTGGGCGGTAGGGGATGACTAAAAGCCACCCTGGAAGGAGATGTAGCATATGAAACTTTAAGGGGACTGATTTTGGGAGAGGGACACATTAAAGGAGGGTTAAAATCTGGCTTACAATGGGAAGCTCATTTCAGACCTAATTGGCTACTGCTGTTCTATAATCTAAGCATTTATACTGGGCCCATCACTGTGCTAGCAGAGTGCTGCAGAATTAGATCCTAGAATCTCTGCATTAATCCTATTTGTTTTCTTTCTTAAATTGTGAAACATTTGAGGCAATCTGCAAAATATTATTAGACATTGGAAAACCAATCTTCAAAATAAGGCACAGGTGTAATTATAAAATACACATTTAATTCTTCTGGGTTATTGGGAGCTAATGCAGCTGTGCTCCCAGAGTACAACGTTAGTAGTCACCTCTGGCTTTCTGCAGAAATAATAGCCTCTGGTCATTTTGAATACTATCATTATTTCTTGTCTGATGAAATTTAAATGTTTGCTGGGTAGGCTAGCGACTGCAAATAGGTTGGGACAGTTGTCATAATTCTAATAAAAGTTTAATGAAACTTCTTAACTATCTCACATGTCCAGGTGGATTGAGGCTGTATTCTAATACTTATTGTTGCTGTAGTAACCTCATCCCATGCTTGTTGGCTTCTGCAGAACAATATGTCACTGTGACATGCCCTTTGGCAATTTTATGTTTCTCTCAAAATGAGAGAGTGCCTACCAATGAATCTCTGGGGCTTCTCAAAGAGAAATATGGATAATTATCCAAAGTGATTCTCATTTCTCATGAAATACCTTTTAAGTGGCAGCATCTCTCTCTCTCTCTGTCACACACACACAAACACAAAATCTATGTTTAGCATTTGGTAATGTTTCTATTTAAACACATATGTGTGCATGTAGTACCTTCTTTACAGCTTAGCAAAACAGTGACATTTGTAAAGAGGCATCTTATAGGCTGATAAAGTATATTCAAAGTAGTAAGTCCATTCTTTGTGGAAATTGTTCCAGAAACTTGTCTCCTTGATCAACTGATCTTCTACCATTAACTGTCCACAATAAAATATATATATAGTTAAATTAGATATTTAAATTAAAAAAATGGAACCTGACAAAGCATGTGCCAAGCCTAAACAATAGGAATTAGATGATTCTATGTGATAACTCTTCCTCCTTACTTTGGGATTACTCATGTGTTTAAAGATAGGTAAATGCTTAAGTACTTTACTGAATTAGGGACTTCATTTTGTTATTGTCTAAATTAGAGCCAAAATCTGTAAATCCTTTCACTTCAGTGGGAGTTAAGGCCATTCTGCACATTGTGATAGCGGACGCCTTTAGCATCCAATCCAGTGCATGTGAACACATATTCTCGGAGGGGGAGATAATATATCAATTGACAGTCATTGGCCACTTTGTGTATTTTTCCTCTGCAAGGCATTCCTGGTATATGCCAGGTATATACCATGGTATAAGATTCTAGGACAACAAAAATGGAAAAAAGGCTATGACCTGTTTCCTATCAGTTCATCTTGTTATATGGCAACAGAATAATGAAATATATGCTCAGTCTAACCTTCATAATGAAAAAGGTTCTTCTATAATATTTTCTTTGCATGAATAGACATGGAGTCAGAAAGGTCAATCAAACACAGACATTTCAGACAAACAAATTAATCCAGAATAAATCATAAACGCAGTTGGCAGTGCAAAAAAAATCAAATAAATCCCATGTCATAAAGAGCCTAAAAAGCTGCTCCATTCCCATCACAGAGCCTATATAAGATTCTATTTATAAACAGTTACTCTCACTGACTAGCACTTTATGTAAGTAGTTCCATTGACTTCATGAGGTCACTTATGCAATTGCACTTCCAAGTTTACTACGCATTGACATCAGAGGGATTACTTGTGTGAGAGAGTGCACTCAAGGAAGGTTGAGTAATGCATACAGAATTGGACCATATACTGGTAGTTTGAGCTACTCACCGTGTCAGCTGTAGGAAAATTGAACTAAAATGATACAATGATGGCTTCTATACCTGTAGTTGGTGAGTCCCTCTGCTGTTGACTCTATTGTGATAAAAATCAGCAAACACATATTTTAGTATTTGGGCTAATAGATAGGACTCAGATCTTCTTCCTGTGTGCATTCAAAGAAGGTACCAGTTTTAAGATTACAATTATAATTTAAGTTGCTAATAATAAGGATAATGTGTCTGACAAACTAAGGGTTTCCCAAAATTCTCCTAATGTGGAATACTGCTTGTGGATACCTTCCTCTTGTATGGGCAATCAAATAGCATCCCTGAGGCAAGTAAAGCATCTGCTCAGTGTAAAATTAATATTAAGAAAGTATTTAATGTATTTTAGCTGGCTTTTTAAAATGTGGCTGGTAGAAAAAAGCAGATAAAGCTAGCACCATGTCACAAGTCAGCTTTTTACAGACCACCAGCAGATGCTCCTCAGATTAATGTTGGCCTATGGACCAAAATTTAGAGTAGATTTTAGATGTGACTGTATAAAATTGACACCTTTTTACCCTATTTATATAATCCTTGTGTAAATTTAGAATAGTATCTGATTTCTCCTTCTGTTAATTTCTTGTAAATATTTAAGAGTCAATACAACTATAAGAAAGTGAGCTAAAGTCCTTTATGGCTAATGCGTAATCTGTAGAATTGTTAACTACATTCAAAAGATTATAGTGCATTTGATGATGTAACTGTAGCCTGACCTTCAGATCTCAGGTTGAGCTTGCTACTTTTGTAATTAGAAAAAACAAAAACAAACAAACAAAACACATGTTCTACTTGCAGTCTGAGCACTTTTGATCTGGAGGTCATTGGGAGAAAAAATGAACATGGACACAAGAATGTCATTTTTACAGAACTGTTCAGCACAAGTGCAGTTTGAAACTAGAGGATTTTTATGTTTATAGAGATTGAAGGGCATACAGTAAATGAAGAACAAGAGAAGTGAATTAAAAATAATCTGCACTGGTTTTTTTTTTCTGGAAGGTCACAGTAATTTAGATTTTTATTATATTAGTTCTCTTAGATGGCAAAACTATGTGGAAATGACAACTGGGAGCATTACTGAAGTGTCAGCATTTTGCTGTTCCAGTGCCCTCATCACCTTAGTATTCAAGTTCCTTTCCTTAGAAAGAGAAATACCAATTACATTTTCCTTTCCTTCTTCCCAAGCTGTGGGAGAAATAGCTCCCTATAGTTTACATGTGTTGTTTATTTTTGAGAGAACGGGAAGTATACATCTTTGTGTGCCTGTGAAAGTTGTCAGAGATATGAGTTTCACATTTAGTTCTCAAAGTGATAAGGCCTGTTGTAGATCAGGTTCATCACAGACACAAACTAGAAACTAGCGTCAACAACTTTATTCTAAAAGCATGTAGACTGTCTCTAGCACTTAATAAAGATGTGCTGCAGTATTCTTCATATACCACCACCTAGTGACGAAACATTATAATGGAGTTCTAACTTTCCCTCATCTCCAGCTTTTTGGTTTTTTGCATTTTACTTATTTTAAACCCATAAAAATATTTTTCATACTAAATTAAATTTCAGTATGCATCTATCTCTTACTTATCCTTAAATTGTACTTTAAAAATAAACATATAGCCAGACTGACCAGTGACATGTGGTGATCTTTTAGCATGTGAATAGAAGCTTTAATTGTTTCTAATATTATTTCTCTGTAATGCTTTCACCTTAAGCATAAATAATGTAAAGCTTATTTATAAAGAGCTGTGAGGTAACATATAACTGAGGGCAATTACTTGTTAACAGCCTTCAGAGATAAAGCAAAATGTTGGCCTTTAAAGCAGTCTGATGTGCTGGGGAATCACAGAGTGGGAAGGAAACCATGCAGCCTGGGAGAAAAAAACAGTCATTTGGGAGAGATGTGTGTATCCACCCAAGAGAGGAGATGGCTGAAGAGCTGGCAGCTTAGACTGGGGCCCTTGCTGAACCACAGAGCGGGAACACACTTGCAACTGAGATACATTTTGTAGAATTTTGAAAGCAGTCTCCTGATTTGGCCATCAGACTGGTTAACTCCATTTATTCAGTGGTTTGTCACAGTAGAAAGGTCTTGTGGGTTTCAACCAATATAATTTACAATCCATAGCACAGCTCTCAATTCTGGTACATTTGTTGGTGCATTCAGTTCTCTAATTGCTTTTACTTTCTCAGGGCTAGGACTAATTCCATCTTTGTTTATCATCTGTCCCAAAACTTCAATTTAGTGTAGGTGGAAAACACATTTTTCTTTAGTTAACTTGAGTCCAGACTCACTGATTAAGTTCAGAACTTCATTTGAGGATTTTGTCACATTATTCCTTTGATGACCCATATACTAAAATGTTATCCAGAAAAAATGATAGCCTCATTTATGTTCTTTAACAGCTTGTCCATCTTTCTTTGAAAAATTTCAGGAGTGCTGGTAATCCAGCAAGGTAACCTTTGAAAGCAAAATCTTCTAGACTGTGTAATGGCTGTAGTCAGTTTAGCACTCTCTTCGGCTAAAGGAATTTGCCAGAAACCACTGAGGCATCCAATTTGGAGAAACAATAGCTCCTGTCATGTTAGGGAGGATGTCTTCTACTGTTGGGAGGACATATTTTTCTCTCACCACTGCTTTAAGTTTTTTAAGATTCAATTTTCTCATTTTTCTTGGGATGTACCATCCAGTTGGCTCAGAGATTTCCTCAATAATGCCATTCTCTTTACTTTATAAGTAACATGATATATATCATGTGGGGTGTATGTACACTATCTGGCTCAGCACTGACTTTTAAAATTATTTCTACTGGCTCTCCTTGCAAAAGCCCACTCTCACTAAATATTCATCAACTTCTTCCATGTTGCTCAATAGATCCATCGTGGCAACTACATTGCAACTGAGGAGATTGTCAGATTCTGATCCTTTAACCATATACACATTAGAATTACATCTTTATATATTGTTCCTGTAGAAAATTGTCCAATACCATTCAGAGCACCTCTCAGGCTATGCAGAACAGAATCTGCTGATTTCAGCTACATGAGGAGTTGAAGTGATTATATGCAGGAGTGGCACAAGGGTTTTTGGTGCCCTAGGCAGAGGTCCTTCCGCGCTCCCAGTTGTTGGCGGCAATTCTGCAGCGGGAGGGTCCTTCCCCACTCCCGGTCTTCGGGGCACTTTGGCAGCGGGTCCTGGAGCGAGTGAAGTACCTGCTGCAGAATTGCCAACGACAACTGAGAGTACGAAAGGACCCTCCGCCGCTGAATTGCCACCGAGGGTGGCAAAATGCCGCCCTCCCAAATCCTACTGCCCTAGGCGACCGCCTAGGTCACCTAAATGGAAGCGCCAGCCCTGATTATACGACCCTTTTGATACAACAATTTATGTCTACATGCAAATTCATTTTAAAATTAACTGTCTTTTCACTGGTTCTGGGGCATTACATGTGATTGATCCCAGAAAAAAAATCTCTTGACTCTCCCATAGTGCCTTTGTGCAGCAGATAGTGGGAAAATCTCCAATTTATGTGCATTTATGGCATTTGACTTCTTTAGCTAGGCAATTATCTCTTGGATTGTGATCTTTCCTACATGTTGTGCATCTAATTTAAAAGTGTTATATTTTGCTTACCCCACATCATTTCTGAGGATTTACTACAGTTACTTTTTGCATCTGTAACATATCTCCTATCATGACTCTATTTGAAAGTCACTTCTTCTAGGTTTCTTTCTGGTGTCCACTGGTCTCAATGTTGATTTATAATAATTTCCAATTGTTTTGCCACTTCCATTGCTGTGTGAAGGACTAAATCTCCACTTGCAGTTTCTTTAACAATCCTTTGCCTGAAATGCCAATCAGTACTGTTTCTAATGTTCTTGTTGTCTTCAAAATCACAGCCATGGCATATAAGCCTCTCATAAAAAATTCCAGACTCTCCAGTGTTTTGGACATGCTTATAAACCACATTACACTGAGGTATAAAATGCTCATCAAACTTAGCCTGCACCACAGCATAATTGTTCTTGTGGCTTTCCTCTCCAATGGATTTAAAAGAGAAGTTCCCCTTCCCTGCACATGGCATAGACCAGGGAACTAATGTTCACTTCTCCACTCTCCTTATGGAGCTTAGTTTTGATACAAAAACATACAAACTACTCCTTCCAATCAGGCCAGTCTGATGGTCTGTCAAAGATGAAGCTCTCTGGGGCATGAAAGTTTAGCATTTTAATGAAATTTTTCATTTTCTATTGTTTTTTTCTTATGACACCATGTCAGGTTAGTCAGACAGAGACAGAGGCTAAATGACAACAACTTTATTGTTTTTTTTTTTAAAAATCTCTCCAGCGCTCAGTAAAGATGCGCTGCAGTATTCTTCATACAGCATCACCTAATGACTAAACATTATTCCTTCTTATCTCTTTTGGAATAAGTTCCCTAGTCCAGGTTCAGCTCCTGTGAAATCAGCCTCCCAAACTGGTATAACTATATTGTGATTCTCCAAAGAGTCCCATCCCTGTTTATAAGTTTCTTTGGGTAAATAATGATGAGCATTCTGTAAGTAAATGTGAAATGCTCACTGTTTTGTTTTCAGTCCTGCTGCTTTAATTAGTCGCTTATAGGCTTCTTGAGCACCTAATGAAAATTCGGTGTTTCAGAACCTATTGTAAGCTTGCCCTTATTAAAGATATTATCCAGTGTCGTCTTCTTATGTTGTTGTTGTTTCAGAAAATGAATGTAGTAATGAATAAAAGCATCTTTATCAGTTCATAGTCCTTTCAATGTCTCTAACACTTTCTGTTTCAATTTCTATTCAATTTCCATTTCTATTCAGCTAGCTAATAATTGCCTTTTGTTAAGCATGAATGTATTTTCAAACTATACTCAGCCAGACAGATTATTTATTTTTATGTTAATTTGCATGTAAAACAGCCTGAGTTTCGAAATTTTCCTTTTAAAGAAAATGGGACAGTGAGTACCTGTTGCATTCCGTACAGCATGGATGTAAAGATACAGAAATTCTTGCTAGAGAAACAGAAAATAACTTTGTTGCAATAAAGCCAAATAGTCACTTACACTTATTCCTGTAATGTTGCTCCTGAGTTTATCTGGCTAGGCTCTTCTTTCTGCTCAGATTACTTCTGAAACTTGATTTGCTATCAATCCCCTTTAAATTAGGCTTCATTCATTGTCCAACAGGATCCCAATTAAAGAGAAAAGCTGCCCAGTTATTTGAGAGGCATAGTGGTCTACCTACATCATTCTTATTCCCTCCAATTCCTTCCCTTGTTAAGCTTTCCTGGCCACCCACTTTTACTTCCAGTGTGGAGCTACTGGTCTGCTGGAAAGAAACCACAAAGAGCATCTCCCAGGATGAAACGAAACCTCCTCTTTGGCCTGATGTACAATATTTGCCTAAATGGCCCTTCAATATATTATAGTCCTGAAGCTCTGATAGAAAAGTATATCTGATTGTGAGGCACACAATAAAATCCTGTGCAGGGATAGACTGATTTTCCATTAAGAACCCTGAATTCTTGTGCAAAAAATGACTTCAGTTACAGATGTGAGTGGTCAGCACTTCTGCAAATTGGGCACCTGGAAAATGAGGAACACACAATTAGTTACTACTTGTGAAAAGTTTGGTTTAAGTGATTCATCAAGCATTGCCTTGGAGCTCTGTGGCAGACTCAGGGATGAAACTCAGTTCTCCAGGGCAGCATTCAACTGCCTTAAGTGTAAGATCATCCTTTCTCTCTCTGCAATCGCCTGCCTTCCAGCTTCTGCAAAAAATGAAGAAAACAGCAGTCTTCTTTTCATTATGTTAAGCTGTCTGGAGTGGATCATGACTGTGGGTGCCAACTTCAAGGATATGGTCAAGAAGCAGGGCACAAACCCCAAGTGCAACTGTGTATTCTAATAATCAAAGTTCACCAACCAAGTAACAAGTGTGAACTCCTAAGCACCTTAATGTGGAGACATAGACAGTTCCTTTGGGCACTCCAATCTATTGTGTCACTCAGGCAAGCCTGCCTTTTTGATAGATGGTCCCTTGCTCCCAAAAATCACAAAAATATTCAGGTTACACTAGTCACTTGCTCCAGGCCAACTGCATCCTAGATCTCTCACCAAAGACAATGCTTGTAGCCAATCCTATAACAAACTAACTAAAAATGTATTAACTAGGAAAAAGAAATGAGCAAGGTTAAAGCAGGAAAATATAAACACATAAATGTGTTAGTCTTAAGTTCCAAAAGGTGATAGTAGCTGCTATATATGCAAGCTGTATATATCAGCTAGGGGATCCCTTGCTTACACTTAGAAATATTGCCCTCTCCAAATTCCATGCAACATAGTGATAACGATTTCTCCTCAGGGACTTTTATGCCTTTCCCCCAGTATTCAAACTATGATGGGATGAGGGGTTGTGCACATACCTTCTTCAGGGTTGTGGGGGAAGCAATCAACAAACTCATTTGTGCACCAATATTCCAAAATTACTTTTCTGTTGTCTATAGGCCTTCTTTTGTTGGGGAGGCGATAACATCTCTTGTGGTAAACTTGGCAGTGCTTCTCCCTTTGACTGCGTGCATTTACAGTTTCAGCAAACATTTATATAGTTACAGAGCACATACTTAAACATTACCTTATAACATGGGATACTGATATTATCAGTAAGATTAATACATGCAGCATACTACAAGCATTCCGAACAGTCTAAATATACTCTAATAACTCTAATATCTAGTTTAACGATACTAACACACCGGCAAGCCAGGATGATTTCCAGCCATGCATTTTCAGTGTTCATTGAGGCCCAATGGTCTTGGCATGAGCTGACTTGATCTTTTACCATCACAAACTATATCACCCTGGTTCCTTCCCTGTGCTCTGAGTGAGATAGGGATCCTGTGGCAAAAATTAATATGTTATCATGTAATTAAGTACCGTGTCATATACACACAAGTGGATCAAATTAAGGTTCAACGGACAATAATAGCAGGTTGTCATCTTCTCTGAGGACCAGCACTACTGGGGAGTGAGACAAACCCTTCACTAGTTGATTTCTAGCTATTTGCTGACAGCAAAGGCATGATGAGACTGAGGAATGCTTACCAGAGGAGTGGGAACAGAATTTTCTGTTCCCTCCGATCCCAATCCTGTCACTTCCCCAACCCAGAATCTTTGTCCCAGGTCTGTTCTCTTTGCTTATGCAGTCCCAGTCTCCACTCTTCAGGCTTCCCACCCCAGTCCTAGTCTCCTTGCCCAGCCAGTCCTCCTCTCATCCTCGAGGCTCTCTGTCTGAGTCCCAGTCTCCCTCTGCCTCCCTACATATCCAGTCCAATTCCTTGCCCTGACAATCCCAATTCTGCTGCTTCCACTCTAATTCCTTGTCTCCAGTCTCCTTACCCAGCTGGTCCCAGTTCCCCTGTCTTGTCATCTCTGACTTGTTTTTCTTTTCCCTCCTCTATTAAATCCCAGTACTAATCTCCCTTCCCAGGCTTCCCATCCAGATTAAATATCCCTGATGCCCTCCTGGTTTCCTACACCACTCTCCTCCCCTTCCTGGTTCTTTAGTTCAGTATCTTTGCCCAGCCAGTCCCAGTCATCCCCCACGCAGCTCCTTGTCCAATCTGTATACAAATACACACATGCAACTTTTGCTAGATTAAATGAAGCTAGTTTGCCTAATTTTATTACATACTAATTAATTCATCTTCTATGTTTACGCTAGTTATTAACAAAAACACCTGAAATGATAATTATATCAAACCAATTTTGCTTGGCAAAGAAGCAGATTCTTCTTCCTCCCTCTCTCTTTAAGCAACCTTTCCTAAGTGTCACTCTTAGACAGTATATCAAGAAACTCAGCAATTAAATGAATTTAGTTGTCATTCTCTCTCTTTTAGACAATATATCACAGGTCAAACAATCACACTCTTTAAATGCTCCTCTGAGGATTTACCCATTAATCTTGAATAGTAAAAAATCCATCTTCCTCCCAATATGGACCCCCCAAAAATTAAGAAAATGAATGTCCTAGATAAATATAATCATTATTTTCTCATTCCCAGAACTTCATAAACAATTATAATCTACTACATAGGTAATTTTCAAAAGAAATGCAGTTTTGTATCTGCTTCAGTGAGATAATTATTGATAGCATCGTGTATGAGTAAGTGGATTAACCCTACACTGCACCTAGCAAGCAAAGAGTTATCTCTACTCTAAGCAGTTGCAGCTCTTCTGATGCTGTCAGCCATTCACTAATAAGGCTCAGCAAGGGAACAGGAGTTCTTTGGGAGATGTTAACAAACTTAATTGGCAGCAAACACCAGAAATTTAATTGAGAGAGATATAAACCAGCAGTAGGGAATGAGCAAACCTGAGCAGCCTATGTGGGGACATTATATTGAGCACTTAAATATGTCAACATATTTGGGTTTTGACATAAAGGAAGAACTATGCATCACAAATGGAATCCAGCTTTGCAATACTGATTATCATGGCACCTAGCTTCTAAGCACCTAGAAAATGACAGGAATAAAACTGAGATTCCCAAAGACAAGTTAGGTGCCCAGGCTAATGGAGGGAGAATGAATGGGGATGTGATCCACAAAAGGCAGCATGGAGCCACCTGAGCTAGCCAATGGGAGATGCTGACAACAAAATGTTTGCTCAGTCTTGCTTCTTTCTCAGAGACAGGTGCCTAAAGTTCAGGCTTCAGGCAGGCACCTATCTCTGCTTGATCCACAAATGGGTACCTGCCACCTGAGTCAGGTAGTTTAGGTGCCTAAACTGCTTCTTCCTTGCTGAACACAAAATAGCTGCAGGAGGAGGTTCCCACCTTGTAACTTTTAGCCCAGTGATTAAAGCACTTTCCTGAGATGTGGGAGACACAGCTTCAATGCCTCCCTTTCTGGATTTACAGGGATAAAATATTTGAATAAGAGTGTCCCACCTCTCAGGAGAAGGTTGCAACCACTGAGCTATGATGTGGGGTCTCTTAATCTCCCTGTTGAAGCCATTCCACTGTGGATTAAATAATGAAAGAGCAATTTAGATGGAAAGTTAGGCACCAACTGAGTTTTAGGTGCCTACAGGGTTAGGTGGATTATAGTGATGCCATGCACAAGGACATAGGTGCTTAAGTCTGGAGTGTAGGTAGGTATGTTCATTCATGAAATGCACCTCAAATTTTCAAAGAGGATTTAACAGCCTTTAGTATTGTACTTGCAGTTGGTTGCAGAAGCAGCCAAGTTGTGATGCAAAAACCAGTATGTGGATATGTAAATACCTGATCTGTGGACTCTGTCCGTTGTTAAATATCCCTGCAGTCAATACAAGCATAAATTCAGAAGATGTTAATAATTTCTCCATATGTTCACAGCTTGAGCAGTTGAAAGTTATTTACCTTCCTGTATAGACATGATGAATGAATAAGAACTCCAGGTTGGTCTGGCCCTTTTCTGATGTAACTCGATGCTACCTTGACCATCCCATTCAAGACCATGCTAAGACTGTGTTATGCCATAAAATATATCTAGACCTGGCTTATTTGCTTTCATGATAAATTCCTTGTTTAATGCTCATGGTAACACCATAGTTCAAAGAGATACAGCAAATGCTCGTCCCCCAGTGAAGTTATACATGACTCAGCCAAAGAAAGTCCCCTAATCCAATTGTTAATCTTTCTCTTATTCATGTTGAAAGCTAAAATTTAGCTAAAAACTAAATGTTAAAAGAAATCAAGAGCTTACATTCAATAAATGCAACTTCAAAGCTTGAAATGTAACTTAAACTCTGCTCTCTGTCAATTAATACAAAGTAAAGTGTAATACAAATGATATTTTTGAACCCTATACACAGTAACAAAGGGTATGTCTACACTGCAATTAAACACCTTTGGCTGGCCCATGTCAGCTGACTTGGGCTTGCAAAGCTCTGGCTATGGGGCTGTTGAATTGCAGTGTAAATGTTTAGACTAGGGCTGAAGGAGGAGGGTCCCAGAGCCTGGGCTCCAGTCCAAGCCAAAATGTCTTCACCACAATTAATCCACCCCATAGCCCAAGCCCCATGAACCCAAGTCAGCTGATGGTGTTTAATTGCAGTGTAGACATGCCTTTATAGTACAGCATACACAGTCATCAGATTTGGTTTGATTTTCAAATCTCAATGAAATGGTTGATGACAAACCAAACCAAGTATGAAAAGACTGGTTTAATAGATGTAATGTTACCATTATTAAGCTAATTTATTTTGCATAGAGACATCCCAATAAATCAACCATTTTGAGTTAAAGTTTGGTTCCACTCTGAAAAAATGTTATGTAAAAATAGCCCTTCTTGCTCAACAGCATTGCTGCAAGATTGCATTTAAGTTGTATCTGCTTGTGCCAGTTACCTAAATTCATTTATATTGGGTTTTCTTTCAGTAAGCACTATATGGGCAATGATTCTAAGAGAAAGTGACCTGGATTCTGCTCTTTCTTTTGCATTATCAACAGGATTGTTTAATGATTGCCATTACAGGGCAAATCAATAACTCCCATGAGACATCATTACTTGCCATAGTATTGCCAAGTGTCACTGAAGTCCTGTAGAGATTTTACTATTGATAATGTGTGAGACAAAAGGACCCAGCATGATTTTTCAGACCTCAGGCTAAGCTTGTACGGATGTCAGTTATAAAAGGATTTTTTTTTTTTAACTTTTAAAACTGAGCACCTCTGAAAAGGAAACTAAGACAATAACCATGGATTACCATGACCAGGGTGACCAGATATACTGATTTTATAGGGACAGTCCTGATTTTGGGTTTTTTTTCTTATTTAGGCTCCTACTACCATGTGTCCCCATCCCGATTTTTCACATTTGCTGTCTGGTCATCCTAACCATGACAAAATTTTCACTTAGAAAAGTGAAAATTTATATTTCACTGAAGCATTTGAAAATTAAATTAAATTCATATTACAGACAGTGGCTTCTAGGGTGGATGGCAGAAGCAAACTAATGAAAAGAACATTTCATATAGGAAAGGGAAATAATGCTTAATGACAACAGGGTTTCCCATACTACTTTAACAAAATGCACCATGGCCTCCTTAATGTTCACACCCAGATCAAGGAGAGATTCAGTGTTTAAACTCTTGTGTTAGAAATCCACACACTAAACTGTATCAAGCTCAATTATCCATTTACTTTAAAGATGAAAGACTGACCTAAGCCTGGCTAGATTTGAAACTGTTTCTCCAAGTAGATGAAATATTTCAAGTTTAAGATTAACACCACTATTTTTTTTTCCTTCAATGCTGTTCCAAAAGAGCCATTGCCTATTGTTGCTTTTTCTTTTGCTTCTGAGTTAAAAAAGAAAGAAAGAAAAAGGTATCTTCCACACACCTCCCACCTTAATTTCTCCTCAGTGTATATAACCTGAGACTCTGTCCATACCCATCTCAGGCTCTACAGAAGGCAATAAAGCTGGTTCCCATAAAAAGGGAATTTTATGCTCCTCTGTGCAATGCCAGATTCTGTATATCTGAACTACAGGGTGCACTAATCCCTGTAAGTACTTATTAGAGATGGTTGGGACCTTTTCATCAAAAATGTTTTTTTGGCGGGGGAGGAAGGTTAGTATTAAATACAGTTTCTGAAAAATCAATTTTTTCATGGCATTTTTTTCATTGGTTTTTTTCATGGGATTTCCTTTTGATTTTTTTTAAATTCTTGGGAAAATCAAAATGAAATATTTTATTTTAAGTTGAGAGAACCCAAACTGAAACATTTTGGTTCAACAAAACAGCTTAAAACATTTGTTTCTGATTAGTTGGACTTTAATGTATGTCAGCCTGAATTGTCACAATGTCTCAGAGGAGTTTAGTTCAGGTTTCTCATGTCCTCATTCTCCTCTCTTGGCTGTGCTCCATGGCTGGACTACATATTCCATGATACAACATGTTATCCCCTCTCACTGAACTGCTGAAGTGTGTCTTGGGAGTCTTATAATCATGATACATCATGGGAGGCATAATGTGGTTGGGCACTTGGATCATAGAAGGGATTGAGGCAATGAGACATCTTTACTACAACTTTGATGAGATGTTGCACAACAGCTCAGCTGGGCATGGATTAAAATTGAATCAAGCTAAAATGAAACATTTCTGTACCATTCAACAAACTGAAACAAAATGTTCTGATTTTGAGAATGTTAGAATGTTTTGTTTCAATCAAAAATATCAACATGAAATGTTTCACCAGTTACAATTTTCAAAAGCAATTTTTTTACTTTCATGCAAAATTTCAATATTTTGACTTTACATCCTGATTTGGGAAGAAAGCAAATTTCTAAATATTGGAAGTTCTCCTGGAATGTAATTTGTTTTGATTTCCAACGAGTTCTAATACTTCTGTTTTTGAAAATTATGAATGTGTAAAAATAGAGGGCTACAATGGAAACTGATCTGCACTCTTCATAATAGTGGGTGTTACTAGCGCTAAGTTAAATTACATTTGGTTAAATTAAAATGACAATGAATATGATGGTCTTTCAAGTAAAGTGTGTGCATGGGGAGAGGAGAAAAAAATAAGCAGATAATGCAACTTTTATATGACTATATCCCCATGTAGGATTATTTCATCTTCAATATTAGAAATCATGGGAAAATAATACAGTTGTAGACTTAATCAGAGAGTGATTAAGAAGTGTAGGCAAGAAAAAAAATATTTTAACATGGTATTTGAAAAGCAACAGAGTGAGATTGAGGCAAAGATGCAGAGGAACGTTTTTCCTGATGGCAGCAACAGCAGTGATGGCCCTTGCACCAAAAAGAATTTGTGGATAGATACAGAGGACTGGAGACCAGAAAGAGGTAAGAGGAAGGAGGGGTTGAGTTCTGAGGGATAAAGGGGCAAATTTTCATCTCTAAAGTCCCCTCTGCACTGTTTTAATAGGCATAAATATGCCCTGGGCTTGGGGTTTAATTCTAGATGGGAAACTCATCTTCTCACTTCCTCTAGTATAAATTGGCATAGTCAACTCTATACCAACTGCATCTTAAAACCCACATAAGAGGTGTTTCTTGGCGGTCCAGAAGTGTGACCAAAATGTGCCATGCTCCAGCAGTCCCTGGCCAGTGGAATAGTCCCTAGGCATCTGCTCTAGATTGTGTAAATTAATCATCTCAGTGGCTTCTCCAGTTTGGACACTGGTCAGCCCCAGGGTTGGGGGAAGCTGAAAAATAGGTTAGAGCCAAAGTTGCACTGAACATCAGCTATGATTGAGCATTTAGTTCTTGAGACAGACTGCTGGATCAAGTCCAAGGAGAGGTTTTAACAAGTAGAGGGATTCAGAAATAGGATTAAAATTAATAAGGAGCCAGAGGAGCTGTTTGGGGATGAATATGATGTGGTTACACTTCTTTATATGTATGACTAGCTAGGCAACAGCATTCTACCTTTCTGGAGTCTGGGGAACTGGGATTTAAGGAGGCAAAAGTGAAAATAACTGATGACTTTGGAAGAAATTCTGCTTGCCTTACTCATGTTAGTAGTCCTACTGAACACAATGGGATTCATGCCTGTGAGTAAATTGAGCAGGATTTGCTTTATATCTAAAATTAGGAAACATATATCAATATTATTTGACCACATTTTAAAATTCATAAATCAGTTCTCATCTAAAGTTTTTTTTACATACTTAACAACAAATTTCATCTTATTTATCATAAATATTTTCTGAAACTCATTTGAAATTCATCTCAACACACACAGTTTTCCCTTTTCTGCACACCATCCTTATAAAAAGCAATTCTTCAGTAAAATCTAGGAACAAAAAATAAACACTTTTTATCAGCTTTCTAGTGTAAAGTAATATGCTTTTGGAATGACACATCAAGATTAATATATATTTCTAAAGATGGAAATTACTTATGCCAGCATGTTTCACTCTAAAAGACAGTTCTTTGGGTTTTTTTTAATAACCTCTTTCCCTGCTGTTGGGCTGTATATTGCATAAATGTTCAGTTCCGCACATATTTCTGCATGCACTGCATGCACAGTGAACGCCAAAATGGCTCTGCATTATAACTTGGTTTAATTGTCACTAAACCTTGCTACATTTCATAGATTCATAGGTTCCAGGAATGCAAGGGACCTCGAGAAGTCATTGAGTCCAGTCCCTTGCCCTCATGGCAGGACCAAATACTGTCTAGACCATCTCTGATAGACATTTATCTAACCTACTCTTAAATATCTCCAGAGATGGAGATTCCGCAACCTCCCTAGGGAATTTATTCCAGTGTTTAACCACCCTGACAGTTAGGAACTTTTTCCTAATGTCTAACCTAAACCTCCCTTGTTGCAGTTTAAGCCCATTGCTTTTTCTTCTATCATTGGAGGCTAAGGCGAACAAGTTTTCTCCCTCCTCCTGATGACACCCTTTTAGATACCTGAAAACTGCCATCATGTCCCCTTTCTGTCTTCTCTTTTCCAAACTAAACAAACCCAATTCCTTCAGCCTTCCTTCATAGGTCATGTTCTCAAGACCTTTAATCATTCTTGTTGCTCTTCTCTGGACCCTCTCCAATTTCTCCACATCTTTCTTGAAATGTGGTGCCCTGAACTGGACACAATACTCCAGTTGAGGCCTAACCAGCGCAGAGTAGAGCGGAAGAATGACTTCTTGTGTCTTGCTCACAACACACCTGTTAATGCATCCCAGAATCACTTTTGCCTTTTTTTGCAACAGCATCACACTGTTGACTCATATTTAGCTTGTGGTCCACTATAACCCCTAGATCCCTTTCTGCCATACTCCTTCCCAGACAGTCTCTTCCCATTTTGTATGTGTGAAACTGATTTTTCCTTCTTAAGTGGAGCACTTTGCATTTATCTTTGTTAAACTTCATTCTGTTTACCTCAGACCATTTATCCAATTTGTCCAGATCATTTTGAATTATGACCCTGTCCTCCAAAGCAGTTGCAATCCCTCCCAGTTTGGTATCATCTGCAAACTTAATAAGCGTACTTTCTATGCCAGTATCTAAGTCTTTGATGAAGATGTTGAACAGAGTCAGTCCCAAAACAGACCTTTGCAGAACCCCACTTGTTATACCTTTCCAGCAGGATTAGGAACCATTAACTACTCTCTGAGTACGGTTATTCAGCCAGTTATGCACCCACCTTATAGTAGCCCCATCTAAATTCTATTTGCCTAGTTTATCAATACGAATATCATGCGAGACCGTATCAAATGTCGTACTAAAGTCTAGGTATACCACATCCACCACTTCTCCCTTATCCACAAGACTCGTTATCCTATCAAAAAAAGCTATCAGATTGGTTTGACATGATTTGTTCTTTACAAATCCATGCTGGCTATTCCCTATCACCTTACCACCTTCCAAGTGTTTGCAGATGATTTCCTTAATTACTTGCTCCATTATCTTCCCTGGCACAGTCCTCAAGTGTAATATGAAAGGCTTTAAATTTTTAAGACTTTCTACTATTTTCCTTTTATTTTGTTATATTTGGAATATTTTCCTTCTCGTGGTAGTTGGAGCTTGGAGTGTTTTCCCCTCAGTAGTAATGCTTTACATTTTTGAAGATCACTTGCGGAGGCACTGATAGACTTTGAAAAAGTCCTTTAGTTGCTAGGTCATCTAGGACCTATGGAAAGACTTGCATTGACTTGAAAGAGTTTTGAATCAGGCCCTAGGAAACCACCCTACTAAAGTAGGATAGTAGCCAACATTATATTTTCCCATGCTTTCTCCAGTACAGTTTTAGGAGCTTCTACCACTATGTTGAAATACTCTGCATCCATGGCATAATACAACAGGGCTGTGCTTGTTCGTGCCAGAGGTGAGTTTGGCCCACAGTCTGGGCAGGTGTTCTTACTAGTCTCTTCACTAATCATAAACAAGATACAGTAAAATCCATATGCTACAAATTTACCCTGTAATCAAATTATATATATATATTTCTGAAAAGAAAAAGATGGTAAAATGAACAGTTCCTGATATTTACATAGTGCCTTTCATCTGAGAATCTCAAAGTGTTCATAGGCACTGTTCTCTCTTTGTCTCTATCTCCTTTCACTTTTTGTGCATCAAAGTCCCTCTTTCTATATATTTTCAGATTTCTGTCTTCCAAACTGTTTCAAGAATCTTCTCTGCCACAGAAATGCGTTTTGTTCTTATGGAGATGCCTTTATTTTTTCCTCTGTAGTGTCCTACATTCTTTCTTTCACCCCAAACCATTCTTTCTCCCTGCTTTTGATCCCCAGGTTTCTATCCCTTCTATCTGCTCTCTCTCTCTTATGTCCTCAATCTTATTTTTGCACCCAGATCCTCCCCAATAGACTGTACATTCTGAATGTGTGGATTTTCTTTCCATCTTCATGACAAAAGTATCCATTCATGCTGACGCCATTATCCCCCTAACCCCAGTTTGGGTATAATAATATGTTGAGTTTTGGTGGAATTTAGTGACTCAACTTATCAAATAAATAAATTAACAAGTACCCTTGGTAACAACTGGAGCAGAAAAACCGAGGTCTGAATGGTCATTGAGATGAAGTTATTCTCTCACTTCTAGTAGTTGGGCCTCCAGAATAAGGTTGACTTATATGGAGAAGTTGGTGTGAGGAAGGTTTACTTGATTGTTGTTCATGAGGTACCTGTTTTGTGGATAGACAAAGGACTTTTTTTACAGTGCCTTCAATTTGGCACCTTTAATAATCACTAATAAACTTTAACACATAGCTTTTGAAAAGTGTTAGTTCAATGCACATTTTGAACTGATGAGAGCTGGATTTTAAATCTACTTGAGCCTCACATCCTTAATTTTAATCTTTCCCCCCTTATTAATGCTTTGCAGAAATTTAGAGCTTGTGAAAATGAGAGACAAATATCACTAGTTAGAGAGGCATACCACAAGCTTCCCCACCTCACTGTCCATTTTGACACACACCATCCTTGCTTCTCTAGTCCGAGGTTTCTCTTGTGTATGTAACATCAGCCATGAAGTGTTTTTGCGATGTGGTGGTCACAATCAGACCACAAAATTAATCTCGACTTGCAAACGAAGCCAGCATTTGAATTCAGATCTCCAGAGGTGAAAGATTAATTAAGATAATGCAGACAACAAACATAAAACCAGCAGCACATTTCCATTGAATCTGTATTGCTCAAATCTGAAACTCATTTTTTCAGACAAGAATGATGACAAAATAACTTCTGTTTTGTCAGTACTTTGGGCTGATGGAAGAGAAATCTTTTTTTAAAAAAAAAATTAAAATGTAGTTTCCAATTATAATTTCTAAGGTTAAACATTGTTTCATGTTACAACAATGTATGTAGAAATCTTTTTTTACACATTTAATTCAGCTGAAGCCTACTATTCCATCAGATCATTACAGTTAAATAAAAGATGTGAATGTTAAGACATGATTACTTAATTAGCACCGTCTACTGTATGATGAGATGAAAGCATACCAACAGCAAATTACATGTAAAGATAATATTCAGATAAAAGAACTGGGTTGTCTCACAAAACTCAGGGGCTGGCACTTAAAGTTACTAGGTTCCAAGGATCTCAAAATGCCCAGATGAAATATAGAGCTTGCACAATTCAGATCTAGATGTTTTCTAGCTGTGAGACATGCTTTATCACTGGAGTCTTCTACAGGGGAATTTTATAGAATGATTAATATACAGTACAGTATTAGAGAAAATGCCAAGAGCAATCAGGGAACTGAACTAGAACACCTCTCGAGATCCCTTCCAGTCCTACGGTTCTATGAATTAGTTGCATTTTGTGATTTGTGTTATTGCAAACAGAATATGCACATAATCCAAAGTTTATGGAAATTTAAGAGTTTCAGGTTAAAATTTTCAAAACTTGGTGACTTAGAAAAATGTACAGTCATCTAGTAACATAGCCATCAGTCTAGCAATAGGACTAACCCTATATCCCAATGTCTTGGAATTTGAACGTTGTGGGTATTTACAACATTGATCCACTTCTGCATCCAAATCCTGCAGCACAAGCCTATATAGAACCCATAGTCCTTAAGAGTTGAGTCATTCGAGATATTATAAAATATCCTTTCCCCCCTTCTGCCAGGAGATAAGAAGAAGGGGGTATAAAAGCACCCACATACTCCTCTGTGGTGGCTACCCATATCGTAGGTAACAACAAGGAGAGGAGAGCAGCATCTTCAGGTGTCTGTGTCACTCTCCCCCATTGATTACAGCAAGAGGTGGCAGGAAATCCTCAGGGTCACAGCTCTACTCTACAGTATACCAAAGAATGTGAACTGCATCGAGTATAGGGCTCCTGAAGCATATGTTCCCCCATCAGAGCATAAGGAAACTGGAGTTAGAGTCTTTGAATCAGAATCCATTTCCCAATCTGTACCTGTTCATAAGGCTTGTGACTAAGCCACAATTGACACCATAATTTTATCTTGTAGCAGGAAAAATTCTTTTGCCGCAAGATTATATATGATACATGTAATGCACTCATAAAAGTGTATTTCACATACGTGAGCTGAAAAAATGCCACACTCAAGTAAGTTTGTTCTAAACAAGTAATTCTAAATCCCCAGAATCAAATTCAGTGCCCATGTGAGGCTGATAGAGAGTTGGTCTTCTTTCTAAACAATGAAATATTTGTTAAGGACCATTTATGTTTCCGTAGGATGAAATAGTAAAACAGTTAATTATATATAGCTTGGTTACATGATGTGGAGAATGAGATTGTACTGTGCATTAACAACTAGCAGGGTTTCTCATATTCCTGAGTGCAATCCAGACCAGGGTGGGGTTGTGTTACCACCTGCCCTGAAACTTTGAGTGTCTCACCAAGCTTTACTGTTGCAGCTTCCAGCCTAGGTTGCTCACAGCCAAACAGCATGTATGTCACACACTGAGTGTCTGTGTATAGCCCATCCCTGATCCAGCAACACGGACCCCAGCATCCTGTCAGCAAACATCTGCTACACTCTGGCTTACAGTAGCCTTGGTTACTACCTGCAGGGTGAGCCTGACACACTCCCAGTTCTGAATTTCCCCAAAAAATATGTGATCTGCACTGTCCACACCCCTCCTGGACAGTTCAGATATTAGTGGTCCATTGCCCCTGTCAGGGTACAGTTTGCTACTTCAACTGGAGTTACCAAACAATTCAGTTTAAACATAACACTGGATTAGTTTTGATAAAAAAAATAGAACAAGTTTATTCAACTACAAAAAGAGAGATTTTAATTGAGTACATGTAAATGGCGTTAATGTCAAAAATGATTAAAAGAGGCATAAAGATAAAATGCTTTCTAGTAACTAAAACTTAACAAGCTAGATTTTGTTCAAAGTAAAATCCTTAGCATATGTCCCCAGCAACAGGGCTGACCAAATTCTCCAGTCAGAATCCCTCCAAAAGTTCAAAGTCTAGTTCCTTTGTCTTAGGTGAAAGAGTTAGGTAAGGGGAAAAGAAAGAGAGAATATCTGGAGTGTTTCCCTCCCTCTCTTTTATAGTCCACTCACCTTTTGAAATGCATTTTCCTAGTGGTTACCCCTAGATAAAGTTCCTTCCCAGTATAAGGCCAGAAACCTGGAGTCTCATGATGAAAGAGGCTGACCCCCTCCAAATTTCTGGCTGAGGGTAAATCAACTTTGATGAGTCTAGGCTAGAGACATCAGCTTCTTCTTTGTCTTTGAAATGTATTTACCAGACAAATCTGAGGAAGGGGTAAACCTGTTTCTCAGTCATAATTTCAGCTATGTTCATAACTTTACACAGAATATTGCTGCCCACATTTCATCATGATATCATTGATCATTGAGTCATTAGTTTTTAAATTCTACCTCACAAAATGTATTTTTTACAAAGATTATTACAATAGTGTGTAAGATGCGTGTAGGGTCCATTCAGTCATAATGGTACAGATAACAAGAAGATTAGAAAGGTGTGAAACTCAGTGGTTTCACTTAACTGAGTTTTATGTTCATAATTTTCTATGGTTTCAGTCCACCTGGATTCAACTCCCCACAATAAGTTTTCATCTGACTTCTGGGTTCAAATGATTGAAAACACTCAAAATAAAATTCAATCAAACCTGATAAAATTTACTTAACTTTATTTTGGAATATGCAAAATTGCAAATTTATTGTAATCATAAATTGATTCTAGTTAGCTCAAATCTAGCCGAGTTTCACCAGAAATTGAGCCCTTAGAAAACCTTATTAACGTGATCTGAGTTTCCAGTTGTCAGTGAAACCTAAAAAACAAGTGAATATTGAATGCTTTTCAGAATTTTTTTTTTAAATAGAGCTGGTTGGAACATTTGCAACAAAATTAAAATTAATCAAAATATGCAGTTGTATCAAAACCAAAACATTTTGCAGAAGTTTTCATAAAAAGGTTTTTGAGGACTCACAAAATCTGATAATTAGGTTCAAGTCTCTGTTTTGTGTGATTCAGAGTGACCGTGGATGATAAACTGCTTTGAATCAAGCAGAGCAGTGAATTGAACCTATGTTTCCCACATCCCAGGCCAGTGCTGTAACTAACACGTGACAGCCTCCTTTTTTTCTGTCTGTCACTATTGCCATGGACTCAAAGAATTTTCTTGAATGGAAAAGCTCTGACAATGGATATTTCAACATAGTTCTGTTTTTGGGCAAGCGTTTTAAAAATTTTCTTTTCATTCCAATCTCTTAGGTCTATGGATCTCATATTCTCAACTTCTGTGTGATGCAGGGGAAGTGAAGAGAAATATGGCTAAACTATTCCCAAGCATATGGAAAAGAAAACATCAGCACCACTGTCACTGTTTCCCCTGCCACACACACTGAGGAAGCCCCTCTACTTCAGCCCTGGGGGTTCAAGGTTACAGTACTTAAGGATCTTAGAGAGCAAAGAAGCAGAATGTCTTCTATGAGCTTCCTGTGGGACTAGATGGATTTCCCATAGAAAATCTTCCTGGGAGTCTCTGCCAGTGGACGTCAGAATTTGTCCCAAAACTAGGGAATTAGGCATTCAATGTCTTTTGAAAATTCCAATCTAAAAGATTGAAAATCATGATATTCTTTTTAAACAAAATGACATTTTATTAACCATCTCATACCATCATATACTACATATTGAAATTGACATTTTAAGAGAATATCACCTTAAAATATTACCTTTTAAAGTAGTCTAAACACAATACAGACTTTTTATACTTGAATGCCTAACCGTGCATTTCTACGAACTTATCTCTTTCCTTTTCTGTTTGAATGTGTGATTGTGTTATGTGTGGCATGTCTTACATTCGGTATACTACTGAGTATCATTTGATTAGTGTAGATGAAAGTATACCTGCTGACCTAATACTTTTTATAACCATCAAACTAAACAGAAACAAAAATCAGTGAAATGAAATGTGTTTTGAGCTCTGGATCTGTTTCACTGCATATTGTACTGGGAAAGAACCACAATATAAGGTGTTACTGTATGCTAAGCTACCATAGTGTTAGCAGCCACTTCTTATCTATCTGAATAAGAAAATAATTATTTGAATAGCAGCAGCTGCTCATGGTGTTCTGAGTGGAAGACAACTTGTTTTCATATCCTGCCTCCCCACCAAATAACCCTCACACTCAAGAGGTATGATGACATTGACCATGAATATTTATTTGCAAGGAGACAGCGAATCAGTTCCCAAATCTGAGACTTACAGAAGAATTTTTGAGACACTACATGCAGTAGATGCATCTGACGAAGTGGGTATTCACCCACGAAAGCCCATGCTCCAAAACGTCTGTTAGTCTATAAGGTGCCACAGGATTCTTTGCTGCTTTTACATGCAGTAGGTGTGCCGGACAGCCAATTTTCTGATCGCCCAGCCATTATATGAATCAGAAATTCTGTCGCTATCATCAGAGTCCACAATGACATAAAATATACTAAATAAAATGGGGAGTTTGCATGTTTTTCATGCATTCTATGAATTTAACATTTCAAATGAAAATAATGAAGTAAAGCTTTTCAGTTTGATTTGAATTACCTGTTTCTAGTTATTTCTGTTCTTTTAGTTCAAAATTATGGCCTTGATCATGCAAAAACTTATGTCTGTGAATTCAGTGAGATTATTCATCTTTTTATTCACTTGACCTTAATAGTGAAAACACTCATGCAGCTATTTAATTTTACTCAAGTAGGCCCATTGAAGTCAATGGGATTACTTATATAACAGCCTATATGAGTCTGATCCTAATTATTGGAAAGTAGCTCTATAAGGAGATTCAGAAGATATGTTTATATTTGTGCCATCTTTCTGGGGAATTAGCCAACAAAGCTATTTAAGTATCACTACCTATGGGGCAGATGATTACTTGGGAGAGTTCAGAAAAATACTGGCGTGTCTGAATTTTGTGCAAACCTTTCTTGTGTATTTTCTTCTGCCTGGTTTGAACTGAATCCTACAACCTGAGTGATTCATTTATTAAAATTAGACTTGTAATGGACAGCTCATTTTAAACAAGACTTCCACTGTGAATGCAAGTAATAATCAGATGAGGTTGCTCCTGATTTCTTTGCTCTGTGACCAGAGATCTGTAAAAGTAAACAATGAATACCTGTTAGCTTAGGTTCAAGTAAAACATTTGATACCTAGAGAAAAATAAGAAGGGAGGTGAAAGAAGCAGTAGTCACATTTCTGAGGAATGAAGTCAGTAGATTGCAAGTGACAGGTTCAATTACTGGCCTGTGGACCAATGACACATCTGCCTTAAACTCTGAGAAATGGGCAGTGGAAAAAGGATGAATAACTCTTAAGATTTGGAGAAAATATGTAACCACTCAGGCAGAAAATTAGCAATTACATTTTGTGCCATCAGTAATAAGTATTTCAACAAAGATCTTAGGTTAATGTCAGACTATGTGACAGTATATCAGCCATTACACCTATGTTCAATCAGCAACCACATCTCTCAACCTGATACTCAGCTGTTTAGTTCAAATGTGGCTTGTTCAGTGATAAGCAAGATGGCTGACATCTGTTAAAAAAGCATTCAAAAGCAATTTATTTCACAGTCTTAATGCTCACTTATGAAAGGAGAATTTTTCTGTAAAATTTAGACTACATTAATTTGACTCTATGTGCTTTTGTTTTGACTTTTACCCTTTAGTTTTCAGAAATTGATAAAATTGAGTAAATATAATCACAGGCGATATAATGGTGGAACAGGTCAGAAATACAATTGCAGAATTCAGCAAAATACAACACTGTACACTTACCCCTTTGTATCGAATCTAAATTCATTGCTGTTACTATGATGATAAAAAAAAAAAGAAAAGGGAGAGAGATTTAGCAAGATTGTGCAACTGATCTATAGATGGTCAAGCATACTGAATATAACATAAAAAAAGACTGCTTTCTAAATACATAAAATGTATTTTCAAGTTTCACCTTTGTATGGTCAGATGAACATTTGGGTTGGAATTTTCAAATGGTTTAGAAAATCCCACTGTTAGCATCCCTCAAGTATATAGCAAAGAATTCTGTGTTTAATTTTTATTGTATTGCTCTTCACACTTCTCTGGTTCTATGAAATGTGTAAGGATCACATGTACAAAAATAATATCTAAGCAGTAGAAATATATAAAATACCTTTATATCACAAAAAGCTGGAAGACCTCTAATGAGCTATCCTACTAATAATATTTATGTACTTCCCAATATTATAGAAAATATTGTTTTTACACACCAGATTCCTTCAGTTCCCAGGACAGAAGAGAATTCTAAGCATACTGCACAGGCCCAGTAGATAAAATGAAATTACATGTACAGCGTGCCTCTAACTACCTTGTAGAAATTATTGCATGCACTCCTGCTGCCATCAGGTGTAATGAGGCTCAAGTCACCAACAACAACAAAATCACCCTTACATTTCCAGAGTAGTCTTGAAAAAAGATACAAGAAGGAAATGAGCAATATGCCTACTGACAAGGGTGAGAGTGTATATTGATAACTATTATCAATCTGCTCCTCATATAAGGGAAGACTGTTAGTTCCCAGTTTTGTCTCTTATCCCATTGATGTGTATAATTCCCATTTTGGCCAATGCAATGAATGGTAACAGCACTGCAGCTACTTATATGAAAATTGAGATTCATGCATAAGTAACAATTTCATACTGTTCTCGAAAAGAAAGGCAGGAAAGAAATAAAGTGATTTTTCTACTGCCTAGAGGGAGTAATCACTGTAGTTAGAGAACATTGGAAAGAGTATTTTTGTTTTAAATGTGCAATGTCTTTCC
This sequence comes from Gopherus evgoodei, assembly GCF_007399415.2. NCBI lineage: Eukaryota > Metazoa > Chordata > Testudines > Testudinidae > Gopherus > Gopherus evgoodei. The sequence continues at coordinate 69,900,260 of NC_044327.1, read as the reverse complement.
AGCAGTGTAGTCAATTAAAATTGCATTTAAATTAAAATACACCACTAATAATAATAACAATAAAAGCTGCTGAGCTGTTGGAAAAAATATTGGGAGTGAAGTTAATCTAACCATGTATTATCTGCCTTTCAGACCCAATTTTATTGTTTGTAAATATTAAACTATTGTCTTTCCAGTAGTATTCACCCCAAATTTGTTGTGCACAAAACCCAGTGTCTGTCCTGTGCTAAGATGTGTTCAGTACAGGGCTGGAGGGGAGCCATCAGGGACCTAGTTATGGCTGCCTGAGTTTCAAGCTGGCCCAGCCCCAGCCTCGATACAAGTTAGAGCAACCTGGGGATGACTCTAATGACAGCCATCTAAGGGACCATATGCCAAATGAAAATTGCCAAAGGGGAGCTCTGAGCCTCCTGCTCTTCACCCCCATCATATTCGCTGGTACTCTCCATCACACTCCCTAGGCCAGGATGTGGGGGAAGTAGAGTGACCAGATAGCAAGTGTGAAAAATTGGGACGGGGGGGAGGTAATAGGCTCCTAATATAAGGAAAAGCCCTGAATATTGGCACTCTCCCTATAAAATCGGGACATCTGGTCACCCTAGAGGGAAGGGAGATCAGCATAGATGCTAGGTCTTTGGGCTTTACACCATTTGACAATTGCTCCATGGGGGAATTCTTAACTAGTTATCTGTAAAGAAGCTTATGTCCCCTTTGCACCACTCATGCAACATAAAAGGGGATAGAACTGGGGATGAAAATGTAGCTCACACTTTTAAAAGGGATACTTTCTTTTATTCTAAACAAATCCAGCAACCACCTTTTTTTGTTGTAACTTGCATGGAAACAGATGGTATTGTGAACAATTTCTGCCCTGCTTAAGAATCCGCAAACAATTCAGTTCACTTCTATTAAGAGCTTAAAATAATGTGCATTGGCGCATGGAAGTACACTATCTTTTGAAATCCAAGCAAGATCTGTATAGCGACTGTGTATCTGAGTCAATTGCTTGAAAGAATACAATTTACCATTTTTGAATATTTGACCTAGAATAGCACATCTGTCTTTTATCTATCCACTCTTAACAAAACAAAGAGCTGCCTCTAGCATTTCTACTGAGGTCAGTGAGTAGAAGATTGTGAACCAGCATTAAGGAATCTGCGAACCTACAAAATGTTTTAGGAAAATGTTTAAAATGACAAAATAAAGAATGATGAGAAGATGAAGGGCAGAAATAACATAACTGATGCAGTGTACCAGAATTCTATTTTTCACATGAAGATATAACAAAGCCTGAGTGTTAAGAGTTTTCAGATTTGTATAAGCATAAATAACCATTCAATTGTATTGTAATAAGGGCGAGAGATTCATATCTGTAATGCATCTCTCAAAATGTTATTTTTCTGAATAATGATATTGCTGCATTATTTTCCTTTGCAGTCCCTTACTCTTTGGAGACAAAGATGATAATTGCAAAATACCCAGACTATTACCACAAGATTACAATGAAATAAGCTGTTCACTCAACTTTTTCAATTCAAGTTTTTATTAGTTTAGAATATTATATACATATAGAGAAGCAAATTAAGTTTCTTCCTTGGTGGTTGCCAAGGGACCTTGGACTGCAGAACCAAAGTGGCTTCACTGTAGAAGGGGGTGGTGGTGGGCTAGATACGAGAGAGGATCACACAGGGAATGCACAATCTCTGTGTGGCCCATGGCCAAGCTCCATAACAGGTTTCTGCATAACAGTATGTGGTTAGTGGGAGGGAATAGAGCATGGGCAGAACAAGGAATAGGTAAGCGTGGGGCATGGAACATCCTTTACTCACACTGAAAGAATGTGTAAGACACAGGCAACCTATGCAGAGCAAAAATAAATGCAGCAAGTACTATAAAGAAATCCCAAATAATGGGATTTTCGGTTTTTTATACGTATGATTTTTCCTTTTTCCATCTATAATGGTATCAGGGCATGGAAGTTGCTATTAATATGTGTTCAATGAGATTTTTAAAATCTTCCTCATAAAAGCAGCAAGACCAGGAATGCACTGTGCTCTGCTACAAATCTTACTGTATGCCCAGTGGGCATAATTTTTCAATCACTTATAAGTGTTTTGTTTATATTTTCCTCCCTAAATCAAAGTCTCTACTAGTCAATGAGGACTAATGGCCTGAACCTACTGAACTATACTTGAGTAACATAATTATGTAAGTAGTCCCACTGAAGCGATGGGATTACTCATAGGAGTATAGTTACTCATGTATGTAAGTGTTTTCAGGACAGGCCTTAATCCCATGAAAAGTCTCAAACTTCATCTGTTTTACTGGTGCCTTGTTCAGAATAGTGGTTAAAATATTTTATTTGCAATGGGAAAAGTGGTTGATCTATTTTGTTTGTTTTTTACTCTTCATAACATTACAATCGTTGAATAATTCCAATATGGTGTTGGAGGCAGTAAAGATGAGGAATTATTTTATTGGGTTAAATATAAATGTACTGAAGAGCTATAGACTATTTTTTTTTTAATTGGAACATATCATCCCAGGTTTCAGTTGATGTTTAGGTGCCCACTTCTTGATTCTTTTGGCACACAAGCGGTTGTGTATCTCAGCAGCTGCATCATTTGGAGAGTATAATTTATTTAGCAATTATAAGAAGACTGCTCCATTAAAAAACATTTTGGTCAACTGCATATTATCTGAATATTTTAAAATTATTGTTGCAGGTCAACATCTTAAAAATTTCTTTGAATGAAAATAGTTAGTTTCACAACTTGGTTTGTATAAGTATTTATAAAAGCATCTAATATACCTGTCTGATTTTTCTGCTTGATTTAAAATCCCAGGTTCTTAATCTTTGATCATACTATTTAATCCCCTTCTTCAGAAGGAAATCTATCTGTCTCATGAATCTATTTATACCATTAGTACAATCAATCACCTTATCTGATAACATGGCAATGTTTTTTACAATTTACATTTAATGGTTCTTAATTCCCGGTTTTCATTTTGGCAAGGCCATTAAATGTGCTTTAACTTTAAGTACATGAGTAGTCCTACTGACTTCGTTGGAACAATTTGTGTGCTAACAGTTAGGGATGCACATAGATACGTTGCATAATCGGACTATTTTAGATCATGTCCCTTTGTTTTTGAACCCACTGTAAGTATGAACAATTTATCTCTATTATCTTTATCAGTCCTTCCTGAATTCTGAAAATGTAAAACACTTCAAAGATTCCTCTCTTATATTGGAGAATAAATAAAGCTCTCTTCCCCTTTCCTTATAACTTAGTTCATTGGTTAGACAAAACAAATAAAATGTGTCATTTTTATTGCATTATTTAATAAAGATATAAATAAATTAAGGGAAACATTTTGCTTTGATCTTCCAAGGAACTGGGCTGCTTAAGATATTAGAAGCCGGGAAGCATAGATTTGAACATGGTACTTGGTGGTCTGACAGAAATTCATTACCACCTTTGTTACCATCTTTGCTGTTTGATGCCCCATGAGAAATGAAGTCGTGGCCTTCATCCAGTTCTTAGAGGACATGGCAACATCAAAAATCCACTGTCACAACTGGAACCAACTGGAACCATAGTGAGTACTTTCAGGAAACAGGCAATGAACTGAGATCTTTAGTTTCCAGTATTCTCTACCCTAATAATGAATAAAAAAGAATAAAATGTCTAGAAAACAAAAAGGTATTTGATTGCAAAAGCTTTAACTGGAAGCTATTTCAAAATTAAATTTGAGATTACATATATGAATTTGCATTCCATTGAAGGAGTAAAACAGAGGACTCTCATAACTTCACTGTTTGTTTCACTACAAGGACTCATGCATATTGTACTTAATACATTGTGAATAATGTGGTGTTCATAGTGCATTTATAAGTTACTTAATACAAGTATGGTTGAGATGAAATCAGATTTAAAAAGGTGATAAAATGTACAATATTGCACCAATTTGTATTGAATAAAACATATATTTCAGTGTCTAAGCTCCCTTTTCTAAGCAAGGTAATCAAGAAAATAGCAACAATTGTGCCACTAGTATCCTGGGTCTCTCTTGGTCAGGCTTCAGGTGTAGTACAGAGACGGCATTTGTGGATGATATCCTCAGACAGGCAAGCGCATCCATACTCATCGTGCTGAATCTTCAGAAGATCTACATGTGTAATTGTACTTTTGCCTCCAAATCCCTCAGCTATTAAAATTCCACAATGTTCTCCTATATAACTCAATGTGCATTGGAAGCCATTGGGCGACTAAGTAAGACAACACAGGCTGAAGTGCCATCACGATGTGGATAACTCCAATCTCTAGCTCTCCTTTACATCAAATATAAAGCCTTCTCAATGTGTTGTCTGAATAAAGAACAGCTGGTTAAAGCTGAACCCAGGCAAGACTAAAGTAACATTGCTAGAAATGGAGAAGCAATTCAAAGAGCTGGTGTATTTACCCCTGGTTGTTAGGATGGTGCACAACCTTTGAACCCCTTAGTGTCACATGGCCAAGACAGTTTAAAAAACATCCACTTCCATCTGCAGCTGTTGAGAAATTTTCTCCTGTCTTATCAGGCTCAGAGCAGGCTGTAGCGGTCCACATATTTGTGATCTCTAGACTTGATTATTGCAACTAGTTATGTCTATGAACAAAGCCATACACCTGAAAAAGCTCCAACTGGTAAAAACACAATATTTTCTCTGCTGAGAAACACAGCTCACTGTAAGCACATTGCCCCATTGTCTGGCTATACTAAAAGGACAGGGGACATTTGACATGGGTTTAATCAGGCTGCAATGTTATTATTAGATGCCTGGGACTACCCGGCAGATGAAAGTGTATAGTGAAGATAACCCTATGTTTAGTCCATAAATATGTGGGGGGCTTTCACCAGCTCCCCCTCTTTCTTCTTCCAGGTCCCTCCAGCAAATCCATTGCCGGAACCATTACCATCAACCCCACTCCCCCATAGGAGGGTTAAGGTGGGCTATAAGAATGGGGGGTTGGCTCCCTGCATACCAATCATAGGAGTCCCCAGCCACCTCCTCCTGCACCCCAAACCCTTATCCCCAGCCCTGCCCCTAGAGCTCTCACCACCTCCTGCACTTCAACCCCCTGCCCCAGCCTGGTGAAAGTGAGGGTGGGGGACTGTGAGCAACAGAGGAGGGGGATGGAACGAACAGGGGAAGGGGCTTGGAGAAGGGATAGGGCAGGGGTGAGGCCTCAAGGAAGGGGTAGGGCAGGGTTGTTCGGTTTTGTCCAATTAGAAAGTTGGCAACCCAATTTTGCAGCAGTTTTCATCTCCCTGCCCCCAGCCATAAAGCACTCTTCCCCTTTATTCAGCCAGCCAGTCAAATAAACCCCCATTTAAAGGTGCAGGGCAGTCGTTGCTCTCCTCTCTGCAATGACTCCCCATAGAACACACACTCCAGCAATACTTTCATGGGAATATCACCAGCTATCTGAGACATCATTTCTCCCACATGACTTTTTACGCAACTGTGTTCCACTACAATCATGAAACTCTTGACTACTAAGGGGATGCTTGTGATTTTATGAGTCAGAACTTCCACAGGAACTGTATCTAAAGTATAGAACTCAGTGCCCTGACAAGAATAACCATAGAACCAACCACGTTCACAACTAAATGCAAAATTCATTTTCTCACTTTTGCTTTCTCTCAAGAAATTCTTCACACAGGAACATGTTAGTTAGCAAACAACAAACACAACCCCTACAGATATTCAAATTATTGCTCTTGAGAAGGAAGTAAGAGGGAAATATTGTTATTGGCACTTCCATTTTTAAATACTCAGGTGACATTCAGATATTATTATGATGGGCAACAGAAAAGTAAGTGGCAGATAGGGAGCATGCCCGTACACTGTCCTAGAACTTTTAATCTTTGATGCACCCTGTAAATTCATTCTGTACATACCTATGTCTACATGCATGGATAGCAATTATAAGGCTTGCTGCACTGTATCCCCTTTCTGGTCTCTGAGAGTGCACATCTACAGTACAGCGCTACATCGGTGCAGCTGCATTGATGGAGCTGTGCTGATGTAGCGCATTTGGTGAAGATGTGCTATGCTGATGGGACAGCACTCTCCTATTAGCATAATTACTCAACCTTGGTGAAAAGTGGAAGCTATGTTTCCGGCAAAGCATCTCCTGACATAGCACCAGTGTGAACATTGTGAATCTTGCGTTGCTCGGGAGGGTGGGTGCTTTTTCACACCCCTGAGTGACATATGTTAAATCAACTTTTAAGTAGTAATGTAGATCTGCCCTGCGTCTCATTTTCTCAGGCGCTAGGCATCTTGTCATCACTATCTCGAAATGGAATTTCACAATTCTCTCCTAGAAGACTGAGATCTGTGTACAGTACCCTGTATATGCCAACCACTTATTGCTCCAGCAATGCCAACTAGGCTCCTTTGCATAACCTTATTTTTTTAAAAAAATATATCCACATTAATTAGAATTACAAAGCTAAAAAAGATTTTGCAGACATGTAAGCAGAAGGTGTGTATATAGGTGAATAAATTATCTGAGGAAATGATGATAAAGGGTGAGGTTAACTGCTCTCTCTCTCCAAGAGGATGTCCATGGCATTGCTACTAACAAATAATGATCAGGTGACTATAGGTCAGAATGATTTGAAAGAAGGTTATGAGTTTTGTGCCCATGACACAGCTATGTAATCAGCCAACAACAAGGATATATGTAGGTATGGATTATTACAAACAGCAGTGCCCAGAGTATTTCACTTACAGTAACAACATTTTTTTTTTAGCCCCTTTCCCCTTCAGATTAGGACAAATGGGTTTTAGAAAAGCTTTCCACTTTGACCCCAAGCTCCAGTGTGACAGATGCTAACTATGCCAAATTCTGACACTTAGTGTGTGTCGGGGTGGCTAATAGGTAAAACTGCTTCCTTCTTTGCAATCTGAAGATGCAAGTTCCAGCTAGAACAGGTTTCTCACTAAAGAACCTATTGAAGAAAAATCACATGAAGATAATCCTTCATTAGATCTTTTTTTTTCTGGTCGGTATAGTATAGGGTTTAAAATTACCCTGGAATAGATCATGTTACCTACTACTATGCATGGATCTACTCCAACATGGAAAAGAGGATCAGCTACTTCTGTGGAACAATACCTCCCATTCCCCTTTCACATGCTTCTCCACACTTCTGGGGATCTGCTTGGAGGGGGTGACAGATACTGAGGTGAGGGTGGGAGAAACATATTTTCCCTCTCTCAGTCCCAGAGAGATTAAGCTGAAAGAAAATATACCTTTGGGCTTAAGATGACATGTCATCTGGGAACTGGATACTGAACAGTCATGATAGTGATGACACTCAGTCAGCCCCAGAGAGTTTATGTGGAAAAGGTAATATTTTAGGCTTTATAATCCTCATAAAGGAAGGAAATACAATCCAGCTGTTCATAGGCTAAGTACTTGCAATGTTTTTGTATCCAGTTTGTATTTTCACATTAGAATTTTCTGTTCAGTTTTTCCCATTCATTTAACCTATAGAAATTTAGAGTTGTGATATGTGCAACAAAAATGTCTTTCATTAATGGTGTTAGTTACAATCTCTTCAGTTAAGGCTGTCTCAGTGAACCTCACTTCATTTTAAGCTAAGTCAAAGTACACTGCTAAAGTTCTTTACTGGTAGCAGAGTAAAGTTGCATCTAAGGCACTTTTGTAACATTGAGGCATCTTTAAAGTAATTTATAACAGCAGTGCTCTCTCCCTATTTCCTGATTATATTTCTTTAAAAAGAGCAAGGTAATGAAATGAAAAAAAAATAGCACTAGTGCAACAGTTAAGACAGAAATCAAGCACTCAAAAGTCAAAGAATATAGCCATGTTCAGGGCCGGTGTAACTGCTAGGTGAACTAGGCAACCGCCAAGGGCGCCAAGAGTTGGGGTGCCAGAAAGCGGCATCCGGTGTCACGCGAGACAGCTGAGCGGGACAGGGTGGAGAGAGAGGACTCCATAACAAACCTGACCCCGCAGAAAGGGGCGCCGCGCAGGACAGTCAGTGGGACCCTGTGGTGGAACAAGGAGGAGACAGCCGGCCAGGTGCGGCGACCAGCGCAACTGAGGGATGGAGCCACTGGAGGAGGCAGGACGCAGTCCTGAGCTCAGGTGAGCTTTGCCCTCTAACGTGATGTGCCTGGGACCAGGCGCAACCGCCTCCTGGGGCAAGGGAAAGTGAAACTAAACCCTGCAGCACGAAAAAGGGGAAAGGGCTGGCACAGGTGCCCCTTCCAAACACAACCCCCCCAACCCGTGGTGGCACTGTGCCAATGTAGGGAGCTGGCCCTGATCACCAGGGAGATCCTCACCTGCTCCCTGGGATAGCCCGGCTCTGCCCTCCTTGCCCCTGGGTTCCCCCAGACGGTGAAGTACTCAGAATCTGGGAACATTTAGAGACCCTGCAAGTTGGGGGCATTCTCAGCCTCTTCCTTGCTCATAGGTTCCCCCGGGCCAGAAGGGACCATTGTGATCATCTCCTCTGCCCCCCTTGTATTAATTCTAATGAACAATGCAACATTATGCAGTATTCATTTTTGAAAGTTTATAATAAGTGATGCTCCCGCAGTGCGGGGGCTGGGGGAGCAAGGTGGAAGTTTTGTCTAGGGTGCAAAATATCCTTGTACCAGCCCTGACCATGTTGCACATAGGTAGAATTTCCAATTCTTAGTGTCCTTTTTAAATGAAAATTTTAATGCATGCTGTTTAATACATATACACAATTTATTAAATGATTCATGTGTTAGAAATAGAAATTTTGAAAATTTATTGACTTTTTATTTTATGGTTGGTTTCTCAATTTGAAATTTACTATTCTCTTAACATGCATATTGAGAACACCATATAAAATAAATCATAACATGGCCTCAATACTAGATTTACATGTAATATAAATATAATTTACTCTACTTACATAATTCTCAAGGCATCAAACTTTCTGTTTTTATTTTATTTTTTCTCAGAGACAAAACACACACATACATACACACACACACACAAGAAATGAACTATAAAATACTGTTAGTGGAAATATAAGGGCAAGAATAAAACTCCCCAAAGTTGGGAAAGACTTAAATGCATCACTGTTTCTGTCTTCCTCACCTTCTCATCCCATTTATGCCCTATTTTATCCTCTCTTGACATTTGTTTCTTTCCTCTTATTTCGCATGTCACTTTGTATTCTAGCTCATGGCATTATGACTCCTAACACCCACAGAATTCAATGGAAAGATTCCCATTGGCTAAAATGGGCAATGGATTACATAATAGGATGGGAGAATCTGTTGGAACTTTTCCACATATTAAGGTACCTGATAAAATAATCGCTCAGTATACTTAGTGTAGGAAATATTTCTACTATAATTACTTCTGTATTATTTAAAAAAAAAATATTGCCCCTAAGTACTATATGTCTCTTTTTCCTAATCCGATTAAGGCCCCAATCCGTCAAAGCAATTAGGGATATGCTTAACTTATAATTAGTCACAATGATGTCAGTGGGATAGTGCTTTGTGTGAATGAGGCCATGCAATCAAAGACTGGGTGAGGGGATGGAGGTGGAATGCTAGTCCCATTGCAGTCAATTTCTAACTTCCCATTGACTTCAATGGAGCCAGTCTTTTGATAGCTGTGCAAGGGTGCAGAAGATAAGGGTGAAATAAGAAAGAACAGAAGAGGAGGACACACAATGAGTGGAGAAGAGAATGACCACCCTGCACCTGTAAGTGTGTGAGTTTTTGGCTCGCTGGCCGAAAGAAGGGAACAATATTTATGGCTGGGGGGTGTGGGAAATAAAAACTGCTACAAAAGTGCCAGTGTGGTCACTGACTCATCTCCTAGGAATGCAGGGTTTAAAAGAGGCAGCTTTGTGCCTGAAGCCTGCCTTTTACATGGAGCAGGCTGAAAAAGAAACCACCCTTTCTCCTCTTTAGGTGGTAAAATACCAGGTTTGGTCAAAACCTGCTGTGCACATTACTCTAGCTGCCTCTTTTGGGGGTCAGGAAGGGAGAGGGGCTGAAAAGGATTTTTTTTCCCCCTTACTACCATATTGGCCTAAGTGCAGTTGAGTTGGTTTTTTTGCCTTCCCCATAGTGGGTGTCAGGAAGGGCTCTGTCCATGCATGGCATGATGGGTGGTAGGCCATGTGTCGCAACTTATTATTTATGTGTAGGGCAGATGTCCAGTGCAGGTACTCAAAAAGAAAGGTATACAGTGACCGGACAAATGGCTTGGAAAAAAGAATTAAAAAGAATTGTTTGATAAAGGAATGATTGGGGGGCCACTGGGAATGCCTATGATTGGTATGGCAGGGAGCCAAACCCCCATTCTTATAGCTCACCTTAACCCTTCTATGAGGGGGGGTGGATGGTAATGGTCCCGGCAATGGATTTGCTGGAGATGCCTTATGTTAATCACTGTTTCTGTAATGTAACCACTATTGTTAGTTGTGATATTAAGTTTAAGGTGCCTATATGGACTGTGCAATATTTGAATGCCTATTCTGAGCTCTAAAAGGAGGTTTCCTCCATTTCAATGGGAATGGGTCTCACTGCCATTAAGGGACTATGAACTCATCCGTCCTTATAAGCTGAGCTACAAAGGAAGAGACACTGGGTTTGTAGCAAAAAAAAAAAAAAAGGAAAAAGGAATGAATTTGATGGAATGAGTTATATGTATTGAACATTTCCTAACACCTTTCCATTGTTGGTGTGGTTTGTGATTTGAAATTCCAGATGTCATGGAATGCTTCTCATTTATGCAGACTCCCTTAATGCTTCTCATTTACGCAGGCTCCCTTAATGCTGCTCAGCATAAATCTACTCTAAAGTAATTTACACTTACTCGTTGTGACTCGCTGTCCCCAGCTAGTGGATGAGCTACACGGTTTGTCCAGCCTTTGAGCTAGCACAGCCAAATCTTCCACTTATGAAGGTCTCGGACTCTGGGCTTCAGACCTAGCATGAATGCCTGCACAATAATTTTATAGCACATCTGGAATACTGGCAAACTCTAGATTTTAAGACTTGCATTTACATTGATCTGTAAGACTCAAAAGAAGGCGAAATGCCAAAATATTAAAGCTGCCTTCCATTGGTGTTTTATACATGAAGCACTGTAATTTACTTCAATACAAATGAAAAGTATTATTTATTGATAGTTTTCTTTGTTTTTCTTTTTGTTCTGCAAAGACCAAGAGTGATTTGTTCTTAATTGCTGAAGCCAGAAAAGTGAATTTGAATCTATATACCAAATCCTTTGAAGGCAGTAGCTAAATATGTCAAGTGATGTAGTTTATTATTTTGTATATGACCATGATTGTACCAGGATAATGGCAGGAAAGAACCAGAAATTATACAGAGCAATTCAAAGAAAGCTTCAAATACGTGCACTCCCAGCTGTATTTTGGGTGGGTATTATGTATTTTTTTAATAATTTCATAAAATATAAAGCTACCCAAATTTCACTTCCTAACAGCTATCCGTCACCAGCAGAACATGCAACTATGTGCACTTACCATGTTTTAAGAAAAAACTGAAGCAGTGAGGTCTTTGCACTTTGGTTAAATGCAATCAGTTAAAAAACCTCAATAAATATAGAAAAAGCAAATCAATATCGTATGAGTCCAGGAAAGGCAGTTTCAGAGGAACTACAGAAATATAACACTGTTGTCTCAGGTAAGAAAGTTTGGGATAAAAAGGAACAATTAAATACTATCAAATGGATTTATTTTGTAGCTGTGCTTTACTATCTAGCATCCTTCATTGTTGTGTACTGAAGTATCCTAAATTACCCATTAATATAATTCTTAAGAAAATAACAAAACTTTAAATAATAAATAAATGAATAAATAACCTTGAGAAACCAGAAAGACCAATTCAGCTGATTAACAAACTTGTAAATCAGCTACCTTCTCAGTTCCATCTTTCAAGAAGTAGGCCTTAGCCAGCTTCTCAACAGAAACTTCTTAATATCTCTACCACCAAGCTAATTAATTTACACAGGTGTTGACTAGAAAATTAGTTGCAATAATGTGCCCTATTTTGTCTTTTCCCAGACAATTATAGGCCACAATAACATGAGAAGGCCTAGCTTTTCTCTTGTTTTCAATAATTTAATTTAGAAGGAACTCATTTGTATGTCATGGAATTAAACTGATGTAAAACTGGTTCAGCTGAGATGGGAGTCAGGTCCCGTGGACTGCTATTGGTTGGTGTGCATAATATAAAATAGTTAATCCCTTGATTACTGAATTCATATATTGTGAAAACATTCCCCAGTTTACAAGAAATACAAAGGCAGGCACCACAAAAATGTATGCAAATTAGAAAACCACTGGCCATATTGTTATTACCTAATCAAAATCTATGTTGATAATTAGACAAATGGAGTCCAAAGCATGTGGAAGGGATAGGAGTAAAAGAAATGTCATTAACATGGACAGTCACAGGGCAACAGATAATAAGGTACAAAAGAGAAAATCAAGTATTAGAATATGTATTTTGTTAGTAATCATTGATCAGGTTTAGAAGACTGATCAGTTTAAAAACTGACATATAATATCTTATCTTAATCTGAGCAGAATAAAAGAATTTTAATTATTGCAGACAGATACAAAAAACAATGAAGTCTTTTGTTTGGTTGGTTCTTTTTGCTTTTGTTTTTTTTTTTGTTTTGTTTCATTTTGAACCCTGTTTTATAACATGAAAACAAGAAGAGATGTGGGTATACTGAAGGGCAGTTAGCTTAGCACAAAAGAAAGTCTATCTATCTATCTTGCACTGTATAGCTAGTATGTTGAACTTTGTGCTGCATGATGTCTTCAAGAGAAATGATTTATCTGCACATATCAAAGGATTCTACAAGTTGATCATAGAATCACAGAAATGAAGGACTGGAAGGGACCTCAAGAGGTCATCTAGCCCATCCCCTCATGCTGAGACAGGGACAGGTGTGCTTAGACGTGATATAATGGTATAAATACAAACAAAATATTAATATCCAAATAGGCCCATCAAAGAGTCAATTTCTTTCATATGGTCATTTAAGAGAGGTGCAAGGGTTTGAAAATGAATTGGGGAGCGGGGAGTCTGAGTATTATGATCTATTACTTGATAGATGCAGGAATCTGATTACACTGTACTTGATACTCTGAACCTCCATATCAACTCATTTAATTGTTTATAATTTGAAAGGAAATAGATAAATAACTATTCAGCGCTAATGCATTGGAGAGGTGCATTGGAAGCGGCCCTTTGAAAAAACTGCTGCCATCAATGAACATTTAGGATGATTTCCATGCCTCAGGTGAAGTGCACACTCACTCAGGCTAACTCAACTCCCTGAGGGATGACACTGAAGAAATACTTCTGAAGAGTGAATTCATTTGACATGGAAATCGATGAGGTTATGCCAAATGCGAGGTATTGTAAGAAACACAATATATTGAAAGAAATTAATACATTTCCACACTCCTCATTTCCATGAGCATACATTTAGGTACCTAAAGATGTGGCAAGATTTAAAGAGGGGCTAAACACTCACAACATTCATTAATTTAAATTTTCTACCTGTTTGTGTAATAGAGAACAAGATAAAAAGGAAAGAATGGCAATTTGTTTTCTATGCCCATAATAAATATATGCAATTTTATTAGTCTCAGAAGTAGATAAGTTGCAGGAGATTTTCAAAGGTAAACATATCGTTTAGGTGCCTAACTGCATTGACCTTCAGGCAATCAAGTCTGAAAAATTTAGTCTAAATATAAAAATTGAAGTGTAAAGAAAAGATTGAGGACTCTTAAAAGCTAGCTGTACAAAGGAATTTCAGGGTCCTATTACTGTAATAAATAAACAGCCAATGGATTGCCTAATTATTTCAAACCACTCTATCAAAGAATGAAACATCTTGTGTGTATGATCTGTCTTCCGGAACCCACAGAAACTTGGAGTCTGGTGATAAGATGAAACATAAACTGTATTTAATAGCAAAAGCAAATGGCAAAAGTGAAACACCTTAATGCAATTACAGAAGACAATTACAGATGTTGATGAAGTGATGAACAGATATAGTTCTGTTGCATCTGAGGAAGTGGGTATTCACCCACGAAAGCTCATGCTCCAAAACGTCTGTTAGTCTATAAGGTGCCACAGGATTCTTTGCTGCTTTTACAGATCCAGACTAACACGGCTACCCTCTGATACCAGATATAGTGGGTATGTAGTAGAATATTGAGGAGTTGAAGAGTCATATCATTTTCTGAGATTATTTGATTAATCTCTGTTGAAATGGAATACTTAATTCAACACAAAATTGGCTGAAACTTGACACTAGGTGTGTACTTCTGACCATACCCATCACATAACAAATCCATACATGTAAAGAAAGTAATCTGCCAATCTAATTTCTGCAAAGTATCCTGCAAAGTTATTGCATAATTATTAATGTTAATTATTTTGCTATTATATTCTTATTAACTATAAATGAATTATAGTAATAAGTTCAGTAATCTTCATAAACCTTAAACAGAATTGAAGGAAAACGCATTCAACCCATCTGGTGGCTCAGTATTGTATATATAGCAAAGTATTATTTGGGCAATCATCTTCAAAAACAAGCTTGAGGCTCTGACTTTTGGCCTGCAGAGACTATTAGCATCAGTGATGGTGTTAATCTGATTCTCAAAGGAGAGGTGAAGAAATGGTTGAGACTGTACTCTATTTATAGCCCAAGGGAGTGACACAAGACTGAAACTTCAGAAGAAAATGCCTCCTGCAGGAAAATTCTAACATTTATGGTAAAGAAAGATAGTGTATTTCATGTCAGAAGTTGATAGGAGATATGCAGGTGAGGGAAAAGGCATAGCAGTGGTAAAGATAAACTAAGCTACCCACTTTCACCCTTGGTAGAGTTTAGCAGTTTAATAAATCCAGGGAAGCTTCTATCTGTTTTAAAACACTTTTTTTTTTAATGAACTTGGGATTCTCATCTAGTATTCTTCATTCTCATTCAGTAGTCAACAAAGAAACCCCCGGGCCCTCCCTTTCTTTTAACATGATACCACATCTACTGTGTAAGTGCAACTTCTTGGTTTGTTCTTATTGGTTTGTTCATTCTTAAAAGAGATTGAGAAATCTTATAGGCCTACTCATGCTGATTATCATATCAAGGCCTGTGCCCATTATAAAATTAGTTCAGGGGCAGAGGCACCAAGGGAAAGCCATTTTGCACTATTAAAACAGTGCAGATTAATATCTCTTTATTCCTTTTAGTGCTAAAATGTACAGCTCAGACAATTGTGATACTATAATATCTCTAGGAATGATGTAGCCTAAAGAAACAGGGGGGTTAATATTTTTTTACAGCTCTAATTATGTGCATTAATGAAACCATTATATTATACGCAAGACTTGCTGAGTTACAAATATTTAAAGTAGGTTTATTGGAGTTTCCCGACAGGTTTACAAATTGTGACATTTTGAAAAATATATTAAAAATGTAATGTATGTACAGCAGTATTTAAAAAAAATATTTCATGAAATTAAATGTTTGTAGGTCACTTATTACAGTGGCATTTAGAGAGAGATATTAGTAAAGTATAGTTATTAGAACCATTGGAGGAAAAAAGAGAATTACAGAAGAGGATAATATAATATATATGGCAAATGTGCCTTAGGCACCATTTTAATCTCTATTTATACTTATATAAACAAATGGATATTAAACTGTGTTTTCTTTCTGGAGTTTTTCTCTTAATGGTCAATTTGTATTAATATTTACATTAAAGTAACTCTTCCTTCAAAGGTTTTAAACCATCCAGAAGCTATGAAGCTATATGCTGAAATTCATATTAAAACAGAGATCTGAACTTATAGCATTACTTTTAAAAAAAAACAAACTTCCTTTTTGTGATACTGTTTGCAACCAAAACATTTTCATTCAATGAATTTTTGTATCATAAAAATGATTCCTGTACACAAATATGCTTATTTGCATCAAAAGTAGTCCAACATTTGCCCTTTCAAAAATTTGGTTGCTATTGTAATCATTTTCCATCTAAAGATCTCAAATTGATTTAATGACATGTGGCTTAATTCATTAATAACATGTTTGTGAGGTAGATATTATCATGCTCATTAAGCAGGTATTTGTTTGTATAGCTAGATATATGGCTAAACAGCCATATCCATACAGTAGAATTCATTTTGTGTGCACATTTTAGTGAAGAGTTGTGTATCATGCATACATTTGTCCAGTTTTAATAAAGTGAGGTAAACAAGCTTCTGTTCCAAATTCAGAGTTTCCATTTTTTATGAATGCATTCCCTACATTTGGCAGGAGGGTGGACTAGGGCCCCCCACTCTCAGTTTTATACTCTGTGTTACTAGGCCATGTTATCTCACTGTGGAATAATGAAACCAAGAAATCGTCTCTTCATCTTCAATCTAAACGCTGTCTGCTCTGTCATCAACATCATCAGCTGTGTTAAACTACCAAAAACAAACAGCAGGATTGTACTGGCACCACTACTGCCCTTGGAGATTCAGCCCTGGCTTTGTTAGACCACTCAGTTTGAAAGCCTCACAGCTGGCTCAGAGGAAGAGTTAGATTATGAGAATGAATCCCATTTTCCAAGGCAGAGAACATATTAACTTTCAAAATAACTCCAATTTTAAAGTGAAGTGAAGTAATTATTTGTCTTTTCTGTCTGATATTTAACATGTTAGTGCAGAGAAGTACTGTAGGAGGCATACATTTTGACTGAGATCCATTTAGAACTACTGGAAAAGCTTTCAGTAGTCTGAACTGACTCTAACCTGTAGCCAGGGCCGGTTCCAGGCACCAGCCCAGCAAGCAGGTGCTTGGAGCGGCCAACGGAGAGGGGCAGCATGTCCAGCTCTTCGGCGGCGTGTC
Organism: Gopherus evgoodei; assembly: GCF_007399415.2. Taxonomy (NCBI): domain Eukaryota; kingdom Metazoa; phylum Chordata; order Testudines; family Testudinidae; genus Gopherus; species Gopherus evgoodei. Next base: position 69,883,287 of record NC_044327.1, on the reverse strand, counting down.
CCTCAGTCCCTCTCGGATGGAAGGACCCCTCCGCTGAATTGCCGCCGAAGACAGAAGCGGCGATGGTAGAGCAGATCGCAATTGTGGAGTTTTATTTTTTTCTTCTGCTTGGGGCAACAAAATCCTGGAGCCAGCCCTGCCTGTAGCACACAGGTTACATTCCTGTGATGGAATGTATGAACCCCACACTGAGCAACAAGGCCTTAAAGGCTAATTTTGGGCTCAGGCAGCCCGTCTCACTACACCTGCAGCAAATGGTGCGACTGCTGGAGCAAATTAGCTCAGTTGGGGAGCAGTGCTGAATGAAGGTGAGCAGACCTGCAGCCCACAGCTACAGCAGAGCAGAGTAGAAATCTAAAGGCCTGATGCAGCTGCCCAAAGGGGCTCTCCTTAAGGAAAGGGAGGACCCTCCGCAAAGACAAGCAGAGAGGGAAGTCTTCTGTGGCCCTGGACAGTGGAAACTCCCTCTTGTTTCCTTGGGATTTGGATCTTCCCATCAGGCAAAGGCTTTGGACTGAGATGACCCCAGGGGAGAAAATGAGAGAAAGAGGCCCAGGGAGGATAGCCTTAAGTAGTTGTGATTGCCAAGTTACTGGTAGCTAAAAGCACCCTGGGTCAGAGCTCAGTGGAGTGGGAGGGGCCAGGCTCCCCTCCCCTCAACCCCCTTGGCATTCTGGGGTTGTGGGTGTGACTACTAGGCCATGCTTCCCAACCAGACTGAGTGGAGACCATTACAAGTACAAAATAAGAGCAACCAGTTTCAGTAACTGGTTCAACTCACTGATACTTTCCTCTGAGCAAAATTAATCGGTAAAAGCTAAGAAACAAAGTACTTTTTTTTCAACATTTTTTTAACAAGAAAATGTCAGTTTGGTGCTTATAAGAGTGAAGGCTTATTAGAGTCAGCTTACAGCTGTAATAGTGAGAACTCCTATTCTGCAGACTTTCCTACATAAGAGAGACATGATGGTTGAGGTAATATCATTTATCGGACCAACTTCCCAGGCTGGAAGAAGAGCACTCTGTAGCTCAAATGCTTGTCTCTCTCACCAACAGAAGTTGGTCCAATAGAAGACATTACCTCACCCACATTCCCCCTCTAATATTTTGGGATCCACACAGCTGCAGCTACACCGCATATGACTTTCCTGCATAACTGTATCAGTGTACTGCTGTACTGATCTGCTAGATCCCCTGCTATTCTAATTATAGAATTAAATAGATATAATTTTATGAGTGCTTTGAACTCTGGGGTGGTTTTGTGATGAGCACACTTGTTATCTACTACAGATTGGGATAGAACCATCAAATTCATTTCCATTTGTAATAACAGATCCTGTCCAAAGGCCATTGAAGTCAACAGAAGTCTCTTCTTTTAGGTTAATGGGCTTTTGAATTAGGTCCTAAGTTGAGGTTGAATCCAGATATTCTGAATTGAAAGGCTGCTGTGACACTGACTTACTGAGCCAGCTATCCCTTATAGAGTTCATCTTTCTAATTTTAATGAAGGATGGTTATTATTATTCAGTCTCAATGTGAAAATCATCCTCTTTAACTTCACTACTCTACCTGAGCAAAACCTTACCATTATAAGGTATTTCTAGTAATGAATATCTTGGCTTAACAGGAGGACTGAATTGACTTAAGCCAATTAATGAGGCTGAAGATCCTCTCACTCCATTACTTTTCATGACACTGAATTTGAGTTCATCTGTTTATTGAAAAAGGACCATTTTTTTACTTTTACATAATGAATCCAAAATGAAATGATTTATGTAGAAATGAAGCAGTGTGGAAGAAGTGAGGTTTGTCAGACAATATAAAATTCTCTAAGACCAATGCATATCAATGCAGCTGAAAATGAGGGCATATTAGCTGTGTTTGTTGCAAGTATTTTAGATCCAAGAAAGTGACATGGCTGGTGCCAAAAAGGGAAATACTATGGGTGACAGGATCCTTTTTTACACCATGCTTCTCAAGGTTGTTAACTTTTATACCATTTGCCCATTTTCCTTCATTTTAGTATAAGACTATGCTAGCTAAAAAATTGATTTCAGCTTCAGATAATTTTATGGGATTCACTTTGAAAGTTTTATTCCCATTCAGATCTATTGGAATTTAAAGGAATACTATCAAATTGAAAATCAAATGCTAAGATTATTAGAACTGAACGAGTTGTGCAGGGGGGATTATCTTTTTCTGGTTTATTTTGCTTTCTGCAGTTGAAAGCACTTTGGAATGCTTAGTGGGTTTCGTTATTTTGTTGATGGTCAGTTACATCAATGTCATATGCTGTATCAGACTGTATTCACCTGTACATTCTTCCTGCATGAGGATGTTTATCAAGTAAAGCAGAAACAAAACTGAAACTAAAGTGACAACTGTCAAGTGTATATGTAAGCAGGTGGGGAAGGTTGATGGGCCCAAGCACATTTAATGTTACTGCTCTCTGACCTACTTAGAACAATGTTAAAAATACAGCAACAGAAAGCAAGAGATGATGTAAACATTAAAAAAAAAATCAGGACATACTAATTAAAGGGTGATATATCATAAAATTGCATGTTACATTAAACAATATTGAATTTAAAACAGACCCTTTTAATAACTGACCTGCCAAAATATAACATACAATCTATAGCATAAATATATGTTTAGAAGCACTAAATAATTTGCAATGCTTTTTATTATTTAATGAATCAACACTAATTTCCCTGATTCTTCTTGGCATCTTCAGTTTTCCCTCTGTTTTTTTTTTTTTTTACTCCTTTGTCTCCTCGTTAGATTTGTTCCTTTTCAATATCCATCCTGTAGTTTACTTTATTTTGCTCTGTATGTAATAATTCTTTTTACTCTCGCCTTCATTATAGTTATTTTGCTTGTCGAGGGTCTGCTGTGCCCCAGTAGACAGAAAATCGTGCAAGTAGGAGAAATGTGCCAAAAAATTATGCTGTAAAAAAGAGAGCACAGTCTGCACTTGATCGTGCTGCAGAACGGTGCAAATTAGACATGGTGTGTTGGAGGCAATGGGCAGAGACAAATGGAGCATGACAACACTAATTATGGGCAAAGGGAGGGTGCTGGAAAGGTTGCAATAACCGCCAGACTTGGGACACTCCTTGGAAACGGAGGAGGGAAACCAATCAACAAACACATTTCCCAAGTGTTTCAGTCAATAGCAGCCAGACAGATGGTTACTGGCCAGTCAGTTTGCTAGTCCTCTGAGCAATGTGCATAGCAAGAAAGACTGGAAAGGGAGCAGTTTACAGAAGCTTGGTACCAATACACCAATGGATGGCCACTCCAGTCTCACAGAGACGCAGAAACATCATCATCAAGTGAGAGGCAAGGAAACTATTAGAATATTTATTTCAACAATATAAAAGAGAATATATTTGCTGAATAAATACAGCTCTGTGATAGCATGTATGTGTATTTGACTCTGTGTCAAGAAGGACACAATTCCACAGAGCAATGGTTCTCAACCAGGGGGAAGATGTACCCCCTGGGGGTATGCAGAGGTCTTCCAGGGGGTACATCAACTCATCTAGATATTTGTCTAGTTTTGCAACTGGCTACATAAAAAGCACTAGTGAAGTCAGTACAAACTAAAATTTCATACAGCCATTGACTTCTTTATATTGTTCTATATACGATAGATTGAAATGTAAGTACAGTATTTATGTTTCAATTGATTTATTTTATAATTATATGGTAAAAAATGAGAAAGTAAGCAATCTTTCAGTAATAGTATGGTTGTGACACTTGTGTATTTTTATATCTGATTTTGTAAGAAAGTAATTTTTAAGTGAGGTGAAACTTTTGAGTATGCAAGACAAATCAGACTCCTGAAAGAAGTACAGTAGGCTGGAAAGGTTGAGAGCCAATTCCATACAGAGTCTCTGGGCTAATGCTTTGACTTTCATCAGCACCATCAGGGGCACTTCAGAACTTCTTCTGGCATGCTTAATTTGCACATAATCTTCATAGTTATATGTGCTGTATGAGGGATGATGGGGTAGATCTGCTCTCCCTAGAACCATGTTTGCATACGCACTAATCCATTTCTCAGATTTACAGAGTATTGTACTATATAGCAAGCATGACACCATTCTGGTAAACATTATGTTACTTTGACAATTAATTAGTTTACTGTACACTCTTTGGGTCAAATTCTGTCCCTACTGAAGTTAATGGGACTTTTGGGAGGGACAATAGTAAGATTAGAATTTGGTGTTCTGATTCTATATGCTGCAGAATTCAGGAATAGTCTCTACCAAGACATTGTGCTTCCCAGTCCGCAGGCACTTATCTAATTTTAAAAGTCTTGGGAGGGGAAACATTTATGTAAAAAGGTCTTTATGGCTTGATGAGTTGCTGATGACTCAGTACTTGCTGGGGTGTTACAGGGATGCTCTATGTCTGCATATAAGTAAATGGTAGATAAAATACCAGCAGTTGGTGTTCAGGATTATGTAGCATAACTCTCAGGTTTTCTAGAAGCAATACAACTTGTGCACTGAAAACGACTTTCTGTGACTGGTTTTTTCATGAAACTCTTAACATGGGGCAAGACCTGATTTAGACAAGCAGTCTTTGGGTCTCTGTGAAACCTGATTCCAACCACACAAAAACCCACTAGGGTTCTTCTTCCAAGATCTTATTCACTCCTTTTAAGCTATGGCAGAACTACTGCCCTGTGACAATCCTACCTTTGATTCTCAGGGAGCACCTGCATTCTTTAACACACCTTCAACCCCCCACCTCACACACACTAAGAATCATAGAGTCTGGAGGGGAAGTGAGAGCAGTGCTGAATAATAACAAATCCTTAATTATCAAGCTAAGTTCCATGAGTTTGCATTGTATCTTTGCTATTCCCTATAATTATGGCTGGAAATATTGCAGAAATGCAATAAATACTGGGGTAAACGTAACTACCCCAGGTGGTGATTGTTAGTACAATTTTTTAACGTTGCTCAGTATATGTCCTACCTGTATACAGACTTCAGCCTACTCATAGACTCATAGACTCTAGGACTGGAAGGGACCTCGAGAGGTCATCGAGTCCAGTCCCCTGCCCTCATGGCAGGACCAAATACTGTCTAGACCATCCGTAATGGACATTTATCTAACCTACCCTTAAATATCTCCAGAGATGGAGATTCCACAGCTTCCCTAGGCAATCTATTCCAATGTTTTACTACCCTGACAGTTAGGAATTTTTTCCTAATGTCCAACCTAAATCTCCCTTGCTGCAGTTTAAGCCCATTGCTTCTTGTTCTATCATTGGACACTAAGGTGAACAAGTTTTCTCCCTCCTCCTGATGACACCCTTTTAGATACCTGAAAACTGCTATCATGTCCCCTCTCAGTCTTCTCTTTTCCAAACTAAACAAACCCAATTCCTTCAGCCTTCCTTCATAGGTCATGTTCTCAAGACCTTTAATCATTCTTGTTGCTCTTCTCTGGACCCTCTCCAATTTCTCCACATCTTTCTTGAAATGCGGTGCCCAGAACTGGACACAATACTCCAGTTGAGGCCTAACCAGCGCAGAGTAAAGCGGAAGAATGACTTCTCATGTCTTGTTTACAACACACCTGTTAATGCATACCAGAATCATGTTTGCTTTTTTTGCAACAGTATCACACTGTTGACTCATATTAAGCTTGTGGTCTACTATGACCCCTAGATCTCTTTCTGCTATACTCCTTCCTAGACAGTCTCTTCCCATTCTGTATGTGTGAAATTGATTGTTCCTTCCTAAGTGGAGCACTTTGCATTTATCTTTATTGAACTTCATCCTGTTTACCTCAGACCATTTCTCCAATTTGTCCAGATCATTTTGAATTTTGACCCTGTCCTCCAAAGCAGTTGCAATCCCTCCCAGTTTGGTATCATCCACAAACTTAATAAGCGTACTTTCTATGCCAACATCTAAATCGTTGATGACGATATTGAACAGAGCCGGTCCCAAAACAGACCCCTGCGGAACCCCACTTGTTATACCTTTCCAGCAAGATTGGGAGCCATTAATAACTACTCTCTGAGTACGGTTATCCAGCCAGTTATGCACCCACCTTATAGTAGCCCCATCTAAATTGTACTTTCCTAGTTTATCTACAAGAATATCATGCGAGACCGTATCAAATGCCTTACTAAAGTCTAGGTATATCACATCCACTGCTTCTCCCTTATCCACAAGGCTTGTTATCCTATCAAAGAATGCTATCAGATTAGTTTGACACGATTTGTTCTTTACAAATCCATGCTGGCTATTCCCTATCACCTTACCACCTTCCAAGTGTTTGCAGATGATTTCTTTAATTACCTGCTCCATTATCTTCCCTGGCACAGAAGTTAAACTAACTGGTCTGTAGTTTCCTGGGTTGTTTTTATTTCCCTTTTTATAGATGGGCACTATATTTGCCCCCTTCCAGTCTTCTGGAATCTCCCCCGTCTCCCATGATTTCCCAAAGATAATAACTAGAGGCTCAGATACCTCCTCTATTAACTCCTTGAGTATTCTAGGATGCATTTCATCAGGTCCTGGTGACTTGCAGGCATCTAACTTTTCTAAGTGATTTTTTACTTGCTCTTTTTTTATTTTATCTTCTAAACCTACCCTCTTCCCGTAAGCATTCACTATACTAGGCATTCCTTCAGACTTCTCAGCGAAGACCGAAACAAAGAAGTCATTAAGCATCTCTGCCATTTCCAAGTCTCCCGTTACTGTTTCCCCCTCCTCACTGAGCGGTGGGCCTACCATGTCCTTGGTCTTCCTCTTGCTTCTAATGTATTGATAAAAAGTCTTTTGCCACATTTTCTATCTTTCCTAACCATCGGAATAGCTTGCTTTAGGGCCCTTAAGAGCGTCCCTTTGAAAAACTGCCAACTCTCCTCAGTTGTTTTTCCCCTCAGTCTTGATTCCCATGGGACCTTACCTATCAGCTCTCTGAGCTTACCAAAATCCGCCTTCTCTATTTTGCTGTACTCCCTTCTACCCTTCCTTAGAATTGCAAACTCTATGATTTCATGATCACTTTCACCCAAGCTTCCTTCTACTTTCAAATTCTCAACGAGTTCCTCCCTATTTGTTAAAATCAAGTCTAGAACAGCTTCCCCCCTAGTAGCTTTTTCAACTTTCTGAAATAAAAAGTTGTCTGCAATGCAGTCCAGGAACTTATTGGAGAGTCTGTGCCCCACAGTGTTATTTTCCCAACATATATCTGGATAGTTGAAGTCCCCCATCACCACCAAATCTTGGGCTTTGGATGATTTTGTTAGTTGTTTGAAAAAGCCTCATCCACTTCTTCCACCTGATTAGGTGGCCTGTAGTAGACTCCCAGCACGACATCACCCGTGTTTTTTACCCCTTTTAGCCTAACCCAGAGACTCTCAACACTTCCATCTCCTATGTCCATCTCCACCTCAGTCCAAGTGTGTACATTTTTAATATATAAGGCAACACCTCCTCCCTTTTTCCCCTGTCTATCCTTCCTGATCAAACTATACCCATCCACACCAACATTCCAGTCATGTGTATTATCCCACTAAGTTTCAGTAATGCCAACAATGTCATAGTTGTATTTATTTATAAGCACTTCCCGTTTTTCCTGCTTATTACCCATACTTCTTGCATTTGTATATAGGCATCTAAGATACTGGTTTGATCTTGCCTCCCAGCTTTGCCCTGACCCTCCTTTCTCTCTGCCATTATAGCCCGTGCTCCCTCCTGTTTCCAACCCATCTCCCAGGTCTTGTTCCCCACTTACCTGTGGGGTTTGCTCACCTGTCCCCGTCGAACCTAGTTTAAAGCCCTCCTTACTAGGTTAGCCTGTCTGTGCACAAATAAGGCCTTTCCCCTCCTCGAAAGGTGAACACCATCTGTGCCTAGCAGTCCTTCCTCGAATAGCATCCCGTGGTTGAGGAAGCCAAAGCCCTCCTGGCGACACCATCTTCGCAGCCAGGCATTCACCTCCATGATGCATCTGTCTCTGCCCGGGCCCCTACCTTCGACAGGAAGAATCGAAGAGAATACCACCTGCGCTCCAAACTCCTTAACCCATACTCCCAGAGCCCTGTAGTCACTCTTGATCTGCTCAGTGTCACACCTCACAGTATCATTTGTGCCCACATGGATGAGTAGCATGGGGTAGTAGTCAGAAGGCCGGATAATCCTCGACAATGCCTCTGTAACATCTCGGATATGGGCCCCTGGCAGGCAGCATACCTCCCGGGATGAATGGTCAGGGCGACAGATGGGTGTCTCCGTCCCCCTCAGCAGAGAGTCTCCAACCACCACTACCCTACGTTTCTTATTATCAGTGGTGGCAGCAGACCTCCCAGCCTTAGGGGTACGAGGCTTTGCCTCCTTAACTGTTGGAGGTGATTCCTTCTCTCCAGTATTAAGAAGAGCATAATGGTTATCTATTACCACAGCAGGAGGGTTCACAGCAGGGGTGGAGCACTGCCTGCTGCCAGAAGTAACCAGCTGCCAGTGTCCACACTGAGCCATCTCCTCCTCCACTGGTGTGCCAGTAGTCCTGTGAACTGGGACAGCTACGTCAGCTGTCTCCACATGGATACTGTCCAGGAATTGCTCATGGATATGGATGTTCCTCAGCCTAGCCACCCTCTCCTGTAGCTCTCCCACCTGCTGCCTGAGAGATTCCACCAGATTCCTACGTTCAAGGGAAGCCTGCTCTACAGAGGGGTTGTTCCTCTGCTCTTCCTCATAGCCCTTGAGACTATGGTGGAAATTTCACAGAGAAGATGGATATGCTACATAAGCATCTTTTTTCTCTCTCATACACACATTCCTTGCCCCCCTTTCCACAGGTTTTCTGCAGTTTTACTCAGCTTTGGACTCTGCTGGGTTGAGCATAGGAAGCATATCTAAGAATGATGTCCTTATTTTTACTCTGCTTCTTGTTTACTGATCCTTTCTTCATCTTGGCCTTTCCAGACAGAAACCCAATAAAATACCAAAGCAAGTTGGATTCAATTCATACAAAAATTACAAATCATGTATATGAAGTTTTAAATATGGTATAAGAGAGACAGGTCCGCTTCAATAATCTGTTGGATGTAACTCCGTGCAAAAGCATGTTACCTCTCTTTTTTGGTAATGTATACATGATGACACATATACTGGAAATTTGACAGTTGAGGTCAGGTGGGAGAGAAATATAAAAATGTTATATACAAATATAAAGAGCAAGAGTTATTATGATTCATTATTTTTTTCAAATTATTCAGGTGGGGCTTAGTTATTCTACCAAATCTAGTTATTGTCACTTTAACTAAAAAATTACTGTGTCCGAAAAGGCACACATACAAAATCTGCCTTAAAAAGAAAGCCTCCTATTTAGATTTAGGCTGAATATGAATGACATTCATGCTGTGATGTATTGAAATAATGAGAAAGCAAGCTGTAAAAAACACAGATGGTCTGCCTTGTTCAGATTATCTTGTTTACTGCATAGGTCTTAATTTAGTTATCAGAACAGATGTGCAAAGTGTACAGAACATAACCCCCATTTCCCCTTTTCCCACTAATGCTGTCAAGTGGCTAGATGAATAACAGATACCTGAGATGCTGTCTACTATTAATAGATAGTAGAAGGATATCATTTATTATAACTACAGTGGCATCCACTTATATCAATATCTATTCAAGTACAGAGATATTCAAAATGATTCATCCCAGCTCTATTATACATCACATTCTTCATATTCACTAACTGGTGATGGTAAATTCTGCCAACTGGTGAAGATTACTCCCTCTGGACTTGACATACAAGCTACCTGCAAGTTCTCCTCTACGGTAGTGCTAAAGGGTGCCAAAATGGGTTGGCACTGCTTAACCAAAAGGGGTAAAATATAGCAGGTTAAAATTATCAATTTTGAATTTGAATTTTTGTCAAAAAACTAAATATTTGAAAAAAAGAAAATTTTCAATTTAGAAATACCACAGATGTGCATTATGGGGGATGCAGTTCAGGTGCCTTGTGTTGGCATTCTCTCCAGTAGACTAGCTGGTCTTCGTCTCCAATAATGTGCCAAGACCAGGGAATCTCATCCTGAATGCAGTGACTGGGTAGGAGGGGAGATTGTAGTGCATCATGGCAGGAGGGAGTGGGGCTCATGGAGGAGAACAGGAGCATGAGGCACTACGGTGTCTTTTTTAAATTAAAATTGTTGGTGTTAAAAACAAGATTTTTTTTGGCTGAAAATGTTTGGTTTTTCAGCTAAAAATGCCCAGATTTAAATTTTTTGCCAAAGTCTAAATTTTCCTGCAGAACAATAAATCTGCTCTCTGACTAGTTCTAGTGTACAGGGCCAGTTCCAGGCACCAGCTGAGCAAGCTCGTGCTTGGGGATGCAGATTCTACAGGGTGGCATTCTGCCCAATCCTAGGGTGGCACAGCCACTTCTGTTTGTTTGTTTTTGTTTTTCTGTTTGCCACTCTGGCCGCTCCTCTTTTCTCTCTCCACCTGCTCCCTCTCCCTCCTCTCTGGTAGCCGGAGCATGTCTGGGGCACAGGGAGTCCTCCTGCACCCTGGCTCCAGCCACCCTAAAGTTTTGTCTTTTTTTCATCCCCCTGCTTTGCCGCTCCGGCTGCGCAGCAGGTTGTGGTTTTTGGGGGTTTTTTTTTTGCTTGGTGTGGCAAAAAAACCAGAGCCGACTCCACTAGTGTAAATGTAATAGTAGCTGTAATCCTTCCAAGCCAGTTGCATGAAGAATGGGTGTGATGGGTTCTCCCTGGGATGCCACTGGGAATGCGGGTACCACTGAGCCCTCTGACTCACTAGCCTGGGTTCCCTCTCACATTGTGCTGCTGTGACAAGCTGCAGACCTGATTCTGGTCCTACACTTCCTCCAGCATTTACAAAGATATGGACACACACAGCAGCAGTTACATGCAGGCTCTCCAATCAGCCACTGCATGAACCAACAATAGAGATGCTACAGCCAAAATAACCACCTCCTTCCCAGCCTAGGACCCTCCCCACTGGTGTATAAAGCCAAAATTATACCACCCCAAGATGGAGTCCAGAATCATGTGGTCTGGTTACATGTCCTTGAATACCTTACTGACTCATAGCAGCCATTACTTATAGGTTGTCTGGAACATTCACAGGAAGGTTAAGTTATTCCATGGTCCATTGTTTTTGCTAATAGCTGTCTGGCTTCTTAATTGTTGTACCAGAAAGGCTCGTTGTGGGTGTCACCCAGAGTAAGTATGATTGTAATACAGATACGTATCCAATATTCCTAACTTTAGATACAAAAATGATACATGCATACTAATAAGATAATCATATTCAGCAAAGCATAACTTTTCTAATGACACTTCACATGACCCATCTTGTACAAAATGCATCATAATTATGCCATAATCATATCATAAGAATATAACTGTGAAGAATATGGGCTGCAATGCCACCATGGGGACCAATGAATCTGAGAAAACAGACCCCACTCTGTCCCCGCCCCTGCAATGTGGTCGTCTATGCCTGCTAATGTGAAGATCTTTTCAACAGCATGTAGGGAGTGCACATACATCCACTCAGCCAATGATCCTCTCATCCAGCTACTATATGTGCTGTAGGTGGTAGACATGCATCATGTCTCTGCAGGAGGATGGATATCACCCTCAAAGAACTGAACTGCAGAAAGTCTATTAAGGGTGCCAAGAGGGGGTATAATTTTGCACTTTTAGTAGATTGGACTTAGAGGCTGCTAGCCTTCTGGGTGATCTTGAAGAAGTCATATCACCTTTCTGTGCCTCAATTTCTCCATCAGTAAAATAAAAAAAATAATAATGACCTTCTTGGTAAAGTGGAAGCTCTATGAATGAAAAGTGCTATATAAGAACCAAATTTTATTGTTATTCTCCCTTCTCTGATCTCCAAATTATAACCCCTCTGCTCAATCTCTCACTGTGACACTCTGTACCTCGGGGGAACACCCTTCACCCCCATGTTCATCCTTATAATATGATTGTGTGGTACCCAATGCATAGTATGTCATGTCGGGTGTCTTCAGAAGACTTATTACATGTTACAGTGATGTTATAGGTTGTAATTTCATGTATATAGTTATGAGACTGAAAATGCATCCTCATGGCTTAAAACAGGCCCAGGCAAAACTTTCCAAGAGCAGAGGGGCAGTTCACACCTCATCAGGGCATGTATGGGACAAACCCAGGCCAGCCTCACAGGAGCAAAGGACACTGACCTAGGCAGCAACAAAGGATCTGTTGGATTTTTCTAGTGAGTCACCCCTGTTCCTTTGGTCAGTTTGGGACTATGATGAGGTAATACTCACCTGAATCTGAAGCAGGGGGCAAAGCCAAGAGGGAAGAACTAATATGATAAAAGGGAGAAACATTTGTCATGCTCTTCGTCTTTCTTCCACCTCCATCTACAGACATCACCACCAAGTGGCTGAAGCGCTGATCAAAGGGGAGAGCCTGGCTGAAGAGCAACCAGCCAGCCAGCTTGTGGTGAGAAGCATCTAAGTTTGTTCAGGCTCTAAGATGAGCTTAGAATGCATTTGCTTTTATTTCATTTGACCAAATCTAACTTCTTGTGCTTTGACTTATAATCACTTAAACTTTATCTTTGTAGTTAATAAATCTGTTTGTTTATTCTACCTGAAGCAGTATGTTTGGTTTTCAGTGTGTTAGCGTGGGATAACAAGACTGGTAAATATCAATTTCTTCATTAAATTGATGAACTCATATAAGCTTGCAGTATCCAGCGGGCATAATTGGACACTTAAAGATGGAGGTTCCTAGGGTTGTGTCTGGGACCGGATATACTGCCTAGTGTCATTCGGTTGCACAATCAAAGGAGAAGCTTACATGCCAGAGGCTGTGCATGAACAGCCCAGGAGTGGGAGTTCTCACAGCAAAGCAGGGTAAAGCTGGCACCCAGAGTCAAAGATTGGAGTGACCTCACAGATATTCCATACGTTTTATTCTTAACATACATTATTTATAGGACTTTTGCTGCTGGAAAGAATAGTAGAAAGGAACACCTGGTGACAAATACATATATTTTCCAAGGATGCCTTCTTTTATTGTACATGACCATTTTTTCTTATTTTTGTTCTGCACAAATGTTCCTAATAAAATTTTTAACTAGGGCTGTCAAGCAATTAACAAAATAATTGTACAATTAATCACACTGTTAAACAATAATAGAATACCATTTACTTAAATATTTTTGGATGTTTTCTACATTTTCACATATATTGATTTCAATTACAGCACAGAATACAAAGTGTACAGTGCTCACTTTATGTTTATTTTTAATTTCAAATATTTACACTGTAAAAAACAAAAAAAAGTATTTTTCAATTGACCTAATACAAGTACTGTAGTGCAATCTCTTTATCATGGAATTTGAACTTACAAGTGTAGAATTATGTACAAAAAATAACTGCATTCAAAAATAAAAATCTAAAACTTTAGAGCCTACAATTCTACTCAGTCTTATTTCTTGTTCAGCCAATCACTCAGGGAAACAAGTTTTGGTTACAATTTGCAAGAGATAATGCTGCCCGCTTCTTGTTTACAGTGTCACCTCAAAGTGAGAACTGGCATTCACATGGCACTGTTGTAGCCAGCATCACCAGATATTTACGTGACAGATGCGCTAAAGATTCATATGTCCCTTCATGCTTCAACCACCATTCCAGAGGCCTTGTGTCCATGCCAATGATGGATTCTGCTCGAAAACGATCAAAAGCAGTGCGGACCAATGCATATTCATTTTCATCATCTGAGTCAGATGCCACCAGCCAGAGATTGATTTTCTTTTTTGGTAGTTCAGGTTCTGTAGTTTCCGCATCAGACTGTTGCTCTTTTAAGACTTCTGAAAGCATGCACCACACCTCGTCCCTCTCAGATTTTGGATGGCACTTCATATTCTTAAACTTTGGGTCAAGTGCTGTAGCTATTTTTAGAAATGTCACATTGGTGCCTTCTTTGCGTTTTGTCCAATCTACAGTGAAAGTGTTTCTAAAATGAACATGTGCTGGGTCATCATCCAAGACTGCTATAACATGAAATGCAGGTAAAACAGAGCAGGATACATACAATTCACCCCCAAGGAGTTAAGTCACAAATTTAATTAATGCATTTTTTTTAACAAGCATCATCAGCATGGAAGCATGTCCTCTGGAATGGTGGCCGAACCATGAAGGGGCATATGAATCTTTAGCATATCTGGCATGTAGATATCTCACAACGCTGTCTACAAAACTGCCATGTGAATGCCTGTTCTCACTTTCAGGTGACATTGTAAATAAGAGGCAGGCAGTAGTATTTCCCGTAAATGTAAACAAACTTGTTTGTCTTAGTGATTGGCTGAACAAGAAGTGGGACTGAATGGACTTGTAGGCTCTAAAGTTTTACATTGTTTTCCTTTTGAGTGCAATTATGTAACAAAAAATTACATTTGTAAATTATACTTTAATGATAAAGAGATTGCACTACAGTACTTGTATGAGGTAAATTGAAAAATACTATCTTTTGTTTGTCATTTTTACAGTGCAAATATTTGTAATAAAAAATAATATTAAGTGAGCACCGTACACTTTGTATTCCTTGTTGTAACTGAAATCAATATATTTGAAAATGTAGAAAAACAACCAAAATATTTAATAAATTTCAACTGATATTCTATTGTTTAACTGTGCGATTAATTGCTATTACTGTTTTTAATCACTATTAATTTTTTGAGCTTATCATGTGAGTTAACTGCAATTAATTGTCAGCCTTACTTTAAACACCAACACTTTATTGGAATAGCATAGTGTGATTCTACCACATAAGTAGAACAAGTCAAGTGTTTTAATGTAATACCTATAAAGAAATAAACTTGTTAAAATAATTCATTCAAAATTATATTTCAGCAATGAGTAGGTTTGCTAAAGCAACAGAGCAAGAAAAGTCAACAAACTTCCTAATGAGGATTTCTATATAAGTTTATGGTAACCCAAAGAGAGGAAGGGTTATGAAATATCTCAGGAGGTTAGATTGACATTACAACTGAGCATAGCAGATCAGGATCAGAGCTGAAAAGCTGTTCACAAAAGTTTGGCATATATATAGGCTCTGGTTTTGTTTGACTATATATGACCCATGTGGCATTTGTGGATTTGCAAAGCTTCAAAACTGGGTTGCATGCTTCAGTGAATACATGTATTCAATGTCAAATATTTGTATTCAGTTGAAAATAGGTGTAATCAACACATAATTACAAGCCAGTCTTTGAATTACAACTGGAAGACCAGATCTGAAGCTGAAATAACATCAGATATTTTGTGAATAACCCATAACCTGGCATTTGTTCACTTGTGATATTTTTTGAAATGTTTTCAAAAACCAAATACATTTGCAAATAATGAGTCTGGTTCTTGAGTACTTCCATAAGAGAAGGAAGAAGAAGAAATTACCACATTCTGAATTTATTGAATACTATTCATTAACTGTAGTT
Organism: Gopherus evgoodei; assembly: GCF_007399415.2. Lineage (NCBI taxonomy): Eukaryota > Metazoa > Chordata > Testudines > Testudinidae > Gopherus > Gopherus evgoodei. The sequence continues at coordinate 69,867,772 of NC_044327.1, read as the reverse complement.
AGGACATCAGTTATGTTGGCATGAAAATCATATAAAGTATAATTTTCTGTTTCTTCCATGGTTTCATGTGTTTCCATTTCACTATGAATTTTGTTAAATCTGTCAGTCTCCCCTTTGTACAGTCACTGTGATTTTTGGCAAAGGGTAATAAGAGGTAAGTGGGTTGCAGTTATGTTAGTCAGCAAGGAGGAAGGTTGGGTAACTTTTGGGGTGGATTGATTCTCTGCGGAAGGTTGGAGGTCAGGTCACATTGATTCTGAAGTTAAGCGAGGCAATTAATTATCATGTGTGATGATGACTGAATTTTCACCATAAGAACTGTGACTCGTAATTAATAAGCATTCAACAACTGAGTTTCAGGCAAGAAGGCACAGCATTTTAAAAAGTTTTTTAAAGCATTCAGTTCAGTCTGGGTCTTCTGCTTTCCATGAGGTATGTTTAGAAGCATGATATGAGTATTAGCATATTTGCTCTCATTCTAACACTGAGAACTGTAGTTAACATTCTTATGCCAGTAGCTTGATACTAATCATTGCAACCCAGGTATGACCTTAGGGTGACATTCAAACCTGCTGAGGGTTCATGAATGACTCCTTGAACCCAATAAGCTAAGCATAAAGCACTAAAGAGTAGTTTAAGTAACAGATAAAACATCTACACCATTCAAAATAGGGCTTAAGTGGTATTTATGTTGTATGCTGGCTTTGTGCTGGCCTGCTGCATAGAGGACAATTTCACCCTGGGTAAATTTCATCCTTTGTGAGAGATAAAATTAGAATAATCTGTAATAATGAAAATGTTGACATAGAAGGTTATTTATTCAATCAAACATGCCTTTGGAGCATATTTGCAGATATGTGTATGTAGCCTATATGCAACAATCTGCTCTTCTGTTTGATGTAATCTGATCAATCAGAAACAAAAATGGAACAGAGGGAGTCTAAGGGATTGATTGGGTAGCATGAACAAGATCCAGAGTTGCAAAGATCTTACCACAAGGCCCATAGCCTCTGGATTTTCAAAGCTTGCCCACAGTCACTTCCATGAGGGGGGAAAAAAGGTAATTAAAATATTTTATTAGTCTAGCCACACAACCACAAGTCGATACATTTTCCATTCTTGTATCTCTGTTCTATTTTCCAGCTCCATTTTACATATCCAATCAATCTCTTTTCCTGTATGATTGATCAAAGAAGACTACAATGTGAAGGGAGAAGCTTGAGATATATATAAACTCATGTGTCATTAGAGATGGAGGATAATGACAGACAGCGTTGTACTTTGTAATTATTTATTGTAGGGTTGAATTATGCAAAACGAAACAGAAGAGCACAACAAGTGTACTTCATTCAAACATATTTCTAATATATCTTAGGTTAATTTTGTATATACATTTATTTTTAATTAATCAATCTGTAATGAACAATTTCCTATGTATGGTGTGCAGTATCCTTGTTCTCCTTCCACCCTTTTGTGCTGCTCCACTAGCGCAAAAGAGCTGTAATGTTGCCTATACTACCTCCATGCCACCTCCCCCCCCCCAGACTCCTAGCACAATACAAGATGCATTTTCAGGGCATGATGGGGGGTGAGGAGCCTAGCAAGAGTGGTGCTGAGCTCAGGCAATCTCTGCTGCTGAAATGGCCACTTTTACTCCAAGGTACAATTTAAAACAATCCTAAATTGCACTAGAGGCTGAACTGGTACATGATTGGCTCTAGGATCAGGATATAAATTGACGCATGTTCTCAACAAATAATGTAATTATGCACTGTCCCTGCCAGCAGGTATATGGGATATTGGGGAGCAATTACCACACAGGTGGGGTGCCAATTAATTTCTTTATTAAAGGAAAAAGGAAGTGGTGGGAATTTAACAATGAAATACGATGGGATGGGGATGTATAGGGTGTTTACAATAGACAATGATGGGGGGGTTCTTATTGAACAGTGTAGGGAGTTCTAACAGTGGGGCACAGTAAGTGGGGTTCAGCACAATGGGGTACAGTACAGTCAATAAGCGTATCAAAAAGAAATGCAAAATAAAATGGTAGCTTCTATATAAAATGGTCAACAATTTTAGATAGAATGTATTAAGTGGTTAGTGGCCTTATACACAATGTAACACAACGGTATCAATGCAAATACGAAGTATATCAGAAAAGTGGAAGCAACCAATGGGGTGTTATAATTACAAGTAAAATGTGAATATAAGTGAACTTATGCAATGTAACGGTATAAAAGAAAAGCAATGACTTAATTTGTGCTGGGTCAAGGAACAGGAAGGGGGAGGGGAGTGAATGATTAGTGGCAACTGATGAGAGGAGAGTGCGGCTGGAAGCAGCGAGAGACTCTGAAGCCCTGCAGGGCAAGGACAACGGAGCAGTGTGATGGTGATCTTCGGTAGGGGAGGGGCAGCGGAGAAGTGTAAAGAAGGGCTGGAGAGAGGTTTAAGCAACAAGTGGACACCAAAACAAAGGAAAAAAAGCGGCAAAGGGTTTGGGAAGTTTCACAGGGGGAGAAGCAGCAAGGGGTTTGGGGAGTTCGGAGGGTGATGCAGATGCGGGGGGGCAGCAAGGAGTTATAACGGAAACACGGAGAAGCACACAGAGGGGGAGATTGAAGCGGGGGAAAAACGGACACGGGAAAGTTCAGGGAGAGATCGGGACAGCGGGAAGACGAATTTAAGCAGCAAAACCCTTATCTATCTTAACCAACGACTAGGCAAAACAACAAATATCATAATTCTAAGCAAAACTATAACAAGCAACTATACGGAGCAACAAAACAGTAAACTAAAACAAGGCAGGTGAACCTACAAGCTCTACAATCTTAACAAACTAAAAAACAAAATCTATGGTGCACCTTATGCTATGGGGAAGTCACAGAGGGCAGAGTGGTATGTGCCCAGGATACAGCTCCCAAGGAAGCCAAGGGATGGTGGCTGAAGTCAAGGGATACAGCTGAAAGCAGGGAGCCCCGAGGCAAAGCCCACAGGAGCAGAGCTTAGCAGCCGCACAAACTTATTTTTAGCAGCAAAGCCCTGCGGAGTTTGAGAGGATTTAAGACACAGACCAAGGTTTAGCTTGAGTATGTGTGCTAGGAAACAGAGCCAGCAGCTAAAATAATAAAATAAAAGTAGGGAAAGTTTCACAGAGGGATTCTTACCAGTCCCCAAGGCAGCAGCAAAGGCAGAAGCAGCAAGAACATCAGAAGGCCAGTACAGTCTCAATAATCAGGAGATCTCTCAGGTAGCAATTCGTTCTTCGTGGGGGGTGGGTTCAAAAAAGGGGGTATGCTCAAAAAATAAAACAAGAGCGGAGAAAGGACCCCCCAGGACCCCTGGCTGATCAGACCAGGCAGCAATGAAGGAACCTTTCTGATGTTTGTTTCAAAAATATCTGTTTTTAAAGGCAAACAGGTAGTTTCCTGCCAGTAATCCTGATAGGCTCCCTCTGTCACAGGGGAGGAGGCACGGGGAAAAAACTGCAGGTTAAGCACAGAAACATGTTTGGGCAGAGTTCTGTGCAATAGGTGACTCAAAAGCACATGTGGCCTATGACTCATGCCCAGGATCTTAAAGACACAATAGGTCTTGCAGCTCTGGACATTGCCTGCCCTACACCAAGCCCAGGTTCAATGAGGTGATAACAGGACTAACCCTTTGAACAGGGCAGTGGTCCCATTTAGCATGCAGCACAAGTGGCCATCCCTTTGAGAAGGGCAGTGGCCCTGGTAAGCAGCTTAACAGCCAGGGAAGGGTGACCAGAGGAGAACAAAAACAAAATGGAGTATGGGGACAGCTGTAAGAAACAAAATGGAACAGACATGCACTAAGGACCTGATCCAAAGTCCATTGGGGTCAAAGGGAGACTCTCTCATTTAGCTTTGATCAGGCCGCATACTTTTATGGAAAAGCCTCCCTATCTCTGCACTCAGAAACAATGTGTTGAATATTCCTAAAAGGTGCATAAATAACCCACATAGGCAGGAGAACTTAATTATTACCATTGCTAAATTAGGGGACATTGCTCCCTAGTCCTAGGTCTTGCTGAACAAATCTAGTTTGTGTTTCTGATACACTTGTCACAAGTGGCCCATAGAGTGTTTTTTTCTAATGGTTTCAGAAGACAGAATCAGAAGAAAACACTTATGGTCTATGCTGTCACTCTGGTCATGGATTTCCTGGTATGTGCCTATAAACACGTCAGCCTGAATTGCACCTTTTACCTTTACTTTTATTATTTTTGTAAGGGCAAAGGAAAGCAGATCTCAGATACAACACTTAGTCTGTGAGAGACAAATATTGAGTTTTATATTAAACAAACTTGACGTTATGATTTTGTACATTTAGTCAGTAAATAATATCTATATTGCTGATGAGATTTTAATGTCTTTTGTTATTTTTTACTTCAATAAACTTTGATATTTCTGATAAGATCTTCTTGGCACATATATTTCCAATTATGTAAGAGCCTAAAGATTAGTCACTCTTTTTGTTTCCCTTTGCCCGTAATCTAATAAATCTTTACACTTAAAATGTATTAAAAACTTTTATGCACCAAACATGTCTGACACTTAATCAGAATAGTTTTTCTATTTCATACATCAGCCAAATGTTTAAACAAAAAAATTACTTTTCCTGCCTGTTATGCTAGTACTAAATCTGGATAAGAACTGGTTTCATGTTTCTTTAATTTTCTCACTTGTAAACCTGATGCTGCTTGTCAGTAATATGGCTCTTTATATAAATGCTGGTAGTGTTATTAATTGCATCAAGAATGCTTGTGGCACTCTGATGCCCTTCTGGAGTATTGCTTTTTATAGAATCATAGATTATTAGGGTTGGAAGGGACCTCAGGAGGTCATCTAGTTCATCCCCCTGCTCAAAGCAGGACCAATCCCCAAATGGGCCCCTCAAGTATTGAGCTCACAACCCTGAGTTTAGCAGGCTAGTGCTCAAACCACTGAGCTGGCTGACATCCCTTTAACAAAGGCTTGCCAATATTACCGAACCCAGCGATGTAGTCAGTTCAAGTGCAGTTCTCTGACCAGCTCTGCCCCTGGAAAGACTGCAGGATGCCACCTTAGAAGAGCTAAATTTGAGTACTTGCCAGAAATCATGAGAATTCCACAGATAGTAACCAAGGGCCTTTGTTGAACAAACCACAGAAGTAGTAATATCCTGTGATATATGCCAAAGATATTGTGGCTCACAGATGCACACTAAGGGGCTGATCCTGTCCCCGTTGAAGTCAATGAGAGTCTTGCCATTGACTTCAAAGAAAGCAGGACTGATTATTAATGAGGTTGATTGATTAAAAATAGTGCAATACATGGGACCACAATTTCATCTGTTCCAGGCAGGTGAATCTTTAGGAGCGTGACCAAGAATTCAAGACATGTTTGCGGGGAGAATAAATATCTCATGCTTGTTAAAGAGTTGATACTGAGAGGTCTGGTGCCCATGGAATAGTGGTTGCTCAGCACCTCTCAGGATCAGGCCCTTAGGCAAGTTACTCCCAGTCTGGTCACACACTCAAGTTCATTTTACTTGTGTACCACCTCTGCAGTAACCACACCATACATACATGGCAGGGTTCCGAGAGGCCCACCATAGCTGAAGAAGGGAAATACCAAAAGGTCCAGTTTAAACAAAAGATCTGACCATGCTTATGCCCCTATTTCATTTTCCAATAGGAACTATCAGAGGGGAATACTTTCCTATTGTAAGTTATGGTTTCTGAGCTGCTGCCGTTATAGGATATCATGGATGTTGGCAAATGCAGGCCTGTGACCCACATAAGATATTACGGTGTGAATGTGAGTCTGAAGAGAGACAATTCTGTGTTTAAGCCAGCAACCCAGGAACTCATCAGAGGGACTTTTCACTCTCACTGAAAAGTATGGTGAACGTGTGCAAACTGCAGGGAATTCAGGCAAAGCTATTCATTGCTGCTTCCTGGGCAGTGATATTTTTTGTCATAACCAAACAGGTTCTTCACAAACTTAGCCAGCTCCACATTACTGAACTAGAAGAAAGAAACTGAAGTCTTTTCACTAGGACCAGTTCTAGATTAAAGGGGCAGTCTTGTGCCCAGTGCTAGAGCTTACTATAACTTGTATTTCAAATTACTAGTGCGAATGTGCAAATCTCAAATGCAGTGAATGACATGGCAAGGGATCTGTCCCAGATGAGCAAGCAGCATATGATTCATAACAGTGAAATGTAACACAACTCTAGACTAGATCTGTCAGGAGGAGAAGTTAAATGTGTTCATCTCTACCCAGGCTCCTTCTATCTCCTTGCAGCAGTACCTCAGGACAGGGACACAGTGAAGGATTCTGTTGCAAACCTACAGTGGATGATATTTGTTTGCAACTGCCTTCAAGAACACAGTTCCCTAGAATAGCAAGCCAGCTTTTCCCCCTTCTGGTCTAGGCGTTCTGTCTTTGTGGGCATTCAAGATGGATTTTCACTTTGTACCTTGCTGTAAATCAGACTTTGCATGGACACCAGCGGTAGTGGAGACAGCAGCTGTTCAGAAGTACCGGCCACTATAGGGCATATCAACCTGCTCCTTTCTTTGTACTACGCACTAATGGAAGTTGCCTTTTTCCACTGCTTAAATACTGATTGAGATGCACATTTGGCCTTTGGGTTGTTAGGACAAGCTACAGAAAACAAAACCTTCACACCCCATTCTGCTAATAATCAAAGATGAATTAATTGCCAAAATTAGACCGTCCCATCACACCATCCCCTCCATAAACTTATCAAGCTTAGTCTTGAAGCTAGATATATCTTTTGCCCCCACTACTCCCCTTGGAGGGCTGTTCCAGAACTTCACTCCTCTGATGGTTAGAAACCTTCGTCTAATTTCTTTTCTTTTTCTTTCATTAGCACTGGTTTTAAAAATTATTCTTTTATGTCTCTTTCTTATATTTGTTGAACAGTGTATTTCATTAAAAGGTAAAGAGTGGGATATATGATACTACATTGGAGTAGTGAATTAAACACTGTATATGTGACGTGCATTTTAGATGGAATATAACCATGGGTCTGAGTCGAGGAATTTGCGTGTGAATCCAAACTTTCTCTAATCTCATTGGTTTTGGATTCAGAATATATTATAGATAAAGCCAAGCATAAAGTTCAGATCCAGATCTCTATCACAGTTTTCCCAAGATTCATAGAGTGATTCTAGGAAGATTTCCAGTTTTGGCATATCTCTACATTTGCCCTTGTCTCATCCATATCTGTCACTTTATGTAATATAGTTACTAAGTTGACTTCCAGTTCAAATCCATGCCACTCAATAGTAAATAGAAAATTCCACTGCAGCCAGTTGGGAATGTTAGTTAATAAATTATAGTATAGTACATTCCCAGTGACTACTGAAAGAGCCTGTCAAGGATCAATATGCTAAATATGTGGTATAACTAGATGAAATATTATTTATGTGTAAGATATATAATAACATATACCATCTCACTATGGCAATCTCAGGGTCCGAGATAGAATTGTGAGTTCGTTGTGACCAAATATAATTAAAAATATTTTAACTTTATCAATATATTTGATTGACCAAACAATGGACATAAATAATAAGAAAAAATATTTAGTTTTAATACTTAAATTAAATGGTCTGTGTTTAAATAATACAGGGTGTAGTTGTTTGGGAAGGTTGGGGAGCAGCACTTTCCCTACTGCACTCTACGAAGGCAGGTTTAACTCACACCACTCCACATCAGCAAGTATAGCCATGCCCTGAGCTGAAGATTCCCCAGTATAGGTACAATGTTTGGGTGACATAAAGCTGTCACAGTATCTCCTACAATACCAATCCTCCTTATGGTCACTGGCACAGTGGATATGCCTGAGGGGGAAAAGCATAACTGGGGCATCACTACTCTTTCACACAGCAGCACTAGGCCGCCAGAATGACATCTTTAGGCCAGTGGTTATAACTGATGCTGGTGTGAGGACTCAGAGATTAACTTTGCACCACATGCCCTTAGCCCCACACCCATCTGCACAGATCACAACTTGGGCATGTGAAGATTGTCTTTTTTGGTTCCGTATATATAAACTGGTGGCAGAATGCCAACTAGGCATTAATTTCCTATGCCAGAGATTTTACTGCCCGTTTGGCATTTAATTTGCAGCCAGCTGCAGCTCTGTAGCATACAACCTGGACGGGATATACATCCTGTGAAGAGATGAGCACCTTTGCTGACTGTCCTCAGCTTCCATGAACTATGACTGCATGACTTCAAAGTCAGTTTTAGGTGTTCAGTACTACACTGGAAGTGGTCAGCATCACTCATGATTGGGACCTAAGTTAGAATATTTCAGTGCTTGCCTTGTAAATATATATAAGTTTAGTCTCTATGCAGCTTCAAACTCAGTCTCACTATATTGCTTCTCTTGCCCTTTTGAGGTAGAAAGGAAAGCATTCAAATCTCGCAAGTTTCATGGTTGGCTTTTTTGTGTAATGTCTGATGCCATCAGACATTACAAATATGTGTTAAATAAATAATAGCAAATAAAATAAATATGTTTAATATACTTTTTGTTGATGCCTAATGTATAAATACTTGAGGTACCATACACAAATTAGAATCTGTGATAGTTATATGCTCCTGTAAGGGTGCGAGACTCACCACCACGGCACCTTCTGATGGTTGTCCAGAGAATTAGCTTTATATCCTCTGGAGCACCTTGTGTCAGCTGATGTCTCACCTTTTGCTGGCCCATGTCCCTCAGAGACCCCAGTGCCCCTTTCTCTTGGGGGCTGCCCCCTAGCAGTACCCCCACAGTTTCTGGGTTTCCCTACCCAGAGGAACCCTCATCCACTATCCCCACCTCTTCTCAGTATAAGGCTACTGCCAGTCACCTTCTAGCCCCCATTCACTGGGGAAGACTAAAGTGTACAAGCCACTCATCACAGGCAAGGGAGGTTTGGACCTGCTGCCTCTGCCTACCTTTGGGCTGCCCACTGCACCCCCAGTACCTATTTGGCCTTACACAAGGCCGATAGCCTGGGGAGTTGCCAGGCAGGAGCTCCCCAGCTTCTCTCATCTTTCTCCAGCCCTGCTCCACCTCAGGTACCCTGGTATGCTCCCCAGCAGCCAGGCCCATCTTCCTCCACAGCTAGAGGAGACTCTCTCTTAGCATCTGGCTCACAGCCCTTTTATAAGCGCTAGCTGAGGTCTGTTTGGGGCGTGGCCACAGCTGTGCCTGCTTCCCCAACCAGCCTGGGAGCTGCTTGCCTCCAGCCACAGTCCTCTCCTGTAGTATCTGAACAGCTCACTGCCTTTAATGTATTTACCCTTACATCCCTGGAAGGTAGGGAAGTGCTATTACCCCATCTTAAAGGTGGAGAACTGAGACTTTGCAAGACTAAGGGCCATAGCCTTAAAGATCCCTTTTCTCAATTGGAGTTAGGCGCCTAGTGACATTTTCAAGAAAGCCTAAGATAGGCTTTACGCCTATATGAATTTTTATGTGCATAAATACCTTTGAAAGTATGTCCCTAAGTGACTTGGCTAAGGTCACACATGCAGCTTGTTGAAGAACAGGGAGTGGAACCTGGGTGTCCTAACTCTCAACCTAGCAACCTCACCACTGGACCAGCTTTCCTAGGAAGTGAATATTCAGCACAGATAGTTGAAATCTTACAGGAATTATTAATCTACCATTACACTGTTACCAAACATCTACCAAAATAATCATATAAAAATCTCATATCTGCAACATCAGGTCATCAATCCACCTTATCCCTAAAAGTCGGGGATGGGGGGAGGAGGAGGAGGCCTTTGCAGTATGTCTGAAAGGTTAATACAGTCCAAACTCCAACAGACTACTTGTAACAGCAGCAGTGTTGCATGTGAAGAGAGGAGATCTTTTGGGTAAACATGTCCTAGGACATTAGACAGAAACAGTAAGGTGTTGGCTAGGCTCGTGTGGAATAGAAAAAGGGCAAGAATCAAGTTAAAAAATGACATGAGCATACATATGCTACATTTTCCAATATTTTCAATGAAAAATAGTTTCTACCAAGTGTCCCACTTTACAACAGTAATGAGAGAATCTTACTGTTTAAAGGAATTTTGTACATTATCTTCCTCAAAAGACTTTATTATGCTAATAATATTTATAAAAATGAACTGGTGCCTACTGAAGCATGGGTTATGTTACTAGATTTTCCTATATGGTTTAAGCCAAGTATAAGGATGGATTGCATAAGCACAGACACTGGGGTGTGGGGATAAATGTCCATCCTGCTTTTTTCTATCTTGGTGATGCCCCACAAATCTGCCTGTCCTGTGCATAGGGAGGTAATAATGTAAAGGAAACTTCTCTTTCCCCAACACAAAATAAGAAAGGCCAGGATACAAAACGAGTTACAACTAGCAACGGACATAAAAGGCAATAAGAAGAGGTTGGCAGAAGCAGTAGATATCATTTATATTTTATATTAGTAAGGCTTTTGACAGAGTCCCACATGCCATTGTCATAAGCAAACTAGGGAAATGTGGTCTACATGAAAATATTATAAGTGATGCAAAAACTGGTTTAAATTATGATAAAAGAGTTATAAATGGTTCACTTTTCAGACAGAGGACATTTCTAATGGTGTCCCTCAGGGTCTATCCTTGTCTGGTACCATTCAATATTATCATTAATGACTTGGGTAATAGAGTGGAGTGCTTATAGAATTTGTGGATGAAACCAAGCTGGAAGGGGTTCCAAACCCTTTGGAGGACAGGCTTATACTTCAAAATGATTCTAACAAATTGAGGAATTGGTCTGAAATCAACTAAAAGGAGTTCAATAAAGAGAAGTGGAAAGTACTTCACTTAAGAAGGAAAAAAATCAAATGTGCAAATAAAAATGAGAAATTATTGGTTAGGTGGTAGTACTGCAGAAAAGATTCTGGGAGATATAGTGAATGACAAATTGAATGGGAGCCAACAGTGTGATGCAATTATGGAGAAAGCTAATATCATTCTGATGTGTTTTAACAGGAGTGCTGTATGTAAAACACACGGGTAATTGTCCCACTCTACTCAGCTCTGGTGAGAGCTATCCTAGGGTATCACGTCCAGTTCTAAGTGCCACACTTTAACAAAGATGCAGAAAAATAGGAGTCCAGAGGAGAGTTACAAAAATGATAAAAAGGTTCACAAAACCTGAGCTATGAGGAAAGACTAAAAAAACCTGGACATGTTTAGTCTTGAGAAAAGAAGACTGAGCATGGACTTGATAACAGTCTTCAAATATATTAAGGGCTGTTATAAAGAGAATGTGATTGGTTGTTCTCCATGTCCACTGAAGGTAGGAGAAGAAGTAATTGACTTCATCTGAAGCAAGAGAGGTTTAGATTAGATATTAGGAAAAAGTGTCTAACCATAAGGATAGTTAAGTACTGAAATAGGTTACCCACAGAAGTTGTGGAATCTCCATCATCAAAGGTTTTTAAGAATAGGCTAGACAAACACCTATCACGGATGGTCTAGATTTACTTGGTCCTGCATCAGTGTGTGGGACTGGAATAGATGACCTCTTGAGTTCCCGGCCAGCCATACATTTCTATGACTCTGTGTCCTCTGGCTGTTACTTCTCCCCATTTAATGCTCCCTTTGACCAAAGCATTCTCTGTCCCTTCCTCCCGCCTTTCCCCAGCATATGTGAGATGATGACTTTGGTGAATTTCCAATAAGGGATAACAGTAACAAAAACAAGTATTGTGGAAGGAGAACACAAAATAAAAAAAAAGTCCTGTGTTCATTTTGGGAAAAGGAGTAGGAAAAGACAGACAGGTAAAATGAGCTGAGCAGCCCAGGAAGGATGAGCTAGAAGAGTTGTGCAGAGAAAGAAAATCTCTAAAGCTTTCTAAAGAGCTTTAAAAGACACAGTTGTTCAGACTGTTATACTCAGACAACCAGAAAAGCAACGGTGTTCCAGAAATGGCTGAAGATTCATTGATTCTCTCCCCCTGCCCAAAGTATTTAGATAAAATATATTTGGGGGGCCAAAATTTACCTGACTGGTTATCCTGCCTGTCTTCCAACTTTGTCTTTTTATGTTGGAAAAAAATCTCTATTCTGATCCTTTCCATTATTTATATATTTATTTTGTCCTGTGCTTGCACCTATGCTAGATTAGGATTGGTCTTTGCATGAGTCCACAAAAGTGAGAGAGAGGCTACAAAGAGACTTTCCTTCATTTCTTCCTCCTAGCACCCCCAGTTATTAGTCACCCCAAAGGAGGCAGAAATATGACTCTGTTCCTTCTCTGCAGGTTAGTAGCAGACAAATGAGCAGTTTTCCTTAGGCAATGTACATTTCCATTGTGTTTCCTGGAGTTCCAGGAGGAATTGTGCCTCCCTCAGCAACAATCTCCCAGATCTTCCCTTGGAGAAGTGCAGCTCTCCACTGCCCCTAATGCTGATTATTGCTTTCAATTATTATTGCATCTGGTCTGTAATGTTTAGAGAGAAACCAGTAAGGAACCTTGAATGGTATCTAAAATCCTTTAGAGAAATTATGGCTTTATATAAAAATAGAACATTTATTTCTCTTAGCAAGTTTCAGGAACATTTTGATCTCTGAAAGACTAAGGCATATTAAACTTTTGATAACCAACATGAGAGGCCCTTCTATGGCTTTCCTTAATACCTCAGTGACATTACTTGAAAAAAATTAAAATGCGTGTCCAGAAAAAACTTTGTGTCCAACTTTTATGTCTGTGTAAGAGACCACATAAATGTTAAACATAGTGGAAACGAAGGCTGGAATAAAAAATGAAAAATAAATATTGGCAATGGCTTATGGAAAGAGATTAGTAGGAAAGTAATAAAAAACACCCTAATGTGAGATTGAGATTATGAATTTTCTTTTTCTCTTGCATGATGTTGAAGAAAAAAATCATTAATATGGACAAATGCTGGAAATGTAATGCCAGTAATGGGAAATTACTACTTATATGTAATTATCTGGTTATTAGGAAACACTGGTAAAAATCTTCCTTTGAATTAATAATATTATTGTTATAATACATTTGATACAGGGGCTTTTTTGCCATCAAGCTTAGATTTTTAAAAATATGGATGTTATAACTGTGGAAACATCTATTTACTATAAAGAAAATACACTTTAGATATTCTCCAGCATTTGAAATAAAGCAATGGTGGATCTCATCAGATTACACCAAGGAGGGTGAGTACTGCTATAATTGTTTGATCTTTCTAGGCCTTTTAGTGGGATTAAGATGGGATTTGTTTCTTCCCTACTCATGTTTTCCTTGGTTTCCTTTTGAATCAGGATTTTCTAAATGGTTTTCAACGTGGTCTGCAAGTCCTATTTGTGATGTATTGGAAACTGGTTAAAATAATAAGCTAACACTTTAAGTGTAATGGATTTACTGGTCCTTCTTGGAGGCTAGGGGACTCAGAGGGAAGCCACATAATCTAGATCATCTGTTTCAGTCAGCAGACAGCCAGTCTGGAAAAGATAATTTAAAGCAAGGTTAGGGTTTAGGGGTTTGGGATTGCCAACCGGCAAAAATTTAGTCAACTAGGGAACTTAGGTGCCTATCAGGCTAGGCAGTAGCAGAGAAGTAGTTTTTAAAATGTTAGTGGAATCTAAATGGTGGATTTAGGCACCACCTAAATAGGCAGATATGTGCCTATATACTTAGAGGATATGATCTTAAATGACTTAAGATCTGAATAGTGACCAGTTCTCTGGAAAACTCTTTGAATGTGGCCAACCTTCTAGTGACATGCACATTATAAATCCAGTGCATTTGCACAGGAGGAAATGCTTGCTAATTGTCCTGCAATTGTAAATTATATCAGACCTTGGCACACTAACTACCTGAAACTGAGCTACATGAGATTCTGGGATAGACCTATATAGGACAGGCCATGGCACACCCTTAAATTCCATGAACTCTGTAAATCCTATTGTGTACGTTCAGAATGTCCATGGGGCAATGGAGTTTTCCTTTAGTCTGACACTGGTCAATAACCAGGGTTCCACATGGCTTGAGGCACCGCTGTTGGGTCCTTTTTGGCTTCTGTTTCTAATTGCCAAATTCAATTGACCTGAAATAGAGACAGAGAATTGACACTGCCATTGTAAATCCCAATGACATGCCAGGCAGTGAAGTGTGTATTCACTGTACCAAATGTTTCATTGTCTGGGAGTTTGTGGACTACCCATTAATAACCTGTACCATTGCTATGTTATCACCCTAGAAGATGATCTTCTTATCCCCTAATCTATTACACCAATAATGATGGCCATTAGGATAGGGAAAAATTCCAGAAATGTGATGTATTTGGTGATATATGCTATTCCTCTGGCCACCTCTGAGCAAATCAGTCTCCTTGGAAATATAAGCCAATGCCTAAGTCACCTGCAGCAGCTGTTTGGGCCTGCACATCAGCATCTAGCAGCCACTTCTTATACCAAAGAGATACTCCATTATATTCTGATAAGAGCCTGTCCCAGACCTTTATGTTCTCTGTCAGTTTCCTAGGCACCCTAATATCGTGGTTAGGCCTAGTGATGTCTGTTATGGAGGCTGCTAATTGTGCACTAAAAATGTGTCCTGGAGCCAGCACACTGAAAGCAAAATTTAAATGGCCAATGATGGCCTGCAGCTGCATCAGACACACTTTCTTGGCCTTCATTATGATGGACAAAAATTCTCAAAGTTTTGCTAATTGTTCAATGGGGAGACAAGGAACACCCTTCACAGTATCTAATTCAACCCCCAAGAACACCAATCAGGCATAATGGCTTTCAGTTATCCACACCCTCTCCCCATTAATTGGACTCCCACCTTTCTGGTCAAAGTTGTTCTCCACAGATGTAGACATTTGTCTGTTCCTGATCACTTTACAAAAAGAAAATCCTCAAGTTGGAGAGCAGCCTGGGTGAAGTTCAGATTCCTCGACCACTGCCCATTCTGACATTGAACTGATCTTTTCAAATGACTCACAGGACATGAGACATCCCACTGGCATTGCTTTGACATTCAAATTGCCCCTGAAATTTAAACCTCAGTAGGCTGAAGTTTGAAGGGTGCACAGGCAGTAACCTGAAGGCCAACTTAGCATCACTTTTGTCCTTTTCTATTTGACCTTATCATGGTGATTGTGGAATTAAAGGAGGAGGAGTGTACAGAACAGAGGGTAAGATCAATGGTATCATTCACAGAGCTCTCGAGTGTGATAAAAGATGAAAAAATGGCTACCAGCTAGCAGTGAGCAGAAATAAATAGCTCGTTGCTCCCCACACTCTTGCAGGTGGCCTCAGTGGTCCATTGGCAGCAAGAGTGGGCAGAACAGGCTGAGATCCCAGACACTGTTAGAGATAGTCTGCCCTAGTGCACCCCTAGGAGGAAAGGGAAGAGAGAATCAGCAGGAGCCTGAGTTCCCCACTTCCTTTCTCCCCCATTTACAGTAGGGAGAGTCAGTGGAGTGATACACAGGTCCTTACTTCTCCCCAGACTCATCAGTTACACATCCAGGTGAGTGTGGTGAGCATTATGAGAGGCACAAGACTACACATTCCACTGCCTCTTCCCAAAGCTATGTTTCGTTCCTTCCTTTCCCCTTTTGTAATAAATAATAGCAAGATCCTAGACAGCTCTTCTGTCCTTACCACTTCCAGTGCCTATGAGTAACCTCCTTTTCCTAAAGACCACATTCTGTCTTTAGATGCTTAAATAGGAGCCATATATGTATTTAACAGTAGAATCTGCACTAAAAGTTGCCTTTTGTTTGTTTCAGATATTATATGACAGAAGACATTATGTTTTGTATAAAGCACTCTTGTTGCACAGTTAAAGCCTAATATTCAACCTCTTTATCACTTATATCAGCTTATACTTCCCACTAGCAGAAAAAAAACCACCTGTCCCATTTTAGTGGCAATATTAAATTTTGCTAATAAAACTTCTAGAAAAAATAATGTTGAATAGTGAAATTTCAGCAAAAAAAATTAGTTTTTGTAAAATTGTTAAAACTAGGTGAAAATTCAAACATATTTGCAATTTTTTGGCCCATTTTATAATTGTCCGTTGCATATAAAATGCATAATTAATTATAGTTTCCTAATCTAAAATGCATTGCAAAGTATAGTAAATCTAAGAAATAAATTAGCACCTCTAAAGTTATGCTAATTTTAATGCATTCTTCACCTACTCAAATTTTTAAAGAACCAGTAATAGAATTGACACGCACTGTTTCTACCTTATCCATTTTTTTAATGCAAACTGGATTCAAAGAAGCAATTTTTCAGAGGGTAGACTCTTGTCCGTATATAGATTTAAGCATAAACGCCATTAACCAGAATGAAAAAAAAAAAAGCTAAAAGTGGCACACTTCACTTTCAAAACTTTATCTTAACATCAGTTTTGCCAAAATAATGTACTGTTTAGCCAAGTCAGGGTTTGCCATCAATCTAAGGTCACAATAAATTAATCTTGTACAAGAACTGGAGTCTACAATATGTTTCTCTCTCACTCTCTCTAAATGAGCTTGTTCTAACTTGTCTCTGTTTCTGTGGAAAGGAACTTTTGGCTACACCACAATAGTGTGTTTTCCATCTCTGATTTGCTAGAAACTCAGAAATTCCATGTCAACTGAACAAAAGCTGCTTTGAATATTTAAAGAGAAAAAAATAAAATAACCCATACCTAGAGGTAATCAACACAGTAAAAAATGCTGCTCAGTGGGATTGGGTTGCTCTTTGTGCTCTTACTCATTCATTTTTTGAGCCACCTGATGGAGAATGAAAATCAGTGACACTGCAACAAGAGGTCATTTCTGCTTAGAGAACCACCTCATTAAATTTCAATTATTTTCCCAGTTTGTACAATAACAGAGTCTTTCTTACATTCCTAACACATGTAGGTGGCTAATGTATCTTCACATGTTTCACAGCAGGTTCTGAACTATTAGAGCACTTACAACTAAAAGTTCTTTTTCAGAAGAGAATGTAAATGTGACCCTTGTTGGGTGGTGTTCCTTCAGTACATGATAAGAATCACTGAGTCAAACACTGTATTGAAAAAGGTGAACAGCAAAGGAAGCCATTCTTATTAAATAAAATTACAGCCTATGATACCACAAGAAAAAAAATGAACCTTACATCAGTGTATGTTGCTCAGTTATACTATCTGCCTATATTATCAGAAAGCCCAAGTGAAAATTTTAATATTCCCTGATGAATTAAGATCTGGATTCCATGGCTTTGCTCAGACATATGGCCAACTTCCATTGTTTTGAATAGACTTCCACATAACAATAACGAGACTTCCACATAACAATAACGAGACACACTGTTTAGGCAGCTCTACATTTCACAACAGTTTTTGTTTCTAATTTTCTTCTTTCCTACTTTCTTTCCAGAAAGTATCAATTGTAAAATCCTACCCAGGTTTCATTGTGCATACAATGAGAGGATGACAGAAAACATGAGCCATACGTGATAGATGTTAGTTACAGCACTTAATGCACAATTAGAAGGGGTAAGATACTACGGTGAACTGGACAGTGCAAGAACATAGAGAACAAAAGCATATAATGGTATCAGAAAAACTGCTTATGCCTAGAAGCCAGATAACAAATTCACAATTAGTTTCTGTTGCTTCCTTTGTAAAATAAGGAGTCCTTCTTCTCCTCCTCATAAATAAGCATAGCTACCAGAGGTGTCATTGCTAGACCACTGCACTGTTCTCTGGCTATTCAGTGTCATATAATAGCTCATACGGTTATAAATAAATGATGTATTTATGCCTATTGAACCCCTGCAACTTTTATATTTTGTAAATCAGCAAAGAATCCTGTGGCACCTTATAGACTAACAGACGTTTTGGAGCATGAGCTTCAATGCCATAGGATTCTTTGCTGCTTTTACAGATCCAGACTAACATGGCTACCCCTCTGATACTTTTACATTTTGAGCACTCTTGCAGATTCCAGAAGTCCCCACTTCATTGGTCTATGAAGATGATAAAAATACACACTATATTGTATATTAAAAGAGTATACTCACTCTGTTTATAATTAAACAATATAGTTAACTGGTTTATATATTTCATCTAAAGTTATTTCTGTTTATGTATGCAAAGTGATACACAAGCAAAATAATTGTTCTAGGGTTCTTAATATTACATTTTTGTTCAATTAAAAACGTGGAACTAAGACACCAAATTCAGATTGTTTGACTTTAAGAAATAATAAAAAATATCTGAATTTAGTTATAAACATCTTCTAATTAACCCATATAAATGCAAAATGTATTTCCATAGATGCACTAATAGTAGAATAGCATTTGAAATTATTAGCATATTTTAAGCTGAATGTAGAAGAATGACTTCTCATGCTGTGCCAGCATTTCTTGTCCTCATAACTCTATGCTAAAGTGTGTTCCTTCCAGAAAGAGTCTCAGAACACCAGTATTTGTTAAAAAAGGTTGCTGTAAAACACATCTTTGTAAATCCAGTAAGGGACTAAAAATGTAGGTGTTTTGTCTATGCTCACCATTCCTCATGCAAATACAAATATGTTTCCATCAAACTGACCAATCCACAGCCTCCAAGTCTGCAAGTCTCAATCATTGAAAGACAAATAATTATTTAAACACAAAATGTCATTTCAACTCCCTTAAAAAGCCATTGTTAGTGCAAAAAATGCACTGATTGAGTAATGACAATAACAGACACTTTTGAACTAATTTGTGTGTTTGTTTGTATATCAGTTAAATACTTTAGCTACCACTAATGAGGGAGGCAAGGGGAAGCCATTCTTTAAAGCAACTGTTAGCACAATTTCAAACTATAGGCAACAGTAATGTTCTCTGTACTTCAACTGTTGCTTAGGACAGCATGATGATGATGGAAGATAAACTTGTGAGAAATGTTGATTCTGACTTTGGTTTCCTAAAACCATCTAATGAGGCTATAAGCAATGCTAGTCTCTCTCACTTCCCTGTACCATTTCTTGGTTGTTGAGGTTTTTTACACCGCTTTTTGCTCTGACTGTTGTTGGGGGTTATTGTTGTAGATTGAGGTGCTCTTCACCCTATCCATTGTTTGTTCTTCTGCAGCTTGATGCCATGCCACCATACATGAGTGTTGTACAAAGGCTTGTATTCTAAATTGGCCAAGATAAAAAAACTCCAATTTTGCCACTGTATAAAAATGCTTAGAAAAGTAAACAGAAGTGGGAAATTGAAAAACTGGTACAAACTGGATGGTTTAATTTAAGAGAGCTGTGATAAAGGGTCTCCACGGCTTCTGGAAGTGTCACGGGTTGACATAATAATGAGCCAAACAATTCTAGAAATGGGAGAAAATGTAAATAGTGGATAAATCACTGAAATCTGTTTTCAGTGATTAATTTTAATGGGATGAGGTTGCCACTCCTTTTTGAATATTACTCTTGCAGTTACCCCTGGATAAACAATCAGGATGGATGGACTAGCAAGAGAAAGCTTCACCATCATGGCTGCTACTGCCCCTACTCTCTCCTGGGACGCAGGATCCACCATGACAACACTGGGCTTTCACTATTCTGATTGTGAAACATATCCTGACTAAACTGAGCCAGAGAGAGACAAATGGATGATCAGCCTTTTCCCCGACCCCAGCTGTGGCTAAATTCTGAGCAACGTGTAAGATGTGAACCTGAGATTCCTGTTGTTATCCCCCAGCCCACCCCCGCAGTATGTAATTTCTTTCCCAAGTTTATTTTTTCTTTTTCCTATCTTTCTCTTGTCTAAAATATTATGGCTTTGCCAAACAAGGCACCCCTTTAGCAACACCGATGTGACTCTGACCAGAAAGCCAAGCTGAAATCAATGCCTTAAATAGTCCATCACTGTTAAAAGTTTGCCAGATCTCATATATCTTATCAGTGACTAATACGATTGCCTGCTCCGCTTGTAATTTCCTAGCAGATAGATTACAACCATCAGAAATTGAAGCTATCTTTAGCTTTTCTTTTTCTTTCTTTCTTTGCATTGCAGGAGTGAGTGTCACAGCCCCAGCCAGAGATTGGTGCCTGCGGAAGACAGACATTCAGCCACCTGAATTGCAGCAGCAAAGGAGATCCCTTATAATCTTTATCCTTGTGGATTGGGTACTCACTCAGGATGTAGGAGACCCTGAATTCAGACCCTCCCTCATAAGGGGGAGAAGGGATCTCCATCTCTCAGGTAAGTGTCCTAACCACTAAGCTACTGGATAGTCGGATGTGGGGCCCCAGAATCTCAGCTACTGAAGTAACTCCACTTTAAACAATAGAAAACAAATATTAATTGAGCCAAAGGAAACATTAAAATGGTTATACTCTAATGGTAGGGCACTCACCTGGGAAGTGGATGTTCCCTTTTTCCCCCTGAGGAGGGGACTAGAACTGGGAGTCTCCGACATCCTTGATGAATACCCTATCCTTGAGGCTAAAGATGATAAGAGAGGGCATTCTCCTCTTCCTCATCCCCTGACTGTTTTATGTGAACTTGGCTGAGGGGCCCAATCTTGTAGGCAGCCTCTGGATGCATGTACCAGATTGGGCCCTGCACATGGCTTTGGTAGACAAATGCTTATCTTTCTGGGTTGTGAATCGCACTGGGGCTGAGGCAGGAGATGGGTGTCTGGAGGCCTATCCTGAGGCAGTATACATGCTCAGGGAGGAGCTAGGTGCCCAGGTCCTTAGAGTGAGGCTGCAGTGTGCATGCTGAAAGGAAAAAAACTGAGGTGCCAAGTGAGATTAGGCACCTACAATGTTAGGTGGCAGCTGAGTGGGAGTTTTGTGGGTTGCAGCAGTGTTTAAAGTTGAACTTAGATACCTAAGCGCCTCCTGGGATCCCACCCTCACTGTTTAATGTTCTCCAAACTCTCAGAATACTTTTACCTGTATGGCCTGGCATTACTACACAGGATAATAAAATAAGTAGCAAAACTGGCTCACAGAGTTTCCTTGTACTGCCTATAATATTTTATCTATTTACAGTAGGGATGTGTGTCTGCATCTATTGTTTGTTTTATGTTTCTCATAAAAAGCTTGAAAAACAGGTTTTATCTGTGTTAGTGAAATATTTATAAGAGAACAGCGAAGTCATGAAAATGCTGGAAAACAAACTCACAGGAAGGACTAAAGACACAAAGTCAGCTTTGAAGCTAAGCTCTCCCACACTGTAACTAAGGGTATAATTTCCAATACACATCCAAGGGAATCATTATGTCTGTAAGAATGGTTCTGTGATTGTAATAATTCATCCCAAACTTGTCGTCCATGTAAAAGCCATGACTATGAAATAACTTAGACACTATTCCCTCATTTTCTACTCCATACCCACTTTGGTTATAGGTTACACAAAAACAGTCATCCTCCCTCTACATTTATTTAAAAATCTGGAGCACAAAAATGTAGTTTTAAGGGTGGTTCTTGGAGTGGGGAACTTGGGTTGAAGTAGAAAAGGCCATTTGGTAAGGGAGAGAGGTTGAAAGGGAAAAGGACAAGAGAAAGCCGTCAGAAAGCCTTTGACAAGGTCCCTCCCAAAGGCACTTAAGCAAAGTAAGCTGTAATGGGATAAGAGGGAAGGTCCTCTCATAGATCAGTAACTGGTTAAAAGATGGTAAACAAAGGGTAGGAATAAATGGTCAGTTTTCAGAATGGAGAGAGGTAAATAGTGGTGTCCCCAGGGGTCTGTACTGGGACCTATTCAACATATTCATAAATGATCTGGGGTAAACAGTGAGGTGGCAAAATTTGCAGATCTTAACTCAAGATAGTTAATTCCCAAGCAAACTGCGAAGAGCTACAAAAGGATCTTTCAAAACAAGATGACTGGGCAACAAAATGGCAGATAAAATTCAATGTTGATAAATGCAAAGTAATGCACATTGGAAAACAGTCCCAACTATACATATAAAATGAAGGGGTCTAAACTAACTGTTACCACTCAAGAAAGAGATCTTGGAGTTATTGTTTGTGGACAGTTCTCTGAAAACGTCCACCTGATGTGCAATGGCAGTCAAAAAAGCGAACAGAATGTTGGGCATCATTAAAAAAGGGATAGAAAATAAGACAGAAAATATCATATTGCCTCTATAAATCCATTGCATGCCCATATCTTGAATAGTGCATGCAAATGTGATTGCCGCATCTCAAAAAAGATATATTGGAATTGGAAAAGGTTCAGAAAAGGGGAACAAAGATGATTAGGGGTATGGAACGGCTGCCTTATGAGGAGAGATTAATAAAACAAGGACTTTTCAGCTTGAAAAACTAAAGACAACTAAAGGGGGATATGACTGAGGTCTATAAAATCATGACTGATGTAGAGAAAGTAAATAAAGAAGTGTTATTTGCTGCTTCTCATAACACAAGGATTAGGGGACACCAAATGAAATTAATAGGCAGCAGGTTTAAAAGAAACAAAAGAAAGTATCTCTTCACACAACACACAGTCAACCTGTGGAACTCTTTGCCAGAGGATGTTGTGAAAAGAGAACATTTATTCTAAATAAGGTAAGTAAATAGGTCAGTAGGTGAAAAAGACAGAATGTCTGAGACAGTTAAGAGGGAGAACACCTAGAGAACCATTTTCAAACAATGGACAAGATAAGTTAGGAATGAAGAGGTAAAGTAAAGAGGAGGTTGAACGTGGACTATGAATGGACAGAGCATGTTGCACAGCGATTAGTTCCTGCACAGTAAACAAGCCAGTTCAAAAATGTGTGATGCCATGCATAGTAAATTTAATGTGATGTATAAATGTATATAAAGGAAAAGATTTTTTGTGTAACTTTTGATGTGTGGTATATCTTATATCTACCCCCTATGCTTCAGTCTGATAAACTCAGCATAACTTTGCTGTATGCCGAATAAAGGAAAAGGAACCTGACTGATGAAATCCGGAATCAAATGGAGGTTTTTGTGGATCCCAGAGAACCGGATGAAGTGTTCTCCCAGAACCGGACAAGGTGTTATGGATAAGTGGAATGGAAAAGGTCTCTAAAGGAATCCCAAAAGGTGTACTCTACACTGAATAGTGTTAGATTGTTCTCAAGAGAGTTATTTCTAATCACTAAAGGTGTGGGGCTAGTACCATTACTGTTAGGGTGAAATAGGAATTCGATTGGATTTGGAATCAGCTGAAGAGTTGGCTGTTTCTTCCCTCCGAGTACATCAATCTGCTTTGGGATTTTCAGGTGAAGCTACATCCAGTTGCTGTAATCCATTATTGTTCCAAAACTATTTTTATAAGGACTGGGTCTCCTGTTTTAAATTTGGATAAGCTTCAGCTAGAGTTCTGATGATCAAAAAGGAAATCTCAGATTCAGCATCTCTTTAACTAGGGCCACACCAGATGAACTCTAACTTTGAAGTATTATTCTGATCTGTGGATGCTTAAAGCAACTGAGCTAGACTTCCTTCAGTAGCTATTATAGAGGTTGCCTTATAGCTCAACAGAGGTAATCAAAGGTGTTTTTGTTGTGGAATTTAGCAGCCAGGTATGCTCTATATCTACCTGTTTATTCCCTTATTAATAGTGGGGGCTGAAAGTACTGTGCTTGAAATCAAAGCTTGTTTTTTTTTTGTCATACAGTTTCAGAGATGTTGTTTTGAACTTTAGAAGGATCTTCCTAATGTTCTTTTCATTTTATAAGCAGTAACAGAAGTGCAAGGCCAGGAGCAATAAACTCCCTGAATTCTCCCTTGTGGACAGAACATGGAACAATACACACACTGAGAATTGCAGGGAAATGATCAAACATGAAGATGGCAGCAAATTGGCCATTTTTAAAAATATTCTGCTGTAAATGGAAATTTTGTCAACATCTTTAAAAAATGGTAAATTTATGCGGCTATTTTTACAGCCACATAATTGCATTATACACAAGTCCCTGAATATATCTTTGAAAAAAAATAACTGAGAAAAGAATAAATAATAGATCTTATATTATGAGACATAAGAGTTGTTTAAAAGTTTAGTGATCATTACAATTCAAATTCTTATGGCTATAAAGTAAATTTATTGCTTTTTCACTACACCAATAGGTGCATATTTTACCTAAACTACTGCTAATTTGTGTGCCACATCCAAGTAATTGTTCTAGAATTCACAGTATCTTTTGTTGTTGAAATAAGACACTAGACTCAGGGTTAAATTTAAATTTAACCCCCAAATCCCCTAAAAAGACTCTTATTTTGAATAATAAATATAGCTAATTATTCCAAATAATGCAAAAAGCATTTCTATAGATGCACTAATAGAGGAAAAACATTTGAAATTGTTGGTATTTAACTGGAATTTAAATGACTGTGTGTTCCATGCTGAATGCTGTTTCTCGTTTCCATGTTAAAGTAAGATAAACAATGTTAAACATTTTTTTTTTTTACAAGTAAGAGATAGATGAAGCCATCTTGAAAAACATTTGGCTAATGTGTAGGAGCTGTTATGAACATTTATTAAGAATAATATTAGAACATGTCTAGGATCAAATTCATCTCTAATATAACCAGGCTCAACTCTATTGAAGTGAATGGAGATGTACCTGTTTACACCAAGGCTGAATTTACTCATTATATAATGTAATATCGCTGTAGTGTTTTCCTTATGTTCTTTATGCCTTAGACATCCAAATAGTGAGGAGATATTGTAGATTATGTGATGGCTTATACTATATAATGATAAATATATTATAAAATATATTATAAAATGATTTTAAATATAAATATATACAGAAATCTCATGATATAATTAATAATATAATAGCTTAAAACACTGGTCATTGTTTTCTGGTTTGAATTATTATCACAATGGGAAAAAAATCTCTGAAAATTGAATTATGGTAACAATAATAGAAAAAGGCAGGAACTACAAAGTTATGACCACCTCTCATATTTAAAGAAATTAACACATCATTCAAAGAAGTGCAGCAAATAAAAGCATAAGAACCGCCATACTGGGTCAGACCAATGGTTCTTCTAGCTCAGTAGCCTGTCTTCCAACAGTGGCCACAAATATATCTAAGTTGCTAGACAAATTGGCTTTTAAGAAAAAGTTAGGAAAAGTTAAATATATATTGTTTGTTGAAATCATGACTAATATGGGATAAGTGTAAAATAATTTGAAGGGTGTAAACTGAAGGAAATCAGTTATGGAATGAGAAACCGGCTATCAGTGATAACAATACAGTGATATCGAGCAAAGACAAATATAAGACTTATAATAAAAGAATATATCCCCTTTGTTCTCTGTTTACCTAGTTGTGTTTTTGTTGCCGTCTGAATGAAATGCAGTGTGTGATGATCACCAATTATTGTATATGTTCCTGTATTCCAAGGCACTCAGGAGACGTAGCAATCATCAAACATCATGTATAATTAAGGCTGTAATCTATAGACACAACTGGAAGTGTTAAGAACAAGCTGGGTATATTCTGTCTTTCATGCAGATACCTCACAGGTTGGTGGGGTGAACACTGGAAATGCCCTCTGCTCCTACTCTTGCATCTTCAGGGAAAGAGGAAACTGTTGCTGCCACTCAGCTGGCCCCAAGGGAAAGAGGACTCTCTATTTCTTTTATTTATGTAGGAAAGGAGAGACTCATACTGACATTTTCCTGCCGACTTAATCACAGAGACCAATGGGATGGATTTGGTGAGATACTTCTGCTTGATAATTATTAAAAGTGCAGTCTTTTTTATCCAATAAAAAAAGTCTTTGTCTCTGGAAGTGTGCTGGCAGCTGCAATACTAATAAAGACCTCTCACTCTATTCTATTCTATATTATTCAGGTTTGTATACTGCCCTTAGATCTTGAACTTAACTTGCTACTACATGAAAAGCCGGTGTAGAGAGCAGAGAATAGATCTAATGTGCTCATGGTACCCCACCTTGCTGAGAAGATGTGCTGCACATTAACAACATTACAAGATCCAAATGAAAAAAAATAAAATAAATAAAAAAGCCTTTTTACTAACACTAAGCTCTTCATTAAACAGCTGCAAAAAAGATCTGCATACAACACTGCATACAACTGCAGTTACCAAGTGTGTTTACTTAGTCTCACTCACAGCATTTGAAGTCCAAATAAACAGTTTAGACTCATAAAAAGGTCACAACTCTTGTTATAAACATGTAACCCTACAGGCAGAATGAATAAACATTCCAATGTTATGTAAAATGATAATCTAGGACAAGTGTGGTTAGTCAGAACTTGTGCCCTAAAAAGAATGAAAAACTAAAGTGAGAAGGAAAAAAAACAAAACAAAAAAAAACATGGGCATCTGCCACAGACCACCAAGATAGGTAGACAACAACAATAAAAAGAATTTTTGACCAATTGCCAAGGAACTTAGAACCACAGGAAATTGTGTTTATAGTTCATAGCTTTGCTTTGTTCCTTTCCTAGTCCCTTTCCCTTCCAATTCCCCCTCACTCTGTTACATCTAAGAATCTGGTCAATAATTCTAGTATAAGTATAAAGAGTTATATTGGCCATTATTGTCCTTTTCATGGCCTGTAGAAATAAGTCTACAGAAAGTCTATTGTGGTATTTCTTCCAATAGCCAGTTTTTTCAAGATCACAATCAAGAACTCTGGAATTTCTGTCTCATGGGAAATTCTAACATCTCAACATTTGTTTTCATCCCAAACTGAGATGAAAAGTAGATACCTCAAAACATTTCCAAGGAATAAAAATTCTGAATATATTCATTTTAAAAATGTCAAAATGAAACTAGAAGGGAAATGGAGTTTAATATTTTCTTGAACTGATCTGAAACAAAACATTTTGGGGTCCCAGTGACCAATTAGATAATGAATCCTGGTCACATGCCACAAGAGACATGTTGTGCATGCACTAAGAGGAAGAAGTTAAAATAATGAAATATTCCAGTTTTGGTTGAACTGACCCAAAATTAAATATTTAACTTCCATTTTCCCAACAGGAAACACAACATGTTTTGGAGTTTCCATGGAAATCAAAGTGTTCCCATGGAAAAATTTGCTATTGCAGAAACTCCATTTTTCATTGGAAAATCATTTTGAGGGAAAAGTCTCAAGCAGCCTGACTAACAGGAGAACAAATCAAAAAAAGATTAGTGATTGAGGTGAGATCTTACAGCTCCGTAAGGAATTTGAATTGAGACTGTGTAGAGGTCACTAAGTTGTCTGCTTTCATTGCAGTTGTCCAGAGTGCTCTGCAAGTTTACAATCAAATCTTAAAATCAAGGCCGTGGTTTACCAGGAACCAGTGAAGAGGGTGTAAGAAAGATGGTTATATCATGCAGAAAGAGACAGAAGTTTTTGCAACAATTTTGTTTGTTAGGAATTTAATAGTTTAGGAGATAAGGATTTTCAATCATCTGAGATATATGAAAAGGTATGAATAAATATCTCCACCTCTTTCCTATTGATATCAAAATATAAATTCAATGCCTCTTTCATGCTCAGACTCTTCTAATGAATAAAGCAGTTAAAATGGCTTTATCAGGAGGAAGCACTTCTCAGCAGGCATTTAGTTCCAACAAACAAGAGCTCTGTTTTCCCAGGATTGTGTTTCATCAAATGCATGGCATCCAATAACAAGTATATGAGAAACAATTTGATAGAAATGAGAAAGAATTTTGATGACCAGCAAGCCATGCAGACTTGAGTATTAACATCATTCCAATAAACAAGCACTATAGTAAGAAATAGAGCAAGAATAACTAAAAATCTAGCAATTTAAAACTGATTTTTTTGTACATCACAAATTACAGAATCTGACATACAGATACTCTTGTATGGAGATAAATGAGACCACGGTGGAACTGAAAGAAGAAGTTCTCACAAATGCATTCATTTTCAAAAGATTTGCCTAATCAACAAGGTCAAATGCTGCAAAAAATGATAATTAAGCTCAGAGAATACATAGCAGAGATTAAGCAGTGATTAGTGCAGTATTGTTCCTACATTTAAATGTCATGGTCCAAATTTATCCCTAGTGCAACTCTACTAACACTAGTGGAGTTACATTAGGGCCAAACTTAGGTCTTTGTTAAATAGGTTCAGACAAATCAAATTTACCACTGAGTGGCAAGGCAACCTTTTCCAGAACTTTATATAGGAAAATACCTTTGGAGAAAATAAGATTGGATAGCAGTTGGTGACACTCTTTACAGTGAAGGAGCACTTGTTCAGCATTACGTTGGCAAGGGCCAGTGTTAAATCTCATGGCACAGTGCTCGATTCATTTATAAGCAATAGAGTTAGTGACAAATAAATCTCAAATGATTTGGGAGATCATTTTGGACAGGCATCCCAAAGTGTGAATATCTAAGACTTCAGTATGAGAACACTAGGGTAGATACTGTATACAACACACATTAATCAGTTCAAATTAACCATTTACCTATGCCATATTTCGCAGGGATTTGTTGAATTTTAGTTCCTGACTTAAAGTACAGACTGATGAATTCTCAGACATTTATACATTTTATTAAATAAAATAGAATTAAATGACAGAATAAGAGTTATAATATTTACTATGTTTGTGTGAATATATTTAATTTCTCACAGAGGAAGAATGGTCTGATGTTTGGGCACTCATCTAGGAATTGAGAAACCTGGGTTCATTCCCTGCTCTTTCACAGACCTTCTGTGAGATTGTGGGCAAGTCATTTAGCTTGTCTGTGCTTAAGTTCCCATCTGTAACGTGGACAACTGAACTTCCCTACCTCACGGGGTGTTGTGAATAGAAATATTTTACAGATTCTGAGGTGCTCAGCTACCACAGTTTCGAACACCATAGACAGTAATCAAGAAATCTTAGCTCAAAACTCAATAAATTTATGTCTCATCACAGAGTAATACAATGCATTTTATACTATTCTGGGGAAGTATGGGTCCATTTTCTAATCATGCTTCATATGGACATGAAAGTAATGAGACACAAAAATCATGTTAGGGATGAATGGAAAGGACACGAATTTATTTAAAAACTAGTAACTGACTGTGAGAACCAACCCACACAACTGGCAGGGTTGTTCCAATTCACTTCTCAATGGGCACCAATGGCCCCTGATTTTACTATAAGTCTGAGGTCATACTCTCTATGAACCCTCAGGCTTGCCAGGGGCCCTGGCTGGAAGCCAGATTCCTGATCCATTTCTCTTTTCTGCACCAGATGTAAGAGAGATAAGAAGCTATGCCAGACATAGAAGCATACCCCCTGATTATCCATCGGTGTGCCCAGCTCTAATGCCCAGGCATCCCATTGGAATACAGGAATCTCAAATCCAAACCTTTCTAACCCACCAACTGCACTTGGACTGGCCTAAGATGTGTAAATTGTTAACATAATTTCCACCTCCCCCCAACCTGATCCCCTGGATTAGGAATGGGAGACAACAAAAAAATCCACACAGAAGTTTGCCTGCTTGGGGCAAAATCCTTTCCAGACCCTCAAACTAGTGATCAGTATAGCCCCCGGTAACCAGAGATTCAGCAATTAAGTAAAAGGTAGGAAAGGTGGAGCTAAAACAGGAGTTCTACAATGGCTACTCCACCTAAACATCAATCTCTCTAACATTTTTCCACCATCAAACGGAAAAAATCACCCAGCTCCAGTATCACCCTCACTGCCCAAGGGCAGCAGAAGTGAATAGGAAAGCCCCAGAATCTGGACTCAGATGCAACATGTAACTCGTCATCCCTCAAAACCCTACATTATGAGGAAAGAAGGTGAAAGAAAGCACTGAAAGCAAAGTGCATGGGGTGGGAGGAAAAGAAAGGATGCACATAGAACATTGCCTCAGCTGCTGTCATTTGAGTTTCTTCCCTGAGCCTCAGCCATATGTGGTGTCTACACTTTTTCTTGCTTATTAAAGCCCCATCCCAGCTAGTGAGGTGAGTATTTTATCAATTTTATATTATGAGATTGTCAGTAACAGTTTAACTAAAAGTAGTTCTAAAGTTAGTAAAGTTGATATGCAAACAAGTACTTAAAATCAAATTATGCCTGCCTGATAATTTATAATCAAGCCTATTCCTTTTTCTCTCACACAGCCCCCTCCCTCTATGTGCTTTTAATTATTCTAAACTTTCTAGTTCTCCAGTAGTTGTAACTACAAGTAATTTAGAATTCTAGTATTAGTTTACTGTAAAGTGATATAAGGAGCAAAGAATCCTGTGGCACCTTATAGACTAACAGATGTTTTGGAGCATGAGCTTTCGTGGGTGAATACCCACTTCGTCAGATGCATGTAGTAGAAATTTCCAGGGGCAGGTATATGTATGCAAGCAAGAAGCAAGCTAGAGATAACGAGGTTAGTTCAATCAGGGAGGATGAGGCCCTGTTCTAGCAGTTGAAGTGTGAAAACCAAGGGAGGAGAAACTGGTTTTGTAGTTGGCAAGCCATTCACAGTCATTGTTTAATCCTGAGTTGATGGTGTCAAATTTGCAGATGAACTGAAGCTCAGCAGTTTCTCTTTGAAGTCTGGTCCTGAAACTACCCCTCTGATACTTGTAAAGTGGTATGTTAGTCTAACAAAGGGCAAACTCTCTATCTTAGAACTCATTCATTTAAGCTCCTTTCTTTTCTCTCTGAAGCTGTCAATTTAAGATGACATCACAAATCAGGTTTGAAAATTCTCTACATGCTAATCATGTAAAACAGTTGTCTATTAAATTAGAGTTATGTTAAACTAGTGTAACAAATTTTCAATTCGCCACCCTCTTAAACACTTCTTCAATAAACATTCTTTAAAGACTGGTAGGCAGAAATTTGTTAATGATGAATTATACATTTTGAATACATACAGGTTTATAATTCAGGTTTCTTTCTAATCGGTAGAGTATTTAAAATAGAATAGCCAAATCATCACTTGCGTAAAGGAAATGCAGAGCATAATATTTTATATTTATCAACTGAAACTGGTGTGTAGATAAATTATCCAGCCTTATTTGAGAGATCGTGGTGAGGTATAAAGTACAGATACTAATTCAGGATTATTTTATAAGTCTTCTTCCATTACTGCAGCAGTCTTTTATTAAAGATTTAAAGGACAGATAGATCATTAGAGTTAGTTGTTTAGATGTGCCCCTAGTGGCCAGCTGTCATCACGCATACAGTCTTTAATCCAGATTGTTTCATTATGTAGGAAGTGATTTGTTGAAGGAATTCATTTAGTTCTTATAAGGAGTCTATGGAATCATTTCCTTTAAAAAAAATTAATGCAGACTAAATAGGATACAATCCTTATTTCATACCAAAAAATAAAATTTTCCACTCAGAATATAATTTGGGTATCATTCATTATCTTTTTGTAATCCAAGGTACTTTTCTTATGATTTCATGTTTGTACTTACACATTAGTTTTGGTTGTGTTCCCAGAACACAAAGCCAATGGAAAATATAATAATGCAAATATTTTGGGGATATTTTTGTTCTGTTTTTGGTATTTCAATGGTTTAAGTAACTGCTGGACATCATGGGAGAGTCTTCCATACTTTTGTGATGTCCCCTGTATTGGCATCCAGAAAGCTTCTATAAGGACCCCTTTGTTCTGCTTGGTATCATTTTCCTGGCTAACTTTACATGTCTCTGTGTTTCTATTCAGATTGAAGTTTCTCTGTCAGCAAGTTTACTTATTTTCAGAAATATCCTTTCTGAAGTTTTCTAGTAGCCTCTCTCCACATACTTTAATATTTTCATAAACTTATTTAATCAATCTATTATACAGCAATATAGTCACTTAAATCATCCAGTTCAACAACAACAAGATGAAACAGCTGTATAAATCTTCAGCCTCTGTATCAATATCTGTTTATTCTTTCTACAGTTATGTTTGGAGTCACCTCTGCATATTTCTGAGCTGTACATCTTGTACTTCTAATCAAGCAGTTAACAAGTTTTGTGGCCATTCAGTTATGATACATTTTGGTTGTATTTGCCATGAAGCCTTTCAGTTCACATTGGTTATTCAACATATAAACTAAATGTTCTATTTGGTCTTTGACATAATATACTTTTGATACCTTGGTTCTTTATCTGGTAGCTATGTTTATTAATTAGCATTCTTAATTTAAATGAAATGAAAACATTATCCTGACACTACTGCTATGATTTCCTAGCAACAAACTTTACTCTCACTGACTCTTGTCATTTTAAGAGGTATGTGTCCAGAATGCTTTACACAGTGGTTTATTTTTTATATAGCTTCTCAGACTTAATCCTTTGATATACATATATAGGTTTGTTTAGATTACAGGATCAAATAAAGTGTCATGTACTATAGTAATTTAAAACCACCAGTGTTTACATTTCAGTATAAACCAGGTTTCAAAAGGTAAAAAGGAAGTTCCTTTTTCATGAGTAGTGCACTGGCTGAGTATGACTGAGAGGCTAGGCTTTCACAGACTTAAAACTCATCTTCCACCTTTCATTCAAAATAATTCCAATGAGGGTTGCATACAATGGTATCAGTAAAATAAAAGACATTTCAGTCTTATGCCCAAAAATTAAACTAATGCCAAAATATTTTTGAATTTAGAAAAATTTACTTAATACTTTTGTTGTTTCATTTTGCATTTAAACATGTTACAATTCTTCCTACTTTAGCCTGGGATTGGGAATACCAGGATACTGAAAGAAATATATTTCTGCAGTGGAAACTAATAGGTCAATATGATTATTATCCTCATTACACATGGATTTTATTAATGATGTTATATGTTATGTATGTCAATGAACTATGGACCTGATCCTCAGATACAGCAAACAGACTTTATTGGTCCATTGCAGACATATATTCCTTAACAAACATTGTGGGCTATGGATCCAAAGTGAATTTAATGGAGGATATCATGTTGAATATTTCAGAAATGATTGTAAGACTAAACAATTTATCCTTTTTTTTGCTGATGCACCATTAAGTCTCTGAGTTGAACAAAACAATGCCTTGTAGCAGTAAATTTCCTGAGAAATTCTGTAATTGAAACACAATTGAAATAAGGAGTTTCAGAGAGGAGCAAATAGGAAAAAAAAGGTGTCTCTTTCCATGTTGAATCATGTGTTGATGAGGTGTAAACATCTTTCTCTGAGGAAAATGATGTTGGTATATCCAGTCACCTTTGGAAGGTCTGGCCAGTAGCATAACCCATGAGATTTCCACTAACGATATAATACTTCAGATATAGTTGATTTTCATACAGTTTTACAGGGCCACCCTTATCATTTTCAAGTATATTGTGAAAGACGTGGAGAGAGGCTTGAATTCTGGAGACAGAATATTTAATGTGAGAATCTGTGAAGGATTTGATTATAACTTATCACAGCATCATGAACAGGACATACCACCTCATTTGTATTGGCAAAACAAGATGCTAATGTTAGGATATTAAGCTGACTGGAGTATAACAATCTTCAAGAGTGTTAAGAAATGACAGAGTGAGTTTATACAATAAAATGCAGAAAAAAAGAAATAGAAGTAGGGAAGTTCAGAGCAATTCAACTCAGACAGGAAGCAAGAAAGAGAAAAGGGATAATGAGATCCAGTCTGTGCCCTTTGATGTGTGCAAGGGAAGAACGGTGTTGAAACCAATTTAAGGATGATATAATCCCAAGAATTGTAAAAAAATTATCAAATTCCTTTAAGGTATGGAAAAGCAGCTACCAGGTGAGTCAAATTTAGCACAGTTCAAATCATTTGGCTTTTTTGATCTACTTGATACAGCGGTGGCTGCAAACCATAGAGAACTCTGTTCTAGTCAGTGTGACACTAATATGTAGGACATGAAAACAGCAAAGACATCTGCATGGGCCTTCTCCTAAATAATAATGCTCATTCTAATATCTGTCAATAAGATACAATAAGTTGTTTTACAAAATGGTAAATTAAATATCTTTAAAATCTGTGGGAAAAGTATAGCTTTGAAATCATGCAGAAATTATTAACATTTAAATTAAATCAATAGTTACCAATTATCTAATATGATGAAAGAATTGGCCAAAAGTGATCTGAAGTTTTATGAAAATATTACAGAGTTGGAACATTGTTGATGAAATTTCACTTCATGAAACCAAAATGTTTTGTAGAGACGTTAGTTTCAACAAAGTTTGTGTTGTGAAAGGAGGTTTGTTTGCTAGTTTTTTGATAAGAGAGGGAGATCTCAGACTCTGTAGCCTGGGGATCAGGACACAGGTTCAACTTCTTGATCTGCCTGATTCAAAGTGATTTGGGATGAAAAACTTTACTCTAAAGCAGGCAAAGTACTTGTACGTAAGATTATTATACTCATTACACATGGATTATCACATATCAAGCCTGTAACCTAAACACACACACACACACGCGCGCGCACACACACACACCAATTTCCCTTCTTTCCCGTGGATGCTTTTCCTCCCCGGCCCCAGCCCTCCCCCTCTCCACCTGTTCCATGAGGCCCTGC
Organism: Gopherus evgoodei; assembly: GCF_007399415.2. NCBI lineage: Eukaryota > Metazoa > Chordata > Testudines > Testudinidae > Gopherus > Gopherus evgoodei. Next base: position 69,833,295 of record NC_044327.1, on the reverse strand, counting down.
CCCTGCCTCTTCCCACCCCTTCCCCGCACCCATTCCAACCCCTTCCCCAAAGTCACCTCCCCAACTCCGCCCCCTCCCTGCCAATATTCCAACTCCTTCCCAAATCCCAGTCCCTGCCCCGCCTCTTCCCCGCCTCCTTCCCTGAGTGCACCATGTTCCTGTTTCTACCCCTGCCTCCCCGCTCCCTGGAGCATGCTAATGCTGCCAAACAGCTGTTTGGTGGTGCTCAGGTGGGAAACACTGGGAGGTAGGCAGAGGAGCAGAGATGTGACGTGCTCAGGGGGGAGGAAGAGGTGAGGGAGGGGAGCTTAGGTGCCGATCGGTGCAGAGCACCCCCTAATTTTTCCCCGTGGGTGCTCCAGCCCTAGAGTACCCATGGAGTCGGTGCCTATGCACACACATACACACTCACTCACTCTCTTCCTTAAATGAAAAAAAATCTGGTTTATATCCATTTTTATTTGCAGTGTTGTTGTAGCTGTGTGGGTCCCAGGATATTACAGAGACAAGGTGGGCAAAGTAAGCTCTTCTTCAACTGTGTGTAAGCTCGAAAGCTTGTTTCTTTCACCCACAGAAGTTGGTCCAATAAAAGATATTACCTCACCCTCCTTGCGGTTCTATCCATGACATTTGGATGAAATTCTGTTTTTGCAAAAATGTTCAAAGGATTTGGGTTTTGTTCTAATGCAGAATAAAAACAAATATCAAAACCCCAAAAGTTTCCATATCATAAACTTCATTGGCACCCTAGTGCTCTGGGGTTGATTAATGTGTTGGGGCAAATAGTCTGTATGATCTTAGTGTAAAGATATTAAGAAATGCATTACAATGTATGACATTTGTTCTATTTAAAGCACATTGTGATTAAACACAATCACTTTTCCCTACAAAATGTTTTCTGTCTGCTTCCCTGCTTATTCTCCAACACCCATTATACAGCAATGAATTTCACCCATCATGCAATTATTAATTGTAATCAAGTTTTTGTAACTGTGCGAGGAATCAAGAGTATGTATTTGCATTAGGACTAGATTTTGTGATAAATTGCTTTTGCATATTGTACATTCCCATATGACACCTCCTAGTATCTATTAATTCAGCAAGAGTAGCACGTTTTAGTTACATTTCAAGGAAAAATTACACAATAATATAATATCCATTTCATATAAAGAGCTTGAAAGATGGGTTGTATCTCTTTCTTTAAAAATTGGAGGAATAAATACAGACAGGAGATCAAGAAGTAAAATTAATATAACAAATCATTTTAAAAAGCCAATAAAATTAGTATTTTGTGTTCAGTGACCCTTAAATGAAGTGATGCATCACTGTGAAAAGCAGTTGTATGCTATAGATTTCAGTCTGTCACTGTGACAAATCTACTATTGACAAATGAAATGTTGGCACCTTTCCACTGAAAAATAACCAAGAAACTGAAGAAAAACAACTTCATGCAAACACTTCTAATTGAGAGAAACTAGTCAGAGTCAGTGCGGTGAGGAAATTTCCAATATAACAAAGGGAGGAAAATATGTTTATCTTAAAAGGGTAGTAGTCAGCTGTCAGATTCTTTTTGTCTAAAATACATTTTAAATACCAAGCATTCTGAAATGTCATTTGCTTTAATACATCAGAAGCTTTAAAGAACAATAACACTAGCATTCACAGTCACAGCTGGGGGCATTAAATCTAGTAATGCTTTTGCTTTTAAAATGTAGTTCTAAGTAAATATTAGCTAAAAAAATTTTAGAATGAGCATTTCACTTTCAGCAGTTAGCTATGGGATTTAGAATAACGGAGTGTAGAACTATTTTTTATCCATCATAATTATTCTGGTAGGTCATATTCTTCCTTTATTTCCTGTTTTACTTTCCATTTTTCTCTTCCTTTTCACTGGCATCATTGCTTTGGCTCCCTAATTCTGGTGTGACAAGGATAGGCAGTTACTTCTGGCTAATTCCATTGTTGCTATGCGGATTACGCAGTTGATGTGGTTGCTATGAAAAGGGCATTGATTTGTTTCACAGGTTACAGAACAAGAATAGCTGGGCCAGAAAATAAACCCAGTTTTCCCTTGAAGCTTGGCATATAGTCACAGTCTTGTCAAGTCGAATGTTATTATGGCAAGCCTTGCAATATTTTGTGTTTTTAATCAAGATTTAACTTCTGGATTCACGTGAAAGAAATGAGTCTTGTAACCCTTGTGGTTTCAGAGAAAGTTGAAAATCACAAATCCAAAAGGCTAAAATATCGGAAGGCAAATTAAAAAGGCCCCAAATGTCTTATTCTGTAAAAAAATATGATTTTTAAGTCAGAGTCGCATGATACTTGGGGGCCTGATTCAAGATTTTTTAATGTTTGGGATTGGCAATACTGTAAGCATTGCAATACTAATACTGCATGCATCAGGGGAAAGCGATAATATAACTAAGAGTACTGTAAGATGGAGGAAAGATTCATCCTAAACCTAGCTGAAGCTTGTTTCATATCTCGAACCTTATAGTTGTTTTCCTAGTTAGTGTAATAATTAATGTTGAATTTCAGAAGGATAGCTAATACTGTCCTTACTGATACAAGACTGCATAGTAACTTTTAGCCACAGCCTTACACAGGGGGCAGTGTGGCATTATAACACGTCAGTGTGAGTGCTAGAGGATAGTGTGCCGATAAGGGTCATGGTATTAGATAAGTTCTTTTTATGATCCAGCAGCTCATGGTGAAGAGCAGTGAAGACAAATATTAGGCATTATTGGCAAGGGAATGATGAGATAATCCAGATTATGTGTAGTCCAGCCATGCGTACTTGTATAATTTTTTAAGGCACTGAGATATCACAATAATGAGTATGGTATAAATATCTGACGGACTGATAATAGCTGGTGAATGATGGATAGATAGATATCTGAGACTGAAACATTTTGGGTTTGCCCATGGAGATCTTCCAAAAAGGTGATAATGCTGATTGCTTTAAACACACGTACAGTATGGTTCTTATAACCTAGGCCATGTCCAGGTATACATTTCACATCTTTATTTAAAAAAAATACTTCCAACAACATGACAAGTAAAAGATCAAGACTAGTTTCTAACACATTTAATCTACAACTTGCTGTTCCTTGTCCCCATAATGGAATTCTTCTAGATAGCCATTGTGGGAGAAATATGGCTTTGCTCAAAGAAAATGTGTTCTCCTTTTTGTATCCACATTTCATTTCCAGAGGGCTGTACTGTCTTTGTTTCAAAAGATAGATTGCTTGTGCAATCCTGACTCTGAATATTTTGTGCAGTTATATGTGAATCAATCATGGAGCTGAACACTTGACTATGTCAACTTGTTCTTATGATCAGTTTTAGCAGAATAATTATATGGAGTGATCCAGGGGCTAAAATCACATGTGCAATATTACAGTGATAATGACTATATTCACTATATTATGAGATCTGTTAACATTTTTATTACAAATAATGAGCCAAATTCTGCTCTCATTTATACTTGTGCAAATCCCTTGAAGACACTAAGGACAGAACTTGTTCTCTTATGTTTAAGCTATTTACAGCCTCATATCAAACATGCATGTGATCTGAAATGTGACATTCACATTTTTAAAATATCACCCAGACAAGATTTTTGTTGATTTAATTGGAAAAATCAGTTTTCATTATTTTAAGATATAGGAGTAGAAAATAGACTCATTTTATAAACTGTTCAAACACCTATTACTCCAAAAGAGATTCACGTGTCTAACAATGGGCATATTTTAACCCTTTACACACAGAAATTGGCTCATTTTAATAAAGAAATTATACATTTTTTACTGGAAAGAGGGGCCCATTTTTTGTTTTTTAAAAATAATATATTGTACCTTAGCAAATTTCCTGCAAAATGAGTCCAAGTTTGAGTTCTTTACACAAAATGAAACTCTTTATAAACACTTATCAATTCTATCTAAAGCAGATGTATCAAATATGACTGATCCAGTTAAAATATGGATTTTTTTTTCTTTAGCACAGATTTAACAAAAGGAGAATGTTTATAAAAACATTAAAAGAATTGAAGCTGCACCTGACACATCTATTATCAAATCAATGTTGTGGTGACTGATGGGGCCTGAATCTCCACTCTCCACCTTACTCCACTGAAGTTAAACCAACATAAAACTTGGTTTGAGAGAGAGCAGAGAGCCAGGCCCCAGGTGTCTTTTCAGAATCTTTTTCTGCTTGATTCTATTGATGGATTTCATAGACTGGCATTTCTGTAATTTCATGTAGAAGTTAATTACTTTATTCAGAGAGTTCTTTTAGTCTTTTCAACCATGTTTATATTTTTTGGCAAAATTGTGTTTGTAGAAAATAAACAGCAAATTAAAGATCACTCTTGTTAATCATGTGTCAGATAGTGCACCAAGGATACCATGTAATGCTCAAAGGCAATACATTGGGTGACTTTAGAGTAGATAATTAAAATGTAAATGAATATGGGGGATGCTGGTCAATGAAGGCTAACGTGGGTCTGCAAGGTATATGTTGCAAAAGAACCATAATTTCATTAGACTGCAGCTGTTTGTTTTAAGATTAATTTTGAAAAGAATTTCCATTCCCATATTTTCATTTTTTTTTGCCTCATCCAGTCTAAAGGTGATTTTAAAATGTAGAGAGAACACTGTTAAAATCCCACATCATTAGCCGAATACTGTATATATATGACAGATTTCAAAGAAGTACACTTTAAAATGAAATACCATGGCTGTGAATCAATTCCTCTTCCTTGCCAAGAGTACAGAAGTCCAGAACCAGGAGGTTTCGTTTTCCACATATTTGTGCAAACATTTTCCTTGGATTTAATCCACCTGGATTTGCATCCTTTGAATATTGTTTCCAGACATGTATTTGAATGGACCCTAAAAATCAAAGTGAAACAGCCTCAAGCACCAATTTTAGCATACTGTGGACCCCAAAATGATATCCTCTTCCACCATTTAGTCCCCCAGGAACACTCTTGTACCTTCCTTTTCCTTTTTTGCAGTCTCTGACAGATCAGTGTCCTTCATCTTTTCTTGTCTAATGTCCTTCTCCGTGTTTTGTCATCTCCGTGCCGTATTTAAACCTGACATGTACACCTGGATAACTTCCCTGATGGAGGGCCTGATCCAAAGCCACTGTATTCAACTGAATAATTATGCATGCATACTTTAAGTTGCTCCAGAAAACACACTTCTTCCAGGAAGCTTATACAACTTTCCCTCAAATAGTAATTAAAAATGGATTATACAAACTAACTGCGAAGAAGCAAACAAATGAAAGGAAAAATATCAGCTAATTGGGAACATTACCATTTAGCCATTTTCTTTTATAATATATAGAATTCCTCATCCTTTATCTATATATTATCTGTCTAGCTATTTTGGGGCAAAAAAAATTTATCTTCATACTTGTCTATATCCAGCATGCTTCTGATAATATATAAATGAATAAATTACATTTAAAACAGAACCTCAAACTTAAGTAATAGAACATATTTTAGTGTAACTATCGTTGACTCAGGAACATTTAACTTCTCTGGTTAAACATTCAGCAGAATTTGGGGGTTTGGGATTCAAGGAGAAATTTATATTAACTTTGTTCATTTTTTTGGAAATAACTCTGAATCTCCTACCTCGTCACAAATGTATTGGCTTTGTGGAAGTAGAGAAAGAACTGACAGGGATTTGAAGGGGATTTCATATTCAAACAGTCGCCTTGTGTGAGCAAGAGTCAGGCGAGCTGTAACCCTAATAAAGCAAGATTTGTAGAAGCAAGGATTGTGTGAGGCAAGTGGGAAAGAACTGTTTGAGAAATTGTTGTGACCTTGTGTTAGATAAGTATGGAATGTAGACTATAGTCTAAATTGTTGAGGAAAATAAGATATCAGGAGGACATATGTATAAACAAAATGCAGCTGTCGCCCATTGTATATAACAAAACGTATAAATGCTTGCTGTAATTGTTTACCTGGAAAGAGACCTGTTTTGCTCTCTCCTGCCATGCAATTGCTAGAGAAATAAAGTTTCTGACTTGCTGCACCCAACCTGAGAGTGAGAACTTTGTTTTTCTCTGACAGCTTTATCACAAATGCAGAAATTATGAACCAGATTCTGCCATCCTTACTCATGTTGAGTAGTACTTTATTTCATGAGGAATGCCATTTTACTACTTGTAAGCCAGAGTGGCAGAGTCTAGCCCTTAATTGAATATCCCCCCTCACTTCTCCAAATTCAATAAATTAGTACGAAATAGCTTCAGTATTTTATTAATGTTTTTTCATTGGTGGAGATCCAGCCAAGAAGAGCAAATGGGCTCCCATTTCTTTGGCTTTTTTTCCATCTTGATCTAAATGAAAAATGGTTGTCATGTGCAACAGCTAAATAAATATTGAATCTTAAAGTTAGATTCAGATGCTTTGATAGCTTTCTGGGCCAGAATTAATTAACAAATATAAAAACTTGGATATCTGCCACTTTATGAATAATGGGGACACTAATAGCAAAGGAAAATGTTTGGCAAAAATCAAACCTAGAGTCGTAAAGAAAATATTTTAAAAGTGGTAGATGAATCAGAGGATTGGTTATTGGATAAAGAGACTTTCACCTCAATGTCACAGGTTGAAATCTGTCCCTTGTGGGTAGTTTCAAGAAAGAGACATTCTGAATTCTTCCCACACCATCAAACGTCACATAGGGCACGAACAAGGCTTCGCCATCCCTGTCTAGCTGGTGCTGCTGTTCTTTGCATGAACTCTCTGTTGAGAAAAAAGAGACTGAATAATAATTACTTTCATTCCCAGAACTGGACTGTCCAGTGCCGAGCCATATTGGCCAGAGATTATATGGAAGCTTTGACTTCTATTTTTCATGCTGCTCCACTCCCATCATGAGCAAATACAAAACTGCTATCTCAGGGGCATTCAGCATTGCATCTTTCATAAGCACTAAACAGAGTAGGTAGATACTAATATAAATTGGCAGCTAGCTAGATAAATACAGAGACAGATATTTTGCACCTTTGACTGCTTCACCTACCCTCTTTCCATTAATCCACCTTCCTCAAAACTTATTCTAACATTTCAAACACCTGATCAGTCTTAAGCTGCTGACATTTAAAAAAAGAAATCAACCTGATCAAAAAAGTTTCTTTATGGTCCCTTCTGTCCCCAAATACCACATCTTTTGAGGCACAGGATGGTCAATACTCAGAAATCTAAAAGAAAGTCATTTTCTATACAATTTTCTCATATGACTTGAAAATCTGCTGTTTTGTGACCCTGGAGGGCTAGATACAAGAGCACAGCACCACAGAAAATTAAAGTTTTCCTAATAGGACCCAGCAGCACTCATCTCTAGGCCTCAGTGGCCCTGAGATAGCAGACTTTTGTGATACTATGGAAATCTTACTTATAATAAAGGTGGTTTAGAGGTTTTTATTGCTCTCTCTGAGCCCTTTACAGGTGATCTCATGGTAACTAAGACACCTAGATTTACAAGCAGAAGGATTGAAAAGGGGCTGTAATATTTTTTTAAACTGATTCTGTAATACATGTAGCACATAAAGAACCTTTAATGGTTATAAGTGTTCTGGTTTTTAATTACTTGGTAACAATATTTGCACAGATCACTCTTGACCTCCATTTCGGAGTAATCTGACTATCTCAAACTCATGCTGACAAAACCTTATACCATACCGTAATCATGTATTCTGTTTACCTGCCTACCTCAGGAGTTTTGATAGTGCTCATCACCATAGTATCTGTTTAAGGTTTGCTATTATTCAATAATTTATGTATACCTTTTTTTTGACATAATACTTATTTTTATTCTGTTTTGTCTTGTCAATACAACAGAATGCTATGTTTATCTGTAGCTATTTTAGTTGCTCTGGGAAGGCTACAAAAATCTAATGCACTGAGAAAGCAATTTACTCTAAAATCTACTTGAAACAAGATATTCTTTTAACCAGTGATGTGTGAACCTCAAAAGTCTCCATGGTTCCACGTGTTGTGGATAAACATCCTCAAGTTTGAATGCTTCTCTGAAGCTTACATAAATGTATTTGATACTCTGAGAAATCAGGCTGGTTGATCTCACAAGAACAGATTTCCTCACAGGTTCTCCTATACTTTTTGATATTATCCATGTTTCAAATAAACCATAAAAACAGCTTTTCTTGAGGAATGTTAACAATCCTACTTCAAGTTTTGGAAAAAAATCTGGGAGTGAAAAGGCATTCCAAAGTCAAAGTAAAAAGAATAGTTCACTGATTTTTATTGAACTTTCATTATAAGATTCAGTTTGGTTGGGTTTTAGTTCTGTATTTAGTTTTCTTTGGTTATTTAATCCAAACAAATTCACCTATCCCTTGTTCTAACTTTTTTTAATACAAGATTCTCCAATAGGTCTGACATCTACACTGCTTTGAATGAGCAATTCAGTTGTTTTCAATCTATATTCCAAATCCTGCAATACCTGTGCTTTATTCACAGTAACTGGTTAGTAAGCAGGGGCTTTCGGAAGATTGCACAGAAACAGCTTCAGAGCAGCTAAATGAAAGGCAGTCAGTGAGACAGTAAATGAGAGTATCACCACTCAAGGATGAACACTAATAAGAGCTGTTTTCCATCAAGAAGGTCTACACTAGAAACTTGCATTGGCACAGCTGCACCTGTTCAGGAAAATTAACCTAATCAGTTCCCCTATGGCACTGCCATGTGTTAACCATCTACCCAAAATAAGCTATCACTCTGAATAAATTGTGCATATCTTCATATTACAGTTCCTCTCCTTTTCTACAAGTGTTGATATGCAGTGAAATAGTTAACAATGTTGGCATTTTTAAAGGATCATCATCGGCATTTGAGATAGCACCCACTGAAATAAATGGGTCCTTTCATGCCTCAGTTACCGATTCAGGCTACCTGCAGACTCAGTCAGACATCACTGCAGCCGTTACATTTAGGTCACATTTTCCAAAGTTTCTTACAAAAAAGAGCTAGTGAATTACCATATTTTTTTTTTAAATGAAGGAAAAAACTCTGGAGAATAATTAAGAGGATTTGTCACACACCAGCGCTAATTCTTCATGCTTCCTAAAAGAGAGATACTGTTTTGTTCTAAACTGAGAATATTGCTAATATTTTACAGTAAAAAGCATTGGGAGAAATTTCAATTTGTGACTTTGGTAATGAATCAAAGTATGATTTTCTAGATGCTGGGAGTTGTGAGAATGCAAAGCAAACATCATCATTCATTAGGGCACAGCAAGGAACAGAATTCTCAGGTAAAAAGGAAAGGGCCAGCAACATCTGTGGTGCTTTGGCTATCCTTTTTGATACCCAAAATAACATTAATTTGTGAGTTTGAGCCATATAAGAAAATGAGGCTTGCTAGATTTGAACAAATGTGGCCATGGAAGAGGCAAATGCAATCCTAGAATGCATTGGGTGAGGTATTTCCAGTAGAGATAGGGAACTGTTATTACCATTATACAAGGCACTGGTGAGAGCTCATATTGTGTGCAATTCTGGTATCCCATGTTTAAGACCGATTAATTCAAACTGGAGCAGGAGCAGAGAAGAGCTACAGGATGATGAGAGGAATGGAGAACCTGTCTTACAAGATGAGACTTAAGGAGCTTGGCTTGTTTAGCCTAACAAAATGAAGGCAGACGGGAAGGAAGTATGATTGCTCTCCACACATAGATCAGAGATAAACACCAGGGAGAGAGAGGAGTTATTTAAGTTAAGGGTCAATCCTGGCACAAGAACAAATGGATATAAACTGGCCATCAGTAAGTTTAGGGTTGAAATTAGATAAATGTTTCTAACTAGCAGAGGAGTAAAATTGTAGAACAACCTCCATGGCTGGCTCCAGCATTTTTGCCGCCCCAATCGGCGGGGGGTGGGAGTGGGGGATGCGCCGCTGCTTCATTCTTGGGTGGCAGGTCCTTCCCTCCAAGAGGGACTGAAGGACCTGCTGCCAAATTCCCACAGAAGAGCCGGACTTGCCACCCCTTTCCGTTGGTCACCCCAAGCACCTGCTTGCTGCTCTGGTGCCTGGAGCCGGCCCTGACAGCCTCTCAAGGGGAGCAGTGAGGGGAAAAAAATCTAATTTGTTTCAAGACTGAGCTTGATAACTTTATGGAGGAGATGGCATGATGAGTTTGCCTATAATGGCATATGGTGCATCCACAATTGCTATTAGCAAATATCTCCAATGGCCGGAGATGGGACCCTAGATGGGGAGGGCTCTGAGTTACTACAGAGAATTCTTTTCCAAGTGTCTAGCAGGTGGGTCTCACTCACAAGCTCAGGATCTAACTGATTGCCATATTTGGGATTGGGAAGAAATTTTCACCAGGCAAGACTGGCGGAGACCTTGGAGTTTTTTTGCCTTCTTCTGCAGTGTTGGGCACAGGTCACTTGAATGTTTTAACTAGACTAAATGGTGGATTCTCTGTAACTTGAAGACTTTAAATCAGGATTTGAGGATTTCAGGAACTCAGAGGTTATAGGCCTATTACAGGAGTATGTGGCGTGGGGAGGGGCATGACTGAGGTACTGGCCACCCAGTACCTGCAATGTGCAGGAAGCCAAACTAGATAATCATGAAGTCCCTTCTGGCCTTGAAATCTATGAGTCATGAATCTACATAAATGTTCTTTCTAGTCCAATAACCTTCCCTCAGTAGAAACAGATGCCAGATGCTTCAGAGACAAGCAGAAAGCCCCTCCAAGGAACCTAATTCTGAAAAATGATATTGTGGTGTATTTACCTTGAAACTATAATAGTTTTGTTTTCTGTTTACTGCATCTTTAAATTTTGCTCTGTGCAGAGACAGCAGCCATGCTGTTTTGAGGGCTACTGCAGCTTGTTACAGAGGACACATACACCATGTTTTCTCACGGACACTTTACTTTTGTTATTTCTTGTTGCTGTATGCTTTAACCTAAATTAGTAGGGTTGTTTTTTGTTCTTGTTTTTTTAAGAAAAACAAAAAACACAAAAAGTACAGCTTCTAGTCTTTGTGTATGGAAACATAAAATACCAAGTGAGAAATTTGTTCAGATCCCAGACAGTGACATGATGTGGAAGCACTTGCTATTGGTATCACTTGGAAGTGGCTAGAATCTGAATGACAATCCTTGTCCTTATTACTGGCACAAAACATACCTAGAACTACATAAGTTAAAGTTCTTTCAATGATGGCACAAAGTTAAGAGGCCCATTGTCAGGATCACAACTGGGACAAGGGTAGTCGTGCCTAATGGTTGAAAACATTGGGATGGGCAGACCTAAAGGTTAGCATGGAGCCAAGCCAAGCATCGGGACCCTGGAAGGGGATAGAGTCAAGAGCAGAGCTGAGGTCAGAGCCAGAGATCACAGGCCAAATACTGCAGCCAAAGGATGAGGAGGAAATGTGGTTGTAAGTCAGAGCTGGAGGTCATAGCCAGAAGCCTCAAACATGGAGAAGGGCAGAAATTGGAATGGGCCCAAGAACAGGCTAGGGAGTGTCCGAGACCAATGTAGGTTCGAGTAAGGATTTGATTGAGAGAGGAAAATTAAAACAAAAAACAGATTATAATTCAAAACCAAGTGGTTGTTTATTAATGGGGAATGAGTTGCAACTTGGGCTGGGGAGGAGCACTTTTACCAACTAACAATACTATTAGAACAAGAATAAACATATAACTTGAAACATTTACATCCAACAGCAAAAAACCAAGCAGTCTATAATCAATTGCTTACTAAAATCCAGAACAGATACACAAAACTAAGTAAACTGTGAGCATATTAACCAAATATTGTAAAATACAACAATTAACCACAATAGCAATCAATACAACAATTCAGCTCTCATATACTATATACACAGCTTGGTATCAAGTAAGGGAGGGGAAAAAGGGAAGAAGTATTTACAGCACACTCCAGGCGCAGCTGACCAGCAGTACAGTCACCAAGGGCAGACGAACTGGCGGGAAAATAATCCAAAAAAGAAAGCGAATCGACACGACCCAAGCCTGCTAAATCCGGAGGAGACCCTGGCTGAAAAAGGGTGATCAGGCCTTTCAGCTAACCTGCGGATACTCCTGCCGTTTTTGGCACAAGATACAGTTTTATTCAAAGACTCTTACTCGTGTCAGCATCTGATTGGTCCCTAGCTCCTTCACCAACTAGGTTCCGAGCTGGTGCCCTCTACGTCAATGGGACCTGCACCCGGCACACTACTTTTGCACACAGCCCTTTGCTTTTGCACACAGTACCAACTTAACCTTTTGACCCACAGAATGTTTGAGAACACGCACACTGGCATTTTTGCACAGGGCACTAGCCTGACCCTTAGGTGACCAGGAAAAAAGAGCAGGAATAGGCACACGGCACTATAATGTTGCACACTGCACTACGGTGTTGCACACGGTATCAATGTGACCTTTTGACCGACAATTGGCCAAACAGACGCCATGTTTGAGCATAGGCTTTAGGGCTGTGACAGGGAGAAGCAGCGGCATTGCATGGGCTGGGCAGGGGCAGGAGTGGGAACTGGGGAAGAAAGCAGCATGAGCGGCCAGTGAGTTCTGGCTGCTGCTGGGTCAAATAGTAATTTAGCTCAGTCCCTCCACCAGTCTGGAAGTTCAGTGAATCAGCCAGCTCCCTGACAGGATCAGTTATGCTTGTGATTTTCTAGGAGATTAACCCTGCTGCAGCTGGCTCCCTGACACCCATCTTAATGGGGGATGGAACTTAAAATGCTGGTACATTCTGTGCCAAGAATATGACTTCCTAAAAGTAAAGTTATATATGGGTAATTATAGCAAGAACAGGACAGTGGAGCCTCTCCTAGCTGCAATAACATTGAGTAATTTAAATAATATAATAATATGGAAGTGAGATAGATTGACCAGATAGCAAGTGTGAAAAACTGGGCCGGGGGTGGAGAGGGGTAATAGGAGCCTATATAAGAAAAAGACCCCATAATCAGAACTATCCCTATAAAATCAGGATATCTGGTCACCCTGAAGTTAGAACTGTGGCAGTTGGAGTGGAAGTAGGGCCCTCTAGAAATGTGTTTGTGCTTTTAGTTGTAATCATCATTATAATATTCCAGATAATTCTATTGCCAAAATTAATAAAATCTAAACCTTGTCTGTTATCTCCTATGTAGCTGTCATGCAGAAAAATATAAAGGAAGTTAATTTAAATTAGAGATTGTTGCCACTCTCAAATATGGGGCATATTTGGGAGTACAAATCCCATTGAAAGTTTTATTTACTTGTCTGCTTTATCTTCTGATTTCCACTCCACTTCATCAACATTGTTCTACCAGAATTCCTTTACACAGAGAATGGGTTGAAAAATGGAGCAAATCGGTATTAAGAAGCAAATTTATGTACATCCCTGGAGTGAAGATTGGCAACACTTCTGGAAAGAGAAAGTTTAAATATGCTAGATTATTTGAGCTAATCTGATGCAGAATATGGTACCAAATTCTATTCTTGACACAATCTCTTGGAGAAATAATCCAGTTTAACATGATTAGTGAAAAATTAACTTGTATTCCCACTATTGGTTTAGCAGTAAAATAGATTGCTGGCTATTTCAGGGGCATCCTTTGATACAACATATGGTCTTTCCTTCTGCTGGCTTGGAAGTCAATGGTACATTGACAATTTGCACCAGTTGAGGATTTAGCCAAGTTTTCCTATCTTCTTTGAAGGCAGGTTACTCTACTAAATTCTGAAATAAATCTGAACTCCCTTTGGAATCTGATTATAGTGGTACTAGTTAAAGATATTCTGATCATAGACAGTGTGTTGGCAATAGTAGATTAGTGACTGACTGAAAAATAAGCCTGTATAGTTATAAGCAGGGAACTATTTCTTCATGTGTGATAATGACCTTTAGACAAGTGGACTCACCCCTGCGGCACTTCCTGTGGTCTCTCACGGACTTAGCTCTTTTTCCAGCTCCGGAGCACCCTCTGCAGGCCAGTGATTCACTTGTCTTTTGGCCCCCGAGTCCCTCCCAGGACCCAGTGCCCCTTTATCTGGGGTGCTGCCTCCTGGCAGTAACCCCTTTCTCTTTGGGTCTCCCCTCCCCAGGAAACCCCCACCCACTATCCCCACCTTGCCTCAATATCAGGCTACTGCCAGTCATCGTCTAGCCCCCACGCCCTGGGGCAGACTGCAGTATCAGCCTACTCATCACTGGCCAGGGTGGGTTTGGACCTGCTGCCTTTGCCTACCCCTGGGCTGCCCTCTGCAACCCCCAGTACCTGTTGGCCTTGTGCTAAGCCGCAGGGGCTTTCCCTAGCCCTGCTCCACTCAAATACCCTGTTTCTAGCTCTCTGCAACCAGACCCATCTCCCTCTACAGACAGAGAGAGACTGAGATTTCTGACTTCCCTGGCCTTCTTATATGACCCTGTTGCTCAGTTTGGGGCACGGTCCCAGCTGCAGTCACTTCTCCCCAATCAGCCAGGGTTTTACCTTGCACAGCCCCAGCCCTCTGCAGGGCTTTTCCAATCCCTTCCCGGCTAGAGTGGGTGATCACCCCGCTACAGACCATGACAAATCTCTTGTTGTATTTGGTATCTATTAACTATGGCAAACATAATATGCAGTGCATGTCAGAAATCAGAATGGCATTTTTCCTTTGGGAGGCAGTTTACCTGAATTGAATTGTATTGTCTTTAGTGCACCATAATGAAGAAACCCAATTTTCAGGCTGGCTCCTAGAAAATGTTTACTGTGTTCATTTATATATATTATGAGGTTATTACTAGGGCAAAGATTTGTCAGGCATAATTTTAGGTGCTATATTTTACAGGAAGGATGTTGAAGAAATAGAAAAGATACACAAGAGTGTTTAGGATGACAAAAAACATCTTGGGGTTATGGAAAAGTGAGGAAAGCTACATTTGTATTAAAAAGAAAGCAGGATATTCAGCAGGGACAGACTGAGATGTATACAGTTTTGAAGGGTTCAAAACCAGAAAATACAAACTGAAGCAAAGAAAAGAGATAAGGAAATTTGAGGGAATTTTTATATGTAAAAGATAAATAGGTAGAAAAGGAGGCTATAACTATTAACACAGTAAAGAATGCTGTCTAGGTACTTAGGAAAAGACATTATAAGTTCAATTAATTAACTTCTAGAGGCAAGTATTTTTCATATCCATATTTCTGAATAGGTTGCCCAGAGTTTTAATTGTGCACTTTTCATTGTAGATCCCCTAAGAAAATGTAGGGTACCTTCACATAGTTAATTTTATCATTATCCAATATATAGCATGGAAGACTGAGGATTTTCTTTTCCTAGTGGCAAACATAACATTATTTTCAGTAGCTGTCAAATGTAATCAACCAAAGTTAGATAGTTATGGGGAAGTGCTCCATAAATAGTGTCTGTCTTCGCTGTGGGGGGTGGTGAGACCACATCCAAGACAAGAATGTTAAAGGCTATGAAGGAAGGGGGAAAGAGACACATCAAAGAAGGAAAAATGTGGTGGTAGTAAAGAAGAAATATTATGATATTAATCTCAGCCGCAGATCTTCGCCTTCCTCTGCAACATACGTCATTTGCGGGTTTAAACTAGTGTAAATGGGAAATTTTCTGTAATTTGAAGTGTTTAAACCATGATTTGAGGACTTCAGTAACTCAGCCAGAGGTTGGGGGTCTATTACAGAAGGGTTTGAGTGAGGTTCTGTGGCCTACAATGTGCAGGAGGTCAAAGTAGATTATCATGATGGTACCTTCTGACTTCAAAGTCTATGAGTCTATGTGATGGGTCAAGGCAAGGAGGCATGTACCTTTATGGCTGGATGAGGGACAATATGGAGTCGCAGTAGTGACTCAATAGTCAGACATGAATGACAGCATTATTTCTGATGAAAAATATTTTCTTTGGTATCACAGAATGTCATGTGTGCTCTTTTGATAGTTAAGAACACGTATCTCAGCAGTCCCAGTTTTTTAATTTAACATATACATTTCGGGTAATTGTCCATTCTTTAGTTTAATTTAGTCATTCTCAAAAATTAAATATATGATAATGCAAAGTCAAATATCGAGTTTCAAGAAATAAAATGAGAAATTCATCATTGTAATATGCTCATAAATTCAATGAGAGAAATCATAAACTGTTTTATTGCAATTTATTCTCATAACAGGTACACATAGGAAATATGTCTCCATTTTCATCCCCCATTGTGTTTGTCTATTGCTAGCCTGCCGGGTGTCTAAATCAAATACTAATCTTCCAAATACCAAAATAGCAACCTTTGAATTTTTAATTTTACAGTCGCTATAGCTTTGAAAAACCAATAAACATGTAATCAATTTTAATTTAACTTCAACGCACTGGTGTGTTTACTGTAGATGGCCTTTATGGGAGTTGAATCTAAAATAATTTCTTTATTTATCTAATCCTTCTGGAGAGATATTATATGTTCTGCCACACTTTTAAAAGAAAAAAATTACAAGACAGCAGAAAGATATTTGTTTGACAATTATTTTATATATATATAATTGTAACAAGAAATACTGAATACATTTTATTAACCAAAATTAAAGTTCTCTGAAGAGTGCCTAATCCTTCTCTCAGATACACACAGACTGCTAGAGGTGTCATGCTTCATTTCAGATAGCAGGATGCTCACAAATCACTTTCTAAGGTAGCTATAGTGGGTTACAATTTCTCTAGGGCAATGCTTGTACATCTCACTCTGGAATTAACCTATACACTTATGAACAGAGCCATCTGGGAAACTGATTTTCCATCTGATGAAAGTTTTTGAGACATCAAAAAATTTTACCATCCTGAATTGAGATAAAAAGTCAAATTCTCAAAACATTTTGCTATCTGGAAAAAAAATTGTTTGGGTCAACCAAAGCTTTTTGCTTTGATAATTTGAAACATTACATATAATTCTGAATGAAAATAAAATACTACGAATTGCTTACATTTTAAAGCAAAAAGTTGTTTCAAACTGGAAAACTGGATTTTTTCATTTAAAAAATGTCGAAACATTGACTGTTTTGAAACATTTTTTTTTAAAAAATTCAAGTTAAAAATGTGTTGAAACTGACTTTTTCACGTAAAAATTTCAATTAATTCACATTTTCTAATGAAAAAAGTTTACATGCAAAATTCCTGATTCACTCTACATATTCATGTTCTAGTTCTGGGCTTCATCAATCTGTTTAACTCTTTCTACAAGACCATTCAGATCTATTGATCTGTTGAACAAATATATACTTCTGATGGTATTGTTCAAGTATCAGCTCACACAGAGGTGAAATGGAGGGCACACGGGGTCACATGCTCCGTCTTCCGAGTTGCTGCTTGGCTTCTACTAAGCATGCTCAGTAACCTCTGCTGAAGCTGCTGCCTTCTCTCTGCTCCCTCATCCTCATTATCGGCAGGTACAAATTGTCTCTGACTCTCAGGCCTGGTCTACACTACACGTTTAAACCGATTTTAGCAGCGTTAAATTGATTTAATGCTGTACCCGTCCACACAACGAGGCCCTTTATATCGATATAAAGGGCTCTTTAAACTGGTTTCTGTACTCCTCCCCAACGAGAGGAGGCCTCTGGGCGGTATCCCACAGTGCACCGTTGTGACTGCTCTGGACAGCAATCTGAACTCAGATGCACTGGCCAGGTAAACAGGAAAAGCCCCGCAAACTTTTGAATTGCATTTCCTGTTTGCCCAGCGTGGAGCTCTGATCAGCACGGGTGGCCATGCAGTCCCAAGTCCAAAAAGAGCTCCAGCATGGACCGTACAGGAGATACTGGATCTGATCGCTGTATGGGGAGACAAATCTGTTCTATCAGAGCTCTGTTACAGAAGACGAAATGCCAAAGCATTTGAAAAAAATCTCCAGGCCATGATATAGAGTCCACAGCACAGTGCTTGCGTGACAAGCGTAACGGAAAGCCAAAAGAATCAAATGGACGCTTATGGAGGGAGGGACGGAGGGGGTACTGAGGACTCCAGCTATCCCACAGTCCCCAGCAGTCTCCGAAAAGTATTTACATTCTTGGCTGAGCTCCCAATGCTGTAGGGTCAAACACATTGTCCGGGGTGGTTCAGGGTATAGCTTGTCAATGTACCCCCTCCCCCTCCTCGTGAAAGAAAAGGGGAAAAATCGTTTCTTGACTTCTTTCAATGTCACCCTATGTCTACTGAATGCTGCTGGTAGATGTGATGCTGTGGCAGTGAAGAGCAGTATCCACTCCTCTCCCCTCCCCGGTGGCAGACGGTACAATATGACTGCTAGCCTTCCTTGTCATGAGCCCGTGAGTGCTCCTGGCTGGCCTCAGGTGAGGCTGGCTGGGGGCGCCTGGGTAAAAATAGGAATGATTCCCAGTCATTCCCAGTAGATGGTACAGAACGGCTGGTAACTGTCCTCATCATAGCAATTGGGGGCTGAGCTCCATCAGCCCCCTCCCTTTCATGTGCAAAGAAAAGATTCTGTACTGCCTGGACTGTCATAGCAGTGGGATGCTGGGCTCCTCTCCCCAACACCGCTTAATGTCCTGCCTGGACTATCATAGCCGCTGGAGGCTGCCTCCCCCTCATTTTATCTCACTAACAAGCCACTGTTTCTTATTTCTGCATTCTTTATAACTTCATGACTCAAATGGGGTGTATACTGCCAAGGTAGCCCAGGAAGGTTTGGGGAGGAGGGAAGCAATGGGTGAAGTTGTTGCAGGGACGCCCCCTAGAATGGCATGCAGCTCATCATTTCTGTGGGATCCGACATGGAGCGTCTGTGCTCTCTGGTTCTCTGATACACTGGTTCTCTAGTACACTCGCCCCATATTCTAGGCAGGACTGACTCTATTTTTAGATACCATAAAGGAGGGATTGACTCAGAGAGTCATTCCCAGTTTTGCCTTTGTGCCCCTGGCCGACCTCAGCCAGGGGCGCCAATGATAGCAGGAGAAAGTACAGAACGACAGATAACCATCATCTTACTGCCAATTTACAATGGCAGCAGACGGTACAGAATGACTGATAACCATCTCTGCTATCATGCAAAAGCAAACGAATGCTGCTGTGTAGCGCTGCAGTAACACCTCTGTTAGTAGCGTCCAGTACACATATGGTGACAGTAAAAAAAAAGCTGAACGGGCTCCATGGTTGCCGTGCTATGGCGTCTGCCAGGGCAATCCAGGGAAAAAGAATGCTAAATGATTGTCTGCCTTTGCTTTCCCGGAGGAAGGAATGAGTGATGACATTTACCCAGAACCCCCGCGACAATGATTTTTGCCCCATCAGCCACTGGGATCTCAACCCAGAATTCCAACAGGCGGGGGAGACTGTGGGAACTATGGGATAGCTACAGAATAGCTACCCACAGTGCAATGCTCCGGAAATCGACGCTAGCCTCGGACCATGGACGCACACCGCCGAATTAATGTGCTTAGTGTGGTCACGTGCACTTGACTTTATACAATCTGTTTTACAAAACCGGTTTATGTACAATTGGAATAATCCTGTAGTGTAGACATACCCTGAGGCCCAAAATTAGAACACGAGGAAGCTAAGTTTGTATCCTAATATTCTGATTATTCAAGACAGATGATAGGATAAATCTTTCTGTCTCACACAGACACACACTTAAAGATTTTTGCAATTTATTTTTTTGGGGGGGCTACTAATTTTTTAATTGATTTTCATAAGGAAACAATGAAAAGCACAAAAAGTGTAAAAGACTTCAGCTTATATAAAAGTTTCCAAATACCACATGCTTCATGGGATTGCTAGTAGAATATTGCAATTACATTATTTTACAACTTATCAAAGCTGCAAGACCAGGCAATACTACATAGACATTACACATTAGAGAGAGAGAGAGAGAGAGGTGGTGGTGGTGGTACCAGTAATAAAATACAAGACATACATGAATAGGTAGAAGTGGTAAGGAGGGACAGGTATGGGGAGGGAGGAGAGAAAAAAATAGGTGGAATGGAGGTCTGTCGTTCTTTGAGTCACCTCAGCATTTTTTATCCAAATATATTTAGAAAAATTTCCATATTTCTTCAAATTCATACAATTGTTGTGTATAGCAATGCTTTTTTTAACAGTTTCTTTCACCGTTACCATTGTGTGACAGTAAGTATAGAAGTACACATTATATCTCCCTTCTTAAAACAAATATACAAATGCTAATTGTTAGAATGAAAATTTCTCTGCATATTTCACAACAAAGGCAGAACTGATCTTGCTATTATTGAAGTCATTTGCATAATTCCCATTGACTTCAGTGCTATGAGAGCGAGCCCCAAATCCGAAGTCCTTTCTTCGTTTTTTCTCAGTTCTTAATGAAGCAAAACTCCCATTGACTTCAAAGGAAATTTTGCCCAAGTAAACTCAATAGCAACTCAAAATTTGTCCCACTGTATTTAGACTGACTGTACTATAATTTATTACTTTTGGAGTATTAACCTAACCACAGTATGCCTACAGCTTATTCATTGCACATAAGACACATAAGTCTTTTAGTCCAAGTGAAAATTCAGAATTTAAAGCAGCTTTTAAAAATTCATAAATGTGTACTTGGAACACAACAGTGAGATTCTGTGATGATAGAATTAATGAAAGAAAGATTGTGGCTTTTGCATAGGCAGGATGAGTAGCATGAGCTGACAAGGAAATCAATGGATAAATATACAACATAATAGCAATATTTGGGTTCTGATAACTATTTGTAGTACTATTCTTGTTATTACAAAACAAGAATAAAAAATTGAGGATCTGCTGTCACAAATGGTGTTTATTACTGGTGCCACACACTGACTAGCAGTGATTGATGCTCCACTATCTAACAAAATGTGGTTACAGTTGGATGAACATTGCAAACCAATTTCTGGATTGTTCACCTTTTTGAGTGTACTATCTTCATAGCCCTTCGTGTGCCTGCTTTCCATGAACAGTCAATGATTACATTTCACAAGCACAAATAGTGAATTATGGGCTTGATCCAAAGCTCTTTAAAGTCAGTGAAAAGACTCCCATTAACTTTAATGGGCTTTGGATCAGGCCTTAAAAGATCACAGGTTTGAATATTCACAGAAGGTGAACTCTAAATTAGTTTGGAAACATTCACATTAGAAACCTGATCATAAAAGTTTTGCTCATCCTATCAGGGATGACATGTGTCTTATTTAATCAATCGCAGCTAAGTAACACAACATGAATTGCAGGTTCCAAATTTGAACAAACTATAGAATTAAAAAAAAATCTAATAAAGATCTAATAAAATGCTGGTCAGTGTGCACTCCTTGAATGGGAAAGAAAACACAGGCCCTTCTTGTGCTGGTATCTTTGGACAGAGGAGAGAAAGTTCTCATCTCTTGGCAGGACAATGAGTGAAGAATCTTGCTGACTGTGTTCCCCATCTCAAAGCATATGGAATAAAGAGAGAAAAGAACTGATGGATTGAGCCCAGCCAGAACAGAAGGACTTCAAGCCTAGTACCTATACTCAGGTGGACAGGTTTCAAATGGTCTTTAATGTCACAGCTCCTGGACAGAAATAAGATTCAAATGTAAATAATGCACTCCATGCACATTTCAAGGGCACAACAGTAACTTGAATGTAATAGTATATCTATGTTAGCACTTCTTAAAAAGAAAAAATTACATCTTTATATCTGTATATCTTATCTATCTATCTATCTAAATAGATAATATGATGATAAAGGGGAGAAATTTCAGAAAGTTTCCATCTTATTTCCTGATTATCAGTAGCTCCAAGGCCTGAGCATGCAGTCCTTATTCAAATAAGTAGTCTCACTAAATACAGCACAGGGACTATTTGCCTCAGAAAGCATGTAGATTTGGATACATAGGAGGATATTGTAATGAATACAAAAAAGCTTGCAGATCATGGTATCAGTAAAGAATATGAAACATACACAATCAAAGTCCTAAGTGATCCAGGAAACAAAGTACCATGCAGGTTTTGATAATTAATGGCCATGGACATTAGAGTAGACTTGATAAACTAGCAGTTTTTGTGTATATTTCTTGAACAGTACTACAGCCAGAGATTTGAACCAGGTCCTCTGTGACCTACAGAAGTGGTTCTTAATCTTTCCAGACTACTGTACCCCTTCCAGAAGTCGGATTTGTCTCATGTAACCCCAAGTTTCACCTCACTTAAAATTACTTGCTTACAAAATCAGACATAAAAATACAAAAGAGTCACAGAACAATAATACTGAAGAACTGCTTACTTATTTTTACCATATAATTTTAAAATAAATCAATTGGAATATAAATACTATACTTACATTTCAGTGTATAGTATATAGAGTGGTATAAACAAGTCATTTTATGAAATTTCAGTTTGTACTGATTTCAATGATGCTTTTAATGTAGCCTGTTGTAAAACTAGGCAACTATCTAGATGATTTGATGTACCCCCTGGAAAACCTCTCTGTACCTCAGGATTACACGTATCCATGGTTGAAAACCACTGACCTATAGACATCAGCTCTTGCCGCAGATCCAATTTGGGAACTTCCTTTTTGTCAACATACTATAGCAGCAGTACTAAGTTTGTATCACTCTTTGGAGCTTTCATATACCTTTAAAAACACAAACGTAAAAATATCCAACAACTCATCTATAATACAGTGTGGGGAAAAAAAGATGCAAAACAATTGGAACTTCATTTCAGAACAGATCAGCATGTCGCAGAGACCAAGGAAAAAACTACAAGCTCTCAGCTGGGAAAACTTGTAATTGCAACCAGCCAGAACACTGATACAGAGATAGCAAAACTACTAACAAGGGAAAAAGAAAATTTAAGAGACAAATAAAGGAAGCATTCTCATATGTAAGACATGAGCTCTGGTAAATATGACAAAGTGTTCATCAGCAACAGAATGCTGAACTGGCATGTAGGATATATAAAATTGATTACTATGACAACAAGTTATATAGACTACCATAATAATGTAACTGAAATTTGCTTCCAATAAAAAGGGGGGAAAGAAGAAGAAAAAGGTAAAGCTAGTGGGACTAAATTTGGGGTGAGAGGGAATAAAGCAAAAAAAACAAATTTGCCCAAAGTGATATGTTGGTAGAATCCCACCCTCAGCAAAGGCAATCAAGACTAATGGTAACATTACCATAATAGAATAATACATATTGCTCCAGGGATTCCTTTAACATACCCATCTACATCCCCAGCATGTATGGCATCACGAAAGCTGCAATATAAAAACTAATACCCCATTACAATGGAATGACAACAAGGCTATGCTGTAAATTCATTTCTGAGTATGAAATAGCTTGTATCTTAATGCTGTACATTAAGGTACACCCAGCAAAAAAGAAACATAGAGTTTTCAGGGATACTGTACCTACCGACACCAATTCCATATATATTATTGCAGCTGCTTGTTATTACTTTTAATTTATGCTTGTGCTAAAGCTGTAGGAGTATACTGTTCATGAAAACTATAGATCTTTGTTATACTTTGTTCCCCCAAAGGATAAGAATATACTTTCTCAGAGAGATGCTTTGTCAGATCAAAACTAACGCAAGTTTAGATTATTGTTGAATGAACCTCAAAAAGGTTCAGATTTTCAATTCTGATAAGCATTCAAAAGCATGAATAATTATTTAAACAGTTTCTCAACTGTCTGCACCTCCTGATTCTGCATAACCAGGGCAGAAAATCTATGAAAGTAAACTTTATTATTGTGGGTTTATTTAAAAAAAACACACACAAATTTATTGGATTTCATAAGCATTTGAGCTTTACACAATTTTTCTTTCTAGTCACCTGGGCTACCAAATTGCACAGCACAACACCACACAGTCACAAAAGCAGAAAACAATGTAACCACCCTTACATTTTATGCAAGCGATTTTGCTGCCACATTTTGGTGGTTAGTAAGGCAAGAAGTGGAGAAGACAGCAGAATACTCTGTTTGCACATCAGCTCCTGACACTAGTGGGAGGAACAACTTACAGCCAACCAATAGAACAGAAATTTGGAGAGGAATGGTACTGGCAGGAAACAGCAAAGACTAAAATGAAGCTTCTACCACTGTGAAGACCAAAATATGCTATTAATATTTATGTATACTAGGAACAAAGGGAAGTGGGATGAGACTGCTTCTAGAGAAGGTAGGTGTGATTAATTTTGCCTGGTGAGTGAGTGGAGATTCTGGGGAGAAAGGGTGACTTGTTTTTAATAGCACTGGGTTAGGACTCAAGAGATCAAGAGCCTAATTCATGCTCCTTTTGTGACCATATTTAATTTCTCCTTACCTCACTTCCCTAGCTGTAAAATGGGAACAATGGTTCCCTATGTTCCATAGGTGTTTTGTGAGTAAATATTTTAATATATTACATACACAAAACACTATATTAAAATAATATCATCAAGGTTACAAAGTTAACCACTCAAAAGATAGGAAATTCTGGAATTAAAGTGCTGGTGCAACCTTAAGTCTGTCCCCTTGGGCATATGTATTAAGATATGTCTTTAGTTACATGATCACATAGTATTTTTTTCCACAGTAACCCTGCCTCATTTTGTGCAAAAAATGGCTGTGACTGCAAAGGAACATTGTGCAAAAATCTCAGTTTGCCTGTTCCAAGAAACTCAGGATTTCCCCATGGATTACAGAACATTCATAGTGCTCAGCATATTCCACCATATTATGATCCCACAGAAAGTCTGTGTGTATTAGGGGGGAGGGATAGCTCAGTGGTTTGAGCATTGGCCTGCTAAACTGAGGGTTATGAATTCAATCCTTGAGGGAGCCATTTGGGGATTAGTCCTGCTTTGAGCAGGGGGCTGGACTAAATACTCTCCTGAAGTCCCTTCTAATTCTAATAATCTATGATTCTATTATAACAGTAAAGCCTAGTAACCTCTATCTAGGATCAGGGTCCCATTGTATTAAGCCATGTGAAGACAAGTAACAAAGGACACTTTTCCATAGAGCTCACAATCTACAGAATTCAACAAGTGGAGGAAATAGGCAAGCAGTGTAATGGGTAGATAGGGAAGATCAGAAAAGCAGAAGTCACAGCTCACCACTTGCCTAAACAATGCAAGATAGGAGTGATTTAAGATCTTGGCAGAAGTAGATGTTCAGGAGGAATTTAAAAGAGGATAAGAAGCAAGTTTATTCATTTTGATGGGGAGCTTTTCTTATACATGGGTGCAGGGCGCAGTATGAGAGAAAATGCAAAGGAGCTGGAAAAAGATGTAGCCAAGTAGGTAGACAAGTCTATCCTCGCTGATAGAAAGGGTGTCAACAACTTAATAAGCTAGTACATCTGATGGATAGGGTGCAACTATGGTGAAAAGCCTTAAAGACAAAGATTGTGTTAGATGTGGGAGAGGAGAGAAGAGGGACTCAGTGGAGGAACGCAAAGGGGAATATGGTCAGAATGATGAGCCATAAGGATGAGCCTAGCAGCAGCAATTTGAGGAAACTCAAGCAACTCTCTGATTGTTATGAAAAGCAGAAGGGAAGAGCTCACTATAGTTGAACTGTGAGATTATTATATGAGGGCCTAAACTAGAGCCTCGATACACTGAACAAACACAAATGGATGATTTTTTTAAATATTATAAAGTTAAAATGGGCAAGACTTTGACACAGTCTAGATTTATGAGTTGAAAGACAAAACCAAGTCAAAGATTAATGGGCCTTGGAGAGTGGGAGGACATATTGTCCACAGTAAGGAAAAAAAATGGAATATGAGAGGGTTCTAGGAGGGGGAGATCTAAACTTAGTTTGGGCCATTGTAGCCTGATTTAGGGTGTACTGATAATATTAATGCAGAGAATATGGGAATTTAATTCATTAATTTAATTTAATAAAAGTAATGATAATAATCAATTATTAATGCTAATTAGAATGGATCTTAGGCTCACCAATCTGTTTGATCAGAAGATAAATGTTTTTATCCCGAATCAGGCTCCATAGAATTTATAGAGGATGACAGGAAGTATGATGGGAAATGTTTTTATCCTGAATCAGGCTCCATAGAATTTATAGAGGATGACAGGAAGTATGACGGGGAGGATGACAGGAAGCTCACTCTGAGACAGATATAGTCTTAAAGACTTTTTATTAAAATCAATAATAGTAAGTAAATGGTAAAATACCTAGTTACAAAGGTACAACTGCATTACTGCTATTCAAAAGATACATATGGTAATATAGTTTATATGCAACAAAGCTTTGGTTATTATACTCACACGCTTCCTTGACAACCTGCTGGTAAGAGATACAGAACCAGCCTTACAGTTCAGGTTTCTCAATTCTTGAGTGAAGGATGCAGTGCTTAGAAAAATCTAATGCTAAGAGCTATCAAAATTAAATTAGAGTTGACTTGACTAACTTAAACTTAAAATCAAAGCCTAGTAAACAAACTAAGAATAAAACTTAGGGAGACCAAGCTTAGCCTAGTTCCTTTGAAAATTAAAAGTTTAAGAACAACAAGTACAGCCTACTAATTGTAGCAGTCATCATAGATAGACAGAATAGATAGAGAGAGTAGAAATAGAATGCAACAAAGAGTCCAACAAAGAGCACCTCATAGACTAACTGATGTATTGGAGCATAAGCTTTTGTGGGTGAATGCCCAACGGAAATTTCCAGAGGCAGGTATAAATATGCAGGCCAGAATCAGTCTGGAGATAATGAAGTTAGTTCAATCAGGGAGGATGAAGTCCTCTTCTAGCAGTTGAAGTGTGAACACTAAGGGAGGAGAAATTGCTTTTGTAGTTGGCTAGCCATTCACAGTCTTTGTTTAATCCTGTGTTGATGGTGTCAAATTTGCAAATGAACTGAAGCTCATCAGTTTCTCTTTGAAGTCTGGTCCTGAATTTTTTTTTTTTTGCTGTAGTATGGCTACCTTATAATCTGTTATAGTGTGGCCAGGAAGGTTCAAGTGTTCTCCTACAGGTTTTTGTATATTGCCATTCTTAATATCTGACTTGTATCCATTTATCCTTTTACTTGGGGCTGTCCAGTTTGGCTGATATACATAACAGAGGGGCATTGCTGGCACACAATGGCATGTATAACATTGGTGGACTTGCAGGTGAATGAATTGGTGATGTTGTAACTGATCTGGTTAGGTCCTGTGATGGTGTCGCTGGTATAGATACTTGGGCAGAGTTGGCATTGAGGTTTGTTGCATGGATTGGTTCCTGAGCTAGAGTTACTATGGTGCAGTGTGCAGTTATTGGTGAGAATATGCTTAAGGTTGGCGGGTTGTCTGTGGTCAAGAACTGGCTTGCCTCCCATGGTCTGTGAAAGCGAGGGATCATGTACAGGATGGGTTGTAGATCATTGATGATGCATTGGAGAGGTTTAAGCTAAGGAATATAAGTGATGGCCAATGGAGTTCTGTTGGTTTCTTTCTTGGGCTTGTCTTGCAGCAGGAGGCTTCTGGGTACACGTCTGGCTCTGTTGGTTTGTTTCCTTATTTCCTCATGTGGGTATCATAGTTTTGAGAATGCTTGGTGAAGATCTTGTAGGTGTTGGTCTCTGTCTGAGGGGTTGGAGCAAATGTGGTTGTACCTCAGTGCTTGGCTGTAGATGACGGATTGTGTGGTGTGTCTGGGATGGAAGCTGGATGCATGAAGGTAGGCATAGCAGTTGGTCGGTTTTCAGTATGGGTGGTGTTTATGTGATAGTCACTTATTTGTACTGTGGAGTCTAGGATATGGACCTCCAGTGTGGATTGGTCCAGGCTGAGGTTGATGGTGGGGTGGGAGCTGTTGAAATTGTGGTGGAATTCTTCCAGTGTCTCCTTCCTATGGGTACAGATGATGAAGATGTCATCACTGTAGCATAGGTAGAGAAGGGGCGTGAGTGGACGAGAGCTGAGGAAGCATTGTTCAAGGTTAGCCATAAAAATGTTGGCATGTTGTGGGCATGTTGTGGCATGTTGTGGGGCCATAGTGGTGCCACTGGTCTGGAGGTATATATTGTCACCAAATTTGAAATAATTGTATGTGAGGATAAAGTCACACAGCTCAGCAACCAGTTTTGCTGTGTCATCATCAAGGATACTGTTCCTGACAGATTGTATTCCATCTGTGTGTGGGATGTTTGTGTAAAAAGCCTCCACATCCATGGTGGCTAGGATGGTGTTTTCTGGAAGATCACCAATGTAGTTTTCTCAGGAAATCAGTGGTATCATGGAGACAGCTGGGAGTGCTGGTGGCGTAGAGTCTGAGTAAAGAGTTCACATATCCAGATAGTCCTTCAGCGAGAGGGCCAATTCCAAAGATGATGGGGCGTCCAGGATTTCCAGGTTTGTGGATCTTGGGTATTAGAAAGAATAACTTCGGTCGGGGCTCTAAGGGTGTGTTGATTTTTTTCCTGTGTTAGGGTAGGGAGTGTCCTGAGTAGATGGTGCAGTTTTAGTATATTCCTCACTGGGATCTGAGGAAAGTGGCCTGTGGAATTTGGTATTGGAGAGTTTTCTGGCAACCTCCTTTTGGTAGTCAGAACTATTCATGCTGACAACAGCACCTCCTTTATCAGCGTCCTTGAGTATAATGTCAGGGCTGTTGTAAGTGAGAATGATAGAGTAAGACTAGAAAATGGAGACAGAGTACTCTATCGAGGTGGGTTACCTCTTTTATAGGGCAAAGTGCCAGAAATCTTTCCTGCTATGCCCAAATTTCATTCCTCACTCACAAAATGTTAGGGTACGCTTAACCCATAGGCTAATATGTATGTGCATATTGATGAAGGTATGAACGCACATCAGTCTCTTGTCGTGTACTTGTTAAGTCTGTGGGTACAGCATTGAAAAAAAGCCCTTTGCCATTCTCCATTGTCTATTGGTCTAGCTAAATGTCATAGACATAGGCGTAAATACTTTATCTATTTGGGTATAGGATATACAAGCTATAGGTCAACTTTGCTTTCTGAGTAAAAGGTCTGAATATAGATATGCTAACTTTGCTTTAGCTTAACATACACAACCCACTGTAGCTGGGTGTGTCCCTACCTGTATGCTGGTGGAAGTGTAGGACTGGCAGCAGGTCTGCAACTTGTCACAGCAGCACAGAGCGAGAGGGAGCACTGGCTAGTGAGTCAGAGGGCTCAGTGGTACCCTAGTTGCCAGTGGCATGCCAGGAGGAACTCGTCACAATCTCATCCATAGTTCTCAATCTCAAACTGCAATAAGTAAATACATATATAGGTTGTGGGCGACTGCCCAGGTAAGGTATCAGTTTACACTGATTAACATACTTTGAATGCTGCCTATGGTGGGATTTCTCTCTTTTTTTTCTCTCTTTTTTTTTTTTGAGCTGTTAAAATCCACAGGCTCACAGCTATTGCCACCTGGAAGAGCTGAGAAATGTAATGTTTGCATTCAAATTGAGAAGTTGCTCAGACATTGAATCCCCTTTCACATGGAATAAGCTTACTGAGATTTACCATAGGAAGTTACTGTAATCAGCCATCAATATCAACTTCAGAGAAATGGATGCTACATTTGTGGCAAGATAATTAGAAAAGCTGGTTTAGAGCTTTGCTGCTATTGTGTACCTGCTATCTGCCTAATGGATTATTTAATTTTTATTAATTAATTAATTACAAGCATTTATAATGGTGCCTGTCACCATATTAGCTAAATGCGCTACAAATGACAGACTCAGATGGAGAAAAAACATTTGCCCACGGTAGATAAAATTCTATTTCAAAACAGAACTGAACGGCAAAACATTTTCTGAGCCCATCATTACTAATTTTGACATTGAAAATGTAGAAATGAGAGCAAAAAGTATTTGAATTGTTCACTCCACAGTAACTTCTAGACAGTCTAAAGATGAAAATTCAACTATTGACATTCCCTTTGGATGTCTCCTTGCCTAGGAGAAATGATGGATACTAGAACCATTGCCAAATTCACCCACAGATGAAAAGTATGTTCTGGAATAGTAGAAAGGTTACATTTTTGGCCAGCTAGCCATAAAGTAGAAACTATATCACATGACTTATGTGCCAAGTCACATGAAACCAATAGGTAACAGTAAATAAATCAAGGAGAACAATACATGTTCACACCACAAGCTAGAATTTCTTTGTATAAAACTGTTGACAAATGCATGTGAATAACTATTACATTAAAATGGAAGAAAGTAGCTCAGTTCATGCCTGTTCAAAGTTACCAGTTGTGTGATGGTGCTTTTGGTGATGTGGATATCTGTGCACTGGAAACTGGACTGAAATCATCCACTCACTTCATACAGATTAACAGCCTCCATATAATAATACACTGACCTGAGTGGGATGTGAACAAGTGATGCACTTTAGAAATGAAAGGAATTTTATCCCTGAACTATCCATTCCTTTAAAGAGCGTGATAACTGATAGGATGATGCCTATATGTTGATTTCAGAGGCGATGTCTACACTACAAGTTAAGAGGGTGGTTCCTAGCTTGCATACACATGCTAGCACTAGATCCATACTAATTAGTATAATGTAGCCACAGTAGCATGGGCGGAGGCAGCATAGCTGACCTGTGTTGATTACATACCCACAGAGCTCAGCTAGGTTGGTACTTGGCATAGCTAAGCTATGATACCACTTCCTGTGCTACTACAGCTGCACTATTATATATACTTGCACTAGTTCTCACAGAGTTAGCACAAGTTTGTGTAGGCAAGTGGGTATCACCTCCCTAGCTTGTAGTGTAGATGTAACTAGAGAGACAGGCACTAAAACATAATTTTCCTTTGCTTTCTCTGCTTCCAGAAACATTTGTCTTGTTTTGTTTTAGAAGTACTTAAGACTTTCCTGGTTATTTCACCACCTCATAAACCAGCCTTTTAACCCCAGACAATATTTAAAAAGTAGCTTTTTGTTGCCCCCCATAATTGATTCTCCAGGGGCCTCTATATGCACTACCTCATCCAAAAGGTATTGCTGCTGTGATGATGTACTGAGGCAGGGGAGCTCTAAATAATGGATTAATATGAGAAGCAGCAAAAATGTACCTCTTTGGCTAGACATATGTTTTTCTCCACTGTGCTGAAAGGCTCCAAAAAATACCCTTCAGTGCTACCATGTAATATTTTCTTTGCCATGCATTTTGCTGCTGTGTTTGGCAAACCAGGTGGGATAAAGTCTGAGGCGCAGTCAGGACATTGCATTTGGACTCTAGCTTTCTCTCTAAGGAAGGATGTTGCTATCTCTCACATGTTTGTATGAGGAGAAAGTGCTTTGATGTGACCATTTTATATGGACATTGCTTCTCTATTTCCTACCCAAATAAATCATTAAGTGTTACTGCATTAAAAAAGAAGAAGCAGAAGCTTGAAACAGGACTGTAAGCTGGCGTGGCTGTCCCTCCATGTCTGCGTCTTGGGGGGGGTGGAGGTGGGGAGGGGGGAAGGGCAATGCGTCCTCATAGTTTGGGTCTGTTAGAGCTTTCTCCAAGCAAAGGAAAAAATTAGCAGTTCTCAAGGGGCCCATTCTTCAAGCTCAGCAGGGCCATAAACAGGCTGGGCTCTAGCCCATAACTAGGCACAGCTGCAGCAGTCTATTCCCCCAGTCCTTAAACAGGGCAGGGGAGCCAACAGTTAAGGCTCTGGCCTGCAGTCAGGAAGAGCTGTAGTACCAGCCCAATTTAGGGACTCAGGTAGGGGTGATCACCACATGCAGTCTATGGGGTTCTGGTAAGGGTTAGTGAGGAGCGCAGGCATCCTGACCTAAGGAGAGGGGGGAGACGCAGGCCTGTCCAACTCCACTGCGTCCCAGCCCAGGGCTCTAACAGTGGTGGAGTGGTCTGCCACTGGGTCAGCAGGATCCACCCGCAACACACTGACCTTGTTTCAGGTTCATTCTCCAGCAGACTGTTGTCTGGTTTCCCTGGGCTGCTTGCTACTCTCCCTCTTGGGTGTACCTGTATCCTGAGGTCATCCTCAGTCTCCCCAGGATACACAGCCAAGGGGAGTGGTAGCAACTCCTTCATGTCTGGGTTTTCAGGGCTCCCTGGAAGTTGAAACTGGCCCCTGGGGCAGCAGCAGTTTTCCATGGCACTCCACTCCAGCAGCAGGGAAGAAGCATCTGTCTCCTTCAGCAGCTCCCTCCCAACTGAGCTGCTGGACTGGCCTTTTATACTTACTCTTCCTGTCCCACCCCTCTGGTGTGTGGGGCATGGTTCTTCTGGCTCCGTTCACCAGGCAGCTTGCAGCATTCCCTTTGCATCCGCCTCAGAGGGGGGCCACACCTCCCCACTACAAGGACAAATGAATCAAATATCAAAATGAATAGGAATGTTGCACTCTCTTGCTTTGGTTAAAAAAAATTGGCTTTTTGAAATTTTAATCAGAAAAATCTTCAGACTCATTGGTGAACAGAGAGACTTAAGAAGTGTGAAGGTATTTTTGTTTTTGCTGCTAGTTCTGTAAGCACAGTCCAAACAAATGCATTTTACTCTATAAGCCACAGATGTTAGTTTTAGAGTATGTATATATAATACGAGTCTAGCAAAATAAAGAAAATATTTGGAGACTATGTTCAATGCCAGCTATAGGCAAAGTCCACAATATCAGTGATGTAGGGCTGCAAGTAAGTGGAACTATAAATGTCCTTGTGCTTTCTTCTGTGTCAGGGCAGTTACTTCCTGTAGCTGGCACTAGACTCTAATCTAATTGAATCAAGGCATATAGTGCCAGTTCCCCACTCATAATTGTATTTCAGATAAGTAAACATTCATGTCTTTTCACTCCATTAAAAACACATTGAATTCTGTAATACTAGATACCAAAGCTAAGCCTCTCCAACAAGGCCTTTATGTGAATTTGTGGCCACATAAAACGTATTCTTCCTAAAAACAAAAATAATCGTTTATGTAGAGGTTTGGGTTTTGCTTGTATACTGTGTGTGCATGTGTAGATATAAATATTTTTATAAAGTGATGGCAAACAGGAATCAGTTGTGTTACTGTGTGTGCTGCCTCTGGCTATTTACAAGGAAACCTACCAGTTCTCAATAATGTGAAAACCTTCTTGAGAGAAGCAGTGCCACAGCAGTCACTGAACCAGAGAAATCCAATTTGCCTACTGTAAAGTCTGTTTTGTCTGTCACAGAAACTTTAATTCAGTTCAAAATTACTTTGTAGATTCAGTTATACCAGCCAAGGAAGGGTGTCCAGTGTCTGACACAGGATTGAAGAGCCTGAATAGAAACTGCCAAAAACACTCAGTGTTGTTACTCTATCTGGAAACTGGAGTCAGTCTTCTTTTCCTCAGGAAGGGTTTGGAGATCATAATCCAAACTCTAAATTCCATCTATTGTTTCTGCTGCATATGAAGATTCCTTGAGCAATACAGTAACAACATAACCTCAAAGTGACTTTTGCCTGATGTTTAAACCTTTTTTTCCAATTTAAACTGCACACGCAATTAGGGGAGAGCACAAATGGGGAACAAAATCAGACATAATAACATGTAGGTGAGGAGTAAGCTGTCTCACTCCCTTCACAGGGCAGAACTTGTAGATGAAAAGAAACAACATGTGAATCCACATATATGTGGATGAATATGTTTTAAATAGAGTTCCCAGACCAGTCTGACATATATTTAAAAGATGATAAACATCTCCTGTGGACTTTTTTTTTTCCACAGTAGAAAAAGAAAGAAGAGATCTAACCTTGCCTTTTGAGTACACTCTTATTTTAAACAGCAAGAAATAAAGGTTCCTGTTGTTTTGCAATGGGCTAGCCAGTTTTGATAAAATTAATGTGGATGTATTTTTCTCCCAAAACTTACACTCAGCTGTATCAAACTGCCCTTTTTTGTTTGTTTGTTTTGGAATGGAAAAACAGTGGGTTGACAATTGCTTTATTAATTCTTTTACACACCTTTGACCTCCCAGCTTTCATCTACTGAAACACCATGAGAAAAGCCCTCCTCACTCTTGCAGTTGCTCAAAACTCAGCAGTTGCACATCCCTGAAGGTTTATGTGAACATTTTTATTTGATTTCTGTCCAAGTGTATTGTACCCTGTGTGTTGTGGGCTTGAATGAACCAAATTCTCAAAGCAAAACTCTACCAAAACTGCTGAGTTTCACTTGGTTTCATGTCAAAACCATTCAGAGCTATAAATTTCACATAATTTTGATGCAAAACCATAAATGGACCCATGCTCACTGGAAGCTAGACTCTGGTGTCTTTGAAAGGTTCCCAGATCAGAGTGAACCTTTCAGAAAACCTGGTTTGAGTTTTGAGATCATAATGAAACACTAAACCAGGCAAGTTTTGAGTTTCATTGCAAACATTTTCCAGAACTCAGCTTATAATATTTTCATCCCAGCTGAAATTCGGGGTTGGGAGAGAGCGACTTCTGAAAAAGTACATTATTGTGGGATATACAGCCAGAGTTTTAAATCAAAGTAGTTGAGGTAAGTTTGGCTAAGATGCTTATCCATACCTGAATAAATCACTAAACAATTTGAGGTACTCTCATCACGAAGTTAGTGGCCAACTCTCACATGGCATGAAAGAAAAAATTTAGATGTTGAATCTGTAATAAGTTCAGTGTATATGGACCCTCACATGAATGTGGAGTCCCACTGAAGTAAGCTGACCTTCACATGAGTGATGGGATCTACCCACATCAAGCTCATGTTAGGACTGGGTCCTTAGTATTTTAGCAGATGAAAACTGTGAATACTGTCAGTTTGGACTCTTAATAGGTAAAGCTAGTAGAGAAATGGAAAACAGTACAGCTGAGAAAATAATTTGCAATAAATAATATAATTGGTGAATGCTATATTTTGCTCTTTACATAACAGCATACCAGAAAGAAAGCACAGGGGCATAGTGGGGTCTAAAAAACGTTTGCTAACTTTCTACAGATGCAAGGCTTAGCTCTATATGTAATGTGACTTGGAGGAAGCCCTTTGCTAATGTTAGGTATACATATTTATTTCCCCTTTTCTACACCCAGTTTACCTCTCTCCTGGGCTGCACTCCAAAGTTTAGTCTTTTCAGAACTTCAATTGATTATCTATATCTATATCTATAACTATCTATATCTATATTTATCTATCTAATCTATATCTAATCTGTCTATCTATATATAAACACACACACACATTCTTACACACCCCGAGGGCTCTTCTTTGGGACAATTCGCCCTTCTCATTGTATATATATGAAACATTCCCCAGACAATGAGAAGGGAAAATTGTCCCAGAGAAGAGCCCTGGGGGAGTGAATGAATGTGAATGAATATATTATATATATTATACAGAGAAGAATCTCTGAGGGAAAAAAAGTCACACAAAATCACTAAAAGAAAAATGTTTACTAAATCTATATGTCTGTGAATATATGAGAATGCAAACAGTTTATGCATTAAACAATTGTGAATATTATGAATAACAACCCTTGTAAAGATAACACTTCCAAGGGATTAAGTACTTATTACTATCACAAGTTCAATGCAATATATAATTAGGTGCCACACACATTCTTATACTCCCCGGGGCTCTTCTCTGGGACAATTTGTCCTTCTCATTGTCTGTGGAATGGTTTCCAAACCATACTTTGGGCAAGCCAGCTCCTGAAATTGGGAAATAAGTTGGGAAACAAATGATAGTCCCACAGTCTCATTCAATCTTCTCTGAGTCTTTGCAGCATCAGTCTGCAATTTTCACAGCCTGCAGTAAATTCCAGTCATTTTCTTCTCCAGTGTGATGAGGGAGCCTTAAGTATAAATCCAACAAAACTGGCAAAGTCCCTGGAACACAATCTTTACCCCCAGATCCTTCTGATCTTTCTGCTGCTGCCTCACTGAGCTCCCACTCTTCTTATTTATACAATCCCCCTCTTCCCTTTGAGTTTCCATTGATTCCAGTCTCAAAGAGAGTGACTCTGGATGTGTCCCATCAGGCCATTTTCCCACAATGGAAATCACCCAGATAGCTTTAAACAGTTAAGGAGCATGCCGAATGCCCACAACACACAATTTGTGGATGATTCTATCCCATCCAGCAGATTCGTCCTGCCCAGCTCTTTCAAGTCTGCAGACACAGAGGTTCCCCAAAACCAAACAAGACCTAGGTATGCTCCCCACTGTTTCTTCCTTTATATACATCACTAAATGCAACGGTGCAAGCATGTGGGTTACATTATATACAACTACTGCTCTGGCAGAGTTCCAATGGCCTCTGAAATATAAATGCAGGGAGGCCACTAGTGGGGTCACAAACTATTTAAATGGCTACTGCTAAACTCCTGTACATTATAAGTTTATCTTTTTTTATGTCCTTGAATTTTGTGGCAGATATTTCAACTACATGCAGCATCTTCAGGACCATATTGTTATTTGTATCAATACAGGTGATATGTATTTGTGTGTCCTTGGCTCACAAGGAATGGATGGGTTTCCTGAAGAATCAGGAATCATTAAGGTTTGATTAATCCCACAGCACTGAACACTGGTTATGCAAAAGTCTAGCCTTGTGAAACTTCACTCTGAAGAGAGGACCATTGACTCGCAGTTGCCTGTTACAGAAGGCCAGAAATCAAAGGCCAAATGATATAAAGAAACAGCGGGACTGTTCTTGGAGCTAAACAGCTGGTTCTTGATTTAAAATCTGACATGAACTGGTAGACAACACAGAAAACTCATTTGAGGGGTTTGAAAGACTGATGCCTACCAGATCCCTGTGCTGGAATTGGGATAACCTAAGGTAAATTTTTAGCATACATGTAAGAACTTTATATGTATAGATTTCTCTGTATGCCCTGTGAATAAATAGACTTTGCTTTCTGAAGGCTAGTGTACACTGTTGCAGCCCCTGGAGAAATAGAGACCCAAAGGTGCTGGATTCCAGTCAGATCTGCTGGGGAAATCAAAGTGAGGTTTAGAGGAACTGTCCAAACCGCTGGTCTGGAGGGAAAGAGATGTGGGTTTCTACCTTAAAGAGGTCATAGCTTGGTGCTTGCAAACTTAAATGGATCACATGAGGAAGACTGGGGAACAATGCAGTTGTCCCTGAAATTATTTTAGCCTTTTTTCTGTCCAGCAATTGTTCATAAACAGATTGAAGAAGTCTTTAATATATTGGTTATTTGAAATTATACTCAGATTTTAAGATCAGAAGGGATCATCATGATAATCTAGACTGACCTCCTGCACATTGCAGACCACAGAACCTCACCCTCCTATTATAGACTCCAACCCCTGGCTGAGTTACTGAAGTCCTCAATTTATGATTTAAAGACTTGAAGTTACATAGAATCCATCATTTACGCTAGTTTAAACTAGCAAGTGACCCATGCCCCATGCTGCAGAGGAAGGAGAAC
Organism: Gopherus evgoodei; assembly: GCF_007399415.2. Lineage (NCBI taxonomy): Eukaryota > Metazoa > Chordata > Testudines > Testudinidae > Gopherus > Gopherus evgoodei. The sequence goes on along the minus strand of NC_044327.1, from coordinate 69,795,925 downwards.
CCCCTCCCAGGGCCTCTGCCAATCTGACCTAGGGAAAAATTCCTTCCCAGCCCCAAATATGATGATCAGTTAGATCCTGAGCATGTGGGCAAGACAATTCTCTAGCCAGAGCCCTCCCCATCTCATGTCCTATCACTAGCTGTTGGAGATACTGGCTGCTAGCAGTGGCAGATTGGCTACATGCCACTGTAGGTAGTTTCGTCATACATCCCTCCATAAACTTATCGAGCTCAGTCTGGAAACCAGTTAGGATTTTTCGTCCCGCTGCTCCCCTTGGAAGGCTGTTTCAAAACTTCAATCTTCTGATAAAAGAACAGGAGTACTTGTGGCACCTTAGAGACTAACAAATTTATTTGAGCATAAACTTTCGTGGGCTACAGCCCACTTCATCAAATGAATAGAATGGAACATACAATAAGAAGATATATCTACCTACAGAGAACATGAAAAGGTGGACTGTCATAAACAGATAGCTAAGGGTTAATGTCTCTTTCACCTGGAAAGAAGTAACCTGAAACACCTGACCAGAGGACCAATCAGGAAACAAGACTTTTTCAAATCTGGGTGGAGGGAAGTTTGTGTCTGAGTTCTTTGTCTTCTGCCTGTCTCTCTCTCGGCTACGAGAGGATTTCTGTTTCCTGCTTTCTAATCTTCTGATTCCAAGTTGTGAATACAGAGATCATAAAACAATAGGGGTTATTGTTTTTTTCTTTTGTACATGGTGTACTTGCTGGAATGTGTTAAATTGTGTTCTTTTGAACAAGGCTGTTTATTCATATTTCTTTTAAGCAATTGGCCCTATATTTGTCACCTTAATACAGAGAGACCATTTTTATGTATTTTTCTTTCTTTTTACATAAAGCTTTCTTTTAAGACCTGTTGGAGTTTTTTCTTTAGTGGGGAACTCCAGGGAATTGAGTCTGTGCTCACCAGGGAATTGGTGGGAGGAAGAAGTCAAGGGGAAATCTGTGTGTGTTAGATTTACTAGCCTGACTTTGCATACCCTCTGGGTGAAGTGGGAAGTGCTTGTGTTTCCAGGACTGGAAATAGGAGAGGGTGGAGTCCCTCTGTTTAGATTCACGGAGCTTGCTTCTGTGTATCTCTCCAGGAACCCAGGGAGGAAACACCTGGAGGGGGGAAGGGAAATGGTTTATTTCCCTTTGTTGTGAGACTCAAGGGATTTGGGTCTTGGGGTCCCCAGGGAAGGTTTTTGGGGGGACCAGAGTACCCCAAAGCCCTCTAATTTTTTGGGTGGTGGCAGCTTTACCAGGTCCAAGCTGGTAACTAAGCTTGAAGGTTTTCATGCTAACCCCCATATTTTGGATGCTAAGGTCCAAATCTGGGACTAGGTTATGACATGAGTGGCAGCGTTTGTGGGAAAGATAGAATCCAGAAGCCAGTAGGAATATTATATTTTTCTTTTCTCTGCTAGGGGCTTTTAAGCAGAGAGAAACAGTTTGGTTTTAAAGGGAACCAGAGAGAATTTTTTTTTTCTTTCTCTGCTCTCTCTTGCAGTTTCTGGTTTGTATATTAAGCAAGCAACCATTAAGTAACTATTACGGGTCTTTTGTCACACAATAGCACTCCCATTAGGAGTCAAATACCAGCACTATACACATGCAGATAAAGTGGTTTTTCTGGTTTACTTTACATTGAAAAGATTAGCTAGAGGAAGAAAGGGAAAAAGGGCACTGTTGCTAGGCAGACCCCAGGAGGCAACAGAGAACCTGCAGTTCAGAAGATAAACACCGGAGGGCACCCCAACACAACAAAACAGGAACCATGCCTAACAAGACAAAAATGGAGGCTGAAGAGCAAATCAAAGACGCCGAGCACAGGCGAGATATGCAAAAAAACCAAAAAGAGATGGAGCGAAGGGAAAGAGAAAAAGAAGCTACCCACAGGAGAGAGTTGGAACTCCTGAGAGAAACCCCCGACAGGCCATGGAATTAGAAAAGGCTAAGCAACAGGCTCCAGCCAATCCTAACAACCCTTCGCCAATTATGGTTCCACATCCCAGGAAATTTCCCACCTACAAGGCAGGTGATGACACCGAGGCCTTCTTGGAAAATTTTGAAAGAGCCTGTCTTGGGTACAGCATCCCTGAAAACCAGAACATGGTAAAATTGAGGCCACAGCTCAGTGGACCTTTAGCAGAGGTGGCAGCTGAAATGCCTAAGGAGAACATGAACGACTATAAACTTTTTCAAACCAAGGCCAGATACAGAATGGGGATAACCCCAGATCATGCCCGTCGGCGTTTCAGAACCCAAAAGTGGAAACCAGATGTGTCATTTCCCAAACACGCCTACTACGTTGCAAAAAATTATGAGGCCTGGATATCAGGACACAATGTTAAATCCTTGGAAGAACTGCACCTCCTCATACAAATGGAGCAGTTCTTGGATGGTGTTCCTGAGGACATAACACGGTACATACAAGATGGAAAACTCAAAAATCTCGCTGAGGTGGGGGAGATTGGAGCCAGATGGATGGAAGTGGCAAAAAGCAAGAAAGCAACTGTCAAGGGGAACAAATACCCCAGAGGGCACACCGACCATAAACCCTACAACTGAGGGCAGCCAAAAACCCCATCTACAACCCAAGTAAAGCCACAGACACACTATTCTTCCACCTCACCAGTCTCCAGTAACTCACCTCGACCCAGTGACCCATCAGATGGAAGATGCTTTAAGTGTAATGAACTGGGACATATCAAGGCCAACTGTCCAAAGAACGCCATCCGAGTGCAGTTCATTACACCACCATCACACCAAAGATCCCCAGGCCCAAATGCCTCTCAAATACCCTTGGAGCGAAGGGAAAATTTGAGAGTGGGCAGAAAGAAGGTTACTGCGTGGAGAGACACGGGGGCACAAGTGTCAGCTATCCACCAATCCTTCGTTGACCCCAAATTCATCAACCCAAAGGCCCAAATGACAATTTACCCCTTCATATCACAAGCTGTAGACTTGCCTACAGCTGAACTGCCTGTCCAGTACAAAGGCTGGTCAGGAATGTGGACTTTTGCAGTTTATGACAACTATCCCATCCCCATGCTACTGGGGGAAGACTTGGCCAACTAGGTGAAGAGGGCCAAGTGAGTGGGAATGGTTACACGTAGCCAAACCAGGCAAGCTTCCAGACCCATTCCTGTTCCTGAGCCGTCCACAGACGCCCCATCTGTGTTACCAAAAACCCAGACAGAGGTAGTGGACCCGGATTCCATGCCAACCACTGAAACAGCCACAGCACCTCCAGTCCCAGGCTCGGAACTGGAACAGCAACCAGCACCAGCAATTGCAACCACATCTTCAAACTCAACGCCAGTGAGCTCCAGCAAGCCAAAAGTGGCAGAAGCAACAGACAGCCATACCCAAAAGGCTCAGCCAGAGCCTGAAATACCCTCAGGTGCAACAGCGGAGAGCGGTTCACCAGCAACGGAAACAACCCATCACCTACATCGCTTCCAGAGGGACCAAGCCCAAGTCCACAGTCTGAGGAAGAACTGGTGACCCCAGCCTCAAGGGAATAGTTCCAGACTGAGCAGGAAGCAGATGACAGCCTTCAGAAAGCGTTGGCGGCGGCACGGAGCACCCCACTGCCTCTCAGCTCTTCTAATCGATCCCGGTTTATTATAGACCAAGGACTGTTATACAAGGAGATTCTTTCTGGTGGACACCGGGAAGAATGGCAGCCGCAAAAACAGTTGGTGGTTCCAACTAAGTACCGGGAGAAGCTCTTAAGCTTAGCCCATGATCATCCCAGTGGCCATGCTGGGGTGAACAGAACCAAGGACCGGTTGGGGAAGTCCTTCCACTGGGAGGGGATGGGCAAGGACGTTGCCAAGTGTGTCCGGTCTTGTGAGGTATGCCAAAGAGTGGGAAAGCCTCAAGACCAGGTCAAGGCCCCTCTCCAGCCACTCCCCATAATTGAGGTCCCATTTCAGCGAGTAGCTGTGGATATTCTGAGTCCTTTCCCAAAAAAGACGCCCAAAGGAAAGCAGTACGTACTAACTTTCATGGACTTTGCTACCCAATGGCCGGAAGCAGTAGCTCTAGGCAACACCAAGGCTAACACTGTGTGCCTGGCCCTAACAGACATTTTTGCCAGGGTAGGTTGTCCCTCCGACATCCTTACAGATTCAGGATCTAATTTCCTGGCAGGGACCATGAAAGAACTGTGGGAAACTCATGGGGTGAACCACTTGGTTGCCACCCCGTACCACCATCAAACCAATGGCCTGGTCGAAAGGTTTAATGGAACTTTGGGGGCCATGATACGTAAATTCGTCCACGAACACTCCAATAATTGGGACCTAGTGTTGCAGCAATTGCTGTTTGCCTACAGGGCTGTACCACATCCCAGTTTAGGGTTTTCACTGTTTGAACTTGTGTATGGTCACAAGGTTAAGGGGCCATTACAGTTGGTGAAGCAGCAATGGGAGGGGTTTACGCCTTCTCCAGGAACTAACATTCTGGACTTTGTGAGCAACCTACAAAACACCCTCCGACACTCTTTAGCCCTTGCTAAAGAGAACCTAAAATATGCTCAGGAAGAGCAAAAGGCCTGGTATGACAAACATACCAGAGAACGTTCCTTCAAGGTAGGAGATCAGGTTATGGTCTTAAAGGCGCAACAGGCCCATAAGATGGAAGCATCATGGGAAGGGCCATTCACGGTCCAAAAGCGCCTGGGAACTGTGAACTACCTCATAGCATTTCCCAATTCCTCACTAAAGCCTAGAGTGTACCATGTTAATTCTCTCAAGCCTTTCTATTCCAGAGACTTACAGGTTTGTCAGTTTACAGTCCAGGGAAATGATGCTGAGTGGCCTGACGGTGCCTACTACAACGGGAAAAAAGACGGTGGCGTGGAAGAGGTGAACCTCTCAACCACCCTGGAACGTCTGCAGCGGCGACAAATCAAGGAGCTGTGCACTAGCTTCGCCCCATTGTTCTCAGCCACCCCAGGACGGACTGAACGGGCATACCACTCCATTGACACAGGTAAAGCTCACTCAATTAGAACACCACCCTACCGGGTGTCTCCTCATGCCCAAGCTGCTATAGAACGGGAGATCCAGAACATGCTACAAATGGGTATAATCCACTCATCTACCAGTGCATGGGCATCTCCAGTGGTTCTGGTACCCAAACCAGATGGGGAAATACGCTTTTGTGTGGACTACCGTAAGCTAAATGCTGTAACTCGTCCGGACAACTATCCAATTGTCATAAACAGATAGCTAAGGGTTAATGTCTCTTTCACCCGAAGCACCTGACCAGAGGACCAATCAGGAAACAGGATTTTTTTTTCAACTCTGGGTGGAGGGAAGTTTGTGTCTGAGTCTTTGTCTGTCTGCCTGTTTTTCTCTCAGCTTTGAGAAGTGATTTCTGTTTTCTAATCTTCTGTTTCCAAGTGTAAGGACAAAGAGATCAAATAGTGAGTTATGTGGTTTCTTTTCTTTGGTATTTACATGTCTATAGTTGCTGGAGTGCTTTGAATTGTATTATTTTTGAATAAGGCTGTTTATTCAATATTCTTTTAAGCAATTGACCCTGTATTTGTCACTTTAATACAGAGAAACCATTTGTATGTATTTTTCTTTCTTTTTTATATAAAGCTTTCTTTTTGAGACCTGTTGGAGTTTTTCTTTACTGGGAAACTTCAGGGAAATTCAGTCTGTACTCACCAGGGAATTGGTGGGAGGAAGAAGTCAGAGGGAGATCTGTGTGTGTTAGATTTATTTGCCTGACTTTGCATACCCTCTGGGTGAGGGGGGAAAGAGAGATTAACTCTTGGTAATTCTGTTCTCCAGGACTGGAAAACGGGGAGGGGGGAGTCCCTCTGTTTAGATTCACAGAGCTTGTGTCTGTGTATCTCTCCAGGAGATACCTGGAGGGGGGAAGGGAAAAAGGATTATTTCCCTTTGTTGTGAGACTCAAGGGATTTGGGTCTTGGGGTCCCCAGGGAAGGTTTTTCAGGGGGACCAGAGTGCCCCAAAACACTCTAATTTTTTGGGTGGTGGCAGCAGTACCAGGTCCAAACTGGTAACTAAGCTTGGAGGTTTTCATGCTAACCCCCATATTTTGGACGCTAAGGTCCAAATCTGGGACTAGGTTATGACACCAATGCCACGCCCCGATGAGCTATTGGAGAAGTTGGACGTGCCCAGTTCATCTCTACAATAGACTTAACCAAGGGGTACTGGCAAGTACCGCTAGATGAATCTGCCAAGGAGAGGTCAGCATTCATCACCCATGCGGGGGTGTATGAATTTAATGTCCTTCCTTTCGACCTTCGAAATGCACTCGCCACCTTCCAGAGGCTGGTAAATGGTCTACTAGCAGGACTGGGACAATATGCAGTTGCCTACCTCGATGATGTGGCCATTTTTTCAGACTCCTGGCCCGAACACCTACTACACCTGGAAAAGATCTTTGAGCGCATCAGGCAGGCTGGACTAACTGTTAAGGCCAAAAAGTGTCAAATAGGCCAAAACAGAGTGACTTACCTGGGGCACCAGGTGGGTCGAGGAACAATAAACCCCCTACAGGCCAAGGTGGATGCTATCCAAAAGTGGCCTGTCCCAAGGTCAAAGAAACAGGTCCAATCCTTTTTAGGCTTGGCCGGGTACTACAGGCGATTTGTACCACACTACAGCCAAATCGCTGCCCCATTGACCAACCTGACCAAAAAGACCCAGCCAAATGCAGTTAACTGCACTGATAAGTGTCAAAAGGCCTTTACCAAGCTTAAGGCGACGCTCATGTCTGACCCTGTACTCAGGGCCCCGGACTTTGACAAGCCATTCCTAGTAACCACAGATGCATCTGAGCATGGTATAGGAGCAGTTCTCATGCAGGAAGCAACAGATCACAACTTCCATCCTGTCGTGTTTCTCAGCAAGAAACTGTCTGAGAGGGAAAGTCACTGGTCAGTCAGTGAAAAGGAATGCTATGCCATTGTGTACGCCCTGGAAAAGCTACGCCCATATGTTTGGGGAAGGCGGTTCCAGCTACAAACTGACCATGCTGCACTAAAGTGGCTTCATACTGCCAAGGGTAACAACAAGAAACTTCTTCATTGGAGTTTAGCTCTCCAAGATTTTAATTTTGAAATTCAGCACATCTCAGGAGCTTCTAACAAAGTAGCGGATGCACTCTCCTGTGACATTTTCCCAGAATCCAGTAATTAAAAAGTGTTCTTAAAATGTATAAGTCTATTAGTTATATACTTAGTGGTATATGTAAAGGTGCATGTGTTGTATTAATCTGTTTATTTTAAAGTTCTAGGAGGAAATCACCGCCAGTGAGCTTCCCCACTGTCTACAATTTGAGGGGCGTGTAATAAACAGATAGCTAACGGTTAATGTCTCTTTCACCTGAAAAGAAGTAACCTGAAACACCTGACCAGAGGACCAATCAGGAAACAAGACTTTTTCAAATCTGGGTGGAGGGAAGTTTGTGTCTGAGTTCTTTGTCTTCTGCCTGTCTCTTTCTCTCGGCTATGAGAGGATTTCTGTTTCCTGCTTTCTAATCTTCTGTTTCCAAGTTGTGAGTACAGAGATCATAAAACAATAGGGGTTATTGTTTTTTTCTTTTGTATTTACATGGTGTACTTGCTGGAATGTGTTAAATTGTGTTCTTTTGAGTAAGGCTGTTTATTCATATTTGTTTTAAGCAATTGACCCTGTATTTGTCACCTTAATACAGAGAGACCATTTTTATGTATTTTTCTTTCTTTTTACATAAAGCTTTCTTTTAAGACCTGTTGGAGTTTTTTCTTTAGTGGGGAACTCCGGGGAATTGAGTCTGTGCTCACCAGGGAATTGGTGGGAGGAAGAAGTCAGGGGGAAATCTGTGTGTGTTAGATTTAGAGCCTGACTTTGCATACCCTCTGGGTGAAGAGGGAAGTGCTTGTGTTTCCAGAACTGGAAATAGGAGAATGTGGAGTCCCTCTGTTTAGATTCACGGAGCTTGCTTCTGTGTATCTCTCCAGGAACTCAGGGAGGAAACACCTGGAGGGGGGAAGGGAAATGGTTTATTTCCCTTTGTTGTGAGACTCAAGGGATTTGGGTCTTGGGGTCCCCAGGGAAGGTTTTTGGGGGGACCAGAGTGCCCCAAAACACTCTAATTTTTTGGGTGGTGGCAGCTTTACCAGGTCCAAGCTGGTAACTAAGCTTGAAGGTTTTCATGCTAACCCCCATATTTTGGAAGTTAAGGTCCAAATCTGGGACTAGGTTATGACATGGACATTGCCATACCAACTCTTAGAGGCTAATTAATTAAGATGAGCTATTATCAGCAGGAGAAAAAAAACTTTTGTAGTGATAATCAAGATAGCTCATTCCAGACAGTTGACAAGAAGGTGTGAAGATACTTAACATGGGGAATTTGTGTAATGACTCAGCCACTCCCAGTCTCTGTTCAAGCCCAAGTTAATGCTGCTACTCTGAAATTCTTCTGATAGTTACTGACTGTCTAATTTCAAGCCTAAACTTGTTGATGGCCAGTTTATATCCATGATTTCTTATGCCAACATTGTCCCTTAAGTTTAAATAACTCCTCTTCCTCCCTGGGATTTATCCCTTTAATTATTCTTTAGTTTTTTCAGCAAATATTTAATGGTCTGCAAATTGATTATGAATAATTGATTATGAATATTCACAACTCACTCTCTTTTAGTTATTTATGAAAAAATCATGTGATATTGGTTCTGTGTTCTGATTGGATGATTTAACTAAGACACAGTTCCATCTGTGAATTGTATATTTTACATTTGAATTGAAATTTGCTTTTGGCAAATATTTGAACATTCAAGGTTAAAATTCACTTTTTGTTCATGTGACACAACTGGGTTGGAAGTATATCAAATTGTGGAATCTGTTTTTTGCAATATGTTGAAGGGTTTGCACTGAGGATGCACTAGTTTGGACTTGCTTAAGGGCAACCTATTATGCAGCTTTCCAGACAGCAGTGTTGCCAAAGAAAATCACAGGCTCAATGGAGACTGATTTTATGGCCCATTACAACAATTTGTAACCTACTAACTCTCCTTTGTCCCTGGGAATTGGGCCCCGCACCTAAGAAGGTCCTGTGCCTTAGGTGCCTTTAAATTTTTTTTTTTTTTTTTTTTTACTTATCCAGCACCTGCGGGGGGGGTGGGGGGGTGGAGGGGAGCGGAGTCCAGGTCTTTGGCGGCATTTCAGAGGCAGGGGGAGTGTGTCCACTCCGGGTCTTCAGCGGCATTTCAGATGCAGAGAGGGGGGCGGTTCATTCCGAGTCTTTGGCGGCATTTCGGAGGTGGGCGGGGGGGTCTGCTCCGGGTCTTCAGCGGCATTTCGGCAGTGGGGGGTCCAGGAAGGCCTGGAGCGGATCCCCTGCTGCCAAAGTGCCGCTGAAGCCCTGGATTGCTGCCAGGTATTCGAATTGGGCCCCACAGTTCATAAAGTCAGCCCTGACTGCAGAGATGTTAATTGCCCACTTCACTTTAAACTGCCCTCCTGGAAAATGTGTTAACCCCATCTGCTTAACAATCTGTCCCACCGTGTATCATTACTTTTCCAAGACCTGAAGAAGAGCTCATTGTATCTCAGACGAAAGCTTGTCTCTTCCACCAACAGAAATTGGTCCAGTAAAAGATATTACTTCACTCATCTTGTCTCTCTCTGTCCAGGAAAGGAATTTGACACTTCGCTGATGAATGATGAGGCAGAGCCATCAAAGCTACAATCTGGAGACATCAGCTTTCAGTGACTCTGAAATAATGGCCCTTCTCCATAGAACAATGTAATTTCAACACAGAGGCCTGTAGGGAAGGGCAAGGGTGCATGGTAGAAATGGAGTTTCATAGTTTGAGCACATGCCACAGAGACAAATTCCCATTTAAGAATAGGATTATGCTACGTGCATGGTGTGACAAAGTGGTGTTTTCCCTCTTGTTATGTTTCATGTGAGTGTTACTGTCCTGTATTAATACAGGGTGTACCTCAACTTCCCTGTCTACTGCACCAATGCCTAAGTGCTGGGAATTTTATGTGTGGCTTTTGCTGAGACCCTCGGGGCAGGTAAGGCTGCCCAGCTGCCTGCACATAAGCTATTACCAGTTTGTAACCTAAGAACCAGAAGGGGGATAAGATCAGGTGATATTTTGCCTAGGGAGCAGGACAAAGCCCAAGGGAGGAGCAATGAGCATGTCGGAGGCCAGGCAGCTTGGTCCAGGGCAGTCTGCTGTGGGGAACTCAAGGTAGGGGGAGTCCAGGGTGTCTGGCTCGGGGTTCCCCCAAGATGGACTTAGCTGAAAGTCACTGATTTCTGTGCTAAAAATTTCTGTTATATGCTGTGTACCTGTTTATTAATAAACCTTCAATTTTACTCGCTGGCTGAGAGTCACAGCTTCATTTGGATCCCTTCCAGAGTATTAGCCCGGTGACTCCATGACACATGGTGCCGACCATTGCTACATGAAAGAAGGGCATGCAGGAGATAGAGGGCAGAAGGGAACCCACCTAGCCTGAAACACTGTCAAACTTTGAATCCACAGAAGGTATGGGTGCGTCTCAGGACTTTTGTTGTTTTCAAACATCCATAACTCTCAGCTGCTTTAAGAATAAAGTCACTGTAGTTAAGAAACTCCTTTACTAAGACTATGTTCCTTGCTTTCCTGCCACATTGTCCTTGAAAGAGATTAAACTAATAAGCCCAGAGTAGCCAGTCTAGGTGGAGTCTTGAAGGAGTGACTGGGGGGAATCAGGATGTCTGTCACCGGAATCAGGAGGTCTATCAGTGTCTAGGGTAGCTGGATGGCAATGTCCCATGTCCCAAAGAAGGGTGTCAGACAAGAGGTCCAAACCTGAGAGTGAATCCGAGTCTCTTAGAGAAAGAAATGGTGACTAGGTTCTAACGAGACCCAGTTATCTTGGAAGCACATAGGGTTCAGTAACTGGGTCCACTCCCAACAGACTAGTGACCTTGTAGTGGGTTACTAGGCCAGATTGTAAAAGGTAGTCTTCATAGTAGCAAATCTTGAGTGCTCAAATGATTTTTGAAAACTAAAAGTTTTGCAAATATGATTAAATCAAAATTCACTTTGGAATTTGAACAAATATTCATGATTTTCCCCTGTTTTTGTCCAACTATAGAAAAAAATAAGAATAATTTATTTATTCATGTTATAATATTTCACACATGAGCCTTTCTCATTTTCTAACAAAATGGTGTGTGGGGTCATGAGAGACCCCATCACCAAAGCATTATGTTTAAGTTGCACAATATCATGCACAATAGCATACTTTTTGCTGCAAAACATTTCCTGCAATCTTCTGGGTCATTGCCCTTTTTCACTTAACCTTAAAATGTATAGGCCATGAGTGTTTTGAAGAATGCCTCAATATCTTTTTATGCATTAAAGCATTTTATGCTTTAACATTTCAGAAAAGGTCAACTCAGATGAAGAATATGGCTTTATTTTTCTCCTCTGGTTTCTTCAATTATTTATTTTATTATTCCTTCGTGGTTTAATTTCATTTCATTTGCCTTTCTGATACTGGGCTTTCTGTCTTTTTCTACTATACACAAGCTGGTTACAAAGAAATCAGACCAAATGTTTTTCCCCGCACTACAAAAAAATCCCCAAAGAATACCACTAATACAAATGACTTTTCTGAATATACAGATTGTGAATGTTCAAAGGTTAGATTTGACTACAGGTTTTTAGATGCCTTGTCTTGATAAGTATAAAATGATTCAAGATGGTGCATGTCTATCAAACGCTGTGCTGGTGTTACTGTGAACATTGGAATTTGGTCATTTAGAAAAAGGATATTCCTATTGAAAGAAAGGAGTACATGTCAATGTTCTGTTTGATGAAGATTCCTTTAAACCTGAAAGATGTTTTTTTTTAATCCAAGTGACTATGGTTCTAGCTCCTGAATATTCCCATTTGTGGGATGTATTTCCTGGATATCACTGAGTGTGAGGAACTTTCTCTAAAGCAGGGCACCTGGGCCCCGCTCTAAGTCCATCTTGCAGCATTGTACATTTGGAGCTGAGATAATAAAGGCCCATGCAGCCCCAGACACTTCAAGTCTTTCTATTAAACCCAAGACTCCAATGAAAGTAGAAGTCCAAGTATGGAGGAGAAGGTAGTGTGAATGTGCAGAGGCAACACTATCAAAAACAACTGTGACTATTATAACAGCCTTTCATTTCCCTGAAGTGGCCTCTGCATAGCTCTACTTATGTGAGTATGGCCTGGTCTACACTACTTGTTTAAACCAATTTTAGCAGCGTTAAACAGATTTAATGGCGCACCCATCCACACTACGAGGCCCTTTATATTGATATAAAGGGCTCCTCCCCAATGAGAGGAGTAGAGCTAAAATCGGTATTACCATATCAGATTAGGGTTAGTGTGGCCGCAAATCGACGGTATTGGCTTCCGGGCGGTATCCCACAGTGCGCCATTGTGACCACTCTGGACAGCAATCTGAACTTGGATGCAGTGGCTAGGTACACAGGAAAAGCCCCGCGAACTTTTGAATTACATTTCCTGTTTGCCCAGCATGGAGCTCTGATCAGCACGAGTGGCGATATAGTCCCAAATCCAAAAAGAGCTCCAGCATGGACCGTACGGGAGATACTGGATCTGATCGCTGTATGGGGAGACAAATCTGTTCTATCAGAGCTCCATTACAGAAACAAAATGCCAAAGCATCTGAAAAAAATCTCCAGGCTACACAGTGACAAGTGTAACGGAAAGCCAAAGAATCAAATGGATGCTCATGGAGGGAGGGAGGGGGTACTGAGGACTCCAGTTATCCCACAGTGCACAGCACTCTCCGAAAAATATTTACATTCTTGGCTGAGCTCCCAATGCCTGTAGGTTCAAACACATTGTCCGGCGTGGGTCAGGGTATAGCTCGACAATTTACTCCCCCCACCCCCATGTGAAAGAAAAGGGAAAGCAATCTTTTCTTGACTTCTTTGAATGTCACCCTATGTCTACTAAATGCTGCTGGCAGACGCGATGCTGCGGCAGTGAAGAGCAGTATCCACTCCTCTCCCCTCCTGGTGGCAGATGGTGCAGTAGGACTGCTAGCCGTCCTTGTCATGAGCCCGTGAGTGCTCCTGGCTGGCCTCAGGTGAGGCTGGCTGGGGGCGCCTGGGTAAGAATAGGAATGATTCCCAGTCATTCCCAGTAGATAGTACAGAACGGCTGGTAACTGTCCTCATCATAGCAACTGGGGGCTGAGCTCCATCAGCCCCCTCCCTTTCATGTGTAAAGAAAAGATTCTGTACTGCCTGGACTATCATAGCAGTGGGATGCTGGTCTCCTCTCCCCCGCACTGCTTAATGTTCTGCCTGGACTGTCATAGCACCGGGAGGCTGCCTCCCCCTCATTTTATCTCACTAACAAGTCACTGTTTCTTATTCCTGCATTCTTTATAACTTCATGACACAAATGGGGGGGACACTGCCATGGTAGCCCAGGAAGGTTTGGGGAGGAGGGAAGCAATGGGTGGGGTTGTTGCAAGGGCACCCCCCGCGAATAGCATGTAGCTCATCATTTCTGCGGGATCTGACATGGAACAGCTGTGCTATTTGATACACTGGTTCTCTAGTACACTTGCCCCATATTCTAGGCAGGACTGACTCTATTTTTAGATACCATAAAGGAGGGATTGACTCAAAGAGTCATTCCCAGTTTTGCCTTTGCGCCCCTGACCGACCTCAGCCAGGGGCACCCATGATAACAGCAGAAAGTACAGAACGACAGATAACTGTAATCTTACTGCCAATTTACAATGGCAGCAGACGGTACAGAACGACTGATAACTGTCTCTGCTATCATGCAAAAGCAAACGAATGCTGCTGTGTAGCGCTGCAGTAACACCTCTGTTAGCGGAGTCCAGTACACATATGGTGACAGTTAAAAAAAAAAGCTGAACGGGCTCCATGGTTGCCGTGCTATGGCGTCTGCCAGGGCAATCCAGGGAAAAAGGATGCTAAATGATTGTCTGCCTTTGCTTTCCCGGAGGAAGGAATGAGTGATGACATTTACCCAGAACCACCCGCGACAATGATTTTTTGCCCCATCAGCCACTGGGATCTCAACCCAGAATTCCAACGGGCGGGGGAGACTGCGGGAACTATGGGATAGCTACAGAATAGCTACCCACAGTGCAATGCTCCGGAAATCGACGCTAGCCTCGGACCATGGACGCACACCGCCGAATTAATGTGCTTAGTGTGGTCGCATGCACTTGACTTTATACAATCTGTTTTACAAAACCGGTTTATGTAAAATTGGAATAATCCCGTAGACGTACCCTGTAACAAACAATACAACTCCCAGGAAAGTGGGCTGAAGAATTTTGCAATTGTTTTTTAAAATTAGAACTGATAATATGAACCTCAGATCTGGCATCCCAGCTTCATAAGTCCACCCAGGGGCACCGGAGCCCTCCCAAAATTGGTGGGGCCAGGAGTACCCCGCCCCCAGGCCTCGTTCCCAGCCAAGTCAAAAGCTGGAGCAGGCCTGTGGAGTCCAGTACCCAGCCCACCCAGGATGGTGGTGATGGGTGAAAGCAGCCCCTGCCTTTGTCCCAGGCTCCCCACCCAGGAAAGGTGGAGGGATCCATGCTCCCAACAGCTGGCTGCACGGCTCTCCCTGACCCACCTCCACCGACACTTAGGTCAGTATAACTGCATTGCTCCCCTCCAAGTCCATCTCACAGCACTGTATATTTGGAGCTGAGATAATAAAGGGCCATGCAGCCCCAGGCACCTCAAGTCTTTCTATTAAACCCAAGATTATTCACACCCCTGTGCAATGTGGTTATACCAAAGTAATTCTGTAGCATAGGCTGGCGTAAGGGTGAGTACAGAATTCCAGGTAGCAACCTAGTGAATCTTTGAGATGGAAACAGTAATAGAATCAGGTTATCAATTCCCCAGCACAGTGAGCTCAGTCCCTACCTCCTGGGTAACATTTCTAAGATAACAATGCAAGAGTGGGATGCATCTTTCTCCCTGAAATGTTTAATGTTGCTCTGAATCTTCTAAAGTTGCTGAGACTTCTAGAATTGAGACTGGAAACCAGAGGACTCTGGGTGAGCTCTGTGTTACATTTTGCATTTCACATTGCTTCATGGGGATTGTACTGAATATATAGTAAACTGACAGCTGCAATATTTTAGAATTATATTCTTTTGCACAGTGTGATTAATAACTTTTGTAATTCAGTCCAGTTTTAGTTGGAAAGGAGACAAACCAAGGGAATGTATTTGGTTTTTCTTTTTTGTTTCCTCAAACTCATTTTTTTCTTAATAACCTCCCCCATGGACATCCCACAAAAAGAGAAAGAATTTTTACTGTTTTTGATGTTTGCAAGTCTTTTATGATATTTTGAAACATAAGTTCTGGAAGGTACTTCTGTTCTCCTGTTGACATTGTGTAGTGGGGGATTTATAGACGTAACTCCCATTATCATTACCCATGTAAATCCTCCATGTGTCAGTAAGAGAGGAGACCCTTAAGTGTCAGCCTTTACATTTTCCTTCTTTTGCCTGTTTCTTTCACAGTCTCTACATTATTTACTATAATTACAACCCTGATCCAGCATAATAATTAGATATCTTTTGTGACTGATTGTCAAAATGTATCTCACACAATTGTGCAACAGCCAATGCTAAAACTACTTTCATATGGACTCCATTTTATTTTCAAAATGCTAAATACATTTAGAGCATAAAATGAACTAATTACATGCAATAAAATCTGGAATATATTTAGCTAGGAATGAAGATTCCTCCCTGGCCAGCTTTGCTGCTGTTTTTGGTTGTATTTGTTTGTTGGAGAGGCGGGGAACAGGATGGGGACCCCAAAATTCCTTGTCACTCCACCTGAGAAATATCAAAACCTAAATTTGTACAAAGATAAAATGCTGACCCTAATGAAGCCCTATAAGAGTTCTCAGGGTACTCAGGACAGTGAGTTACCTTGCTAACCTCCAGCTTCCAGTGTAAGAGAGACTTGCTTGTGGTTAATTGGGTGTCAACTCCCTAACACCATCAGCTTGTTAGTCCGTCAAACACTCTCCTCTGGGTAGTGCTAGCCCTCACTTTGTCTTGTAAGTAAATAATAGGTGCACCCGAGTCCCCAGTCTTCTTTGATGTATTCTCCTGTAGTGTCCAGCCCCTTATCCACTGAACGCTCACAGAAGACTGGAAGAAAGCTAATGTGACAATTTTTAAAAGGGTAAATGGGATGACTGGGGTAATTATAGGCCTAAATATGTGACATCAATCCTGGGCAAGATAATGGAGCAGCTGATCCAGGAATCAATTAATAAAGAATAAAAGGAAGGCAATGTAATTAGTGCAAATCAACACAGATCTATGGAAAATAGATCTTGTCAAACTAACTTGATATCTTTTTTAGATGAAATTACAGGTTTGGTTGATAAAGGTAATAGCATTTATGTAATATATTTCTCTAAGGTGTTTGACTTAGACTGAATGACATTTTGATTAATAAACTAGAACAATATACAATTACCATGGCACACATTAAATGAACTAAAAACTGTCTAACTGATAACTCAAAATGTGGTTGTAAATCATCATCAAGCTGGTATGTTTATCAGTGGCCTGTTCTTGGACTTATACCATTTGATACTTTTATCAATGACCTGGAAGAAAATATAAAATTGTCACTGATAAAGTGTGCAGGTGACACAAAAATTGGAGGAGTGATAAACAATGAGGAGGACAGGTCACCAGAGGTGGATTAGGTGTTTGTGGGGCCCTGGATCCTTCTCCATCCCTTCTGCCTGCAGTCCCTCCCCACCCCCAGCACTCCTGCTAGGGAAATGGGGTTGAGGCATAGGGACTTCTGCTGGGGAGTGGGTTTGGGATGCAGGGGCTTGTGCTGCTCTGCTTGACTCCACTCCACTCAGCAGGAATGCTGGCTGAGTGGGCAAGCAGAGTGGGTCAAGTTGTGCCCATTTTCCTGGGGGCCCCCCAATTGGCCTAGACCCCGGGCACATGTCCCATTGGCCCAGTGGCTAATCCACCACTGCAGGTCACTGATTCAGAGTGATCTCAGTTTCTTGGTAAACTGGGTGCAAACAAACAATATGTGATTAAATATAACTAAATATAAATGTGTAATCTAGGAACAAAGAATGTAGGTCATACTTACAAGATGGGGGACTCAATCATGAGAAGCAGTGACTTTGAAAAGGATTTTTGAGTCATGATTGATTATCAGCTGAAAACGAACTCCTAGTGTGATGCTATGGCCAAAAGAGCTAATGCAACCCTGGGATGCATAGACAGGGGAATCTCAAATAGGAGTAGAGAAGTTATTTAAGGTCTTTATTTGGCACTGCTGGAATATTGCATCCAGTTCTGACTCTCACAGTTTAATAAGGATATTGATAAATAGGAGAGGGTTCAGAGAAGAGCCATGAGAATGAGTAAAGGATTAAAAAATAAGCCTTATAGTGATAGACTCAAAGAGCAATCTATTTAGTTTAACAAAGAGAAGGTTAGGGGGGTTCTTGTTTACAGCCAGTAAGTATCTACTTGGAGAACAAATTTTTAATAATGGGCTCTTCAATCCTGCAGAGAAAGGTATAACGCAAACCAATGGCTGAAAATTAAAGCTAGACAAATTCTGTCTGAAAATAAGGCCTACATTTTTAACAGAGAGAGTAATTAACCTTTGGAATAATTTATCAAGAATCATGGTGGATTCTCCATCACTGACAATTTTTAAATAAAAAAATTATATATACTCTAAGAATTATAAGTGATAGTAAGTAAGAATACTGGAAATAAAATATTTAATATAAAACAAAACCATAACGTGCTTTCTAGAGACTAAACTTAACAGGCTAACTTCCTGTCTAAAGAAGTTTACTTTACCCCCAAAGTCCTCTGCAATGTCTCAACCAAAGCTGGTTGTGAATTCATTTTCATGAATGTACATGCACTGCCAGTTTACTTCCTAGGTGTAGGAATTGTTTTCTTTGCTGTCTACTTATATTCCCAAAGTTTATTGTCTGTACTCAAAGTCAGTATAACACCGGTTACTTGTTTTTCCTCTGAACTCTCCCCTTTTGCCTTCACATCTTTGTGATAACTTTGTATGTAAATGGGTATCCACTGTGTTAGCTTACAATGCTTAATTTGCATCTGACTGACAGAACATTTTTTGTCTATCAGAAACCTGTCTCTCCACTTCTGCTGTGATACAGAATCTAGAAACATACATTTTTTCAGCATACATGCACAACGCCTTACGTAGTATCTGTACATACATTTCACAAGAATAACAATAACAATTGTGACCCTGGCTTTCATTTAAGACTTTAGATGACATTCTTTGGTGAACGAGAATATACAAATCAGAAACTGGATATTCTCGTAACCGCTTGCCAATTGGCATTAAGGGCTAGTTGGATCATAAACCCACTATGCCAGATTTTAATCTGGTTTCTGAGCTGAGTCTCTGTGGAGACCAGCATTCCTCTATCTGTGTGTAAGTGCTTGTCACAATGGATGATGGCATAAATGAGGAATGCCACCATCTGGTTCTCTATTATCTTTGATAGTCTGTTACCTTTTTTTCCTCTTTTCCCTCATCTTTTTAATTAATAGCATCAGTTTTACACTTTACAGAATCTACAGATAGAAGAAAAACCCAATCAACAAATTCCATCTTAAAATAATGGTATTTGTTTTACTTTGGTGAGAAATGGGAACTCAACAATCTCTCCTGACCTTACCACACTTTAATCCTAAACTATCCCTTCTTCTCCCCCATAGTGTATATGTACCTTGTTATTGCTGTGAGCTGGTCTGATGCAACAACAGAAGGCAAGTGAATGAGAGGGTTCAATTCTCAGTCCTGCCCCTATTTCCTTCCCTTGTGCGGCTATTTAGGACCTCATCCCCCTGCCATGCAGTGGAGGTGCAACAATGGAAATATATTAGTGGTTATAGTTGTCACAGTGAGGCTGATCCCCAAATCCTTGTGGAGGCAGAGATCCTTATTTTTAACCAATAGGCCAATATTGTTTAACACCAGTAAATATAATAAAAGCCTGGTTATTCTGGGTGATTTTAGCATTGAAATACCAGCAGGTACACTTTGTACCATTTAGATTAGTCATATAGGTTTAATGACACAAAATACCAGCTGCTATAGATAGTTCCTTTTTTTCTTGTAGCTACCTTTAAAAGGCAACTGTGTTGTGAGGCAGATACACACATAAATGTATCCCTATTTTATAATGTTGTGCAATAGCAGCTACACCATACTAGTAAGTAATCATTTTAATTACTGTGTATGTTAATGAGCCACGTATAGACTATTTCCACCCTAATGTCCAGTATTCGCTATTTGTTTAATACTGTTGCTACCATTTAATAGATAGTGATAGCATCATTAGGTATGTGCTGCACATAGATACTACTTGCTTTTAATCATTTTGCAATTATTTTGCTTGGTTTCAGGCAACAGAAAGAGAGTAAATCGAGCCTTTTTATCTATATATGGGTAATGTTACATCTGTGAGCAAGCTATCTGAACAGTGGATTATGATCAAACGTTGTACAACACAGGACATGATCCAAGTATCCTCTCATGTGGATTTTTTCCATCAAAAATAACCTAATTTCTTCTCCTTGCTAACCACAGCAGGGGTGGGGGAAAGGGAGAGAGGAATATGGGAGAAAGAATGTAGGGGGGAAGGAGGAGTGAGAGAGCCTTTATGGCAGATTATGTTCTGAAAATAAAGGTTGTTTATACCTATATACACAACACCACCAACTCAATGTGGGTTTTTTTTTCCTTTCTGCCCTCTCCTTCTCCTCCCCCAACTTTAAAAAACATTTACATTACTAACCTTAAGAAAGACATAGTGTGCTCTGGTCCCTAGAAAAGCAGAGTAATTGCAAAGAAGAAGAGGATACAGATGTAGAAGAGTCATTTGTAAATGTTCCTACTTAGGTTCAAGACTCCTATTTTGAGGAGAACACATGTTATTTGTAGCCCTTCTCATTCTTCATTGTCAATCCACTGCGGACATTCATTGCACTATGTCAAGTGTATGTTACACCGTTTTAAGTTGAGGATTGTGTGCACTTGTCCTTCAGAAAGCATTTCCATATGTGAGTGTGCAAGTTTGAGACATGCTTTTATATATATCTCCACATGTACATTTGCTGTAGTATTTATTTTCACTCTTGGATCATTCTGAAAAGGAAGTGTATTCTCTCCATTTGCAGCATTGTTCAGAGGCACTTGAAATGCAATGCCCTGTAAAGGTGGACTAAACATGGATGTTTCATGTTGCTAGTTATTTCTACAGTTTACCATTGTCCAGCTATGCTGGAAGAAGGACAAGAGATACTGGATGTGGTTTAATTAGGCCACAACTTTATTCTTAAATGTCTGGGAGAACGCAGCAGATAAAAGTGTACAGGGCAGGTAATTCCAAAATCATTTCAATATATTCCCAGAGGGATTCCATCATCCCTCCCCCTTACCCATCCTGGTCCCCAGTCAACCCGCTGCTGGGACCTCACCAACTCCTCCCTTTAATGAGGGTTAAGGAGGGTCTATAAAGGAAGTGGGGTTGGATCTACCCCATACCGGTAATTGAAGCCATGATGCCCTTTCCCCCCATTTCTACTTCTTGAAAGAATACCTTCTTTATATTCTTTATCAATCCATTTTATCTGACCAGTGTATCCCTTCTCCATGGAGTACATGAACTGGATATCCGCCCCATGTTTATATAATGAATTGTTACATCATAGCCTAACTCACATTTCATGTTCTCCCAACGAAGTCCCCCTCCCCTGACCTCTCTGTGGAGAAGGCGAAAAACCCCTACTTTGCTTTCACCAATCTGATTGTGATGGACAACTTCCTTCCTAGCCGCTAGAGGAAAGAGAGACTAGCACAGAGCCCACAGAGAATCCTGTCAAACCCTGGTATTTCACTTCCATGAGTGGGAGGGTAGGGGATGTTCTGCCTGGTCCAGGTAAAAGAGAGTTTTTCCTACACCAGCATTAACTTATATAGTTCCCTCTCTCTTATAGTGGGCATGGATCAGCGTTCCCACACTGACCTGGTATGGAGCTGCAGAAGAAAGGTTTCCGGCCAATGGGAGCTGTGAGGGCAGTGTTGGGGGTAGAGGACAGTGCACAGAGCCATCCACCACCACTGCCAGAGGTGCACAGAGATGTGCCAGCAGCAACCAGCCACTTCTGGGAGCTGTGTGGGGCCACAGCAGGCAGGCAGCCTGCCTGAAAGTCCCGCTGCACCACAGGACTTTAAGTTGCCTGGACTCGAAGATCGCGAGGGGGCAGAGGAGGCTGGATAGAAATGTTAGTCATGGCAGGCCATACAGATCTGGCCTGCGAGCCATATTTTGCCCACCCCTGAGATAGATGCACAGAGTCTAGTTCTGGTGCAGATGTTCCAGCAGCGCAATACTTTATCAGGGGTATTTTCTCCCAGGAATTTTCTCCCAGGATTACAAGCCAGGCGTTGTTCATCTCCCAACCCTTATTGCCCCATCCCTCCTACCTGTGCAACATTGGAGGAAATGTAGAAACACAGTGGATCCTACCTCCCCTACTGCACTAAGAGTGCCAAAGTTGTAGGACTGCATTAGAATTAGGCACTACTCAGAATGAGTAAGACTGTTGCAATCTAGGCCCTTATCGACAAATTCAATTTTCTGAAGCCTGCAAACCTGCAAAATCTCAGCTCAAAATGTGAGTTTCAGAAGGCTACAAGTGACTAAATACAGTGCCTTGGAATAAAAACCATTATCCAAACTTAATGATAGAGGATATTGCTGCTATAGTACTGCTTAGCCTATTCTGAGACTTATCACTGATCTTAGCAGATTAATTCTAATATATAATGAAGGACCTACACCATGGAAAATGAAACATAGTATATTAAAAGCTTTAAAAAACCCAAGGACTGCAATGCAGTGTCAAAACAAATCATTCTGACTTGCTTTAAAAATATATGGAGGCTTCTTCAAATATCATCAGGGATAAGTCATTATATGACTTGTGGGTTCATACATCACTGCTCTTTGCTGTCACTATGAAAAATAGGAGTTTTTGTTTACTTAAAAATTTGAAATGCCATGTTTCTGTGCTTGAAAAATGAAGCGGGAAAAAGTAAGTGTCCTCCCACTTTTGAAAAATGTTTTTTTTATTAAAGCAAAGTAGAGAGGAGGAGTAGTGCACTCATGGAAGTAGACTGATTAGTGTTTACACAGGAAGAAGAATAACAACAGATAGGTCACTGGGGACAAAATGACCAGAATCACATAGGAAGTTGATGAAAACATGAGTCAAGAACATGGGACTGAACCAACAGCTGACCCATGTTTGAATACAAATAGATATATAATGAATAAACACATGGTAAAATAAGAATTATATTTCATGATAGAGTGAGACTCCCCTGTCAGAATGCATCTGTTAATAATAAAACTTCCTTTCTGGAATGAGAGTTTAATAGTTCTCGTTCATACTTTAAATAGTAGATCACAGCAATAAATCAGCTTTATGATTTTAGGGGGTACAACTTATGTAATATAATATAAAGTTCCTGGCATTTCATTTACTGTTAATTTGTTTTTTAAATATTCTTATAGGGAGACTGATCAAATAATCATGAAAATACTAGAGTGCAACCACCATAAATCTTAATTTTTGTTGTTTTCCCATTTTTAAAACCTTATAAAAAGTAATTTAACTGTTGTGCAGGAATAAGATATTATTGTGATGGATTCTTAAAATCTGTGGAATAATAAGGGTGTATGCACAATTAGATATACACGCAGGGCCCCATGCTGCAAACATGCACATGCATATCTTCATTCATATGAGGAGTTCCACTGAAGTAATGAGACACTTACGCAGATGTTTGCAGGACCAGGTCCCCACATTGTATAGTGGCAAACCTTAAAAAATTGCCTTTTAAAAATTTAGACAGCTAAATAACATTGTCTCAGCTTTTGCTGTATTCCCTAGGCATTCCATAGACTCATAGAAATGTGGGGCTGGAAAGGACCTCAAAAAGTCATTAAGTGCAGCCCCCCGTGCTGAGGGAGGACCAAGTAAACTAGATCATTCCTGACAGATGTTTGTCCAACCTGCTTTTAAATACCCTCAATCATGGGGATTCTACAATCTCCCTTGGAATCCTATGCCAGAGATTAACTACCCTTATAGAGAAACTTTTACCTAATATCTGACCTAAATCTCCCCTGATGCAGATTAAGCCCATTACTACTTGTCATATCTCTTCCTAGTAGCCTTTAATGTGTTTGAAGATTGTAATCAGGTCCCCACTCAGTGTTATTTTCTCAAGACTACATATGTCCAGGTTTTTTAACCTTTCCTCATATATCAGGGCTTCGAAATTTTTTATCATTTTCATTACTCTCCTCTGGACTTTCTCCATTTTGTCCAGGGCTTTCCTAAAGTGTGGTGTTCAGAACGGGATGCAGCACTCCAGTTGAGGCCTCACTAGTGTTGAGTACAGCAGGATAATTACTTCCTGTGTCTTATATATGATATATATATGATAACACACCCAAGAATGACATTAGCGTTTTTCATCACTGCATCATATTGTCCACTCTTAGTCAATTTCTGATCCACTGTAATCCCCAAATCCTTTTCAGAAGTATTACTACTTAGCCAGTTGTTCCCCATTTTATAGCTGTGCATTTAATTTTTCCTTTCTAAGTGAAATACTTTGCACTTGTCTTTATTGAATTGCATCTTGTTGATTTCAGACCAGTTCTCCAATTTCTCAAGGTCATTTTGAATTCTAATTCTGTCCTCCAAAGTGCTTGCAAACTTTCCCAGCTTGGTGTCATCTGCAAATTTTATCATTTTATATTTTTATATTCCATATAGTATATAATATATTTTTATATTCCATATAGTACAGTAAAGTGTAAAGGAAATAAAAGGAAATCTTGACAATATGGCAAATACTGAGGTAACCTTACCTCATCTATTTATCTGAAGCAAAACTGGCACTTAAATCTATTTTGATATAGATAAATTGTAGAACTATTACTGTGCTTGGTGGGTGACAGGACGTGTCCTGGCACCCCCACAGACAGACCCTGAAGGGGGAGGCACCTTCAAGCTGGGCAGGAGGCAACTGAAGAGCACTTCAGGATGAGTCTGTGCTTCCTGCCTTGTGGAGAAAACAAAACTTTTTTTACACGTCAGAACCAGCTGTAGGAATCTGTGCCCTTTGCCATTCATAAACTGTTGTGGGGCTTGTGCCTGTGTCATTATTCCAGGGATGCTGCTTGCTTTTGCTAACCCAACATTCAATAGACCAGAATATTGTATAACAATATTATTACTCTTACATACTCTTATATGTTATAGCTACAGGCTATTTATGTAATGAAAGATATATTTGTACACACAAATAAGCAAGTCTGAAGACACTTAGGAACTTAGATCCCCACAACCTTTGAGGTCACTGGGCTACAGTGCATGGGCATTTATGCCATAAGAACAGAGATTCCCCCTGCTCCTAAAGTACTACAAGAGGGTCTTTCCATTAGCCAGTATCATGGCTGACCTTTGGTCCCTGTGGAGCTTTGAGTCAGCCCTCTAGTTTGGATTAAATTATACAATTTAAGGGGAATCACATCTTTTATTTTAAAATAAGTGTTTAGTTATTTTCCATGTGAAGCGAGTTCACCACTAGAGTTGGGGCTTACTTCTGTAATAGAATGTTATGTTGGGTACGGTTGGGGAATGGACCCAAAACTCTCCATCATACATACGCTTTTTATGTTAAATAAGTCAATTAAATAAGTGTGAAGTCTATCTGAAAGAATACCTTGCTATCCTTCCCCAAAAACTTTAGGCAGGCCCTGTACAGTGCCATGTGATAATAGTGGACAGGAATGGGTTATGTTTAGGAAAGTGGAAAGGAGACTTTTTTTTTTTTTTGCAGTCCTAAAACAAATGCTAAGACCAGATTTCTTTGTTAGCTATAAAGGGCTCATGACTCACAGTTCAGAGTCTGCGTTATAGTGGGCAATCATGCACATATGCCCATCCAGTTCAATACCATACACACAAGCACAAACATACACATCTCTTTTTGTGTATGTGTATGTCTAGGAGGAAAAAAAAACAGCTGCCCCAAACAAGGTGGAATTATATGGCTCAGCAATATGTCATAGGCCTTGTACTGCTACAGTTCATGGAGACAGGTTGAGTGGCAACTGAGTACAGCTGATATGTGCTTTCTTAAAAATAACCAAAAAAAGATATGCATTGTTTAATTATACATATTCTGATATTATCCCCTTCCATCTCCTTCATACGTTACTTGCATTCTTACATTTTAGGCTCTTTGGTGCAAAGGCTATGTCTTTATGTATGTGGGCCAGAATCTAATATATTGAGCATACTACTGGAATACAAATAAATAATAATACAGTATAATCAAGTTACTGTGCTGGCTGAGAGAGTGTTGTTTGATACACACACACACCCCCAGAAATGTTGGCTACTTCCATAGGGGAAAGGACTATTAGCTCAGGAAGTATTTCAGAGAGAAAATTCAGTGGAGTATGAGTATGATCAAGAGGCCTCTTAATCTTTTCTTCAGTAAGTTAAATAGAGTAATTTCTGAAGCCCCACATTGTACGGTGCATTTTGCAGATTTCATATCATTCTTGTGACTCTTTTCTGAAACTTGTCAATTTTTCAACATCTTTTTTAAAGATTTTTTTTTGTGGACAGCAATACTGAACACTAGTATAGTAATGATCTTATCAGTGCCATAGACAAAGGTAACATCATCTCTCTAGTCCCACTCAATATCCCCTTATTGATACATGTAAAAGGCCACATTACTCCCTTTTTATCCATAACATCACTCTGGGAGCTTATGTTTAGTTTGTTATCTACCATGATCCTTAAGTCCTTTGTGGAATTGATGGTTTTCAGGACATATTACCACACCCAGTGGTGACCTACATTATCTGATTGTGCCAGTTTACCAAATAATCCAGAGTGCTTTACGTAAGTGACCAGCTCTTATCATTATTTAACACTCCACCAATATCTATGGTCATCTGCAAACTTTGTCAACAATGATTTTATATATTCTTCCAGATGATTGACAATGACATTGGATAGTATTTGGTTGATTCAGCTAGAAACAGCCCCATTCACTGATGTTTCACAACAATTTGTTAACTGAGTCCCATATCAGCCATTCCATCATTTTGCTTGGGATTGATCTCAAGCTAACTTGCCTATAATTACCTAAGTCATCCCATTTGATTCTACTAGTGCTCAGCATGTCTCAAAATCAGACCACATAAGGAGGGGTTCAATATAGTTGCTTCACTTTGGGCACTCGTGTCTGAAAATTTTGGCCCATCCAAGTTAGGTGATCAGTTGTGTATCATAATTAATGAGAGGCAGACAGTAAATAAAAGATGTATTCCAAATGAATATGGTCATGCACAACTCACAGACTGAAAAATGTTTGCAATAGGTGTTTGTCAAATAGTATAGAATAATGAATAAATCAGAAAAGAAATGTGTTAACAGATAATTCACTGAGAGAAAAAGATCTAAATTTGTAAAATATGTTGTATGCTACAATTAATGAGCCCAAACTATCATAACTGATATTAACATAAGTTGTTCACCTGTCAATGTGTACTGAACATTTATCTTCATCGATACTAACAGCCTACTAACAGTAATTAGTGCAAAAATGCTCTTGAAAAAAGTTATTTAAAAACAAAACAAGTCTGAGAAATGTCCCTTGTTATACATTGACTCTTCAAATGTGTTTAGCTAATAGTTTAAAGTAGGAAGATACTTGTGAATTCAATGAAGATGTGTATGTGAATTACAAATATACATTCTCTGAATGTTTCACCAACCCCACAACCTCGCCTGTGAAACAAATGCTGAAAATTGCACCACCAGACACCTGCAGGAGAGAGTATGAGTGCAGTTGTTGATCCTTCTACAACAGCATGCCATCTGTCAGTAATTGTATTTAGTTTGCTCTAAAAAATAAACCCACTATATAGAAAATTCATGGAATAAATATATTTTCCCCCCTTACTCCTTTTGTTCTCCATTTTGTTTCCCCTCTTATGTGTCTGTATTTTGTTTAATTTATTTTTACTTCAGTATCAATAAAGTGGCACTGCAAGCTGGCAGGCAAAATTGTAATGCCACCCCTTGCATTCCCTGCTCAGATGAATTGCTCGATCTTCTGGTGTAAATCAGTGTATTTCTTTTTATAACAATGGTGATACAAAGATATACACCAGCTGAGGATATGGCTCCAAGCCTGTCCATGACTCAGACAGATGTGGGTTGGTTATGTATCACTGATCTTTACGTATGTGGTACCCTCAAATATCTAGACAGATTTGGTAATTGAATTTATATTTGTTTTTCCATTTAGTTTTCAATAACTGTCTAACTATTGCTGTTATGTTATCTTTAAGTAGCTGAAAACTTTCTGAAGTATTTGCTTTTTGTAATGTAAATATTAATGGGTTGTTGAACTACCAATGTCTAAGAAAATCATAGAATCATAGAACTGGAAGGGACTCAGAGAAGTCATCTAGTCCAGGCCCCTGCACTCAAGGCAGGACTAAGTATTATCTAGACCATCCCTGACAGGTGTTTGTCCAACCTGCTCTTAAAAATCCCCAGTGATGGAGATCCTACCACCTCCCTAAGAAATTTATTCCAGTGCTTAATCTCCCTGACAGTTAGGAAGTTTTTCCTAATGTGCAACCTAAACTGCCCTTGCTGCAATTTAAGTCCATTGCTTCTTGTCCTATCCTTAGAGTGATATGGTAATGAAAGCCAGGCAAAGATTTTCAGACAAACTATTTTTAGACAAAAACTGTAGATTAGGTTGACTGAAACAATCTGTGATTTCATGCTGAATTTGCAGAATTGTTTTGGTTGGAAAAAAAAAGTCCAAGAAGTCAAAACATTTCACTTCAACATTTTCAGAATAACATATTTTGACTTTTTGTTTTAAAAGGATTTTTTTTCATTTAATCTATAAAAAATATTTCTAACAGGTAATTAAAATCAAATTAAAAAATTTTTTTTTACCCCAACTCCTCTTTTTTTAACTTTCTTGGGTTTCATAAAACTTAAAAAAAAAAAAAGAGGTTAACAAAAATTTAAATTTATTTTTGATTTTTGATTCAGCTACTGAACTGAAAAATGCTAATTCATACATCTCTAATGATAATCACTCTTTGAGATACTGGCCTAGATTCTCAGCAGGTGTAAATTAGCATAGCTCCACCAACGTCAATGAAGCTACTGTGTTTCAGTTTACAAAAGATGAGGATTTCTGTCCCCAGCTTCCTCAGAATTAATACATTGACTATATAAAATGTTTTTGTGGCTCAGACAAATGAATTTTTAATGCCATAGGACATCAAAAGACCCGAGCTAATACAACAGAGAATATCCCCTAAGAGTAAATATAACATACAGTAAAATAACATTTTAGAAGAAGTGATGTTTATAGAATCATAAAATCATAGAATCATATCTATTTTTGTATAATGCATATTTTTTTCTAAGGGAAATCATCTCTGTTGGTCTGATTTTCAGAAGTGCTGGGTACCTGCAACTCCAATTCAAGTCAGTGGAGACTGTGGGTGTTCAGTACCTCTAAAATTAAGTCTTATCTTGCTGCCAACTGTGTTAATTGTACTGTGAAAAATGTACTCATTAATGATGGATTCTCTTAATTTTACTTGATTAGAAAATACTTTATGTGCAATAAATGTATTCTATCCAAAATCCTTTGCAGTGAAAATGGTCAGTAACACAGACTATTGAGACATTTTACTAGAAAGAACTAATAAAAAATGGTAAATTTAATATATCAATTTCCACCCTCAGGATGAGACTTATTGCCATGCATAATGCATTGCAAAGAATGGATACTGTAGCAGAGAAGAATAAAAGCTTGTTTATAACCAAAAGATGTTCTGAGCCACAAACATCAATTCATAAAATTCATCATATATTGATGCATTACTCTTGAAACTGCTGACCAAGGTCATTGTGTACTCACTGTGAGAGCAGAATGGAATAATTGTTAAATGCATTTTTCAGCAGTTATAAAGAAGTGGCAGTAGAGATGCTGTGTACGTGTTTATGCAGCCTTTCATTTTGTGTGTAGTATTGTTTACTCTGCACTGTGTCTTTTAATGTGCAATAAAATCTTTAATTAACCAAAGCTAGTCTTCAGCTGTGTATGAAGTGCAATACAGTACATCATAAAACTAGTGCATATACAAATTTACTGTGTGTTCCCCAGCAAAAGCTTGGGCAGGATACCATATTTTGGAAATAATAATCACAGATCCACCTTCAGAGCCAAGGATTGAATGTCAGTGACTCTAATATTGAGTTGATGACATTCGTTTCCAGATTAATGAAAAATGTGATTATGGGAAAGATAGTAATTAAGAACCGATGCCCATGGTTATATTACAGATATGAGAAATCACACAGATAGTATTGAGAGATCTAGTTAATCCCTGTTTTGTTTGTTCAGATGTCAGAGTATCTGAAAGATATAACTCCTGAACCAGCCTTCTAGTGTAGCATGTATTGCATTGACATGTATGACGTACATTGTTATGTCAACTACCAGATAATGTAAATTGGCAGTAGTTCTGCAGGCCACCGTTGTTTCTGAGGGATTTAATGTGTATCTTTCAGCATGGTTCTCATGAATTACTTTGCTGTAGTTTTCTGGTACAGCGGTTCATTAAAGAAGCATCACCCCACAGCATGTACTGTTTTCTTGTAAACCTGTTTTGTTTAGTAAATTTTGCTCGGAGTGCAGGAATTTTATTTAGGAAAGATGGCTTATAATAACTCAGTTCATTTTCTGTATTTTGAATACTTTGCAGTTTCAGATGCTAAAGAGTTTACAGAAATATATTCCTGACTTGTCTGTGCCCACTTTATACCTGTGGTGTTTAGGGAATATTATCACATTTATTCAGTTATCATCAAAGCCAGAACTAGTTTCTCAACTTGACAGGGCTGAATTTGGGTAGGATTGTCTTCTCACTCAGCAGACTTTTCTTCACCTGCTACGTGCACCTTTTTCCAATTCTAAGCAACTGCAGTGCCAAATGAAACAGATCAGTATGATTCATCTCAGCAATGTCAATGGGCCTTGTCTTTTCCTTTAACATATTGAAAAATAAACATTGGGGGCTCTCTAGTTCAGCAGAAAGCATCTGCTTTTTAAAGGCTTCATGAACTTTTCAATTCACTATGCTACTTTAAATGAACTGAGAAGATGAAAGAAACAATAATCAAGATAACTTTCTTTTAAATTGTCACTGGACTCTTTTTGGAGCTTAATTTGTGGTTTTTGCGGCTGTATAAAAAATAAAGATGAGGATTTCATTGGCAATGATCTCCACAGTGAATTATTTTCTCCTTTATAATATTTAAACAGTAGAACACCTAGGTGTGTTTTTGGGGGCCATTACTGTTTGCTTCTGATGTATTGTAAGACATGAGATGAAAGAGATCTGCTATTTCAATTCTATTTTTTCCATATCAAAATTATATATACATTTCCAAAAGGTAGAGTCCTGCTGTGTGTGCAAATGGTTATTACACACGTAGTAGATTTTGTAGGCATCTACACAGCACTTTGCATGCACAATTAACCCATTTGCATGACAAGTCATGGTACAGTGGTTGTCACTAAAATGTTTATTATTTACTAAATCCTACCATATAGTGAGACATCTGAGATATCATATTTAGTTCCTATTCTAAATATAAGGGAAACTGGAGCATTTCAGAGACAACTGTATAGTAGCTATTGGAAAACGAAATTTTTTTTAGTGATGACCACTGTCATTGCATGTGCAATCAAAGGTCTCATTCTGCATACACAATGTGTGTGTGTGTGTGTGTGTGTATATGCAGACTTCTGGTGTTTGTATTTGAAAATTTGGCCATAATGTTTTAAAGTTCATTTAGTTTCTATGAAAACTTCCAGAGTCCAACTGATAACACTGTATTCCTCTATTTATCCACACACACAGCGTAGGCAGTAATAGTGTAGACTTCCTGCACCAGTCCTGCCAATATGGCTCAGTTCTGTTTTAGAGAAGTTACTGTTTTTATCATTGCAAAGTTGCCAATTCATATAATTTTTAGTGGTAGTTTTTTTCTTATGTGGGCAATTTTCCATTAACACCTGAACTGGAACCACTAACTCATTAGAATATAGACAGTAAGCTGAAAGTGACCTGGTGATGACTGGATCAAGTCTAATGGAATGCAGTCTTTTCAGTCTCTATCAGTCTGGGCCAGATACAAAATGGTAATCTAAATGGTTAAAGGCCACATATACCTTTCCTAATCTCCTGGAACATCCAGTCCCCTTTGTTATATTTATTATTTGATTATAGTAGTGCCTATGAGCCCCAATTAAGGACCAGGACTCCATTGTGCAAGTGGCAATGCTAGGCACTTTTCAGTGAATTTTAAATTATTCTTTTAATAACTCTCAGTTACCTGCTTTCAAATCAGATGATTCTCCCTCCCATCGGAAATGGACTTTCTGTTGACCAGATCTTCCAAACATCTGAATAACTTCAAACTTTTTGTCTAAACTCTAAGAACCAAATCAGGAGCCTTATTGTATAAATGTCTTCTGTCTTTAACTTTAAATCAAAACTAAATGTTCAAAGCAGCTTAGCAACCAGAGTAGCCTTGATAAAAGTAACAGCAGCTAGGCCACAGTTTTAAATACATAATCTCTTTGAATTGTGAGAATGGTCGCACTTTCCTTCAATCCTGCTTCATTTGCTTTCCTCCTCCTTTAATAGTTTACTTTTTGCTTAGAGAACCTCAGCTGGGAGCATTAAACAGCTTCAGACTGAAATTTTTAAAATAGAAACTCAAAGGGCGGACTGGAAGTCACCAAACAGCTGTTGAAATGTTTGAGTGGGGTAGGGATCAGAACCGGACTGGCCAATGCCAAGGATGGCAGTAAAGTATTAAAGTCAAAGCTTCAGATGAATTCTCATTTCAGATGAATCTGTATATTGTTTGAGAAAAATATCATGTCCTCCCACTATTCCTTCACCTATCTCCTTAACATACAGCATACTTGGAAGTGTGTTATAGGCTGAGTTCAGCCACTCTTGCTAAATAATACTTTATTCTGAGTTCAGTAGGATTTCTTGTAGCACAAAATAATACTCAAAGTGAGTAAAGATGGCAGAATATAACTATGTAAATAAGATGATGTGGAGAGGAGGTTGCTGATGTCTCATATTTGTCATGTACACACAATGTTCATCTTTAAACACTTGTCAGTTGTGTCTTTTATACAGAAACATAGTCACCTCATTATTTACAGAATTCCTTAGGTATTCTCAAATACTAAGAATATTCACCAAATACTTACTCTACTGTACTTTAAAGAAAACCAATTAATAGAGAACTCTGCAAATACTGAAGTCACATTGCCTATCTAAAAAAAGTGAAATTGACACATTTTTAAGGGCAACCACTGTACCATAGATTCACACATAAGTAAATTATTATCACAATATTATCACAATGGCCCTTCAGTCAGTCAAGATCTGATTGAAGAATCCAAGATCCATACCACACTCATAGTATAAATATGCCTGAGACATGTGGAATTGTAAATATACCTGAAATGTGTGGAAATATGAATGTACCATAGACTCAATATGAAACTGAGAATAAAGCATGGATATCCATGTAAACTTGGATTATGAGCGAAGTGAGACAGAAACTGCATTGTCATTTACTTTGCAGTAGTTTAGAAGCACAGCTTCAGAACATCTGGTGGGGAAAAATGTATCTTTTTAAGAAATGTTTTATCTGGAATAAAACAGTAATGAAGAAGAAGAACCTATGGGTCCTATGTAAATAATTAAGGAGACAGAAAAGTGATTCCAAAACCTCAGCACAGCTTCAGTG
The DNA here is from genome assembly GCF_007399415.2 of Gopherus evgoodei. Taxonomy (NCBI): domain Eukaryota; kingdom Metazoa; phylum Chordata; order Testudines; family Testudinidae; genus Gopherus; species Gopherus evgoodei. The sequence goes on along the minus strand of NC_044327.1, from coordinate 69,762,807 downwards.
TCCTATGCCTAAAATGAATCTTCATGGGCTATAAAGTTTTAAGTGCTGTATTTGTTTCCAAGACTGTGAGAATATCAGTCAATATATCTTCTATGTAACCAGGCAGACTATGATAGCTTTGGTTGACTTCTGCATATTTCAGTGCCAAAGGCTTTGTTTTCAGCAGTCATTTGTATACTGAGCAGATTTATCCTTTAAATATCCAAAGCTATATTAACACTTCCTATTTGCTTGTAGAAGCATATGCACTGTCTTAAAAGCAGGAATAAAGAAGATTATTTTTGTCTTGCCAAACAAAATATTAAAGGTGAAGTTATTCTCTCGACTGCCATTTCCAAACATGTATGATTCATAGTTTTGTGCTGAAAAAGAAATTTTGGGCTTGTCTACATCACCCCACAGTTCAGGGGTGTGAATAGTATGGTGTACAAAAGCGCTGCACTGTAACTCCCCCATCTGCATGCTTCAGGAAGGTTCCTGGTTTGCATTAACATAATCCTGTTTGAAGAGGACTACACTATCAACCTTTTATTTTGTGCCCAAGCCATCCATGAGTTAAAGTGCAGCACTTTGTTGAGGACTGCTATTCACATTCCTATAGTCTGAATTGTGGAGCAGTGTAGACATAGCCAGACACATTTGGAACATATCATATGTACTGACAGCCCTGTATAATAAATTAATACAGAGTTGGTAGGGTTTAAATATGTACTTGTCTGGGTATACCACAAGAAGGACAGGAGACTTGTTATGGGTTTTACTCAGGCCACAACTTTATTATACAGATGTCTGGGACTACCCGGCAGATAAAGTGTACAGTGCAGGCAAATCCATGCTTATTCAAATCAATTCTCCAGGGCTTTCACCAACCCCTCTTTGTTTAATCCATGCTTATTCACATCAGTTCTCTGGGGCTTCCACCAGCTCCCCTTTGCTTCCATCCAGGTCCCCCAGCTGACCTATGGCTTGGACCTTACCATCCACCAGCCTCGCAAAGACTTAGGAGGGCTATGAGAACAGGGGGTGAGGGAGGCTCCCTGCCGTACTGGTCATGGGAGTTCCCAAACCCCATCCCCCATTCTATTTCTTTATCCAATACTTCCTTTTAAGTCCTTTATCAGGCCATTTATGTGGTCACTGTCTGCTCCCCCTATGGAGTACCTGCACTGAACATCCACCCAATATTACAAAATAAGTTGCAACATATGGCCTACCATCTTTTCTATTACTAGAAAAGGTCTATCCTCACATCCACTGTGAGGAAGGCAAAAAACCCACCCTCCACCGAAGCCAATTCTGGTGGTGTGGGAAAAATTCCCTCCCAGCCCACCTTTAAACGAGATGACTAGCTTAATGCCCACAGCAGGTCCAAACCCAGCCTGCCATTCACCTCCACTTGCAGGCTACTAGGGGAGGGAGGGTTGGTGCTGGCTTCCTCACTGCTTTCACATAGACACTTGCCTCACCCAAGTTTCTTTCCTTTAGGCACATTCCTGGGGGTAGGGGGTGTGAGTCATTCCTGAAAAGTTGACCACTGAGCACCTTTTGCAGCAGTTTCAGACCTTCTTCCTCCCTTGCACCCAACCACAAAGCAGAGCTGTCCTTTTTTGGGTAAGCCCACACAAATTCTGCCCCACCTTTAGCTGTGGTGCAGTCAATGTATTTGGCATTTTAATACATAATAATATTTAATCTTTAAAACTACTGATACTTAGCAAATAATCTTAAACAAAATAAGCCACTATTGGTAAGTTTAACAATAAATCATATTTAAATAAAATATTCAACATATGTCGGGCCTAGCATTGGCAACTGCTCAGGACAAATCTACACCAAATGTTTTATGTTATTCCATTTAATTAATAAAACAATTGGCATTCAATATTTGCAAACTAACACAGACCTACAGAAACAACTGTGAAATTGTTTAATTGGAAAGTTGATTTTCTGCCATTTTTCTGAGGTTCTTGAAAATTAAATTCAAAGTGCAGACGTTAAATAACACTATTTCAATATCACTATTTCCAATTGGAGCATTTAAATGTCTTATATGCATTGATTTTAAAAAAATCTATAAAAAGTTGCTGTTTTGTTGTCAAATAAGAAATAGTAAATTAATTTTGCCTTTGAATTATGTGAATTGAATTATATGAGTAGGTCTTGGCAACATTCTTCTTTTAATTAATGTTTTGTCAGATCATCAATCTTACTTTCTTCCTATGTACTAATATTCAATTTGTTTTGTATTTAGTTAAATCCACCTCTTCCTCCTTAAGAAAGATTCTTATCTAGTTTATTAAGGTATTTTTAATCAATATAACAAAGGAAATCATCAGGAAAAAATAATGTTGTTCCACATGATTTAATAGTAATAAAAAACTACAATGCTATACAGTACTGCAGGGTGGTGATATTATTTTACAAAGTACTTGCTAGCAACCGGCACAAAAAGAATTGTGTGGGTGATGCAGTATGAATAACCTGCCTGATAAGATAAAACATTTTGCATGGTAGCTGTCTACCCTTTGAGGCACATTTTTCCATTAAGAATATAAAAGCAGATGATTGTCTGTGACCTTTTATCACTGAACTGGATGAGTAGTATTTTTACCCTCTGGACAGATGGCTTGACCATCACAGAGATTTTATTTTAGCATTGCTTTGGTTCCTAGGAAGACTAAATTACATCATGGCTGAGTGACTACTAGGATCTTCCTCTGATATACAACTGAGCTGATGACTCATGAGGTTAGGTAGACCAAAACTAAACTAAATCAAACCCATATAAAACCGGTTGTAATGCCAGAAAATAGCATAAGTCTTTTTAAAGTTACTACCCAGCAATTTGTTGTAATTGCTCCTATTATATCAGCATAACCTAACAGATCTAGGACAAGATATAGTTACATATAATGAATAGCTACTGAATTTTTAGGGAACCCTGTTGTCAATAAAGTAACTAATAGGATCTTAACATTATTTTTTCTCCAAGTGTTAAGCTGCAGTATGGTTGTATGAGAGTAATAATATGCAAGACACTGTTTCTGCAATCATTTAAACGCAAGTCTCACTGAGGTCTGTTCTTTTATATTAAGTATTTGAGTTGAATGAGATAGCTAATATGCATAAGATTAAGCATGTATATATGTGCTTGCAGGATGAGGGCCCAGGTGAAGACAATCTATTTAGTGTTATATTGTCAAAAGATGGTCCCGTTGTATAGTCATATTTTTATTAGCCCTACCAGTGTTTGAATAAATCAAAAAGTGATTTTGTTGTAAACCAAGCTACTTGTCATAAAATCAACATTAAAAATGAAAAAATATGTGAAAATTGTATAGGGTTACCATTGCATATAAATCTTACACCAACAATTGGCTACACTTTACTGCAAGTCTTGTGGAAAGTCTATTTTAAAAACTGAATAAACATTATCTAGCCTTAAAGAAATGAGATGTTATTACTTAAAATATTTTCACTAACAGAACACCCCAAATCAGCATTCTGAAGTAAATTAATTTAGTTTAGCAGTGCAGAATGGAGAATAATGTACCAAATATTTAATTCTCAAGATTTGGTTTCATGGAATCCTTGTTAAAAAGCCTCTATTTTCTTCTAGATAATTCATAATTCAGTGTAGTTATTTTTCTATGTTCTTTCTTCATAATAAGAACTTAAGAACAGCCATACTGAGTCAGACCAAAGGTCCATCTAGCCCAGTATCCTGTCTTCCGACAGCAGGCCAATGCCAGGTACCCCAGAGGGAATTAACAGTACAGGCAATTACCAAGTGATCCATCTGCTGCCACTCACTCCCAACCTCTGGCAAATAGAGGCTAGGGACACCATCCCCGCTCATCTTGGCTAATACCCATTGATAGACCTATCCTCCATGCACTTATCTAGTTATTTTTTGAACCCTGTTATAGTCTTGGCCTCCACAACATTCTCTGACAAAGAGTTCCACAAGTTGACTGTGTCTTGTGTGAAAAAAATACTTCCTTTTGTTTCTTTTAAATTTGCTGCCTATTAATTTAATTTAGTGACCCTTAGTTCTTGTGTTATGAGAAGGAGTATATACCAGTTCCTTATTTACTTTCTCCACACCAAGACCTCAGTCATATCCTGCCTTAGTTGTCTCTTTTCCAAGCTGAAAAGTCCCAGTCTTATTAATCTCTCCTGATATGGAAGCTGTTCCTTACCGCTAATCATTTTTGTTGCTCTTTTCTGAAACTTTTCCAATTCCAATATATCTTTTTTTCTGCACATCAAAATGTGGGTTTACCATACATTTATATAGAGGCAATATGATATTTTCTGTCTTATTATCTATCCCTTTCTTAATGATTCCCAACATTCTGTTTGCTTTTTTGACTGCTGCTGCACATTGAATGGATGTTTTCAGAGAACTATCCACAGTGACTCCAAGATCTCTTTCCTGAGTTATAACAGCTAATTTAGGCCCATCATTTTATATGTATAGCTGGAATTATGTTTTCCAATGCATATTATTTTGCATTTTCAACATTGATAATCATAGAATCACTGAAGTGTAAAACTGGAAGAGACCGCAATAGGTCATCTAGTCCAGTGCCTTGCACTCTAGGCAGAGCTAAGTAATAACTAGACCATTCCTAACAGAGGTTTTTCTAAACCTTTTTTTAAAATAACTCCAGTGACAGAGATGCCACAACCTCCCTAGGCAATTTGTTCCAGCACTTAACTACCCTAACAATTAGGAAGTTTTTCTTAATGTCTAATCTAAACCTCCCTTGCTCCATTGCTTCTTGTCCTCTCCTCAGAGGTTAAGGAGAACAATTTTTCTCCTTACTTCTTGAAATAACCTTTTATGTACTTGAAAACTGTTATGTCCCCTCTCAGTCTTCTGTTCTCTAGACTAAACAAACCCAGTTTTTTACAATCATTTTTCATAGGTCATGTTTTCTGGACCTTTAATATTTTTTGTTGTTGTCCTCTGGACTTTCTCCAGTTTATTCATATCTTTCCTTAAATGTGGTGCCTAGACTGGACAAAATACCCCAATTGAGACCTTGTCAGGGCAGAGTGGAATGGAAGAATTACGCCTCATGCCTTGCTTACACTCCTGCTGATACATCCCAGAATGATTTCACTTTTTTTGCAACAGTGTTACACTGTTGACTCATATTGGCTTGTGAGTCACTGTAATCTTCAGATCCACTTCCACAATACTCCGTCCTAGGCAATAATTTCCCATATAGTATGTGTGGAATTGATTGTTCCTTTCTAAGTGGAGTATTTTGTCCCTATTGAATTTCATCTTATATACTTCAGATTATTTCTCCAGTTTGTCCAGATAATTTTGAATTTTAATCCTATCCTCCAAAGCACTTGCAATCCCTCCAAGCTTGGCATCTTCCACAAACTTTATTAGTGTACTCTCTATGCCATTATCTAAATCATTTATGAAGACATAGAACAGAACCAGACCCAGGACTGATCCCTATGGGACCCTACTCAGTAGGCCCTTCCAGCTTAACTGTGAGCCACGGATAATGACTCTTTGGGAATGGTTTTCCAATCAGTTATGCACCCACCTTATAGTAGCTCAATCTAGGCTATGCCTTCCTAGTTTGTTTATGAGCTGGTCATATGACACTATATCAAAATCTTCACATAAATCAATATAATATAATATAATATAATATAATATATCCTTTTTAATGAAAAGTCAAAATGTTAAAAATTGAGTTATTAATTTAAAGCTTAAAAGCTTTAAAACCATGATACACAAAAGATTTTTAAAAACTTCCACCAAAAATACAAGACTTCTTTTCACAATCAACAAAATTAAACAGTGAAATAAACAACATAAGAGAAATATAACTGCATAGTTATACATGTGCAAAGAGAACAAGAAATAGAGAAACCAAAAATACAATAGCAATACACGTGTGCCAGGGGAACTCCACGTTTATATCATAAGTGGAACAAGCTGTGAAAGTTAGCCAGTCTCTTGGTTCTTTTTAAAATATTATTCTGTTCCATTTTTTAAGGAAGCCTAGTTATGTTGAAATCAATGGGCCCAATTTTTGTATTGTCTGCAAGCTTTTCCATTAGAAACATGTTCTGGACCCATTTAAACCAGGCACTTATAATGCTGCTCTACAGCCAAAATGCTTCTGAAATAAATGTAGTCCAACTTTACTAATTCTGGGTCACTGAGAACGAAAATGATGCTTAAAATTATTGATTGGCTCTAGTTTTCAAGATATGCTATTGGGTCAGTATATACGACCCTTGACTTGGGAATGGCTGAGGAGAAGTGAGTTATAAAGGGAAGGGATCTCAGTTTAAACCAGAAATGACTAAAATACATCTTTGACTGGATCTATGAATAAATCTATGACTGGGTTTGGACAGTACTTGCTTTTTAGGCAAAACAATGAATGATGCAATCTGAAGCTGGTATTGCATCATACATGATATGAATTGCATCATGTTATTCCTAGAAGTCATGGATGATGCAATCATAACGAAGCTTCCATCACTCTGCTGAACAAATTGCCCTATATCAGCTCTAAAATCATACAGTGTCGTGCTCTCTTATTTGTCAGTGTTTGATTTTGCAAAGGGACACATTTCTGTTTAGCCAAAGTGAGCGAGATGCCTCATACTTGTGTGAATAGTGCAGATAACTTCTGCTATGTTTGTGGTGAAGTGACTTTTGCATCACAAAAGCGCAGTCTAACCACTATGGTTAAGAAAGCCTATCACCTTTCTTTTGGCTGCAAAATTAGAGATCAGGACAAGAGGTGGGCCCCACACATATGCTGCAACACTTGTGCAACAAATCTTCGCCAGTGGTTGAACAGGAAAAGGAAAGCTATGCCTTTTGCAGTGCCAATGATTTGAAGAGAGGCAACAGATCATACCAGCAATTGTTACTTTTGCATAGTGCCTCCAGTTGGGAAAGGTGTGTCAAAGAAGAAGAAGTGGACAGTGCATTATCCAAACATTCCATCAGCTATACGCCCAGTACCCCACGGAGAAGGACTGCCTGTTCCTGATGCATCAGAATCATTCTCTCTTGAGTCAGACGAGGAAGAGGATGAAACTTCTAGTCCTGAACCATCAGTGTCACAGGACCCACATTTTCTCCCATCCTGCTCCTCTGAATCACACCTCATAACACAAGGTGAACTGAATGACCTTGTCAGGGATTTGGAACTACCCAAGAGTAAGGCAGACCTGCTGGGCTCCAGACTACATCAGTGGAATCTCCTAGCAGGCTATCAGGGCAAATGGAGCCCATCAATGCTTGCAGACTATTGCTGGACAGTGATAAGAGATGCTCCATTTAATGAATACAAGAGACAAGCCAAGAAGCGTCAAGTAGACACTGAATAGGACTAAACTATGTACATAATAGTTTTTTGCCTTTTGTTTCATAATAAATTTTATTTATATAACCCTTTTGCTGATTTTTAAAGTGTTACATAAACAGGACAGGTGAAATATTATCATGTAAAGCAAGCATAAACACATGAAAAGACCTAGGTTTACAATTTATGATTAAAACTCTACTATCTACACAATATACATAGACATAAAATGTAAAAACTTAAATATCTTAGAAACAGTAGCCAATCAGTTGTTTTAATTGTCATATTTGAATTCAGCACATCAAAATACATAATAAATAGCATATTTTATCTCTGAAGCAGATGGCTTCTCAAAAATTGTAGACCAGTGTAACTGGGGATTCTTTCTTTTTCCAGTATGTGGTTAAAGTGTGATCAAAATCCCACTCAAGTGAGTGGAAAAACTTCAATTTTTCTGTTCTTAAATAATGATAGAGAAATTCTGAACCTAATTTTCTCCCAAAGTCCCAAGCTATGCAACACCAAGACTTACCAATTTTGAACACTACATCATCCATTTCTCTGCTCCTTTACCCTCCCCCTGTGTGTGCAACTGTAGTAAATGCTATGCTCTAACCAAGAGGGAGCCATTTTTGAAGGAGAGGTGAAAAAAGTCAAAGTCCCCATTCGTCTCATGGAGCAAAGACCAGGGGATTTATTGGTCCCTGGGGAACCACAAAAAAAATTGAGTTTTTATGGCAAATGTATAAAATACATTACCCATCTGCACTCGAGTAGCTCCAGAGGATAGTAATTTGTTTCTGGTATTGGGCACAAAAATATCTGAAATAAACTTTTGAAATCTAAACTGACAGAAAACAACTACCCCTTTCCCACTCCAGCTCTGATGGCCAGTGTGTTGGCAAAGGGCAGAACGAAGGCCAGCCCATTTTCCAGCCTCCTTGTAATGGGGTTGGCAAGCAATGGGTGCACAAATCCTGTTTGCTCCTGCATGCCCATACTGTAGGTTCAGGCAACGCATACAGGAGCATAAGAGGTTTCTTACTCCTCCTTACTCCCTCGTACAGGTGCACAGTCCAGGGCATAGTTGAGTCTTAGGACAATAGACTGTTCATAAACTGCCTTATGAAAGGAGACTCAAAGAGCTTGGCTTGTTTAGCCTGGCCAAAAGAAGGCTGCGGGGGGATATGCTTGCTTTATATAAATATATCAGGGGGGTTAACGTTAGGGAGGGAGAGGAATTATTTAAGTTTAGTACTAATGTAGGCACGAGGACGAATGGGTATAAACTGGATATTAGGAAGTTTAGACTTGAAATTAGACGAAGGTTTCTAACCATTAGGGGAGTGAAGTTCTGGAACAGCCTTCCGAGGGAAGTAGTGGGGGCACAAGACTTTCCTGGCTTTAAGACAAAGCTTGATAAGTATATGGAGGGGATGTTATGATAGGATTGTTAATTTGGGCAATTGATCTTGGATTACCACCAGATAGGTCTGCTCAATGATCTGCGGGGAGATGTTGGATGGCATGGGAACTGAGTTACTGCAGAGAATTCCTTCTTGGGTGCTGGCTGGTGACTCTTGCCCACATGCTCAGGGTTTAGCTGATCGCCATATTTGGGGTCGGGAAGGAATTTTCCTCCAGGGCGGATTGGCAGGGGCCCTGGAGGTTTTTCGCCTTCCCCTGCAGTGTGGGGCACGGGTCGCTTGCTGGTGGTTTCTCTGCAGCTTGAGGTCTTCAACCAATTTTGAAGATTTCAATAACTCGATCCTGGGATAGGGGTTGTTATAAAATTGGATGGGTGGGGTTCTGTGGCCTGCCTTGTGCAGGAGGTCAGACTAGATGATCAGATTGGTCCCTTCTGACCTATGAGTCTATGAGTCTATGAGTACCTGCCAAAGGAAAAAAGATGTTAAGAATGAGTAGTTTTCTGCCACAAGGTTATGTACTATTTATCGTGGATAAAATCCTGGGCTTATTGCAATCCATTGCAAAATGTGCTTTGACTTCAATGGGGCCAGAATTTCTCCCCACATTTCTACTTTTACAATAAAAATTTTATAATTTGCATTAATTACCCGGAAGTTGCATCTCAAAATATTGCATGTCCTGCATTACCACATAAATAAGCAAACATAATTTTCAAATCAAAATGTATTTAATTTAAACTTAACTATTTTAGTAATCGCTAATTAGGCTAGAAAATATACAGTATTATTATAAGAGAATTAACATGAATTCCATACAAATAAGGAAAGGGAAAATGATTTTATTGTTGGCGGGAATACAACTATTACAATGAGGATTTCTAAATTTTCCCCTAAGTGATCCAGCTTTTGCTAGAAGCTTTTCCCAGCTGTGAAACTCACTATTGCTGTATTGATTTGGATCAGAAAACAAATGTTAGTCATGCAGTTAACAGGAAAAACTTGTAATTACTGATACTTCAGCAGTATGAAGTAATCATACAAGTCCCTTTGCAATAGAAAGCAATGTAATCAGCTTTACATTGCAACAGATTCAAGGGAGAACACATCCTTCCTCATTTTGAGCACAATCTTAAAGGAACACCTTTAGATTGACATTCTTAAGGTCTAGAAACCTATTTCTTCTGCGTAGTTCATTCCATATAGTACCTTTTTAAAAAGCTTCTACAATCTGTCCATACATTTTCCATGGACTAGAATTTAATTTGGTATAAAAAGTTTCAGTCCAAGAGTCATTGTCCTTTCTTTTTGTATAAATATCCAAGAACAAACCTTTATTTGGGCAGAAGGAGTTACTAGATAGGAACAAAGCTCAAGCATGCAGCCTTCACAATATTGCAAGTACGTACTCACCCAGAGAGTTTAAGGCTGGAACTCAGATGCCCTACATTGGAGTGGGTAAAGCTGGAATTTGATCATGAGGCTGATACTTATTGTTATGTTCTGGTTTCTCCAGCGTTCTATTACTAGTACAGCTTGGGGTTTTGTACAAAATAGTGGCCTACACTTTCATGATTCTGAGCACCTTCTCAAATCCCTTTGATTTCAGTGGGTTTTGTGGATTCCTAGCACCTCTTAGTATCAGAACTCATGGACAAGCCAAAATCATAATGCATGTGTGTCTGCAGTAATAGGTAAGCATCTAAATATACTCTTAGCACATAAGGAAATGGATAGATTTTCAGAAGGGCTAGTATCCATGGGTTTCATTTGGTGTGGATAATTAGAATTTCTAAAAATCATGCTACTTATTTAGGTGCTTAAATATGCATTAAACAAGTTTGGTCAATATTCTAAAAAGCTACTATATGCACCTTTGAGCTTCAATATGAATTCATGCAATATCTGATAACATTCTCTTGTTACACTGAATAAAATAGATTTATTATAAGGTAACAGATTTCACAGCAACACTCATATATTTTGATAACTCCAGTGAAAATTAGGAAGCTACTATGAATTTTCATTACACATGCAATGATGTTGGTACAATATTTTGTTGTACTGATAGTGTCCCCAACCTAGTCATTATCAACATGACATACAATGTATTCCCCCTCTATGGTTTCTCAAGGGCACCCACTCTAGGATCCCAGCTCCTAAGCCATTGATTCTCTTGGTCAGAGACCCATGTCCCTTTCCCTCCTGAACAGGGGTTTTCCTGGATGCACAGTTCCCTACCTATGCTGTTATATCCACAGCAAGCCGACTGGCTTAAAAGATTCACTTCTGCACTTTACTTTTTCTCTAGAAATTATGAACAGTATAATTGTTCATAGTTACAAGCTACCACACAGCTCTTTATAAGCAATGTCAGAGAAAAAGAGAGTTCTCACTCTCAGACTGGATGCAGCAAGTCAGATACTTTATTCTCTAGCAATTGCATGTTGGTAGTCAGCCAGACTTGGTAAGAGTCTTTCCAGCATGGAGCCATAGCAGTCTTTTGTTGGTGGACCTTTACATAGATCCAATCTCCTGATTCCAAGGAATGACAGGGCTGCTAGGGTCATTGGATAGCACTTCTTTTACCTGTGAGAAAAGAAACCTAACACATTTCATTAATGCCTGGCAGTGTTTTGCAGATTTTACAGCTGCTTTGACACGTTCAACCCCCCGCCCCTAGTTTCTTGGTTGTCAGCCAAGTCTTAGCTGTGAGCAGTGTCCTTGAACGGGGCCAGTGTCTTTTTTGTTAACTTGTTCTGTTCTTTTTCCTTCTCCCCTTCTTGGCTTCATTTAACCTACAAAGAAAACTTCCACTCTTCACTCATACACCTTTTCCCAACAATGAACACATATACATTGCCATTATACAGTTCTTTAGTCTTATTATTCAACATATACCACAAACATCCTTCCAGTAAAATAACTTTATTACAGAGCTTTGGAGCAACAAGCCTGGACAAGCACATCCACTTTTGAGGAGTCCACTCAGTACAACCTCTGGTGTCCAATAACTTTCCTCCCTCCCCAGCCCTGTGGCTAGAAATCTGAGGTAGCCAGAAGGATTCTTTTTTTTTTTAATTAACTCATTTCTTTCCTCAATAGACAAATTGCTCCCAATGTGTGTCAGAAGCTTTTTGGTGATTAAAAGCTCCTCTGAGATGCATAATCTTATCTCGATGGAAGGTACCTTCTAGTGGGCATTGTTTAGATGGATTTTCACACGTGTAAAGATTCCAATTGTCTAAATAACTGCAGGTTCTAGGACCATAATGTACATACATGTAATATGCTGGGGTACCCTTAGGGGGTAAGAGGGAATGCTTAGACTGTCCCCCACCAATTTTCCAATCACACACACACAGGGAGGGCATGCCCTGTCCTCTAGCAGCTCATAAACTAAGGGTATCACACCACAGGTCACTCACACAGGAAAAGTTAACAAGGATGGCGAGGACCCTCCTACATCTCCCTTCAGCAAAGAGCGTCGGCTAGTCTCAAAGAGACGGCGCCGCTTACTCTCATAGCTTCCAGTGAAATGGTCAGATTAGTCAGTGGCTAACGCGGAGAAGAAAGGGGGAGGGAAGATGGATTCACACAATCCTAGGCCCAGGCAGGCCCCTCGCCAGATGATGCTAGGCAAAGACAACCCACCTTGGATCGAATCTTTTACCGATCCTCTAGGTGGAGTCACCAGGCTTGCGTTAGAGTATCTCTGGTCATGTCCCTACAGCTTTGCAGAATACTCTGGGCGTCTTCCGATGACTCTCATTCATGCTGGTATATCTCCCCACACACCAAGGCCTCTAATTCTAAATACCATAATGCATCTTTACCCTATGACCAAACTCAATACATTTTCCCTTTTGAGGCAGTAACAACCCCTCAGCACTGGTGTATTAACCATATGCATTTCCCTTGTGCATTAAGCTTAATAGGGGCAGCCAAACTCCAGTACTACATACAAATACTTTTTTGAGGGTGGCAAACTAAGTCCTCAATACCATTTCAAACTAACCTTATTGGGGGCAGCAAAAGAGATCCCCAGTACCTCTCTGCATCTGATCTTGCTGCACAGTCAATACATTCAGATGGTACAAGCCCAACAGGGACAAACGGCCCTACAGGCAGTCCTCCTCCAATACCCCAATAGAGATTTCAAAAGGTCTCTACCTCTATTGTGGTGCCATGGAGTTTGAAGGGGAATGGCCTGCAGCAGCTGCCATTGTCTCCACAGGCATTACCATCCTGGACAAGCCCCCAAATTGTCAGAGAAAAACAGAGTTCTCACTCTTGGGTTGGGTGCAGCAAGTCAGATACTTTATTCTCTAGCAATTGCATGGAAGGAGAGAGTGCACTAAGATACAGAGTTTCCCCCACCTAGGCAGGTCTCTCTGCAGATAAACAATTACAGAAAGCATTTATACCTTTGATTACATACAATAATAAGCAACAGCTGCATTTTGTTTATACAGAGGCCATCCTGATATCTTATTTTTCTCACCTCTATTTAAACTATAGTCTACATTCCATACTTATCTAGCACAAGGTTGCCACAACTTCTCACACAGTTCTTTCCAACTCACCTCACACAGTCCTCACTTCTACAAATCTCGCATTGTTAGGATTACAGCTGGCCTGACTCTTGCTCACAGAGGGGCTGTCTGCATTGAAATCCCCTTCAAACTCCTGTCAGTTCTTTCTCTACTTCCAAACCAATCACATTTTATTCTTAAGGTAAATGAATTACAAAGAAAACTTATTTAAAAATAAAAGATCATACACATATGCTAAAAAGCTTACCACAGTTCACCCTAAATCCAACCTCGGGCTCTGATAGGTGTCTGTGATTGCAAGTTCATAAGGCCAATGAATAGTTCAGTCTTGCCTTTGAACGTGGCCTCATGAAACAGTTGAGCAGTGGACAATGACCCACTTTTCAGGGCATAGCTTCAAAAGGCTGGGTTTTGCATAAACAGTGGTCGGGAATTTGCATTGACCTCCCCCTAGGTATTCCAAAATTCCATTTTTGTCTGACACATTGTTTCATATAGTGCTTTGAACCTCCAGGTCTTACATCTGTCATATCTCCCACTTGGAAAGGTTACATGCAATTCTAGCCCAAAATAAGACCATAAGAATGGCTATACTTGATCCCTAAGCCCTTTAGCGTTCATCAACCTTTAACCAGGAGACGAGACTACTCAGGGAGACCAGGGCTTTAAAAAACCAGCTCCTAAGTGACCAGAAGAGTTAGCGCTCCTGTTTGTTAACAGGGAAGTTTTGCAATGGAGTTCTCCAGGTGAAGGAGGAGTGATTACATGATCCTTGCGGTAAGTTTGTTGTCTATAGTGTGTGTGTGTGTGTGTGTGTGTGTGTGTTTGTGGTGTGCTTGCTGCTTGACTAAAATATACTGTGTGATCTGTTTGTGTGGTTGTTTGCTGTGTATGCTGAGCTTCGTGACCTGCTAGGCAAGGCTGAGAGCTGAGAGCTTCTTGATGAGGTTTTGATCCCTAAGCACTTTAGCACCCATCAACCCTTAGCTGGGGGGCGGGACTACTCAGGAAGACCAAGGCTTTAAACAGCCTAGTCCTAAGTGACCAGAGGAGCTAGCGAATAAGAGTGGCTAATGGGAGTCTTGCAAGGGAGTTCTCCAGGTGAACCTCTAGTTTTTGTGTTATGAAAAGGAGTAAATAACACTTCCTTATTTACTTTCTCCACACCAGTCATGATTTTATAAAACTCTATCATATCCCCCCTTAGTCATCTCTTTTCAAAGCTGAAAAGTCCCAGTTTTATTAATCTCTCCATTCATTTAACACAATGGATCCAGAGGTGCTTAAACTTAATTAGTAAGTCCTCCCAAGACTGTGGCAGGAAACTATCATATCTGTTACAATTGTAATACATAACTATTATTATTATTACACCAGTTTTAGATTATACTGAGTTTTGGATTTTCAATGACACTAATATACATAATAAATAGAAAAAAATAGATCATTATTAATAATACATGTGTACTACACCACTGTTTGCACTGCATCCAAATTTAAAAAAAAACAACCTTCATTGTTAAAGACTGTTGGATAAAAAAAACAAATAAAGTTTTGTATTAGTAAGAATTGCCATTAAAGTGATTTTCACCACAGAAGGACTGGACAGTAGCATTATAATAGGCAGATCGAACAATGAAAAAAAAACACACACACACACACACACACACACACACACACACACACACACACACACACACACACACACACACACACACACACACACACACAAAGAGAGGGGTTATAACAGGTTTCCTTTCCATTGACAGATTCATAAAAAGATACAAAAGGTGCAGGGCATCTAACCATTTTAATGGGCAAACAAAATATAAATTCGTCAAATGATAGGCTTTAAAAAATCAATTTCTTACCATCATAAAATTGAATCTTGGAGCAATTAATTCTGTAGCACACAAGAGAAGAAGTAATATTCAACATGGTTCTAAGTGACACATTGTAGATGGTTCAAGAAGTAGCTACAATTGAGGCACCAGGGTATATCTACACTAAGGAGATGATATCAGTGTAGATAGGCTGGCATAGTCCTGTAGTGTAACTGCAGCCTGTGATGTCAGAAGGGGTTTTTGGGTTAGTGTAGGAATACCACCTCTCTCAATGACATTAGCTATGTCAATGAATATACTCTTCTGTGATACAGCTGTGTCTATGCTGGCCATTATATTGGCCCAGTTATGTTGTTTGAGGTGCGTTTTTTTCAAATCCCTGAGCAACGTATCTATGCCAAAATAACTTTCAAATATAGATCAAGCCTTAACAGAGTAACCAGAAAATAATTAAGTTCATAATCTGCAGAGGAGAAATTGAACAAAGATTTTAGATGTAAAAAGAATGGGGACATAATAATATAAATACTATAATGTCATTATATATATATATAGTCCACCTAGAAAACTGTGGTAAAATCTGATCCCCCTATTTCTAAATAAATTTGCTTAAATACAAGGGGGTTAACTATAAGAAAACTAAAGCAAAGAGAGGTTAAGTAAGTTGCTCAAGGTCATACAAGAAGTCTTTCAAAAAGTTTACTCTTGACTCTGAGCCCTGACCTCATGACCATCCTTCTTCTCCTTTTCCTGCTTTTGGAGTCAGAACATTTAAATGTTTCAGCTGTAGTTTTAAATGATATGGAGTATTTATTCAAACACATTGATTGAAATGAAACATTAAGTATGCTGGGCCACATTGGAAGTTGGTGTTACGGTCAGTTGAGGGGTTAAAAAAGAAAAGATTTGACTTGCTAAAAGGAATAAAAAATAATCTGAATCTGTCAACTCCAGTGTGGAAATTGTGCTATTAAAAATAACATGTTGGCAAAAATAAAGAACCTGATATGAGCCAACATATGGCAGAAATCAGCAAAACCTCCGCCAGATAGGAAAACATGTTTAAGCCACAGGTTATCAAATAAATGCAGATACAGCAAAATCAAACACCAGAGGGAAACAAAAGTGTGACTGAAAGAAAGGAAGTTTTGCCTGTATACATACAGAGATAAAAGCAATGGAACAAAATGAAATGAAATGAAATGAAATGTACCTCCTCTCCTTCAGAAGTGCACATTCTTTGCCTTGAAGGCATATATCAAAAGGCCATATAGTGCTGAATGAAACCACATGTAATCACACACAGATTTATTTTAATTATTTATTTATTTTGATTTCACATATTTAAAACAAAGAAGAAAGAGTCTTGTCCCAGACTTTGAGGGTCCCTAGAAAAATATTTGCAATACAGTATACCCAATATTACATTAAAGAAGAATAGTAAAGTGGAAGCAAACTTAACAAAATATATAATTTCAGTAGAAAACATCGCAACAACAAATTGCCCACATCCAGCCCCCACACCTCAGCCTTCTCCAAATGTCTATTAAAAAAGCTGGACTTTCCATCATTCCCTTAAAGTCAACAGATTGGGGTATTTTGGACTATGAGATGGAGAGGTTAATTCCAATGTCAGGGAGACTTCATGGAGCATACCTTGTCAGCAATCTCCCTTTCTTTTAAATTGGAAAGGATCTCTGTTAGTATATAAGCCTGTTTATTAGCCTGAAATAGAATTTTGGGTTTGACTTTTGATACTCATATATTCTTACTAATATATGTGAAGAACAAAGAAGAAAGACATCGTGTACTGCATTTCTCACAATCAGATGGGACTTTTAGTATAATGGGAAGAGATAAGAGATGGAGTTAAAAGTGTTACAGGGTATGATGGGAGTGTAATATATGACCTTACACTGGAAGGCTACCTGACCTCTCAAGTCAAGGTTAAGCAACCAGCTGGATGGGGCAAGGGGAGTTGTGAAGGGAGGCATACGACACATAAAAAGCCAAGGAAAAGCCTGGCCTTGTCCAGAACACTTCTTACCCCTCCCATGGGATACAAAAGAGATGGGACAAAGACCTCAGGTTCACGACTTTCCAAAATGGAATACGACCATAAGATGTAAGTTGTAGGGGCATGCATGGCAGGTATATTTGGGCCTGCTAAGAAGGAGGAGGTGAGAATGGGGAACAGTGCATAGACAAGGCTGTGGCATCAGACCTGGGAAGGGGGACATGGGGTAAAGGTTCTGTGGCGTCAGAGCTAGGAACGGAACACTGGGAAACAGACTCTGCTGGCATATATTGCTATGGATATACTTGCTTGAAACTAACCGCAATAAACATCGCACTGCCTGCACTTTGGACTTCTTGTCATCTGCTTTCTGTCTGAGTGACAAGAACCAGGGGTGGAGTGAAGGGAAAGCCCTTTAACAATTCCTAATTGCAATTGTAACATTAAGTTACTTGGAGAGTTATGGTCTCTTAAACAGATAGATCCAGGATATTCAGTTCTCTTAGTTTAAAACAAGACCTTAACATTCCAACTGGAAGTCAATAGACGGCAGTGAAGATCTTGAAGAATTAGCATTATGTACTCATGGTGACTGCAGTTAATTTGACTGCTATGTTCTGAATGGGCTTCCACTTCCAAGTGGGTATGAGATAAAGCTCCACATACCACAAGTTGCAGCAGCCTGGTTGAGAGGTGACAAAGATAGGAATTATGTGGAGATTCATATCCAAGAGTAAAGGATATGTTCACATGTACATGCATGTCTACGGTACATGCATAAGCCCAGGGGCTAGAAAAAATATCAGACAGAGAAAACAACAGGGCTTCAGATACAGGGGGCAGGAGGAAAAGGTGGATTTATTCCACCTTTGTGAATCCCCAGTTTTGGAGACTTAAAAGGGCTGTGTCACCAGGCATACTTTAGTGTAGCTTACATGTCCAATGGGGCATTCCAGCTGCTGAGAATAACCAGAATGCAGAGCCACACCTTTTCCCCAGACATACCCCTTGGACCAGAGATTTTAAGGGGGGTGATATTGAGCCTCTGCACCCAGCTGTATGCAACTTGGGCATTTCCCCTATGCAGAAAGAATTCCCAGGACACTGGATAAAATTTATTTTATGGAACAAGGCAGTGAATTTAGCATTATTCCCCAAATCTGCCTTCACATAAGCACAAATGTCATTTGATTCTGATGGTATATGCATCTGTGCAAATGAGGGCACAACTTGACCCCAAACCTCAGCTTCCAGAACTTGGACACAATCAAACTCAACATAAATGCGAAAAGTGTATAGAAAATTAAAATGAATGAAGAAATGGCTGTGAACTGATTTCAGCACAGTCCATGCACATCTGTCCCCGACCTTCTACAAATGATAGTAATACTAGTTGGGTTTGTTGTTGTTGTTTTAATACTAAGTGCAGCAAGATGGGAATTGCCTGAATAGCAATTGCCTTTGACTTTTTGTAGTCATTTACATTTGCAAAAAGTGGATATAAAATGCTACTCTTCTTAACGGTGATTTAAAGCCATTTTGCACTCTTGCATTCATTTTGGTGTACATTACTGTAGAAGGTGAAAGGCAGTAAAATCTAAAGTGTAACATCTCCACCTATGAAACTTCACATGATACTTTTCTCATAACATCCAATTTAAAAGAAACCAGCAACTCACTGAAAAAATAAAGTATACATTTGCTTTCCAAATTTCAATGAACAGCTATTTTTCTCAGGAATGATTTATAAAATGTAGGCTATTTCTAAAGCTTTGGGGAGGTATTTGATGGATAATTATACTTTGGTAAACCTACGTCCTTCAAGCTCATGAGATAACTGATGTTTGCCTGTGGGGGATAGTTGATAAAGTGTAAGTGAAAATTGCTGCACTGAGCCACTAAGCCTCCAGAGGGAATAAGGTTTGAGCATCATAGAGATGTAAAATATATTAAGAGTAACAGAGAATGATCTTGATCCCAAAGGAGGACTTTTGTTTAAAAAGTGTGTGATTATTAAAGTCACCATTGGCTTTAATTGCTTGATTAATTAGGCTCATAGTACAGATTTATAAACTGAATAGTCATTTTCTACAGGGAGCTAGATCACCAGGCAATTTCCTAATCCAATCACAACCTAAATATTTTTTGCCCTAACTGTAAATAAAACCAATCAAAGAATATATGAGATCCACCACTTTTCTCCATTTCTATAATCTTACTTCTGAAACATTTTTATCTAAAAAAAGTCAGAACTTCTCAAACCTAGCAAAACTTATATTTTTCATACTGTTTATTGAGCCTCAGTTGTAGGTCTGAAGGTCATTATTTGTTTAAATATAGTAGTGATAGGTTTTATATGCTCAAAGGAAAGAAAAACTGTCACCTCTGTCTTTTCAAAAAGGCTTCCAGCAATATGTGGGATAATTTGGTCAATCTATTTGCAAATATACATACACCAGCCTTCTCTCTTACTACAAATAAAGTTATTGAAGAGTTACAAGCTGATTTTACTCATTTAGGAGAATGGTTTATGAGAAACAAATATTTTACATTCTAAAATAAAATGTTCTTTAACTCTAAAATTCAAATAAAATATAAGAAGAATGTGAATGAAACGGTGTAAGTGGCAAATTGGGCTTTAATGCCTAAGAATATAGTGTGACATAACTTTTGTCTCACTTTTGAATATAGCATCTATTTTGAAATTAAATCTATCAAAAACTGATTCATCATTAGAATTGACTTAACCATACTGGAATTTTAGGAGCTAGAAAATGGTAGGCAGCGGACAAACCTAAACATTCATTCTGCTTCTAGGAAAGTCACTATCCTGATGTAGAATGTTCTTTGCACAATAGAGGATATATATGTAATGAAAGAAATGCCCCTGATTTTCTATTTTTATGCACATGGTGGTAGCCATTATATCATCAAATGAGCTGTCTTTCACTTTTTTTTACAGCTCACATACAACTTGTCCTGTGTGGATCATTCCTTCCTCATTCATTTCCATCAATGTGGAGAGGGCTGCTGTCAGCCCTCAAGCCCTCCTAACCTGATGCAAGCCCATTGCTGGGACCCCATCGCCAACCTCTCATATGAGGATTAAGGGGGAATTAAGGATTAAGAGGGAGGATTATGGAAAGGAGTTTTTCTCTCTGTATATTAGACATTAGGAGCCCTAACTTCATTCCAAGGATTATTTAAGAGAAGCCTTCCCTAAGACCTCTTTCAATTCTGGTTTATGAGGCAAACAGACCCCCTATGGAACAAGTACCAGAACTGAACAACTAGCACTTCCTATGTTGCAACTACATGAACCATACCTCCGACTGGGTCCTGGAGCAGCTGCTGTAAAGGTAATAAAACCCACCCAATCTGGTGGCACCAGCCAACCTGTCTGTGAGGGAAAAATTCCTTCCCAGTTCCCAAAAATTGGAAACTAGAGCAATTCCTGCAGCAGTGAAGTGTCTCAAGACCTGTCCCATACATTTTCTCATCCTTCAATATTATGGTGGGCTCTTTACTGCATTGTTGTGGGAATGGTGCTTGTGTGTTTAGGAACTGCACATGTGAGAGGTTAGATACCTTAGGATGTTTTTGAGATTAGTTTTTTCCAGTGGCTGCTTAGCATTTAGGTGTTTTCACAGTTACTGATAATTATTAGTCATGTTGTTATTTTTTTTGTCATGATACATACAGGATACCTTTATTCCTGGAAGAAACCCCAGGACTCATGATTTTGCTGATAATGCAACTCAAGAGTTGTCAATCCCTTCCGGGGCACATATGGCTCTTTCCACATGGTGGGGGAAACCATGGAACCACAGCAGCAGTTAAAGTCAGAGACAGCTTCCGTGAATTTTTGTTTATTGGCCGTGACCTGTTCATGAATTTTACTAAAAATAACCATGACAAAACCTTAGTCTTACTAATAAAGTATTCTGGGGCACTTTGACAGTTTGAAACAATAACTATGTCAGATTCCATGAACTGTCTGTAGTGTGTCCCAAAGTCTCTTCGCCAAGAAAGGAGTCCTAAGAACTTGAGCACTCTTCTTTTTTTTTACAAGTGCTCAGATCATGCCATCACTGTTTGGATCTGATCCCTACTTGCCCAATTCCCTTTGTAAACAGACACTATATTTAATTAGGATCTATGGCATTTGCAGAAACTGAAGAAGCTCATCATTTTTATAAACTAGTTATTGATCATCTGCAAATTTGTTTCTAAAACAGAATTCAGTTATTTGTTATGCCTCCTCTTTATTTTTTTTGCACAGTATTTCACAGTTTTAGATAAGTTACAAAAGAATACTGGATGATATTTAGGAAAATCTTTTGTAAATTGGATTTTCTGAGGTTTAAGTTTAAATGAAAGTGTTTCTTAACTAAGGGCCAAATTCCATTCTCAATGAATGCAGTGAAAATTCAGAATAAATTCACTGAGGTCAACTGAGTTAATCTGGTTTTACTCTGGTTTTACCAATATTGGAATCTGGACTCTAATTTTTATTCAGGATAACAGGACAGACCACCTAATGATTAAAAAAAAACCCCCAAACCTCAAGTATGACTGGATGATTGCAGATTCCATCCCCATTAAGGAAGATAGTGGAAAATTCCACCCAAGCATGTAGCACAATCAATATACCATATGTTATACTATTATTACTGGCAGTGGGCTGATCCAGCACACAGAGAAGTCAGTAGCAGCTCTAAATTATGCTAGAGCACTACATGAGTGGGTTGTGGCCAGAGCACAGCATGTTCCAGTTATACCCTTTACTGCCCCTCAAATGCCAACTACCCAAGACATCCTGCTACACTGGGAGGTGGGAAAAGCAGTTGGTGTAGAGCTGGCTGTATCATCTTTATGTTAGCTGCAAAGACTGTTTTGTCAGGAGAATCCCAACTATCGTGCGTGTTACAAAAATCCAACTCCCCAACTACCTGCTCCAGTGACACAAAGGGAACTGAGCTGGGGATCATAATCTGGCCCAGAGACTTTATGTACAAAATGAGCAACAGGAGTTCTTTCAAATCCCAGAGAATGTGCAATGATATTCACTTTGTTAGATGTGTTAAAAGAATTTGAAATGAAAGGCCAATAAATGAAATTTAATTTTAAAACTTACTGACAGACTAAGGAAACTACCTGTTAAATCATAGTATCACAAAGCTGTAAGTCTACAGCTGGTAATATCAATTATTTTCAGGTGTGTCTCTGTCCTTGGAGATCAAATATGAGATGTGGCAATCATTATTGTTTCAAAGGCTTTGAGTTAAAAAAACTTAAAATGACTTTAAAAATAATAATAAAAAAAGATAACAGCTTTACTGTTATTGGCACTTCAGTCAGTTGATTCTTAGAAAGCCCTTCATAACTATCTAGTAAATAGACTCTGTATTACCTGTCTTAACAACCTGCCACTGAAAAACTGAAAACAATTTTCTTTTCATTTGAAATGGGTTACATAGTTTAGTGGAGACTGAAGTTTTGATACTTAAAGTACACATTTTTCCAAGTACTTTGAAGGGTTTTAAACTGAAATGAATTACTTACATTAAAGGTTATCTAAGAAAAGCTTAATGATTTTAAGAAGTTCAAGAACATATTACTTACAACTCAAGAAGCTGTAAATACACTTTTGAGTCACCTGAGACTCACATAAGAACATAAGAATGGCCATACTGAGTCAGACCCAAGGTCCATCTAACCCAGTATCCTGTCTTCTAACAGTGGCCAATGCCAGAGGGAATGAACAGAATAGGTAATCAATCATCAGGTGATCTATTATTCGTTCCCAACTTCTAGCAAACTGAAGATAGGGATACCAATGTTTTAAAGTTCATATCTGGAACTGTGCAATCCTAAACCCAATATGAAATAAACGTACGTTATTCACAAGAAAGTACTATTAATCCAGTCAGAAAGCCTTTCTGAAAATGAAAATAAAGTAATTAGAGAATAAAAGACATATACCTGTGAATTAGAGTGTTACAAACATATTGATTGTATGCAGTGTTGTAGCCATGATTGCCCCAGGATATTGGAGTGACAAGGTGGGTGAATAATATTTTATATTGAGCCAGCTTCTGTTGGTGAAAGAAGCAAGCTTTCAAGCTTTCACAGAGTTCTTGGGTCAAAAGCTTGTCTCTCACCAACAGAAGCTGGTCCAATAAAAGATATTACCTCCCTCATCTTGTCTCACAAACATATTGAGGAGTTCTCAACACTTTGCTTTCACGGCTGGCAACATTCCTGATATAGGAAGATGTTTTTCCCATACTCTATAGAATTCTGTCCACAGTTGCCTATTTTGTCTTTTTCTTTTATAATGCACAGAAAACTTTATCCCTCTGAGGGCCCTCCCTGCCCAAGGGCCAGCCCCATCCCTCCTTTTCCTCGGGAGGCTCCGCCCCAAGCTGGAAGCCGGGGCGGAGCTGTTGAGTCTGGGGTGGGGTGCAGCTGAAATCAGCCTCCTGCTCCTGTCCCTGTTCCTTGCCCCCCCCCCCAGGAAGGTGGAGGGACGCAGAATCCCTGCAACTTTTAATGATCTGGAGGATGGTGTGGACTGCACCCTCAGCAAGTTTGCAGATGACACTAAACTGGGAGAAGTGGTAGATATGCTGGAGGGTAGGGATAGCATACAGGAGGACCTAGACAAATTAGAGGATTGGGCCAAAAGAAATCTGATGAGGTTCAACAAGGACAAGTACAGAGTTCTGCACTTAGGATAGAAGAATCCCATGCACTGCTACAGACTAGGGACTGAATGGCTAGGCTGCAGATCTGCAGAAAAGGACCTAGGGGTTACAGTAGACAAGAAGCTGGATATGAGTTGACAGCGTGCCTTTGTTGCCAAGAAGGCTAATGGCATTTTGGACTGTATAAGTAGGGGCATTGCCAGCAGATTGAGGGATGTGATCATTCTCCTCTCTTCGGCATTGATGAGGTCTCGTCTGGAATACTGTGTCCAGTTTTGGGGCCCCCACTACAAAAAGGATGTGGAAAAATTGGAAAGAGTCCAACAGAGAGTAACAAAAATGATTAAGGGGCTGGAGAACACGTCTTATGAGGAGAGGCTGAGGGAAATGGGATTGTTTAGTCTGTAGAAGAGAAGAATGCTGGGGGAGGGGTGGGATTTGATAGCTGCTTTCAACTACCTGAAAAAGGGGTTCCAAAGAGGATGGATCTAGACTGTTCTCAGTGGTACCAGATGACAGAACAAGGAGTAATGGTCTCAATTTGCAGTGGGGAGGTTTAGATTTGATATTGGGAAACACTAGTTCACTAGGAATGTGTTACCTAAGGAGGTGGCGGAATCTCCTTCCTTAGAGGTTTTTAAGGTCAGGCTTTGAGCAGGGGGTTGGACTAGATGACCTCCTGAGGTCCCTTCCAACCCTGATATTTTATGATTCTATGATTCTAATTGCCCACACAGCTCTGTCCCCGACACGGCTCTGGCCAGAGGGCGAGGCTTCGAAGGCACAGCCTGGCCATGATAAAAGCCATGAGGGCAGCTGTTGGGAGCTGGTGCGGGGGTCCTGCTGAAAGCCATCCTCAACCCATGTTCCTGCCCCCTCAGGATCCTGCCCAGAGCAGGAGGGAATGTCTGCAGCTCCCCACAGCTGCGCACATGGCTCTTACCATGGCCGGGTTGAGGCTCCTAGGCTGTTCCTTCTCGGTCAGAGTTGAGTCAGAGACAGAGCCACACAAGCAGCTGTGGGGAGCTGGTGCAGAGTCATGGACCCTCCACCTGCTCTGGGCTGGGTGGGGAGCCTGGGATAAGGGAGAAGTTCTGGGGGTTGCTCTCCGCCCGCCTACACTGCAGGCGGGCGGAGGATCCACACCATTCTCACAACTGCCTGGCCTCCCCAGTCAGTCTCCATGCTGGCCTGGCCAGGGTGGGGCTCAGGGGGAAAAAGAGGAGAAGGATCCACCCTAACAAAAAGTGGACAGACCAGGCCCATCCACTTTCAAAGAAGGGAGGGCCATGTTCCCCCTGGTTCCAGCACCACTGCCTCCTTTCCTCTAGTGACTTTCTTTAAAAACTCTTTCCTCCCTCTCAGGCTTCTGCCAGTTATAGAGTACAACTTCTCATTCACTCTATCTCTTCTGATGTTAACTTTAAAAGTCAGTTGGTGCAGTGATTCTTTTATTGCTGCAGTCACAGTGAATGGAGAAATGGGAAGAGACACATGGGTGGATTTTAAGAGGCAGGCCGCAACTTTTATTAAACTTCAACATAGCGGAGGATTGCTACCCACCCATCACTCATACTCTCCTGTATCAGGCATTTAATTTGTTCCAGAGTAGGGGGTGTTTTAGGGCTCCTACAATATAATCCATAACTCAGGATATGTTCCCCTCTGCCTACTTTCCAGGACTCAGCTCATTCTGAATCCTAGAACCTTCTCACCACCAACATGAAGGTGGTGGAGGATGCATCAGGGTAGGGATTTCAGTCTGCAAAGGCTATAAAATCTCACCCGATCCCATTAGATCAAGGCCCATTAGAAAATCCCAAGTCTTTTACCTCAGGGAAGTGTTCGTTTTATCCTTTTAACTGTCCTGGACATAGGTGCCGACTTCCCCTCTACCTGGGGGGTGCTCAACCCCGCCCCTCTACCCAGGCCCCACCCCCACGTCACCCCTTCCCCCAAACCCCCACTCCACTCACTCTTCCCTGCCTCTTTCTGCCCCCTCTCCTGAGCATGCCATGTCCCCACTTCTCCCCCTCCCTCCCGGAGCCGACTTGCATGGCTCAAAACAGCTGTTCGCGGCAGGTGGGAGATGCTGAGAGAGAGGAAGAGAAGTTGGTCAGTGGGGGCTGCTAGTGGGGAAAAAGCACTGGGAGTAGGGGTAGGAGATGGTGGAGCTTGGCTGCTGGTGGGTGCTAAGAATCTGCTAATTTTTCTCCATGGGTGCTCCAGCCCTGGAAAACCCACTAAGTCGGTACCTGTGGTCCTGGAGACAGGCTTCATGTTATGACGAATGAACAACTCCACCTCAGTTAAGTATTAAGAGCATTCCTATTTATAGACTCATAGACTCTAGGACTGGAAGGGACCTCGAGAGGTCATCGAGTCCAGTCCCCTGCCCTCATGGCAGGACCAAATACTGTCTAGACCATCCCTGATAGACATTTATCTAACCTACTCTTAAATATCTCCAGCGATGGAGATTCCACAACTTCCCTAGGCAATCTATTCCAACTACCCTGACAGTTAGGAACTTTTTCCTAATGTCCAACCTAAATCTCCCTTGCTGCAGTTTAAGCCCATTGCTTCTTGTTCTATCATTGGAGGCTAAGGTGAAAAAGTTTTCTCCCTCCTCCTGATGACACCCTTTTAGATACCTGAAAACTGCTATCATGTCCCCTCTCAGTCTTCTCTTTTCCAAACTAAACAAACCCAATTCCTTCAGCCTTCCTTCATAGGTCATGTTCTCAAGACCTTTAATCATTCTTGTTGCTCTTCTCTGGACCCTCTCCAATTTCTCCACATCTTTCTTGAAATGCGGTGCCCAGAACTGGACACAATACTCCAGTTGAGGCCTAACCAGCGCAGAGTAAAGTGGAAGAATGACTTCTCGTGTCTTGTTTACAACACACCTGTTAATGCATCCCAGAATCATGTTTGCTTTTTTTGCAACAGTATCACACTGTTCACTCATATTAAGCTTGTGGTCCACTATGACCCCTAGATCTCTTTCTGCCATACTCCTTCCTAGACAGTCTCTTCCCATTCTGTATGTGTGAAACTGATTGTTCCTTCCTAAGTGGAGCACTTTGCATTTATCTTTATTGAACTTCATCTTGTTTACCTCAGACCATTTCTCCAATTTGTCCAGATCATTTTGAATTTTGACCCTGTCCTCCAGAGCAGTTGCAATCCCTCCCAGTTTGGTATCGTCCGCAAACTTAATAAGCGTACTTTCTATGCCAACATCTAAATCGTTGATGAAGATATTGAACAGAGCCGGTCCCAAAACAGACCCCTGCAGAACCCCACTTGTTATACCTTTCCAGCAGGATTGGGAGCCATTAACAACTACTCTCTGAGTACGGTTATCCAGCCAGTTATGCACCCACCTTACAGTAGCCCCATCTAAATTGTACTTTCCTAGCTTATCTATAAGAATATCATGCGAAACTGTATCAAATGCCTTACTAAAGTCTAGGTATATCACATCCACCGCTTCTCCCTTATCCACAAGGCTCGTTATCCTATCAAAGAACGCTATCAGATTAGTTTGACAGGATTTGTTCTTTACAAATCCATGCTGGCTATTCCCTATCACCTTACCACCTTCCAAGTGTTTGCAGATGATTTCTTTGATTACCTGCTCCATTATCTTCCCTGGCACAGAAGTTAACTTATTATTTAACTCATTGTGGCTTGAAGGTGATGTAAGGAAGGTTAAAAACTCCCTGGTCCTCTGCCGGTTGGCCCATGGAACACTTGCAGCTTCTGTCAGACCACATTCCCATTCGTAGTTCAGGGTGACTAGGATGGGGCTGCTGGAGGGGTGGCCAAAATAACTTCCATAGGGCTCTTTTTTCAGGATAAAACCTGGGAGCAGGGAATGCTGTTCTCCTCCAGCTGGCCATGGTGTCAGAGACTCCAATGTGAGTGGGAGGGAGGAGGTATCTGGTGTCCCTCAGTGAATATCTCCCTTCCTCAGTGCTGGGACTATTCCTTTTCATCAATGACCCTATCAATTCTCCCCATCTGTTGCGGCAGGTGAGTGGCATTTTGTGCAGCTGTGTTTCCTCAGGCAATGTGTAAACATCTGAAGGTTCCAAAAATAATAATTCCTTGGTGCAATACCAAATCTTTGAATTATGTGTCTTTGCTTATAGCATTCCCTTGAAGATCTGAAAACACTCAATTCTCATTCCTTTCAGATTATGACGATTTACAGTATATGGGAAGTCCTCACAATACTGACAAATTCAACTACACAGCTAAATAGAGATTTCTCAATAAAAATTGCTGAGACAGTGATAATGTTTACAGCACTTTTATATTTGTAATTTAAATTTGAAAATAGAACTGTGACTAAATTTAAATTACATCCAAGATACAGATGACAGAATGATAAAAAGGTTATGGGATATTTTCAAAATATTGAGATATATTCACTACTCTTAGTCTGAGGTCAATATTATTCATTGTTTGCAATTATTTGGGGAACTCCTAACTTTATTCATGAACGTATTTGGGAATCCTGGAAGTGTAATGAATATTAGCACAAATTATTTTTAATCTCAAAATTTGCATGTGAATTCATCAATAGCATTGGTTTTAGCCAACCAAAAAACAGAAAACTATATTGCATGAGAGAGAGGGGGGAGTTCAGAAGGATCTAAATGACTTCAGAGCATAGGATTTGTCCTCTGCAGTCATAAAGTTTATTTTGAAAAATCCCTCCTTATTTGACCAATTGCACACTGCCAAGAAAGTATAGTCAATTGAACAACCTACAGGCCAAATTTGTTTGCCTGTTTTATATGGCCAATAAATAGAAATAAGAAATACATTAACAGAAACTTAAATTAGTTTGTAAAAAGAAAGGGGTACATTTATTGAATAATTAATTTGCAATGAATAACTGGACTCAGGTTTTTGTTCTCAGTATGAGCCATGAGAATTTGTCCTTTGGTTTTTGCTATTGCCAGCACTCTCATTGAAATCAATGGGAATTAGGTGCCTCAATAACTTTACAGTACGTAAGTCCATTTGAAAATGGAACATAAGCACCCAATTCACTTAGGTGCTTTTGAAAATTTTACCCTTTGACATGTTTCCCTAACTGGTTTCTGAAAGATCAGGGATTATGTGACCTGATAGTGAAAGATACAAAGAAAAATATTTTATTTATATAAATAAATAGGGCAAACAGCTGAGAAAATTTTGTGAGGAAAGGGAGAGTTGTAGTACATGTGTATAAGATCACTGTGATGAAGTATGACCATAAGTCTCTAAATTGCATACAGCATTTCAACATGTATCGCAAAAGGTGATTTATGCTTTTGACTTCTAAAATGTTTTTGAAGCCCAACATTTTCATCTAACAAAAGGGATCAGATAGTTTCAACACCCTTTCTCACATGTGAGATACAGTCTTCAGGCCACTGATTACAACCCATTGAGCCTACCTGCTCATAAAATGGAGAAGCCATAATGAGGGCATTCTCCTGGACTGGCCCTTCTGGATATTTCTGCTAAATGAAAACATAAGACACACACACAGACACACACACACACACACAGAGTTTGGATTGTATGGACCATTGAGAACTAGACTGAGGTCTGGTTTACACTATAGAGTTAGGTCGACACAAAGCAGTTTATGTCGACCTAACTATGGAAGTGTCTACATTTAAATTTTGCTCCCACTAACATAACTACCTCATTATGCCAATTTAATAACTCCACCTCCATCAGAGGCGTAGAGTGAAAGTTGATATCGTTAGGTCGATGCAGTAACTCTGTAGACACTGTATTGCTTGTCTTGACTCTTACTGGATTTCAGGAGCCATCCCACAATACCCCACACTGTCAGTGCAATCGATACGCACAATCCTGGTGAGGATGTGCACTGCTGACACAATGAGCAAAGTGGAGACCCTCACAAATGATGTAATTACTGAGGCAGATGTATGGCAACATGAGTTAGGTCAACTTAATATTGTAATGTAGACATGGCCTGAAAGTCCAGCAGACACATAGGAAGCTTTCTGCTTTGCCTGGAGAATGTCAGTTGGTTCTGTTGTGTTCTTGTAATTTAAGAGAAAAACTCATCAAACTTTGGACTTGTCTACATGGAAAAGATTTTATAGTGGTATAGTTAAATCGATATCGTTAAATACACTTATTCTGAAATGAGAGTTTTTTGGTTTTTTTTCCAATTTAGTTTAAATGAACAAGAGCTAAACCAAAAAAATACATTTTTATATTAGAATAAGAATGTCTATGTGAGCAGTTGGTTATACTATATCAGTTTCAATTCACATCTTAATTTATAACTTTTCCACGTACAGAAGCCCTTAGCTTGTAGTGAAGTATAAGAATAGATGAGAATAAATATGCGTGTAGGATCCTTGTTTTAAAATCTTTTTTTCTGTGTTCCAGATACTTTGTATTTTTCAAATATTTTGCCTTAAGAAGGCTGCTATTTAATATTGCTGGTCTCAGGTTCCTGAGGGTAGGAAACCCAGTTGGCCATGTAGGGTGATAAGTAGTTGATATACCCGAGACAGCATACCCAGATCCTGGTGTAAGAGTCAAAGGATCAAGAATCAAAGGATTCCACCCAAAGACAGGTAAGGGCAAGAGGCTGACCACCTGAGAGAGGTGCACTGAGAAAGACCAGAAAGGGGGCAGAGCTGCAGTTAGCCCAGAACTATGACAATCACCAAACTACATAATTTCAGAGGCTTCATGATTTATCAGAGCAATACAGCACTGCACAGAAGTTTTTGGAAACTGTAGGGGATAATTTCCTAGTGCAAGTGCTGGAGGAACCAGCTAGGGGCATAGCTCTTCTCAACCTGCTGCTCACAAACAGGGAAGAATTAGTAGGATTCTAGTAGCAAAAGTAGATGGGAACCTGGGAGGCAGTGACCATGAGGTGGTTGAGTTCAGGATCCTGACACAAGGAAGAAAAGAGAGCAGCAGATTACAGACCCTGGACTTCAGAAAAGCAGACTTTGATTCCCTCAGGGAACTGATGGGTAGGATCCCCTAGGAGAATAACATAAGGGGGAAAGGAGTCCAGGAGAGCTGGCTGTATTTTAAAGAATCCTTACTGGGGTTGCAGGAACAAACCATCCCAATGTGTAGAAAAAACAGTAAATATGGCAGGCAACCAGCTTGGCTTAACAGTGAAATCCTTGCTGTTCTTAAACACAAAAAAGAAGCTTATAAGAAGTGGAAGATTGGACAAATGACCAGGGAGGAGTATAAAAATATTACTCAGGCATGCAGGAGTTAAATAAGGAAGACCAAATCACACTTGGAGTTGTTAAATCAGGAAGACCAAATCACACATGGAGTTGCAGCTAGCAAGGGATGTTAAGAGTAACAAGAAGGGTTTCTACAGGTATGTTAGCAACAAGAAGAAGGTCAGGGAAAGTTTGGGCCCCTTACTGAATTGGGGAGGCAACCTAGTGACAGAGGATGTGGAAAAAGCTAATGTATTCAATGTTTTTTTCACCTTTGTCTTCATGAACAAGATCAGCTCCCAGACTACTGCACTGGGCAGCAAAGTATGGGGAGGACGTGACCAGCCCTCTGTGAAGAAAGAAGTGGGTCAGGATTATTTAGAAAAGCTGGATGAGCACAACTCCGAGGGTGCTAAAGAAGTTTGTGGATGTGATTGCAGAGCCATTGACCATTATCTTTGAAAACTCATGGTGATCCAGGGAGGTCCCAGATGACTGGAAAAAGGCTAATGTAGTGCCCATCTTTAAAAAAGGGAAGAAGGAGGATCCGGGGAACTACAGGCCAGTCAGTCTCACCTCAGTCCCTGGAAACGTCATGGAGCAGGTCCTCAAGGAATCAATTTTGAAGCACTTTGAGAAGAGGAAAGTGATCAGGAACAGTCAGCATGAATTCACCAAGGGCAAGTCATGCCTGACTAACCTAATTGCCTTCTATGGTGTGATAACTGGCTCTGTGAATGAGGGGAAAGCAGTGGACATGTTATTCCTTGACTTTAGCAAAGCTTTTGATATAGTCTCCCATAGTATTCTTGCCAGCAATTTAAAGATGTATAGACTGGACGAATGGACTATAAAGTGGAAAGAAAGCTGCTAGATCGTCAGGCTCAGCAGGTAGTGATCAATGGCTCCCTGTCTAGTTGGTAGCTGGTATCAAGCGGAGTGCCCCAAGGGTTGGTCCTGGGGCCAGTTTTGTTCAATATCTTTGTTAATGATCGAGAGGATGGGGTGGATTGCACCCTCAGCAAGTTTGCAGATGACACTAAACTGGGAGGAGTGGTAGATATGCTAGTGAGTAGGGATAAGATACAGAGGGACCTAGACAAATTAGAGGATTGGGCCAAAAGAAATCTGATGAGGTTTAACAAGGACAAGTGCAGAGTTCTGCACTTAGGATGGAAGAATCCCATGCACTGCTACAGACTAGGGCTTAAGTGGATAGGCAGCAGTTCTGCAGAAAAGGGCATAGGGGTTACAGTGGACGAGAAGCTGGTTACGAGTCAACAGTGTTTCCCATTACAGTTGGTAAAGCAGCAATGAGAGAGCTTTACACCCTCTCCAGGAACTAACATTCTGGACTTTGTAAGCAACCTACAAAACACCCTCTGACACTCTTTAGCCCTTGCTAAACAAAACCTAAAGGATGCTCAAAAAGAACAAAAGGCCTGGCATGATAAACATACCAGGGAGCGTTCCTTCAAGGTAGGAGACCAGGTTATGGTCTTGAAGGCTCAACAGGCCCATAAAATGGAAGCATCATGGGAAGGGCCATTCATGGTCCAAGAGCACCTGGGAGCTGTTAACTACCTCATAGCATTTCCCAATTTCTCACTAAAGCCCAGAGTGTACCATCCTAATTCTCTCAAACCTTTTATTCCAGAGACTTACAGGTTTGTCAGTTTACAGTCCAGGGAGGAGATGACGCTGAGTGGCCTGACGGTGTCTACTATGAAGGGAAAAAAAGACGGTGGCGTGGAAGAGGTGAACCTCTCAACCACCCTGGAACGTCTGCAGTGGCAACAAATCAAGGAGCTGTGCACTAGCTTTGCCCCATTGTTCTCAGCCACCTCAGGATGGACAAAACGGGCATACCACTCCATTGACACAGGTAATGCTCACCCAATTAAAACCCCACCCTACTGGGTGTCTCCTCATGCCCAAGCTGCTATAGAACGGGAGATCCAGAACATGCCACAGATGTGTATAATCCACTCATCTACCAGTGCATGGGCATCTCCAGTGGTTCTGGTACCCAAACCAGTTGGGGAAATACGCTTTTGCATGGACTACCATAAGCTAAATGCGGTAACTCGTCCAGACAACTATCCAATGCCATGCACCGATAAGCTATTGAAGAAGTTGGGACGTGCCCAATTCATATCTACAAAAGACTTAACTAAGGGGTACTGGCAAGTTCCGCTAGATGAACCTGCGAAGAAAAGGTCAGCATTCATCACCCATGCGAGGGTGTATAAATTTAATGTATTTCCTTTCGGGCTGCGAAATGCACCCACCACCTTCCAGAGGCTGGTAGATGGTCTACTAGCAGGACTGGGTGAATATGCAGTTGCCTACCTCGATGATGTGACTATCTTTTCTGACTCCTGGCCCAAACACCTAAAACACCTGGAAAAGGTCTTTGAGCGCATCAGGCAGGCCAGACTAACTGTTAAGGCCAAGAAGTGTCAAATAGGCCAAAACAGAGTGACTTACCTGGGACACTAGGTGGGTCAAGGAACCATAAACCCCCTACAGGCCAAGGTGAATGCTATCCAAAAGTGGCCTGTCCCAAAGTCAAAGAAACAGGTCCAATCCTTCTTAGGCTTGGCCAGGTACTACAGGCGATTTGTACCACACTACAGCCAAATCGCTGCCCAACTGACTGACCTGACCAAAAATACCCAGCCAAATGCAGTTAAGTGGAGGGATGAGTGTCAAAAGGCCTTTACCCGACTTAAGGCGACGTTCATGTCTGACCCTGTGTTAAGGGCCCCGGACTTTGACAACCCCTTCCTAGTAACTACCGATGCATCTGAGCGTGGTATAGGAGCAGTTCTCATGCAGGAAGGACCAGATCACAACTTCCACCCTGTCATGTTTCTCAGCAAGAAACTGTCTGAGAGGGAAAGTCACTGGTCAGTCAGTGAAAAGCAATGCTACGCCATTGTGTACGCCCTGGAAAAGCTACGCCCATATGTTTGAGGAAGGCGGTTCCAGCTACAAACTAACCATGCTGCACTAAAGTGGGTTTATACTGCCAAGAGTAACAACAAAAAACTTCTTCGATGGAGTTTAGCTCTCCAAAATTTTAATTTTTAAATTCAACACATTTCAGGAGCTTCTAACAAAGTAGCTGATGCACTCTCCCTTGGAAGTTTCCCACAATCCACTGGTTAAAAATTGTCCTTAAAATGTAGAACATCTTGTAGTTTACATACGTATTAGTATATGTAAAGGTGCGTGTGTTGTATTAATCTGTTTAAAATTCTAGGAAGAAATCACCGCCAGTGAGGTTCCCCACTGTCTGCGAGTTGGGGGGCGTGTCATAAACAGATAGTTAAGGGTTAATGTCTCTTTTACCTGTAAAGGGTTAATAAACAGGGACCCAAACACCTGACCAGAGGACCAATCAGGAAACAAGATACTTTCAAATCTAGGTGGAGGGAAGCCTTTGTTTGTGGGTTTGGGGTGTGTGCGTTGTTCTCTCTGGGTCCTAGATGGGACTAGAGGTACAACCAGGTTTCTGCCAATCTCCCTGCTACAGCCTCTTATCTATTCAGAATAGTGAGTAACTACAAAGGCGGTTATAGTCTTTTAACTTGTTTTTCTTTATTTGCAGATGTGTACTTGCTGGAAGTAGCTTAAATTGTGTTTTTGCTGGAGAAAGCTTCTTTCTATCATCTATAAGCTAAAAAACCCTGTATATTTACCATCTTGATTACAGAGACAATTTTTATGTTTTTCCTTCTTTATTAAAGTTTTCCTCTTTTTTTTTTAATCTAATTGATTTTTTGGTTATCTTTTGTAAGACTCCAGGGAAGGGAGTTTGCACTCACCAGGGAATTGGTGGGAGAAAGGAAAGGGAGGAGGGAAGAAAAACCTGCTCTCTGCGTTTATCTCTGTATCTCTCTCCGGGGAAGAAGGAAGGGGGAAGGTAACATTCCTCTAGGGGTGGTGATTCAAGGAATTGAATCACGGTGGTCTCCTAGTGTACCCAGGGCGGGAAAGAGCTGGGAGGAAGAAAGGAGGGGGAAGGGAAACGGTTTATTCCCCTTTGTTGTGAGACTCAAGAAATCTGGGTCTTGGGGACCCCAGGGAAGGTTTTGGAGGGACCAGAGGGTATCAGGCCCTGGAATTCCTGACTGGTGACAGTGCTACAAAATCTAAGCTGGTAATTAAGCTTAAAGGACTTTAGGCTAGTACCAATAACCTGGACGCTAAAGTCCAGAATTGGGAATTATACTATGACAACAGTGTTCCCCTGTTGCCAAGAAGGCTAATGGCATTTTGGACTGTATAAGTAGGAGCATTGCCAGTAGATCGAGGGATGCGATCATTGCCCTCGAGTATTGGCATTGGTGAGGCCTCATCTGGAGTACTGTGTCTAGTTTTGGGCCCCACACTACAAGCTGCTTTCAACTATCTGAAAAGGGAGTTCCAAAGAGAATGGATCTAGACTGTTCTCAGTGGTACCAGATGACAGAACAAGGAGTAATGGTCTCAAGTTGCAGTGGGGGAAGTTTAGGTTGGATAGTAGGAAAAACTTTTTCATTAGGATGGTGGTGAAGCACTGGAATGTGTTACCTAGGGAAGTGGTGGAACCTCATTCCTTGGAGGTTTTTAAGGTTAGGCTTGACAAAACCCTGGCTGGGATGATTTAGTGGGGATTTGGTCCTGCTTTGAGCAGGGGGTTGGACTAGATGACCTCCTGAGGTCCCTTCCAACTCTATGATTCTATGATCAGGGATTTTGGGGTAATCATGTATTTAAATATAAAAACTTATATTAAGAGCTATGACATGGACTTCTGTTAAAAAATGGCAGAGGAAATGAAATTGTCTCATTAATGGCTTTCAATCATTCTCTACTGCTTTAAACTTTTTAGTTCAGAATAACTAAATTAGAAGCATTGTAACTTTTTAGTAGGAATTTCAGGTTGAAAGGCAGCATGACTTTGGTTAAAAGTGCCTGGTTAAATGAAACCATTTAGCTGGTGAAAAGAAAAATCTTAAATGTGGGCCTGATTCAAATGCCATTACTTTCTTTGGGGTTTGGATCAGGTCCCATGAAAGCAAAATATGGACAGAAGAGATAACAGAAGGCTAAAGAACAAGAGGCTAAAGAAAGTGCTTGGGCTCCTGTGTATTACTCCTGATTGCAGTCATAACAGTAAGAAATAATTATTATAGCCTAAGTATACATGAAATGGAAACCAGAAGTTTTATTGCATGCCAAAGATATACTGTTGGAGACATGAAATTTCAAGGAAGCACAATGCTTGTGCTGTTGGAAAAAATACATTATTATTCATTCAAAATAAGTGGCAGTAACAAAGTAAGGAAATTAGAAGTAGTCAAAGGTAAATTACTGGAAGTTTAATACATCTGAATTTTTAGTATGCATGAGCAATCAAGGAAAAGAAAAGGGTGTACAAGACATATAAATCAACCAGGTTAGTGCTACTACCATCAGCAAATGAAACTACAGTTAAGAATGCAGTCAAATAATTAAAAATTGTTAAGAAGATTGAAAGTGAAAGCGGATTGTACAAGACAAAAAACTTTTAATGGAAATTTTACAGGTACATCAGGAACAGGCAGAAACTTGAGAAGACTGTAAGCCCTTTAAGGGCTAGGAGAAGAACATTCTACAAAAGAGGCGTGTATTCCTTAGAACAGGAATGGATTTGTTTCAGTTTGAACTACACAATTATAAGAGATCTGGACAATGAAATAAAATAATCAATAGTAGAGATGTCTAACCAATCATTGGAAATCATAATAAACAATGGAGAAAGGCAAATGTATTGAGTGGTATTCTTATTAATATTATTATTTATTGATCACAGAAGATCTGTGTGCGTGTTGCTGTATCCTTGAAGAGCTGCAGTGGAGTCAAGAAAGTTCTGTATGGGGCCCCGGTTTCAGCCACCCAGAACAGCTTGCTAAAGGCCTCAGTTAGTGCCTATTGAAGTGAGTGGAATGAGTCTGTGGTGAAGCAGAGAAACCATCCAACAGTACGGAAGGGGTTAAGAAGAGCCTTTGGGCCCAACTAGCTCTGCCCCTTTATACCTGCAGTGAATGCCTGGCTTGGTGGGGAGAGGAAAGGAGGGAGCCTGGCTCAGTTTGGGGCTGACTGGCAAAGAGGCAGGAGTTAGCTGCCTCCCTACCTGAGGGAAGAATCTCTAGCCTGCCAGTCAAGACAGCCACCAGGAACCAAGTGCCTATGCCACTTCAATATTATTTTTAGTGTCCTAGCTCAGATAAGAGTGAGCATGACTATACAACAAACTTCTAGCTTCTAGTATAAACATAACCTTAGCTGAAGATCTGTAGATCAGATCAGTGGTGACAAGCAGAATGAAGTAGGAAGCATTGTTGCACTTAATCTTTCATCCAGAAAAATTGTAATAGCAGAAAGTCATTTGTTCATTACAAAAGAGAACATTTAGAGCCAAGACTTTAGCTACTGTATAACAGAGTTAACTGGAGCTATGCTAATTTTCACCAGAGGCTAAGATTTGACATGAAATGTATATATTTCTGAGTGGTTGGTACACCATTATCTGGCTTACAAACAAGAGAACTTAAATTAAAAGTTAAGAAAAAGATGATCTGTAAGGAAAAAATATCTACATGAAAGCATTTTTTTCAATAATATGTAATAAAAATAGGGCAGTAAGAAAAAAAACATTCTAATGAAATGCTAATTAGACAGATAAGCAGACTTAGATGAGCAGTGTGTCATCCCTACATTTAGTAATGTCCTATTTTACTATAGTACAATATGTACTAGGAAAACTGTGATCAAAGCTATGAATTCATCTTGAGATTCTAGTAACATCACAAAGTACTCAAGCTGCACTTTGTGATCGATTATGATTCTTTCTGAAGTTATGGAAATGAAGGCTGTATCTGAAGCCTTGAAATACCCAATTGTTTCTTGTTTATGTTCCATTAAACACCATGTGCTATCAAAGATATCTTACACAGAAAAAAATGAATAAAACTGGAGATCTAAAGAACGTTCTGTCCCAACATCATACCAGGAAATAACACTGTTGTTGCCAAGGTATGTATGATTTCTGTGTGTACTTCACCCTATGACTACTAACTACTCTGTAAAACAACCCTTTGTTAGTCCTGGGCAGGAGAAAAGCTTACACTCAAACTGGATCTGACCCATTATTCTACTCCTCACATTCACATTCCTTAGGTACAGATATTCTATATGTAGGACCCTAACAAATACATGGCCATGAAAAACGCATCATGGGCCATGAAATCTGGTCTCCCCCATGAAATCTGGCTATTGCTGTATTCCTACTCTTACTTCTGTGCTGTCTTTACAGCAAGGCATCTGGAGAGTGGCAGCTGCTGTCCAGGAGCCCAACTCTGAAGGCAGCACCACCAGGAGCACAGAAGTGAGGGTTGCATGGTACAGTATTGCCACTCTTCTGCACCTCCAGCAGCAGTGGAAAAGTAAGAGTAGGGAGTGGACTTGTCACATAAGAACATTAGAATGGCCATACTGGGTCAGAGTAAAGGTCCATCCAGTCCAGTATCCTGTCTACTGACAGTGGCCAATGCCAGGTGCCCCAGAGGGAGTGAACCTAACAGGTAATGATCAAGTGATCTCTCTCCTGCCATCCATCTCCACCCTCTGACAAACAGAAGCTAGGGACACCTGGCTAATAGCTATTAATGGTCTTAACCTCCTTGAATTTATCTAGTTCTCTTTTAAACCTGTTATAGTCCTAGCCTTCACAACCTCCACAGGCAAGGAGTTCCACAGGTTGACTGTGCGCTGTGTGAGGAAGAACTTCCTTTTATTTGTTTTATACCTGCTGCCCATTAATTTCATTTGGTGGCCCCCAGTTCTTATATTATGAGAACAAGTAAATAACTTTTCTTTATTCACTTTCTCCACACCACTCATGATTTTATGTACCTGTATCATATGCTTGCTTAGTCTCCTCTGTTCCAAGCTAAAAAGTCCTAGGCTCTTTAATCTCTCCTCATATGGGACCCGTTCCAAACACCTAATAATTTTAGTTGCCCTTCTCTGAACCTTTTCTAATGCCAGTGTATCTTTTTTGAGATGAGGAGACCACATCTGTATGCAATATTTAAGATGCGGGTGTACCATCAATTTATATAAGAGCAATAAGATATTCTCCATCTTATTCTCTATCCCTTTTTTAATGATTCCTAACATCCTGTTTGCTTATTTGACTGCCATTGCACACTGCGTGGACGTCTTCAGAGAACTATCCACAATAACTGCAAGATCTCTTTCCTGATTTGTTGTAGCTAAATTAGCCCCCACCATATTGTATGTATAGTTGGGGTTATTTTTTCCAATGTGTATTACTTTACATTTATCCACATTAAATTTCATTTGCCATTTTGTTGCCCAATCATTTAATTTTGTGAGATCTTTTTGAAGTTCTTCACAATCTGCTTTGGTCTTAACTATCTTGAGCAGTTTAGTATCATCTGCAAACTTTGCCACCTCACTGTTTACCCCTTTCTCCAGATCATTTATGAATACGTTGAATAGGATTGGTCCTAGGACTGACCCTTGGGGAACACCACTAGTTACCCCTCTCCATTCTGAAAATTTACCATTTATTCCTACCCTTTGTTCCCTGCCTTTTAACCAGTTCTCAGTCCATGAAAGGATCTTCCCTCTTATCTCATGACAACCTAATTTAAGTAATTTAAGTAAGAGCCTTTTATCCCATGACAACTTAATTTGCATAACCAATCACACTAATAGCTCTTCCTAGTGCTGCCTCTAGCTTAGAGTACACACAGCGGTCTAGCAAGCACCAGGCATGCTAACATGGGATGTGGATTCTTATAGGCTTTCTTCATCAAATTATATGTCTAAAACACTTAGAAAATATACACATAGTAATCTCAAGGCACTGAAATAGCTACACACAGGTAAATGTTTGGCACAGTGGAAAGCATGTGAATTTGCTGAACTCCACTCAATATGAGCACACTTTCACACCATACACCTCCCATTAGGGAGTTTAAGTCAAAATGGTGACATTCTATCCCTCCTTGGCAAAGTCATGTATTTACTCCAGGCAGAAATTTCCATAACAAAATGACAGTTTGCAGCTTTACAAAAACTGCTGTTAATGTTTCCAAAACTATTGAGATGCCAAAACATTTTGCTGATTTGGCCTGTGGGGAATTTTTAATTTCGTTCATAGTCACAATTTCAAAGAAGCCCTTTATAAACCCATTTTACCACCTTCTGTTCCACAAAGCAAAACAAAGAAGCACAGGCAAACTAATTTTTTTTGGCAAAACAGGACTTTTCCTTACACTATCATTTCACCTTTTGTTTTAATAACCTAATGAATAAACAAATCCCTGCCATGCCATCACTTTGCTCCAATCTCATCCCCACTCAGTTGACATTTTGGCCCATACCTTCTGTTTGGCTTTTATTTTAAAATCCTCTTTCCTATTGCTATTTTATTTTCAGCCAGGATAATTTTGCTTGTGCTATACTTTTTGTTTTTTCACCAGTGTATAGAATTTGTGGAGGGAATGATCATAAAGATGATATCATGATAACATAAATGACCTTTTAGGAGTTTACAGTCATTAGGCTAATAAAATGTCACACAGAGTACAAAAGTTGTGAGCTAAAAGATGGGTATATCCAATTTAAATTATCAATAAAAATATAAAGT
Source organism: Gopherus evgoodei (assembly GCF_007399415.2). NCBI lineage: Eukaryota > Metazoa > Chordata > Testudines > Testudinidae > Gopherus > Gopherus evgoodei. The sequence goes on along the minus strand of NC_044327.1, from coordinate 69,721,927 downwards.
TATTTATTAGTCCACCTGATAGGCTCTTATGTTTAGCTGGAGGTACATCTCTCCTCTGTTTTGCAGAAATATGTTCCCTGTGTTAGAGTGAGATTATGGTAGTAGCAGTCTCGCTGAAGTCAACAGGACCATTTGTAGTGTAAGAACCTCACTTAGGTTAAGGATAAAATAATCTGGCCCTTAGCAAGTAGCTCATTCGTGTACTTTCCCAAGAGTGCCTGATTTTTGGCTGTGCATTCTTTCTAGGATGGGAGTATTGCTGAATAAAAATAAGAATATATATATATAATAGGACTGCTCCTCTTTTTTAATTTTTCCGCCCTGGGGGAGAAATCCTGGCCCGACTGAAGTTAATAACATAACTCCCATTGATTTTAATGGAGACAAGATTTCAGTTCTGGTCTCTGTCTATTAATAGTGTCAAACGGGTTTTTTGTTTGGTTTGGTTTGTTTTCAGGATAATTTTACAGCATGATTTTTTTCTACTACAGATTTTTTTTTGTATACACCAATATACAAAAATTAGATGAAAATTTCAGCATCAAACACAGTGGGGGAAGGACTCCTTTCTAAGAAAGACTCATCTTTATGAGGTATTTTTCCAAGAAATAATAGACTTTTGGGTGGTTATGGGAAAATATGCTTGAAAGATGCCCAACATGTCAGGAACTGGGTTTGTGTCAAATAAAAAGTACATGACTGCCACTTAACTGTATTTGTTATTTCGTTAAATGTTGGATTTGTTAGTTTTATTGTTCTTGTGGTTGTACTGTTCATTCTATTACTGTAAAGCACTATGATATATGATAACAGCATACTATAAATTATTAAATAATAATAATAACTGTCCCCCGAGGCAGCTACTTATTATACCACATGTACAGTCTACCAGTGGCTTTTTCTCAGAAGTCATTTTTATTAAGTGGGAGCCAAATGTGGTTTTCTAAGTTCAGGGTAGGACCCCCTATTTATTTCTATTTTAGTCTATAATTTCAAAATGATTACCATTTCGACCTGACTAATAAGAAATATTGGCTGTGACTGCAAAAAAGCAGGGCACAACTGCTTTATGCATTACATTTCTGATGGCTCACTGCTGCTGCTGCTGCATCCACTATCAGACCATCAATAAGCTTCTGGTAGCTCTTTTGCTTGTACTAAAGAAAAATCTGTGCAAGAAGCTCCCAGGCCCTTGTTTGTGCTCTGAAAGTGACTATGTGAAGCTAATTCTTTTGGATGTGTTTTTCGGTGGTATTGCTTAAACAAATGAGTTTTGCTATTTTGCAGCTGGGCCAGATACTAATAATGTTTTTAATAGCCTTGTAGGAACAGTGGTGTCCTTGGGCCAGTGGGCCACTTTTAATTTATAATTTTGTATGCATGTCATTTAAAATGGCAGAAGTGCCTTGGAATTATATGGCAGTATTTCCAGCTGAAATGAACACTAAGCAGCATGTCATAAAACATATATCCAAGTTGCAATTTCACTTTGGGTTAACTGTATATAAATTACCAAAGGCTCTTTTGGTCTACCTGTAATGGAATAATGATCATAATCTGAACACGATAAATTGTTGATCTGCCTAGAGAAGGTGTCAAAATAGAATAAAAACATATTTTATTAGCTAGAATGTCTCAGTCACAAAACTAACTTCCCTAATTTTTAAACTTGTTAATACCTGCACATAGTCCCTTAAGAAGATAGTGGGAACTTAGAAAGCTATAGGAACCTAGCCTACTATATCATCTAATGGAAATTTAAGATCTAAAGATCAATAATATGAGGAAAGTGGATATAAAAGACAGTAAAAATTAAGATATATATTCAAACAATGAAAGAAAAGGTGAATTGTTTAGTGCAATATCCTGTAGGACTTATTCAAGCAAAATTCTCAGTTAAGTCAATGAAAGGATTGACTGAGTAGGGACTGCAGGATCTGATCAATAGGCATTATAAAAAAATAGCATCATAAAAGATCCAAATCAGGTAAATGACAGTTAATTTCTCCAGAATTTCCCCTTGGACAAGGATTTGCAAAATTAGTTGGAGCATTTCTCTCTTATATTATGGTGGGAAATGGTTGGATTTCCCCTTTCTTGAAAATGTTTACAAGAATGTCAGGCATATATGAAAATATTTCAAAAATAAAATATAGTTTTCAGATAAATGAGATTTAACTTTTATTATTATTTGGGAACAAGAGTGTTTATACCAGAAGATTAGGAATCAGGTCTAGGCAGGGTCTATTTTTCATCTGTACCACTGATATGCTGTGTATCCTTACCATGTCATTTTACCTTTCATCTGTAAAGGAGAAATCATGGGTATAATATGGCCTAATTATCTGGCTATGGCAGTAGATTTGCTGCCACCAAGACCAGACTGTTCTCTTGGCTTTCCAAGAAAAAGGCACTCTTACCCCTTTTGACCAGGATGATAAGCCAAAACACAGGATCTTGAAAGTTGTTTCTGTTAGAGGAAAAATTAGCTATGCAAATTATTGATATTTTGGGGAAGAGCTCTCTCAGATAGAGCTAGGATTTGAACTTGGGATTTCTGCATCTGAGGTAAGTACCTAACTAACCAAGCTCTAAAGCCACTCTTGCATATTACCTCTGACTGAATAACTATTCATTATCATTCCTAGTGGTACTTCCTACTAATTCATAATTAATTAATATTATTGGCCAAGTGTTTTGAGGCCACTGAATGAAAACCACTATATCCCCCATGCAAAGTTATTATTTGGAAGGCTGGGGGTTGAATAATTTTCATATAGAATTAATCAGAAAATGAATTTTCTTCTAGCACATTGAATGTTCTCTACTATGAAATGATACAGCAACCCTGCAAGGACATGAATACTAGGCAGTGAGTTAATTGATTTCTGATCCCCCACAGATGTACAGGGTGGAGTAATGATCATTGTTCAATCAAGCACTTGATTTAAAAAAGGGAACTTGATAAAAGCAGTTTTCTGGTAACCAGAAATGATCTGGCTGCTTGTGGAGGTCAAAGTTCTACATTACAGTGCTAGAAAATTGGCCTTGGCTCAATTCTTTCTCTAAAAACTTTTTATTTTCTTTATTGTAATTTGTGCATCTTAAATCTCTAGAGAAAAGCTTTGGAATGGTAGCTACCTCAGTGGAAAAGTGGTTGTAGCTATTGTTTTCTAGATGGCTTCCTCTGTTAGGTTACTATGTGCACTAGATGCTTAAATGTTTTTTTACTGACTACTAAGTGAAAAAGATCTGGTAAAAAGAGAAACAAATTTCCTATTATTGTGGAGAATCTCCCTGGGCTTATTTGTATCTCTTCTGGAAAAGATGGTAGCTCTCAAGGAAACTAGCTTTACTAATGCAGAAATGCAGAAATGCAAACCTAAGTAAAGGTCTTTCTTTGAGTAAATATTGAAGGAATAGGGAAATCTGTAATAATGAATTTTAGTTTCTCAGAGTATAAATAGGATGGGAGACTTAAACTCTGACAAATGTAGGAACAAGACCATTGGGGGATCTAGGATCTAAACAAGGTGAGAGCCTTGTCTACTATTATGGCCATTTTTGCTCTCATCGCACAAAAAAAGTTAGTGACAAATCTGGAATTGAAAAATAACTTCCCCTGACACACACACATCAAGTTATCAGTGAATTTGTCTTTTCTGTTTCCATTAAATGCAAATGGGCATACCTCATGCAATGTAAGCACCTGTAAATGCACTTGGGTAGACTTGGTCAATCCCAATTTTTATTTTTCATTTAAAAATTATGCGCAACTAATAAAGAACAAATGCTATCAGTGCCCAGCATAAAATCCCTTCTGATCTGAACAGTGAGATGAGCAGTCATCCTTTTTTTAAAATGAACTTCTCAGGGTGAAAAAAAATTTTTTTCTGAAAACAGCAGGATTTCCTGTGATCTACATGCAGTATTATCTACTAAAGAAGCCCTCACACATCTTTAGATCTCTAAACCTGTTTGTCAAATAAAACATTTTACCACAATACAGCAAACAGAAGAATTAAACCTGTGATTCCAAAAGTCACAATGAACAGAATCAGAGTCCCAAGAGAGCTGCTAGGTTTGACATTCTTAAACAAAACCTAAGTAATTAGACAAAAGAAGGGCTTCAAAAAAAAATTAAACACAGAACAAGTTCAAGAGGGGATTCCCATTTAATAACAATAAAACATAACTGTGGAAGCATTTGGTATAACCATTCAGCAATACCTAATACTCTGGAGATATATATATGACCTCTGATAATACACTGCTATTTGTAAATAATAATTCTAAAATGGAAAAGGATAACTTGAGGCTTATGTTTTGTGTGAATTGCCCTTGCATTCATGTCTGAACTGGCTTCCTTCAAGCATCCTTAGGATTTGCAAGCCACAAAGGAAAAACTAAAATGTGTTTTGGGGAAAAACATTAATAAATTTTATCTTTATCATGTAAACTCAAGCTGTGAGAGTGATATTGATTCAGGAGATCTCAGACATGTGGCAATGGTTAGAAAACATAAGTCTATTTAGGGGCTTTAGATTTATCATAGATGGAAATGCTTTGGAAAACTTTAGGGAAGAATTGGTGTCAGCCCAGCAGTGGTTATAACTAACATTTCTGACTCTGATTTATTTTGTCTCAGATAGAAAAACCTTAAGATATTGAAAATATTAGTGGGTGTCAAACACTAAAATTTATGTTTACATAAACCTCAGCTTTTCTGAGACAGGAGGTAGCGTGGTAATACTTTTACTAAATATTTTGAAATTATAGTGAGATAAAAGGCTTTTTAATAGAAATGCACACAAAACCTTTTCCCAAAGAAGGCTATTGCTGATGACATTCTAATGATTCATCTAAGCGTTTGCTAGTTGTTTGCAGGAAAAGGGCTCTCAAACGCTAACCTGCTGCAGCAGATCATCCTAAAACCCAGGAACTGTGGGGATTAATCACTGCAATGATTTAAATTCCCTAAGGGCTTTCACCTCCAGTGAACTGGGTTCAGATACTGTCTTTGACTGAGAGTGAAAATGAATGTAATGGTCTTGTCTTAAAATCTCCAAGATATCTGTCTATGTGACACAACCGCTATACAAGCTGGAATGGTTTGTAGACTGTGCTAAGGAAAGCATTTGACTAGAATAGTAGAGGTTGATCAGCTCTGGGTTGCAGTTCATTGGCAGGGCTGTATCCGAGAAGATTGTGCAATATCTGCCTGTACTACAGCTGACCCTAATCAGTTGCATTTGTCCCCCATCTTCATGGGCCTTTCCTTCCCCAATTCTTTGGAACAAGAAAAAAGCCAGGAATTGCAAAGGTTTTCTGTAAATTTCTGCAAAGTATCTGTGGAAAGGCATTCCTGATATAGCTCAGGTGTCTGGCAGCCTAGTGAGTAGATTAGATTATAGAGGATTGCGATTTCCAAATTCCAAAAGGAGCCCTGGTAACAGAGCCAAACTATGCGCAGTGTAGGAGCACAGTAAACTAATCACCTTGATTTTAGCCACATTTAGCTTATGAACAAACTTACATTGAAATTGAAATACCAATCACAGCCTTTTGAAAAATATGCCTTACCATTAAGGGCAATGCAATGTTGTTGCTCCATCTCAGAATTGGGTTTCCTAAATCTCAGTCCTACAAACACTTATGCAAGTGCTTAACTTTATTCAGTTATTTCAATGGGACTGTTTACATGAGTAATATTACACATGTGTAAATGTTTGTCAGGGCCTTACTTTCAAAGAACAAAACTATATTAATATTAATGGCTCTGGTGAATAAAAGCTAATGTTACAAGAGGGAAGTGGACATATTATAATAAGATTTTCAATCTCTTTGTTCTCTATAAAAGTTTCTTAAATAATATTATAGTTAGAAATAATTATATTGAAATATTTTCTGCTGCGTATGTAGATAGAAGCTATAAAATGCTGGAGAAAGACATTCTGAGCTGTACAAGAAGCATTTTTAATGTACTTTAAGGCTCTTTACATACATATTTTGTTCCAAATCCACACAGAGCTGACACTAAGATTATTGACAAAGGCCTTGCTCTGAACAGGTGGACCTCTGGGCCTGTGCAAAGCCCAACTGACTTCAGTCTGTACAAGCATAGGGTTCTGCCAGTGCAGATCTGATCATAGGAAATAGAGGAAATTAAGGTTAACCGCATGTATGTTTCTTTTAATGTTCTCCCTCGTTTGTCTTTTTTTGGATCTAAACAACATAAACTCTAAAGCAGAATACCCCAGAGCAAAATGTTGAAATACTGTCTTGACGTCTGAGAAAGTATAATATAGCTAGAACCAAAGAACAGTTCCATGATGTTCCAGTACCAACCAGGTCATAACCTTCACTATAAGCAGGCAAATGTGAGTCACAAAAATGTAGTGGAAATAGCAATGCACCTCATATTCATAAGCTATAATTCATTTTTGTGATTTCTTTTCTTCAACATGCAATATTTCTGTTTTTCAAGATCACCAAAACAGTTTTGACATGGTTTTTGTGTCATGTCCTGATATTTTGGTGCATATGTATTCCTTTCAATATATCACGTTTATTAATTTTTGTCTCCTTATTTTGTAATCAGAAAAAAACAATAATAAGAAAATATAAAATTAATTAGACATCTTGTTTCCTCAGAGAATCTTAATGACTAAAAATGCCAAAAGAAGTCATTCCAATGCTTTCTTAAATTATTGGCTGCCCTGACAGAAATTGTTCTTAACTGCATCCTTAAGCCATTTTAATAACAGGTAATGTTGTTGTACCTCACAAATTATTCACTGACGTGAGAATTAAGATTCATTGCCAGTTTACAGTACTAATTGTTGCTGTCTTATGTATTTTTGGTGCATGTAGTCTCTGCAAAACAGTTTGTAATGAGGCCATCGGTCTTTTTTATGTTATGCTTTGTATTCCTTGTACATATTAGTGAATACGCTAATCAACAACAGCATTTACAAAACTATTTCGAGAAGTGAAATAATTATGCCTAGCTTGACACCTATGAAGCTGCCAGTTTTATCTTGTTTTATGTAGACTGAATTCTCATTTGTGTGCTAAGTGACAGTTATAATCTACAAAGCACAAGTGAGTGTTAATGAGGTACATGATCTAACACCTACTGAACTAAGTGAGACATGGTATTCTGGGGGCAGGGAAATGGTCGGTTGTTCTTCACTTTGTCTGTCCCTAGTGTCAGACAATCCCTTGAGGATCATTGCCATCTGGAGAAGATTAGAGCAGCCTGGAAGCTGTTCTAACCTGAGCTGAGACCATAGGTGGTGCAGAACCAAGAAGAGAATCAGACAGCCATAATCAGCTTCTGGCAAACCCCCTCTGTGCTGTTCTACATGGAATTTTGCTGCGACAGAGACTCAGCCCTATAGATGATTTTTATTCTGAGGGGAAAAATCACTAGCAGCAAAATCTAAATCTAGGAAACCTTTTGCTCTAAGTTAAAATCTAACTTTTTAAACCTGTTACTTACTATGCCATTACTATCAAAGCTTTATTCATATATTAGTTAATCACAGTATTAAGAAATTAAGCCCATTTAAGACAAATGGAAGCATTCAGATTGTTTTCCTTTCTTTTAGAATTTATTTTAGAATATTCTATGTCTCAATCTCTTTGTGTCTAAAATATCAGTATATAGAATATTTAGCTTTTGGAGTAACCACCAATGATTTTTGTACCATCCTAATTTCTCTGTCTGTATGTACTATTCATTTTTCTATCAAAACAAGCAGAACTGAACATATGAAATCAGGGGATTGCTCTACTATAACTGAGAGTAGTTGATTGCCCTATATTCCAGGGTAGTCCCATATTTACAGTAGTAGGACAATAATGTCCTCTGAATTATATCCAAGACTCCTATTTAGCATCTCAGTGCTTTTTTGTTTTCTTATTGCTATTACTAGGTACCATGCTGAAGGTTTTAGTTTTACTTTTTATCCTACTCTTTCCTGAGATATTCCCCCTGTTCACAGTGTAGGATGAGTGTATGTTCTTCTTTTGGATTATTTGTCTCCAACCTGAACGCCTTACATTTCTCTGTAGATAAGACCCTATCTTCTCAAGCTTCTCATTTTCTGAGTCATTCTGAACTTAGAACAATGCTGCCTTAGCTCTCGTTCCCTAACGCCCCTACTCTACTTGCGCTACATTGATGACATCTTCATCACCTGGACCCAGGGAAAAGAAGCCCTCAAGGATTTCCATCATGATTTTAACAATTTCCATCCCACCTTCGACCTGAGACCAATCCACACAAGCGGTCCATTTCCTAGACACTACTGTGCTAATAAGCGATGGTCACATAAACACCACCCTATACCGGAAACCCACTGACTGCTATACTTACCTACATGCCTCCAGCTTCCATCCAGGACACACCACACGATCCATTGTCTACAGCCAGCTCTAAGATACGACCATATTTGCTCCAATCCCTCAGAGAGAGATAAACACCTACAAGATCTCTGTCAAGCATTCTTAAAACTACAATACCCACCTGCTGAAGTGAAAAAACAGCCAGAAAAGTACCCAGAAGCCACCTACTACAGGACAGGCCCAACAAAGAAAATAACAGAACGCCACTAGCCATCACCTACAGCCCCCAACTAAAACCTCTCCAGGCATCATCGAAGATCTACAACCTGTCCTTAAAGATGATCCCTCACTCTCACTGATCTTGGGAGACAGGCCAGTCCTCGCTTACAGACAGCGTCCCAGCCTGAAGCAAATACACACCAGCAACCACACACCATACAACATAAACACTAACCCAGGAACCTATCCTTGCAACAAAGCCCCATGCCAGCTCTGTCCACATATCTATTCAAGTGACACCATCATAGGACCTAATCACATCAGCCACGCCATCAGGGGCTAGTTCACCTGCACATCTACCAACGTGATATATGCCATCATGTGCCAGCAATGCCCCTCTGCCATGTACATTGGCCAAACCGGACAGTCTCTACGCAAAAGAATAAATGGACACAAATCTGACATCAGGAATCATAACATTCAAAAACCAGTGGGATAACACTTCGACCTCTCTAACCAGTCAGTGACAGACTTGAAGGTGGCAATTTTACAACAAAAAAACTTCAGAAACAGACTCCAAAGAGAGACTGCTGAACTCGAATTAATATGCACATTAGATACAATTAACTTAGGTTTAAATAGAGACTGGGAATGGTTGGGTCATTACACTAATTGAATCTATTTCCCTATGTTAAGTTCTCCTCACACCTTCTATAGGTCATCTCAATTATAACTTTAAATTTTTTTTTTCTCCTGCTGATGATAGCTCATCTCAATTGATTAGACTCTTCCGGTTGGTATGCGTACATCCACCTTTTCATGTTCTCTGTATGTATAACTATCTCCTGTCTGTGTGTTCCATCCTATGCATCCGAAGAAGTGAGCTGTAGCTCACGAAAGCTTATGCTGAAATAAATTTGTTAGTCTCTAAGGTGCCATAAGTACTCCTGTTCTTTATTCTGAATTATGTTGTCCTTTGCCTTTGTGCTGGGCAGCAAATTTCACCCAGGATGTTCCTCACTTCTGGGTCACTGAACTATAAAGTGAACAAAAATCCATGTTAATCCATGTAACATCACTTCAGTCACTTCTCTTCATCACAGACTGTTTGCATTACCTTCTCTCTACCGTAACCAAGTGGGCTCTAAATCTATTCAAGAGACTCAACTGGTTTGCTATACTGATGTAAGTGTAAAATGTCTGTTTGCTGTGTTTCCACTCTGAGGTAAGCCTCTGGGCAGGAAGAATCAAGGAAAATGAAAAGACAGCAACATGCAACATCTTCTGGGTACTAACAGTTCTAAGATTTAGAATATTTTAAACAATTTAAATTTTCCAATAGCCCATTCTAAAGAAATGTAATGAGGGACAAGATCATTTCAAAACTTTGGAAATCATATGAGATCTAGAGTTTTGTTTGCCTGAAAAAAAAATAGGTAACAGAAATCCCAGCTTTAAAAGTAACAGGAACTTTATGTGATGGAAAAAAAATTGAAAATGGCTTAAGAGGACAAAAAGAAGGGAATGTATGAAAATTAGTGTTTTTAAACTTGCATGACCAAACTTAGATACTTACAAACATATTTATAGTTATATTTATATGTCTAAATCAAGTGGCCTGATATTCAGAGTTACTCAGCACCTGAGTCATCAGCATTTTTTCTCTTCTTTTTTCTGGAGCCACTTTTCAGAGGTTCTTGTTGGAGCGTACAGCAAAGCTATGCTGAGTTGATTAGACTCAAGTGTAGGGAGTGGGCATAGAGCATACCACACATCCAAAATTCAACAGCAAACTTTTTTTATATACAGTTTCACATTATTTAGCCATATCTTTTTAATAGTGTGTGACAAAGCCGCATAAAGTAGAAAATTCCCAATTGAGCCCTAAGACTCAAGATATGTAGGTTACCCAAAACTTCTGTGTTTTTGGTGTCTATGAATCACAGGTTGATTCATTATATCCACATTTCTTTGTGGTGCCTTTTCTCACAGTTTTGTTATTTTACAGTGATTTTTGTTTTGTGAATTTATAGAAAAATCATGTATATCAGTGTGTTGTGACTGTCACTCACCAAATAATGGTCACTAGGTATTTCTACATGTTGATCACAAATGAAACTGTTCATTTTCACTTTGATCAGTAGAGGCCTGTTTAAGTACCCTGCAGCCATAAGCTACAGATGCCTATGCTGCGTCTAATGCAGAAGGTAAAAGAAATTGCAAAGTTATGTGGTTGGCAGGAAGAGGTTCTAAGAAAAAAAAGTTCCAAGTGACAAAATATATCTAAATGACAGTCAAAGCAGTGGTATTTTCTCAGCTAAGAATTACTGGTAGTTGGATATATGTGGCCTATAAACCACTTAAACAGTAAAAACTGTTATTTTACTATTAAGGAAAGGAGAGAATTATTAATCTCTGAGTAGAGATGAATGAATCAATTTCGGATACAATAAGACCTGACCCAATGATCCTTCTATATCTTGATTAGAGTTACTGCCAACCAATTAATATTTTATTCAACAAGTATGTCTTGTTTTCATTTACAAACTGTCATGAAACAAACTGCAGTTTTCTCAGAAGTATTTGAAATTTCAATTATTAATACCTGGTCTTTGGTTTTTTCACAATAAGTTACTTCTGGATATGCCATAGCCTAAGTCTGAGCTGTTTGGATTACAAATGTAGATCACATAGTATGTTTCTAATCTGTGATTGGATGAGCATTATTCTTAGAATCAGATTTCCTGTGCAAATACTTACAATTCAAAGTTCACTTTTTGTGAAAATTCTATGGTAGCTTAAAATTCCAGCCAGTGAATTCATTCACTGCATCTCTATTGAAAACTACCTTAAAGAATGTTTGAGCATAGTAAATACTAATTCATTTAGAACTAGATCCAAAATTCTTTGGAGTCAGTGGAACCTAATGGGCTTCGGAGAAAAACATGGGGAGATTTTTTTTTTTCAATAGCAGCCCAGCTCCAACTAGATACATATAATTTAGGGCCAAAATGGTTCAGAAATTTATCCAATTCTATGATACAAATACCAGCTTTGTCTTTTTTCTTTTTTCCTCTCAGAAATTTAGCTTCCTAGATTATTTTAAAATGTAGATTCATACTAACATGTAATGATGACCATACCCATGGATCCTTTGTCTTAACAGAAATTCTTCAGATGTTCATTATTAAGAGCAACCAATGACTGGTTTATAGAAATTGGTCAACCAACCACACTGTAAATCTTGTGCTGTTTACTTTAATGCTTCTCTGAAAACTGCACAGTGGAAAGTTTTGGAGGAGATTATTATTAAGAAGATTTATAATGGAGCCAATATACTTATAGTATACAAATAGATATAGCATGGCTGCAGCAGCTGCATTGGAAAGTCAGTTGTTCTCTTGTCATATGAATAATGGATTTTCCACTAATCAAAACATTCTGGTAAGTTTATAAAAAAAGGAATGGCATTGGCTTTAAAAATCTATTAACCGCAACATACAGTATGGTGCACTTAGTTTATTTTCTGTACCAAATTAAGGGTTCACTATTTTAAGGATTTCTTTGATTCCTCCACAGATCCAGTTAATTTTCTGCGCTATTCAGGTTTGGCCCTCACTTTTATTCATCAGTATACCCTCTGATACAAATTATATCTGGTCCTGGGGACACCCAAAAGACGTTGTATTAACTCTGGTCTATTAAGCATATTACATCCAAAGTCTGTTCTGTGGGTTTTTCTAAAAATCATATTATGTTTTTAGAAGTTTTGCAAATAATATTTTGGAAGAAAAAAGTTTTATGTTTGGAACTTACTTCTGTCTTAGGTTGAGTATTTATGCTTAGGACATCAAGTACCTGGTGAATTTGCAGCATTTTGTAAAATGCATTTAAAATGAGATGTGAAATATTAAATTACTTCTCTTCCTCTCCTGTCAATGTTTGTCTGTATTATCTTACTTCCTTTCCATACATGATTTAATGTCAATTCCAATTAAAACTTGGCTAGTATATTTTATAGCCTAATCTTTAATGATCATCCTATATGAAATATCTCGCACCTTATATCGTATGTCATTGCAACCAATTATCACTTACTCATCACTGTGGCAGATGTAATACGGAAGATGCAGTAAGTAAAATAAATGTTAAGCAACAAAGGAAATAAGGCACTATAATATGAGGCTGCGCTACTCGTTTAGCAATGCTCAGGTTAAACAAGCAAGCTCCATTCAGGCACTAATTAATCCAGAGACTAAGGGTCAATAAATCACTACCCAAATATTAGTGAGAACAATTATTATTATTTTGATATTATATGAGTGGTTTGATCAGCTGTGCATATAATTAAAATGAAATAATATCCATCTCCTCATCACTCCTTCAGCTTTATATAGGGGTTCTCTGGGGGTCAGTTGATCAACTTCTCTTCTACATCTAAACCTTGTCTCTGGACAGAAATTCAGCTAACACATCTATGAGGGTGTTTTGCAGAGCTACCACTATGCTCCAGACCTGTCTCCTGTCCAAATTACAATCTTATCCTGTTTCTGACATCTCCTCGTAGATATTTAGCCATCTGTTCAAGATCAGTGTGGCTAATACAGAGCTCTTAATTCCTCCCCTCACAAGCCCTCTCTGCTACCCCTTTCTTGATCACTGTAGATAATACCACCTTTCTACCTGTAAACAAGACCCATTACCTGGATGTCATAGTCAGCTCAAATATCTAAGTCCTCACCTCCAGGTTACATCTAAGTATTGCATATTTTTTCTAGATAATATCTATAAGATATGGCCTTTCCTATCCATCCACACTGCTAAAACTCTCTGAGGCATTCATCGCCTCATGTCTCTCTTACTGCAAAGTCCTTTTCTCTGGCCTTAGCAAATGCAACCTTGTCCTGTACATATCTGTTCAGAATGCTGTTGCAAAGATAATTTTCCTAGCCTATCTCTTTGATCATGATACCCCTCACTTTATACCCCTTCACTGGCCTCCTCTTCTCTATTGTTTAAAACATAAGCTACTTGTCTTCACTTTCATGGCCTATCCCCACCCTTTCACTTAGGGTATGTCTACACTACCTGCCAGATCGGCAGGCAGTGATCAATCCAGCAGGGATATATTTATCGTGTTTAGTGCTCTCCCATCAACTCCTGTACTCCAGGGCCATGAGAGACGCAGGAAGAGTTGACAGGGGAGCGGCAGCAGTCGACTCACCATGGTGAAGACACCACGGTAAGTCGATCTAAGTACGTCGACTTCAGCTACGTTATTCACATAGCTGAAGTTTCATAACTTAGATTGATTTTCCCTCTCCCCCGCTTCAGTGTAGACCAGGGCTTAGTATCATAAAGTTGACTCCGGCTTCCAATCAATCCAGAATGCCAGTATCTGTTGTCAGCTTCTTAAATTTTCAAACAAGCACCTTTGTACTTTCTCCCATGCTGCTAATCATGCTTGGGAGAAACATCTGCAAAAGTAACTCATTATCCTCCTTCAAATCCCTCTTTAAAACTCTCATTTTTTTTGTGGGGCCTACAGAACACATGACAACAGCAAGACTTCTCATGTACTGAGGTCAATTCCTATCTTGTCTACCAATATTGTCTCACTGTTTCCTTGTACTCTCCCATTGATCTGTCTATAACCATCTGTTGTCTCTTGTCTTATACTAACATTGTAACTCTATGGGACTGTCTTTTTGTTCTGCATTTGTATAGCACCTAGCATGTTGGGTCTGGTCTATGACTAAGGTTCCTATGCTTAGAAATACACATAAATAATAATAAAGCAAAGTTGCTGCAGCATTAAGGTTGCATAGTTAAGCACTCACAATTCAGGAAATACCAAAAATAAGATTATTCCCATTGCATAATTATAGCCTCTAATTGGACCACATACTATTTCTCAAATTATAAAACATAATGGACATCATCTTTGCTGTAGCAGAAGGGGGTTTCATCACAATCCAGATCTGCAACTACAATACACACCTAGAAATTTCCAGGCATATTGTGACCAGCTGCTGCTAATTTCATATTTAGTGCTGCTCTGGAGCTTTGCTGCAGCACCAGAGTGCCCAGTATGGTTTAGAAATCTTAGAACAGACATTTTCATTGCAGTCCGTGGACTATCGTTAGTCCAAGGATTATTTGTTTGTGGTCCATAAAGAACTGTCTAGTCACATGGGCCTGGATTCTTCTTGTTTTCAATTGCTAAATTTCATAAAAAGATACATATTCCTTTTTTCCATGTAAGCAATTGCTGTAGTTACCCCATGATGTTATGCAGTCATGAATGGAGGAGAGGTTTTCTTTGTGTTCATGCATGGTTGTGGAGTGGTCTATGAGACCAACTCTTTTAAACTATATTCCTAATTGAGACCCCTGCCCAAGAGCAATTATACTTAATCTTTTAGTAATTCAAAGACAAAGAAGTCCTAGAGTTCTGGAAGATTTAAAGGAAACAATAGAAACCTGGACTGCATGGCTAGGCACACTGTTTTAAAGTATCAGAGAAGAAATATATCTGGGTTGCATTCCTTATGATGCCTGGCATGTTGGCTGAGAGGGAAATATACCTTACTTTTTCACAGAGTTTTCTGTTCTGTGCACAAAGAAAAGAGGGAAGATCATGCCTCTGGGATTCAAAGAACTTTCCACTATTAGAAGAAGTAAACATTGCTTAAATAGTCCATATTGTCTATCACGTTTTTAATTTCCATGAGTGATTCAATTCTCTTGATAACACTAGTAGAAAGAGAAATATTGTTTAAATTTTATGCCATGCTGGCAAAGTGTGGTGATGTTTTAAGATCTCTGTTTAGGCTAGTCTGAAATGTTGCAGTTTTGACAGTGGACCAACAGTATTACACATCATCCTTCTTCCTCATGCCATTTTATATATAATCACAATAAAACCCTGTTTCATGGTCAGATAAGCAAGCCAGAGGTTCGAACGTATAGAAATATTGTGGATGAGATTGTAAGAGAAGCAGCACAGGACTCACAGCCTAATGTCTGTGAGGGAAAGGGGAATAGGAGTGGATTATATGCTATCTTTAAGCCACCCTTGTGATCGTCTGGACCCCTGATGCTGAAGGAGGAGAAGCAGCCATCGGAAGAAGTGGGCTGTAGCCCATGAAAGCTTATGCTCAAATAAATTTGTTAGTCTCTGAGGTGCCACAAGTACTCCTGTTCTTTTTTTGATATAATTTAGACATCCCTGGAGACCTGTATATATTATGGCATGTTCCTGCTACAGCCCAGCCCAGAATCACTGCAGCTTCACCCCAAAGACACTTTCTGTCCCCAGCATGCAACCTAAGCCAGGGTTTGTGATGGAATATTTGGCTGTCTTACATAATGCATGCAACAAAGAATCCTTTCCTCTCTAGTCAGTTCAAGGGCATTTAAAAGCAGGCTAACTGATAGGTCTCAAAATGTAAATGGGGAATCATCACTGAACAGATGTATTTCAAATGGAGTCCCTTATGGACTAGTTATTCACCCTATGTTGTTTAACATTTGTATTAATGATCTAGAAGAAAACATAAAATCCTCACTGATAAAGTTGCAGACAACACATAAAATTGGGGCATTAGTAAATAATTAAGAGGATAGGTCACTGATACAGAGCAATCTGGATCACCTGCTAAACTGGGCACAAGCAAACAATATGTGTTTTAATATGGTTAAATGTAAATAGAATGCATCTAGGAACAAAGATTGTAGGTCATACCTACAGGATGGGGGACTCTATCCTGAGAAGCAGTGACTTCGGTGTTGCAGTGGATAATCAGATAAACATGAGCTTCCAGTGTGATTCTGTGGCCAAAAGAGCTAACACAGTCCTTGCATTCATAAACAGGAACTCTTGAGTAGGAGTAGAAAAGTTATTGTACCTCTGTGTTTAGCACTAGTGTGACCACTGCTGGAATCGTGTGTCAGTTCTCGTGTCCACAATTCAAGAAGGATTTGATAAATTGGAAAGGGTTCAGAGAAGAGATACAAGGATGATAAAAGGATTACAAAATCTGCCTTATAGTGAGAGATTCAAGGAGTGTAGCAAAGAGAAAGTAAAGGATGACTTGATCTCAGTCTGTAAGTACCTACTTGGGGAAGAAATATTTAATAATGAGCTATTCGGTCTAGTGGAGAATGGTATAATAACATCCAATGGCTGGAAATTCAAGATAGACAAGTTCAGTCTAGAAATTATGTGGTAAATTTTTAACAGTGAAAGTAAGTAACCATTGGAACAATTTACCAATGATTGTGGTGGATTGTCCATCACTGAAAAATTTTAAAATCAAAATTGATTTTTTTTTCTAAAAGATCTGCTCTAGGAATTATTTTGGGGAAATTCTATGGTTTGTGTTAATCCGGGGATTAGACTAGATTATCACAAGGGTCTCTTCTGGCCTTCAGCCCTATGAAAGGTTCCTTTGACATTCTAGCTCTTTTAGGTAACATAAAGTAGCCTAAATTGGAATAAGGGTCTTACATTCTGTATTTAGATTACTATATAGATTACCCTATATTTATTTATATATTCAAAATATCCTGTATCCATATAAGTAAATGCAAACCTCCCATTTACTTCAATGGAGCCAGAATTTCACCATGAATTCAGAATTGCAATGTCTATTTTTTTCCTAATTACCAGAGTTTGAATGCACAGAGTACTTCTTTGTAACATGTAGTGTTTAAAATATTGTGAATTGGAGCAGTAAGTACTCTTTTAATGTTTCTTTGTTACACTAACTGCCCTCTGGCAGTTAGCATATCTGGTAACTAGGACACAAATATCATAAAGCTGGATGAATATGAGTTCCTTTACTTAGGTTCCATTTGCTTAAATTAGTGGATTAGGTTCCAGTGTGACAGGTATCTTACACATACCTAAGGAAAAGAGAAGGGAAGAATTTAAAAATAGGTTTAACATAATAGAACTATAGAATGACTGCCTCTTCCTTTCTCTTAAATTAAACTGATAGCAACCTTTAACATGCAGGTACCTTATTGCATGTCCAGTTGTAAGCAATGCTGTTTAATGCTAATGTTCTTGTTATACTCACACACACAGAAGCTTATCCTAATCTCACTTCATTTTGTGTCAAGGGTACAAACACCACTTAACATTTTTCCTCAGCACAAAAGCTAGTCATAAGCATAAGAAACATATTTGTATTGTAGTCAATGCTTGCTGTAATCAAGGCCCAATGTACTTTGCAGCACGCTTGACCTGCAATCTGCATCAAAAGGTCTGCATTTATTGCACTCCATTGCTGCTTGCTGGAACGTCTTCAGCAGCAAAGATAGTTTTTAAAAATTAAGGATTTTTTTATTGAATTGAATATTGAAATTAATAATTACAATCAGTTCAGTAGCCCTTGTGTTATTTGATTCAATTCAATATTATGCTGTTACTTCATGTATATTTTTTTTAAATATGAAGCTGGATTGTTGAGTATCTACAGCTGCATAGTAGAAGTTTTCTGAGGCGAAGCCGAAGGTTTTGCCAGTTGGGCAGTGGACACTGGGACTTTTGGAACCTGAGTAGGTATGGGAGATGATTAGAGACTGAGGGCTAAGCAAAATATCTGAATATTCCTGATAAAAGTGATAATCAGTGACATAATTAATAATATTGGCATTTCAATTATCATTTGACTTCAAAGTTGACAAAAAACAGGTCATTTGCAGACTCAGGAAAACAATACTTAGTTGGCACTGAGTTCACATTTGGAATATTTTTTTCACAACCATTCTTTTGTTGTTGCAGAATGCCATTGTGGTTGTATAGCAGGGAAACCTTATTTTTTAGAAGGCCAAATCTTTTGTGGTGCAAATCTGGACTAGCGCTATTTATTTCAGTAGAGATACTTCATTATTTGCACCAGTCATTCTGTGTGGGGAATTCAACTGAGAAGCCTAACAAGTGTTGACCTAATATTAATCTCTTCTAGTTTAAATCTAATAGAGAAGATTAAATTGTTTCAGATACTCTTTTGGCCAGACACTGGTAGTTGTATCTGCATGGCCATCTTCTCCTGTCTGTCCTTTGCCCCCCACAGTGAATAAAAACTGAAATTATTAATGAGGGTTGGAGGAGGTGGTTACTAATGACATTGTTTCTTCGTGCCTTTCCCCCCCTTTGTTTCTCTTCACACTCTTTCTAGTTTTTTTGGAATGTTAGATCTCAAAGATGACAGTATCAAAAGTATTTTGCCATTTCCCTGCTCAGTTAGGAAGTGAGGAAATAAAAGAAAGGGGTTCCCTATAAATAATTCTACTAAAACTTCCAGTCTCATCCAGTTAATAGTTTCACAAAATATCATGTCTTCAGATCCCTCCCGTACTCCTGTACTTTTCCACTGTTATGTTTTGTCCATTTTTGGCCACATGTGCTGTATAAAATTTGCTGCTGAACAAGTTTTAATGCTCATGTTCAACAAACTTAATTGAATTCCCGTTCATGTTTTGGTTCTGCAGTAGTTAAAAGTGACATATTTTTCTATGTTTTTGCAAATGGGACCAAAGCAAATTGCATTTCTTCACTTCACCTGAATAGCAGGAAAATTCAACACGGGCCCATTAATCAAAGTAATATATTTAGCCTGAAATACCACTAGAAGAAATTATCAATAAAGTAGTTTCTCTTTATTATATTGAAAATATTCAGAAATCATAGATGTTAATATAAAAGAATATTTAAATACTATTTATGGAACTAAAGCCAAATTGTGAATGCCATATTCATTTAACTACATATGAATGACAGAAAATCCATTGGCAGAAGGGATCTGCAAGTTCGAAGTTCCCTGATTTTTGGCTCCACTGCAAAAAACCTACTGAGATGCTACTGTGTAGGCCATCTGCAACAGGCACTCTAGAAGGACATTCTGGGGTGGTATCCATAAGTTTGTGTACATTTAAGTGTACTCATCCAATAATGGGAGCTATACACACACCTCCGCACAGATTAGTCACTCTTCAGAGAATGGATAATTTCCCTTCATTTCTTCTCTAATATCTAGTTATTTTCCTCCTTTGTCATTCTCCTCCTTCTTATATTCTCTCCAATTCCTATCTTCAGTTTCCTATCCTTTAGTTTATTGTAGCCTCTACACTTTCCCTTTAACTGCTTCTTTTGACTGGTTGTCACACAGATGCCAGACTTCAGGACCTACTTTGGTAGAATAGATTGTTCTCTGCTCTCAGACAGAGACTAATGGATCACAGAGAGCAACATGGGTGGGCTCTGTGTAGAAGGGAAATCCACAGACCTGGCTAATGAATTCAGTTAAACTGACTACTCTTATTTAATAGTCTTATTTTTCTGAGTGGCAGAACCTTCTTTGTCCGTGGGTGCACTCAAACCACATAGATTGATAAGCATTCTCTGAAGCTCACTGTCTGCTTTGAAGCCCAATACATTTTTTTAAAATCTCATTTCCACATTGGAGAAGCCTGAGTATGTTGCAGAGATTGTAAAGACTGATTTTCTATAAGAAACTAGCAATGAAGGTTGAGATTTGTTTTTTCAAGTTTTGTTAAGTGAATTTTTTATTCATGGGTGAGGAAGGCAATATTATGTGCTGTTATAAAATGTTCATATTTTTGATCTGATGAAAATTTGTTCTTTGAAACAACTATTCCTTTCTTTTGCTTTGTTATAAAATAATGAAAATGTCATCAAGTGGTTGTGTTTCCAGTGGAGTCCTGCAGGGTCCTACGCTATTAACATTTTTATCAGTCACCTGAAAGTAAACATAAAATCATCACTGATAAAGTTTACAGATGTCACAAAAATCGGGGGAATGTTAAATAATGAAGTGGACAGGTCATTGATATAGAGTGATCTGGATTGCAAGCAAACAATGTATGTTTTAAGATGGCTAAAGGTAAATGTATACATCCAGGAACAAAGAGTATAGGCCAAACTTACAGGATGAGGGATTGCGACCTGGTAAATGATGACTCTGAAAAAGATCGGGAGTCATGGTGAATAGTCATCTGAATATGAGCTCCTAGTGTGATGCTCTGGCCAAAAGATCTAATGTGATCTTGGGATGCATTAACATGGGAATCTCAAATAGGAGCAGAGAGGCTAATTTTACCTCTATATTTAACACTGGTGTAAGGGCTGTTGACATATTGTGTCTAGTTTTAGTTGACACATTGTAGAGGGTTCAGAGAAGAGTCATGAGAATGACCTCACTGAACATTGAGAAGCATTGTCCAACTTGTAGAAAAAGGGTGTGGCCTCCTTAAGGTCTAGAGAGCCAAAGTGACTTGCTGCAGCAGCTTCATACCCAGTCAGCATGGGGAAGCTGAGCCATCCCCTCCTAGGTGAGCAGAAGAGAAAGGAGGCTATTCCTGCTGTAGAAAAATTCCACTTTCCCTCCCATGAAAGTAGATACATGCCAAGTTTTGTCATGATCTGCTGTGGGCATTATGCTAGTCGCTTCTTTCTCCAGGGGCTGGGAAGGGAGGACTTTTCCCTCACTGCCAGATTGGCCAAGGTGAGATGGGGTCTTTCTCCTTCCTCACAGTGTGTTGGAGGTTTAGCTGAGACAGACGTGGAACAGGGGTGAGGTCATAGGTGCTGACTTCCCTTCTTTTCCATGGGTGCTCGATCTCTGCCCCGACCCCAGCCCTGTGCCATTCCACTCCTTCCATGAGGCCCCACCCCTTCCCTGCCCCCATTCCAACTCCTTCCCCAAAGTCCCAGCCCCAGCTCTGCACCTCCCTGCCCCTATTCCAACTCCTTCCCCAAATCCCCGCCCTGGCCCCACCTTCTCTCCTGAGCACGCCACATTCCCATTCTGCCTCCCCCCCCCCCGAGCATGCAAACAACTGTTTGAGGGTGGCCGGGTGGGAAATGCTGGGAGGTAGGTGAAGGAGTGGGGATGCGGTGCATTCAGGGGGAGGAGGAGGTGGGGCAGGGGGGAGGGGATCTTGGCTGCGGGATGTGTGCAGAGCACCCACTAATTTTTCCCTGTGAGTGCTCCAGCCCTGGAGTACCCACCGAGTAGGCACCTATAGGTGAGGCTATGATGTTGCTACTAATTACATATGCTTGGGGTGGATGTCCAGTGCTGGTACTCCATAGCGAAGGGATATGGTGATGAGATAAAATAGATTGGTAAAGGATTTAAATGAGGTATTCTTTAAAAGAGCAGAAATGGAGGGTTCAGGCTCCTGTGACTGGTATGGCATGAAGCAGCCCCGACTCCAGGTCTATGTAAATAATTATGGAATTATGTGTTCTGTATACTTTTATTGGCCAGGTACTTCCAGACATTTAGGAATAAAGTTGCAGTCTAATTATATCACATCCAGTGTCTCCTGTCCTTCCTACAGCATAGACAGACAATGAAAGTATTAGAAACTATGCTTATAGCGATAGACTCAAAGAACTCAGTCTATTTAACTTATTAAAGAGAAGGTAAAAGGGTGACTTCATTATAAGTATCTACCTGGGGAACAAATATTTACTAATGAGTTCTTCAATTTAGCAGAAGTACAACATGATTCAATGGCTGGAAGTTGAAGCTAGACTAATTCAGACTGAACTAAGGCATGTATTTTTAACAGTGAAACCAATTATCCATTGGAAGACTGTAACAAAACTCGTGGTGGAATATCCATCACTGACCATTTTTAAATCAAAAAATTTTTTTTTCTAAAAGATATGTTCTAGGAATCATTTGGGGGAAATTCTATTGTCTGTGTTTATACAGGAAGTCAGATCACAGTGATCCTTGGAATCCATGATCACAAAATATGATTTATTTTTTTTTAAATCAGTCTTGCTGGTTGTGAGGGTATTTTTTGCATCCTTCTGCATCTTCTGTCTTGCAAAGATTCCCATTGTATCTGTTTTAACTGAAATGGATGCTAATGTGGTACTCTTAACCACTGTCATTTTAAAATAGTATTTAAATATTACAGATGCTCAGATCATACTAGTAAAATCAGCTAGCTGCAAATTGATCTTGCAATTACAAATAACATGCATGGAACTCGATAGCTCAAATTACGACCCTAATTACACAATAACTGCTAAATAAATTGCATATAATTTAGAGATGTGCCAAAAAGTTCAGAACAAATTTTGAGGTCTCTAATCATGGAGGGCCCAGTTCACCAGAGGGCAAAATGGCAACATTAATGATAAAACTGATAATTATCTAAGAAAAGGCCCAGAACACAAATCTAAAATTTTGTACATATATAGCATAAAGATTACTTTTATTTTATTTTTCAAACTGAATTTTATCCTACTAATTGTCTTTAAAATCTTTCTAAAATGATCTTTCTTCTGGGGGATGCTGCTAATACATTTATTTAATTCTTCATTGTTGTTACACATTCCAGATAATTACATTATTTATGTGGACAAAATTATGCAAGTCAAACTGATGGATATGGAGAAAAGCAATGTTATTTAAATCAAGGCTATCAACCAACTCTTCACTTTAAACATTTTCCTTTCCCAAGCCTCCAACCCAAAGTTTTCACCAATAGTTAATCAAGAAATGTGAAATAACTTCATGGGGAGAGATGTTTTAAAAGATGAGTTTTGGAAATGATATGAATAGTGGTATGGGACCTTCTAAGAGAAAGACTTGTTAACACTCATAACTCAAAGTAGCAATTAAATATTTAAAAAATGTATAAGATAGAGAAATGGGTAGGTGGATTGCAATGAGTACTAATTGGCAATTAGGAAATGCAGACAATTTATGAAGGAAACTAAATGCATCCATGAAAACCTCCGGCCAGTAGGATTAAGGGAAAAGTCAAAATGAATTATTTCAATAGATCATGAACTAACAAAATCCTAGCAATGGTATAATAATATAAGATAAGGATTGTAAAATTGTCATTCAAGATGCAGAAAAGGCAGAGGAATTCAATAAATAGTTCTGTTCTGAATTTGGAAAGAAACAGGATGATGTTCTCATATCTTACAGCAATAAAGAAATATTTTCTATTTCACTGGTAACTAAGGATATGTTAAACAGCAACAATTAAACATTTTTATATTGATAAAAATTGATAACTTGCACTTCAGAGTATTAGCAATTGGTTGAAGAGATCTCTGAACTACTAATGTTGATTTTTAACAAATCCTGGAACATTGGGGAAGTTCCAGAGAACAGGAAAAAAGCTAATGTTTTGATAATCCAATTTACTCTTTTAAAATATTTTCTAGCAAACTATCTATTGGTTAGCTTTGTGATGTCAATCCTGGGCAAAATCATGGAAAGATGGGTATAGGATCAAATCAGTAAGGAATTAAAATATAGTAGCATAATTAATCTGAGTCAACATAGTTATAGAAAATCAGTCCTTGCAAGCAAACTTTATATGATATTTTTACTGAGATTACATGTTTGATAAAGGTCTTGACATAATATACTTAGACTTCTGAAAGTCTTACACTTATTCTCATATGACATGCTGATTAATAAGAATAGTGCTACACAAAATCAACGTAGCCCAAATTAAATTGATTAAAATCCAGTTAAATGATAGATCTCAAGAAGTAATTGTAAATGGTCAATCATTATCCAATGGGTTGCTTCCAATGAGGTCCCAGAGGGAAATGTTCTTGGTCCAATGTTTATCAATGACCTGGAAAAAATATATATAAAATTGCTGTAATGTTTGCAGATGACAAAAAATTTAGAATGATAAATAATGATGGAGACAGGTTGGTGATATAGACCAACCTGAATCACATAATAAATTATGCTTATTTGTACAACATACGTTTTAATACAGCCAAATGTAAGGTCATATGTCTAGGAACAAAGAATGTAGGTCACACAAGATGGATGACAGTATCCTGGTATGCAGTGACAGTTGAAAGGATTTAGGGATAATAGTATATGTTACTTCTATAGAGTTCACTGTAGAGTACACTACTATATTACTGCTATTACTGCTACTGACAATGGAATATGAGCTCCCAGCGTGATGTTCTGTCTAAGAGGGCAATCATGATACTGGTATGTATAAGCAGGAGAATATAAAATAGGAATAGTGAATGAGTGAGATCATTAGTGGAATACTATAGCCAGCTGTGATGTTCATTCTTCAAAAAAAAAAAGTTGAAAAACTGAACAGGTTACAGAAAAGAGCTACAAGAATTATTTAAGGTCTGGAAACCATGCCTTTATAGTGTGAGACTGAGGAAGCTTAATCTAACAAGAGAAAGTTAAGAGGTCAGTTGAGCATAGTCTGCTAGTACCTGTATGGAGAAGAGGTTCCTGATAGTAAATGACTCTTTAACCTAGCATCAAAAGGCATAACAAGATCCAGTAGTTGGAAAGTGAAGGTATACAAATTCAGAGTAGAAGTAGGGCACACATTTTTAACAGCAAGGGTACTTAACCATTGGAACAACTTACCTAAGGATGTGGTAGATGTTCCATCACTTGGCATTTTTAAATCAAGACTGGATGTCTTTCTTAACGACATGTTATCCCTCAAATAGTAGCTATAGAATGAATGCAGAATTTGCAGGGTGAGATTCTACAATGAAGGAGATCACACAGTATGATCTTAATGGTGCCTTCTGGCCTTAAAATCTAAGAATAACAATGGTTATTACTTGCCCACTTAAGGCAAGTAAATACAAATATTTTAATAATTATTGTTTCCCATCTGATTCTGTTTTCCCAAGTTTTTTTTTACAACAATGTAATCCCCTTAGTTTCAGCAGATTTACTGTTGCTTTACACCAGTGTAAATGGCATCTAGTTTTGGGCCATAGTCATTCATTTGAGGATCATTTTCAAAAGTCAAGGTGCCCAAGTTAGTGCTGCCCTGTCAGGGGAGGAAGAGGAGAGAATAAATGAAGTAAAAATCAGCCACGATCACACTACTTGTCAAATATAATAATCCATAATTCATTGTAGAGTATACTACAAAATCAGGCACAAATTCCTAATGATTCCATAGAAAAACAGAACTTGCTAAAAGCCATCAAGTCTGTGATGGCTCCTTTAAATCATTATTATTTAATAAAATTATCTGGAAACAGATTAATTCTCTGTGTTCAGTGTTTATTTTTGTATCATCTCCTTTGAAACTGGAACTAAAGGCATTTTGATATTTAGATTGAAAGTTGTCTAGTTTCATGGTAGTCTCTGTAAATGCCTCTATAATCTCAAAAGAAATGACATTTTGTAATTTCTGACTGTAAATCCAATCAGAAAGTTGTGTATGTGTTTCACAGTCATATAATTGGACTGTTTTTTTCCCCTTTTTCAGTGTTAGAATCACAATATTGTCACAAAATACTGTGCTAGTCAGAACCATTATTTGACAGTATATTAGTACCAATAGGCCAGGCCTTTGAATCACCAAGATGTAGAAAATAATTTTTCATGTGACATCTTCTCCACAAACTATCTGTACTGTATGGTGACAACAAACATGCATTTAGATAGTTGTGTGTCTCTGGGACATTGGTTTTAGTTATTCCAGCTATTTTCTTTTATAGCTATCAAAATTGTGGATCTATTATATACAAGTATATAAAGGATATAGGGCTTGAATTTTTTGCATTAGATTATGGCCTTTTCAAACGAATATCTTAATGATATGCTACTACAGTAAAAGCTTTGTTACCTATTATGCAGGGGGGATGTGGGGTGCCAGTAAGTCAAAAATTCTAGTTCACTAGAAGAGAGTTTGGTTGTGGGAGGGAACTCAGGGAAAGGGGTTTGGGGTGCCAAAATAGGTGTGCTCATCTGGGGCGGCTCCCCACAAGCAGCAACATGTTCCTGCTTCTCCTAGGCAAAGGCATGGCTCAGTGCACTGGCCCCACCCTGCTTCAAGCGCTGGCTCCACAGCTCCCATTGGCCAGGAACTGCAGGCAGTGAGAGCTGTGGAGGCACTAGCTGTGGGCGGAGGCAACGCACAGAGCCGCCTTGCCGCACCTTCGCCTAGGAGCAGCAGGGACATGTTGGTGCTTCGGGGAGCCACAGGGAGCCAGGTCGGGAGCCTTGCAAACCATACAAACCAAAACCAGCCCCACGCAAACCAAACTATAAACTGGACTTTCAATGAAGATCAGAAATATTGGTGTATAGATCTTTCTGGTTGGTAAAGTGCTGGATAATACAGATTTACTGTGTAGAACAGTCAATCTAGTATGCTGATTATTGATAACTTAATTAAATTATTTCACATGATATTCAAAATTTTAAAGACTTCATTCCTTACAGTTCACAGAAAGGAGGCTACTGTTCTGTCCACAGTATTTTGAGCTCTCGAGAGTGATTCCATTCTTCCTTTCTCACCTGGAACAGCTTAACTGACTAATATACAATTAAATAATTCAGTCTGAGAGAGGGAATTTTTTAGCAATCTTCTGTTGATTGTTACTCCTCTGGTGTCTTCTTATATCTGTTCTCTCTATTGACAGATTTGACACATTTTGGCCCAAATTCACCTCTGCCATAAAAAGGTGAAACTCTACTTAATTAAGTTGATTAAACTAGGACTGAATTTGATTTTTACTCAAATTTCTCTCTCAGAATCTAATCCATTTATGATAATCATTATCCATTTGCACCTATGGGTCTTTTCAGAATCTGCTTCTGTAGTTTAGCTCCAAAAAGATTATATTTCCTGTGTCAGAGGAGAGGCTTTCCCCAGACTCCAAACTGAAAAACATCTGTACATCTATTCAGTTTGATTTCTGATTAGTGGCCACCATCTTCTGTGTTCTATTATGCCCACCATTTGCTATTCCATCTTTGCTTCTGAGGGCAAGTTTGTGGGTCTGATGCCATTGTTGCCTGACATTACCTATGCCTCATTAATTAAGGAGAGGTTGCTAATTATTCTAAGACATGTCCACTCTTGCCTCATAAAACATTCCTTGATGCTGGAGGGATGGTTAATTACTATTCAGTCTCCAATATCCATTTTACTGGAATAGGTGAAAGACTGTAGTACTGAACCCAACAATATCAGTGACACTGGACTTCAACTGGACTTCATTAGGAATTGAAACTGCATAAGTGAGGATCATAAGAATGACCATCTACTGACAATAAAGCAGGATTAGATGGCCATTTTGGTCAGGTTTTGACATGACATGACTGACATATAATTTGTTTGGGCAACAATGGAAAGTTGCAGATGTTTCCTTCAGTATTATAGATCATACTTATGTAACCTACACACCTCCTGGTTGTGGTATTCTATCCCCTCTAGTGGCACCAAGACCACTTGGAGATTAATTAGTCTTCTCTACATCATTAGCTAAGGGGCCCATGGCTTTTAGCTCAGGCATTAGAGGCTCATGCATTTAGCTCCAAATTTCAGGTTTGATCCTGTCCAACGATGATCAGGATCTATTGGTGTTACACTTAGAAAATGGAACTTAGTGATAAAATGGGTGAAGGTGTTCTCCTTCATGCATTATGCCTTTCTTTTATGTTGCACATATTTACAGGAGACCTTTTGGTGAGAAAATTTCCAAATACGTGATAGAATATCATTAGTACATGGATGACAAAAGCTGTAAATCTTTTGCTGGCAAGCTCAGATTCTGCAGTGATGGAATATGCAAATTATAATGGAGCTACCTCCTCCTTAACTCTAGGGAAAAAAAATAAAACTTTATGCTGTGTAGATAGTTTTCAATAATTCTCTTTCCTTTGAATTTCTGCTTACTGGGGGAGGAGTCTATTTACTGGTAGGCCATATTCTCAGCAGTTGTAAAACCAGCATAGCCACGTTGACTTCAGCTGAGGTTTTCCAGTTAGATTAGCTAAAGATTTGGCCCAGCGAGATAAGTTAAGAATCTTGGCATCATTTTCAACCATACCCATTCCATGAACATGGTTTGAAGAGCCGTATAAAGCGGTGCATCTTGCTTAGGCTGTACCCTTATTTATCACATGAAGACCTCATAACTTCAACACATTACCACATGACCAAAGGGTTTGATAAGACTAATTCCCTCCTAGTTCCTGACTGGTTTTTCAATAACATTCAGCTCTTTTAGAAAACAGCAGTATGTTTGCTCATTGATTTGAGCAATCATAGTCATGTTATACTTACCTGCAGTCTTTACGGTACACCAGCTGCTTATAAAGTGTTGGATAATTCTTATGTTAGATTTTTTTTTTAATCATAACCGTGTAGGTTCCCCTGGCTATATATGACACCTTCTTCTATAGTATCACCTTTATGGATAATTGCTTTAACACACCATTTAACAAGATACCATTAAAACAGAAATTGATATGCCAATGCTCTTTTTCTTAAGGTAGAAGTCACATGATACATTCTAAGACCATCATGATTTCCAGAATGAAAAAGCAGATTTCATATATAATGGCCATTTGAACCACACCTTTCCTTAGTGAGGTAAAAAAAGGTTTTCAACATTATTATTTTTGTAATAAAAAGCAAAATATACAAAGAAACCAAGGTTTTAGTTTAAATATCAACTGTGAATTTCAAAAGATGATGCAACAGACTGCTGGGCAGAACAGGCTTAGTTTGGGCACAACAGAAAAGTCCTAGGAGACTTTGATATGTATAGTCAAAAGAGATCAGAAGGTCCTACTATGCATCTCCAATAATTCACTTGTTTTGATTGTTTTTTATTGTGTTATTAAAAGACTTAATTCTGAAGAATTCCCATTGACATGAAGAGTGTTACGTGGCCCAAAAGAAGGACTCAAAACATTGACAATGGTGAGTTGTGTTTCTTCTGTAGTGAATTTTTTTCTCACTCCCTAGTTATAAGAGCTCATCTATCACATTAAAAACAGTTGTGAGCCATTCTGCTCCAGTTCCTCTCTGCAAACAATCATTCACAGAAAGCAAACATTTAACATAGTTACATTTGCAAGTACATTTATATTTGGTTCTTTCTGAAATTCTGATTTTCTGTTATTTTTGTGGCAAAGTAGACATCTTAGTACATCCTAAGTCCCTAATTCCCAACTTTGATCATTAAAATCTACATTAATGATAGCAAATGATTAATGATAATGATAGAAAATGCAAAATTTATTTTTCCCTCTGTTATATGTCTTGTGACATGGAAATGTGGACCACCAACCTTTTGGAACTGGATTCCATTGTTTATAATGAAAGGTTAAAGAAGTCAGATACCAGCAACTTTCTCCAAAAGAGGTTGAAGTGAAGATGTACAAACTATTTCTGGTTTACATTGCATGGTATATAGGGAACCTGTCAAGAAATAGATTTGTTTGCAAATAGCACTTGAGTCTTGCCAGAACACTCCATAATCCCATTCCAGCATTTTGGGGAGGGGTGTTTCTAGACAGTTTAC
Source organism: Gopherus evgoodei (assembly GCF_007399415.2). Taxonomy (NCBI): domain Eukaryota; kingdom Metazoa; phylum Chordata; order Testudines; family Testudinidae; genus Gopherus; species Gopherus evgoodei. The sequence goes on along the minus strand of NC_044327.1, from coordinate 69,692,001 downwards.
AGTCATATATAAATCTTTTTGGTTTTCAGGACACACTGGCTATGTCCTCTGAATCAATGCTTTCTCAAAGCAAAAATGCAAGAATTCTGAAGCACATGCTAGTCTGGGGTTTCTCTAAATTACCCTGTTTTTCTGCCCCCTAAAAGCTGCTACATTGACTGGAAATTGCCATAACATTCTGTATTCTTACCAAACCCTCAAGTACCTGACACTATCCCTATGACAGGGAGTCCAGAGCTTTGGTGTTGAACTGGCTATGATGGAAGGCATCCTCAGCTGCTCTTCTAGAGCAGCTCTAGGATTATTCTACACCCCTCCAGTGGTGCAAAGCAGCCTTCTTAGAAGCCAGAATCTGACCCAGTGTGCCAAATTATACTCTCAGTTATACAGAGTAATCAGCTGACTTCATCTTTGCTTGTTAACTAAACTGATAGGATCCATACTACTGTTTTCTTAGGGGTCCAGTTTTCTAATATTAGAAAGATTGATATTGGCCTAGGTTTATGTGCCTATTTTAAACACATCTCTCCTGACAGTTTCAGCTAGCAGACAGCTTACTTTGATGGCCAGTTTATGGAGATGACAGAGAAAAAAACACTGAAGAATAAGAGAGTAATTACAAGGCATATAGAAAAGATAAGCAGCTGTGGGTAGAGATTTATTATTTTTTCTCAGGATTCTGTTTTATCTCAGCAACTAGAATTTAAGTATTTAAAACCAAAGGCATAAGATAAAAAGGCAAAAATAAACAGGAAAATATTTTTCTACTTAGGAAATTCTTTAAAATACAATACTCTTTATGCCCACTTCAGAATTTTTGCTGATGTGAAAAACTTCACAGGACTTGCTCCATTTCATAGCTGTTCATGAACATGAAAAAGGGCGAATTGTGAGGGCTTTTAATTTTGTGATGAATATTTCACTCAGCTTTATTGAAAATCCTACCATGAAAATGCCATGATTCATTATGACTGTAAAAAAATATCAGAAGTTCTGTTTGTGCTTCAGGTAAAGCACACCTTCCATTTTGTGATTTTTTTAGATTCTTAATCCCAAGCCACTTGAAACAAAAAATAAAAAAAAATGATGAAGATTAAATTAGAGTTTTATGTGTGAAATAATCTTATAAAATGCTTAAATAACATAGTACAAACTTTTCCCATCTATGTCATATTTTAACTTAATGATTGATATACTGTGTAGTGATAGATTATTTATTAAAAAAATACTTTACATATGTCAAATCCAGGCTTTTTGTGTATTCTGTTTATTTGTTCACCTTCCTAGATCTTTATATTATTTAATTTATACATAGAATCATAGAATCATAGACTTTAAGGTCAGAAGGGACCATTATGATCATCTAGTCTGACCTCCTGCACAATGCAGGCCACAGAATCTCACCCACCCACTCCTGTATTAATCCTGTGTCTGAGCCATTGAAGTCCTCAAATCATGGTTTAAAGACTTCAAGTGCAGAGAATCTTCCAGCAAGTGACTTGTGCCCCATGCTGCAGAGGAAGGTGAAAAACCTCCAGGGCTTCTGCCAATCTGTCCTGGAGGAAAATTCCTTCCCGACCCCAAATATGGTGATCAGCTAAACCCTGAGCATGTGAGCAAGACTCACCAGCCAAACACCTAGGAAAGAATTCTCTGTAGTGACTCAGATCCCACCCCATCATAAGCCATTGGGCATATTTACCTCTAGTAGTCAAAGATGAATTAATTGCCAAAATTAGGCTATCTCATCATACCATCCCCTCCATAAAGTTACCAAGCTTGGTCTCGAAGCCAGATATGTCTTTTGCCCCCACTACTCCCGTTGGAAGGCTGTTCCAGAACTTCACTTCTCTGATGGTTAGAAACTCTTGTCTAATTTCAAGTCTAAACTTCCTGATAGCCAGTTTATATCCATTTGTTCTTGAGTCCACTTTGGTACTGAGCTTAAATAATTCCTCTCCCTCCCTTGTATTTATTCCTCTGATACATTTATAGAGAGCAATCATATCTCCCCTCAGCCTTCCTTTGGTTAGGCTAAACAAGCCAAGCTCTTTGAGTCTTCTTTCATATGACAGGTTTTCCATTCCTAGGATCATCCTAGTAGCCCTTCTCTGAACCTGTTCCAGTTTGAATTCATCCTTCTTAAACATGGGAGACCAGAACTGCACACAGTATTCCAGATGAGCTCTCACCAGTGCCTTGTATAATGGTACTAGCACCTCCTTATCTCTACTGGAAATACCTTGCCTGATGCATCCCAAGACCACATTAGCTTTTTTCACAGACATATCACATTGGCAGTTCATAGTCATCCTGTGATCAACCAATACTCTGAGGTCCTTCTCCTCCTCTGTTACTTCCAGCTGATGCCTCCCCAGCTTATAATAATAGTTCTTGTTATCAATCCCTAAATGCATGATCTTGCACTTTTCACTATTAAATTTCATCCTATTACTATTACTCCAGTTTACAAGGTCATCCAGATCTTCCTGTATGATATTCCCAGTCCTTCTCTGTGTTAGCAATACCCCCCAGCTTTGTGTCATCCGCAAACTTTATTAGCACATTCCCGCTTTTTGTGCCAAGGTCAGTAATAAAAAGATTAAACAAGATTGGTCCCAAAACTGATCCCTGAGGAACTCCACTAGTAACCTCCCTCCAGCCTGACAGTTCACCCTTCAGTACAACCTGTTGTACCCTCCCCTTTAACCAGTTCCTTATCCACCTTTCAGTTTTCATATTGATCCCTGTCTTTTCCAATTTAACTAATAATTCCCCATGTGGAACCATATCAAATGCCTTACTGAAATCGAGGTAAATTAGATCCACTGCATTTCCTTTGTCTAAAAAATATATTACCTTCTCAAAGAAGGAGATCAGGTTGGTTAGGCACGATCTACCTTTTGTAAAACTATGTTATATTTTGTCCCAATTACCACTGACCTCAATGTCCTTGACTACTTTTTCCTTCAAATTTTTTTCCAAGACCTCGCATACTACAGATGTCAAACTGACAGGCCTGTAGTTGCCTGGATCACCTTTTTCTCCTTTCTTAAAGGTAGGAAGTATGTTAGCAATTCTGCAGTCATACGGTAAACCCCCTGAGTTTACAGATTCATTAAAAATTCTCGCTAATGGGCTTGCAATTTCATGTGCAAGTTCCTTTAATATTCTTGGATGAAGATTATCTGGGCCCTCTGATTTCATCACATTAATCTGTTCGAGTTTGGCTTCTACCTCGGATGTGGTAATATCTACCTCCATATCCTCATTCCTATTTGTCATCCTACTATTATCCCTAAGCTCCTCATTAGCCTCATTAAAGACCGAGGCAAAGTATTTGTTTAGATATTGGGCCATGCCTAGATTATCCTTAACCTCCACTCCAACCTCAGTATTTAGCGATCCCACTTCTTTCTTCATTTTCTTCTTATTTATATGGCTGTAGAACCTTTTACTATTGGTTTTAATTCCCTTTGCAAGATCCAACTCTACATGGCTTTTGGCCTTTCTAACTTTACCTCTACATGTTCTGACCTCAGTAAGGTAGCTTTCCTTGCTAATCACTCCCATCTTCCATTCCATACATTTATGACCCAATCCAGTCACCCCTGATGTCCTGAGAAATCCTTATCTGTGTGAATGGTGATATTGCATAAGGAGTCTATACATACTGTGGTTGGTTACTATTAAGTAGTAAGTCTTCACACATGTTCATTTTTATTGAAAGCTTTCTGCTGTGTGAATGCTTTAAAAAATGTAAAGCAATAGTTACATATCCACATACAATACACTATTGGCAGCTGTATATTGATACTAGTTTACAGCAAGTTTCCCAAACTTTCAATAGTGTGGACTTTGTGTATGTAGAGAAATTATCTTGTGACCCATCTGCAGTGACATCAGAGTCACATAATGTCACTCTGGTAACAGTTCAGCCACATTAAGACATAAGGGGGAGCAGTTTATACTGTGCCCGTATGTGGACACTCTGTATTTTTGTTCCAGGCATTGTGGGGTATGCAGCTGCAAAACATATTGGATAAAAAGTGGGTGGACATTCTAGCTATAGTACCAGATTACAGTATGATACAATAGCAGATTACTACTCATGGCAGGAAGGGGGGAGGAAGGCAAGTGACTTATCTGAGCTGCTGAAATGTAACTGAGTCTGAGATAATTGCATCACTCTAAAGCTATCAAAATTTTGCCATTAGAAAATGCTGATTCATCAAAACTGAAATTTGTCAATTTTGACCAGACTTAATTTGGAGAAAATATAGGGAGGAAGCATTTTGATAAGGTTCAGTTTTGAAAGGAATGTTTTGATATTTTTGATTTTGAAATGCCTTTTCATTTTGAAACTTTGTTATAAAAATATTTAAATTAAAGAGTCAGAATCAGAAAGCAACATTTCTATTTTATCAAAACAAAATATTCCAATCAACCCATTTTTTCCCAGAATTTTTTCTCAAAGGAACAATTTTCATTTTTGTTTTTGTTATATTTTAGAGCAGAAAAAAAATTGAACTCACAGAATGTCCTGCAAAATGGAAAATCCAGTTCCTGCCCAGCTCCACATCACAAGTCAATCAAAATAGGATAGATTACATTTGCTTGAACAATACTATTGATTAGTAGGAGTTAAAAGTGCTCAGAACTTGCAGCAATTCTTGTTAAGGACATTAATGGGAGCTGACTTGGACCTTAAAGGAGATCAGAATTGTCCGAATTTCATAGAATCATAGGATTAGAAGGGACCACATTCATATTTACATGTTTGCTCTTGTTTAGTGTGAGGCACACCCAGGAGACAAAAAGTAAAAGCAAAGGTGCAGACTGTGGGTAAAATACTTAAAACCTACACACTAATTGATTCCCTCCAGAAACAATTTAAAAATCTTGAAAAGAAGAAGGGGAGCATCATGAACAAATGAATATTTATGCTTGACTTATGGAAGCCAATAAATAATACTTTAAAGTGTTTTTTTCTCCATTGACTTTAATTAAGTTCACCATAGGTTTACAAGCCTGACATAGATAGATGTGTGGGGGTTTTTTTCCTTTTAAAAAAAGAGAGTTTTCCTGTCAGGTTGGTTTTCTACAGCTTCTCACAGCTGTAAGCCTGTACATGCTCCACATTTTGCTTTCTGTCTTTATCTCTTATGCCAGTAACAATCGCATTTTTCATTAGAATATTGGATTTCACAGACCATAATCTTTTTAAATGCCCTTTGTCCCATTCTCCCCTGGATATCCACTACTATTTGTATTCTTGCATACTGGCTCCCATGCCCAATACAATTTATTAAAGGGCAAAAGGAGAAAAAACAAAACAAAAAAAGCTAGAACAGAATCTCAGAGACAATTTCACACATCTGTTCCTGCGGGTGATCTTTCATTCTTTTTCATTTATAATTAATGAAAAATAATGGTGCTGACACAAGTTAATTACTTTGAAAAATTACAGTTTATGCTATTCATTATAATAATGGAAAATTACTTGAGATTTTTAAACACTGTTACTAAGCAATTAGAAGTGTTCATAAGGAATTCACCTGTGAAATTTTTTTGTCTGAGTTTGCATTTTGTGAAGTGAAGGGAACATCCGATATTTTTCATTAGCAGCAGAGGTAACACAACAAAAGATATTAATCACAGAGTCCTATATCTGAGTGGGGGAAATGGAGAACAACCTGAGCATATGTTGTAATATCAGAGTCAAAAAAATATACAATGATATTCATTATAGTTGAACTTTTCTTAGCAGATTTAAAAGAGTCTTTTATTAAACCTGTACCACTTTGGAACAATTTAGTGTAACTAATTGGAAATACTGTCTTGTCTTAGTTTACCAAAATATTAAATTACTGATTTTAAAATTGGAATAATATTCTACTAATTAGCACATGTAAATTAAGACAATGCTTCTTCTATAATTTGTTTTTGTTATGAACACATAAATTGCAAAAGAAAATACGATATTCCTCAGGTAATTAAGGATAACTTATGGCTGAAACATACTAATGATTTCTAATATGTGCAGGCAAATGAGCTCACTGGAAAACACTCCATTGATATATTTAGATTTAGTCTTCAACAGAGTTGATGGAAGCCTAAAAAATTGAGAAGGGTTTGTTCTATTCCTCCACCTTGACTTTTAACATGCTGAATAGATAGCAAATAATATGCATATTTCCCCCATATCATTTATATTGTGTATATTTTATGCAATGCCTATTTCTGCAAATTAACTCCAAAATTAGCTAAAGAAATGATGTTCAGTTCATGTATCTTTTATCTTAATGATCATTTTAGGCAGATGTAATCCTACTTTATTATTCAGTAATCCACTGCTACGTTAGCCCTATATAATTCATATCGGTGTTAGTGGCAGGATGATCCCAAATAGCAAACTGTGAAATAACATTGTTATGCACATCTGATCATTAAAATCGAGCCAGGGTGTTGGAACTCATTTTTTGCAGCAGAACAGAAATCATAGAAAGTGTTAAAATACAGATCATACTAATACAAAGCACTTTCAATCCCTGACAAAATTTCCACTCAATCTATGACAATATATGTACAAAAATGATGAATCTGTCTTTGGATATGTTGTGAATAAACACTAGGAAATAAAATGACTTCCCTAAAATTTTCACTGTTAGCTGCTGGCTTGAGTAATTTACTCTGGCATGTATGTAACACAGGACAAAAACCCATAAATAGAGGTGAGAGCAAACTCACCTTGGGGAAAACTACTGGGCAGAAAAATGTTCACTTTTATGTATTTGATTACTATTTTAAAAAGAGAAAATATGACATGAGGGAAATCACAAATCTTCCTAAAACTATTTTCCATGGTACAAAAGCTGAGGTTTAGGCGAACCTTGCAAAAATGAGATTCAAGAAGAACCAAGAAGATTGTTAGCAAGGCAACCTACATATAGGAGATTTACCAGTACTCTTTGCAGCATCCTTGCTATTTTAATACTAAAATTTCATAAGCAAACATCCACAAACTATGGTTTATACTTCTCTGATGCAGACAAAGGCCACCTAGGGACTAGGCCAAAAACATTAAACTCATTTCCATTTCAAAGTTAATCAAGACTTGACCTGAGATCTTAAAAGTTGGAAGTCTATTGCCTTGTCATTAACCAATTGGTCTCCTTCTCTCCTCACTCACATGAACTGTGAAAGTATAATAAAAGTAAAGAGAGCCAGTTCCAAGAAAAGCAATATAAACACTTACATGAACTTTTTTACAGGGCTCAAAAACAGGAATATATTTGTTGTTTTGTACTGGCTATAAAACCAGGCGTGAAAACAAACAAAAACCCAATTCATACTGAAATGTGGGCATTCTGGAGTTGTAGTATATTTACAATGAAGATGCATATAGGCAAAGTACTGGCCTCCCAGACAACCAGATCATTGGAAAAAGAATTCTAATCTAGCAGCAATTTTTACTTGAATCAAGTATTATGGTAATCAAATGTGGTAGATCATCACCTCCACAAGTACAGTGTCTTTTGAATTAATTTTCTTGATTTACTGTAAGCCTTTAATGTCTACAGAGCTCAGGCCTTTCAGCAAGGCCTAGGGGAAAGAGGTTTACAGCTTTTTAAAATGTTTCCTTGTGAAATTTAATGTCACCTCCTCACTGCCCGCCCTGGGTTTGCTCCTGAAACCTTTCTCTCTTGTTTTATCACTCTCATATAGAACATGTGAATTAAATATGTAAATATTGACAGCTCTCAGACTCGCTTTCTCTCTTGAGCCAAAACAGCAAACACTATTGAATTTGCAAAGCACAAGCTCTTTTTCTTTTTTTTAGGAAGTCTCATTCAAATATTTGGAAGCAATTCCATGTAGCTCTGCTATTTATATGTCTTTTTTTTCTCTCCAAACATTGATCTCTGCTGCATGCAAGTTTTAAGCACGTGTGTTTGTGAGGTTGGTTAGTTGTACAAATTTGAATAATTAATTCATATTCTCAACAGATTGAGACAGATCCTCTGCTGGTGTAAATGGGCATTGTACAAGTACAGTCAATAGAGCTACATCAGTTCACTCCACCAAAGGACCTAGCCCATTATTGTTATTAGAACAGACTAAACTACAGATTGTGAAATCCTAACATGAGTAAGGATTTGAAAGACCTGACCTTTTAAAATGTTTCCAGTAATTCTTTCTAGTATATTGCTGCTTTAACCAATTTGAACAAGAAATTAATTAAAATGAATTTGAAATACCCTGTAGCCCAAAACAGCAAGGCACATTTTATGAGCAGTATTAGCGTGAGGCATTAGACCCTCCAAACTCAGTAGATACAGAAAGTACAAGTTTGTAGCAGATGTAGGTGAAGTTCAGAAATTCTGTCTTGCTAGAATCGTGAACATTTCAAATGAAAAAAAAAAGACCTAAAATAAATTTCCAAAAGAAAATTTCTACATTTTTCTAAGACAAACAAACAAAAAATCATGTTGGACAAATTTGTATAATGACACACACAAAAATCAGTTTTGTCAAAATGGTATTTAGCAATAAAAAACTTTTGATAAAAATTGTCCAGTTCTAGTATTTAACCCATTTATTTCACCTTTTATTACTTTGCAATAAAGAGAAAAGATTGTGAAACATCTTCATAGTGACCCATATTGTCCACTTATATTTTAAATAAATATCTGCATTGTTTTCCATTATACATTCTAATTAAAACTCAATAGCAAAATATGGCTTAGCATTTTCAGTTACAAATCCAGAGTACATCCTTAACCAATAGGTTTAAAGGCCCAGTTAATCAGCAGTATGGTATAAGGTGATGTATTTAAAGTGCACACAGGGAGAAGAAAATGATTGAAGGAAAAAAATGGTGGAAAGGCAAGAAGATGCCTTTCCCTGTAGCATGACCGGGAGGCATACACAGAGAATAATTCAGAAGAAATGGTGTGTCATATCTTCACTACTGTTTTTAAGGACGTTCACATAGATTAACTTAATCCATTATTTAAAGGGCAACCCTTTCAGATAGATGTAGACACCAAAGCTGCTTGTATGAGATACCATATACCACAGAAAAGGCAGCCCTCGTCCTGTACAAACTACAGAGGTTGTGGTAAGATAGGAGAACTCAATGATCATATTTGAATTGATGAGTGAGCCAGAAATTCACAATGAATACATCCATTTGCAGTACTGCAGAAACATGCTTCTGTTTTCAAAGGATAACTAGGGAACAGACCTGAGTAAATAATGAAGTAAGTACATCTGATTAAACTAGAGACTTTAATGGAATGACCGTGAGCAGATTCCAATGTCCTCAAATTTATTTATTATTCAGAATCCGTCAACCATTATTTTTTGCAATTTATTTTTAAACTATGCATTGTGAACAATGTTCTGCAAGTATTTAATACTTGGTAATTAAGATCTGTTGGCTAATTGTTATTGTGATGTAAGTCACATGGTATTGTGTCTATCCTATGAATGAATGAGCAGGTAACTATTTCTAGCATAAATACTTTTGTGTTTTCATTTAAAATTGGTCTCCACAAATATTCATTAATACAGCTTTGGAATATATTTTTTAAAACAGTTTTGCCAGCAAACTTGGTTGTTCAAATATTGGAGAAAGTGGACAAAAAATGGCAGCAAACATTTTAAAATGTGATTGTATTTTCAAAGAAAATATTCAGTGTTTGCCCAGCTCTTTTGTAGAGTGTGAAAGACAGCACTGTAAAGCTAAAATTAAAGCTTTGCAACAAGACCAGTGTTGCAATGTGAGAGTGCTATCATATGCTATCGGAACAAAGGTCAAAGTACATCTGGTGTGTCTAGTCAAATCAAGTATTCTGCCATCTGTTACACAGAATGAATGAACAAGTTCTATTTTTTCATGTTTGTTTAAAGAATACGGCTATCAGAACTTATGGAGATTTCAAAGTGATAGCAAATCTAGTGCTATGTGCTGAATAGTAGCTGCTTCCTTCTATTTAAGATTTTTTTGTTTGTTTGTTTGCCTCTTTGGTCAGAGATCAAATGCACGTGGAAAGAAATTCCAGCAGTTGTTGACAATAGTGATTCATAAGGCATCAAATGACACAAGTAATAGTACAACAGATAAAAATAAAAAGCCAATAAGTATACGTAATTACTGAAAGTCACTCTCTAGTATGCTCATTATTTTAACGCTGATTTGACTGCAGGCTGTGTGTACACATTCAAGTTAGAAACTATCTCATGTCATTTAGTGTCAGTTGGTTACAGTGTGTAAAATTAACCCTGAGTACAATAAATATGAGTAGCTTCCCAGGGCAGACTGGTTATAATGGGAACCTTCCTGAAAGCCAGACAGAGACCATGCATATATGGGGCATTAAAATGAGCTAGAACATATTCTGCTCTCCAGGGTCGGCGCTTCCATTTAAGCGACCTAGATGGTCGCCTGGGGCACCAGGATTTGGGAGGGCGGCAATTCTCCTGCAGGGGGTCCTTCCGCACTCTGGGTCGTCATCAGCAATTCTGCGGCGGGTCCTTCACTCGCTCCGGGACCCACCTCTGAAGTGCCCTGCAGACCGGGAGCACAGAAGGACCCCCACTCCCACCGCAGAATTGCCGCCAACGACTGGGAGCATGGAAGGACCCCCGCCTAGGGTGCCAAAAACCCTGGCGCCACTCCTGCTGCTCTCCAATAGTTGGCTTCACTGGGATGGCTTCTCAAAACTTTTAGAAAGTATGTACATGCATTGCTTTGCAGCGGTGCTGCTATGAGAACTTTAATTCTCACTGCAATAGATATTTTATCATTGAGCTAAGGAGACTCCCAGTGCATCTTGCATATAATACATAAACTTAATAGAATCCCATTTCTTTGAGGAAGCTTTAAGTCATCAATCAGGTTACAGTACAGTCTATCTGTACTGCTGAACTGTGTCATACACTGATATTTATATGAACAGCTTTCAGAAAGTATGGAATGATTCCAAATAGAGTTCATTAGCATTTATATTGCTGTGATTATATCAACATTTATTATAGGTATCTAAACTTCTTAGCATGGTGGCTATGGAAGACAAGCAGAAAGGACAATATACATGTATGTCAAGGAAAAATCGATAGTGTAAAAATACTTCTGTTAATGGTTTGAAATAGCATATATAAAGTATGCCTCATGGCATGTAGTGTGGTTGAACATGAAGATTTAGCTTAACTTCTTTTATTGAGCCAGATTTTACAAATCATCTCTAACTTTTCATCCAATATTTTCTACCTGTTGGATCTTATCTATTTATAGAGTGCCCATCATCCTAGTCTCTCATTACCTAATACAGAAATTAAAAATTCATAGTCTTGCTCATAGTGTCGTTTACATCTACAGTCAATTGTGTATTTAAAATTGTTGGCACAATCAATAGTGCACACAAATAATATAACTGCAAGCCATTGTATCATAAAATCCAAATGGTAACTGGCAAAACAGAAGGGACAAAAAAATAGTTCCTAGGTGCGCCCATTCTATATTCTTTGTTTACTGTATCATGAAAAATATTCTTTTCAGCAAGATTTTTTTTCATTGTATCAAAAACATTTGTGAAAACTTCTGTTCCAAGGTTTGGACCTTTAAAACCGAAGGGACTGAGTCCAGAGAGCACACAGCATGGCTCATGTGACTGTAGGTTCCAGGTGAGACCTGTTATGGAGACAGTCTACCCTTAGTAGTGAGAAAACAACAGTCAGGGAGGAACTGGGGGGAAGGATTTTTCATAGCAGCTAGGAAGTGCTACCTAGCAGATGGAAGGATGTATCATCTTGCCTTCCCAAGTGACAGAAACCATAAACTCTAAAGAAATCTCACCTCTATTAATTAAAGCACTTATTCTCATGAGTAGCTCCAATGAAGTCAAACTGAATTCAGCATATGCTTAAAAATCAGTATATCATTAAGTGCTGTGCTGAATAGGGATGGGATTACTCACAGGTTTAATTGGTTTGCTGAATTGGGTCCTAAACGAACTGTGGAAGCTGTGTGGAGAGAACTGGACAAATCTCCCTGTGAATGTGCTGGGTTTCAATGTCAATTTTATTGTAAACCTGCAACTTGATATTTAATTAAAGACAATAAAACTTAAGTTATTTGTACTATATTTTGGCCTTTTGATCATAGCTATGGATTGTGGTTACTTGGTCCAGTGTGGCCTGCTGCATTCTGGCTTTCTTCCAGTGCTGATGTTTGTTCTGTTCTGCTCTACAATTCAGCTTCAGTTTGATGTATCATATTAATTTGTTTTGTAGGAGTTGATCAATTAACTTGAGAAAAATCTATGTAGTGTTGATTCAATCATATAACAAGCATAATTTAATACAAATGGTGCAGTAGACATTGATTTTGCCCAACTGCTCTGTAGAATTAGTGTCACTAAAGAAAGCAGCCAAGCTGAACTAACAATATTAAGCATTTCTGCAATTTATCTCTTGCTATAATGAACAGTAAAAGATATAATGACCAGCAAGATTAATGATAAAACAAACATGCTAGTTAGATTCACTCCACAGAAGTCCAATTCAAGTTGCTGACTAGAAATTAAGAATTCGAGATGGCATAATAGCAAATAGGAATGTAAATATCAAGCTGGATTTGTTAATTGCGTTTGAAAATATATATTTTAACTGTATTTTTAGTTTTACACATTCTGGAAATTTCCATAATTAATGCTATTACCATGAATTACAATGGCTGCTCTAGAAAAAAAATTAAAGGTACAAACTTCACGAGCATATTTTAGGTGCTGAGGTGATATCTTTTATTTTACCAAATTCTGTTAGTGAGAGAGACAAGTTTTTGAGCCACAAACAGCTCTTCCTCAGGTCCATGTGGCTTGAAAGCTTGTCTCATTCACCAACAGAAGTTGGTCCGATAAAAGATATTACCTCGTCCACCCAGTTTCTGTAATATCCTGGGACTGACACAGCTACAACCACACTGCATACAATTCAGAGAATTTCATCTGACAGTGATTTATGAATGTCTGTCACTTTACTATAGCCATCAGGAAAGGGATAGATTTACCGTGAGCCCTATCTATCTTTCTACCTAATCTATTTATCAGCTAGCATGAAACATAAACTATTTTAGATGTAGCTGTAGGAAAAGGGACTGATTCTTGACACCTTGCAGTTTGTGTATTCATTTTGCACAGTTGATGTAAATTACTAACATTCTAATCTGAGCATTAGATTGCACAGTTTTAAAAAGACTACACAATATACAAGACAGTGAGGAATCAGACCACTATGTTAGCCTATTCCAAAGACCATTGGAATTAATGGGAGTCTTTTCATTTCCTTCCATGGACTTTGGATCAGGCCCATAATCAGAAACCGAAAAAGAGAATATGAGATAAATGGTTTATTAAAGGTGACTTTCACAGGTATTTTTTAAATGAGCTTAATATACTATATGTTCAACATCTCAAATGGGATAAGAGGAATATGAAGCACTTGCATTTTAACTTTTTAATTACAGATCTCTTGAAATCAGATCAGCTGGATCTCAATGCAAAATCTCCTGAGTTGTAATCTCATGTCCCCCATTTCCTTTTGTAATATAAAATTGTTTTAAATAATTCAAAACCATATATACATGCAGTGAACACTGGTCTTCCTTCTCATCCTTTGCTGAAACTGATTAGACATGGTCTTGAGTTGCCAGGAATAGAAATGTTTGAGTGAATTTTTTTCCCAATTATATTCAGTATTGTGAAGAATGAGGGAATAGTGTGCATTATTTGTTAATAAATATGTGCCTGTTTACCTGTTTGATATCATCCTGCCTGACTGCAAGGAGTTAAATCAAAGGAGGCTGTTGGAGGAGGAAAGGAGGGGACAGGAATGAAACAATGACAGAGATAGGGCTCCTTCAGTAAACAGATGGGGGGGGAGTCTATCAATTGAGGAATGGCCCTGCCGAACTCAGTTGGGCTGACAAAGTGTTGGCCTGCTGAATAAGGAGGGTTGAATGGATTGTCAGCATCTACTCAGTCAGAAGAGGCTGATGAACACAGAAACTGTAGCAAGCAGGCTGTCTTCCGGTCCAGAGGTGAGGTAAATGGGATAAAAGGAACTTACTAAAGCTTGCAAGAAAAGATTAAGGTTTAGGTGAGGTGAAATACGTATATAGGCCTTTTTGTTTTTATTCCTTTGTTCTGTGTGTTCTTTACCTTTGCGTGAAGGAATAAATAATGCTTTATTTTGTAGAAGCTGTTTCTGAGTCACTTTAATCAGCTGTTGTCACAGGTTTCTGAAGAAAAAAAGTGCTAACTGGTGCCATGCCCAGCTGGGCCTGATGGGTAGAATTGTTTGTAATCGGGGGGGCTGCCACACAGAGATCCATGGTTCCACCCAGAGAGCAATGAAGGCCATGAAACCTGTCCCCAGAGGAGTGCAATTGAAAGGGACTAAACAGAGTCCAAAGTGCAGCTCTCTGTGTAACTGTGACAACTATCAACATATTTAAGAGTCGGCCTTCAAGATAGTAGACAACGGAAATTATCATGTCAGAAATATCTAGAGAAAGAGATGGTAGGAAAGCAATAATAAAAAGGTTGATGTAGAAACCTCTGCATGAATTAGGGACTGAAAAGGCTAGTGTTCAGAAGGAAATGTGGTTATTATTGGTACTATTTCTGAATGAGAGAGAATCATCCATGGATATACAATTTGCTAAATCAGACCAAACATTGAGCAATAACAGATGCTTCAGAAGCAGGGGAGATGTGCAAAGCAAAAAAGAAAACCATAATGCACCCAGCCAGTTATGAAATGCTGTTCAAAAAATGAAAATTATTTCCTGACCTGTGTGTAAATTGGTGTTCACGCTACTGCAAGAGATTGATTTACACTTTTTTTTAAGCATAAATCCTCCTCCCAGTGAAACCAAGGGACGTAAAATAGCAGCAACCATAATACTTACCAAACCTTTTCAGTATCCTTCTACAATATTTGACTCTCTGAGCTTTTGCATCAGAGAATTCTGCAGGCTGACTACATGCTGTGCGAAGTATTTCCTTTTATTTGTTCTGCATTTGTACCTGTCATTAGTTCTAAGTGACCTTTTGTCCTTGTATTATAGGAAAACATCAAAAAATGAACTGATTAGATTTCACTATATCCTCCATAATTTTAAACACTTCCCCTCTGACTCCTCCTCTCTATCTAGATTATCCTAGCTTGGTCAATCTATCACAAAACAACTCCCATCAAAAATCTAACCATCTTCATTGCCCATTCTGGGTATTTTCAGTTTTGTTTTTATAGAATAAAGCAATGCCAACACTTTCTGCAACATCTCTGTCAGATGAGTGTCTCAGACTCTCTTAAATAGTCCACACACAATGGAACTGGGGGCTCCCAGAGCTGCTTATCTAAAAAACAAACACAGCTACTGTTTGCTCCAGCAGAGGCAGGCAAGGGGATGAATGTCCACAGCTAGTGTTTGCTTGAGGAGAGAAGCAGACCGGGGTTGGAGGGGAAGTCGTCCGTTTTGGAGCAGCTGCTTTTCTGGTCTGAAGGCTATTTGCATTTAGTGAATGAGAGAGGGGTGGGGGAAGGGGTCGAAACTTTTATAACGATTGAAGGTTGGTGCTGTGTATCTTCAAGTCCTTAGAACTTGCAAGGCAGGGAGCTGACACAGTGTCAGCTCCAAAAATCCACTCTCTCTTCTGTCTCCCCCACATTCTCTGTCACACCCCACCCCACCCCACTCTTCTGAAAAGCACGTTGCAGCCACTTGAATGCTGGGATAGCTGCCCATAATGCACCGCTCCCAACACCACTGCAAATGCTGCAAATGTGGCCACACTGCAGCGCTGGTAGCTGTCAGTGTGGCCACACTGCAGCGCGTTCCCTACACAGCTGTACGAAGACAGCTTTAACTCCCAGCGCTGTATAGCTGCAAGTGTAGCCAAACCCTGAGTATAATTGAGTATGATTATCATGAAAAAGAGAGAGGTGATATAACCTCTGAGCAGAAGCTTTTTTTTAAGGCTTGCACTATCTATACATGATATGGAAGATGCAAATTACAGTGGCTAGGGATAAATTACAGTGCCTTCAAGCAGATACATTTAGCCAATGTAGCTCTCATTAGCCCACCACCCTTTTCTGCTGCTTTCCTTCATTTCATTCCCAGTAGGTGGATGATCCTCTTCCCAGCTTCTGGACCTTTTGAGATCAGTCCTGACCCCTGTCCTCAGTCATCATGATGTTGCTGACACAGAGGGTGCCTGAGGCAAGCAACAGTAATTCGTTGCCCAGAGTGCGTAGCACCAATGAACACACCAGGGTGGAGAAGCAAACAGCCAAGTTTATTTGAGCTCAAATAAGGTGCAAGGAAGAAATAACAGTCTCAAATCCTGCACACCTAAAACAAGCAGTTTCTTCCTTTTATATCCCAGTTGTTTACTACAAAACTTTTTCTTGCTGACTAGCTGAGCTTTCACTCCTCCCTCCTTTCCCATCCAGCTGCAGTATCTTTTCTCATTTAATTTTTTGTCTTCCCCTTTCCTTCCCCCCTCTCTGCTGCTGAGACATGTATACAGTATCTTAAAACGGCTTTGAGTGTGCTTTAGCCTAGCTTCAATGTATTCCAGCAGAGAACTGGCTATTACAATCGAAAACTAACTGCGAACAATACATTTTTGCAGCTATTAGTACATTAAGTTACACTAGGTTACACAAAGTGTTTAACATGGAGGAACATTGGTTCACTGAGGCCTGAACAGGAAGGCTTCATTGGCACTCATGATCTTCTACCCTCCTGAGCTACCTAGATTTATGCCTAGTGACACCAACAACTCCCTCCTTTGAGAATACTCAACAAAGTTTTGGCTGAGTGTTCTCACATTCAAAGAATAACATATGATTAAGCTCTAGGGAGCTGGAGTGCTTTACAGCAAGCAAGTAAGAGAAGAGTAACGATACCCAACACCACACCAGTGAGCAGGAGGCGAAAAATTCCTTCTCCTAATTTCCCCAGGTTGAGTAACCAGCCCCAGAGGGAATCAGAAATAGTGGGTTCCCTTTCCTGGGCTTTCCACTGTTCAAAAGTCTGTTCGACTGACATGATGTGCTTGTTAATATCCTGTGCGTTTCCTGGGACATAAGTACAGCATTCATCCCCTATAAGGGCGCACACCCCGCCTTGGGAAGCCACACTTTCACCCAGAAAGTGTCCAAGTATGTCTCCATAATCACAGATCAGATGGTATTCCTGATGCGTCTGTAAGGGCAGCGGGCCAAGTCTGGTACTCAAGATGGCCATCAGCTGGTCATTCCTGAATGGCCATCAGCTGGTCATTCAGGAAATCCTGAATTCCTACACATACTAGATCCCACTGCAATGCCTTCCCAGCCTCAGTGATATTCAATACCATCTTTCCTTGGTGTAGTACTATAATACACCTGTCATTTAACTATTCTCAGGTACTGACAAAAGGCATTAACAGTAATCGCATAGGAGGGGGTTACATTATTAGTCACTGCAATGATTTCAATATGGGTAAAATTTCTAGTGGCAGAACAAACTCTTCGGGTACTTGTTATTTAAAATCCACTTAGAGAGAGCAATACGTGCTGAAGGATTTATCCAGAACACAGGGCGCAGCCTGTAGAATAAACCCCCAAATCCAATCAATACCACATTCCAAGCATGGGTCCCACAAATGTCCTCCCACCAGTGTATAATTCTTTGTTTCTTCACCAGGGTCAGTTCTTAATGTCATTTCTAGTCAGGAATTCCTGGACTTTGGCAATTTCAGTGGAGCGAGTGTTTCTTTTTCTTTCCCAAAACAGCCATGGTTCAGCATCCTACAGGGGAGAGGTTACCAGCACATCACCCTGTAATGGTTTTGTTTTTTCTAGAAAAACTCGAAGGCACAATAGATTTGTTAGTGGACAAGGGAGAGGTTACTAGCACTTCACCTTGTACTTTTTCCCTGCTGTACAGAAGGCACAGTGGAGCTAGAAGGAGAAATAGGCTAATCTTCAGTAGGAGAATTTTCCCGATGTGGAGGGATCTTTTTGCAGTGAGAATCATGGATACAGGCGGTCAGTCTTTGTCACAGCGGTGCTGGTAGTTAGCAGGACTTAATAAGGGCCTTTCCAGGGTGGAGCCAGAGCAGACTTTTGCTGATGGACCTTTACATCAATCCAATTTCCTGATTCCAAGGAGTGGCAGGGCTGCTGGGGTCTTTGGGCAGCGCTTCTTTACCTGTGAGAAAAGAAACCTAACATTTCATTAGTGCCTGGCAGTGTTTTGCAAACCTTATAGTTGGGTGGACAAATTCAAGCCCTCCTTTTCCTGATTGTCAGCCAAGATTTAACTGTGAGCAGTGTTCTGGAGTGGAGTCAGTGTCCTATCTATAGCCTGAGCTTGCTATTCTTTTTTCCAGTTAACTTATTCTATTCTTTGTCCTTCTTTCTTTCTTGGCTTTTTTTAACCTACAAAGGAAACTTCCACTTTTCACTTATACACCTTTTTCCCAACAACAAACACATAAACATTGCCATTATACAGTACATCAGTCTTATTATTTAACGTATGCCACATATACCCTTCCACTGAAATAACCTTATTACAGAGCTTTGGAACAACAAGCCAGGACAAGCACACTCACTTTGAGGAGTTCACTTAATACAACCTCTAGTCCAATACTTTCCCACCATCCCCAGCCCTCTGGCTAGAAATCTGAGGTAGCCCGAAGGATCCCATGTACAGTATGGAGAATGGGTTAACTTTTCATGTCCTTGCTTTCAAAGACTGTTGGTATGCAAATTTTAATAACAATTTTTGCAATTAACAATTTGGCCAATGAAATTTCTTTTCCTTACTTAAGGAAATGTATTAGACTTTGGTATATCACATTCTCCTGATTCCAAACCAGACCGTCCCATAAAAACACCAAACACAACAACTCCAGCCACAAGACAAACACCACAAGACAGAACATAGAACACAAAACATAATTTCTATTGTGCCAGTAAATGCATGGTACGTTGAATGCTGTTCAGCTGGCATCAGTTTTCTCTGATTATCTGAAAGACAAAAAAACAGATCTACCCCTTCTGGGCAGTCAATCATCACTTAAAATATACAAATTACTCTTGTTGATTTCAGGCAAAACAGAGGAATTATCCCATAGTTTCTTGTATTAGTTTCATAGGCAGCCCAGGTTTTCAACTACATAACACTGTGTTCATT
The DNA here is from genome assembly GCF_007399415.2 of Gopherus evgoodei. Taxonomy (NCBI): domain Eukaryota; kingdom Metazoa; phylum Chordata; order Testudines; family Testudinidae; genus Gopherus; species Gopherus evgoodei. Next base: position 69,672,737 of record NC_044327.1, on the reverse strand, counting down.
CTTCAGCTAATTCAACTAAATTATTCATAGCCAAATTAAATGATTGCAATCCAATAATTTCTTTGCCTGAATTTATTTACAAACATTTCAAAGACATTTCAAAGACACCAAGAACTTTCCTCTTTAGCATTTTTACAAAGTTCAACTACTGTTCCCTCTAGCAACTACAGAGTTAACTTTTCACTTTCCCTTAAATCACTTGCTTGTCTCCCAAAAGCCACTTTTACCAACTCAAATCACCATTCCAAGTAAGTCCTGGGTATTTGAAATCCCCATGCTTACACTTACTGACTCCTTCCTTCCACTACACCCTCAAAGTATTTCAACCTGTTTTCCAATCTCTCTGTCTGTTGCCTGCCCGCCTGGGCCTGATCCTGCTTTTCTCGCTGAACCGTCCTTTCCATGGGCACCAACTTGTTCCACTACCAATTTAGCTAGGAGGGTGGGCTTCTTAACTAGCCCCCACCCCTCCTGGTCTCTTCCCTTAAACATTCTTACTCACAAGACTACCCGAGTCCTCCCTTGTGAGGCTTGCCATCTGGATAAAAACACATGGCCCATTGGGCAAAGGCCATTTACTTAACATACAATCCAAACCCTTTTAGAGGGTTTACCCAGAGACCCATCCATCTGTCTGCTGACACTTAAACAGAAAAGAGAATTACACAGAGAGCAAAGGAAATTACAGTTTAAGCCAGGTTTTCCCACTTCTATACACTGACCGCTACAGGGGACGGGACAGAAGGATCTCAGTTTGACCTCAGAGCTTCCTCGCAAGCATGGCTTCCACTCTGAGGAATTATGAACGAGAGGTTCAGTTCCACCCACACGCCTAACGTCCAAATGAACAGAGCAGAAAAACAACAGTAACCGGTTAAACAAAACAGAACCAAAACCAGATAGCTTTTCCTTATCCTATTAGGGCTCACTTTTAATTATGCAGTTCTCAACATATAACACCAACAATACCAAGCAAAGCAAACATAAAATAACAAGGGTAAAACAAATAGATGGTGTAAATTCTGCAGGGCTCCCCCTTCTTAATTGCTCACCAAACTGTTACAAATTTCTGTTACCAATCTATCCCTCGTGTCAGGTGAGGCTGACACTACAGGATCGTTGGGGAAGATAAAGAAAACACACCATATAACTGAATTTTAAAGCTTCATTAATAAAATAATAGAACAACAACAGAGGGTGTTGAGAACGCTCCCACATCACTCAGGAAAAACATTAATGCCCCAAGCCCCTTTCATACTCACACACCTATGTCCAGACTGGCCACTTCTGTGTATAATGTTCAGAGAAGGGGGAGAGGTGGACCAGAGATTATCCTGTATACAGCTTGTCCAGAATTTCCAACATGCTTCCACTCTTGGGAGGGCTGTTCTCTTACACCCTGGAATCTCCTGCGGCGTCTCTTTCAGAGATTCCAGTCCAGGTCAGCTGCCTGTGGCTTCTTCGGTGTCACCAAGCCACACCGGCTCCGGGGTCACAAAGGCACACTGTTGGATCTTACTGGACAGTTAAGCTTTGCAAATGTAATCTTAGTTCTATAACTTATATTGCCTTTGGTTCGCCTCTGTCAATTTTCCTTTTTCCACAGCCAGCTGGGGCCGAAAGCGGTTTTTCTTTGTACTAAGCATAGTCTACGTTGATTCTTGACCTTGAACGCAGAGCAACTTTCTTTTTATCCCTGGGCCAAGCTGAATTTCAAATTAACCCGTTCCTTTCCTCAATAGACAAATTTGCTCACACTGTGTTAGGGCTTTTTGGTGATTAAACACTCCTCTTAGGGTACGTCCAGACTACCCTGCCGTATCGGCTGGTTAAAATCGATTGCTCGGGGATCGATATATCGCGTCTAATCTAGACACAATGTATCGATCCCCGAGCGCGCTTGTCTAGATTAGATTAGACGAGATATATCGATCCCCGAGCGCGCTTATATCGATTCCGGAACTCCATCAACCCCAACGGAGTTCTGGAATCGACACGGAGAGCCGCAGAAATCGATCCCACGCCGTCTGGACGGGTGAGTAATTCGATCTTAGATATTCGACTTCAGCTAAATTATTCACGTAGCTGAAGTTGCATATCTAAGATTGATTTCCCCCCCACACTCTGGATGAGCCCTTAGATGTATGATCTTATCTAGATTAGAGTACCTTCTAGTGGGCATTGTTTAGATGGATTTTCATGCGTGTAAATATTCCAATTCTCTAAATACCTGCAGGTTGTTGAACCATAATGTATGTACATTTAATATGCGGGGGTACTCTTAGGGGGTGAGATGGAATGTTTAGACTGCCCCCCACCCATTTTCCACCTACACACACAGGGAGGGTGCCCTGTCCGTGCTAGCGGCTCATAAACTAAGGATTTTTCCCTACATGGTACTCACACAGGAGAGGCTAACGACGATGGCCACGACCCTCCTACACCTCCCTTCAGCAAAGAGCGTCGGCTAGTCTCTGGGAGACGGCACCGCTTACTCTGCTTGCATCCAGTGAGATGATCAGACTGTCAGTAGCCCACACGGAAAGGAAAGGGGAAGGGAAGATGGGTACACACACTCCTAGACCCAGGTAGCTTCCTCACTGGACGATGCCAGGCCAAGTCAGCCCACCATGGGTCAGACCTCCTAAAGATCCACTAGTTACCGGGCTTGCGTTAGATAGTCCTGGTCATGAGCTTTTGCTTCACAGGGTACTCTGGGCATCGTCCAGTAACAGTCACTCATACTGACCCTTTTTTTTTTTTTTTTTTAGCAGCTACAACAGGGAGAGTGCAGTAGGACATAGGGTCTCCCCTTCCAAGACAGGTCCCTTCTTTGTCCCTGCACTATCCCTAACCTGCTTTTGGATCCTTGCACTCCACCAGACAGGGGGAAGAACAGGAGCTATGGGTTTTTTTTTTTGTTTTTTGTTTGTTTGTTTGTTTGTTTTACCAGAGCTTTTCATACAAACAGCTTCAGAAGCTACCTGTTCACTGACAAAACAGGAGTAATTGGAGGATCGTACTGTAATTTACTGATCCTTCAGGTGGCCACCTTTCCTGACCCTCTAATTTGTACTGAGGCCAGTCTACTGTACAAAACCTTTGTGACCTACTTTTGGTCATAGGATCCGATCCAAACACCTTCCAATTTTCTGGAATGCATTCTAGAGGGGGGCACAGCGTGCCTTCCCCACCTTGCTCTGTCCCTGCCCCGTGTCACAGGTAGACACAGGGCGTCCCCAGGTCCTAACAGAGAGAGTCCAGACAACCGGACTTTTCCTACCTTATCCAAGGGACCGGTTCCTCACCGTCGCCCGGGACCGGTTCTACACTGTCGCCCACAACTGCTTCTCCACTACTTGAGCGCGTTGCACCTTTGTGCCCTCTGGCGTCAGTCACACCTCGTCTTCGCCGAGGCCCCTGGTGAAGTCACCGGTGTGCACTGGGCATCGGTCATCACCGCGATCCGTTGACCACCAGGAGGGATCCAGGCAAGGCTAATTTTTGCCTCAGCCCACCCAGGGACGCCAAGAACTGTTGCCGACACAGAGGGTGCCCGAGGCAAGCAACAGTGGTTCGTTGCCCAGAGTGCATAGCGCCAATGAACACACCAGGGTGGAAAAGCAAACAGCCAAGTTTATTTGAGCTCAAATAAGGTGCAAGGAAGAAATAACAATCTCAAATCCTGCACACCTAAAACAAGCAGTTTCTTCCTTTTATATCCCAGTTGTTTACTACAAAACTTTTTCTTGCTGACTAGCTGATCTTTCACTCCTTCCTCCTTTCCCATCCAGCTGCAGTATCTTTTCTCATTTAATCTTTTGTCTTCCCCCTTCCTTCCCCTCTCTCCGCTGCTGAGATATGTATACAGTATCTTAAAATGGCCTTGAGTGTGCTTTAGCCTAGCTTCAATGTATTCCAGCAGAGAACTGGCTATTACAATCGAAAACTAACTGCGAACAATACATTTTTGCAGCTATTAGTACATTAGGTTACACTAGGTTACACAAAGTATTTAACATGGAGAAACATTGATTCATTGAGGCCTGAGCAGGAGGGCTTCACCGGCACTCGTGATCTTCTACCCTCCCGAGCTACCTAGATTTATGCCTAGTGACACCAACAATGTTGTCCCTTCCCACATAAAACATTGAAATTTGGTCCCAGCTGCAGTTATGGGCAACTCTTACTTACAATCAGCAGAGCTACCAGGATCTGCACACAGCTTTCAGGTGGACAGAAAAACACATGGAAAAAAATCTTCAGCTCCTGTCCTGCACTGTTTTATGAATGTATCTTTAAAACATAATTTCTAGTCAAAGGGATCTTTCCCTTTTATGTCATCATCATCATATATCATCAAACTGATATACAATTCAGCTTCCATATCAATAAAGAACATGTTATGCTGAATCTGACCACATTTACACTGGTGTAAGTCGAGGGTAATGGGACTGAAATCAACAGAGATATTCTAGATTTACACCAGTGTACCTGAGAGCAGAATTTAGCCTATGATATGTGTTTGTTCTTACTAATTTCCTGCCTATTTCATAGTTAGTACTAAGAGAAACTTACCTGGTCTATTCAAAATAAACAATACTGTTTCAATTAGTGCAATTGGCTTGAAATATAAAACTAATCATAAATATATCTATTTGACATACTTGTGACAGGCATTCAGCTAAATTTGGCTGATTATGTTTCATTTTATTGTATTTTTCCACTTTCAATTGTGTTAGAAGTAAATTTTCTTCTGGGTAGAAATATTTTGGGACAAGTTTCACCCCTCCAGAAATTTATTTTATTGTTGATCTATAAAGCCCCTGAAAATAATGACTAATAATAGAAATGATAACAGGTCCTTAAGTATATCATCACAGTCTCCTAACTGTAGCATCACAAATGCCCTTTTTCAAAGCAATCATTCCTTAAACATAAGTGGAAAGAAGGATATCATATAAGAATGTCAGTGATTAAACTAAGCTCACTATCATGCAAATACGATGCAACATATAACGGTTTATCAGGAATGTAGGTAGAATACAATTTTTCCTGCATTGATCCCCACTCAGTTTGAAAATTATTGGCAAACTTAACCTGTTGTAAACTCATATACTGCTCTGTTCTACTGATTACAGGAGGTTAGCACTGAATAAATTATAAGAACAAACTTCAACAAATAAAAGTTATTTTAAAAAACTGCAAGTTATATTTTGACCAGTTGGAGCACAGTCATACCAGAAAGCAGTCTTATATCAAGAAGAATGAGAAACTATGGAACTGAGCTGATAAAATAGAAAAATAGTACTTTACTCTATGCACTATGCAGATAATTAGAATCCTGCAGATAAATGTAACAAGCAATATATTCTGCGATATTATCCCCTTATCATATTTTGTCCTTAGTTAGGGACAGATAGAGAACTAAATTGTAATTGCAAAGATACAATTATTTGGTAAGCTTTTCATAACTATTTTTTAAAAATCAATTTTACTTCAAAATGACACATTTACTTATAATCCTCATATTACTATTTGTTAGTGAGATGAGTTCGCTTAAAACACAATATAGTTTTACATCAAAGTTCTACAAATGATAGGGAGCTTTCTACTTTCACTCTTTACCTCTTTCACAGTGCCTAGATGCTCATAGAAGGAGCAATCATATGGCCTTACAATAAATTTTATGATGTAGCACTCTGTACTTCAAAGCAGCATCCTCAAAGGAACCCCCATATTCATCACTGTCATATATATACTTCTGAGAATGGTATAAAAAAAGCCCTGATGGTACTCAGGAGAGGGTTGCATCAGACATATATCAATGAATGACAAAATATCAGATAAATCAAAAGTTGTGAAGTACTAGTGACGATATAGAGGTATATTTATATAAACATCCAAATGTGTATCCAAACCTTATTTGATTGTCTTGGGTTTGCATAAATGGAATACAAGTATTGGGCGCAATCCTGTGAGGTGTTAAACACCTAAGGCAACAGTCCTTAACTTCAACCAATTTCAGTAATAATAGAGGGTTTCTTGCAATCCTCAGTCCCTGGAAAAATCATGGAGCAGGTCCTCAAGGACCTAGAGGAGAGGAAAGTGATCAGGAACAGTCAGCATGGATTCACCAAGGGCAAGTCATACCTGACTAACCTAATTGCCTTCTATGATGAGATAACTGGCTCTGTGGATGAGGGGAAAGCAGTGGATGTGTTATTCCTTGACTTTCGTAAAACTTTTGATATGGTCTCCCACAGTATTCTTGCCGGCAAGTTAAAGAAGTATGGGCCGGATGAATGAACTATAAGATGGATAGAAAGCTGGCTAGATCGTCGGACTCAAAGAGTAGTGATCAGTGGCTCCATGTCTAGTTGGCAGCCGATATCAAGCGGAGTGCCCCAAGGGTCAGTCTTGGGGCCAGTTTTGTTCAATATCTTCATTAATGATCTGGAGGATGGCATGGACTGCACCCTCAGCAAGTTTGCAGATGACACTAAACTGGGAGGAGTGGTAGATATGCTGGAAGGTAGGGATAGGATAAAGAGGGACCTAAACAAATTAGAGGATTGGGCCAAAAAAAAAAATCTGATGAGGTTCAACAAGGATAAGTGCAGAGTCTGCTGCAGACTAGGGACTGAGTGGCTAGGCAGCAGTTCTGCAGAAAAGGACCTAAGGGTTACAGTGGATGAGAAGCTGGATATAAGTCAACAGTGTGCCCATTGCCAAGAAGGCTAACGACATTTTGGGCTGTATATGTAGTGGCATTGCCAGCAGATCAAGGGACATGATCATTCCCCTCTCTTGGGCATTGGTGAGGCCTCATCTGGAATACTGTGTCCAGTTTTGGGCCCCACAAGACAAGAAGGATGTGGAAAAATTGGAAAGAATCCAGAAGAGGGCAACAAAAATGATTAGGGGGCTGGAGCACATGATTTATGAGGAGAGGCTGAGGGAAATGAGATTGTTTAGTCTGCAGAAGAGAAGAATGAGGGGAAATTTGATAGCTCCTTTCAACTACCTCAAAGCGGATTCCAAAGAGGATGGCTCTAGACTGTTCTCAGTGGTATCAGATGACAGAGCAAGGAGTAACAGAACAAGGAGTCTCAAGTTTCAATGGGGGAGGTTTAGGTTGGATATTAGGAAAGATTAGTTCACTAGGAGGGTGGTGAAGCACTGAAATGGGTTACCTAGGGAGGTAGTGGGATCTCCTTCCTTAGAGGTTTTTAAGGTCAGGCTTGACAAAGTCCTGGCTGGGATGATTTAGTTGGGGATTGGTCCTGTTTTGAGCAGGGGGTTGAACTAGATGACCTCCTAAGGTCCCTTCCAACCCTGATATTCTATGATTCTATGAATCCACAGAATCTGGGAACAGAAACCCCTCCTGCTTCCTTAACTCCCACAGAACTATTAAGAAGAAACTGCATGAGTTTTCTTCACCTGAGAGCCCTGTTTTACAGAAAAGTCTGCACAAGGGGTTGATTCCCCTTTCTGCATTATTGATTTATCAGTTTTTTATTTAGATTGTGATGACACCCACATGCCTCTGTCAGATTGGGGAAGACACACTCCCTGCCCCAAGGGTTTATAATCTGATTTATTTTGCAGCATAATCATATGCACTCTATATAGTTATATTTTAAATATTGTTAATACATTATTACATATTTTAAAGATCTGTTTAAATGACTATTGAAAAACATCTATCAAATATGTCATTGGCCAGATCACAGATCAGAGTTCACATCACATGCCCTGTCAGTACCTGGGCTGGAGAAGTTAATGAACCAACCAGCAGACCAAACTGAGTGATGAATTCTGGTCATGTGACAGCTGAGGCACATTGTGCATATGCTGAAAATATTATTAGATCTTCAGTTGGTATAATTTAGCTACACAATGGAGCAATGTCATTTCACACCAGCTGAGGATCTGACCCAATTTTTTTGGTTTCTTTATACGATCTTATTTTCAGCTGCTCTAGGTTTAGATATGGAATGCAGCCTATCACTTCATTTAGTTCCTTCTGATCAGATTTTAAGAGAAAGTCTAAGCAGAAACCTCTCCTTCTGTTGCATGTTTTGAGGTGTACAGATCCTAATTCTGTAATCTTTGAATCAGCTAAAACTCTCATTGAGTTTAACTGCAAAAACACTGCTCAATCTTCAGATTCTGAAAGGAAGAGCATGCAATCTTAGCAAACCATCAAACTCAAGTACAGATACATTGTCACGAAAACAACATTTTTTTTAGATATATCTTGTCCAGGCAAACTGTATCTGTCTGGTACAGAGTGTCCATCAAAACCTCATACTTTGTCTAGCAGCTCTTGTTCTGGTTCCAGTTTCAAATGTAAAGCTGATCTATTCTGTATGTAAACTCCCCATATACATAAAGAATTCACACTTACATGATAATTAGTTATGCCTATATTTTTACAGCTGTGAAACTCAGGAGGGGAAAAAATAATAACTTATTTAAAGTTTTATCTTCTCCTTTTGGTCTGTGCCTTTCCCTTAAGTTTTCTTCTGATGTACAGTAAGAGAATATCTCTGTAAACCTGATATTAATTCAATACAATATCTGTTTACCAGGAGGATAAAGCTGCTTTATGAAAAATGAATGCACTAATGGCAGTGTTGGTATGTTTATATTGCCCTTGATCTTTAAGTAGAATTTAAAATCCTTACTGAAGGAAATACTGGACATTTGTAAGGAACTGTCTTCCTTCTTTTATTTTTCTTCCAACTGAATTGTTTGTGTGATATGCCACAAGTAAAAGAGTTTAACCTTGTAGTTAAACCTAGAGACATTGATTAATAGGTGGCTGATGATATGATGAGAGAAGTGCTGGAGCTTGGGTAAATGCACAAATTCATCGTTACAATAAATAGTGTCATGGGAAAGGGTGTGTTGTGGCAATACTCTTTGCAGAGCTATCTTTTTCTTGTTGGTCTCCATTACTCATGTTTCAAGTGGTTACAGTAACCTTGCTCCTGTCTTGAGATCAATAGCCATGACTCCTGCTTCCATGCACATCCCACTTCCTGCTCCCAATACAGAATCCAAACCTGTAAGATACACTTCTTTGAGCTCAAACACAAATTATAGGCAAAGAGAGTCTTTAACACGTTTAAAAAAGAAAAACAATGGCATGTTGATTACAGTTTTAATTATACACAGAATGGATCTGAATGAGAGGAAACTCTTTAATTATCTACTTTCAACATTTGATTCTGTTCTTATAAAGTTTAGAAACCACTAGTCCATAATTTGAATTAGTATAATTCAATTGTTCAAGCAGTTGGAAAACAAAAAGCCCCACACTCAATGGATTTAACACCCTGGATTTAACACATCTTTAGAGATGTGTTTTAACATGCACTTGTGCTCACTGAGGCAAGTTCATCCCAACTGTAAGTGTCCAGGAATCAATTAATCAATGAACCAGAGTCAAATTTGACTCTTTTTGCATAACTATTTTTAACACAGAGATGACAGTGATCATCTCATTATTATTAGCAAAGGGATGAAATTCAGAGCCTGAGTAAGATACTGCAGAACTACACAAGCATTGAGAACAATGGAATCAGCTGGAAGAGTGTACATATCTGTCTCGTAGATGCTAATTAAGTTTGCAAAATTAGTCCCGTTGGGAGTTCTAACAGAGCAAGGACTTCAGGATCAGTCCTCAACACAGAGAGATACTGGACTAAAGCAAATAGAGTCACATAGGTCCCAATTCAGCAAAGTATTTAAGAACATGCTTAAAAGCTTTGCTGAATTAGGACCATAGATACTGAAAAGCAGGTATCTTAAAACAGACACATGAAGTACCATACAGTTTGATTAGAATGAGTTGCATAAATAACAAATTGGTAATATTATGCAAAATATTTGAACCAAGAAAGAACTGTTTCTCAGCAAACCTTTGTGTGAGTAAATTGTACTAATATTTAGAGATGTCCCAGATAATGAAGTCATCTGTAAATGATAAATTATAACAGTGACAGATAATACTTCTCCTTTTTATCATTGTTTGATCTTCCACTTGAAAAATAATGAAGTTGTCGCTTCTCTGCTGACTTGTTTTATTTTAAAACTCCAATTAAAGTTTACTTTTAATCATATCATTAGCTGCATGTCTTCCCATTCATCCAGAAATCTTTATGGGAGAAAAACAAAACAAAACATGGGTCTATAAGAAGTAGATGCTAAGAGGTTTCTGGCTCAACAAAGTCTTCTTCAAAATATTTTTGTGGGTTTTATTAGGTAGTTTTGTGGTTGTTGTTTTTACTGATAACAAAATATGCAGGATAAAGAGTACCATCTGATTGGTATGGGTCAGCTTTAATGTACTGTCTTTCCTTCTGGAAATGGATCTTTTGATATTCTACATGTTTTGAAAACTTGTCACATTACCTTCTTCATGCTCATTTGTCTGTTCTTTGTTAAGTGTTCTGATGTTTTAAGTCAAGGAGAGAGTTGGATTTCATATCAATTTACAGCAGATCTGCGTTGTGAAGTCTCATTGACTGGCAGCTGGTACAAACTTACAGTAACCCTGCTGTGCAAGCATGTTTTTCAGTTGTTCAAAATTCTCCTCAAAGAATGCATACTCGGTCCTGCTGAGTATCAACAAGTCAAGAACATCACTGAGGTAAATGGACTCCTAACTTGAATTCATTTAATGTTTAAGTTATTGCTTCCAAGAGCTAGGGAAGCAAAATTTCTTGGCAGTTATAGTGTTTTGATCACATATTTACTAATTGAGAATATTTCAGTGTAACACAAAAGACCACCAATAGACATGAATATACTTTTTTGGATTACCCACACTGTATGTGCCACCCACAAGTTTTTCAACAGACCAAGTATGGTTTCTATTTTCAAATTTTGAAAGAGACCTCGGAAGGTATCCTGTGATGAAGAGGAATGGAATGTGAGGGGATGGCAGAAGTCAAATATTGAATTACTTGCATCAATTAAATGTTTCCTCTGGGACTCTGCTCTACACATAGTAGCGCTGTCAGAAAATTCGAAGAACCAGTTAGGGATTTTGCAGGCCCTAAGCCAAGTTTCCTGTGCTATAGGATCACACATTATTCCATGTGGATGGTAATTTCATATCAAAAGACACTTAAATCAACTGGAATATTAGCAAATATGACTATTACGCTTAAGTCTTTCTCAAAAATGTGGATACCTACAAATGCACCAACCATATACAGATAAGAGGTGTATGGCCTCGATGCCATTATCTATCTACCATCCAAGGGAAATGTAGTTTAGCGTGTTTTCCAAAATGGCAAAATTAAAAACTGCTGCCAGTTTCCAGAATTGACCATCATTGTTTTTCAGCCATACCAGAATGGGTTTCAGTCTTGTCACATCTCAAAAGTTGAACAGGGAACTGACCCAATTGCCCATATGATGTGGTGTTGTGATGTTCAAATGAGATGTAAAAATTAAGATTTTTACTGCTTGTTGAAGATTCAATTATACTTTTCTGAGGAATAGAGGGGGATTCACCAGTGTTCTGTCCACTTTGAGTAATTACGTTGTCCCAGTAATGTAAGACAAGAAGAAAAGAAAAGATGTGAGAAATGTGGTTTAATTAGTCTGCAGCTTTATTATTTTACTTATCTGGGAAGTAACCAGGAATAATTCATACATCACAGGTCACCGTTCCTTCCTTAATCATTTCTACTTGGCAGAGGGGTGCTGTTAACCTTCCACCTCTCCATAGCTGGGCCCCAGCCTGTTACTGAGACCCCACCACCCTTCCTGATTTGAGGATTAAGGGATTGGGGAAAGGGGATTGTGTCCTCATTGTTCCACAAATTAGAAGCCCAAGCTTGTTACTAGTTTCTTTAGGGGATGGCTTCGTCTTAGCCTACTTCCAGTTCTAGTTTGAAGGAACAGACCCCCTATGGAACAAATGCCTGTACTGAATGCAACCTAAATTATGGCAACTTAAACCTTATCTCCTGGTCTACCTCACAGGGTCCTTGATCTGCCATGGGAAAGGCAAAGAAAGCCACACTGTCCAGGCCAATCTAGCAATGAGGGGAAAATCCCTTCCCACTTCCAAAAAGATGACTAGTGTAATGTCCACAGCATACCAGAAAAACCTTAGTCCCATGCTAATCCTAGGGATGATGTGGGATGGAAACTGTGAAATTGGGCAAGAGGGAGGGCTCAGGCTAAAGGGACAGGGAATATATACCCTCCCTAGGTGCACAGGGTCCAATGCCTTACCTGAGCCTCTAGCCCACCCATCTGCTCAGATGATGCCTTACCCAATGTTGCCTCCTAATACCCAAGGGGGTGGAGAGGACCCTTAAAGTCATCAACTTCCCCCCACACACACACACACCAATACAGACAAAGCTCCTTACTCCTACTGGCTAAACTATACAATGTCACCTAACCACTGATAAAATCTGCCTGTTGGATGTTAACATATTTGGAATCTTGTATTTAGGGGGAAACCATGTTAATTCGTCATTAAAACTATCATAAATTCTTTATTAGAATGTGAGTAATATAACAAGGTAACATCGTCACCACTAAAGGTTACTCATGAATTAACATAATAATAGTAATAATGACAATACCTAGCCCCTATGTAGTGCTTTTCATCAATAGACCTCAAAGCACTTAATAGTCCTTAATGTATTTATCTTCACAACACGCTTCTGAGGTAGGGAAATATCATTATTCTCATTTTACAGATGGGGAATTGAAGCACAGAGAGGCTCAGTGACTTGCCCTAGGTCACACTAGAAGTCTGTGGTAGAGCATGGAATAGAACCCTCATCTCCCAAATACTGGACTTCTGCCCTCATCACTGGCCCATCATAATAAATGATTATTTTATACTACTATTCATTGCATCTTCCCCCCCCCCCAAAATAAACTTGACAGAACTTCATTCATTTCTGGAGTAGCATTGCCACTTAACTATGACAGGACTATGTTTTAGATGCTTAATCTAACAAACGTATATGTTCTCTGTGACGTATTCAGAGGTAATGTATTCAGGCTTGATCCTGCAAAGAGATGAGCATTCTCCTGTCCCAGAAAAGCACTTAAACTCGTGCTTAACTTTAAGCATGTGAGTATTCTTATGGAAGTCAATAGATTCTTCATGTGTTAAAAATTAAGTGTGTACTTGAGATCAGGGCCAGAGAGCTCAATACCTATGTGAGAGAAAACATATGATGGTGTGATGTACCATATATTAATTTGGGACGGCTACATTATTGTTTACTGTGATGATGTCAGAAATGAGTTATGCAGCCTGTAACTTTTGATTTATGTATTCCAAATTAGTAATTTAAAAATAAGGAATAAAATCAAACTGTATTATCTAAGGTTCAGGTCTCCAGGGCTGTTACAGATAATTTAATTTAAAGAGAACTCTGAATGACACAATAAGTGATAAAATTAAACACTTTATTTAATAAAAGCAACCAGGTATTACAATATAACCATACACTGCATCGATACTCACATTCTAAAACAAAATGATGCATATAAGGATGATCAGTCCCTAAATTAGGAAAAATAGGTTTAATCCTTTCTTTAATAGTACCTTGATGCTGGATGGATGTACCTAATCTAAAATTATCATGCTACCCTTTTTATAATCTATTATAACGCCACTTAATTAATTAACATGAAATCCACCTTTTTACTGTAATTAAATATTTTCTACTTTCTGTTTGGCAATTTATCATTAAGCATCATTTTTATTAACATCAGAGTAAATGTCATACCAATAAGTATCAATATAGATAGCATTTTCCAAAACATTAACATTTTATCTAAAACACTTGTAAAAAATAGTTAGGACCAAACCATATTTACACCATGACTTGGGGTTATGACCTAACATATTACCAGCTTGCTTCTGAATTGTTTTACTTCACCATATTCATATTTTACCAGGCCTCACTGTTTTTAGGAAATAGATTTTTGGGCCTACTCACATTTCAACATTTTTCAGTACAAACGTAAGCAAACATCGTCTCTATAGACTACAAGCCATTGAAGCAGTGATTGTCTGTTTGTGTGTTTATACAGTGCCTAGCACAATGGGGTTCTGGTCCATGGCTGAGGCTTCTGGATTCTGTTGCAAAATAAATAATAATAAGTAGATATAAAAGCTTTCTACTACATCATTATGTATCCCATACATGTTGCAGTGAAATGAGTTATGTTTTATGGAGCTTTAAAAGCTTTTCTTTAGTCTATTTTTTTGTATCCCTCCACTTGAAAGGTGCCTTAGTTCCCATGAGTCCAAATATCCAGGTTTGGGGTGGGGGGAGGACTTTAAAAATGATCCACAATAGTTTTTCTATATTGTATATGAAAATGTCATGACTTCACGTTATTCTTTCATGTTACTTTGAAAACTTAGAAGCACGCATGGTATATTCCATTAAAAAAAAAAGGATTTTTCTCTTTCCAAATATATAAAACTTTTGTTTCCAGCCCTTATGGGTCTAAAAGTATCTAATTTTGACCTCCTTATCAATGTTGGATTGAATATTGCACATCCTCCTCCTACACCACTATGTTTTTTAGAGATAAATTCCAGATTGGTGGGAAAGAAAGGAAACATTTTGCTCCACATTGTCAAAAGAAACATTCCTTTGCTAGTTTTAGGGTTTATTGTTTTAAAATGATGACTGTTTGATGAGGTTTGAAAGATTAAATACTATCTCTGTGGAATCAGTGCAGTTTATTACAAGCCTGTCTATCACTTGTACATATATAATGTGTGTATAAGACTTGCTATGAGTGTAGGACGTCACAAAGCCCACAACCTTTCCAAAGCTTTATTGAAGTGCCAGTAGGCTAGCCCTAATCACTTAGGTGTAATGGCCAAATGATGGTCCAAAAAGATGGCTAGTTGAATGTCATCCTTCCTGGTATGGTGCCCCAGCTGCCATAGGTGGAAGCAGCAGAGGTGGTCGGTGCTGTGGTTGAACAAGATGATGATAACTTAGATATTAGATTCACCATAGTCACTTGGGCATCCACCTGCGTGCCCTGGGGAGTGAGGCCCCTGATGCTGGTAGAAGCCTAGTGGGAGAAAGGACCATGGAAGAGCCCCAAGAGGCCTTATTCTTAGCAGGGCCCTTGCCTCCAAAAGGAAGAGGAGGAAGAGAAGGATGAGCCCTTGCCCTTACCTAAAAGTTTGTAGCTAGTAATGATGCCCTGTAGAGGGGAAAATCCAGAGGCAGGGCAACAACAGTTGGCCAGGAAAGCCCTTTGCCCCCTTCTTTCCCTCCCCAGCCCCACCACCATCCAAGGCTTCTGGGTGAGATGCCTCACCAAGTGGGGACTGAGAACCTGCCATGGGCAGTGACTGAAAGAAAAGGGGAGGAGGTGGTAATAGGGGAACACTATGCCCCTTCCTCCTCTTAGGAAGGAAAAGCAAACCAAAAATGGAGAAAATGAAACAACAAGCATAAGCAAGGGGAATTCATCCAGAGTCCCCCATTCCTGGCTGCACTTGAGTGATGGGAAGGGGCAGGGGTCAAACTAAAGAAACAATAGGTGGGCTTGGGGGAGGTAGGGAAGGAAAGGTCATGGGGATACACTTATGGGAGGGAAAGAGGGAACAAAAAACAGGGAGAGGGGAACAGAAGGAAACCTGTCCCTCCCACTAGAGGGAAAGGGACTCACTGGGTGGGGCTGAGAAAGCTGAAAGGAAGGGAGCCGATCTTCCCAAGAAAAAGCAAGGGAAGGGCAGGAGCAAAAAAGAGGATAAGGTTGAGGACAAACAAACAAACAGACCAAACACGAGAGAGAAAGGGACAACAACCAGACCAAACCAACCCAAACAAATGGAGGGATGGGGCAGAAAATGGAGGACGGAACTCACCACAAGCTGGAATTAGGGAAACAATCACAGGCAAGAAAAATTGCTGCCGCTGGCAGGATGGAATCCAGGCAACAGAGTGGGAGCCCAGCTGCAACAGTAGTCAGAGCAAAGGCAACCACTTCCCTCTGGAAAAGCAGCAGGAGCAGAGAAATCACACCCCTTCCTCCAACACCAATGGTGGCCAGCTGGAAGCACTGCACAGAATGGAGGGCACTCAGGGAATGAATCAAGTTATGTAGCAAATGAAGCTGTTGTCCCTTAACAGGATGGCAGGTTCTTCATTTTCTGGAGCCAGTTTGAAAAACTTAGGTCTTTATTTTTAGAAGAACTGAGCATTCATATCAGTAGCTGAAGTCACTGGCAGCTCTGGGTGTTCAGTGTGTATTTCAGTAAGGCAGTGTGGTTTGGGCAAATGAGCACAGGATTAGGATTGGAAGTCAGATGGTCTTGATTTCTAATCCAGTCACTGTATGAGTTAAAGCAAGTTGCCTTGTCCTTGTCTCAGTTTCCCCATCTGTAAAATGGGGATAACAACATTATCTAATATCTCAGGGGAGCTGTGAAAATAAATTCTTTGTGAAGTACTCGGATACTATACTGATGATGAGCACCAGAGGGAAATGAATAATTCTGCATTTAATGCAGGTTTTGGACAGGGCACAGTAAATAGAATTTAATAAGTGTATATATATATAAAGTTTCATTTTTAGATTACATCAAGGCAAAATTGTAAATCTTGTAGTTAATCATGCTTTATACTTTCTAATACAATCTTAAATGCAGATGATTTCTCTTTCCAGGTTATTGACTTTCAACTGTAAAGAGTAGGAGTCCAGCATAATATAAGCAAACTCAGATGAATAACTAATCCTTTGTTTCTTTATTTGGTTTTGAAATACATATATTTAGAAATATTGAATTAAATGTATTGACTATTTCAAGTTGGCTAAGATGTTTGCAAAGAACATGTGAGTGAAATGTTCCTTAACAACAGCAAGAGGAGGAAATATAATGCCCAAATTTTGTTGCCATTTTTCTGCAAACATTAAATTGTACTAGTATATCTACTGTATAACGTACACTCTTAAAACAATTACATTCATATAACACCAGCCATCCAGCAAAGTTACCATCCAGCAAAATGGAAACAGCATTTGTACTAGTTTCTAGTTTTTTTTTAAAATCTGTATCCTGTCATTATGTAAATTAAATTACACTGAACAGTAAAATTTTGTGATAGCTGTTTTGTGTGGATCTGATAAAAAGTTTATTGAAGACAATAGGAGATTTTTCCATTGATTTAAATGGACTTTATTGGAAGTCCTATAAGGGTTGGAAGAGAAACTTCTCCAGAGATAGGATGGTGTCAAGAGCTGTAATTTGGATTTGACACGCACAGTTTTGGAAACAAGGATAACAGATAAGCAAAATAATACAGCTCTGTAAGTTTAGAAATAAAAAGATTCTGCGGTACTCCAACTGATTGTGACAAATAATAAGACACAAGGTCTTAAGTACTACTGATATTGATGGATGTATCTTATCCCAAGAAAGTCCAGGGAGGGAAGAATGGTAATATGTATCTGTTACGAACATCCAAAACTTACACAAAAAGTGACAAGCTTAGGAGTCTCTGGTAGAATGCATTTGCCCCATGAGAACACTTCAATATCATATTTAAGGGGGGATCAGTGTTTACCACTCACCACGCTGTTTAACTTTATAATCCATGACAATTTCAGTGTTTTTTTATATAATTATAGCTGCCTACTTCACTACCTTTTGAACCAATTTTCAGCTTAATTAACTCCAATTTTCATTGTCTGGCAGACAATTCAAAACCCTTGAGCGAGTGCCTTCTGGTCTGAAAACCTGTTAATATTTAATACTTCTCATTTTAATATACTTTTCAAATGTTCACCTAATGGATGTAATGATTATTTCAAGGCTGATCACTTATTTTGATTTAACTCAACAAAGATGTATAGTGCTAATTCTTTAATATCTCCTTAGCTGGTAAAAGAAGTTCTATGAGCCTCTAAGATCATTCATTACTCCTTTCACTTTGCCACAGTACTAGATACTGTCTCACTGGAGTTAAATACTTTGCCACAGTGAAATACTGTGTTTGCATTATTTTTCTGCAGTTTCCCTTCTGTTTCCTCTGACTTCGTGGGTGTTGAGGTAGGGGCAGGGATCAGCAGCAGGGGGCAGAGGAACATTGGTATGAAAATTCCCAGTGCTTGGCCTCTATTGAAACCACACTGTCATGGACTCTCTCGGTCATGTCTGTCCACTGCGCTCCCATTTAGTGCCCCTACCTCTGGAAATGGAAATCCAGAAATGTGATACAGCCATGCAGTATTACGTTTCCAGGAAAATCCCCATTGGGGACATGGTCATCCCCTCCACCCTTGACCTGCTCCTTTTTCCTACACCCACCCACTGCCTTCTTCCCGTCTCATGCACAGCACTTCATAGGGCCTAAAGGAAAAGAGGGATGCTGTCATGGAGGCTATTGATCCATCAATTCACATGAGGTGGTCCATAGGCAGAGGAGACCTTCCATTTGATGGTGAAACTGGCATAATCTGGCCCATTGTTTGTAAAGCTTCATCTGACCTCCTTAGTTATCAGTTATTAGTTATCCAGATATATGTTGGGAAAATAACACCGCGGGGCACAGACTATCCAATAAGTTCCTGGACTGCATTGCAGACAACTTTTTATTTCAGAAAGTTGAAAAAGCTACTGGGGGGAAGCTGTTCTAGACTTGATTTTAACAAATAGGGAGGAACTTGTTGAGAATTTGAAAGTAGAAGGAAGCTTGGGTGAAAGTGATCGTGAAATCATAGAATTTGCAATTCTAAGGAAGGGTAGAAGGGAGTACAGCAGAATAGAGACAATGGATTTCAGGAAGGCGGATTTTGGTAAGCTCAGAGAGCTGATAGGTAAGGTCCCATGGGAATTAAGACTGAGGGGAAAAACAACTGAGGAAAGTTGGCAGTTTTTCAAAGGGACACTATTAAGGGCCCAAAAGCAAGTTATTCCAATGGTTAGGAAAGATAGAAAATGTGGCAAAAGACCACCTTGGCTTACCCTTGAGATCTTGCATGACCTACAAAATAAAAAGGCGTCATATAAAAAATGGAAACTAGGTCAGATCACGAAGGATGAATATAGGCAAATAACAGGAATGCAGAGGCAAGATTAGAAAAGCAAAGGCACAAAATGAACTCAAACTAGCTATGGGAATAAAGGGAAACAAGAAGACTTTTTATCAATACATTAGAAGCAAGAGGAAGACTAAGGACAGGGTAGGCCCACTGCTCAGTGAGGAGGGGGAAACAGTAACGGGAGACTTGGAAATGGCAGAGATGCTTAATGACTTCTTTGTTTCAGTCTTCACTGAGAAGTCTGAAGGAATGTCTAGTATAGTGAATGCTTACGGGAAGAGGGTAGGTTTAGAAGAGAAAATAAGAAAAGAGCAAGTAAAAAATCACTTAGAAAAGTTAGATGCCTGCAAGTCACCAGGGCCTGATGAAATGCATCCTAGAATACTCAAGGAGTTAATAGAAGAGGTATCTGAGCCTCTAGCTATTATCTTTGGGAAATCATGGGAGACGGGGGAGATTCCAGAAGACTGGAAGGGGGCAAATATAGTGTCCATCTATAAAAAGGGAAATAAAAACAACCCAGGAAACTACAGACCAGTTAGTTTAACTTCTGTGCCAGGGAAGATAATGGAGCAGGTAATCAAAGAAATCATCTGCAAACACTTGGAAGGTGGTAAGGTGATAGGCGATAGCCAGCATGGATTTGTAAAGAACAAATCGTGTCAAACTAATCTGATAGCGTTCTTTGATAGGATAACAAGCCTTGTGGATAAGGGAGAAGCGGTGGAGCTGATATACCTAGACTTTAGTAAGGCATTTGATATAGTCTCACATGATATTCTTATAGATAAACTAGGAAAGTACAATTTAGATGGGGCTACTATAAGGTGGGTGCATAACTGGCTGGATAACCGTACTCAGAGAGTAGTTGTTAATAGCTCCCAATCCTGCTGGAAAGGTATAACAAGTGGAGTTCTGCAGGGGTCTGTTTTGGGACCGGTTCTGTTCAATATCTTCATCAACGATTTAGATATTGGCATAGAAAGTATGCTTATTAAGTTTGCGGACGATACCAAACTGGGAGGGATTGCAACTGCTTTGGAGGACAGGGTCAAAATTCAAAATGATCTGGACAAATTGGAGAAATGGTCTGAGGTAAACAGGATGAAGTTCAATAAAGATAAATGCAAAGTGCTCCACCTAGGAAGGAACAATCAGTTTCACACATACAGAATGGGAAGAGACTGTCTAGGAAGGAGTATAGCAGAAAGAGATCTAGGGGTCATAGTAGACCACAAGCTTAATATGAGTCAACAGTGTGATACTGTTGCAAAAAAAGCAAACGTGATTCTGTGATGCATTAACAGGTGTGTTGTAAACAAGACACGAGAAGTCATTCTTCCGCTTTACTCTGCGCTGGTTAGGCCTCAACTGGAGTATTGTGTCCAGTTCTGGGCACCGCATTTCAAGAAAGATTTGGAGAAATTGGAGAGGGTCCAGAGAAGAGCAACAAGAATGATTAAAGGTCTTGAGAACATGACCTATGAAGGAAGGCTGAAGGAATTGGGTTTGTTTAGTTTGGAAAAGAGAAGACTGAGAGGGGACATGATAGCAGTTTTCAGGTATCTAAAAGGGTGTCATCAGGAGGAGGGAGGAAACTTGTTCACCTTAGCCTCCAATGATAGAACAAGAAGCAATGGGCTTAAACTGCAGCAAAGGAGATTTAGGTTGGACATTAGGAAAAAGTTCCTAACTGTCAAGGTAGTTAAACACTGGAATAGATTGCCTAGGGAAGTTGTGGAATCTCCATCTCTGGAGATATTTAAGAGTAGGTTAGATAAATGTCTATTAGGGATGGTCTAGACAGTATTTGGTCCTGCCATGAGGGCAGGGGACTGGACTCGATGACCTCTCGAGGTCCCTTCCAGTCCTAGAGTCTATGAGTCTATGAGTTCCAACTAATAACAAAAATAGGAGGTGCTCAGGTTATAATCAGATATATGAATCACAAAGGTTTCACCTGCAGGATCAAGAAACCTTAGATGCTGGCTAAAATGCAAACATTCCTTCCTGTATCAGTCTCTACACTGCCTACTAAAAATTTTAGTATTATTCTTTTATTATATATTTTAATATTTCTAGTCCCAAATTTGGCAAAGTACTTAAGCACATGCTTTAGTGCCTTTTGTCCAGTGATCTCAAGGCATTTTTCAAAAAATTAATTGAGTCTCTTAACCCATCTCGGAGGTAGGCAAGTATGATTAAAACCCATTTACAGATAGACTAGCACAATTCCTTTATAATAATGTATGCCTAGACAATGTGTGGCCGGATGGGTGGGATTTTCAAAAGCCTGTGAGTGACTTAGGAACAGAAGTCCCACTGAAAGCCAAGGTGACATGTTCCTTAGTCACTTAGACACTTTTGATCATATAGAAGTACCTAAGATAGATAAATGTAAAAATGGCACTTTCCTATCTATAGATTTGTCTGTATTCTCTGAGTTCTGTCTGCTTGTTTTTGTGCCAAAAATCAGATTTTCCTCCTGCTGCATTATCACTGGAACCAATGCAGCTTTGGAGGAGGAAGCTGGCCTCTTGTCTGACTCACGTCAATAACTCCAATTGTAGGCTAGCTTGTGCTCCCAGTTAACCTCTACAACCTCATTGAAGACAGAGTGCTAATATTATTTAAATAACAGTAATAAATGTGAATAGGTGTAATTGAGACACAACTGGAAGACAATGGGGTTGCACAGCTGCCTCTGAGAAAAGAATTTGTCCCACCAAATATTTATTACAGCTGATGAGACACAATACAGAAAAACAGAATGAATATATTGGGCTGACAGTAAAACAATATCTTTACTTGCAAATTGAGAGGCAATAAGTGCAGAACCCTGAGATATCATTTTACAGAGCCACTTCTTAGTAGAAAAAGACATACCTTTGTAATAAACAGACATATCAGCCAATTTCAATTCTGCTTTCAGTTAGTGGTGTAAATCCAGAATTACTCCACTGACTCATAACACTCTAACAGTTGAATTACAAGAGAAATGTTAAGATCTGATTTACATACTTATAGCAATAAACGGACTATATCATAACATCTTAACCACACTGTTGGCTTACAATTAAAGTCTAGCTATAAAAGGCCTCCCTCACATGGAACAGTGAAAATTGAAAATAGCTCCAGTGAAGACAAAAGAGCTGGACTGGAATATAACTGGTGTAGGAGAAGAATCAGGCCCATAGAATCTAAACTATTTTCAAAGTGAAATGGAAAGACATTAAGCAGCTCTATTCTGATCATCTAAAATAGTCTGGACATCAAATAATACCATTTCCATAAATGTAAAGTTTACAATCTGAACAGTAAAAAGTACAAGATAATTTGAATCCCAAATAATTTAAAAAAGGATTCAGTGTTCAGCTGCAGGAAGCCCCTAATCCTTATATTATGCTTAGCTAAAAAACTAATAATTAGTTATGTCACTTACAGATAAGCTATCTCTATAAAACCTTCCAAATACCCATAATCTAATTTCATTTTAAGCAAAAATGTAATACATTATAAGTGCCTAACAATTTGAGATATTACTGCTTTTTGGTTAACACTTTGATGCTTTCAATTAAAAAAAAAATGTTTGTAGCATGAAGGCCCAAATGCTATTATTTTGTTTCAGTTGCCTTTGTTAATCTAGGAATGATGATAGTGTTGCTTACTAATCCAGTTATGCTAGGCTTCTCTTTCATCTATTTCCTGGTAGCCTTCTTTCTGGTAAAGACAACCAGGCAGACTGGGCAGAGCCCCAAAGAAGTCAGTGGGGTTCCATGTGCTACATGGTTCTCTTTGCCGATTCAGGGATTATGGGATTTACCCAGTGTCCAAGAAGTCAGTGGAAAGACTTCCTTTGGATTGGGTGCTAACTCATTCCTTGAATAGTCTCCATAATAATTGAAGTTAATAGGAAAAAAAATAAACTGCTTACACACACCAAGGCATCATAAAAATACATCTCAATTAATGACTTTGGTGCTGCCTAACATACATGGTAAATTTAATGATCAAGTACTGGCAGTCCTGTCTACCTACTTGGTAATCATCTTTGAAATTACCAATATTACAATGGAAAATCAACCTTGAAAAGAACACCACCACAGTCTGTTGCCACACTGAAGTTGCAGAGGAGTCCAGTGATAAAAGGATTAATCCTACCGCGATTGTCACAGATACCATACCATACCATACCATACTATACCATATTATATCACGAGTGCCCTATTTAAAAGACAGAAAGCCTGACCCTGAAATTCAAGCAGTATACATGAGTCCTGTTGAAGTCCAAAGCAGGAGATAGAGATTCAAGGAGGATAGACAGAGTCAGACCTCATTACTAGTAGTCAGTTTGTGGCAACAAGGACTGAAAAACAATTTCATTTCACAGAAATTTAAAACAATAAATATCTGTGGAAGTTGCTCTACTCCTAATTAAAGACTTTTAGTTCCCATGGAAATATTGGCCAAGTCAATATTGGGAGAAAAGGAGCTTTGGGCATTTGGCTCCCCTTTTGGTTGACTTTCTGCTCCCCTGAGCTGAATTAGATTTGCCTGAGATTTGTAAAATGACACAAACATCCTGAATCCTTTCTAATTTACAGTTTCCAATATTTTACTCTTTTTATTTAATAAAATACAAGAATTCACCTGTGAATCAGCCTGAGTGGAATAACCCTAAAAACTAGCTCTCACAAAGTCAAATTAGGCAATGAATTTCCTTTTTCTCCATCAGTGAAATATATTGAAAAAGAATGTGTTCAACAGTATTTCTTAACATATTTGAATTAATAACCACAGCAATATTTCCATTATATAACTCTCAACAGACAGAAGTGTCACTGGAAAATGTGAAGTACTGCATTTAATACCCGAATATAGAAAAGCCAAATCAGAACATTCCTGTTAGATGAAAGAAGGAATGTTGTTGAAGATTATAAAGAAAAAAAAATGCTGATGGCCAGATCTTCAACTGGCATAAATGGACATAACTCCAGTTGATCTAGCTCATCCTGCCTGTCATCAGGATCCTGGAAACGTACTGAGTAGCTTCCCAGAATAAGAAATATACAGCATACATTCAAATCTAGTCAGCCTCAGTAAGAAATATGGAAACACAGAAAGATGGATTAATAGCCAACATTGCAAGAATTTGGTCTTGTGGGATAATAGTTTTCTCCAGCGGGATCTGAGAAAGCCCCAAACAGTTTTTGCAGATAAACTGTGGCAGAAAGTATTTTCCTGAATGCACCGCATGTGAGTACAATTCACTGCAATTAGCCATCTATTTCTCCTATATTTAGTGAATCCCAATAAAATGGATTTTGCTAATATTTCTTGGGCCAAAATTCAAAACATAGAATGCAGTAGTTTTCTGCAAAAAGAGGCACCTATGTATATTTTAAATATACTTTTCTTCCGGGAGTATCTGTTTTCCTGCTGCTGCTTCATTCAATTAGATCCTATCTAATCTCTGTGATTGTCCATTAAGATATCTTTCTACTACAAGAAGATCTCCCCCCTTCCCAGTTGTAGCTTAATCTTTTCAACCTGTCCTTATAGCTGATTCCCCCCAGTCTATTAGCAGGTTCTTCTCTGGTTCTGCTCCAGAATTTGTACATTTTTGTAGAAGTAATTTGTCCAAAATGTGAGAAATTGGGCCAGATTCTCAGCTGATGTAAAACAGCATATCTCCAGTGAATTCAATGGAGCTGCACTGATTTATACTAGCGGAGGAGGAGCTTGCCCAGTATTCCGGATATTTTCTTACCATGAATTTGTAAAACTCCCTTTGTTTTGTTTGATGCAGCCTAGAGTTCTTTTTTTGCAAATATTGGACAATGTGTTCCTATGTTCATGTTACCAGTTACATAGAGGTAATAAGCACTAGTGAATACAAGCAGCAAACTCAGCTAATGAACAGTCTTTAAGCTCAAATTTGTTTAAATGAAACTTTTCTCAAATAATTTAGAATTATGAACAAATTTGATCAGGACATGCTGGAGAATGAAGACATTGATACAGAGATGGAATTAAAATGTCAAGCTGCCACCTTATTAACTTTAAGCACACTAAACAGATGGTGGAAAATTCCTTCCCTCCCCCAACTACCAGGTAGTAATTGGGTCCAGTGCAGGGTTAACTGGCCTTAATCCACAACAAATGAGGCTAAACACTCCCTAGCCTAAATCCCCTAACTGATGACAGGATTCAGCCCAGCAGTTTGAATCTCCCTACACTCATGAAGGAGAATAAATACAGATGAGTCAGTATGGAACCATATTCCAACATTACGTTAGGGGCACTAGATTTGCTGCTGGATTCGTCATCTCTTAGATAAGATAGAAAACCAAGGTCCTGACCTCTTGAGTTCATACAAGATTTCAGAGTTCTTTTCTCAAGTGATATGTTAGCCCTACTGTCCTTGAAACTAATTCTATTGTATAATTACATTCTTATTATTTCCCCTGAATTCGTCCTATGTATTCAATTGTGTGTGGTATTTTTCCTCACTTTCTGTGCAGAAACTTGCATGCAATATTAGTGCAGCATGTTAAACAGCTGGGGCTGGGTGGGGGGTGATGTTCAGTCCAAAAGTGGCTGCACTTTTCTGAAGGGTTTAATGTAAATCTTACTTATATGCATAGATTTTGAGGCCAGAAAGCAGGGCCGGCTCCAGGCACCAGCATTCCAAGCTCGTGCTTGGGGCGGCATTCTGCAAGGGGCAGCAGTCCCTGTTGTTTTGCCCCCAAACAGTGTGCCGAATTGCCGCGGTGGCTTCAGCTAAACATAGACACTGCCACCAAATTGCTGCCGCCGAGGAAATGCGCCTCCTGCCCTAAAGGCACATGGACTGCCCCTGCTGTCCACGGCGGCAATTCGATGCGCTGCTTGGGGCAGCAAAAACTGTAGAGCCGGCCCTGCTAGAAAAGATTATCTAGTCTGACCTCCTGAATCACACTGGCCATAGAACTTATCCAATGATTCTTGCACCAAACCCATAACTTCTGATTGAGCTATAACACATTTTTCAGAAAGACATCCCATCCCATTTAAAGCTTTTGAAAGAGGAAAAATTACCACATCCCTAAGTTTAGAGGGGAAGGGATAGCTCAGTGGTTTGAGCATTGGCCTGCTAAACCCAGAGTTGCAAGTTCAATCTAATTTAGGGATCTGGAGTGCATGCACCCCACCCCCACCCAAAAAAAAACAACAGACAAATCCATCAGTGACAGTACTTGCTAGTGAAGGCAGGGGACTATACTTGATGACCTCCCTTCCAGTTGTATGCAATAGGTATATCTCCATATATTGTTATTCATTACTCTAACTGTTAAAAATGTTTCTTATTTCTAGTCTGAATCTGTCTATTTTCATCCTCTTTCAATTGGAATTTATTATGCTTTTGTTTTCTGAATTAAAGAACACTCTTCACAATCTTCTCCCCGTGTAGGTACTTATAGACAATGATCAAGTCACATCTCAGCCTTCTCTTGAATAAACTAAATGAATTGAGCTTGATACTTGTTAATGGATCTTGAATATTATTTCTTCAAATAAGTTCAAAAGAATTCTTTTTTGAAAGAATATGAGACCACGAAAGACCACCCATGCTTACATTGCATATGGTGATTGTGCTTTGGTGGTGAAAAAAGCCCAATGTTAAATAGCTGAAACTATCTTTCACAGTCACAAACAAACATTTTTCAAGATTGTGGTTCCTACCTTGACATTCTGCTGATAACGCAAGCTGATGAGTGATGACTTTGGCAGGCTCCTATTAATAGATGTATCCCCCTTTAGCAGCCTCATGTCCAGAAAAGCAACTATGTCAACATAGACTTGTTAACATTTTATAAGATCAGTCACAGAGATAAATAGGAGCACCATGAAAATTCAAAGATCTATCTCTTCTGATCTGAAATAATGAAATATAATTGGATTTTTTAGCCCCATTTAATTTTTTTGAGGTACAAAATGATTATTTTCTCTTCATCTGATTGTAATGGAGATATACAATCCAGAAAATATTCTGGAGTTCACAGAAAACAAACAAACAAAAAACTCCACCTAGCTATATTACATCTCAAATGTATTTATAGCATCTCAGAATATCTACATTTTTGCTGATACCAGTAGTACAATGGATAAATATAGTAGGATTTATTTTCTTTCTTTTCCTGAAACCTGTTTTAAACACTATATAACCCACAGGATTTCTATCCTCTCAGTAGTCCTTGAATAGCTTTATTGGGGTTAAGGATTAATCAGAATTGACACTAATTTGTGCATAGGTTGTCTGTCGATAAAGAATACTCTGAGTTATGCCATTTTTATGACCAAACTTTATGGTGCAACACAAAGAAATACACAAGATTTAATGCCAGTGCTCAAGTTGTGGATCAGGTTGCCAATCAAACAGTGGCTGCAGGGTGGGTATCAGCATTACCCATCTCTGCTGCTTCTTCTACAAGAATTCACAGGGAATCCTTCATGGGAATGATGATCTAGTGCTGGTCAGAGGATTGGCCCGGGGCAGGAGAAGGGTGAGGAGTAGGGCCATTAGGGTATCTGTTTTCTTCCTCCTTGAAGTGATACAAAAAATAGTGGAAAGTTAATTCATATGGGAAGTCATGTCACTCCTTTGTACTAGGAAACCCATTTTTAAGGGGAATCCTGGGGCACAGGCCAGTTGTAGATCCCTTTGCAGTACTGTTTGTTTGGTGTCAGTCTGCATGGGAAAAGTAGGGGTAGGGGAGGCATCTGTCCTCAGACCCAATATGCTGGTGCAGAGGGGGAAAGTGATCTTTGTCTACCCATTTAATAATTGACATATCTGGATATGTAACGCTAGGGAAATTCACCATAAACTCTAGCTCTCTGATGATATGGTATGATGATCAAAGACAGCATGTCAGGCCTAGATAGGCTGTATGAACAAGTCAGTTAATGGACAGGTCAGAAAAGCCTTGGAGATTCCATCAGCAGTGCCTGTTGCTGCAAGAATTCTCCTTAATCTTCATGTAGATCATTATTCTCACATTTAGCAAAGTTGCAACCCATGTACTATTCTTTTCAGTCCTTGTCAGTGACTATTTAGCACTATTCAGGCTATTTGCTATTTGACTCCTGATGCCACTACACTGTATAGCAGAGGTGGGCAAACTACAGCCTGCTGGCCACATCTGGCCCGTGGGACCCTCCTGCCCAGCCCCTGAGCTCCTGGCCCTGGAGGCTAGCCCCCAGCCCCTCTGATTTGCATGGTCACCTGGCCCAACTGAAGTCTCAAACCCTCATCCTTTACAAAGAATTATACTGTTAACAAATGGACCATCTTATTTTGCACTAGTATCAGAAGCTAACATTGTGCTGAAAAATCTTCACTAGGAAAATAATAAGACTAAGTTACAGAAAGACAAATCAATTTACACTCATGACCTAACTTGGAATTTGAACCCAGTCTCCAGAGGGGAAAGGTCTATAGTTTTATTAATCTATACCAAATGCTGTTTTTAAATGGCCAGTGCCTTCCAGAGGTCACATTGTTATTATGGAGGCACCAGTGGTAGCCCAGTAGTTGAAGCTGAGTTTAGTTTTGCACTTATACCAGAGATTCAGCTTCTCTGTTAGGTATGAAAACACAGTGTATGCTCCAAAAAATTACGTGTACTCTTCAAATATAGAATGAATTTTCTGAGAATTTGCAAATAAATCTATCGCTAAGTGTAGGAATTACATTTAATTTAAAAAATGGGCCCATTTTAAGATTTCACTTCTGGTTGTCAGTACTTTTGTTTGTCTCAGTTGATGTTAATAACACAGATTCTTCAAGCTTTCCACAGAGTTGAAGTTCACTTAAACTTCATGCATAGGTTACATTTAGAGCTAGGTAAAAAATGGTTTTCCCATCCCATGAGAATTTTTGAGATTTCAAAGATTTTTCCTGGGATGCTGGGATGAAATTGTCATGAATTGAAAATTTTTAAAAAATCAGATAGGATTGATTGAAATATTTCATTTTGATAATTTCAAAATGTTTTATTTCAATTTTAACTTTTTTAACAAATTAACTTAAATTTGAAACAAAAACATTGAAAAAATGTTGAAACAGGAGTTTTGGACAATGTCAACATTTTTTATTCAATTTTTTTTCAAAATAGGAAATTTGATGAAAGCAACCCTATCCCATGAATTTGATGAACTATCAGTATGTTCCAACAAAAAAAAATTGACTAGAAATTCACCCATCTCTAGTGACATTTTAAAAAATGTAATAAAGGTATTAGTCTGTCCTTCAGCAGAGGCAGAAGAATAATATTTAATAGTAGAGAATTTAACAAAGAACTTTCAGAATGGCTACCATTTCTCACTGAGGTCAGTTGAGACAAGGCCACAGGCCACTCTTAAGTAGATTTATGCCCTTCTCAAAATGGCTAGTTTGTATTCTTCGGATTGGGATTAAGACCATGGACTATCTTCTCACTCTGTTCCTCTCTGCCTCTTGACACTATAGTAGCCACCATCTTCAGAAAGCACAGCTTGGCTTCACTCTCATTGTGACATATGGGAGGCAATGGCTATTTAAAAACAGAGCATTTTAACAGAAGACAACTGTGACCTCAGTCACCTCGTGAGCAAAGGGAGACAACTGTCATTTTGAAGGAGGACAATTTTTCATTAAGTCTCTGTGATCAAAAAGATTTTAAGCTTCTGCTGACGGACTGGCTTTCAGTTGTGAAAAATAATGCCTCAAATGACCTTTATTCTTAAACATTCCTTTTGAAAACTACTTGTTGGACCATAGCTACTCAGCTGAAAGGGCAGGAAGAATGAGGAACTGCTCTGGGGTGATGGTGTATGCAGAGGAATATAGGGATAAAGGAAAGAAGAGGGATGCACTTGTGTTTATGTGTCTCCACATGCAAAATGGTGTTTCGGGAATGCAGGAGGGAGAAAACCCTGAGATAAGTCTATGAGAGGAAAAAATGTAAAACAATTGTTTTTAAAAATCAGTTTAATCAAATCTCAAGCCACAAAAAACTAAAATGCCTTAATCACAATCGTATGGTCACTACATAGTGTTACTGCACTGCAGCATTAAGATTGTTAAGGTATGAAAATGCACATTTAGAGAGTACAAACAGAGATAGATTTATTTTAAGTTTGACCTAAACTTTGCATTTCTAACTTTTATAACATTAGGGACAGTAAGAACAACCCCATAGTGTAATTCTACCCTAAATTACTGATGCATGCTCAACCTAATTCCATTCTAGCATAAATTTTGTCTGGGAATGTATATGTGTGTGTGTGTGTGTGTGTGTGTAAATTATTATATGTGCACAGATACTTTTGTAGTATCTACCAATTTCTAGAGCACTGTATTCACATTTTCATACAGTTTTATATTTAGCCAGCAAACTGTATGACTTTGCATGTTAAATATATTCATTTTTAATTTAAAAATTTTTATTAATCTATCTAAACTTTTTAAAAAAATATAGGAAAAGGATACAAGAAATACACCATGTTACACAATAAACAGACAGATGAGAGTAGAATACAGTGGATGTAAAAAGTGACACACAAACATATAATGTACAAAGAAGATGCCTTTTCAGACTGAAGGAAAAACACTCAGAACATGGCATGGGGCCCCGTTGAAGGAACACAGTTCCCTTTCAGTGAGCTTTTGCCTAATGATGCTGCTTCTTTAAACATCAACAATGTATTAATCACAGCAAAGAGTACAGATTCCACATCAAGTCTGCTGGCACCTCTCCCGTGAATTCACATAAAGGATGTTCCTCTCATCCAAGTAATTCCAAAGTTGACAAATATTACAGATGCTGAATTTATGGGAATGCTTGTTCCCTGTTTATTAACTCATCCATCTTGTGAGAAATAAAGGGACCAAATGGTGAAACAAGTGGCTTTTCTTATCCTGTCAGCTCAATGATGTCTTAAAGTAATCAATATCTATAATTACAAAATCCTGCCAGGGTATTTTAACCCTTTAGTGGCCCTTCTTTGGTAGCCTACTTCCATATATGACAGGATGAGCAAACACACACACTAATTAGAAAGAATAAAGTTTTTGTTACTTCATTGCTGCCTTTCATTCATTTTTCAAATCTTACGAGAATTGACTGCTCCATAATGGCAGAAAGATTTTTTTTAATTTAATAAATTTATAAACCTGTCTCTGTAGAAAAATTGTGGGTGAGTAGATGAGTGTGAAGGATGCAAAAGAACTCAAGAATAAAGGTTTTCTCTCTTGTATTTAAGGCTTTTGTTTTTGTGTGTCTCTCTTATTACAAATCCAAAAATGTCACAGAAATTTTCACTAAGATATGCACACAGAAATTATCACTAAGATATGCACATCTTTTCAAGTAGAGATAAATGCATTCTGAGGAAGACTTTTTCATCAGAATCATGCAAAAATCAACATTTTTTAGTGGAATAGTAGCCATTTTGTTAACATCTGGCATAAAAGGGAATTTAGACTTACATGCAAAATTGCTTGAAGCATCAAAACTGTTCACACAAAATGCTGTGAACCAAAAATGATGGCTTTCTTATAGCTTTAGGGCAAAGGCTGCTTTTAAGTAAGCCCTTTAAAATGAAAATAAGGACCAGCAAGGAGCACTTGTTTAATTTATTCACAAAGTAGTGTATTTCTAGAATTGTTTAGACTTGTAAGCAGCTGCCTTGAAAAAATCTATGCACGTGATCTCTCCCTCCCTCTCCCCTTTATCCCCCACTCATTTATGCCATCTAATTAAGAGAAGTCTTTACTTAATTGCTAAATTGTATGGAAAAGAATCCAAGATCATTCTGAAAATCACATTTAAAAATCCATAACTCAACAAGTTGAATGAAGCACATGTGCATTTTTGTCTGAATAAATGCCAACTAAGACTATACTGAAATAAACTGTTGCAGATGGTATACCACACAGACTAGAATTTGGAATTATATAATATTTCCGTTCTATTTAACAATGCCTACACTGTGGGTAGCTCTCCACAATTACTTTTTAAAAACTTGATAAGTAACATCTAGCTGCAAAAAGGAACAGTTTATTTTTAAATTATTAAATAAAATAATATAGTACTTTCATCATGCCATAGTAGTTATTTAGATTGATACAATAAATCACCATGTTTTTTTCCAGTTACTAGGGAACATTATATATCAATATTTTACTCCACTTAGCTATTCCAAATTCAAGATGTTTAACACTGATATGTTTATGCAGAATATGCAATTATTCCATGTTATGAATGTTTCAGATGTCAGATAAACACAAGTATCTTCATGTGAAATAATGTGTGACATTTAGACTCTGTTTTTCAGATAACTGGTATTTTTATAGCCTATAATTTTACATACACAAGAAAAAACAAATGGAATCACTTTAGTTATAATCATAATGTTTTATGGCTTAAAATAAATATGTCAGGTGAGCCAAGATAACTGATGTTATGTTCTCTCGAGACTTTTGATGATGCTGTCATACCTAATCAGCTCAACAGTGTACATTCTGAAGAAGTTAGGTTCACACTATCCAGTGTATTTCAGAACTAGCTAGAGATCCCACGAATTGAACAAAGATAGTCAGTTATTATTAGAAAGTCTAGGAATTTATTCATATGCTATAACCATGGCTGTGGCTTGGTATCAACGTGTCACTCATACAGTCTGCCAATCAAAAAAATTTTATTACAGATTACTGACCCACTGAGATTGGAAGATTTATTGGAATTTTTTATGCAGAGACTTCTGAGTTGAATACTCATTTTATATTGAATAATCTTTTCAGAGGCAATCCTGGGCATGGTTGAAAGCTCTTATTAAAGGGCTCGTTGTCATATCTCTGTGCATAATCTAAAAACTCCAACAATCTTATGAATTGGAGAAGAATATAATTGTCTGTATCATGCTATGAGCCTTCCCATATTTGATAAATTTTCCTTGAATACCCTGAAGCTTCAGATCTCATTCATTTCAAGAGCCATTTACTTTACTAATATTGGTGGATTTTTAAGTACAATTTTTAAAAATGTTTTGCTGATCTCATATCGAAAAAAATTAAGGCCTCATTCACACATTAATATATAGAAGACCTGATTCTCATTTATGCCAAGGCCCCTTTACACAGCTCTGGCCAGTTTAAAGATTTACTACAGATAATAGTTTCAATTTTCTGCCTCCCATCTCAATGTCTCAAAACACTTTAAATGAATTAATTCTTTAATAGTTCTAACATACCTTATGAGGTAGGTAAATGGTATTATACCCATTTTATGGGTGAGGAAATTGAGGCACAGAGAGGAGATGGTCAACATTTCAAAACTGATCTCTGATTTTGGGTGTGTCAAACTTTTGTTTGCCCAACTTGAGACAGGAAGAAGTGTCAAAGTTGAGCACACAAAATCAAAAGACACTTTTTTGAAAATTCTAGCCTAAGTGACTTGACCAAGGTCACACAGGTATAAAATAAAACTGGGAACAAGACCTGGGAGTTTAACTCCCAGTCCTGTGTTTTAACCACAAGCCTATCTTTCCTCATAAGTATTTGTATGCTTATCATCACCTGTTGGCTAAGATTCATAGGCATGAAAAGTCTATCCGGAGAGGAGGTTACAGTAATGAAAAGTAGCTGCGAACTCTTCTCTATCAAGAGACCCCCTAGGGGCCCACCCTGACTCAGAAAATAGGCACCACTGATCAGGGAAGAGAGTATGTACATTATAGCCAAGAAACTTTGCCTGCGGCGCTCTATGGAGACTCATTATCTCATCAGCAGAAAACCTAAGACCTCTGCTCCCCTCCTTCCCCCTTAGGATGAATCCTCTGTTGAGTGCAAAGGGTTTAGCTGGCATAGGGAGAAGTGATTTACCCATTCCTGCACCAGCATGTGTGGCTTTAGTCAATACTGTCTGAAAAACAAAGCTGGAGATACCAGGAAAGCAAGATCTTGCATGATTTCTGGAATATTTTTCTTAGAGTCAGGCCAGAATTACCATATAGACAGACAGTCTTTTTTCATGGTAATTTAGTACTCCCACTTGCAGCTCCAACCAGTATAAAAATGCTGACATCATCAAAATGAGTGATATATATGTGTATGTGTGTGTGTTTAAACTTAACATATAAAGGGTGGTTTCTGTGTGAATTTTGGAGGAAGATTTGGTCAGTTGTTGTTTCCGATGCATTCAAATTGGATAGATAGTAATACTTTGTATTTCATAATAACAAGAATTCTTGCTTTATCTTTGGCAAACCAAGTGTGATTGTGAAAGAGCTTCATATACACTAGTATTATACTGTGCATGTAACATTGTGAACATTGACATAACATGGATTGACAGGTAACTGCAGCCAGAGCTTTGGAGGATTAAAACAATAATACGTATACAAAGACAACTTCCTACTGTCTTTTTGCCATCATTGAAGGCAGCCCAATTGAGCAATCTGCATAGGGACTCATTAACACATGGAACGCTGACATCCAAGCTGTGCTGAATCCCATGAAACAGAAAATGTTGGCCAAGGTGAGAAAAATCTGTATTTGTACTAAATTATCATCTATAAAAGCTATAATTACATATATTCCATCCTATGAGATAAGAACATGTACAGTGTCAAGGAAGAGACTTGCGGTATCAGAAATACATTTTCTAGACTGCTTACTTAGATCTCCATGTGGTGACTAAATCCAAAATACCAGATCCATGTAGCCCTATACATGAGAGCGGTTGACGTTGGGATCTGAACGTTGCAGCTTCAGTCAACTAAAAATTGGCCATGTTTGAGGGCAGGCATTCTTGCAATTACTCACATCATGACACCTCTATCTGTCTTAGTTTTGGGCATCTTGCTGCCAGTGATTATGGGTCTTAACTCACTGACTGCACTTCAGAGTTTCTGAGCACCCACTGCTTCAGTCAATGGGTGTGCTGGGGGCTCAACTTGTCTCAAATTCAGCCTACACATTTTACATATATAGATATGTAGACTGTGATCAAGGCAGATCTTAACCTTCTGTTTGATAAGCTACATTGATTGGGCTCCTTAAGTCTGTCACAGTAAGGCTGATTTACCAGATCTGGAATCATTTTTATTGCTGTTTTTTTTTTAATCATTTCCCATGTTTCAACATCTTTTTGAAGTGCAGATGCCAGGGATAAAATCCTGGTCCCAGTAAAGTCAATGACAGTAGTATCATTGACTTCAGTGGACCATGAATTCACCCCAGAATGGACCTAGTATACTAGTAATTGTTTTACTAATGTTGTGTAGAGAGGTAACATCACCTCTATATTCCTTCTTGAAATTCCCCTGGTTATGCATTCAAGATTCTTAGCCACAGCACTGATTGGGAGCTCATGTTCTGTTGTTTATCCAACATGATCCCAAAGTATTTATCAGTTACTGCTTTCTAGAATATAGTACACCATCCCACAAGTGTGATTTAGATCTTTTTTGTAGAGTTATTATTATTACACTAATCTTAATTGACTTACTTCACTGTGTATGTGTGTGTGTGAGATACACACACATATATACCTGTTTAATGCAGTGTATACTCTGGATTGTAAAATAGAGTGGGTCAAACTTTTTGAGAAAATAGAGACATATTTTTTACCAAAAAATTGTGGAAAATTCCTTCATTTTTATCATCTCTATTGTAAGTCCTTTGGGTCAGGGATTGTATTTTCAGTATAGATGTGTCCAGCACACTGGGACTCAGAGTCCTCATTGGACAATTCAGATATTAAATACTAATAATATGAAAACAGATATGGTGGAATGGTTGTGAGAGCTGGTAATGTGGAACAAAATCAAGATATTGAGGTAACTCATATATATCTCATTTTGTAATTAATTTTTCATTCCAGGAATATCTGGGTCAAATGTAAAAATGACTATCTTGGTTAGCTCTTATTTTCGACTTTTTTACTTGTTCACTGCTTAGCAGCAAGTTTAAATAAAAATAAAGAAAACATAAAAATTGTAAATTATCACCAGTTCACCCTCTTTCTTCCTTGGCTTTTACTTTGTAGCAGATAGCTGTGGAACATAAGAGTTTTAAAACTTTAGGATATGTTTATAATAATGATTTAATTAAAATCATTCTAAACAGGAAAGCATATTCTCATCTAATAATTCACTAATTGTTAGAGATGGCATTTTGGCTTCTCTTCAGGATACTTTACATTGTGATACAACTCATTAACTTTACAATGTCTACTTTGCTAGGCAATAACATTTAAAGAGGATCCATAGGTATATAATTATTCAACCATATTCAAATTAATTGTTTGATAAAGAAAAATTTAGGCCCTGATCCTGCAAAGATTATGGGACTATACACATGCTTAAAGAACTTTTGTAATTTTTTTTCCAGAATAGGGGCTTTATTTTGTAAGTATTTTAAACTGCTCAATGCTGAAAATTATTTCAGGTTTCCAGTCGTATGATCTGTTACAACGTTTCCCTTTAAAAAAAATTCCTAAATGTTTTAAGACCATTAGTAATATACACTTCTTGCATTTTACATGACAATTCAAGTTCATTAAGTATCAGAGGGGTAGCCATGTTAGTCTGGATCTGTAAAAGCTGCAAAGAGTCCTTTGGCACCTTAAAGACTAACAGACGTCTTGGAGCATGAGCTTTCGTGGGTGAATACCCACTTCGTCAGATACATGAGATGAATCCTACAAAGTGGCTATTGACCCATGAAAGCTCATGCTCCAATACATCTGTTAGTCTATAAGGTGCCACAGGACTCTTTGCTGCTTTTACAAGTTCATTAAGATACATTTGTATACAGCATGATCCAAGTTTTTTATTTCCTAGTATAGTTATTTTTTTCCTTTTTGTATTAATTAACAAAAGGTATCAGAACCAGATGTAGTTCAGTGTGCCGTTCAGAATCTTCATATTAAGAATGGCATTTGAGGTGATTGCTTCCCAGAGACACATGAATAGCCCATCTTTAAAAGACAATATTTGTTGCAATATTTCCATATTCCTATAATAACACCATGCAATCTCCTATAGCTATTCATAGTATATATCAGCTCAATAGAAAGTTTCTCTCAATTATTTTGGTGATTCTTATTGCCCTCACATATGTTCAAAATGACCCCAGTGAAAACATACACTTCAAAC
The DNA here is from genome assembly GCF_007399415.2 of Gopherus evgoodei. NCBI lineage: Eukaryota > Metazoa > Chordata > Testudines > Testudinidae > Gopherus > Gopherus evgoodei. The sequence goes on along the minus strand of NC_044327.1, from coordinate 69,635,468 downwards.
CTCCTGACTAAATCTGACACCCCATTTACTTCCCTAATCTTAAAAAAGAACACCTTGCAAAGTTGCAATTAAATAGATCTGTGATTGGTTAATATCTAGAACATCTGAGACTGTGCTTATCTAACTCATCACATCATTAGGCCAAAGAAAATGTTGATGAATCCCTGAATGTTCAAGGACCTATGGTTTGCAATTCTGATTTGCTGTGGGATTTTCTTTTCTGAGCGATAAAAAGAGGGAGGTTGTTTGTTCTGGAAACTGGGAAGGTTGTGGGATCTCCAGAGACTTCATTTTGCTCCGTGTACTTTCCCAAAAGCTTGGTGTATTCAGGCATCTACATGAACTTTAGAAGGAATCCGTCTAAAATATATACTGACTGAAACCTATACCACAACAGGGAAGTATAGAACTCCCCTCTGATATTAATATCACATGGGATTATCCATTATACTTGCTTCAGACTTCCTTGCACACTAACATTAAGTTATTATTACATTGGACTTCTGACTACAATGACAGGTCAGAGTTTAAAAATGATTGACTTATCAAAGCAACAAAAGGACAACTGAGATAACAGAGAAATTTGTCCATCAGTTGAGGATTTTGCTTTATATTCTTTGCTCAATCTATGTACTGTAGCCTTTGTAAGAATAATAATGGCTACTTGTTCAGGACTTACTGCTTTCAACATTTAGTCACGGAATGAAGGTAAGTCTGTTATTACAGAAGAGATCTGGTTTCACCAAAGTAAATTTATCTACCTTCACATTTGAACAATAGGAAAATAGTGGTCAGCCTTCACAGGTGAGATCCACAGCTGACATTAAACAACAGAACGCAGTCTGGAAAACAAGGGAAACTAGATGTTTTGTACCACCATAAGGAAGAATATATGCGAGGTGAAGAAAATAATATCTGTCTTAAATACATGAGAGGTAACACATGAACACTCTGTACCACTCACAGTTTTAAGCTCTGACGCTTGGCCCCCTGAAGGAAAGATCCAAATAGTAAACAATCAGAACAACAAGCAATCTGCCCATTACAGTCTGCTGTCCTCAAGATGTCTCCTTAATTATAGCTACAAGAGCAAATATGCTGAAAAGCCAGTAAAACACACTCCAAACTTGACCCAGCTCTGAGTTTCAAATGCATATTTGCAATAAAGATTAATCTCTTTTTGAGGAGCTAATCAGCTGAGGTGATATCAAAATACCCTAAAACCCAGATGCCAGCATGGTAATAAAAATGGAAATTGTGTTTTAAATGTCCTTAAGCAACTAGTTTTGTGCATTTAATTTGCATATTAAGATCATGACTAACAGCTCAATCATTAACAGCGCCAATCTGAGGGAAGCCAACGTATTTCAAGACCACCTTTCCACCTCCCTTGATCCTAGAGATGGATGGAGCCAAACACAAACTCCAGTACAACAGAGAGCAGACTAAAGGCTCTGTTCACTTGTTATCAAGTGAGACTGATGGGATCTGATGTACAGCTATTACACTTGCATATCAGAGAAATGTTCAACTAGTCATTTAGGATAAGCTTAAAGTCCCTTTATGCTGCTCTGGTAGAACAAAAAGACTTTAGCAGGCTCAAGAAGAAGTTTGCCAGTTTACTCCATCTGAGGATCTGGCCCTTCATCTCATGTTATATTGTATTATACTGCTACTATGTTTTTCAAGGATTCTTGAAGTTTTCATGTTTGAAGAATTTTGTAATTCAAAGTATGGAAAAATCTCATTGATTCTTTCAAGAGAAATCTTAATGGTAAAGTACTCATAATACTCCAACCTGTTATCGAATTAATTAAAGCTGGTCAAATACTGAGGAAAAATATTCATTACAGAAATTTGATGACAAACCATTATTTTTTCTGAATATTCTCCAGGATGTGCCCATTTCCAACTTTAATGAAAACTTGGTAGTGCCAACATAAGGGTACCGTTACCCTTTCTCATTTAGTGAATTACACTGCTGGCCTGTAATGGACGTATTACACTCTTAGCATAATTCTTAATTCCAATACTCATCTATGTCTTCTTACTCTCCTCACCGAAAACTCAGTACAAGCGCATTGGCTTTCTCTTTACAAAATCGGCACTGTGTGAATGCACTGAACAGTACTGAGCAATGAAAAAAAAAACTGTGCCCCTCTCAGTCACTGTCTAAAGCTGGGAAATAACACCTCTAAGCCATGCTGTGACAAAATGAAACTTTCTTGGAGAATCGTATTAATTCCACAAGGATAAAAAAGGGGATACAAAATAATAAAGGAGGTACAGTACTACTTCCCTGGAATCTATTTAGGCAGTAATCCTCTAAAATTAGTGTATTTCAACTGATTTGTCAGCTATCACAGCAGCAAGCTGTTTATTAACTGTGGAAAACAGGACCCCCAAGGAGATTAAGACTAATCTAAGCTATATTTTATATTATTATTTATTGTAAGTGTCATCTGTGCACCTTCTTCAGGATGGCAGTTCTCAACTAAAGAACACAGATGGAATTAATACAGTTTTATTGCATCTATTTAGCAGTTATTCAGTTGTGTGTCTCTCTCACACACGCGCAGAAAACAGCAATACTTGTCTGTTATAACCCAGGTTAATAAACATATTTCAGCTTCCACACTGAGGAAGCACTGCCACCCTGCATTACCTGAAAAGTTTTTTACTGCTTTGTACTGTTTGGAAGCAGGCATTCTGTGAACTGAAATAGTAAAGATCAGAGACAATATTCATGATACAGGAATATGGATAATTTAGAAAAGGGAAAATAAACATTTCCAGCCAAATAGAAAGAAAAATTGATTAAAATAACAGGAGTAAAATGGAGTTACATCTCTTTTTGTAATGACTATCAACAGTAGGCAAGACATTCTGCTGAATTAAAGGTGAAAATGAAAAATGTTTCCTTATTCATCAATTCTTAGAAAGTACTCAGCTTCTATATAGCCATTCTTAAACTCTTTTATATATTAAAAATGCTCAGGGTACTAGCAAGAGCAGTTAATCTTACAGATAGGAATGATAGGACTTTGAATACTGTGGGATTTTACAAAATCTTTATATAGTTTGGGGAATAAATTGCAGTGGCTGTATTCTTATAAAGGGAAGAATCTTTGTTTTATGTCCTGTTTATAGTATAAATTATGATCAGTGTTTAATGTCCCTTTATTCACAAAAACTGAAACCACCTTCAATGACAAAAAAGAAACAAGTACTAGAGGAACTCACTGTTTGTAGCACTAGCTCATCTCACCCCACCCTCAGAAAAGTTTGAAATGTATATTTAAGATGATTCATTTCCATATGCTTTAGGTCCATGCAATTTTCCTACCAGTCTTATCCTCACATCCCAGAAGTCCCTACCTCCCTATTATTTCTGCCTTCTCTCTGTCCTCCTCAGTTCAGTGCAGTCAATGTCACCAGTTAGAAATTGCTTTGAAATTGAATTTTTTTTCAATTTCACCTCTGATGTCTCTTGACATGTGTTCCAGTTATCTTCCCATTTCACTTCTCTCATCAATCGTTGCTTTTACTTAGTGAATCTTGTCTTCTTCCTGCCGAGTGATGCTAGCAACTCATACCTTTCTCCAGTAGAGATTATATACAGAATGTACACTTGAGTTCTACCTACTCTTGACACTTTCAGGAGTATGTGACATACTAGCAGGTCAGCCATCTTTGATTTGAGGAAAAGCCCACTGCCAATACAACAAGTAAAAGGGCATGCAAGAAATATAGTAATACTTACATAACTGAAGACATACATGTAAATGGCAATGCTTTATTTTGTAGAAAAATACATTTTTCTACTTTGAAAACATTTTAATGTATGTTTCAAAAATGAGTACTGTTCAATTATAAATAATACCACCTAGTGTTAATATCGTGCTAGAGTCCTCTCCAAAGCTCTTAACAAATATTATGGAAGGACTTAATCACTAAAGATCTGGATCTTAACTTCAGCTCTCTCTAGAGCTAAAACTAGATGTCTTCTTCCTTTGATGAAAATGTCCTGTTCTCATTATCTCCCATGGGAATTAGATGCACATTTCAGGAGGTGATACATCCCTCTGTGTTTGCCCTATTCCTTCTAATAATTACTGTACTTGTTCACAACCACAAACTAACCCTCTTTTCCAACAAAGGTACATGACATCCAATCACAGAAACTTTAGAGATATCCAAACATCTATAATTCATGACAATTAAAGCACTAGCAATAGGAAACACTACTCTCCATTTTAAATAATGGCCAATTTTTAATTGCATAATATTTTTTTCAGTAAGAACATCTAATTAAGGCATTTGTTAAAGTTGTGTTATGTTAAGCTAACAGGGAGAGTCTAATGGAGTTCTACTGGAATTTTTCCATTAAATTAACATTATGGATTTTTAATGGATGTCTTAATTGGATGTTGTTATTAACAGCGATGATGCACAAATAAAAATCAGGCCCAATGTGTGCAGAATGCCTCATTAGCACTCACAAAAGGATGTTGACAAAAATGCCTCATTCTAGCTAATGCATAGAAGCTGACTTCCTTTTACACAGACATAAATATGCAATGGTACACACACACACACACACACACACACACACACACACACACACACACACAAGGCATTTCCTTTTTTAAAAAACTGCTTACAGATATTGGTCCAATGTCTGTGGTCATTTATACCAATGTAACCTCATTAAAGTTAATGGGGTCGTATGAATCTAAGTGAGAGCATATGAAGTGGCAAATAACTCAGCACCGGATTTTTGCATAATTCTGCCCTTATCTTTTCCTTCCCCTCCTCTAATTAGGACAAGCAGTGCAAGTGGTGGGGATCTAAAATAATACAAAAAGAATGTGTTCATCCTTCTTTGGGTTTCTGTTCTAGTTGTATCTTTACTGCATGTCTATATACTCACTACATGGGTTACAACAGGTAACAGCCACCTGACTGGAAACCTACTACCCTGTGTGCAGAGTACATTCTTTACAAACACCAGTGGCTGTAACTACAGTCTATTTGTAAAGCTACAGCTTCAATTGTTCCAGAGCATATCTTCCAACTGGGTCAGTTTTTAAAGGTATTTAGGGACCTAGTACATTTTTTAAAATCATGTAGGTGCATAAATCTCATTAAAGTTAATGGATGTTAGGTTCCTGAGCACTTTTGAAAATTTAATTAGGCATTTATCATAATCTTTATCTGGCCCAGGTCTCTTTCCAGTAACTCCTTGGAACTGTGGTCCCTTTCTGCCTTACAGATAGTCAGTCACTGCTCTAGGTAGTTCTATCACACATCTCCAGGCATCAGTTTTCTTACATTCAGTAGTGGTGAGTAATCTGTATGTTAGGAAAGAAGAACTGGTAAAGTATTGCCAGTTGAGAGGATCTATCTGTGGAATGAACTTTCAGAGGAAGCCAGGTCAATTCAGTTTGATCCTCTTTAGAGATCACTACTAAATGTATTTGATAATACTTCCCCAATATAGCCCAAATGACAATCACATCATCCATTCCTATTGCCCTCTTACCACCTCCTCATAAAAAATAAAATCAACCTCTTGAAGTTAAATATGAATATAAGAGCTCCCCTGCCTGGCCAGAGGTCACTCTGAGGTACCCTGTCACAGATTCTACTGCTTCAGGGGCTTCTGAAACTTGACATTCACAATCCAAGGGTAATTTAAACACTGCCATCTGGGGTCAACTTTATTAAGTCCTCTGGGTACACACTGGCCCTCCAGGCCCTCACCCCAGTTCAGTGTTTCTCCCCTTGGAAGGGGGTTCCCAGCCCTCTTTCCCAGAGCTGGATCCCAATTCAGTCATACACCCAGACTTTGCCTGGCTGGAGCTCAGCCTTCCAGCTCTGTCTTCCAATTCCCATGGTCATAGGTCCTTTCGTTACTCCATGGTCTTTGCCATATCTTCCTCTCTCCTGCAGCTTTCTGCTGTTCTTTCAAGGGATGCCTGTCCTCCATTACCTGGCCTTTATTTCTTTCACTTATGGAGATGAATTAAACTTATCACAGCCCATCTCCCCTTAGGAGGCCAATCACAGTGTGAGAATGTTCATAAGTGTTTTCAGGATTAAGTCCTATCAATTAGCCAATAAAGCACAGCAATTGTAAAGCTTGTTTCTGAATTCCCATACTATCAGTCAAATCCCAGAACCCTGGTGAATGAATGACTGTTGCAGCATGTCAAGCAGGTTATCAAGTTCAGGCTATTTTGAACCAAGAGGAAAGCAAAATTGGACTACATTGATTGCAAAGTTCAGAGACTTCCTGACATGGACCCTTCTCTTACCATAACTGCATTTTAATTACAAATGGAAAATCGTGTTTTCATAATATAGAGAATTCTTTATAAAAAAAATGTTCTCTGGCTCTAATTCAGAAAGGTACATAACCATATGTATAATCTGAATCATGGGAGCAGTTCCATTAAAGAGAAATACCCCAGTACTGTGAAAGATGAGGGTTTTCTTTATTGTTTTATGCTGTTCAAACTCACCAAGTTTATGTCACTGAAAGATTTAACTGGTTTAGTACACTGTTAGATTAGGTATGTCTTTAAAGCAGGCTGTAATCCAAGGGCTTACTAAATGCATTTTTCATATTATAACAATTAAAATACTATAGGAATGTATTTTTTGTATCATCATTTAATTTTAATCTTAATATAAATACTGAACTGTTGGTTTAGAAAATGAATATTGCCTCGAGTTGTTTGTTCTCTACAATAAAGAGTGGGGGGTCACTCTTCAGGGGTAATCAATAGGTGGACATTAGGTCAAATCCAGACTATCAGATGGTTTTGAAAGGAACACAAAATCTTTTTATTTATGTAAAAGCAGCAAAGAATCCTGTGGCACCTTATAGACTAACAGACGTTTTGGAGCATGAGCTTTCGTGGGTGAATACCCACTTCCTCAGATGCATGTGGGTAGTGGGAAGTGGGTATTCACCCATGAAAGCTCATGCTCCAAAACGTCTGTTAGTCTATAAGGTGCCACAGGATTCTTTGCTGCTTTTACAGATCCAGACTAACACGGCTACCCTCTGATACTTTTATTTATGTGTTACTGTCATTTTTGTTATTATTTTGACATTATTTTCTATGGATTTGGGATCTTGACTTCACCATGACCAAGAAATTTGGACCTTGACAAAAAATAATTGATTACCCCCGCATTTAAGTTGTTCTTGTTCCCTTATATTGATACATGACACAACTTTTGTTAGCAATCTTTCTTAGATCTTTTACTGAAATCAGGATGGGACTTTGGCCAACAAGATTTAACTTAGCATTTCTCATTAAGGAATATGCCTGAGTTTTGATCTCTTCATAATCACTTTAATATGTAAACCAATGATTTCCGTCTTTAACAGTTTGGCAAAAAAGATTAGGCAGACTCATTTAGGGAATATTATCCTTTCAAGAATGCACACAGGCTCCAAGTCATTAAATTTTCAAGCTAGTTATCCCTCTCCAATGCAATATTTTAAGTATTCCTTTATGTTTAAACATTGTATATTGTACAGAGGACTAAAACCATGGAACTATAAAAAAAATATAAAAAATAAGAAAGTGTTCCTTTAATATTTGAAGTTTGGGAAAGTTTGTATTTGAGTAGAGGTTGAGTAGATATCACTTGAGAGATATTTAAAAAGTGATAATCTGTTACTGTATATAAAAATACAGTACTATTGTACTATTAATAAATCAATATGTAATAATATTGAGCATTGCTAATAGCAGCCAGAAAGGAGACACCAACAAGTAGTGATCAATATCCTTTATAAGCTCTTCAAAACTATTCAGATCGTCTGCTGCAACTATAATTTCAAAAGAGAAAGAAATTCTGCCTGGAGTTCTAATACAGGGTTTGATTCTGCTCTCATTGAATTTAGTAGCAAAAGATCCACTAAGTCAAACTGAGCATCTATGGATGTGAATATATTTCCTAAAATCTTATTACTTTAACTTTGTTATTTACTTTATACAATCATTCAGTTAACAAAAGTAAATCAAGTGCTGAAAGTGCTTATTATATTAAAATAGCTATATTTTGTCAATTCTAACCAAAATGCTCTCAGTGGATCCTTAAGAAATTTCCAAAAGCATCCTGTTCTCTCACTATGCAATAAAACACAAAAACAATACAGTGAGTAACAATTGTTCTGACAAAAACCAATTTTCATTCCAAAGTATATAAACACTTTGGGTGAAATTCTAGCCCCATTGAAGTCAATGGCAAAATTCCCATTGGCTTCAATGGGACAGGGATTTTACATATGAAGTCTTAAAGCTGGGTTGTGGCTCTTGCTGCCACAGGGGGAGTGTGGAGCTATATTTCTCCAGTGGCACTTGCTGGAATCACTCCACTTCTAGTGCTGTTGCAGTCAATATTCCTCCATGGACATGTGACTCTTACACTTTCTTTTCTGGAGGTGCATCCAGGATCTGACAAGCAGTTCATCCAGTGACTGCAGTCCATAGCCCTTTGACCATACCCCTTTTTGGGGATGCAATATCTCAGTCTACACTATCACATCCATTTTCCACTTGGGGAGTGCTAGTGTCAGCATTCTCCCTAAAACTTTCCCCCTACTCTTCAGTAAAGGCAGAGGAGCAGAGGTCCACTCCCTCAACTTTTCAGCTTTTAGCAGAGGGAACGCTCCCCTTGCTTTTCTGTTTCTCCAGGTTGGGTGAATATTACTCACCTAGAATTCCCTGTTTTCCATGGCTGGTGAGTGAGGATTTATTATGCAGGAGAATCTGAAGCAAGTAGCCAGTGCTCGACTGAGGCACTTCTGGGCTCCAAGACCCAAATCGTCAAAAGTACTTAGGCTCCTATCTTTCATTGATTTCAGTGGAAGTAAGGAACCTAAATATCTTTGACAATATGGACCCAAAATGTCCCAGTAATAAGTGGAGCAGCAGCAGCTGCTAATGGGAACATAAGCCCTACCTATCCCCTTTCCACCTTTTCCTTTTTAAGACTCCTATCCTGCAAAGCATTTAAGCATGTGCTTCCCTTTATGCACACAAATAGTTCTGTTGAGTCAATGGGACAATTTGCATATTAAAATTAAATGCATACTTAAGAGCTTTGTTGGATAGAGGCCTGAAAGAAGATTGGCCTCCTGGCCATCCTAGCCATGGCAACAAGAGAAGAAGGAGACCTGCTATCAGAATAGTACAAAATAATACAAACCAGATTTTTATGAAAACTCTACCTTTAGAAATGTTTTAAAATTCTAAATGTCAATAAATTGCACTGGGTATTTCCATATTTTCTGAGGATGCTCTGGATGGCTGATTTCATTTGTTATTACATCAATACAAATCCTCCATCTTGGTCAGGTGTAGGTGAAATGCGGTGGGAAGTGTTAACAGCAGCATATGCAGAGCGGCACATGAGAAGCTATTTACAGTGCACAACATGAAGCAGTTTTATTAGTCCTATATAACCCAGGAACAAGTCTGCATGTTCTCAAGCATGATCTACCGGCACCCTATCTATCAACTAATTATGCACATACCTCTTTTGCTGAGCACTCTGGTAACAGGAAGCACCAGAAATGTGCCTCTCCTGACCTTTGCATGAACATATGTGCATTTGTCTGAATAGGGGCCTGCTTTTGAACATGAATTCCTTTTAGACACATTTTTTTCTCTTGAGCCTTTCTCCAACCCTTCACCACAAATGATGGAAAACAACATCAATATATGACCTTGAGAGCTGTGATGACAGCCACCAAAGTGGATCTGTTTTTAATCATTTTAGCCAATATTCAGATAGGATATAATATGTACAGAGAGAAGAAAAATTCCATTGCTTACTATAAATTATCAGTTTTTCAGCACATACAACAGGTGTGTTTTCTGACTAATGTCTTAGACCCTCGCCCAGCTATTTTAATGTATTCAGTGGGAGTTCGAGATTTCACGTCTGTTCTCTGTAAAGTTATAAGGACCATATATCATATATTCCTACCTACCTTTGATATGCCTACATATCAGTCTTAAGGAGCCATTTGGTAGGTAATTCTATGAAACAGAGGGGTCTTCTTTTGTATTTCTCTCCAAAAATCACATATGTTCAGTGTAGAATACTTAGTTTTTCTGTTCACTTGACCATCTTAGTATGCAGTATTTTTGTAGCCATGTAGGTCCTAGGATATTATAGAGACAAGGTGGGTGAGGTAATATCTTTTATTGGACCAACTTCTGTTGATGAGAAAGCCAGTCATCTTCTGTACAATACTGTGTTCTATTACTCATTTACAGAGAAAATTGAGACAGAAAAGTCTACACTTGAGAATGAATAAAATATGGATTAGCTAGCTCCAATTTAAAATGGAAAAATTACTATGTAATGGATATATATAAAATAATAGCTCAGAATAACCTCTCATAACATGTGTGTCATTTTTTCCTCAAATGAGGCAAAGAACTATGGTTTAGACCACAGTAAATTTTCCTTTTGGGTCTATTTTTAAGGCATTATATTTCCCTAATTCCTACTAGTTCAGTCCAATCGCAGAAGGGTGTGTGTGTGTATTGGATAAATACAAATATTACATTATGAGCACTCTAGAAATAGGTTTGTTTGTCAGATTAATTGGTATGTGTTATAATGTATATTACCCAACAGTTTATCTAATCTATATAAATCCTTTTCTTGTGCTTCATTTGGTTTATTTACATAGTAGGAGTAAGTACAAATTAGTTCACAAGATAAACACAAGATATTTAAATCTTCTGCTTATATATTTATAAAATTTGCCCTTTTCTAAAATCAAGACAACAGCTATTTCAGGTTACGTTTCAAAATGTTTGTCTTTTGTTGAAATATAATTATTCATGTGTTAACCAGATCTGCTGGTATTCCCAAACCTGCAAATCACTAATTTGATAGTGACCGCATTTCATTTAGAAGCAGTAATCTAGAAATAAAATATGTTGTTCACTCTTCACAAATCAAAACTGCTCTCTTATATAAGGTTATCAGGGTGGGAGATCCTGGTGGGATGTGAGACTTTGGAAGGTCTCAAACTATTTGGGGGATATCAAAAACTAGTTTGACTTCTCAGAGATTCTTTTCCTGTAATTTAAATTAATATTTTATGATGGGTGTTTTAATTTAAAATAACAACATTGTTTATAGCTCAAGGAAAGACACTTTTTTTTATTTAATCAGGGCTAAAATATTCCCAGGAATGGATGTTCTTTATATTCTACATGTACAATATTTACTGTATTTTTGCATTAGACTATTTCTCTCCCCTTCTCTGATTTTCTTTTTCTTACAATCCTTCTCTGTTTGCTTTATTTTTGAATCTATCCACTCTCTTCTCTTCTTCATAGTTTACCATACTATTCTCTCCCCCATGGAATTATTACGCTAGTCCAGCTCTGCTCCTTTTCACAATGGAATGCAATTTAAAAAACATTCAAACTGGAGCCAAACTTTACCATCCACAACATTCAAAAGGGTTTTAAATTAGGCAAAGTGCATTTGTCCATCTCTAATTGTTATAGCTGTTAATACAGAGAAATGAAAATTAAAAGGCTCACTTTTGTTGGAGAAAGTTTCCATAATTCATGCACTGATGCTATCTCTTCTCATTGTGGATGATGAACTACTCAGAACATTTCTGAGACAAGATTTTTCTGTCATTAACTTGTAGTAAACTTGATTCCTACAAATCTTTTACCACTAAGCTCATTCTTTTATCCTTATAATACAGGCAACATAAAAGTTTTCTGTAGATTTCTCTATTCCACTCTTGTGCTATGCAAATGAAATAATGGAATATCAAATATATGAGGTATGAGGATACAATTTTAGTTGGTGTCAAGGTTCCTTCCCCACTCTGAACTTTAGGGTATAGATGCGGTGGACCTGCATGAGAAGCTCTAAGCTCAATTACCAGCTTAGATCTGGTCTGGCTGCCACCACTCGCAAGCACTACTTTCCTTCCCTGAGTAGCCTTGAGAGACTTCACTAATTTCCTGGTGAACACAGATCCAAACCCCTTGGATCTTAAAACAAGGAGAAATTAACCATCCCCCCTCCTTTCTCCCACCAACTCCTGGTGGATCCAGATCCAACCCCCTTGGATCTAAAAACAAGGAAAAATCAATCAGGTATTAAGAAAAAGGCTTTTAATTAAAGAAAAGAAAGATAAAAGAAAACCCTCTGGGAGAGATTAGCATACCAGCTACTCTCACAGACAACAGATTCAAACACAGAGGATGTTCCCCTGGGCAAAAACTTAGTTACACAAAAAAAATACCCAAATACCCAATTTGACTATTTCTCTAATTGCACAAGACAGGTTACAAAGAAATAAACATAAACCTATTTATTTCCTTCACCAATACTCACTACTTAATAAGAGGCTGAATTCTGGAGCTTTTCCACTCCTCTCAAAGTGAAAATGACTCAGACAAAGGGAACTTCCCTCCTTCCTTTTGAATCATCTTATCCTCCCATTGGTTCCTCTGGTCAGATGTCAGCTAGGCTAGGTGAACTTCTTAACCCTTTACAGGTAAAAGAGGCATTAACCCTTAACTATCTGTTTATGACAGTTGGCCTGCACATTATTACTATTATTCATTTTAGTATTTCCCCTGTAGTTATAAAGTACTTTTTAAAGAACCAAAGAATCCCAGAGTACTTTACAAATTATATATTATACTTTACAAGAATAACCTCACTCCTACTACCCATCTGTAAAAGTGAATATAATGGAAATATTCAGTGCACAATAGCACTACTACAATTTAAGAAGGTATAATGTAAATCCTCAAACTGGAATTGAGTCTGGGTACTGGAGTTAACAGCCGTATTCTAACAAAAAATGTCAAGAACTCTAATGGCTACCATGGTGAACCTGCAAGATGCATGTGTTTGCTATATAGAGAAATATCAAGCCTTAAGAGAGATCTCATGTCCTCAGAAAATCTAATAATGAAGTAGCACTTCATTAGCAGATTCAGGTGTGCAAGGAATGCAGGATCTGGTCCTATGTGTCCATATGTCAAAGATTCACTGCCACACAGGCCAATTAACCTACCAGATTGCACCTAGACACTGGTGCAGGAAATACTGCAAGTGATTCAACTACATTTCAGAGATGGAAAATCCAGCTGACTGTAGGAAAGCTTTCAGTGGAGTACTGTAGCAGAAGCAAGATACAGCTTCCCGAGAGTTAAGCCATACAGCACATTCTGAAATAGCAAGTGCTGACAGCATTCCCAGAAGAACACATTTACACAAAGTGAAGCATGAGCAGAGCAGGTTTCCTAAATTAAACCCCACAATAGCTCATGTTCAGTTCCCAGCTCCCCCATAGACTCCTTGTGTGATCTTGGACAAGTCTGCTCCTCCATGACTCTGTTCTCCATTGGTAAAATGGGGTTAATAGTTGTGGTACTGGAGAATGTGCTTTTAAGGACTGAACTTCCCAGACAAAGAGTGTGGGCAGAGTGCTGTGAAGCTCTTTTTGTTATGCACCACAAGTTGGAACTGGACATAGAATAAATCAGATTTCTCTGAAGCACGTAAAAACTGTGTAATCACTAAATACCACATGATATCAGAAGTAAAAAAAAATTAAGAAAATACCATGAATGTAAAAATGGAGCACCACAAGAAATGAAACTCTCTGGAAAACAACAGGAGGAAGTTCAAACAGCTGTGTATCTGCAACCAATGGGTGCCAGTAAAAAGGAAAACAGTCAGAAGGTAGCCTTATTTTTGACAGTGGCTGATTCTGAAGAACTTTGTTTGTTTACTAGTTTTCAGTTAACTCAGGCAGAGGAAATGAAATATGAAACTGTATTAAGAAATTTGAGGAGCATAGCATTTCACACAAAAATGAGATATATGGAAGATAAGAGGACAAAAGAAAGGTGAAATCATAGAGAAATTTGTGATTAGAGCTAGGCAAAAATTTTGGGCTGAACTTTCCCCTCCCACTCCCCAAAAAATGCAGACTCGGGTCATCCAAAACCTTTCATGAACTCATGTGTATTTTGAGAAATTGTTTTAGTTGAAACAAAAAAAGAAAAATGTTTTGGAAATATTGAAACAAATCATTTTGATATAATCAGAACGAATCATTTCAATAAAGGTAAAGCTAAGCAAACAAACATGCAAGTTCTGTGTAATGGAAATAATGTAGTTGGGAAAGAAGTTAACACAACAAAATGTGCTGCTAGACAACAGTAAATCTTAATGAAGAGTGTGAGAAATTGAAGGAGTTAATTAAAGAGAACCTAGTCCTGAAGTGCTATGACAGTGAATGAAAAACTAAATTGTCCAAGGATGAATCTTCTTACAACAGTATGGTCAAAAGTGGAGACCAGTCGTTTATGCATCTTGGGCTCTGTGTTAATTAATTTTGATTGAATAAATGGGCCCCAAAGTCAAAGGTATTAAAGTGTCTTTGTTGCTGTACAACATTAATGGTTTTAAACAAGGTTCAGGGTTTTTTAATACAGAGATCTCAGTCTGTTTAGTAGCATGGCAATCACACAATTAAAAATTGTTTTAACCTTTTTTTAAAGATACAGAAGGGGGGAAACAGGTAAGGCATTTTAAAAATAAAGTATTAAATAAGGCTTTTCTTTTAACAATATATCTTGCTCCCTTTACCTTTGGAGAGATGTTAGGAGGAAAAGCCTGTTGACAGTTTTTTTAGATAAAAAGATGGTAATAACTGTTCTGGTTGGGGGAGACAGAGAAAAAGTTAACTGAGATGGGCTGAAGCTGTTGTTGTTGTTTGTTATTGAAGTCTAATTCCATTTTCTAAAAGACAAACAAGACAAACACACTAAGGTGAGGGTAAAGAACAGCAGAGACAGAAAAATGCAACGTTTCTCTGTGGTGGTGATTCTCATTTGCAACCTCATTGCTGGAGAAACACAGGCATAGCAGATAGTCTTGTCACCAACTCCAAGACCTGACAAACTTGTACCATCACTCGACTGCTTAGGTCACTGATTTTTTAATTGCCTATTTCTAGTCTTACGCTGACAACAGTGTTGCAAAATAAACAGTCTTGGCCAGCTAACCCAGACTTTCATTAGACAGAAGGCAAAAAAAAGAGAGGGATAGGAAAAAGATAGGAAATGGGAAAGGAAAGTGACACATGAAGGGGTTTGACAGCAGGAACAAAAGTCTCAAATCCCAGATGTTATTTGGATTTTAGTTGGAGCCAATGGAGGTGGCAATGTCATCTGGGTCTAGGTTGACCAGATGTCCCTATTTTATAGGGACATCCTGATATTCAGGGTTTTATCTTATATAGGTGCCTATTACCCTTCCTGATTTTTCACACTTGCTGTCTGGTCACCCTATCTGGGTCCCATTCTCTGGCCTAATCTGGTCAGGATAGCTCTCAGCATCAGGATGACAATAAAGGCCCAACAGTGTCATAGTGGATCCCAGGGTCCCAAGAAATGGTGGAAGCATAATAGTGAAGCTTGCTTCTTCTGGTCACCCATTTACCAGCAGGCAGTAGTTATGAGATTGCCTGCAGGCAATTTTCCCTAAAAAAATATTTTCTTTTAAGGGGCCCAAAAGGCAGTGATGAGTGGAATAGCCTATCCCCTCATTGTTTTGTCCATCAATTAGGCCTAATTTCTGACACACTGATTTTAGTTCACTGATTTCCAGTCAAACACTTCTCTTGCTTACCAGGCATGAGTTCAACACAATCCTTGAATTGTATTAGTATGCCTTGTTGTCTGGATTTATTCAGTCTTTTTGTTTCTCTTTGTACCATTTCCCATCAACATTTCTGTTATAGGTCACTGTCACATTTTATGAACTTTCACTCAGGTCTCTCAATTGATCTTACAATTAGGGTAAATCTGTAGCCCTAATTACTACAACAGTGATGACAAAACTGAGTATCAATATACTGGAACAGTAGGCTTTGGCCTTGGTCCATGCGTGTAAAAAGTTTCATGTCTTTATTTATGGCAGACCAGTGGTGGTTGAGACTGACCATAAACCATTTATTACCATTGCTAAAAGGTGCCTGGCAAACACTCTACTGAGAATACAGATATTTTTTCACCTACAAATATATGATTTGCAAATTGTATACAAATCTAGAAGAGATTTGGTAGTTATAGATACACTATCTAGGACATTTAACAAAAGTATAGCTTATCTGAATCCAGAGCTATATTTTGTACTTGTCAATCTGATGATCAACAACAATAATAAAAAACCCAGTAATAAAAAAACCTCAGATAAAATATGGTCTGCTATTGCCAAAACTACTGCTCAGGATGAAACCTACAGAAAGTAATTAAGGCTATTAGCACAGGCTGTCTGGGATAGCATTTTCCCATCCCCTATTATCAATGTAAGGTGGAGCTCTTAGTACTAAATGTGATTTTGTTTGAAGGCACCAGAATGGTTATTGCTAAAGTATTACTGAAAATTAAGTTAAAAAGGTTACATGAAGGTCATTTAGAGATTGGAAATGCTAAGAGAAGGACCAGAGACATTTTATTATGGACTCAAATGAATAGTGACACTAAAGAAGCTTTTAAGGCTTGAAACATATGCCAAAAATACAGGCCAAGTCATGCAAAAGAGCCCATGTTGGTGACACAGGAAAAACTGATCTCCTAGAATAAAGTAGGCTTAGATTTGTTTATGTTGTCTGGAAAAAAACTGTTTACTTGTCCTAGACTGTTATTCTCGTAGTTGGGTCATGCTACCCAATTTGTATTGTAAATGGTGGTGTATGGAGGTTTGTTTTGATTTGTTTTTTGGTTTTTCCTTCTGAGATTAAACCCATCCTGGCATAAATCCTCTTCATTATATTTTTATTTGTCTATAATAAATATCTTCTAGCTTTCTTTATTGTTATATATCCCTCTTGCTCCTTAGATACTATTTTCATTCATGCACTAGTTACTTTTGCTCCATTTTTATGTAATGTGGAATCTGTTTAATTGTCCATAGTAATTTTAAATATAATGGCTAAATACACCATTCACCTTTGCATTTGATTAATTTCTAAAATTAGCATCAAGACATAAATCAGCAACAATTCTTTTTACTGAAACAGATGATGAATAGCAGAAAGAAACAATGAACACATCTATTATAAACAAAGATCTATAAATTATAGCTAATCTATAAAATCAAATGTATGAATTCTGCAGTACACAAAGTTTGTCAAGAACCAATTATTTGTAATTGGTTCCACATAGAACTGTAAAACTGTGATGTTTGCTTCCCTGCTGACATTGCAATTTTTTTCCTGAGGTTGGGAACTTCATTACATTACTGCAATAGCTAGATGTCTGTATAATTCCTGTATGCCTTGGTACTCCACCGACTTCATTTTCTTTGATTCTCTTATAAATCAATGTACTGCATCATGCAGTGCTTATCAGGCACCAACCAACAGTGGCGTGATCATAGATTTGCACAGCAACAAGCTGCTTACCTTCCTCATACAAGTAGTTTTACTGTCTTATGGAAGTGGGACTAATCTGTGAGGGAAGAACAGGGCTATGCATAGGGCCACTTCTGGAAGAGAGGTTAAATGTGCATGAACATAAAGTCATTGCCTTCTGATTCTTATGCAGCCAGTCAGTCATGAATGGTAGTTTGATGTAAACCACATGACTTCTCTTAGATGGACCTGTTCATCCAAATTAGAGCTGTTCCAAATTTCTCCAGAGCTTGGGTGTTTTAGCCCATTGTAGAAAGTGCTAGTGGCAAAAGTCACACATGAATCCTCATTCAGTTCCTCAAAACTCAGCAGTGCTTGGATCTGGGATTTTTGGTTCAGGCTATCCCTAACTAAAATTGTTTAAAATAGTAGTGGGAGATAAAGCCTGACTTAGGGCTTGACCCAATGCACACTGTCATTGGAAAAAATTCCCACTGATTTTAACAGGCTTGGGTTCAGATCCTTATGTAGAGTCAAGCCTGACCCTAGATGTACAGTCCCTTCCCTCTTAACTTATATATGTATATTTACTTTTAAACATTAACTTTAATTATTTTTTTTAATCTGTTCTTATCAGTTTAAAAATTTAGTTCAGTCTAGGCCTGGACCTTTTTGTCTTTGTTACCTAATGCCTATCTGCTGTTTTCCTGAGCTTTTTTTTTTGCCATAGTGTTACTGTTTGTATCAAAGTAAAGAGTCTGGGATATCACAGTAACCAGATTTAGAAAAGTATCTATGAGCAAGTATGTGGATGACCAGCAAAATGTATTATAAAAATGTTCTAAATCAGAAAACTTCCATGCAGATGTTCCTGTTTTTTTCCTGACATTTCTTGTATGGCATGTGTTGTAAAAGTGGAAAGGGGGAGGTGCGGGAAACCACTAAAACTTGTTAAACTTCCCACAAAATATTGACAAAGTATGGGAAAAAATCCTTACAACTGCCCACAATTCTAGAATTTCCCTCCACATTTTTCCCCTATAGCTAAACACAGTGAAATAGTTCAAATGGAGGGAAAATGATGTTGGGCAAACAGGACTCCTGGAAGCATAACAAAAGCATTTCTGCTACACTTGGTGAGGGGAGTCAGTGTTTCAGGTAGTGTGCTTCCCTTGAATATGGAACCCAGCTCTGAGGTAACTCTTTAAAGAGCAGTGAGCTGGGGGAGTTGAGGCAAGATGACAGGATCCATTATAATGCAGAGTTTCTATTCTCTCTCTCCACTTCCTTCCCTACGGATGATCAATGGTGAAA
This sequence comes from Gopherus evgoodei, assembly GCF_007399415.2. NCBI lineage: Eukaryota > Metazoa > Chordata > Testudines > Testudinidae > Gopherus > Gopherus evgoodei. The sequence continues at coordinate 69,616,696 of NC_044327.1, read as the reverse complement.
GCAAGGAGACTATTCCTATAATCAGATTTGAGCAAACTGTGCATTCCTTTTGTTACCAATCTACATCTTAAACACAGATCTCCTCCCCTCTTCCTCAGAGAGATCCCCAGAGCTCAGCCAAGATAAGGATAGGAAGTGCTTCTCAAAACTTGCTGTGCAATCCATGTTCAGAACTCCACTTTTCCCTGTGCTGCCATATAATAAATTAGTATTTCCATCCTCTTAGCCCCCCTAGAAGAGTTTCTGCAAAATCAAGGACAACCAAACAGAGAGCAGAAGGGGAATGAAGATTTTTTAAACCATTTGGTAATGGGTTTGTATTGCCTTTTTCAGCTAAGCTCTGTGGGACTGATGGAAGGTCTATGGGTCCTGCCCTATTTCCATCCTTCACTGAGTGGATCCCTTATAGGAAGCAGAATGGAATAGGATTCAGAGATCTCCAAGGCCTCTTCCACACATATAAAGTGCTCAGGGAATAACAGGCTAAATTTTGATTCAGTAGGTCAGGTATCAGACCAGGTCTTCACCTTCAGAAGACATTGGAAAAAGCTTAAAACACCAACAGATGACATTTTTTTAACTTCCTTGATGTTATTAAAGCATTTGATAGTGTCTACATAGAAGCCATCTGGAAGATCTTGAGACATAATGGAATTCTAACAAAGATTGTTAATTTGATAAAGTCTTTGTATGATGAGTCTGTGTGCTACATCAGGACAGAGAATGAAGACACAATGGTTTAGGGTTGTTCCTGGCATAAAGCAAGGTTGCATAATATCCCTACATCTCTTCTGCATTGTCATAGATTTTGTGATAACAAGAAAGATGGCTGCTGCCAAGGACATTGGTACCATCTGGGCAAGAGATAATCTGTAAGACTTAGATATTGCAAATGGTATTGTCATACTGGATACCACAATGGATGAAATTAAAAGACTTTTCACGAGCATAAAAGCAGAAGCTGCTAAAGTCAGACTTCATATCTGTACACAGAAGACCAAAGCCATGGAGATAGGAAAGAATTCTGTCAACACTGGAGATATGTGATTGATGAAGAAGAGTGCAAAAGAGTTGATGACTTCATCTGTCTTGGAAGTACAATATCTTCTAATGGCCATTGGTAAAGCCAAAGGATCATTTTCCTGTTTGTCAAATATCTGGAAGAGTAAGAAGATACATCTGCAGACTAAGATGAGGTTATACAATGCTACTGTCCTCCTGACACTACTGTATACCTCAGAAACATGGCAGATGGAATAAGTACAGAACAGGAAGTTGAATGCTTTCTACCAGCATTGTTTTTAGAATAATCTTGGGAAATTATTGGAGAGATTATGTAAACAACATAGAAATGTTGTGCTCCCCAGATCAGCAGATCACGGACTGAGTAATTAAATTATGATATTTAGAATGGTTTGGTCATGTCACCAGGCCACCCCAAGGCAGAAGCACAAAGAATGTCTTAGGATTTCACCTGGAGGGAAGAGAAGTTGTGGAGGACAGAGAATCATATCACTGCATGATCAGAAAGGATGCTGCTATGAACCAGATAATTTACAATGGAATCAAACATCTTGCTCTTGACAGACAGCAGTGGTAAAAATGGGTTGCCTCATTTGCCAGTAGATACAAGAATTTCTAAGTCTTTCCCACGTAGAAAGGATGAGAGCTGCATATAGTGTGTCCCCTCCACATGCAGACTTTGGGGCATGATCTTCCTCCTCTTTGGGGTTTTAGATTCATGCCCATAGTCCAGATCCTCAGCTAGAATGAATCAGTGTACACATGTTATTGCATTTCAGAATTATAATAGGATGAAGCAAGTCATTACATCAAACTTTTTTTTCTACTTACATAATGTAAAAATTAGCAATTCTCGGTTTCTCTGTGGAACCACTTGGACCAATTACTAGACCTCCCCTTTCAAAGAATCTCCTTTTCCCTTAAATTTTTACTTGTTTTCCTTCATTAGGGTATTTTTCTTAAGCCTTTCATGACATGATTATTAATGTCAGTTTATTTTAACAGTCATTAATATCATCTTGAAGGAATCAAATAAATCATTTTACATACACCTTTTGTATGTGTGCATATGGGGGATGGAGTAAGGGAGAAGTGCTGGAGGCATGCTACAGAAGTGCTGTGCACAAAGTCCTTTTATAGAGTGACTAGATCATCCCTATGGTTAAGACTAAAATGCACTTCCTAACTATTTAATAATGCCGCATTGTGGACTGTGATTATCTCCCCTTGAAGACAAACAGCATTTCAGTCACTTTATGCACTACAAGTATTCTAGCCATGAGCCCGCACCAATTACAAGGAAAACAGAATAACCCTCTCTTTCTCATATATGCTGTAGTTATTTAAAGGGTCGTTGCAAGTGGAATAATGCCAACATTTCTACCCTAAGGCCTTCTTCTGCATACTCACAGATGTCTGGCAGAGATTACAGACAGCACATTAGCCTGCTCGCCATTTTGAGACCAAGCTCACCATGCTACCCAACAGCTGAGTGGCCAGATGACATCATGCTGAGGAGTCCCTTACTAATCTGAAAGGAGATGATTTCCTCTAAGCACAGGAGAAACCACACATCCCAAGTGTGGCCAGTGTTAAAACATGAAAGAATACTTGATGAAAAACTCATAACATCTTATCATTTTGTGGATAACTATTGTGTAACAATGTGCAGGGTGAAATTTACAGCACTAGCACGCTCCTGCCAGCAGCAGTCCTGAGGTAAATGCTCGTATCAGCTAGCAACTTCTCTGCCTCTGGCCAGGCATTCCTTTGCCTCCCAACAGTACAGAAAAAAATGAGAGAGAAAAAAGAAAAATAATCTGTGACCCAGTGCTCCACTTCACCATGTCCCCATGGAGAGGGAGGAAAATACCTTGCTCCCCACCACCACCCATTGATTTAGTCAGCAGTGGTTTTTCTTCTGGCTTTAATGGGAGAGGAAACAAAAGGATTACACCAGACACCTCCCTTTTAGTGTCCCAATGCCAACAAGCCCTTGAGGTCTTCTACTCCCATTTCCTTGGAGCTGTATTTTGGGGTGGCATTGGTGGCTGTCTACATTCCTTCAGTGTCTTACGTAGGCAGACAGTTAGCTCTCCTCCTCAGAGTATTGGAGGCAGCTTGCTGGCCTGCTTCCTATGCCTACTGTTCCCTTATCAGCTAGGGGGAAAGAGTTCTGGCTACAAATAGTTCAAAGAGCTCCCTCTAATTTCTACAGGAAAAGCATCAGATGGAGTTGGCTGCAGAGAGAAGTTAGAGGCTGCAGAGAACTCCCTCTGAGCTCTTCCACTCTGTTTTCCTTTCCAAATCCATTTCACTCTCATTTCTTGCTCACAGCATTTTTTCCTGAGTCCAAGAGACTAACATCAATCTGCAAGAATAATAGTTTCTGTTTTCAGACAACATTGTGTGTGGGTGCTGAGGACTTCACTCCTTAGTTAAGCAGTGGTTGTGTAATGCCTCTAACAGCAATAAGATAACCATGGGAGCCAAAGGGGAGATACATCAGTGAAGACTGAATCTTCAGCAGTTAATTAAAGTCCACATTCTGTCTCAGATATTTGCATTATGCTCCTATTGGGCTTCAATCTACTCCCTTTGGCGTAAATGAGAATTTCACCATTAACTTAATTGGAAGCAGGATCAGGCCCATTGACTTCAGCAGGAGTCCTATCCATCCATATGAGAAAAAGATCATGGAAATGATAAACTCCTGGAATAAAAACCAGGCAAGTAAAATACAAATACTTTTTCTATTCTCTTTTAACTATGAAAATGTCAGTGACACAAAGATTTAAACTATGCTTTTGTCACAGATCTAGTTGCTATCCCTTTGTGCACACTACCCACACAGCTGTGAAGGATTCCATGTGCTCAGAGCTTGGTAGGGGCTGGGCAGAGTTTAGGCACTGTTCCTTGCTTTGAGCCTCTAGGGATGCACTCATTCTGTCTGATACACCTCTTGGCATTGTGCACCCCGTGGCACAGTCCTGAAACTACTGCTATCTCCCCCAAGCCTTTCCAGCAGCATTTGCACATTTCCCAGAATCCCATCAAAGGTGTGAGCCTTCTGGTTTACAGTTCACCTCTGTAGGGGTATGTGACAATGAAAACCAACAGACACATAGACAGACTTTGTACAGGATTATAAAGCACATTGTCTCTTTAATTAGCAACACAAGAGATACACAAATCTAGACAAAATAATAAACACACCTATATGCATTTTCCATGCCTGTGCTTCCTCTCTACTCTGGAGAGATCTTTGGGCTTGGATAGAGTCCTCTAGCTTGACCAAGATCCTTCCTCTTCAGCTCAGTGCTTCTCTTCAGAATCACAGATCTAACCCATTTATAATTTCCTGACCTTGGATGGTCCATAGTTAAACCAAAGTCCCCCTGCTACAAAAGCATATGTTTTTCCTCTCTCTTGCCCAAAATTTCTTGTCCCTCAAAAAAAAAACCCCTTTTACTCTTTCTGTGAGTCCTTTTTGTTACCTTTGTCCTGTTTGGGAATTTTCCACTCTCTTCTCTTCCTCCTCTACGCAGACTAGTTCAAGGACAGCTCCAGCACAACCTCTTGTTAGCATAGCAATTGTTTGGTCAGAGCGTAATCATTAAGGTTAACGAGTTTCCATTGGCCATGATCTGATAGATATGTGCTGCTACCCACATCACAAATGGTGGTTTCCACATTCATATAGAGGCAACTAGAATTAATGTTTTAAACACAGATTCCCCAAATTGTCACAGCCTGCTATGTATATTAAATAATGCTTTCAATACCTACACCATTTACAACCATTTGGGGGAAGAATTTTAAGTTGTAATGAAAGAACATATGTTCTGTAATAACTACATGATTCTTAGCATACCAAATACATAAATTATAATACATAAAATTGGCTTTAAACATTCTCTATTTGGTATGTGACATTTTATGGGTGACAGTGGAATAGAAGTGCATTTGAAAATTATACAATTAAAATGATTTGTGTTTATGTCTGAGCTTAGGGAGGGGCAACTGTTATTTTAAGTTTCCTGAATCACTCTGTAGGTTCCTCCTCTCTGGTCTCCTTGACGTGCACATTCCCTACCCACTTCGCATCTCTTAAACATCCAATGATTTTGCTTTTCAATTGTTAAGTTCATTTCCTTGCCCATCCCTCTGACCATATCAGACCCCACTTCTGGATCTCTCCACTAGCTTTCCATTTTTCAGTGCATCAAGTAACTAGCTGAATAAAGTTAAATTACCACTTTAATTTATTTGCAGATTTAGTTTTAAAAGACTTATCTTAACTTAACTTTGATGCAGACTATAACCAAAACAGGAGATGAAATCTAAATTAAGATTGAATTGACATTGGCTACCACTTTCATGTATTACCTAACATATATATTAATTTAAATTATTTACTGTAATATTGTATCAGGGAACAATGGGCTTAGGTTCAGATATTTATGATTTCAAGTGGTTTTTATAATCTAAATTTTCTTATCTGTCAGTTAACTACTTCCACAAAATCTTTTTGTCCCCTTGCCTCCAAATAGAAATAGATCCTTCAAATTATAGGACACATTGCTAAAAATGATAAAGAAGATGATTAAAAATATTTCCATATGTCCAGAAGTTTAATAAAATCATATTTTAAAATAATAATACCTCTCTCTAATGTAGTGATTTCCATCAGTAGATCTCAAAGTGTTTTACAAAGGAAGACAGCACCTTTATCTTCATTTTACAGATGGGGAAACTGAGTCACAAAGAGGTTAAAATCACTTACTTGAGGTCACCCAGTTGGACAATGGCAGAGCTAGGACTAGATCCCAAGTCTCCTGAGTCCCAGTCAATAATAATTTTACTTATTAAGGGCCAAACCCTTGTCTAATTGAAATCAGTATGAGTTTTGCAATGAATACAGTGAGACTAAGATGGGTTCCAAGGAACTGTGAATTGATCTAGATATGTTTCTGGAATTCCCATTGATATTAATATGAATTAATATGAATTCTGATAAGGGAAGGGAAGGGTATTCACCCAGTTTGTCAATTAAAAAAAAACACCAACAACCCCAAAATGTCACTGTAGGAAGTTCAGTTGCTTCCACTCCAATGTTAAAGTTGTGGAGGTACATTTCGGAACCGCATTAATACCAACTTAATCATATTGCTTTGATACACAAGCCTCTTGGCTTACAAGCAAAGCCAAAGGCCCCTTCCATGATAGAGCTGTGATAAAAATTAATTCACATTATTTGCTGTTCAATGGATGTTATATGTACTTTGACAAATTTTAGCAATGAGGACACAGAGAGAGGACTGAGCTGTGATAAAAATTAATTCACATTATTTGCTGTTCAATGGATGTTATATGTACTTTGACAAATTTTAGCAATGAGGACACAGAGAGAGGACTGAGAGACTACAAGTTTTTAACAGCTGTTGTTTCTGTGTATGTGGAGTCTGCACATCAGATTCCCAGCAAGCTGCCTGTGAAATGGATATTGCATCACCAGGGGCTGACATCTCTCTGTTCCTAGCCAGAAATGGCAACAAATTGCTAAATACCACATGTATAAGAAGGAACTTGCTCAGCTAACAATATTACTTAACCAAAAGTATTCTATGTTAATTAAAAATGTTACTAATAGGTCTCTTTTTAGAAACTAAAGTCCAGATCCCAATGACCTCCCATAGGCATCTACTCACACAATGCACATCACAGGATGTGGGCCTAAAATTTGAAAAATCCAAAATAAGAAATAATTCAAAATAATGAGATTTTATTTTTCAATGTAAAGAAAACTATTAAAATCACCCATAGAACTATAAATGTGTAAAAATTTTGCATGAAAACACAGTTTAAACAAATACCATAGGCTCAAAAATATTAAATCTTAACAATAATACAAAATAAAACAATAGTTTTACCCCCAAAAAAGCTTCATTTATTCTTTAGTGTCTTGTAAAAATTATTTTTGATGTTTAAAATTTAAGCTTCAGTTAGGATGCCATAAGCATTGCCATTTTGCCATTCATACATATAAAATGATTGAGCAAGGAGATCCATTTTGCATTTGGATTTCTGATTTAAAATCCAAGTTCAGGTTGGATGTTGAAGGTAGTGGCACCGGTGTCTGTACTGGGAACAGAAAAGTTATTTCTGGTGAGGTATATAGACATAAAGTTCTCCTTAGATGTCTGGAATAGCTGACGCTGACTACCGTGTGTTGTTGCAATAATGCAGATAGTGAGACACCTGGAGCAGCTACACCAGGCCCTTTCTTTGGTTTAGTTTAACTATAATGTACAAAACTGCAATGGCTGAGCTGGCTTTCAGCAAAAAAAGAAGCGGAACAACTGAAATCAAAACTGTTGGTGCAGATACTAAAGCAGCGCATAGATTCAGCGCCCTGAGTCATATGTGCTATAGGTCATGGTGCTCTTTTAGCCTGGCATAACTTTTCAAAGTGAAAAATCTTTGCTCTCTCTAGACCAAAAGAAAATAGTAGTATAATAGCAGTCTGTCTCTGCAGCACAGGAACCTGAAATTAGAGAAATTCAAATAATTTCATCAGCAGCCAACAGCAACTGAGCTAGGTTGGCTCCCGAAAAGAGAAGCAGCATAACAGTGTCTGCATAAACTACAGCAGAAGAACTTGTGCATATCTAAGTCCTGAGACTAGTAAAAAACTAATGATAATTCCAACTGAAAATATTTATGTTTTCTTAGTTGTCAACTGGGATTTATTGGCTCCTGGTCCTAGTGTTCCTCTAACTGAATCCCAAAATTCCTGTATAATCCATCAGAAATTAGAAGAATAGCCCCCAGATGAAGGATTTTAATGCCTTTTACTGAAGTTCTATTAAGTAAGTATGGATCTACTGCAGCAGTATCAAACTCATTTGATGGAGAGGGCCAGATTCCATCTTTAATTATGGTCTGTGGACAAGGATGTACCAGACCTCAAACTCTTTTCAATCCTGAGCAAATCTTCCACTGACATTAGATCAGTGAGAAAACAAAGCCTTTATGTAGTAATTCATCTTCAATATTCAGTCCTTTACTGTCACATTCAACATCACTCAATGAGAAAATCTGCTCCCATTTTAGCTAGTGTTACTTCTGCCCTATCTCTCTCTCCCTTCTTCATACTCCTTTTTCTGTTCCTCTCCATCTGTTTTTGTAAGTCTGCTCTGTTCTTCCTCTGCATTTAAATCCCTACATAACTCCCAGTTCCCATCTCTCTAAGGGTTTCATTCACAACTGTTAGAATGACCAGCAAAGGAATAATAAATGTTGACATTGGCTTTCCAGTTGACACTCCAAGGGACAGCAGTAGTTCACACCCTTCAGAACTACTATATTGGGTTATATGCCAACTCAAACAGACATCACTGTATCCTTTTATACCCAGTTCACATTTGGAAAGCTTTCTTTGTAATGATGCAGGCTAGAAACTTGCTATTTTTTAAAATGGGAGCTGAGTTTCTGTAGAATCTGAATATGTCATGCAGGCTACATAAATATATCCACATCCATTCCCTGGGCCATATGTTTGATACCCCTGTCATAACCTAGTCCCAGATTTGGACCTTAGCGTCCAAAATATGGGGGTTAGCATGAAAAATCTCCAAGCTTAGTTACCAGCTTGGACCTGGTACTGCTGCCACCACCCAAAAAATTAGAGTGTTTTGGGGCACTCTGGTCCCCCTGAAACCCTTCCCTGGGGACCCCAAGACCCAAACCCTTGAGTCTCACAACAAAGGGAAATAAATCTTTTCCCTTCCCCCCTCCAGGTGCTCCTGGAGAGATACACAGAAGCAACCTCCGTGAATCTAAGCAGAGGGAGTCCACCCTCTGTAATTCCAGTCCTGGAAACAAAAGCACTTTCCTCTTCACCCAGAGGGAATGCAAAATCAGGCTAGTAAATCTAGCACACACAGACCTCCCCCTGACTTCTTCCTCCCACCAATTCCCTGGTGAGCTGCAGACCCAATTCCCTGAAGTTCCCCACTAAAGAAAAACTCCAACAGGTCTTAAAAGAAAGCTTTATAGAAAAAGAAAGAAAAATACATACAAATGGTCTCTCTGTATTAAGGTGACAAATACAGGGTCAATTGCTTAAAAGAAATATGAATAAACAGCCTTATTAAAAAAGAATACAATTCAAAGCACTTCAGCAATTATAGACATGTAAATACAAAAGAACATATAAATCCCTATCTGATCTTTGGTACTCACAACTGGGAAACAGAAGATTAGAAAGCAGGAAATAGAAAAACTTCTCATCCGAGAGAGCATACAGGCAGAAGACAAAGAACTCAGACACACAATTCCCTCCACCCAGAGTTGAAAAAAATCCTGTTTCCTGATTGGTCTTCTGGTCAGGTGGTTCAGATTACTTCTTTCCAAGTGAAAGAGACATTAACCCTTAGCTATCTGTTTATGACAACCCCTGCTGTACTCTATGTTGATGTGCTGGTTTGGTTCTCTACCTTTGACTTTTTAAAGTATGAAGGCTTGAATTTTCAAAGGAGCCTAAGGGGAAATTCAATGAAAGCTGAGCATCTCACTCCCTTAGTGTCTTTGAAAATTCCAGCCAATATGGAGGGAGGAAAAGTCCTCCGTCTGTGCCCCCAGATGAAATAAGCCACACAACTGTAGCATCTGAGCTGCTGGCTCTCAGAAAAGAGCTGCATCATTAGCAGAGAGCCGAACACAGCAGAGGACATTTTTCTTGTGGTGACTCCTCACTTTCCAGATCAGATTCTGAGAATCTCCAACCAATAGATTTTTCAGAAGTAAAAACTCTCTCTCCGAGGTTTCAGCATTATACTGGATCTCTTTGTCACTATTGTCATGAATACTCCATGAAGGGAATGCCACACACTCTTAATGGTAAAAGAAAAAAAAACAGTTCCCCTCTCTTCACTTTTCCTGTGATGCTACTGCTGTCCAGTGCACTCAGTGTGTTCTCCTCTTGGCCTGTCTACTGGTAATGTCAGGCTTCTATGCTGCTTTCTGTTGCAACATGTAACTGATCATCAGGCTAGCCCAGGGACTCATCCATATGCTCTAGTATCATCCCCTGGTCTCATGGCAGTTAGTTCTGTTCTTGTTCTGACCGAGTCTGCTCTGTTCTCCTCCACTAATCTTTTGGAACCAACTCTGGTCTGCCTGGCTAATGCATATACATTCATAATGAACTCCTGCTGGCAGCACCACATTGTGACCTTCCTATTTTCATGTCAAGGCACCTTTGGATCAGGGCTCTTGATGCAGCCATTTCTGTGTTGTCTCTCACTTCCTCTTTGCCTTCCATGTTAAGGAGAAGAAGTAATACTGTATTATGGTTTTTAATCAGAGAATATTTGAAACTCCTTAACACTGACATAGTGGGGGAGAGGGAGGTGGCAGGGGGCTTTGCATGTCATCTCTCCTCTACTTTGGTGGATCCCCGTAAGGTGTTACCATACTATGTAGCACACTACAAATTGTCACCATTCTACAAACTTTATGATGGAGATGCCCAGCATAGGTCATCCCTTCCTGGTTATAGTTCGTATCTTAATTTTATTATCTCTAGTTTTGGTTTTCTTGAATTTGAATATTTCTGACTTTCTCCCTGGACAATGGGACTTGATATTATGATTATGCAGTGCCAGCCTTTAAAAAAACTAACAGTTACCAACACCTGCATATTGTTATCTGAGATACAGCACCACAGTGTTAAACTGTCATTTGCATAGGAAATATATGAAACATGAGTGGTAAAAGTATGGTATAGATCTGTGGAATTTTTAAAGGTAACCACTGTAATTTAACAGTAGTAGCCTATTTGCCCATCTTTACCCTTTGCTTATCCAGATCACAAAATCATCACATGGTTTGCCGCAGTTCATCAGACTTAATAGGCTTTGTTCAACAGAGGCATAAAATGGAATGATTGGTGATGGTGGGGTCAGAAATGAGGTGCATTGATAGAGCAAAATGCAAGAAGCATTCACTGTGTCTGCCTGTTACGATGCCTGACTCAAGTCTATGCTACTAGTCCTTTATTTTTCATTCACACTGTGTAGTCTTTGACAAAAACTTATCCTGCACAACACTTATCATGTTACTAGGGAAAAAACCCTAAAGAAATGTGCACCAAAATAATGCTCACTGCTGTGAATATTATTCTTAGTACCCAGGAAATGTATTATATCTTATTGACTAAAAAGAGACATGCCTCCCCCTAAAAGGAATGAATTATCTGAGTGTCAGAGATTTGAAAAATGAAAGGATTTACTGCCACCCTTCAAGATAAAGCTTTTACTTCTAGATAGACCCTTTGGGACATTACAAAGCACCTACTGATTGTTCCAGAAATATTTGTATAAGATACAGTTAATCCCTTCTGTCCAACCACTTTATTGTGTGTGCTGCACCGTATTGCCTCTTTGTTTTATCATGTATTCCAATAAAGGATTAAAGGAAGATTTTTTGGAAGAACAAAGTTATACAATAACTGAAAATAAATCTGAAATTTTGAAAAGAATGGTTAGAGATTACATACTGGACTCTGAAAATAAGAAATTGTGGTTTACTGGGGAAAGAGATATTATAAATGCTTAACATTTTCAAAGCAAAGATCTATTTTCCAGATAAATCAGTCTTCCAGGCCTGCATGATATTCTCTACCATCTTTCTTATACAGGAAGCAATGATAAAATGCATGAAACTCCTTTATCTTGGACTGTACTGGGAGGGTCTTTCCATCTTCATCAAATTGTTCTTTCCAAATATTGTTTGCATCAGGAAGGTCAAAGAATAAAAAAAAAGTGTTCCCAAATGGCTGCTGGGATTTTCATACATATCTAATCAACCTTCACTTTCCAGTGGGGTGAAATATTTTGTGTCTTTGTTTTTTACACAACTTAAGAAATGTTCTTGAACCTTTCAACCTTGCAACAATTAAGTGTATCAGAAAGAACCAGCTATAAATGTTTATAGCTGGCAAGTATCCAAAAGTCAAATCAGGACATCAGGGGCAACCAAAATATGGAGACTGTTAGTTTCACCAGTACATCATTACATTTGACTTAGATTAATCACTCCTTTAAATAGTACTATATACAGATCTGTTTTGACTATGTTTGCAAAGAAGACTGCTTGCAAATATTCACAGCAGATCTACTTCCTTGAATATAAAATCTTTTTTCTGACAAGCTTAAAAAGATTTGAAACTGAAATGTAAATGTTAAACATCATAAATATTACTTACTTTTTCTTTACAAAATTCAGCTTAGATTTCATTCCTTCTTCTATAACTTTTCAACCCATTAAGCCAATTCTTCTTCTAAATCTTGAATAACTTTTGATGGTCTTTCTATACTAAGTGAATGATTTTTTGCTGGTGACAGCCTGGGCCTTTTTACTCTGCGGTTCCATATAATGAATCTAACTCTGTTGCCTTTATGTACTTTAGCTCAGTGCAGCTAAGGATGAGTTCACCAGTGAAAGGAGGGTAAATACTCATTCCTGAGTAAGTGCGATACTGTCTTTAAGGAGTCAAGTATCAGAGGGGTAGCCGTGTTAGTCTGGATCTGTAAAAGCAGCAAAGAATCCTGTGGCACCTTATAGACTAACAGACTGTTAGTCTATAAGGTGCCACAGGATTCTTTGCTGTCTTTAAGGAGGTTAAGGTCACAAGTTTTTGGCAGTGGAATATTTAGCCATTTATCTCTAAGGCCATGATACTGTAATGAGCTCTGTGTCGGTAGAGTTATGTCCCTGTATGGAGTCCCATTGACTTAGTACGTCTCTCTTTTTTTTCACTTTATTCAGGCATATAGGTCTCAGTACAGGACTAGGGCCCATGCTTTCAGTATAACTCAGGCCCAGATAAGTTAAATCGTCTGAGATATTATGTGCTCACTATATCTCGCAGAGTGATTATATACACACGGAATAGGAGGCATGACATGGCAAAACACTGCAGAATATTATACAGAAGAGCCCTTGGGACAACTAGGCTCCCATGTGATCTGTCAGAGAGGAAGGCATTAGCCTATCCCATCACAGCAAGACATTGCAGGATAATCAACAAAATGTTGTAGTCACCAGCATCAAAGGATGCTCACAAAGCTAAAACAATCAGGATGGGTACCTTCTATGTCCATTGCCAGTTGGAAATAATAAATACACTGTTTTCTTGTACTTAAACCCACTTCTAAAACTAAATCAAGATGTAACTGGAATTGCTCCAACACCCACCTTCTCAATATCATGATAAGCGATTATGGGAGTCATTGTGAGAAAGTAATATTAACCCCACAATATTATTTTTATAACCTCATTTTAAAAATAAAATACCTGTATAATTCCAATCTAGTCACATAGACGATGTAGCCCGTCATGTCTTTCTAAGCTCAGAAAAAGACAAAAATGTTGACTTAATTAATATAATCTGCACTCTAACATATATTTTCAATGTTCACTATATTTGAAAATATAAAACAAGAAGTTGAGAAATATATTATGTTTCAGGAAAGAATGTAATACTCAGCTGCATTACAAACAGATTCCAAAATTCAGACAACTTGATCTCTTAGCCTTTAAAACCAAAGTTGACATGCTCTGAATAACACCAGTCTTTTAACTCTATTTGTATTTCCCAGTCAGCAGACCAGTGGAACCTGTTTTCACATGTCTGATAAACAAGTAAACCTGTATCTTTAAAGCTAATAAAGAAAAGAAAGAACCTTCCTGAAAACTCCACGAATAAAACTCTGAAATGACAATGCAACTCTTAGTTTCCTGAAACCTTATACTAACCAGACTACTTGATGAAACAAAACATTTTCTCTGCTCCCAGGCCAAAGTTGTATAATATTAATAATACTTCAGCTTGGTTCTCTAAAATAAATACCAGCTAAAAGAATAAACCAGTTAAAAATAGTTCTCTGTGCAACAAGGTTTCTACTCTCCTTAATTTTAATTAAACATAGGGTTTTTTCTTGCTTGCTCAGTGAATTCCCTATTCTTGAATTTCCGTTTCCCGTATGTATTTAATATCTGAGAGTCAAGAAAAGTCACAGGGAAGCCCAGAGCCAAATTCACCACATGTACAAAAGAATGTGAAAGCTTAACTTAATGTCCATGATGTGCTCTGTATGATTTGTATTTCACAACTCCAAGTTGACATACTGCATTTGCTTTAATGAGTTTTGTTTTCACAGAGTTGGAGGTGCTCCTTTTTAATTAGTGAAATGAACAAACAGAAGTTCTCTCATCTCTTACTTTTGTCTCCGTAGAAGAGTTCATTAAAATGACTGCATGTATCTTGTTTAACAGGAACATTCATTCCACACCAAACCTGATTGTATTGCATACAGGAAACAATTACAGAAGAATCCATACTCAAATCAAACTACCCAACAGCAACTTCATCTGACTATTCTAAAAGCCCATTTCTTGTTCCCCCAAATCGCTGCTCCTCTAGTCAATACATAAAGTATGGATAGCACTCTCTGGCAAGAGAATGTGAAGAACTTTGATTTGTTAAATTGGGCACAATTTCTAGCATCTTGCTTCCTGTCTGTCCAGTAAATTGAAAGCTGGTCAGGTTTGGTTCTGCTGGCGAAAGCTTTACATGCTGTATAGGACTAAATGTATCAGTCAGTGTTTTCTGCAACACCTTGTACCGTACTGCCTTAATGGGCAGTTATGTCCCAGGCCGATTTTGATGGGGTATTTTTTGTCCTCTTATCTATTCATAAAGCACCCAGCACAATGTTCCCTAATTTTGACTGGGGCTTTAGGAAACTATAAAAACAGTAACAGCAACTGACTTTGAATTCAGTTTGGATAGGCCTCCAAAAACTTAGTGTTTGTGCAACTATCAGAACCTCGTCAGCATGCAAATCTGATCTACAGATTTCATTATAATAGACTTTCTCACTAGATTTCCTAATACTTCTGCTTCTCATCCCACAGGAAAATACATCAATAAGAACCATACCACCTGGCACTTCCATTTCCTAGAAGACAACAGCAGAAAACCTTTCCAGAGTATTTTAAAAGCCTCCAAGCAGGTTCAGTTCAAGTTTGTTTCAAGAGTTTTGGTCCAATGTTTTACATACATGTATTTCATATTTCATCTCTTACATACACTAATAAATAATTATATCAAGCTCTTACATAGTGTTTTTCATCAACAGATCTAAACTGCTATACAAAAAGAGTCAGTATCATTATATCTATTGTACATATGGGGAAACTTGAGGCACGGAGCGGAGAAGTGACTTACCCAAGGTCACCCAGCAGGCCAGTGGAAGATCCAGGAATAGAATCCAAGTCTTCCAAGTCCCACTCCAGTGCTCTATCCACTAGGATACACTGCCTTCCTGCTCTCATCCCTTATATAGCATAGTTATTTGTAACTCCAAGTCAGTGATTGTTGCAGTTTTACATAAAAGGTATCACATTTCTAGTACAGAGCATTATATCCAGCACAACTGCTTTACATATCAAAACTTGTAGCAAGTCATCATTTTAGCACTGTATCCTTTTAGTTTTATAGAGGGATTTATGTTTCCTTCAGCCTAACTCCTTTTGTCAACATTATCCTGTACTTCTGTAAGAAAGTAAGTGTGCAATATACCTTCTTGTGTTTTGCCAGGGAACTGATTACTTTGTCTTTTCCTTACATAGCTTTTTAATGGGAATAATTCTAGTGACTCAAGATTGGCAGATGAATTTTGGTGACAAACATAGAGCAGGTCTACACTAGAAGTCCTACACTGGTGCACAGCACTGATGCAGCTGTGCTGCTATAGCACATTTGGTGAAGATGTTCTGTGCTGATTGGAGAGTACTCTTCTGCCAGAGTAATTACTCCACCTCTATGGGAGGCAGAAGCTATGTCAGTGGGAGAGAGTTTCCCACCTACAATAGCTCTGATGTAGACAGCGCTTAGAATGCTGTAACTTGCATTGTTCAGTGTAGGGTTTTTTTACAGCCCAGAGTAACGCAAGTTAGATCAACTTAATTGGTAGTGTAGACCTCCCTGTAATGTATAGGTAAGAAGTTCACTCTCAATAGGATTATCATTGATACATTGCAAATATTATGTACAACGGAAAATCTAAGAGATTGGCAGGAAGTGAAGGAGAAAGAGAGAAAGAATGGGAGATTGCCTTCTTCTCCAGACCTTCCTATCTTCCAACAAATTTTAAAACTGCTAGTCCCAGTTGTTCTCCCAGCCCCTGGCTATAACTTTTACCTTGTATTCTAGTTCTAAAGGACAAGTTGCTGAAAGTGCAAAGCTCCTGGTTGCACTGGTACTTTTTCACTTGTCTGGGTGATGATAGTTGCCTCCAGGAAGAGACACCAAAGGGGATTTGTTCTTCATTAGTTGAATACAGTGTACACTGCAGACTCTGGAGCAGCTGCTGCATATTGGAGAAACTTGTAGCTAGGGTCTGTTAACATTATTAACATATCTCTCATGACCTGAGCATAAAAGTGAGAAATCCTGAAGCAGACAAAGTATGAATGAGAAGTCAGGCTGGTGAAAATAAATTATGCAATTGTCCATGTGTATCTCCATATGATATATTTGCTGCATATGCTTATTGCATATTGTAAAATATGGAATAATTAGTGAGCCAGTAATTATTGTACTAAAATACTACATGCCCAGGATGGTATAACACTGACAATATTTCTAAATGATACCAAATGTATGGGGCCAAATTTTCAAAACATAAGGTCCAAAGTCAGTGCACAAAAATGAACCTACTATTGCACTTCTTGTCACATAATGACATGATTGTGCAGTATTTACTTGCATGAACAGGTAGTTAGGAGCTAGTCAGTTCTATGTGTAAGTGTAGTAAATGGGGGTACATAAATTTTAACACATTTTCAAAGATCTCAAGTCTCTTGTTAGGAAAATTTGGCCCATATCAACAAGCAGGTCAAATAAATGATTTAGCATCACATAAGTATATTACAACCTCACACATATATGCATTAAATAGCCTACATTTGGGTAGGACTGGTGGAAAATCTTCCATCAAAATTGTTTGAAACAAAATTTTTCATGAGAAATGTCTACTTTTCATGGGGAATTTTGAGTTTTAGTAAAAGAAAAAATAATTTTGTTCAAAAACTTTGAACCATTTGTGCCATTTTGGGACAAAAAGCTTTCATCTATGTTTTTTGTTAAAACTTGAATTTTTTCACAAATAATATTGATGGGAACTTTTTTATTATTATTTTTGTCAAAATTGTTCCCAGGAAAACAAAAACAAAACCATTTTCCAACCAGCTTTAGCAGTGCATAATACTATCAGAGCTGACATGGACGTGATGCAGATTGGATTTTTAAATTTTTAATCAGGCTTGATCCTGCAGTCTATGTAGAGTCACTCTAGTCACTGGCATTGTTGCCTGTTTAAGGACTGTAAGACTGAGGCCTTGTTTCCAAGACTTTCCTAAAGCCAGCTACATGGTGCCTGCCCTTTGGATGACATATTGAAAATCAACTGAAACAAATATTTTTAACCACGCACTAAAATCTTTATGACAGTAAAAAAGACAGCTGAATCTGTAATAAAGCTACAAGCTATCTCTAAAATGTGCAACAAAGAAGAACCTTCATTCACTTAGAACATTAAGAAAGCTTAAATGGTTATGGATCATCATGAAAGCAGAATTCCAACTTAAAGAAACATTCATGCAAATAATGAAAAACCACTACATTTTCATTGTCCACATTCATCAGACTCTGAAAGAAAGATATAATTCATTACTTATACAGTGCAGAAGCTTTCAGAAATTAAAAGTTTAAATTGCACCTCTGCTCTAAAAGATGCAAGGCTGGTTTTTGTTTTGTTTTCTTTAATTATTGCGTGTCTGCAAGATGTCTCTAATAGCCATAGCTTAGAGTAGCTTTTGAGTGAAATGTTTTCTGTGGTGATTTTTGAGTGCTTTTTGTTTTGCTGGTGCCCCATTTATGTTTTATTCAGACTATACAATTGATTTTTGTGATTGCGGTCATGGGGTCTCCAAAGGACTTCTCTTGTTCAGCTCCCACACAGCCTTATTCATGTTTTGGATCAAAAAGTATTTGGAATAAGCAGCACAGAACAAGTATTCATACCAACCCACATACCTCTAAGTGAGAACTGCCCCACAGTGATAACATATGGCCTGATGTTACATTACTTTTGACCTTTGATAGTCATTAAAACGTGTACAGAGTGAATGTGGTATGGTATAAAAATGCTACCAGTCCGATTTGGATGCATTGTTCACCTATATAGCATTCCCTTGCACAAGCGTAAATGATTTCATAAGGTGCAAAGCAGTGGAAACTCAGGCCCACAACCTTGTTATGTTTAGAGAATGAAATTGGCCCCTGTGCTGTTAGTGAGAACAAGGCCTTTGCAGAGTCTTTTGCATGGAGTGAATTACACTAAGAAAGAACTAGGGTTATTGTGTGATTTTTGTTTTAGAAGCTAAATGATAACCCATTGACCACTGACTGCATATTTAGATTGTAAGCTCTTTGAGGCAGGGACTGACTTTTCATTTTGTGTTTGTACAGTGCCTAACACAGTGGGGTCCTGATCCATGACTGGGGTTAGTAGGTGCATTGACCATACAAATAATAATCAGCAATGATAATGTTTCCTTGTTAGGATATCATCATTACTATTAAAGGTATTAGAGTTTCTAATTTATGGTCCAGACCTGCTGTTTCAATCCACTTATATTAGCAACCTAATGCTGACTATGAGGTAAATTATCTAGCTTCTCTTTCCAAGACTAATTACCTTTGCAATATTGTTCACATAGAGGGACTATTAAGGCAGAACAAAATGGGCAAATTCTTTTTCTTTTTCATGTGAAATGACAGGACAGTCTTTTATATCATGGTCCTTTGAGTGATTTCCCAATTCTCACAGCAAGGGCAAAAGTTTTGTCTTGAGCTATATAAGCTTTTTTCCTTTTCAGCTCAATTTGTCTCATTCATAGTGCTTGTCAAAGTCCCCCCCACTCCACTCTGAACTCTGGGGTACAGATGTGGGGACCTGCATGAAGGACCCCTAAGCTTATTTCTGCCAGCTTAGGTTAAAACTTCCCCAAGGCACAAATTCCTTTCTTTGTCCTTGGATAGTATTGCTGCCACCACCAAATGATTTACACAAAAAATCAGGGAAGGGTGATTTGGAATCCCTATCTCCTCAAAATACCCCCCAAGCCCCTTCACATGCTTTCCTGATGAGGCTAGAAAATAATATACCAACCAATTGCCTTAGCAGTGTGAGCACAGACCAGACCCTTTGTCTTCAGGATGCTGAAAATCAATCAGGTTCTTAAAAGAAGAACTTTATTATAAAGAAAAAAGTAAAAGAATCACACCTGCAAAATCAGGATGGAAGGTAACTTTACAGGGTAATAAAAAGATCTAAAACAGAGAGGATTCCCCTCTAGGCTCAGCTTCATAGTTACACAAACAGGAATAAAACTACTTCTGTAACATAGGAAAAATTCACAGGCTAAACCAAACCTAATGCATTTCCTTGTCCTACTTACAATTTTTGTGATTTTAGATGGATTATTCCAGGTATATTTTCAGGAGATGTTGTACCTACTTGGCCTCTCTCTCAGTCTGGAGAGGGAATAAACAAAGAGAACAACAAACAAACAAAAGAATCCTCTCCCCACCCCCAGATTTGAAAGTATCTTCTTTCCTCATTGTTCCGTCTGATCAGGTGCCAAGTAGGGTATTTGAATTGTTTAACCCCTTACAGGTAAAGCAATTCAGTACAGCTGCCAAGGAGGGATTTTATGTTACTCTTTCCTCTGTATTTATGACAGTCCCAGTCTCTGATGGGGGGTTGTTTGTCTATAGGAAGCATATCTATGTTCTTCACACCTTCACACCTTTCTGCTGTACTTTTGCACACCAACTGCAATACAATTGGCATCTGGAATTGTATTTTAATTCTGTATGTTCCTGCCTAGTAGCACTGGTCAAGAACTGCTTTCTTTTTTTGGCACATAACTGCAAATGGGTGTAACAGAGAGACTAGCTGGGTGGGGTAATATGTTTTATTGGACCAACTTCTCTTAGTAAGAGAGATAAGCTTTGGCCCATGCAGAGACACACTAAGATGAATCCCTCACTCAAAGTCACAACCTCATGCAAGAAAGTCCTGTGCCCAACAATAGATGGTTACAGAAAGCTATGAAATCAAACGTGCAGCAATTCTAGAATCTGGATGTGATTCGCAGTTAAAATAATTTTATTTATTGATTGAATGTGCAAACTTTTCGAGCAATTTAAAGTGAGTTTGGGCACAATTTAAAGGAGGCAGGAGTATCAGAGTTTGGGGGATTATCTTTAATGGAACATTAGAAGGAAAAAAAGACTTAATAAAGTCCTAGCTGAGTTTTGTCAGAACAAGTTAATAGGATAATAAAATCTAGCCCATAACTTTCAAAGAGTTTCTGAGCATTGCAGTGATACATAATTTTCAGTGTGAATGGAATTACAGTATATATAAAATAAAAATATTTTTATGTAGACTTTTCATAGCATCTGAGTCATATAAGTTTACTTTCTTCTTACTTTATGGTAAACATAGCACTTTTAGACAGACAGCAACTTGCTTTTTACTCACATATTTTATTAAGCTTTTCTAGACATTTGTTTGAAACTAGTTTATTTTCTGCATTTTAATAAGTATTTCATATTTCTTCTGAATTCTGGTGACTCTTTTCTTACACTACAAACTCTGTGAAACCTTTCTGAATTATCTGATCACTTGTTGAACAAGACTCAATGAAGACAGAGTAATTAAATATTTAGATTTCCCTCTAAAAATTCCTTACCATTGTGTGCTTGCACATGTTAAACAAAAATTGGCATGAGATATTTCTCCACATTATTCATTCTGAGAGAATGTTCCAATTTGGATCCTAAAACTTAACTTTATGAGGTAATGCGCAGACTCAGAAGATAACTGATCCAGTCAAATTTTGCTTCAGAACTGAAATGCAAGATGTTTATTTTGAACTTAAAAGAATCAATCCCTTAGAGTTTTAGGTAATGAGTGAAGCTCAGAGCAGATGATAAAGAACAGAATGATGGTGGAAGTAGCACCAGGGACAGTATTTAAATGATACCCCTTTTAGGCCTGACTCTGATCTTAGTTACAACATTTTCACTCCACTGGGTCAGATCTTTGGCTGGTGTTAATCAATAGAACTCTGTTGATGTTAGTGAAGCTCTGCCAGTTTATACCAGCTGAGGATTCTTCACCAAATAGTCACTGAACCTAAAGAGTTAATGCACTTTTAGACTTGGTTTTGGTAAGTAGTGAGGGCATTACTGAAGAGCTGGTTGTAGGAAATAACCTTGACTCAAGTGATCATGTGTTGTTTCAGTTTAAATGAAATGGGAGGAGTATCAAAAATAGGTCAGCAATTATGCTGTTTAATTTCAAAAGAGCAGACTTTGAAAATTAAGGGAATTAATTAGAAAAGTCAACTGGACTGAAGAGCTCAGTGACTTAAATGTGAAGGAGGCTTAAAGTCAAAGGTGAAAATTACTGTCTAGAATTAAGTTTCCTAGCAAGAGGAAAAAGCTTGTAGGGAAGGGATCCAGATGTAAATGTATGAATAATCACCTCAAAGAAGTTATTAGGAGTATGGGGAGAGCTAGAGGAAATGAAAAAAAGGCATTGATCAGCAAAGACAGTTACATCGTGAAAGAAAGAACATGTAGTAATAAAATGAGAATTGCTAAAATTTAACTTAAAATAGAAATTACAAAGGAGATTAAAATAACTAGTGAGAATTCATTTTATTATAGAAATAAAGAGAATGAAGAATTAAGAAGTTGGGTTGCTATGTAGGGTGGCTGGCATGGAAATTAAAAATAATCTGGGTATGGTCCAAAATCTAAAAAAATACTGTGCCTGAATTTTCATTAAGGACGATAATATAGAATATGAGCATGAAGGCAGGATGGCTGCTCATAAAGGCAGGATGGCTGCTGGAAATATGTGTAGAGAAATTACCAGATTTGAAGTGGAAACAAAACATAAAGAATGTAGTGTGTTCATATTGGGGGTGGGGGGAAGAGACAGGCAATTTCCATCCCAAAATACTGACACAACTGGCACATGAGATTGCTTATCTGATTGTAAAATATCTGTAAGTTTGGAGGTGGTTCCATGTGACTGAAGAATAGCTAACATTATACCTATATTTAAGAAAGGGTGAAAAACATGATCTGGGTAACTACATACATTCTTGTCTATCTTCAAAAGAATGAAAGCCTCTAGAACAAATTTTGAAGGAAAGAATAATTAAATTCCTGGAGGCAAATGGGAAAGGGGATGTAATGACATAGGTTTACCAAAGGTAGACCATGACAGCCTAAACTGAT
This sequence comes from Gopherus evgoodei, assembly GCF_007399415.2. NCBI lineage: Eukaryota > Metazoa > Chordata > Testudines > Testudinidae > Gopherus > Gopherus evgoodei. The sequence goes on along the minus strand of NC_044327.1, from coordinate 69,594,213 downwards.
ATATTTCTTTGTTGAGGTAACTATTTTTTTAGATAAGGGAAAAGCAGTTAATATAATATATCTGGACTTTAGTGAAAAATTTGACACAGTAACACATGGGAAATTCTTAGTTAAATTTGAAAAGATGGGGATTACTACAAGAATTGTCAAATGGGTGAGGAAGTGGTTAAGGGGTAGAAGACAATGGGTTATGTGGAAAAGTGAATTATCATGCAAGTGGGAGGGTACTAGTGGAATTCCTCAAGATTTTGTCTTGTGACCAGTTTTATTTAGTGTCTTTTATTAATGACATTGGTACAAAAAGTAGGTGTATGGTAGTTACATTTACTGATGACACTAATTTGGTAGGTTCTGTAAATACAGTGGGGGATCAGAATATTATACAGGAAAAATTGAGTAACCTTGAGGACTGGAATAATAGAAATCAGATGAAATTTAATAGTACAAAGTGCAATTAGGGACTAGTAGCAAGAAGTTCTGCCATAAACTGGGGATATCATCAGTTGAAAGAGACAGAGGGGGAGAGAAACCTAGGTGTGGGGGTCAAACATAGAATGACTATGAACCTCTAATATGTTGTGAATGTGAAAGAGACAAATGAAATCCTAGAATGTGGCAGGTGAGGGATTTGCACTAGAGATAGGGAAGTATTAAGGCCATTAACAAGGCACTGGTAAGACCTCGTTTGATATACTGTGTCTAGTCACACATGCTCAAGAAACACAAATTCAAACCAGAACAGATGCAGAGAAGAGAAAGTAACTAGGATGATCAGAGGAATGGAGGAACTATATTACAAGAGGAAACTAAATGTTTTCCTTGTTTAGTCTAGCAATAAGAAGGATGAGAAGGTGATATAATTGTTCTCTATAAATATATTAAGAAGGAAAATATCAGAATGTTAGCTAAAGGACAGTGTTGGCACAAGAACAAATCAGTATCAACTGGCTATGAATGAATTTAGGCTAGAAATTAGAAGAAGCTTTCTAAACATCAGAGAAGTGATTTCTGGAACAGTCTTCCAATAGGAGTTGTGGGATCAAGCACCCAAACTTGTTTAAAAATAGAGCTTGTTAAATTTCTGGGTGAGATTGTATGATGGCATTGCCAGCATTGGAGAGAGACTGGGATCAGCAGCCCTGGGGGTCTCTTCAGATAAATGTGTTGTTATCCTAACATTCCATGCTTCAGAACTTCAGCTGGTTATCTGTAAGGGTCAAGATGGAATTTTTTTCCCTGATGTATTCTGGTTCTGTTGTTTTTGTTTTTGTTCTTGTTTTGTTCTGTCTTCTGAAATATCAGAGATGGCCACAGTGGGAAATGGAACACTGGACAGGGTGGTCTGGGGATCTGAGATAGCACAGAGCTGAGAAGTCTTTTTCTCAGATGTTTGACTGGTGGGTCTTGTTCACATACTCAGAGTCTAATCAGGCATCACGGGTACTGATCAATGGGTCAATGTCTAGTTGGCAGCCAGTATCAAGTGGAGTGCCCCAGGGGTTGGTCTTGGTGCCAGTTCTGTTCAACATCTTCATTAATGACCTGGATGATGGGATGAATTGCATCCTCAGCAAGTTCATGGATGACACTAAGTTGGAGGGCGAGGTAGATATGCTGGAAAGTAGGGATAGGGTCCACAGTGACCTAAACAAATTGGAGGATTGGGCCAAAAGAAATCTGATGAGGTTCAACAAGGACAAGTACAAAGTCCTGCACTTAGGGTGGAAGAATCGCATGCACCACTAGAGGCTGGGGACCGACTGGCTAAGCAGCAGTTCTGCAGAAAAGAACCTGGGGATTACAGTGGATGAGAAGCTAGATATAAGTCAGCAGTGTGCTCTTGTTGCCAAGAGGGCTAATGACATATTGGGCTGCATTAGTAACAGCATTGCCAGCAGATCAAGGGAAATGATTATTCCCCTCTATTCGGCACTGGTGTGGCCACATGTGGAATATTGCATCCAGTTTTGGGGCCCCCACTACAGAAAGAATATAGACAAATTGGAGAGAGTCCAGTGGAGAGCAACGAAAATGACTAGGGGGCTGGGGAACATGACACGAGGAGAGGCTAAGGGAATTGGCCTTATTTAGTCTGCAGAAGAGAAGAGTGAGGGGGGATTTGATAGCAGCCTTCGACTACCTGAAGAGGGGTTCCAAAGAGGATGGAGTTAGGCTGTTTTCAGTGATGGTGGATGACAGAACAAGGAACAATGGTCTCAAGTTTCAGGGGGAGAGGTCTAGGTTGGATATTAGGAAACACTATTTCACTAGGAGGGTGGTGAAGCACTGGAATGGGTTACCTAGGGAGGTGGTGGATTCTTCATCCTTAGAGGTTTTTAAGGCCCAATTTGACAAAGCTCTGGCTGGGATGATTTAGTTGGTGTTGGTCCTGCTTTGAGCAGGGGGTTGGACTAGATAACCTTCTGAGGTCTCTTCCAACCCTAATCTTCTATGGTTCTTTGATTTAATTCATTGCCATACTTGGGATCAGAATGGAATTTTCCCCAGGTCAGATTATCAGGGACCTTGAGGCAGCAGGGTTCATTTTTCTTTTCAGCTTGTTCATTTGCTGGGATCATCTTAATATATCTCACTGAATCAGTTCCCTGCCATTGCAAGTATCATAGGCAGTGGAGCATCTCACACCCTCTTGTTCTCTGCCTGTGACATACAATAGTGTCCTGAGGACTGTAATACTTTTATCTATTCTGGATGTTAGGCTTGGTGGGGAGATGGCTGGTTGATGTTAGTGGCCTGTGATATATTGGAAATCACACTGGATAATCTGGTTGTTTTGTCTGGACTTAAACACTGTGAATATTTTATTTGATTGTAAAATACAAAATTCTCATTTCACACTGAGTTTGTTAGTTTGATCAGTCAGCCCAACAAGGAGCAGCAAAAATACCACATGCCATGTAATTAAACAATAGAGTTCAAAGTTAAAATATTGCCATCAAACAGTTAGTGAATGATTTACAAACCCAAGAATTATGCACTGAAGAAATTTGTGGGTAATTTCAAATAATGAAAACATTTAAGAGAAATCACCACCTGCTTGCAGACATTTAGCAAACAGAAAGGGGAGGAAACATTTGTCAATATTTCCTAGCTCTCCCTTTATTCCACTGTGAAGCAAACACAAAGCAGATAATCCTGGAGTCCTTTCTCAGGCAGAGCTCCCATTGATATCAAAGGAAATTTTGCCTGAATCAGGTGTGCAGGTTCAGACATATTGTCCGCAAATACCATGTTACAACAAAATCAAGATTATGCTACAATCTCACTGCAATTGTATCCCTGTTCCAAGCATTTCATGTTTGAAAAGAATAGTTCTAACATACATGATACACAGAAATGGTGTTAACAAAGGGTACATCTGCACTTCAGTGAAACACCCACAACTGGCCTCTGTCAACTGAATAGAACTTGTGGGGCTTAGGCTGCAGGGCTATAAAATTGCAGTGTAATTGTTTGGGCTTGATCTGGAGCCCAGGCTCTGAGACCCTCCCCATTCGAGTGGTCCCAAAGCCTGGGACCCAGCCCATACTCAAACTTCTACATTGCAATTTAATAGTCCTGCAGACTGAGCACTGAGAATCCAAGTCAGATGTCACCAAACAGCCGTGAGTGTTTAATTCCAGTGTAAACATTGTCCGGCTATACTGAAAGTAGGCGAGGAGACATTATATATGATTTTAATCAGGCTGCAACTTCATTATTAGATGTCTTGGACTACACAACAGATAAAAGTGTACAGTGTGGATAACCCTATGTTCATTCAATAATTCCACCAGCTCCCCTCTTTTTCCATCCAGGTCTCCCAGCCAATCCATTTCTGGGACTTTATCATACCCTTCCCTCTATAGAAGGGTTAAGGTGGGCTATAAGAAAGGGAGGTTGACTCCCTGCTGTACCAATCATAGTAATCTCCAGCAACCCCGCCCCTCCAGTTCCATTCCTTTAATCAACACCTCCTTTTTCAGTCTTTTACCAAGCCATTTTTCAGGTCACTGTATCCCTTCCCTCTGGAGTACCTGCACTGGACATCTGCCCTGCACTTATATAATGAGTTGTGACAGATGTCATTTGTCAGCAAAGCCCTCTCCAAACCCACTGTGATGAAGGTGAAAAAAACCGAGGTCCACCTATGCCAATTGGGTAGTAAGGAGAAAATTCCTTCCCAGTCCCTCTAAAAAGGAACAGCTAGTGCAATGCACACAACAGGTCTTGACCAAACCTGGTATTTAACCACCTAAAGGGGAGGGAGAGTGGATGCTGCCTCAGACTGCTCCATGTGAAAGTGGGCTTGTCATAAACAGATAGCTAAGGGTTAATGTTTCTTTCACCTGAAAAAAAAGTAACCTGAAGCACCTGACCAGAGGACCAATCAGGAAACCGGATTTTTTCTTAAAAGAAAGCTTTATATAAAAAAGAAAGAAAAGTACATACAAATGGTCTCTCTGTATTAAGGTGACAAATACAGGGTCAATTGCTTAACAGAAATATGAATAAACAGCCTTATTCAAAAAGAATACAAATCAAAGCACTTTAGCAACTATAAACATGTAAATACAAAAGAAAAACAATAACCCTTATTGTTTTTATGATCTCTGTAGTCACAACTTGGAAACAGAAGATTAAAAAGCAGGAAACAGAAATCACTTCTCAAAGCTGAGAGAGAGGCAGGCAGACAGACAAAGAACTCAGAGACAAACTTTCCTCCACCCAGAGTTGAAAAAATCCGGTTTCCTGATTGGTCCTCTGGTCAGGTGCTTCAGGTTACTTTTTTTTCAGGTGAAAGAGACATTAACCCTTAGCTATCTGTTTATGACAGGGCTTCACCGCATGGGCCTCCCCTTTTAAATCCTTCCACCCATCTGATTTCAGGGGATGAGTCAGGGTTGCTCCTTGGCCTCTTTTGTAGCAGTTTGACCCCTCTTTCCCACCTCCTCTCATAATGCACTGTTCCCTTAATTCGGCCAGCCAGACAAATTATCCTCCACTCCGCTTAAAGGTGAGGTGCAGTCATACACAAAGATAGCAACCAATGTACAGTAGATGCCTTGCATCTATTAATAGAGTAACAAACATCCTTATGATTAGGAAGAAAGATTTGTTCATTATATAATTATTCTTTTTTATTTGTATACTGCTTTTCATGTAGACTTTCCATTCCTTGTCATTAGCTCTAATATGTTTTATGTGTTTTTAACTTGACAAATGTCCCTTGGCTTTAGTTATGTTCAGTAATACAATCACAGCACAGTTACCATAGATATACTAAACTATGTGGTACTATTTCTAGACCATCTGAGTGTTCTGTAAAAAATATACTCTTATCAGACCTGATCCTCCACTCCTTATTAAGGCAAAACTTCCATTGATCAGACCCAAATCCTTGCCCACATCAGTACTAGAGTAAAACAGAAGAAACAGGGCCACATTTCTTGGTATTTTGCCTGATTCTACAACACAATAACAACTAGATGTAGCTCTAATGTCTGTCTTGCTCATACATGCTAGTTCTTTGAGCTCCACAATTATGACTTTAAAGAGGTTAAAAATTTTATGGGTGAAATTAAAATAAAATTAGATGAGCCAGTAAACAAAACAAAGCAATATTTTGTTTAAGAAACCTTCATGCATAGAAATAGAATTGTGAATCCTTAAAAGAGAACGCAGACCTACTTTTTCATTGTCTTTTTCTCTCTTTGTGATTCCACAACTATGGTGGGAAAAAGTGATAGCTGTGTGTGTCCCAAGAGAACACTTAGTACATTTTTTCAATCTTGTAAATCTCATTTGCTCAGACATCTATAATGAGATAGAGGTAGCTTACAATAATTTACATTTCAATCTCTTAAATGCACATGAAGTGGAAAACAGTTCCATGACAATAAAATTTTATTAGCTGAGCTAAGTGTAATTTACAGTTAATATATGAAAAACTTCTCAGTTCACTTCGTTCTGTCTGATAAAGCAGGATGAGCAATATATTAACATAACAGATCTGTGAAGTGGTTAACACTGTTTACTTAACATGTCTATTACACACAGGATTTTTGCCTGATATTTTTGCAAGGAGAGTGGAATCAACACTTGACAGTTATTGATTTAGCAGCAAGGTGATTTAACTATTTTTAACTTAAGTGAGAATCAAAATTCAAGTAAACAGACTTCCCAGCTGAGCTGTGTGTCTTTGACAGCAGGGTCGGGGAAGACTACTAATATTCAGGTAGGCCATGCTTGAATGCAAAGGAATCAGTTTGCTTTAGCATAATACAATCTTAAGAGAACATCTTTCATATTCTCCTTGCTGTTTGCAGACCGGAGTTCGTAGGAATCCATCTTGAACAAATAACTAGCCTTGAAGTGTTCAACAGTTGTAACGTGGTTGAAGTCCTAAACTTCTTGGGCAAAACCAAGATGACAAATTAAAAGCTTATCTTCAACTCTGTTGAAAAATAAGAATTTCACAAACAAGATGGTTTTTATTTTTTCTCAATAATAACTTTAGTAATGAAGTTTTCCATTAAGTTTAATAATAACTTCAGGTTACTGAAGTGTAGCTCTACTGTGAAAAGAGATTGTATGTAAATGACACTTCCTTAGGCAATTAGGGATACTCCCTATGTGGATTCAGCTACAATTGCTTCTTTCTCTGATTAAAATATATATTTGATTGTCCTGTACTCCTGCTACTGCAGCAGAGCCAAGATAGCTCTGAAAGAGACAACTGAGGGGTTTTTTTTGGCTCATGCAATATCAACACCATAAGTTCTAAGTTCTGATGCAGAATCCTTATTGTAGATGACATATTAGCCAGAAAGAACCTATTCCAGAATGAGTTTGTAGAGGTGCGGTTAGCAAAGAATATATATATTTCAAGATGGTAAGGGGCATTTTCCTTACATTTTTTGGTGAAAACAGAATACTGGAAAATCTTAGACAAAACTGAAAATGCTGCTTCACTGTCTCATGGGGTGGTTGGATGCTTCAGGCTCCCATTTTCTTCTATGGACCAGGATCTTTGATTGGACTACATCTCCCATGATGCACCATGCTCTCCCCTGAGCCACTGTGATGCATATCGGGAGATCCTGGCCTTGGTGCATCATGAGATATGAAGCCACGCTGCAGAGCCTGTTCCAGAGTGGAGAAAAGAAGAATGGGGAACGAGGCAATCAAACTACAATTTCCATGAGATACTATGGTGGCTTTTCCAAATAGAAATGCTTTGGGTTTTGGTGGAAATTTTTCTTATTTCAGCCAAAAGTCAAAACCTTTACAGTTTTCAGGTATTTTATTGAAAAGTCATAATTTTCCACTGTGCTGGGGCTTCTTTATTCCACATTGGCTGATGCAAAATGGGTTTAAACCTTGCACAGCAGGAAGATCACCTGAGTGTAAATGAATCTTCTAATGGCCTAGAGCCAACAAAGTGACTTCTAAGCACCAAGTGATCCCTTCAGCCAGGTCAACAAGTGTTTCTGGGAGAAAGAAAGCATGGCCAGGATAAAAGGGCATGTCTGTGGTAATCCCTAGCCATGACAATTTTGCAGTTATTGGCTTATGACATACTTTCAGATCACCCTTCAGTATGCTCTAAGTTATGCCTGGTCATAGGAAAAGTAACAGCTGACCTAGGAACAGGTGATTTCAAGCCACCTTTGCAACCCCTCTCATGGGTTGCACTGTGAGCTCTGCAGGTGCAGCCAACAATCTTGGCATAAAATTTTTGTTTCTAAAATTTGTTTCTAATTTATTTGTAGGCTCATTTAATTATTCAAAGCTACCTGAAAATATTTGAATGTTGGCAGTATTGTTTCTGAACTACTGTGAGCAAGGTTTAAAACACTTGGAAAGAGCTGTAGTCTGGTAATTTAGCTTTGTTATGACCAGAATAGCTGGTAATATAAAGTCAGTGGAGAGAATCATAGAGATTAGAGAAGAGACCTTATTAGTTTTGTCTCACAGCCAGTGCAGGATAGCTATCTACAGTATTATAGCAGGTGTTGTGTCCAATCTAGTTTTAAATGCTTCAAGCATAGAATTCAACAAGCATAGAGAGTTGAGAGTTTAATAATAGAACCTTACTTTAATACTTCCATTTGGTTGCTAAGTTAAATGGTAGTTGCATCTAATTCCCAATTAGGGAATGATGAATTACAACATCAATGATCCTTTAAAAGTCATGGTCCCTACTGCTCTTTGTCATGGTTTACATTTTAATGTTGCTTGAGCCAGTGATGCATTTATGTAGTAAACACAAAGGAGTAAAGATTCTGCAGTCTCTCTTGTTAGCAACAATTTGATTGTGATAGTTGCACTTTATGCCTTTTTATTATATTACAGGAGCTCTCACACCAGTTTTGCTTGTATAACCTGTCAATATGATTTGTAGGAGTTTTACTACACCTAGTTTACACAAAATAGATGCATATTATAGCCCTGTCAATGGCCTTCAAGTGCACTGTTCTTAAACACATTTACCAGGCATCCCCCATGTGTTTTTTTTACATCATAAAATGTCACACTATAAGGTGAATGAGATATGTCAGGAATCATTACAAATTTTGCAAACCCATCTTAAGTGTCTTAAACTGCTGTGGAACCTCAAAGCCATAAAAATGTAATAAGTATGGATTTTATTTTTATACCTGGATTTGTTTTCAAAACCTCCTTTGGTTCTTCACTTAATAAAGAGGAACTTTAAAAATATAACTTTAACCCCTTCACTGCTCAGAAACACACTTTTAGAACCAGATTCACCACTACTCGTGAAGGGAGATAGAAGCTGAACTTCTCTGTTCCAGCAAGAGCTGCTATATCCCCAGTTGGATACACAAACCTCCCCACCAAAGGGTTTAGATTCTGCAGCATGATACATCCACTTTGTGTATGGATTCCAGCTGGAAATAGTCAGCAGAGAATTATCCTCTTAATGAGATCACAGCATGTCGCCACAGAAATGACTGTGATGCCACAAATTCAGTCTTACGACCTCACTGCTGGATCAGTTCAGAGCCTTTGCTTTAAGTATCTAGCACTGGCAAAGGAAAAATACGGAAAGATTTAGATGGTAAATTGATTTATGTTGTAATCTATTTTAACAGTTTTCCGCAATATGAAAGTTACTCTTCCTAACAGAGATATATTACTAATGAAAAGATGCCAGTTACCCATCTGTGCCCAAATATACCATTAAAAAGGGCCAAATTCCTGGGAAGTAAGAATCCCATTCCCCACTTGCATAACTGTGTTAACGTTCCCCAGATCTTGGGTGCAGACAAGGAAGGGTGAAGACAGCAGGTGCTGGGCAGATAGTGCTTTTCCCTCCCCAAGCAAATGCGGGATCATGAACAGAGGAATGGACTAAGCCCTGGTTCTGTTTAACACACATCCATCTGTCATCCTTCAGTACTGAGCAGGCACAAGGGCCATGGCAAGTATACTCCAATGAGTAAAGGGCTTCAGGAAATTATGCCCCACAGGCACAAGGAAGGAATGGGAGCTTTCTGAATTCATCAACAGGATACTTCTTGCGTGCATATAGCAAGTCATTGTTGAAAATCCCACCTGGCACCTAAATATATCTATGTTTCTCTAACTGCAATTTTCAGGGCCACACAGCCATTTTTTGTGTAGCCAGTAGTGCCACTCTATGAGTCAACCAGAAAAGTGTCATGTAAGAGGGCAGTTTATCTCCTTTATGACTGAATGTCTCATGTTCACAATATGTCTCTTCTCAAAGTATGGGAATTCTTACATTATGCCTGAGGTTGGGTCTTCTCCCATGTAATAGCACTATCACTATCTGCAGTCTGCCACACCAACTGCAAGTTCCTTTTCTTTATGTTTCTTTCTTCTGTGGATTTTTTAAAAACTGGGTGTATCGTCCTCTATTTTAGATGAACTGTAAGCAATAATTCATATAAACCTTACAAAAGAACTGAGAACCATGTCAAATTGTTTTTGTGACTGGGCATCTGGTTCTGAAATTCAGAAAAGTAGAATTATACTCTTTGGCTTCTTCACTGACTATTCTTTGTTCCTAATTTTTCAATTTCCCTTGTACAGTTCACATTCTCTTAGAACGCATAACAGATTGGTGCAGATTGAGACATAAATTGTTGTGACTCACTTAATCTCTTAATCAACTACTAAAGAGATTACATCATGGGTTTGCTTACAAATACATTTTCATGATCAAGGTGTAGTAAGAAAATGCAGTAGCATCTAGACATAGTAACAGCCCAGTTAGCCTGCCCTTAACTCCCACAACCCCCTATGCAATTTGTATAGTGTAAATTGTCATTAAAAATCCAAAACCAGCTCTTCGTTATCCCATCTGCCTGAGCAGTGCATTGAAGATAGTGCATCTGTGCATGAGGATTTACACCAGACCTCATTCTGCTGGCATTCAAAATACATATAGAATTTACAAATCCATTTAAACCCACTACTTATTCTTGAATGTGCCTTCAGTGCTAAAATGTAGCACAGACTGTCTTTTACACTAGTGGACAGAGTAATCTCAATTGCTTGTTTATCTTTAGATATGAACTCCTATCAGTTCCTTAATCCATATTCATAAGGCCCACCAACCATCTCTTATTACATTTTAGTTATGAGTCTCCACATTCAGTTTCACAAGCATACTTGTAAAGGTCAAATTCTGAGCACTTTAATTTTTGTATTATAGGTGCAGTGGATACCTGTTTGAAAGTTACCATAATTCAGTTCAGACAAAGGTGGGGAGAAATTCTGATATTCATCATCAGAAGTATATTTTTAAAAAATACTTATTCAAAGCTGAATACTTAAGAGGGGGGGCTGTGTCTTTATAGTTATGACATGCCCCCCAAATCACAGGTAGCGTTGAACAACCGGTTCCACAGTGGATGTGATTTCTTCCTGGAGCTCTAGGAGAAAACAGAGTTAATAAGACATATGCATCTTTAGACATACACTGATTGTATAAAAACTAACAATATGTCCCACATTCGAAGAACAATTTTTAACCAGTTGATTCTGGGAAACTTTCACGGGAAAGTGCATCAGCCACATTGTTAGAAGCTCCTGAAATGTGTTGTATTTCAAAATCAAAATCTTGGAGAGTTAAACTCCACCGAAGAAGTTTTTTATTTCCCTTGGTGATATGAAACCATTTTAGCGCAGCATGGTTGGTTTGTAGTTGGAAACGCCGTCCCCAAATGTATGGGCATAGCTTTTCTAGCACGTACACAATGGCATAGCATTCCTTTTCGCTGATTGACCAGTGGCTTTCCCTCTCAGACAGTTTCTTGCTCAGAAATACGACAGGATGGAATTCTTGATCTGGTCCTTTCTGCATTAAAACTGCTCCCACATCACGTTCGGACGCGTCTGTGGTTACTAGGAACAGTTTGTCAAAGTCTGGTGCCCTTAACACAGGGTCAGACATGAGTGTCGCTTTAAGCTGCTTAAAGGCCTTCTGACATTTTTCAGTCCACTGAACTGCATTTGGCTGTTTCTTTTTGGTTAGGTCATTCAGGGGCAGCGATTTGGCTGTAGTGTGGTACAAATCGCCTGTAGTGTCCGGCCAAGCCTAAGAAGGATTGGACCTCTTTCTTTGACTTTGAAACGGTCCATTTTTGGATAGCATCCACTTTGGCCTGTAGGGGGTTGATAGTTCCTTGACCCACCTGATGTCCAAGCTAAGTCATTCTGTTTAGGCCTGTTTGACATTTTTTCGCCTTAACAGTTAGTCCTGCCTCCCTTATGCGCTCGAAGACTTTTTGCAGATGTTCCAGGTGTTCTGCCCATGAATCAGAAAAGATGGCCAGATCGTCAAGGTAAGCGACAGCAGATTCCCCATCCCACTAGGAGACCATCTACAAGTTTTTGGAAGGTGGCGGGTGCATTTCGCAGCCTGAAAGGGAGCACATTAAATTCATACTGCCCGACATGGGAGATGAAGGCTGACCTTTCCTTGGCAGATTCATCTAGTGGTACCTGCCAGTACCCCTTGGTTAAGTCTAGAGGTAGAGATGAACTGGGCATGTCCCAGTTTCTCCAATAGTTCATCTGTGCGTGGCATTGGATAGTTGCCTGGGCGAGTTACAGCATTTAGCTTATGGTAGTCTATGCAAAAATGTATCTCCCCATCTGGTTTGGGAACTAGAACCACTGGAGATGGCCATGCGCTGTTAGATGGGCGGATTACATCTGTAGCATATCCTGGATCTCCCATTGTATAGGAGTTTTAACTTGAGGAGACAGACGGTAAGGCTGGGCTCTAATTGGGTGAGCATTACCTGTGTCAATAGAGTGGTATGCCCGTTCAGTCCATTCTGGGGTGGCTGAGAACATCAGTGCGAAGCCAGTGCACAGCTCCTTGATCTGCTGTCGCTGCATACCTCCAAGGGTCCTGGAGAGGTTCATCTCTTCCACGGCACCGTCATTTTTTCCTTTGTGGTAGACACCTTCAGGCCACTCCTTGTCATCTCCTCCCTGGGCTGTAAGCTGACAAACTTTTAATTCTCTGGAATAAAAGGGCTTTAGAGAATTAACATTGTACACTTTAGGCTTTAAGTTTGAGGTGGGGGATGTTATGAGATAATTTACAGCTCCCAGGTGCTCTTGGACTGTGAAGGGTACTTCCCACAATGCTTCCATCTTATGGGACTGGAGCATCTTCAAGACCATGACCTGGTCCCCTACTTTGAAGGAACGCTCTCTGGCATGTTTATTATACCAGGCTTTTTGTTCTTCTTGAGCATCTTTTAGGTTTTCTCTTGCAAGGTCTAACAAGGTTCGGAGGGTGTTCTGTAGGTTGTTTACAAAGTCCAGAATGTTAGTTCCTGGAGAAGGCACAAACCCCTCCCATTGCTGCTTCACCAACTGTAATGGTCCCTTAACCTCACAGCCATATACAAGTTCAAATGGTGAAAACCTTAAACTGGGATGTGATACAGCCCTGTAGACAAAAAGCAACTACTGCAACACTAGGTCCCAATCACTGGAGTGCTCATTTATGAATTTACATATCATGGCCTCCAAAGTTCCATGAAACTTCTTCACCAGGCCATTTGTTTGATGGTGGTAAGGAGTGGCAACCAAGTGGTTCACCCCATGAGCTTCCCACAGGCTTTTCATGGTCCCTGCCAGGAAACTAGTTCCCCAATTGGTAAGGATGTTGGAGGGCCAAACTACCCTGGCAAAAATGTCTGTTAGTGCCTGGCACACACTTTTCGCCCTGGTGTTGTTTAGAGCTACTGTTTCCGGCCATCGGTTAGCAAAATCCATGAAAGTCAGTATGTACTGCTTTCCTCTGGGTGTCTTTTTTGGGAAAGGACCCAGAATATCCACAGCTACTCGCTGAAATAGGCCCTCAATTATGGGGAGTGGTTGGAGAGGGGCTTTGACCTGGTCTTGGGACTTTCCCACTCTTTGGTACACCTCACAAGACCAGACATAAGTAGAAACATCCTTGCCCATTCCCTCCTAGTGGAATGACCTCCCCAAAAGGTCTTTGGTTCTGTTCACCCCAGCATGGCCACTAGGACGATCATGTGCTAAGCGCAAGAGCTTTACCCGGTACTTAGTTGGAACTACCATCTGTCTCTGAGGATGCCAATCTTCCTGGTGCCCACCAAAAAGAGTTTCCTTTTATAAAAGTCCTCTTTCTACAACAAACCGGGATCAATTAGAAGAGCTGAGAGATGGTGGGTTGCTCCGTGCTGCCGTCCAAGCTCCCTGGAGGTTTTCATCTGCTTCCTGTTCGGCCTAGAACTGTTCCCTTGATGCTGGAGACATCAGTTCCTCACTGGATTTGGTTGGCCAAATCTTCCCCCAGCAGCATGAGAATGGGATGATCATCATAGACTGCAAAAGTCCACATTCCTGACGAGCCCTTGTACAGGACAGGCAACTCAGCTGTGGGCAAGTTTAAAGATTTTGACGAGTGGTTGAATAGTCACTTGGGCCTCCAGGCTGATGAATTTGAGGTCCACCAAGGATTGGTGGACAGCTAACACCTGCGTTCCAGTGTTCCTCCACGCTGTAACCTTCTTCCTGCCCACACTCACAGTTTCCCTTTGCTCTGAGGGTACCTGGGAGGCATCAAGGCCTTGAATGTGACTCCGGTGTAATGAACTGCAGTCTGTCGGGGTTGTTGGGGCAGTTGGCCTTCATATGCCCCAGCTCATTACATTTAAAACATTACCCAGCTGACTGGTCACTGGGGTGAGATTGGTTCCTGGAGACGGGTGTGATGGAACGATAAAGTGTCTAGGGTTTTCCTTGGGATGTAGATGGAGCCTTGCTTTGCCCCTGGTGATAGGGTTTTGTTTCGGGTTGCCCCTTCTGATATTTGCTCAAACCGATACTAGTTTTTTTCTTTTCTGCCACCTCCACCCATTTGGTTCCAATCTCCCATGCCTCAATTACAGTTTTGGGCTTCCCATCTAGGATATACCTTTCTATTTCCTCAGGAACACCTTCTAAGAACTGCTCCATTTGCATTAGGAAAGATAGATCTTCCAGATAGTTAACGCTTGCTCCTGATATCCAGGCATCCCAATTTCTTCCAATGTGGTAGGCGTGTCAGTTTCCGCCTTAGGGCTCTGAACCACTGATGGGCATGCTCAGGTGTTAGCCCCATTCTGATCCTGCCTTATTTTTAAAAAGTTCATTAATGTTCATGTTTTCCTTAGGCATTTCATCCACCACCTCTGCTAAGGGTCCACTGAACTGCCGCCTCAGCTCTACCAAGCACTGGTCTGTAGTGATGCTTTATCCAAGCCAGGCCTTTTCAAAATTTTCTGAGAAGGCCTGCCTTGTAGGTGGGAAATTTTCTGGGATAGGAAGTGGTATCTGGAAAGGGGTTGCTATAGTTATCCTGCTTAGCCCTTGCTCTCTCTAACTCTAGTTCATGCTTCCTGTCTCTTTTCCCCTCCTACATCTCTTTTTCTTTCTTCTCCATAGCTCTCTTGTGGGCAGCCTCTTTGGCTTTCTCTTCTCTTTCAGCAGCTTCCTTCTCAAGTTGTTTTAATTTGATCGGTCTCTTATGCTCCTTTTCTTTCTCTTGTGCTTCCAGTGTGGCCAGTTCTAGTTCATTACCGGCATCACCGGTACTCGTTTTCCTGCTTTCTTGTGCTGGGTCATACCCCTCTGCAGTTCACTGAAACTGGGATGCACTCAGCTCAGGGGCTGCTTAGTTAACAGAGACTTTCACAGCATTCACCGTTCAGCCTTTCCAGGTTTAACCTAGCTATACCCGAGAGTTAGAAAGAAAAAAAAAGAACAACTTGTGAATTCCTTTGCTACTGTAACTTGACCCCTCTGCCTTCAGGCAGAGAAAAAAAACTCTAACAAGAAAAAATTGTCCTTTTAAAATCCTGCTGTGCTTTTGGTTTAAAAATGATCCCACCTCTTTGCCATCATGTCAGGGTTCCTTGCCCACTCTGAAGTCTAGGGTACAGATGTGGGGACCTGCATGAAAGTCCCCTAAGCTTATTTCTACCAGCTTAAGTTAAAACCTGGTACGTTGCCACCACCAAGTGATTTAACAAGATACAGGGAAAGGACCACTTGGAGTTCCTCTTCCCCCAAAATATCCCCCCTAAGCCCTTACACCCCCTTTCCTGGGGAGGCTTGAGAATAATATCCTAACCAATTGCTTACAAAGTGATCAAAGATCCAAACCCCTGGGTCTTTAGACAATGGAAAAATCAGTCAGATTCTTAAAAGAAGGATTTTATTAAAAAGAAAATGTAAAAATCATCTCTGTAAAATCAGAATGGAAAATTACTTTACAGAGTAATCAGGTTCAAAGAGCCCAGAGGAACCTCCTCTAGCCTTAGTTTCAAAGTTACAACAAAACAGGGATAAACTTACCTCTAGCAAAGGTAAAATTCACAAATTGAGAAAACAAAGATAAACTAATATGCCTTGCCTGGCTGTCTCTTACAAGTTTGAAATATGAGAGACTTGTTCAGAAAGATTTGGAGAAGATGGGTTGATGTCCCAAGAGCAAACACCACCAAAACAAAGAGCACAACCCCTTCCCCCTGCCCCAAGATTTGAAAGTATCTTGTCTCCTTATTGGTCCCTTGGGTCAGGTGTCAGCCAGGGTACCTGAGCTTCTTAACCCTTTACAGGTAAAAGGATTTTGGTGCCTCTGGCCAGGAGGGATTTTACAGTACTGTATACAGGAGGGTTGTTACCCTTCCCTTTATAGTTATTACAGGCTGTTCTCCCCCCCTGCCCTCTGCAGCATGGCTGGGTCATTCACTTTATCTACTAGGGGTTGTAGTTGGAAGAATGTTTGTCCTGGGAAAGCTCCAGCAATGCAGAATGGCTCTAAGGCATTGCACTGAGAGTCATTCTGCATAATTGTTCATATGTAACAAACGGTGATAACAATACAGATATCCCAGTTATCAGTGGAGATCAATCCTTGGACTTTCAGCACCATTTGAACTAAAGAAGAAACCACAGTTTCTGTCAGAATCATATCCTCACTGGAGCCATCCGTTAGAGAGAGAGAGAGAGAGAAAAATGATTACATGTGTCAAACCATTGTATTACTAATAGGAAGCCTGATTCTTATCTTACATCAGTTTCTCAACTGATTTAACTTCAATTTGAGAGGAGAATCAGGCCCATAAATCATTTCTTTAAATATTTTTCATGCAATCTGATTACAAACTCTAGAATAAATGTCTTAGTTTACAAATACCCATGTTGCATGCTGGCTATATATATATAATGAATTTATTGTTTATCTTTCCACCATGAGTTTCAGCTGCCAACATCTTCTAAGTAAGAGGGAAAACTTGCTGCTGTGATGCTATATATTAGCAATTAAATGGCATATTAAGCCTGCATTGACCCCAAAAGAATGACTGAACTTTTTGGATACCTATGGGATAACAGCAGAGCCATTGCCTTGTATGGATTGTAATCCTAAAAAATAGTGCTTCTGAGAAAGGAGGAATCATTTCTTTAACTTTTGCTATAACTAGAGATATGTACTATTCAAGAAACACCTCCAGGCATGGAGTTACAGTTTAGAGGAACAGAAGGAAGGTATTTGGGGGAGGAATAACTGGCAAACTCAGAATGAATCCCTATATTACCAGATAATGAAATGCTATCATACTTGAATTTTCTGCCATATGACATATGACAAACTAAATACTTGTGCTTTCATATGAGCCACTAGGAATGCATGGCGGATATCTTAAGACAGTGGTTCTCAATCTTTCCAGACTACTGTACCCCTTTCAAGATTTTGATTTGTCTTGCATTCCCCCAAGTTTCACCTCACTTAATAACTACTTGCTTACAAAATCAGACATAACAATATACAAGTGTCACAGCCACACTATTACTGAAAAATTACTTACTTTCTTATTGTTTACCATATAATTATGAAATAAATCAATTGGAATATAAATATTGTACTTACATTTAGAGTAGTCTAAACAAGTCATTGTCTGTATGAAATTTTACTTTATACTGACTTAGCTAGTGCTTTTTACATAGCCTGTTGTAAAACTAGGCAAATATCTATATTAGTTGATGTAGCCCCTGGAAGAACTCTCTATACTTCCAGGAGTACATGTACCCATGGCTGAGAATCACTGTCTAAAGACAGTCAAAAATGAAGTTTTAAAATTTCCATGGAATCAATTTTTTGTGTGTTTTTGAGTTTTAATTAAGTCCATTTAGATGGGGGGATTGGAGACAGGCTTCACTCAACCCCTTCTCCTTTCCATGAAGCTGCCGATCATACTGAGCAAGATATGAAAAAGCAAAGAGTAATGTACAAAATTATGTTGAGCTGGCAGGAGTTGTGTAGACATCAGAGTAGCAGGAAGTAGCTACCAAGGGGCATAAAGGAGTGAGATGTCTGGAAAAAGAGAGAGGATCCAAAGCATGGAGAAAATAAAAAGGTCTGAGGATCTGGAGAGGTGAGATACAGGGTCTGACCTCTAAGAAAGGGGTATATGTGAGAGACAGATACTAATAACAGAGAGGGAGACAACTTGAGAGAAGATATGCAGAAAAGAGAAGACTTTAATATAAAGAAGAGTGAGGTAATAGAATAATAGAGGTCTGAAAGTGGAAAGACCCATCCCTAGAAAGTTAACAATGAGGATCAGTGTTGCCAAAGAGATATATAACTTCGTATGGCTTGTTTGGTCAGTGGGATAACGAGGTATGATAAGTTTGTCTTTTTCACTCCACAAATAAGATATTATCAAATGGGCTAGAAAAGTATATTTTTTCACTACAAGAAACTTTCCAGTTTAAAAAAAAATCTGAAAAATGCTACAAGTTCAAAAATGTATCAGAACATATGTTATTGAGAATATTGTTTAGTACCGTAAAATTGATTGGGCTCTTCTTATTCTATATGGAATTTCAAGTCCAAGAATCCAGTGGGGATCTTCTCTGACATTTCAACATTGTTCAGAGGGAGAAGAGGTAGGAACTTGGAAAACTCATCACAACAGAAGGGATCCAGCTGGTAATTAACAGAACCAGATTCTCAGCCATAACAAGAAGGGTGGTAAGAAGCCAATGTTTGGGAGAATGCATAGCACATTGGTAAGGTATGTGCTATGCATACATTGGCAGATATTTTTATTCTTATAGTTCATATAATGTATTGGTTTTTATCTATGTACACAAAGATTATAACAAAAAGATAAAGTTGCAGAATACAATAACTAACCAGTCACCTAATGCTGAATTTGTGCAATGCTGTCATTTGTTCTCCATTTCTGAATACAAAAAGTTCAAAGCAAAAAAACAAAAAAAAAACCACACTCACACAGCTTGGGTGGGCATTTACAATATTTCAACTACTTGACACTTTTACTGTACACCAAGATATGTTGCTGGAGCAAGAAGGACCCAGTCTTATACAAAATTTTCCATAGTTGGATGGCTGTATATTTGCATGGCATGATATTAATTGGACTGGACAATGTTATACATAAATTACAGATGAATAATGATGCAGATTAATTATGCTACAAAGGGGACAGATGACATTTTATGTTTTGTGTATTACCTTCAATATTGCTTTGAAATAAACTTTCTTTCTTATTTCTCATACAAATATCCAATATGTTGTTTACAGACTAAACAAAACCTCATGTACTGTCTGGCAGTTTTGCCTGCCACAAATAAAAGCTTTCCATCTGTGCAAGAACTATAACAAAAATATTTAGAAAGACAGCTGATAACACTTTATGGTTGATTCATTCACTGTACTTTATATTTCTACTGGAGTTAATGTAAAGCTGAAAGTGAATTATTGAATATTGGGTGCTTTATTAACATTCGAGTCCATGGCTAATACCAACTTCAATTTTCAGGGATTCTCTTTTGAAAAATACAAACTACTGACTGTATGACAGTGATGTCATACCCAGATGTTGTTCCACCGGATATTGGTAATGATACTTCTGCAGTGGGCAGTGTGAGTATGCATGTGTATGTTTTAGGGGGAAAGGGGAGATATCAGAGAGAGAAATCGAGTGCACAGAAGAAACTAGCCAAACAGACTACACAATTGATTGTGCAATGTTTTTTATCACTTTTGGTTAATTTCTTTGGATATTTTGGAATCTGCTTTTTTAAAACAATAAAAATTCACTTCACTAACATGATAGAAAGTCACTAATGCTACATGACTTTTATCATATTAGTACCTTTCTCATGGTATTAGAAAGTCAGCAGAGGACAGAAAAGTCACTGATCCTGTAGCACAGTCACTAATAGAATGTAGCAGTTGCCCGTATGCTGTGAGACATCTATTCTATTGTTAGCCTTAAAGATTTTGCTTGTTACATATTGTACTCTTTGGGCAAGATCCCTAGCTGGTGCAAATAAATATAGTTGAACTCCAGCTGAGGACTGACCCTTTGGGATTTTGGAGTCAAATTCTTTCAACAATTAAATGAGAAATGATCCCACAATCTATAAAATGATACTACATGTCTCCTTCAGTCCATTTTGCAAAATTTATTTTAAAGAATAAGGGCCTGGTCTGAAGTCCATTGTAGTCAAAAGGGCAGACTCTCAGCTAGTGCAAATTTTCATATCCAAATTGACTTCAGCTGAGCTATGATAATTTATTCTAGACCCAAAGTATTTTCAATATACTTTTCTAAGCCACTATTCTTGCAAATAAGGAAAAAATATTGTACTTAATAATGATTTAAAATGTTGTTTTGTCAGTCCTATAGCAAAATCACTAATACTTGGTCTTAATAATATCTTTTAGAAATCTAGGTAACATTCTTCTTTTGATTAGTCAATAATGTCATTTTATCTATGTTTAATCTACAAAATATGAGTATTTCACAGACATGAGTTGAATCAGTCTGGGAATGACTGGTTATTTCTGAAAGTGAACAAGCAATTCCTGGACAGTATCCATGTGGAGACATCTGAGGTACCTGTCCCAGAACACAGCACTACTGACACACCACTGGTGAAGGAGGAGATGGCTCAGGATGGACACTGGCAGCTGGTTACTTCTGGCAGCAGGCAGTGCTCCACCCCTGCTCCAAACCCTCCCTCTGTGGTAATAGGAAACCGTTATGCTCTTCTTGATAAAGGAGAGAAGGAATCACCCCCTACAGCAGATGAGGAGAAGCCTCATACCCCTAAGGCTGGGAGGTCTGCTGCCACCACTGCAAATACGAAAGGTAGGGTAGTGGTGGTCGGAGACTCTCTGCTGAGGAGTACGTAGGTACCCATCTGTCGCTCTGACATTTCATCTCAGGATGTATGCTGCCTGCCTGGGGCCCGTATCTGAGACATTACAGAGGCATTGTCGAGGATTATCCAGCCCTCTGACTATTACCTCACGCTACTCATCCATGTGGGCACAAATGATACTGGGGGGAAGCTGTTCTAGATTTGATTTTAACAAATAGGGAGGAACTGGCTGAGAATTTGAAAGTGAAAGGCAGCTTGGATGAAAGTGATCATGAAAACATAGAGTTCACAATTCTAAGGAAACGTAGAAGGGAGTACAGTAAAATAGAGACAATGGATTTCAGGAAGGCTGATTTTGATAAGCTCAGAGAGCTGATAGGTAAGTTCCCATGGGAATCAAGACTGAGGGGAAAAACAACTGAGGAGAGTTGGCAGTATTTCAAAGGGACACTGTTAAGGGCCCAAAAGCAAGCTATTCCGCTGGATAGGAAAGATAGAAAATGTGGCAAAAGACCAGCTTGGCTTAACCACAAGATCATGCATGATCTAAAAAATAAAAAGGAGTCATATAAAAATGGAAACTAGGACAAATTACAAAGGATGAATATAGGCAAACAACATAGGAATGTAGGGGCAAGATTAGAAAGGCAAAGACACAAAATGAGCTCAAACTAGCTATGGGAATGAAGGGAAACAAGAAGATTTTTTATCAGTAAATTAGAAGCAAGAGGAAGACCAAGGACAGGGTAGGCCCACTGCTCAGTGAGGAGGGAGAAACAGTAACAGGAAACTTGGAAATGGCAGAGATGCTCAATGACTTCTTTGTTTCAGTCTTCACCGAGAAGTCTGAAGGAATGCCTAACATTGTGAATGCTAATGGGAAGGGGGTAGGTTTGGATGATAAAATAAAAAAGAACAAGTTAAAAATCACTTAGAAAAGTTAGATACCTTCAAGTCACCAGGGCCTGATGAAATGCATCCTAGTATTCTCAAGGAGATAATAGAGGAGATATCTGATATCTGATAGCTATTATCTTTGGAAAATCATGGGAGACAGGAGAGATTCCATAAGACTGGAAAAGGGCAAATATAGCGCCCATCTATAAAAAGGGAAATAAAGACAACCCAGGAAACTACAGACTGGTTAGTTTAACTTCTGTGCCAGGGAAGATAATGGAGCAAGTAATTAAGGAAATCATCTGCAAATACTTGGAAGGTGGTAAGGTGATAGGGAATAGCCAGCATGAATTTGTAAAGAAAAATCATGTCAAACCAATCTGATAGCTTTCTTTGATAGGATAACAAGTCTTGTGGATAAGAAAGAAGTGGTGGGTGTGGTATACCTAGACTTCAGTAAGGCATTTGATATGGTCTCACATGAAATTCTTATCAATAAACTAGGCAAATACAACTTAGATGGGGCTACTATAATGTGGGTGCATAACTGGCTGGATAACGATACTCAGAGAGTAGTTATTAATGCTTCCCAATCCTGCTGGAAAGGTATAACAAGTGTGATTCTGCAGAGTTCTGTTTTGGTACCAGCTCTGTTCAATATATTCATCAACGACTTAGATATTGGCATAGAGAGTATGCTTATTAAGTTTGCAGATGATACCAAACTGGGAGGGATTGCAACTGCTTTGGAGGATAGGGTCATAATTCAAAATGATCTGGACAAATTGGAGAAATGGTCTGAGATAAACCAGATGAAGTTTAATAAAGACAAATGCAAAGTGCTCCACTTAGGAAGGAACAATCAATTTCACACATACAGAATGGGAAGAGACTGTCTAGGAAGGAGTACGGCAGAAAGGAATCTAGGGGTTATAGTGGACCACAAGCTAAATATGAATCAACACTGATTCTGTTGCAAAAAAAGCAAACATGATTCTGGAATGCATTAACAGGTGTGTTGTGAGCAAGACACAAGAAGTCATTCTTCCACTCTACTCTGTGCTGGTTAGGCCTCAGCTGGAGTATTGTGTCCAGTTCAGGGCAACACATTTCAAGAAAGATGTGGAGAAACTGGAGAGGGTACAGAAAAGAGCAACAAGAATTATTAAAGGTCTAGAGAATATGACCTATGAAGGAAGGCTGAAAGAATTGGGTTTGTTTAGATTGGAAACGAGAAGACTGTGAGGGGGCATGATAGCAGTTTTCAGGTATCTAAAAGGGTGTCATCAGGAGGAGGGAGAAAACTTGTTCACCTTAGACTCTAATGATAGAACAAGAAGCAATGGGCTTAAACTGCAGCAAGGGAGACTTAGGTTGGACATTAGGAAAAAGTTCCTAACTGTCACGGTGGTTAAACACTGGAATAAACTGCCTTGGGAGGTTGTGGAATTTCCATCTCTGGAGATATTTAAGAGTAGGTTAGATAAATGTCTATCAGGGATAATCTAGACAGTATTTGGTCCTGCCATGAGGGCAGGGGCCTGGACTTGATGACCTTTCAAGGTCCCTTCCAGCCCTAGAATCTATGAATCTATGATATTTAGCAGCAGGTGTACCATTTGTAGAATGTGATATCTTACAACCTTTAGAACCACAGTTGTATCCAGAGTATCCAAGAATAAACCAGAGCTATGGAAGATGGGACATCAAGGAACAAAAGAAGAGCAACTAGTCCTACAAAAAAACAGAGTTGAAAGCCCCAGGAAGACAGAAGATGACTAGTCGAAGATTAAAAGCGAGAACAGAAGAGAAGAAGACTTGAAGCCAGAAGGAATAAAAATGGAGAAGGCTGGAGATTCTCACTAACACCAGGAAAAGTCTAGTCTACATGATTGGGGATTCCCTACTAAGAAGAACCAGAGCTGATCCAGAGAACAGCAGTATGTTCTGACTGCTGGGAGCTAAGATAAAAGATATGGATCTGAGGCTAAAGAAGATCCTAATGGGAGCAAGGACAAATGATACTGCTAGATTCTCACTGGGGCACATCAAGTAAGTCTATATCAGGCTGGGGAAGATGCTTAAAGGAGTGAACATTCAGATAATCTTCAATATCCTGTCGCTAGAGGAGGAGAGTGAAGGTAAAACAAGATTATGATTATCAACAGATTGCTCAGGCAGTGATGCTATAAGGAAGGCTTTGGGATGTTTGACCACCTGAGCAGGGAGGGAAATAGGCTTCTGGGATAGAGGCTGACACAACTGATTAAAAAAGCATTAAAATAGGAATTTAGGGAAACAGTTGGGAGATGCTCCATATAATCTCCATGCCTGATTCTAACTGACTGGGAGGAAAATCAAGTAAAGGGGATACAGCAATGGAGAAAGGAACAGAAGGTAGGAGAATGGACAACAAGAGGAAACATTGTGCCAATACCACTGATAGTGACAGTCAAGTAGGTGATATCGGCAGTAAAATGACTGCATCTAATTTAGTGAAGAAATTGAGTAAAGCCAAGCAGGAACAGCTAAGATATCTGTTCACCAATGCAAGGAGTCTGGATAACAAAATGGAGGAACTAGAACTAATGGTGAAGGAAGTGATCCCAGATATTACAGGGATTACAGAAACATTGTGGAATAGTAAACTTGGCTGATTCTTTAGCCATATAAATAAAAAAGAAAACAAGGAAAGAAGAAGTTGGATTAGGTGGAGGATAGGGTGGAGATTAAAGATAATATAAGTATGGCTCAACATCTAAACAAATACTTTACCCTTATTAGAAATCGAGGCAGCAAGAAGCTTGGGGGCAGTGGTGGGTGGCTAATTGGAATGAGGATATAGAAGTAGAAATTATATCTGAGGTGAATTTAAAATCAAACAGATTAATGAAACCAAATCAGGGGCCCAGGATAATCTCCATCCAGAAATATAGAAGGAAGGGGCAATTGAAATTTCAAGCCTAATAGCAAGGATTTTTAGCAAATCTGTAAATTTGGAGGTCATATCCCATGACTGGGAAATCGCAAATATAGTACCTTTATTTAAGAAAAGGGGAGGGGAAGCAATCCAGAAAACTACAGGTCTGTTAGTTTGACTCAATTATATGCAAGATCTTAGAATAAATTTTGCAAGAGAGAGCAATTAAAAACATCAAGGTAAATAGTAATTGGGATAAAATACAACATGGTTTTACAAAAGGTAGACCATGCCAGACAAACCTGATCTTTCTTTGAGAAGATAACTGATTTTATAGACAAAAGAAGTACAGGAGATCTAATCTATCTAGATTTCAGTAAAGCATCTGATATAGTTCCATGTGGGAAACTATTAGTTAAAATGGAGAAGATGGGAATTTATATGAAAATCAAAAGGTAGCTAAGAAACTACTTAAAGGGGAGACTACAACAGGTGAACTGAAAGGTGAACTGTCAGGCTGGACAGAGATTACTAGTGGAGTTCCTCAAGGATAAGTCTTGGGACCAATCTTATTTAAAATTTCCATTAATGACCTTGGCACAAAAAGTGGGAGTGTGCTAATAAAATGTGTATATGACACAAAACTGGGAGGTATTGCCGCTAGAGGAGAACTGGAATAGCAAACGGGAATACCTGGATGATCTTGAAAACTGGAGTAATAGAGATGGGATGAAATTTAATAGTTCAAAGGCAAGGTCATGCACTTAGAGACTAACAAGAGTTTTTGCGATAAGCTGGGGATGTATTCATTGGAAGCAACAGAGGCAGAGAAAGACCTGGGTACATTGTAGCAGAGGGGTAGCCGTGTTAGTCTGGATCTGTAAAATCAGCAAAGAGTCCTGTGGCACCTTATAGACTAATAGACGTAGTGGAGCATGAGCTTTCGTGGGTGAATACCCACATCATCAGATGCATGCTAGGTATATTGGTCAATCCTAGGATGCATCAGGTGAAGTATTCCAGGAGAGATAGGGAAGTGTTATTGCCAGTATATTAGTCATTGGTGAGACCTCATTTAGAATACTGTGTGTAATTCTAGTCTCCTATGTTTAAGAAATATTAACTCAAACTGTAATAGATGCAGAGAAGGGCTACTAGGACGATCAGAGGCATGGAGAACCTACATTGCAAGAGGAGACTTAAGGAACTTGTCTTGTTTAGCCTAACAAAACAAAGGCTGAGGGGGGAGATATGATTTCTTTCTATAAATACATTAGAGGGATAAACACTAGGAAGAGAGAGCAGTCATTTAAAGCTAAGGGCCAATGTTGGCACAAGAACAAATGCATATAAACTGGCCATCAATAACTTTAGGCTTGAAACTAGACAAAGGTTTCTAACCATCAGAGGAGTGAATATTTGGAACAAAGTGAGTAGTGGGGGAAAAAAAACGAACTTGTTTCAAGACTGAGTTTGAAAAGTTTATGGAGGGTCTGCTATGAAGAAATTGCCTACAACAGCATATGGTCTGTCCACAACTGCAATCAGCAAATATTCCCAGTGGCCAGAGACAGGACACTAGTTGGGGATGCCCTGAGTTATTACAGAGAATTGTTTCCAAGGTGTCTTTTTTACCCATATGTTTTGGGTCTAAGCAATTGCCATATTTGGGGTCAGGAACAAATTTCCCCTAGGTGAGATTGGCAGAGACCTTCTGGGTTTTCACCTTCTTCTGCAGTGTGACACATGAATTTCTTGAACTAATGTTTGAACTAGAGTGAATAGTTAATTCTCTGTAATCTGAAGTCTTTAAATCAAGATTTGAGACTTCAGTAACTCATCCAGAGGTTATGGGCCTATTATGGACTGGGTGGGTGAGAATCTATGTTCTGCAATGTGCAGGGGGTCAGACTAGATGATCATGATGGTTTCTCATGCCTTGAAGCTTAAATCTATAAGATACCAAGACTCTCCAGCTTCAGGCATAACTCTGTTGGGTGAGAGGAAGAAATTTGTCCTACGGACAGGTTATCCGATAGCTACTTATTGCAGGATTTCTTCCTCTGAACCAGCTGTTGCTAGCCTCTTACAGCCTATTTCCAGGCTTTGGTCCTTTTCAAAGTTGTGCTTCTGGGAAGACTTTCATGTGCAATTCTGATTAGCTGGTAATATACTTTAGATCCACAAAACACAGCCTTTTGGAGGTGAAACAGTAATAATGACTCCACATGGGAACATAGGTATTTTGAAGTCAACCAGTCCTCAAGCTTTAATGCAAGTCTTACATCCTGCACTAATTAACTGGAATGCTTACTTCTAAATCTGTATGACATCCAGTGGTCACTGGTCACTATGAAATTGTCAACATTTTTGTCTTGAATTTGTCATCTTAAATTGTGTTGGAATGTTTTGTGCAATCCTATCAGGGACAGAAGGGGAGGGAGGCAGGGGAGAAAATTGACTCCCACCTAGCTACCAATATACTGGTTGCCTTAAGTGACTTTAGAGATGTAGTCTCAATATTTGCTTCAATCGCGAGTGATTTGACTCTTCCTATTTCAGACATTCAGCTTGAATATAAATATGTCAATTCACATTGAGACTGATAATGTCCTGTCTCTTTTGAGGCAGAGAGCTAGATAAGATTGATGCCTTCCCAAATTATTAGATGATAAAGTTAATCAGAAATTGTTGCTTTACTCAATATCATTTAATCAACCTGATAATGATATTAATTTGATTTTATATTAATCAACTTTCTTTTAATGTATATATATTGTGCTTTTCACCAGTTATTTACTCTTTGCTAATTAATTGTATTAAATTGAAAACTTGTGTGGTTTGATAGTTTAGTAACCAAACATCAAGATTCCAGACATCAGAAGTCCCAAAATAGATGAAGGAGTCAACTCTATGACCCACCTAGTGATGATCCACAGAACTGCTCTATACTCCTCTCATAACTGATACCCAAACACAGACACTCTTAGCTTTTTGAAGGCAGGTTCACTTATATACTTTGATTTCTTTCAATATGCAGTGTTGGTTCTAGAATCTTTGAGGGCCTTGGGTGAATAATAACCAGTCATGCTGAGCAGTTCCCCCATAATGCATCCATATTCCTCACAAATTCAGGTAAGGTACATATAGATCACAAACACACAAGAATTTTTGTGATTTGTAGCTGAAGTGTATACAGTGGCTAAACTAACTCAATTTCAGATTGTAGTATATTGGCTATCTAAACAAAACTCCATGAAGCAAATGATCAGACTGTATAATACAACAAGAGGTTACAGTCAACAAGAAGCTGGATATGAGTCAACAGTGTGCCCTTGTTGCCAAGAAGGCTAAAGGCATTTTGAGCTGTATAAGTAGGGGCATTGGCAGCAGATCAAAGGAAGTGATCATTCCCCTCTATCTGGCACTGGTGAGGCCACATCTGGAATATTGCATCCAGTTTTGGGCCCTCCACTACAGAAAGGATGTGAACAAATTGGAGAGAGTCCAGCAGAGAGCAACAAAAATGACTAGGGGTCTGGGGCACAAAACTTATAAGGAGACACTGAGGGAATTGGGCTTATTTAGTCTGCAGAAGAGAAGAGTGTGGGGTGGGGGGATTTGATAGCTGCTTTCAACCTGAAAGGGGGTTCCAAAGAGAATGGATCTAGACTGTTCTCTGTGGTACCAGATGACAGAACAAGGAGTAATGGTCTCAAGTTGCAGTGGGGGTGGTTTAGGTTGGATATTAGGAAAGAACTTTTTTTACTAGGAGGGTGTTGAAGCACTGGAATGGGCTACCTAGGGAGGTGGTGGAATCTCCTTCCTTAGAGGTTTTTAAGGTCAGGCTTGACAAAACCCTGGCTGGGATGATTTAGTTGGGGAGTGGTCCTGCTTTGAGCAGCAGTTTAGACTAGATGACCTCCTGAGGTCCCTTCCAACCCTGATATTCTATGAGCAACAAAAGCAGAAACAGGAACCCTATCATCAAATGTGTCCCAAATCCTTGTTTCTCAGAACTGATTCTTTTTGGCATTAATCAACCTGTGACTTGGTTCATTAAGCTACACAAGTATGTGAAGAGTGCAGGATGGTGTTTATAAGAATGTGCAGAAATTTTCCACTATAGATCACACACAATAAAACATAAACATGCACAAAGAATGGTAAATTGGAAAATGAGGCCGCTCCCACACACTCATTTGCAGGTTTTAAGTTTGTACAAAAACACACAGATGAATACAACTGTTGTGTAATCAATACAAATGTACAGAATAATTTTAACAAAGAGCATTCTGGCATGTTAACTAGTATTAGTACTAGGTAGACTTCTGTACTGTTTGTCTGCCAGGCACCATTTCCCACATACTGAAGCTAGTCTCTTGGTCTTGCTCAAATGGAAACATTTTATGCAAAATGACCCTCTCTTTCTTAAGCTATGGCTTTCCCCTCACTATGCTCCACCAGAGCCTGTGTCATCTAACTCTTAGGTAACTTTAGCACTAGTAATAACAGGCCTCACTTGTTGTGTAGTTTGCCACCATTTCTGTCCAAATAAAACAAATATTAGTTCCCATCTCTTACAATATGAAACTGCTGCCATTCAGTTTCCTTTTTTGTTTATTTATAATAATGTTGTTTGGAAAAGATCTCTTTATAGAAGTTGGATCAATACCATAAATCTGAAAGAATGATTAGTAATAAGAGTTCCTCTTGCCAATACTTGATTTCAGAGCTCTGTGATAATCGGTGGACAATAAATTGTACACAGTATTTTCAGAAGCAATGGAAATAGAGATGCTACAGTTATCCTGATGATTCACATTCTGCCTACCCCACAAATGCAAACCAGTGAAAATTACAAAAGAATTTGTCAGAAATAGAATGCGGTCCCTAATTTTAGACTCATTTGGTGTGTATTGACATTGCTTATCTAGACCCAAATAAATACACTAATAGATTATAAGGAGAAAACAAAAGAAATTGTGGAAAAGCAGACTTTCTTTGACATTGCAACAACAACAACTGATAGTGAAAATGTGCAAACAATAGGACAAACATGACTGATTTCAAAACAAGAAGATGGCACCACAATGATAAAATCATCTGAAGTTATGGCTAAGTCATTCATGATTACTATTTATTCCGCAGTCTCACAGGGAGGAGAAACAAAAGCTAACAATAGCATCCCTTCGTAAAGATTAGATAAGAATACTGGAGTAACAATATGCAAAAGAAAGAAACAAACCACCCGGACATCTGAAGGATTGTGCAAATTACCAACAGTCACACTCAATTCCCATACAAATGGAGTCGCTCTTTTCACCAGTCTATAAATAGTTCAGTCACATTCAGACTTGAGGAATGCTCATGAAAATCAGTCATTGGAACTCCTAATGGTTATGGAAATAGGAGAAGAACAAAACCAGTGCTTGTGCTTAAACCTTGCACACCATAAAAAGTGTTCAGCATAGTTTGCCACATAATTTCTAGATAAATCTGTAGTCAATTAGCATTTTTAAATGTGGTCGTTTGCTGCCATCTCTCTAATGTCACCAGGAAGTAACAATTTACCACAACAAAAGGAACAACAGAGTGGTTTAACATCTGGAAAGAAGATCAGCAAGGCAGCATTATGCCACTGCATCTGTTCTGGATTTATATTGAAATGATAATGCATGTTGATCTTGATGGCTACAATGGTGGAATTCAAATTAGAGGAAGCAAGGGCCTGTAATCTCAGGTATGCTGGTGATGTTGTCCTTATCCCTGAGTCCAGGACTCACTTCATGAGCTAGTAATGAAAGTGTCTGAAGCTAGTTTTGACTGAGACTACATGAGAATGTAAAAAAGACATAGGAGCAATATATATGATCGGAAAGCAAAATATTCCAACAATAATACGAAATGGATACTAAGAAGACAAACAAAATTCCTTAATTAGCTTCCTCATGTATGAATGAAACTTTCAGCTATATCCAAAAGACATTGGCATTTGGCTACGAAGTATAGATATCAACAAAAAGAATTTGGAAGAAAACTGAATTTTTTTTTATATCCAATGATGTGTCTAGCCTGATAGTCATCTTTAACTCATGGAAAGATAGAAACTTCATTTTCACACTTATTTCATTCTCCGGGTTCACATTATTATAAATATACACAAGACAATTACAGCTTTGTCTCTTATACTCCCTTTACGTATAGTTTATTTTGTGTCACATATACCTATAGAGTATGAGCAGTGAAGATACTATAGCTCATAGTATTTTCCAGATTGAGGGGGGGAAAGCCCACGGTATGAGATTCCAAACATATTTGTATACTGTAAGAGCAATTATTTCATCTCTATATCAAAAGCAACCAGACATGAAACTAGCTGGCAACTTGAAAACATAACAAACTGCTACCTACTAACAAACACAGCTGGAGAATTTGCATTCCATCAGATTCCACTTACAAAATACATAACTTGTTGCCAGGAAGCCTGAGAATAAACCTTCTTTTTAAGAGTAAACATTGTATGGTCTAGTATTCTGACTAGACAAGAAGAAGGAAAAAAGGATGGAGAGAGAGAAGTCTTGCATAGTAATAAAGGGAACGAAAAAGGGAAAAAAATGTTGGTTAACTGAACAAAGAAAGTAGATTATGAAAAACATTAATTTTTGGTGGATTAATTTTAAAATGCATGTATCAGAGGGATAGTCGTGTTAGTCTGGATCTGTAAAAGCAGCAAATGACCCACATACATTTGACGAAGTGGGTATTCACCCACAAAAGCTCATGCTCCAAAAAGTCTGTTAGTCTATAAGGTGCCACAGGATTCTTTGCTGCTTTTAAAATGCAAAGATTCAAATCCCGTCAGTTGTTGTAAATCAGAACAGAGCCATTGACTTCAGTCAAACTGCACCAGTTTATACCAGCTGAGTATCCAAAGTGGATTAAGCTAAATTGGAAAGAGTCACTCTCATTCTGGAGTAAGAGTGTCCCCACAGGGGATTATATTAAAATAACTATTCTGGAATAATAACTATTCCAGAATAGTTATTTCAGTAAATTTCCAAGTGTAGAAAGGCTCTGAGTTATTTCATTCTGGGAGCAAAAGATAACCAGGAACAGTATTGTGACATTCTGAGTCCTAAATTATTCCCATACCTCCTCCTGGGGTTGCACAGCTCCATGCTACCATTTACTCAGGACATAGATTGCACCCTCAGCAAGGTTGCAGATGACACTAAGCTAGGGGGAGAGGTAGATAGGCTGGAGGGTAGGAATAAGCAGAAGTTCTGCAGAAAAGGACTGGGGATTACAGCAGATGAGAAACTGGATATGAGTCAACAGTGTGCCCTTGTTGCCAAGAAACCTAATGGCATGTTGGGCTGCATTAGTGAAAGCAGTGCCAGCAGATCGAGGGAAGTGATTATTCCCTTCTATTCCCCTCTATTTGACACTGGTGAGGCCACATCTGGAGTATTGCATCCAGTTTTGGGCCCCCCACTATAGAAAGGATATGGACAAATTAGAGGGCAACAAAAATAATCAGGGGGCTGGGGCACATGACTTACGAGGACAGGGTGAGGGAACTGGGCTTGTTTAGTCTGCAGAAGAGAAGAGTGAGGGGGGATTTGATAGCAGCCTTCAACTACCTGAAGGGGGGGTTCCAAAGAGGATGGAGCTCAGCTGTTCTCAGTGGTGGGAGAGAACAGAACAAGGAGTAATGGTCTCAAGTTGCATTGGAAAAGGTCTAGGTTGGATATTAGGAAACATTATTTCACTAGGAGGATGGTGAAGCACTGGAATGGATTACCTAGGGTGGTGGTGGAATCTCCATCCTTAGGCCCGGCTTGATAAAGCCCTGGCTCAGATGATTTAATTAGTGTTGGTCCTGCTTTGAGCAGGGGATTGGAACAGATGACCCCTGAGGTCTCTTTCAACCCTAATCTTCTATGATTCTATGATATACTGCTCATACTCAGGGCAAAGAGTCTTTCTAGTCCCTAATTTTTTTAAAAAATCAGATTGTTGAAGAATTGAGGAAGTAGACTCTAGAATCTATACATTCCGTTTGGCCATTTTGGACTATCTGAGTTTAAAAAATATATATTTTATTTCCAGGTGCTATTCTTTGCTTCTGTGACTCATAAAACTATATTGTTAAAACCTAGATGTAAGAGGCTTTTTTATTGCTTTTCCAAACTTGAAAAGAAATATCTTAATGACCCAGAAATCAAATTTTAAATGTCACTCTGCTAATATTCAGCACATTACTCATTTTTTAGTATTATCCAACATCATTAATGTTTGACACAATGACAATTAAATACATTGTACAATGTACTAAATTCCAATAATAATATTTGATCATAATGTAAGGGTAATTTGAACAAATAGCATAATAACATGATGCAACATAATTACAAAATGGGAGAACTAGATGGCATAAAATAAAAACTGACAGAATTTCATTCACCCCTCACGTCAGACCCTTTCTATGAGGCTGGAAAAACTTATGCTCACTTTTCTTTAAAACATTGTGCACATTGTTCTGTCTGGGCCTGATGGCTTGATCTAGCCGGCATTGAAATCAGCTCAAAGGCTGCCATTGACTTCAATGGGCTTTCCAATAAGCTCTGAAACAGGTAGTGCACAAATTCTATTGTATGTATTATAGATCCATTTATGTACACACATGGATATTTGCATGTGAAGCTGTAGTAACTGCATATGGAAATAGTTGTGTGAAAATGTAGAGGCTAAAATATAGACCATAATATTAAAAATATGTATGCACATGTGAATAATACTATTGTCTTCAACAGCACTACTCATGTGCATAAAGTTAAGCACATGCATACTTGTTAACATGATTAATGGCTTAGTTCATAATATTTTGTGATAAATTTTCTTCTTTCTTATCACTTTTACATATATAAGTTTACAGAGTTAGACTTGAAAGACAAAAGCCCACATTTTGGGGACAGAACAATAGAGTTGACAAAAAAAGAGGACATTTTGCAAAAATATTTTTTAAACCCCCCTCCTTTTTTTTTTTCTAAAACACAAATTGAAAATTTGAATTTCAGATAATTTCTACTATAGAAATGGTAGAAATACTGAGGAGAGGGCAAAAGGTATGAAAAAGTTGTCAATTTTCTTGAATTTTTTAAACTTTAAATTAAAATTGAATCAACTATCAACCAGTTCTATTAAAAATGCCTAGTCTGGTAAGTCAAGTGAACCTTGTTAATATGATCGTACATGACTGACACAAATGGATAAGACCACTGGTCCTTGAAGAATAGTCTTTTGCCCATAAAGGTGATCAATAAATTCAACAGTAGACGAAAATTCAGTTTTATCACCTATTTTTTTTCCTTGGGGAATTTGTGGAAGTCTATTCCTTTAATGCATATTTTATTTCTTTGCAAATTACAAGTAAGTGACATCATATGAAGTGGTGTGAGTTAGAAATAGACTAACACCAAACCATCTTCTCAACTGGCATATGAATCACTATGTGGTTTTGAAATTTGTAGCTTATACCTATCTCTGCTGCATGTCATTTAAGAATGTCACTTTTACAAACACGATGCCTGATTCTCCTTCCAGACCACAGTAAATCAGAAGTAGCTCCATTAAATCATTTGATGTCATAATAATGTAATAATAATAATAGTAAGGGACTGAACCAAAGCCCTGTAAAAGTAAATACAAATCTTTCCATAAATTTCAATGGTCTTTGGATCAGTTCTTAGGTGACTTGAGAAGCAAGCTCATTATCTTTTGGTTTGTGTTCTGATGTTTTCTTTCATTCTGGCTTACACAACCTGAAAAGATGCTGCAGCAGAGCTACACTGCATCACTATCCTGGCCTCCTCATTCACATACTGTCTTTTTATGCCAGTGTCATGTTATTTGTATCAGTGGATCAGGTCCTGCTGCCACTGAAGTCAAAGGCAAAACTCCCATTCACTTTGACAGGGAAGGAAGAGGCTCACTGATCCAGGGCAGTCTGCTGCCTTTAAGTATGTTCATTATGATAAAATATATGCATTATATATCACAGCTAAGTAGTGACTGGGAATGTGGAATTGGACTGCTCCCTAGACAGAACTTAACATAAGCAAATAGGTTAAATATTCATCTGACCTTCAGTATTTTTAATTACCCTTCAAATCATTTTACATGAATGGCAGAGCCCAATCAAACTATTATGTCACCAAACCTAAAGTGAGAGAAATACCTAGGGCCATTTTTGTTTCATCTCTCCCCCACTCTTGTGTTTCATCTCCTGCTCAAATGCTCCAAGTAAAATGAAGTTTTTGATTTTTTTCCTCCCTTCACTTAGCTTGAAATCCTTTATGTTGAAAATGTCTCTAAAGGAACCACCAGTTTTTAATGCAAAGTTCTTCCCTCAAGGAAAAGACTCTAATTTTTCATTTTTCCGAGGATAAAAATATTATTCTCTCACATGAATGTTCCATCTCTTCTATTGCTGGGAGTGGGGGGAGGGAGAGATGTGGAACTTCTTTAATATAGCCCAATTCATCAAACTGATTTTTTCTTGCTCTAGGTTATTTCTCACTGATATTCCCTTTGGTTGCTATGAGTTTTTAAATTAGTGTTTCATACATCTATGTAGCACAAATTATTTAGCTAACTATTACCTTTCATTTGTATTCATTATGTGTTTGTATGACTTTATCATTGCTCAGCATTATTACACCCATAAGGGAATGATTTATATTGCCATAGATATACAGATAAAAGTATTTCATTTTGAAATCAGCATCTTTTCATAATCAGATGAAGTGAAGCATCAGTGTAAATAAATTGTTCTTATTTATCTCGGTGTCTGTTCTGTATATGCTGTTATTCTACTGCAGCAACAAAGTCCAGTTTTTCCTTTTATTTTAACCCACACAGCTCATCTAATACTAATGATCAGCTACTGAAAGATCAGGAAAAAAAATATGGTTGAATAGTAGCTAATACAGAAACTTTACATCTTGATTAAATTACGGAGCCTTCCCGACCAATTATTATAGATATTTTGGTTTTTGCTCAGGATTTTTTCTTCATTCTCAATTTTTGGAAATCATGAATATTTCCTTTGCATCTCACCCTCTGAAAGCACAATCCTACTATTTTTATTATCATCTGCTCTGCAGATGTCGCTGAAATGTGTTTTGGGGGGGTTCATATTGCAAATATTATGTTTAGTGAATATTAAGATTTTACTTTTCATTTTAGTATACCAACTGCAAGGCAATAAAAGTAAGCAATTTTCATATCCTTGTACTAAGCAATTTTAAGAGCAGGAATTAACCCCCTAAAGACCTAACTTTCTAAAAGTAGTCTCCGTAAGTATGACTGCAATTTTGCATGTGCAAAGCCCCACCTTTCAACTTGCAAAATACATTTGCAAGTATGCCTGGAATCAGTATGCACATGTACATCCTGATTTTAGCACAGTAGATTTTGCACATGCAAAACTGGGTGGAAAATTGAGAGGCTAGGTTAAAGACCTCTTTATAATGTTCTTTTCTTCCTTTTCTGGGAGGGAGCATGTTCCAAAGGGCAAAGCATTGGAGTAAGAGTCAGGAGACCTGTGTTCTAGTCCCAACTCTATCGCTGACATGCTGTGTGGCTTTAGGCAAGTCATTATACATCTTTCTGCCTCAGTTCCCTATCCATAAAAAAGTGATAATGTTGCTTTGTAAAGAGTATTGAGGCATCTGCATGAAAAATGCTCTGTAAAGGCTGAGTGCTATACATTATTTACAGGAACCAGAAAGTAGGCTCATTTTACTTCTTGGCTGACCTATATCGTGAATGGGTGTGCCCCGCTGCCAAGCTAACTTCTGTCACCTTCAAGGCCTTATCAGGACATCAACAGATACTTAGGTGCATCAGCCCCTTAACATCAGTGGAAGCCTTGTAAAATACTACAGCTGATACAAATAAATGTGTGGCAGTTCTTGGAAATGTATTTATGAAAAGAATTCAGTATAATTAATAGGCTTTGTGTGGCTATCTTTGAGACATAAATTCAATACTGAAGAGGTGTCTTTTGTTATAAAATATCTTACACAATAGTTGGCTTGTCCATTCCTAGCAAGTTTTGTTCAGTAGCATTCATGAATGGCTTGTGGTATTGATAGGATTTTTTTTATTATTATTATTCTTTCAACTTGTCTGTGTCTTTATTGTTCAGAATGATTCTGTCTGTCCCATCTGTGTTACTCCATTTTGGCCACCTCTTTAAATGCTCTTTAGACTTTTGTATCTAATAACAAAAGATAAAGATTTTTTGGAAAAGATTGCGGAGTTTTTTAATCTGACGTGTAAAAAGATAGAGGGGGAAATGCAAGCATAGGATGTATAGCTTCAGTTTTCTGCTATTCCCCTTCCATTATTTGACATTTAGTCTAGAAATTTTTCTAATTATGATCCAAGTTCTATTGTTTTAAGGGGGAAAACATTTTTTTTATATATATTTTTAATCTAACTGTTCTCTACAGCTCCTTTCTTATTTGGAATTCTTTCTCAAGGATGTTGACTTTGGCCTTTCTCACTAAGTTCAGCTATGTAAAAATAACACCAGCTCAGCCTTTCCCCTGTTTCATTTAGAGATTTACTCCCTCTTCCTCTCATTCCTCAGCATGTTTACGACTTATGTTCATTGTTTTTGTTGTTTGCTGAGTCCTGTTTGTCTGTTGTTGTTGTGCACTGAGGGCTTATAAACTGAGTTATTTTTAAGGGCTGCTCTCTACTTCAGTAGATATTTTCCCCCAATGGATTTGAATAGTCATTTAAAAGATTCAGAATGTTTGAAGGAAGCCCATCTCCATTAATTATGGAAAGAATCGGTCACCTCACTTTTAATTTTAGTCAGTTGTTTTAAGCCAAAAGATGATTCCAGACCATCACCTAGAAATCCTTCAGATTTTTCAAATATCCATGAAATTTTTATGTATGTATGTATGTATGTATGTATGTATGTATTTGTATTGTGATAGCTTCAGTCAGGATCAGGGCCTCATTATGCCAGGTGTTGTGCCAACACAGGTAAATATGGTCCCAGTCCCAGGGAATTTTTAATTTCAGATCCCAATCCTGCAAAAATGTCTGCATTTGCCGAGATCAATGGACCTATTCATGTGCTTATGTCCTTTGCAGGATCTGTGCCTAACTTGAAACAAGGCACAAAAAGTGAGTTGTTAACAAGCACCAGGAGAAAAAGAGGTTAGAGAAAAAAATGGTAAGATCACATGGTTATCTGGGCTAAATATTTTACAACTTGATAGTTCCATTTCATCTGCAAGTATTTTTGCATAAATAAATTTAAATCAGGTTTTCCTAACTACACCGTCTGACTTAGCCATCATTAGTTGGTACAATCTTGTAGGCCATCTAAATGCTTTGGCAATTTACAAGATGTTCCCTATTCATTTTTGAAGTAGCTCTTCTGCAGAATTCTTTCATAGTTATTTCTACCAAGTAAGAAGATGCAAACAAAGTTATCTGCCAGTCTAACATCTTTTCTCTTCACATTCAGCCTGCATGTCAGTCCCACTGCCATAAATGTGTAACAGGGAATTGTATTACCTGGAAATGCAGTTGCTTTGAAATTGTAATAGATAATTAAAAACCACGCTGTTGCTTGAAACACGTTAATGTTGATTTACTTCTCAATAAATACAACAAGCTTCCACTGAGGCTTACAGGCCAATGGAGAGAAACAGCACAGATACCTGTGTGATTAGTTGATTGCCTAATTACTAAATGTGGCTGATTAGAGATGTTCTGTGACTTTCATAAAGTAGTCTCATTCCCTGTATCTGAACCCCTGAGTCCAAAAAGCTTCAGATGAGGCAAACCAAGCTCCCTCTAGTATAACATCATAATAACTTTGCTTTTAAATCCTATTCAGTTATTATTTGCTAGGCTAAATCACCACATAATGACCAGCAACTTAGGAAATCACATTTAGTTTAGAATTCTGTTGCTGTACAAATACTGATTTGAAGGTTTGGTACCATATTGATGAAATACTGTATTGCATGATAAAGAGATCACAAAACAGTTACTGGATATCACATTAAACTAATATTTCCTACACTATTTGATTGTGGCTTCCTTGTAGCATCCACACATACAGTGCAGACACAAACAGGCACACAGAGAGAATGAGCGATACTAATCTTGTTTTCTTCACATGTCCAGATTAGACTCTCCTCATGAACATGTTTTGAGTCATAATTCAAATGGAAAGGCTAGTTATATTCTAATCATGACTAAAATAGGATAGCACAGGATTTCTTGAGGAAAAAGCTGGAGCAATCTGAAGTTGGATTAAGCTAACTGGTTTTGATGTCAATTAGAGGAAGAACTCTTATTTTGTGATTCAGGACTTGTGTGTACATGGACAAGGAGTTCATTTAGGTGAGAAATTGGAAATCCAGAAACAATGAGATTAAAGAGAGCAGCAAGGAAGAGAAAAAAATGAAATGAAAAAACCCTGAGCCTATAAATAGCAACATAGCCACTTATTTATTGCTTTTGATTTCTAAGGAAATTAAAATGACTGTGCTATAGTCAGTCACAACAACAAAAGTTTGTGTTTCCCGAGAATGCAGTTGAGAACCTGTTCATCTGATGCTGTTAACAGTTAAATTGCTCAGGAACTACCTACCTGAGAGACTGACTCTCTCACTCTGACATATGCCCAGCCGCATGGAAGTTCTCAACCTCCAGGAACATAAAGGGGGCTGCTGTCAGGACTCCAGCTCTCTGGAACCACTTTGGTTTGGGAACTCACTTGTCAACATAGCTTGAAGTGGATATCCTTGGAAACATACTGAAAATCTCATCTTCTTCCCGCCCAGCCCCAAGGATTTGAAAAGTTGGAGGAGGATTATAAGGACGGTGAACTTTTTTGGGAGAGTTGTTCTGAACTTTTAATTTGCTTTGTCTGCTGACTGAGACATACCTGGACTGGAACTACTGCCATTTCAATTATAACAAAGTTGTTAATATTCTGCTGTTCTCTGTATCAATTTAAATGAATTAATTAATAATATGAAAAAGTATCTCCTTTCCATGGATATTACATTTGTGAATATTTGTTCATTTCAGAAGACAAATAGCAATTTTCCACACACATTGCGAAGCCTGCAAAACCTTACTTTTGTGAGTCCTCCCTGATCATTTCAGTAAGGCTTGCAGGATAAGATGGTGATACTGTTCAGGTTAGAAAAGTGCAGATGTTTTGGCTGACACTCTGGGAAGTCTCTCACAACTGCTGCAGTGTCATCCTCCTTGCCATTATTTTTTCCTGAAAATTATCAGCTATTAGTTAGCCACATTTGTTTGCATTTATGAATTGTGGGAAGTAAAAATCCACTGCACTGGCTTCTCCTACTTCACTCAAAATGGGACTGAGGCTTCTGATTGCTTGATTTTTTTTTCAGCCAAAATTTATTGAAAAGTTATTATCTCTTTTCACTGAAATAGGCTAAAGGATTAAGTTTCTCTCCAGTGCCCACTGAAGTGAATAGAAAGCATCCCAATAATTTCCAGAGGGTTTGGATGCTACCCCAAAGGAAAGGAACTTAGGCCAGAATTTTATTTTAAATAATAATTGTCCTGTTGCAAAACAGCTGGAGACTTAACATTGCTAATGAAATTAATATTAGTATACTAATTGAAAAGTTAAATACATAAAATATATAAATATATAAAAAAGAAAATAAACTGTTCATTGAAGAGTCCATTTGTCAATATTATATTAATAGGCATGGGGTGAACTCATGGCTCCAGTGAAGACTACGGCAAAACTTCCATTGCCATCAATGAGTCATTATGTGGATTCAACAAGGTTGGTTTCCTATGAGAATCGCACAGGGCACCAATTGCAGTTTAAAGCTTCATTGCCCTGGTCACAGTCCTAAAAATAGCAGCAAATTACACTATTAAGTCATAAAACAAATATTTAAAATATATTATAGTTAGACTGTGACTGATTAGTCTTTATCAATAAATGTCCTTTCATACACAAACCATTGAAAAAAAAATATTTCCATGGATGATCATTGAAATTTACCGGTAGACAAAGTAAGAAAAATGTCGCTTGAGAACTTGTTAGTCTGGCTTAAGGATATTTACTTTGTAGAGTTTGACATGTGACATTGGCAATTTGTCATTATGAAGTGTCAACTTTTTGAATGGTGAATTGTCATTAAAGAATTGTGTGACCTACCTCATAATTTTGCATAACTGTGAAAACTTGAATCAATAAAAATCCCTTAATATCAACCCATATTATCAATTTAAATTGTTTTTAAAAAATCTGCAAAGCCTAGTTATGGTATATTCAGTAGTAAGAGACCAGATCCTGCAAGTCCTCTGCAAATCTCCCACTGACTTCAATGGGAGCTCCACATGTGGCTGGAGGTAAAGACTTCCTGTGTTATCTTGGACAAATAATGTAAGCTATCTGGACCTCAATTCCTCATTTGCAGACTCTTCCCTTACTGTCTGACTTGTCTATTAAGCTCATAAACTATGCAGATCAGAAACTCTCTAACTAGGTGTTTGTGTAGTGGCAACTATCATAGTCAATAGATACATGTGTGAATCTTTACAACTTGATCTAAAGAGCCAAAGTCTCAAGCTGTAAGCTATAATGCTCAATCTTGTGTGGGCTGGCCACAGAGGGGGACACAACACACTGACCAGTGGGTTACATTTGTACAGTGCTGAGTACTGATGTTCCCTTCTTCTGAAATTAGTGTCCTGCTTCTGACACCCACAATCCACCTTGCACACTAAGGAAAAGGACTTGTAAGGCTACATGTAAGAGCACCATTTAGTTACTCTTCCTATAATAGCAGAATCAGGCCTTCAGCTTGGCTGGGTCCTCCAGCGGCTAAAATACAAATAATAAAATAACAATAATAAATAAATAAACATCAGGTAAAAGCCATTCAGGCAACACTTTAAAAAGTGACTCTTTTTGGTTAGACAAGAAATAAATACATCTTACAAAGGAATTTCATATATATATATATATATTCTCGTGGAGAAGAATGTCTTTATTTCCTTTTCTTTTTTTATATTTTGCACACATACTAGCAACACATCAAAACATTTTTCTCCCAGGCTGAGACCTCTTATGCTACTTTATCCTAAAACAAATGCCTATTGCTGAATTATGAAGCATTGAAAGTAGGGGTTTATAATGAAAATGTCA
This sequence comes from Gopherus evgoodei, assembly GCF_007399415.2. NCBI lineage: Eukaryota > Metazoa > Chordata > Testudines > Testudinidae > Gopherus > Gopherus evgoodei. The sequence goes on along the minus strand of NC_044327.1, from coordinate 69,552,406 downwards.
GTGCTGCTATAATAGCTTCCAAATCATGTTTCTACAAAACATGCTGTAGTTCATGTTGCACATATTGCTGTTCTGTTCTGTTTCCTTTGCTCTTCAGGCTTTGTACTGCATCCATCACCACAAATTATTTGAAAATTATTCTGGTGATTGGAACAAGGATGCAATGAATTTTTTTCTGCTCTCTTGTATTATATTGTGTCTGAGCTATTTAGTTTGTAAAGTCTAATGCAACACCATATATGTACTGGATGTAAATGCTTTCTTATATCTTCCTCATTGGGGCCCTATTCGATATGCCCAGTCAGTCTGCTCAGGCTATAATATGATATGTTGGAAGGGAAAAATATTTGCTCCTCCCAACCCCATATTCCAATCATGTTCTGAAAATACCGTGAACTATACTTGAGAAATCAGTATATATGTCAGATTTATATGAAGTCAATTTGTGTATCCATTAGTTCAGGATATTAGTTCACAATTTAACACACAGGCCGCATCAACACCTGTAGCTGGGTATGTGATTCTCAGGTCACAGATATACTCATTTTAGCTCTTATCAAGCTAGCACGCTAAAATAGTAATGTAGCAGCAAGCAACAGCACAGGCTCGCTGCCCCGAGTACATATTCACAGTGCCCAGTCCAGGTGCACTTCTTAGTATTGCACATATGTTAGTGGTGAAGCAGGACACCCAACTGTAGTGATTGGTCAGTTTAAGGGCTTCTGTGTTGGATGTACGTAGCTTGTGATGCCTGAGATCCCCATTTCAGCTCCAAGGAAAGAAATTATCTTCCAACTTTCTCAGCTATGGTTTGCTTACTCCCTCTGATAGTGTTACTGCTAGGGGTATAATTTTAGGGTTTAGTGCTGGGTTTCTTGATGCGCTAACTATGCATTGAACTTGGAAATGGGTTTTCCCTTGCTGAAGGTTGGTAAGGGAACTGGGGTTTTTCTCTTTCTTGAAAGTGTTTGGTGGGCTCAGTTGTAAGTGGTAGTAAGCTGCCAGTGCTTGGTTGAGGAGGTCTGTCAGGATAACTTTCATAAATGTCATTTATGTCACACTGTAGAGAACAGGCGTCTAATGTGGCAATGGTGCATTAGTGGGTAACTTTAATAACCAGCTGCATGGCTTCTGATTTCTTCACCTGTGGCATCCACACTAAGAACCATTTCTCAGAACCAAAACAAATTACAGTGTTCTATCGAAAGTAATGTGTTTGGAGCTCCTGGGCCAAACTGTCAAATGCATTATGGCTGCACATGTGGTGCAAAGTAGCTAGATTCTGGAACCAGTGGGCCAGTGGAGAATTTCCCTTGCACAGAGAAACTCTCCAATGGCATAAAGTTGGCGAAACTGGCATGTGAGCAGTGGAAGAAGTCATACCTGGAGTGTTTTGAAAGCATGGAGGGAGCATGGCAGTGCAGAGCTCCACTTTGCCTATTATCTCCAGGCATAGGGTAGAACCGATACCCAGCTGCTCCAACTTCCATGGCCGACCATAACAAAGGAGGAAGCTGTAACTAGCTCTTCGATTCTTCATCTCATCCCTCTTCCCCCCCCCCACACACAAACACTCTCTGTATCCAAGCAGAGATTGAAGAGGTGTAGAGTTGAGCTCTCTGACTCTAAAAGACTGTACCTTTTTAATCAAATGTAATTCTAACCACTAACAATAGTTAACGCAAATTCTTTTCTTACCTATTAGCCAATTTAAATTCATTTGGCCAGTTACACAATGATTCTGTGATTCCACATCTTAATCATAAATCTTCCATATGTATTTTTATTAGAAGAAACTAAAGATAAAAAAGAAAGGAAGTTATAAGCATATTTAAAACAATGTATTTAATTCTTAACTATACAGTTATAACTACACAGAATTATAGCAAGTTAGCTAGGCACATACCTCCTTTTCAAACTATAATTAGTTTTAACTTTAAAACTCAAATTGGTTTCTAAGGCCTCTTTCCTAAAAAATATGTCCCATATATCGGCAATTTTCCTACAAATTATACAAGGTTACTAGAACAAGGTTATTTTCCCACACAATGTGCATGAGATGTCAGTTAATCAGAACAGATTACTCATTCTGCAACATTCTTCCAACATTACCATTGTCTCAACTCAGTAAAGATCTTGCATTAACAGCTTGAAGTTTTATGCTTATAGTAGTCACCACTCCTCTCTGCCTTTAATGTGCTCTTCCACATAAGTCTAGAAAATTGAACCTCTGGCAAACAGCTAGCTGAAGTTATGTAGATACATAAAAAAACACTCCATTTCATTGGGAATGTAAAATAAGCTTAAAAGCTGTTGGCACTAATAGATTTTATTCATAATTTTATCAGCAAATAAGAGCAGCAAGAGGGAGAGAGAGTTTGAGAGATGAATATCATACCTTGATTTGGCTTAGATCTTTTGTTTTGAAATACTATCTCTACAAAGCTTTGCTACCCAGCTCAACTGGGACTATTTTTGCACTATTATTCTGACTGGCTGATTGGATGTGACAAAATGTTACAAAACTAAATACTTTAAAAATGATGTTTTGGTGATTGGGATACTTGACTATAAGGGCATTGCTCCATGCAAGACAGTAGTAATTTTATCTGTTTTCCTGAAGCCAATAGGAATTTGAGTGTAAAGCTTGGTCCATTTCTAGCCATTAAGTAACACATAACATCTGTGGTAGGAACAGCATTCTGTCACTTAAGAGGCATCTGCAGAGTTCAGCCTTTATTATCTTGGAATGATAATAATTTGGCAAATCGTGCTCTTGTCATTTATCTAAACTCTTGTAATACCCTGTGCTAGTGATGTGATAGCTCCTAAGGCTTGCACCACATGTGCCAAGAATATGAAGCCTTTGCATGCTCTTTTACAATGAGAAAAACTCTCCTTTCTTTGCCTTTGCCACTTAGTGAACGGATATAGCTTTAAAGTAAAGGATGGAAAACAATTTTTTAACTTAGATGGCCATAAAATATTATTGCTCCCATCAGGCTGGCATTTTCTATGGATTGTAAGGGCAATATGGATTCAAATTTTTCCTCTCTAAATTTTTATATGGTGGTCAATATTTGTTTACTTTTTATTAAACAAGAGCATTAAAAAGGATTTTATCATATTTTAAGGCACAAAAAGTACAGTTCATACCACAATGTAACATGTACACTTGTAGAGCCCTGCCCACACCAGGCATGGGTTGGGGAGAAAAGCCAGGGGGGTCATTGTTCCAGGCTGGGGATTTAGGAGGAAATTTGTTTCCTTTAATTTCCTTCCACCTTAATCTTCACCTTCTGTCCACTCCCCATGATTAGTTGCTGGGTGGTGAACTCCTGTGTCTGTCATCATGTCAGAAAGCAGATCATGGAGTGGTTTAAGATCCTTACTGGTGTAAGGCAAGATTGTGTACTATCCCCAGTTCTCTTTTGCATTGTCATAGACTTTGACGAGAAGAACAACAGTGAATGCCAAGGACACTGGTATTGTTTTGGCATGAGATAAGCTACAAGACTTCAATTTTGCAGATGATATAGTCATATTGAATACCAATTTGGATGGCAAAAAAAGTATAAAAGCAGAAGCTGCTAAAGTGGGACTTTCAGTATACGGAAGACAAAGACTATGGAGATAGGCAAGAATACTGTCAACACTGAGTATGTGGTTGACAGGGAAGAGTACGAAAGATTTAATGCCTTTGTTTGTCTTAAAGTTCAGTATCTGCTAATGGCCAATTCACTAAAAAAGTGAAGGCAAGAAGCGGTAAAGCTAATGCATCATTTTTCCATCTCAAAAATTGTACAATGCTATAGTCCTTCAAACAGTACTTCTTGCCACAGAAACATGGCAGATGGTGGAAATACATTACAGGAAGCTGAATGCTTTTCACCAGCATTGTTGAAGAAGAATCTTGCAATTTATTGGAGAGACTGTGTAACCAGTGAAGAAGTATTGTGCTGAAAGTGTCAGCAGACTGCACAATTAGACAGAGATGGCTATGGTGGTTTGGCCAGCTTTTCAGGCTACCCATGACATAATACAAGGTACATCTTAGATTGGATTTCATCTGGAGGGAAGAGAAGGTGTGGAGGACAAAGAATTACTTTTTTTGCTAAGATGATAAAAAAGGATGCTGCTTTGAGGTAGACAATTTACAATGGAGGCAAACATGTTCCTCTGGATAGACAGCAGTGGGGAAAATGGGCTGCACTAGGTGCATGAGATTATAAGTAAGATTATAAGTAAATCAAGTAAGAAGCTGTGTTTTCTCTGGCTTGAGAAATGGGGTTAAGTAGAGCAGCTCTCAGTCTCTCTGCACTGAATGGAACAGGTCCTCAGATGGTGGCAATCCATGGAGCTTCACTGACTTCAGTGCAACTTCGCTTATCTACACCTTCTGAAGATCTGTCCCAATGAATCTGGAATAAATCTCTAATAGATTATAACCCCCCAATATGAAGACTGTAATTTATTACCTTTTTTTTTTAAAAAAGTATATGTATTTTAAGACCAGAAGCTCTTTTATGATTATTTTGTTGGACTTACTTGCATAACACAAGCTGTAGATTTCACCCAGTGCATCTAGCCCAACAACATCTAGCTGAACTAGAACATATTGTTTAGGAAGACATCCAGTCGTGATTTTAAGACTTGGAGTGATGGAAAATATACCACATCCCTTTGATTACTGTTTCAGTGGTTTAATTACTATTTCCTTCTTAAAACTTTGTTTCTTATTTCCCACTTTTAGTTTTGCTGACTTAAATTTCCATTCACTGAAGCTTATTATGCCTATGTCTGCTACATTACAGAGACCTAAAGTATCAGATATCCTCTTCCCATGTAGATAAGGGTATGGCAAACAAGGAAATATTGAGAAGGAATAACTTTCTGTGAAGGTTATAAAATCTATCAAACTATTTTATCTCTTGAATATATTTAATGATGTGTCTTTAAAAATTCTGTGTATAAATAAAGGACTTCACTCTTTTGGGTTGTCAGTTTGAACCTGGCATCTTTAATAAGCATCAATAAAGAAAAAAGTTGTCTTAAATAGTACAATTTATTGCATATTAGGTAATACAGAAAATATTTTCTTCTGGCCTGTGTAATTCTAATTTAAGATATTGCTTTTAAAATGTATATTAACAGATACATTTCCTTTTTTTATTAGAATATTGTAGAAAGACATGAATTGCCATTTCAAAATAGACCTAGGGTGGGATTTTCAAAAATATTTGTTATTTTTTCCTATTAACCTCATATAACTAGTGCACACCTTTATAGCCTTTTTCCAGTCAATGGAGGGAATAATGTCATTTAATATTACTCACAGGCTTAATTATGGCTACTTTTAATAACCAAATCAAAAACATTTTAAAGTGCTTCTTTACTTGATAGTGTATCAATCTTCATATAATCTGCTTTGCTCCAATAAGGAATGTATGACCTAAAAAATTCTGTACCAATGATTGTCATAACAAATTCTTTGGAGTATCAAATATTTGCAGTAACGCTAAAACACATGAATTCACATAAACTGAAAAGTATATGTAAAGTCTGAAAATAAAGAGTGCTATGAATCCATTTCTAAACCCCCTCATTTTCTAGACATTCAGCTGCCTCCTTTTCTCAAAAGTACTATGTAGTTAATAAGATTAGCATAACATGCCATCATTTATTTCAAGAGTGCTTGCCTTTTAAGCAATACTGACTAATTTCATCCTCTCTTCCTAAGTGAAGTGCAAATGCAATATGTCCTTACCCCAAAAAAGTCATTTTTCTTGATAAATGTTCTGGTGCTAATGCTATGCCCATGTGGTTTTAAATAGACCAATAGTAAGCCATGATTAATAGCAATAACTCTAGCAAACAATTCATCTAGATGACATCATCATACTAAACCTTCATCTTCTTGCATGGATTTAGAAGTGAAGCCTGGTTCACAGCAGATAGAAGAAACATATGGTGAATTTTATTAGTCTTCAGAGACAACTTGAAAAACCCACAGACTTTTCTGATTGCTTTCTTCCCTATTATACCCACAACATTATAGAAACCATGTCCAGTATAGCAGAGTGATGATGAAGATGTGGATTATCCTTGCATGTAGAAGGTATATTATGCAGTTAGACCTTGGTGCCACGCTGAGAGGAAAACTCAGACAATAAATGCCACAAAGCGTGTAAGCAGCAGGGGAGTATGAGTACAGTCCTGGTAAAGTGCTCCAAAGTGAAAATCAAAGTAAGTAGATAAAAGCAGACATTGGTCTGGGCTTTTTAATCAGGCGCCTGGAGCAAAGCTAAAGCAGGAATGATAAATCTGTGGCTATGTTATGGCACAGAGGGAGCACTGCAGTCGATCAGGTCAATGTTTATGTTAACTGTTGTGGAAATCATTGAACATTCACCTTTCACCCATGCAAATGAATCAGCGGGTTAGCAACTGTAGTGAATTGATGAAATAGCATGCCGACTCACTAACAATGCAGATGGCAAGTGGAAAGCAGTCAATTTAAAACAATGAATATTTTAGCGTTAGCTTTGATATAATATAAACGTGAACTGGCATTTTAAAGCATAATTTAGCAACAAAATAGTAGGAAATTAGGGTAAATTTACAAAGTTGGGATAAAGTTAGATTAACAGATTCCATACTTAGGTACTTGAATGAACAGGCAAATTTTCAGAGGTGGTGGGCACCTGCACCTCCTACTGCCCTACAAGTGATAAAGTCTGAAGTATTCGGCCTAAGTATAGATGCTCATAAGCACATTAAGTGAGCAAAGAGGAAACTTTTTTATTTATGTTTAAAATAACCCCGAGAGACTGATGTCAGCTTTTTTCTAACACTTGCACGGGAGCAACTGGGCCCCCTGGGTGAACAAAGAGGTGCTCAGTGCTCAACTATAAACTCAGGGGCCATGGAAACCAGGAGTTTGCTAGTACTCAAGTTCTCCAAGTGGTCCAGGCTGAGTATTCTGTAAGGAAAGGGCCATTATATATTTCTGAAATGAACAGTAAGGGAACTGGAGAAAATGACCCTCAGGAGCCCAATGCCAAGCTCACCAGCACCCTGGGTCTGCTGGGTCCTTTTGAAGGATCCTTAGGGCATAACTGTACTGTTTGCTGCTTCAAGGAACTTTTCACTGCAACAATGCACACTAACTTCCCCAAGGACAGAAACAAGCAATTAAAATTATGCTAGACATCTATGAGATAACCCACTGTGGTCTAGGCACGTGGACAGCACACACTTACACTCGAGTGCTCCCAAAGAAGGCAATGCTGCCTTCAGACACAAAAGCACAAAGCATAGATTGTGAGGGCTATGTGTGTCACGAGGATGTTATTTATTATTGTTTTTAGTGAGCTTCCTTAATGTATATCACAACTCCTTCATCCTCAGTAAGTCAGTCCTATCACTACTGTTCCAGAGCAGGGACACTGATTTTTAAAACTCCAGTGCTGTCTAGTCTCAACTTTGAAGATTTCCATAGTTCCCCAAAGAGAGCACTTAAATTCCCTGCTGCATACCCTTTTGAAGTTCCACTTGTTCCCAATACAAAAAAGATAGTGTGTATCTAGCATGATCCAGTATCATGCCTGTGACTAATAAAAATGACATTGATGCAAAACAGGAAGCAAAGGATATGGATGGATTTACTTTTAAGCCTTAGAAACCTTCCAAGCTGGAAAGAAAAACCTGCAATGTTTCTGCCCACGGTATGTTAGCCAGTGTTATTAGCCCCTCACGTTCACAAGCATTGTATTCATCCACAAAATAAAAACCAACAGGGAAATATATGTCAACCCAAGTAGTGGAAGCATAGTTGGATTAGTGTGCTTCAGTTACTCATTTTAGTAAGATTCTTATTACTTATTTTAGTAAGATTCTTATTATTTGTATTGTGGTAGTACCTAGAGACTCTCAGGACCATTTTGATAGCCACTGTACAAGAAATAAACTTATGTAAAGACACTTACATAATGTAAGAGGAAAGAAAACTTATTATTTCATACAATGGACAAAAACCAACTCAAATGTAATCTGTGTGGTAGTAAGTAAGCCTCGTAAAAAGGATCTGTCAAATCCAGTGAGAAGATATACAGTATATGAAAGGGTCTGTGCTCTGTGAAACTCAGGCATGCAGAAAAAATCAGAGAAGAAATCAGCCACACTTTCTTCAGGGACCAGTACAATGAAACCTATAATAATGTGCTGAAGGCATCATGAGAGAATGTGCTGAATAGATGGAAATAGATTTTCACCCAGTGAACAGGTCATTGTGTACTTTACAAATAGTGTGATCATGTCAGATATAACATAATGATTCTCAAGCTATTAAAGAAAAGAAATGTCATGTCCTAATTTTGCAGCAACATTTTGACACTTTGGAAAGATTTATACATCTTGAGGCCAAGAGTATGGTAACCTCAACAACCTCTGTATAAGGTTCATTCAACATGAGAGGATAAATGCTGTAACACACTAAGGAGTTCAGGTCAGCTCTCTAGGTCCTGCATTTACAAAGGCACCACTGATCTGGTGAGGGAGTTGTTATGTTCCTGTAAGCCCTGGCACCAATGATTTTCATTTCAATGTACAATTATGGGCTGTAATTTTAAAAACACTAAGATTTGATTATGCGAGTTGAGATTAGAGACATATGAACATATCTAGATATATCTAAGGCTGGAATTCTGCCATAAAACCACAAGCAATGCTACTTCTGGAGTGAGATGTAAGCCAGAGGGCTATAAATCTTTGGCAAAGAGTAAATAACAGGTGGGGGAAGGGAGTACAAAATTGAGGTAAATCTGCACCAGATGTGTGCTGGGCCAGTTTCCTGGTATATGTTAGAAAATCCTGTTGTTGTATATTATGTTGGCTGCCAGCACCACCAAGGGATCAAGATGGCAGGTTAACCTCAGTGGTAAATAGGGGGAAGTCCTGGCCACAACTCTTCTGTACTGATGATACTCCTACAATGGCATCAGGAAATGAGTGTGGCTCTGGAGTAGTGACACCACTAGAGGGTTTCCCTACACTGAGGTGATCCACTAATGCGGGTTATGCTATCTTTACCATCAGAATCCGCCAAAAATGTGAAATAAAGGGGGCACCCTAAGCTCTGATCTACAATGTACAAGGGTACATGGTACAATTCCCTTACATTACATAAGAAAAATTACAGCAGAAATTTACCATGCTGTTAATTAAATGCAGAAGATTAACACATAAGACTCACTATATAAGCGTTTGATAGGTTAAACACAGATATGTCAAAAATATGAAGGTTCAAATCCAGCAATTTTTCATGAGGAAAATGAGAGCTCACTTCACTCACTGAGAGGTTTGCTTATGTAATGATAAGGCCAATAGACAAATACAATGAAAGGAAATATGATTTTTATTTCCTTTTTCATTTCTTTTTTCTTTTTTCCCCTTGCCTTTTTTTCCTCTGAAATGTATGCAAAAACTATGTTAATGTAGCATTGAAAGTTGAGGATTCAAAATCCCCAGAAGCCAGGAAATTAAAATATTAAGATTACCACAAAAGTATTAACTCTGATACAATAATACACTGTACAGTATATATTAAGGCATTTCACAATACAGCCAGTAATCCAAAATACCACACACTGTAGGTGCAATGTGACTGAATTAATGTTGCCATGGGGATGATAACATTTGAATTTCTTGACCTGTGGACATTTGAATTCTCACTGTAAACACTGGGCTAATAACAGTGGGACAGATTCTTAGCTAGTGTAAATTAATGTAGGTGCATTGATGTCAAAGGAACTACATCAAATTTATATGAGTTGAGGATCTGGCCTCCATGTAATTTTTAACATTGTAATCTCTTCTAATTCACCAAAGGAGCTTTGGAAGAAAGAGACCCCGCTTTCCACTTATGGGATCAACATATGAAGAAAACTCCTTAGTATATGCCAGCCATTGTACAAGAGATATTAATGGATTTATGGAAAATTATGACCAACACAGAAAGTTCAACATTATTAGTCTTCACAATACAGAATGCCCCTCTCTCACTGTGGACGTAAAATATAGATGAGGAACATTAAACTATGCTGAAGCAAATATTAGTTTTTGCAAATAAAAAGATTGAGATGCTTGGCATCCAAACAATTATATGCATGTCTATTCTCTGTGTTAGTACTGTCAAAATATAATGTCTCTGCAGGATATAGAGTGTGGAAAGGAAATTTCTGTGGTGAGACAGTATCTGGATAATATAGGATTTATCTGGATTTGGAGATCTGAAATAATCCCCATTGAATTAGTAATTTAACCTCTGATTTTGCATATCCAAATATTCCAGATGAGATGGCTTGAACCTAAATGTTAAGTGGTCACAGAAATTTTCTCTAGGAAGATTTTTAAGGCCAAACTATTAGAGGAAGAATTCACATTAAATTCACAGTGGAGGGGGACCTGTAAAAAAATTCTCATGGGGGACTGGCCTATTTGAGCCTTGCAGGATAGAGAGGGATGTGAAATAGCCAAAGGAAGCTTCATTCCAAATAATACTGGTTCACAAGGAGCTGAATTGATAGCATGCGAGATTAAAATCCTCTGTTGAGCCACAAAACATAGATGACAGCCTGAACATATCCAGGGATAGGAGGTAGTTCAGTGTCCTCACGTTCCATCAAATTAAATCCTCAACCTCTCTGGTGAGCACGCCATAAAGTGTATCAGATAGTGCCTATTTGTAATGGTTTTGTGACAAGGACAACCATCCAGTGAGAATAGGGAAGAGCCCACCAATTCATTCCACATATAGCAGCCCACCAAGGGTGAAATTCATCCCTTTCCAGAGGGTCATCACAAAAACTATATACTACTTAAATCCCATTTTACTCTTCTTTGAGGACTTAGGTTTGATTTAAGTAGTGCATGGACCTTGTTTTGAGCCTTGAACAGGGGATTATTTCACCCTGAAAGAATAATTTTCATGTAGTAACTCACATTCAGTAGTTAATTATTTACAACCATTACTGAGCCAAATTTAACCAATGACCAAGATGTTAAAGCTTCTATATCTCACTACAAATACCGGCTAAGATCCTTAAGATGAGTCAGTGCCATCAACGCTATTGTATGTTTTACTAATACAATAAATTCAATAGAATTGAACTGTTGCAAAAATGACTATATAAAAGTGATGAATTTTTAATCTGCACCCAAAAGGCTGATTTATAAACCACCTTAAGAAAGTGGGGGGAAAACAAAGAAATTTCACTGATTTCTTAGGTATCATAATGAACATAAGAGATTGTCCACTTGGAGATTGCTTAGCCAAACTGGTTCTTTAATTCTGAATCACAAACTCCATATATGTGCTGACAGAAATAGTAGAGCTCTGACATACCCGTTTGCTATAATCAAACAAATTGTCAAGGTGCTGTCATCATAATCCAGTGATAACTGCAGTGAAGAAATGTATCTCACCTTGTTCAGAGGTCCTGGTTTTTACTTTAAGGGGTGCACTATTTGGGCTCAATGTATCCAAACTGAAGAAAGAGGTGCAACAACTGAGCATGAAACCTTGGGTTAAAATATTTGGTGTTTATAGGTCAGCAGATGTGTTTATTACAATACCTAGCCCCATGAAGATTCCTTAAAATCATGGCGGTACTTATTAATGGAGACAAGCCTCAGTGTTTGGAACATATTAATGTACATCTGCATTCATACAGCTACAGATCACATTGTAAATTTTACAGTTGCTCTTTACCTTCTGGCAGCCAGGACTGGTATGAAAACATCTTGCTTGCATCTGCTAGAAAAGTTTTAACTTCAGCAATTAATTTTGATTTTGATTTATTAGCCAGTGGAAAAATATACTCATTATATTTCTGTCCATATACTGGACTCTCAGTTTCCCTTTCCATCTGCACTTGACAAAAAAGACCTCTGTGAGGGGAGAAAAAGTGTAAAGAATTTTAAATAATATTCTTATGATTTATTTCTGGTTTAGTTCTTAATATTAAAAAATATGGTTTTATTCCTTAAAATCATCAGCAGGCAAAAAGATCTTCAAGTAGTCAAACAAGGTGACATTTTTACGAATTATTGTTTCCTGATATTTAGACAGATAGGCAGGCAGATACACCTATATCTGGCTAACATAATAATAACATTTTCTAGCTCTTATATAGCTGTTCATTTATAGCTCTCTATATGTGTTTACAAAGGAGGTCAGTGTCATTATTCCCATTTTACAGATGGAGAAACTGAGGCACAGAGAAGGAAAGTTATTTGCCCAAGGTCACCCAGCAGGCCAATAGCAGAGCCAGGAATAGAACCCTGTTTCCAGTCCTGTGTTCTATCCACTAGGAAACACTACCTATCTATCTGTACTGCACTCAAGTCTGGGGGACATGAGTATGGCTTCATTATGTTTTTAAGGCCTGCAGTTGCATTGCAGAGGTGCAGCAACGCCATGCTTTAGTGGGAACCCAGGGAAGGATTCTGTCTCCTTGGGGTTCTCAGGGATTGCACACTGCAGTGAGACATTTTCCACCCTTTAATTGGGTACAGCGAGGGCTCCTTGCTGTGCACCAGCCAGCTCTCATACGACCCTGCCATCACATACCCCTCCATTTTTAGCAGACTGACAGTGCATCCTTTCAGTCACATTTATCTAATTAATTAACATTAATTAACTAATTAACTGTGATTTATAACAGCACAGGTAAAGGTGCTTACCTGCTACTCTGGGCATCTTTGACATTATTTAGTGGGTGGCTGCTGTGCCAGGTGTATGAGGAGGTTCCTTCCACCCTCCGTTCTTACGCTCCCTAACACTCCCTGCCAACACCCCACCTGCAAGCCCATGTGGGACAGACACGATCTTGCGCCCAGTTACTGGTTTGAGAAATATGCCAATGGCTGAAAGGGTTAATACCACAATGTTATTTTGCTTGGTTTTCTATACCATTTTTAGAGATGCTAAGACTTGGAACTGGAGAGATATATACTTAGTTGGGAGGTGAGATACAGGGGATGTACTACTGTACAGATTGCTTTATTAGGGAGGCCAGTGGGGCTGTGCTCTTACCCTTTCAAAATTACTATCAACCTATCTGCATTGTCATTATGTCCAAACAATTTTCCCAATGAAAAAGCAGGCAAATAATTCCATCTGAAAGATACACACACATTTTTTTCTGAGGGTGCAGAAATGAAGTAACTTTTAAGTACAGCCCTAACTTCTTGTATTCATTAAAGATCCAGGACACTTGCACAAACAGGATTGTTATCCCTAATATTGTGGCCAAATTTCTAATATTCTTCTTTGCTAAACTGAATGTTCAATTATACCGGAATGGGGTATTTTTCCTCACTTCCTTCCCCATATTGTGGTGTAGTGTTAAATCTCTAATGCATCCTCCCCCTGCATTTCAAACTGTACTTTATTGGTGAAATACATATGAGATAATAGATTTCTCCTTACTTATACATAGATTCCAAAGCAGAAAGGACTGTTACGTACATCAATTCTGACCTTCTGTACAACACAGGCCAAAGAACCTCATCCAATAATTTCTGCATCAAGTCTGTAACTTCTGTTTGAGCTATAGCATGCCTTTCAGAAAGATATTCAGATTTGTTTTGAAGACTTCAGGAGATAGATAATCCTCCCCAGGCACCTAAATGCTGTTAAGAATTTGGCTTTACAGCCCTGGGTAAGTTGTTCCCACGGCCGGCTTTAGGCCGATTCCCCTGATTCCCTGGAATCGAGCCCCTCACCTAAGAGGGCCCCGCACCTTAAGCACCTTTTTAATTTTTCTTACTCACCCGTCAGTGGTCTGGATCTTTGGCTGCATATCGGCAGCAGGGGGTCCTTCTCTTGTTCTGGGTCTTCGGCGGCATTTCGGCAGCAAGGAGTCCTTCAGTGCCACAGAAAACCCGGAACGAGTGAAGGACCCCCTGCCACAGAAGTGCCGCTAAAGACCCGAACTGCTGCCGAGTATTGGAATCAGGCCCCGCAGTTCCTAAAGCCAGCCCTGGTTGGTCCAGTGGTTAATTATCCTCACTGTTAAAATTTTTCACCATATTTCTAGTCTGAATCTATCTAGCGTCAGGTTCCACTTACGTGAATAGTGCCATTGGGCTCAGTGTGACTACTTGCATGAGAAAGATCTAAAGGTGTTGACCTACAATTAATAAAGTTTGCATAAACCAGCAGGATTCTGTAAAATGAAAGATATTATACTATAGAGGCTCTGGTCATAACTGCATAGTTAAGGTTTGTGGGGTAATAGCTTTCATTGGACCAACTTCTGGTGGTGAAAGAGACAAGCTTTCAAGCTACACAGAACTCATCTTCAGGGCCTAAGAAGAGCTTTGTGTAGCAGGAAAGCTTGTCTCTTTCACCACCAGAAATTGATCCAATAAACGATATTACTCATCCACCTATTTCCTCTAATATCCTGGGACCAACTTGGCTACAATAAGACTGCAGTCACATTGTTATGATTTGTTAGTTCTGTTTTGCACTTAAAGCAGGGATTCAACCTCTTTGTTGTGTATGGAAAGTGCAGCATATCGTTCCCTAACTCACAGCACTTATTCTTTGAATACAGAATGAATTTTCTGAGAATTTACAAATAAATCTGTTAATTAGTTTATGAGCTAAAATTAGTTAAACTGGATCCTTTAAGAAATTAAGCATCTGTCAGTCATGTTTTTTGTCCTGAAGGATTTTAACAATGGAATAATGGTGACATTTAAAACTTTTAATGTAGTTAAAATTAATTGAAATCTTGCACATAGGATATATTTGAAGAAATTAATTTGTAGTTGAGTTATTTTATTAACAATCGTATCTAATTAGTTCTAGTGACTTAAGGAGGGCAATTATGACATCAGAGATAATGTGCCTATCACCACCTTTCCTCTACTGCTAATTGCATGCAGCAGTTCTCTTAGTTATAATGATGCAGGGGCAAGAGCAAAGCAGATATGTGTCAAGTGTTCTCATTGTTAAATTACTTGACCCAAACTATCATTGCTCTTTAAAGATTCCATCTAGGGCTGCATATTAGCTTGGCTTTCAGTACATGAAAGACTTTCGAAACAATAGCTGCCTTGGCTCCACTGGGCTATGAGGCAGCCCTACCAGTGTATCAGAGACTCAGGGGGGAGTTTTTAATGTAAAGACATACACACACATCTTTCACGTGGTGATGGTCTCATTAACACAGCCCTCTAAACCAATACACCAAAAAAACCAGCTATGATGAAGACAAAGTGCTGAGAGTATGTATCAATAACTTAAAGGTAAAAAACATTACACCATTGCTTATAATCATCCTAAAACCAGACAAACTTAAGTCTTCCTTGGACTGATCCTATGCAATAATCATATCATTGTTATTATTAAGGTCATTTAGTGTTTCTGGTCCCAGATTAAATTTAACTGATTTTTAAAGATATATTAGATATTTTTCCTATTCAACCCACTCAGGCCATCACCCATGGCAGCACCCAGAGAACATTAACTCTGTCCTAAAGTGATAAAATATTTGTAGGAAAAATATGAAAACACAGGAAAAGTATGAAAAACAAACTTTAATTTGTCTTTACAAATAATTTGCATGTAATCTAGGGCCACATACACTAAAATGTCTTAATCATAATTGTATAATTCTGGCCTAGCATCACTACAGACTAGAGTTAAAGTAGTCTACACACCTTAAAGGTACATCCTTATGGCTGTATTTTCTGGGTTTGTATTAGTTAAAACATCCCTATAATATTTTTTCTCTTAAATTGCTGATATGTACTCAGCCTTAACTCCATTCTAACATGTGGTATGTGTATGTGGGAGGGACAGAGAGAGAGAATATCATTAGTTTATTAAAAATATTTAGGGGCATGTCAAATTACTCATGTCATATAATCCATACCCCCAAAACATGAATTTTCCTTGCTCTGATTCAAATAAATGAACACTAAGCATATATTCATGTATTTTGTTCTATAGGCTGGATATATTATCTACTTCTGGACAATGTATTCGTACCAGACAGAGTCTTGTTATGCATCCCCAGTTACAATTTGAGTTAACATTCAAGGCCCTCAGTTTCTTTGCTGCCAGAGGCTGAACTCATTGGTAAGATAAATTATACCGCCCCTAAGGGAAAGAAACAGGCAACTTGTCACTTGTCAAAGAACCAGCAGTAGTGCGATGGTACCTAATGTCCTTCCATCCAACCTGGAGGCAGAGTGGTTGTTATGAAAGTCCAACCCTGGATAAAAGTGATGGGAAATAGGCAAGGATGTGAAGGATTTAGATAAATGAGATCAGGCAAAATTAGTAGCAAATCATGCTAGCAATGGAGTTTTAAGAAGCTATTAAAGGAAGAAAAGTTTTATGTTCTACTCATTACATTCCAGAGCAAGCAGCTCACATAAGCGTCATCATGTCCTCTCTCTATAAGATCTCTAACCTGACCTATTTCAAGCAGTGTAGCCAGGAAAATGAATAAGCGCTCTATGGTTTATTCCACAGCTGATACTTCATTTATATTGTTTTACTGGGGAAAGAGGGTTTCAAACAAAGGTAAGCAATGAGACAAGGCCACTATCTGTCCTGCAAATAGAAATTTTTATCAGTCTTTGCCATAATCAGATCCAGAGGATTAATAGTCACAAGAGTTACAAAGATTGCTCTATGCTCTATGGCATTATGAGAAGAGAGTTTAAATGAGTGCCTCTTCAAATTCAGCTCCATTTGTGCTCCACATTCATAATGACTTCAATTGACTGAAACCAACAAAAAAATATCCAATTAAGTATCATTACATGAGTTCAGTCAAATATCTGCTTTGAAAAGTCTTTTAGAAGATATTGAGTTTCGATGAGTTTACTGCAACATGCTGTGGCTGAATGTTTAATTCTTAAAAGTACGCTGTCAGTTTAAACTGGCTTGAACTGTAGTTTGAAACTAATTACTACATTTTGACTTTGTCACTTTCTGTTTCCCATCAAATGCAGAGAATTGGTGATGCGACAAAAACAGCTTCCAAACAGACAAACAAAAGATTAATTACAATCTGTTTGGAGATGTTTGTCAGTATCTAGCCTCAGAGGATTTTACATGTGACCACAAGAATCAGTTGTGTGTTGTAACTTATACAGGTCTCAAGTATTCACCTTCTACATTCAGATGGTACAAACACAAACTCTTGACACAAAACAAGAAGATACAGTGCATGCTAATTTAACATATTTTAGCCTGAGTAATGGCTAAAAGCACTAACTTGCTTGATCTTCTCTTGCACTCAAAAAGATACAGACTTGATTCCCCACAGACGCTAATGGTTGGAAAATGAGATGCAGTTACAATTAAGGAAATAACATGATAAACAGGAAATTGTTAACTGTCCATACATAACTGAGTGGCAATAACATGAAAGAGTAATGCAATGGCTAATAGTTTAAAATTAAAGAACGGTAAATAGAAGTTATATATTAAGGAGAAAAATATTGTGGCCAGGTCAGTTTAGATATATGAATAACTTACCAAGGTTGGTAGCGACACTACCACTGACACTGGAAAATGTATTAAGTGATGTAGAGGACAATCCATGAACTGGCAGAGATAGGTGACCCTATCATTCCTATCATTCTAATAAACATTCTGGAGCTCAGACACAGTCATTTTTTATTATTTAAATGTTGTTATATTATTTAATACAGCAGTTTGCAAAGGCCCCAATCAGAATCATTTTCCATTGTGGAAGTCACAGTACAAACACACACAAATATATAGTCTTAGCTCTGAAGAGGTTAAAATCAAAGAATACAAGCTCCATATAAAGAATAGAGGAAAAGGAGTACTGAGCAATATACATGTGTTTATGTATTATTACTTATTTATTTAACACAAGTGTCAACTATCCTCACCTGCTTCTCAGCCTAGCCATTATTAATGCTCTTAATTCCTATAGTTGTCAAAAACAGAGCTGTGTCCTGAAGAAAGATGTTAAAGAGGGGGAGATAGCAGCCTTCCATGTCAGTGCAGGGTGGTTGTTGCATGCACTGGTGTGGACAGACGCCCAGAGACATTTGTGTGAGAAACTGACAAATGGTCAGAAGAGCCTGGTATCATTAGCGGAAGAGGCTGAGTACAACATAAGAAGAGATGAGACCGTACAAATGGGACGGAGAGTTGAAAAGGGCCCTCAGGAGGACAAAAAGCTTGAAACGGAAGCGGTGAAATAACAGGAGACATTGGAGTGATATGAATATGGTAGTAACGTGATCAGAGTGACAGACAAGAAAGATAGCCATAGTATCTGCATTTGCAAGCACCTGCGTAACAGCATGATGGATAGGAGGAGGTTACAGTAGATTGGAGAGAACAGGGAAAAAAAGACAGAAATTAAAAAAATTATCATAGAAGAAGAGGCAGGATTTAAACACAGTTTGGATTTATGGGGCAGGAATCAGGGAAGAGTTGGCACCTTTTAAAATGAACTGTGCTTTATCACAGCTTGACAAAAAATGGCAAGTTAAGTGAATGAGTGTAGGGAGCTCTCTTTCAGTATAGGGCAAAACCAGAGTGTGAATATGTGTGCTATTGGCTCACAGGGGAATTTCTCACATAGAGCAGAGTTTGGGTTATGTGGGCATGGACTTAAAATCTGTATTTTCTGGTTTTTACAGATTTGAGGTTTGCTGCACTTGACATTCCGCAAAGGCATGAGCTATTGCCAGGCAGCCTTAAATCAGTGTTAACAGAGATTTTTGCCATTAAATTTCCTAGTTTTTTGAACAGAAAGATAAATGATGTAGGCAGGAATCCATGGAGATGTACAGTTCAGACTCTCCTGTGGCTAGGTAATGATAATACCTAGTTCTTACAGAGCACTTTTCATCAGTAGATCTAATGGAGGGAAATATCATTATTCCCCTTATAGAGAAACTGAGGCACAGGGAGATGAAGTGATTTGACCAAAGTCACCCAGCAAACCCATCTCCCCCTATTCCCACGGATACTTTCACTCCCTCCCAGTGAGCATTTATGTTTGATTTATTTTCTTTTCAAAACTAGCTTCAGCATCTTCTCAATACTCTGCTGTATTCAGACTACATTTCTACTAAACATGCAACTTTCAAAAAAGCTGTTTTGTTCAGGGAGAAGGGAGAGTGGGTATCTTGGTCAAAAGGTCCTATATTTGGTTCACAAATCATACCCCTGACTAGGAAAGAACTTCAGAAAATTCTTATTGCTGTGAACAGCACCAGTAAGAAATACAGAATGACAAGCAACATTAAGAAGACAAAAAGTACGATAAGAGTTGTAAAACAAAGGAGGGAAGGCTACCAGCAGTGTGGGGGGGTCAGGTGCACAAGACATGCAACACTTATACCTTGACAGTCAAGTTATAGAACAAATCAGTAGTTTCTCCAACTTAGAGAGTCTAATAACATCAGATGGCAGATGTGATGAAAAAATCAAGAGAAGGTTACAATATGCAAAAAACGTATTCCACAACTTCCAAAGACTCCGGTGGTGTCGAATGTTAAAACTACACATCCATACTAGTTTGTTGAAATGCTACATATGGTCACCTCTCTATATGGATGTGAGAGCTGGATGCTTAAAAAGGACAGTGAGATAAAACTCAGACTTTTGGTGTTATAGAAGAGTCTTAAAAATTGCCTAGATAACCAAAACTACAAATGAAGAGGTAATGAAAAAGATAAATTTAAAAAGAGCACAACTAGGTAAAAGAATAACATTTCTCTGTGAGTTGCTTCCAGTACTCCAGTACTTGCCATCAGGCAAGATCACAGGCAAACCAGGAAGAGGAAGAAAGAGAGCCAGTTACATCGGAAATGTTGCTGGATGCAAAGGAAAAATAGAGATTGAGAAAGAAAGAAAGAAAGAAAGAAAGAAAGAAAGAAAGAAAGAAAGAAAGAAAGAAAGAAAGAAAGAAAGAAAGAAAGAAAGGTTGTGCTAGTCAACCTCCACATCAGACATATCACTTAAAAAACAAGAACCGAACCCTGCAAACTACTGAGGTGGCAATTTCAAGGCAATCAGAGTAATTGTGTGGATTTCAGAGCACTTAACCCAAAGTATTAACTATAGACTCTTCTGTATGAACCTACGCAGTTGAAAATAGCTGCCTATTTAGCCAGATCAGGAAGGAGGTGTGGATCATTGATGTCACCACTAATTCTAGTTCTTGTTCACCAGCTCCAGCACCCGCAGAAATTGGCCCTGACTTCTATCTGCCCCTTTGGACATCACCAGTGCCATCCCCTTGGTCACAAATGAAGTTCAAGATCCTGAACTCTACCAGATTAAAAGGTCTCTTAGCCACTGCATTTCTTTGGTTTCACCTTGGGGACTTCACAGGGTGACAAAAGAGGGGGATGAGTTGCCCCACAAAGTACCTTTCTTAATTTCACCAGTTAGTCTGAGTTAATTTTGCCATGACAGCAAAATCCAATACTCTTCAAAATAGACACTCAGATAAAGTGTTTGAAAATACATGTTTATTGGAATACCATCGGCAAAACTGAACAATCTTGCTCTTGATGAGGGTTGGATTAAAAGACATAATTGGTCTTTTCTAGCTATGGAAGCAGGTCCAAGCTTTGAGTTTGTAATGAAATCTGAACCCAGACACATGGTTTCAGGTGTTGATTGTGGCATTCATCTACAGCTCTTTGCCCCTCCTAGTGATGGCAATAGTTTTCAGAAATACATGAAACTTAAATATAATGTACCCAAAGAGTTGGGACCCTCTTGTCCATACCCAACTATGTGATACATAATAAATTAAAAATGGAACATGCTCTTTAGGTATCAGTTGGCCTCTCACAAAGCAAAACTTGGAAAGGGAGAGGACTGTTATTATTGTTGTTAAAAAATAAATGCAACTTTATTTTTGTTACTATTGCATAATGCTGTCATCAAATTGTCTCAGACTCAAAAGTAATACTGAGTTTCTCTAGATTTTTTCTGATTGTTGCAGTAAGTGTGGTATTGAAAACTGAGCATTTAAGTGGTTTAACTTCCCAGACAGGAAGTTTGGAGAATAGGTGCTGCAGAAGCCAATGTTCTGTTATGCAGAAGCAGTTGGAACTTGACTCTGAATAAAGAGGGTCTCTGTCAAGCACCTTGGGCCCAAGTGATTACAAAACACCTCAGGCATCTTTGGATGGTTCAGGACCCAATCCTGCAGCTTTTACTTATGCAAAACTCCCATTGACTGCAACAGAAAGTTTACATGCATTAGATCTGCGTGATCAGGCCCCACGTGCACAATGATTAAAGCACCAATGAAGGAAAGCATCCATATTGAGAAAAGCACTTAAGGACCATGTGTAATGTTAATCATGTGAGTTGTCCCTTCAAAACCATCTGAATTACTCATGTACTTAATGATCTTGCTGAATTGGAGCCTCTGCCCACAAAATGTTGCCACATGATGTTGTATTTACCCTGTGACCTTTCACTTTCATTTTTCTGTGAAACACAAATTTATTTTGCCAAAGGAAAATAAAGCACTTATTCCAGTCCAGATAACTCTGTTTTACTTAGGACAAAACCCTGCAAAACAATACTATTGAAAAGCCCTTTTATTTTCTATCTTGTGAAACTGGTGAAGACCAAAGCCCTCTGTTCAACTTTAATTTGTGAGTGTTGCATTTTCCTGTCATCGTAAGGTGCTGTTCCTTGCAGTTGGTGGTTGTCTGTGTGTGCTTTGTTCTGCTTTTTTGTTTGCTGAGCTGACTTTTCTGCAGAAAATATTTACTTTAGCAAAGGTTATAATTACAAGCCATCACACTTATTTTGTTTCCCCCGTAGCTGTGAATGCTAAGTTTGACTTGTCTTGCAGGTCTGTCAAAAAACCACCACCACCCCACTAAAGAATGTGTATGTTTGAAAATTCAAAAGGTCAGCTTGATCCTTCCAAGCAAGTCTTATTGAATAATCCCCCTAAAGAACAAACCAAAGATAATATAAAATGACATTTTACACTGCATACCAACCAAATAAAGTACACAGGTATAGGCAAGGCAAGCTCTAGCTAACAATAATGGAATACAGGAATTTCAAATAGGGCTAGTATTTTCAGAGTAGAATAGTGCATGTTTTTCAATGCCTTTCCTCTTTTCATGGCAATCATATGACCTCCAGGGATGATGCAAGCATTGGTGTCTTTGGAATGTTGACAACAGCATCATGGTTTAGGCAGTTTCAATTTGCCAAAGGAAATAATAAGAGTAACTTTCCAGCTGGCTGTGGCCAATTTTATTGGTGAAATTTGTAACCACAAAATTTGTACTGGCAAAATAAATTGCTAGCTGAAATTTTTAACTGTCCGGTTTGTGACCGCAATCAAGTAGTGAAGGCCAATAATGTAACCGAGTTCAGAAAAGAATTCGATCAGTTCATGTGGGATTGGTCCATCAGTGGCTATTAGCCAGGATGTTCAGGGACAAAACCTCACGCTTGGAGTGTCCTCTGACTGCCAGAAGTTGGGACTGGATGACAGCTTACAGATCATTTGATAATTCACCTGTTCTGTTCATACCCTCTGTAGCTCTGGAGCTGGCCATAGTTGGAAGACAGGGTTCTGGGTTAGATGGACCATTGATCTGACCCAGCATGGCTGTTCTTATATTCTTAATAAGAGCTAGAGAACCCCAATCTAGCAAGACACTTAAGCACATGCAAAGCTTTAAGCTTGTGAGTAGTTCCATTGACTTAAATGGAACTACTCACAAACACTTAAATACTTTGCTGGATCAGGCCCCAGTGTTCACATTTTCACCCACAGTTCAAATCCATGTGCAGATATGGAGCAATTTTTGATGGTACATGTGGTACGTAATTGAAGAAAAGCTGCCTTTTGGAAAATTTACCCCTAAGTGAACCCAAACAAGAAAGTGATTTACATTTTTCTAAAAAAGTGTTGGAATAATAAGGTTTGCAATAAATTCCCTGCTTTGCATTAAGTGAATCTCTGAGGATAAAGTGAAAATCTACTTCCTTGGGATAGCAGACCTGCATCCAACACAGCTGGATAGCCAAGAGAGGGCTCTGCATGCACTGAACTCAACAGCAGGTCTGTCAGCTTTCATAAAGGCAGCTCAGTCATAACAAATTATTGCTTAATAGTAACAGAACAAAACAGAACTTTTATTTCTACTCTCAAAATTGGCTAAAAAAAAGAAGCAAGTGGGAAATGAAAAAGAAAAAGAACATTGAATGTATTAGAGGATCAAATAACATGGAATCAGAATTTGGAATCAAAATTTTCAAAAGCTGTGTTGACTTATGCAAACACACAAAAGGAATATCAAAAATCTATGAGTTCTTTTCATAACAAAAATATCTTTCTGGATGAATGATATGTTGTATAAATGGCCAGAGTATAGAGCATGCTTTTTCCCAAGTAAAGTACTCCATTCTGTGATTTATTAGACCTTTTCCCCAAATGTAATTGGATACTTTTCCGTTAGGTGCACAAATCCAAAGAAGGATGGAGTCAGCTGAGGGAGGGGAGACTCTTAACTTTAACACACACAATATAACTATTTAGAAAAGAAAAATTCTCTAAAGTTTAGCATGTAATTAATATATTGTATCCCTAGGGCAACAGACACGGAATGTATGTGCCAGAAAATAACAGGGATTTTATGCACCTACTTATATGACTATTCTATAAAAAGTGCAAGCACTTTCCAGGAGAGCCCTTTTGTTCTGTGTTTCATGTGCCAGTTCTAGGACACAGATGATCTTTTTTAAAAACTCTGATTCTCACACCTGCATGGAAAACTGTTTAAACATTTTATAGTGTTTCAAGGGGAAAGTATATATTGCAGCAAATTGACATATTTTCTCCAGGTGTTCTTGAGCTTCTTATTTTAGGAGTATTTGTTTTTCTACTCAAAGTATTTTTTTCTTTTTTTTAATAATTAGGTTTTTATAAGTAAGGTTTAGATTGAACAGTCCTTTTTGTTGGCACTGTTTTACTGCAAGACAAATTGGTCCATGGGTTCTTGTTTAATCAACATCACTGCTGTTTCTGCAAGTGCAAAATTGATGTTTCTTCAATTTCTTTGTCTCACATTCCATATATAAGCCATATTGTTAAAAATGCATATGAAAAAGGTGGATCAGTGGGTACGTTAATTCACCTCTAGCAATCTGATTTCTTGTACTGACTCAGGTCACTAATAATTGTAGCTTGATGATCTGAATTTTTACCCCATTCCTGATCCTATAATTAACTCCACATGGACAGATTCCTGGACCCATACAGAGACCCACAGGGTGAAACCTTAGCCCTGTTCAAGTCAATGGGAATTCTGTTTCCACTGACTCCAGGATTTCACCCACTGACTTCAGTGAGGGCTCTGCCTATACACAAGTTGCACTATTGTGATTGTACATTATAAACTCTTTGGGGCAACAACCATATTGTTCTTTATCTTCTCTGAAGTCTCTGGTACACTTGTGGGTAACATTAAATAACTGATAATGATAATGAATAATTTGCTTCTGTCACAAACTCACCACACAGTTTTCTACTGTATGTAAGTGTTGTCTCATCAAAAAATAACCAGTGGGAGAGGCTGCATAACTCAGGAGCTTGCTAATGGCATATGAGGCTTTATTTCCTCCACATCACTGGTAGGGAGGCAAGTCAGAAATATAGTGAATATAACTGTGTGAAAGCTTGGTAACTCCCTGAGTTTCACCTAATTTTCAAACTTTCTGAATAATCTGGGCTGAGTTTTGGACTTCTCCCAAAACCAGCTCCCCCACCTTAACTGCTGCCATCTTCTGGGGCAAAGTATATGTTTGAAGGCAGAGATGCCCCTGTACTGGCCCATTCCCTCCTTTTTTTAACTTTGAGAGCAGCTATCAAAGTAGAAATGCTCCCTATTCTCTCAAATCTCCCTAGAAAATGTCATCTTGGGGAGAAAATACACTGAAATTAAGAAACTATAGAATAGTAAGAATAGTGGAAAATAAATACATGAAATCTAATACCGAAGGAGAAAATTCTAAATAAAATATAGTTTCCTATGTAGAATATTCACTATAAATTACACTGTTGCCAATCTCAATTTTATTTTGTTTTTTTTTCTATCCCTAATGCACAGAAAAGACTTTCCTTTAACTAGTAAAGTTTGCTGATTGGTTTTTGTTTTTGTGTTGTTGGTTGTGGGGTTTTTGTTTTGTTTTGGGATTTTTTTGTTTGTTTTTTGGTGACTTTCTCTAGGAAAAAGCAATGGGACAGATTTAATGGTGGCATAAAGGGTTCTGAAGAAAAAGTTATGCATCAAGTCTATATTGATCAGAAAATAAATTTGAATAATAAAGTAGCACATATAGTAGCACAGTGCAATTTGTTATGATTCTTACTGCTTGTCATGCAAAATATGTGAAATTTACATAATGAAGACCAGACCCTGGCCTCTGGGAAATTGGTTGCATCACCCCAGTTCACCATAAGAGAATTCCCAATGAGCACAGAGGCAGCTTAGCTGGATCCTTCACCACCACCACTGATCATCTTGGCATATGGAGTTTGTTGAGATAGTGAGGGGTTTTGGCTAGCTCTGCTCTGATTGTCCTCATCTGGTGCACAATTCACTGAAACTGTTACTAGCTGCAGTCTGGGCTCCATATCCCGGGGCTGGGAGATAATTACAAGCTGCCTCAAGGTCAAGCACAACCCTGAGGCTTCAACTTGCACTGGGAGCAGTGGCATTGGAACAATTTTTATAGTGGAGGTGCTGATAGCCATTCAACAAAACTGTAAATCCTGTATATGATGGAAACCACTTCAAGCCAAAGTGCTGCCACACCCCTAGCACCCGCAGTTCTAGCACCAATGACTGGGGGAGGGGAACCTGCCCCAGGATCAGAGGTGTGGCAAGATAACAGAAAGCCACCTTTACTTTATTCTGACTCCCCAATTCCCTTCCCTACTCTTTGGGTCCACTACTCAGCATAGCTTGGCCCACCCAAACACGTGGCCCTGATCTTGAGCTGAACCAGCAAAGCAGAGGTATATGACTCCATATCCCATTACCAATCCCCTCAGTCATCCAGCCCCTCAAAGTTTTTTTCATAATGCAAGAGCCTTTTTTTCTTTTAAAATAAAGATCAAGTTGTTCCTTACTAAGCACATACATTCCTTTGTTCTTTGCAACAGAAATTTCACAGGGGTTTTAAAGGTACAGATTGAGTGAATATGCACTGAATTTAAGAGTCTCCAATGCCTCATAGGCATGAATGGCTGAAACATCTCCAAAGAAATCATCATGAACTATCAGGTTACAAATCAGTGCGTTGAAAATTCCCATGAATATGGATAAAAATGACAAATTATAACGGTGCTGAAAGAAGGAAATAATACTTGTTTTAAAATGTCCCTAAATGACAGATACACATGGACTTTTGTAAATAGTTACACATTTTCAAGCCAGTGGAATTAAAGTGTAGTCACAGTGTAAGTGAGACCCAAATTCATCCTTCATGTTCTTTATGAGAAAGTTTTTCTTTTCTAAACGGAAATCTTTCATTTTTTCAAGACAAAAAATTTCTTGCACCCAAATATTTTAAGAAGTAGTAAATGCTTGTTATGAGGTTGTGTGCATTTTTCATACTTTTACTTCCATTTATTTTTTGGAAGACCAGAAATATACTAAAACAAAACACATTTTTTTTAAATATAAAAAGTTTATCAAAGTTTATTGACCCTGACAGAAAATTCAGTTGTTTAATTTTCAGTTTGAGTTTGGGGAGAACTTTTGCTCCTGGTTTGACCATTTCCAGTCTGAAACAGAAATTCTGGAAATTTAAACTTAAGGAGGAAACTCTAAGTTTATCTTACTTGATAAATCTGTTTTTTGATCACATGACCTGGGAAGTCTGGTGTCCATGATCTTCTAGATTGTATTATGCAATATGCAATACACACACAATGGAGCAAGTTAAATATACAGTACTTTTCCAGTATTACCTTACAATTACTTGGTTTTTCAGAGTTTACGCCAGACTGTTACCATAATTTTAACAGAGATTTTATATGTGAATAATCTACTCCACATGTTGGGTGTACAAATGTAGTGGAAAATATGTGACCTGGTATTTTATTGGTATATTTTCTTAATAGAGGCTCAGAAGAAAATTTCATTCTTCATATAAAAAATGCTTTCATACAGAAACTAAAGATGTCCAAACTTGGGTTGTTCTTTTTCATCTTAAACTGTAAAGTGGCTGTATCTAAGGAAAAGCTTGTCAATTATATTCTTTGTATAGTGAAATTGCAATACAACAAACACCCTCACTGATGATGATTTTACATTATAGCTATTAAAATGTGACATGCTAGAATCATCATGGTTTTACTATTGAAACTCCAATGAGACTGACCTGGTTTAGTTTCTTGCAGCACTGATCGGTGACTATATTTTTCATTTTTGAACAGACTGGGCCAAATTCTTCTCAAGGTGTATCAGTGAGAACCCATGGAGGGGCAGGAAACTCCTTGAGTTTCTACTCTAAGAGTTTATTAAATTAATAGGTGTTCTAATATTTTGTGGCTATCATGGGAGATAAGAAAATCAGGGCAATCCACACGGAGGCTTTGGGTGAAATCCTGGCTCCATTTAAGTCAATGGAAGTGTAGCCATTGATTTTAATTGAGTCAGGATTATTTTACTCTTGGTGTTTTCACACTGCTTCTTGAGGCCAGTGAGTCCCATGTCACCACAGACTCATAGCTGCTGCCCCCGTAACTGTCCCTCCAAAGGTAGGGTTCACTTAGAAGAGAGAAAAACACCATTAACTAATGAAAACAGATCAGTGTTGTTTTACATAAAGAAAGCATGTGATATTGAGACAGACATGATATCATGGACACAGCTATCCCCTGCTGTTACCCTACCCACTCCCATTCCACCACTTCTCAGACTATGAAGCCTCATCCTACCCCCAAAGGGTATCTCTGGGACTGGAGAGAAGTAGGGGATCATGCCACTGAGCAAGCTTTGGCATCCTTCCACGTTCCCTACCTCAGTCTGTCCAATATAAGTCCCTCGCTTCACTGAAAGGAACAATGAGTCCCTTCCCTCACTGAAAGCAACATCTAGGGTATGTCTACACTACCCGCCGGATCGGCAGGTAGTGATCGATCGATCGGGGATCGATGTATCGCGTCTCATCTAGACGCGATACATTGATCCCCAAACGTGCTCCCTGTCAACTCCGGAACTCCACAAGGGTGAGAGGTGGAAACGGAGTCAACGGGGGAGTGGTGGTCGTAGATCCCGCACCGCGAGGACGCAAAATAAGTCAATCTAAGTTGATCTAAGATATGTGGACTTCAGCTACTTTATTCTTGTAGCTGAAGTTGCATATCTTACATCAATTTCCCCCACACACACAAGTAGACCAGGCCCTAGTTGCAAAAGTCAACCAAACTCCCAAGTGAAGCGCACCCAAGTGTTTTCCACGTGAAGTGCAACTGATGAGCTTTAACTGGAGTAGAGCTGCATTTGAGTAGTTCCATATGAACTACTCTTTGTTCTGAAGTACAGTTCTTAAAGACTTCATCTTTTTCATAATTGTTTTCCTTTTAATTTGTATCTTTTCTTGTTTCCATTTCAACTTCTATAGAAAACTGTGCATAAAATGTGTGAACTAAAAACTAAATAATAATGATAATAAAAACTCAACTAAAACTGACTTATTTCAGTACTTTGCAACTCTGCAGGTTTACTCCCATCTGTCAGCAACCGTATTAATAACTTTATTTGCAGTGAAAGATTTGCTGTCTAGATTTGCTTCTGTTTTATCCAGGGTATATTTGGTTTTATTACATTTAAAATATGAGTGTGAAGATGTGAAGTCTTCATTCCTATTGTCAATTTGCCTGTAAAATCACCCCTTCAACCCATTCAATGGTGAATGATCACTGGCATTTTTGCAACTTCATGTCCCAGGCATTGGTTGAAGACCTCATCCTTCCAAACTGAAGTATGAAAGTTGTTTGTAGGGAAAAGAGTAAAGGATCCATCCTCTTACATTAAAGCAAAGGGCTAATTATTAACAAAGTAGTACACATCGATTTAAGCAAAAGCTTAAATAAAGCTAGTTGAGGTAGATGATTATAAAGGTTATAAAGCTAGTAGAGGTAGATGAATACTGCAAAATATTTTCACAAATATTCATTCACAGTTATTTAATATGCTTCAGCCATGCTCACATCACATTTGTGGTCACTTGACATTTGAGTGATTGAATTTTACTTGCATTAAGGACACATGGAAAATGAAGTTGAAGCTCACACATAGATGTATTCATTATAGAAGTGCTACATTTTAAATGAGATGGAATGTTGCTTGACACAGCAGGGAGTAGGGGTGAGATAGGGTTTTCAAAAACTCTGTCAGTGCCTTAGCACAAATAATTTAAAATAGGCTGGATAGGGATCTGACTAATCCTTTGCAGCTAAAACTGCATGCTAACTCACACAATTACAGAAGCACACATAATTACAGAGGAGTAGTGTAACTGACATATTGTTGATGGCATAGCATGCAGTATTAACATAGCAGTGGGACAGTGTTCTCAAAAACCCTGGAAAAGAGGCAACTAAATTACCCAGACAAGGATTTGACTGCACCTTTTGCGATTATGACTTCACAAATCCCAGACAGGTATTTTGGATAAATGTGATGAGATAAAATGATATGTAAACTCTTCATCCTACCAATAAATCTTATAGTAGTCTGGTTATCTAGTTATCTTATGCCTTTGGTTAGACCTTTGTGGTCTGGAAATATAAAGGTCTAGCATTTACTAGCCTTCTCTAATCCTGTTTATATACTACCTCTGCCTACACTCCTACCTTTTTCTGAGAGTTTCAACAATCTCACTGGTTTCTTTAAGATAGCCTCCTTAGGTTCATGCAGTTAGGAAAAGGAAACTATACTTATATGTACAATCACAACTAACCAATGCAGGTCAAATATCAAGTTTCAAGTCATTGACTTTAATGAAACTTAAGCACATGTGTATATTTAAGTAGGTGCTTAAAAGCTTCGCTGACTAGGTAAAGGACTTAAGCACATGCTTTGCTGAATTTGGGCCTGCATAAATTATTTGCTAAGAATTATTCACTAATGTCTAAAAGTAAATTCCTTTCTATAAGGACTTCCCATTTTATCTTTTTCATTGACTGAACAATAAGTTAAATTGAGGGACAGTGGTGTCTAAATAATTGTGGAGCTTTAATGAATTGTTCATTGTTTTATTTTTGCTGTTTTTGCTTACCCACCTTACCTGAAATTTTGTTGAGATTGGAGTAGTATTTTACTAATGAATTTAAAATGGTTTTTATGATGTTTTTCAGCACCCCAAATGCTTTTCAGGGGGTAGTGCCCATCAATTAGATTCTAGTGTTTCAAAAACATTTTGACACTCTTCTGAAAATATTGAAATGTACAATTTAGCCCAATATATTCTAAAGATTCATATTATTGAGCTCTATGTCCTTCTAACACACAAAATCTTGGGAACTAACTTCCAAGGGGCCTGCTCCAGCCCAATAAAGTCAACAGGAGCAAGACTATAGTTTAGATAAGTATAGTTAACCAAGATAGTCAAAACCCATGCTTATAGGGAGGGCAGCCAGTGACCAGATAAATGGCCTGGTAAATGACTGGTAGTGGATAAAGGAACAGAACAGGAGAAGGAGTTCAGGGACTCCTATGATTGGTATGCCAGGGAGCCACCACCCATTCTCATAGACCTCCTTAACCCTCTTACAAGGCTGGTGAATGGTAAGGTCCTAGCCATGGGTTGACTAGGGGACCTGGATGGAAACAAAGGGGTATTGGTGGAAGCCCCAGAGAACTGATTTGAATAAGAATGGATTTTCCTGCACTGTACACTTTATCTGCCGAGTAGTCCTTATATAATAAAATTGCGGCCCGATTAAAATCCATAACAAGTCTTCTGTCTTTCTTGCGGTATACCCAGACAATTAATTTGAGTGGCAAGTAGTTCAATCTATTTAGCTTAACAAAGAGAAGGTTAAAGGTGAATTGATTAATCTAGAAATACCTGCATGGGGAACAAATATTTAAAAGTAGGCTCTTCAATCTACCAGAGAAAGGAAGTTCTAGACAAATTCAGTTTTGAAATATAGTGTACATTTTTAATAGTGAGAATAATTAACCATTGGTCATCTTACCAAGTATTGTCCATCACTAAAAATTTTTAAATCAAAATTGGATTTTTTTTTTCAAAAAGATATGCTTTAGGAATTATTTTGTGAAAGTTCTATGGCTTGTGCTATACAGGAGGTCAGAATAGATGGTCACAATGGTCCCACCTGTAAATTTGTGGAAAGAATTCCAGTTACAGTTAAGAAATGTCCTTTTCCCAAAGCCCTGCATGTGCCATGCACTCCATTTTAAAAACAACAGTGCTACAGGGATATCTATACCTTAAGAGAAGAGTTGCATCAAGAATTATGCACAGTAATATTCTCATTAACACGTGGGAAATAAAACTTTTCTAAAATAACTAAATAACTTTTTTTAAAAAAAGAAAAAGGAGTAAGTTAGAAGAAACCATGCAAAAGAGCACACAGAATAGTTGACAAAACGCAGAACAATCTTAGGATCCAAAAAACAATAAATTATAAAGAAGTAGGAGGAAGTTTGGTCCTCAACTCAAAAAATTTCCATACAGATATATGCTAAAAACAACATCCACTGTGCAATGCAAATCTAAACAATGCAATTTTTTTTCTTGTCTTTTTTAGGAACAATGTGGTGAATTTCTTATGGCTGCACTGCAGATCTCAACAGGTAGAACCCACCTGAAAATGGGTACTGCTGCAGAAAAGTCTGTAATAAACTGGGCTGTTATTTTATAAAATAAGCCATCGCAAGTGATAATCCTGTGAAAGAATAGAGCTGAGAAAATGCAGGAAGACAGCCATTTCGACATGGTTCTCTACAGACAGGCTGATCTAAATGTGTTGGAGTCAAAAGAAATGAAAGTGCTTGGATGGACTCTTAATGAATTGTATCCATTCTAAATAGATCCCTAAAGACACTGTGATATCCAAGCTAGTTTTACCAGCATACAATTCTGGGCAAAGGGGAAATACTGATGGGACAATATTATTGATAAAATTGAAAAAACAGCACTACCCTAGGAAGTAACCTTAAACTGTTGTATTTGTGCAGGACTGAGCTTTCAATGAATACCTCCAGTGCAATTCTCTCCTATTTACTTTTGTATCACAAATACTTTACAAACCACAGCTTGTAAAATTAAACAAAAGAGACAATCTTATAGTCCTTCCTGCATTGGGGAACTTCTTTGGTACATAGAGAATGGGGTTCAGGTAACTATGTAAGTATGTGATTTGTAAAGAATTCTTGATATCCATCTGCCAAAAAAAAAGCCTTAATATGTTTATGGTAAGAATATAGTAAATCTAATTAGATCATTTATGGAGATCTCTGGAACTCCTATATCCCTGGCTAAAAATGTTTATGGCCTTATTTGTGCTCTGTTTTTTTAAATAATCGCCATGCTTATATGCAAAGATACCCTGAACTATGCATTGGGCATGCATACTACAACCATGGCTGTTTGTAAGAGTTGTGTCCACTCTGAAACAAATACCAGATCCAGCACAGGCATATGTTTTAAATAATCTCGGGATAGCGTGCAGTCAGGAATAATTTATTATGTAGATCTGTAGCAGTGCTACATTTTAAAAGACATAGTTTTTATTATAGCTTAATGTTATTTATTTAAAGAAAATCTTGACAGTTTTAAAGACTCCGTTTGCTTCTTAAAAAAAAACCTCTTCATACAATTCAGTCCAGATTTTACGTGATCATTTTTCTTCATTTTGTGACTTTTATACTTTGTAGCAGGTTAAAACGGAGGATAACAGGAAACAGGTTTTGCCAGTGGAAGACAAAATCTTTGTTCTTAATTCATCGAAAGGTCCATATGTTGCCCTTGATATAGGTATCCATCTCCCACCAGTGTCAATGGGGAACTGCTCACATGGACTGAGAGATTGCCTACCTTCTCTCAGTGTTTTTCTGCCAGGAAGAAAATGCTGTAAGTTGCGGACAGGGTTATAGAGGACCCTCACTAGCTGAAGCAGCTCATGAGATGTAGTGATTCGTTGCAACCCTTGCTGTAGTGGCAGTCCCCTGCCAGTGCTGCTTAATTCTGGGGAGCTGATGAATGCAGCAGGGTCCTTCACAGAAGCTGCAACTGGCCCCATGCCACCACATAGATTTTCTGCTACTGTGTCTTCCATGGCTTGTTATATAAGAAATCAGTGTATACTTCTTGGAGACACTGATCTATTATTTATCATAATTGTTTGGTAAATTTAATGTCAGTATCATCTCGTGGGTACAGCATCAGATTAGTGTCTTTGATTTTATTCCAGGTTCTGCCACTGATTCACTGGGTAACTTTCACCAAATCATCTATAAGCAAATCATGCCATATTACAAGTGAGGTTCCACTGGCAGCAAAACTGATGCCATTCTAGTAACTAAGATGCAGTTAGGATTCTATAGGGCCATGAAGGAAAAGTGAAGATAAGAATATGGTAGAAATAAAGGACCTCTCAAGGTCCCTTCCAGTCCTATGATTCTATGATTTTTGATCAAGAAAAGGCTGTGCCAGGGGTATCATCAGTTAGGAAAAATGAGAAATATGTCCTATATCTAGGACCATTATTTAGCACTAATAGGTTTGTCAATCCTCAAGAAACACTACACTATAGTACATGGAGAAAAAGGTGAGCAGAATCAGGGTGGTGCTGGAAAGCGGGGGGTAGACAGTGTCATCCCAGATGCAGCAATCTCATGTGCTGCAACAGGAGCACTGTGCACAGAGGCTAAAGAGGAGATCCATGTGGAAGGATGCAATGGTGGCAGATCTGAAGGTGCTGCTCCATTTTGCCAGGAAGCAGCTGAAGCCCGTGGCCTGCAGGAAGTAAGAGCTGGAAAAGAGAGCCAGCAGAGAGGAACCTGGATATTTTCCACAAGGAAATGTGATCCTCTTGTTCCCTCTGCTGCAACATTACCTTAGCTCAAATCCCTTGTGTGCTACTATGAAACATACTACTGCTATGGAACAGGAAGAGACATCCTTCAAGGAATCCTCTGAGATAGAAGACTTCACAGTTGTTTCAACTACTGAGGGTCTCATTTGTTTTGCTATATTCTCCAGGTAATTAAGGATGCCCATTGCATATGTTCACTCTTCCCCTCAATCCCCCTAAACATGACATTTAAAAAAAAAAGACTCTGGAGTTGTTCTTCTATTCCTATTAACACTTTCAAAGAACTTCAGAGAATGTAGCCAGAATATCTGTTGCCTATCTGGCCAAGTAGAAGAACAAACAATATTTTCCATTCCATTATATGCTGATGTTATGTCAGATACATGCACTATGACAAAAACAAAATGAACAGGAAAATGAACAGGAAAAATTAGGGTGTTTTACACAAATGGTGAAAACGTGGAGCTCTATTATTAATATGTTACTGTTATATAATTCTTTGCAAAAGTGCACTTAATGCCAGACTTTCCACCTATATTTTAATGCACAAATAAAGCTGTCAAACTACAATGCTGAAGAATAATTTTCATTCACAAATGTGCAAAAACTACAATTATCATCTAATTCAATTTGGACATACTCAGCTTTCCTAGAAAGTCCATTCCACGAAATATAGAATTTAATTTTATGTAAGTAACTATGAATTACTTACTGCATGGCCAGGTGGTGATTGCATTAATATAATATCATCGCAGAGTTATGATGCTGAACTAAACCATGATAGTAAAGGCATGAGCAATTTATGGCATTATCAGAATCTCTAGCTGAAATTAGCTTCTTAATCACCATTTGACTGTGTGGTTTTTGTTCATAATATAAATTCAGAATAAAAAGATAGAAGGATTAACATTAAATATTGATTATTTGGAATGATGAGTCTGTATGGTATGTTACTCCGGATGCCAGTATACTATAAATGGATTTAATTATCAAAAATATGGATGTTCCCATGAACTAAACATTAGTAATAGATTACTAAAAATTACATGGTTTCCTATTTAGAGTATTGTAAAGCTGTAAGTATGCCAAGGAGTTACGTAAGTGACATGGTTAAAATTCATCATATAAAATGTGTGATTTTTTTTTCATTTTGTTATGTTTCATTTTCTGAATCTCAAGAAGACTTTATAACGTGTCACATTTTGGGCCTGATGTGCACTAGGGATTCAGAACTAGGCTCCTTATCTGTTTATGTAATACCTACCATTATTGCTTTCAATGATGTCGTAGCTGTGTTGATCCCCGGATATTAGAGAGACAAGATGGGTGAGGGAATATCTTTTATTGTAGCATATTCTAAAAGATATTCCCTCACCCATCTTGTCTCTCTACATGATGCCTAGTCCTGCTACAAATTAAAATAAAAGTAATTTTGTGATAAGACAAATTCTCTTCCCAATTATTACCATTTTACAGCATCATGAGTGATCCTAAAGGTTTCTGGACAAATACAATATAATTACATTGATTCATTGAATTTACAACCCAATGCCCCAATCCAGCAAACATTTACTCATGTGAATAAAGTTATGCACAGGTTTAAGTGTTTGCAGGGTCATGTTTTAAGAGCCTGATGCTGTATCACCGAAGTCAATGGGAGTAGGTTTCAGACCTAAATTAAGATCTGACTTTAAGAGACTTTTGGTATGTCTACACTATTGAGACTACACTGGCATAGCTATATGGCTGTAGCCACACTGATACAACCCAGTAGAGAAGATGAAGTCTACACTGACAGAAGAGTTGTGTCAGTCTAAGAACTCCACCTCTCTAAATGATGGTAGCTACATCAACAGAAGCATTCTTCTGTCTACATAGCTTTGTCTACGCTGGGGCTTAGCTCTGCATAGCTATGTCAGTTGTGGAGTAGATTTTTCACTCCCTGGACTAGCTATGTCAACCTAGCTTAAGTGTAGACCAAACTATAGGAATGAACACTGTAGGAATAGGTGTGGAATAGAATTATCTCAAGAAGATCATGTGGTTGATTTGGTTAGTAAAGGTACATTTTGAGAGATTCGCCATTTAGTTTCATTTATTTTGATACTGTAATAATTTGAAAAAATAAGTTTTATAGCCCTTATAGAAGAAGTTTGCTTTTAGGAGAGACTTTGAGGAGAAAAGAATTAAAACTATGGCGGGTCAAGTTTAGAGAGGGACACCAGCCAGAGAAGACCACACAGAAGAAATCACAGGGATAAGAGTGGAAGAAAGAATTAAAGGGGCTAGTTAGTTATGGCTATGAAGAAAAGACATTATCTCCCCAAATATATTTAAACCTACAAGTGGCTGGTTGAATTTTTGTTATCGACAATTTTTCATCAAATTTTGGCTCTTTCCTTTGGATAAAGATTTAAGAATAAATGTTTCATTGTTAGATCAGCTCTGCTTAGGAGATGTTTCACGATAGTTACTGGTTTCTGAAAAAGAAAGTTTTGTGATGAAAAACACAATAATGGGAATGAAAGAAAATATTCATAGCCAAGGAGTTAATTCTATTGACAGTTCCAATAATACAGAAAACTACTGGTTCCAAATAACATATTTTGACTGTGGGCATAATGCTATTAGGAGGCAGATTAACTGCTATGAGAACTCTGCCCTGGTTCCCTGTCCAATGCAGTTATAAGCCATATGCAGCGCACATTAATCAGTTTCTGTACTGAAAACTGAAAGTCTCAGCAGCTAGATTTTAATCACATTAATTGTAGTTTCTGTGCATAGGAAGTGAATATATAAATCACAATATACTCAGATTAACTTCATTTTGATAAGATAAGCAATGAAGTTTTAAAGACAGTCTAAGTATCCAGTCCTACAGTCCTCAGAAATATATAAGCAATTTGGATTTTGTGACATAGAAGGTCGCAGAATTGGGCCCAGAATGCAAGTTAAGCACACTTTCGATGTGATTAAAACAATAGCAAGCATTAATTACTAGACCCCCATTTTCACCATATTAATCATAATTTAAATTTAATAATTCTACAGAGCCAACTGAAGAGAACATCACATATATGACTTATCTTCATTTTAACAGAAGTTTAATCATACATATGCTGTAGTTATCTAAAAGGGGTATTGTTAATGCCACGTATTGGCATTTCTATTATTTATGATGACATTGTGCTGCAATAAAGTGTACACTCAGTGAGACTTTGGCCTGTTTTAAGACTGCAGGATGGGCCCAGCACTATGTTGCAAAAGTCCATATATTACATAGTAAGGCAAATTTATTCTGGTATTGTCCAGTCCATTTTTATATCATATTTTCTTTTTTCTATCAATCAATCATATCTATATGGACCTCATAGTCTTTAATGTATTTATCCTCAGAACATCCCCATGAACTAGGAAAAAGTTAATACTCCCGTTTAACAGATGGGGGACTGAGGCACAGTGATACTAACTGACTTACCCAAGATCTCACTGGCAGAGCACGAAATTGAATCGAGGGCTTTGCGTACACTAGAGACCTTACAGCAACACAGCTGTACTGATGCAGCTGTGCCACTGTAAGATTCCTCATGCAGCTGCTCTATACTGATGGAAGAGACCTCTTCCATCAACATAACTAAACCACCTCCAATAAACGGTGGTAGCTATGTTGGCAGGAGAAGCTCTCCCACCAATATAGCGCTGTGCGCATGACCACTTATGCCGGCAAAACTTATGTCGCTCAGGGGCGTGTGTTTTTCAAACCCCTGAGTGGTATACGTTTTGCTGACATAAATGGTAATGTAGATATGGCCTAGGTATCCCACGCTAGGGCTATAACCACTGGATCATTTTTCCCTATTGTCCTTCCCTGTTATTCATCATAGCACCTGCAATAGAAAACAAATGAACAATTTTAACTTTCAATAGGCACTGATACAAAGAAAATGAGGAAACAATACACATTTAACAGAGCCATTTGTATGATTAAGTCTTAATTCTATCAATAGAGAAATCAGTTGTCGCCCTTATGTCCTACCTTTCCCCTTCACCATCTTTTGTGTGTTTATTAACCTCATGTCTGAACTTGGTTCAGGTAAATTTGCCTTTACAATCTGGTAAACCACTTAAGCATATGCTTTACTTTAAATGTTGGTGGTTACACTGAATTCAGTGTGCTTGGAATCAGACCCTTAGGGCTTGTCTACAAAATAGTTTGTGGCAAGCTATGGTGTAAATTTACCCCACTACTAGCCTGTCATGCACTGTTTGTGTGGAACTTACAGCTACACACTAAAAGTTCAATAGTGTTGTTTGAAATCGGAGTAGATTACAGCACACTAGGAAACTTTCCGTGCATGGTAACAAGGTCCACACAGACACTTAGTGAGTGACAGGCTAGTGTGGAGCAGATTTACTTCCCAGCTCGCGCAGATGTACCCACACT
This sequence comes from Gopherus evgoodei, assembly GCF_007399415.2. NCBI lineage: Eukaryota > Metazoa > Chordata > Testudines > Testudinidae > Gopherus > Gopherus evgoodei. Next base: position 69,513,805 of record NC_044327.1, on the reverse strand, counting down.
AGTTCTGCTTCATCAAGCACACTAAATATATCAGGGTAGCTGGGATAGTGCAGGTGGAGGCTTGGGCAAGTTGCCCTGAGTATGTATCTGCCCAGACCCCTAGGTATGTACTTATACTCAGGTGTCTACTAGAGCCACCACCCATGCTACCCCACCAGAGCTGCTACTTTTAGTTATCTAACACATATATGTCTATTCAACCTGGGAATTACAACCCACATTTCAAGTATAAACATAGTTTCTGTGTTTCTACAGAAAAGCCCTTAGACTGTAAGCTCTTTTGTAGCAGGAACCATGCCTTGTAAATCATAGCAAAATGTTGGGCTCTCAAATTAATAATCCTGAAATTAATGAACATTATTATCAAGTGTATAAAAATTAGTCTCCCTATGGATAGGCGTATTTTGATGAGTCCTTCAGTAAGTATTTGAGCCTATTCCCATTGAAATCAATGGCATACTTTAGTAGAGCAGGATCAGTCTGAATATCACAGGTACAATCTGAATCTTTTACCTACTTGTGGAAATTCAGCACCTGTGGCAGCCACCATATTTTAACATAACTCCTGGAAGTTCTTCTACACTATCAGTGCTCCTGGCACTTGTCATAGACCACTGCAGGGCTTCCCAAAGGATTCAGGGGGCCTGGGGCAAAGCAATTTTGGGGGCCCCTTCCATAAAAAAATGTTGCAATACTATCAAAGACTATATTCTCATAGGGGACCCTGTAAGCCCCGGGCCTGGGGCAAATTGCCCCACTTCCCCCCCCCCCACTGGCCCCCGGGCAGCTCTTGACCACTGTGTAGTTCTGACAGAGGAGCTGCAGTTGTCCTGTGTGCAGGTATGAAATAAGTCCTTAATGTTTTCAGCATTGATGGTCCCAAGTCTGAATTTTCAATCTCAACTTCAAGACCCACCTAATAAAGACTTTTACTAGTACTAACACCTACAATTAAGTAAATAATACGTGTTTTTAAAAATCCTCGCACAGATACATTCACAAACACCTGTAACCTTGATGATTCATTCCCTCTGGGGCACCTAGCATTGGCCACTGCCAGAAGAGAGGATGCTGGACTAGATGGACCTTTATGGCCATTCTTAAGTTTTTCTTAACCTGGGAGAATGGAGAAAGAAAGTATAATTTGTTCCAGATTATTTTGGCTCATGAGAATTTTGCTTTGTGGTTATAATTCAATTTTATGTCTGTCTGAGCCTCAACTTGGAGGTGCTTAATATTCTCAGTACCCACTGCATATTATTATATCAGCATTTTTTTTACCTTGAGTTAATTGATTTCTAATTAACTTGCAATAATTAACATCTTTGAAACATCTAGTCTAGAAATTTCTCAAACTTTTATTCCACCGTACAGATGTTTGTGGTTTGCTCTATGGGATCAGCTTGACTTCCCAGAAAGCAATAAGCAACTCAAAAGATCAGACTTATAGACAAGAAAGTAACAGACCCTTGTAAAGAGAGAGAAAATAAATAATTTTTAAACCCCACTTGCAATTCCTGTAAAGTGTGCCATCAGCTTCTTCTGATGCCAGAATGTAATTCCTGGAGATTAGTAAAGTACTGCCAGGAATGATGGAAAGTAGCACAATGGAGCACACCACAACCAGTGGTCTATATCGGAACCTTTGAAATACTCCTTAGTGCAGATTCACTTCTTCTCTTCATCTAATCATTTTTGACTCATCCTTAACCTCAGTACTATTGGCAATGCAAGCACAATCACACCCAGCATTTCACTGGGATTTGCATCAGAGTTTTGAAATGGAGTTTTTATAACTATGGTCGTGACAGAGAGACCATTCAGGATCAGGTTCCCTTTGTGCTAATCACTGTACAAATACGTGTAATGACATAATTTCTGTTCCAAGGATCTTACAACCTACAAAAAAAAGAAGAGATTCTGGTTCATCTACATTTGTAGTGCTAACTGGAGTAAAAAATAAATAGCCATTGAACAGGTAGGAATTTGAACACATGCAGAGAGCAGATCTTTTAAGTAAGAACTATATTTCATAAAGTAGAACTACACAGTCCTATTGGAAGGTTATTGGTTCTATCTATTGTATGCACCCAATAAAAGGAGTAGTGATTATTCCTTTACCATGCCAGTATGATTCAAATTCTCTTAACTGATAATGGTACCTGTGATGGGGCATACATACCCTATTCACAGCCTGCTGTTTGCCTTACAGCTTCTCCTGCTTAGGCTCCATTACTCTGGGCATGTTCTACATGCCTAGTGTTTGTATTGTGGGAGCCACTTGGCCTGGGAATGTGAATAGACTATTGCAACATAACTGCACCTCATTTGTGACTAGTATATGCATATGTTCACCTCATCCATGTCTATTGTAGGGACCTTCACATAGTGCCATTTTCCCCTATTATATCCTTCTTCTGTCCTTTGTGAGCTGGTCCATTTCTGCTGCTTTTGCACTGTTTCTTCCAATGAAGCACTTATCCCGCTTTCCAGAATTCAAATGCTACCTGCAGTTCAGTTGTCCTTCTATCTCAGTTGGGAATTGACTGCAGCTCCATTGTAAGGCTACTGTTATGATTCCCCCCACCCTCCAACCATGCTGTGACCACTCTGGGCAGTAATGTGCTGCAGAGAATTCCCACATACTGCCTCCTGTATAATAGACTTTAGCTGTGCATTTCAAACAGATGTTTGTCTGCAAATTGTGCTCACCTTCTCCTGTACATTTTGAGATCAGTTTAGCAGTTCTTATGCTTTTTCTGTGTGCTAGGGGGCTACCAGGCCCTTATTTAGGATTTATTCTACAGTATAAAGCTTTTCTACATTGCCCCACCCCATAGCTCACACTTTAGAAATTACCAAAACATTTTTGTAGAGCCCTCACCTGCATCTGAGTTAGAGGCTGTGTTTGAAGTAATGTTATTTAAACCCAGTTCAAATGCTGCACATAAATATACAGGAGTGATTTATCCTCAGTCACACTTCATTCATACACTTAAAGAGCAGGGTTCCCCTCTCCTCCACCCTCTCTCACTCCTGCACAACTTTCCCCTCTCCCTTTCACTCCATCTTTCCTTTGGCTATTCAGGTGCACTTCATTTTGAAATATTTTTGCAGCCCTGTCATCCTACATAATTTAAACTTAAGTACCCCCAGCGCATTTCTGCTATCACCTTTAGTTGTAAGATAGTAAATCAGATCTGTTCAACCATATGTTGGCCACCAGTAATTCTCTCTGTTTCTTTCATTCCTTAATTACTTTTGCCTTAAGCCTTTCACTTATCAGTCATAATATTAAGCAAAATCTTTCCATCACTGTTAATAATAGATGTTACTGTGTATATTTATTCTACGAATTTGTGGGTTTTACTTTACATTCACATTTCAGTTTTAGAAAGGATACAATTTCCTCAAAAAGTAGAGTTGAGAACATAACCCACAATAAACAATTTAGCTGTTGAATGGCCTCTTTTTCTGATCATGGTCATATCCATGAGACCATCACTATTCCATTTTTGTGATATCAGAAGAATTACTCAGTGTGTACATCATTTTGACTGAGAGCAGAGTCAATACAAAATCTACAGAGAACAACTTCCAGTCCAGCATACCCAGAAAAGTTCCTAGTCACTCAGCAAGCAGAAGTCTCCACTTTGGGTCACCATGTATATCTGTAGACAATTTGAATCTGGTTCCATTTTTGGCTGGTGTAATGTGAAAAAAACCTCACATATACATACATGCACACACAGAGGAAGTCCAGCCATTGAATGGGGGACTCTGCTATTTGGTAAGTCTGCTCTAACATCTGGCTAACAGTTCAGGTGAAGTCCTACCTTACCGTGATCACAGAAAAAAATCATTAACAACCACATTTTATTCAGAATAGTCACAGGTAAACCACAAATTCAAAATTTTTTCCAGTTCTAAAGGGATTCTTTACTCTTTTGGTTTACAAATTGTATTTCTCCAATGAAAGATTACAACATACATATAATTTAAACTAAGGAAATTAGGACCTAATAGATCCCCCATCCCTGCAACCCAGGAACCATTTGTACATGCCCAAAGGTGTGTTTAAATGCTTCATAAAATAGATGGTTAGATACACCTCTTCCTCAAAAACCTAAAATGTGAAGATGACTTAATTAGAGAGGTTCAGTACAAAACAAAGAGGAAAAAGTTGTGAGGGGTCAGGATTCCATAAATAAGATCATTGTATCAGTTGTGCTGCCCCTTTAAAGACAAGCCCAGGTTCAACTGAGACCTATTTCAAATTCTGGCCTAGAATAGAAAGGGATTTGGGAAACTAAGCTAGTAGCAAAGCATGCTGGGAAGACAGCAATATAAAGCTTGTTTACTTTTCTTAGCATAGAAAGAGACCTGAAGGAAAGGGAGTGCTTGGGGAAAAGATATGGAGCTTAGTTAGAGGTCACACCAAATGACTGCTTCAGTCTATGGTCCAGGGAGTGGAGCTTACAGGACAGTCAGGGAGGTAAACTTCTATATGTCCTAGGGACCCCTAGGGAGCATGTTTGTTATACCCCAGAGCATGGTCAAGGCTAGATGATCCTGCAGCCAAAAGGAGAAAGTATGTGGGAAGAGGTCTATGGCCGGGAAGACTAAGGACTTTTTTTTTGAGGTGTCTTGTTACCCTGGAAGGAGTGGACTTTTATGCTCATCTGGAGGGCTATATGTACACAACTGGGAAAACGGTGGGCAGAAAGCAAGGCAAACTGAGTCAGCCGCCTGACCTGATGCCAGAAAGATATTCCACACTGTGACAATCATGCAGTGACTCAATGGGTACATGTACACTTCTTGGTGATTGTAGGAGGTTTTGTTTTGTTTTTAAAGTTTTACTTCTAAAATTTCCTTAGTTCACTTCTTGTAGGGTTAGCTGCTGAGGTGACTCTTTAGGAAGCAAATTGTCTTTGGAAGAGCATTACAAGCACACCAGATGGCATGGAATAAGAAATGGAAATGTTTGTGTAGGAAAAAAAGAAGGGGTAAAAGATGGTGTCACACTGTCTGGAGTGGTTCATGGTCATGACTGTCAACCTTAGTTCAGACTGTCAAGAAGCAGGGCAAAAACCCCAAAGGGGTTATACGTTCTATAATTAGATTTCACCAACCCAGTAAGAAGCATGAACACCTGAAGCACTATAATAGTCTTATGATGGAGTCACAGACAGTACCGTGGGGCATGCCAGTTTGTCTTGCCACCCAAGCAAGTGATAGATGGTCACTTACATCAAGAGTCATGACAATATTCAGGTTACTCCCAGTCTCAAAGGACCAGTCACTTACCCCAGGTCAATTGTATTCAGATATCAAACCAAAGACAAAGCTTGTAGTCAGTCCTGTAACAAATTAAGGTTTATTAATTAGGAAAAAGAAATGAGAGTTATTTACAAGGTTAAAGCTGGTAAACATACACACCCAAATGAGGTACAATCTTAAGTTCAAAAGGTAATAAAAGCTTGTTTATTACAAAAGTTTCTATGTCCTTTAGTGTTAATACAAGCCAAGCAGCTTGGGAACCTCTTGCTTACGTTTAGGAATCTTTGTCCCTCAGATTCCAGACAGCATAGAGATACCAGTTTCTCCTTAACAGGGATTTTTATTCCCTTCCCCCAGCATTCAAGCTGTGATGAAATGTGGGCTTGTGCAAGCATCATCTTCATGCGAATGGGGATAGTAATCAACAAAGTCTTTTATCCACGGTGTTTTTTTTCTGATGGTTGTAGATCTTGTTTTGTCGAGGAGAAGATGACACCTCTTGTGGTAAACTAGCATTTCACATTTGGTATATACTTTACTTTGGTATATACATAATATACTTTTATGACTTTCATCACTAGAGTATTTAATATATTTATCCTCATAACATCCCTGTGAGGCAAGGAATTACTATTATCATTATATTATTTTACACATGGAACTGAAGCACAGAGAGACTAAGCAACTTGCCCCAGGACGCACAGAATGTCTGTGACAGAGCTGGAAGTTATACCCAGGTTTGAAAACCCAGTCTACAGCCTTAAAACCACAAGGCCACCATCCTCCGCAAGCTTCTAGCCAAAACTCAGATTGAACTCCACCAAAACTTCCTAGAAAATGTTCAGATAACTAAGTTTTCTGGCACAGTATTTTTCATTCTCAAGCACCTTAACTCTTTCTGGTTCCAGCTAGATTTGCAAGAAAGTAGCAAATTATTGGAAATGTGGTGGTGGGGGGGAATTGTTTGTTTGTTTGTTTAATTTCCCATGGGGGTGGAAGTAGTTCAGTCAATGGGAGTTGCAGATAAGCAGCATTTCTTTGGCTTAGGCTCTAAGCACCAGGACAACCTCTTCTCAAGAGATTTCCAGCTCAATTTTGTAGAATGTTTCAGATGAAGTTTTGACAAATATAAAAGCCTTTGGACTATATCCAGCAAAAGTAAACCTGTAAACCGTTTGGGGTTCCACTCTGGTATAACTACAGTGACTTGAAAGGAGTTATGTCACAACTGAATTTGACCCATTAAATGCAATCACAAGTACTGCACAAAGCTGCTGCTGTTGTTCTTCTGCTGAGAACAAGCATTTCCAGTCAATTCTTTTTCAGATAGGCCTTTCTGAAGGGCAGTAGTGACAACAAAACTGAAAATGGATAATACAGGCTGAAAGAAAGTGAAGGGGCAGAACATGCTTATTGCCTCAGCTGAGCAGACACGAATGTGATTTGGGCTGTGCAGTTACCACAGAACACCAATATCAGCTAACCAGCTGCTGCTTAGGATCAGCACTTCATCCTCCTTATTATGTGAAGAGATGCTTTAAAATTATTTAAGGCCCTAGCTGCAGCTCCATTCCCGGAAGGTGAGAGTTCCAGGAATAATGTTAGTCCTGGAAGTGCTCAATCCAAATGCATTACTTCTGGTAAGGCTGTGACAGAATGGTGGGTAGGTGTGTCAGGAGCTACATATATAAAAGGAGGTAACCGTAAGTAGAGGGTATTTTTAAGAATACTTAACTACCAGGAAACGTGCTAGCTTTTGTTCCAAAGTCCTATGTGAACTGAATAATAGAGCTTTACAGGCACAAGCACGGAATAAATATATGTGAAATGATTCCATAAATCTGTGTCATATTTTCTATATGACAAATAACCATTATCAATCTCATGCTAAGCGGGTGTTTAAAATCTCAGAAATCAAAACAACTGAAAAATAAAATCAATCATCATAGAAGGGTACAGTTCATCAGTCTTAAGATGTCAGAGCTCCACATTCCCACAACCCAATTCGCTCTGAAATAATTAAAGACAGAAAAAATAAGTTCTAAAGCACATAAATGTCATATTCACTTCCCAAGTGTTTTTACACTTGGCAAAAATGCAGATTTACAGAGTCTGCTTTTACAGTCCATCTAACTAACTAGCCATGCTGTCGTCTTACCAGGCAGAGTGCAAATACAAAAACAAATCAGATTGTATGGTCTACTTCACAGATCTATTTCACACACACACACCAAAAAATTCAATCCAATAACCATGTCATGCTCTTGCTTCTTGCTGAAAAATAAATACTCCTAGATTGAAAGTGATTCACAGCCTACATATCAATGGCCTTAGGGTTGTTTTTTTTTTAAGATTACATCTGTGAAAACAAATCTGTGAAATCATTTCAGCAAAACAACAGTACCAAAAATCCCTTCCTGTCTGAGACTCCTTCTCTGTCAATTCTATATCCTTCCATCTACCCACCAATTCATGAATGAACAACTTTCAAAAAAGTCAGATTCACCATTAAAAATTACCCTCTCTGAAGTTTTTAAATTTATGGCACCAGAGATAATCCATGCATACAATGATTTTGTCAGAAGCATTGCTTGGTTGCATTGTTCTTTAGCAGTGTCTCCAATGTGTCAAGCACAAAGGTTTTCTCGTTGCACATTTTTCTTCAGTCCTCATTCTTCTGTGCAAAAATATAGCTATTGTAAAGTATGCAAGGAAAATTCCACTTGTGTTTGAATTCCCCTTTACAACAGACTCTTGGACTGATGCAGTCCAAAATCTTGTTCTACTCCTTTCTTTAATTGCATCTCCCTGAAAATTTCAATACTGCAGAGTTTTTGCTATTTTACAGTGATCTTCTGCTCTGATGGTTTTATCTTTTTGGAATGAATGTAGAATATTTTCATTTTGGCACAAAGGGTGCTTCTTGTGACATTGCCCAACTGTGCACAGTGGCACCAATGGCAGAGGATGTGGAGACAGGCTTTTCAGGCATCAGTGACAGCATCAGTAGTATGAGCTTAAGCAGACTGAGTTCTGCCAGGTTTTTTCCACAGTGTGCAGTGAAGTAAATTGTTTCTATTCCCAGGTCTAACACACTGTTGAAGGCTGCTTTTTGTCAGAAATTCAAAATCCTCTGCCCGTGTTTGGAAAGTGCACTCAGGTACAAGCCTGGTCAAAGCCTCATAGATGCCAGTCAGCAGACAGACTTTTTGTTGAATATCACGTAGCCAATATTCTACCTCTTCTATCACACAGAAAAGGAGAATATTCACATATAGGGTTTGGGTGTTGGTGGTATGATACTGGCAGACCAGGTGCCAGCTCATGCCAAGGTCCCCGTGTCTCAGCTGAACACCGATAAATACATAACTGGAATCAGTCTCATTTACTTGTGTGTATGTGTTGTTAAAATACGTATTAGAATTATAAGAATGTGTTTAGTGTTTAGTCTTTATGGAATGCTTGTGAATTGCTGTGTGCATTAATCTCACTTATAACATCTATATTACATATTGTAAGGGTAATATTTGAATGCTCATATTTTACTGTACTCTGTGACTATGTACTCACCACATAGGAGAAAGATCTTAACCAGTGTGAAGGGCTGATCTCCAACAGAAGGTGTTACATCTTGCCCAGAAATGAAAGGTCCATTGATACCAAACAGACTATTGTGGGATCATAAAAAGGACAAAAGATGTTTGTTGGCTTGCCTTCCCCCTCCTGAATATGAGTCAAGCAAGTGGATTCCTCCTACCAGCTAAATTCAGAGCTGAGAGCACAAGGGAGGAGAGGAACAAAAATCCCTAACAAGAAGGAACTGGATCACTATGCTGCTTGGCCTCAGGGGAGACAAGGTTTCCTAAAGCATTAAAGATCCCCATTATTTTGCCTGGATTAGCTCTAAAGGACATATATAACTTGCTTATTATAGAATCTTCTATTAATTTTTGGAACTTAAGTTTGTAACTTATTTGTGCATGTATGTTTACCTGCTTTAACCCTGAAATTAACTCTTGTTCCTTTTTCCTAATTAATAAATCTCTATATAGTTTATTGTAGGATTGGCTACAATCTTTGTCTTTGATGTGAGATGTAAGGTGCAATTCATCTGCGATAAGTAACTGGTCTTTAGGGACTTGGGAGTATCTGAGTATAGCTCTGATTCATGGTGTAAGGGACCACCTACCACAAAGTTAGGCTCACTGGGTGGCAAGAGAGATTGGAGTACCCAAGGAGAGTATTTGTGATTCCATGTTTAAGATGTTATACTTCCTAAGGAGTTTGTGCTTGATCATTGGTTGGGGAAATCTATGGGTAGAATTCACAACCAATTTGGGTTCTTAACAGTCTGCCCTGAGGTTAGTACTCAAACTCACTGCAGGCAGCTTTACAGATGGACCAAACAGGCATATCTGTGTTTTTCTAAAATATTTGTATGTCCCTATTATACAAAATAAACACTTTCTGGGACTCTCAAAACTTTTAATTTTACACAGACTGAATTCTGCATGGCCTTGCAGAATGCACAAAGGACAGAGAAGATGCAAGGAGCCCTCCCCTTAAGGATCAGGCAAAGATGATGGACCCAGTTCAAGTCAGGAGCTCCAGTATTGCTCCCTGCTAGCACTCACATCAGCTACACAGAAAGGGCAGAGAGGAGAAGAGTGAGGGTATGACAGTCGTACTGTCCCCTCCTTTCTCAAACACAGCCTGGAACAGAGGCAGTGCAGATAGCTGGGCACGGTGAGAGGAAGAGTATTGAAGCCACCACTGCTGCATGTGATCCCAGATAGTACAAAGGCCCTCAGCCAAAATTCCTCCTAGGACTTTTGCTTCAGAATCGCTCCTCCATGCTCCATCCATCACAGGCCAGAGCTTAAAATGTACAACGTGATCCTCAGAGAGTTGGGGCCAAAATGTTCAAATCAAGGTTCTTAGTTAGGTACCTACTGTCTGACTTTCCAATGTTCTGAGCACCTCCAACTCCCACTAGTTTCAGGGGTAGCTGTGGGTGCTGAGCATCTCTGACTGGCTACGGATGTTTAAGTGCGTAAGTACCAGGATTGAAAACGTTTTTATTGTTTAATTATACTAATTTATTTTTATTTATTTATTAATTCTATTCTATTATTAACACAACCTATCACCCGGACAGGAAATCTGCAACTTCGTTAGTCTCCTAGCTAAAATGCAACCTTTGCAAAAGTACCAGAATGTTATCAGAAGAGTGAATTATTTTCCCTGATTGTCACACAGACCTGAAAGCAGATTTTATTGTTTGCACTGATTTTGTTTCCTCGCACAGTAAGATGTATTCAAAATATTGGCATCCCGTGCTGTTTAAAAGACAAAAGTACCAGGACAAGTAAGCAAAATTACACCCTCATTAACTGAGGTAGATTTTTCCTTTCACCTTATCAATCAGATGGAATCAAGTTTGGAGTCATGTCATCGCTGAACCCTAATATTTCAAGAAGGTGTCCTGTTACCTGTCATAATCCACAACAGCAGGCCAGACTAAACAAAAATGATCCCACCCCTCTGTTGATATATCCATGTCCTAGCAGATGAATTTTAACTCTGAGTTGCCAAAAAATAAAATGTGACTAACAAAGCTTAGCTTTTGCTGAATCTATTGGCAAAAATACTCCATATTTTTACAACCATATTTTGTTAAATTCTTCAAATACATGGAGACAGCTATTTAGAATTGAATAAAATTACAACCTTCTCACTACAAAGGCTTTATGCTTCATTTAGCATGACCAGACTAACCAATAAAATAGGGACTGTCCCAATTTTGAGGAATTTGTCCCATGTCTCGACCAGAGTACAGTCGGGACGCCATTTGTCCTGATATTTTGTTTCCTGGTCTTTGGCGGTAATTTGGAGGAGAGTCCTTCAGTCGCGGACGGTCAACGGTATTTCGGCAGTGGGTGATTCTGTCTTTTGTGGCAAGGTTTATTACCCCCAGCCAAAATACCGCCAAAGACCATCCGCGACTCAAGGGCTCGCCGCCGAATTGCCGCCGAACTCCTGGACGGGTGAGTGTAAAAAAAAACCTTCTCCCCTCCCCTCAGTGGTCCCAATATTTCCCCCTTAACATCTGGGCACCCTAGCTTCATTGGCAGTGCAAAGCAGTTAGAAGACCATTGCATCCAGTCTTCTAAAGACTCCGCTCATATGAAGAGAAATCCCCAGGGGACATAGCAACTCCAACCAACTTTTCCCAACCCCTCCCTCAGGCAGGAAGACTGTTCTATGTGGGGAGGAGTGTAGCTTTAACTTCCCTGCACCTTGGTGACCCCAGCTGCCAAAACAGTCCCTTGGGGACATAGGCACCCAAATATTAGTTGGAGCAACATTTCAATTGCAAATTAAAAGAGTGTTGATGTCACTGGAGATACACCAGTAAAAAAATGGTGTGAGGAGAATCAGGCTCATAATTTTGAACTGAAATTTTTAAAAAAATATGAAAGTGAGCTTCAGAATCAAAAGCGTTAAGATAATTTTTGAAAAGTTTCAAACAATTGTGTGATGAGCCTATAACATAGAATCTGTGCAAAAACCTGAAGCAGTGTAATATATAAGAGGCTCTGTACATTTTACAAACTACTAGATTTTATTAATCTGAGTTTTTCCCCAAGTAACACTTTCCCTCTACCACTACATGCCCACCCAGGCATAGAACTGCAGGCTCATAACTAGCACTTCTTGTCAGTGGCAATTCTACAGCTAAATTTATTTCCTTGAAAGTTACTTTCCACATTCCCTTACAAGCCACAAATGATATGCCACATTATCTTTGAAATAAGAGGAATTGATTGAACATAAAGGTGGTTCTGAAAAAAATTACCTCCAACGGTGCTCATCTAGGTGATTCAATAAAAGAGCTTGTGTTTTTCTGTTCCTAAGGAAGAATTCATAAATGAGCTACATGAAAAAGTGAGTAATATTCTCAGACTTGTTTGAGTCTTGTTAATTACCATTGCAAAACTGTGGACTAGACTCGGGTGCCCCAACACTTCAGTAGAAAATGACTGATGATTCATCCTAGTAAGGATGGAGGCAAAATTAGAATCGTATAGGAACAATTATACAAAAGAGTCACTATGTGGATTGTTCTTTCATGCACCAGTATCAAAATATGGTACTGCTGAAGCACATCACCTTGCCAATGCCATAAATCATTCTTTGATTCTTAATAACCAACAGAATGTGTTATTTAGATCATAGCTGTAAAATAGTACTTGAGAATATCATCCTAAAAGTCGCTCTTCCTCCAGCAAACAATGAACCTGATTTCAGACAAATGTACAATTCAAGCACAGTAGACATCAGATGCCTGTTTTCCAATCATTCTGCTCCTTTCCTGTGCTTGCTGCTTATCCTACAGTTGTTCTCCTGCCTCTAATGCTTGTGAGACTTATAGTTTTCTTATGAAATTCATAGTGAGATGTACAATGCATGTACTAAAGCAGCTTTTTTGCAGAAAGATTTATGTGGCTTGGCCTTATGCAAGATTGCATGCTTGGTAGTTATCTGTATGAATTTATTTTGTTTTAATATTTTCTTGTATGTCTTTAGTCATCATTTGTATAAAAGCAGCCTGTCTTAGTCATAATTGTACTATTTTAATCCTGACATCTGAGCATCCTTTCTGGAAACTAGCCTTGCCCATACTGACCAGTTTGGAAAACCTATTTGATTAGATCAGATGAATAAGGGATTCTAAATAAAACAGTGGTTCCAGGCATAGCTCCTTGTGGACAATTAGACATACCATAAAGCCACCACAACACAGTCTTTGTTTTCTAAGACGCCTTAAGGATGGAAATAAAAATAAAAATAAAAATCTTATTGGCAATGGCAGTTTCTTAGGGTAATGACCAGTTAGAAGAAAAACCTACAGGCAATTGGAGTAAATCAATAACAGAGTATAAAATATCTGCAGAAATCTCTGGGGTTTTATCAAATTTCTATGGAATCTTTACAAAAATCTTTCATTTTTCATATTCTGATTCACTGAAAGTGAAAAGGAAGATCTTTTCAAAATATTAATTAGCATCACTAAACTGAGCTTTGTAAATGTAACTAGTTTGGTTAAAAGGAGAGCCAACTGTATATAATCTTTGCCCTAAAATCAAACTAGCTCCCATATGCTATATGAAAGTTAGCAAAATTGGCTTCATTCTTTATTTTCTCTCTTTTGAATCCACATGCTTTTGTGGTTTGGGCCAGAACAGGTAGCAGAAATATCACAAAAAAGCTTGTATGTTCAGCATTTTCAGAATGGCCAATATGAGACCATACTGGAAATATTGCACAACAATAAACCATGATCTGAGGTTTGACCCTGTTGCCTTTATTATATTGGGAAACGTGCAAAAGTAGGGACTGTAGGACTATGCTTCTTGCAAAATTTTCAGACCAAGAATTTAAATAGGAGTGGAGAGTGCTCAACATCTAACAGAAGGCATTTGAAGGATCAGGTTTTAGATCCTGAAAACACTTCTGTACATGGGTCACTATACATTATCTTGGAGCCTGAATGGGCATTGCCAGAGTAAGAAATGGTGGATGAACTTGAAAAAGAGGGCCACACAGCTCTAACCCCTGAATTTCTATACGTTTCAATGATTGGGCTATATAGATCTCTCTTTTACAGAGTAGGAACCTTTTCCTTCATTCCTTCATTTCTTATTCTATTATACTTACTATTATAAGTCCAAGGAGATTGAAGTGTTCTCCTACAGACAATAGCACAATAGCAGATTTAAAAGTAGCCATCCTGCAGCAAAAAAACTTGAGGACCAGACTTCAAAGAGAAACTGCTGAACTTCAGTTCATTTGCAAATTTGACACCATTAGCTCAGGATTAAACAAAGACTGTGAATGGCTTGCCAACTACAAAAGCAGTTTCTCCTCCCTTGGTGTTCACACCTCAACTGCTAGAAGAGGGCCTCATCCTCCCTGTTTGAACTAACCTTGTTATCTCTAGACTGATTCTTGCCTACAAATTTATATCCGCCTCTGAAAATTTCCACTACATATATCTGACAAAGTGGGTATTCACCCACAAAAGCTTATGCTCCAATATGTCTGTTAGTCTACAAGGTGCCACAGGCCTCTTTGTCACTTTTTACGGATCCAGAATAACACAGCTACCCCTCTGATACTTGAGGGTCATAAGAATCAGCCAACATTGATTTGTCAAGAACAAATCATGCCAACCTAACTTAATTTTCTTCTTTGACAGTGTTACTGCCTTAGTGGATGGAGGAGATGCTGCAGACAATATATATATCTTGATTTTAGCAAGGCTTTTGTCATAGTCCCTGACATTCGTATGAGCAAACTATGGAAATGTAGTTTAGATGAAATTACTATGCGTGCATAATTGGTTGAAAAACCTTATTCAAAGACAAGTTATCAATGGTTCACTGTCAAACTGGGAAGGCATATCTAGTGGGATCCAGACGAGTACTGTTTAATATTTTCATTAATGTCTTGGATAATAGAATAGAGAGAGTAGTTATAAAATTTACAGATGAAACTGATCGGGGGGGGGGGTTGCTAGCATTTTGGAGACAGGATTAAAATTTAAAACTACCTTGAGAAACTGGAGAATTGGTCTGAAATCAACAAGATGAAATTCAATAAAGACAAGTGCAAACTGCTATTCTTAGAAAGGAAAAAGCAAATACACAAATACAAAATGGTGAGTATCCACAGGGCCAGCTCTAGCCATTTCACCGCCCCAAGCACAGTGGCACACCGGGGGGGGCACTCTGCCGCTCGCCGGTCCCTCGGTTCCGGTGGATCTCGTGCAGGCGTGCCTGCGGATGCTCCACCGGAGCCGCCTGCCGCCCTCCCGGCGACCGGCAGAGCAGTCCCCCACGGCATGCCGCCCCAAGCACTTGTTTGGTGTGCTGGGGCCTGGAGTTGGCCCTGAGTAACCGTCTATGGTGTAGTACTGCTGAAAAGAGTGTTATAGTAGATCACAAACTGAATATGAGCCAACAATGTGATGCAGCTGCAAAAAAAGGCTAATACCATTCTGGGGTGTATTAATGAGGAGTATCATATGTAAGACATGGGAGTAATTGTCCTCCTCTATCTGGCATTAGTGAGGCTTCAGCTAGTGTATTGCATCCACACTTTAAGAAAGGTGTAGACAAATTGAAGAGAGTCCAAAGGAAAGTTATAAAAATGATAAAAAGTTTAGAAAATGTAACCTATGAGGAAAAGTTAAAAAAAATGGGTATGTTTACTCTTGAGAAAAAAAGACTGACGAGGCCCTGATAACAGTTTTCAAATATGTTAAGGCTATTATAAAAAAAATGGTGATCAACTGTTCTGTATAATGAAAAGTAGAAAGGTAGAACTGTTCTGTATACTGAAAGGTAGAACAAGTGGTAATGGGCTTAATCTGCAGCAAGGGGTACTTAGGTTAGATATTAGGAATAACTGAATAGGCTGCATAGGCTTCCAAGGGAGTATGTGGAATCTGCCCCATTTGAGGCTTTTAAGAACTCAGAGACAAACATTTGTCAGGAATAACCTAGCTCCAGTGTAGGAGGCTGGATTAGATGACCTTCCAAGGTCCTGTCCACCCCTACATTTGTATGATGCTCAGTCTGAGTGCTGGCAGAAAATGTGTGTTTTCATTCCTATTCAGAACTAAAATATGACATTTTAAAATTATCCAGAGAGTGAAAATTCTGAAATATAATGATAAAGTAAAAACACTTTTTTCTGACTTAATGGTTTAGATGTATTTAGTTAGATTTTTATGTATTAGCTTACATATAACAATATTTTGATAGTATTTTATTGTAAGTCTAACCAAAACAAATCTAAATAATAAAGTCAAAATAAAACATTTCTACATTATTTAAGTGAGAAAGCTGAAATGATTTATTTTGGCTTTTTCCTGTAGAAAATTTAATTGAAAAATTTAATTGAAATCAAAATGTTCCTGCAAACAGAAAACAGCTCTGTCAAAAAAAAAGAAAGTGACCAGCTCTGTTCACAAGCTCTGTGAATGTTTCTTTGTTGCACATTTAATTATAGCAAAGTACATTTTCTATTAAGTCTTCAAAAAAGCGTTTGAAATTTTCATATGTCAATGTGCTGGATCTTTAGAAGTGTTACCTTCAGCATCTCAGGATGTCCCACCATACAGATACCATGATGTCTATCGTCTGTTGAAATCAGAATGGAGTTTAGAGAATACACCCCATTCCCCAATGGTATGACAGAATCTGTCAAGTAATAAAGAAAAACCTCTGTCTCCGTGTAATAATTTATTTTACAAATTTGAGCTAGACCTGGTAATCAGAACTATTGACATGAACTCAAGCAAAGAGAAAGTGTGCCTAATAAAACATTTTATAATTGAAATAAAACTAAAGAAACAAACTTATGCAGACCTTTTGGCTAAATGCCTTCTTCAGTGGTTAGTCAAGCACTGAGCCAAATAATTTTTCTGCAGAATTTCATGTCTCCAGTTATTCAGATTTACAGCTGAGAATTTTCAAGTGATGGACATTTTAACATTGTTTGAAGGGTAAGCAGAAGCAGGTCATCAAATCTACTTAAAACTCTTTGGAGCCTTCAATCCTGGCACTTTTAGACATTTGATAGGTCTGTGTTTCACAGCAAGATACTTAGTGAGAAGAGCATACTAGGAATGACTTTGACTAATCTTGGGCAAAGGAGGAAGTGAACAGAGAAAGGAGGATTGGCCAGTGAAGCAAACCAAGGGCCCAATACGATGCACAGCTCCTAAGAGGGGCTGAGTGCCTTTGGATTCTGTTTACTTCAATAGGAGTTGAGAACATTCAGCATTTCACAGGATGTGCTCAGAATCTCAGACCATCAGGCTCCAAAACTGGAGATGGCAAAGAGAACTGAAAGTAATTTATTCTGTCCATCATAGAAATATATATCTTTACTTTATTTCATTGTATGAAACCTTGAAGTGATGCCTGAGATATTGTGCTTTACATTGTGTTGGGTTTTTAAGACATATTTGCTCGGTAAATAAATTCTGGCTCAGTATAGTGACTCCTGTTCTTTCCTAGGCCAATTCATTTTGTTCAAACCCTCTTCACTTTGTAACAATGAAAATGAAGAAAACATCACAGGTCATAAGAAATGCAAACTCTGTGGGACTACAAGTTTCTGGATGAAATTATATCACACCCTAGAAATAAGACATTTTGATAAAATTGCCACCAGTCCAACCTCTATTATATAATCTCTTAATGGAATGAAGGCAATATACATAAGCCTAGCATGGTGATTCAGTGCCACTGGCCTGGCCTGGTCTACAGAGCAAAATGTTAGAAATCAAATGTGTAAATGATGGGGAAAGGGTATAAATTCATATTTTTTTATTGAACACCTTTTTTTTTAATTCTGAAGGTCCTTTCTGATGCATCTTACTTTATGTTTGGTTTTTACACAAGACATACATAAGAAAGAAGCAAAGAAATATAATTATAATCTTTTTGTAAGTTTCCAAGATTGAAGCATTGCTGGGTCACCTCACAGAAGAGACAGGTCTGTTCAGAGAAGATAAATTGCAGGAAAATAGATATGATTTTGTTCTCCATCCCTATTGTAACTCTTGCTCTATACTTATTATCGTGAATTAGAATTTTTGAGTGAAATCTAACCAGTATAGAAGGCTTTCAAACAGCATTCAGGCTTTTAATGAACTGATCAGAATGAGTTTAACAAATCCTTCATGTGCATAGAGCCCCTGATTACAATGAAACCATTCCAGTACATCTCTGGGGAATGGCAGAGTCTTTGAGCAACAAAAATTAAACTGCTTGAATACACTGCAACTACATGAGCTGCCTGAGCCACAGCTACAGTCAAGCAGATTCTTGGAGTCAGACGGATTAAGTAGCTGATGTTTATCTAAAATGATTGAATTTACCAATTCTACATTTCAAATTGACATCAAACGTATCAGGAGCTTCTCTGAGTTATTGCATACCTTGATGCTGCTTACTTCAAATTGAACATGCTACAACACCCCAAATAAATTAACATAATAAGCATGTCTCTGGATTGTGCAAAGAAGGGTTGCAGTTGATACATCTTGCTGAAGCAGAATGCATCTGCAAAGGAAACCTGGTCCCATGCACAGAGAACAAAAACCAAGAAGTGGCAATTCTAGTTCATTCTGTAATAACTTGATCTTTAAAAAATATTTTATTCCATTATGTATGTCTGTTTGCACTTCAAAAGAGCATTTAAAACTTTCATTTCATGAATAAGAAAATGAGGCACATGAAATAAAAAAAATTCTAGTGTGATTACAAGAAGTTACAATAGATCAATTTTATACCAAAGTGAGGCCAACATCTAGATGTACACGCAGAAGCTGTATTCACATGCTGAAGAGGTTGCGGCCCTCTCTTTCAGGTGAAGGGCTCACCTTATTTTTTTGTCACCTCCATAGTAGAATCCCCTATTTATTTAGTGGTGTTTCCTGCCCAGAGTACATTAAATCTGCATTCCGGTTTCTATACTGCCTTCCAATTTGTTGCTCAGGAAAATCCAAGTTATGTTTTTAATTTATAAAGGTGTAAAAGATTTGAGACTGGCTATCTTAGAGAGTGTCTCTCTTCTGTTCTATCCCAGTAGTGGAAATCAGTGCAGACCTTGAGATGACAGTTCATAGATTTAAGCATCAGAATCCTGATGGCTTGGTGTTATAGGGTGTTTGCAGATAAGTACTGTCGGGGACTCGAACCCAGACTGGGACTCAAGCCCAGACAACTCGGATCCTGCCCAAAATCTGGACTGGGACTTGAACCCAGGCAACTTAACCCCTACTCAACAGGTAGGTGGACGTTGCTGGATTTCTACGAGCTTCAGCTGGTTCACAGAACACGTCTTATCGCCGACACAGGGATCAGGTCACCAAGCAAGACTCCTCTAAACCAGAGGATGCGCGCTGCATTGCCTCAGTGTCTGATCCCGCGCCAGAGAGTCAGATGAGTCCCGGCGGAGTCATCAAAGTTGTGGGGGACTCAAACCCAGACAGCAAAGTTCGTTGTCTGACCGCAGATAGACAGGCAACACCAGCAAGGTCCGATCAAAAGCTCTTTATTGAAGGGTGCACACAACAACAGAGAGCAGCCCATCTCCAGAGAGAACCAGCTTGCTCCCTACAACTAGCATAAGTTTATATAGACAGTTCCATCGCGTCATAGATTATTCGTTTATGCAACCCCCACTGCCCCTTTTCCTACCACTTGAAACTAAATCCTTTTGTATATATGTGTATCTATAACATTAAGTAACTACAACATTAAGTGATTAATGACCTCTTAACAATCTTTTATTGGCATGGTGCCAAGCACAAGAAATTAGGAACGGGGAGTAAAGAACAGACAAAGAACAAACCTAGGGAATGAAAACAGGGAGACTCCTTATCTGTCCTTTAAACGAACTGTTCTCATCACAGCCCATCTGGTACAGGAATGCAATCTTTCTCTTATATTACTTTTTCCAGCTCTTTGTAAGCATGCATACCCTCGATATTTTTCCACTCAGGGATTACCCAGAAACCCCTGTTAGCCTAATTTTGGTCAGGTGGGCATAACTGTTTTGCGCTACATTTTGTTTGGCCTAACAATACAAAGAGGAGAGAGGAAATGATCCCAGGAACATATCTGAGCAGGAGCAATACAATTTTTCTCTGAGTAAACCAGAAACGTCCTATGTATATGTTTGAGACTAAAAGCCTAGTATGAAGGCAGATTTTCAGGTTATGCTCCCAAAAGAAACTTGGCAATATTTATAAATGCTGCACCTCCAGTTTTCTAAATGTAGTTATTGTCTAATCTTTTTTTTCCCCAAGAACAGAGACTTTGATGTGTAATGAGAAAACCTCAATTTTTTCAGAAATGTCGTTCAGATCAGTATCAAGAAAGTTAGATGCTTATCCAACAGCTGAACTGCCTGAATCTGTAAAATTAGGTTGGAAAAGCCACCAGGCCAACTTTCCTTGAAGAATTTCAAGACTTCAGCTTCTGGTCAAAAAGTGAGATTACTATGAAAAGAAGTTAACTACCCATAGAGTTAACTCACTCGGTTCAATTCTGACCTGGATGTAAGGGTTTGTTCATATTTCAGATGACGTTTAGGTTTTCTTTGTTTTCTGTGCATTTCATCTGAACTGGTTAACTCTTGAGAGTCTATCCTAATTTTTTTAACTTTTTGAGGCTCTTTCATTACCAGTTATAATTAGGAGATGGCTTACACTGTGGCTGCATACTAGCCTAAGTGATGTGAAAACTTGATTGGCTCCTGAAGAGATTATTAACTAATGCTACAAGAAGAGTCTCTGGGCCAGTCCCTTATCTTAATCCCAATTGCCAAGAATCAAAGAAGTCAGATGCAGCCAGATACTCTGAAACTCACTCCATCTACAATCTTTTCCATGATCTTGACCAAAATTGTAGATTAGATACTGATGATACTGAGAAAGACAAAAGGCAATCTCTTGACGCTGACTGAGCTCCATTAATAAGACAGTGTTGTAGGGTGATTTTTTTATAATTAAGCGGGAGTTCAAAACCAAATCTCTCTGTAACAGTTATGCCAAACATGTCTGAAAAGGTTCCTGTATGCCTCCAATTGAATAGTATATAATCCTAGTACTAAGTCACTGTTACATTCCCCTTTTTCTGATACATTTTAAGAGCCTGATAACCTCTTGGTTAAGTCTAATTTGCCTACAGTTTGTTGTATAGTGAATAAAATGGAAGATGGAATTGTGGTTAAGACTTTAAAAGATGTGGATCCAATTAAATTATAATGACTTCTTCTATTATAAATATATAATGTTATATATGTGCTTACTATAATATAATCAATATGGAAAATCAGGTTAACTTTCAGGGTTTGTGCATGTGTTCTTCTTGTTCATAGGTGAAAGTGAGAAGTGATGAGACACTTCAGATTCAAGCTTGGTTAATTTTTCCACACTTCATGTGGTATTTGAACTCTTACTGTTCTATGTCATTTTGCATTAATAACGTCAAATCATCACAATTTCTGACATGGCACTCTGAAAACATGACAAGAGGATGTAATAGAATGGTGAAATGTTAAAGAGGAGTCTGTTTGTTTTGGCAATGTACATCCACTTTGAACTGAGCATATAATCAGGACCCAACAACCATATGAAGTGGAAAATGAAGTACTTCTCTACTCCCTATATTCTCTTTTGAAACAATTCAGAAATGTGCTAATATGTGATCAATAGGATTACCGCCACATTGTGTTGTTGACATTTCTTTGCACTCCACCTAGAATCTTGGCATGCTGTCAGAAGTCATGATAGGCAAGTTGAGTATGCTTATGTTCTGCAACGTTTGCATAATCCCATTATGCAATCTGTGAATAGCTGTACATCGATAGCAGAGTAGTCAAACACAATTAAATGTGGCAAACATTTTTCCATGTTCAAAAACTTCTGGCAAGAGCAATTCAATTTATTTCAAACAGAATACTGGAGATATCTTCAAATTAGGAATTGCATACTAATGCACAGTAAAAGATGAAAATAAAAGTAACCATACACAGATTAATTTATTTTAAAACACACAACTTTTAGATAGTCTCTCAAAATTAAAACTGGCCTGGAAAAAAGATTTTGGAAAAGATATATTTTGATTGACATAACATTGTACTCTTTTAGAATGCTGCTGCCAGGCGGTGTAAAACTTGGAGCTCAGTTCTGCTTGGGATCATTACTTTTATTTCAGTAAAGACAATAGTAGGCCCCCAATTTTGTAAATTTAAAAATCTTTGATAGACTTTGATGAATATCACATATTTAATAATGCCAGTGCCTGCAATATTTAAGGTTGCATAATGATTTTCTTTCTAAACCCTTGTTTAAGTTACTCAGAACATTTCATTTTTCACACTGAAATTTTCCAGATTTAGGACTTGATTCAAAGTCCAAAGACTCCATTGACTTTCTGAGCTTTGGGTCATTTTCATCTCACTGGCAACAATTTTATTTCAATATAGTTACTCCTGATTTACACCAGAGTACGTAGAAATAGAATCAGCCTTTTACTTTCTGGTTTATGCTGGTTTTATTTTTTTAGTCCACAGAACATTTATAAGTATATAGCATTCTTTACTTTTCATCTCTTATTATAATTCTTGTTACTACTGCGAGGCCCATTCAGATATGGAGAAGTGATCTGGGTTCTTTTCTGTCTTGTGCATAATGATAAAATTTTGTCAGCACATTTATGAAAAGTCTTTGTTCCTAGTGAAAAGTAGCACATATGAACAAAAAAGAACCAGATTGATATTATTAATAAATAATTCTGTCTGTCTTCAGAAAGAAGCAAGATGATGTATCTTACAGTGATATGGAATAGAAAGTATTTCCTTCAGTAGCTACGGAGGATGCTAAACATTTTCAAACCTGCAGGACTGGATAACTTGCACCTAAGAGTATTAAGAGAATTGGCTGAGGTGGTCTCTGAACCATTAATGTTGATTTTAAATAAATTTTAAATCACTAGGGAGGTTCCAAAGGACTGAGGGGGAAATATCTAATGTGGTACCAATATTTAAAAACGTAAACATGTATGACCCACTTAATTAAAGGGCTGCTAGCCTGACATCAGCCCTGGGCAAGATTATGAAAATATTGATAACGGATGCCATCAGTAAAGAATTAAAATATGGTAGCATAATTAAAGCAATCAACATGGTTTTCTGGAAAATAAATCTTACCAAACACATTTCATATTGTGTATTGATGAAATTATGAATTTGGTTCATAAGGCATTTGACTTAGTCTCATTTATAGTCTAGTAAAAATCAATATAGCCCATATTAAAGGGAATAAAAACTGGTTAACTCATAGATTGCAAAAAGTAATTGTAGATAGGGAATGGTCATCTCAGGGTGTGTCTCCAGTGTAGTCCCAGAAGGACCTGTTCTCAGCACAATGTTATTCAATATCTTTATAAATGATCTGCAAGAAGATATAAAATCATTGCTGGTAAAATTTTCAGGTGACAGACAAAATAGAGTTGTAAATAATGATTGGTACAGGTCAGTTATATAGCCCCAATCTACATCACTTGGTAAGGTGGGATCACTTAAACATGTGTTTTAATACAACCAAATGCAAGGTCATGCATCTAGGAACAAAGAACGTAGGTCAAACTTACATGATGGGAGACAGTATCCTGGAAAACAGTGACTCTGAAAAGGATTTAGGGGTCATGATAGATAATTAACTGAACATGTGCTCCTAGTGCAATGCTGTAGCTAAGGTCCAATACTTGGATGTATAAGCAAAGGAATTTCAAGTAGGAGTAGGGTGGTAGCATTACCTCTGCCTATGGCTTTAGTAAGACCGTTACTGGAATACTGTATCTAGTCCTGCTATCAACTCTTCAAAAAAAACATTAAAAAATCGGAAAGGTGGTCAGAAAAGAGCTACAATAAGAGACTAAAGTATCTCAATCTGTTTGGTTATTCAAAGAAAAGGTTAAGAGAAGAGTTGATCACAGTATATACACTTACATAGGAAAGTATCAGAGGGGTATCCGTGTTAGCCTGGATCTGCAAAAGTAGCAAAGAGTCTTGTGGCACTTACAGACTAACAGACATCTTGGAGCATGAGCTTTTGTGGTGAACACCCACTTCATCGGATGCAACCCATGAAAGCTCATGCTCCAAGATGTCTGTTAGTCTATAAGGTGCCACAGGACTCTTTGCTGCTTTTACATAAGAAAGAGATTTCTGATAGTAGATGGCTTATTAATCTAATAGAAAATGACATAAGATGCAATGCTTGGAATCTGAAGTTAGACAAACTCAACTAGAAATAAGAGACAACATTTTAGTAGTGAGGGTATTAATCATTGGAGCAATTTACCTAGGCATAGTGGACTCTCAGTCTCTTTTAGTCTTTAAGTCAAGTCTGGATGTCTTTCTACAAAAAACATGATATAGCTCAAAAGTTAAGGATTTGATGCAGAAATTATTGGGTGAGGTTCTTTTCCCTGTATACACAGAAGGGCTGACTAGATGATCATAATGGTCCTTTCTGGTCTTAAAAGTATTCACACTAGGATGAGTCTGCTGGTAGCAAGAAAAATCATCTAAGGATCATATAATGATTTGTAAACTGACCAAATTTGACAGAGAAGTTGACAGAGTGAATGAAGATCCCTCAAATGTTGGGTTTTTTTAAATTAATTTTTGGAAAATATAACCGCTACTCACCTCCATACAACCTGTCAGATTAAAGGGTACTAGACTAAAACATCCATTATAAACACAGATGAATTAGGGTCCCTATTCATTTCAGCATTTCACAGTTCTCAACATGGTCTGACAGCTCAAATATCAGCAATATTATTGCCGGGGATGAAGGAGTGTTTGCTAATCACATTACTGAATTGCACAGTGCCTGCGGATAGGGCACTAAGCCTTTTACACATGCTGTTGCATGAAAAGAAAAGTTAGCTTCACCTATTATTTGTCTCATAAAGCTTTGAATTTAGTAGATGTGAACATTTCAAGATAAAGTATCACATTCATCTTGAGCTCTAATTTGAAGAAAACTAGGCTTCATATATTAATAATCTTTTTAAGCAACTAATATTTCTTGCCCTTGATCAAGCTGTTAATGTTATTTTCTGATCAGCTTCTTGACAAGCATATTCCTTTTTTAAAAATGATTTCAAAAGAAAATATATAAAGAATCTTTGTTGTTCCCTACACAACTTTACCAACGTGTGCAGGAACATTGGCATAGTTTTCTCCCAGTCCTGAAATAAATTATTTCCTAGAGAGCATAAACATATGATGATTCATCCAACATATTTCCATATCCCCAAATCTCCATATATTTTTTTCAATATGCTTTATTTCTCCTGCCTGAAACTACTCCAGTCACTAAAATATTATGGTAATGGAGGCCATATGAGAACCTAGCGAGACTATACCATAAGCAGTGCCAGTGGATTACATACCTATACACTATTTCTGGGTTCTGTACAGAAATATCAGTCTCTCTCAATGTGGTACTGATCTGATCATCACACTTAGATGTAATATTAGAAAAGGTCTAATGTCTACTGTTTTGCTTAGGAGTGCCTGGAAGACTCATACACAAGCAAGAGCAATGGGGAAGTCTTGCGCCTTAAACAGGCTTGATAATTAAGAAGCTTCCAGGTATGCAAGAGCTGCATATGTAACCCAGTGGTGAGTGTGTTTGACAAGATTCACAGAGAATTCAAATCTATTACAGCCCCAGTGAAAAAGCCTTGGCTCTTTAGCTCAAGCTGCAGCAGTTCATATGATTAGCTCTCAAGATCCCCAATTAAATCCCTGATGTGTTGTCTCCGATGTGTTGATCGGCAAGTTACATGTGCTTGCAGCTACATGCTTTAAGGAGATGTAATGCAAAGGGGAAAGGCATGGCCCTGCCTCCCCCCTCACCCCATTTTGAGTGTTTCCTATGAATCACTAGGAGGAAGCAGTCCTTATGCTGAGGAGATTGCAGGGACTGTGATCATATTCAGCCCTAGCAAGGGGATGGAGGAAGGTTTCATATGCTATTCCCCTCCCATTCGACTCATGCAAAGATCAGCCACTGTGCAGTCCTAATGTTGTCAATTAACAATGGAAACAGTCTACTCTGAGGTTGGCAGTCTCTAACTTTATATTATTTTATTTATAAAAATAGTTACAGGCTGATGCCCCATGATTTCCACTGCTCAAAACAGCTGGAGTATAATTTCTCTCTGACATGAAAATTCTTGCTAATGTACATTGTAATTGAGTTTTTACTGATTTAAGCTAGGAGAAATGACTAGATCAAAAGCAGAACATGCATGGAAAGCTGGAGGATCTGATTTCACTACTGACTTTTCTCCATAAATGAATGTGTTAATTGCTTTTATTGAATATACTTCATCTCTCTATTTTCAGGGTGTGATAGTGGCCTCAAGCAAAAGCTTACTGTAAAATCAAACTGAGTGTAGTCTGTATTGAGCAACATATTCTGTTTCAAACAAATGGAATTAATCAGTACTGCAATGTTTGTTCTATCATGCAGTATGTAATGTGCAGTGTGTATATTGAATGGTCATGTAACAATTATTAATAGGAAGCGGCAATCCTGTTCATGTTTCCTACCAGCAAATTGAAACTAAGTAAAAATCTGTTAAATCTTTTTTCATCTCAAAAATCCTACAGCGTAGAAATCATAAAACCAGACTATTGTGATTTTATGAAAAAACAGACATAAAATTATTTTCTCTAATTAGAAAATGGCTTTATTTGGAAATTTTGGGTGAAATTTTCAGTGGGACTTTAAGGAATTTGTGCACCTAAAATCACTTGGACACTTTAAATTGTGACTTAAAACACCAGAGGAAACACAAATATTTAATATTGTTTCATTGATCTTATGATCATCTAATAGTGGAAGTCTGTTTGTTAGTATGTATTATTCTCAGTAGCACTGCCCTACACTTACAATAATATATTTCTCTTAGGCTAAGATTTAGCCACATATAATCAA
This sequence comes from Gopherus evgoodei, assembly GCF_007399415.2. Taxonomy (NCBI): domain Eukaryota; kingdom Metazoa; phylum Chordata; order Testudines; family Testudinidae; genus Gopherus; species Gopherus evgoodei. The sequence continues at coordinate 69,486,909 of NC_044327.1, read as the reverse complement.
ACAAAAAAAGAAAACTAACACAGCAAGATGATAAAGATGTGCTGCCAAGTGCTAGGAACATCTACTAACTACAGGTCGCGCAAAGCCAGATCCATAGAGCTATTTAGGCACCTAACTGTTTCTTTAGGCAACTAAGTCCACCATTTAGACCACCATTCTCAAAACCACTACTCAACTGCTGCCTAATCCTGTAAAGGCATAAATCCCCTAGATGCCTGCATTTCCTTCAGTAGGTATGCACAAAGCCACCTGAGCCACTCCACAGTTAATGAGCTGCTTGGAACTCCCACTCAAGCTGTGGCATCCCTGAAGCAGAATCCTCAAGATCCCCTGTTCTCCACCTACCTCATCAGCTGGGGCCAATCTTGTAGGTGTTTTCAGAATATGTTTAAGACCTGAAGCTGTCATAAAAGACAGCATGAAGTAAGCAGGTCAGGAATTTTGTGGGGGAGTTTAGGACACTTACCTGGGCTGTGTGCCTATGTTGCAGCAGGAACTTGAACCTGACTATACTGAGGTGCGTGTCTCTGCTTTCTGCAAACAAGGTCTGGGTTTTGGTTGCTAAAGCATGGGCTACCTAAGCAGCTGACCTGGCCTCACTGCCTAACTATTGGAGAAAGTTCCTGGTTGACAAACTCAAGCAGAGGGAGCATCTGTTGAGTATCTAAATAACTTTGAAGATCTGGGCCTAAGACTTTCGCTTAAGGTAACTCTCTTCTCTTCATATGTCAGCATATAATGCCTGCATCTGTAATTGTCACTTCATACATCTGAAGAAGTGGGTTTTTTTACCCACAAAAGCTTATGCCCAAATATATCTGTTAGTCTTTAAGGTGCCACTGGACTTCTCATTGTTGTTTTTTTTTAATTTTATGACTGATTCTCTCAGTTGTGTGTTTGCATATCATCTAGAACAATAGGGTCTTGGTCTAAAAGTACAGCTGCTTGATGCTATGGTAGTACAGATCATAAATAGTAACACTGTGTGCAGTACAAATATGCAGCTGATTGACAACCATTGTACGTGTGTTACACATAGACATAAAGGTCCAGCTTTTCAAAAGTGCTAAATACTCATTGTTCTCAATGGGAGTTGTTGGGAGCTGATAACTTTTGAAAATCATACTGAGCTGTTGGACGGCTGAGCACGCATGAAAATCTGTCTTTAATGTCCTGAATCCCTGAAATACAACCAAAAGTAAACATGATAGCATAAGTCCCACTGGCCTCTGGTGAAAGCAGAATGCTGCAAATTTGCAAGGATGCCACCTTGCACTAGTTGTTCTTTTTTGCTCATTGAAAATGCATCCATTTTAAATCACCTGCAAAATATTGATTTCTTTTAAATCACTTAAACTAAATTGACCAATTAGAGATTGTCTGCACAATAAGTGGAAACACATTTCTGAAATGGCCAGGAAAATCTTAGAGGGTTAAAGTAAGCCATTATTTACCTTGAGGCTCTGCCAACATATATGCCTTAAATGTTTTAGCCAGTTACCCTAAGTTAAAGGCACGTTCAACATTCACTTATATCTTTATTCACTTATATCATTATTATTATTATTATTACTGAATCACAGACAATTTCAATTAAGTGGACACCTAAATTTGAACATTTTTTTTCCATAAAAGGAAACAAATAAAGAGAAACCAACTATTGTCATTCATTCCATAGAGACATTTTCATCCACGTTTAAGGATGAACTATGCTATTTAAGTCTTCTACTGAATTATGGGAACATTCTATGATTCTAAATTGTCCTAATCATTTGAGCCTCAAGAATTCAAATATACTAGAAATTATCACATTTGAACATGACTCCAGTTAAGGGAATAATAGCTGAAAAGCATCTGTTGTTTACAGTGTTAAAGGCAACACTAATGTTGTGTTTACTCACACATGGATTGAAAATTGTTTCCTATTGCAGCTGTTACCACCTTTCAGCAGCGAAATATTAAATTTTCAGGGCAAGATTGAACCTTACTCTATGAGTCTGAGCAGCAAAAAAAGGGGACAAAAGGCATGAGCTACACGTGCAGTAGGATCCAACGCAGAAGGGGAGGTTGAGAATAGTGAGTGTGGGGAGGTGTTATTCCCCCTTTCATGGAAGGAACATGCAGGGGTGGGACTGGATGTAGACATGCAGAATTTCATAAAAAAACTTGATTTAATTATGGTTTTGCCTCTTTAAAATCGAAGTTAAACAGAGAATGGATTTACTCACATTGTAATCTATATATTTCTCTGTAAGAGGATGTGACAAAGTGGGACTGGTCTTAATGTTGAGATTGATGAAGTGAGACTGAGCTTAATGTTTTCTCTGAATACTGTGTGGGTGCCACAGTTTTCCCTATGCAGTTCTTAAGAGTCTAGGTGGTGGGAGAAGGGGATGTGATTGTTGCAGAGCCCTGGAAGGCAGATGTGATGCTGTCTCGACAGAAAAGGCTGACACACTGTCTCTGGCAACTAATGACCTGGGCCCCTCCTCTACAAAGTTTCCAGCTGAAGGTGTTGGTGTTGGAGAACAAAGAGATCAAGTGACCTCCTGGCCCAGGGAAGAGAAAAGGGAGAGGAGGGGCTGGAGAGTTTCAGTTTGGAGCTGGCTGGGAAAATGGAGGGGAGCCCAGATGGGGCTCTGGTGTCCCTGGGGCCCCCCAAGATGGACCTAACTGAGGGGGTCCTGTGGTCTGTACCTGCAAGACCTGTCTTGGTCTGTGTTCCTGTTGTCTAAATAAACCTTCTGTTTTACTGGTTAGCTGAGAGTCATGGTGAATCACAGGAAGCCGGAGTGCAGGGCCTTGTCTCCCCCAAACTCCGTGACAGAGGAACACCTTGAAAAATGTATTTGAACTGGATTGTAAGGGCTCAATCCTGTGACTGGAATAGGAGTTGATGGCACTCAGCACCTTGTAGGATTTGCATGATAGGGCCCTTCATGATCAACTTTGCATGCTGAAGCTAGGATAGATTTAAGTAATTGGTATTGCTGGTGTAATATCCCATATTCCCCATCACACTAGTACTGGTATTGTAAGCTTGAGTCGCTGACCAAATCTTCAGGCCTGGCCAAGCTGCATCCAGCACAGGGAGAGAGTGGGGGAGAAAATATTTTTATGTCATCTGTGAGCTACCTAGACCAACGGGGCTACAGGAGACTGGTTCAGCCTGAAGCACCAGTCAGAGCTGCTTTTATGCCAGCCAGTAATTCATCTATGCCTAAGGATTTCCTTAGCTGCCCCCAAAGACGTCACAATGTACTGAAAACCTGAGTCACCGACTTAACATAATATTGCCACTTAAAATATTATACAATTAATCATTGAATCTTTGGCTTCCTAGACAGAATCAGTGTGTTGTGAGTAACTGGAATAATTTGAGCATTTACATCTAAGACACTCCAGGTGTTGTAAAAATTAATATGATGTAACTGACACGTAGCATATTGCTTATTGTCCCCTAGGACCTGCATGAACAAAACATGTTGTATCTCCTGAGGCCAGTAAGGTGAAGAAAGCATTTTAATGAAGAAACAAAGCAGTTTAAAACAACAGTTTGACACTAATATGAACCATATTTCCTAGACTTATGAACAAAGGCATTAACTTAGAGTGAAAACAAAAAATATAATTAGGATATTTGGACTATGAGGCTTTTAGCAGGAAACACAATGTAAAGTAGAAAGATAAGGACCGCAAATGAAAAGTAAGTATATGAGTAGACAATAGAAATGGCCAGTAGAGTGTTGCGGTGAGTTTGGCTGCAACAAAACCAGTCTGCAATTCCAGCATACAGTTCCTTAGAGACTTCCAGTTTAGTACCATGGAGGGTAGGGAAGGCTGGGGTAAGAGTGAGACTATATGGAACCACTAACTCTTCCCTGTAAAATGGATATACCACAGCTGGGGGAATTATTGCACCCCTGAAGCTGTTGTAATGCAGTGCAGCTCTGTCAACACTCCATCACCTAGGCAATTAGGACTTCTTTTTCCAATCCCTACTGACCTACCAGTGCAAGCACTAGTATCCAACCTACGCTATGGGAATAGGGTTTTACCCTAAGGTGACACTGTGGAGAAATAAAAGCAGAAATACAGGACTTTTCATTCAGGAGATAAAAGCAAGAAAGATGACCTTGGGAGACATTTTGTAATCCCACTCTGACAGGCTTGAGGAGTTACTTAACCACACTGTGCAATAATGCTACTGTACTTTACTTCATTGGAGCATTTAGAGTCTTCATCATTAATGTTAATCAATAAGGGGGGTTGAGATCTGCTAGAAGATACTTCATAAATGTAAGCAATTATTTTAAAGCCTTGAGTAGACCCCCAAATCCAACTTCCCAAGAAACCAATAATGACTTTACTAAAGATCAATAGATAATCCTCTCTGAAAAATGTGTTTGGGTACCCCTGCACATGCGCACGCTTTATAAGAGAAGAAACAGGTTTTCTGCTGCCATATTTAAAGTCCAGAGAAAGAGAAAGCATGAATGTTGAGGAGCAATGGATTTGTCTGAAGTATCTGTGTCTCTGCACCTGTGCAGAGAGCAGAGTTGGGTGCTCACAATGGGTTGTGTACTTTCTGTGGATATAGTAAGCACCTCCTAAATGTCAGAGGCACTTTGAATCCCAGACAAACTTCCTCTCACATGATGACCACCCACTTGGCCAACACCAGGGACAAAATCAGGACCTCCAGAGCAAAAAGCATGCTTCCCCTCTCTGGACACCGCCCATTCCTGTCAGTCATTGTCTCACCATTAGGAACTGGCCCACTGTAAGGATCTGGGTGTGTGTTGGTAAGATGATTCTTTGGGATCCAGATTTCACTGTCTCATTTTACATAAAAAGCAGATACATGGGGATATCTTTTGCCTCTTCTTTCTGGCTCCTGTGCTGCAGTATTGGAACAGAATGCACTTTCATATGATTTGGAATCATTAAGCTGTGCTCAGAGATAGTACATGCAACGGCATGATCTTATTCCCATTGTCTTTGTTATCCCTCCTCACTTCCATTCTGTTTTTTGTTATGCTCTCCTGTCATTTCTCATTTCTAATTAGACTCTAAGCTGCTTGGAGCAGAGGTCATTTCTTTATGTGTGTTTGTACAGTGCAATGGGTCTCTGATCCAGATTGGGGTCTTTTGGTGCTATTCTATTACAAACAAATAAGAAGGGCTGATTGTTCTTTTCCTAGAGATCGGGTTACATTTTCAAACCTTCTTTCCAGAAAAGTACTCCTTTTAAAATGGAAGCTGAGCATCTCCTTTATACTTTTAGCTCCCACTGGCAGTGGAGATGAGATTTATGATCAGAGTTATGTGGCCCTCAAGCCTGACAATGGTGAGAAACAGCACGTTGCGTTAAAAGTATTAACTTTTTTCTATTCACCACTTTCACCTACTCCATTATGCTCTAAGTGATTTCCAAATGTTACTCAAGTACAATTCTATTCCTTTATAAAAAGCTTCTTTCCGTCTGTCTGCACACTTAGGCTCTTTTTAAAGTATTTTTCTGACTGGCAATGAGAGCTTCTTTAGGAGCAAAGCTGCATGACTTTATTTTCATTATGCCAGCAAGATAACTGTCTTGTTCTATTTGAAACACACAATCTCCATTTTATTGGTATCATGTAATTATATATTTCTAATGGAGCAAAAAAGCATTATGATATAAATGTATAAATTGTTCTACAGTCAAGACATTACCATGAACCTCAGTGGGGATTCATTCTGTTCATAGTTCTTCATGTTTAATGTAGATTGATTTGCCAGTTTTTTATATTAACATTTGATGCTCATCCAAATGTAATCTATGCATTTTCTGAAATTTGCCATCTTATAATGTGGTGATCATTTTTAATTGAAAATTCATGCAAAAATGTCTGCTATTGTAGCCTAATTGTTTGAGAACAGTACCCAAGTAAAAGAGAGAAACTGATCAAATTCTCATCTATTGCCAAACTCAGACACCTATCCTGTAAACATTTATAAAGCTCTTAATAACTTTACCATGAATAGCCCCATTGAATGGGGCAAATCATAGCAGTAAAGTAAAGCATTCACATAAGTGTTTGCAGGATCAGGGCGTCAACTTGTGCAGCAGGATAAATGCACTATCTGTACAAGTATACTCCGGCTTCTGCAGTACTAACTCCCCCTACTTCCTGTCCAATTTCTTTCCCCAGTGCTGACCCCATATAATGGTCTGACAAATCAGCAAAATCCTCCAACAGTAAATATCATATTTTTAGAAAAACAAGCAGTGGTTAGGAGATGAGAAAGTATATGCACAATTGTACAAATGTAAATGTATACATCTAGGACCAAATAATGTAGGCCATACTTACATGATGGGGAACTCTATTATGGGGAGCAGTGACTTTGAAAAGATTTGGAGGTAGTAGCAGATAATCAATTGAACATAAGTTTCCAATATAATGCTGTGGCCAAAAGGACTAATGCAGTCCTTGGGTGCATAAGCAGGGGAATCTTGAAGAGGAGCAGAGATGTTATTTTATCTCTGGATTTGGCACTAGTACAATCACTGCTGGAATAATTTGTCCATTTCTGGTGCCCACAATTCATGAAGGATGTTGATAAATTGGAGAGGGTTCAGAGAAGAACCATGAGAATGATTAAAGGATTAGAAAACATGTTTTATAGTAATAGATAAGTTATTTTAACAAAAAGAAGATTAACAGGTGACTTGATTCCAGTCTATAAGTATCTACAGGGGAGCAAACATTTAATAATTTTAATCTAGCTTTAATAACTTTTGTCTAGCAGAGAAACCAGAGAAATACAATCCAATGGCTGGAAGTTTATGCTAGACAAATTCAGACTGGAAATAAGGTGTAACTTTTTAACCACTGGAACAACTTATCAAGGGTTGTGGTGTATTCTCCATCACTGACAATTTTTAAATCAAGATTGGACATTTTTCTAAAATATAAGCTCTTGGATTTATTTTGAGGAGGTTCTGTGGCCTATGTTACATAGGATGTCAGGCTAGATCAGGGGTGGGCAAACGTTTTGGCCCAAGGGCCACATTGGGGTTGCAAAACTGTATGGAGGGCTGGGTAGGGAAGGCTGTGCCTTCCCAAACAGCCTGACCCCCGCCCTCTATCCAACCCCTCCCACTTCTCACCCCCTGACTGCCCCCTCAGAACTCCCGACCCATCCAACTCCTCTGCTTCTTGTCCCCTATCCGCCCCCTTCCGGGACCCTTGCCTCTAACTGCCCCCCCCGGGACCCTACCCCCTATCCAACTCCCCCTTCTCCCTGTCCCCTGACTGTCCCGACCCCATCTACCCCCTCATCCTCTGCTCCCCATCCTCCAGGACCCACTGCCCCTTATCCAACCCACCGGCCCCAGATCCCTTAACATGCCTCTCAGAGCAGCATGTCTGGCTGCCGCGCCACCCGTCCAGAGCCAGATACGCTGCTGTGCTGCCCTGCAGGAGCATGCAGTCCCTCCACCCAGAGCACTGCCTGTGTGGTGATGTGGCTGTGGGGGAGGGGAGTCAGCAAGGGAGGGAAACAGTAGGGGAGGGTCTGGGGGCTAGCCTCCCCAGCAGGAAGCTCAAGGCTCAGGCAGGAGGGTCCCACGGGCCAGATGTGGCCTGCAGGCTGTAGTTTGCCCATCTCTAGATGCTAACAATGGTCCATTCTGTCTTTGGAATCTATGAATCATTCGTGGGCTCTATAGTAAAATCCTCATTTGCTTCTAGATGAACTGATAAATCAAAAGAATGTAGCATCATTTTCAGCTGTAATATCCAGAGCCACCGGGATTAGACTGGTCCCAGGCCCCGATCCCCACAGGGGCCCCCATAAGAGTTTTTGGGGGGCCCTGGAGCGGGGTCCTTCATTCGCTCCAGGGGCCCCAGAAAACTCTCGCGAGGCCTGGGCCCTCAGAGCTTCTTCCGCTCCAAATCTTCAGGGGCAATTCAGTGGTGGGGGGTCCTTCCGCTCTGGGACCTGCTGCTGAAGTGCCCTGAAGACCCACAGCAAGGGGTCCTTCCACCCCGGGACCCACCACCAAAGTGCCGAGTCTTCGGTGGCAATTCGGTGGTGGGGGGCTCTGGGCGGCCCTGGTAATATCAGCCCTTCTGTGGACCACCAGAATCCCATCCTCAGGCTCTGACAAGTGCCTCCCTATTGCTAAGTATTTACAGTTGTTTGGTAAATTAGACAAATTCTGAGTTGTCTATTGTTTTCTTGTAAAATTCTCTGATTTGAAGATAAACAGACCTAAATAAGAATGTCATGGGTCCAGTCCTCCTAGCAAATTTCTGGCTATGGCCTCTTGCTAATAATGCTTCTTTTGGAAAAATGCCTTTTGATTTGCTAATATGAAACCATCTCTATAACTTAGTCTATTGGCCCTTTTTATTTTTTAAAGGGATGACTCTGATCCAGGTACAGAACAGAGGAGTATGTTAATCTTTCTCAGGAGACTGGTTTTCCCCTTTTAATAACATGATGATAGGATAAATGTTTAGACTCTCCACTATTGAAAGAAAGAAAGAAGGAATGAGTTATAAGCTGTACAGATACTAGGTGAAGAGTGCTATAGAGAAACCTGGAATAAACAGATAGATACATGTTTGTATTAAACATAAGCTTGGCAAATGCAGTCCTTTACAAACAGTCTCAACTTCTGATATCATTCTTTCACAATAAGGTGATTTTCATATGATGAAATACCCACATAAAGCTGCAATGAAATTTTCACTGACCTCCAGATACTCGGAAGACAAGCCTATTTTTTACAAGATTTTCACGTATGTGACTGATTTGTCAGAGAACACTGCCTTTACACTGAAGCAGAGTGAATTTGAAAAGGGACACATTTTCAGTGTTGTTAATTTCAACTCATATCTTTGCACATCTCTAGCCTTCCATATTTTCAAGCAAAAGATACAACATTCTAATAGAGGCATTTCAGTGTTTCTGACATTCCTCACAGTTAATACTGTATAAATCCCACTTGAAACATTCTTCAGTGACAATACTAATTATGAAATAGAAGCCATATGGAACGATTTCATACTGCAACAAATGCACATTGCCTACATTTATCATTACTGTGTGACAGCAACAACAGAAAAATGAGTATAATAATAATAATAATAGTAATAATTATTATGAAGTTCAACTTGGAAAAATTGTTGGAAAGATTCAAAAACATTTTGTACTAGTTACATGACAATAGCTGCTATGTACAATTGTGAATATATTATGATTTAAGGGGCAACAGAACACAACTTGAGGAAAGTATGAAATTTGCTTCACTGAAACAATAAACAATTCTCCCTTCTTTGGCAAAATCATTGCTAAAAATTTCTACTCTGAGCTTCATGGCTGTGTATGTAGGAGGAGTTTTTCCTGTGTATTCTATAACCTATCTGTGCAGAAGCAGCAGAAAAGCTGCCATGCTTCCTGTGATTAGAGGCTCAGAGGAACATAGTTAGTTATGCCAAAGATTTCTCATGTGAGTTTGGATATGTTATTTAGACCCAACTCAGCAAGAAACTTAAAGCACACACCCAACTTTAAACATGTGATAAAATGGAATATTAAATAGTCATCTTTCCAGAGAGCAGAATCCAGCCTGTAGAATGAATGAGGCCAGAGTCTCATGGAAAAAATAATATGTGAGCAAGACTGTACCACAATGCATGAGCTCGGTGGATGAATTAAGGTTCCACAGGCAACATAATTTTGGCACTTCCTAACATTTGATGGCCTGACTTTGCACCTTAAATATTATTTTAATGTAGCTTTTTAAATGTCACTTCCTCAGTAAAAAAAAAAACAAACCAACAGTTGCCACAGAAATTTCATCATGTGAAACAATGTTCACCTCACAGGGGTCATCAGCAAGGAGGATCCTTTAGATCAACTTTGCAGACTTCTCTCACTTGACCTAATGGCACAACTGATAGCAGTGGTAAGTTGTCTTCCTCTATGTGGACCATCCACTAGACAGAGATGAGACACACATTTTGCCAGTGAGTTTTAGTTACCTGTTGACAACAGAGGAAAGTTGAGAGCCAGAAATCTTGGGTTCTATTCCAGGTTCAGGATGGGAATGTGCTTTAGTAGTTACAGACCCATCCACCCATGTCACATGCAAGCCTTCCCCTTTTTATCTTAATGCCCTCTAGCCTCTACTTGTTCCAGTCTTCCCTCACCCCACTCTGACTCCTGTCCCATTCCTCACCCCTCCAGCTCCTGTCCCAGTCTACCCATCTACCACACAACTTCTGTCTCAGTCTCTCCCATCCCACCAAACTTTTCACTTCTCAGCATTCCAGTCAGGCATGGTACCCCTTCTCCTTCACAGTGCCTGAGCGCTAGCAGCAGAAGCATTGAAGAGATAGAGAGACTCTGTGGCTCAGTTCCATTGACCTGCACTACAGCAGCCACAGGCCACCAGGAGGAGCAAAGGCAGAGCAAGTCCTACTGAGTCTTTGCAGCTGGAGTTGTTCTGTTGGAATGGGGCACGTGTAACCCACTACATTTTGATTGCATAAGTACCCACTGTAATTCCATTTTACTGCAGCAATAGCGAGTGGATTCATTCTGTCTTGACAGTGGAACTTCCACCTAACGATAATAACATATAAGATAAATATGCAAATGTGGACAGTCATGGATGCCCATATCTTGAGTTTCTCCAGTTTGGAATAAAGACACAAAAATGTAATAAAGCTGTTTATAAAAGGACTATTTGAGAACTAAGACTTCTAGTAAATCTAAATGTAATCTTACCATTACGTCAATACTGTGAATACTATGCAAAAAAAAATAGTTATCAAACATACAGATTTCTTCAGTACCAAAAGGTACACAGGCCACAAATTCTATGCATTTAAAATACGGACTGCTGATCTGACATTAATGTTATCAGACCGTCTTGTGCTGTTCAAACAGCAAGTGCCCAATTCTTTGAATTGACTGGTATTCTTCTTTTTGTGGTTCTCTTCTTCCTGCAATTCATAAAAGCAGACCTGTGATCATCACCCCTCAGGGCAGAGATCTTCACCTTCCCTCAATTATAGCTGTCTCCCGCTGAGTATGGATGAACTCAAGAGTTTTGAGCAGTAGACTCTGCCACCCTCATAAAATATACATTACAAATACACATACTATAATATTCTTGAACATCTCACAACAATTCCTAACAAGGAAACCCTAACTAAGTTTAGCTCCAACATATAGCTGCAATTAGTAAAATCGGGCTTGTGAGCATCAGTCCTCGGGGCAGAGGTCTTTACCGGAATTCGGGTATGGCTAAACAAACTCCAGAGTTTGATGATTTTTTTCTTTATATTTGGGAGTGGAATTGTCCCTCACCACCACCACCAGCAGAGATGCCCTACGGAGCATGATCCAAGAGTTGTGAACTTTTTTCCTTTGTTTACCTACTAGTCCCAGACTAGCTGGACAGCTGCTCTACTTTTCTGGCAATTCCTCCCCATACACCCTCAAAAAACCTGACTACTATTAGAAAAAACTTTTTCACTAGGAGGGTGGTGAAACACTGGAATGAGTTATCTAAAGAGGTGGCAGAACCTCCTTCCTTAGAGGTTTTTAAGGTCAGGCTTGACAAAGCTCTGGCTGGGATGATTTAGTTGGGGATTGATGCTTCTTTGAGCAGGGGGTTGGATTAGATGACCTCCTGAGGTCCCTTCCAACCCTGATATTCTATGATTCTACCACTGTTTAAAAGGAGCAGCAACAGAAGCATGGTGCACAGTCCAGTCAACACAATCAAATTGTAGAAATGAAGCATGCTCAGAGCAGAAGAATTTGTAGAATTTAGCTGCCAGCCTCTAATAATCATCTGTGTGCATGTGTTACCTGCAATTTTTGAGGCTTAATACTTGTCCAGAGAGGGTGAATTTTCACAAAAATAGTAAAATGTGCATCCCCAACATTAGGGTGCCCCTTTGCCAAATTTCAAGTCCCTACTCCATATCATGGAGCCATTATAGCTTTTCAATGGAGCTGCTGTAAGAATTTTTGAACAGCAGCAAAACAAAATATTTTTTCCTAATTTTATTCCAGGAACTGGCTGAATAGTTTTTCTGTAAAAAAAATAAATAAATAAATAAATCAACCTAAGGCAAACACCTGTCATGAACATTTTGAGCAAGAGTAGTTAATGTCTGGCAAAGCTGGTCTTATAATACAACTGTGGTCTTATAATGAAAATTATAAGACAAACTTAACTATAAGCATCACTACCAATGCCACCTGTAATGTAAAGCAGTCTCAAAAGGACGTAGTTCCTGAAGTGCTTAGGAGAGTACAATATTTTAGATAAAAATAGGTGGTGTCTGGAAATTGTTCATCTATATACTACATCCATTTCAGGGACTGAATTATAAAATAAGCTCTTTGTCTGCCATGCAGTCCCCTTAACATTTCAATAACATTCTCCTTTAATTGAGAAGAAACTAAGAAAGATAGGAGTTTCAGGTTTTGTGACCCCTTCAGTTCAATTCCATTTGGATACACAGATTTTACATATCCACTCTAAACTGAGTAACATATAGTGTGTCAATTTAGTCCTGTGTTACACTGAGCTTTAAATGATCCAAAGGGGCCTAACTTGCTTAGCCATGGCTCTTTGTGTTAGTTCAAAAGCTATCAAAAATAAGTTCAGGAACTCCCTAAAAAAAGTAACTTGGAAGGTGGGAAGAAAAAAAGTTTGATTGATTTATTCATTTTCTAGCAACTTTATAATGCACTTGTTATCCCAAAGTATTCTTACTGCCTTTAGCAACAACTAGAGATATACAACATACCTGAAATGAAAGCCACTTGAAAACAAAATGATATTATGGCAAGAAGGGATGGTAAACAGTTTAACTGCCTAGTACAGTTAAGAACAATTATAAATGAGAAGTATAGCCCCATTTCTAGGCCTTTCACAGAATATCTAAATTACCCCATGGAGCACAGACAGTTAATAACTTATGAGAAATAAATAGCCCAATGGCTTCTACCTGACTTCCTTATTAACCGTGTGAGTCTAATCAAATACAGAAGATCCTCGTAAATGAACCAGTACAAACTAACCTGAGGTCTTGTTTTAATATTATGAACATAATGATTAGCAGCTGCCTGGAGCCTCTAGAAAGAAAATTGCAAGAAACTTAAACTTTTCTTTAATTCTGCTTTTGTGTTGTGAAAATTATGGTAATATGCTTTTATCTTTCTGTTCCTAATCAAATACAGACATACAGAAAGCAATGGAGGGAAAAATGAAATCAAGAGTGATGCTATAGTTATAGCATTTATTGGGGATGTAAGTCAGTTTCATAAAACAACAGACTTTCATAAACTGCCTCATTGTCAAATTAAAATATATTAAAATATTATATTGTTCCCTATTGTTTTCTAAAACATTCCCAAAATACAAGGATTTAGCAAATGTCATACGTGAGTAGTAAAGTTTTATTAATAAAATAATGTGAGCCACTCTGGAGTAATTTCTGATTGAACTGTACTATACATATATAGCCCTTTACATTTTAAAAGTATGAGATCTAACATTCTACTTCTATGAATTTTCAAATCCTCTATTTAATCAAAACCAAAGAATGTTTAACTGTATTTGATAAAAAATGCAGATTATTCTAACATACCAAATAATGTACAAAAACTCTGGTTCAAATTTTCCATGGTTATTGTTGTGGGCATCCTGAAAAAAAAATAGAGGAAAAATTTGCCCCTTGTTCAATATACATCAGTCAGTTTATCAATGGGCTTTATGTCCTAGATGGTGATAGATTGTATATTCTTGCAAACAGAAGACTAGATTGTTGGGTAAATTTTCAAAAGTGGATAAGTACCCATTTTCAAAAGTGATTTAGACACTTAGGAGCCAAAAGTCACTAACAAAAAAGGAGTTAGGCTCCTAAGTTCCTTAGGCATTTTTGAATATTTTACCTTAAATCTTTAAACAAGCAGAACTAAAAGCTATTTCTTCCCCCTTATAAGTAATGACTAGAGTAACTGTGGAGTCCAAAGGCGTTGAGTGCTAGCTGCCGATGGACCAAATTCAGCCATGACAAAATGGCTGTACAGGTAACATGTCAAGTGTAAGCATTGAGAAAATGGTGCAAGTGAGAAGTATAATATGTACAGACTTGGTATTCTGAGTGTGACTGCATCACACCTTAAGCTGGGGGACCATTTTCTGGCTTGCTGGGGGAAGGTGTATATCACTTTAAGAGGAGAAGGGCATGGACGCTGTGGCAGAAGCAGAGTGGATCAGTGTGGCAATGCCGAATCATTCCCCAGGCACCAGAAGGGCAGGGAGTTGATATAGGGCAAGCCTGACAGGAGAAACCTGCTTTTCCCTGGACCAGGCAGAGCAGCATCCCCCCCGGCCCCCTCCATCCCTTGGAAGTTGCAAAATACCAGATTTGGCCAGGATCCACTATGGGCATTGCTCTAGCTGCTCCCTTTTTGGAGGCTGGGAAGGAATTTTTCTCTCACCACCAGATTGACCAAGGGGTGTGTCAAGTATCAGAGTGGTAGCCGTGTTAGTCTGGATCTGTAAAAGCAGCAAAGAGTCCTGTGGCACCTTATAGACTAACAGACGTTTTGGAGCATGAGCTTTCATGGATTAATACCCACTTCATCGGATGCCAATACGTCGATTAGTCTATAAGGTGCCACAGGACTCTTTGCTGCTTTTACAAGGGGCGGGGTGTGTCCACCCATCCCCCCAGTGCAGCTACTCCATAGAAAGGGGAAACAATGATCAGATAAATGGCCTGGCAAAGGCTTTAGAGGAGGTGTTTGTCAAAGGAGTGGAACAGGGAGGGCTTGGGGCACATATGACTGGCATGCCAGGGAACCAACTCCCTCTCCTTTATAACCCACCTTACCCATCATTCAAGAAGGCAGGATGATAAGGTCCCAGCATCAGGTTGGCTGGGGACCAGGATGGAAAGGGGAGAGGCTGGCAGAAGATCCCATGTAGATATTCACATTATCATGGAATTACATGCACTGTACGCTTTTATCTGCTGGGTTCTCCCAGACATCAAATAATACAGTTAAGGCCTAATTAAACTATATTCAGTGTCTCCTGTCCTTCATCCAGTATAGCTGGACAGTGTGTGTGTGTGTGTGTGTGTGTGTGTGTGTGTGTGTGTGTGTGTGTGTGTGTGTGTGTGTGTGTGTGTAAATATGTGTAATTTGGATGATCACGAGACTGAAGGGAAGTACAGCAGGAAAAGCAACAAAACAGGTGCCAGATAAAGCAGTGGAGTAAGGATAATATGCATACTGAAGGGGGTTCTGTGATTTTTACCTGCAGTAGTGTAAGCTTTCTTCTGACGCATGATGGACACTGTTCTCCTTCTCTGGAATAGTGGTACTTATTCCTTCTAAGCAGGAAAGCCCAGCTAAATAGATTTCAATATCAATTAAACTATTAGAAGCACTAGAACTGGTTCTGAAGAGTGCAAGTTAAAGTCAGAGCTGTTTTAAGTGAGTGCCCTCCCATTTATTTTAGTGAAGTTGTGTGCCCACTTACATTAGGTTTGAATTTGGCCTCTTTCCCCCATCATTACGGCAATTACCAAGTGTGACCTAAAACATTGGTCGGGACATGAGACTCATAGACTCATAGACTAATAGGTCAGAAGGGACCAATCTGATCATCTAGTCTGACCTCCTGCACAAGGCAGGCCACAGAACCCCACCCATCCAATTTTATAACAACCCCTATCCCAGGATCGAGTTATTGAAATCTTCAAAACTGGTTTGAAGACCTCAAGCTGCAGAGAAACCACCAGCAAGCGACCCGTGCCCCACGCTGCAGGGGAAGGCGAAAAACCTCCAGGGCCCCTGCCAATCCGCCCTGGAGGAAAATTCCTTCCCGACCCCAAATATGGCGATCAGCTAAACCCTGAGCATGTGGGCAAGACTCACCAGCCAGCACCCAAGAAGGAATTCTCTGCAGTAACTCAGTTCCCATGTCATCCAACATCTCCCCGCAGATCATTGAGCAGACCTATCTGGTGGTAATCCAAGATCAATTGCCCAAATTGACAATCCTATCATAACATCCCCTCCATATACTTATCGAGCTTTGTCTTAAAGCCAGGAAAGTCTTTTGCCCCAACTACTTCCCTCGGAAGGCTGTTCCAGAACTTCACTCCCCTAATGGTTAGAAACCTTCGTCTAATTTCAAGTCTAAACTTCCTAATATCCAGTTTATACCCATTCGTCCTCGTGCCTACATTAGTACTAAACTTAAATAATTCCTCTCCCTCCCTAACGTTAACCCCCCTGATATATTTATATAGAGCAAGCATATCCCCCCGCAGCCTTCTTTTGGCCAGGCTAAACAAGCCAAGCTCTTTGAGTCTCCTTTCATAAGGCAGTTTTTCCATTCCTCGGATCATCCTTGTAGCCCGTCTCTGAACCTGTTCCAGTTTGAATTCATCCTTCTTGAACATGAGACAAATGCCTAAATATCGAGACAGTCCCAATTTTATCGGGACATCCGGTCACCCTAAAACAATGTTTTAAATACAAAATGTTAACAAACCACAGAAACGAGGAATGTTACTTTTTAAAATTATTTCAGTATTTTAGCATCTGAGATATTATGAGTAAGAGATTATGATTTTTAACCTGGCTCTGCCCATTTAGTGTCCAACACACACAAGTTTATATACAAATAAAACACTGCAGAGACCATACAGGATTTGATCCTTTGTTAATCGAGGTTAAAGGCAGATTTCTCACTTAAATTTCACAGTGTAAAATTAGGGCTGCTATGCAAGGGATTCGTACAGATGGTGCCATGCTAAGCAAATTTAATAGATTTAAGTAGATTTGAATACCATATAGTAGAGTAAATGTCCATTGCTTAGACTGAACCTCACCTTTATACACCTGACTTCTCAGAAGTTCTTCTACATTATTCCATTCATAGCTGTTTCTATAGTCAGTGCCCATTTTAGCTGACACAACTACCTACTGACTGCATAATCAATTAGGCACATTGTAACCTAAATGGCATTAAGTAAAACATATGTCGGTTCAGCTAGATCATTTTTAAGTGATATTACTATTTTACAGTGTTAAGTCCCAGTTATGTTATAATTAGATTGCTTTTATTTATGGTGTTATTTATAGCCCTACAAGCCTTTACAAGAGGTATTAAAATTGTAAAAGGAAACATTGACTGGGAAATCAAGTATTGTTAGGCAATGGCGGAAAATGCAGTGGAAAACAGAACTTTCAAATATACATTTAATGACTGAGAAGGAAAATTATACATTGTGGCATTTTTGTTAGTTTCAGCTTTTAAAATATATAATGATTTAAAATAACTGGCCTGTATGTTTGGCTCACTGTATATATTGGCAAAAGAAAATTAGTTCAGTGCAATTTCATAGAATCATAAGACTGGAAGGGATCTTAAGAGGTCATCTAGTCCAGTCCCCTGCACTCATGGTAGGACTAAGTATAATTTAGACCATTCCTGACAGGTGTTTGTCTAACCTGCTCTTAAAAATTTCCAGTGATGGAGATTCCACAGCCTCTCTAGGCAATTTATTGCAGTTCTTAACCACCCTGACCGTTAGGAAGTTTTTTCAAATATCCATTGTAAACCCCCTTGCTGCAATTTAAGCCCATTGCTTCTTGTCCTATCCTCAGAGGTTAAGAAGGACAATTTTTCTGTCTCCTCCTTGTAACAGCCTTTTACATACATGAAAACTGTTATGTCCCCTCTCAGTCTTCTCTTCTCCAGACTAAACAACCCCATTTTTTCAATCTTCCCTCATAGGTCATGTTTCCTAGACCTTTAATCATTTTTGTTGCTCTTCTCTGGACTTTCTCTGATTTCTCCACATCTTTCCTGAAATGTGGGGCCCGAAACTGGACACGATACTCCAACAGAGGCCATATCAGCACAGAATAGAGTGGAAGAATTACTTCTCGTGTCTTACTTAAAATAGTCTTGCTAATACATTCCAGAATGATGTTCGCTTTTTTTTGCAACAGAGTTACACTGTTCACTCATATTTAACTTATGGTCCTCTATGACCCCTAGATCCCTTTCTGCAGTACTCCTTCCTAGGCAGTCATTTCCCATTTTGTCTGTGTACAATTGATTGTTCCTTCCTAAATGGAATACTTTGTATTTGTCCTTATTCAGTTTCATCCTATATACTTCAGACCATTTCTCCAGTTTGTCCAGATCTGTACAACTCTTTTTTGTTTAAGATTTTCCTGACTGTGCAATACAGATGAATTATCTTAACAAATTTGCACTCTGAGTTTGACTGCAATTTCCACTTCGTCCTTTGTCTTCAAGCTGTTTTCACATACTAATTGTAATGTATAGCAAAGTGAAACTATCATGGACTTGTGCTGCTTCAGGTGTATAATAGTAAGGCCAGAACAAAAGAAACTAGAAGAGTTGAGAGATTTATTAGCCTTCTCTACCCTTTAAACAATGGGTTTAAGAACGTAATTTAGATATGTGTGCTCTTCAGTCAAAACAAACTTTCAACATCTTTACTGAAATAAATCCACATTTTATGAGATTTAATGGTCAAGAACTGGCTCAACCTAAAGGAATTTCAGTTACTCTTTATTCAATGCACATCTTGAAAATCTGTGTCTAACACATTCAATATGGAATTCTCTGTTGGCCAAAAGACCTAATGTGATTGAATGAACTTTCACATATAGCATGAGACTCAAGGGCTTGGAACAAATCTGTTTTGAGTATTTTGTTAATGATTAATTCTTGCTTACATGCCAGAAATCAGTAATCATTCTCTTGTATCAAGATGGTGGTTTTCTCCAATTACTGGATATAAATAGCTCCTATATACTCAATTATGATAAAGTTTGTTCGATCAACTAAAAAAACCTCATGAACCTGTAAAAACATGTCTTGCCTTGGGCTAGTGGCTTATAATGAAGAGGACAAAGGGTAGAAAGTAATTCCTATCATTCTTTAGACCCAATCTGAAGGAGCTGCACTGAGGAATTTTGCAGGAAGTCCTGATTAGCCAGATGGAGGGTTGCTGAAGTATAATTTTTTAATGAAATGGTGAGGAATCAGCACAGAACCTTGAAAGAAAAATGGAGAATGTTTTGAGCAGAATAGCACTCACAGACTAATACAACAGGCTTTTAATTAGCTAATACAAATTCATTCTGTGTTTAAGTTTGGGTCAGCCTGGGAGTTTTTCAGAAGATGGCATCCATTTTTGAGTTTATAAATGTAAGGCACTTGGACATCTATGGACAATTGCACCCACAAATCAGATATTTATACACGTAAATGACATAAACTGCAGACTAAAGCTCTGCAAGAACCCTCTAGGGGGAGATTGCAATGTTAAAATTTCTTATGTTCCAGAAAGCAAACAAAAGTTCAAAATGCTGAAAAAAATTCATTTGTGGTGATCAAAATGTTTCATTTCGGGAGGAAAAAAATTCCATCTGATTTTGACTTTTATTTCATATTATAGTTTACAATGTAGAACTAAAAGGTTGAAAAGTAAAGTAATTTTAAAATAGAAAATTAAAACCTTTGTTGTTGAAATGCTTTTTTTTTCCAATTTCTCTTTCCAAATAAATTGTTGTTGACTGTCGCATATGTCTGCAAAATGTTTCTTTTTCCACAAATCAGAATTTTCTGATGGAAAGAAAATTCACTGAAAAATTCCCAACTAGCCACATATTAACACAAGTGCACCTGCAATAATCAGAGTCTGCAGTTTTTAGGTGCAAAATATTGAAGGCCCAATTAAGGCTGAAAATTTAGCCATTTCTGTATTTATCAATTTTTAATAGACGTCAGCCAATGACTCAGGTTTTCTCATTAGATCAACTTTCCCATAAAGTTTCTGTTATCTTTGATCAAACTCTAGCAAGAGAAACCACTTCTATTAGATCTGACCAACATCCAAACCAGACCCAGAAAATATAGATCCCACCTAAAGAATAGAGTCGGATTCTGGAATCAAATCAAGCTGTCTACTCCTAAAATTGTTTTAGGGCCCAAATTGCCATAACTTCTTTATTTCAATTTTAAAACTGATAACCTCTGTCCAAAAGGTAAATGCACTTACCTCCTAATCTTGACAAAGGTATTTCAGCTCATATTTTAAAATCTTTGTTTAATTATAAATGTGTCAAGTTGGCATGTCAATCTTAGCTTGGAATTTCTTTGCTTCTTTGGTTTTCAACCTCAGTATTAACATTATTTGAATGCAGAATTTTGTATATCATTTTCTTTTAAAAAGAAAGTTAGTATCTTAACACAAAAACAATTTTGCATGATAAGGTGACTAATTAGGTTGACTATTACTTCATCAGTTTACATGCCATTTTAATGGCCAATTTTTTACTGCATTGACATGGTTAATAGATTTTGAAGGACTACACCATTAAGTATGTCTCCTTATAACCTTACCCCTTATTCCAGTTTAGCTTTATTGCAAGATATTTTTACATCTGACTGAGTAGTCTGAATTTCAAAGTATTCCTTAGGAGACAACACTGATTTAAAGCAAATAATTCCAAGCCCATAGCATCATATTTATTTCATTACTTTTGAATAGCAACATTATCTCTGTATTTTTCCCTGACTATAAATGAGCTACATTTGAACCCTGGCTACATAACATCTACTGTAGGAAAGTTAAAGGTGACATAAAGGATTCAGGAATGGCATGGTTCCAAATGCCTGTAGGAACAGCTCCTGTGCTTCTGAAACCAAGAAAAGAGGCCCAAGTAAAAAGAACAAGATGTATGTTACACCAGAGCTTAATACTATCTTTGTGAAAGAAGAAAAGGTCAAACATCAGCCTTTAAATTTACTATGGCATCTTTTCTTTCCACCATCCTTCTGGCCATTACAAACAAATAGTTTAATATGTGTTTTTTAAACAGATCCTTGCAGGCTTTGAGATCAAAGAAAATAATAGAGTAGATTGGATTAATTGACAGCTCAATGCTAGACCACATTGTATCATCTCTAAATTTATCAAGACCATTAGAGATTTTTGACGCAGACATACAATGAATATGTGGTACAGGGCAGCATTTGGCTTTGTCAATCATTATTCACTCTGTGTTGACTGACTGGTCTTCCTAAGAAATTGTGATGTTTGTTCAAATTACAGTACAACAAAAACGAGTACTCATATCTGTAAGTACAAAAAGGACTAATTGGTTTTAAATACATTTGAATGTAGAAGGCCAAGACTGAATCATAATTGGTTCCATTCCAACTCCTTCATTGCAGAATCTTATACTAAAGTGGAGACATGTAATAGATTCCTAGCTACTAAGACATAATGTGCTCTATTAGTGACAAGGAAATTTCCTTAGTGACTGTAATTACACAGCTACAGGTAGGTTAACTTAACTCCTGTGACTTGCTTACTGTGTTACAGAGCTACTTATTATCCCTTTCACTTCATTCTTAACACATGTATTTGTAGAATTCAGGTATATTAAGTATATTTGGCCAAATTTTCTACTAGGTTTATGCCTGTGTAGGCTGCTAAAGTAGTTTAAATAGGCCATAATCTGGCGGCAAATGACCGTCCAAGAATTTCTCTGGCATAGGGACTGAAATACTCCAAATCAAGCTCCAGCTTCTTCTCATATCCCCTAGTGTAGAGGACACATTGGAGAGGAAGGAAACTGGGAGGGGACATGGAAGAGCTACACTCCAGGCTGCCTGCCTTCCATAGGCTTCATGTCAGTGGCAGAACTGATAGCTGCCCAGAAAATGCTCTAAATTGCAACAGGGCCTGGTCTGGCTCTAAGAATTGGAGAACTGGTATGTTGTACTCCCCTCTTAGCAAAGATTTAGGCTTCAGATTTTGCATCCAACTAAACTGTGTTTGGAGAAGAACCCAAGATGGAATGGGAGGAATAATAGTGTTTTTATAACACTTTTGTAGCTTCTTGATTCTAGGGCCAGTCAGGGGCATCATTCAGTCACTGGTGCAATTTAGAGTAGACTCAGGGCCAACCTAAACCTAGCTGCCAACATTTCCAAGCAGCTGTTCTGGCAGCTGATAACTGAGTGCATCAGTCCCAAAGGCCTTTATCCCTCAGGCCTTTGATAAAATGTAGCCAACAGAAAAGGCTTGTTGCTTCTCTATCCTGTCCTAGAAGCAAATTTAGGTGAAATGAGCTAGTTAGTACCATACTATGACTCAAAATATCCACCTAATGAATTGGAATAGAAATGAAGTACATAAATGCATTATATATATATATGTGTGTGTACGAGGGCTCCTGGTCTGTGTGTGGAATTACTGAGCTGGTTCCAAGGTTCTTTCTTAGGCAGACTTGCCAACCTTTTACTGGTCCTATAGCTTGAAGTTTTCTGTTCACAGAGTAAGGAGCAATTGCAATCACGCTTTCTTGGGGCAGAAGGTAATTGTTCTTCTCAGCTTCGTTATGGCTATTATTCAGGCATACTCTATATTCTAACAGTCCTGATTTCTTCCTATTCCTGCAATATAGTAGTTACCCTTCTGGTAAGTCCTCTTGCTGTTAGTTAATCTTTTATTGATTTTATTTCCCCTAGAGAATTTTTTAACTCTTTACAAGTTTAATTTTAATTCATGTAACTTTCTGAGCTCTTTATACCAACCAATGGCTTGATTATTAATGCAGAGAAGCAGTTCCATCTAAAATTCAAATTCCTTTGAAGTTACAGGGCTCAGCTGTGCCTTGTAGCCATACAGTCTAGTAAAGGGGAGCCCTGAGTCTCATTTCCCCAGGGAGAGACTGGGAGCTCCCCTACATCTAACCTCTGTGCACTTGCTATTATGCTTCTTTATGGGTGTAGTAGATTTCTGCTCTCCCATCCAGTCAGCCATTGTTTTGTCTCCCTCCCACCCTCTGAAGCACAGGAACTAGGATTCTGCCTGGCCTTTATGCAGGCCAACTGGTTCTGGGGAAAGAGGGTCTCCTTATTCTTCCTCCCTTATGCACTCATACACCAGTATGAGTCTCTCAGAATCATGCCCACAATGTTTTTTTCTTTCAAAACTCTGGTGAATATTGAGCTATGGTTTCAGCTGATTGTAATTATATTTCAAAAGGCTAAAATACCTACTGGCACCACAGCTCTGGTCTGCACTCTCTTGCTGTAGTAGTAGAAGTAATCTGACCTTGACTATTATATTTCTTTGTATCCTAAAACATTTTCAACATGTACACCTGACTGTTTAAAAAAGTTCTAGGTCCAACTGCAGATTGAGACTCCAAGTTCAAATCCCAGGATTGGTTTAACTTCCTGTGCCAGCATAAATTGGAAGCACCATCCTGAGATTGTGCCATGCTGGGTTTATGCAATTCCCAATGGTCTAGGGAAAGCATTATCTATAGGGATAAAGTGTAGCTTTTCATAAAGGTGTGAGGCCACATTTTCCTAAATTCTACTTTCTGGATGGCTGATGATTACTATGACTGATTATAGAGCTTTTCATCAATACATACCAGTGCATTTTATAAAGGAGAGTAAGCATCATTACTCCATTTATACAGAAACACAAACAGGATAAGTGGCTTGTCCAAAGGCCCATAGTTAGTCAGTTGCAGAGCTAGGACTAGAAACCAAGTATCTTGACTCCCAGTCCAGTATTCTACATATGAGACCTCACTGTCTACTCCTACACATTCAAACCCCAAGCATCCTCACCAATACTGGTAGTAAGCTTATAAATATCCACACATAATTTTGGGAATGAATTTTCAGAGGCTAAGCACTTACCCTTTCTAAAAATCTAATCACATTTATGTGCACTGACACCAGCTGGTTTCATGGTTACATACCAAACAGCTGAGGGAAGAGTGCATGTGTGCGTAACTGGAATAGTTGGAATGAGGTTAAGGAAGGATTTTGTGGTCTAGGAGTAGATGATAGAGTAGTTTCAGGGTAAGGGGTCACAATGGCTCATTCCATGGTCTCCATCTGTGTAGTGATGATAAAACAGCACCTGCTTTGTTGTAAATGTTGGTACTGTATATGGCTGCAAATAATTATCCTTAAAATTATTTGTTGCTTACAAATGATACCTTTAATCAGAAATTCTCAAAGTATCCTTCCCAAAGGATGGGGTCACAATTTTTATGGAAGAGCTGAAGAAAAGACACCAAATCTCTCATGAGGAATCAAGCACTACTGTATAATGGGAAGAAAAACAATTTACTGCTATATTCATTCACTGTGTAGAATGAATGTACTGGCAGATAGGAAATGGGGACTGTGGGTGTGATGGGATGCTTTTTGCTCGTCAGGCTTCAAACTGAATTCCCATGGAGGCACATCAGGCTGGCAGAAATAGAAACCCTGAGGCCAATGATTAGCTTTGCAATGATCAAGTTCACCCCACCAAATAAAAGATGCTCTGTAGTATGTGCTATGGAAATCTTGCAAATGTTGTTCTGGAGCTGTTGAAAAGAATGATATGTCTGAGCAACTGGGGAAGGAAAGTGTCATAGGAGACTGTCATAAACAGATGTTAAGGGTTAATGTCTCTTTTGCCTGTAAAGGGTTAACAAACAGGGAACAAAAACACCTGACCAGAGGACCAATCAGAAAACAAGATACTTTCAAATCTCGGTGGAGGGAAGCCTTTGTTTGTGTTTTTTTGGGTTTTGCTTTGTTCTCTCTGGATACTGAAAGGGACTAGACGTGCAACCAGGTTTCTTGCCAATCTCCCTGCTACAGTCTCTTATATATTCAGAATAGTGAGTGTTAAGTAGGAAAGGCGGTTATAGTCTTTTGATTGTTTTCTGTATTTGCAAATGTGTAGTTTGCTGGAAGTATTTTAAATTGTATTTTGCTGGGGGGAGAGGGCTTCTCTCTAGTGTCTATAAGTTGAAAGACCCTGTAACTTTTACCATCTAAATTACGGAGACAACTTTTACTTTTTTTCTTTCTTTTTATTAAAAGTTTTGCTTTTTAAGACCTGTTTGATTTTTTTCCCCTTGTTGAGGCTCAAGGGAATTGAGTCTGTACTTACCGGGAAAGTGGTGAGGAACAGGGAGAAAGAAGGGAGGGGGAATCCCTTTGTTTAGATTCACGGAGCTTGAATCTGTCTATCTTCCAGGGTAACCCAGGGAGGGGAAGCCTGGGAGAGGCAACAGTGAGGGAAAGGGTTTACTTTCCTTGTGTTAAGATCCAGAGGGTCTGGGTCTTGGGGTTCCCTGGGCAAGGTTTTGGGGGGACCAGAGTGTACCAGGCACTGGAATTCCTGGTTGGTAGCAGTGTATCAGATCTAAGCTGGTAATTAAGCTTAGAGGAATTCATGCTGGTACCCCAATTTTTGGACTCTAAGGTTCAGATTGGGGAAAGAATACCATGAGAGAGACACAATGACAACCGCAGCCTAGGAACATGAGAAATGACTCATGGAAAAGCTTGCCTTCTTACCACCAAGATATAGAGAAAGATCAAAGTCATCAATGCCATTTGAAATAAGCCTTCAGCAAAGGGGATCGCTCTGCAGATTAGCTGGTTTCCATCTACTCCTCTCCCTTGCTCAGCCATTCCCTGTCTTCCTCATTGGTGGCATGGAAAAATCCAACTTGTAGGAGCAAAATGTCTGTGGGGAACTTGTAAAGATTTTCTTTTCAATTTGGAGACAAGTTGGACCTTGACTTATCCCTGGTGAAAGGGTTCCTAAGCTGTGCTTGGGAAAGACCCTCTTGACAGTAGGGCAGGTACTTAAGAAAACTAGTCTTTGCTGCTACAGGCCAAATTGTCCCAGACACCACTGGAAGAAAAGACAAGATACCAGGAATGGTAACTAAGCCACAATTTTATTCAGTAACATATCTCAGAAATATCCAGCAATAACTCATCCAGTGCAAGTCAAACTCCCTTTTCAATCTGTTCCACTGGTGAATGGCTACCGTCAGCCCCCAATACAATTAACTTAGTACCAACTCCATTGCTGAGACCCAACTGCCTTCCCCTCATAGCAACATTAAAGGAGTGAGGAAGACAGGGTATCTCCTCACTGTACCTGCCCCAAACCCATTTCCTAACTTCTTTAGGGGACGCTTTTTTTAAACTTGCTTCCAATTCTGGTTTATAAGCAAACCAGACAGTTTTCCTTTCTAGTTCATAATGGTGTCCAGGGCTAGGGCAAGGGCATTTAATCTCTCCTACAGGTTGCCCCATAGTCAACAGGTGAACTCTTATGTCCAACTCATCAGAATCAGCTACATAGTTTCCGTCCTCCAGCCCATAAGAAGGTGAGGAAGTACAACTGTAAAGGGACCAAAGGTTTTCTTTCCATAGCTGATCCAGACAAAGCCTCCTAACTTCTGAAGCTGCTGGGCGGAATTGTATTTAAACTCCATCTGCAATAACATACTGGATAAATGAATATTTATTGCATCCACTGCTATTCCTGTCATTGATGCTCCTTTAGCAGCCCCATCCTGACTGAGTGCCTAATCATTCCTGGCTCGCTCCCAACTCAGCAAGTCTGTATTTCTTGGCTGATCATTTGGAATCTAAAAGTGCCCTTCCCCATGTGTCAAGATTTTCATCTCCACAGTAGTAGAACAGAGCATTTCTTGCTGCGAAAACTAGAGTATATCTGCATTGTTAGACAGAAACCATGCATTAGTTCAGCAGCTATTTTGCCTAGCCAATGGTGTACGTGAAGCATGCAGCTAATGCTTCCAAGTCTCTGAGTAAGGAAGATTTGATTTTATTAACATTTTCTTTTTACAAAATTACGTAGACCTCCGCATGAGCCTCAGCTGCCACAAGCCTGAAGAATGGGATTTATTGCTGGAGGTGATATAGTTATAGCAGAGAAAGAACAGTAAATGACAATGGAGTGAGGGAGGGGACATCTGAGCTCTGATCCGTCCCAGTGCCCCTCTACTTGAACCACGCTTCTCTGAACCTATGAACCAGAGCCTAGTTCAAGCACACTAGCCAGAGTACATAAAATACACACCTCTCATTCAAATATAAATTTGAATTCCTGATTCTGTAATTCTTTCCCAGAGCAATAACATTATGAACATTTACAAAGATATGTCCACTGACTGTAGTGAGACTGCTCACATGAGGAAGTCCTATTCAACCTGAGTATGTGTTTGCAGAATTTTTACCCAAAATGTTAGACATATACGCACAAACCAGAGTCTTCGACCTACTAAAAATCAACAAAGGAATTTCCTCATATTCCTCCACAGGAGCAACTCAGATGTTTTGTCTGGATGGGGATTATATTATAGGGAGAGAAAAATTACTGAAAACAAGTGCACTGTCATGTCTACTAATAAAGGGAATTTTATAGGGCTGGACTTCTTGAAGGCCAAACCACGATTAGCTAACATATTTGTATTTTCAAAAATGCAGATATTAAGACCCATCTCTAGCATGAAAATATAACTCTTCCAAATCAAAGTATAGAAAGGTGTTATGGGATAAACAGAGAGCTAGACTGAGCCCTTGCTCAATGCCATGGATATAGAAAATGTAGCTGCACTTCTCCAAAGGACATTCAGGGAACAATGATGATCATTCCTTTCCTGCTCTGCCTCATTCCAGAGGGTATAATAATTTGCTATGGTCTTCTAACCAGGTGCAACATACTCCCTCCCTGATCAATGCTTTGAAGGGTACAACAGGGCTCTAGCCACACCATGCCTACCTGCTTAACGAAATAATGCTGGGGACCCAGGTCTTTCTCCCTGCCTCATCATCTGGGCAAAAAGTTCAGTAAACCATAACTCAGCCATTTATGAGGGACCTCACTCCCCTAAATTCCCTACAGAACTGCACTGGGACCATGTACAATCTGGCCCGTATTGATGTTTGAAAAATCTCAGACCATGAACCATGTGATAAACAGTGGGGGAAGACATTCATTATTCTATAAAATGGAGATGAATGACATTTGATTATACTTAAGGTAGTTTGATAAAATGCAGTTTAATCTAGTCACTGTATGAGATTATTTAAAAGGAAAATTTAGTTATTGTTATTCAAGACAATTCAATATACAAATTGAAACTTATTCCTGTGAAAGCTTGTTGTAGGACCTTATGGAGAGTGTGGAACGTTGGCTGTAATACATATTCTGCATATGCCTCAAGATAAGAGTTATTGGGAGAGAATCATAAACATAGTAAAAATCTGCAAAAATACATGGTATCATATTTCATCTGGAAATGATTGTTATGGGCATTAGTATTCCATGATTGATGAAAATGTGAGCTTACAAAAATTTTCATATGCTCTTTTAGGTTGCAGAATATTCAATAGCAAAAGCCAAAAACTCCAGTCTCACCCAACTGATTTCTACTGTTGTGTGGCTGTTCTATTTTTCTTCCTTTCTTTTCCTTTTCCTAAAAAGAGTTGAGATAAGCTGTTAAAAGAAAAAGAGGGAACTGTTATTAGATTATTATGATAAGATATATGTAAATTAGATCCAAGGCATAATGAAACATTTGTATTTAATCCTTTTATTGTGTTTATATGAATATTTTTATTGTGCCCAATAAAGACATTAAAAGAAACCCTAGAATAGTTCTGGACCTTTCATTCAGACTTATTTTTAGATGCGAGCAAACATTCACTGAGTCATAGGCAAAAGTAATGCATTCAAACAGCTCAGAATATGTTTAGATAATGCGATTAATTATGCGCTCCTTTCCAGGAACAAAAAATATAACTTGGTCTCAAGAATATTGCTGCCAGCTCTTTGCTGAATGATTGGTCAGAATTGAAGAAATGATTACCATGAGTCAATTAATCCTTTACAGGATTAGAACCCTTCTTCATGACCAAAAAAGAGAACTTTTCTAGGAACTGACAATGAAGATCATCCATAACTGAGGGTCATAATAAAAATAAAGAAAGAGCATAGGCTTTAAGGCTGGGCAGGCTGTTCTCCAGAATTCTAAAGGAGATGACAGACTACAAATGAAAAGTCATACGGCTTGAAATAGAGACAGGGCCTACTCACAAATATGAGAACTGCCTCCAGGTCTGTACTTCAGAGCCTTAAAAGTTAGTGGTTTTCAAATAAGAGGTTCTACAATTAACTCATCTCTAGATTTTAATGTCTTATGTATGTAAGGACTGAAGATGTCAATACCTCCATCCAGGTTTAAGAAAAAGCGACTAGATTCTCAGCTGGTAAATTTATCATTCTTCATTGTCTTCAGTAGAGCTATACCAATTTAAACTGGCTTGAGATCTGCCCCAGGTGCTGAAAGGAAGAACTACTACAGACCTGCAAGTCTGTAACCTAATGTGAGGAAATACTCTAGTGTTATTGAGTAGAAAGAAAATAGGACAACATTTGAACAGATTGTGTATTAGCCAAAACTGTCTGCACATAATTCCACTAACCTGATTAACGTCTTTAAGAAAGTGGCATTGGTAGCTGAAGAAGAAGAAGAAAAGGAGCACATTAGCTAACTGGACCTCAAGAATGGTTTTGATAATACTGGCATATAAAGTTTATAAAGTAATTCATACAATAATAGCACTGTATATAAGTTGAGTGAGTGAGTGCATTATTGATGGTAACTTTCTAAATTGGATAATAAATTGTAGTGTTGCTGATGGAAAGAGGCAAATGAATACAGATGGAGTGGATTGTCAGTAGAATGTGTATTATACCTAATCTTGTCATACACTAGGTTGCGGAGTAGATACACTCCATCCCATGTGCTGGGTCATGTATGGTGAGAAGAAGGGAAAAAACTGTATAGCAGCCAGTTAGGTCCTATGTTCATGACCCTGACTATAAGATGTGGCAGTATGGCCTGGTGGCCGAACTCAATAAAGTGATCCTTCCTCTCAGGGTAGCATGGCCTTCCACTCAGGGCAGCATGTCCAAATGGTCAGAGTCAATAAGGGCACCCAGTTCTGGGGTAATGTGTGGCTACTGGCTCATTGGGGAAGTGAGGCATCACCTAGGGTGGTGTGGCACCCAGGGTAGGGGGACTCTGGCCCATCCTGCTCCTCCAAGTCCAGCCCAGGGCCCTGGCAGTACTGGGGGTGCTCACCACCAAGTCAGTGGGTATTCTCTCAAAACACACTGACTGATTCCGCTTGCTACCCTTTCTCCCTCAGCAATGCTCCACAGTTCCCAAAGGTCTCTGGGATCCTCAAGTGGAGTAGCTCCTGCCGGTGAAGAATCTTCTCCAGGCTCGTCAGGCAATCTGAAGTCCTTCTGGAGCTCAGCAAGCTGCGGCTCTATAGCTCGGGCTTGTAGCAGCTTCCTGGAGGGACCTTGACATCTGCATCCTCACCCTTCAGCAGCCTGCCCAAACTGAGCTGGGCTGCTTCCTTTTATACTCTGCCTCCTGCCTGAGCATGCCCAGCAGAGTTGGAGGGGTGGGACTTCCTCAGCCTGTAAAGCTGAGTTAACCCTTTTGAGGCTGGTGTGGGATAGGTACATCCCGACACACTCATCACTCACCTCCCAAAGCAATTTCTCTTGAATTTAATAATTGACAGATAGTTTGATCTATTTTCTTTTCCCCATAACTCATATTCTCTTAGAACCTGTAACTTCGCCTATGTATGAGAAACATTGTTTAAAAAAAAAAAAAAAAACAATGAGGCATTCTTGTGGCACCTTAGAGACTAACAAATTTATTGGGGCATAAGCTTTCATGGGCTAAACCAACTTCATCAGATGCATGGAGTGAAAAATACATTAAGCAGTATACATATTACAGCACAAAAAAACATGGGAATTGCCTTACCAAGTGGGGAATCAGTTCTAATGAGACAATTCAATTAAGGTGGAAGTGGCCTATTCTCAACAGTTGACAAGAAGGGGTGAATATCAGAGGGAAAATTACTTTGTAGTGCTAATGAGGTCAATGTAATCAAGGTGGACGTCACCATTCCCAATAGTTGACAAGAAGGTGTGAGTATCAGCAGAGGGAAAATTACTTTGTGTAGTGACCCATTCTGTGCAACATTTGGTTTACAAAAAGTGCTTATGGGAAAAAATGAAAGAAGTGCTTTATTAAATATTGTCAGTGAATCAGAATAACTACTTTATAATAAAAATATATATGCTATCTAATTATGTTCATATTTCGGTTTACATTTTTATATTCAAACTCTTTTTAGGCATAAAATACCAAAAAATAAACATCATCGAAAACTGGGGAGCTAAATTTGAAGTTTCCAGAGCATAATTCTCATCCTATAATAATATCGTCATGAATATGTTAGTTCATTCTGATGTCTCCTCTCTATTCCAACTGAGTTGGAGCAAAAGGATCTAGCTAATGGAGGGCTCATCCATTCAGTAGGTAGCTCTGTAATCCTCATTGTACAAGAAAAAGATGTACAGGAATAAGAAAGGAACAGACTTGGGAGAGAGCAAGAAGCTGAATGAGACCAATGGCAATATGCTGGACTCAGCAATCTGGGAACTGTCTATAGAAGGCAGAATGAGAGCTGAGATTGGAAGGCTGGGCAGACACACTCTGTTGCTAGCAATGGGTCATCAGCAGCCACAGGAAGAAATTATAAGGTGGCAGCTTGCAGGCAGGAGGATAGTGTGCAGGTCTTACAGCTAAATAGTGTATTAGACTGACCTGAGGGGCTGAATTAGGAACTTCTGGGTTGACCTTTGTTGTAACTTTTAAAGTAATTGTGGGTGGAGTTTTTGTAATGATGTTTTGGCAGCCTTAGTATGCTCTGTATTCAAAATGTATGTGTGTTTATGGGAACCCACCAAAGGTGACATCCTGTAGAGTTTAGCATTTGGAGCACCTACAGACCACAGATCTATAGATATCTAGAGGGTACTGGTGTACCACAGCATAGTGGTACCATGCGCTGAGTCAGTTACAATATGTACTCCCTTATGTTCCATGCAGGAAACATGCCAGTGATGTCATATTACATAAATAGCAAATGCTGCCTTTTTTTCTGAAGACCATTTGATGCCAGCATTTAAGAATTATGTTGTTTTATGGTGTCTCTTTGATAAGTTAAGAAAGAAACTTTTATAGTTACCATTTATCTCTGTGCATGAATTGGAGCCATTGGAAGACAGTCTGAAGAGTGATAATATCAGTGATGCTTTCATGTGTGAAAGTCATACTGGTCTTGTATGGACAAAACATAACTTACTTTCATTATTTACTTTCTTATGATCATCATTTTTGTGGATGTTAGTTATATGTGAAGGTGGCTGTGATTAATCCAAAGTTCATAGCCTGCTCATGCTTCTTATTCTATTTTTTATAGACAGTGGTTAGGTTATTCACTTTCAATATTTTGGGCCTCCCCTATTAGAATTTGACTTTTCATGTATACCACAGCAGAACATGATAGCACAGTCATTCACAAATTATAGGAAAATATAAGACATATTCATGAAATCCAATTTTATTACCCACTTACAATGAAATTGGGTCTCTGTCAGAAAGTTAGCGCTAATTCTGCTTCTACTAATTATCCGATGGTAAATACATTTTTAATGATTATAGGCTTCCCTCAGAGCAGATGTTTCCTGAACAGTTTTGTAGTTGTTCTGCTGGTGCTAGACCACTTAAATAAGTTGGCACCAATTTGTTCAGCTATAAAAGAGAATAGTTTGCTGCAGCCAATTTTGTATTAGCATAAAACTTTAGCACACTTGGCCCTCAGTTGTTCCCCTATAGAGGAAAAGTAGCTTTCTTACAGCTTCATTGCTTTATTCATCCGTATTTTATTTGCAGATTGAAGTTTCATTCCTTGGCTCTCTTTTTCTGTGCTAATAAGTAACTAGAGCCAGTGTGGCCTTAAAGTTACTTAAAACCTTCAGGGTTAATTTCTGAAGCAAAATAATTCAATCCCCAAGACTTCTGTGGGAAAGGTAACTATTGCAGATCATTTGTATGGTTAAAACAAGAGGACATATGAAACATCTGTGATAGTCACTTGCACATTTATTGCCACCATTAATTCTTGTTTACAACAAAAGTTGGAAATAATGATAATATCAACTCCTGTCATCCTCCTCTAATCTTGCAAATACAGAAGGAATGCTGGATATAACGAACAACACTGTATTTATTTTCAGATCCCTGTGTTTTCTCAATTCCTCTGCCACAGAATGAGCAACTGAATCCACCCTGTGGAGGAATCAGGTTCCTGGATTTAAACTTTCATTTCAAAATAAAACATTCCTAACTTTCATAGTTCTGTATAGCATTTTTATAAGGTTAACGCTGTGTAACCAGTAAATTGATGTTTTCCTCAATCTACAGACAGCCTGGACCAATAGCTTTGACCTGTCCCATTCATCTCAGTGGGTTGTTAACTCAAACTCAAAGGGAACAATTTAGACGGCAACAATATTAACTGTTTCATTGCTGATAACTTTAGTAGAAACTAGAAAGATATAGCTAATGTGCTTATCCCAAAATCCCAGATTGCCCACCACATCTTCCCATTCCCAAATTTCCAACTGTCCCTAATCAGCTGAAGAAAATCCATCTTCCCTTTGAAGTTGTCTCCATTATCGTTATGTATTGTCAATATAAAATCAGTTGGCATATTGAAAACTGAAAGTGTGGGGAACAATGTAAAATCATTTGAATTTAATGTTCAAATAAAGATCACAGGGGAGGTTGTCACACTTGTACTATTCATTACATATTTAATCTATTTTTTTTAAAAAAAGCTTCTTAAAATAACGAAGGTGCTGTACAAGAATAGCAGAAACCTAAAGAATCTAGGGGCCTTAACACAGCGTTTAAGTCCAGCTTGCTACAGCGTATATATCTTCCTGTTGCTTTGCTGTGTCAGCTGCTTGTTAGTATTGGTTCTTTCCTCTACATTAGTCTCTAGAGTTTTCATCAAGTAGTTCCTTTCTCTATTTTCTTGGAATAGTGTCTGAATATTATTTTTATACAGCGAAGCTGAAAGATATATACTTTTATGTTAATTGGAATTATATGCATGCTACAAGTTCCCCACACAGTTTATTTATCATATTTTGTGTGTTTCTTTTCTCTTGTACTTTTGTTAAGAATGCTACTTGCTTGAAAACAGGATATTTGTTTGGATGCATCTGCCACAACAACTTCTATTCCTGCCTGAAGCCATTAGCCTTGGTTTGTGACATAATCAGTTTCAGAGCAATCAATTTTGATATCATAAACAAGATTAGGCTTTCAGATAGAGACCGTTGCAATAAATGATCACTTTGGAGCCAGTTTTCCATGCAAATATACTTATTTTAAAAAATGGAGGACAGGGATAAATATAAAATATAATCAGGGCAGGCAGTAGTAGAAGCTCCATGGGAGCATGCCTGTGTAGTGACCACAGGTCATAAGGGATATATGTTGCCTCTCCAACCTCCCCTGCATTCTGTCTCCTCTCCCCCCCTCCATATACATTGAACTCATATAATGCCCAAATATTCTGTTTTTCATAGAATCATAGAACTGGAAGGGACCTCGAGATGTCATCTAGACCAGTCCCCTGCACTCAAGGCAGGACTAAGTATTATCTAGACCAGGCCAATGGGGGCCATGGGAAGTGGTGCAGGCTGAGGGATATGCTGGTCGCCGCCCCCATTGGCCTGGAGCTGCAAACCTCAGCCAATGGGAGCTGCCAAACCTGCGGACTCGGCAAGTAAACAAACTGGCCCAGCCCACCAGGGTGCTTACCCTGGCGGGCCACATTGCTGATCCCTGATCTAGACCATCCCTGACAGGTGTTTGTCCAACCTGCTCTTAAAAATCCCCACTGATGGAGATTCCACCACCTCCCTTGGCAATTTATTCCAGTGCTTAACCACTTTCAGTTAGGTAGCTTTTCCTGATGTCCATCCTAAACCACCCTTGCTGCAATTTAAGCCAATTGCTTCTTGTCCTATCCTCAGAAGTTAAGAAGAACAATTTTTCTGTCTTCTCCTTGTAACAACCTTTTATGTACCTGAAAACTGTTAGCATGTCCTCTCTCAGTCTTCTCTTCTCCAGACTAAACAACACCAATTTTTTCAATCTTCCCTCACGTTTTCTAGACCTTTAATCATTTTTGTTGCTCTTCTCTGGACTTTCTCTGATTTCTCCACATCTTTCCTGAAATGTAGGCCCCAAAACTGGACACAATACTCCAGCTGAGGCCATATCAGTGCAGAATAGAGTGGAAGAATTACTTCTTGTGTCTTACTTAAAACAGTCTTGCTAATACATCCCAGAATGATGTTTGCTTTTTTTTTGCAGCAGTGTTATACTATTGACTTATATTTAGCTTATGGTCCACTATGACCCCCAGATCCCTTTCCACGGTATTCCTTCCTAGGCAGTCATTTCCCCTTTTTTCTGTGTGCAACTCCTTCCTAAATGGAGTACTTTGCATTTATCCTTATTCAATTTCATCCTATTTACTTCAGACCATTTCTCCAGTTTGTCCAGATTGTTTTGAATTTTAATCCTATCTTCCAAAGCACTATGCCACTATCTAAAGCATTGATGAAGATATTGAACAGAACTGGACTCACAACCAATCCCTGCGGGACCCCACTCATTATGCCCTTCCAACATGACTGTAAACCACTGACAACAATGCTCTGGAATGATTTTCCAACCAGTTATGCACCCACCTTATAGTAGCTCCATCTAGGTTGTATTTCCCTAGTTTGTTTATGAGACCATCATGCGAGACAGTATCAGAAGCCTTACTAAAGTCAAGATAAACCACATCTACCACTTCCCCCCTATCCACAAGGCTTATTACCCTGTCAAAGAAAGCTATCAGGTTAGTTTGACACAATTTGTTCTTGGCAAATCCATGCTGACTATTATTTATCCCCTTATTATCTTCTAGGTGTTTGTAAATTGATAGCTTAATTATTTGCTCCGTTATCTTTCCAGGTACAGAAGTTAAGTTGACTGTTCTGTCACTCCCCAGGTTGTCCTTATTTCCTTTTTTATAGATGGGCACTATATTTGCCCTTTTCCAGTCTTTATGCACGTGTTATGAATTTTTCCCTAAGACCTTAAATAGAACATTTTATAAGCCCAGTAAATTGAGGGTCAGCACAATGTCTATGCATCACTTAATTCTACTTAAACTCTATTTTGAGGATTTAAGTGGTACATTGGCTCTTTTGCTGGTCCTCTGTACATTCTACTACATGTGACAAATATCAGCAGTGCACACAGTTCCATCCCCATTTATGTATGTGTAGAATATTCTCAATAATTTTCTTTTGTAAAGTTTATGGCATTTTCAGTCTTTGTCTTGCCTGCCTGAATTGATGCTTGGTACTTGGATTAAGTACAATGAGCCAGTTACAGTTCTGTTACAGGAATGGATAGGTGAAATGCCCCAGAAAAGCCTGAGTGGTATAAAGCCAGCATAGCTGTACACTCCATCTCACTTGTTCTGGTAGAATCTTTCCTTAACCTTTAGAAATAAGTGACTCATGGTAATCTCTATTTTACTGCAATACAGTATCTCTCATGACTAGAGACTCATTACCCTTTTTAATTTCACTATTCTTATCCAACATTGCAAAGTTTGTGGTAAAATTGCTTTCATCACTCTGACCATTTATCAAATCTCTCAATGCATGTGACAGATGATATACTCACTAACGGAAAACTATTCTGAAGAAGACTTGTGGACATGACACTTGGAAAATGAAGTGCTTTGAATGTTCCTGCAGTTTATCCTTTAACCTTTCTTTGGTGCTTGCTTTTCTAGCCTATATTTACAGTTTTAATAAATAGTCTTTGGGTCATCTGTTATCATGGATTTTTATTCCTTGCTGAATAAAAAACAATTCTTGAGAAGTCTCTGAAGTCTCTTCTCCTTCTTTGTCTTTGCATTCTTTTAGAACAATTGGAAGCCAAATGCATCATTATGCAATCTGATCTTCTATGACTGTGCTTACTATGTACACTATTTCTTTAAAAACTCAACAGCTGTCTGATGTCTATGCTCCTGTATTGTTTTTCCTTTCCTATCTTTCAGCTGACTTCTCTCCCCAAATGAACTGTGATTATGTTATGAACTTTATGCTATGCTATGTTATGAACTCGTCTGTTTAAAAAGATGTACATTCTAGTAAGTTCTAGCACAACATTTACCAGCGTAAATCAGGAATGACTCAAATTAAGTCACTGGAGTAACACCAAACAAATGGAAGAGGAGGATCAAGCATTATTAGGCCCAATCCTGCAAAAAACTTACACAAGCCCTTAGCTTTACACATGAGTAGTCCCACAGAAGTCAATGTGCTGCTCATCTGAGCAAAATCAAACATGTGCATAAGTGTTTGCACGACTATATAGGCAATACACTCTGAAAAAGCAAGGGTGAATCTCGTATACCCCAGCATACATGGATGTATGAGGCACAGAAGACATCAATGTCATGACATATTCAATTTTGTTGCAGCTGTATATCAGATAATATTTCCCATATGTTATTTTTTAAACTGTTTTTCATGTGTGTATTCATTATAGGTTGTCTTAATTAAGAAGTTTTTAGTGTTTGGAATACAATTTCATGAGTATATTTTAATAGGTACCTAGAAATTCTAATTACATATTCTAATTACCTAATTAGTTAAGTACTGTACATGAAATCACATAATTAAGACATGCAATTAAGTGAAAGTTATGATTTGCAATTATGTAACAGAATGTGTAGTTACTGTATTTAATTTTACAGTCATATGAAACCTGATTAACAATATATTGCACAAGTACAGTGGGTGAGTTTTTAAATTATGTTTCTTGGCCCTGTTAACATATTTTTGATGAGATGTCCAAGCACTTAGATCACTGGCTGCTTGAGACATTTTATATGTTTTTTTGCTTGTATATGTTTTTTGAATGAAAAGAAGCTGCAAATTCTCAAACTTCTACATTTTAAAAATGTAAAAGCAAATGTGTATCAAGTAAACACCTGGTATATCAAGTTTTACTTTGAAACTTATAAGTTGTAATAAACTCCTGGAGAGGAGAATGTTCTGAGTACTGTTCAACCATAACTAAGACACTAGATCAATCGCTGCTTTAATAAAGCTATCATAGCATACTTATGTTTAACCATCATGTAGGCCACCTTGCCAGAATTATGATGTATGTATATTTAGCGAAACCCACTGGTTGTTATTCCTCCATCAATTGCTCAACATCATCCCTCCCTAGAATTTTCGAACTCCCTAATTATACAGACAATAATGGGCAACAATATTCTGAGTTGTTCCTACTCTTTTAAATAAGCATAAAGTATCCATGCTGATACCCCTGGCCTCCAGAGGACACCCAAGAATGTGGGTTCTGGAGAGTGATCTCCATGCTTCTTCCACTGGGGAAGGGCTGGTCCCTGCTGCTGTACAATAGAAAAAAAACTATGAAAAGATCCTTGTGGAGTTAGCTGCTAGCTATGCAGCTCTTTCCATTTATGGGCATAGTTTGGCCCCCATTTTGGGTCTCATCATATCTCCTGAGTTCTTTCTTGTTAACACCCTAAAAGC
This sequence comes from Gopherus evgoodei, assembly GCF_007399415.2. Lineage (NCBI taxonomy): Eukaryota > Metazoa > Chordata > Testudines > Testudinidae > Gopherus > Gopherus evgoodei. The sequence continues at coordinate 69,448,354 of NC_044327.1, read as the reverse complement.
CTGTTTTCTGTAGCTTTCCAAACCAATTTTCCAGATTTGAAAAGTTTTGAATGTTCTGAAAAAACATACTGGAGCCAAACTGATCCCAAACCGTGAGTTTGAAAAAACAGAGCTGTATTGGAGGACTTCCTTAAGTACCAATATAAGCTGTCACCTTTCATCCCATGTTAATGTGCAGTAACTGGTGACTGTAAATTTATATTGTGTAGATTATTATATTCCTGATAGCTGGCTCACAATGGGAACATATGTGAGTTTATGTTAATTGAAGGAACAATGGCAAACATGAACAGATTTCTATCCATAATGATCCAGACAGGTTACGTTTGCATAGCACTAACGTTGTTTGGGGGAGCCTTGGTTTTGTATTTCCATACTTGCTAATGTTTAAGTTTATTTCTAATGGTTAAGATTTTAATGTTAAATTAAAGACTTTAATGTTTAAGCTTTATTTTTCGTTCTTTGTTTTATGTCTGAAGTATAATCTTAACTTTGATTTTTGGCTTTCAAACATTTTTGCTTTTTATAATCTTAATTACAGTGTAATATTTTCTTTTGTCATCTGGTTTGGGGTGTCTTTTTAAGGAATAGCTCAGTGACACATTTATGTGCATTTATTGACTCGGAAATGCCACATAAATTGGTCCAGAGTTGGAGAGCTCTTCTTTGGCCTGAGCTACAGTGTGATTGCCACATATTAGAGATGCAAGAATGGAGGTAAATGCCACCCAAACTTTGCCTCAGCCTCTCCTAATAAGCAGACATTCAATTAGCAAAAACTATCCACTTTGTCAGGGCTGCATCTGCTAGATGAAGGGAAGGAGTTGAGTGAGTAAAAGGCAGTTGGAGTATGTGAAGCTAGAAGGCAGTTGGACAGTATGACTGGGAAAGCCGCCCTGCTAATAAGGGAGGGTGCATTGATTACCTTTTGCCGTGCAGTATAAGTTTCTTTTATAGCATATGGGCTATCTGTTCAGAACCAATGAAATGTACGCTCTGCTCCAATCTAAGAAAGCTGCATAGTGAAGGCCATAGCCTGCAGACCACAGGTAGACTGATCAGGACGATTCCTTTTCTTGATTGCTGCACCAAAATTTGCTGCTCTTTGCCAAGCTATCTTGACCCATTTAGCTCCTAGGTTATGCTGCTTTGCATGCACTAGAATCTGTTGGGTAACTAGGGGGTGGAGGAGCTACTTTGCATGTTTTCAAATACTTCTGTTTGCTGGAGTGATCCAGTAAAATAAAGAATACCCCTTAATCTTTATTCAATAACTTCTTTTATTAAAAGACTAGAGCTTGGAATTAAACACTCATTTAATTCCTGGATAAACATCTTTTAACTATTTGGCAGCAGTTAATTAAATATATCCCCATTAAGTAGACTTATGGCAACCTACTACATGTTGACCCCATTGACTGAGACCTTGAAATTAAAGGAGAGAGAGAAAGAGACAGAGAGAAACAGCTCAATCACTCTTCAGCTTGTATAACAACTTATATGCAGCATAAAATTTTCATAAAATCTTCCAGCTTCTCAGCTTTCAAAAGGCCACAACAAAGCAATTGCACCATGCAAGATGAACATGGTATTCTTATGAAGTCTCAGAAGCTCACTTCTGGTTGGCATGGGGCTTAGGGAGTCCACAAGAAATGATATGTGGCATCGCAAACACATAAACCACTCTTAAGACCTAAATCCATCAAGTACTCACCATATCAATCCTCCAAGGAGTGTCTTCACCATGACAAATATTAAAACTAAAGTGGAGTTTGTAGGGCAAACCATTTTGGAGTTACTCCAGCTCACTTATCTTCCAAACACCTTGTCTGATTTTCCCCATATTTTCCAGAATATTTTTACCATCACATCCTGGCTTCACAAATGACAATTTCCAGGCAGATTGGGCTTGACTGACAAAGGTCAAAATAAGGCTTATTTCATGAAAGCATCTTGCAATATACACATACCACAGATTCTATGCAAATTAAAATAATTAATAATATAGTATGATAGCCATCCTGTACGGGTAATTTCTCACACATAGCATAAGAGAGTAGCACCTTTTCTATTCTAAGAATGTCAGAGGTGAGGAATTTCCCATTTCTTTTCAAAAAGTGTGATAGGTTCTTAATTTCCTCCTGGACAGACACTGAAGGTCAAGACTCAACATAATAAATCACTAGTCTATTCCACATTCTAGCTTTTTATAGCAGAATAAGTACTGTTTAAAGTACAGATGTTAATAGAAATTCAATTGTTAATGCAATGCACTCAGCATCATTGATGAACTACAACATTCTTCTACATCTCAGAACTTTGACTATCATCAGATATCTTAGATGGAATTCCTTTTGATAATTTTTTTTTCCTAGAAGACACTATATTAGCTCAGACACTATATCAGCTTTGTAAAAGCAGCAAAGAGTCCTGTGGCACCTTTTAAACTAACAGACGTATTGGAGCATGAGCTTTCATGGGTGAATACCCACTTTGTCGGATGCATGTAGTGGAAATTTCCAGAGGCAGATATATAAATGCAAGCAAGAAACAGGCTAGAGATAACAAGGTTAGTTCAATCAGGGAGGATGAGACCCTGTTCTAGCAGCTGAGGTGTGAAAACCAAGGGAGGAGAAACTGCTTTTGTAGTTGGCTACCCATTCACAGTCTTTGTTTAATTCTGAGCTGATGGTGTCAAATTTGCAGATGAACTGAAGTTCAGCAGTTTCTCTTTGAAGTCTGGTCCTGAAGTTTTTTTGCTGTAGGATGACTACCTTTAAATCTGCTATTGTGTGTCCAGGGAGATTGAAGTGTTCTCCTACAGGTTTTTGTATATTGCCATTCCTAATATCTGATTTGTGTCCATTTATCCTTTTCCATAGTGACTGTCCAGTTTGGCCGATGTACATAGCAGAGGAGCATTGCTGGCATATGATGGCATATATTACATTGGTGGACCTGCAGGTGAATGAAACAGTGATGGTGTGGCTGATCTGGTTAGGTTCTGTGATGGTGTCACTGGTGTAGCTATGTGGGCAAAGTTGGCATTGAGGTTTGTTGCATGGATTGGTTCCTGAGTTAGAGTTACTATGGTGCAGTGTGCAGTTACTGGGGAGAATATGCTTCAGGTTGGCAGGTTGTCTGTGAGCAAGGACTGGCCTGCCACCCAAGGCCTGTGAAAGTGAGGGATCGTTATCCAGGATGGGGTGTAGATCCCTGATGATGCATTGGAGAGGTTTTAGCTGGGGATTGTATGTGATGGCCAGTGGAGTTCTGTTGGTTTCTTTCTTGGGTTTGTCTTGCAGTACGAGGCTTCTGCAGGGCCGCCCGGGGGAGGGGGGGCAAGTGGGGCAATTTGCCCCAGGTTCTGCAAGGGCCCCCACGAGAATGGCTGAGGCTCCCGCCCCGGCCCAACCTAACCCCGTCTCTGTCTCTCTCCCGGAGCCTCAGTGCATCCAGGAGCTTTCCAGGACAGCGGTGCAGCGGGGCCCCTGAGCCCCCCCCCGCTCAGAGCCGCGTGATCAGGGGGTGGGGCTGCGAGCTCCATGCTGAGCGGAGGGAGCTGAGCCCAAACTGGAGCTCTCAGCCCCGCCCCCTGACCACGTGGCTCTGAGCGGGGAGGGGCTTGGGCCCCGCCCCCTGACCATGCGGCTCTGAGCGGGGTGGAGCTCAGGCCCTGCCGGAGCCATGCTGCAGCTGATGAGTGAAGTGCCTGGATGCGCTGAGGCTCCAGGTGAGGGAGGAGCCGGTGGTAAGAGGCCAGGGGCAAGGATTGGCTAAGGGGCAGGAAGTCCCAGGGACAGTCAGGGGACAGAGAGGGGGCAGGGGCGGTCAGGGGACAGGGTATGTGGGGGTTGGATTGTGGGCATTCTGGAGGTCTGTCAGGACTCATCAGGGGAGTGGATAGGGGTTGGGACAGTCAGGGCACCGGGAGCAGGGGTGGGGTCCCAGGGTGGTGGTGGTGGGTCTCTGGGGGACAGTGAGGGGACAAGGAGCAGGATGGGTCTGGGATTCTGAGGGGGGGCGGGCAGTCGGGAGGCAGGAAGTGGGTGGGGGTTGGATAGGGGGCAGGGCCAGGCTGTTTGGGAGGCACAGCCTTCCCTACCCTAAAGCTCATTCAGCAGTTTGAGGCTTGCAGAAGAGTCAAGCTCTTAGCTTTTTCATTAGGGCTACCATCCCTTTCACATCTCAAATGCCAAATTATAGTTTATTTCAGTGCCATAGGGAGATTCATGTCAAGGGAGGGTAGGTTCATTTAAAATTAGCCACTGGGGGAGGGATCACATGAGAAGAGCAATATCCTTCCCAACCCTGCCAAGGGAGACCCCCCCTCCTTGCATTCCCTAAGGCTCTAGAGGGGTTAATTCAGTGGTTCTCAAACTTTTATAGTGGTGACCCCTTTCACATAGCAAACCTCTAAGTGCCACACCCCCTACCTTATAAATTTTAAATACTTTTTTTATATATATTTAACACTATTATAAATGGTGGAGGCAAAGCAGGGTTTGAAGTGGAGGCTGACAGCTCACGACCCCCAGTAATAACCTCGTGACCCCCTGAGGGGTCCTGACTCCCAGTTTGAGAATGCCTGGGTTAATTTAATTTTAGCACCCTGTGTCCATTCACATGCATGTGCTATTTTGAGCATTTCAGTTTTCACAACATAGGCTCATCCCAGATTCTGGAACAAGCTCAAATGCTCAGGTCGTGGAGTATGTACATAAGCTATACTAAAGACAAACCCACAGTAACCGTCTCCAGTTTGTGAGCGTCCTCATGGAGCCAGTTTCTAGGAAACAGATACATGCATGGTGGCTAAGTCCATTAATGGCTATTAGCCAGGATGGGTAAGGAATGGTGTCCCTAGCCTCTGTTTGTCAGAGGGTGGAGATGGGTGGCAGGAGAGAGATCACTTGATCATTACCTATTAGGTTTACTCCCTCTGGGGCACTTGGCATTGGCCATTGTCAGTAGACAGGATACTGGGCTGGATGGACCTTTGGTTTGACCTAGTATGGCTGTTCTTATGTTCTAAGCTAAATGAACCCAAAGTTATGGAGACAGGTATGAGTCAAGGAAGCCAGCAGAGTATCAGAAACCTGGAAAAATCTCTGACTGGATGGGCTCAGGCATTTGGTCAGAAGCTCAGGTGGTTCAAAAGTTTTGGATCTTTTTAAGCAGAATTTTTTTATTGTTTCTTTAAACAATCAAACAAAGCAAGCCCAAATATTTGGCCACACACTTCTGAAACCCCAAACCATATTCAGGTTTTGGCAGACTAAATTTCAGCTTTTCAATTAAAAAAAACACAACAAATTTTGAAGGAAAGCAGACATTGTCCGTGATTTTGTTCTGCTTTTTAAAAACCTCTAGTTTTCAATCCAGAAAAAGTTTTGATGGAAAATATTTGTCCAGTCCTTTTAATGAGCTTTAGTGCCTTTTAGCACTAGCTGATGCTGAGAACCAATGATACCTTGTAAAGAAGTTTTCTCAAAACTGGGTTTGTGCCGCAATGCAGAAGGTTTATATTTCCCAGGGCCGCATGTGTGAGGGGGAGTAAGTGGGGCAATTTGTGCCGGGCCCCACAGGGGCCCCCACAAGATTATAGTATTTTATAGTAATGCAATTTTTTTATGGAAGGGGCCCCCGAAATTGCTTTGCCCCAGGCCCCCTGAATCCTCTGGGCGGCCTTGGGCTTCTGGGTACAAGTCAGGCTCTGTTGATCTGTTTTCTTATTTCCTCGTATGGGTATTGTAGTTTTGAGAATGCTTGGTGAAGATTTTTCAGGTGTTGGTCTCTGTCTGAGGGGTTGGAGCAGATGCTGTTGTATCAGCTTTATTATTCAAGCAGCATAGGCAGCAGTAGCTCTTTCTAAAGCTCTGGTCTGCTGTGCTTACCACATTGAAGGAAACCCACTACACTGCCATAGCTTTTGATATATATTCCAACAACATTATAGAATCTTGGCTGGATTCATTAATGGAACTGATTTTAAAATAGACAAAAAAAGTGAACGCTATCCTTCCTCAGTCTTTTTCTCCAGAGTATTCTTTCTGTCCACAGATCACAGATTTGGCACACTGGAAATTAATTCACACTAAGTAGAATAATCCAAATCACATAGGTCTATATACCAGTCCCCTCAAAGTCAATGATTAAACTTGCATTGACTTTAGTGAGACTAGGATGTGGCCCACTATGCCCAGTGGAGACTATAAATATTTGCAGTTCATTCCCAAAAAAGAACTACAGCATATGTTTCTGTTTTGACTATAATATATGAGAATTGATGCCAGTGTGTCATCCAAGCAGAGAGGCAATGGCACTAATGGAGAGTTCTTCCCACTTCAAGCAGCTTCTGTGGCTTTTAAGTATAATTCTGTTGTGAGGAAATTATTACATTGTTTATAGGTAAAACACTTGAATAGCATTTTAAAACATTTTTCCAAGAGTGCAGAAAAGAATTCTTACATGTTACTAGTGCAGCTAAAATGGTATATGTGTTATCACAAGAAATGTTTTTGTGTCATAATAGCTGCTATCTAGTAGCAAACTAATGTGATTAGTAATAATGTTTTATACATGCCACTGAGGACTGTATGCAAAAAATCTTCTCACTGAAATGTTCAGAGGATTTGGGAACTGCTCTTTAAAATGCATTACTTTTCCCAGTCTGGTCTCTCTTTTTTACCAGTGCTGATCTTTTACCCTGGAATGTTAATTATTGCTTTTGTGTGGGGAAAAAGGGCCCACTCAGATACTGAGGCTTTTATAAGAAAAAATAACAATGCCAGTATGCATCATCCCTCCACATCCTTTCATCATTCCAACCAGGAATGGGCAATTCAATGATCCTAACTCCTGGGCAGATGTACAAGAGTGTTGGTTCCAAATCCATACACAGACTGAATAACAACATCTAAAAAGGGTGTCAGCATTTTTTGTCTATGGAAATTCAGTGAGTAGTAATCTCAACGTTGACTGAGGATTAAGTAGATGGTGAGAAAATGGAGAGCCCCTTGTACTCAGCAGTCCTTATAACTGCTAATTTACTACATGATGCTAATTAAATGAAGCTGGCTTCATAATGGGAATGTATGGTTTCTGAGTAGGAAAGTTGTTAACATAATTATATCTGTTACACGGGGGGTGTAGCAGATTACAATTATTAGAAAGCTGTGGGCTTTAGGCTACCACGTGTACTATAACATTAGGACCTGTTTTTACAATCCTATAATTCCCAAATATCATTCAAACTCTGCGTTGAAATGTCTCTTTCCTCTTTTATAGTTCCCAATAAGGGCTTTTAAAAATTAACTTTTCTCCCCTAAGTGCTCAATTTCCAAATGCAGCTAATTTTTAACAGTTAAAGTAAGTGAGAATATGTCTAGGCATCTTGTCAAAATATTGCCACAGCCCTCCTTTTAATTTTTAAAGATATATGAAGTCAAAGTCCTGTATCAGGTCATACATTGAAAACAAGCCTGTAGGAACAAGATAGGAATGTACTGTTGCCAGGCAGGCACATCACCCTTTCACACCTTTCTCAACAAACCCTGGCAGGTTTTTTTCAAACTTTCCTATCAATTCCAACCCTTTCCCACTCCCAAACTCAACCCCTGAAGAAAAAAAAAGGAATGTCCCACAGGGAATAAGGAGCTTGTGAAAGTTAACATTTTCCAAAGGCAGATCTGCATTACCTAACTTTATTAGCACTTGGCATTTCCCAGAAACCACATTCTCCTGCTATAAAATATTCCAGAACGTATCCCTCCCATGATTAGAGGATTCTAAAATATACATTTCAAAATGGCAATGCATGATGATGAAAACAGGCATATCAGTGTTTCAAATCCAGTTCAGCACTTCAAGAAAAAAATAATTAAGGCATGATGTTCATGGTGAAGGTGTATACAAGACTTTAAACAGCTTTTGCAGATGATTAAAAAAAAACCGCAGTGTTTCCAAGACATTCAATAACCACAGAAGCTGTTTATTGTGAGTGTTCTCCAAAGCTGTGAACATTTGTTCCCATTAGACAAAGGGGAAAAAAACCTTCAAAGTTCAATAAATGATAACATTAAAAGAGATGATAATATTTTTCTCACTTTATGAAAGTTTAAAAGTTCTGTGCTGTCTAATGCATATCTGCAGGGATGAATTTAGGAGTTGAAAGGGCCCCCGAGAGAAAAGCCATCATTCTACTTCTACTTCTACTATCTAACCATCCCAGCCCTTTCCCCAAAATAGAGATCTATAAGGTGTGTGCTAGGGATATGCAATATAATATTGAAAAATGAATGCACTAACTAGTCTCAACATTGTGTGTGCTTTCTTTTTACTTTCTCTCTCTCTCTCTAAGCAAGACCATTAAATGCCTAACAAAATTATCAGTGCAGTCCTTTTATCTCTTTCTTTTTTGAGTCCTCTCTTTTTTCCCTTTTACCTACTCTTTCTTTCCTCTTCATTAATTTTTTACTTCCTTTCTTTCCTTTTTCTCATATTTTTTCATATTGATCCCCTTTTCTGTTCATCCAACCCCTTGCTCTTGCCCTAATCTCTTTCACAGCTGTCCTCTCAACCTTTCCAAAGCCTGCCACAATCATTTCCTTCCCCATGATCATTGACCAAGACATATGAGATTTGAGTGGCTGTTTGATGGGGGGAGGAAAGACGGGACACAGCAAAAATAGAATTTAAAGCCAAATGGCTATTTTATTATCAGTAACAGGGAATGAATTACAACTTGGGCTTGGGAAAGTAATTCATCAACTAGAGATATTAACAGAATAAAAATATGTAAAGCTTAGGACTGAGAGAAAGGAAGGAGAGAGAGAGGAAGAAAAAAGAAAGATTAGGAGGAAATATCTACAGAGATTAGAATTCACATACCGCACTCCAGGTGCAACTGACCAGCAGTATGGACACCAAGTACATGACAAATCTGTGGGACGTGAATTTGACACAGCACGACATGAGCCGGCGAAATTCGGGAAGGGCCCTGGCTGGAAGGGTGATCAGTCCGTACCGCTAACATGCAGGCACTCCGCTGATTTTTGACATGTGATGTGGTTTTGTCTAGGGACCCTTACTTGTGTCAGGGTCAGATTGGTTCCCAGCTCCTTCACCTTCCGAGTTCTGAGCTGGTGCCCTTTACATTGACAGGGGACTGCACCCAGCACACTATTTCTTTTGCTCCCGACATGCCTGCATTGTTGCATACAGTCCTGCATTGTTGCACACGACAATTGGCCAGATGAAAAATTTTGAGCTTTAGGTTTAAGGTTGCGACAATCATCTCTTCGGCACCCCACCTCCCATGTTTATCTTACACAAAAGTGGAACTCTTTCTGCCAGAGCTGTGGAGTGAAAATAGCATGGTAGCTGTCATGAGCCTTCTCCCATTCCCTACATCTTTCCCATTATAGATTTCTTTTCTCCTGACTCCCATGCTGAAAGACACAGACCTAAAAGTGGCATAGCAAAAGCATCTGCAGTTCCCAAGGCAGTAGGTACATAGTGGACCCTGTGTACAGGGAAGAGCACATTGTTCCATCAAAAAAGAAGGTACAGTTGTTGGCTCTGAGTTCCCCTTCTTTTCTGAGACCTGTATGGCTGACACTCTGATGTTCTCTGACTAATACCAGCTAGCTGATTAAGACAGCCAACAGTGAGGAGGAGACACATAAAACATCCCTAGTTTTCTGACGAAAACAACAAAATTTGAGCATCTTTGTGAGGTTGGATAAAAGAATAAGTGCAAGTATCTCACTTGTTGGGAAAATATTTTGCAGTCAGCTCTGCTACTTAAAAGTGTCTAATTTATTTAAATATACTGTATTGCTGGTGTCTAACTCAGATTAAATGAGAGTAAGCATTTATCCTAAGATTGATCATGCTTAGAGTTCAATGTCCAAGGTTGAAATAAAGCTCACCAATGCATTTGAATTCCAATTTCTAAGCCAGTTTTGGACAACTACTGTAATTTCACTATAATGAAGTGATAAAGAAGATTAATGAGAGCTCCTCTGCAGCCAGGAAAAGCAAAGGGGTTTTCACTGATTGACCATGAGCTGGAGAAGACTGAAGTGTGAAGGTTGCTGGAAGACACTGCCGCAGAAAGCAGCCACTCAAATGGTCCAGGTGTGTCCAGATGTCTGTGAGCAATTTCTAAAATGCATCTTAATGATGGGCAATTACTAATGCCAATCAATAGCCCTGGGTGAACTGTTGCACTGGAGTTAGGTGAGGTGCATTGGATTTGACAAGGAATATGGAGAAGTGAAGAAACTATAGGGCATTTATGACCCAAGAATCCCAAAAGGAGAATTAACATTTTGGGAATGGGGGAAGCCTGTAAAATTATGATAACAAAGACAGTCAGGAAAGCAACTCATTTATCTGTAAGTAGAGCACTGGAAAACATTAGACAAGGAAGAGTGTGCCAATTATGTATTTGTATGATGTTTCTATGTAAAGAAACACCATACAAATGCTGCCTAAAATATCTGATAATTAAATTCTTCTCATGTCATGCAGGCTCTTATGCAAGGAACTCACTCCTGCTCCTTGTGTGCCAAAAGATCACTCTCTCTTCAAAATAAATGCATGTAATTTGTGAAGGAAAATGTCACCACCTCTTTGTGATTGGATTTTCATCTGGTTATCTAGTATAGTATGTGTCCACCAATATACAGAGGCCCAGATCCTTGACTATGCCTGAGTAGTGTAGGAGATGGTTGTAAAAATGTCATATATGCTCCCCCATTACTTGATCAGCTGTGTGCCGGCAGTCTCACAGTATAACTTAGAGGAGCCTTTACGCTGATTTAAATTTTGCTAGCTGCCAACAGCCCTAAAGCAAGATTATGGCAGCTGAGGATCAGTGAAGTGTAGGAGATCCCAAGCCAAGCCCCCTAGTAGCAACGAGGGAGCACTGGCACAGGAATCATTACACTGACTCTTCACAATCTGAGGTTCACCCTGCACTGGTCTGATTCTCCTGAGGTGAACTGCACTGGCTTTTTGGCCAGAATCTGCTAGTGTTGCAGCACAAAGCAGCTGTCTGAAAATGTGGGCTAGACTCTATGTATTGTCTATCCAGTTTAGAATGTAATCTTCTTGAGGCAGAACCATGTTTTCCTCTAGTTTTGTACAGTATTAAACAAACTGATAGCTCTCAATGAATAATTAATCAATAACATGTTCATATGTTAGCAAAGGAGAGTCCAGAGAATATGGAGCCAGCCTGCATTAAGAACACCGAAGTTATTATAAAAAAAGGGAGACCTTATCCCTATTCCTGAAGTAGGTACCATTAAATGAGGCTATGGGTTCATAAGCGATTCCACTGTCCTCCTGCCGAATTCCCATATATTCTAAAACAGATCACTTACATTCATTTAAAGTCCACTGAGGTGGTGCTGTTTCAGAACTATTTACTAGTTTATGAAACTGAACAAAATAGTCTTGTATAACAAAGACATTGAGCATGGATTTTCTCGCAGTAGCACTGGATCATATCTTTAGAAATAGTTTCTGATATTGGCGCAACTCAGAAACATTTCAGAGGCCCTGGAGATTAACCAGTTGAAGGAAAAAGGATGCCCAGGTATAAGAGTACAGTCATTACTTGACAATATTTCCAGTCAAACAGGAGAAATTTTTCCCTCCTGGGCAGACAGACTGTCCAGATCTGCAAGAAAAATCACTGGGCACTGAGAATATCATCAGCTTATAAAACACTCTGATCAGGGGTGAAAGTAACTTAAAGGATTTACCAGTACGCCGGAGTCCTGAGCAGGGCATAGCCTCAACAAGAAGAAACAGGGACCCCCAGGACCTTTAAATCATCCCAGATCTACCAGCTCCAGAGACGGCTGGGAGCCCTGGGGCTTGGGGGCAAATTAAAGGGCCTGGGGCTCCGGGTCCTTTAAATCACTTCAGGAACCCTGCTGCCGCTACCCCGGGGCAGCAGAGCTTGGACTAGGGCTGGGGTAGTGGCCTCAGGGCCCTGGTGGTGATTTATAGGGCCTGGGGCTCCAGCTGCTCCGTGGAGCCCAGGGCCCTTTAAATCCCTGCTGGAGCCCGGCTGCCAGGGTCCCTTGGGCAGGGATTTAAAGGGCTCAGTGTTCCTGCCACAGTGGGGAGCCCCAGGCCCTTTAAAGTGCCCGGCAGTGGGGCTCGGGCGGTGCTTTAAAGGGCCCGGGGCTCCCTGCAGGGCCCGGAGCTCCGGGATCTTTAAATCCCCACCAGAGCCCAGCTGCCAGAGCTCTGGCAGTGATCTGAAGGGCTCGGGGCTCCCCGCAGCGGTTGAAGCCCTGGCCCCTTTAAATCACCTCCAGAGAAGCCGATGCAGTCCGGCATGGCGTACCGACTCTTGCCTGTACACCGTACCGTACTGAACCGGCTCACTTTCACCTCTGACTCTGATGTTAAAACCAACTGGCTCATCCACCCCCAAAATTACTATACCTGTATATAAAAAATGGTATCCTTCTAAAAGTATACTAATAGGATGACATGCTACTCTTGTAACAATGGCAGTGCTAGGAAAATAGACCAGGAGCCTGGATTTTTCTATCATCTCAGAGCGCACAGACAGAATACAGATGAATTTCTCTGAATGCTCAGCAGATTCCCTCCCCTCCTTCTTGAGAATTCTGGCATACCATTGGACAATATTGCTGTCTAGACAAGGAGTTCTTTCAGAGCAACAAGGAAAAATTAGGGGAGGCCTCAGTCTGAATGGAACTCAAGAATCCTAAGGGAATCAAATTATTAAACTCTGCTAAAGACAAGTGTAAACAAAGATAAACAAACTACAAATAGCTTAAACAAAAGATTCCTTTCTCCAAAAGTTGAAAGAGAGCTGGAGGACCAGAGATCCAGGCTCAGACAAGCTGTGCACAGTACAGTTCCTGGGATGGGGAATTGGGGAAGGAAGTTACATTTGCACTTCCCTGATCCTCTGGTGTCTTGGGTCTGAGGGCTGCTCTAAGTTCCATACAGTGACCCTAAGACCCTTCAATGCCAACTAGCAAAGAGTTCACTATTCTGTAACTTCTACCAGGCCTGAAAAACTCACTACACTTAGTACAATCCTTTCATAGTATTTACCCATAAATCATGTTATGTAAAATCTTAAATGAAGGCCAAGATAACGCTGATAATTAATGTAATTGTGAAATGCATATACAGATACTATGTAAAAAGATATATATATATAATGGAAATATATCCCTAAAGTCTGAATCAAGGCAGGGTTGACAAACAGGCTTCTGCCAAATAAAGAATGTAGATTGTGTTGTAAGCCAAACAGAGGAAGGCATGTTTGCATACAAAGTCAACATGAAGTCAGTACACTGGAAAATAAGATCCAAGGGGTTCATCCTGACTCTGGGAACCAGTAATGAGTTTGGCAGAATATAAGAAGAAGGCAAAAAAGACACCTCTTTATCCTGCACCTGAGGAATTAATCAGGCCATGCAATTACATTTGTGAGAATGGGATCCCAACCTGCCCTGGGTAGAAACGCTGCATGAAGTCTTTGGGTGAGAATACACAGCTTTTAGATAGATGGTTAGCCTGTTGAAGTTAAACTTAATCTCTAGAAGGCATGAATAGATTTTGTTTTATATGCAATCTTTCTGTTTCCATTATTATCCTTACTCACTATCTCTTAAATCTTAGCCTTTGATAATACACTTATGATTGTTTTCACTATATATATATCTCAGTGCTATAATGTTAAATAGGTGCTGATGACTCAGTTGACTCAAACAAGCTAGTGTGTACACTGTCCCTTTGGAGATAGCAAACCTGGCATTTCTGTGAGTAGCCAGTGGCAGGTACTGGATACCACAGCAGAACACCCCAAACGCATCAGGGACTGGAGTGAACCTATTGTTCATCTGCAAAGCAAACTGAGGGCTAGCATTGCCCAGAGGAGATTGAGTGGGTGGTCAACAAACTGGAGGTGTCAGGGAGCTAACACAGTTTCACACCAGCAAGTCTCTTTCATGCTGGAGGCAGAGTGGTAACAACATGACTAAGTGCTGAGTACCCCCAAGAAAGCATGACAGTAGCATAGTCATGGCAGGATATGGTTAGCCAAGGATCACATGCCAAGCATTGGTAAATTAGTCCCTGAGAGATTCACAAGTGAGAAGGTTGGGAATAGAAAAATAAAAGGTTACAGTTTGTTACTTTCTATTTATTTCCGGTAAAGGTAATAGAACAAAAGGAAGTACAAGATGAGTAATCACAACACACTACCAAAGGAATAGCCTGATCTACCAAAGAGACTTGAGTGCAAAGACAGTGTCCTCAGTGAGAGTTATTCAATTCAAACTGGCTGAAATAAAGGTACAGAGGCTGGAGACAGATCGCAGAATGGACTGAAAAGCTAGGAAGAGCAGAGGAGGAAAAAGAAATAGAATTGGATGACAGAAGGCATGCAGCTTGAAAGAAAAAGCAAGAAGCCGCATACTGGATATCCCTGGAAGCTAAACAGCAGAAAGAGACTGCCAAAATAGTGGTTCATCCACAAACAGTGTAACTGGCACCAGCAGCCAGGATTTGGCACACAAAAAATTAAATGTTTAGAGCTCAAAGCTGCAGATACTTTACTACCAAGCACTACTTCCACTGCATCTATTTACTCTAGCAATCACTGTTCCTGGTAGTGTTTGCTAGCAGTTTTCTCACTGCAGCTCATAGACTCATAGACTCATAGGTCAGAAGGGACCAATATGATCATCTAGTCTGACCTCCTGCACAAGCTGTCTGTTAGAGTATCTTTTCTTCAAATAACAATCAGGCAGTCTTAGGACATTGATAACTCACTGCTGTGAAACTATTTACAGAAGTATATTGCATAGAAAAACACAGTAACATGGATGAAACTCAAAGATCAAGGCTAATCTATATAAGGATAATAACAAAATTCATGTATTTGTCTTTGAGAACCAGATGCCTCTTAAGTGAGGGTTTTAGTATTTGTTATGTTAGGTAAGTTTTACTTATGTTGCTCATCCCAGTGTCAATTGTATATTTAGGATCTACCCCTTATATGCTGCTAAATGGCAGTACGGTCCCAGGAGCAGCACAGGAAAGGAATGTACATCCTTTCTTGCTTCCGTCTTGCTCCAATGGGGAGTAGTAATATTCTGCTGGTCCCGAACAGTAGCAGATTACTACCCAGTTGCACCAGTTCAGCTGTACTGGTTGACATATTGGGGGGATGAAGCCAAGGTTGGGAATGGGGAGAATAAGTAATACGTACAATACCTACTTAACCCTGTTTGCCTGTACTCAACATCCAGGGAGGCCATGAAAGGCGAGGGGCAGCTTGTGAGGAACCTCGCTTCCCTTCTCCCTGTCCAGCTAACTTGGTCAAGCCACACTCTAGCAAAAGTACCTGGGTAAATTCTAGTTGTTCTGCCAGTTCCAGATGTGGTATATTATTTTTGCTAGGGATTCATGCAACTGGCTTGTCCATGTGCTCATTTGTAAAATGGACAGAGGGGAAAAATCCGTACAGAGCAAACCATTAAAAAAGCTAACTTCTGATTGTCAGTAAATGTTTTTTGTAGTCCATTATTGACAATAAACCTCACATGAGAAACATCCCATTCATGCAGTGGGAAAAAAATCCTGAAAAGAGTCTGCTCTGAGGAATGAGTAAAATATTCAGTAATCCGAAATCTACTCAAGGCCAAATTTTCAAGCGAGCCTTAAAATGTGTGTCCTAGGACTAGCAGCAAAGAGTTCTGTGGCACCTTGTTGACTAACAGAAGTTTTGGAGCATGAGCTTTCATGGGTGAATACCCACTTCATCGGATGCATGTAGTGGAAATTTCCAGGGGCAGGTATATATATGCAGGTATACACCCACGAAAACTCATGCTCCAAAACTTCTGTTAGTCTATAAGGTGCCACAGGACTCTTTGCTGCTTTTTCAGCTACAGACTAACACGGCTACCCCTCTGATACTTGTCCTAGGACTGTGTACATGTTGTTGCATTCCCAAAGTCAATGTTTGGATAAGCAGACTGGGTATTCAAGCATGTGGTTATCCAACATTTGAACAGAAATGCCCACTTCTGCATGGAAAGCTAGATTTGATTATATCTGTGCTACTGGGAGTATTCAGCTGAGCCCAAATATCATTTCATACTGCATTTGTGCTACTCAGAAAAATGTACTGTTTGAGTTTTCCCAACCTTCACCTTCACTACAAAGCTAGAGGAATATAGAATGTGCTCTTCTGGATCACAAAGCCCTTAGCCAATTGTGTATTGTGGAACATGTGCCTGGGGAAAGGGGATTTGTTTTTGACCTTCTTGCCAGCAATCACTGTGTGCTCCAACATATGAGATCCAACTGACCTTATTGTCTTAGGGCTCTACCTGGTGATCTTATTGTCTTAGGGCTCTATGGGGGTGTAATTTCTAAAACACACTAATGTATTGCACATTAATTGGTCCATGTAGTCCCTGTTGGTGTGTTTTAATCTACTACTGTTTCAAATAGTACTTCATTAATGCACACTAGGGAACCTTTAGTGAGCACCAGCAGTCTGCATGGCCCAATTAATGCATAACACGTTAGGGCACTTTAGAAATCACACCTCCATAGAATGCATTACTGTACCATGTAGACAAGCCCTTCCTGAGAATGTTGTTACTGGTCAAGACATTTTTAAAATCTAGCCATAGATTTGTCTGGACATCCTCCTTTGTCAAAGAATGTTGACTATAGGACATCTATATGCCATGTCAAATAATATTTCCAGTCTCTTTTTTTTTCCCCTAAATGTATCATCCTTTTGTACTCAGCTATGGGGAAAGTAGACATAGCAAAAGAGTGATTTTAAATGGAAGTATCGGTATCATATTAGTATCATGAATATAATGCTGTTAACATATTATTTGCCTTCTCTAGCTCCCAACTGGAGATTTAGCCATTTAGACCTGTACAGGGTTAAGGGTGAAAGGTGTAGAAAACTAGTAGATGATCCTTGTTGTTCTGGAAGGGGCCTCTTTCACCATATTTAGAGGAATAAAATTCTCTGCTGACTATACTTCAGCTGCTGTAGCTCAACTACAAGGTTCTCAGTTAGGGCCTTGACTGCATTTTCACCTCCTCAGTGCAAACCTCTTTTTATTACTGTTTGTCTTCCCAGATTTTGATCTCAGCTAAAATTCTTTTGTGCAAGTTTAAGTGAATGAGCTCTGGCTTGGATCATATGGCAAAACATTGAGAATTATGGTAAGATATAAAAGGGTCTCTCGTGTTTTAAAACAAAAATTGCTTCTTCAATGCTGGAAGAACCTTGGTCACTATGTCCAACCACGTTCTCAGTGCATTTTTATTTTAGTGGCATCTACCGAATGCGTCTTTGTTTGAAGGCAGATACTGGCTGTCTTAATTAAGCTATACAGTCAAGTGTTTTATGCGTTGAGGACTTTTCTCTCTCCTTTGCCCATAGTGTAACTCAGGGTGTAACTGATTTTTTTGGCATAAGTGTTCAGGGGACCCGGTAAAGCATCTTCTCTGTTTCTGTGTCCCCTAACATGTTCCTCTACATAGTATGAGAAAGCCTGAATTTGATGACGTTCAGGGCACAGTACATGGCCTTTCTCTTGCCTTTCACTGAAAGAAAAGAATTGACCGGGAAGGAGAAGTCAATTGGGAGGAGGGGCTTATTTTGATGAGTCTCAGTGTTTATTGATATTATGCTAGCTTTAATTTTTGTCTGTTTATTTAAAGAATTGAACTGTGCATGTCTCTACAGCACTGGATAGGTTCATAGAGAGAAAGAAAAAGATAAAAAGGAGAGAGAGAGAATGGATTCTTTACAGCAAGGAAGCTTTTTGACTGTGTAAAAAGCAAATTTTTTCTCTATCTTCCCTTTTTTCAAATATGTTTAATGTGTTTTTTATAGTTGCTTCTTGCCATTGAAGTATTATAGCACATGTACTATAATTTGCCACAGTTGCTATAGCAACTGAAAATTACTGAATAGCAGACTATATCTCATAAAAATGATATAAAAGAATGCAAGTTAGCACTCACTCTGATTAAGCTTAGTATATATTTGGACTTTTTGAAAGTAATCTTTGTTAAAATAAATTTAATATGGTTGTTGTCTATATTGAAGTTCATAATGTCTTTCTGCCTCAATTTTTCCTTGCATACTCCCTTGGGATCAGCTAAGTAGTATTGTCCACTATGAAAAGAGAAGTTAATGATCCATGGAGAACATATTTTACTTGGATGAATGCTGCACAGAATACTTCCAAAAAGGGATTAAGTATAGGGAAAAACCCAAAATTGTGATTTTTTTTTTTATAAATACAGCCCAACATGCATGCATGGCCTAATATTGAAATAACTCTTGGTTGCCTCCATTAACTTAGTCGCTCTCATTCTCATTTTTCTCCCAGCCCACATTAAAGACAATATGAATTTATAAAACAAAATGTGCAAGCTATGTGAATTTAATTTGTATAAATGGCAGAGGCTAGATTACAGATAGCATGAGTGTTTTCTTATCAATGAAATTTCCTACCCAAGGGAAAAATGCTGTTTCTTTAAATAACCACCTCAATACACTTGTCACGTACATTCATGTCATGAGATTTGTTGAAGCTTTTGTAAATTTAAACATACTCAATTAAATAATGTATAATACAATGTGCCTATGACATCTTCAGCTGATTGGTGCATTCCATAAACAGCAATTATCTTGTATGTCTATCAATGCCACTGCACCTGATTTATTAAAAAATAGACACTAGTATATTTAAATAATTAAATGACTTAAGAAGTGAATTTCTGAATCAGGACCTATGCTATTTTCTGATCCACTGGTAGACAGTGGCTTTTAAACTTAGCAACATTTATTCAAGATATTTTACTCATTTTATCAGAAAATATGGGAGCCATAAAGTTAAAAAAGACTTTGTGCCACTGATATGGTTAAGTTATTATTCCATTTTGCCATCTCTTCTTTTTTCCTGCCTGCCTAACAGTGTCTAGTCTCTCTTTGGCTTTGTGTCGCTTGTGCACATACCAGATTATTGGATCATGTTCATGCAGGCATTGTCACCAAACCCGCCCTGAGAGTCCGTGTTTGCTGTTCTGGATATGTGTAGAACCTTGTGTACACCCATCTCCCTATAGTCGCTCTGCTGTTCAAGGTATACAAGTTTAGCACTATCTTTTCAGGAGTTGTATCCTTGGGTTCTTTGCATCACAAGGATGCACTCTAGGAACCGGTTTGTGGTGTATTGTTGGTACTACAATGCAGTCCTTCCTAAACTCATGTGTAGAGCACATTTGTGTTCCTCCTTCCCACATGATAATGGCACTGTTGGATCACACTGACCCAATTTTGCAGGGAGAAAAGTGAGGATGAAGTTATGGAACAATTAGGTGATATGACCCCTGCTCCTCATTGTGAGACAAATATTTATGCAGTGGAGTAGATGCTTAGCAAGATGCTGGATGGCATTTTCTGAGACATCAGTGACAGCAGGCCTTGAGGGACAATCACAATTCACCTTGGACAGATATGTTGAAAGCCCCGATTGCCACAGAATCTTGTTCAGTTTACCATTGCTTCTTATGCAGAAGAACTAGCACAGTGTGGTGGGATCATATTGTCCTGCAAATTTGGGATGATCAGCAGGGGTGCCAGAACTTCAGCATGAGGAAACAGGCCATCATGGAGCTGTGTGAGGAGCTTGTGCCATCCCTCCAGTGCCAGAACACTGAGCTGAGGGAAGACATGCCAGTGAAAAGCAGGATGCTATTGCTTTGTGGAACCTAGCTATCTGAGACTGGTAAGGCCCACAGAAAAGCACTTTGGAGTTGGAAAGTCCATTATTGGGGTCATGGTTTTGGAAGTTTGTGAGGAGATTAACTCTGTGGTTTATCCACAGGTGGTTGGCATGATAAATTTTCCTCAAATAATAGTTGGTTTTCAGAGGATGTGGTTCCCAAATTGTGTTGGGGCCATTGATGGCATTCAGGTGCCAATTGTTTGCCTGCCACAAAGGGCAAGTTAACTGCAAAGGATACTATTCCATCATTAGGCAAGGCTTGGCTGTCCAGAGAAGATGTTCTATGAATATTAACATGTGGCATATGGGAAAGAGTGATGACACCAAGGTACTAAGGTAATCTGGCTTGTACTTGAAGGGGGAAGCAGGGGATTTTATTCCCCAGAAACAAGACTGTTTTATGCAGTGTATCTATGCCAATAGATTGGGGATTCCTACAAACCCATTCCTGCCATGGCTCCTGAAACAGTACCCTAACATCAGGGACCTTGGAACAAAATAATTCAATTTCAATCTCAAAAGCTGCAGCATGGTAGTAGAGTGCATGTTTGGTAGGTTCAAGTCTCATTGGCACTGCAGATAAGCCTATCTAGATGCCGGTGGGGCCAATGGTGTACATATGACCCTGGTCTGCTGTTCAGTGCACAACACTGGTGAGAGTAGAGACCAGTATTTCTGCCTGGAATGGGTTCAGGACACACTGGTTTGCAAACCATGTGCAGGCAACTGGATCCTACATACATGCACTCTGTTTTGTACAGAAGGGCAAAGAAGGTTAGGATGCCATATATGCACATATCCTGGCAGCATGAGGAGAGACAGAATGACATCTGCCTTGTGCTACTGCTTGGGGGCCAGCTTTACAGCCTCTATGTGAAGCTGCCTTAACCTAACTTGATGGCATGTGCCAACAGTGGTATTGGGCAAAAGTATGTCTTCAGGTTTTTGTTGCCATCTGATTTGCACTTACTGAAGTTGTTAGCACTTGTCACATTGCTCACCTGTATGATACTCATCATTACAGGATACCTAGCATATGTTTACAGCTTGGGGCGAGGTTTCTTCTGGGGACAGTCGTGGCCCTGCTGTGATCCATTCATTCTTCTATATGTTTATGCATTTCACTATTGCCACCTATATGTATTCCATCTCAACAACTTTTCCTGCAATGTGAATAAGGCCTCGTTTACCCTCTTGGCTGGTCAGGGAGTGGGCCACAGAGCTACCAGTGTAGCTGTACTTCAGTGCTGCAGATGGCGGAGGAAGAGGAGGACAAGGAGGCTGATGTGCTGGTGCCAGGGCCTCCTACACTAGTTCTATTAACTGTTCCATGGGGGTATGTTCCCGTACTTTATACTGCCTCTCCTCCTCTAGGAACCAGTTCATCACTCTCTCCCTTCTGCTGCAGAGACTACTCTTTTGCCCACAGGAACCCCAGTTACTGCTCATTTCTCCATTCCATCCAAGCAAGCGGGTCTCCCATGTTCCTTCCCTCTCTGGGGTTCTTGTTCTGTGGTCTTGATGGGATGTTTTCAGTCTCAGACGCCAAAAGTCCTGCCAATTCATTGAGAAATAGACCTCTGCTATAGAAGGCCACAATTTTGAACCTTTTAAACATTCAAGGTATGTAACTGTCTCCATGTTACGTGCACTGGTTCTCAGAAAGCTGTTGCTTCCCATGAGGATGAACATGAGACATGTAATGGTGAGATATATGCAATAGTATTTTTCACAAATTAAACTGTTCACCCTTTCATAAGGGGTTGGAGCATGGAACATTTTTCTTTAAGGCTGGTCAAGCGATCGAGCATATGGTAGTATTTCAAGTGCCTAAATGGAAAAAGGAAGTATTTTTTTCAGTTCTGTGGTGAGGAATCCTCAGTCTATGCTAGAGAGGTTTGAGAATGGCTACCCCATTGCGTATTAATCAATGGAGGGGTTTGGTGAGCTGTGAATATGTTCCTAACAGATTTGTCTCCTGATGAATGTCAAGGATCAGCTGGAATTCATTCTGCGTGAGAAATTTCCTAGATTAAGATTCCAGGAGTGGGAGAAAATTGGAATGGAAATCAATAAAATTCTGAGTTAGGATAGAGAACTTCAATCCAAAAGGAGATTTGAACCCCAACCCTCATCTGTCAACAAAAGCCCTGCCTGTGTGCCTGCCTGACAGCTGTGAAATGAAGATGGCAGGAGAGAGGCACTGCAACTTTACTAAATTTCCATGGGCCCAGCACTGCAATAGAAACCATTTTTCCAGATAACTTTAAGTGTATGATGGACTGAGCTCTGTTACCTCACCCCACGCCTTCTCTGTGTGGCTCTGGAAGCCTGACATGTTCCAGAAATGAAACAAATGCAAGGATACACTGCAACTTTACTAGTGTTTCTTGGACCCAGCACTGCCGAAGAAACACTCCCCCCCCACCCACTGCCCCAACATCACCTCCACTACATGCCGAGTCCTGGCAAAGAAAAGGAAATGCAGGGAAAGACGCTGCAACTTTATAGATGTTTCACAGACACAGTACTAGAAACCTGTTTCCCAGATAATTTTAAAGGTATGAAGGACTGTGCTCTGTTTCTCCTGAGATCAGACCCCTGCTCTGTGGGGTCCCAGGTAGCTCACTGCCTGCCAAGGGACCATTAAATAGTCAGACAGAGGCAGACTGATTTTTATTTTCCAAAGTGTCTACAGAATGTGGTCTACAAGGCAAGCCACACACCCTGTAATCATGGTTCTTCAGAGAACAGTTAATATTTAAGATTTTTTTTCTGGAGGTCCATTTCGGGGTAGCCATAACAAAGGCTGTTAGAAGAGATGTAGCTGGAGGAGGTTCATATGAGGATGAGCATAACAATGGTGTGGTTTCAGCACTATACTTCTCAGGCACAGACCAATGCATGGCATATTATCCAGGGAGGAGAAATATGTGGCTATTATGTCAAATGGCCTTAATTTTAAACATGGAATTTCAGCACTGCAAGGAGGGGGGTGTCATAAACAGATAGTTAAAGGTTAATGTCTCTTATACCTGTAAAGGGTTACAAGCAGTGAACCTGGACCACCTGACCAGAGCACCAATCAGAAGACAAGATACTTTCAAATCTCGGTGGAGGGAAGTCTTTGTTTTGTGTTGTTTGTTTGTCTGTTGTTCTCTCTGGGTTCTGAGAGTAACCAGACGTACTTACAGGCTCTCTAATTTTCTGTTCAAATAGTGAGTACAAGTAGAAAGGCAGTGTCATAAACAGATAAGTAAGAGTTAATAGAACAAAAGTGCTTCATATCTCTTTTGCCTGGAAAGGGTTAACAAGAACAGCGAGCCTGGCTGTCACCTGACCAGAGGACCAATCAGAGGACAGGATACTTTCAAATCTTGAGGGAGGGAAGTTTGTGTGTGTGCTATTAGTTTTTTGGTTGTTGTTCACTCTGGGGGCTCAGAGGGACCAGACGTGCAACCAGGTTTCTCTCCAATCTCTCCGATACAGGCTCTTATAAGTTCAGACTAGTGAGTACTAGGTAGATAAAGCGAGTTAGGCTTATGGTTGTTTTCTTTATTTGCAAATGTGTATTTGGCTGGAAGGAGTTCAAATGTGTATTTGGCTGAAAGAAGTTCAAATTGGTATTTTGCTGAAAAGATTTTAATTTGTACTTGTATACTTAGGCTGGGAGGGTATTCCCAGTGTCTATAGCTGAAAGACCCTGTACCTATTCCATTTTTTAAATTTACAAAGATAATTTTCACTGTTTTTTTCTCTCTTTAATTAAAAGCTTTTCTTGTTTAAGAACCTGATTGTTTTTTTATTCTGGTGAGACCCCAGGGGACTGGGTCTGGATCCATTAGGGAATTGGTGGGGAGAAAGGAGGGAAGGGGGAGAGAGAGATTATTTTCTCTCTGTGTTAGGATTACTGTCTCTCTCAGGGAGAGTCTGGGAGGGGGAGAGAAAAGGAGGGGGAAGGGTGAATTTTCCTCTCTGTTTTAAGATTCAAGGACTTTGAATCAAAGTAATCTTCCAGGGTAACCCAGGGAGGGGAAGCCTGGGAGAGGGTTTACTTTCCTTGTGTTAAGATCCAGAGGGTCTGGGTTTTGGGGGTCCCCGGGCAAGGTTTTTTGGGGGGACCAGAATGTACCAGGCACTGGAATTCCCTGGTTGGTGGGAGCGCTACAGGTTCTAAGGCCACGTCCAGACTACCCGCCGTATCGGCGGGTTAAAATCGATTGCTCGGGGACCGATATATCGCGTCTAATCTAGACGCGATATATCGATCCCCGAGCGCGCTTATATCAATTCCGGAACTCCATCAATCCCAACGGAGTACCAGAATCGACACGGAGAGCCGCGAACATCGATCCCGCGCGGTGTGGACGGGTGAGTAATCCGATCTTAGATATTCTACTTCAGCTACGTTATTCACGTAGCTGAAGTTGCATATCTAAGATCGATTTCCCCCCCCAGTATGGACCAGCCCTAAGCTGGTAATTGAGCTTAGAGGAATTCATGCTGGTACCTCATCTTTTGGATGCTAAGATTCAGAGTGGGGAATTATACCATGACAGGTGGTTTAGTCTTTTTGATTGTTTTCTTTATTTGCAAATGTGTATTTTGCTGGAATGATTTTAATTTGTATTTGTGCTGGGGGGAAGGCTTCTCTCTAGTGTCTATAAGCTGAAAGACCCTGTAACATTTGCCATCTTAATTGCAGAGACAACTTTTACTTTTTCTTTTCTTTTATTAAAAGTTTTTCTTTTTAAGACCTGATTGATTTTTTTCCCCTTGTTGAGGCTCAAGAGAATTGAGTCTGTACTCACCAGGGAATTGGTGGGAGACAGGGAGAGAGAAGGGAGGGGGGAAAGTGGAATCCCTCTGTTTTAGATTCACGGAGCTTGAATCTGTATTACCTCTTGAGGAGGGGGAAAAAGGAGGGGGCAAGGTGCACTCCTCTCAGTTTTTAGATTCAAGGAGTTTGAATCACAGTGATCTTCCAGGGTAACCCAGGGAGGAAAAGCCTGGGAGAGGCAACAGTGAGGGAAAGGGTTTACTTTCCTTGTGTTAAGATCCAGGAGGTCTGGGTCTTAGGGTCCCCAGGGAAGGTTTTGGGGGGACCAGAGTGTACCAGGCACTCCAAGTCCTGGTTGGTGGCAGCACTACAGGATCTAAGCTGGTAATTAAGCTTAGAGGAATTCATGCTGGTACCCCATCTTTTGGACTCTAAGGTTCAGAGTGGGGATTTATACCATGACAGGGGGCAAGAGACATTCTAACTTACCAGCCTGGGCTTCTGCTCCCTGACAAGGCACCAGTGCCTCTTCAGTGTCCTCCTCAAGGGCGTCTGCAACCTGATCCTGTGGAGACAGGTGCAGAATCTCCTCTTCCACCCTGTCTGGATCTTCCACAGGGTCCTCGATGTTCCAAGCTGCATCCTCACTCTCATCACTGCTCACTCAGACAATGAGCCTGGAAGGGTTCAGCAGCACATTGGGAGCTAGAGTGGGTCAGTACTGCGGGCCCTTGAAAGCACATGATCAAGTTCCTGGTAGAACAGGAGCCTCCCTGGACCAACGGCTGGAGTAATGGTCCTTCCTTCACAGGCACTTCAGGCAGTTCATTCATGTCCTGTACTGAATAAGAGTACAGTGAATGCTCACTTCCTCCAGCTTGTTTGAAATTTCACAGTACAAGTAGATGTTTCTAATGCCTTGGCCAAATTTGTGCATGATGCTGTACTCCACGCAGATAGGTACTCTTTGGGCCAACTAGCTGCTCAGAGTTATTGCCATTGTAACCCACACTAGTGAACTTTCAAACTGCAGCCAAATGCTGGTGAGCTGAGGTCAGTTCAGCATGCTCCTTCTGCTGCATATAGCGGGAAGGAACCTTTATAGTTTGTGTATGGGTCAATAAGAAATGGATACAGTGCATTGTGGGAATGGAATTGGAAGACTATTGAAATTTTAGATCTGTACCAGCTCCTTGTCCCCATCCACACTGGAAAGTGGGCCAGTTACAGGGATGTGCCATGGGTAACCTGTGCACTTACTCATACCCCTCAGATTAGGATATGGCACAGCCATGCATCTAGACACATGTAGAATTCCTAGAGTAGGGATACCCTTTGACGTTTAGACTTACCCTTCTTTGGGGGGGGGGTGAATGAGGGTTGCGGTTCATTACTTTCTGTTTATCTGGTTTCTTCTTGCTTCCTATGTCACAGTCTTTGGCATATCATGATTATGGGTGTTCTCCACAGTGCTCTCTCATTGATCTCTCACAAGGTCATGGCCAGGTAAACAAACTGGATTTATGGGTTATTACAACAATCTGTATCCCGCTAATCCCCCTCTTTTTGTCCTATGACTGCAGAAGTGTTAATAGGCCACTCTACCTTGAATGCTCCCTTGCAATATGTGTTAACTGTTTACGCTAAACCATCTGTTCCACCTTGCATTTTGTCATGACCCTTACCTTTCCAAGATCAGAAGAAACTTGAAAGTTTGTCTCTCTCTCTCCAAAAGAAGTTGGTCTATTAAAAAATATTACTTCTCCCACCTTGTCTCTCCAGTCTAGCCCCAGACATTGTAGGAACTTTGATCCTCCAAAAAAACTTTTTACATGAGTGAGGCTCTGAATCATGCTTTGGTCCAGTTACAGTATTTGAACCTAGTCCTTCATTCCTTCCTGACCTGAATAAAGACTGCACTCTGGATCTTTGTACGACACATTATCATGTAATGTTGTTTCAGTGGCATACAAAGGGGTCATAAAGAGAATAATCCTAGTGTCTGCAGAGAACAGATAGATGGCTTTTAATTGGTCCCGAATACAGTCCCAATGTCTGGGATGTGACAAAGGCAAAATGAAAAAGGGAAGAGACCATTCCAGACTGGACTGCATTCCAACTATTCCTTACGGAACTGTAGACAGGCAAGGAATTAAGTTAGAGCAGCCATGAGGTTGCACTAATTTACACCAGGGGATGGACAGGCCCCCAGACTACTGAGAGTAGAATTGCATTAAAGCCACCTTTACTCCTGCACATCTGTTCCTGTACTTGAAGCAGGAACTGAGGACACATTATTTCCTTCAGAGCACAGACATTTTCCGATTCCCTTGTTGTTGTTTTTTTACTTTTATTGGAAGTATAGTGACAACGGTGTAATACATTCTCAATATTTTTGTGCCATTAAACAAATGTGGTTTGAAATAAACCAAAATACTTACACTGCATATAAGTGACATAATGGATATCTAGAGGCATAAGATCTCATTGAGTTATTAGTCTTTTATCCCTCTACCTCCCCTATCTCACTGTCTTTCTCTGATATCACAAACAAACCCATTATCTATCCTTTTCAACAAATGAAGGATAAAGTGACTTATCAAAATGTCTCTCCTCATGATGTTTACTGTTATCAATCAGAAAGCTCTTTCTTCCATTTTCTTTGATTCAGATACAAAACTCTTGTTTTGAAGAGACATTATCAGTCAGCATTAGGTCTAAAGTGCTATTTTTATCTATGGTTTGTGAAGAGTTTATTTTTGTTTTTCATGTCTCATGTCCTTTTGTGCCAGGGTATTACTTATGTTTGTAATTTTCTCTCTCTTTTTGTGAAATTAAGGTTGAGAAAATAGGAGGATGGAACAAAGCAACAGTGACTGAAGATTTTAAAAGTAAAGTTATACATTGAAAACAGTGTTTTTAAAATGGAAAATAACAACCTTTGTATCATTCTCCACAACAGCATAATTTTGTCTGGTAGCCCAGAGCTTTACATTCAAAATGAAATAGGCAAAAGGATGAAGAAATGGAAGAGCGAATAGAGACGATAATAGGGTGTTAATGACATCCTATAAAATATTAATATACAAATAAGTGCATTCAGATACTAAGGAAATTATTTTCCCCATGTACAGCTATGGAACTATATATATATATAAGTAACAATATTACTAGTGGCAGCTCTTCCTTTAACTCATCCTTTGTGTCCAAGCATTGTTCACCTTATGCTATGCAAAATTGCTTGCTGTTTCAAAACCCATAAAATATTCTATTTGGGAAAAAAAACAAAACACCCTGTTGTGAAGGTTTGAAATTGTTGGTTTTAAATCATTTAAATCTTGTGTATTTATCAGATACAAGTTCAGGATTAAAAAGAAATCATTAGCATGCTTTTCTTAGTTCTTTCTCTTTAGAATATTTTTTCTGCATCTGCATAATGTTGATGCTACCATTTATCACTATACTTCTTGATTATTAGCAGTTATGCTGATACTTAACTCTGCCAGAAACTCACGTCTCTCTTTTTGTTCATCTCAGTATGTCTCCACGTCCTCTCTGATCTAATTTTAAAAATGACTCTTTTGCTCTGCACCGTAACTTTATTTGAGAACCACCATCAATTACTTTACATTGATTATTGTCTAATTTGGCTGATTCTGACATCTCATCTCATGATATATGCCGATAACTTTTCAAAGTCTCCTCCATTAATATATACTTAATGGAAAAGAGACAAGTGTAGACAGGATGTCTGAAGTTCTTTTATCACACAAAAGCATTGATTAAGCAGGTTGAATCTGAATTCACTGAAATGAAGATTAATCTATCATAATAACAGTAGAGTGTTCATCCTCGGAGGGACAGCGGTAGGAGTGAATTAAGTGATACTCAGTTGGATTTAGCTTCAAAAAGACCTTTTGCATTTTAGGATAGTTATTTGCAGCTTTGTTCATCTCTGTCTTTTTCTATTGAAAGCCTACCCAGGCAGATTGTAAATAGTTCCAAAGAAAGCCAAAACACTGGTATTGTGGTGACACTATAGGGCTAAAAAAATACAGTTCCATCACAAATGTATACTCAGTTGTCTTACGGGCAGGGAGGATGCAGTACCAAACATTTGGTGACTCTTTTAACACGACTTTAACGACTAGTGAAAAATGAAGGTCCCTGTATTATTTATTCATATATGAAAGAGCCATAAATAAGGAAACTGAAGCAAAGTGTCTTTATTCTTCTTTCAATCAAAATAAGGCACAAAAGGCATTAAACGCCAGTTTTCACATACGTGGATATCCAATTGATATTCAAATCCATTTTCAACACATAATTTGTTTGAGTCTCCTTGCAACAATGTAGATGACAATTAACAAGATACCTGTTCTCTTGTTGCTATGAACAGAAGCAAAAGTAAGGTGGGGAAGACAAGTATTACTATGCACTCCTAGAGCTCCTTCAGCTGAATGCGCTTAGAGCCCTTGGCTACTTTCCTTTTCTTTCTTTTCAGGAGATGTAACCAAAAAAGAAAAAAGCTCTAAGATAGAGCACAATTATTACTGAGACATATCCCTCATTGGGAACCCACAACTAGCACCACATTCTCACATGTCCCCCACAATAGCTATTCAACTAAATTCACACCACAGACTGGAGGTGAAAAAGAAAAAGTGCCTTTGTCTCACTGTTATTCTCTTTGGAGTGAAATTCACTCCAGAGCAGAGGGCCCACACAATGTCCTACATACTTCTTAAGTCCCTGTATAGGAAAGAATTTTGCCCTACTATGAAGGGTTAGGACATGGCCTTCTCCATCACTTACTTTCTATTTTGTGGGTGTACAGAGGGTGGATCAGCTGCCCAGAGGGACAGAGGGCATCTCCAAGCTGGCCTCCTATACGTCAGTGAACAGAGAAGAACTACTGTAACAGCTGAGTTTTTTGCTGACACACCAGGGATTGATTTGGAGACCTCTAGAGCTAAAAGCATGAACTGCTACCATCTGAGCTAAAGAGACAAGTGAGGCCTGTAACAACTCATATCCTCCACAGACCAGCACAGAGGGGGACCTGTAGTATCCACTCTCTAGCAGATTACACTATGAGAATGGACAGCAGGGTTTTAGAGGAGGGACTACAAGATCAGTGTTGATGTAGACACAATGATCTTAACACATCATACAAATGACACAGAGGAGCTGAAACTACAGCTACAGCCATGAGCTAAAGTAGTAGTTTCATGGAAGGCTACTTTGTGGCCCTATGCACGAAAACAAGATTTCATCTCCTCAGAATCCTGCTCTCTTACTCTTCCTCCCCCACATACACACACTTGCATTTCACCACATAAAGGCCTGCTCTGAGTTTAGACATTGTGAATTTCACATGAAGGGCTTCCTGGTAGATAGGGCCTTGTGGAGCTTTTCCCCACCCCCAAATTGAGGTGAATTTCAACCTTAGGCCACAGGGTGTATACTTCACGAGGAAGTGAAAACTTCAGTATCAGCACCACACGTAAGTGTCAGTAATTCTACAAATGAGTCTAAAGAGGTAGATCTCTAATCAGAATGAGCCACTGCTTCAAAACTTGCTTAGAAAAACCTGGTGATACAGTCATGTATCATTTACTGCAAACATCTCGGTGATATTTAGTCATGGAAAGATAAAGCAGTACTTTTGTGTGTATGAGTTACATATCTTCTCCTTCTGTTTCTTCACACTGACTACAAAGGAGAGGGGAATGTTTTGAAATCCATCCCTTCAATGAATCATAATTTACGCTCTTCTAAACCAGATATACAGATTCACAGTTAGGCCAGCAGGGAAGGCTATAGTAATATTACATTCTGCAACTTTAACCCACTCCCAATGCTGAATACTTCACTATTAGGATGTTTAACAATTCTGCTGCTCAAATGTTGCTCATGCATTACCTATTTTCTATTTGTATTTCAGAGGAGCAGAGAGCAGGTACATCAGTCAGCTATGTTTCTTTTTATATTGTAATACACCACAATGAGAAACCATTGGGAGGCCACAGAACGAGACCTATTAATTTCCCATCCCATTTCCCACAACCCAGGGGGTAAGAGCACTTTGGTGCTGAAGTTAAAGGATTGAAATTATTCATCCTGGGGCCAAAAATAGAAAAGAAAATGGAAATTTACATCAGGTCACTGTTCGTTAATGTTTAAATATGCATAAACTATGTCTGAGACCTCTGTCATCTATTCTGAGTGCAATGTCAGATAGGGAGTTGAGTGTCTCCTTATCCCTTATTTACATATATAAAGTACTTATGCAGGGCAGGACAACAAAGTCAGCTGTTCGGCCCTGAACTGAAATACTTTATGCATGCAAATAAATCTGCATAGTATTTGGTTCCTTACACTGGACAGGATTCTAATATCACTTACACCATTTTTAAACTGATGTAACACTACTGACTTCATTGGAATTATGCCTAATTTATTCTGGTGCAAATGAGAATAGAATCAAGTCTACTCTGTTTATACAGATAGATCCTTTCAATCCTTCGGTTAATCCGTAGGGTGAATGGTTCTTTCAGGCTCTTTGGTTGCAGAAGCTCTAAGGCTGTCTCCTGGGCAATGGGTTAGATTACACTGAATTTTAAGAATATTTATATTTTTAATCCTCCATGATAGGAAGAGACTTTTTTCTAAACACACTAGTAGCTATTATGGAGCTTTCTATCAATAATAAAGGACATCTTCTATTTAAGGTTCCCATCTCTGGTCCAGCACATAAAATTACAGAGAATCTTTGTTACAGCAACTGAACAATTATGAAGCAAACAGAAATTTTACTTGTATCGTTATTTGATTTATCTGCTTTCACAGGAACATAGCTGCTTAAAGATACTTCATTTATAATTATTTATCTCAATTTATATGAAAACCCCTGTCCATTGCTGTCTGACTTTTATGAATGCTAGCTCATCCACTATCAAAAATTAAACCCACATAAAACAAAACTGACCTTTGCCTTCCCCAATAATAAGAACCATAATAACCAAACATCCATTCATCTTAAAGCTCTCATTTTAATTCCTTACCAAATTCCAGAGATCTTAGGTTCTGGCTTCCTCCAGGCCCGGGGGGGTGCTCAATTCCCCACTCTGCCCCAATGCCGGCTCCATAGCTCCCATTCGCCAGGAACTGCAACTAATGGGCGTTGCAGGGATGGCACCTGCCGGTGTGAGGGCAGCATTTGGAGCCACCTGCCCACGCCTCCACCTAGGAGCCACAGGGACTTGGCAGCTGCCTTCTGAGAGCCACGGTAGGCATCACCAGGACCCCGCCAACCCCTCCTACACCCCAACCTCGTGTCCCAGCCTGGAGTCCCCTTCTGCACCCCAAACCCCTCATCCCCAGACACACCCTCAGCTAGATCCTTCACCCACCTCCCACACCCTAACCCTCTGCCCCTGTTGGATGAAAGTGAGTGAGGGGGGAGAGCAAGTGGCAGAGGGAGGGACTATGGAGCTAGTGGGGGGAAGGGTTTCAGAGAAGGGGCAAGGCAGGGGCAGGGCCTCTGTTTAGGAGTGGGGCAGGGGTGTTCGGTTTTGTGCGATTAGAAAGTTGGCCACCCTACTCCTCTCCCTCCCTCCCAGCCTTCTGTATGCTGTGAAACAGCTGATCACCGTGGGCAGTAGGCCGTGGGATAGAGGGGGTGAACTGGCTGCCAGTGGGTGCTAAGCATCCACTAACTTTTTTGGAGTACTCACAGAGTCAGCGCCATGCCAGAGATATTAAAATGGGCTTTACTAGGTCTGATAAAAAGATATTACCTCACCCATCTTGTCTCTAATAACCAAGTACCAAGTCATTTATGGACCAGATGAAGATCTGGTCCTAGCGTTTTGTAACTGAAACCAACCATCATCCAGAAATTAACTGGCAGGCAGTGCAGCACACAGAGCACTGATATCATGTGTTCTCAGCATGAAGCTGCATAGAAAAAGGTATCCTCATTCTAAAATAGCTACAATTTTCAGATTAATTTATTAAGTCCTCCTCAAGTAGAGCACTTTATATTACTCTAGTCTTTGGGCCAGATCCTTAGCTGATATGAAAGTAATTTTAATCCCGGAACTGGTTCTACTGGCTACTGATTAACATGAGTAAAGAAGACACAGCAGAAAGGCTTGTAGGGTCAGGTTCAGAGTTCGAGCCAAATGGTAAAACTCAAGTCCAGCATTCTGAAATATTGTTGTTCCTTACTATGTGTGGAGCAGAGCCAAAGGTTAGACTTACTCACTTCACTAATCACTAGTTATTCTTTTTCCTGCACAGCTAAAACAATCTTTGATTTTTACTTTTTATTTTGAATAAGATAGTGTGGCAAACAGTCATACCAAAGAATCCAGGGTTAAATCTTCTCCAACCCCCAAATTCTGGCAGCTTGTTTCCTGGTGGCGTCTCTCTTCAGTTCCCTGAATCACTGCTTTTCTCTGTATTACCATTTTCATTGGCAGTTCCTGTTTAAATGAGCAGAGTGACTCATCTAGTGTCTGAGCCATTATAATATCAAATTTTGGAAGAGGAATATAAGAATTTGTTTTTAACTTGTGAACTCTAAGGGTCATTTTCTGTCCTTGCAAATTACTTCCTTTGATTTTAATCATAATTTCAGGTGTCCATTAAGGGGAAGTAGATAGACCTCAAAAATATCAGCAAACAATCATACCGTTGTAGCTTGTAACCATATGTAGCTAATTGGTATCTTTTTTACTACAAGCAGACCACTTAGTTCTGCCTCTAATATAGAGACTTAAAGAATATATATGAAGAGAGGATATGCAAAAGCCACCCACTATTGTAATAAAGGAAATGCAATTAATCATTACATGTGCCGCCAGAGAAAGATTTGCTTGTGGTAATTTTAGAAAAATATAACCTTCCCTGGACAGAAAGAGGAGGAGAAAAATGAGAATAAAAATAAAGGACAAAGCACTGCAGCCACAGGAATACAGTTCTGAGTCTTTAATAAGTTATCAGAATGCCCTCCCTGGCTTCTTACTCCAGTCCTTCCTAATCAGTTGTTTCTCATTTATTTATTTCCTTTCGTCTGGAATGATATTTGCTATTAAGGGCAGCAGCCGCAGCAGAAAACCTTCAGTAAATAATGAATGTCCTTCCAACCCGACAGAATCCTTCTCGAAAATAAATAAATAGAAACATTGGCTGACAAACACATATTTTGGCCAGGGATCTTTTTTCTCCAAGTTACTGGTTCTTGGCTTTGATCTTGTTGTTCTTGCCTATTAATGCCTTTTTCTACATATGGTTGTGGGTGGGGACAGGGGCCGCTGAATGTTTAATACTTTGCTTGCTTGCTTTCAGTTTTTCTCAGCAAGTAATAATAACCACGTTCTCTTCATTCACATATTTTTAAATTAAAATAGAAAAAAAGGGTGGAGGGGGCTAACTTTTGAGCCCAGCTGTGTGCCTGCACAAAGGAGTAAAGGGTGTAAGGAACACCCCAAGTTCCCTTCATAGACTACCTCAATTGCCATCGGAAGACTACAGTCACCAGCAGGCAGCTATTCCCTATCCCATATAGGTGGATGGGGAATGGGTGGTGGGCAAGGGTAGGGAATGGAAGATCTTTTGATGTTACCGCTTACTTCTGGTCCAGAGTAAGGACGAAATTGTAACTCTCAGAGAAACAATCTTGTTTCTCTCCTGCTCGCTGGGCAGCACACCTACACACTGGTCCTCGTTCTGGCTGGATTGTATGGTTACAATAACAACAATTGCATTTTTCAGAAATTAACAGACAGATTCTGATACCCTTAGTTGCATTGCATTGTATCCTATTTCACAAATAGCCTCATTGACTTCAATATGACAATTCCTAGAGAATGACAGTACTCATCGTGAGTAAGGAAATCCCAATCTGCTGCTCAATTAATCCTCACAGTATCCCTGTTAGGTAGGTAAGTAAGTAATATTGCAGTTTCATAGATGAAAAAAATGGAAAGAAGGAAAGAAAGGAGTTGTCAAAGGACCCAGAGGGAATCATAAGAGTTTACCTCACCTCAACTGACATCAACGAGATATTTGCCCTTGACTTTACTGGGAGCAGGTTAAAGCTCACAATGGAAGTGGAAAGTAGAAATAAAGAACCTTGGATTCTACAATTTTTCTCAGTCTCCCTAAAGTATCTCACTCACTCTCTGTTTCTCTGAATATAAGCAAATTCACCATCTTATCCCTTTACACTAGACAGCCCCCAAAAGTGACATTAAAATCTTTGAAAATTCCAACCTGTTTATTTGCACTTAATGGAATCTTTCTAGGCACATAAGCATTCAAAACAATTTTCAAACATACAGTAATTGTTTAAATTAGCACAGTATAAATAAAATTATACTTGAAAGGCCCACCTCCTCCAGTTAAACTCTCCACTCTCAACTCAAACTTTCAGAAAAAGCCAGGTTGAGTAGATGAGCCCTGCACCAGGCTTGGAAGATGAACAAATCTGAACTCTGTCAAGTCAAGTGGGTAACAAATTCCAATTAAAAGAACCCTCCCCAGATCTCTGTAAGAACTATTCGCTCAAACCCCAATTCATTTTCTTGTATTGATTAAAGCATAGAGAAAATAGCAGAATCTGAGGTACTCAAAATTCAGCCCATAAATTGGTTCATAGATCAAAACCAATACTTTGAATTGCACCTTGAAACAAATTGGAAGTCAATGCAGTTTTTGAATTGCAAGGGCATTATGCTTTGTGTGAAAAATACTCCTAACTAAACAGATGGCAACTTGCCGCACTAGAGGCCTGATCCAAAGCCCACTGAAGTTAACAAAAAAAATCAGTGGGCTTTGGATCAGGCCCTACTGGAACATCCTGTTTTTTTTTCTCCATTGCATAAATAATTCTCCATTGTTCAGCCCACAGGACCCCCCACAGATTTTCCACAACTCATTCCCAAAGAATCTTTAATAGAGCAGGTTGACAACTCAGAATTTCAGAGTGGTTTTTAATTAAAAAAATTATGAATTGAAAATTTCAACCAGCTCTGGTCTTGATATTTAATATAAATTCAAGATTTGTGTAAAATTATTTTTCCTCTAAAGTTTTCCCAAAACATCAAGGGTCCAAAGCCTGGTCCCCAGTGTGAAATCCTAGTCAAAGAGAAGATTATTTATATATTAGGGAATATGAATCCTCACCTAATTCTTAAGTAGGAGTTAGTGGTGCTACATGGATAGACTACTATTCCTTCCCAATATGAGGTTAAGCCTATGGGAGAAATCCTGGATTTCATTCAAGGGTTTTGGCCCAGTAGATCTATGCTGCATACATACCTAACAATCACATCACCACAACGCCCCCTTCCGCAGTCCTACTCAGAGAGTTGGTATAACACAGTGCTGTGTGGGAATTAAGAAATCTTCCTGCTAAGGTTCTTCACAACCTCTTTCTCCTTCCCACTTCCTTCAGCCATATTAGAAACATAGAACTTCCACTGTGTTTTGTGCCTTCCTCACCCTTGCAGTAGGGCAAGAATTTTACCCTCAGTTCTTAATTAGGAGACTCCCAATGAGAATACCCCTGTAAAACAGTTTATATGTAAGTCTTCAATGAAAAACACTTTGGAAATGCAGAAACACTGTTATGTTTCTCAGTGCTTGTGTGTTTACATTTTCACAGGCTAAACAATTATGTAAGGCGTCAAAGTCACTTAAATATATTAAAAATGTTGAATTAAAATATGAAATCATGTGACCCTGAGTACTCTTCTTAAACACTGCTTTAAAATTGAATATGTCCTCCAAATAATGATTTCATATGCAAACAGTGTATTGCATTTATGTCTTTGGCAAGAGGGATAATATAAATCCAATTTCCTTCCCCCTGCTGTGTTAAAATGATGCCCCCAGAGTTACTAGGGTTTCGGGCTCTATTAGGAAACTGACTTATCATTGATAGGCTTGACAAGTCTTGTGCCTGAGTTTGACATTGGAGGTGTGTTTATGAATTAAAAATTCTTAGCAGTAACTGAAGAATACAAGTTGATAAATACTCAGTATGAAGTATCTGGGGGGTCAGAGCTTAAGCCCCAGAAAGGTAAAACAAGCTTTCTATACAACTGCTGTGTTACTCAGTACAGAAACAGAGGCCGAGCCCCAAGAGACAGCAGCATAATTGCAACAGTGATTGTGTTCCCTGAACTCAAATATCAAGCTACACATTGACGTTTACTATAGTAAACTTGGGCCTGCAAAGTTCAGTCGGGTTGTACATTCTTTGGAGTCATTTATTCACCCCTGTTGCTAGCTCTCTTTGATAGTGCTGCAGTTTGTGTCTTCAGAACAATTGAGTACAATGCAGCTTAGCAATATTGCACCCAAATATTGTTCTAGGTTTTTAATGGATATAAAAAACCACAATTGTTGTATAATAAAATATGTAAAAAGGTTGTCACACAGTGTGATAGCCTAATTTATGTTCCCTGAGCACTGCTTAGATAACACAGTTTTGAAGACAGAGCATCATTTTATAAAAAGTTTTCAGCTAGTCTGTTAGAGTGACAGGAGAAACACAACGTTCCTGTCAAAGACAATAAAATCCAGAAATATTTTAAAAAACCAGCCCTGGAGGGAATGCTTTTGGAATGCTGACCCAGCACAGGTAAAATGATGGGTAGACAAGAGGCCGCATACCTAGATCATTAGTTTGCCCTAGAGGTAAAGCAAGTTAGGGACAAAAAACATGCACAAACAAACCACAATCACTATGCAGGAGATAAGAGCTGTCAGTAGAAATTTGATAGCATAGTAAAAAAAGGAACATGAAAGCTAAACATAGCTAAATAACTTGTAGACAGCTGTCTTTATATTTCTGGAACACTTCTATAGGTTAAAAGAAATCCTATAATTAATTTATGGTTTAGCTGTTCATCGGATTCAGGAACGTTTCTAGACCCTGTTGCATTATAGGACACTTTCAGAATGGCTTCCAGCCAGTCTCTAAATTTGTGCCTGTGTTCTTGGTACCAATTCTGGACACACAAACAGCATTTGTCCATGAAAGTTAGATAAAAAACTGTCCACATTGCAAGTGAAAATCGGAATTTTGAGGCAACAAAATATGTGTGCAAAACTGAATGGGGCATACATTTAGGGGCCACTTTTGAAAATCTGGTCATACAACACATTTTCTTATTACACACTGGAATAGCTGTAAGTGCTTCAGAATTACAATCTGTTACTTCTATGATAGTTTACTTTCTTCTATCTGCTTATGTGGTCACGGTCACTTCCTGAGTATCTCCAAATGCACCTACGAGGTATGGAAATATTATCTCCATTTTACATATAGAAACTCAGGCCATGGCTACACTTACAGCTGTACAACGCTGGGAGTTACAGCTGTCTTCATACAGCTGTGTAGGGAAAGCGCTGCAGTGTGGCCACATTTGCAGCATTTGCAGTGCTGTTGGGAGTGGTGCATTGTGGGCAGCTATCCCACAGAGCACCTCGTCCCATTTTGGCGCTGTGGGTTGTGGGAAGGGGACGGAAGGGTGCAGGTCATTCCACTTCCTGTCGCGAGGCCCCGTGGTGCATCACTTCACATCCGAGCACTCACAGTTTTTCCGTCCACGTCTGGCGCCATTGTGAGTCTCTGTGCAGCACGATTTCTGTGGGAAATGGAGCCCGAGCAGCTGAGGACTTTGCTGATGACAGTCACCAGCACATCACATTTGGCAGTTGAGGTATTCCTGCAGCTCCAAAGTGACAGTGAGGAGTCCAATGATGATATCGAGTCGCCTGACGCGTGTGACACTAAATTGCTTGTGGCATTCATGGAAATGCTCATTACCGTGGAACGCCGCTTTTGGGCTCGGGAAACAAGCACTGAGTGGTGGGATCACATCATCATGGAAGTCTGGGATGATGAGCAGTGGCTGCAGAATTTTCGGATGAGAAAAGCCACTTTCATGGGACTGTGTGAGGCGCTCGCCCCCCACTCTGCGGTGCAAGGACATGAGATTGAGAGCTGCCCTACCGGTTGAGAAGCGGGTGGCTATTCCAATCCGGAAGCTGGCAACTCCAGACAGCTACCAATCAGTTGCGAACCAGTTTGGAGTGGGAAAGTCGATCGTTGGAATTGTGTTGATGCAAGTTTGCAGGGCCATTAATCGCATCCTGCTAAGAAGAACCGTGACTCTGGGGAACGTGGAGGACATTCTGGATGGCTTTGCACAAATGGGTTTCCCTAACTGTGGAGGCGCGCTAGACGGGACACATATTCCTATTCTGGCACCATACCACCTGGCATCCGAGTGCATTAATCGGAAGGGGTATTTCTCTATGGTTCTTCAGGTGCTTGTGGATCACCGTGGGCGTTTCATTGACATTAACACAGGCTGGCTTGGAAAGGTGCATGATGCACGCATTTTTCGGAACAGTGGCTGTTCAGGAAGATGTAGGCTGGGACTTTTTTCCCAGACCGGAAGATCACAGTAGGGGACGTTGAAATGCCCATTGTGATCCTTGGAGACCCTGCTTACCCATTAATGCCTTGACTCATGAAACCGTATACAGGGAAACTTGACAGGAACCAGGACCGGTTCAACTACAGGCTGAGCCAGTGCAGAATGACTGTGAACTGTGCTTTTGGCCATTTAAAAGGGCGCTGGCGATCTCTTTATGGGAGGCTAGACTTGGGGGAAAGCAGCTTCCCTGCGGTTATATCCACATGCTGTACCCTCCATAATAATTGTGAAGGGAAGGATGAAACATTCAGTGAGGAATGGACCTCTGAGGTTCAAAGCCTGGAGGCTGAATTTGCACAGCCAGAGAGCAGGGCTACTAGAGAGGCCCAGTACAGGGCTACAAGGATTAGGGATGCCTTGAGGGAGGAATTTGAGGCTGAAAACCAACAGTAATGTTTGGTGCCTTGCACGGGAGTGAAGTACAGTGGTTAGGAATCTGTTTTTCCTAAAATGATTTGCAGTGCATGTTTCTTTCCTGGGCTATGGTATCTTTCACTTTCTGCAATAATAAAGACCGTTTTCAAAGACAATAATTCATTTATTGAAAAGAAAATAACTTTCTTGACAGACACACAACATTTTGGGAATCTAAAAGGGCAGGGGAGGTGGGGTGGTGAACTGTACAGTCACAGGTTTGAATATGTCCTGTCTGGAGTGCTGTGCAATGACTGCTGCACTTCAGGATGAAAATACTGCATGGTGATGGGGTTGAGTGCAGAGGGTAAGGGTCGTAGTTCTCAGGGCTGGTTGGTGAATGTACAGGTGTTGGGAACAGCTGGTGGTGGTAAGAACCTGGATGCTGGGGAAGGGGGTTTGGAGCTGACATTGGGGCACAAGGGAAAGAGCTTTGGGATGTGGGTTGGGGGGCAGCACGGTAGTGCTCTGCCTGCATGGCTACGAGTGACTGGATACAGTCCATTTGGCGCGCCAGGATGCTTATCAGCTGCTTTGTGCTTTTCTTCTTAGCAGCTGCATTTCTCTGGCAGAGCATGCTTTCCCTTTGTCTCCAGTAATGCAGTTTTTTACTTTCTCTGGCAGAGTGATCCATAACTGCTTTAAGCATGTCTTCTTTGCTTTTTCGCAGCTTCTTCCTGAGGTTTTGTAGCCTCTGCCCAGCGGATGATACGAGCAGTCCAGTAGTCAAGGACACTGTTCGAAAGGCAAAAATGGCAGCAGTTGAAACAGGACACAGGCTGTGTTGTTTATAATCTCACCCAGACAGTTATTCCCACACAGTGAAGGAGTTTACAGTCTTCACTTTAGCATACTTTTCCCACGCCAAACAGAGTGCACCTAACCCACAGAAGGCAGGAAATAGTGAGTAAGGGGGAATGATTGCTTCAGGGATGTGCAGGGGTTTCTGTGCGTTGGGGAGAGCAAAATGCTGCAGGGGGACCTACACTGAACACTCTCCCAACATTTTCCACAGGAGTTAATCCTGGAAGATATCTTGCTGCTGCGGGTCACCTGGGAAGAGCAGGAGGGTCTTCTACAGCAATGCGGATTCCGCCCTGGCCCCTATGCAGCTTGCTTGTGTGCAGCAATGGTCCCTCCACCCCTCGTGGCACAGTGGTGCAGACGCGTTAGCCTGACTGGGACAAGGACCACAGTGGTTCTCCCTATAAACTTGCGCAAGTGCATTGCCCACGCTCTGGCTGAAACTTTTGAAGAGATTACTGAGGCCGATTACCGCGACGTGATAGACCACATCAATGGGCTATTCCATATCTAGGCATGCATGCATGCAGCCCAAACCCCCCATTCCTCTCCCGAAATATTTCCATCCTGAAAATAAAAGCTGCTTACCGGGAACCCACTCCTCTGCTTCTTCTTCACCAACAAGTTCCAGCTGCTGCGACTGGCTACCTTCCTCCTGGCTTGAGAAGAGCTCCTGGCTGTATGCCTCTTGGGACTCCAGGGTGTCTCCCCCAACCCTAGTACCCTCACTCTCGGTTTCCTCCCCCCTCCTCCCCTTCCCTCTCCTCTAACCCACCCTCCCCCCCTCACTCTGAAGTGTCCATCGTGGTCTTCGGATTGGCAGTGGGGTCACCCCCAAGTATTGCGTCCAGCTCCTTGTAAAAACGGCAGGTCGTGGGGGCAGCACCTGAGCGGTGGTTTTCCTCGTGGGCTTTGCAATAGGCACGCCACAGCTCCTTTACTTTAACCCTGCACTGTACTGCATCCCAGTCATGGCCCCTTTCCAGCACGGCCCTTGAGATCTGCCCATAGGTATCGTAATTCCTATGGTTGGAGTGCAGCTGTGACTGCACAGCTTCCTCACCCCAAACACTGATGAGGTCCAGCAACTCGCCATTGCTCCATGCTGGGGCTCGTTTGGCGCATGGAGGCATGGTCACCTGGAAAGATTCACTGATTGATTGCACTCTACACCTGGCTGAGCAAACAGGAAGGGGATTTTTTAAATTCCCAGGGCATTTAAAGGGCGGGTCACCTGATGCCAGGGCAGTAGAGTGTGAACTGATGAGCAGAGTGGCTGAACAGGCATTCTGGGATACCTCCTAATACCCTGGAGGCCAATTACAGCGCTTTTGGTGGTCACATTTGCGGAGCAGCGCTGCAATCCTTATACCCCAAGCAGAGCAGGAGCACAGCCAGCTCTGCAATCAGGGAGATGTAGCGCTGTATGTGCCTTGCAACTGTGGACGGTGAGTAAGTTGCAGCGCTGGTGGTAGGTTTACAGTGCTGCAACTCTCCAGCGTAGCCAAGGCCTCAAGTACAAAGAAACTAAGTGACTTGCCTAAGGTCATACAGAAAGTCTGTGGAAGAGCTGGTCATTTAACCCAGGCTTCCTGAGTCCTAGTTCAATGCCTTAACTATGAGGATCACCTTTCCTTCCCTTTCTAAATTATTTACGTCAGTGGAGGGCAACCTGTGGCCCGCAGACCGCATGTGACCCACCAGGGTAATCTGCTGGTAGGTGCCAGACAGTTTGTTTACATTTGCATGTCCCGCTGCTGCTTCCCGCAGCCTCCATTGGCCAGGAACAGCAAACCATGGCCACTGGAAGCCTCAGGCGGCCTTGCAAATGTAAACAATCTATCTGGCAGCCCGCCAGCAGATTACGCTGACCAGCTGCAGGTTGCCCACCACTGATTTACATTGTCACCTTAAAAGAGTCTCTAGCCATTTATTTGAAACTTTGCTGAGTTAAGTGAAAAGAAACAATACATAGTCACAGCCTATAAAAGAAAATTATACTTGCTAAAAAGCATTTTAGTATTTTGAGTGTGACTATCAAGAAAGGAAATTGCAAGCTATGAGAGAGTTATTATTTTGTTTGTCAAAAAAAATTACAGTATTACATAGGAAGCAAACAGCAGAAGAAATTCAGTACCGAAGATGCAAAACATCTTTGGAAAAATCTGTTTTACTCCATAATTTCTTTGACAAACCTCATAGTGATAAGGTATCAGGATTTGTTACAATGTTATCTCTTAATTTCTAGCAATTTGATTTTGTGTTTTAAAACTGTGAAAAGCTTCACAAGAACATTAAATCAATAAATGTCAACACCTCACACAAAATGGAGATGATTTATTTCTCTGTTTGGTGCAAACAAATAATTGAATGGAAATCTGATAGGTACAAACTATGTCTCACAGTAACTAGAT
Source organism: Gopherus evgoodei (assembly GCF_007399415.2). Lineage (NCBI taxonomy): Eukaryota > Metazoa > Chordata > Testudines > Testudinidae > Gopherus > Gopherus evgoodei. The sequence goes on along the minus strand of NC_044327.1, from coordinate 69,405,564 downwards.
CAGTCAGTAATATTATGTACAGTTAAAAGGGTAAACAAAAAGCCAAAAGCACAAATTTTATGGCTGGTCCTTGGTAAGAAACTGTATTTGTATATAATTTATTTTTGTTATTAATATGGTCCTGGAGGTACAGTTAAGCAGACCTGATTTCTGACTGGACTGGAAAGGTACTTCAGATTCAAAATTTGTCTGTAACATAAACTGTGATTTTGCAGGCCTGAGTACCTTACAGTAGTACAAAAAATCAACTAGTAGGCTAAACACAGATTATGTTTGAATCTCTCATCCCACCTTTCCTGTGCAATTATTGTTAGAGAGTTGTCTACAGATTATGTTTTTCTCCTCTTTACTCTCTCCTTTCTCTCAGCATCACCCAGTTAGGGTTTCCAGGAAGCAGTAATTTATTGTGGGAAAGCTATTGTGAAGAGAAGGGCCTTAAATGTTGTCCTGAAGGTCATTGTAATCTCTTGTGTAAGGGAGTTCCAGGGTCATGGGCCAGCTACTAAGAAAGCACCCCTCCTAGAAAACCTCCTAACTGTCTCATCTTTGTAATTGTGGACAGTGCTATTGTTCCTGAGGACCACAGCTGGCATGATAGCAAAGGGAGATGCAATCCATGAGACACTCTGGCAGCCCAGTATATGAATACCAAGAACTTGAATTTATGTAGTGTCAGAATGCCAGGGTAATGTGCAGAATAGCAGGCTGGTCCTCTGTGCAAATTAAGGCATGTCTACACCACACTACAGTCCAGAATATAGGGGTGGTGAGTAGCAGTGTGCTGCTCTGTAATTCCCCCATGTGGTCACTGCATGTATGAATCTAAGGCACCTAGTTCGCAGAAGGGAAAGGTTGTGAGGGTGCTGTTATGGTGACTCTATGCCACAAAAACAATTTGCTTTGGCAAGGGAAATTTTCAATATGCCAGCTGAGCCTCCTTTAGGGCTGCTGTACCTCTCTTGGGGCCCTCTGGAGAACCAACATTATGACAACAAAATTTACAGCCAACTTCTGCTCTTGGTTCCATGAGTGCAACTCTACTGAAGTCGGTGAGATTTTACAAGCAGAACAGCTTGTAGACTTTGGCCTGGAAAGCCCACAAAGACATGGGTCATTAAAAAAGGAATACATTAATAAGGATGGAAAGTGAAAAAAATATTGTTTCAATCAAGCAATGGAAATCTGGTAAAGACTTAAAAGAAACCAGGACAGTGTTACAGTGCTGATTCTTTTAACAAACTGTTCATGGTTTTACACAGTATTAAAGTGTATATGATTAAATATAATTATTGTCTATAAATAAAAAAGTAAAATATAGTTTGAGAATTTAACTCAAAATAATGGGATTCCTTCCCCAGGCAGTCCTAAATAAAGAAATTAGCCATGTGCTAGAGATGAATCATCACATACATGAATTTGACACTTACAGTAGGGGTTTATGAACACAACTATCAGAAAGATTTTGGAGCATTAAATCACACACCTCATAAAATCCTTTCAGTACTGCTATCATTTTATGCAACCTCCAGATAGAAATTTGAGCAGGAGAAAGAGAGTTGTCTAAAGAAGTCTGGCACATTATTTACTCAGCATGTCCCACATTGCATTTTTTCTGTGACAGTGCAATTTCACCCATTCCTTTCAGAACACACTGAGCCTGCTGACCTTATTCATTTTTCACTCAGGCCTTACTCAGAGAAACTCCCATTGAATTCAGTAGGACCTGGCAATATATGAGCTAGACAACAGTCAAAATGTATTTTTGCTAAAGCTGGTCCAAACCTCCCTGTCCTTTGGAAGATTCCTTCACTTCCCAAATATTCTGCTTCTTTTTTTACTTTTTCCAAAAATAATTTGTAGCATTCCAGCTGGCCTTTTTCTTCAGTGTGGTCTTTCTGAACACTACTAGGAGCCCCCAGCATTGCAATACTCCAGGGCTGTTTCTGCTCCATAATTCACTGGACTTCAGTGGACTTTCAAACAGCAATATATTAACATGCACAAGGAAACTTATAGTTCACACCAGCAGGGTCTACATGGATCAGTTAGTGCAAAATACATTGGTGTACTTTAGAAATCACACCCCACTAGTACACATCGCCACATCATGTAGACAAGTCCTGAAGGAATAATAATAATTCTACAGAGAATGATCATTCATGAGGCCTAGTGGAAAGACTTCATGATTTACTGGGTATTATAGCTAACTTCTGTTAAATACATGTATTTGCTTTGTTGGAAGATCTACAGTGGAGTGCAATAATGATATCCAGATCATGGCCTCATCTTGTAATTTTTTGAGCATTTAATTCATAGAAGTTGAGGGTGCTCAAAAGGAGCAAACATCTAGTCTGGAAGGGTGAAATTTACCCTGTTGCAACCCTGCTAAGGCAAAGGAGTTTCAAAAGTGTTGAGCACATCTGTATATCAGGTCACATACTTAGGTACTTAAATAAGAATTTAGGAGCTTAATTTTAGCCATCCATTATTGAACATTTTGGTCAGGGCTCCTTGGAACCAAGAAGAAAGATTATAGCTATTATCTGTACTGCAGTGATCTATAGTGATACAAATTAAAATGTTGCCCTCCCCTTTGGTCTGGTACTACACAGATTTAATGAGTTTTGAGAATATATCCCAGATGAAGGACTGAGGGAGAACTTTAGGATCTGGCCCCTAGAGTTTACTCTGGGTCTTCAGAGTGCAGCTATAGAGTTAAAGTACATAATACAGCCATTTGAGGGCAAAAGAAAGGGCAACTTCAGGCACACCAGCAATGAGTAGAATTCACTGAGGTAGATGTACTATCTGTTTCCAAGAAATCAAACCACTTCAGCAGCCCACCAGGGTGAAAGCTGCCACCTTTCCAATGTGAGCCATGGAAAGCATACAATTAGATGTGGTGCTGTTCCCATTTATGATCAAAATAAAGACAATCCTGAGCACCATATTTGAAGTTCAAGGCCTTCTCTGTCTTTGCATACATCTTTCCCAGACTCTGTTGCTATGTTGCTTACAAAAGACTGAATGTCATGCAGTATACATAGTCATTGAGCTGCACAAAAGATCAGTGGGAAAAACAAGATATGCACTTGTAAGTACTTGAGATCATAATAGGGCCCAAAGTGTTTTAAAGACAGCTGCAGTGTAGTCATATTGACACATGCCCAGAGTAAGAGTGAAATTAACCTCAATGGTCATAACATTGCTTTTGTTCTTGTTGTCAAGGGGGATGTACATGATTTCTGCATAAGAAATTCATTGCCCAGTGTTTTTTAAAGAAAAATATCTATTCAGCCTCCTGTTGTGCTACAAAAAAAAAATTTGAAACCATTGTATAATAAAATGGAATTGAGAGAAAGTGGACAGACTATCATTACTCTATATTATATGTCATTATGAGGCAAGTGGGATTTAAACAGGTTTTGCTTGCTTATCCAAAACAGTTTTAAACAACTGCAGAATGGTTTGAGGTTTGTACATACAACAACCATTTGAGAAAATGAGAGCGATAGGTTTGTGGAGAGCTCACAAAAACGAAAGGAAAAAAAATAGAATCAGTCCTGCAAATGTTTTGTTTTTTCCAATCTCACTGCATTGGCAGTCACACAAGAGCATTAAACACTTCTGATGTCACTTTCTCTCTCCTTCAGCTTCATATACATATTTTTAGATTTATAGCTACAATCTCTGCCCTGGTCTGTTCCTTTTTGCATCTCTCAGGTGGCACAAAGGGAGTGGAGAGAGGCTACCTCCCCCCTGCAGCAGCTGTAGAGCTGACATAGCTGATTTTCACACCACCTTCCCCTGAGGCCGGGCTGTGTGTTGGGAGTGGGGAGGAAGAGGAGAGGCATAGCCTGTTAGCATCCTGTTATGCTACAGTTTGTTGTGTTGCGCCTGTGAAGGAGCATCCTGGTTTTCCTGCTGCTCCTGGAAGGGAGTCAACTGTGACAGATCTGCAACACAGTCACAGTGTACGCTGCCCAGGATACCAGCATAACTGCACCACCAGGCACCTTTGGGAGCAAAGGCAAGGTTCTGCTCTTTCCCACCCATCTTCACAATGTGGGGTCATAGCAGCTCCATGGCATCTGCTTACCCCGTGTGCAGGAGATAAAGCAAAAAAAAAAAGAAAGAAAAAAACACCAAAGCAAGAGAATAAGGGGGACTTATACCCCTGTATTCCCTTCTGCTGACACTACCTACATAAAACATTAATGGAATGAATTCCATCATGCTCTAATTGTCTTTAAACTTGGAATTTCTAAAACTCAGCAACGCTTGAGAAATTGGATTATGATTTTTTCCTCATCCACCAGCAGGAATACACATGAAATAATTTTAAATGGTCAGGATTACTCTTGACATTTTACTAGAATGGCAAATTAATTTTCCCTTAGATTATTTTATACACTGTCCTCCTGCAGCTGTTTTGATCACATAGGGCTCTAGTGATTTGGGAGTCATTAATGAGCTTGAGTATGTGAACAACTTTACATATGTCTAAAAGATTACTCTCTTGGTTTAAAAGGAACTTTCTGCATGTTCTCCCTGGGATGTCTGCAGGGCCTGTCTCCCAAGAATATTTCTCTTTCAGCAGCTGGCTTCCTGCCCACTTCCTTCCCAGCAACCTCTAGCTATTACTTTGGTTCCATCATGAACAGGACACTGGGTCAGATGGTACCCTGCAAACTGGAAATGCATTGCCCCTAACAAAGAGGATATAAGTTAGCAGTTCTGCCATAGTAAGTCTAATTGTGAAGGCTTCAATTCTACTGACGTCAGAGTTCAACTCTGTTTGAACAGTCAAGACTTAACAACTGTGCTTTGAAAATGCTGATGCGTGCTTTTCTCTTGAGAACTTCTGCAGAATTTTAGATTAAATTAGAATTCATATTGGAACTCCTTGTAGACTTTATGTTTGATATATCTGAATAAGTCAAACAATTCAAAGGAAGTTAATCAGGAAACCTCCCTATTTTAACATGTAATCCCCAAACGGAAACAAGGAACAACTAATACTGTATATACGGTAGAGCAAGCACTTTGTGGAGGGATTTTTAGTCTTTACTGAATGCTGAACTTGTACAAAAAGAACAGTAATATGCAGAACACATGCAGAAAAGAAAAAGGAATACAATAAAGTAATCAAGGCTGGATTATCCTCCAGAAGAATGTCAAGGGCCCCAGCTCCTGGAGTCATGTGATATGGGCAGAATTTAATTTCATTTGCAAAAATAAGTTTCTAATCACCATAGTTGGGAAACAAATCTTGAAATTGTGAACTGAATTTAACTGAAACAGTGATGCCTGCCTGAGTCTGCAGGCAGCCTGAAACAATAGCACTCTGAAGAAGGAACTGTCTCATGCCTCTCTGTGGCATGTTAACACCATGATCCACTGCTCTGGGTGCAGAGGATGTGGTATGAGAAGAAAGTAGCAGGATTGGCCCACCTCCCAAGCTCCCAATACTATCCAACTACTGAGGTTATTCTTGTTCCCATTCCCTACTGCCCCTTTCAGGAAAGAAGGAACCTCTCCTGTTACCCCAGCTGCTCCCAAGTAAGAGGGGTCCTAGTTGCCACTTCTAGAAAGAAAAAGGGGGCCTCATACCATGTCCTTTGCCACCCTAGGAGGGGAGGGAGTCTTCCTGCCACTGCCATTTCAGGGAGTCTTCCTGCCATTGCCACTGCCATTTCATAGCATGAGGAAGGTACCATAGAAGAATCCTATATCCCATGTTATAGTGTGTCTAGGAATCAGATTCACCGTAATCCAGCCCTGAAAGTAATAGAAACATGTTAGGAAATTTTGAGAAATAAGCCTGGCACCTCCTTTGTAGAACAATCTGCTTTATTTTGATAATATATATTGTGGAGAAAACATGATAGAACATAAGGAATATAGTGAATATTCGAGTATCAGAAAAGGGATTTGGATCCTGAACACTTGATTCTGATCTGAGTACAATACTTTTTCTCCAGTATGAAATTACTCTTGATTTATACCAATTTAGCTGCGAACAGAATCAGTCCCAAAGATGATATGCATTTGAATCCAAAGCATATTGTGGTCATATTTTTATTCAGATACTTCTCTTTATGTAGTGTCAAGTAGGGCAGGACAAATCCCATGGAATTTGGGGTTTTGTGAGCCACACAATCTCATTAAAACATTTTGTGAACTCACAAAATCCATTTGGAGTTTGCCAAGTTGTTATTTCTGTAAATGTAACACATCCTGCTTTCAAAAGAGTTTCAATAAAAAATACTTTTCCAGCAAGAGGATGCCTGTGCTATGAAAACAAAGAAAAATAAAACAATGGAAAAGGACCTTTGTCGGCTGTTGTTCAATGTCCAGGAATATAATTGTCTATTGTATTGCACATCAAATTCCAACTACTTGTCATTGTCTTCAAGGCACTACATCACATACCTTGTTTTTACATCGCTGGTCTCCTTTTACTTTCTCCCCGTGATCTCTGCTACACCACCGATACTAACTTCAATACCCTATTTGTCTCCTCACAAATATTTTCATGCCGTCTTTCATGCTGCCCTTTATGCCTCGTTCACCAAGTCAGCTCACTTTGCTTCTTCCAAATCCAAATCCCTCCTAAATGTTCACTTATGTAAGCTTGCCTGTAAGAAGTGAAGGGAGGAGAAAAAAAATCTCATCCTTAACCCCAAATAAATAGCATTGTAACCATTAATGTGTGTATAAGACTTACTGAGTAAACATGTGTTACCCTTTTCCTTCCTATTTCTTCTGGCAGGGCTGGTACAAAAAATTTAATCAAAACTGATTTTTGATTAAAAATTGGGTTTTAGAGAAAACAAGATTTTTTGGGAAAAGTGCTTTGCAAAGAAACTTCCAGTTTTGTTACTGAAAAACTGAATGTCCCAAACAAAACAAAAAGTTTCAGTTTTGGGGCTACACACTGAAATATTTCATGCAAAAAAGTTAAATATTTCAATGTGGGTGTGCTGCTGTGGTGTCTCATTGGAGTTGGAGTTCAGATGTTTCAAGTCCCAATTCTTCCATATGGCCTAGGCTCCTCAGCCAGACTTTATTGTGGCCATGTGACTCCCATGATGCACAGCCTCCTCTTATTAAAAAGGGAGACCATAGTATATCCACAAGAGGTGTGGTCCACCCAAAAAGCCTGGTCCAGAGAAGAAACTAAAGGCATGAGGCACCCAAAATACAATTCCCATGAGGCACTGAAGCAGCATTGCCAAATCAAAATGTTTCAGTTTTCAGTATGCAAGAAAAAATTCAAAATTTTCTACATAAAAAAAAATTCTGAAAAAGCAAAATTAATAAATTTTAGTTTTGAAAAAGTTTTCAGTATGACAATTTAGCTTTCAGTTTAAAAAAAGAAAAAAGAAAAAAATGTAGACAGCCTGATATAACAAAGTGGGACTCTTGGTTGGTCCAGATCCTAAAATTATAACAGGATGGGCAAGTTAAATTGGGCATCACAGGGGTCAAAGACAGAAGAGAATGATTGATCTCCTAATCACTAACATACTGTGTAAGTGTACCTTGGTCATCTTCTGGTTTATTAAATGGTAACAAAGTGTTATCATGGGTGGCAGGTATCATAAAATGGGGGAGGCACAGCCAGGTGTGACCCCTCCCATGCTCTGTCCCCAGCCCCCTCCCCCGCCACACACACAATTCCTGCTCTGCACAGCTGGAGTCCAGTCTCCCTGTGGGGAGACCCCAGCTCTGTCTATACCACCTGCCCTCCCGGCGCTCCAGGGCTGGGGAGGCTGAGGCCATGCCGCCTGCTCTCTCAGTGCTCTGGGTCTTCACAGCTGGGAGGAGCTAGCCTGGGGGAGGGGTCAGTGGCTGCGGTGGTGGGAGGGCTCTGGAATTTGATAGGGGGCATGGAAGGGGCAGGGCCTTGGACGGAAGAGGCAGTTCACCTGTCACCCATGTGTTACATGCATATTTACAATTCAGTCTTGGAAAATTCTCTTTCAAATCTGCCAGATGCTCTGTATTTTCCAGTAACAATCTGAATCTCTGGTCTAATGGACTTGTTGATAGACAACTGAACAAGGTAACAGTTAAACTGGGAAGATCAGACCAGCATGAAGTTTTTATTACAAATATTCAGATGGACAGTTTCTGATTTCTGTCAGTGGCACATCAAGGTAGCAATGCACCACTGCAGGCACAAATTGTGACTTGATTGGTGCAGCAGCATTTTGTGCCAGATTTCTCCAGAGGTTCATGCTTTTTAAAGCCTGAGTCACAGTACTGTTGCTGCTGCTACTGCCACTGCTGGGAAATGCTAACCAGAGCAAGGAAGTAAAAATCATTGGAGCAGCTGCCGCCTGTGCTGTAGCTAATTGAGCAGAAGTTTCTGCCATGTCAGTTCCTCTTCTGTCTTTGCATGCCCAGAGGTCCCTCACTATCTGGTCATGGCATGGGTCTTTTGTCAAGTCACATGAAACCACTGACCCTTGGATCCACTAGCTTAGCAAATATGCAATGTGGCCATTTGAGCATCTTTATAAACTTTCACCATCTCATAATCAGTCGAACATTTTCTGAACTATGATGGACTTTTTTGAGTGCCCCACCTTATTGACTGGCCCTGCTAAATTCAGGAAGAATCAGATTGCATTCTATATTTCATTTCTGTTGATAGAGAACAGGTCAAAAGTAAAGCAGTGAATCCTTTGCAAGATCAGCCTCATTAGAGTCATTAGAGTCACATTAAGAGACTATCCCAAAATGTACTGAGAACTGTTCTGCTCCTTCTTTATCAAGAGACCATCACAGTTAAGGGATTGATTTTTGTTTGCCCCTGCAGTGGGCATTTAAAACTCATTTTGCTGTATAGGAAAGTTGACCCATTTACCATTCACAGTGTCATTTCATGAATTTATTAACCAAATTTCTTTATCAGAGTCTTCCCATTCTTATCACAAGTTAACAATTTCAGAGGACCAATAGCTCGGTCAGTTCCATAGTAATCTCCTGAGGCAACAAAATATTAAAGTAAGCCTGAAAACAGCTGTGCTGCTCAAAAAAAAAGAAAGAAAAGGCTTGGGGCTTTTTTTAAAAGAATGATTATGTTTCAGAACGTAAGCTGATGTAAATTGGTAGGGCTTAGCTACACCGGTTTACACCAGTTGAGGATCTGCTCATAAAGTAAAACTCGAGTCTTACTAAAGACTTTTCTTTATTCATGGCAAATACCATTTTGCACATACTCTTAAAATATTGTCACTCTGCAAAATATATCCCCTTTGCAGCTTGATTTACAGAATTGCTGAACTCACAACTGCCACTGAAGTTAATAAAGAGCTGTGGTTGCTCAGTACCTTTGAAAGGCAGACCACTTATTTTGGTGTATAACTATTCATTTAGGTGTCTAATTCTAGGCACCTACCTTTTAAAATCATGGCACCATGGATTGTGCATTGGTATGAGCAGAAAACTATTGAGGAATATAATTTTCCTCACTTTTTGATTCCTATTGGCACTTGGAACTAGTAACTCTATGTCCTTAAAAAGAGCTGTTCTGAAGCTCTCTGCTGGATATTTAACCTTCTATCTGTGCTACCTAAAAAAACGCTTCTGAATTTGCAGAATTTCTACTAAATGTAAGCAATGATTCACTCACTGTGTGCATAAAGGAAAGTTTAATGGATGCCTTGTATTATATTATTGTCTCACTAGAGATGAGCCAAATTAAAAAATCCGAATTCTAATCATCCACAAATTTTCAGTCAGGAGTGTAATCTCAGCTAAATGAGAATCAGTATTTCTCAGCTAGCACATACTTTACAATGGACAAACCAAAATCCTGGGTCTTGATATTATTGGGAAGTTTGAAATCCATATTAGAATTTGGATCTATCTATAATAGAAACTATTTTTATATATTGTAAAGGAGGAGAAGATCCCAAGACCTTCCATATGTTTATATAAAACTTAAAGTAAAGTTAATATTTTCAGATGATCCTACAGTTTACCAGGTTTGCAAAGGGTAGAAAGAAAGAAAAATGTGGCCTAACTCAGAGGAAGGGTGGGGAAGAAAATGAAGTTACAGTCTTCCAGCAGGAAGGAAATCTAAAGACTGTTGTTAAATTAAAGTTAGTAACCAGCCCGAAGGTATTATTTATCAGTGTATCTTATTTCATTTTGGATCCATTATTGACAGAAGGTACAATTTTCATTTTTTTGCATTTTTTCCCATTATTTGCATGCCACCACTTATAATCTCAATAACAGATTTCAGTGCATGTGTCATGCTGAGATATCACAGTTTCTCAGCTGGTTGAAGCAATATCCCAGCATGGCACACACTATATCTCATTTAATAATTTTATAAGTACTTCTTACTTTCAGTTATGAGACAATTTCACATTTTGTCCATATGAATATTAATAGCTGGCACAAAATTTTGAGTCAGAATTGTTTTAATGCCAGTTATTCCCGCTTTCTTTTCTTAAGATATTGGCAAGCATAGCGTATCTTTTTTCTGGACCAAAAGACACTATCCTATATTTCATTTAGATTATCCACTGCATTTTTTCCCTATAGAAATTCATTTTTGTGAACATCCTATAATTACATTGCAGGGCTGAAAGGGTATTGGATTCCATTTCTTGCCTCTGCAGCTCACTTTTTGTTTTTCCTTGAAATCATTTATCCTCTCTGTGCCTCACTGAACCTCTGTGGAAAACAGGCACAAATTTACCTACGTCACAAGTACATTGTGAAACAAGCAATTAAGCCAGATTTTGCAACTTAGACATTTCTACAACCACAACAACAATTATTATGATTATGATTATGATTATTATTTTCAATCACTGCCAATTGTCTCAGGTGTATGTTAGTAACTCCTGCAAGTATGTAAAAACAAATATTTCCTGGCAAAATGGCCACTGATCAGCAGAATTTTGCAGCTGCAACTGGAATGTTAGGAGCCAATGGCTTTTTCCACTCTCCACTATTTCACAGCTCCTTTCTCCCTGGTGCATCCTCATGCGCACTGGGCAAATGGAGGGGATTAGACAAGTGTCTATGCCGAATACAGTTATTTTCACAGGATGCATTTGGACAGGTTTGTACCCTTACAGCATCTTTGTGAGCATGGGATGGTATGCCTTCACACTATAAAAGCGAGATACTCAGCTGATGTCAATTGCTATAGCTCCATTGACTTCAATCAATAATCTACAACAGCTGAGGAGCTGTTTGCAAATTGCTTTGAGATATTCTGATAAGACACCGTATAATTGCAAAGTATTATTATATGTCCTTTCCACTTCCTTTTATTCAACTGGCATACTGTAGAAGTTTTTTCCTCAGGAAAGAAATCCTATTTTCCCCCTGTAATTGTGTTGTTGATAATATTATTTAGCAAAACATCTTCCAGAATAACTTGTCTAAGCACTGCAGCCTGGCAGGTGGCAAATAGTTTGTTAGAGGAAGAATGTCAGAATGCCATTTCAGGGACTGAGCAGCTTGGGAAGCATTAGCTCCAATGAATTAAATTGAAATGCTATTTAACTAATACCTGCTACTGCTTAAAACTCTCCAAAGAAGGCCTATATTTAAGGATTATTTTCTTTAAAAAATGTAAAAGTATTATTAGCCAGATTTTATCACACTGTAAATTAGAAAAACAACTTCTTTCTATGGAACTCAGAAATCTTTAGCCCTTTCAGGCAGTAAATAACAGTTTGTATTGTGTTATCTGGAAAAATAAAATATTATGCTTTCAGATTTTTGTATTCAGCTGCAGATTTGCACTGGGTTTAATGTCTCTTTATTTTCCATGTAAATGGATTTTCAAAATTGTTTCTGTGGAAAAGTGAAGGCATTTTTTTTTCTATTTTTCCACTTAATGTCTTTGAGCTGGCATTTGAGTGAATTATGAAAAATCAAGAGCCTGAAAGCTACAGTCCTTCTGAAGTCCATTGTATAGTCAGAAGCAATTTTTGCAGAACAATGAGAGTAAAATCCAATAGATCAGGGAATGTGCACGGAGAAAGCAATGACACTTTGTTACATTAATAATTTAGTTCTCATTTTCATCTTAATTCCTCATATTTTGTTGGGTTTTGTCCTCTACAGAAACAGTTTCAGTATGAAAAATACCCAGTAGCACAACCATTTTAAGAATGTTTATACCACACTTTCATCTGTCTCTTCCCTGGGTTCACTACAGAAATGAATTCAAGCTGACTGCTGGTGGTCAGGTGCAGACTACTGTACAGAAGGGGTAAATTGGTCTGTTATTTAAGAGAAAGAGAGGAAGAAGTTAGGGCTAGATCCATGAAGGGACTTAAGTGTCTAACTACTACTTCAGGCACCTGAATCCAACATTTAGTACTTCTGAGAGCCTCAAAACTGCCATGCAGTTGCTGCCTTCCACTGTAGACACTTACATTCTCTAGGTTGTCAGTGGTGGGCATGTATAAAACAGCCTAAGTCCTGATGCTGTCAAGCTGCTCAGTGCCCTAGCTCATAACTGAATTTTTCAACCTAATCATTCCAGTGTCTGTCTCAGCTGAAGGCCTGATCCAACAGCCGTGTTCTGAGTATGCCTGCCAGATCAAACCTCACACATAAAACAGCTGGGATAACCAGGTCAGGAAACTCACCTATGATGTGGGAGACCCAAACCTCAAGTTCCTGCTCCAAATCTGGCAAAATTGGGATTTGAAAACACACATACCCCATCCTGACTTAGGCACCTAACACCCGGAGAGGATTCGCAGCTGTGAATCCTGGGTTAGGTTTTTAACTCTGGGCAAGAGGGCTTGGACCTGACCTCTCTCCTCAGCATTTCCTACTTGCTAGTTTAGGTGTCTCCCCACTCCACCTTTGGACTTCTACAAATCTCATTCTTAGGCGCCTAACTCACTCCATACAACACAGGGACAGGCACCTAACTCAAGACTGAATTCAGTGGGGCAGCAGGGCACCAAAAAGTTAAGGGTTGCAACATCTAAGTCCTTTTGTGCATCCAGCCCCTACTGTGGTGCATTACTTGGATATAAAAACAGCTATCTTGAACTTCTGGCAAAAATGTTCTCTGTTCTTTATTACAAATACATTTGCTAAATCAAGACTTCACTTATTGCATACTATGTATATCAAATTATAAGAAATGACTGTTGACCTGAAAAATAAACAATTAGAACTGGCATTATTGTCCAAATCTCAACTAGTTGATGTAACATTTGGTTTCATTAATATCTGTGTATAAAATCAGTCTCTCCTAAGAGGATTAGAAGAATCATACATTGATTATTATTTTCTGTGCTTTTGTTCAACCTCTTTTCTGCTTGAAAATGCCAATAAAAATCAAAGTTATTTAAAAATCAAGAAGAGTAGATTTCTTGATTACAAATGTCCAGTTATATTTGAGGCACAACACTGTATCTTCATTTGTACTCATGTACAATAGTGTCAAGGAGTTCTTTCATGTCAAGCAAGAAGAGCATTAGGCACAATCAAGTCCAGCATCTGCTTAGATCCCAGCAAACTGGTCAAGTTCCACAAGTGATGGGCCAGCTCTAGATTTCCCCTCTATTACTATTGCCATAAGAGGTAATGTCTTGGCTACAGAAGTGTAGGTGGGAAAAAGTAACAGACTCTCCCCAACTGTATTCTCTGGCTACAATACCAAAAGGGAACTTGGGGGTATTGCTGGGGATTTCAGTATGACATGTCAGCTGCTTGGCACAAAATGAGCTTCATGATTCATAGCAAACTCTCTCATTGGTTCACTGACAAATTTCCAAATAATTTTTATTTTATAGAATGTGTTTTATTTCATGACCTATGACAAAGTCCCAGTTTTCTTCCTGGGAACAGGTGTTCAGTGGGAAGAGAGGAAAGAAAGAACATTGGTGTTGTTCAGCAGTTCACATCACTTTTCCCCATGGTGTCACTTCCCTTTTTCTTTCCAACTTAAAAGGTGTTTGTAGTTTATTTTTGAAAATGACCTTAGAACCAGAATATTTTGACACTAAAGGAGAACACAAATGTTCAGTGACAGCTATGTTTAGTTTTGTTATTTTCTTGGATGTCTTTCTGCAAGAAAGAATGACTCCAGTCATTCAAGAGAAATAAAGTAAAATGTTTTCAGTTTCTTTAGAATGTATTTCTGTTTACCTTGACAAACAAAATTGCTTAAGAAAACAAACAAATTTAGCAACTAAAACTAAAAATGAGAGCACAAATGTAAAATCCCACACAAATCAAGCAGAAGATAAACTAGTTTAAGGACCCTGTAATACCCATCAAAACCTCCTAAATGTGTTCAGACGGGCATGCAAAGTGAAGGAAAAAGCCCCTCTTATACCCACTGTAGCACACTTAACAGTGGCTATCAATCTTATATGGTACTTATATGGCCCTCATTACCATTGTATCAGAGTACCTTGATACTTAAACCTAGATGAGCTTTCCTAAATATCTACACAATGACAGACCCTTAATTTGCCTGAGAGTCTTTTGGAGATAAAAGTCTTTGTACTCAAACTTCTGACCGGGAATGCACAGTGGTTCTCAGAAAATGGGTGAGGTAATTTTATCCTAGTGGCTTGCAGGACTGTCTAATAACCATCAGCTTCTGGAATCATTCTGAGGTTCAGTGGCCCTACATTAGAACCAGGCAGGTAGAGTATTAAAACAGGTTATCTTATTACCAAGAATCTTGAACTTGAACTGAGTAAGCATGGAGCTTTTTGTTGCTCTCCCTCTAGATTTCAGCTCTGGGAATGGATAGCTTATCCCAATGAACGACCATAGCCTCATTGTAACATGGCAGGAGAAATTGTCACAGAAATAAAGGGTTTTAAAAGTACTATTAGACTGTAGCCTGTTAAATAAATGATATCATCACTTTTCTGAGACTCTTTCTGTAAGCCTTCCTATCCTTCAAAAAAGCCTTTCTTTTATGTAAGAAAGAGAACCAAGGTTGAGCACTTCAACTCTGTTCAAAAGAAAGAGATGGGAAATGAGAAAAGGAAGAAGTGAGGAAAAACCTCTTTCACAATGATATTCATATTACAGTGTCCAGGAATGTTTTTTTACCACCTGCACCTGGCTGTGAGAGTGAAGTTATTGCTTTAAGATGTGAATCTTACTACCAGGATCCATGATACCTGATGCCTGAATTATTACAATTCTCTTCAAATGGAGTTCCCCTTAGGTCAATTCAGAAACTGAAGCCAGTGCAGACTGCAGAGGCCTGCCTCTTCAGCAATGCTTCTCTGTGGCAGTACCATGCCACCAGTGCACTGCTTTGTGATATGTACCAGCTGCCTGTTGGCTTACAGATTGAATTTCAAATGTTGCTATTTGAAAGACTATCTCTTCCCTTGTTTCATGCTGCTATGGTGGTGATAGTTGGAGGCATCCCAGCTGGCTCTTCCCTCCTTTTTTTTTTTGGTAAAAATGTAAATAAAATTGTTACGTTAACACAGGTCAGGTCCTTGGATTTCCCTCCGAAAATTCCTCTACTATCCTCTTATTTTTAAGTAAGGAAGAAAGAGCACATACACACACATACACACACACATAAAATACCAAGTGGAAGAAGTTACCCCACCACAACAATAATCATATCTTCCTGTAGTCTTTGCTAGTCAAACTACACATAGCCCCAGTAGTTCATTGTAATATAGGGTACTATCTAGCTGTATTGTTAATGTACACAGTAATGCAGTTTCTTTATATACTAGGTTAATAGAGCGCATTCCTTAGTAATGTAAGGATAGACTATTTTAGTTCTGTAAGCTATAAATATCTTTTAAATGGTGGTATGATCTTATGTAGAAGTCAGTTCAAAGTACTGGTGAACTTTTACCTTCATTACTGCAGTCACTGTTGTAGTTCATACACTTCACTCAAAAAGAAAATACAGATTTAATTCTTTTTTAAATGAATTGTTGAATACCTAGAACTGTTTGTGTGTGTTTTGTTGCAAGTTCTAATCATCATGGCTTTAAACTACAGCTATAATTAAAGGTGACCAAATAAAACTGATGCTATCTGAAACTTGGTTTCGGTTCTTATCAGATGCCCTAAAAGAAGATTTATGAGCTGAAAAATGAGATGCCTTTTGCAGACAACATAAAAGCCACATGAAGGTAACTACCCCAACAGTACCACACAGGCACAGGGTATTCATCACAAACACCCGCCGGGCACATGAATAAAACAATGGCTCAACGAATTCTGCCATCTAAATGGCACAGTCAAATAGTCAGTGCTTTGGAGCCATTCCAATATCTGGCATTTTCTCTGCAGAATGGGTTACATATTATTGTGTAAATCCTGTTGAACGGATACCAAACAATAGGTTTGAGTCTCAGGAACTGAGATAAAGCTGAAATCAGTATTTAAGTGAACCTAAATTTCTTGATAGCTACGTCTTTTTACAGAATGAAATAAAGCATGATATGGTCATTTCACAGTAGAAATTTAAATCCCCTGAGAAGTTCAAATCTTATATTTTGGCCTCTAAATGGTCATACCAGATATTAGAACAGAATGTGGAAAAAGCTCTAAAATATACTAGACCCCATATGCATCCCCAGTACACATTTTTGCTTAAGTGATTTTGTTTCTCTCTTTCAATAGCCATCTGCTATTTTAATGTTTTTATTGTGTTTATTTACTTTGCAGAAGAAGATCTGTGTCTCATTTTGTTTTGCTGACACACCCTTAATAGGTCTTCTTGAATTTGGAAAACTTGTACTTAGTGGTTTGGGGGTATATTTGAAAAAGAAGATTTATTACTGTGTTACTATTTCTTTTTTCATCAGGCATATTCCTGATAAATATATTAAGGGTAAGTAAAGTTCAGTTAACAGAGATCTATTATCCAAATGGCATTACAAAGTTCTGTAGAGTTCTGTATTCTCAAAGCAAAACTAAATACTTTAAACCAGCTGAAATAGTTTTACAGCAATCTGTTACCTCAGAATGAAACCATCAGAGTGTCTGATTTCCTGGAGAAATCATGGTGTCTGGCAAAGCAGTTGAAGAAAAATAGGCTTCCTAGCCAGCATGAAAATGGAAATTTAGAAAAACTACACCACAAAAGGGTTCTCTAATACAGCTCTAACGCGTAAAAAAGATAAATCTTTCTTGGAAAGCTTTTGGGATATAATTTCCTTGGCTATGTTTCTTGTGGCAAAGAATGCTCTTTGTCAGAAAGTCAAACTGTACATGATTCTTAGAAATATCTATTTAGGATCGAATGATGCCAGGAATTAAGAAGGCTATCTACTTCTGTTTCATCCTTTGGGTTTATGGCTGTACTGTGTTTCTCAGATCCTGTGTCCTTCCATTCACTTCAATGGACTTTGGACACAGGACTATAGTAAATGCCCTACTATGCCTCAAACTGTTGGTCGGGATCCCCTTTGAACGGGATTGCCAGGGCTGACTTAGACTTGCTAGGGCCCAGGGGTGAAGCCCAAGCCCCACTGCCCAGGGCCAAAGCCAAAGCCCAAGGACAATCTGCCCCACAACATTAGGTCTTACCCTGATCTCTAATCATTAGAGATTGGCTTAAGCTCTGAAGCATAAGATTTTATATTCCTTCCAAAATGTTCACTATCTTTAACTATGATTATCCTGGATATTCTTGTTATACATTCAAAAAGAGATTTTGAAATTTGTAACTTACTAAATTCTTAGTCCAGTAATTTCCAGTGGCAATTAGTTCCACAGTCTAACCAGTTTTATGTGGAAAAAGTCTTTCCTTTTATCAGTTTTGAATTTGTTTTCTGGATTTTTTATTTAAGTCTATGTTTACTTGTTGTTTCTATCCTATTCAATGTGTTATCACTGTGTCAAGAAATATTTAATATTAATTGCATCCTGTTAGTTCCATATCCTAGGTCAGAAGGAAGTGGGAGTCCCTGCCCAGAGAGACTTGAGATCTAACTGGACACTCCTGGAGTGGACCACAGGGGAGGAAGTGGGAGAGAGGAGAGCAGCAAAATACAGGTGCAATTACTCTGAGACTGTGACAGTATTCGTTAGAGCTGGTCCAGGTGGAAATCATAGCCCAACTAAACTTCATGCATTTTGAGTGTGTTGAGCTGAACATAAACACTGAGCTTGTCTAAACAGAGTTATCACTTTTTCTATAGACGTAATATTCTGTGTGTTATGACATAAAGGCCATCATGCCATGCTGCACATGACAGATACAGCCTATCACTTTTCTGCAGCACACCCCCTAAAGTCCTGTGCTCTAGGAGATCATTCAAGGTATGGATACCTGTATATAGGGAAATCTCCATCCACGAATAATTGGGAATGAACCTTGTACCATTTGCTAGCTAATTATCTTGCTCCAGGTCACTGATATATGAAGTGAGCAAATCTATCCCACAAGTGATGAAAAGGAGGGCTGGGTGTATCTCCATCAATTTAATTATCCCTTTTTTTCTTTCTGACTATACCAGACCACTCTTTCATCCACCCATGTAGGTTAGTCACTCATCCACTACTCAATGCCCTTCTCATTTTTTTCATTGATACTCTACTGGAAATGTTCCTAAAGTCCAAGCATATGGCATATTATTTTTCATTTTGATAAATTCAGATCAACAACTTTCTGTTCTGAAAAAATAAACAAACAAATCAAACCATTGAGGTTTTTTTAAGTGTTATCTATTTCTTAGAACTGATATGCATTATTCTTGATAAAATCTTAGCATTTTTCTTCCCACCAATGGTCTTCCTCTTTCCCCACTTATCAAGTCAAACATGGAGATTTGCAATGTCTTGCCCTTTCCCTTGATTGCCTCTTAAATATGACCATTGTGTTAGCTTCTCTCAAGTATTTTTCACATTTCCAAAAATTACAGCTTCTCTTGGGTACCTTCCATGTCTTTAAATATTATTTTGACTACTATTTGCTAAGTTTGTTTTGATATTTTTCAGCAAACCCTGATATAGATATTGCTGTATCCTGGAGGGGTTTTTTATTCTAATTTTTACTTTGCCCTTGATTTCCTTCAATATTTCTTCACCTCTTGGATAATATTGTGTCTGTAAAATGTATGTTTCTTTTTTAGCCTTTGTTACCTTTCCCCTCCTATCAGCTAAGATTGTGTTATATATGTATCTATTTCTTCTTCCTGTAAATATTCTTTGCTAGCTCTCTTCCCAGATAATGCAGTTAAAACATTTTAAAGCACCACATCTGCCACATATCCTTTTTATACATTTGTTATGACTCTTACTTTCTAATACTCTTATATGCTTGATTTTTGCATATCCTTTACATAAAGAAAATTTGCCTTCATCCCTAATTCACAATTCCTATATGTGGATTTATGGTTTCTAAGAAGATGACCAATTCAGACTTAATTTTGTCTTGCTTAATTTGACCATTTAAAGAACTAATTTTTTTTCTGCTGTGGCTGTGCTTTTATAAATATCACATGGCTGAATTCATTTATAACTGTTTTTAAGATGTAAAAGATTTTAGATCAGGTTAATAATTTGTTCAGCATCCACATCTGTGATTTAAATGCTCTGTCCCCCTATATAGCTGCCTCTATCTATTGCACATTAATTGGTATACTTCCTCTTGGTATTGTCTCAGACAGTAAACTTATATCCCTTCTAAAATGTAATTCATCCTGCTGTCACAGACACCATCTTAAAAATAAAAAAACCCACTACATGCACTTAAAATCCTAAGGTCAAATTCAGAGGTGATATAAATGGATATGTAATTTACATGTCAGAATAGGGTTGTAACTAACACACTGAGAATTTAAAGTGGTAGTTATGGATGCTAGACACCATGATGATGGGCTCAGTACAGTTGCATAGATAATTGATATCACATTCTGTCCATAGACCAGATCCAGCCCACTTTATTTAAGTGGTCCATATGGCATACTCAGATTCTACAGAACATAACCCTTCATTTTTTAAAAAAAAAAGTTTGTTTCTAGCTGTCATGACTATGTGGATAAAATTGGCAATATGAACAAAGCTCAAGCAGATGCGGTGTTGTCTTCTCAAGTCTGCAAATAGCTTGAATCAATGACTCCGAGATGTGTGATTCCCCCCTCTCCCACCTCCAAGTTAATCTCATGGGAATGTTAACTCTAAAGGGTAATAATGACACTAAATGTTGGAATTTATTATTCCACTGCCAATCATTTTATTGAACAGAGTTTTGGAAAGGGGTGGGAGCAAAACACATAGGTGAGGGTGGACTTGGACATTGCTGCAGGGAAAGAAATGCAGAAGGAAGAGCAGGAGCTATTGAGAAAGGAAAAGAAATATAAGGAAAAAAATAATGATTCACTTAAAGGGAAGCATATTTTCCCACTGAGTGATGCCAAGGCAACAGCAAGCTGATGAACAAATAATGAGTAATGATAATAGTTATTATAGTAGAACCTCAGAGTTACGAACACCAGAGTTATGAACTGAGAAGTCAACCACATGCCTCATTAAGAATCAGAAGTAGGCAACCAAGCAGCAGCAGAGAATAAAACAAAACAAAAACAAAAAAAGAACATGAAGCATAATACTGTGTTAAATGTAAACTACTAAAAAATAAAAGGGAAGTTTAAAAAAAGATTTGACAAGATAAGAAAACTGTTTCTGTGCTTGCTTCAATTAAGATGATTAAAAGCAGCATTTTTATTCTGCATAGTAAAATTTCAAAGCTGTAGTAAGTGAATGTTCAGTTGTAAACTTTTGAAAGAACAACCATAATGTTTTGTGCAGAATTGTGAACATTTCAAAGTTATGAACAACCTCCATTCCCGACGTGTTCATAACTCTGAGGTTCTACTGTATATAAAGGCTATATTCTACCCTTGCTCTTTGATAGGACCAGCTGGCCAAGATTTCTCAAAGTGATTAGTGATTTTCAATGCCTCTGTTTTTGGGCACCCAGCTTGAGATACCTTTAAGGGCCCTGATTTTCAGAAAGCTGTGAATATATGTTGGGCATCAAGAAATTGAACCATCCAGAATCAACAGTGACTTTTGAAAATCTTAACCTGCAGTCCTAAATGAATACCCAGACATGGAATTAGCCCATAATTAAACATGGAAATTAGCCCTATATACACAATGAATGATACACCTGACCTAGATAGAATAATAGAAAATCAACCCCTACTTTAGCATACATCTTCTTATTGGTTGCCTTTCATTTTAACAACTCCCACTTTACCATAGACATTAGTCACTTGTATCAATGTGTAATTTACTATACCATTTAAGTAAGCTCTGAATGTAGCCCCTTTAGGTGCTTTGCTTTAGCATCATTCATAATCCCTCAAATTTCTAGGGTCCAATCCTGAAACCCTCGTCTCAAACAGGGAGAGGATTTTACCATTTAAGACTTCTACTTCAATCCTTGTCATCATGTACCATACTTCTTCCAGGCAGTAATGTGCTGTCTCCTTTTATGAAAAATCTAACAAACTATAGCAGACTTGGGTTCATAGCTTAAATGTTCAAAGTCATCTTCTAATATAATGTATGCAACTTGGTGTATGTGTTAAATTGTGTGTGCAATTAACTGTGCTTGTAACTGTACCCATTTAAATACCTAACTACCTGATCTAAGGGTGAAGTAAGTAGTTTGGCATCTAAATAGGTGCAGTTGCCAACACAATTAATTAGGAATACTACACATCAGTTCACAAGAAATAGGTAATGTCAAGCAAACACAATAGATTACAGGCTTTATGGGCTGAATTAATTATGCCTACAATTAAATGCTGAGAACATGTTGTGGCCCGCATAAAGATCAGGGCCTATGAATATAAACAGGGGAAGGACAAATTAGTTTGGCTAAAATAAAAATGAGCTCAAATCTTAAACTGAAAATTGAAACTTTTATATCTGACAAATTTGGGGCCAGATCCTGAGCTGGTGTAAAGAGGCATAGCTCCATGATCAGAATTTTTGTTTTTAATTTTGTCTATGTACTTCATATAGTCAACATACAGAAATACCAAGTTACCATATCTGCACAGCAAAACACTATGAGACCTTACTCTTGACTTGCAAAACCATGAAATACTGGAAATCATGCAAGAAAATCTGCCTAAAACTTCCAACCTGATATCCAGATCATGGAACTCCAAGTTAAATCACAAAACCTTTTTGAGGAATAGTGTTCATATTTCTAAGAGTGATGGATATAACTTTTATCTGTTGTGGAAACTTTAGTTTCAGTCTTGTTGCTGCAGAACCTGATAGCCATTTTATATTATTTTCAGCATTTACAATTACAGGGGAAGCACCATTTTTCACTCTCATGGCATCTTTGCTTTTGTTCTTACTTGGTTTTATTGTAGTCTTTATCTATATATAAAAAAGTCATTCTATCCAAAAGTATATAGTGTTTCTTTATATGGAAAAACATGACACTGCATATTTTCTTCATCACTGTCACTGCCATTTGCCTTTTCTTTTTCAGATCTCCTTCTCTCCTCATAATGACATAGTGTTTCCATGCTGCAGTTTTATCCTTCTCTACTGTCCATAGCTTCATTATGCTTAGAGCTCTGCAGAGTGAGAACTTGTTTAACAATTTCTCTGTGCAATGTAACTCTGCTCCCATCTGCTACACTATGGGCTGCTGACCTTTCTCTTCTTGGCAAGGTCATCACTCTAATTGTCTCTCCTTCTGTCAAGTGTCTCAGACTAGTAATCCTACCAAGCCCTATTGCCACAATCATCTTCTTCATGTGTTTTTCAATATGCACTGTCCCAAATATGCAAGCTCTTCTAGGAAATCTCAATGTTTTTACATTAGAAACACCATATCTTGCACTGTTTGCAATTTCCACACAGTTTCTTCCACTCTATGTTCCTAATCAATCATACTTGCAGTCCATTTCTAAATACACCCTTAAATATCTATTCTTCCAATTAATCTCAGATAAAAGATATAGAAAAACATCTACTGCTTAAAAAAATGCTTTTACAATGATTTCTACGCCGAAGTCTCACAGGGTCTCTTTTCTGTAGTAACACACAAAGGGGTTGTAATACTATGATGCATATGACCCTGGGAGATACAAATCTATGCAAACAGTGAGTGAATAATAATAAGAGAAGTCTGTAGGAAGAAAATATATCCTGTGAGAGGATAGTTAAAGTAACTTACTTATTCAGTCGCATCCATGTTAAACAAATTAACCAGACAGCTGCTAAAAAGGGAAGGAACTTGTGAGTGAAACAATACAAAGTGCAATGTCAGGGATACTGTGGTGTAAGTGTCACCTTTTTTCATGGCCCCTAAAGCATGATTGAAACTAAGTTTACCAGAGCCATCAATTTGAAAATCTAGATCAATTTTCATTTGCATAAATAGGCTCCAAGTAATCAGAGAACTAAACGCAAACAGTAGTATTGTCTGTAGTTGGGTCTGTGATAAATAGGAGAGAAATGGTTTAATAGCAAAGGCCATAATTATCCACAGTTCTCAGTTTACAATTAGTTTTCTTTGACAGTTATGGTCATAAATGCCAGCTTTAATCATGTGTTCAGGCTGAATTAGGCCCTGCCAATGCTGCAAGAGATCTAATCCTCTTTCTTTCCTTCTCATAATGAAATAATAATGCAAATTCACTACATTGATGGGACGACCCATGTGAATTTATTATAGGCTTGGAGAAGTCTCTTGAAAGGGATAAATTCTTTCTGGGTACGGACTTGAAGTAATTCAAACCAGACAAGAAAAAAAAATGGAGCTGTCATCAGAGGCCAGGATATAGAATGGATTTAATTTGTATGAATAGGCTTTTTAATAAGTATAACAGGGCTAAGCTCCAGCTTTACTAGGGGAATATTACTGCTGTCATTTTCCAAATCTGGATGCACTAACTTTATTTGTGGGATAAAAATCATTTCCAAAGCTCATTTCTTGTTACACTGCAGTTTTCTGAAAACACAAATATACCACACAACAGGCAGATCCAGTGACCAGGTCTTCTAATTATCTGAGTTAAGACAAATGGCACAATTTGTTCTCATCTGTGGTATCCAGTGACACGTATCAACCTTTCCTTGTGGAATGAACTCTTTTCGGTAATTTTCAGATTTGTATCAGGTAAGGGCTTGTTGTCAGTGTGATAGAATGCTTAATTATTTTTTTTTAAACTTCAAAGGAACATTTTAGCTAGTGGGAATATATAACACTATCTACAACAGTAATTGGTCCCAGTAAATAAACAGATTCAAACCCCAAAATGGCACAATGTGGGCTGAAGTATTCACTATATATCTCTATATCACAACAGCTTAAAAAAACACAGCTCAATTAGTGAGATAATAAAGATTAAAAACTTTTTAAAAGGCCCTAATTTCTTGTAGCAAATATCATAACTTTTCAAGCTTTCTCCCTCCGACATCCTTACCACTGCCCTATTTTATAAAGCTACTCTTCTAGCAGCAGCAAGATGTCTATGTTGCTGAAGCGAGATCTCCACTAGAAAGGCAATACACAGGGCATAAAGCAGATTTTCAAAGATCTTCTCTTTTTACATAAAAAACTTATTGGTATGAATCACCCTAAACATATTTTTCAGTTTCCTAGATTCAAGAACGACTTTGCTCTACAGAGATAATGATACCATTCTTTCTTATCTGTTTTTTCATGTAATAAAATCTTCATTCTTCATATAGAAAAATCAACTTTTGTTAATGTGTCACTGAAGCTCTTTAATCATATTGCTTAACAGCCTGGATACAAGGCCTCCTAAAATGGTTAAGGAACAAGGATCAAACCAAATGCCAAATGGAAACTTTGCTTCCGTTCACTCTCTATGCAAGAATTGGAATGCAATATTTTGTGTCTTCTGTGTATTTTAATTTGATCCTTTGCTCTGTCCTGCATTCCTTGTGCACTCAAAGCTTCCATTGAGAGTTGGCTGCACAAGGAATGAATGATTGTATCACTTTGTGTGAATATCAGCTTCAAATATTACTAATCAGAGGTTAATGTTTTTGCCATTTAATACATACAACCTATTGACAATTTAAAGCTAGATGCCTTCTGCAAACAGCCCCCTTTCCCCAATAACAAATGCATTATTTATAATATAGTTGTAATACTGTAAATAATTATTGTATAACAAAACAAGGGACACACAATAGATACTCCTTAGGAGCAAATCACACTATTCCACTCAATTTAGGCTCCACTCTACTAATCCTTAAACGTTTGACATGAGTAACTTTATCCACTGGAATACTCACTATTTAGGTGGACCAAAATTACTGACACGCATAAAGGTTTCTAGGATCAAGATCCAATTTTTTTTAAGGGAAACTGAAAAACAGATAGTGCAACTACAGGTGATCACCTTCCTTAGTCAACAGCAACAGCATTTAAATTATATTGTAGCTATATTTTTATACTGCACCTATCACTATTATACCTGAGCACACGTGTGGACAATGTCACATTGATTACACACAAAATTTAGGTTATGAAGAAAAGAACTTCACATGAAGATAAAATTGCATATTTGTCTAATTTTAAAGTAGGTATGTCTGAATTTTTCCTAAAAATACCTCTTTCTTTTTGTTTTGGGACTTCTGCTGGAATGCCTACTGATACTGGGTGAAAGCCTCTTTGGCTGCTGACTCTTGTCAGTGCCAGATGCTGATCCAACATATAGTTCTGACTCATCTTTAAGAGATTGATCTAAAGCCTCTTATTCTGTGTTAGATTATAGCAGAGGGAGAAAGTATATAATTGCTTATAGGCCCAAGCAATAGGTGCTGTAACAGCCGTGGAAAAGAAACAGCAATAGGGGATCATTTTGCAGAATATGCTATCAGTCCATGAATTCTGAAAGGGACACGCACATTTTTCAAAACACTCGCCTGTTTTCTCACAGCACAGTTAAATAGCCAGCACTGCACAGAGACAGAAATCTAACTCGGGAGGATTTTGCATGAGAGAAACTCAAGAGCTCCTGATTATTTTTTCCAGGACTCTGATCCAGACTAAAAATGGGTGTTGGTTAATTCTGGAAGAATAAGAACATTGTTAACGTAACATAAAAAACTGCTGTAGATGTAACTCTTTCTAGAGAGAGAGTTAAAAAAAAATTCTAGCCTTTATTTTGTTTCTGGCTTTCATTTACTTTCTTGTGGTTACAGTTCTTTGTATCTTTCCCCTATCTGTGCATTCCTATCTTCCTCTAGGCTTCCACCCATTCTTCTGGACTGACTTTTCTCTCTTTACCACTCACTATTTCCGTATTCTTTTTTATCTCTTCTTTACATTCTGGATTTACTCTTCTTTGAGGACATTACTCTGATCTTGGGACATGTTAGCCCACACCTGCAGCATCCACACAGGGGAATTACAGTGCAGCACTTTGGTGCACACTATTTGTTCTTACTTAATCCAAGCTGCAGGGCAGTATAGAGATACCATAAATCAATTACTGCACGTGCTGATTTTGTCAAAGGGATATAC
Organism: Gopherus evgoodei; assembly: GCF_007399415.2. Classification (NCBI taxonomy): domain Eukaryota; kingdom Metazoa; phylum Chordata; order Testudines; family Testudinidae; genus Gopherus; species Gopherus evgoodei. The sequence goes on along the minus strand of NC_044327.1, from coordinate 69,379,064 downwards.
ACAAGGGTTTTTTTCAGAATGCTATAATCAAACCATTAAGTATTATATCTGTCCACATTTTTTTAATTACCATATTTTTACTTATGTAAAGGCCAAAAAAAAAAACAAAACTCCTTAGGTTTCCCTCCCCCTTTAAATATGTAAACTATACATAATTTTAATTGTGTACAACAAATATTAGCCTGGAGCAATTTTTACAGCTAAGTTAGAAACTCTTTCAAAATGGATGCTAGGACAACTTTTAACTAAGCTGTGTGAACATGATGTTACAATAACATTTGTAAAACTTTTAACCATAGCAGTGTGAACATGCCACTATTTTCCCCAGGTAAATGCTACTTCAGTTAGAAAAAGATGTTTCTAGTTGAGAGAGATCAATTGATTTAGCATCTTCACCTTAACTTTAACTCATGTGAAATTGCCTGCACATTAGAAATGGGAAGACTATCCATTTAAAGAACTGTTAACAGACCATCAAAGGGTGAGGTCCTATCAGTTAAAATGAGACAAACCTCACAGGTAAAATTAATTTTGATTATTTTTTCTGACTGTGAAGACAAATTAGAATTTGAAACATTTTTAAAGTGATTTATTTGCCACACACGCAGGCAAAGGGCTTAAAAGTTGAAACTGCTTTATTTATACATAAGTAGGGTAGTGTACATGGTTACACAGTGTAGGTTTTGCTGCTGTGCAGAAGAAATAAAAGGGAGAGAGATGTGAAATGTGTGGATCAGCAGGCTCAGGCTCATGAAGCCTCTTGTCAAAGAGAAACACTAAACTAAATATAACAGTTGGCTCACTAATCTTCACTTGTATATTTTAAAGTCCTAATTATTTTATACTTTGCTCCATCCTACTTTCAGGATCTCAAAGATCACAAAGACCTAATGACTGCTGACACCTTTCCCCGATTGTAATGCATATATAAAAGCACAATCCTGAAAAAACTTAAAGGGACACTAGGCTGAAACTAAGGTGTACCTTGATCCTATTAGCCATATGGGAAATAAAGAAAAGTAAAGTTCCCTCATCTCCCCACCTTGTACTGCACTTGCCTAGATAATGGGCAGGGGTGGATAACAGAGACTTATTATCACATACAAGTGGATAGAGAGAGGAATGGACAGAGCCAAGGTTCCATCTTTCCCTGCACACGAGGTGACGATCACTGAATACATAAGGGGAAGCATGCTATGCCCCAAAAGAGTTGTAGTAAACCATTCTCCCCACTGTATGAGGGGAGCCTGAAGAGGTGTTCTCCTCCATTTTTTAAATTGTTTTCACTCATTATCTTTCTGGAGCTTTGAAACTTGCTAGTATTCTCCTGGCATGCATTAAAAAATGCCAGCATTCACTACAGTGATCACTGAGTAGTGTCTACACAGCTTTCAGCTCTGGGGTAACAACCTAGTCTGATACCATTTCTTCTTGGAGTAGTGTTTCTCCTACAATAAGCTGAGCTCCATATGGATTGGGGGAAGAGGAGGAGAGATAAGGATGGTTAGACCTGTTCTGAGTTTAGATGGGGAATGCAATACTAGCATCTGGTCTTCTAGGCAACCCCACTGGACATTATATGCCTCCTAGGTATGGTATGTGGCTTGCATCCAGCTCCACCTCAGCATCCACCCTTTACATTGTAGAACCACTTCAGTTCTGGAATGAAGAAGCACCCTAAGGTGACAAAAGACATGGCTGGATTTGTGCTTACAAAACTCAATGCAACTGGAATTTTTGTTTTATTTTATGGCACTGTTATAACAGGTACAATTATAAGTGTGCATATGCAAACGTGCAGTATTTATTTCATAATAATCCAAGAATAAAAAATGAGGCAATTTATGGATCAAATTCTTTGCTGGTGAAAACTGGCTCAGTTCCTTTGACTTCAATGCAATTAATTCCCTAGCTTTAGAAGGTCATTTCTTCCTTCACAAAGCAAACTACATTTGAAACGGTTGTTGAAAAAGCCATCTGTGTACATTTTAATGCTGAGGAATTAGTTACTCTTCTACAAAGGACTAAAATTACTTGATCAGTCAGTACATTAAAGTATTTCAGGTAAAATGCCAGAGCTGAATCATTACGCTCTTAGTGGAGGCCCTTTTATCATAATGAAATACATAATTACCAGTTAAAACAATTGAGTTGTTTTGTTAATCTGTTGTTTCACAGGCCTAAAATTAACTCCACAAGTAGTCTTTAATGATAAATCAGATAATCAGCCTTGCTGCATTGTTTCTCAGCCTACAAACATGTAGTATAAAACAAATATCCATCAGATTTGTATATGTATATATTAATAGCTTTAATATTAACATTTTATTGAATTTTCAAATAATAATTACATAATAAAGAATTAAGCCAACCAAATCCCATACTGCTTCTGCATTACAATCATACACTTAATTACTAATAATCAACACACTTATCAAGCGGTATTTCTTAGTATGATTATTATTTATAACACCCACAAAGCCTTTAGTTATACAGTGAGGATAAGAAACAGCGTCATTCAGTTCAATCTAACAAAAAAACACACCAAAGAAAAGCCTGAGAACTAAGATACTATTTTAGCACTATGTATACTACAGATAAAGGAAAAAAATCCTGCCTTATACTGCACAAGTATGCAAAAGAAATAGAAGAGAAAGTCATACAAGCCTCTTCTTGCATATATCCTTTCTGTATGCAAGCAGTTCCCCTTCCCTTTGTAAGTGCAACTGACCCTATTTGAGCCTAGAGCAAATATTGAACTGGAGATATCTTGTGCTAAAAGCATCAGCCTTTCCTGCTTAAGACCCGCATTGAAAGCTGTTTCGGACCCAATAACTTTGTATGTGAACAGGCCGCTAGAGAGGGGACAAAGGTTCATATTCTCCTACAGTAGGTTCCATAAGCACTCATGGGAATGCTAGGAAGAAAAAAGGACAGCTTATGTGTCAGGTCACATGACAGGTCCACAAGGAATTCAGTTACTGGGGTTGTCACCCCTTCTACCAGAGAGTATATATGCTGCAGCACATAGCACCCAGCATATCCAAGAACTGGGTCCTAAGTCAGAAAAAGCAATGGAGTGACTCATTCTACAACAAAAGTTTCTATTTTGCAGCACTCAGTATAAGCTCTAACGTATAAATTGCACAGAAACTAATAACATTGTAGGCATAATTAAAGGCCATTTCGTGAAGTTCCAACAAAGCTTTTTATGGCCTTATATAACCTGTCCATGTTGCAAAGCTATCTCTGGGCTCAATTCCAGAAATACTCTCAGTACGTTCATCATACGCTAGAATCTTCTCTTTCCAAACCAGCTGAGAGTGACATGTTTTTATTCTTTCCAAAGCTGCTATTATTTAGCCACTTTAAGTCTAGACTACTTTATCTAAATAATTTCTACTTGGTACTTCATTGAATAAATAAGGGCCAGATTTTCAAAGGTAATTAGGTGTCTACAAGGGGATTTTCAAAAGTGCCTGCTATCTGCATACCTGGGCACCTAAATACTTTTGAAAACCTGGCCCTAAACAACTTGTACTTTTGGTGTGGAGGGAGGTGAGAATCACTGTTTCTATTTGGTCTTATTAACTGAACTGGAAGGACTGTCCAATGTACACATTCACAAAGGCTCACATTGCAGATGTTCTATGCAGAGTCATTATGTCTGATTAAAAATTAAGTCTGAAAAACATGAAGGGCAGATTAAAAAAAAGCCATTCCTTGGATGGTGAATCATTAAAATGTAGGACAGGAAAGGGACCTTAAACAGTCATCAAGTCCAGCCCCCGGTCAAGGGGCAGCAGCCAGAGATATCATAGAGTCCCCAGTCTTTTCCTCCTGAGCAGATTTCAAGCCACCATTGGACCCTGACAGCTCATCCGGTTGCCCTGATTGACACAACTCCCCTCCCACACCTATCTCCTACAAAAGATGGGACACAGTGATCTCATTGGCCTAGAAAAGCCATGCTTATTTTAAAGAGACAGGTTGAATTGTAAAACACAATGTGAACTGGGCCTCAGCCATTTTTTTCTGGGACAGTTATTCACAGGCTCCTCCAAAAGAGAAACTTGCTTCTGATCTCAGGCTGAGAAAAGGGTATGTACTTCCCTGGATAAAAGCAGTGGCACATGCCACCATACACACACTATATACAGTGCATATGATTAGCAGAGGCAACAGTGGGCAGCAGGACTGCCCAGGGAGGCCAAAGGGGCAGTTTACCTCAGGCTTTCTGTTTCCCAGGGCCCGAAGCCAAGTGGCCCAGCAGCCCCTTAGTGAAATTTGGCCCAAAAGCCCCCCTCCATGACATTCTAAGTTTAAGTGAGAGTAATTCAGTTGTGCACACCATGTGAAAAACTTCTGAGGATGCCTTTAGACAGAAGTTCATAAACAATGAAAAATTTGACATCACTACCACTAAAAAGCACTACAAATGAGCTATGAGGGAAACAGTGGGCTTGGTAAAAGCCAAAGAACATGAAAGCTAGTAGCTGGTGTTACAAAAATATTTAGACTTGGTTCTCCTCTCACTTACACTGGTTTTAATCCATTGTTACTGTATTGACATCACTGGAGTTACTCCTGGTTTACACCAAATAAGTGAGAGGAGAAACAGGCCAGTTGTGTTTTTAACAGGAAGTTTTCTTACATTGGGATCTACATCTACCATAATGTCAGCAATATCTCAGCAGCAACTTAGATTTCATACAGAATTCTATTATTAAGAAAAACAACCTCTACCTTTATTTCAACCTCTAGACCAAAACGTGGCCATCTGTTAGTTGATTATATATTTTAACTCTTAGCCTCAACGTTTTTGTCTTCTTAATCAAGTATGTTCACTCAGTGTACACATTAATCAAAAACCACCATGGGTTTCTCTCTCACCAAAAACTACGATCATATTAAATTACACAGTACTGTGTCTGAAGCAGGAACAGCATCATAAAGTTCTCAAAATAAAGGCCTCACTAAAATGAGGAATAAAGAAATAATGGGAAATAAAGAAATAGTATCCTTAACTACAGAAGATTATCCCTTGCTTATTAAACACAGCAAGAAGAAAATGTCCAGCCTAGCAGACCTGTAAACAATAACAGGGATCAAAGCATTACATATAATTTTCATACCCACAATTTGAATTTGAAGCTTAACAAATAATAACAGTGATCTCAACATTACAAAAGCCAAGCATTTCAAAAGTATTTCTTTCTCCAGGTTCGCAGTTAGAGCTGGGCAAATATCTCAAAATGTGTTTTGTTTTGTTTGGGGTATTATTAAAATATTTTCTCTATTGAAAAAACTGAGTTCAGATTTGTTGTGCTCATGCTTTTTTTATTGTTTCTGTCTGTTTGTTTGTTTTTATGAATGCCCTAGAAAACCAGTTAGCTGGCAAGAATATACACTAAAAGAACAACTATAAGAAAAGTGAGTTTTGAGCTTATAAACATGAATATTTTTACCAAACTGATTCTAAAATTTAATGAATATCCCCCCAGAAAACATAAAGAATATTTTATGAACTATTTTTCCCCTGTAAAAACTAGCCAGCACAGCTTGACTTTTGAGATCTCCATCAATTGATCGATAAAATATTATTTGCAGAAATTATTCTGCAAATTTCAAATTACAAATCAAATCAAAATACACATCAAGTCTCCATGGACACTTCATAACCAAAATAGAGGTTATATCAAATACATTCCTCACTATGATTTATTCTCTGATTTCTAGTCCCAGTCTTCCTATATCAGAGCCTAAAGAGTCTCTAAAAGGAAGGAGAACTCTTATTTTCTTTAACAAACTTTTTATTCCACAGAACATCAGATAGTCGGTCCATATCATATAACAAGCATGTTACATTGTTCCAGTTCCTTTAACAATGGCAAGGTTATAATACAATGAATTTTCCCAGTTTGTCTTTCACTTCTCTTTCAAGAGCATGGAATCTTTTCCTGTGAGCCATTGCTTTCATCACATCTGGGGAAACTAATATTATTTGTTGTCCTGAAAAAACAGTACTACTTTTTATCTTGCAAAACACTAAACTAGAAAACAAACGTCTCCATCACAGAGACTATAATGATGTCCATACAATGGAATAATTTATACTGTACAGGCAAGAAAGTAGTGGGTCTGAACTTTTAGTATATTCCTTTCTACTGACCAAAATTGTTAGTTGGAAAATTGTCCCCCACAAAACTAGAATTTTCTTTCTCCTTCCTTATATTTGGCATCCCTTGGACTGAGCACTTAGATTGTAATTTCTTCAAAACAGAGATTGTATTCTCATGTGTTTGTACTGAATGGCACTATAGAGTCCCAATCCTGATTGAGGTCTCTGGGCACTATCATAATTGTAATAATAATAAATAAATAAATTATAGTATATTAACAATTGCCTTGTTTAATTTCTTTTTCTTGTAAATATTTCAAGAATACAAAATACAACAAACCTTCCATCCGATACATATATACCAATCTTGAAACAGAATAATGGACTCTGCATGCTATCCACCCTCGCTTGGTAATTTCAGGATTACACAGAAAGCCTGTACTCTACATTAGTTTGGTTCCCAGATGGATCCCAGTGAAAGTTTAAAAGAATATCACCCACAAAAAGGAACCAGCTATAACAATTAAATAATAGCTTTCCTTCATGATTTTAGAAATATCCAGCAACTGCCAAATCATGTACTGCAGACTAGCAGAGCTGGTCAAGGTGATCCATACCCAAGTAGGAAACTCCCAACCAAACAAGGGAAATTCCTAAACCAAGTTTTTTCAGTAACCATAAATGCTGAACATCACTGCAGTACTTAACAAATGAGAGAAAAGCAGCAGGAAATGAGATGTGATCTCTAGAACAGTCCACAACAGCCAAAGATATACCAGAAGCAGCCTCCCTTAAATAACTATTCACGTTACTATATGTTAATTGTTCAAGGAGTACTTTTCTTGGACAAACTGAAACCATTCTTTGAAGATTAATGAGTGTTTAAGTAGGTATTTCTGTTGGGGATTATTTTTTTAAGTAATTGATTATTTCTTGTGAGCTTCCAGGAATAGAGTTGACTGAGGTGATCCCAGATCACTGTTGGTCAGCATGAGAGTGTCAGCACTAGTTTGTTTTGTTTTGTTTTGTTTTTTAAATTTGCAATGATTACTGGTTAAATTAGTAGGAGTCACTGGGTTCTCCATCTTATGTCGGTGTGAGAAATAAGGACTCATCCTGTTCTCCTTTACAGTGCACTTAAAATGTTTTTTTTTATGCTCAGAGCTTTGTTCACACCTTCCAAAACACCAGACATAAAGGTTTTCGCTTTGTCGGTTCAAGAATCCTCAGAAATTCCAATTTATTTATTAATAAATAAATAACTATGGGACTGAGGATGCTGAACTTTTTCCTTGCCTAACAGTGTTTAAGGTGTCATAAACAGATAGCTAAGGGTTAATGTCTCTTTCACCTGAAGCACCTGACCAGAGGACCAATCAGGAAACTGAATTTTTTTCAACTCTGGGTGGAGGGAAGTTGGTGTCTGAGTCTTTGTTTTCTGTCTGCCTGCTTTCTCTGAGCTTTGGAGAAGTAGTTTCTGCTTTCTAATCTTCCGTTTCTAAGTGTAAGGACAAAGAGATCAGATAGTAAGTTATATGGTTTCTTTTCTTTGGTATTTGCATGAATATAAGTGCTGGAGTGCTTTGATTTGTATTCTTTTTGAATAAGGCTGTTTATTCAATATTCTTTTAAGCAATCGACCCTGTATTTTGTCACCTTAATACAGAGAGACCATTTGTATGTATTTTTCTTTCTTTTTTATATAAAGCTTTCTTTTTGAGACCTGTTGGAGTTTTCTTTTCTGGGAAATTTCAGGGAAATTGAGTCTGTAGTCACCAGGGAATTGGTGGGAGGAAGAAATCAGGGGGAGATCTATGTGTGTTGAATTTGCTAGCCTGATTTTGCATTCCCTCTGGGTGAAGAGGAAAGTGCTTTTGTTTCCAGGACTGGGAACGGAGAGGGGGAGTCACTCTGTTTGGATTCACAGAGTTTGTGTCTGTGTATCTCTCCAGGAGCACCTGGAGGGGGGAAGGGAAAAAGGATTATTTCCCTTTGTTGTGAGACTCAAGGGATTTGGGTCTTGGGGTCCCCAGGGAAGGTTTTTCAGGGGGACCAGAGTGCCCCAAAACACTCTAATTTTTTGGGTGGTGGCAGCAAGTACCAGGTCCAAGCTGGTAACTAAGCTTGGAGGTTTTCATGCTAACCCCCAGATTTTGGACGCTAAGGTCCAAATCTGGGACTAAAGTTATGACATAAGGCAATATCAATGACATTGTGAAAGGATAGATTTTCAGCTGGCATCAGGGCCGGCTCCGGGCACCAGCAAAGGAAGCAGGTGCTTGGGGCAGCCAATGGAAAGGGGTGGCACATCTGGGTCTTTGGCAGCAATTTGTTGGTGGGTCCCTCTCGCTGCCAAATTGAAGAATGAAGCAGCACAGTGGAACTGCCGCCTAAATGCCGCCAATCATGGCTGTATCTTTTTTTTTTTTTTTTTGGCTTCGCCGCTTGGGCGGCAAATAAGCTGGAGCCGGCCCTGGCTGGCATAATCTCAAGTGTGTGCTAGTTTGCCCCTAACTTCCCTCATACAGCTCAATCCTATTCCTACTAGTGTGAATAACTTTCTTTCACCTCAACAGGAATAGAATAGGCTTGCAATTCATCGCAAACCTAGAGATTACAAAAAAGATAGCTCTGAATTCTTTGCTAAACGGAGCAATCAGCTCGCTTTTTGTAGAACTTGGATGTCATTTCATATACTTAGCTATCCCAGGATGCTAGTTACCTAACCTAAGATTGCTTCAGATACCAAGAATCTGTCTGGGCTATGGCCTATGATCTTCCAACTCATCTAGGTAACTACTAACTTTTTGGCTTGATCTTTTTCACTTTGCAGGGGATGCTTTCCTCAATACAAGACATTTCTTCAATTTTACTATATTAACAGAGAGCACTTAGTCAAAAAACAGGTTTATTGCACAACTATCTACCATCCAGTCCCTCTATGGCCTTCCACAATTCCTTTCCATCTACTAGAGTGCTAGAACATCTCACATTTTATGAGACAGCTAATTAGAGGGGGACAAATAATGAAAAATATTTTGACGTTTATGTCTGCTTCTGTCAAACTAAATTTTTTTCATATCAGTCAAATTTTAAAAGACTAGAAAACAAATTGTAATTTAATATTTTGTTGGATACACTCTGTCATCTATTCCATAGTAATTTGTGTTCCAAAGAGTTAGAAATTAAATTGTGTATATCTGAAGGGGAATACCTGAGCATGATTGAGGCCCTACGCTTGGGATGGATCTAGAGTCCAACTAGACATGTCTTTATGGGGCTCCACGTTCAGCTAATATTATACCAATGGTTCACAAAATTAGAAGTGTTCAGATACTAAGAGCTCACAAGCACGAAAATTAATTACCAGACCAAGATGCCTTCCCTAACTAATGAGACTAGGATGTGATCCTCGCACTGAACCAGTCATAAAATAACAATAAAAAGTTTGAGGGTCACTGAAAACAGATATCACAAATAATGCATTGTCTTCAGTTCTAATCAGTTCAGTGCTCTAAGCTTTGATGCTTCTGCTGCAGCTGTTTACATTCATCCAACATAATCAATAAGGTAAAACCCACGGCAATTTCCTCCAATATAGAAGACCGATATCTTCATAGTGAAAAGTATGAAACCTTTTTAATGTGCTAGACTGTGCCTCAGTAACCTGAGATAAATAGGAGCTGTATTCATAGAACTGAGGATAAAACTGGGTCCTAAACATTAAAACCATATCATTTTCTTTTCTTGCTTGAATTAAAATAAAAGCGTATAAGCAATTTACAATGAGTTGTGTTAAATAAAATGATCCCTGTTGCCACCCAAAATATACTGACAACTAAGTTGTGGTAATAAAATAAACACTCACAATAAACCAAAAGCTGAAATAAATAATGCATCATGCTATGCTCAAATTTGTTGCCACATCTGGGCACAGTTTTTCTAGCAAAGGGAATGACTTCCAAAAACAAGGGCCCGTTACTGAGAAGTAGTATCATTATGAGCCAAATTCTGCTCTCATTGACTTCAGTAGGGTTTCACTGAGTTAAGTCAGATCAGAATTTGACTCCTTTTTGCTGCATTTTTGGCTAATTAATGATGGGCCTGATACAAATCCAATTGAAGATAATGGAATTACTTCCACTGAATTCAGTGGATTTTGGATTAAAAATGTGTAACTATATTCAGAAATCCAGAGGTCAAATCTAATCCAATATTTTCACTCATCAGTACATCCTCATTATATTCTAAGTTTTGCACCATCCCCTTCAGAAGTCATGGCAACAGGAAGGATAAATTTTTTTCTGAAATTTGCTTACAATCTGTCAGATGTCTGGAAAAGGAAAGGGAGCAGAATTATCTCATGCAAGATAGTCACAGAAAGTATGAAGTCCGTGACGTTAGGCTCCCTTTTTTTCAAAAAAACACTAGGGCTGATAATTAATTGCAGTTAACTCACATGATTAACTCAAAATTTTTTACTGTGATTAACAAAATTAATAGTGATTAATTGTACTGTTAGACAATAGAATACCAATAGAAATGTATTAATTATTTTAGATGTTTTTCTACATTTTCAAAATGTACAGTGCTCACTTCATATTATTATTTTTATTACACATATTTGCACTGCAAAAATGATAAACAAAAGATTTATTATTTTTCAATTCATCTCGTACAAGAACTGTAGTGCAATCTCTTTACCGTGAAAATGTAACTTACAAATGTAGATTTTTTTTGTTATATAACTGCACTGAAAAACAAAACAATGCAAAATGTTAGAGCCTACAAGTCCATTCAGTCTTACTTTTTGCTAAGACAAACAAATGTGTTTACATTTATGGGAGATACTGCTGGCTGCTTCTTATTTACAATGTCACCTGAAAGTGAGAAGAGGCATTTGTATTGCACTTTTGTAGCCAGCAATGCAAGGTATTTATGTGACAGATATGCTAAACATGCATATGCCTCTTCATGCTTCAGGGACCATTCCAGAGAACATGCTTCCACGCTGATTATGCTTGTTAAAAAAATAATGCATTAATTACATTTGTGACTGAACTCCTGGGGGGGAAATTGTATGTCTCCTGATCTGTTTTACCCACATTCTGCCATATATTTCATGTTATAGCAGTCTCGGATGGTGACCTAGCACATGTTCATTTTCATAACACTTTCATAGCAGATTTGACAAAACACAAAGAAGGTACCAGTCTGAGATTTCTAAGGACAGATACAGCACTCGACCCAAGGTTTAAGAATCTGAAGTGCCTTCCAAAATCTGAGAGGGATGAGGTGTGGAGAATGCTTTCAGATGTTTCAAAAGAGCAACACTCCAATGTTGAAACTGCAGAACTTAAACCACCAAAAAAAAAATCAACCTTCTGCTGGTGGCATCTGATTTAGATGATGAAAATGAACATGCGTCAGCCTGCTTTGCTTTGGATTGTTATCAAGCAGAACCCATCATCAGCATGGACACATGTCTTCAGGAATGGTGGTAGACACATGAAGGGTCATATGAATCTTTAGCGCATCTGGCACGTAAATATCTTGCGACGCCAGCTACAACAATGCCATGCGAATGCCATCTCTCTTTCAGGTGACATTGTAAACAAGACATGGGAAGCATTATCTCCTGCCAATAGTAACCAAACTTGTTTGTCTGAACGATTAGCTGAAGTAGGACTGAGTGGACTTGTAGGTTCTAAAGTTTTACATTGTTTTATTTTTTAATGCAATTATTTTTTGAACATAATTGTACATTTGTAAGTTCAACTTTCATGATAAAGAGATTACACAACAGTATTTATATTAGGTGAAATATAACTTTTTTTTTTTTTACAGTGCAAATACTTGTAATAAAAAATAAATATAAAATTAGCACTGTACACTTTGTAATCTGTGTTGTAATTCAAATCAATATATTTGAAAATGTAGAAAACATCCAAAAATATTTAAATAAATGGTATTCTATTACTGTTTAACAGTGAGATTAATCACATGATTAATCGCGATTAATTTTTTTAATCACTTGACAGCCCTAATAAATGCATCTTGGCTTTAGATTATATTTAGTGAGCCTTAATACCCTCAATGAAGCCCTTTAATCTATGTAAATCTGAACTGGCTGCACACAATCAATCTGAATACATCCATACAAAAACTAATGATATTCTTTACAACAGCTGGTGTCATTCAGGATAGATAATTATAAAAATAAGATAAAATACTTGACAATACATATCTTATAACCAAAAAAAGAAGTGACAGAAAATTATCAATCAACAATATATCCATGTTCATTAAGAGCAAAGCTTAAACAGCTAGAGCACTGATTTGATCTAAGTGCAGTTGTTGTTTGATTGGTTTTCAAACCCTAGACTGGAGAAGAGATTTAATTTATTGAACTGCTTACCTATATTAGGCCCATTCCCTCTCCCCTGGTCCCCGCCAGACACACACATCCCAGACACACACTTCCCTAATGTCTCCAATGAGAGGCTGTTGTACTAAAGAATTCTAGTCCAAAATCTATCACTAATAAATAATTTTTAAAAACCCACTGCAATTAACAAAGCTACAAACATACCAGCCACAGTGTAAGACCCTCAGCTGTAAAAGTGAGTTTGAGACAGTTGCTTCCAGAGTTATAATAGAGATAAAATATCAGCTGAGAAATGTTCTTGGCCACCTAATCAATATTTGGTAGCTTTAAACTTCAAAACCAGAATACAGCGGTTCATTCTGTTCCCTTGATGGCCAACCATAGGAAAAGTAGTAGTAAAGGGATATTACCAGGGGAAAGAACCCAGTACAACATGCTGAAGCTCTGTTTTAATTTCACAGGGCAAAGCTTGCCGAGGAAAACACTCAGACTTAAATTGTATAGATGATAAAATATTTATAATTAGATATTAAACTATCTAATAGTATGACCAGAAATGAAGGGGAATGTGCTGTAATATTATGCCCCTGAGACCCAATTTAGCATAATACCACCGTATAACCTTCATTTAGAAATATACATGTATTATATTTGAACCGTATCTTTCTAAGAGTTTTTGCTTTGAATGGTCAATACTGACAATAAACTTCCAGATATGTTATCTGCACACAATAAGATCAGAAGGCATAAAAGATTCTCCTTGTTCGTTCATAAATGCTAGTCAGAGAGGGAGTGGATCTAATGGGAAAGCATTCTCTCAAAGAAAACCAAACAAGATCAAATTTCTTTGTTCAATGCTCAAAGCTAAACTGAAAGGCCAACTTGTCAGCAAATGTTTAACTACAGTGAAATTCATGCCTGACTACAGTACACTAATTGGATATTTCAACATAATTTAAGTGTGGGAAATTCCACATGGTAATCCTATAGCTGCCTTACATTAAAACTCTCGTCTGAATACAATTAATAACTTTTGGACAGTCAATGTGTCAAACTCCTAGGAAGAGCCTCTTGTGGTTGAGGGAAAAATAAGCTCTACAGTTTTAATATTGGAAGCAGCTCAGAAAATATGACACTGGTAAACAAATACTTGTTAGGTCTGTAAAAGAGGAAGACAAACTACTGCCAGAAAACAGAATGCAACATGAAGTGAATTACCTTCATGAAAATTTAATGCAAATGACATTGAAGCAAAGTAAAATTTTATGTTGTGGTGTTCAAAGGAAGGCAGTAGAATTACAAGTTACAGAGTATTTTCTCTGTCATGCTTAACGTAGAACATAGTCGTGAAAACAAAGATAACCCTTTCTGTCTTATTACTTTTGGGATATATTTATATATTTACTGCTAAAGTATTGTTCTTTGTATGGGATATTGTCTTATGTTTTTCATTATAACTCTTTACCTCTTTAGTTGACACTTTCTTTTGCCAAGAAGGAAGAATACCTATCATAGTCCAAAACCTGCTCCTGTTCATACTAATCTCTCTCAGCTAAGACACTGATTTAAGAACTCAGTCTGATAGGTTATCTAGTCCCTCAAATTCAAGCTTTGTTTATAAAAAATAAAGAAGAATCTAAGTAAATCCTGAATCCTTCTGATTTCACAGACTCCACTGGACAGTGGAACTCCATCCTTCTGTAGTCTGGGGGAGGATGGAGTTGAGGCCGGCACCACCTAACTGCAGCCGAACTGTACGGTAGCTGATTACATTTGTGTCACCACAGGGAGTTGTGTTTTGAGGCTGGTGGATACACAAATATGTCAAATGCACTGTTTCAGATGTTGGGCCCATTCTCCCCATTATTTTTACATAAAGTGGTCTTAAAAAACCATCTGGGGGCTCCCATGCATGAGTGAAACCCCTGTCAAGATAAAGTTGGCCTAGTTGCCTCTAGTCATCCATTGTTGGCTCCTCCTGGTGTAAAGGCTCTATCTGGGGCATTCCAAGGGTGTGAAAGGCTTAACATACTGGTGAATGTACCAGTCCCCATCTGCCCTCAAGAATGTGAGAGGCAGGACAGAAAAGAGATTCATTTGTTGCAGAAGTTGGAATGTATGTAGTGATTGAGGAAAGGCATCTCAAAAAGAGAAAGGATGGTTGCATGGTTAAGACAGTTGAATGCTGCACTGAAGAACTACATTCTATCTTTGTCTTTGCTACAGAATTTTCTATGGGATGCTAGGCAAGTTCACATAAACCAAATTTTTCACAAGAGTATGTCTACACTGCAACATAAGCCCATGCTTGAGCCAGGGCACCACCCTAATCCCCCAGGCATCTACACTGCAATTGAGCTAACCCAGGGTGCCAGAACCCTGCAAGGCTGGAAGGTCCAAGCTCAAGTTAAGCCAGGTCCAGGGTCTGAGCCCTGTTGCTTTGCAGTGAAGATGCAGCCCTGCTTAACTCAGGTCCCAGGAGTCACCAGAAGTATCCCAAAATTCAATGGGACAGTTTCCTCTGTCCTCTCCATTATAACAATCTGCAATCCATTCTATTCGAAATAGAAGCCACACACCTTTATGAACAGCGGCATCTCGATTAGCATTAACTCATTTTCTTTCGAACTGCAAGCACATTCTTGGAAAGCCTCCTGGGTTTGCAATGGAGAGTGAATGAATCAAGCCTTTTATAAAGTAAGCTGCTTCCTGGTAACGTGCAGGGCAGTCAGTAAAGTTTTCCCCCAGTGGTTTCCCCCTAGAGCAGCCATATTTTGAGGGTGAGGGGTTCTTGGGACCCTGGTATATGGTTTCTTTGGCTTGGGTCTGCTCATTTCTGTGTGCAGTTCCATGTTCCAGCACAGGTTAGAAAAGTCTTAACCTAAGGTTAAATACAACACTTAGGCCCACTGTTCCCTAATGCAGGTCAGCTGACTCAAGTCTCCCTAACCTCAGGCTTACATTGCAGTATAGACATTCCCTAACTGATTCTTCCTCATTTTCTTGGTGCCTGACTTCAGGCCTTGGGGTAGGGTTGTCAATTTTGGTAGGATGCATTCCTGCATCCATGACATAATCTTTAATTAAAAATGAATCTTTAATTCCTGGAGACTCCTGGACAATCATGGAGGGTTGGCAACCCTACCCTGGGGTCTGATCTGCAGTGCAGAGCACTCACAGCTGTGGCTGAAGACAAAGGGAGCTGTGCTTTGAACATATAAAGTGCTACATAACACAAAGAACTCTGAAAAAATCAGGTCCTAAGTGTTGCAAATTGGGCACCTAAAATTAGTGGATGTTAGACATGCATCCGACGAAGTGGGTATTCACCCAAGAAAGCTCATGCTCCAAAACATCTATTAGTCTATAAGGTGCCACAGGACTCTTTGCTGTTTTTTACTGGTCTCTCCGTTTTTCATCTATAAAAAGAGGATAATACTGTCTCCTCACCTCACATCAATATTGTGAAGATTAATTAGTTTATCTTTGTGCAGCATTCAGATACTCTGAGAGCCACAGAAAATCCCATGAAGAAATTAATAATTCTATCTTCATAGCAGGTTTTCAATAGTAGGAGTAAATAAGTCTTGAAGCCTACATTGCACAAGAACAGGGATAGAAAAATTGAGTAAGCACCATGAATCCTGTGCATAGAATGAGACAGGGGTCCTGTGGAAAAAATAAGACCATTTTCTAATTTTTGCACACCTGGTTTTGCAATCTCAGTAATGTTTTTCATGTAGTCTATGGCATGCAAATATATATAAAGAAGAAGGTTGTAGGGAAGACACCCTCCCCCAGCCAACTGGAAAGCATGTTAAGTGTGCAGCAAAAGCATGAAGTGCCGATATCTGTACACACTGCAGTGCTTCGGAGCCACACCTTTATGAGATCAGTTTTGCTATTCTTGAAATGCAGTTTCCACTAATAGGGCCCTTCAGTCTTTCCTTGTCATTATACTGTCTGGTACCATAATGTTTTGCAGTTGCACTATCATCCCCACATTTTTAATGTTTCTTGATACCAAAGTTAGTGCTTGACTAGTTTAGAATTTTAAAATATCCTGTTATCTGTGTTGGCCCTAACAGTGCTCTAGCTTCTGTGATGTTCTGTTGGAGCACTCCCATGGGATGCCTAGCAACTGCTGTTGTGGCTCATATTGAGAGATACCTGTATGTATTGTGAAAATGTCCTTAGGAAAGTTACAAATATGTACATATCAAAAGAGAAAGGAATTGAAGCAGTGGAGCTGGAAATTCACTGATTTGTCAACCATTGCAAAGCCATTTTTAACTAATCAGGTCATAAATAATATTAAGACAGCTGTGAAGCATGAAAAGTATTTGTTTACATTTGACTTTATATTCATTACAATCCTTAGTTTTATTTGTATTAAGATTCTCAAAATACTGATTTGTTTCTTTATTTATTAAATGCTGCTATTCCCTTGCTGCCCAGAATTTCATCTGCTTAATACAGCCTCTAAAGAGTCTTTAGTTAATGTATATCTGAAGTATCATTCTACTTACAATGAACTGTGTTGAAAAGTATCATGAAGCCTTTAGCACAGAAAGAAATCAATCTAGTGATGGTAAATGGTCTGCAGTCTCATAGGGATAGACTCATCTGTTAAAACTTTAAAGCCATACAGATCAAATATCCTTTTCCTTTGTATGGAGCTTTATATGGAATTAATGTGTGTTAACCCTGGGACCACTGGCATTTTCCAGACTGACAGCTGCATGAATGCCTAAAGATTCTATACATTTGTGCATTGAATGAAAAATGTATAGCAAAACTTTACTCAGTTAAAACTAAGGCTATTTTACTTCAGCTGGAACGTCTGTGAGCAGATGACAGTTTCATCAAATGTTCTAGTTATCTAAAATGTTGTGAGGAATTGTTTGGGTTTGGAGTTTTTGTTATGGTATGGACTGATCACAAACAGCTGAGTATTCAACATGCCATATTTAAAATTTGAGCTAAAAAGGTTGGATACATCACATGACAGCCCTTCTCGCTGTTAATTGGGTGAGTGTAACTTTTGTAATCAGGAGCTTTTTGTTTCTTGGAAAGAGGTGGCAGTTAAAGAGATTAGATGCCTGAGGTATGGCCTATCATTCCCAGGCAAAATATGCTAATTAATAGAAGACTTGGTCCCTCCAAACAAGGGGATAAAGTACACAAGCTTAAAGTGCAGTTCTAGTTTAAAAAATGACTGTGAAAAACTGAAACTTTTTACTCCACAGATCTGTTCCTTGGACAAATTCATTCCTGTGAAGAGGGCCAATTTAAGGCCTATGCACTGCTTAAATGCACTTTAAGCTTTATTTTGAGGTGCCTGTGCATATTCAGAATTAAAAATCTGCTTATTTCATCAGCATTGCAGAACTAATGAGAATGAGCTGGAGCATGTTCATTCTTATCTGCTACCAACATACCTATTAACTGAGTTTCAACTGCGGCATCAAATTTTGTTCTCAGTTACACCTATTTATCCCCAATGACAACTGAGTTACATCTATGTAACTGAGGCCATAATTTAAAGATAATATGATTGCACTAGTGTAACTGAGGGCTGAATGTGGCATGTAGAGTTTTTAATACTCAGCATAAAGGGCAAAATTAAAAGAACTCAGCTTGACCTTCAGATCTGAATGTGAATTCGCAGGGTTGGCAATTAAAAAATAAAACATATTTTTATTCCTGAACTTAGCAAAGTAGATGTGGAATTATTGAGACACCATAAAACACGGCCATTTTTACATGGTTATTTTTCAGAGTAGAATTATACTTTAAAATTCTGCACCATAAATAAGTCCAAAGAAAATAGTACTTTATATTAAGTAATGATATAGAAGAGATAATGGTGTTAGTCCAACGGACAAAGAATTAAAACCAAAATAATATCTTCATGTTTCACCTTTTTATCAGTTCAAAGAAATAGGGAAACTAACAGGGTCTAATCCTGGCATCATTGCTTAAGAAATTCTCCTTTCCTAGAATAGGTGTGGAGGATCAGCCCAGGGATGAGGATATGGTAGTTCTTGGTCTCTTTATCAGGTAAAAGCAGCAAAGAATCCTGTGGCACCTTATAGACTAAGAGACGTTTTGGAGCATGAGCTTTCGTGGGTGAATACCCACTTCGTCAGATGCATGTAGTGGAAATTTCCAGGGGCAAGTATATATATGCAGGCATATATACCTGCCCCTGGAAATTTTCACTACATGCATCTGACGAAGTGGGTATTCACCCACGAAAGCTCATGCTCCAAAATGTCTGTTAGTCTATAAGGTGCCACAGGATTCTTTGCTGCTTTTACAGATCCAGACTAACACGGTACCCGTCTGATATTTATCAGGTAAGATGTACACAAAGCAGAGAGGATGACACTGGCCAAGGGTTGGTTCAAAATTAGCAACAACATTTAGACAGAGTGGGCCAAAATGTCCACTTGAGGGATATAGATTCCTGAAGCTTCCACCTCTCATTCCCTCTAGTATATTCTCCTCCCCCTCACTGCGACAAAGAAACCCAGTTCCAGGAATGGGGACTTGGACTCCATCAGACCTTCCTTCCTCCCCTTGCACTCTCATCTTGGCAGCTTGCGATTCTCACATCTCCTGTGGAGCAGAACCTCCAGTTCTTCCACAGGAAAAAAAAAAACTCCCATTGAAGTCAATGACCTCACTGAGGGCATGAAGTTTTATTTGATAATTAAGGATTGCAGGAACTGGCCCACAGAGATCAAAGGGAAATGATGTAACTATAAAGTAAGGTAAAGGTATGGACTGGACTTTTTGTTGTCAACCACTCAGTCTTCATTGTAAAGACAGAAAATTTAACCATCAGAATTTAAAAAATGAGAGGTGGAGGAGAAAACAAAAGAGGAATGGAGAGGAAACCCCTTGCAATTGATTAGGCAGGAGGATATTTTGTGTGTCAATTACATGCAGTTCAGTATGTTTTTCATTATTTAAGCAATAAAACATTTCAGAATGAGGGAGTGGAGTTGGAGTATTATGAGGCCATGAAGTCCAGGGCTGTGATTATTTTATGATAACCACATATCCTAGAATAACCTTTTTGCCATAGTAATAAAAATAAAAAATCTTTATAGTGTAGGCCAAGTATGTATTTTTTGTGTTTGGAGAATTTAAACTGGCAGTTCAGAATGTTTAACAGCAGTTCCAGCTGAGCTTTGTGGTTCATGTGGATTAAACTGCCCATTTAGAATGACAATGAGACAACCAATCCAAATTATCCTTCAGTCTAAGCAGTTTTTATAATCTAGTATAATGAACACCAGATTGAAATTCATAAGCTAGTCCACAAAAGTCAGATTTTTTTCAAATTCAAATTACTTTGTTTCTTGTTTGCATGAATATGTAACACACACATGCTGGTTCCATATCTCCCAGGTTCCTAAGTATTTTGAGTCCAAACAGAGATAGAATCAAATAAAAGAAGTGATACCGTGGAAGAATTCCAATGCACAGCATTGTGCATGACCTATAAGACTCCAGGATCTCACAATTTAAATTCAACGCTCAGCTCCTAAATAAATAGGAGTTAAAATGGCCAAAAGTTGTTCTCCTAAACCAGTATACACCTCTACCCCGATATAACTCTGTGCTTGGGAGCCAAAAAAATCTAACCGCGTTATAGGTGAAACAGCGTTATATCGAACTTGCTTTGATCCACTGGAGTGCACAGCCCCGCCCTCCCAGAGCACTGCTTTACCACGTTATATCCGAATTCGTGTTATATCGAGTGGCGTTATATCAGGGGTAGAGGTGTAATTAAAAAAGCTCAACCTTAGAACCCTAATAACTTACTGTCTGGTAGGCATGGTGGTTTTACTACAGCACTACTACTGTAGAAAATCTTGTGCTACTGAAATACAGAAATTGTTGGCTATAGAGAAGCCAACATAACTCAGAACAAGAATCAAGGAGTAGAAGCCATAGGTCATAGAAAATAAATAAGGCAGCGTTTAAAGTTTTTCAGAGGCTTCACTTGCCTTGCCATTAACCTATCCCTGATTAAAGCAAGAAGTAGATCATCTCCTAATCTAATGGGGGAAAAGAAACTCCTCACTTTCTGTCAAGGGACAGGATTTGCCCACAGATGTACTAGCAAAATGGAAGTGGGGGAGAGACTGGGCATCCAAAACCCACAGATGTCAAATCCACCTGTATCCAGGACACCAATGGACACTGAAGGCCAGCTGCGTTTATGCCCAGTGTCTCTACACTGCCACCTAGCCTTGGCACATTCAAGATGAGTTTACTCTGCATAGTCCCTTAATTCCTGCAATGCCCAGAGCTCTCCACCACTGTGTCCCCTCTTATCCAATCAATGTAACCCAAACCAGTTGTGCACTGTAAGAGGAACTTCCAGGGAAACAGGAAGCGGGAAAAAGAATTCCATGTAGCTGACACTTCCTCTTTGCCATTCCATGTCCTCCAATTCCAGGTTCATCCAAGCTGACTCCCTTGTGCTCAGAAGCAGAAGGGATAATCAGGTCCATCTGGGGTAATTATCGGGTAGGATTTAGCATGGATTTTGCCATAGATTGTAAGTAAAACAGTAGCTTAAAAAATTGTAGATCTTCTCCATTAGCAAAGCAGAACCCTTGGTTAGAATCCCAAAAAGCTGAGCTCTAAATCTGATAATGACTTTTCCTTCCCCACGTTGTCTGAAAAAAGGAGTTAAGGGATCTTTACGTGGGGATTAGGAAATACCAAAAGACATTCTAAATATATATATATATAAGGATTATTTGGGAGGAAAACAACCTTGGCTACATGAATGGCCTTTACTCTCTTTACACTTCATTTTAGTAATAGTGTGTTGTTAGTATTCATTCATGCATAAGGGGCAATCCATTTGGTATACTGCCAATGGGTGCATAAGCCAAACATAAGGAAGAGCTTATGAGTAAAGAGGAAGGAGGCATCAATGTGATTTATGAAAAAATGTTGATATGTGAATATGGAGAAATATTTCAGAAAATGACTTTGGCACAACATATATTAGCTGTTGAGTCAATTTTTTTCTTTCCCTGTACTATACTGAAGTTCTCATAAGCAAAGGAGCTGCTGGATAGGTGTTCTGGATGAGAACACCTGGACTTTGGAATTCACTTCCCCAACTTCACTTCATGCACACTTTGTAAGAAGATGAAACCATGTTGATTTGGTTTGTAGTAATATTTTCTGGCTGACTGCTGTTGTATGTGATGCTGTTTTCTTCTGCATAAATAATAGGTTTTGCATTGTATTTTTAATTGATAAAGGTCACTCAGAGCCCTTGTAAATAAATCTAACTAATATTTCAAGCTTCAAGACAGCCACTAATGAAAGATATCTCTTGCATTGGGGCCATTCTTGGCTGCACCTTGATTGAACGCACAGCCTTTTCTTGCTAGCACCTTCAATTATTTGATGTAAACAAATGCTTCTGTTCTGCAAACAAGGTATGGCTACTCTCTCCCCAATGACAGTGTGGAAATGTCATTGACCCAGTAATAAGGACTGCAGGAACTGGCCCACAGAACTCAAAGGGGAAGGGAAAAAGATGTAGCAGTAAAGTCAGGTAAAGATGTGGACTGGAGTTTCTGTTTTCATTATGGATACAGAAAACTAACAATCAGAATTTAAAGACTAGAGGCAGCAGAGGAAACAAAAGAGGAATGGAGAGGAAATCCCTTTAAATTGATTAAGAAGGAGGACATTTTCTGTGTCATACAAGTGCATATTTCTGTATTACCCCCCCCCATATTTTTGACATCTGGGATGAATATTGTTGTAAATAACATAGTTAGTGGTTAGAGTTGGAAGAAACTTACATTCTCTGCAAAACATTGCAGGCTTCTGCCAAATACAGGGAATGTGCAAGAACTTCCATTAAAATTAACTTGCAAGGAAATTAAATGGATATAAAGTTTTTCTAGTTTGATTATTGGCATGATGGTGGCTGACTAAGGAAATATTAGAGTTCAGAGAGAATGTATTAATATTCACAAGAAGTGTAACAGGAAGAATGTGAAAAAGCATATAGCAAACCAACAAAAATAGCAACTAAAAACAGCAATATATATGAATCAGCCCAACTACGGTAGCCACTGGTTAAGCACCCCTGTGAGGTAGAGAAATGCTGTTACTTCCACTTTATAGATGGGGAACTAAGGCACAGAGAGGCTAAGAGACTGGCCCAAGGTAACATAGGAAGTTTATGGCAGAGGAAGGAATTGAACCTGAGCCTCCCAAATTAGCACCCTGACTTGCAGAACATCATTCCTCTCTGAACAATGACCCCCATGGAACCACTTCTGTTATGATCAAATTAAACAGAGTGAAGGGAAGCAGGTACAATATATCAGTAAGCAAGCTTTCTACAAGAGAGCTGCTTGTCATAATCTGCCAGTGAAATTCAAGCCGCTCAATTTTGCAGAAGGCAATACCATTGTTACATGAAGACCTCTCCCCCCGCAGTAGGGCTGACTTTTCCTTTCCATGCTACATTCTGTGATGGAGAAGAAAGGGATTTCAGCCAAGAAAAAAGTGAAAAATCTCTGATGGTGTTGGTAAGTAACCTCCTGGGGATTGCCTCCTCCAATTAAGAAATCTGATTGCCTCTTCTTAAGCTTGCTCAACTAGATAATCATTGATTACTCAGTTCAGAAGGTTTTTAATAAGGGTCTTATACCCGTTACGCAAAGAAGGGGACAGGGAAGGGAAAATAGATATCTCATCTCATTTGAATAAGCATCCAAATTGTTTTGCTCCTCCCATGAATAGTATAAACATAGTCAGAGTTCTTTCCTTCTGGGGTCTTCACATCAGTTAAAATAGTTGCTTTGTTTGTTTAGAAAAATCCTAGGATCCTATTGGTACAAAAAGTAGGGTTTTGTGGATATTTCCTGAGTTCCTACATTCTTCCACAATAAAATGTGTGGCAAGTTCACTGCAATGTGGGGGATAAGCTAGTAATCACGTACAAATTACAAAGTGGTTTGGGCTGTGTTTAATGACTTTTTCAAAGAGCTCCTCAGTAGGCTGTAATGCTTTGGCTTGTGGTAACATTTCACTAAATGCACTGGATGCAAAAATGAACTTCCTACATTGCATTGAAAAAGAAAAAAAAAAGTGGGTTTACCCACGAAAGCTTATGCCCAGATAAATCTGTTAGTCTTTAAGGTAACACCAGACTCCTCATTGTTTTTTTTAGAAATAAAAGAGAGTGAATTTTACAGGTTTTGTTTTGTTTAAAACATTTTTCATCAATGTCTTTGGTCATATGGGGATCTCTCTGTGGAAGTTAAACTCAGGCTGGAAAACTTGGGGCATGGTTTTTAATTTCTATCCCAAGCCCAATTAGCTGAGTGTGGTGCAGAGAGGCCAAGGCAGGGATCTCCCCTACAGGGCTGCAGAATGGTAAAGGAATCTCTGCTGTAGTCACCTCCCATCCTGCTCCCCTATTGCACAATCTAAGCAGTCTCCATGGAGCTCTATGTCATATAAGGAGGTGAACTTCTTGCACAAGCTCAACTACTTCTGTCCCTACTTGTCTATTCTATATAGCAGAAAAGTCCAAGTTCTACTATGTGTTGTATCCTCTGTGGCTTCAGGAGACAGGACAGGATTTGATCTTAGCTAGTGAATTCTTATTGTTTTGTATAGTCCCCTTAAATGATAGTCTCCTTTCCTTCCAGAACAATGAGGTTAACCACTTGGTCTCTTCACTGCTTCTTAAGTACCAAAGCACATCTGTATATCTGGCTTCTGAAAACATTGCAGATCACTAGACAGTGTCAGACAACCCATTTATCACGGTCTTTAAACTGATCCACTTATTACAGAAAGTACTGGTGGGATCTGTCACAGGCCCTCCCATGTTGCAACAGCATTGTTTATGCAAGTCCAATGCATAGTAAGCAAAAAAAAAGAAAAACTGTAATAATTTTTTTTTAAAAAGTGATATGGAACGCATGGGAAAAATAAAGGCCTAGATCCAGAAAAAGAATGCACATTAAAAGAAAGTTTGAAAATGCAAAAAGAGAACCAGAAGTCAAATTCAAGTCTGTGGAGCTGTAATGAATTTTCCCCAGTATTTACAACTGTATCACTGTCTGTAAAGAATCCTAGAGTGAACACATACATACACATTTTATTAGGCAGAGCTCATCCACACCCACATGAATTCATCCTTAATAATTCTCTGAAATTCATAAAACATAAACCACATCAATCGTCCTTTCTGCATAACTGGTTATTAAATGCAAAACCCCAAATACCACAAAAGTTAAAAGAAACCTGAAAAATGACACAACAGCAATGTACTGTGAACGTGAATGGTACAACATATGGAGAACAAGTTTATAAAACAGCAAGACATGCAAATCTAAAATTAACACACTTCAAATTCCTGCAGAGATTATGCTGGACTTCAAAACAAGCACACTAATTATGTTTAAGAGACTCTAACAAGACAACAAAACAAATAGTATGTTCCACCCATGCCCTAAAACTAAAGGTTCTCATTCCGATTTCCCCCCAGTATAAATCCAATGAAATCAAAGGAGCAATCCTAGTGCAAAAGCTAGTGAGATCAGGATTAGACCCAAAGATTTCTGGGAAAGAATATTAAAACAAAACAGGAGCAGTAAGTAATTTGAAAATAGCAATGGCAATGTCACTGTGCCCACTTAGAGATGCACACAAAATATGAAGAAGAATGAGAAGGGTCCATGTGGGAGGGAAAGAGGAACGATAGGCTTTCATATGAGTCAGACAAGGAATAAGAATCATCTTATTAGCCAAAGATACAATCCAATTCACAGCAAAGCAGAACAGTAATTGACACAACCTTATAGGAAAACCTAATATTCCTCTTTCCTTCCTACTTTTGAGCCCTCTGTACTTTTCTTTCTTACTTTCTCCTTTTCCTATTTTTTTAACTACTGCTTACCCTAAGGGAAGCCTTTCTCCCCCAAGAGAAGGAGACACCTCCCCAGGAAGGTATGCCCCAGAATTGGAGATTACTAGTATTCTAATACTATCTTTCATTTCACTGACTCAATAGAAATACAAAAACAGTAAGATTAATCTGTTTGTTTACAGCAACTTTAATATGCCATGGTTGGCAGATGCTGCTGCTCCCTCACAGTGATGAATGGGAAGAACATTTTGTAACCAAACATATAATATATAACATATAAAATGTTTAAACTCACATCGTTGTGCAATTTTGAACGTTTTTGAAGAACAAAAGACCCATTAGAAAACAGGAGATCTCACCCTGGAACATGTCGGTCCAGTGAGTCTTCTATTTTGCCTGAAATTTTGAACATCCTTTTGTTGCATTTAGCAAAACAATCTTACATTTCAATCATGAGCTTAAAACATAGAGTTCAGACAGTTTTGAGGTGGAGCCTGGAGTCTGAACATATGCGTAATGACATACTTTGTGTTGTATTGTTCCAGACATGCAGGAAGAACAACAAGATCTGAGAGACGTGGCTTAATTAGGCTGTGAGTTTATTAATTTAAGTCATCTGGGAGCTATCTGACAATAACTCATAAAGTGCAAATCCTTCCTTCCTCACTTGTGTCCAACTATTTGAGGAGGGCTACCGGCAACCCCCATTTTCTACAAACTAGTCCCAACCAGCTGCTGAAACTCCACCACCCTCCCCTTGTATGAGAGTTGAGGTGGGTTGTATCTTTGTGCACCAAACATTTGAAGCCCCAACCCCATTCCCCATCTTCTTTAGGGCATGCTTTCCCTAAGTCCACTTCCAACTCCAGTTTATCAGGGAGCTGGACAAGTACCTACATTGGACACCTGACAGGAGAAAGAAATTACTGGACAGATATATACCTGGTCTGCACGGGCCAGTGGCTTACCTCGGAACCCTTCCCCCACCTGATAGCCCCCAGGTCATGTGATTCTATCCCTCCCTGGCCCCCTCAACCCAAAGGAGAGGAGGAGGGAGTCCCTTAAAGGAGCCATGACTTCTGTCTTCCCACTTGACTAGAGAAAGACCCCCCACCTTTGAGGATACAGGGGTTTACTTGCACTGACTACTTACTGTTCTCCTGGCATTGTGTGACCCCTTTCATAAGGTATATTTCCCTTTCATGGCAGTGAAGGGCATTAGTACTCATTACTCAGTAGTATTGTAACTGCACACTGTTCTCACACACCACACTTTTAAAGGATTTTTAGTAGAACAATGTCACTTTCAGAACTATTGCAGCTGCTGCAAAGACACCGTTTATGCTGGCTGAAGCTCAATTATGTGGCTGTTAGTCCAGGTATGCCTGTTCTTAGCCTTTTAGTAAGGGTCAGCTGAGTAATACATGGGATATATTTTAACTGAAGCAGATTTATTCTCCTGATAAGCGCCTGCCTCACTCATTATTTTTCTTAGCTGCATTTTGCTGTTGCAGGCCAAAGCAAACAGTGCAGAGGAATACACGGGCATGTCAGGCGATCAAAGCGCATGGCAGTCACCACTGGAAGTTGCAAAATGATGGAAATGTTTGGGTTTTACATGCTTTCAGAGCAAGTAAATAGTGAGAGGCTTTCCCATACCACTTCCTTCACATCTGGGTTTGCTCACTGGTGTTCCAACACCACCTGTGTTATATATCAGAGGGTAGCCGTGTTAGTCTGGATCTGTAAAAGCAGCAAAGAATCCTGTGGCACCTTATAGACTAACAGACGTTTTGGAGCATGAGCTTTCGTGGGTGAATACCAACTTCCTCAGATGCATGTAATGGAAATATCCAGGGGCAGGTATATATATGTGTGCTAGCAAGCAAGCTAGAGATAACGAGGTCAGTTCAATCAGGGAGGATGAGGCCCTGTTCTAGCAGTTGAGGTGTGAAAACCAAGAGAGGAGAAACTGGTTCTGTAATTGGCAAGCCATTCACAGCCTTTGTTCAATCCTGAGCTGATGGTGTCAAATTTGCAGATGAACTGAAGCTCAGCAGTTTCTCTTTGAAGTCTGGTCCTGAAGTTTTTTGCTGCAGGATGGCCACCTTAAGGTCTGCTATAGTGTGGCCAGGGAGGTTGAAGTGCTCTCCTACAGGTTTTTGTATATTGCCAAGAGAGAAACCAACAGGACTCCACTGGCCATCACATACTGCCCCCAGCTAAAACCCCTCCAACGCATCATCAAGGATCTACAACCCATCCTGGACAATGATCCCACACTTTCACAGGCCTTGGGTGGCAGGCCAATTCTTGCCCACAGACAACCTGCCAACCTGAAACATATTCTCACCAGTAACTGCACACCACACCATAATAACTCTAGCTCAGGAAGCAATCCATGCAACAAACCTCGATGCCAACTCTGCCCACATATCTACACCAGCGACACCATCACAGGACCTAACCAGATCAGCCACACCATCACTGGTTCATTCACCTGCACATCCACCAATGTAATATACGCCATCATATGCCAGCAATGCCCCTCTGCTATGTACATCGGCCAAACTGGACAGTCTCTACGGAAAAGGATAAATGGACACAAATCAGACATTAGGAATGGCAATACACAAAAACCTGTAGGAGAGCACTTCAACCTCCCTGGCCACACTATAGCAGACCTTAAGGTGGCCATCCTGCAGCAAAAAACTTCAGGAGAAGAGAAACTGCTGAGCTTCAGTTCATCTGCAAATTTGACACCATCAGCTCAGGATTGAACAAAGACTGTGAATGGCTTGCCAATTACAGAACCAGTTTCTCCTCTCTTGGTTTTCACACCTCAACTGCTAGAACAGGGCCTCATCCTCCCTGATTGAACTGACCTCGTTATCTCTACTTGCTTGCTAGCACACATATATATACCTGCCCCTGGATATTTCCATTACATGCATCTGAGGAAGTGGGTATTCACCCACGAAGCTCATGCTCCAAAACGTCTGTTAGTCTATAAGGTGCCACAGGATTCTTTGCTGCTTTCACCTGTGTTATAGTATCTCTCCCTCTCCCTTGCATCCTTGTGTGCTCTGAATTAGACTTCACTGGTGCCCTCCCATGCCCTGTTTTCTTGCATCTCTCCTCAGCTGAGCTGCTAGGACAGTCCCCCTAGCTGCTATGAGTAGGAAAAAGAAAGAGACTGGAGCACTGGGCTTGGTACAAGATCTGAGGCCTGAACCAGAGTCTGTGAAACAAAGTTATATGACCTTGGCAAAAGTATTGCTAGTGTGGCTAAAACACAGGCACCTCTAAGAAGGGACAAAGAAGTTACAGATACTGGGCATGTGTGAAAACACTCTCCCAACAATTAACCCCAGGACATCCTGGCCTAACACTAGATAAGAGGGTCTGTTAGAAGTAATGAATAGAGATGTTGTACAAAGACACCTCAAGCATGATGCAAGGGGAGGTAATACGCAGATGTTATGAAACATGTCTGAGGATATGGGAATCATTTGGCTCAGTCTATAAATATTGGGGTGCCTTGCTTCAACTCTTTGTTCAGCCTTGGGGTCAGCAGAAAGTCCTGCTGCTGACTGAGCCATTCCTTGGCACAGGGCACTCATGTGTTACCTGTAACCATGGAGCCAGAGTGTTGGGACCGTGTCTTGAGGGCAATAAACCTGGCCGAGTGCCTTTGTCACTGAATTGTACTGGTGACCATTCTTTCTGGGTAGTACTATCGAGGTCTGCTGAATCAACTATCTGCATTGGGCTGGGACAGCGTACGGACAGAGCACATGCACCTGAATGACAAACCTATGTTGCATTTCTTTTCTTTTTCCCTCCCTAACCATCATACCTTCCATGCATTTTTGCTTGGATTAGCCCCTTAATTTTTATTTCCATTCAAAATATTCAAAGGAGATTTTTTGCAGAGGATTTGAACAGGGCACAACACACTGAAGCTGGGTTTCTGCTTCCTAGCTGAAGGGCTGTCTATATTACTCAACCAGTGAAAAGGCGAGCGGCATATTTTTAAACTCTTCAAGTTATTTTTACACACTGTCACTCATTGTTTAAAATAAAATCCTACTCCCTGGATTCCCAGTGTTACGAAATTGTTCTACATTTTTCTTTACCTTTCTTTTTTCTAATCACACAACTAGGCCAAACAACTATCTGAATGATATATGAGCATTGCCTTTATCTAAGCACAAATTCACCAGTGCCTTGCTGCAAGAACCTGGTGCTGCTGATACAAACATAATGTAGACTCAAGATTAGCCAGTGACAACTTATTAATAGCCTTGCATGCTCTTTTACTGCATCAGCATAAAGCGAAGATTATGAATCTATGCCTGCTCATATGAAAACTTTAAAATGAGCTGGAAGAGGAAGAAAAATCCAAAAACAAAACGATTGAAGACATTGGAAAAATGTATCCCCTATATGAGAGACTTGTAGTAATAGATTGAGGGTAGGGGAATAAAGGGCTATATTGTGACTCCTGTTACAAACTGTTTGCCTATTTAGTCTGCCTTTGGCTCCATTCTCCTCCTTATTCATTAGCTAGAGCTGATGTGCTGACCTGAGGGCAAACTAGAGACGCAAGATGGGTGAGGTAAGATCTTTTATTGGACCAACTTCTGTCTCTCTCACCAACAGAAGCTGGTCCAATAAAAAATATTAACTCACCCACCTTGTGTCTCTAATATCCTGGGACTGACATGGCTACAACAACACTGCGTACAACTTAAGGAATACTGTAATTTGCTGCTGGTACAGGTTGCCAGGTTACTGAGACACAGTGGCTTTCAGGGCTACTACTGGGCTGGTGCAGTTTAAGTACCATTCTTTGCTTAGAGCTGTGCTTAAGTCACAGGGAAGCCCAGAGAGTCTACATGAGAGGGATGAAGTGTGTTCTTCATACAGCTTAAATACCGCTATTCATTATTATGTAGTTAGACAATCAGCTTGTGTTCTGACACAATACAAGACATAGCAGAAGATTCAGTTCTTGCTCTAAGGAGCTTGCACTCTAAGGCCCCATTCCTCTTACCAGTGATGTCAGTGACAAACCAACAAAGCAGGATCCAACCCTAAATAAGTCTGAAGTAGATTTTCAAGCTCCTCTTACAACAGTAAAATCATATCCAAGCATATGAATCAACTTGGAACTGCTGGAAGTGTTAGTTACTAGAATGAATCAAACTGATTGGTAAGGTTCTTAAGACTTTGTTCCCATAAGTCTTCCTGTAGTGTGGCAAAAAAGATTCTCACTTACTCAAAATTCACTTGAAGATGCAGCCCAGGATCCTTCAACCTAGGCAAACATAATAGATGACCTTGGTTAAAAATGAGGGAGCATGCTGCTCTGATCTGAGTGCGTCGCTGCCCATGCACTCTATGTCAACTGGTTTCTGAGTTACACACACCATCAGCTCCATTACCAAATAGTAATACAGTTAGCATTTGTCAGGTACCAGCCCTTGGCCAAAAAAACCCCAAATCACTCAAAAGATCTAACTTAGGTACTTATATGACACCCCCATACACACTCTACGACAATATCTAAGCATGTCACATTCTTTAATGTATTTATCTTCACAACACCCTTGTGAGATAGGAAAGTACAATTATCTCCATTTTATAGATGGGAAACTGAGCCACACGCACAAGGTCACACCAGGAAATATAAGGTGGAGTAAGGACTTAACCCCACATTTGCCAAGTCCACAGCTAGTGTCCTAGCCATTGGACCATCCTTCCAGGAAAAATCTGATCCCTGAATTATTATTTCACTATTGCACCAAGTTGACCTCGTTTGGCATGGACAAGACAGAGCAGACTAGAGTACTGACCATAAGTTTATTTGCTCAAGGAAGAAATACCTTTGTTGACTGGGACTAAGAACTTCCACAAAGAATGTGCATACTATTGTAACTATAGCTGCTTGAACCACACTTAGCAACCATTTGTGACCACATTGGAAAGCGGTGGGGGGGATGGTGCATCAAAGAGTCTTCTCCTTCTCTTGTACACTTTTGCAGGAGCAGAGCATAATGGCATTCCTTGCATCCCCCTGAGCCAAAGAATTCTTAAGACTAAACCACTGCTGGTGCTCAGGAAAAATCAGGAAGGAGTTGTTACACCAGTCCCTTCTCCACACTAGCTAGAGGAGACATAGGTAGCATATTCAGCACCTATGAAGGGATGGCACATGTGTGGTCCCTCTCTGCTCTTGGCAACATTATGCCTACTTGACATGTCATGGCTCCAAGGGCTGTTGCTGTGGCCACATGCCTCTGAACCCCCTCTCCACCCAGTCACAAGCTGTGGTTTTTGACTCTGTGTTGTCCTGCAACATGGTTCCTCCCTACATATGAAGGCAGAAAGAGACCACATAGCAATAGTTGATGAAACTATGATTATATATAAAGGGATGGTATTATGATCCTACCAGGATAGTAATTATTTACTAAACACAAAATTAGGAATGGCTGAAAATTGGCCAGTACAGTGAAAGCAGTAGTTAGGAACTGGGAGAGTCTTCAGACATAGAGATGCATTGTGCATGCTTGTGAGTGTGACCTGGGATACTTTTAGTGCCAACCACAGGGGCACAGTGGGATAAATAGGGAATCTCCTCACTCTGGTATTTATATTCTAGCTCAAAAGAGTGTAATGTGAGATCTTGAATTAAAGCCTGTAGCAGTCTGGTCATCAATATCATCATGAAGTGTATGTACAGATACTATGTAGGAAGTTATGTATATATCCTAAAATATGTTCTTAAAGTCCATGTCTAGGGACTGGTCATCAGCAAAGATGAACGAAAACGTTCTCTGTCGGACAAGAGATGTTTATCCAGCTATCTGTTTACATGTCACGTAAGTATTGGCTTGGAACTGAATGCAAATGAAGGATTCAGGGGACTTGAGAAAGAAATTAACAGGAAGAGAAAAACAGCAGGGGGCAGAGAACCATATTTTGAGGTGCATATAAAAAGTTTTCTTGAATATATTGAGGGATGGAGTGAGACAAAGGCATCCTTCCCAGGCATCCTTCACTGAGGAAGTAAAGGAACAGTGATATTGTGTCATGAAAAATAGGTCTCAACCAGGCTTGGTTAAAAACACAGGAGTGGACTTTGAGCTACTTTAATCAAGAGAGTAACTTGCTAGTTAAGTTTAATCTCTAGAAAGCTTATTATGATTTTGTTTTCTATGTAACACATTTGTTTCCAATATCCTTACTCGCTATTATGAGAATCTCTGTTCTTTACCCACAAACTTATTTTAGTTTTCACTGTAAATATATCCAAGTACTCTGGTATTACGCAAAGTGGTGATCCTGAATTGAATCTCCCAGGCACATGTGTACTGTTCTTTTGGGAACAGCAGGCCTCATAGTCCTGTGAGTATTTAGTGGATAAGGAGCTGGACTGTACCAGAAACACTTGGAAGACTCAGGTGGTGGTGTGTGCCTAGTGCTACCTGTACAGAAACAATGAGGCCTGCAAACGTAGTGCCTGTGTTGCCAGAGGCTGAGGGGTTTCAGAGATCTGAGCCAGAGCAGATACAGAGAAGACTGCTTTGCATTAAGGGGCAGTAGTGATAAAGTACCTCACAACCCTGGGGAGTGTCACAGTGCATGATGTTTTAAGTGCATCATGAAGTGTGCACCTAATAAGGGTCCATGCTTGCTATCTGCCCACATAACTCCTACCGACTCCAAAGGGACCTCCACACTTAGCAAGTTGACAGGACTGGGTCCTTAGAGTTCATTTTTCATTGTGTCACCAGCCAACAGTAAGATGTTATTTCAAAAGTACATATTTGTCAGGGTATCCTAGTGGAGATTTAAGCATTCCTATATATCTATAGAGCAGCTTAAATTCTTATGCCACCCTAAATAACATTAATCAAGTAAATGATTTGAAAATTTATGTCATCTGAAGGATTTGAGGTGGTTTAAGTGATTATGCCATCAAAAGACTTAGTGTGCCTTAAAACAGAACACTACTGAGGATTTCAAGCAATTTAAACACTTATGCCATCATAAAACAGCTTAAGTACTTTTGCTATCTTAAATATTTAAGGTTTAAAAGTTTATATCTCCATCAGCCAAAGTAGCATAAGCACTCAAGTTATCTTAATTTTGACTTGGGTTTTTTCCCTTTAAAAAATATCTAGAAAATTAAAGGCAATTTGTTTGTTAGAGGAACATGACCCTCATAATCATTTACCAAATCATGCTGATGATTATTTAAAAAATCTCTATACTGTAACTCCTCACTTAAAGTCATCCCGGTTAATGTTGTTTTGTTGTTACACTGCTGATCTACTAGGGAACATGCTCGTTTAAAGTGCAATGCTCCCTTCTAACGTCATTTGGCAGCAGCCTGCTTTGTCCACTGCTTGCAGGAAGAGAAGCCCTTTGCAGTTAGCTGGTAGGGGCTTGGAACCAGGGTGGACCGGCAGCCCCGCCATCAGCTCCCTACTCCCCTAAGTTTCCTGTGCAGCAGCTGCCGAGCAGGCTATCAATTGCTGGCAGTTCAGCTGTCCCTCTCCCCACTGCCATGTGCTACTCCTGCCCTCTGCCTTGAAGCTGCTCCCCGAGACTCCTGCTTGCTGTGCGGTGGGGAGGGGAGGAAGAGGTAGGCTGTCAGGGTGTCCCCTTCCCCCCTGCTTCTGCACCCTGCTTACTCTATCTTCTATAGAGTAGGGGGGACACTTGACAGCATTCAGGGTGGAGGAAGCTTGCTGGCAGCAGGTGCAGTCTCAGCAAGCTGTTCTAATTAACAAGGCAGTGTACTTAAGAGTAGGGTCAGCATATTTAAAGGGGAAAATGCTCATCTCTCTCTCACACACACGGTGTGTCTCTCTGTCTGCGATAATGTCTCCCCTCCCTCCATTCCTGCTGCCTTGTAGAGTGCGAGAGTTAACACTTGAGGGCTCAGCCAACTGCTAGTTCATCATTTAGCAGTAAGACATTCCCTGGGAAATATTCCACCTTCTGACATCTCCACCTCAACCAAGCTTCACAATCATCATCACTGTGTACCAGTATTAAATTATTTGTTTAAAACTTATACTCTGTGTGTATGTGTGTGTGTATACTATAGTCTTCTGTCTGGTGAAAAAAAATTCCCTGGAACCTAACCCTCTCATTTAAATTAATTCTTATGGGGAAATTGGATTTGCTTAACATTGTTTTGCTTAAAGTCGCATTTTTCAGGAACATAAACACAACGTTAAGTGAGGAGTTACTGTATTCAGAATGAGTTAAATAAAAACCGCCACATTATTATTATATAAATTGATATATATTTCTGATCAGAATTCTCTCTCACAGGGAATTGTACAATATGAAATTAAATTTTAAGCCTGGGGCAAGCTTTTCAAAAATAGGAACCTAATTCTAGGCACCCATTTTTTAAAATCTTGGCCTAAATTTCTCATCACTGAAGACAACCCATCAATCTCTGTCAAATAACCTATTGTATCTCTTGACATATAGGCACTTTAAAAGTGCCATATCAGGCATATTGCATAATCATCCCCTGAAATAGTCCCTTCAAAAAAATTGAAATATCCTAGAATAACCTACTAGGCAGGCCCTCTAGTCCAGCCTTCCAATAATATGGGCAACCATTCACTGTGGATGGCAAAGAATACCAATTATGTGATAAGGAATACTTTCATTTCTAGGTAACTCGGCCTTTCACTAAGATATTCTATGTGAAGTCATTACAATCTGATGAAATTAGTTGGAAATTTCAATCCATTTCCTAGTGGACACCTGTGCACCTAAAAGAAGCACTCCTTGTTGTCAGTGTCACCCAAAAAGGCAGGAATTAAATGGATGAAGGAAACCCTACCTTACACTCACCTAAATTGTTGGTCCTTACATGCCAGTGTAATGAGTCAGCCCCTCGCCCCCCCCGGTAGCCAGGGGCACCATTGCAGTATCCCACCCATTTTGCCCTTCCTCTGGCTCCTTAAATGAAGCCCACACAGTCTCTCTCATTCAATCACAGCCCTCCACGGGGGGTTGATTTCTTTGTTTCCAAAGTTCCAGAACACATACAAACCAACCTTCCACCCAGGCTTAAACTGAGCACAGCCCCTCCCTCTCTGTCTTAGCTGGGTCTTTTTCCTCAGCTCCAACATGCTTCTTCGGGGACCACTATAGGTGACCCTCTCCCTATGCAGCTGCAGTTCCTTCCTCTAGCTCTGCTCTCACTGAATGCCCTGTGAACTTCTATTGCCCAGATGAAGCCCTGTCCCCTTACATGGCTCAGCTGGGAATATGTGCCTTGGCACAAGGGAGTTGGACATATTTTTAATCACAGAAGCCAGCCACCCTGTAACATACCTTCCCCCAGTCCCCTGAGACACTTGCTGAATCAGAGGCAGGCTCTCTAGTCCAGCCTTCATTTTCTCCCCACTGCTTTTTAGTGGCCTGTGTCTCAGATGGCCTCTGCTCTCTTTTAATCTGACCAAAGGCAGAGAGAAACTGCTTTCTCCACTGAGCAGCGTTCATCTCTGATACTTGAAACTGAAGTCCATCGCTCTCACCCACTAGCATCTCCACCTGCCACTCTAAGCCCTGCTTCTCCTTAGCTCGCTTGTCCCCTTTTCTTGCAGAGCCTGCTGTTTCCTCTTCCCTCAAAGCAACAAGTTGCCTTTGATAGCTCTCCTTCAAGAAGAGCACACCACTAATGTCCTCTCCTTCAAGAAGAGCACTCCAACTAATGTCCTCTTAATAGACGTGCCAGCTGTAGGAGGATTGTCATACTGCCAAAGCCACAGCATCTATGTTTTTGTTTTTCTTAGAAACACTGGTCTCACCCTGCCCTTCTTTTAGGATTTCCATGTCCTGGCCACACATTCCCAAGATTGCTTTTCTCTGGCTTAAAATCCTTTTCTCATATGCCCAAAATCAGTCTGCTCACCAGCAGTAGGGGCTACTAGGTCGATCACCGCTCTGCTTATTTCTCTTGTGTCAGGCAAAGGGGGGCGACACTCTTCCAAGAGAATGCAATCAATGGCTCTCAGTCTGCTGAATCTCTATCATACAGACCTCCTTTTCCTCTTTACCAAGATCCTGAACCTCATTAGGACAAATCTTTTAGCACATGACCTTCCCTCCCACACCCAAAACACGTCTTAGAGCAGGGGTTTCCTCCAGCTTTGCCCTCTCAGTTTGGCCTGTTGCTCTTCATTTTCACTGTTCTTACAGGGGCAGATCCTTCCTAAAATGGCCCTGCTCAAGACATTTTGACTGGCCCTTACATCTCCAGACCACTCTAGAAGTGTCTCCTCCTCCAGTCCAATCCGAGTGCTCCCGCTGCTAACTGGAACACTCCATTCTCTTATATCTGTGCTTTCCACATTTAAAACACATCAGATCCTTCCTCATCTCCTGGCATCAGTGATCTCTCTGCCAAAACTGCTAGGCCCACTGCATTTTCTGCTGCTGCTGTTCCTGCAGAAGGACTCCCTGCATTCACCATTGCTGCTCAAGCTAGTACACAAACAGTCTCCCCTGTCCTCTGCATTCCAGACCTTCCTTTTCCCTCTTTGACGGGAGGAGGTCCACATAATCATACCAACTACGTCAGTTGTAATCAAGATGCTGTCACTCAAACACCTTTTCATGGCCGGGGTGCCTTTGCAGTACCCTACCTATTTTCTCCTTTTTCACAAATCCTTATGCAAACCCCACACAGTCTCTCTCTCTCGTACAGTTACAGCCCTCTTGGGGTCTGGTTTCTTTATTTACAAAGTTTAAAAATAAAACAGAAAAAGCAAAACTGCCACCCAGCCTTAAGACGGGCACAGTCCCTCCTCCCTGAGGTATACTATCTCAGCTGAGTCTTTTTCCCCAACCCCAACACCCTTCTTCGGGGACCACTGCAGGAGACCCTTTCTTCCTACAGCTGCAGTTCCCTCTTCTAGCTTTGCCCTCACTGAACTCTGACCCTTTGTAGTCCAGGTACACCCTCCTCTCCCTTAAGTGGCTGAAATAAGAGCATCTGCTCTGACAAGGGGTAGGATTTGTAGGGTACATCATATAGGCTAGAAAAGCACTTCCAAGCAAATGAGGGTGAGGTACTGGCCTGATGGTTTCCCTCCATCCACTGCAAGCAATATTTTAAGATGAAGCATTAAATATGATATGTTTTTGGCTTCATTTGATCAATGTATTTTCCCTTTTTAAAGCTCCTGTATAAATACTGATAACACTGTGGCTCAGCACATCATGAACAGGTGCAACACATTCTGCCTGTGCTGCCCTGGGAGCCATCACTGTTATGCAAGGTATCAGACAGTGTGAAATAACTCTGCTGCTGAGTCTATTCTGTCTACTCACTATGGTGTCTGAGAATTGCAGCAGCTGTCACTTCTGCCATAAGGGTAACAGCAGCAGTAGGAAGGGAGAATTTACAGGGGGCAAACACTGGAAATCCCAGCGTTCTCAATCCCCTTCTCTGAAGCAGCCAGCACCAGCTATACACAAGGGCCTGGGACAGGAAGAGTCAGTATCTTTCTGCTCACCATTGGCCTGCCTAGTTCTAGATGGGCATGCCTGAGGCACAGGGCCTAATAACCTGCATTTTCTCCCTATAGTGTGAATCAGCAACGACCAGAAGCAGCCTTCACAGCCTCCTAACCTCATCAGTCATTCATCTCCAACTCTGTCTCTTGATTGTTTTTCCTCATTGCTGTATTGCTAGTAGTCATCCCACCATCTTTTATCAGTATAGTCAGGGCCAGATCTAGCCATTTTGCCACCCCAAGCATGGCAGCACGCCACGGGGGGCGCTCTGCTGCTCGCCTGTCCCGCGGCTCCGGTGGACCGCCCGCAAGAGTGCCTGCAGATGCTCCACCAGAGCCGTGGGACCAGCGGACCCTCCACAGGCACGCCTGCGGGAGGTCCACTGGAGCCGCCTGCCGGCCTCCTGGCAACCAGCAGAGCGCCCCCCGTGGCATGCCGCCCCAAGCACACACTTGGCGAGCTGGGGCCTGGAGCCAGCCCTGACTATAGTTCGTCAGCTACCCACTCATCAGTCTTCTCTCACCTATCCCTGTTCTTCTTCCCCTTTCCTACTTTTCTTCCCATTCAGTTGCCATTCCGAGCTGGAGTCCCCCCTCTTCCTTTACAGCACTTCAGCCTAAGTACCCACCAAAAAACCTAACACTATTTTAATAATGTAAATGAAACAAATACACACCAAGACACACACACATACACACAATTAACTTGGATTATAAGCTCTTTGGGGCAAGGGCTCTCTTTTTGTTGAATGCATACAGCACAGCGGGACTGTGATCCTTGATTGGGGCCCCTAGGTACTACTTCAATACAAACAAAATAAAATTACAATTGGATATTTTTGAAAGACATGGAGCAAAGAGAAAATGGGCCTACTATAACTTTGGTTACTTTGCTTGTTTACTTGACTCCTTTATCTGAGTACAGCCTCTAGCACAACAGGACCTTTAACTTCATTGCAGACTTCGGGTAGTGCCATGATATAAATAAAAATAATAAGTTTTCAATAAGTGTTTAGAACTCATTTCAGGATCAGCGCCTACCCTCAGCCTTTGGACTGTAATGCACTGAACTATGCTGAGGCTTCTCTCACAAAAAGGACTCTGATACTGCTCCTAAATAACTCCTTCTTTCATTTAGCTCTTCTTGCCATCTCCCACTGATTTGCCAGATGCCTATAACAATATTTCTGTGTTTACACATTAAGCAAGATTGTTGTTGTTATGCTTCATTTTTTATTTATGTTAATGCGGCAAAATCACTACAGCAGAGAACAAGATATTTTCCATTCTGAATAACATCTGGAAATTTTAAGCATTCATAGTCTGTCAAGAGCTTACACAAGTCTCCAAATTTTAATGACAGAGGTACAAACACATGCACGGATACCTGACCAAATTTAAAATTCCTTGCCTATTAAAATGATATGGGATGCTCTGTGTGCAGCCTTAATTGGTACTGATGTTGGAGATAAAGCATCAGTATAATATTCCACAATTAGTTGTGCAGATCTATTCAGTCCCCTTTGCCAGATCAGCTCTGTGAATAGCTTCAGCAAGTTAAACCTTAAAAGCCATTCAGATGGGATTCAGGTATTATTCTTTAGTCATATTAAAACTGAAGTCTATAGTGGGAGAAAAAAGCAATGCTGAGCTAATCACACTCTCATTCTAGTCTCACAGGGAGACTTCATTTGTGAGTTTCCCAAAAAAGGATGGTACAGCTGTCATGGGTTCATGATTCCCACAATGCATTTCTTTTTCTCTTCATTAATCTGTCACTAATTCAATCTGTGATGGCAGTGTCACAATCATATCTTACATTTCTCTCCATTAGTGTGGAACAAATTATAACATTTTTCATTTCAGAAAGTCTCCATTATTATTTCTTCTGTTGATATCAGGTTCAGAAGGTAAGGCTGTCATCTACCATACATAAAGCCATTCCTTGAAAACTAAGAAACCACTGAGAAAAACTAAGGATATTACGCCACTGTTCATCAAAGTTATTAGGAAGATGCAAAATCTTGAATTTAAAAAAAATAAAATGTTAACTGCTTGTAATACACTATGTTAGATGGCTTCTACTTTAACTGAAGTAGCCAAAATGAAAAAATATATATAATGAAAATGAAAAATTGGAGATTAATGTGTACAAACCCTGTCGTATTAATGTAGTTAGAATATAGGTGGCCCACAGATGTTAACATAACCCAGTCCCTGTTCAACATTAAGCAGTGTTAACCAAGGTCAAGAGTTTGGAATACAGAGACCTCAACCTGCTAGTATGATGGAAAACATACCATCAAATAACCTTTTAATGTTTTATTAAAGATAAAGAAAAAGAAAAACAGTTAAAACATTTGAAACAGTACTGAATAAGGTTGTTATTCCTGTTCCTGTTCCCTTTAAATGGAAAGAGTTTTTAGAAGTAAAACCTCCTTGGTTTGACAGACTCTTAGATGGTATCAAACTAACTGTCCTTTTGGGGAAAAGAGAAGTAGTTAAGATGGGCTGGAACTGTTGTTGTTGCCATTGTTGTTTAAATCCAATCCCATTTCATTTCAGGTGGTCTTTGGGATTCAGCTGGAGTTAGTAGGGTTTGTGATGTCATCTGGATCCCTCTCTCTGGCCCAATCTGGTCAGAATATCTCTCAGGATCAGGATGACAAAGGCCTGGTGTCCCAGAAAATGATGGGAGTGGCAGTCGTGATGGTGAAGCTCACTCCAACTGCATCTGTCTATTCTTCTCTGCCCCCGCCCCCAAGTCTCTTGCTTTAAGGATCCAAAAAGCAAATGATGGGTGGAATAGCCCATCCCCTCATTATTTTGTCCACCAATTAGGCCTAGACCTAGTTTCTGACATGCCCGTTCTGTATACTTACACGAGTAGTCTCTCTGGCTGCGATATTCTAAGTTTTTTAAGGAAAGTGGCTTTAATGTGAGAAATATATAAAAATTATAGAAAGAATTAAACAGTTATAATTTGCACAAGATGCACTTTCTGCTCCAAGCTCCATTACAACACTGGAACTAACTAAAGCTGTATCTATAATGCAATATGTAAATATACAGAAAGAGTTTGTGCTACTATTGTTCACCATTTACGAGAATTTACAACAAACAATTTATTCCCTGGAATAAACAAAAGTTTTTTATCGGTGTTTAGCATCTTAAAATGGCATAGTTCTTTGAGCGTTTGCAGTGTTTGCGAAGCCATCCAATAGCAGCGTCTTCAGCACAATGAAGGCCACCATGAAATCTAGTCAGTTGACATTTGTCAACAACATGTGCCATTGACTGATGGAGGCCACAGTGACAAAGTGGATCATTGCACAGACCTCAAGTGTAGAGGTTAGCTGCACATATTCCTTGAGGGCACTGGATCAGTGTTCATGTCACATCCCCATCAGTACCTGGCTAACCCCTGGCAAGCTATTGATCCAACCTAACAGACCGAATTCAATTAATACATAGAAACCTGGTCACTTGCCAGCCATCACCCCTGGTGTGGTGCCATCCCCTAGCTTTCTAGTCATTGATCCGGCTTTAAGAGCTCTCCAACTCAGCCTCAAGGGTTTGTCGACATCCATGCACAATGTCATAGTGGAAGTGCTTTATTTATTATTTGTTATTTATTACATTATTCTTTACAAAGTTGCAGTCATCCAGCCAGGGAGTAGAAATAACACCATATGACTCAGATACACAATCAGACATCCATCTGTCTGGCAGACAACGTTGGCTGGACTTTGAAGCTAGGCAAATTCAGGTGAAATAAGATACATTGTTAAAAATGTGTAATTTACCACTGGAACAACTGACCAAGGATTATGGTAAATTCTCCTTTGCTGGTAATTTTTAAATCAAGATAGCATTTTTTTCTAAAAGAGCTGCTCTAGTTCAAACAATTCAGGGAAGTCCTGTGGCTTTTGTTATATAGGAGGTCAGACTAGATTATCACAGTGGTCTTTTCTGGCCTTATAATCTATAACATCAAAAATAGCAGCTATTCAGAATGAATAGCTTGTGAGCAGCCCAGAGGCTGAAATTTGCTCCCAATAACTAGTCAGAGAATAATGAATGTGAATACATTTATAGATTGCAGAATTTGGCTGCAGGCAAGTCACCAATAGAAAAGAGGCTACCTTTGTCAGATAATGTATTTGCAAGAAATAATTATTTATCTATTATTAAGCATTCAATTCTTCCCTGCACTACGTTGCTTTCTATCATACAATCATCCACATTACATTTCACACTTGGAATGAGGAGTCGGAGGGGACCACTTTAGTCTTTAAACTTAGGGCATGTCTACACTTACCTCCGGAGTGATCGATCCAGCAGGGGTCAATTTATCACGTCTAGTGAAGACACAATAAATCAACCACTGAGCACTCTCCCGTTGACTCTGGCACTCCACTGGAGCGGGAAGCATAGGCGGGCTTGATGGGAGAGTGTCAGCAGTCAACCTACAACAGTGAAGACACCACGGTAAGTAGATCTAAGTATATTGACTTCAGCTACGTTATTCACATAGCTGAAGTTGCATAACTTAGATTGATCTCCGCTCCCTTCTAATGTAGACCAGGCTT
Organism: Gopherus evgoodei; assembly: GCF_007399415.2. Taxonomy (NCBI): domain Eukaryota; kingdom Metazoa; phylum Chordata; order Testudines; family Testudinidae; genus Gopherus; species Gopherus evgoodei. The sequence goes on along the minus strand of NC_044327.1, from coordinate 69,336,451 downwards.
CAGTAGTGAGTTTTGTTTGGTAGCACAATTGAGTCTTAACTATGCCACCTATAGAAGCAGCACTGTTGAAATTTTAAAGGAGTTGCATTTCCCAGATGCCAATAAGATTTGATTCTGTGGCTCTATTTCATACCCACTATCATCAGAAAGATTACTTATTTCACATGCTCCCATCATTAAGGTAAACTGTAATATATCAAATCATTTGAGACCTGAACAACAGGCAGAAATTTATCCTGTGCCATGGTCTACAATAAGTTTCCAGCTTTGCTTGAATAACTCAAAGCTTCCTTACTAATTGCTGATCCACTCTGAGTTTCCAAAATTGATGATTACAAATACAAGCACTGCAGAAAACTTAAAAATTGTCAGAAGCCCACCATAGGGTGGCTTAATCATCTCAATAGCCACATGAATCCTGTAGTTACAATGCAAAAATTATTTTCACTGTCTGCTTTAAGCAGTTAGCTGATCACAAGAGACACTCAATTTTTCTGTTTGCACCATTAACTACACTAGCTGCTTTATCCACAAAAACTTCCTCACAGGCTGTACAACCAACCATTAATATAATATCTTCCTTTTGCACAGTATGTTGATGTTCCAAAGAGATGTGCCTTTTCTATTAATCTAAAGTCTCTCACTGTAACAATGCCTCTAGGGTAAATGTCTCCTTTCCTGTGCTGCTTTTGTTTTCAGAGTGAGAAATGATAGAGGAAGCTGTGCCTTGAAATTGGTGATAATAATAGCAAACAAACAAAAAACAGTGAAATCTGCCTTTTATTTGGCATTGCAACCAGGTTAAGGTTCATGATTTTTTCTGATGTAAGCAAAGCCCAGAGCTGTCAGCCACCAGTGCTGGGTTATAGTTTAGAGGTTGGTTTCTCTCTGAAAGGTGACTAGGAAAAAATGACCACCCTACACCTTTAAGCAAGGTAGGTGGATGTAATTTGGCAGGCTGGCTGAATGAAAAGAACAGTGCTTTATGGCTTGGGGCAAAGGGGGTAGATGAAAAACTACTGCAAAAGGGGCAGCATGGTTGCTGACTCATCCACCAGGAATGAGGGATTTAAAAGGGACAGTCCTGTGCCCTAACCCTCCCTTTTGCATGGAGCAGGCTAGGTGGCACCCACCCTGCCTCCCCTGTAGGTGGTAAAATACCAAGTGTGATCTAGATCTGCTGTGGTCATCACGCTAACTGCCTCTTTGTTGAGGAGGGCTGGGAAGGAACTTTTCCCTTGCCACCATATTGGCCTAGGTGGAGCAGGATTTTTTTTGCTTTCCCCACAGTGGGTTCAGAGGGCTCTGTTCATGCATGACATGACAGAGCGGTAGGCCATATGTTGCAACTCATTATTTAAGTGTCAGGCTGATGTCCACTGCATGTACTCCATAGGAAAGGTATACAGTGGTATAAATGGCTTGGAAAGAGACTTAAAAATAGATGTTCAGTAAATGAGCAAACAGGGGGCAGTTGGGAACTCCTGGATTTGGTATGGCAGGGAGCCAACCCCCCATTCTTATAGCCCACCTTAACGCTCCTATGATGGGGGGATGGTGGGTGGATTTGCTGGAGGGTCCTGGATGGAAAGAGAGAGGGAGCTGGTGGAAGACCCCCAGTTTAAAATGGAATAAACATGGAGTTACCTGCACTGTAGACTTTTATCTGATGGGTAGTCCCAGACATCTACTAATAAAGTTGCGGCCTGATTAAATCCATGTCAAATGTCTCCTGTCCTTCTTTCGGTAAAGCCAGACAATGATATCTTCTTACTCCACAAAAGTTCTACCTTAGCCTGAATCATACCATGCCAAATCAAACTAGTGTAAGTCCACTGACTTCAATAGAATTGTCTGGGTATGTACCAATATTAGATCCTGCATATACATTCAGATACCTATTGTTTAATTACAAAAATAAAGTCACCAGTCCTGTAAATCTTTCTGCTTGTGAGAAGTACCATTCCTTCTTGTGTGATATCAATAATAAAGCTTCAGCCACATCAATGCAACCTCATTAGTAATCTATTTAAGCCCAGTGGGTTTGCATAGTTATCACTCATTGCCCCTCTAACTGCAAAAATATAACACTCTGCTTAATTTCCTTATGTGGGGTCTTCTTAGGGAGGATGATCATGTCTTTACAGCTGATGTGTTTATTTCAATTATCTCATTGCACACTCTTCCAGTCTTTGCTGGCCTTTCGTAGACACTCTGTAGATGCTAGCTAGTTATACTTATTAATAATACTATTAAATATAATAAATATATAAACTATACATGCCAGACACTTTGCTGCCAGGAGAAGCCAAATGTCCCTCCAGTTTCCCTGGTTGTGCACTGCTGATCCACATCAAGTCTGAACACAAATGTAAAAACATGACATTGCTTTTGTTCATACCCTCCTCATCCTGATTCAAATTTGGATCTTTCTGTCTCCTCTTGCTCAGCTGCTTTAGCCAGCCACATCTTCCCCTTCCCTTTTCTCAACTGCATTCATTTCTTTCTACCTTCTATTTGGTTTTTATGTATATTAAATGTTACTGCTATTTCCCTTATATGCTGGAATAACAGGGAAGGAGGGGGAACACTGAAAGGCAAAGCTCTGTGGTTTTCCATTGGCCAAGCAAATCTGTGTGTATTTGGTTCACTCAAAAGATTTAATAAACTCAACCGCTGTAGCTTTGTTTCCTTGTGTAAGGCCCCAGTCTTGGAAACGTGCAAATGTTTAACTTCAGAATGTAAATTGTCCCACTGAATTCAAAGGAACAATTTAAAAGCTAGAACTTAAGCATATGTTTACAGGATCAGGGCCTAATATTGTAACTGATATGACAGATGCAGGAAAAATGCTCCAAGTTGTAGCACAGAAGACTCACTAGCTGCCACCTTAGTGAGAGTACATAGTCTTAGCTTTTGGTTGCTTTCACCAGAGAACATAGTCCTTCTCGGGCTGCACATCACTCCTGCCTTTCAAATGGTCTGTTAACCAGTGGTGAATGAGGAAAATATTGAAACAGCTTCTGAAATGTGAGATCCCTCAGATACATTGGGCCAGTGTGATGGATGGCTAGAAAGCGTTAAAGATCCTGCCAAATAAATAACACTCAAAAGACATGTGGGAAGAATGTTTGTGGTTTTGTGTATTTACATATGTATGAGTAGGGTCAACAATATAATCAACAGGCCTTGTATAATCTGTATTTTGATAATTCAGAGGTCAAAAGAACATCCTATCATTTAAGTGAATTGTAAACATGGAATATCTCTGTATTCATCTCTCTTTGAAATGTATAGCAAATAATCTGTGAATGGTGGAGGAACAAGCAAATTGCCTTATTTTAATTCTATAGCTAAGTACCAGTGATAAACCACCTTCAAAGTCATGCTAATTACCTTTCAAACTCCAACTTGTCAAAAGACATGAAGTTGTATTAAAGATCCTTAGGTCCTGATTCTGTCATCTCAAATCTGCTCAAATCAGGAGAAGTTTGAGTCACAAGACTGAGGTCCCAGTTATGCTAGTATGCCCAGAAGACGATATTTGGACATTGGACTATAACCTATGAACTATTTCTAAAAGAACTCTTTGCACCTACAAAACTCACCATCTCTGCTATGAATCTGCACTGAAATGAATTGAACTCATGTCTGTATGTATATTGATCTTTTAACCATACTCTCTCTCTTATCAGAGGGGTAGCCATGTTAGTCTGGATCTGTAAAAAGCGACAAAGAGTCCTGTGGCACCTTATAGACTAACAGAAGTACTGGAGAATAAGCTTTCGTGGGTGAATACCCACTTCGTCAGATTCATGTGGTGGAAATTTTCAGAGGCAGGTATAAATATGCAGGCAAGAATCAGTCTAGAGATAACGAGGTTAGTTCAATCAGGGAGGATGTAGAATTTGGTACTGGAGAGTTGTCTGGTAGTCTCCTTTTGGTAGTCAGACCTGTTCATGATAAAAATCACACCTCTTTTATCAGTCTCTTTGATTATAATGTCAGGACAATGCTTCCTCATCTTTCATCTACTCACATTCCTTCTCTACCTATGCTACATTGTTGACATCTTCATCATCTGGACCCATGGGAAGGCGACTCTAGAAGAATTCAACCATAATTTCAACAGCTTCCACCCCACTATCAACCTCAGCCTGGACCAATCTACATGGGACGTCCTCTTCCTAGACACCATGGTACAAATAAATGATGGTCACATTAACACCACCCTATACCGAAAACCCACCAACTGCTATGCCTACCTTCATGCCTCCAGCTTCTATCCCAGACACACCACATCTACAGCCAAGCGCTGAGATATAACCGCATTTGCTCCAACCCCTCAGACAGAGACCAACACCTACAAGCCCTTCACCAAGCATTCTCAAAACTACGATACCTGAACGAAGAAATAAGAAAACAAATCAACAGAGCCAGATGTGTACCTAGAAGCTCCTAATGCAAAACAAGCCCAAGAAAGAAACCAACAGAACTCCACTGGCCATCACCTTCAGTCCTCAGCTAAAACCTCTCCAACACTTTATCAGTGATCTACAACCCATTCTGGACAACGATCTCTCACTTTCACAGGCCTTAGGAGGCAAGCCAGTCCTCACTCACAGACAACCCGCCAATCTTAAGTATATTCTCACCAGCAACCACACACCACACCATAGTCACTCTAACTCAGGAACCAATCCATGCAACAAACCTCAATGCCAACTCTGCCCACGTATTTACACCAGTGACACCATCACAGGACCTAAGCAGATTAGCCACAACATCACTGGTTCATTCACTTGCATGTCCACCAATGTAATATACGCCATCATGTGCCAGCAATGCCCCTCTGTTATGTACATCGGTCAAACTGGACAATCCCTAAGTAAAAGGATAAATGGACACAAGTCAGATATTAGAAATGGCAATATACAAAAACCTGTAGGAGAACACTTAAATCGCCCTGGACACACAATAGCAGATCTAAAGGTAGCCATCCTGCAGCTAAAAAACTTCAGGACCAGACTCCAGAGAGAAACTGCTGAACTTCAGTTCATTTGCAAATCTCACACCATCAGCTCAGGATTAAACAAAGACTGCAAATGGATAGCCAACTACAAAAGCAGTTTCTCCTCCCTTGGTGTTCACTCCTCAGCTGCTAGAAGAGAGCCTCATCCTCCTTGATTGAACTAACCTTGTTATCTCTAGCCTGATTCTTGCCTGCATATTTATATCATACTCTGGAATTTTCCACCACATGCGGCTGACGAAGTGGGTATTCACCGGAAAGCTCATGCTCCAATACTTTTGTTAGTCTATAAGGTGCCACACAACTCTTTGTCTCTCTCTTTTGTTTTTTAATAAATTTTAGTTTAGTTAATAATAATTGGCTGTGCCATGTATTTGGGTAAGACCTGGCATATTTATTAATCTGAGAGGTAAAGTGTCCGATCCTTTGGGATTGGTAGAACCTTTTCTTTTATATGATGAAGTAAGATTTACAGAAATTTTCATCATATTTAATGTGGGTACCTGGATGGAGGCCTGAGGCTAGATCCCTTTAAGGGAACTGTGTTGTTTGGACTTTTAATTAACCAGTAAAGTAATAAAGAAGCTGTTTTATGCTGGCTTGGTAAATCTAAGTTTTGGAATATCCACCAGCTTTTTGGGGATTGTCTGCCCCATTCTTTGCAGTTTACCCTAATTGAGTGACCACAAATGGCTCCACACTAGGACCCTGGTCACAGCTAGATTCTGACCTTCAATGATTTCTTTGTGAAGCTCTGATGGTGCAAAGCAATATTCAACCTGCTCCAACTGCACAGCTATTGATTCCCCTGGCGTAGAGGTCGCATGACAGATTCTGTGCCTTCCCCTTTGAACATGCCAGATGGAAGATATGTCCTTCTCTGGTCATCCTCAACAGTGAAACAGCCCCTTGAAAGCCACTGTAGCCCGGCTGTAGCCTTGTGAGTGCCCTAAATTATATTGAACTGGCCCTCAAATCTGGGGATGCACAAAACTGACTTAGCTTATATGCACAGTGAAGCAGAAAAGTGTAAATTCCAGCTGTCTCTGGTTGAACTAGCATGCTAAAAACAGAAGTGTAGCTGTGGCATCGCAAGAAGGGGGAGGAGCTACCTACCTCCATGGCAATCCTATCTGAGCCCCTATGTATGTACTTGGGGAGCTACCCCTCGCACCACAATGCTAAACTTCTATATTTACCACACTAGCTCAATCAGTGCTAGCATGGGTGTGTCTCCTGGATCTGGAATTACACACTTCCAGATCCAGTGTGGACATATGCTTAGAGTAACCTTTGCTGCCCCACAGCTGTATTAAGTGGAGCTATGGCAAGCCAGGTCTAAGACACTAACATTTCATTGTACAAATTGTACATCACATGCACTGTGTTTTATTTCTGCACAACAATTTGGGATCCAGTGTTATCAGGCATCTGAATAATATTTACCCTGATGCCTTGGACTAAAGAAAGGCATTTGGATCTGGTAGCTTGTCTCAGGAAAGCTTTTCCCCCTTATTCCATGATTATAAATGTCCCCATGTTCATAGACTATGTATGAACTTGCAAACTGGTTAAATCTAATTCAGTGCAAGCAGTAAACTAGTGATTATTTCTACCCATGAAAGATTATAAAGGGGAAAATATGCATCTGTTCTATTAAAAAGATTTGTAACTTAAATGGCTAACCCTGCATAAAAATTCTTTATGTGCTTAATGAAAGGCTCTTTTGATCATTACCTTCTTCTATCTACCACTATAAGAATCTGGAAGTCAATGAAAGCCTAACAGACCTCTCTTTACTGTACAGTAGCTGCTATTTCAACAACCCCTAAAAGCAATAGAACAACAGGGTGGTTCTCTTCATTTGTTGTACTATATATAAATGAGAAATATTGTTTACATTGTGTCCAACCAACTCCCACTTTTTAAAAGCTGAAATGCAATGGATGAGAGCTACTGGGATATTAGGAAAGAAGATATTTTAATCAAGTTTTGTAAAACAAAAAGTAAGTAATGGTAAATTGCAAATCATTAACCTGGACCTTTTCACAATTTATCCAACTGTAGTATTAATGGACCAGCTCTTTGAGCATCATTCTGTGCAAGTAGCCAGCAATCTCTTAGAAAGTGGGAATTAAAAATGCTTTAGAAATTAAAAATAAATAGAAAACACACTACAGTGGCAGGGACTATTCTTTATAGGGCAATTTTCTGTCCACTGAACTGTAAAGATAAAGGTACTTTGCAGCTTTTTATATTGTAATTATACTATTGGCTACATTATACAGGACACATCATGGCCGAGTGCCAAAAATGCAATGGATAATAGACAGCAAAGTAATTAGTTATCTGGCTCTCAGATCACAAGGGAAGTTCTGTTCTTCGTGCTATCATTTCTGGCATGCCAACCTTCTGTTTACAGTAGGTATCACTTTGGGCCATGTTACTGCAAGTAACAGGACAGGCACACAAGATGACAGTTTGATAGGCCAACTTGATATCTCTGTTCTTGTACGACAAAAGTAAACTGTTCCTTCAGGGACGCATAACTGGGGTAGGCTGGTTTTGACTTTGAAACTTCCTAGCTTAAAAAAAAAAGACTAGACTGGATTAACCAGTAACATCTTACTGCCTCAGTCCTGGACATCTGACATGTGATCCCCCAGTTTCATCCATATATAGGGGAACTTGTCCCCATTAAAGTCGATGGGATTTTTGCCACTGACTTCAATGGAGCTAGGATTTGACTTAAGAGATATATAATATTGAGATTACTGTTTCATAGCATCTGGTATGTTTTCACTGCATTATTAGTTTGTGGTATAAGCTGACTTGCATGCACACATAAAAAGCTTGAGTTAGGTGAAGATTTAAACTTAGACTATCTAGATGAAGGCGTCTAACGAAGTGGGTATTCACCCACGAAAGCTCATGCTCCAATATGTCTGTTGGTCTATAAGGTGCCACAGGACTCTCTGCCGCTTTTATAGATTCAGACTAACACAGCTACCCCTCTGATACTTGATGCTATCTGGATGACACCTTTCTTTTTGGAAAGCCATCGCCAGAAGGCTGCCCACCACATTTCAGACCCTAGATGTGACTTCTGTAGCCAAAATAACAGCAGTCGTAATGTCAGCATTTCACAGAGCTTATTGCTCAGAGTGGGACAATGGCTTTCAACTGGAATGCAACCAATGAGCGCGAGCAGGAGTGTCGTGCTGCACTAAGTTGCCAGGTGAACATCACTTCTGCCCATGGGACAAGAACAGGCAGAAAAGTTTTCTCAGAGTACAGTGTGAAAGTTTGGAAGCAGTGGCCTGGAATAGTGCAGCACCAAGAAACAAAAGGTTACGCCCCTGCCTTCACTGCAGCTTAACTGGAGGATGGCTTGAGTTAGCCTTTGCTGTGTGGCCACTATCACTCAAACTGGGCTAGCCTGAGCAGAGTTGCTCAAATGCACTAACTGAATTCACAATACAGTGAGACACCTTTGACCATGACTTTCATACTGAGAGTTCTGAAATGGTGTTCAAAATTCCTGAATTTTTCTAATGGTGTGCACACCAGAGTAAACCTTATTACTCTGAACAGAGATTTCACCTGACAGTATGCTATTAGCACAAATAAATAATATGTAATTTTCCCATATGAAAATCAATTCCACTTGATTGATGATAAAACTCTTTTCAGATACTGAGAAGATGTCAGAGTTCAGAAGCAATCCATTCTGTGATTTTGTATTGTCTTTCTGTCATTTTATTGCTATTGGCCATGTCACACTGGCAGGTTAACAAAAAAATTTTTTTTAAACATAGTCTAATAACCTCATATCTTATTCTAGTCTAGACTAATAAAAGTGCATTTATGTTAATATTACCCTCATCAAATTACAAGGTAAGGCCTTTTCTTTCTATTCCTGCCATTATTGAAGCCAACACTTCTGCATTTGTAAAAAGCTACATGACTCATTAACACGTTATATGTGCAGCAGGAAAGAAAGTCAGACCATGACTTCTAAGCTGTCCTTCACATTAATGGCAGGTGAACGGATGGTTCTGTCTGTGCTCAACCGAGGCAGTGATTTCATTTCTCCAGTAACAGCTACAGCTCTATGTCTCTAGTTCCTTTGGATGACAATCCAAGTGCAAATGACATGGGAAAACAGCAAGGAACTTTTGATAAGAAAGTTGGTTAGTTTCCAATGGGAAAGGTATTTTCCCCCTAGCATAGTACACATTTCTCTAATAGAAAAAAATATGGATTGGAATTCTCAGTAGCAGCCTACGTGTTTGACATTGAAGAAACTAATCCAACACATTGCAGCGGCAAAGACAGAGCTGGATCTAAGGGAAAGACATAGTTGACAATGTCCCTGGTAAGACATGAGGATTCAATTGTTCTCTGTATGATTGCTACCAGAAACAAATAACTGATAGTAATAAGCTAGGTGTTTTCCAAGCATAAGAAGTCATAAGACAAGATTTTCAAAAGTGACTAGCTACTGATTTTGGCTGCCCTGGTCTTTCAGTGCTCAATTTGAGAAATATTAAAAAGACCTGATTTTCAGAATAAGCGCTTAGCCCTTTCTGAAAATGTGTCCCCTTTATGGCATCTCAAGTTGGGAACATAAAAACAGAGGGACTGTAAAACATAGCTGATTTTGAAAATCCTGGAAGTCTCTGCAACAAAGAGTCAACATAAACAGACATAGGGGAAAAAAAAGAGGGAAACAAACAGTTAAGGTGGTCAAATGGCAATGAGCCTCATCCAGTTAATACAATGTTTTAATGGAGACTAACCTAGTTAGCCAACATACTAAGATCTTGTTTCTGAGCTCATCAGTACCAATTTTACACCAGTATAATTCCATCCATAGACTAACATTGGTGTAAGTAAGATCTAGAATCAGGCTCCATAATTCTCCATATTTATACAGAACTATAATATTTAAGAACTAAACCAGCTATCCCTGACTTCAATTAGTTTTGTGATTTCTCTAGTTTTATTAGCATTATGAATATCCTGCAATGGTCCAGGATATGGTATTGATCAGCAAATTGTCACACTGAAAGCTTTCCCCCTAGACTGCATGTACTAGAAGTAAATATATTTGTCAGTCAGTTCTTTTATTATTTGTATATTGTTCTTGGTGGAACAGAGCCACAAACATCTGAGCCATACGTCATTTAAATAAATGTTCCTTATTTTATTGCCAAAGAAACTGAAGAAGAAAGTGAGACAAAGTCAGGGTCATTAGAAAAAAAATGAGCCCTATGCTTCTTCAGTGTAAATGGCAATAGTAACATTAACAGGTTTTGTCTTGAATTTTAAGGAAAAGGCATAAATTATGGGCACTTTGAGCATGTGCCTTTTTCCTGATCGATGAAGAATCTATAAACCTAAATACAAGCAATGAACACAGACTGGGTCTTAATGAACAGTAGGAATTCATGAGAAGAAAAAAAACAAAAGACAAAGACCATCTAATATTTTACAAATTCTAGTTCATATTTTTCACTTTTGGATAATAACAATGCGAGTCAGCCAAGTTTCATTTTCTTCCAAATGGAAGAAAGGCCTCCCTACAATAATTTTTGTCCTTAATCAGCTAAACAAAGGGGGGGCAGATTCATCCATAATATAACGCCATTGCCTCTAGCCTAGAAGTTGCATCCAGAGGAGTTTCACTAGGGTGAATTTGGTTTATTGTGTATTTGTATTTCTTAAGTATTAAATTATCGCATTGAGCTCAAACTCGGGAGAGCCTTTCATAAGTCTTGCTTGCAGAAGCAAGCAAGTTCTACTAATGCAAAGTATATTGAACATTTAGTATACTTTCATTTGGAACCTAGCATTTTATATATTCATCCCCTTAATTACTGTAGCTTAAGGCAATACTTGAATGTTTTATAGACAGTGGTAAACATCTGTTTGTATGCTTTTGCTATTAAAGGTTGATTTTCCATTACATTTCTATTACAATCAGATCTGCTAAAGAGATGAGTACCTCTTGGGTTCCCATTTGGCAAAAATTTTCAATCCTTCCTTCCTCTACTTTTGCCTGAAACTAGCTGCATTAAGGGCATCCTGGATATTAAAGTAAGAGTTTTCTTCCTCTGTTGTGCTCTGTGCAGAAGGAAATACACAGCTGTAGACTGTTGTGTAATGTGTATTGTGCTGGTAAAATGAGGATCAGAGAACAAGAACTTAGCATCCTGGAAAACCTAGTTTCTCAGATGGTTATGAGTCTCTAGCTCTTAAACCATTAGATACTGAGTATCATACAGATGGCACATTCTGTCCCTGTGGAGTGATGTTGCTGTCAGAAATGCTGTACCAGATGTACAACTAAGGAGCACTCGCACTTGTGGCTGGAATAAAAATTCAGGAAGAGGAGAGAAATGGGAACACATACAAATAGATCAGTTTCAATAAGTATTATGACAGACCTTGGATTATTACAGAAAATAAATTTAACCAAGGTAAGTCACTATAATTTTAAATTTTAAAAATATTTATCAAATGTATGTGAATCTAAATATTAAGGGGAAAGTATTTGCACAGTCTGTCTAGAATATGACAATCAGTTTGCCCTTCTCTGGTAATAAAGCTGAAACATAGCACTGTTATTTTTCACACACTTACCATGAAATATGAGAGTTAATGTCTGAAAATTCTGAGGAAATGTCTTTAAATATAGTTTTACCCTTATACAAGAAATAAAGCTAAGATACATTGTTTCTCTTTGCGAGCAAAGGAGCAGTTATCTGTCTGTATTAATTTAACAAATTTGGCAGCAAGAATGTGCAAAACTCTCAGTTTGTTAATCCCCAGTCACTTTAACCTAAATCTGTGATGCAACACACTCAGTCTAGTTAGATAGATTCCCTGTGGCTAGTTACATTCTACACTCATTAACTAAAGTTCCTCTAGCCACAATGTCTAGGCATGATTAGATGGATGCATTTGTCCCTCCATGCCTGATCCAGACCCCACTTAAAATCAATGGGAGTCTTCCCATTGAATTCAAAAGACTTTGGTTGAAGCCCTTGGTTTTCTGAAATCCATGTATAGGATTTTATTTCCCAACAACATCTCTTCCTATTTTCCAAAGTTGAAAATTAAGGTTTAACCACTTGACTTTTAAGGAAATAATGTTTTTGTAGCTTCTCTTCATGGTCTATTCCCTCACATATGAACTGTTGGTAGAAAATTCTTGTTTCAAAAGAAGTGGCTATGAAATGGACAAGCAGATAGTAAGTGGTGTGGCTCACCATCAATCACTTCCCTAGAAGGTGCAATTTACTGTATTTCGACTGTTACTTTAATGTTGAATATCTATTCTTTTATGCTTATTTTATATTTTATGTCTGCTTCTATAATAGATAGGACACTCAAGGCCAAATCTTCCATGTTACAGTTAAAATTCAAAGAAACTCCCATATTTTAACTCCCTGAGTTTCTTGGGTATCATCCTATAAAGGGAATGATGAAGAAGATGTGGTTTACGCCCTGTGGAATGGACACAAGAGTATTCCCCAAACCTGCAGATGTCCTGAGTTACATGGGCAAATCCTGCATATTTCAGAACATCTTCACACAGAGGCGCCCAGGCTTCTTCACTATGTCCTATTCTCCTCTTATATTCATGGCAACACAGCTCCTAAATAACCTGCGTTGCTGTGTGTTTCCTCAAAATAGTTGTTCAAAAAGTTCCCTTCAAGAGAGTTTCAGTGGGGGAGCAGGGAGGGGAGATAAACGTATGGAAGAGAATGCATATGAGTTAGATTTCAAGTTTCTTAGGTCAGGCAGTATGAACTTCTATTCTGAGCTCCTATATAATAGAGGCTATAGAACTTCCTCAAAATAATTCCTGTTTGAAGTAGAGCATTTAAAAAAAAATCCACCTTGATTTTAAAATTGCCAGAGATGGAGAATCCACAACAATGTTTGGAAAATTATTGAGTGGTTAATGATGATACCCCTTCTGTTCAATATCCTTCAACTAAAAACAACCCATTTTCCACAATTTTTCCACAATGGAGGGAAAGCCGAGATGGTCTGGCTCTCAATACCAATTGCTAGAACTTTTCCCAGGGTTCTGTTATAGAAAACTTTCTCCATCATTACAGTGGCACACGTGCTAGGGAGGATGGAGTTACATTGTACATTAATCTAGTTTTATATTTCCTTAAGTGATGAGAAAACCTTACTAGGTTTAGAATCAGGCCCCTCAAATTTATGAAATATTAAAAGTAATAAATGTGGGGTTCTTTTTATTTGGTTTCTAGTGTTTGAGCCGAGGCTTTAGGTCTACATTTTCAAGTTTTCTTCCACAATTACGAGAACTAAAAATGTCCTTCTTACGGAAAAAACAAACAAACCTGTGCTTCTCATAGGACCCACTGACTCATGGAGCTGGGCCTTTCAGAAAATCATCAGATCTGGCAACACTGCACTCGAAAAGATGCTTATTTGAATAGTACTTCATGAGTCTGTGGATTAAGCTGGAAATCATGGGAAAGTGGAGGGTCTCTCACAAATCTTTATTTACTTCCTGTTTCTGTTAGAACTGGAAGCAATGCAAATATAGTATTCCTCACACCTTCACTGGCAGCTAGGACCTAGAAGTATTCAGCTAGGTAAAAATGTTAAATAATGGGATATGGAGGGAAGAATTATTTGGATTTTTTTTTAACTTTAAGAATTTCAAGTGGAAGTAAGGGTTGGTTCTTATTATATATGAACTGGAATTTCTCATCCTTAATACCTTGCAGCAAATATTTCTATTCATTCAGAAAACAGGAATTTTGAAGATTTCATAATTTATAAGCCATAATATTCAAAGCAAAATATAATGTTTAAACTTACCAGTGTGGATACCGAAGACTGGAAAGAGTGATACATAAACTAGGCAATGTAACCAGCATGCAGAATTTAGGAGTTTCCCATGTAAAATTCCAGTCATGATTTTTACTACCTTTCCATTCATTTCACCTCTAAAATCCAAGAGCCAGAATTTTAGCTAATTTTCCTAAATTTTATGGAAAGAAGTATCTGGGGAGGAGAGAAGCCTTTAAAAGTCTTTACTTCAAGTGAAGGAAGGCAAATGCCTCCTGCATTTTGAAATATGATTGACACTATATGTGGATTTCTGTCCCTCCTATATTCCAGTATCTCCTTCCTATCCACAAACATTTTCCATTCTTTACGATAGTATCGGATTTTTATTCTGTGGCCTGTCCATTATTGACTCTTTCATTTCCTTCTATAATACTTAAAGTAGCATATGGCAAATACAAGATTCATACTTCTCTTGTGATGCTCAGCTTCCATTTCAGCTTTAATTATTTATTTACTAATATTATGCACAATGTTTTAGGTGTTTATGGCAAAAAAACTAAAGAAATGTTGCTTTTCCCTTAAAGCTAAAGAGGCATTTTGTTTTCCCCATCAGTAGTATTTCATAATTAAACAAAAACAGCTTTAAAAATTCTGACAAATATAGATACCAGACTCTTTGCAAAAGCAATTTCAGGATCACTTGACATTAAGCAACAGAGTATTTCCATTAAACTAAGATATATCTGTAAGCTACAGCTGAACATATCTTACTAATGAAAGCTCTTAATTAGCAAAACAGTCTCAGTTCTTACAATCTAACCTAACTAATATTTTACTGGGTAATCAAGCTGAGTGGCTTAAACAGAAACAACACTGTTGTATCTAAATAGAAGCAACACTGTTGTATCTATTTCACCAGTAACTGCACACCGCACCATAGTAACTCTAGCTCAGGAACCAATCCATGCAACAAACCTCAATGCCAACTCTGCCCACATATCTACACCAGTGACACCATCACAGGACCTAACCAGATCAGCCATACCATCATCGGTTCATTCACCTGCACGTCCACCAATGTAATATACGCCACCATATGCCAGCAATGCCCCTCTGCTATGTACATCGGCCAAACTGGACAGTCGCTACAAAAAAGGATAAATGGACACAAATCAGATATTAGGAATGGCAATATACAAAAACCTGTAGGAGAACACTTCAACCTCCCTGGCCACACTATAGCAGACCTTAAGGTGGCCATCCTGCAGCAAAAAAACTTCAGGACCAGACTTCAAAGAGAAACTGCTGAGCTTCAGTTCATCTGCAAATTTGACACCATCAGCTCAGGATTAAACAAAGACTGTGAATGGCTTGCCAACTACAAAACCAGTTTCTCCTCCCTTGGTTTTCACACCTCAACTGCTAGAACAGGGCCTCACCCTCCCTGATTGAACTAACCTCATTATCTCTAGCTTGCCTGCTTATATATACCTACCCCTGAACATTTCCACTATATGCATCTGATGAAGTGGGTATTCACCCACAAAAGCTTATGCTCCAAAACGTCTGTTAGTCTATAAGGTGCCACAGGATTCTTTGCTGCTGTTGTATCTAAATATTCCTGCTTTGCATGAATTCTGTGGGATTTCCTACTTTTTTATTTTTTTCTTTCATTAGTAATTTGGATTTGTATTACAAATTAGCAGTAGTGTAGTTCTAAAATGGTTTATGCAAACACAGATCACTGAATTTACCCTGTACTCTAAGAAAACAAAAACCTCCTTTTTATAATATTCATCTGTCACCAGTAGTCAAAGGTTGTTATTTGTACTTTAAAGACATTCCTTCTGGGTTGGATAGAGATTAACAGAGTTCTAACCAGGGCAGTTAATGCATTTTATTACTAAATTTGATTTCTTCAGATCTTGAATCATATTTAGTACTTTCAGATCATTGAAAGTGTAATAGGTAAAGAGTTACTGCAGGAGAAAGATCATCATCTATAGACTATGTGATTATAATTAGTATACTCTACTGTATCTTCTCGTATCTAAATATATAATGGAAATGTGCTTGATACAGATACATATCTCACACGTCAAAATGAAATTTACATAATTTATGAAAAATGAATGCTATGATGAGAATATAATGAGCCTTTGAGGAAATAATTATTTTACCACTCATGCAGTTAAAATTCCGCTCTTTAAACTGACCCTTGCCACTCATTCTGGATAGCAATGGCAAACAGTAATTTTACTGACAATGTAACTGTCAACCAGCAAAGGAGCATTTGTGGATGTGTTTGACATCTTAATCCTACAGATTATGAGCCCACTTAAAAAATATACTAACAAATTCAGCTACAGTAGCTAAGGAATATACACCCATTTATTCCTAATTAGGTAAGAAAATATGAAGGACGTGCAGGCATGTCAGGATTTTAGCCATCAGGGATATGAAAAAAGTATATAGTTATAGAGAGACACTATTATTCCCCATAAAAAACTGATCACATCTTCATGCTCAGAGTGTAATCAATAGAATAGGAACATTCTCCTTTTGCCACTTTTCTATAGCAAGAAAACAAAGATAGTATGGCAGAGAATTCATCTGTCCCTTGTTGATGCAATTCTCTTCTTCCCAAATTCAGCCATCCAGAAGGAACTAGCCAAAGGACAAAGTACAGCTGTTTTCAAGAATAATTAATTGCACTTTTGCTATTTTGAAAATCTTTTGAAATTAATATGTTTGGGGAGAAGGAAGTTGGAACTCCACTTTTTCTCCAGTGTGGGAACACTTCTGATTATCATTGCATGTCTAAAGGGGAAATCCCTAGAAGATGGGGAAAATCCCCAGAATCTGCCCTTCTGGGCCTGGTATTGCTCGAGGAAGAGTGTGAAAACTGGGTTTAACTCACTGTTTTCTTACCTCTCTCCAGATGTTCAGCTGGCCAATTCTCAGGGCTGCTTTAAATTGGGCCAGCTGGTCAGGGCCTCTGAGTGGTCATTAGTGCAGCCAGGGATTCCCAATCAGAATTCCTTTCTTCAGTTACTACTGTGCAGGGCCTGAAAGGGAGGTGGAACTAAAAACACTATGTCATGTCTATACCACATTGGAATCCCCCCATGCTAGAGAATCCTTGGCTAGCTAAATAGGCCAGTTTTGTGGCTGTTGTATGCTAGTAGACTGCCACAAAGTAACCACAGCACAAGTTTGGATCTGTCCCAGACCTTTAAATTATTAATAACTATGTACTTCACAGACACATCATCTTCCACGCTCCTCAGAATCCATAAAAAGAGTAAAAAGGTACTCAAATTTTCATTCCTAATTTGAATACTACCTATGATCACCTTCAGACTATTTCCCAAAACAAAATTAAATCTTAACTCTTTTTCATGCAGCCACAATCATTAACATGCCTAATACCTGTCAGACTGCCAGATATTCTACTACTAACTACATACAGGATGCACAGAATGCAAAAGATTATATGGACTAATCTTTTCATAAGCAGCCAGACAGATAAAAAGGTGAAGACACAGATTAAAGCTCTCAGAAGCAGGGACAATATCAGTTGCCAAGAGTGAAAGCTCTCCTGAAGTTCCATACGGTAGATATTACCTAGATTTGCAGTACTGTTTTTAAAGTTACATTATAAAGAAATTAATGATTACATATAGCAGTGAGAAATCATTCTAGAAATAAATGTAAATACTGAAGGCATGATCTCATTTTTCTTTATTCAGGCAAAACTTTCAACAACATTATTAAGGAAAGAAAATACTGATTTAAGGATTAGGGAATCAGGCTCAGCTAAAGAAGTGATTATATATTTGTGCATGACTCTTAACTGTTGCAGTACTTCATGAAAGCCTACACTGTAGTCTTGGGAGTTAAGAAAAGGAACATTATTTTTTGTCATTTTTTTAATTTTAAAATGGGTCCCTGGTCACTGTTTAAAAAAGTGGAGAGCAAGGGGAAAGAATACGGTGAATAGAACACTCAGCTAATCAAGGGATCTAAATTGACTGGCCCTTCTTAAGTATTGTATAATTGGATAACATGATTATTATACACTATAGAGAATAATCCTTTACTGAACCTCTGAGGGACACATTAGATGATTTAATTGGTCTTTTCCATTTCTAATTTTTCTGATTCTATATAACTCTACAGACTACCAAACCTAATGAAATTTGCTTAAAATCAACAGAGGGATTAGAATTTGATCTACAATCTGTCAACATACACTATTAAATTATTGTTTTTATCGTACACATTTAAAAGTACATACTACAGTTTCCTCTCCAACATCTAGACTAAGACCTAATCTATCCAGTTGAATAGTTCAGGAAACCAACACACTGCAGGTCTCCATGTTTTGTTCTGTAAAAGAGAAGTCTCAGCAGAGTTTGTCAGATTCCATTCCTCATACCTTGAGCATGCTACGTTTAATTTAAGGGATGAAGAAATAGAGTATGATTTACAAATTAAAACTAATAACATCTTAAAATGATCAAATGGCCCAGTACCATTAAGCAACAGTTAACCTAGTGATTTGTGGTCAGTCTCTTATGCTGCCAAGTGCAAGATGGGGCCTATTTTGAGGGCACATCAATATTCCTGTTCTCCAGACAGTGCAGTCATATTGCACATTTTGGATAGCACTAAAGTGGAAGCCAAATGTATGTGTGTGAGATTAGAACGCAAAGAGGAAAATAAATGAATTAGAGGGGGAAACCTGAGGACAAACTTTCATGACAGTGTAAAGAACAGCAATGTGTGAAACAATGTAAGGCAAAACTACTCAAAACTGAAGCTTTTCAACTTTCCATTATGAACTCAAAATGAATCAATTTTCTCAGAAAAAGTCAATATAATCTGTTAATATTTTTATTAAGAACATTCCCATGTTCTAGTGAAAACAGGTTAGAATTTGAGCATAAACTTAAATTTTGAAGATAAATATAAGAAACAAATCTCTCTCACACATTAAGCTATGCAAAAATCCACATTCTTGCATTATTCTTAATGCAAAATTAGCCAGTTCAGTGAAATTTTCGATCAAGATAAATTTAAGGATATGTGAAATTCCATGGAATGAAGAAGATGTATTTGCAAAACTCCCCACAATAAAAAAGGAAACATCACACAGCTTTGAGCATGAGAGTCCTTACATGGATACCCACACAAAACCCACAAGAAAAGAGAAAAAAATAGCTTCCTTCCTTTTTATTTGCAGATTTGTATGCACTGCCTGCCTCAGCCTAAAGCACATTAAACTGATTAGCTGTGTTTATTGACATAATAGTTGCAGGCCAGAACACATGTTGAGAAACATTATATAACTTATTAATAGGAATTATTTGCAAGATGTCACAAGTGCTTACAAAGGAAAAGCTTCATGACTCTTTTTTCGATTACTTTAGCAGTATGACAAATCTCACATTTATAAAATGATATCTGTTAGCCCAGAAACTGTTAAAACATTTTAATTCTACTAATAATATCTGCTGTGTGTATGTGAGTGTGTGTGTGTGTGTGTGAGAGAATTACAGAGCAAAGAAAAATATAGCCATCTAAAGTAAACCACATGCTATTTCAAATTAGGCCATGAGCTTAACTAAGAAAAGGCAGATGTCTGGACTTAGTTTTGATTTATTTAAAAAATAAATAAATAAAATCAGAGAGGTGAGAAGTAGTTATCCTCCAAAGAAGCTTTACATTATCCATTTTTGATATACACTATTAGCATTATGGATTTTAACAATTTATCATTTACCATGTAAGTCCACCAAATACTTTTCTCATACTATAGCAATGGCTAGGTAGCCTAGAGATGGCTAAAATAGCTTATGCCACATGGAGACTTCCCACAAAATAGGGGAACCATAGAATCATAGAAGATTAGGGTTGAAAACACCTCAGTAGGTCATCTAGTTCAACCCGCTACTCAAAGCAGGACCAACATCAATTAAATCATCCCAGCCAGGGCTTTGTCAAGCCGGGCCTTAAAAACCTCTAAGGATGGAGATTCCACCACCTCCCTAGGTAACCCATTCCAGTGTTTCACCACCTTCCTAGTGAAATAGCGTTTCCTAATATCCAACCTAGACCTTCTCCACTGCAACTTGAGACCATTACTCCCTGTTCTTCTTCGAGTGCTTGCTCATATCCATTCCAGTAGGTGTGCGTGCGCCGCATGCACATTCGTCAGAGACTTTTACCCTAGCAACACTCGGTGGGCCGGCAGGGCGCCCCCTGGAGTGGCGCCGCCATGACGCCGGTTATATACCCCTGCCGGCCCGCCACTCCTCAGTTCCTTTTTACCGCCCGTGTCGGTCGTTGGAACTGTGGAGTGCAGCTTGCTGTTCTCCACCTCCCTAGCAATTCACTCGTCTTCTCTTATACTGTATATAGTTCGATCTTTCAACTGTAGTTAGTAATTGTTATTTAGTAGTTTTGTTTGGTGTATTGTAGATAGTTTAACGGGATTGGGGGTTGGCCCCTTCCCTGACCCCGGTACCGGGCTCATGCCCGGCTCACCAGGCTTCAAACCGTGCACGTTCTGTAGTAGGCCGATGCCCACTGGTGACCCACACGACACCTGCCTTAAGTGCTTGGGCGAGGCTCATTTGACAGATAAGTGCCGTATCTGTAAGGCTTTTAAGCCCCGAACTAAAAAACAGCGGGACGTTCGCCTCAAGCAGTTGATGGAAGCGGCGCTGAATCCCCAGTACTCGGCACCGGCCCCGGCACCGAGAACAACTGCTTCGTCAGCACCGGAGCATAGCTCTTCAGTGAGGACTCCGAGTCACCGACCTTCTCCGGCACCAGCTTCTGCCCGGCACCGCTCACTCTCACCTTTGAGCAAGAAGCGCAAGCCTCCTGCGGCTGCTATATCCGCACCGCAGTCAGAGCGCTTAGCCAGGCCGGACTGCCCGGCACTGCCATCTGCCGCAGCACCGACTTCCACCGCACCGTTGATTCCGTCCTCGGAAGAGCCGTCGAGTCCGGTGCCTACCAGCTCCCCGGCGCGGGCCGTGGTTGAGCTTGTCATGCCCTCCACTCCGGAGACGTTCTCCGCGGCATGGGACCTGATTGCCTTAACGGAGCCTGAGCTGCCTCAACCCCCGGCACCGCCGGTGCGGGTCCCTCAATCCACAGGCAAGCCAGCACTTGTAAGACCTTCTTTGCCCGGTATCATGGGACTTCGTCGCTCTCGGTCCCAGTCCAGGTCCCGCAGACGCTCATAGTCCCGCCATCGATCTCGGTCCCACGGCTGCTCGCAGTCCCGGTACCGTTCCCCGTCGTGGTACCGGTCGTACTCGTGGTACTGCTCGAGGTCCCGGTCGCTGTCCAGGTACTACCAGCACTGTTCCAGATCTCGTCATCACTCGCGGCACCGTGCTTCCCGCAGCCGATCTTGGCACGATGATTCCCGGCACCGGTCGACCTCCCAGCACCGCACTGGTCGCAGGTCCCGGTCGCATTCTCAGCACCATCGAGGCTCTCGGCACCGCTCCCCGACACCGTGTAGGGATGGTTCCAGTGAACGCAGGGACCATCACCTCATGGTCTCGGCCCCACCATGGCCATCTCGTCAGCCATCAATCTCCTCCCATGCCGGGTCGGCATCCTATGGGGAATTGGACAATCAGCAGGACCCTCATCAGTGGTCCTTTTGGACAACTTGGGCTTACCATCAGAGCCAAGGTGCCCCACATCCGCCACCGCGCTCTGACCCTTCCGAACATAGGGTGCCAGAGGCCACGGTGAGCAGACCTCCCCCAGCGGGTACAGAACATCTCCCAGTGCAGGTCTCGTACTTCCAAGAACCACCCCAGAACGTTCCACAGGACCAGGAGTCACTTCAAGATCCATTGGTCCCCGGGGTCTCTTCCTCTTCTTCACCAGATGAGGCAGTAGCGGGGATGGCCACATCTGGACCGCCCCCAATCGACCTTCGGTCACACCAGGACCTCCTCCGCCGTGTCGCTCTTAACATAAACCTACCTATGGAGGAAGTCCCTGAAGTGGAAGACCCAGTGGTCACCATACTATCGGCGGAGGCTACGACAAGGGTGCCCCCCCCCCCTTATTCGCACCATACAGGCTCAGGCAGATACAATCTGGCAAACCCCGGCATCCGTACCACCTACAGCCAAGGGGGTCGAATGCAAATATATGGTTCCATCGAAGGGGTACGAATACCTATACGTACACCCTCCTCCTTGTTCGTTAGTAGTCCAATCCGTCAACAAATGAGAGCACCACGGCCAACAAGCCCCTGCGCCTAAATCGAGGGAGGCCAGGCACATGGACTTGTTGGGAAGGAAGATCTACTCCGCAGGAGGCCTCCAGCTCAGGGTGGCGAATCAGCAAGCCCTCTTGAGTAGATACAATTATAACACCTGGGAGGCACTAGGAAAATTTGTAGAGCTAGTTCCGCAGGATTCCCACCAGGAGTTCTCAGCTCTCCTGGAGGAAGGGAAAAAAGTTGCAAGGACCTCCCTCCAGGCCTCGTTAGATGCCGCTGATTTGGCAGCTCGAACTGTCGCCTCTGGGATTGCTATGCAGCGCATATCGTGGCTGCAAGCGTCGTGTCTGCCACTCGAGCTGCAGTATACCATACAGGATCTACCCTTTGATGGTCAGGGCCTTTTTTCCCAAAAGACGGATCCTCGACTTCAGAGTTTGAAGGACAACCGCGTGATCATGTGTTCACTGGGAATGCATATGCCGCAGATTCAGAGGCGATCGTTCCGCTCACAACCCCAGATCCCCTATCCCCCACCTCGGCCAAGACAGGACTTCTCCAGAAGGAGAGGCCGTACTTCTCGGAGACGCCAGTCTGGCCCACAAGGGGGTAATAACTCCGGTAGGGGTATATAACCGACGCCATGGTGGCGCCACTCCAGGGAGCGCCCTGCCGGCCCACCAAGTGTTGCTAGGGTAAAAGTCTACGATGAACGTGCACGCGGGGCGCGTACACCTACTGGAATGGATATGAGCAACACATCTCGAAGAACAACAGTTACAAAGGTGAGTAACCGTCTTTTTTGTGAAAAGGGATATTTTTTGTCAGAAAATTGTTCATATGAAATTTTTTCAACCAGTTCAATACTACAGTTTAGGACCTGATACGGGCAGGTAGCTATGGATTAGTAGGAGCATTGCCAGCAGATCAAGGGAAGTGATTATTCCCCTCTATTCAGTACTGTGAGGCCAAATCTGGAGTATTGTGTCCAGTTTTGGGTGCCCCACTATAAAAAGGATGTGGACAAATTGGAGAGAGGCCAGCAGAGGGCAATGAAAATGGTTGGGGGCTGGGGCACATGATTTATGAGGAGAAGCTGAGGGAAATAGGCTTGTTGAGTCTGCAGAAGAGAAGGAGGGGAAGGGGGTTTGATAGCAGCCTTCAACTACCTGAAGGGGTGTTCTAAATAGGATGGATCTAGGCTGTTCTCAGTGGTAGCAGATGACAGAAAAGACGGTTAGTCACCTTTGTAACTGTTTGTTCTTCGAGATGTGTTGCTCATTTCCATTCCAGTAGGTGTGTGCGCACCGCTTGCACGTTCGGAGACTTTTACCCTAGCAGCAAAGAATTCTGTGGCACCTTATAGACTAACAGACATTTTGTAGCATGAGCTTTCATGGGTGAATACCCACTTCATCAGATGCATGTAGTGGAAATTTCCAGGGGCAGGTATGTATATATATTTACCCTAGCAACACTCGGTGGGCCAGCAGGGCGCCCCCTGGAGTGGCGCCGCCATGGCGCCGGTTATATACCTCTGCCGGCCCGCCGCTCCTCAGTTCCTTCTTGCTGGCTACTCCGACAGTGGGGAAGGAGGGCGGGTGTGGAATGGATATGAGCAACACATCTCGAAGAACAACAGTTACAAAGGTGAGTAACCGCCTTTTCTTCTTCGAGTGCTTGCTCATATCCATTCCAGTAGGTGATTCCCAAGCCTTACTTAGGCGGTGGGGTCAGAGTGAGACCTTGCGGAATGTAAGATCGCTGAGCCAAAGGCAGCATCATCTCTCGACTGCGCTACGAGCGCATAGCGAGATGTGAACGTATGCACTGACGACCAGGTAGCTGTGCGGCATATCTCCTGGATGGGAATGTGCGCCAGGAAGGCGGTCGACGAGGCTTGAGCCCAAGTAGAGTGGACGGTGAGACGGCCAATTGGGACGTGGGCCAAGTCATAGCACGTCCGGATACAGGACGTTACCCATGATGAGAGCCTCTGAGAAGATATAGGCATACCTTTCATATGCTCTGCCACTGCTATAAATAACTGGGGTGAGCGTCTGAAGGGTTTTGTCCTCTGGATATAAAAGGCGAGGGCTCGGCGAACATCCAGGGTGTGAAGCTGTTGGTCCCTGTGTGATGCGTGCGGCTTCGGGAAGAAGACCAGTAGAAAAATATCTTGATTAATATGGAAGGCAGAGACCACCTTGGGAAGAAAAGCCGGGTGCTGGCGTAGCTGTACCTTATCTTTGTGGAAGATCGTATATGGGGGGGTCTGCCATTAAAGCATGGAGCTCCGAAACCCATCTGGCCGATGTGATAGCTACCAGGAAGGCTGTCTTCCAGGACAGGTACAGCAGCGAGCAAGTGGCTAAAGGCTCAAAGGGTGGGGCTGTGAGCCGAGTCAGGACAAGGTTGAGATCCCAGGTAGGGGAAGGAGGCTTAACTTGTGGGTAGAGGCACTCCAAGCCCTTAAGGAACCTCGAAACTATCGGGTGAGAAAAGTTGGAACTGTTCAACTCCCCCGGATGGAAGGTGGAGATTGTGGCTAAATGCACCCTTATTGAAGAGAGTGCCAAGCCTTGTTCCTTGAGGTACCACAAGTAGTCCAGGACAATAGGGACCGAAACGGCCTCAGGAACTAGGGAACGCTATGTACACCAAAGAGAAAACCGCTTCCACTTGGTGAGGTATGTCGCCCTTGTGGAGGGTTTTCTGCTTCCCAGAAGGACCTGTTGAACCTGGGCAGAGCAGCGGAGCTCGGATTGGTTCAACCAGACAGCAGCCACGCTGTCAGGTGCAGGGACTGCAGGTCCGGGTGGTGAAGCCTGCCGAAGTCCTGCGTTATAAGATCTGGGCAGAGTGGCAGTGGTATCGGAGTCGTTAGGGATAGGTCGAGCAGCATGGACTACCAGTGCTGCCTCGGCCATGCCGGAGCGATTAGGATCAGCCTGTCCCTGTCCCTGCGGAGCTTGAGCAGGACTCTGTGGATTAGGAGAAAGGGTGGAAAGGCATAGAGAAGACGTCCTTTCCAGGGGATCAGGAACGCGTCCGACAGAGAGCCTGGGGAGCGGCCCTGAAGGGAGCAGAACACCTGGCATTTCCTGTTCTCCCTGGAGGCAAATAGGTCTATCTGGGGAAAGCCCCACTTCCGGAATACAGAAAGAAGGATGTCCGGACAGATGGACCATTCGTGGGACAGGAAGGACCTGCTCAGGTGATCCGCAAGAGAGTTCTGGACTCCCGGAAGGAAGGAGGCTACGAGGTCTATCGAGTGGGCTATACAGAAGTCCCACAGTCGCATCGCCTCTTGGCAAAGGGGGGAAGACCGTGTGCCTCCTTGTTTGTTTATGTAATACATGGCCATTGTGTTGTCCGTGAAAATCACAACACAACGGCCCTGTAGATGGTGTTGGAAGGTCTGGCACGCCAATCAGACCGCTCTCAGTTCATGGGCATTGATATGCAGACTCAGTTCTTGCAAGGACCAAAGGCCCTGGGTGTGAAGGTGCCCTAGGTGTGCACCTCAGCCCAGGGATGAAGCGTCCGTCGTTAGAGACACCGAAGGCTGCGGTGGGTGGAACGGGCGACCGGCACACACCAGGGAGGGTGTCAGCCACCAGCTGAGGGAGTCCAGCACTTTTGGTGGGATTGCGACTATCATGTCCAGGGCATCCCTCCGCGGAGAATAAACTGAGGCAAGCCAAGTCTGGAGAGGGCGCATGCGGAGTCTTGCGTGCTTCGTCACGAAAGTGCACGCAGCCATGTGGCCGAGTAGAGCAAGGGTGGTACGGACAGAGGTTGTTGGGAAGGCTTGTAGCCCCTGGATGAGGGAGGCTATAGCCAGGAACCTCTGTGGAGGTAGACTGGCCGTTGCAAGATTCGAGTCCAGCATGGCCCCGATGAATTCTATTCTCTGCGTAGGAAGCAGAATGGATTTGTCTAGGTTGAGGATCAGACCTAGATGGGAGAATTGGTCCTTGATGACGTTTATGTGTGCGGTAACCTAAGCCTCAGAGGTCCCTCGAATAAGCCAGTCGTCGAGATATGGGAAAACATAGATTTGACGGAGGTAGGCAGTGACTACCGCCATACACTTTGTGAACACTCGAGGGGCTGAGGAGAGGCTGAAGGGAAGGACGGCAAATTGGTAGTGTTGACGATTTATCACGAAGCGAAGGAACCTTCTGTGTGGGGGGTAAATCGCCATATGAAAATATGCGTCCCTCAT
The DNA here is from genome assembly GCF_007399415.2 of Gopherus evgoodei. Classification (NCBI taxonomy): domain Eukaryota; kingdom Metazoa; phylum Chordata; order Testudines; family Testudinidae; genus Gopherus; species Gopherus evgoodei. The sequence continues at coordinate 69,310,075 of NC_044327.1, read as the reverse complement.
GTCGAGAGCAGCGTACCAATCTCCGGGATCCAGGGAGGGTATAATGTTTCCCAGGGATACCATGCGGAACTTGAACTTCATGATGAACTTGTTCAGAGCTCGCAGGTCCAGGATGGGCCAGAGGCCCCCTTTCGCCTTGGGAATTAGGAAGTATCTGGAATAGAACCCTCTTCCCCTTAGGTCCTCTGGAACCTCCTCTATAGCTCCCAATGCAAGGAGCCTCGAAACTTCCTGCAGAAGGAGTTGCTCGTGAGAGGGGTCCCTGAAGAGGGACGGGGAGAGAGGGTGGTAAGGAGGGGATGAAATAAACTGAAGACGGTAGCCACACTCCACCATGCTGAGAACCCAGCAGTCTGATGTTAGCTGGGACCATGCAGGGAAGAATGCGGCAAGGTGATTGGCGAACTGAAAAGGATCCTGGGAGGTAATTGGTACAGTGCTCTTGGGCGCACCCTCAAAAGTTTGGCTTCAGTCCCGCCGGTGGTTTGGTGGGGCCGGAGTTATTACCCCCTTGTGGGCCAGACTGGTATCTCCGGGAAGTACGGCCTCTCCTTCTGGAGAAGTCCTGTCTTGGCCGAGGTGGGGGATAGGGGCGCTGGGGTTGTGAGCGGAAAGATCGCCTCTGAGTCTGCGGCGTATGCATTCCCAGTGAACACACGATCACGTGGTTGTCCTTCAAACTCTGAAGACGAGGATGCGTCTTTTGGGAAAAAAGGCCCTGACCATCAAAGGGTAGGTCCTGTATGGTATACTGCAGCTCGGGTGGCAGACCCGACACTTGCAGCCACGATATGCGCCGCATAGCAGTCCCAGAGGCGACAGTTCGAGCTGCCAAATCAGCGGCATCTAACGAGGCCTGGAGGAAGGTCCCTGCAACTTTTTTCCCTTCCTCCAGGAGAGCTGAGATCTCCTGGCGGGAATCCTGTGGGACTAGCCCTATTTCCCTATTGTCTCCCAGGTGTTATAATTGTATCTACTAAAGAGGGCTTGCTGATTCGCCACCCTGAGCTGGAGGCCTCCTGCGAAGTAGATCTTCCTTCCCAACAAGTCCATGCACCTCGCCTTCCTCGATTTAGGCGCAGGGGCTTGTTGGCCGTGGCACTCTCATTCGTTGACGGATTGGACTACTAACGAACAAGGAGGAGTGTGTACGTATAGGTATTCGTACCCCTTGGATGGAACCATATATTTGCATTCGACCTCCTTGGCTGTAGGTGGTACGGATGCCGGGTTTGCCAGATTGTATCTGCCCGAGGCTGTATGGTGCGAATAAAGGGGAGGGCCACCCTTGTCGGAGCCTCCGCCGATAGTATGGTGACCACTGGGTCTTCCACTTCAGGAACTTCCTCCACGGGTAGGTTTATCTTAAGAGCGACACGGCGGAGGAGGTCCTGGTGCGACCGAAGGTCGATTGGGCGCAGTCCAGATGTGGCCGTCCCCGCTACTGCCTCATCTGGTGAAGAAGAGGAAGAGACCCCGGGGACTAATGGATCTTGAAGTGACTCCTGGTCCTGTGGAACGTTCTGGGGTGGTTCTTGGAAGTACGAGACCTGCACTGGGAGATGTTCTGTACCCGCTGGGGGAGGTCTGCTCACCATGGCCTCTGGCGCTCTATGTTCGGAAGGGCCAGAGCGCGGTGGCGGATGTGGGGCACCTTGGCTCTGATGGTAGGCCCAAGTTGTCCAAAAGGACCACTGATGAGGGTCCTGCTGATTGTCCAATTCCCCATAGGATGCCGACCCGGCATGGGAGGAGATTGATGGCTGATGAGATGGCCATGGCGGGGCAGAGACCGTGAGGTGATAGTCCCTGCGTCCACTGGAACCGTCCCTACGCGGTGTCGGGGAGTGGTGCCGAGAGCCTCGATGGTGCCGAGATTGCGATTGGGACCTGCGACCAGCGCGGTGCCAGGAGGTCGACCGGTGCCGGGAATCGTTGTGCCGAGATCGGCTGCGGGAAGCACGGTGCCGCGAGTGATGACGAGATCTGGAACAGTGCCGGTAGTACCTGGACGGCGACCGGGACCTCGAGCGGTACCATGAGTACAACCGGTACCAAGACAGGGACCGGTACCGGGACTGCGAGCAGCTGCGGGACCGAGATCGATGGCGGGACTATGAGCGTCTGCGGGACCTGGACCGGGACTGAGAGTGACAAAATCCCATGGTACCGGGCAAAGAAGGTCTTACAAGTGCTGGATTGCCTGTGGATTGAGGGACCCGCACCGGCGGTGCCGGGGGTCGAGGCAGCTCAGGCTCCTTTAAGGCAATCAGGTCCCATGCCGCAGAGAACATCTCCGGAGTGGAGGGCACGACAAGCTCATCCATGGCCCGCGTCGGGGAGCTGGTAGGCACCGGACTCGAAGTCTCTTCCGAGGACGGAATCAACGGTGCATTGGGAGTCGATGCCGTGGCAGATGGCAGTGCCGGGCAGTCCGGCCTGGCTAAGCGCTCTGACTGCGGTGCGGATATAGCAGCCGCAGGAGGCTTGCGCTTCTTGCTCAAAAGGTGAGAGTGAGCGGTGCTGGGCAGAAGCTGGTGCCGGAGAAGGTCGGTGACTCGGAGTCCTCACTGAAGAGCTATGCTCCGGTGCCAACGAATCAGTTGTTCTCGGTGCTGGTACCGGTGCCGAGGACTGGGGAGTCAAAGCCACCTCCATCAGTAACTGCTTGAGGCAAACGTCCCGCTCTTTTTTAGTTCTGGGCTTAAAAGCCTTGCAGATACGGCACTTATCTGTCAAATGAGCTCGCCCAAGCACTTAAGGCAGGCGTCGTGTGGGTCATCAGTGGGCATTGGCCTACGACAGACCGCGCATGGTTTGAAGCCTGGTGACCGGGCATGAGCCCGGTACCGGGGTCGGGGAAGGGGCCAACCCCCAATCCCGTTAAACTATCTACAATACACCAAACAAAACTACTAAATAACAATAACTAACTACAGTTGAAAGATCGAACTATATACAATATAAGAGAAGACGAGTGAATCGCTAGGGAGGTGGAGAACAGCAAGCTGCACTCCACAGTTCCAATGACCGACACGGGCAGTAAGAAGGAACTGAGGAGTGGCGGGCCGGCAGGGGTATATAACCAGCGCCATGGCGGCGCCACTCCAGGGGGCGCCCTGCCAGCCCACCGAGTGTTGCTAGGGTAAAAGTCTCTGACGAGCATGCACGCGGCGCGCACACACCTCCTGGAATGGATATGAGCAAGCACTCGAAGAAGAACAAGGAGTAATAGTCTCAAGGTGCAGTGAAGAAGGTCTAGGTTGGATATTAGGAAACGCTATTTTACTAGGAGAGTGGTGAAACACTGGAATGGGTTACCTAGGGAGGTGGTGGAATCTCCATCCTTAGAAGTTTTTAAGACCCGGCTTGACAAAGCCCTGGCTGGGATGATTTAGTTGGTGTTGGTCCTGCTTTGAGTAGTGAGTTGAACTAAATGATCTACTGAGGTCTTTTCAACCTTAATCTTCTATGGTTCTATGGTTCTCCTATTGTGTGGGAAGTCTCCATGTGGCATAAGCTATTTTAGCCATCTCTAGGTTACCTACCCATTGCTATAGTATGAGAAAAGTATTTGGTGGACTTACATGGTAAATGATAAATTGTTAAAATCCATAATGCTAATAGTGTATATCAAAAATGGATAATGTAAAGCTTCTTTGGAGGATAACTACTTCTCACCTCTCTGATTTTATTTATTTATTTTTTAAATAAATCAAAGCTAAGAAGGAACTGAGGAGTGGCGGGCCGGCAGGGGTATATAACCGCCGCCATGGCAGCGCCACTCCAGTGGGCGCCCTGTCGGCCCACCGAGTGTTGGTAGGGTAAAAGTCTCCCACGAACGTGCACGCGGCGCGCGTACACCTACTGGAATGGATATGAGCAAGCACTCGAAGAAGTAAAATTTTCTGTGAGAAAATTTCAGATTTGCCCCCAAAAATTGATTTTCCATGGGACATTGAAATTGCAGCTCCACAGATACCCACCCAGAAGACTCTTGTCAATGTCACCTTCTGTCATTGAAATTGACAAATGCTTTCCCAGAGAGCTGCCAAGACTAAGCACTTTGATCCTCTGCCTCCCATGCAACCCTCCCAGATCTGGGGAAGAAGAGGCAGAGCGCATGGCCATTCAGCCTTCCTGTCAGCCTCCCAGTTTTGGAGATAGAGAGTGGGAGGGAGAAGGTGCTTCCAGGCAGGCAGCTGGGAAGTGGAAAAATTCAGTTTTGATTCTGCTGAAATGATTTTTGTTCTTGAGATCTCTTCCCATGGAAAAACAATGTGTTTTGGCATTTCATACCAGTTGGGGGCAAAAAAAATAATCATCAAAAATGTAGAATTTTTCATGGGAAGAGATTTTTGTCTTCCAGCCTGCTCTAATTATAGGGTCTGAGACACAGAGTTAAATACGGATTTTGGTTAAACAAGGAGTGAAAGCTTGAATCCATAATTTAAGAATGCTTATGTGTATGCCTTAGTTTATGGTAATTTAGATATTGTGTTCTCTCTGTCTCTACAGTGGTCCATGGTAGAAGACGCATCCTGTTAAGTAGGAGCAGTTCCTCATTTTTACTGAAAATGTTTCCAATCCAGATCACTCAGTTGTGAAATCACAAAGAAATAAAAGTCTATAAAGTCTTTCCCACTATCACTTCCAACTATCAGATGCTGCATTTTCAGAATAATATGACTGTGAGACAGATGCTGATCTCATCGACAATGTTGTAAACAGATCAGAATCTGGCTTTGCCTCTCCCATGGACAGTAGTAGACACCATCAGAAAGAAACGGGGCTAAAAGCTCCTAAGAGGTCATGGTAGCAGACTGAGGATCTAGCAATTGAAGTGACTAATCTGAGTAAAGCTGCCCCAGAAAAGCATTTGTTGTGTGCCTATCAACTATTAAACTTACATTGCATTAAACCTCATCTCTAGTGTTTCCAGTCATTTCAATCATGTCATACCAAAGATGAGTTGGGCCCAAACTGTTTAAAAAATTACAGCTGGAGTCAGCTATTCAGGAAATCACACCATACTCTCCATGGCAGCAGGGCCTTCTTGTACTAACTCATCTTATGGGGGTGGGGGTAGGGGAAGGGAGATTCTGTTACATTTCCATTTTAAAGTCATATTTTCAAAGGTTCATGACAGATGTACCCTGACATACTAGACTTGACTTTTAAAAAGGCACATCTGCAAAAGTCTGACTAACATGGGCATGCCATTGCCTCAATTACATGGTCAAACAGTTCTGTATCTAAGTGGACAATGCCCAATTTGTGTATGATATCATGGGAACTGCCCCACTGGCACTGGAACCAGGGGGCGGGAGCAGCCATGCCATGCTTCCTACACACTCTTAAACAAAAGAAACAGAAGTGCAGAATTCATGCCTCCTGCAGATTTCCCTACCCCTCCTCCTCAGAATAATAGATTCTGTTGGGGGGAGGGGCACTGCAATTACATCTTTCACCCAGCAGGGGCTGCTGTAGCATTAGAAGAGAGGGCAGCTGGCTCAGCCTGAGGGCAGCCAGCTGTGGAGCAGGAGGGGCACTTTGCCTTTGCTTCTTCTCCACTCCCCCCCTACACACTTCTGCAAAGATTCTGGTGACCTTGAACTGCACACACACTTCAGGCACACAATTGAGAGCACACAACTTTCAAAAGTCAGGCTCTCTATAGGACGAGACAAACCAAAGACTCTCATTGACTCAGATAGCTTTGGATCAGACCCTATGCCTCCCTCCAAGCATAATTTTAAATTTAAATTGGTTCAGTCTTTCTAAATCATTAAAGTGGAAAATATATAATCACTTTGTGCACAGCAAAATTCTGGGCGTTCATTTAGCCATACACAGATTTACCTAAATCACCAAGGCATTTTCGGCAGTGGGTTTAAAAAATAGAAAAGGAAGTAGTCCTTCACATGTTGTACAGTTAACTTGTGTAAGTTATTGCCTTGGGATATTGTACATAACTGGGTTCAAAAAAGTTCATGGAGGATAGGTCTATCAATGACTATTAGCTAAAAGGGTCAGGTTGCAACCACATGCTCTGAGTGTCCATAAACCTCTCACTGCCCAAAGCTGGGATTAGATAACAGGGAATGGATCACCCAATAGTTAACCTGTTCTGTTCATTCTCTCTGAAGCCTCTGGCACCGGCCACTGTTGGAAGGCTAGATGGACCATTTGTCTGATCCAGTACAACCATTCTTATATTATTGTACCATGTTGATTAATTATACTGGCCATGGTCTGGAAACCTGTGGTGAGTAAATCCTGCTCTAGTGTTAAAAATGTGGCCACACCCAGAGTTGTTTAATTCAACATAACTTCATAGATTTAAAATGAGATATGTTGATTTACAACAGCTGAGGATCTGGCTACTAGTTCTTGCATGGACTGCTGAAGCAAAATGGGATTTTTGAGTGTTTTTTTTGTACATCTTTACTCAGAATGTTCTAGTTAGAACTATTACATAGGCATGCCAGTGTCTGGGCTCTGGACACAAATCCTACTGTGTATTTTATTAGCTTGTGAAACTCTCATTTCTGAATTACTTTCCCAAATCTTTATTCCATGTAAAACTTTCTTCTTTTAAAATGTAACCTCCTTTTGATCTTGAACATATGGGATAGCAACAAATATCTCAGTGGATTAATTCTTTCCTTGTGTAGAGTTTTAACTGTTTATCATTTGAAATGATTAGTATAAATGAGATAGGAAAGAAGAGAAAATAAATTTCAGCAAAATTATTTTGACCAAGAAAATTTGCAACAACATGCAATTTCTTTTGTGTTTTATTTTATGAGTGGTATATGAAAAGGTGAAGATTATAGAAAAATGTAAAATGTCACTATTTGAGAGATCAGTAGTTAACATGGTGAGATGGGAATAAAATGTACAACAGTGCATGTCAACTGTGGAGAGCATTGCATGGCAAATAGGAATGAACTTCATTCAAATTTACCCCAGAACATTCTGAGAGTCCTTCGTGCAAAATAGTCTGCAAGAACCAAGAAGACAGATTATATAGAAAACTTGCCTAGCCAAGATAAATTCCTAGAGTAATCCATTTTGCATAAACTTAATCTAAAAAAGATGGAAGTGATGGGAAGGGAAAACCATTAGGAACTGAAAGGATTAAGTGTGCTTTTTGTCTCAATGGTTCCCAGTCATGGAGTCTCATTAGAGCCATCATTGCTGCTGAGCTCCCAGGTGGTATCCTTTTACATACTGCACAACTGAAAACATTTTGAAGCTCCATTTAGTAAATGGAGCCACCCAGCTTTTAAACTGAGCAAATAACCACTACATGCTCTTCACTAACTCCTGATTAGTTTCTGGCACAGTTCAATGTGTTGGTTATCATTTAGGAAGCCCTGAATTGCTGGGAATCTGACTACCTCATTGACTGCCTCTTCCTCTATGTCACTTCATGGCAATTACAGAATTGGAATGTTCTTGATCTGTTATTCTAAAGGCAAAACTTCCAGGGGCAGGTGTCAGGGCATTGTACTGGGGAGGGCTCATGAAGCAGAAATCCATTTATTTCTCTGTTAAAATAGAGTCCAAATTTGTCAGCCTTTAAGATCTAATGTAAGCTGCATCTGTTTAATAGGTCTTTCATATTAGAGTCAGTGCTTAAAGTGCAGTTATAATAAGTGAACAGGATAAATGTAGTGATGGGACTTTCTTGTCTGTATCTTAAGTTGCCTGGTATTCTTGAAATACATCCAGATTCATTAATGGTAGCTGAGATACAAATATCTAAATAAACATATAGATGATTTCATATTTAAGAAAAAAATATTATGGTTTTGCAGCATCTGACCATCTCTACATTTCCCATTTCTAGATGTGTCTCTGAGTGGCAAGGAAACCCCTATTATTTGTTCCAGGAAGGAGCAGTGTCACTTGTAGTTCATAGACAACATAGCACACAAAAAACAGACCAGTAGATGAGCTATGGAAACAGAATAAACAAACCATCTCATTGAGAACAGAAGAATAGAATGTTTCAGCGCAGGCCAGAAGATTTAAAGGATACACCACAGTTTACTCTCATTGTTTAATAAGAATAGAAAAAGAGAAAAATAATTTAATGTAGTTATACAAGATTGCCTAGGCTTTTATTTTTTATCCTAACCATTCCTCCACTCTACTACAGTATCATCCACTTTGTGCAGGCTTAAACCACAGAACCTGTCAATACACATTGATTCTCAAATCTTGGATGGCTCCCATTTTTCCAGTAGTTGATATTTTGAAGAGAATACAAATTCACACAGCTACCAGATACAACTTACAAATACTGTTTACTGGATCCAGTGAATTCTCTCTCCTCGGCTAACTGAAGAAGGCAGGAAACTATTAGCTTTCTTGGTCAATTTCACCTTCTGTCACTTACCTTACAAAGATGCAAGTAACTAGTGAGTAGCAAATATACAACCCGATTTTCAGGTATGGATTGTGAGCACTTTTGTCCTTTTTCTAAAAAACACATTTAAATTTTGTTTCAAAGGCTATCCTTAGTTTCCATCAGAAAGATTTAAGGATGTGCACCAACTCAGTGAATCTGCAAATAATTTAGTGGACTGCCTATGAAGTATCTTTGCTTCTAGTGGTTACCTGGAAAGGAACATGGTATGACGACTACTTTGTACTATGATGTCATGTTCAGACATCCATGTAAATGACAGCTTAACCTGCTGAAAAGTTTTGGCATTCTCAAGAGGCACTTGAATTTCACTGCAGATATCAGGTAGCATGTTTTCAGCATATTTCTGGATGCCAAAATGTCATCTCTTTCTTCTTTTGGAGATATTTTGTACTGTGCTTCCTGTCCATCACAAATAACCCATGAATAAAAACCCTCTATCACTTCAGCACCTTAGAATATAAGGCATATATCCAATTTAATATGAGTAATGATGACTTATGCATCCTGTAATTCCCAACGCAAGAAGGAAAAGATACTAATAAATTACATATTAGGAGTTAGTTCATTTCCCTGATCCACATGAAACATCTCTTCATGGTTATTCAACTCTTATAATATGCACAGAACCTATATTAGAAACTGCAGGGGGGTTGCATAAATGTAGGAAGAATAGAGTAGCCATGAAGATATCAGCCACTTGGGAGGAAGAGGAGAATTTAGCCATATATCTTTCAAGGTTTTTAGAGTATCTGCTCTCATTACTGGAATAAACTAGACAAAACTGCCCTGCAATATTTGGGACTCCAGCTCATAATAGACAAATTTCATTCTATAGTAGGCTAAAGAAAAATTCATGTCAACAAGTTAACTACTAAGTTAACCACAATTTACCAAATCCACTGCTTCAGCAAAGAGTTCAGATGGGTATCACAATCCCCTTGTTCCATGATACAATTAAATCAAAGGACAGCTTGATATTTACATATAGGACTACATTTAGGTTCCTTGGCAGTCCTTTCTACGGGTATGCATAGAAAAGGGAGCTCACACACTACACTAGTCTAAGAGGGTGCAACGTGTTCCTCTATTCATGCCCAACCAGTTCTGCCAATGAAGAAAGGGTGGAATACATACCTCACCTCCTTGACCATTTTCTTTTGAAGATGGTCCCTGGAGAACTAGTCCCTGTGTCCCAGGAAGCATAAGGAGTCTGATAGTTCCTGCCCTTTTTGCAGGAGAGGGACAAAAAGAGAAGACTCCTTGAAAGCCTATTTTCCCCTAAGCATCACTAAAAGGACAATGGACAATATAGTACTGTGTAATTAGGGTTCCTAGATACTACAGCATCAGATATATAAAATGCAAAGATACTAAACTAATGTATATTGTGACAAAGTTCCTCCTCTACCTTGGTGGGTCCTGCGCTTATTGGCAGATTTGCTCACCTCAGTGATCTCTCCCAAGTCTGGATCAACTCCTCCTGTGTCTGATCAGGAGTTGGGAAGTTTGGGGGGAACCTGGGCCCGCCCTCTACTCCGGGTTCCAGCCCAGGCTCTATGGATTTGCAGCCATCTATAGTGCCTCTTGTAACAGCTGTGTGACAGCTACACCTCCCTGCACTACTTCCCCAAGGCCTCCTCCAAACACCTTCTTTCTCCTCACCACAGGACCTTCCTCCTGGTGTCTAATAACGCTCGTACTCCTTAGTCCTCCAGCAGCACACCCTCTCAGTCTCAGCTCCTTGTGTCTCTTGCTCCCAGCTCCTCACATGCACTTCCTCTCCTCTCCTCTGGCTCCTCCCCCATCTGACTGGAGAGAGCTCCTTTTAAAACCCAGGTGCCCTGATTAGCCTGCCTTGATTGGCTGCAGGTGTTCTAATCAGCCTGTCTGCCTTAATTGGTTCTAGCAGGTTCCTAGTGCAGACCCTGCTCTGGTCACTCAGGGAACAGAAAACTACTCACCCAGTGACCAGTATATTTGCCCTCTACCAGACTCCTGCACCCCACTGGCCTGGGTCTGTCACCAGACATATTAGGAAAAGACAGTGGGAAAGGGAGCTCCCTTTTAAACACTCAATCCTCAGATCTATCAACATTTCTAAAAGAAGAAAGGTATCAGCTCTGCATTCATTCAGCTCATTTGTTTTCTGGCCTTTATAGGCTCTGCCATGTTACAATTTTTCTTCTGTACATCCTTAACTTTCTAATCTTACTGCCAGTGCCAGCAGTGCTTTGTAGAAACAACAGGAGTTTCTATAGGTGAGTGCTGGTGAAGTAATTTGCAGTTACTGCTGCATTTAACAGGTGCTAATAAATTACATTTACACAGAAAAAGGATGGCTAGGCAATAGCTCATTCTGCACCACTCGATTTCTGTGGCTTAAGCAGCATGAAGTGCTGCATATTTTGTGTATTAATAGGCAGAGCCATGTAGAAAGATATTTGAATGAACAAAGTACGTAATTAAGTGCAATTATTATTGCCATTATTAACTATCATTTTTTTTCTAAATGTACTAACATACATGTGCTGACATTACACCACACAGTGGGTTAACAGATGTTAGTATTTTTTAATGCTTCTCCATAATGAATATGATGTTATTGTGATGCTACCACAACCCTCATCCTACAAGCTGATGTTTGTGGGCAGAGTCCTGCACTCACAGAGCTCCCCACTGAAGTTAATGGAGCAAAATTTGGGGTAAGTGGCCCGCTTACATAGAGCAGCTTGCAAGGTCAGTGCCTCAGCATGGGATAGTCTCAGCCAGTCAGAGTGCAGAGATGCTTTAGAGTTACAGAAGTATTACTGCCCAATTAGTTTGTAGGAAATCTGTTCCCATCACTGATTGGTGTGGATGTTTGATTTGCATAATCACTGTATGTTACATTCATGCCCCGTTAGTATTCTTCAATAAAATGTAACATCTCTCTGAGAATCTCCAATACCTATTCCAAATTTTGCCAGATGGTAAGAATGGAATACAGACAATATATGAACCTGGATAACCACAACTGTTGTTTCCATTTTGAAGATTAGGAAACTGAAACATTGTGAGATGACTGGCTAGATTTTTTAAAGTAAAATCCTTTTTTTTTCATCCCAAAACATATAGACACAAAAATGTGTGGGTGCAATTTCCTTCCTGGTATTTTTGCACCTACAAACAATTATTGGCATGGGTCAAAAAACTAGTTTATAGCACAGTTAGGAGAGAACCTATATACCAACTCCCTCTTTCCTACTATAAATAACAATTCTTTTTACTAAACTATGGGAACAAAACTGTACAACATTCCAAATGATATTGTAACAAGAACACGCAGTGCAGTTCTTTTCCCTCTAATTTTACACATTCCCAACCCTCTTACTATATTTTTAGGATAATAGCTTTGGGTTTTATGACACTTCGTCACACCATACATGGTTTGCAATTTACTAGTTCCTGTATGTTTTTCTTCTATTCTGTCCTTTACAGGTAGTTGTTACCGAGCATATGTCTGTACTATTAGGTCCCTTTCCCTAGATGTATTACTTTATATGTCTCAGCATGAATCTCATCTTTGTGCATGCAGCCCAATCTCCTAATATCTCCCAGCTAATTTACAGTTTGATTCTATCCTCTAGTTTGCCTGCTGCCCCTCTGATTTTGCTGCCAGAAAATTTGATCTAATTTAACTATACTCTCTCTAAATTGTTACTTAAAATATTACATTAGCATGTGTAATCCTTTTGTCAGGTGCCAAGCCAGCAGCAAGGGCCAGCTTCAATCTGTCAAGGGTCCTTTTCTTATAAATTAAACTATGACTTGAGCCCTGACAGAGCACCATACTCCTACTTCAGGCTTTGGGAAATTAACTATAACTTCTGTTTTTTCCTCTACAAGCAGTTTCCCTCTGCTCACAAGTACTCAACTTTGTGGACACGGAACACAAGTATCTTTTTATTTGGATGAAAAGAGTCAAAAGATCCACAAAAACCCAATATACATGTTTGCATCTAAGAAACTGAGCAACATAAATCAGTGCATCAGGAGTTTGGTTAACTCCTCCATCCTAAATAATAAAAATCCAACTTATGGAGTCCAGAACTCTGTCTCACCACAAACCCCACCCAACTAAAACCCCACTCACAAGTCAGGTTGGTCTCACTAGTAGCCAAGGACACCTGGGGGTGGCTCTCCTCTTCTTGTCTGGTAGACGCCAAAGAGAATTGCTCCATTAGGTCCTGCTCCAATGTGCAGCTACCAGATTCAGTTCTGTGATTTCAGCTCTGCTTCCACCAGATGGGTCAGGCAACTAATGACGTAAACTCAGCATTGACACAGACACTAATCCTTTCGGCCTTCCTATAAAGTCAGCTCTGTTCTGACACTGGTTCAGTTGGGGCTTGCTGTGGAGTCAACTGTTTTCTGCAACCCACCTGGCCAGTCCTCAGTGTAGAGTCAGATCTGCTTCTGCTGCCACTGATCTGCATGGTCTACTCCTACAGATTCCTCCACACAGAGCACAGAATGTCCAGGTGGGCAACCCAGCACAAAACAGAACCCTCTGCCATAGTCACTACTCCCTAGGATAGGAAAGAGCCCTTCCTTTCTTCTTGCTTGAGGCCAACCTTCATTACCCAACCAAAGTCCTTTACCTGTAAAGGCAGAGTGACTCCTAATCCAAAGCATATCCTCTGTAATTCCCATGCCTTTCATGGGTAATGATAATAATTTAACACATTAACACATCAAAACAAACAAATTCCAACTAAACCAACACAACTTAGGTGAAATGACAGATAAACAGTGTTATAATTCATGTAAATGAAGCTGACCAGAGCTTGCTTTTCCTTTTCTCCCTAATAGAGAATAGACAAAGTGGATAAGGTAATATCTTTTATTGGGCCAACTTCTGCTGATGAGAGAGATAAGCTTTTGTGCCACACACTGCTCTTCTTTAGGTCCAGGAAAGGTATTCCCAGACTCAAAGTAAAATGCAAGATGGAACAGATTGTTTAAAGTAAGTAGCTGGCACATATTGTAAGGGACCATTCAAGATAGAGTTAGAAGATAATGTGCTAACTCCTTATGCTAAACAATCTGCTCTTTTTGCATTTTGCTGTGACCACAGAGGTACCTTTTCCAGACCTGCGGAAGAGTTCTGTATGACTCAAAAGCTTCTTCTCTCACCAGCAGAAGTTGGTCCAATAAAAGGTATTACTTCACCCATCTTGTCTCTCTAATATCCTGAGACCAACACAGCTATAACTGTACTGCAAAACCCAAAAGAGGAAGCAAGCAGCTCCGTGCCTCTATGTCCCCTAGCCCTGAGACCTGTACATGTATGGACCCACACGTGCAGGGACTCATTTTTTCCTGGTGTACCCCCCATGAAGTCAATGGAAGGATAAATGTGGCCTAGTATATGCTGTATCAGGAAGCAGTAAGATTTTTACAGAGAACACCTTTTATTCCTGTGATATAAAAATAGCCTATAACAGGTTGGCAGATTTTATGATCCTTCGTAGAGATCCAGGGCCTATTCCACTGAATATCGTGTTATCAGCAGTTGTCATTCTACATGAAAAGAGCAATATAAATTACTGCTCAGTTACTTGCACAAAGAGTCAGTTATCACCCACCAAGATTTAAAAGGAATTGGAAACTCTTACAGGAGTAGTAGGGAAACCGGGGTCTGAGACAAAAAAAAAAATCCCAAAGGATAAAACACTTGGAACAACAGTGGAGAGAAAGTTGAGGTTGAAGTTATTATTTAAGTTACCAACAAAGCCAAAGTGTAGGATGGGCATAAGTCTGGACAATATGGGTGAAATCCTGACTCCACTGAAATCAGTGGAAATTCTGGTATTGATTTCACTTGAGCCAGGATTTCACTCCATATGTTGTGTTTATACCCTGTACAAAGTAAGATGAAGACTGCACCAGCTCACACAGAGCTTAAATTTGATTTAAAAGATGTGCACTAGAAACGTATACAAGAAGGTAGTAATGGATATTATGCAGTCAGAGAAGAAATGCAGTTCTTTCCCCCTTTAGTACTAAAACACTTTATTTTAGGGTAAAAGGAACCAAAAAGGATGTTTAATTGTAAAGAGAAAGGAGGAAAAATTGAAACTGTTGCTGATGTCCATTATTCTCATCTTGAACATGTATCAGAGAAGAAAGCGAGGCATTAATTGAAACACAAGGTTTCTGTGTATATTTGAAAATAGAAGGAATATAGAAAAACAGGCTGGTGCTTTGTGGTAATGATAGCTACATAGAATCTCTGGTGAGTTGTCTCCCAATCCTGAAAACAACACAAATTATTCAAATAAATGACCAGTGTTACCATTAAACACAGATTTTTTAAAGATAATAATCCCGATAAGATCTTCCATTTATAATTATTCCAGAAAACAACCTTGTTTTTCAATAAAGAGTAACAGAACGATATTGCACTCTGTCTGGATGAGAGAAAAGGGAATTGCACTAAGTGACAGCTGGACTGTTGCTCTACATTGAGATTCACAAAGGGAAAAGGAAGACAAGTCCAGTTTATTAAAGAAAACCAAATTACATCCTACAACTGACCAGATGGATAACAAAGCAAACCCTGACTGGCCAATGAAAATCCTATCACTTGGCTTTGCCAAAAGGGCTGTCATTCAGAATGTACTTGAAGCATTCATTATGCTAATTTGTATAAATGGATGAAGGGATACATCCCTAATGCATTTCTTTTTGCAGACAGGTGTGACAATGGGAAACCTGATCAGGCGAGTGGTGTGGTTTTAGAGGACAATTTTCTGAAGAGAGAGAAAAGCATTAAGATGGGCAAGAGGGTAATTTGAGAGGTAATTTGATTTTGTGAACTCCATATGACTTTTGAGACGCCACATGAAATTCTGATGAGTGGCCACAGTGAGGCAGGGAAATAGGGAAGTCAGACTTGGAGCCTCCTACATGTTTTTGTCCCTTTGTCCTTTCTTCTTGCAAACTCAAGATGCATTCAATCAGGGAGGGGGGAAAGCGTTCATTGAAATGTAACTTAACACCCAAAATAATGTTCCACTGCTGTCTTTGTGTTAACATTTGTCAGCCTTAATATGTCAACCCCTTATATGCAGCAGGCACGAGAGAGTTCTATAGTTAGAATCAATTTCCCCATTTCTTTCTGAAACATGATTTTATTCTCATGAAGTTATAGAATGTTTCATTTGGGGAAGAGATGCATGGACTAAAGCTGAAGATTACAACCTACATGTAGGAAAAAAAGGAAAAAGAAGCATGACTGAAAAATATAATGCCAGGAATGAGAGCAATGTACTATGCAGCTCAGTACGTTCAATGTCTGGACAGAGAAAAGATGGAATATACACTGAAGAAGGAAAGGAATTAGTTCTTTGAAGTCAAAAACAATAAATGCCTCTTTCGTACAATTAAGGTATAAGTGACAGAGATATTCTCCCTGATTAAGCCTTTGAAAAGATGACAGCAATGTTTAGGTATGTTTGTTAACATCTAAGGTCTCTGTAGTTATATCTTGTTAATTGTAACAAATAAATAAACAAAAGTGCTCATCTAAAATACAATGCTGACAAGAGAATAGAGTAATAACTTATAAATCAATGAATCCACGAAAACTACATTACTCTTCAACATTTACCATTTTAAAAGAAGAAAGAATCATTTAGATCGATTACACGTACCTAGGGGCAAGACATGGATTAAACATTGCACATACAGTACAACATCTGTTCACTAAGACCTTCATCCAGCAAAGCACTTAAATACGAGTTTAATTTTACACACATAAATAGTCCTATAGACCCCATGGAGCTACTCACATGCTTAAAGCTAAACACATGCCAAAGTGATCTGCTGTATTGTGGCATTGAATAATACCTGCAGTGCATCAGTATACACAATGGTTTTTACTTTTAAGTTTTCTTGCCATTTCAACATTTAACACCACTGCCCAAGAACTGAGTCCCAAAAATGCAGGGCTCTATTGCAGAGCCCTGCAAACTTCATCATAAGGAACAGCGATTTGGCTCCCAAACACACATTTCTCTTTCCACAAGTCTCACAGCCTTTCACCTTTCCCCCTACTGACCTGAAAACCCCAACTCCATCTCCACCTTCAGTGATTCTAGCAGTCCTCAGAGCTAGCTAATAGGTTCAGAGCCAGTTTATGCAAATTTGGGAAAGACCATAGCAAGGGTTTAAAAAGAAATGGTGAATTCCCCTTTCAAATGTATATACATTTTGTCGTTACTATTTTTATACACTACTTGGTGAGGTTATTTTCTGTATGCAGGGCTAAACATTGCTCCATAAAACAATGACGCCTTCCTAAATGAACATATGTTTAAAGAATGTCCTTGTTAGGGGAATTGCTGTTCTCTATCAATAGGACTATACACTTAAAAGGTTACTGCTTTATCATTAGGCAGAATATCTAGAGGCTCTACCCTTTAATTTAAATGTATAAATTGATTCTACTCTGTGTTTCCACACAACTAATGAGCATATTTGGTTCTTTCTCAGTAAAAGCTAATGATTAAATTAAGAAGGTTAACAAGGTTTAAATAAAGATAAGAGGGACATTTATGGCAGACTAGAATGCAGCAGTGGTCCTGCCCCTATTTTCAGAAAACTTTGGAAGCAGCCCGTTCACAGTTTTTGATACCAACAGTACTAGGTAACCAATCCAGGTAAGTATTACTGCCAATAAATGTGTTGTGAAATAGCACTCAAGTGTGTACTACACAACATGCAGGTCCAGACTGTGGACTTTGGGCACAAGTCTTTATTGTACAATTTTCCCCCAAGAAAAACAACCCCACCCTGGCTCTTCTGATGCACAGGAGAATTGCTTCCCCAGTGCAACCTGTCTGCTCTGTGGGCCAGCATGTGGGAGAACAGGGCTATGGCCCTTTGTTGCCTCCCTACTTCTTATGGAACAGGATGCACCTTCTGGGCCACACAGAGAAAGCAGTCCTTACATTAACTCAGCTCAGAGACAGACCTTTACATGGTGCATGTAAGGGGGATGGAGTTTCCTTCCATGCTCCTTTCCCTCCTTGTTTCCCCCAAAACCATACAATCTGATGCCATCAGGCTCTCAATATTGCACTTAGCAGTGGCAAATACAAGAGGTCCTTTATATGCCATTAGAACAAACTGCATTTGAGTGACATGTCCATCTGGTTGGCATATGAAGAAAAAAGGATGGAAAGTTTAGATGATGTCACTATGGGAAAAGTAAGCCAACTAAAAGAAAGCAACTGTAAGAATCATTACTTTTATCTTTTTCAGCAAATGGAAAAGTGAGTACTAGACACTAATATATGGTCCATACTGACACCCATTGAACACTGGGTTTTGGATCAAAGTGTGCTCCATAGTTCAGCATTTTGTATATAAATGGAGCACACTTTGATCCAAAACCTCTTAATTAAAACAATTAAAACAAAAATACAATACAATACAATACAATACAACTTTCATTAACAAAAAGCCACTATAAGAGAGAGGGGTATGTGCATGCATTATATAAGAGACAAGGAAGAATTTCTTTTCTTTTGTTTTGGGAAGAAAATTATTGTGGTGCACTTGTTTTCTACATGGTTCTCAATACAAACCGTTTATAAACCCAAAAATTACATTTTTATTGTAAGTGGTGTGGAGAAAGGAAGAAAGAAAGAAAGAAAGAAAGTCTTTGAACTGTATAGTAATAAACTTTTGGATTTTGTTCCCCTTTGTTTCAAAAATAAATCATTACTATATCCTTCGTCATAGACACAACAGGATGAGTTTGTTGAATATTTAAAGGCTTAAATTATACATTTCTTTAACAAAAATCATTAATTACACAGTAAAACTGAAGGAAAATATGCATGCAAAAATAGCATTAACCAACATTACAACTTTGAAGTCAGTTTAAACAAGAATGAACTTCTTTCTTGTGGATTGTGTGTGATGAAAACAACCTAAATCAAACTAACTATAAACATTAAGTTAATATTTTTTCCTTCATAATTCACAGTATCTGTGCTAAATTTAGGTGGGGAGGAAAAGAAGCATTGAGGGAAACCGAGCCCAAAGTAATGAAACCCAAAGAACATCCAACCACATTTTTGTACCCAAAAAATAAAGTGCAGGTGCATATCTAAGTTCTAGTAGCACTAATTACCTGATTTGCAAATCCCCAAGCCACCAACTAGTTATAATAATTGTACACTACTTACCAGTGAATTCCACCTGCAAAAGCGACACCCACATTTCTGTTCTTCCCCTAAGTTTCAGGCTGACATATGAGTTTGTAATCTCTGAATTGTGACCAGAAGTCTGTGGATTAGCTGGAAGGCATCTTCAGATTTCTAGAGCATTATGCTCCTGTGGATCTGACAGTTCAATATCTGACCCCCCTCTAATTCATGGTTATGTTATGTAAAATACAACATGTGAAGATTAAATGACATACTTTTCAGGTCTATGCAGTATTGTGCCATCTAGTCCATCTAGATGCCTGAATCACATTTTCAGGATGCCAAAGGTTTTTTCAGTGATGGATCTGCCGACTGGATGTATCACATTATAATTTTCCTCTCAAGGGATATTGGGATTAGTAACAGGAGTAACCAAACCCTTAAATGATAAGCATGCCACCAGCAACATATGATATTTCTCATCCCCAGTGGTAGCTCAGATGATGATAAATAATGTAATTATACTTACACTTACCAAGTAGCCAGCCATGCTACAGCAATCAGTTCTCAAACTTAACTGCTAGCCCTGACCTTTTGAGAATGGGAGGGTCATTGCATGGGTCCTCTGTGACTATATCTGTGCTATATTATTTTGCATGTTTATTGAATTAAAGCCTTTTTCTGTTGCTGAAGCCACTGCCACATTCACAGAAAATGCCCAGTGAGCAACATGAGTATTTTTAATAGCTGTCTGGGCAGGTAGGACTTGCCATAGAACTTTATGATGTCTTGAGGTTATTATTGCTTGTCCCAGGAGATGATCTATAAAAATGCTAACCACACTTGTGCTGAGGCAATCACACGATGATTCAATTTCTATTCTCTTAGGGATATGTGGTGCACCCAAGGGGTCAGGACGGGGACACCATGGCTGCACTATCACCCCCATCATACTCTATGTGGTCAAATAAGCCAGCTGCACGAATTGGGAGGAAAGTTACCTGAACCCCACAAAGGGGTGTAGGAGGGAAGAGTGTAGTGGGAGCAGGTGATGTCTACTGCACATTCTTCCTTTTACTAATCTCCACATTTATTTCCATTTATTTCTGGAAATTAGCTATTCTACTAGTAAAATATTGGTGAAGTTTAAAATATTTTTATAGTTGGCAAAAGAGCAATATTGTTAAGCATTTCAATACTGCATGGTTACTTCCATAGGGCCCCTATGTTTGCTAAGAATTCAGTTAGTCTTCTAATAGCATAGATCAGAATTTAATCATTTGTTATTCATGTGGATTTCACATTTCTATAAATGTTCCACAGTATTTTATCATTAATTAATGGGCACTTAAAATGAAGGTAACATTTAGGTCAATCCTTCTCTAGATCATTATTTCATTCATATCTTGCATGAGTGGTGTTACCATGATCAACATATGATAGCTACTATTTTACAGATGTCATCATTTGACTCAGAATTCAGCTCATTTTAAGATCTTCTTTAATAGATTTAGCTCCAGTGTACCAGAACAGTAGTTAACCACCATAAGAGCTCTTTTTAATTGTCTTTCTAATATAAGGGAGTAAGGAAAACTAAAAACACATTACTGATAAAGTTGAAAGGGGAGAAAGAAAATGTCAGGACTGGAATAATTTTACAGGGCAAAGTACAAACCACTCTTTTAAAGTTGAATAGTGGTATTGACATTTTCACAAAAGATTAACCTGTGTTGCTGAGTATTTTCCAGTGATCTACCAGCCATTTTTAATAACCACTAATATCAATGTGCATTCATCATTTAACCTTCACATTAGAGATGGTCAAAAACCGTTTTGTTTAATATAAAAGCTTTTCAATGAAAATTTTCTGACCAGTTCAGCCCAACTGTATAGTTTAAATTTGCCATTGTCTACTTCAGTTTCTGAATAGTATATTTCAGGATGCTCACGAGATAACAAAATATTTTATGTTAAGTATTTACTTCTATAAAATAAGTATAAAAACAACAAAAAGTTCCTGGGTAGAGTGAATTTTACGTAAACTACCATGTCTGAGAGTATTAACATAAATTGGATGACTTCAATATTACTAAATCAAAGTTCATCTGATAAAACTACATAGAATAAGTACGATTCCCACTGGCTTCTTGTCAAAAACCCCACCTAGAACTGTATTCCCCTGGGAAATTGTAGTTTTTTCCACTCTGGAACTGATAATCTATTTGAGACAGATGTAGAGAATGATATTTAAAAAATGGATGCAAGTGCACACAGGTTAAATTTAACTAGCTAGGGGATATTAAAATATAGTGTATGGTCTCTTTCTATATTTTTTACATATTATTGGCCAATTAAATCTTGAAAAACATATAGGAATATCTCAAATCTAACAAAGTGAGCAACATTTTAAACCAATGTCTTTGGTGAGGGAGAGAGTATCTATATACACATGAACAAAATATTTTAATACACATGCTGTGGCCATATAGGTTAGTGAAGGCCAAGATAGAGAGAGTCCTGCAAATAAAAACAATTTTATAGCTGACTTTCAGAAGAATTAGCCTCCAGGACAGAATAGACAAAGAATGATTTGGCAAATTCATATCTACTGTACCTACACTGAACTCAATTGAGTTACAACAGGTCAGGGTTTGTCCTAGCATATTGATAAACTCATATGATATCACAACCCACATAATCTGAAAAAAGAAATTGCTAATCATCCATGACTAAATATTACTCTGGAAGTGAGACAGCACAGACAGCACAAAATAATCCAAAAATCTAACTGGAGACAGAGTTCAACTGAGTATGGTTGGCGGTGATGTGAAATAATGCATGATGTCAACACATCCTATCATCCAAAAATAAGCATTTGGGTCTGGCATCAAATTGGAACCAAGGCAGCAGGCTTTTTCCTTTCTTTTTTTTTTTTTTTGTTGTTGTTGTTGTTGTTGTGAAACACCCAGTCCAATCTCTCAATCAATTAAAAAAATAAAACTCAAAAAGACTGACAGGGACAAGCAAGCAATGGTCAGAGAGATTAGAACAGAATCAATCAAGGGAAATATCTCTGAGCTAGAAGGTATACTCCAGCAGACATACCAATACTCCAAGATATGTTATTAGATAAGAGAATATACTAAGCTCCTTCATTCCTAAAATGTCTCACTGAATTAGGAGCTATGGTAACATACATTGCTTTATGACATTTTTAATAATATATAAAATCTCAGAAAGTCCTGTACAAAGTCTATCTGATATTGTGTGCACAGAGATTTGTGAAGGCTAGCATGTGTCTGAGCAGGGATTGCAAAGGTCAGTGAAGGAACTTCAAGCAACTTCCATGACATAATATTTTGTTGGGTTTATATTTTTGTTTATTCTACTGACTTTTTGCCATTGTCAAATACCTCAGTGATCTCACATAAATAGCTTTTCACTATTTATCACTCAGGTCATCTGTGCAATTATTCTTGTGTCATGCTTAAAACATTTCACTCTTTATTGGCAGAGCAAAGTTTTCATTAACATTTGAAAGACAAAAAATAAATATTGATTTTGGTAAATAACTCTGACAACAGGCAGGTTAACATTTATTTCTGAGCATTTTTAGCTATTTCATTTGTTTAGTGTCTCATATTAATTGTGATGCAGTCACACTGACTGGTTCAGCAAACCACGTGAACACCTGCTGAATTTTATTGTGTGCTGAAAACATCCCTATTCAGCAAAGCCTTTAAGCATGTGCTTATGTCATATTGTGAATTTGCTGAATAGTGATGGACATGTCTACTTAAGTGCTTTGCTGAATTGGGACCCCCTTCACTAATTGTTATTTTTGCCTGTGGCTATATGTTTGTGAGGGCTTGGTTCGGGGTGGGGGGGTTGGTGTCATAGGTATATAAAGAGAGAAAGTACTATACACATACATGTGGGTTTTTGAGTTATGAATTCAGGATCTGGCATTTATAAAAGTAGTCGAAAAACCTGTTAAAAATGTAAAAATCTGTTTGATAATTTTGATAAGTGAATTTTCCTTCATTGTTTATGGAGTTAACATCATTATATTAGAAGTGCAGATTGTTATTTGAGTTCAGCAAGGTCTGTGATAATTGAGGAACAAATAGAAGTCAGAGTATTAGAATAGGGCGGTGGGATGGGAAAGCAAAAACTCCCTCCGGGACCTTTGAAATTAGGAATTAGAGAAACTGTCAGACGATCAATGCAACCAGGATTAACATTAACAAACAATTGTTTTGAGTTGCCATTTCCTTCCCTCATGACATTGCAACTTTAATTAAGTTTAGCAGTTGACTGGAATTTCCTATACAAGCTGATGTTGTTACGCTACCATTGTTGATGAGTATCAAGGCCCAGCTCTTAAAAAGATGTTCTAACCTCTGCAGCTTCAGTTTATAAAGGGGAGTAAGTATCAGCAAAAATAGTTGAGTGTACATATCCTGCAAAAGATTGGTGCTTATTACAACATCACTGTTTCAAAGTCTGTCGTGCTGTCAAAAGTGAGCAAGAAATGAATCAGCAAAGATTGAACTAAATCAATGAGCCAAGTTTCTTCACAGCACTGAAAAATAATGAATCTATTCATTCAATCAAGTTCCAGAAATCCAAGAAAAAAGGACATACAGTAAGATAGTGATCTGATACTTCAGGATTCAAAACTGCTACATCAGAACTTGGAATTACCCAATTTACTTTCATCTTAAACATCTTGCCTGAGGTTAAAACTTCCAACGGCGCCATCATTTATCTAATAGAGTTCACTCATGCACTTTTAGGGCCAAAATTCAGTTCTGATGTATACACCTGCAAGTCCATTGGTTTTAATGGAGTTGTGTCTGCATACATCGGGACTGTATTTGGCCCATAATCTTCAATGCATTTTACAAATATTAATGAATCTTTACAGTACTGCTGTCATATAATATGTAATATTGACGCTAGTAAAGGATAACATTGTACTGTCTGGTCTACCTGCTCCCAGGCACATACGCCAGTCTGTTTTTATACCTTCACTTTTAAGATATGCAAACTTTAGAAAATGAGTTAGTGTTTCTGCTAAGAGAATTATTTGTTTCTTATTCTGTAGATTTAAACTGGATTTAATCATCAACACTTCATATATAACACATCCCTTACCTCCTCCCCCCACCACACACATGCTCTAAATTTAATTAAAATAACTGAAATGAAACTAGAGATAATTTGTTTTTTAAATAGACTGCCACATGCTTCATTTACATAAAACCCATTAGTTTGCATTAAATACAAATTAGCTGCTGATATGAATTAAATCACATATAAATAGTTCGGAATAGCCTCAAAACCATGCATTTTAATTAATATAACAGTTAACCAGATTTATTTATAAGGTAATCAAGACTCTCTCTCATTCATTCTTCAGCACAATAGGCCAGACAATGAAGGGCTGTCCTGCAACACTGCAGTTTTAAAAGCAAAACAAAGCCACAAGGGAAGGCAGAAGCATTGATTGGATTCAGTAACTTGCAAGAAAGCATATTGTTTAAAAACGATTCCTCAGCTGCCAATCCAGTAGCACTGTGAAAGAGATTTAAATTATTGTGAGAAGATAAGATTGCAGGAAGTCTTTCAAAATCTGGTGACATGGGAGGTTGTGAAGCACATAAAGAAGCCCTGATGCATCTTTTTTCTCTGTCTTGGATAATGGAGAACTCAAAGTGGGAAAGAAGTGATACTAGAACACATTTATTTTCATTAAATGTAATTGGATGGTGAAAACAAGCTGTTAAGAATCAGGACTCCCGGATTCTATTCCTGCTTCGGTAACTTTGAACAAGTAATTTAATTTTTCTCTGCCTAATTTTACCCATCTGCAGTCTGGGTACAATACTTTCCTCACAAGCCATCTGCACTAAATTAATGCATCCATGCTTGTAAGATAGTGTAAGATGCTCAAATAAAATGGTTCTATATAAGTGTAAAGTATTTACAATTACTATTTACTGAAGGAAATGCATTTTAAACATATTTTGATTCAGACTTGGGGCAAATTACTGGCATAAGCTGCCTTACTATGCTGCCAACATTACAGTGTTTCTAGGAGAGATTCCATCCAAACAATGGATGATAACAAAGCACCTTGAAGCCCTAAGCTCTTCATGGTAACCCATGCCATTGTAGCAGATTCACAAGGGCTGCCAAAAGGGCATCAAGAAAAAGTGACCTTGCAAGGTGCTGAGGCCCTTCAGTGCTGGTTCATTCACTGGAAGGTGAAGTGGCTCAGCATCTTGCCCCTCCCTAAACTGGATCTATAGTTTGGCTACACTGTATCAGTTAAGATATTAAAATTGTTTAAATTATGATGTCACCTCATAAGGATAATGGCAGATCTGAGAAAAAGGACTCTGTGGAAGGCAACACATAATGAACCCAAATCCCACTGGTGCCAAGTGAGGAGCTGGACACAAAAGCCATGAGGAAATTGGTCTAGTTGTACTAAACCTTTGGTAGTACAGGCCATAACTGAAGTTGCACTAACATAAAAATCGTACAACTGCTACAGGTTTTGAACATGTAAGAATGTCAGCATTCCAGATGTTCCAAATAATTCACATATTTTTCTATCACTACCATGGCTAGTGTGGAAAATAAACCCAGATTGCTAATACCTTAATTGATACTGTAGAGCCAAACTATTGATCCAATTTAGTGAGGCACTGAGCATCACCTAGAAGATGCTGAGCCACTTCACCTCCCAATGAATAAATTGGAATTGAATGGACTCAGCACCCTTACAAGATTAAGCCCTTATCTGAGGTCCAAACCTGCAAACACCTTGCTTGATGGCTCCAATTCAACTCAATAGGACACCTGTCATTGATTTGACTGGTGCAAGATCAAGCCCACTATGTAGCGCTACCACGCTGAGTAACTCCACTGCAGTAAATTATACTCTTCAAAGTAATAAACACATGAGGTACCAAATATTTGCAGAATCTGGACCTTAGTTAATAGTTTTTAGAAGTCTTACTAATACAAGAATTAAGATAAAACCTGCTCTTATTTTCTCCAGTGTAAGTGAGCAAACTCAACAAGCTTTGGCTCAGGCCCCATATCTTAACTGATAACAGAATTTATTATAGCATATTTGACAAGCAGAATTTGGCCCAACATTTCTGTAATACAAATCCAGTCTCTGTGGCAAATTTGGCCTGGATATACACCCTGAGATATTCTACTATCTTTAGTGAGGCAGAAGAGGGGGTGTATGATATCCATTTCAATGATATGACATTTTTTTCATACAGCATTAATGTACAATGCATATTATGTTGCACCAGAGTCGCAAAATGACATGGAAATGTTAATTCAGGCATCTCTGTGGCTATTATATATGACTACACAGGCCCCACAGATTGAACAAGAATTGGTACCTCTTTCAGGAATAGTAGGATCAGATTATTATAGATTGATGGCTCCAGAGCTGTGAGGCAAGCTTGGTCAAAATTGGCTAGAAAGGTCTACTTCCTTCCATTTTTCCACATAGAGGCAGTCCTATGGAGCAATACTATCCGCCAAACCAGTGGAAAAACTTGATATGGAGGGATTGGATGGACAGATAATTATGACTGTGTTACAGCTAATTGGCAATGATAAATTTAATCCATTTGTAGATCTTCAGCAACAATTTGGTTTGCCCAGTTCCAGAGCACGAAAATATTTCAAGTTAAAGCATTTACTTATGGATGTATTTGGACCAGACGAATTGGGATCTCCAGAATTTTTATTATTTTGGAAGAAAATTCCTTGATTTACTCTGTGATTTACAATTTTCTGGCCCAAAATCTCTGCCAAAGATTGATAATTTTAGAGTTGCTTGGAATAGAGATCTGGATATACAACTATCACCAATCCAATGGAACACAATTTTATCTAATATTAAAAAAGCAACTATAGACCCGTAACAATGGCTTATTCACAAAAAAAGATACTTTTTCAAAGATTCTGGTCCCCACATAGGCTAATGGTAACAGGCCTCATAAACGCTGACCGCTGTTGGAAATGTAACTCCCTTCCTTCACGCTACATTAACTCACAAGTTTTGGGAGTGTCCCTATATCAAGAATTTCTGGTATGAGATGGGTCAAAGGGTCCATTTGATATTGGATGCTAAAGTTAAGTTGTCTTCCCAGATATATTCCTGATTCCTGGAGATTGCCTCGTAACAAGGCAGCATGGTTCTAATGTGCAGCTTGTATTACTAAAAAAATTAATCCTGAAAAAATGTAAAAGTTGATCCCCACTAAATATTGATGACTGGTGATATGGCTGACCTCACAGATAACAAATGACTGACATTCCATAGAAAGGGAATATCTGAAAAATTCCAAGCAATTTAGATTGATGTTTTAGAGGTCTATGATTAAAGTAGACCCTGGTGATAGATTCCCCACTGCTCCCTTTATCCTAACCCTGTTTATTTACTTTGTATATTTTTATGAATCTGGTATTTTGGAATATTTGTTTTATTTGGAGAAATAATAAAAATATAAAAGAAATGACATGGAAATGTTGAATGCATAACAGTGTTCTCTAATGCAATGCAATTAAAATGTATATTATAGGGAAATGTACACATATTATAAACATTTTATTACTATAATCATAACATGCATAAAACTGACATATTTGAAAAAGAAACAATGTCAAATCAAGTCTTTTCATTGAATCAAAATATTTTAGCAGTGTTTCAATTAACATTCGTGCCTGATGTATTCGCATGCTAGAAACATTACTAATCCCATTTACAACATACCTATCCCTACTGGCAGAAAGGGGCAGAAACTATCTGCTAAGCCTGGATAGTTTTACTCACCAATTATCAGTGAAGTGAGCAGTGGGAAAACTACCACTTTGCTTCTAGGAAACCAGGATTTTCAGAAAATGATGTTTTTTAGGTGCCCTGGGTAATGTCTTGCAGTAAGATACATCAGATTTGGCTATGTCAATCAGATCAATGTCATGTTACATTATGATCTATCCCAAGATATGACTGACAGACTGAAGCAGATGTGATGTATCACAGCAAAGAAGAGGCATGAACTGAAGAAACAGAAAAGAAAAAGACATCCCACTTCCCCCACCCAAAACATCCTTAAAATTTACAAACAACAGGAATGAAGGGAAAACATAGTGGCTACAATCAGAGGTATGCTGAGCACCCACTTATCCCATCAATCTCAACGGGAGTTGTAGGTGCACTGTACTTCTCAGGATTTGGTCCAAGGTTATTAAAAATATTGCTTTTCTCATGAGAGCCTGCTTTTCCCAATCAGATTATCCATTATCGGGCATTCCTTTATTCTGTATGAATGTTCTGCATTCTCATTTTCAGTGGTTTCCAGCCGTGCCATGTACTAACTTGAATTAAAATATGAGCATGAGAATGTACCAAAAGATGTATGTAATTTCCCTTACAGTTAAAAAAATCACTAAATGACTGATTATACTAAATATAATGTTTCTGGAGATTTTTAAATAGGACTAGAGACTTAGAGACCAAAGCCCTCTATCCACAGAAGAGCAGCAACATAGGCTGCAGTAGTGCTAGCTTTCCTACATTGTTCCCTGACCTGGAGATACCACTTCTTGATATCACTTGATAACCACTTGGGTTGATAAGGGCATTGGAGTATCCATGCTCATTCAGTCTTTGACCTCTCCATTCGGACATCCAACAAGGGTAAAAATTAGTGACGATCGTGTAGATGTTTTTGTGGTGTGTGAACATGGTCACCTAGCCACTAAAAACAAGATTAAGACCACTAATCACTTCACAATGATCAACCAAAAGTTCTCATCTGGTGACTACTATTTTGTGCTACCAGCCTGTATTAAGAGCCAAAATGCTCCATGTCCCATTCAATCTCTCTTACCAGATTTTAAAGTTTGATGATTATTAATCATAATATTAGTATTATTCATTATTACAACTTGTATTATAGTAGTACCTAAAATCCTCAACCAAGATTTGGGCTGCATTCAAACAGGCACTGTAAAATGCATAACAAGCCCCTGCTCTGAATAGCCTAACGTGTATATACACAGGTCACAGAAAAGTTGCAAGGGGGTAAAGAAGCACAAAGAGGTGAAATGATTTGCACAAGGTCATACAGCAGGCTAGTGGCAGAGGTGATAATCTCCTAAACCACAGTCCATAAGCACTAGACAATGCTGCCTCCATGTAGCTCTATAGCCATATTCCTTTCACCAAGGATAACGTAATTCTTCATAGTCAAATGATGATGTTTTCTTTCATAATTTAATATACACAAGGGCAGAGATCATAACTCAGTATTCCTTGAAGATAATTGCACTGCCCCTCATAATTTGCTTGGGAGAGAAATAGATATACCAAAGACAAAATAGAATTAATACTTTCTGGACTAATTGCATCAGGGTCAAATCTTTAATTACAACAATTGCCCAGAGATGCTAGCATTGGTAAAGGAAGTCACTCCTGGTTTACAGGCTCACTGACCTTCAGGCATTATGGCCTTCTGTCTGGATTGCCTTGTCTCTTTCATTTTCATGGACTGAATTTATCACATTACTTTTCTGGGTGTTTCACAGGCTGTGGCTGACATCATCATTAAGTGCTATGGTCTGGTCCTGTGCCGAAAGTTTAATTGAGAAGAAGAGATGAACAGTTATCTTGGAAAGAATTGGTTAGCAGCTTGTGCTAGTTGGGGTTGATTGATTGATTTGTTGGAGGATGAGTTTTAGTCTTTTAACTTTTCATAAACTATTTCTTTTTCCTGAGAGAACAGAGGTCCTATATCTGGAGTGGGACTTTGTAGATGAGAGGCAAAAAGAATAATATATTTGATATGCATGTGTGTGTACACAGATATCAGATATAACTATATATTCACTGGATTTCAGAACACAGTTCTGCAGGAAGTAGAGTGGAAGTATCCTGACACTGACCTCTTTAATGGCTAGGAGCCCCAAAGTACTTACCTAAAGCTCTGCTTCTTTTTCACCATCTGTGAAACAAAGACAATAATATTTATCTGCTTCATGGTCCACTGTGAAAAATTAACTGATGCTTACAGATGTTCTTTAAAGCCCCTGCCTCATTATCTCCTCTCTCCCCTCTCAGTACATCAGAAAACTCAGCAATTATTAAGCAAGCAAGATAGTAAAAAGAAACTTTATCCAGATCTTAGAGGGCTCAGTATCTTGCAGTCACTGGTAGGTCTGGCATGTAACTGTTCTTGGATGTGTGCCTCCATAATGAAACACCAAAAGACGTTCAACAGAAAAGAATGACTGAGTGACAGTACAGGAGATCTACAAGCACAGTCCAATTTTTGTACCATTTTAGTTTCACAATGCTAGAGGAGACTTTGTTTACTTCTAGCAACCAAATCTCTTGGGTTCCTTTCCCTTGAACACAAAAGGCTCAAATAGGGATGTAAGATGAGGCATGCGGAGGCATTGATGGTTAAATAGGCATCAGAGAACAGCCTTTTTGAGAAATCAAGTGTCAGAAACTATGATGGGATGGAATGGGCCTAGTGGTCAAAGCCAGGGGTCAGAGGCAGATTCAGGAGTCCAGAGCAGGTTTGGAGTTAGACCAGAGTAGGAACAGGGCTGGGGCAGGAGCAAGGCTGGATCAGGCAAAGGCTTGGGGAGAGTGTTGTCACCAACAGGCAGGAGAGAGTTCCGAGCCCTGGAGTGACATTGAGCAGACTGAGCTGCTGTTCCTCTTGTTAGGCTGATGTACCTGTCCTGAGACTCACCAGACCAATTCCTGTGGAGTGGTGAAGCCTAGCACAGGAGTGACTCATCATCTTACATCCAGTTTGGGGCACCCTAGCAAAATCCTTGCTCATGTTTTGAGCACACAATAGTCAGACCAGATGTTAAGATAAGATAGTGCCAAATATATATATGTGATAAAGTAGGTTTCTGAGGATGGATGAGAAAGAACAAAAGTAATCATAAGGGCCAACATTGTTAAAACCTCCTGCATCTGAAGCCGTTGCCCAGGGAGATGCCTACTGCCACATATGTATATGGTACTATCCTAAGAAACATGGTGTGCATGTTCCTGGGTATCCACATCCTGATTTAGCTGCAGATGCAGGAGGCTTTGACAACACTGGCCATCATGATTGTTTTGTTTTGTCCTCAGAAACCTACTTCATCACTTAATCATTTTAAAATTAGACCATTTCCATTTAACATCAGAGCTTTGGTCTCTTTAATCAATGTGGAAACAGAAGTGGGCATGCTTTAAAATAATAGTAAGTAGCTCAAAGCCCTACCAGTTACTTTGCTCCAAGACAGCACTGAAGTTACCTTTTAAGCAAATCTGGCTACATAAAATGAAATTGTAGATACATTTGCTTGGTTGTTCAACAGCAGTTACAGTGTAATTAGTGCCACTTAATGGAAAGTGTTACTGAGGTGCATATTGTTATTAATCAAACTCTGGTATAAAACTGGCTGCTATAATAATGAGTGCAATTACTGACTGGTGAACTGTTCAGCCTGAACACTGACCCCAACCAAAATTCTCTCTAAAGAGATGAAACTCATGGGACTTAAAATCACTTGATTCCTGGCACTTCTGTGTCATAAATCTAGCATAAGCGATCTAAGATTTAATATATCAATTTATTAAAAACAGAATAAAAGAAAATAAGAGTGTGAGGATCAAAAAAGGTGACCCATTAAACTGGGCCTACTTTTATCTAAACCTGACAATATTTAACTCTCTCATATGCCCCACATAACGGACACTGAGGAATTCTTTACCAAGCTGTATTGAAATTTTTTTCAATATATCTCTAGATTAAACATAAATAATGCCCACATAATTGTAAACATCTATCAGTTTAAATGGATTAAAAATCTGTGGATTTATTCAATCCTGTAGTGACTTCCTGGCCAACAGATGGCTTGTAGTATCTAGTGATTGCTGGAAACAGCAGTTCTCCTGTGTCTGGATTCAGTGTTGGTGCTTCTCAACCTTGGACACTAGGAAAAAAAAAAAAAAAGGTCCCGTGTACACCTGTGTTTCCTGGCAGATTGTCTGTAAACATGCACTGGCCTGCTCTGAATAACTGTGTCTTTTTCTGGATTCATCCTGCACTGGCAGTTTTCTCTCTTACTTTCAGTATGGCTTTTAACTTGGGCAGAGATAGAGGATCTAAGAATTTTGGCTAATTGATGTTTATCTGTTCTCAATGTTCTGGTGCTAGCTGGACTTCAGCCCTCCAGCTAGTGCTCCTGGTTTATGCAGCACACTAGAAATAATACTGGAGCTTCAGATACATTCACAGATGGAGGAATTTGTTACATTTAATAAGAAAATGAATAATACAATCAGTACAGTTTCCCCTGTGGTATTTATTATCATTACTAAATACAATTTATTTCATGCTGTCCCACCATTTTCAATGTGTCACAGGTTTTTATATTTAAGATTCTTAATTGCATTATAGAAGTAGTAATTGGTTAGCAGGAAGATGGAAGATTTAGCAGTGAGGTAAGGGATATGTGTGGCTTTGGGCCCCTGAAAAATGTAGAGGGGGTATAAGAAGATTTTTGGATAAGCATATTAGTAGGCAAGAAAACAGTTACTTCAGTGAACAGCTGGAAACCAGTGCTTGGATTCTCACAGCAAGGTATATTACTGCCTGTAATACATGAGTGTGACCTGCTGTTCTACACCAAACACAAACAGCAGAAGAGGAAGAGAAGGAGGGATTTTTATCAACAGCTGGGTAGCTTTGTCAATCAGATTCCTGTAAACATGTGGGACTCACTGCTGTGGTGCCTCCTGCTAGTTGTCTCAGGGAATTAGCTAATTCAGCCTCCAGAGCAGGGCCGCACAGAGGATTCAGGGGGCCTGGGGTCTTTGGCGGTGGGGGCCCTCGCTTTGGCGGTAATTCAATTGTGGGGGGTCCTTCCACTCAGGGACCTGCTGCCAAAGTGCCCCGAAGACCTGCAGCAGGGCCCCCCGCCATCGAAATACCACCGAAGCGGGATCCAATTCTTCGGCGGCGGGTTCCGCTTCAGAGGTAATTTGGCAGCGGGGGGGGTCCTTCTGCCCCAGGGAGAAAGGACCACCCGCCACTGAAGAGCAGGAGTGGAAGAAGTTCCGGGGACCCCGGCCCTGCGAGAGTTTTCCAGGGCCCCGGGTGCGAGTGAAGGAACTCGCTCCAGAGGCCCCGAAAAACTCTCGTGGGGGCCCCTGCTCCAGAGCTTCCTCCACAGGCCACTGTCCCATTGTTGCTGGCCCCCATGTCCCTCCCAGGGCCTGGTGACCTGTTATCTGGGGTGCAGCCCCCTGGCCATACCCCCACAGTTTCAGGGTCTCCCCACCTGAGGGAACCCCCAACCCTCTATCCCTGCCTTGCCTCAGTCATGGGCTACTGCCAGTCACCAACTAGCCCCCGTTCCTGGGGCAGACTGCAATGTCAGCCACTCATCACTAGCAAGGAGGGTTTGGACCTGCTGCCTTCGCCCACCCCTGGGCTGCCCTTTGCAACCTCAGTACCCACTGGCCTTCGGCTAGGCCACAGCCTGGGGCTTTGTAGGCTGGAATGTCCCCAGCTCCTCTACCTTTCCACAGCCCTGCTCCACTCAGATACTCTGCTCAGGTCCCTGCAGTCAGGTCCGTCTCCCTCTACAGCTAGAGAGAGACTGCTGAGCTTCTGGCTCCCAGCCTCTTGTATAGGGCCAGCTGAGGTCTGATTTGGGGGTGGCTCCCAGCTGTGCTTACTTCCCCAATCAGCCTAGCTTTTCCCCTGCCCCAGCCCTCTGCCAGGGCTGTTTTAAACCCTTCCAGGTAGGAGCAGGGGACCACCTCGCTACAATTCCCTATCATATGATTCTAATAACAGGAAATATGAATACAAACATTGGTAGCAGACACAGTAAGCAAATAAATAGGGTTGGACCACAAGGCATTGAGACAGCAACTTGCTGTGAGATATATTATCTGACTATGGCGGTACTTGGGTCCTTGACAAAGCCATGCATAATTATATGAAATTCACTAAACGGTCAAACCAAAAACCAGAATGACCATTTCATTACCAGTAAAAGGCATAAACAGTCACTGCTGGATGTGATAGCATATAGAAATGTCAAGTGTAGCTGTGATTATGAACTACTAATATGAAAAATTAAGGACTTGTTTACTTAAAATGCTGCACTGCTGTAATGTTTCAGTGAAGACGCTACCTACGCTGACAGGAGAGTTTCTCCCATCAGCTTAGGTACTCCACCTCCCCAAAAGGCAGTAGCTATGTCAACAATAGATTTCTCCCATTGACCTAGCATTGTCTACACTGGGTATTAGGTCAGTTTAAATGTCGCTCAGAGGTGTAGGTGTTTCACACCCCTGAATGATGTAGTTATACTCACCTTATTTCCTAGTGTAGACCAGGCCTAAGATTAATTTACAATCCAAGAAAAAGATGGATGCAACTAGAACCAAACGTGATCTTGATAAGTTAATGGAGAGCTTTTTGAAGTAGGCATACAAAGTGATGCTTGGAGAGAGTTTCAGGACATTAAATTTGTGATGAGGAAGAAATCTCACTACAGACCAGATGGGAAATGTTCAAGGAAGTGATTTAAAACAGAGGGGAAGCAATTATTGGAAGGTGTAAACAAGCAAGGTAAAGCTGAACAAACAACAAAACAAGAATATTACAGGAAAAATGCAAACAAGCCAAAGCTACTGGGAAAATGAAAGAAGTAAAAGCATTTTGTAAGTAGTGAAGAAATCACAAAGATTGGACAAGCAACCGTTTTGGGAAGAAGAGGTTCAACTACTAGAGTAGACATCAAGAAAACAAGATATGAAAACAATGTATAATAAGGTTAAACCGTATAGAAACACAATCAGGCCAACAACACAAGCAGTAAAAAATGCTATCGGTGAATTGACAACAAATGCCGAGGAGGTGCTGTAAATATAGAAGAAGCATTTTGTCAAAGTGTTGAGCCCTGTAGTTCATCCACATGCAGCATTTTGGATATGTTAGATGTGCAGGGCAACTTGCAAGGGACAATGGATATCAACACTGAACCAGCAGAAAGAGTAGTGAAGAACTTAAAAATGGGAATACTGCAGGAATAGACAGTATAACAACTGAGCTGCTAAAAGCTGCACGATT
Organism: Gopherus evgoodei; assembly: GCF_007399415.2. NCBI lineage: Eukaryota > Metazoa > Chordata > Testudines > Testudinidae > Gopherus > Gopherus evgoodei. The sequence goes on along the minus strand of NC_044327.1, from coordinate 69,275,222 downwards.
GAGTATTATTAAAGCATTAGAAAAAATATACAAGAAAGTATGGGAGCAAGAGAAGGTATCAGATGACTATCTAAAGACAACAATTGTACCAATCTTGAAGTAGATCCTGCTGAATTGAATAATTATGGAGACATAAGCTTGTCAGCACCAGAAAAATCCTGATGAAAGTAATTGTCAACAGATGAAGACCAATTTTAGAGGAAATAGTAGGGGAGGAACAGTGTGACTTCAGACTAGTTCAAAGTTGCATTGATCAGATATTCAGACACTGACAGTTGATGGGGGGGAAAGCAAAAATGAGGATTTAAAATGTTTGCTGTTTTCATCAACTTCATGAAGGCATTTGATTCAGTTTGGAGAGAAGAATTATGGAAAATAGCAAAATCACTGAGTGTTCCAGAGAAGACCATTGCAATTACAAGATCTATTATGAAGACTCCTGAAGTGCCATAAGAATTGTTGGAGAATTAAGCAATCAATTCAAAGTTTGGTGTAAGACATGGGGGCATGCAATCACTGCCAACTTCCATAATGCTCTTAAACTGGACATTAAGAATGATAGATGAGTTGAGTGTGTGACATTGGATGATCTAGACTTAAGCTCCTTAGTTTATGCAGATGACACTGTACAACTGGCAGACATGTTTGAATTAATGATGATACTTCACTACCTTGGAAAATTGGTATAGTCAACTTGGACGTACAATAAATGCCAAGAGGATCAAGTGGTTGCATCTTGGAAAAGGGACAATAGATAAGTGTTGAAATGCAGCAGCAGTGAAGTCATATTTCAAGTGAATCTTGTGTGTACCTAAGAAACTTGATCAGTGCCACCAGTTCTATCAAGGAAGACGTGCCTTACCTGCAAGTGCTGCACAGAAATTGACAAAGTTATGGACTGATAAAAACATTATGTATCAAACTAGTGTACTAACAGTATTACTCAATGGTCAGGTAGCAGCAGTATTAAATGAAACGGACATCAGAAGCCTGGAGGCGGTAGAGATGAGAGGTTTTTGAAAGATGTCAGGTGTAGGGTGAAATGATTTTAAGACAAATGAAGAAGTTAGAAGCATGGATGTAGTTTGGGGGGGTTGAGGGCATTGCCCTCCCAAACTGCAAGCCTCAGGAAGGCACAGAATTTGCCACCATGGCCCCATTGGCCTGACCGGAGCTGCCCCCCCACCCCACAAATATAGAAGTCAAACTATGCCTATGGTTAGATGGAGAGTAGATGTGAAATCAGGATACAGGATTGGTTATAATAAAAAAAAAAAGACTGCAGTGGTGGGGACACTGCAGAAGACAGACAGATGATAAGATGCCAAAGAAAATAATGCAAACACAACCAAGTTCAGTCTGACCCTGAGGCCAACCACTGACTAGATGTCAGCACATCATGGGCAGGAACATGACCAGGTTGGAATTAATGGAAGAACAAGGCTAGGCCGGGAATGAATGATGCTCCCGGTGTCTGCACAAATCATCCTGGATGAAAAGAAAAAGAAAGACTATTACTTGGATGTTTCTTCTACAATGATCAGCAGTGTAATAGTTAATATTGACATTTAAAGTGTCATTATAAAATATTGGCTTTGACATCCCACTAAAGTTCCATCTATACTGCAGTCAAGGGGTTCAGCTCAAGTGGCTAGCTTTAGCTTGCTAAGGTATAGAATTGGTGATAGTGATAGACACTTTAGCCTGCCCAGAACCCTGAGTAATTACTCAGATGACTAACCTGCATTAAATCATGTGCAGCTGCAGCTTCACTGCTCAGGTATCTGAGTTACCTAGGTATTTGAGCTGCATCAGTTCATAGTTGCCTTCACATTATGGAGAGTGGTGGGGTTTTGTCCCTAGAAATGTAAATGAAAATTTGCATCCTGGAGCACAAATCTGTGGCAAGAGGTGGATTCAGTGGCAATTTGTCTCTGAATCATGACGTTCATGTGACCCATGTACCTATAGTTTTACCGGCTCACCTTCACAAAAATGTTTAAAGACTTCCTCATAGGACTATTGTTACATTGTAAACTGAAGGATATATACATAAAACTAGGATCGCTATCCCATCAATATAATTCTCTTTCATAGTATTAGTACTTTACTTCCAGACTTCTGTCCAAATATCTAATATTTGCTGGGAAATTCTCACCAGTGTTAATCTACATTCTTTTCTTCAGCCAGCCCTCTATTTGGCCTATTTTTTTCCTCTTAGGCCTGTTTACTGACCTCTTCCCTAAAACTTCTGCCTGACTCTTGCTTCTAGCTCTATATCACTTCCCCAAGCCTCCATATAAGCCATAGTTTGTAGTTCTAGCAGAGCCTCTTAACTTGACCCTACTTCTTGCATTGTCTGTTGACATGGGTGTGCTCAACCATGTCACCAAAGAAATCTGACCTTCTCCATTTTATCACCATAACAGGTTCCTATGTTGCCATTAAACACCTCAAAATGGACAAACTTTTGTAAAGGCCCATCTGCTTGACTTCCAGATAATTAAAATGATGGAGTGCATTTTCCTGTTTAGCTGTACACCACAACACCTAACCTTAAAATGGCAACAATGTAATGTAATAGCTGCAAAACCAATGACTCATTTGTAATTACAGTAACTCCTCCCTTAACATTGTAGTTATGTTCTGGAAAAATGCTACTTTAAGTGAAATGATGTTAAACAAATCCAATTTCCCCATAAGAATTCATGTAAATGAGGGGGTTAGATTCCAAGGAAATTTTTTTCACCGGACAAAAGACATTATATACATATATAGTATAAATTTTAAATAATTTTAAACAAACTATTTAATACTGTACTCACCAATGATGACTGTGAAGCTTGGTTGAGGAGGGGCGTAGTGGGGTTGGGGCACGGGGGGGCTTGCCCCACTCCACTCATCTGGCGCTGCTGGCGCTTTCCCACTCCCCAGCTGGAATGCTGGGCAGGCAGAGTGGAATAAGCCCCCACATCCCGACCCTGCTCCCCATCTGGAAAGCCAAGTGGGCGGAACGGAGCAAGCTCCCACTTCCTGATCCTGCTCCCTGGCAGGAACACTGGGCAGGTGGAATGGGGCAAGCCCCCGCACTCTCACCCCACTCCTCAGCAGAAGTGCCGGGTGGGCAGATGGAGTGGGGTGAGCCAAACAACCTTATCACCGAATGTTATGAGACTTCAAACGAGTATGTTCTCTAATAGATCAGCAACCTAATAACAAAACAATGTTAACTGGGACGACTTTAAGTGAGAAGCTATTGTATTATTTCTCACTAGAACTGTGTGTATAAAACAACTTATAGAGGTCTACTCAAATACAATTTTAATTAAAAAATCTATCATTCAAATAATCCCACATATTCAAGACATTCTCTTCATTATATTTTATATTCTTTTATTTAAATAAAAAATGTTCCACAGCTATAATCAAAAGTGCTGCCATTCACAACAGTGATACCATGGGGTAAAATCCTGAGGCACAACTGAATAAAATCCTCAGCACTTGTCCCATAGTGCTTTGGGCAATTTCTGCAGAATATCAGGCGGGGCAATGGGGGGGAGGGTTATTGCTGTATTTGTTTGCATTGTAAGGAACTATTGAAATTTACAAACAGACATCACATCTCAGGAGTGTCTATGTAAAGATGAAAACAAAGCCTGGAGTGTCCTCCAGACATTGAAAGGAAGAATATTGTATTCAGGTAATGAGTCTTCTTGGCTGTATGTGACATCAGTTGAAAATATGAAATGTTATGTTTTTCAGATATGTAATCTACTGAAATATGCCTTCCTCTGATTATATATTCTCTACCCAAATTACATCTACAGAAAGAAGACCCTCTAGGCTGGATTGACAAAACTTGTATATTTACTGCCATTCACTAATTATGCTTACAATGACAGCTAAACCTGAAAGCTGCCAGTTTAGATATTTATATTTACAGATATGGTTGTTATATATAATATAGTCAGTGGAAGGAAGTGGGGTCAGGTGAGAGAGAGAAGGTGCCTTTTGGATCTGGAAATCTGTTTCATTCTTTCCCCTCCAAATTCCTTCATTTACTTCAATTAAGCTGTTTAGATTCACAAGTTCAAAGAACTTTAAAAAAAGAGCCTTATTTAGATAGAATTATGCTTGGAGCATTTGTTCTTTTGAGTCTCTACAGTCCAAGTAGATTGTCATCCATTTAAAAACAATATAAATAATAATAATGATAAGTTAAAAAGAAAAGTGGGGAAACAATGCTGAGCAGGTAGGCTTTTCCATGTCCCCAAATTCAGAGATCTAGGATGGGGACATTTTACAAGCTGATGTTGCAGTTAATAAAATTGACACACAAAAGAGATGGGGGTGAGTGGGAATCTACCTAGTTTTAGCTCTTTAGCAAAGAGACTGGAGGTGAAATCCTGAATCCATTAAAGTCAGTGGCTAAACTTCCATTGACTTCAATGGAGCCAGAATTTCACTCTGTTTCCTCATGTGTTTGATACAGCACCTAGCACAATGGGGCCTCAGTCCTGATTATGTGCTCTGTGCACTACCATAAATAATGTACTGCCTCATTCAGGGTTCAGTTTTGCTAGAGCTACCATAATGGGGGCAGGGGTAAAGGGAAACAGTAGGGGGCATAGAATTGCACTGCCCCAGCCGGAGCTCCAGGCCTGAAGCCATCACAGTACCCCACAGAGCTCTAGAGAGCCAACAGAAAGAACAGATGGTCTACCACCCTTGGAAAAATATCCCAGCAGCAGCGCTTGCCCTATGTAGTCCATGTTCTTAGCCGATGAATGGAGGAAAGGAGAAGTAGACATGCTTAGATGAAAATCCTGTCCCTATTTAAGCCAATGACAAAATTTCCATTAACTTCAATGGAACTAGGATTTTCAGCCCTTGTGTTCTTCTCCCTGCCTCAGATATTCATGTAGGTAATGGGCACATCCTGGATCAATGTTCTCACTGTCAAATACTTACAATTCAGTCTTTAGTCCTTTAGTATTAAAAGCAAGGAAGAGCTCTGCATTCTGCTATGCTGTTGAACAATATGGCCTGGAAAAATGAAGGAGAGGGTAATAGTTTGAGGAGACTACTGGAACCAACCAAACTTAGGAGAGAAAAAACGGAGATCCTTATGAGACAAGAGAGTTGGCAGCAGGAAAAAGCAAATAAGGGAAATCTGGAGGTTCAGTGGTTAAAGAATATGGAAAATGGTAATCAGGGATTGAGGAAAACAATTTAAAAATCAAGAGCATTAAAGAAATTGGGAATGACATATTTAATGGGTCCACTCAGATCTTCAGAATGCCTTGCAGCTCACCCCTCCTTCACTAAACTAACTTGTCACATACTAATGCAGCCCTGAACAGAGGATTTTATGAGCTCACTTACCTCTTCCATTTTCACTTCAGGGTAAAATAGTATATTAACCAGACACATCATGCACACTTTTGACGGTAACAGGGGCCCTTATGTGAGTTACACATTCAGTCACAGGGATGTATCCTTTAAATGACCCTACTTACAAATGATAACTCACAATGTAAAAGCTCAGGAGGTTAGTTAAATATGCCTATTATTTTTGTTTTAGTTTTAGTGATATTTAGTTAGAGATCACTATCAACTATTTTTGGTAACATCTGATAAATAAGTGTACCACAGACACCAGACTAGACTATCTCAGTACAACTACTTAGAATCAAAATGCAGGCTGTGCTCTGAATAGAATTTTTAATCAGTAATGCACATTTTTATATGACCTCTGACACAACAGATACAGAAACAAAAGGATTCTAGGAGACAGTTAATTAGATACATGTCTCATTAATTATAACAAGAATTCAGTTTGCAATGGATTTCTTGGAGGAAGACTTTTATATTTAACTGAAGATTTCTAAAAGCCTGCTGTTTCTTTTTTAAGATATTTTTGCTGACTTTACCTGGATTTTATTAAGAATGTGGTGACTAGTTTTCTCTCAATTTCAAAATTAAATTTAGATTTTAGTTAAGAGCTAGTCTTACTGACATATTTTGTTTTACTTGGAGTTGCAGATTTTTCACTGAGATTACTTCTTTCAGAACTGATTTTGCACAGTTGCACAAAACATCAACATGCTATAATGCATCATTTATCAATTTGTTTCCTTTTTATAAAAATGAGAAATAGCACAAACCATGTACATTAATATTTTAGTAAACACTCCACTACTAATGTTCATTTGACTACACTCAGTCTTCAAGACTGCAGAATAAATCTCTGTGAAAAAATAAAATACAGTAGAACATCAAAGATACAATGCCAGGGTTACAAATTTACCAATCAACTGGACACCATATAGAACTGGAAGTTATCAATCATGCAGCAGTGGAGACCAAAAAAAGAGCAACAGCAAATACCATACTGCCTCAAGGCTTTAGTCCTGGGGCTCAGGGCTTTAGCCAGAGGGGATTGGAGGTGCAGCTACAGGGTGGGGCAGGAGGGTCCTCAGGGCTTCTGACCTTCAGGAGTGCAGAGGCTCAGGGCTTTAGACCCGTGGGGAGGGCCTTCAGGGCTTGGGGCTTCTGCCCTGTGGGAGCACCAGGGCTCAGGGCTTTAGACCTGGCGGGAGCACTGGGGCTTGGTGCTTCAGCCCCGTGGCTCCATCTGCAACTTCAGCCCCCACAGGGGCACTGGGGCTTGGGTCTTTAGCTACAAGGGGAGCACCAGTTTCAACCCCACCGCTCCCCCACACCCTTCTGTAGCTAAAGCCCCAAGCCCCGGCGCACCCCATGATGCTGAAACCAGGAGAGGAGCCACAGGGCTAAAGTCCCGAGTCCCAGCACTCCCCCCAAGTCTAAAGCCCTGAGCCCCAAGGGTCAGAAGTCCTCCCCCCACCCCCCACCCAGAGCTGTGACCACTTCTCCACCCTGCAGCTCCAGGACCAATCCCAGGGCTGCTTGTTCAGGTGCATCTCCAACAGTTACCTGGCATGGTTTACCACCTACCCCATACCTGCCCCTTTTGCAGCAAGAGTGAGACCCTGGTGTACATCTACATCAAATGTGTCAGGTTGCAGCCCCTCTTCCAGCTCCTCCAAATCCTTCTCATTAAGTTCTGGCTGCACTTTTCCCCACAGCTCCTGATCTATGCACACACCATCCGTGGCCACACAAAGTCATGAGAGCTTTGCCACTGTCTTCTGACCCCCTTGGACTCTGACCACCCAGCCTCAACCTTTGGTCTGTATCTGGACTCTGACTATGGCACTGATTTGGCTTGTCCCTGGACTCTGACTACTCGGCTTTTACCTTTAGCTTGCATCTGGATTCCAGCTGCCATACTGACTTTGGCTTCTCTATAAACTCTTGCCTTGGTTTTAACTCTGGCCTGTCCCCAGATCTTGGTTCCAGCACTACCCTCAGCCCAGTCCTGACCCTACATCCAGCTTTGACCTCCACTACAACCACTATCATGAGGCAATGAGTGACAGCCACTACTCTTGTCAACTGTTACATCATTATAAATAGTCATATATTAAACATCGTAGGCAATATTAAGTTTCCTCTCACCAACCTCATTCACAATATTTCAATGTTATGTTCACATACATTCATGGACTTTAAGGCCAGATGGTACAATTAGGGGCACCTAATCTGATCTCCTACATAACACAGGCCATAGAACTTCCTCAAAATAATTCCTAGAGCATCTCTTTTAGAAAAATGTCCTATCTTGATTTTAAAATTGTCAGTGATGGAGAATTCACCACAACCCTTGCTAAATTGTTCCAATGGTTAATTATTCTCACTGTAAAAAATGTACATCTTATTTCCAGTCTGAGTTTGTCTAGCTTCAACTTTCAGCCACTGAATCATGTTGTACCTTTCTCTCCTATACTGAATAGCCCATTATTAAATATTTATTCCCCATTATTTATTTGGCATGTGCAATCTGGTCAAACCAAGCTAAGCGCATTCTCATCAACAATGTTCAAGGCATGAAGACCTCCATAAAGTTGAGTCATTTTTCAGTCCTCAATAATGTGTGCCATTGTTTGTGATTGCCCGCACTAACATAGTGACTGTCTCTAAAATGCCACCGAAATTCTGTTGCAGCACAAATTCCAGGTTTGGTACGAAACCGGTTGAGACGGCTTCATTGCCTTTGCGGTAAATCAAACCCAAGCTGATGTTGAGTGAGGTCCAAGATAAGATAATTATTTGTCACTTTCTCTGAGAACCATGAAGCTCACCACGGATCCTCTACTGTAAATCCTCACCTGGTAAACTTATCCACAATGGGTGCTGTGAGGGCAGATGACCATATGGTGTATAAAACAAGTCTTTAATTAGCAGTAGATATGGCATATCACACAAATTCGTCATGAGCTTTGCTCCACTTTCCAATCTGTGAACATTGCAGAGACCTGGTAATCATGGTAGAGGGATAGATTTAAGTATGCGTGAAATTATATGCATGGTGGAATTAAGTTGCACATTAATCATCCTTGCAGGGTGAGAGCTGCCCAGAGGTGGGGGGAAGTGGGCCTCTTCCTGGTGGGTGCTTGACTCCCTCCCCGCCCCTGTCCCACCTCTTCCCACCCCTGCGCAGCTCTCACCCTGCCTCCATTCCACCCCGTTCCCAAAGTGCCAGCCCCCTTCCCACCTCCATTCCACCCCCTTCCCCCAAGTCCCCACCTCTTCTCCAACTCCTCCCCTGACAAGTTGTGTCTCTGATCCTCCCCCTCCCTCCCAGAAAGTCTTAAGCACCGCCAAACAGCTGTTAGGCATTGCAGGGGGGCGGAAAGCGCTGAGAGAAAGGTGGAGGAGTGGGGAATGTGGCGCGTTGCAGGGGGAGAAGGAGGTGAGGAGGGGGAAGCTTGGCTGCCAGTGGTTGAAGAGCTGCTAATTTTTCTCCGTGGGTGTTCCAGCCCCGGAGCACCCATGGACCCAGCGCCTATGCATCCTTGTGTGAGATTAGCCAGCCCTTACTGAAGCACAGTACTCCGCTGTACTGCTGAAGTGCATAACGTTTTGGCATTAGCACCCCATGTCATTCTGGCCAGTTTTCCAAGCAGGTTGTTGCGCATTTTGACCTTAGTCACTGTCTTTGTAAGATGGTCATGATACATGTGTTCTATCCAAGATGACACCTAGATCGATCGATGTGAATCATGCTTTACTCACTGACCATTGAGACCTATATTCAGCTCTCTGCCTACTCGTGCATGATGTAAGTGGAAGACACTTGACACAGTCTTACTTCTATTTGGTATCAGGCACCACCGATGACAATAATAAGCTATAGCTGCATTCAAAACACTCTCAAGTATGTCATAAGAGTGCGACTGAGTGCCAAGGCATATGTCATCTGTATAAACAAACTTGAGAGGTCCAGTATATGGTAGATCATTCAAATATAAATTGAACAACACTGGAGATAATACTGATCCTTGCAGGAGGCTGTTCTCTCTGGTGACTCCAAACACTTGTTCTATCAGCAATATGCACACAGAAATGGCAATTTCTCAGAAACAGAGCCTTTGCACATACAAACCAACTTAGCATAGTTCTAGACAATTTCACCAAAAGGCCTGTATCCCAAACTGTATCATGTGCAGCGGGTCAGGTTACATACAACTGAGCCAATCTTCAGCTTATGTTGGAATCCATTTTTGAAAGTGCCAGCACTTGATCACATGTACAAAGGGAAGCGTGTTCCTTACTGAATTTTCAACCCTGTTTCTTTCTGCATCTGATGTGTGGAGAATTCCCATCTAAGGTCTGTCCAGGATTGTGCTTTCAATACCGCTGAGATGGTACATCTGCCTACATGCATAAAGTGCATTTTATGGACAAACCCATTGCAATATAACAAATAGAATATAGGAGATTAATCTTTACTTTTTTATATACAAATAGATATATCATAGCAAACAATTTGAAGAGGACACAAAGCCACATATTTTTATTGTATGTACTGAAATAGTTCTAAGATGTCAATATTTAGGAAAACTATATCTATTTAGCTCTGAAGACAATATCATTCTGAACTGATGTAAATGTTGAAATACAGACAGAAATAAAGATACAGGTATTTTTAATCTGATGTTTAGTGATACTCCATATTTACAGCTCAAAAGATCTTGCACTGATCAAAGACAACCTGCAAAGTTAACTATCAGATATAAATTTTATATCTCAAGCAATTATGCAGTAAAATAAAAATGATGAAACCCAAGCATCTTATTTGTAGCGTGAAATATAGAAGATCTTCTTTAGGTGAAGCTATGTAAACAAGAATCAATCTTGCCAAAAAACCAATGGTTTTGGAAGAACACGTATGGGTATCTTCATTACTAATCTCTAATAGAAAGAATAAATAGTACTGCTTAAACCTGACTGAGATTGTACGTGTTTTTGTTGTGTTTTATAAGAATAAAAATTTTAAGCAATTCATTTGGACAGCTCTTATTTTAATGAATAATTCATGTAGCTAAGTATGACTAACAAGCTAGAACTTGGCCTGAAAAAATCTGGAAATGTTTTGTAAAAACCTAAAGACATTTCAGGGGATATGTTTTGTGTATCTGTCCCACCTTCACACTATATTTGCTCTACTGGTTCTGCTGTCTTCAAAGTATTTGAAATGAAAAATGCAGGCAGACATACATGTGCATCTGGCCCTGAATCTGCAGAGACATTATGTGAAGGAAAAGTCTTGAGCAGGACTTAAACTTTTCTTATGGATAGAAAGATTTTGTGGCAGATACATATCTAATTACTCTAGCAGGACAAAATAAGGGACAAAGGCACAAAATAGGGAACACAAGAAGAAGAACAGTGCTTGGATCTTTGAATCATATGGGATTAATTTGTTTATCATGAATAACAATAAATGAATACCTTGTTCATGACATGTCATACATAATATAAATATTTTACAATTTTAGAAATGGGCTAAACAGCAACTTTTTATGGGGGAGTTTGTAATGGCACATGGAATTCAGGGATGTTCATGGGTACAACAGAAGGCACCGTTTGTCCTTTTGGCTTTGAATATGACTTGCTTTTTAACTCAGTCTTCCCAGAGAATTTACAGTTTAGAGAGGATTAAGAAACACCGGTCCTAGATCATGTAGAATGGTTGTACAACAAGTGGACATTTATTGTAATGCAATCACTCAATCTAAATCCTTGATTTGAGTGAGCTTTTTCTTCATTATCCACACTAAGGAGATGATGTTGATACAGCTTTGTGAGGAGACATTTTCTTTTGGACTTAATTGTAAACCCTTTATTTTGTTACACACACACATGGAAGTCTCACAGGAAAATAGATCCTGTCAAACTAACATGATATCTTTTTTTTTTAAATGAGATTACAAGTTTCACTGATAAAGGTAAAAGTGTTGATGTAATGTACGTAGACTTTTCTAAGGCATTTGACTTGATTTAAAAACTATAATTATATAAAATTACATGGCACACATTAAATGGATTAAAAAGTGGCTACCTGATAGTTCTCAAAATGTAACTGTAAACTGGGAATTGTCATTAAGTGAGTTTGTTTCCACTGGGGTCCCACAGGAAGGTGTTCTTGGTCCCATGCTATTTAAATTATTTATCAATGACCTGGAAGAAAATATAAAATCATCACTGATAAAGTTTGCATATTATATAACATTGGGAGAGTGTTAAATAGTGAAGAGCAATCTGGATTGCTTGGTAAACTGGATGCTAACAAACAATGTGTGTTTTTAATTTAATTGAATTGATAATGAAAATGGGATTTAGTTAGCTCTTATGTAAATACCAAAATTGGAAATTAGGCCAGGCCACTAGGGCTAGCCCCACTATCGCTATGAAAAGTATCATAGCATGCTGAATTATTGCAAATGGTTAGGGTCTTGGTTTTATAGTTCATCTAAAAATCCAGCAGCTTGGTTACCACCCAAACCATGTGTCAGTATTGACACAAAGGGAAGCCTACAACCTGAAGATACCTGTAAAAGGCATGTAAAAGCAGTGGTTTAGTAAAATGAACTCTATTTTTATACATTTTCTGCTAGCACACTGGAGAAGTATATAACATTTAGCTGCAGCCCTGAAATTATACACTGTAGTCCAAGCTCCAAGGAAGTCCCTGGCAAAACTTCCACCGGTGCCAGGATTTCACTTAAGGGTTTTTCTATCTTGTTGCAGCATGCTATGATACTTTTCATAGCGATAGTGGGGCTAGCCCTAGTGGCCTGGCCTAATTTCCAATTTTGGTATTTACATAAGAGCTAACTAAATCCCATTTTCATTATCTGAATTGTGGGCACCAGAACTGGACATAGTATTACAGCAGCAGTCACACTGGTGTCAAATACAGTGATAAAATAACCTCTTTACGTCTACTTTAGATTCCCCTGTGTAGGCAACCCAGGATTGTATTAGCTCTGTTGGCCACAGCATCACACTGGGAGTTCATGGTTAGCTGATTATCCACCATGACCCCCAAATCTTTTTTCAGAGTCACTACTTCTCAGACTAGAGTCCCCAATCTAGTAAGTATGGCCTACATTCTTTGTTCCTAGAGGTATACATTTACATTTAGCCACATTATCAATTCAATTCACCAGTTGAGATCTGCAGAGCAATGCAGAGGATTTACTGTTAATTAATGGGAGATGTGTAGCTAAATCCTCTGCACTGCTTCGAAAATCTCAATTGGTCAATTGACTTCCTCTCCAAAACTATTTTGTTTTGTCATCATGCACTACCTGCCTCCTTCCAGTCTAATACATCTTTGTTCCAAATATTCATTGGTAGAGGAATCATGTGTATTGTAATAGTGTGTATACAGGAAATCTTAGGTTCCCAACAGGTCTCCCCAGATATGTACATAACCTATGTACATAAAATGACATTTTATTTTAATTGGTGAAAGATATACATATCATGTAGCACCCATAAAAGGTTAAAAATATTGCAATAATGTAACAAAGTATAAAATAATGTAAATTCAGTTGGTGTATGTATAATTTTTTGACCAACTTTTTACTTTATCAAGGATTGGATTATTCACCACCACCCACTTTTTACCTTTTTCCTTTACATTTGCAGCTAAATGTCGTGCTCATAACAGTGAGGCACTAACAACACTGGTTGGAGTCAAGCGCAGCGTAGCTTTGGCAAGGCATCCCAATTCTATCTTCTATCATACTCGTAAAGGCCTTATCCAATGCCCTTTGAAGTCAATGGGAGTCCTTCAAATGATGTCAATGGCATTTAGAATAAGCCCATAGTCCCTGGTCTCTCTTGAGCAGAAACAACCAATCACATTAAAATGTACCAAAGTGTAAAGCAGTTTTAGGAGGGAGATAAATAGTGACCAAAATGTGATTACCAGAATTATTTTTTTTTATGACTTAAATCTGTGAGAAGCTCCTCTCAGTTAACCTCCTTATAGGCCCTCTTATAAATGGTATTTCCACAGAGGAAAGGCTTTGTGATAGTATTTCACTCACCAGCTTTCCTTGGGTTAGTACTTGCCACTTACGGTAGGCTTTGAACACAGGTCTCCAGAGCTGATAGGTTTCAACACTATTTTAATTTACTGGCTACTCTCCCTATTTTCAAGCATTTATCATCTCATTTTCTTCATTAATATTTTATTTGTTTTGCATCTACTTTAGTTCCAAGGACTTCACCTCTTCCTTTTCTAGTCACATTATAGATTATCTATTATAGATGGATACAGCTGTTTTATTTTGGCATTATCTGAATATTGTATTTATTATTGATAAGGCTGTACCTTTATACCCAACTCTGAGGAATTCCTCTCCCACTTCTTTTTTGATCCTGGGTGGTAGTAATTTACTGCTGGTCTATATCAGCAGCAAATTACTTACCCTCCAAACATTAGCTAAGCAAATTGCGTCAGTGAATAGGATGAGGCAAAGGCAAAGTTCTGTTTTCATGTCAAAAGAAACAAACACATATTTAAAAAGACAACAGAAAGAGATTATAAATATTTAGCCTAGCATTCACCGGACCTCTCTTTTCTCACCTGTAAATTGTGCAGGCAAATTTAAGCCTGAAATTTTGGCCCACAATACAAGATTTTCACTCCTCCAGTGATGGTGAGGGACTGTGGATGGGATTCTGAATAGTTTTTCACACAAAATAAAATACAGGTTGTTTCTTGTTTTGTAACTATTGAATTCAAATTTATTCCCTACTATCACAGCACACATCCAGTCCTAATCATTTGCCCTAAAATTATGGAAGGTTGAGAAAGAGGAGTTATTTGGGATGCAAAACAAGGCCTACTATATTTCCATGACTGTATGATCTTTTTACACTAAGCGCCCCAGAACTTTTCCTGAAAATTGTTATTTTTTGGAACACTGTCATTCGGGAAAAGACCACAGGGCTCAGAGTAAGATTTGAAAGACCAGTTGTCCTACAAAAGATTTCAGCACTTGTTAAATGCCTGGGATCAGAAAGGCCATTGACTCCTGACTGTAGAAAGGACAACAGTGTTTTGCTCCTGTATATTTCAAATGACCCCATCAGCTGAAAGAGACAAACTAAGTCTGTGCAAGTATTTTTTAAAAGACCCCTCTTCGGATCATGCTGTTCCTCTGTATAATTTTAATTTCCCCTCTTTTCCAAAGGGTTAACATTGAATAAAATTTTAAAAAATAAGATTAATAGCAGCAGCACACAGGAAATCAATTTGCAGTCTTATAATGAACTATGATATCGTAAACACAATCTGAGGATGAGGAAAGAAACATGACATAAGATTAAAAGGTTCAGATTCTCTCTCATGCAGACATTTTGTATTTAAAAAAAAATCCTCTTTAAGGGAGCATTAGCTTATAAATGTCTTATAGTACTTTGTACCCTATGCTTATGGCAACTGAAGATGCAATTTTCAATATATATCCTATCCTTATTTCAGCTTTCCTTCCACTAAAATGTGAAAATTGGGAAAGAGTGGCTTTTATAAAAAAAAGAAGCTTCTTAACCCCCTTACTTATTCTGCCAATTATTTTTTGTGTATTCTTGTAATTAAAGCCATTCTGGGCCTCCATGTCAGCCCTGACTCTCAGTGATCAATACCATAGTTTAACAAAAAAGAAGATGATCTCTGTCATTAGATTTTGCCCGTACTTGTACAAATAAGATTCGAAGCAGCATGTATAGTGAGTTGTGAGTACATGACATTTTCCCAATAAGTGTTTTTCATTATTCTGAAGTGTGCATAAAACTCCTGCCACATTGAATCTTCCAACTTGGCACCATTTGTCATTAGGATTTGAGTTCTGCTAGTACCTGAATTACCAGAAAAGAAATGTAGCTGTTATTAGAAATTATCATTGTATCTGCATGCTGACCTGTTTTATTAGGTAAAATAGCAATGTTTTCAATGTATCATTCAGGGCCAAATTCTCCAGTCTGGAGATGTACTCAGACAAAACACCCAATGACATGGAGTCGTTGCCTTAGGAGTTTGGCCTAAGTCTTGAGTAAGGATTAGAGGATTTGGTCCTTAGACACTTGCATTTATGTCCCCATAACTCTTTGCCTTCCTTCCATCAAACAACAGTCAAACCATTTAGATGTAGTGGACCAAATTTAGCTTCAAGACTTGTATAGTTGGACTAAAAAGGTAAAATCCTAGCCCAGTTTACATCGACAGGAATCTTGATACTGACTTCAACAGAGCCAGAATTTCACTCATGGTAATTAAGAGCTTGTCTAGACAGGGAAATTTACCAATCTAATTATACCGCTATAGATCTACTGATATAAATATTCATGTGAATACTCCTATTCCATGGAGCTATACTATTATGACTATAGCAATATAGACCCATATTGGTATAATTATGCTGGTATATTTCCCCACATAGATAAGCCCAGAGGCACCCAACCTTACAAACAAATGGAGTTAGAAAACAAATCTCAATATTTAAAACAATTATCTACATATTTCTAAAATATTTCTTTCTGTGCCATATACAGCGTACCTAATGAGGGACCCTCAGTAGTCTGGGATGGTTCCATTTTTAAGGAGCGGCATTCACTTGCACAACGAAACAAGATTCAGAGAAGGATTAGAAGTGTCTATGAAAAATGGGGGGAAAAATCTATATTTACATTAGCTAGGATAAAAAAATAAAATGAATGAAAGATATACGTCTGCAGGCCTTAAGCTAACCGACATTCAGACACAAGAGAAATATATCCTGTAGAAATATTTGACTTACTGGGATATAATTTAAAACAAGTAGCTTCCGTAATTTGTCAAATTATCTATCCATTTGATTTTAATTGCAGACACCAGTCAATTCTTTTCATAGGGAAAGTTACCAATATATTCTGAAGTTTATAACATAATTTTACAAATCTGTGAGACACAAATGTAACAAAAAATGTAGCTATTCTGCATTTGTTATTCAGAGGATGATGGTGCTGGACCTTAAACTCACTCAGTAGTTTTCCAGGATGAAGCAACATGCTTTGCTCATTTGAAGAAATGAAAAAAAAACTTCAAAACTATTTAGTTAGCTTTTTCTGTAAAATGGGAACTTAAAAACTCCTTCTGTTTTGCTTCATTCTCTCTTAGAGTGGCAGAAGAATATAATATCATAACTTCATTTTGTAATGGACCCAGCAGTTTCTTTTTCTAACAGACCTTCTTAGACTTTTGGTATTGTTGTAACGACTGCAAGACATAAATGCCTCCCACAGCATTTAAAGTGGTTTCACTGTACATCACAACACACCGTTATAAGCAAGTGACAGTTTGTATACACAAGAAACTCAAGGATCACCACACTTACCTTCACAGGTTCAGTAACCACCTCAAAAACACCAAGAAATCTGTTACCTACAGCCACACACTGAGATACCACAGAATATGTTCTGAGAAGAAAGTCTGGGATATACACGCTAACACACCTAAACCCACCATCACCAAACAAGGACACTCCATCAGAGAAGTAGATTGCATCATGGAATGGGCCACCCAAATACCTCAAGAGAACCTGCTTGAAAACAGAAAAAAAACAAACACTCTCCAACCACACATCTCTCATTATCACCCACCAACCAACACTTGAACCCATATGGGGTATCATCAAACAATTACAGCCCATACTAAATGGAGACCATTTCCTGAAAGAAAGCTTTCTCAAACACCCTCCTCCAGCCTTCAAACAATCTCCCAACCTCACCAAGCTCATTACATAGAAGCAAGCTCCCTACAGACCAGGACCAACCAATCCGAAGTGGTACCATATCCTGACAGAACCACTGATGCTAAACTTGCAGATATACCTCCACTTCTACACTAGTTCCTCACAACATACCCAGGGCTGGCTCCAGGCACCAGCTCAGCAAGCAGGTGCTTGGGATAGCCAAAGGGAAGGGGAGGCACATCCGGCTCTTCGGTGGTAATTCAGCAGCTGGTCCCTCGGTCCCTCTCAGAGGGAAGGACCTGCCGCTGAAGTGCTGCCAAAGAAGAAAGTGGCATGGTGGAGCTGCTGCCAAAGTGCTGCCAATCATGATCACAGCTTTTCTTCTTCTTTTTTTAACTATCGCTTGGGGCGGCAAGAACTCTGGAGCCAGCCCTGAACATACATCTTAAGATCCATGGATTCCACACATCCCTGATCACAACATTTGGTGTACCTCATCCATTGCATTAAATGCCCCAATAACAACTATATGGGTGAAACTAGACAATCAAGCTCTCAAATAAATTCACACAGGAAAATGATAAAAGACAAAAACACCTTATCACCCATGAGGCAACTTTTCACAAAATGATCACTTCATATCTGACCTCTCAGTCTTCATTCTCACAGAAAATCTGCATAATTCCTTCAAAAGGTGAACTTAAATTCATAACTTTGCTAGCAGAATATTAAATTTAATTTTAGTCAGAATAGGAAAGGAAAAACAATATCATATTATATAATCTCTGCTACATGTGTTTAGCTACAGTGGAATTTGACTTAAGAGAACATGGGGGGAGTGACGCGGCTCAGTCAAGTCAAGCATAAGTACTTGACCAGGAGCTATGTCTGCTAATAACCTTGTCAGCCAATCAGAGCTCAAGAGTACTGTTTCAGTAACCCGCTCACAACTGACCATTTATATCTCAACTATTTAACTTCCTGCATGTTGGTTGATTAATAATGGCCTACTGCCAATCAGAACATAACAATTACTCTGAACAGTAATTACTACACAGTAATTATATTAATCTCTCTATGCTAAATTCTAAATGTTCTAAATTCTTCCTTTCTGACTGACTACTGCCCTTTGAACAAATTTTCCATATGCATACAATAAACATGGCTTCCTCAATTCCTGAAACCTCAGTCTGTTAACCCAAATAATTATAATTTAGTTTTAAAAGGACTTAGTATTAAGGGGGCGGGAAGGGGGAGGAGGGAACTAATTTTTACTGAAAAGGTGACAGAAATATTGAAGAGACTCACTTTAAAAGGGATGATATGATAGAGAAGGTGTCAAAAATTGAGGTAGCCATATTTTTTGTGAGCACCATGACAGATTGGTTTGATAGCTGAGGACAGTCACCATTCAGAGGAGAGGGCTGTACATTAGCCAAAGTAGAAGGATGTAAAGATACAGAACACATGTATTCCCCATTGTCTGGAATGAAGTATAATAGAGGAATAAGCAGCAATACTTAAAATTGCTAGAACATTGCCATCCTTACGCCTTCTTTCACACAGGCATAGTTGATATGACATGCATCCGATGAAGTGGGTATTCACCCACAAAAGCTCATGCTCCAATACGTCTGTTAGCCTATAAGGTGCCACAGGACTCTTTGCTGCTTATACAGCATGTTGCCATCCAATTATTCACAGCTTAGGATTCATCACCAGCTACCAATGTATTAAGCAGCCACAGGTTGCTCTATTCTATGCTGGAGCTGGCCCCGGTTTCAGTGAGTCACAGCTGGCTATATTTTGGTTCCCTTTCTCAAATGCAGTCATCAGAAGTTGCAATGGTACTCTCTGGGTCCATACCTTTCAGCCTCAAAATGTCTTCCCCCTCCCCCGCTGCCCAAGACCAATTCTTCTATGAAACATTTTTCAGGAGAGACTACTATTTTTAAGGTGATCGTTAAGACCTCTTTGAACAAGTGTAAACAGATTTCATTGGAAGTTTGGCACTGCAATAGACTTTCGAGTTTGAATCCTGCCCAAAAAACTAAGGCCCAACATACTTCCTTTGAAACATTAACTTCAGCACAAAAGAACATATTAAACCTTTTGGGGCTTTTGGCTTAAATCAAGTGTGGTATCCATTTAATTCCAGATTCAGCCTCTTGTCTATAAGCTAGTAGAAAAAGAACACAACTCTCTAAAGGAAACTATTGCTTGGTTTCTTATATTACAGTTCTTAACTTTTTGTATGTTTAGGGTGTGAAAGTAGAAACTCCAACTGGTTAGCTATGGCCTTGAGAAATTTTGCTTTTTAGTCTGTAAACGTGTTTCTGTGAACAAGTTCCTGAGTATTTTATTGAATAATTTTACTTGTGTATCAATCACAGCATGATGGAGACAGTCTAAGAAACAACTTCAAAGTAAGTTCCTCTTGAGCTAATGAGAAGCCACAGTTTCACCTTTTCAGAGAAAAATCAGTGTGGAGATGATGAGAAAAAATAATAATTGAACTGACACTGGAAAGCATGAAAGAAGACATTTTGCTAATTTGTTCAGATAATGAATATTTAATGTTAAATGTTTTGCCTTGCCAATACACAAAATGTTACCTTATGAATAAATGGCAGCAGATAGCATTTGAACTGGTTTCTGAAAAGCTTCATTTCCATTTTTCAGAACATTGCAGAAAGTATTAGATATGTTCTCTGACCTTTTAGATAATATATTGTAGTCCATAATGAAATACAGCACAAGAAGCAATAACTTGCTTTTGTATTATTATATGAGCTTTCACATTTATTTTTCTGTTTTTGTTTCTCTCTTGACAGTTTCTTACAGGAATGAAGATGCTGCAAAACGATGATATGAGCATCCTTCTCATGCAGTCCAAAATGATTCTGTCAGATACCAGTGCTCTCATCTGTTCAGTATGTTGTAGTTGTGTGCTATTATTGGTGACTCAGGTGAACACACGGAACCTACTAAATGATGGAGATACTGATTTCTGTCGTCAGCTGTTTTCACAAAGTGTCTTACAGTGCTGAGTCTGGAAGGAGGTGATTTGTCAGTACAGAGTTACGGTGATTGCATATGATATTGGATCCCCGAAGCCACACTAGGAAAATTATTATATCGGTACCATTTAGAGACAGGAAATCAGCAAATAATCTTCCATATTAGTATCTACCACGGATGGGATACTCTGTAAGTTTATATATCCTGTTGAAGTCAATTTGTTATTTATGAAAAGCGAGAACAGAGAGCACACAGGGAGACCTATTGGCCTTGGAATGCATTTTGCACATACTTCATTCACTGGAATAAACTGTTAATACAAAATAAACTTTATTGTTTGCAAACATTTTTCATTCACAAGCTGCTGCAGTCAAATGATACCAAATGATTAGTGAACCCAAAGGCTGTGATTCAAAGCTTTGTGAGAATGTTGGCCACTAGAGCACTTAATGGCTGGCAGATGCTCAAGACTAATTATACGCTCCTCACTACAATTAAATTCTTAACATCCTCAAAACTAAAAAAGGGCACAAATTATGTTCTAATGGGTGCCAAGCACAAAAATAACTCAAATAGGCTGACAGATGCAGAATAGTTTGTATGTTCATGGTTTATAAATTTAAAATACTGTAGTCCTATTGGACTTGAGGTTGAGATTTGCATTTCTTTATTTAGGCACATGTAGCGATCCAGAGAATTGTTTAGTCAAAATGGTTTTCATGGGAATCATATCATCTTCCACCTGGATAGTTCTTCAATGCAGAATGTGTAAAGAATTCTCTTTTCAAAAACAAAATACAAAATCATATCAAAAAGAATGTGCATGTGTCCAAATAATAAACAATGATAACAACCTTTATAATCATTTTAAAGAGAGACTTTGCACTTCTTTACTATCACAATCAGCACAACCCATAACATGTGGGCAGGGTTGGGTTAGGAGGCCACACTGCAAGGGTGACAATGCAGTACCCACTAACCAATGGCAGTGCTCCCTGGTAGAAAGGCTGGTTTTGGTCAGTCCCACTGCCTGCAAAAGGCTCCGAGATTGCACAGCAGGTGGCAAGCATCGTCCCTAAGAAGACACATAGGGCAGAGGTAAGAAATGTCCTACTCCACCCTGCCAGTGCAAATATCCTACTTTCCATAATATTATCATGTTCAATGGTTGTTTTTGTTTATGGGGTTTTCTGTTGTGCATCAAATAATCATGGTGTTTCTATACAGTTTGTAAGTCTGCAGGCTTCAAAGTGCTTGCACAGATTGCATTCTGTGAGTGTGAACTTCTTGGCATAAGTGCAGATGTCACCGTTAAATTAATTACAGTTGGTTTCTTTCGTGGGATTGCAATGTTGGGCAGTGGTTGAGTTAGAATTATCGAGTGCTGGCAGCTCTTCCAGTCCTGCAGAGGTTGGGAAATAGTAAAATACCTTTTTTTAGGAAGTAAGCAACAACTCATCTTCTTTGCCAAAGGTGGATTGAGCCTACACAGTTATAAGGAGGCCTGAGCTATTATGGCAGAGTGTGGGAATTCCTCATGCACAAGGTCACAGAACGCGAGTAAACCTTGGGGTTTTGTGAGGCTATTGGTGCCTAGTGGGAATGTGGAATGCTCTTAGATAGTTAGGTTGCTTTGGACTGGAGTATTGCAAGGAGGAGAAGCCAGTGAGAGTTCAAGGTGTCTGATGCCTCCCTTTGTGTAGTACTACCTGAAAAGGTTGACGCTGGCTGATATTTTGTTCTATTACATTTTAATTAATAGTTTTAGCCATTCAGCTGAATATAAATGATTATGGCTTCCCAGATTGGACCCTGCCAATCACAAAAATACATTACTATCTAAAATGAATTAACATTGATCATTATGTCGCTTAGTGGTGATTTCATTTGTCCATTATATTAACTTACTATGTATGATAAATTCTTAATTTTGCATGTTAAAGATATTAAGGACCTGTGTCCAATTTTGAGTTTGAACATCCTACATGCACACGCTACGCGCTACCATCCAACGCCATCAGTTTTATAATTATTCCAACTCTCATCTCCTCCATTTTTCAGAGGGTAGTCAGAAATTCATATGACAGATTTTACATTTGAAAATCAAATGGCTATAGCAACATCTTTAATATAATTTGCTTATTCTGACCCTTTGAATCTC
This sequence comes from Gopherus evgoodei, assembly GCF_007399415.2. NCBI lineage: Eukaryota > Metazoa > Chordata > Testudines > Testudinidae > Gopherus > Gopherus evgoodei. The sequence goes on along the minus strand of NC_044327.1, from coordinate 69,252,866 downwards.
GATACATTCTAGATCAAGGGTAGGCAAACTTTTTGGCCTAAGGGCTGCATCAAGTTTCTGAAACGGTATGGAGGGCCAGTTAGGGGAGGCTGTGCCTCCCTAAACAGCCAAGTGTGGCCTGGCCCCATCCCCTATCTGACCCCCCTGCTTCTTGCCCCTTGACAGCCCCCAGGGACTCCTGCCCCATCCAACTCCCCCTGTTTCCTGATGACCCCCCTGGGATTCCCAGGGCTGGTGCAACCATTTAGGTGACCTAGCACTAGGATTTAGGGGGCAGCATATTCTTTGGCAGCAACCACGGCAGCCTGATCTTCGGCTGGCATTTAGGCAGAGGGAGCTGGGGCAGGGGAGCGTGGGGAGGGGCACCTTCAGCAAGTAAGGGGGGGGCGACACGCAGGGGAACTCCCAGCCCCAGATCACCCCTGCCATGCCTCCCCCCTGAGCATGCCATGGCTGCTTCACTTCTCCCACCTCCCAGGCTTGCAGCGCCAATCAGCTTAGGCGCTGCAAGCCTGGGAGATGGGAGAAGTGAAGCAGTGATGGAGTGCTCAGGGTGCTCATGGGCGGAGCAGGGGTGAGCTGGGGCAAGGGAGTGCCTCAGGGTGGAGAGCTGCCACAAGGGGGGCGCCTCAGGGCAGAGGGGGGGAGCTGCCACGGGGGGGCAGCTCAGGGCGGGGAGAGAGGGGCGCAAGGTGGAAGTTTCACCTAGGGCACGAAACATCATTGCACTGGCCCTGGGGATTCCTGCCCCATCCAACCACCCCTTCTCCCTGTCCCCTGATCACCCCCAGAACCCCTGCCCCTGACTGCCCCCATTCCCCCATCCAACCCCCACCTCCTTCCTGACCAGAACCCCTACCCCCATTCAACTCCCCTGTTCCCTGCCCTCTGATCACCCCAACTCCATCCACAATCCTGCCCCCTGACCATCACCACCCCAAACTCCCCTGCCCCTTTACCGCACTGCCTGGAGCACTAGTGGCTGGCGGCACTACAGCCGCACCACCCAGAGCAGCAGGATAGGCAGCCACGCCACCCGGCAGGAGCTAGCCATGCCACCGCGCAGCACAGAGCATCGGGTCTGGCTGGGCTCTGCAGCTGTGCTGCCCCAGGAGCTCACAGCCCTGCCACCCAGAGCATTGCGCTGCCAGTGCAGTGAGTTGAGGCTGCAGGGAAGGGGAAGCAGTGGGGGAGGGGCCAGGAGCTAGCCTCCTGGGACAGGAGCTCAGGGACCGGCAGGAGGATCCTGTGGGCCAGATGTGGCCCACAGGCCATAGCTTGCCCACCTCTGTTCTAGATTACTAAGAACTGACCTTTTTTAATGGTTAGTGGAAAGGTATTTCACTTTGCTCTGCACTCAGCTATCTGATTTAATCTATCACTTCTCAGATCAGACCTGTGACCTCAGACAGACAAAAACTTCCAAAAAGTTGTTAGCTGTGCTAGATGTCATATGAAAAAAATCTCTGAATATGCAATTTTAACTCAAACTATGGAACTTAATGGCACAAAATTTTGGCCAATCTGAATGTATGGCTGATCAGTTTGTAAATCTACCTACAGTCTAAGGCTAAGTCTATGTTGGTGGTGGGGGGCAAGTCGACCTAAGATATGCAGCTTCAGCTATGCAAATAGAGTAGCTGAAGTTGCGTATCTTAGGTCGATTTACCTGGCCGTGAGAACAGCGGCAAGTCAACCGCTGCCACTCCCCCGTGCCGCGGTGGAGTTCCAGAGTCGATGGCAGAGAGATCAAGGATCGGTTTTATCGTGTCTACACTAGACACGATAAATCGATCCCCAATACATTGATCACTACCCGACGATCTAAGTTATTAGAAAGCCATAAAATCTATGGAAATCATGCCATGTGTCACTGGGGAGCTAATTTGTCCTAGATTTGCAATAGGATCAAAGATTTTATGTGTGCCCTCAATACCTTGAAAACTTGGATAGTATTAATATATCCATTCCTTGAGTCTGTCATAATATATTAAGTATGATTTACTTATATATATATTTCTCTTATTTTGTATAGAAACATACGTAAGAAATCCAAGTAAGAAGCATATCCACATATGCCATGTTGTTTCTATAGTAAAGAACATGTTTATCTAGAAGCAATAAAAGCATGGGGATTATGCTCATTTTTCACACATTTACCACTTTACAAAAATAGACTGCGTTAGGTTTCTGTGGAAACAGGATCTTTGCTTTTTTTGTTTTAAGAATTGAAAATCTACAACAGTGTCATAGGAGTTGTGAATGAAGCTATACACGTTAACACCAACTAAGTATATCAAAGTACAATGCGACGAATGCAAAGAAATATATGTAGAAAAACCTTCCATCACTCAAATAATTGAAGGACAGCACTTTGTCATCTGTCCAACCAAATGCAATGAATAAATCGTATATGAAATGTAATGAGTCCAGGGTTGGGGTTTTTTTGTACTGTTTATAAAGAATGCTTCTGTGTCGTCAACTTTGTACAAACACACACACACACACACACACACACACACACAGAGAACCCTTTTGCAGTCATATGGGACTGGTGGGGGGATGAAGACCCACAAAGAGATTCCCCCTTCCCTTGCACAGTCCAACTAAGTGTCAATTACAGTAGCACATTCTGTGAATAGGTACTACTCATCCCTTGTTCCTGATGGGAAAAAATCATCAAGAAAGTGGAGAGAAGGAGGAAGGCCCTACACAGGCCCACAAAGCAGGACCTGGATGCCAGAGAGAGCAGTCTGTGACGTCCTAATGGATAGGTTAGAGTACACACAAATCATCTTTATACTGGGCTGATCGAGTAAAGATGCCTCATGACAGTCACTCTCTCTTGGTGCTCCCACAGGATGGTATGACTCTGTGCTACTTCCTACATAGAGATGCATGAAAATAGCAAAGTGCATGATGTGGATAACACAAATGGGAGAAAAAACTTTTTACCGTGTACATAACGCAGCACAAATTTTGTTGTGACAAACGCAATGGATTATAATCTAAATAGCCTACAGCATATCCACATTTTACTAAACTACATGTTACGCTGGATGTGTTGTGTCATCTAAATGCTGTTATTTTGAAAAACACCAAAAGAAAACGTTATTAAAGAGTACGATTAACATTAATGCGAGTGTCAAGGCTTTTCTGCATATTTAAAGTATAAACTGAAGGCTCCCAGGAATCTTATTGGATTCACATTTAAAATAATGTTCACTAAGGCAGAACATTATGAATTTGAATTAGTCAGGTTATTTGAATCACAGCAGTAACAGTATGAGATCATTAAAGCATTCCAATATGGTATGTTGAAATTCATATTTCCATAAGCCACATTAATTGAAAATATTTTTGACAGCACCATTCTTAACACGGCCTGGCCTCTTAAAACATTAACAATAAGTAAGTATTTTAAAGTCTAAAATGCATGTTAGTATTTATTCAGAATATCTATTCCAAGAGAGTAGAGAACATACATTAATAAAATGAGATTTGGGATTAAACAGTTTAATTACTATTTGAAATGAGAATACCTATGCATCTGTTTAACAAAAAAAGTGCAAATGTTTGTAAAAAGCAACACCTTTTTCCTTGGAACTTGTATAAATGAAATGATTTTTTCACCTATTAAGAGTTTTCTCCCAAGTGCTCCTTTTTCTGTTAGTGTAAACAGGTGTATAAAGATAATACACACACACACACACACACACACACATACACACACACGCTCACTCCAACCGTGAAACAAACAGGGGGAGCTGGCAAATAGCATTACTCTGGCCACAAGCAAAAGGTTTGTGAAACTTCAAATAGGAGCTGTTTCAAGCATTGATGCGGGCTTCTAAGGACAGTCATAGATTAGCCTATAGTTTATGTGCAAATAGCAATTTGTATGTATTCTTATAGCATTAGGCCTGTCACAAGAGTTTCCTTTAAGAAATCAGAGCTCTAATATCAGTCTGTTATATAAATCCAGAAAGGCAAAAGAACACCATTTTAGTGGGAGATCCAGTGTCCTGGGGCTAGATCCACAAAGTGATTTAGGTGCCAAGATGCCTCTTTAGGGTCCTATGTCCAAAACTTAGATCCTCAAAACCCTGTTCAGCTGCTGTCTAGCCCTGCAAGCGTCCAAGCTTCTGCCAATAAAATCCTGTAAGTGCCTAAAAATCTTCCAGTGGATAGGTGCACATCCACTTATGTCCTGACACCTCAGGGCCTAGTTTACTCCTAAACTCAATAGGTGCCAAATTCTTCTGGTGCCGGTGGGTGCTCAACCCCGCACTCTGCCCCCAGCCCCACCCCGATTCCACCCTGTCTTGCCCCCATTCCAACCCCTTCCCCAAAATCCCCACCCCAACTCTGCCCCCTCCCTGCCCCATTGGACTCCTTCCCCAAATCCCTGCCCCCGCCCTGCCTCTTCTCCATCTCCTCCCCGAGTGCCCTGTGTTCCTGCTCCTCTCACTCCCTCCCAGAGCTTGTTACGCTGCAAAACATCTGTTTCATGGAAGCAAGCACTGGGAGTGAGGGGGAGAAGCGGGGATGGGGCACGCTCAGGGGAGGAGGCAGAGGTGAGGCAGGGGGCAGGGAGGAGAGCTTGGCTGCCAGTGGGTGCAGCACCCACTAATTTTTCCCTGTGGGTGCTCTAGCCCAAGAGCACCCACAGAGTCGGCACCTATGCTAAGCCCTAGGGAGATCCTCAAACTAGACATTCTCCAGCTATCTCGCCTATGGGGCTTGATCCAGCAGGTATTCGGTGGGATCCAGGCTTGCGGACTCATTCGTATTGCACTGTAAACCTGGGTTTATAATTCCTAGACACAGGTCTCATAGCCATGCTAACATGTGCATACTGCACCACACAGACCTTCTGACTCAGATCTGTGGCTTGACCTACATTCACACTACAAAATGACAAGGCTTAGACCCACCCCTGACCCACTTCCTTAGCAGGGTCTGAGGATCTGGGTCCTGAATGCTTGCTGCCTTGAACCACACTGATTTGTGTGTGGACAGAAGGGGGATTTCATCTCAAACTTGTTGCAGAACCCAGGTTTTGTATGCCGCATGGACATATCCTCTGAGACCACCAGAGGGGATAAACAGACATGCGCTAGCTCTTCTTGAGCTAGTGTGCTAAAAATAGCAATGTGGCCACAAGAGGCATAAGCAGCAGCTGAGACTAGCCGCCCAAGTACATATCCAGGGGGGATGGACAGGATTGTACTCAAAAAACTAACCCAAGCTACTGCCCATGCTGCTGCATCCTCACTATCTGTCTACCCAGCCTGGAAAGCACCTTCCCAGCTGCTGTGTAGATGTGCTGTGGAATACATTAGCCAGATCAGGCCCCAGACAAAAACACAGCAACCTTAATATTCTTTGAATTCAGTTTTCTAAGTGTAATATATATTTGTCAAGTTATTTAATTAAATTAGCAGCAACTATAGAAATACATCTCAGCCTGCCTGCATCTTTTACCTACATATACCTTGTGTCATACGCCCTGAGAGCTCAGTGTTTCAAATATGTACTATGAACCAGCTCTCATGAATGGATGTGATAATAATAACATGGCCATTTGTATTCAAACTCCAGCTACCTCACCTTTAGGGACCCTTTGTCTCCGAGATTTGATTCATCATTAGTCTAGCTAACAAGATCCCAGTTTCTGAATATCAGTATACTATTTAGTTCTAATTTGTAATATCACAACCTTGCTTAACCTCAGCTGCAGAGAAGTCTTCCTGACTCTCTTCTAGACAGAAGAGTTACATTAGTTCTTCAATGCTGATTTAGATTAAGAGAAGCTTGATGTTAAAAAGTCTTTTTTATCCCAGAAATTTGATAAGTTCTTAGCACCATCTCAGTATCTTCCAGGGTAAGAAAAATCTTGGCTGTTCATCTTTCTGTTCCAGGTAAAAGGAGGCTCATTTCTCAAGGAATTAATAGGCAGATCTATGGAATGTACCTGGGTTATCCTGATGTCTCTATCAGAAGCAAATAGATAGCTGGTCTAACTTATTTCAAGGCATAATGGCAGTTCATAGTCAGGGAGATTTACACATACAACTTGGACTGTGATTTTGACAAAAAACAAAACCAAAACAAAATACAGCTTTCGCACTAAGTTATCTTATTCATTATACCACAAAATTCTTAAGCTAATTATAGCCAATACAATTAGTCAAAGCAAATTATGAAGAGCTATAAACTTGAGAAGATGCATCATTTGTAGCAGTCATTCAAGGAGGTAATATAAATAATAAGTTATTCCACAACCAGTTAAATCTCTCTAAAAAAAACAGGGTAGTGTGAGGATTCCTTGCGTGCCATAAAAATCAGACAGGACTATTGTGTAGGAGTGTTTTAGATTTGGCAGACCAGAATAGCCTAAATATATTTATGTGGCAAATGGAGAACTCTTCCAAATAGTAATGTATTTTCTTAATGTTTTTCATTCTTACATTTTTCACATAGTGAAATTCTATATACATGCTTTATTTTTACCTACATACATACATACTATACATGCCACTACAAACTGGTGGGCATAAACTGGACTAAGCGCTTTGTGAATTTGTAATCTCAGTAACAGAATACAGTGGACTGGCTTCTCGGCTGGTGTAAATTAGCATAAGCTAATAACAAACTATGTAATTCATATTTGGTGAAATTCACTACATCCTCATAATGTCCAAATAGTCAGGATCCTGGCTGGTAGATGAGGAATGGTAGGGGAGGTAAAATCCATCCTCCAACCTAGAACCTGGGGCCAGGGCATCTGTGCAGCTCCCTGACCACTCACCATAGCAGCCTAAAGGGTGCAATAGAGGATGCAGCCTCTACAAAACAGTTGTGTGGAGTGCTGAGATCACTGTATTCCTATGAATAAAGGTCTAACAGCTCCCCTGCTCTGCATCTGGTCAGGTCCCAACACAACCTTCCATGTTGACCTATACGGCGTTGGTGTAGGGAATTTTTGAACAGTGTGCAGGGATGTAAAAATTCCCTCTGTCCAGAAAATTAAGCAGTAGACTCCCAGTGCGAGTCTTATCCCGGGTGTTAGTTGACTGGTAGGCTTTGCAACTGCCCACCACATCCAGGCACTCAAATTCTTGACCATAGACTTCATTTTTTCATGCAGCTAGCAAATAGCACAGCCATTTATCCAAAGATAAACATTAACATGATTAGAATTGAAATATATTGCAATAAATATCAATATTGTTAAAATGCCAGGAAGAACATCCATCTAGATATTGTTATGGCAAGTATCACCAGATGGTACTGTTATACATAGTCTTCCCACTTCTTCTTCATAGTGTATAAGCAACTCTTAAGACTTAGGAAGAAGTGCTGTTAGGTTTTGGCATGCAAATTTCTGTTTCATTCTGTGATTGGAGTCAAGTCTTGAGAAAGAGTTGTTGTCTGGGAATCAGGGTATTGGACTTACATTCCTGAAAGAAACAAGTACTTTGCATGCTGTTTGACTACCTTTGTTCCTGAACATTGTGAGAGAGAGAGAAAATGAAACAATTTCTATTTCTAATTTACACAGACTCCTATACTGGGTAGGAGATCTGCTGGGCCCCAGATATCTACTGTACTACCTTTTGACATAGGGGCAGCAATATCATCCTAACCTGGCTGAGTGCAGAGCATTTATCCCTTCATAAAATGCCTGCGATCCACATATGAACAATATAGCTTCCCCAAAATGATTCAGCTCTACTTTCCACCACTGATTTAGTATACCCTTTTCTAGGGAACTTTCCAATTCGGCTACTCCAAAAAGAGGTTACAGTTCCTGAGAATTTACTGAAAAGTGAAATGGCAACGGAGTAGCATCCACACTTCTCTTCTGCTCTTAATATGTGTAGCAATTCAAATCCCATGCAAATGTGGCTTTAAGAATGATACCATTCTGCTGAAAGCAAAGTTAGTGTCTTTCAGTATAAAAGCATTATTTTTAGTGATAACTCTAGCTAAAAAACATTATGTTCAGGATGGATAAGCACCCAAAAGTGAAGATGCCAAACTCAATAAAATTACTCAAACCTCTTGAATTTGCAAAAATGGAATTGTCATCTCATCTCATTATATTTCTGATACTCCCTGTAGTATGGAAATACAATTAAGGTAACATTTCCTCCAATATTTGGAACTTCTGGTCATGGCTGAACAGGGAAATGCAGAGAGAGATAAAACTGAAGAAGGGGAAAAAGCCCTGAAAAGCTTTGTTTCAAATTTGATTAAGTCTTGGGTGAAGATTCAAGGTTTTTATTTTATCTAAACTCTTCATCCATCCCAAATCTTTATATCATCTATCAGTATCACTGGATCTACTATAACAATAAAAAAAAAGTAACAACCACTTTTTCAATGCCTTAGGAGATCTATCTTTTTCTAATGATATGCAATTTATTTGCATCATCCATCAGATTGGAAAAAAGACATACATTTTTTAACGGTGAGAGTAATTATCCTTTGGCGTTGTGGTGGATTGTCTATCACAATTTTTAAATCAAGACTGGATGTTTTTCTAGAAGATCTGCCCTAGTTTAAACAGGAATTATTCTGGGTAAGTTATATGGCCAGAGTTATGCAGGAGGTCAGACTGGATGACCGCAATGGTCTCTTCTGGCCTTAAAATCTATGAAAACTACGTATTGTTATGTACCAGATTATCTTACTTTTGTGCAAAAATCCATCTTTATTATTTCATATAATGATCACTTCATTATTTTACTGTCCATGACTTCTTTTTTTTTTAACTATTAAGAGCTTATTTCTATTTTTATCAAATTTCCAGACAATTCTGCGCCACTGCTTAAAGTATGTATCTGGGACTTACTATGGTCTATTCTAACTGATCACACTGAGTTGCAAATTATTTTTCCAGCATCTTTCTGCCTATCATTGAACTCCTGCATGAAACTCTATTTCATATTATTTCACACTTACATGAGGTGTAAGGAGGCAGAGAAAGATACACCTCTAACTTTTCAAAACATTGCATATGGTTAGGCATACAAATCCCATTCAAGTGAAATGGAAGGAACACAACTAAAGCCCTCAGCAATTGTGACTGTAGATGTCATTTTCCTCTTACTGAAATGAAACCCTTCTGTGTCCAGGTTTTCAACATCCTGCCTTTGCGCTATGGATATTTTTATATTTTCCAGCTTGTCTACCATGAAAGGTTAGCTTTCACCCACATCAAACTCATCAATATGTACTAGTTGTTTCTGTTTATTTGCCCCATATGCCTAGGTACCTACCTGATTTGCATGTAATGTCCCAGAGTTGGAAGCGAAATAAGACAATAGAAGAGGTGCTGCAACATGAATTTTCTACCTCATTAAAAGCCTACAATCCAAGTTGTTCTGCCTTTGAATTGTGTATGTAATCTGTACCTTTGCTCTGTCTGTGGGAGTAACTTTCATTTACATATATCAAAGTCACATTGCTAGCAATACTCTACCACTGCCAAATCATGGCAGTAACTCCATGTTTCTCAATATTTTTCTAGTCATAACAGGTAGTAAGGCAATACTTTGGGGCAAAAGCTAGCAGGGTAGGTGCATGAATTTTCTTTGATACTGTCAATCAGAAAAAAATCTCTAGCTATTTAAATGAGCAATACTTTTATCTCCTCACAGCATTCTGGTTTTCCCATCAAGGTAAAAGAATTCAGTGGCTCTGTAGATGTTTTCAAAAGACATGAGTAATGTTCTTCAAAAGAATTATAGAAAAGGGTCCTTTAATGAAAAAATAATAAGCATTTACATAATTTTCCTTTTGAACACTCCTGTTATTATAAACTGAGAGATTCCAGTGAGTTCCAGGGGAACACTTGCTGAAAGTTTCAATTAAAATGGTTTCATTACACATGTTCAGCCCATTAAGTTGTTCAATTTTGCATTAAAGTCATTAGTATCTTAAATGTAGCAAGGAAGATACTTGCCAATTGGTGATGGATGTAGATTTACATCCAGAGTAAATACAGATACATTTTTCTTTACTTAAAATATTGATATCTTTGACTGTGAGCATATATGTACATGTGTGTGTAATCAGCGTATCTTTTTTCCTCTCTTAACTTGGACAAAAATTCCATAACTGTTTAAAGGGTTTTGGTTTTTTTAAGTATAGTCAGATGAGAAAATTGTTTTATCCAATAGTTACATATAGCTAGTTATATATAGTTAGTATGCTGTAGTACAATAAGGTTGAGCTTCGTTCCAATTGTTCTGGGTTTGATTTCCAGATTAATTAAAAATTATTTATAGAACAGGCACTTAAATGGAGCATTTTATAACACTATTTTAATTTGTTTCTACCAGTCTTAATCATTGGATAAAAATAGATCTAAACATGAATTACTTGAGGGTTCCTTGACATGTTAATATTATTTGTATTGCAGTACCACCTAGTCATGCCCCAGGGTCCCATTGTGATACATGCAAACACAGAACAAAAACATAGTGCCTACCCCAAAGAGCTTACTTTGTTATTAATGTTTTCATTGTATTTGAGTGCCTTAAGAATATATCTTATCATAGGCGCCAACTCCATGGGTGCTCTGGGGCTGGAGCAGCCACTGAAAAAAAAATAGTGGGTGCTCAGCACCCACAAGCAGTCCCCTGGATCAGCTGTTCCCCCTCATCTACCCCAGCACCTCCCACCCACTGCAATCAGCTCTTCAGCAGCAGGCAGGAAGTTCTGGGAGGGAGAGGGAGGAGCAAGGGCAGGAAGAGGCAGGGGGAGGGGGCAATGGGATGGAGCAAGGGCCGAGCATGGAGCAGAGTGAGTCCAGCACCCTGGGGGAATGCACAAAGTCAGCCCCCCTGTACCTTACACAATTTAAGTTATGTTTCAAATAGGTGAGATTATTTTTTCATTTGTAAAAGCTATAGAAGTATCATCAAAAAGAAAAGAAAAGAATCATCTTTATTGTATATGCCCAGGTAATAACATGCATATAAATGTATATATGTTGATTGCTCACTATAATGTTTTGTCTCACTATGATGTATATCAACTGAAATACTTCATACTACTATAAAAACCAAAATGTGATAACTGAAATTCCATCTTACTGAAAGTTTTAGTAATAATATAGTTCATGAATCATTCTCCTGTGAACTTCCTGAACTCATTGACCAGTCAAACAACAAACAATTAAGTAGCAAGCAATTGATTATTACATTAATTTTGTAAATCAAGGCCTATACAGAATTACCAAGAAAACATTATGTGCCAGATTCTCCACTCCCTGACACCTGTTTAGTTCCATGGACTTCAGTAGAGTTATGACAAACCTAAAACTGATGTAACTGAGTAGATAATCAAGCCATAGGCACTTTTTTAAAACTAATGTTGACTGTAGTATGAAAAAATTTATTTATATTATATTCCTTTAGAAATTAATGTAGAGCTTAGTTCTTCAAGTAATTATTTACGCAGTCCTTCAATGCTATTTCTGCCCTCAGATATGAATACACAACTTTGACACTGGGCCCAATGCTGCACTCTGCTCACACAAGACTACTCCTGTGATCAGTGGACTTTAGTCGAAGTAAGGAGTTGAGATTGGGGTCTTCAGTAGGATTTACTTTGCATGACAGCAGCATTTAGTCCTATGAGTATACACAGGTGTGGATACAAAGTACACATTAACTCAAAAATAAAGGGCCATGTTTTGCAATCTTTACACAGTGCAAAACTATCACTGAAGTTGCATGAGATATTTCCTAACTGAGGTCTGCATGATTTGACCAAAAATATTTAACCATGGCATTAATACTGACTTTGAAATTAGTGAGGCTCTGTGCAAGTGCAGGAGTGCATCTATGTGCAGAAGCAGAGCCTAACTTTGTGGACACAGCAGGCATATTTGGGAAAAGAAACTCACCAAAATCACCTGATAGTGCAAGTCTTCTGGAAAGAAATCTTCAAGCATGTCTCTAGAATAGCTGAATACTTTTCAGTTACACTATTGCCCTTGTTGAGAACAATACACCTTCCTGCAGTTTCATCGCCACTAAAGAAAAAACCAATCACATTGCTTATTTTTCACTGTTAGAAAGATTAGTTTGCAGAACTGAAAAACCAATTCTCCTATTGAGATCACTCTGTAACATAAAAATGCCTCTGACTTGAGTAACATTATAAATAAGAGTCATTTTGTAACAAAATGTCACCTAAGAGAGAGGAGGATAGATTGAATGGTTTTAATAGTTTTAAATTTGACTGCTTTATGTTGGTTTGTATTACAGTCTGCAAGGTAGGTGCTGGTGCATCCAAGGTACTCTTACACATTTACCTGCTTGAATTTTGTAAACTGTTGGCTAATTTAAAATATAGCTACTTTGTTGCTTTTATAATGAGATAGAGACATATTAACTTTGGTGATTCTCATAGGAAATGTGTTCTAATTCTTCTTTTCTTGGTTTTTTTTCAAGAAATAAAGTACAGATCTTCCACTGGGTTATGATTACAATACTTTACATGTATATGCTGCATTATGACAGTTCTTCTTTACAAGCTCTACATACAAGAATCATTTCAGCCAATTTACACTGCACCCTCTGGGGTGGAATGCAGCACATGCTTTTCCCTGGCAAACTCAGACAATAGTTTTTAGAAGAAGTGGTAGTGGAGAAGAACTTATTCTGTAGAAACTACAGCTGCAAAAAGAATGTAATCATAAACTGGAATCTGTCCAGAATACCTGGATTAATATGCCATGGAAACTCAGTCAGATCTTCAAGAGTGGTTCTACTCTGAAAAGTGACTATGTCAAATGAGTAGCTTTTTTCACAACAAATCTGCTCTTGGTGTGTATTCAGAGTCATATTTGGTTACTTTACTGAATAAAACAAGCTTTTACTACTCTTTATTCATTTTAGCCCTACAAAGACAATACAGCTGAGAGATACTATTCTTTATGTGCATCAAACTGAATTATTTGATCAGTTCAATCATTTCCTCCCCATCCAATCCTTACTGAGCATAGTTAAGTTGCACACATGTAACTCAGAATATAATTTGGCCTGCAGAACTTTTATTTTGCATGATGTGTGAGAACAAAAGAACTCAGCATGAGTTTCAGATCCCAGGTTGAGGTTGCCAGCTGTTAAAATTATATCTTGTTAGTGGAAATATGAGACCATTTGATAGGAAGATCATTGAAACAATACATATAGGATCAGATCCTCACCTGGTGTAAATGGATTACATTAACTTTAAGAGAGCTATGCTGATTTATGCCAACTAAGAATCTAGTTCATTATGACATATGACTCTGGTTCATAATTCCCATTATGACATTTTTACATAATCACTTATTAGATTGGAACAATACTTTAAATTCTGCATTCAGTTCAAAAGAGGACTACTCCAGTATCACATTGTTCTTTCTTTGGAGTGCCACCAAGACCACCTGCCAATTTATCTGGGTTTTCCTAGGTGGAGTTCCATCTTGTGGTGTTTTATCCTTAGTAACACTTAAGTTGGTCCTTAGCTTAAAGGCTGCAGCCCAACGGCACAATTCCAGAGGATAGTGCAGAACCATAAGGAGAAAATGACATAAAATGAAATTTGATCTTGCTCCCACCACCAAAACTGAGGAGGTAGGGCAACTAGAAGAATTGTTGAAGTCTATACTCATGTCTTTTGACCATGAAGGCTTAATATTTTGAAGTGCCCCAACATTTTGATTGTCATGGTTTCCATCATTCCATGTATCTCTAATTATATCCAGATTAATTTGTAGAGGTTTTAACCACAATCAGGGTAATTTTTCCAAGCCTTTTAATCTCACTGTATCATTCTGATGTCTCTCTTGTCCTAGGGGTTCCAAGTGTGCACTATTATTAGCTCATTAGTCCTTCTAGCTTCTGGCTCAGGGAAGACTGATTCACTATATTTCTCAGCAGTTGACAGTTTCAATTCCTTAACCTCTAAATTTCACTTGATATATAACATGTCTTACCCTTCTTATTTTATTTTAGCCTTCCAGAATATCCTATGGCCCCACATTCTGAAATCAGTTCCCTCAAATCAGCAATACCAAGTAGACTATAATTTTCCTCTGTCAGACAAGTTTTAATTCCAACAATTTGTTGCTCATTTATTATAATTATACTAACAATTAATTATTTTAGATTTTCTTTCTCCACTTGACTGTGATTTTATTTTTTCCACTCCTTTTATAATCTTGTTTTAAAAAAAAGAAACATCCTAATAGAAAGCTAACTTTTCCTACAGGGGGAAATCTCCTCTCCTAAGTGCTTTAAGTTTTACGAAACAGAGATTGTCCTTTCTTTGCAAGCCAATTAACAACTTTACAAATTATACCCAACCTCTACCTATTGTAACATAGAAAGCCCTGATCCAATACCCACTGAGGTCAACAGAACTCAGTGGAAAGCCTCCCATTGATTATATGCACTTTGGATCAGCCCCCAATTCATCTTACATTTTTGCAACTGACAATATGCCTTTCACAGAATTATTTAATTTTTATCCCTTTGGATAGCCTAGGCTTGAGCAATTTTGTGTGTGACCATTTGGAAGTTTGGGCCCATTGGCTGCATCCATCAGAATATATTTCTGCGCATTGAGACCAATTCACAAAAGCCTGTTTTTGCCCATACAAATCATTATTTGCATATGCATATCAGTTAACTGCATATGCAATTTTTATTTATTTGCAGACAATCACTGTCTGCTCATTTGTTGAAGTACAGACAGTCCCAGTGCCCACATTTGAAAACCTAGTTCATAAAGTCTGGCTACCCTACTGAAAAAAATCATACCAATTTTTAAAAGGCATGGAGATGCCTATGATGGTGCAGAGGTATAATCTCATGCAACACATTTGACAATTAAGGCCAACACTTTCTAACTGTAGTGCCTAAATCCAAATGGAGGCAGCTAAGTAAAAGTGTTTTTAAGAGCTGAGCATTTGCAGCTCCCAGTGAGTTCAATGGGTGCTTTACATGCTTAGCTATTAAAAACATCTTTATTTAGCAGCCCACATTTTGACCTAGGTGCTCAGCTTTGGTACGTCAGGTTGACAATGTTGGCCTAATTCTCTAACCATCATTTTATGCTGTGTGATTTTCATTAGAATCACCCTCTTATGGATGGTCACAATGGCCTCTTCATTAATGTACTTGTTTTTCTGTTTACTCAGTCTGTAATATTGTCCCAATTTGACACTTCAGGGAACTTTTACTAAATACAGTTTACCACTTTCACTAAATAATGTCATGGAAGAAAGTTTACAAGAGAGGATTTTAGACACCCTTGAGGACCTTTTAACTTAGAAAAATGGTAACTGAAATCTGGGACGCTAATAATTAAAGCAATTAAAGAAGTACTTAAGTTGCCATGTATCCAAACAAAGTGATGTTACAGAGGTTGGAAAGCTTGTGATTCCAGTTTAGAGTTTTTGCTTAATCCTTTTCTGCTTCCTAATGGAAAGAATTAGGTGTTTAGGATTTGTGGTGCGCGCACGCACACAAGATCTCTCCTTGGAGGAGATGTAATGATTCTCAGCCACTCTTGAAACTTTAATTGAAAATTTAAGGAAGGAAATTGTTGGTTTAGTCAAACTCTGATTTTGGAGTAGAAATGAGATAGGATCAGAAATTAAAATAGGGAAAGTACAAGTTACAAATTACTTACACAAGTTATATGTCTTCAAGTCACCATACATCCCAGAATATGCAAGGAGCTGATTGAGGAGATATCTGAGCCATTATCAATTATCTTTGAAAAGTCATGGAAGATAGGAGTGATTCAGAGAAGTTCAAAAGGGCAAATACAGTACCCAATCTATAAAAAGGAAAATAAGGACAACCCAGGGAATTACAGACCAATCAGTTTAACTCCTGTGCCTGGAAAAAGATAGTGGAGCAAATAATTAAGTAGTCTGCAAACACCTAGACAATAATAAAGTGATAAGTAGTAGCATGGATTTATGGAGAACAAATTGTGTCAAACCAACCCAATAAGTTTTCTTTGAAAGGGTAACAAATTTTGTGGATGGGGGGGAGTGGCAGGTGTGGTGTATCTTGACTTTAGTAAGGCTTTTGATATTGTCTTGTATGACTTCATAAACAACTAGGGAAATATAACCAAGATGGAGCTACCAGGAGGGTGCATAACAAGTTGGAAAATCATTCCCAAAGAGTAGTTATCAGTGATTCACAGTCAAGCTGGAAGGGCATTCAAGTGGATCCCACAGAGATCAGTTCCTTGTCCGGTTCTGTTCAATATCTTCATCAATGAGTTAGTTAATGGCATAGCCAATACTCTATAAAATTTGCTGGGAGGGGTTAGAAGTGCAAAATTTAAAATGATCTGGGGAGAAAGGGGAGACATGGTCTGAAGTAAACAGGATGAAATTCAGTAAGGACAAATGCAAAATACTCCACTTAGGAAGGAAAAATCAGTTGCACAAATACAAAATGGGAAATGTGTGCCTAGGAAGGACTACAGAAGGGATCTGGGGGTCAGAGTAGATCACAAGCTAATATAAGTCAACAGTGCAAAAATGTTGCCAAAAAAAGCAATCAATCATTCTGAGATGTATTAGTAGGTGTTTTGTAAGCAAGACATGAGAAGTAATTTTTCCGCTGTACTCTGTACTGATATGGCCTCAGCTGGAGTATTGTGCCCAGTTCTGAGCACCACATTTCAGGAAAGATGTGAACAAACTGGAGAAAGTCCAGAGAAGAGAAACAAAAATGATTAAAGTTCTAAAAAAGGTGACCTATGAGGGAAGATTGAAAATATTGGGTTTGTTTTGTTTGGAGAAGAGGAGAATGAGAGGGAACAGGATAACAGTTTTCAAGTATATAAAAGGTTGTTATAAGGAGGAAGGAGAAAAATTGTTCTCCTTAATCTCTGAGTATAGGACAAGAAGCAATGGGCTTAAATTGCAGCAAGGAAAGTTTAGGTTGGACATTAGGAAAAGCTTCCCAACTGTTAGGGTGAGTAAGCACTGGAATTAATTGCCTAGGGAGGTTGTGGAATTTCCATCACTGGAGATTTTTAAGAGCAGGTTAGACAAACACCTGTCAGGCTGTGTCCCCTCTAAGCTGCACAGGCGTGTGGCTGCCCATGAGAGAATCAAGTGCCATACACTTCATTAGCAGAACCACGCACATCCGGGAGCATGCGTTCAGGTACACCGCCCCATGTCGCTTTGCTCCTGCCCTCTGCCTTGAAGCCCCTGGCCAGCTGCTTCTGGGACCCTCCTGCTTGCTAGGTAGAGTGGAGGGGAGAGGAGGCACTGATGTCAGGATGTCCCCCCTCCCCCCACCTAATCCCCTGTCCATGTACCCCATCTCCACAGAGCGGGTGGGAGGGAGAAGGGCTCAAGAGTAGGAGAGCTGCTGTGGTATGAGGTCTGAACAAGCCTTATAGTGGTAATGAGTGCCTTAAAGAGACAGATTTCCCATAGACTTCCCCAGCAACCAGCACACACACAGTGTCTGTGTCACACAACACACAGTCTTTCACACTCGCTTCCCAGCACATACTTGTATTATTGTTGGTGTTGTTACGTCCTGGTACTTCCTGCAATTCACATATATTCTCTGTAATTGTATTCTTTCAAAGTGCTGTAAATTTTAGTTTTTTGACTGATCTATGCATTACATTTTTATTTTTAACTTATGCTTAAATTTAAATGTTTGAGTAGTGAGTTCTAAAATGCCTAACCTGTCCTGGCTAGAGTAATTACCTCAATGATAACTTTTAAAAAATATATATTATATCTAGGTTTTTTGTTTCTGCTGGTAGTGCATATCCGCACATTACCTCGATATTGTGCAGAATGAATTTTGTTATGTGCACCATGGATGGAAAAGAATAGAGGGAACATTGCTGTCAGGGATGGTCTTGATCAGTCAATCAGGGGTACACATACTCCTAGGTATTTGCAGATGTCTTCCCTAGCGGTACATCAACACATCTAGATATTTGCCTAGTTTTACAATAGGCTACATAAAAAGCACAAGCAAAGTCAGTATAAACTAAACTTTTTCATAGAGAGTGACTTGTTTATACTATTCTATAGATTATATCCACAGTTTTCAAACTGTGAGTTCATTTTAATGGGGTTGCCAGGGCCAATGTTAATCTCGCTGGGGCCCAGGACAGGAAGTCCAAGCCAATGCCACACCCCATCACATGGGGCTGAAGCCAAAGCCCGAGTTTTTAATTTTGGTGAACCTTGTGGTATGCAAGACAAATCAGACTCCTGAAGGAGTTTGGTAGTCTGGAAAGGCTGAAAGCCACTGGTCTAGATAATACTTAGTCCTGCCTTGAGTGCAGGGATAGACTCTTGAGGTCCCTAAATTATATATATTATATATATATATATATATATATATATATATATATATATATATCTTTTTCCATTTAGATATGCAGGCTCATAACTTTTAAGCCAGAAGGCACTATCATGATTATCTAGCCTGACTTCCTGCAAAACACAGGTCATAGAACTTCAGCCAGCAATTTCTGCATCAAGGCCTTAACTTCTGGTTGTGCAACAACATATCTTACAGTTAGTTTACAGAATTAAGTCTTAACATTAAGAAAAATAAGATTGTTTTAGCTTGTTGCATCTTGCAGCCAATGTTCAGTGCAGATAAGGATAAAAAGAAACTACTCCCAGAGGTAAATGAGACCTAGCATGGGGCTGTTGCTCCTTTTCCATATGGGAAAAGAGGAGACATGAAGTTTTTGTGGAGTGAGGTCCTCTGTAGGGAACCTCTGCCCCATCCATGAAGGAGAGGTGGAAAGGATTCAGAAGCAAGCTGAGTACTAGGGTGGGCCCAGCCATACAGCCATGCTACTGGGTATAAGGTGGGCATCTGAACACCATACTGGATACAGTTAAATTCATGCAGTGAGAAAGGAAGGTACATAATGTCCCTCCTTGTGTTAAACAAAGTTGCAGCCTGCCACTTGGATCCATCCCATGGGTGTCCAGATCATTGTGCCCAGGCATGTTTACCTTCCTTTTTTAGTTAATTGAAACTAGTTCTAAAACTAAATATAAAGAAGCAATTCAGTTAGTTCTGGTCAGCCCCTGTCAGAAAAGATATATTAAAATTGGAAAAAGTATAGAGACAGGCAACAAAAATGTAGTATATTCTGTATATTAGTGACAACATATATCAGGATATAGTGATCTAGATATCAGAGGGAGGAGCTGAACCATTCCAACTGAGAAAAACCCAGTTCCATGTAACACACAGTGCAACAAAATTGAGCATACAATTCTGATTTTTCTGTAAGTTGTATAGACATGAGAAAGACAGAGAATGTCCTCATTCTTTATTAAAACACTATGGAGCCTTTCACAAAATAAAGATCTTTCAATATGAATATATTAGGATAGACAGACTGAAGTCAGTAATTGAAAAGATTGTGTATATGGGAAAAAGTCCAGAAACAATAAAGCAGGGAACAATAATTCCCCCACTCCATACCACACCCCAGATAAGTCTGAATTATCTGATGACAATGCCATACAGTATTTCAACAGATAATCTGGACATGTGAAGTCCTTGCTTTTTATTTTTATGTACTGAGGAAGGGAAGTAAAGGAGGGTTGGGTTTTTTGCTTTTGTTTTTTTTTACTTTTAGTTTTTATGCACCTTAGAGAATGGCGCTGCCAATCTCCCTGAAAGACATTCAAACCCACTGAACAAAGAAAAGCTCAGGAAAAAAGCTTTCCTAAAACCACAGTATTGCCTTAGAGTTAGTGCTTACAGAATTGAAATGAAAGATAATATTATCACAAACATTGTGAATATAGATGAACGAAGGAGGCTTTTAGCCCATTTCCTGAGTCAAACAAAAAGCTTCATACATAGCTGCTGGAGGAAATGTAAAGGGCATGGTACTATATGATCCTTATTGGATTATTCAGCAGCTTTAGCAAAGCTCACATCAGAAGCTATATAAATCAAAGATAACTGCTTCCATAGAAAAGCAATCAACTTTTTAAAGGGAATATCTTTGTTCCCCAAAGTTGCCAAGTAAGATTTAGACGCTTCTATTAGGACTTTGCTGTAAAGCACACTTAAGCAATTATCAAAATCCAGGTCATAAAATCACCTGGATAGATTCCCAGAGGAAGTGATCCAATCCTTTTTACTTTAAGTGTTTGAGACCATGTGTCATTAAGTTTATTTCCTGCTCATGCTGTCTGTATCTCATTGATAATTAAAGTCTCAGAAGTCCAGACTAGTATTTATCATATACTCTAAAGGCTGCCCAGCCTCCCTACTGCTTCAAAACACAAGCTAAAATGCTTGCAGTCAAAATACAGCTTTCCATTACATACTGTACCTTGGCTAATTAGAGCTGGCTGTTTAAGTTTGTCCTTGGGAGCCAGGAGCTTGGTTATAAAAAGATGTCTCCAAAGAGGAATGTGTTGTAGTCTTAAGAATCAACTACAATACAGGTCTCTTGTAGTATACTTCAATATATTTTTTATATATTTGTACTCAAGTTATTTCAAAGCACTTCACAAAATATACCGTAGCAAAATGACTATACACAAATGGATAAGCCATTATGTAACCAACAATAGCCTTGAACATTAGAACCTGTTTAGCTGAGAAAGGAAATATGAGAGCATAACATCAAGGTTCTCCTATATACTTTTCAGGTGGCTGTCCAGATGGAAGATAAACATTCCTACTGTACTTCATCAACTTAGGGATATTGTGAAACTTAATTGATGCTTGCGAATACTTTGAGATCCTCAAATGACAAGTGCTAATAGAAGTGCCAGTGAGACTTCCATTTACACCTCATATGAAAGGCAGGAACTTTAACAATATAGCTCTGCCTAGTACTATATCATCAGCCTTGGATGGAGCCTAAATTCTGCTATAGGACTTAATCCTACAGCTTTTGAACCAGCAGGGACATGCTACCAGCTGAATGCAAGTGTAATGATAGCTGCTGCTCAGTACCAGAGTACACCAAACCCCTAAGGTACCAGTAGCGTGTCAGGCAACACAGGGTATGTCTACACTGCAATTAAAACCTGCCATTGGCCCATGTCTGCTGATTATGACTCACAGAGGTCAGGCTATGGGGCTGTTTAAATGTGTGAGGGCCTAGACTCCAGAGAGTCTAAGCAGCAAACAAACAGCCCCATAGACCTAGCCCCGCAAGCCCTAGTCAGCTGACACGAGCCAGATGTGAGTATTTATTTGCAGTGTAGACAACCTCAGTGGCAAGCACTATAGGTGCTTCAGCAACTAGGACTTGTAGTTGCTAGCCCTGGTCCCAATAGCTGCTTGTATATATGGCTCAGTGAAAGGGTATTTTATTAGAGCTGGCAGAAAGAAGAAAGATTATAGATACTTAGGGCCCTTCATTTTCAATTTTTATTTCATTTAATTTTTCTTAGGAATTTATGTGTTTATTACCACAACAACAAAAACAGGTGAAAAATCAGTGCAAAGAACTATTAAATTTTCTGGGTAAATATCATGGTTTATTTATTTATTATTTATTTATCGTGGGAAGTGGCACAGGCTAAAATATTAGATTTAGTATGTAATGACTTTGAATGTGTCTAGTTTTGTATTGCCAAAATCTCCTCTAAATGTAAAAAGTCAGACAACCCCAGAATGAAGATGTGTGCAAAAGCTAAATCATTCAAATTGCAACTCCTTTCCCCTTTCCTTAATCTAGTTGTTGTCCAAATGATTTCTCCATCATAAAGCCTTACTTACATTGACTTAAATGAAAGTGCTCATATTAGTAAAATTGCAGGAGAGAGCATTCAGATTTTAAGCTCTATGGGGCATGGAATA
The DNA here is from genome assembly GCF_007399415.2 of Gopherus evgoodei. Lineage (NCBI taxonomy): Eukaryota > Metazoa > Chordata > Testudines > Testudinidae > Gopherus > Gopherus evgoodei. The sequence goes on along the minus strand of NC_044327.1, from coordinate 69,230,985 downwards.
CGTCTTTTAAGTCTGTGTATCATATAAGCCTATGGCGTTATATTAAAAAATAGTAACTTCATACAAAGACTGGGACCAAATGGAAGAGCTGGTTGTTGATAGGACGAGAAATTAAGTCTGTTGTTTAAAGACCTTTCTTCATCCAAGTGACCTGGAGCTTTCAGCAAGCACAGAAAGCTCTGGGCCTGGCATTTGTTCCTGAGAGAGCAGGATGATCAGCTGGACCTCTGATCTATTCTTATTTGAATTAGTGGACAGAAAATTGGAAATACTTTTCTGGCAGCACTCTTTAGCACCCCTACCTGGGACCAAATGAATTTTGGAAAGCTGGCTCTAAGTCCCCACAGCAGTAGCCAATTACATACAGAAATAGCCAGTTACTTTCCAACCCTCACCTGATTTCTCAGAAACTTTCTTCAAGGTAAGCTGGTACATGCATACATCTTTTTCAGATGCACAAATTATATTTTACATCTCCAAAATGCAGTAAAACATTAAATGATCCAGACAATACCCTGTAAAGTACAAAATCCCTTTAATTACATTTAGTGTTTTATAGCATTTTACCTCTTCAAAGTACAACATAATCAGCGCATACAGCACCCTGTGAAGTACTATACATACAATTACCCCCATTTTACCTACTGGGAAACAGAGATAAAAGCAAAGATTTCCAGAACTTCACACACATTACCATGCCTGGTTTGTGTTCATAGTTACCACAAATGAATAACAAATGTCAGCAAATACCTGCAAAAACAAGTTCAAGTTCAGCCCAATTTTGAGAACAGTTACCACAATGGCATGAACATGTGCTGTGGTCATGCATGGTCATTATGCTTGTGCATGTTGATGGCCTGTAAGACACCTGCCTGCCTCTTGAAAAACTCCTATTGACTTCAGAGTGAACAGGATTACCCCCAGGGTTAGCAATACCCTGTAGATATATAGATTCTTAAGTACAGCTGCTATGCAAAGGGATGAATCTCATCTTCAGTGTCATTTATTTTAGGAATTAATGCTGTTATTAAATTTTTTAAAAATTAAATATTGTTTCAGATTCTGTTACAGAAGTTTTCATCTTCATTTCATTCAACCAGAGCAGTATGAAACTGAATAAATGGCCTGAAAACAACCAACAGGGCATTTGTTAGGAGTGTGGTTCCTTTTGCTGTCTAATTTGCAGAACTGGCATCAATGTGACAGAATGCTGCACTGATGATTTCCAAAAACCCATAAAATAATTGGAGCTGCAGCGCACCCATTAGCAGAATCACAGTTTCTACAGAACAAGTCATTCAAGTATTGTTATAAAAATCCTGGCTTTATTCCTCCATTCATCCATCAAACTTGCAATTGCACTCATGGGATTATGGGAGTTATTGGAAGTCATTTCCTCCTATATACCACATCTAATGTGGTTCTTCTGATGAGTGCAGTAAAATAGTGCCCTTCTCACTGAAAAGTGTGGCAAAATTAGGAGGCGCTCTGAAGTTCAAGAAAAAGCAGAAGGGGTCTCAAGGAACAGCTGTGGGCAGGAGACTGAAGTCAGGTAAGTATGAGGGTTAGAGGAAAATGCATAGGTTAGGGGAATAAAAGTGCTGCCACTGCAGGAAGCCAGCACTTAATACTCAGCAGGATATCTGTGAAGACTGCTCCAAGTTGCACAGACAGAGAGGACTGAAGAAATAACTTAGCCCTGTGAGGAGACTTATAAACTTTGTGAGCTTACTAAGCTTTTCAAGGAGAAGAAAAGAAAAAAGAAAAGAAAAAAAAAAGAAAAATGATCCCCTACTGCATACATTTTCCCAAAGCACCCACATTTTTCGTCCTAACACTTGTCTGAGTTTATAGAGGACTAAGAACTGGAATGGCAAAGGGGCAGACAGTCCCAGTATATAATTCTCAAAATAGAAAACAGACAATACTTACTTCATTTTTCATACCCATTTGAACAGAATATTGTAAAGTATCCCGTGACATATGTGTTAAATGAAGTGGGGGAGATGACTCCCTTTGATGGACACCCAGCCAGTCACTTAGCTATAAAATCCCTCTTGGTAGCTGTTCTCTGCTTGCTTTACCTGTAAAGGATTAAAAGTTCCCCAGGTAAAGAAAAGGAAGTGGGCACCTGACCAAAAGAGCCAATGAGAAGGTAGAACTTTTTCAAATTGGGAAACTTTCCCTTTGTCTGCTGTTCTCTCTGGGTTGCAGGGTCACAGAGCAGCAATGATGCAACCAGCTTTAAGCCAGGTATGATTATAGATTATCAATTCATATCTCAAACCTACTTATCTGGACCCTCAGATATGTAAGCAAAATTAGGAAATGTCTAAAAAAGACACAATTAGGTTTATTTCTGTTTATTTTTTAAGGCTTGTGGACTCCCCTGTGCTAACCCCAGATGTTTCTGATTGCTTGTAACCTTTAAGCTAATCCCCAAGAAAGCTATTTTGGAGTGCTTAATTTTTTGAATTGCTCCTTTAAAATCTAGCAAAAGCCTAAATTCAAGATGTATTTTCTTCCTTTTTGTTTTTAATAAAATTAATCTTTTTTAAGAAGAGGATTGGATTTTTGGTGTCCTAAGAGGTTTGTGCATGTTGTCTGATTTGCTGGTAGCAACAGCTAATTTCCTTTGTTTTCTTTTTGAGCTCTTCCCTGGAGGGTGGAATGAAAAGACTTGAGGGTACTCCACAAGGAGCAATTCCCACGTGCTTCTTCCTGGGTCCAAGGCGGTTTTTGGCATTTGGGTGGTGGCAGCATTTACTAAGCCAAGGTCAGAGAAAAGCTGTAACCTTGAGAGTTTAATACAAGCCCAGAGTGGCAAGTATTAATTTTTAAAATCCTTGAGGGCCCCCATCTTGTGTACTCAAAGTGACAGAGTGGGGATTCAGCCTTGACATGGTAGCAGAGAGATGAGATAGTTTTGAACCAGAAGCACAGACCTTAGGATTTTAAAAGGACACATTTTTCCTTTTGGCTGCTTGAAAGCCAGGCAGTCCACAAGCAGAGGAGTAGCGAGCACCCTCCATACCCTCCGACTGGAGGGGGCCCCGCAAGGAAGGGGGCCCCTAAAAGTGGCAAAAAAAATGTAAGGTATAACTAGGTAAGTGACATTTATTGACGCTATTGCACAATCCATGTCGGTTTTACTGACAAAACCGTGAAGTCATTATGATACATCATAATGCTATTGGCTACATCAGTTGTCTGTCGGTCAGTTTCGAATTTTAGTTGGACCCATTCAAAGAATGTGTATTTGCGTTCATAATGGCAGTCGGCAAATAAATGCTATTAATTTAGTTGTTTAGTTTTTTATCGTTTTCAATGCAGAAGCGTGCTTTGTGATGACTAAGAGAATATATAAGAGCGGAGCTAGTAAACGAAAGGCAGCAAAAGATGCCGAGAAGGAACTTGAGAAAATTCCAAAGTTGTCAACGTATTTTGCGCTGCAATCCAAAGTACAGGTACAGGCACATGAAACGGACAGCGCTAGCAGTGACGAATCATATCCAGAAGTGCTTCAAGTGAGGTCGAAGGTGAAGCCAGTTGTTCTACCAAACAAACTGTGACAGATATTCCAGCTGCTGCCGGGAAAGAAGTATCTGAATCTGAACCACTGACTGATGATCGAGGAGATAGGCCGTCTATAATATCGGACAGGCAAGTGTGTGACATTGTTGCACGTGGCCCACCGTAGCAGAATGAAAGTTATGAATTTCCATTTAACGAGGAAAGACAGAGATTCACAAGTATTCATTTCTATCGAACCATGGCAAATGGAGAGAAAATAAGATGTTCATGGTTAATGTACTCAGCTCAGAAAGATGCCATTTTTGTTTTTGTTGTAAATTATTTGGCACTGGCGACATACTGCTACGTTGTGGAACATCTGCTTGGAAAGCACTGTCAAAAAGACTTCAGCAGCATGAAACAGGCAAAGGTCATCAAGACTGTATGGTGAAATGGTTTGACCTTCGGTCAGGCATAGTAAACCGTACATCTATTGACCAACTCGAATTGCAGGCTTTTCTGAAAGAAAGAGATTTCTGGAGAAATGTTGTCAAACGCATGGTTGATGTCATTAATTTTCTTGTCCGAAAGAAACTTGGCATTTCGAGGAAGTAATGAAAAGCTCAGCGATCCTTCGAATGGCAACTTTTTGGGACTGTTTGAATTGCTTGCAAAGTATGATACTGTCCTCAGCAAACTTTTACAGAGGATTAAGAAGGCAGAGACACATGTTCAGTACCTCAGTCCACAGATCCAAAACGAGCTGATTCAACTTGTTGCCAGTAACATTCAAGAGGCCAACATATTGCAGCTTAAAAAAGCAAAATATTATTCAGTTATTTTGGACTGTACTCTTGACGTGTCACATGAAGAACAGATGTCTGTAGTGTTATGCTTTATTGAATGCAACAGTGAAGATGGTGTCAATATTCGTGAAGCGTTTGTTGGTTTTCTTAATGTTCATGATACAACTGGCGAGGGCTTATTGGAAGCGTTTCTTGAAAAGGCAAACAACTTAGGAATAGACATTGCTGACATGAGAGGCCAAGCTCATATTTGCGCCGTTATCATAAAAGGAAAGAATAAAGAAGTTCAAGCCTGCATGCTAGAAATAAATGACCGTGCCTTGTATGTACCATGTGGAGCTCACACTTGGAATCTTGTGATCTCAGATGCGGCAAAGTCATCGAAATATGCTGTTGACTTTTTCAGTCTGATTAACAGAATATACGTTATCTTTTCTTCTTCACCTTCACGTTGGGATATACTTCAAGAACATATGCCAATATCTGTTAAAGGGTTATCGGACACTCGTTGGGAGTCGAGAATTGATGCTGTGAAGCCATTGCATTATCACCTTGAAGAATTGTGAAATGCTTTGTCATCTTTGCAAGAATATATGCTCAAAAAGAAAGATGGCAATACAGCAACAAAAGCCGGTGCGCTTTTAGACCATGTTACTACGTGGCCTTTTGTTCTGACTGTGTACACGTGGTACGATATACTATTTCACGTCAATAAAACCAGAAAATTAATTCAGTCACCAGATGTGTCAATTGACGTACTGCAGGCAGAAGTCGATGCTACAATGAAGTTTTTGGAAGACTATCGAAATACAGGATATAACTCTGTGGTCACAAATGCACGTGAAATAGCAGAGCATATGGGTATTGTGCAGGTGTTTCCAGAAACCAGGGTGCGACGTAAGAAAAGAATGTTTGATTATGAATGTGCTGATGATTCGAGTAGTCTTTCTGCCAAAGAAAAATTCATATCGCAGTTCTTTCTTGTTCTCACTGATCAGGCCATATCTTCTGTTTCGTTGCAATTTGACCAACTCATGGAGTGGTATAAATTGTTTGGATTTCTGTACAGCGCTAACAGCCTGAAGCAGTGTCACAGAGAAAATGAACTGGAGAATCACAGCAAAATTTTTGAAAGAAAAATGGGAGACATTGATGCCAACGAACTCATAATGGAATTGAATCATTTTATTTATGTCATCGAGAAAGAGAGAGGACTTGTCACAGCAAACAATTTTTTAACGTACATATACAAGAACAGCCTTCAGGAGATATATCCGAATCTTTGCATTTGCATCAGAATTCTTCTGACCACACCAGTTACTGTCGCTGGTGCTGAAAGGAGCTTCAGCAGAATGAAACTGATCAAGAATATCCTGCGCTCAACCATGACAGATGACAGGCTTTCTGCGCTTGCAGTTATCTCAGTCGAAAACAAGATTGCCAGATCTCTGGACTATGATGCATTGATTAACCAATTTGTGGAGAACAAGGCTCGAAAGAAGCGCTTTGCGTAAATACGGAATACATGTACACAGTAGGCCTATGTATACATAATATGAACCCTGTATATTGTATAAAATAAATACCACATTCCAGTTTCTTCATTGTAAGGGGCCCCGGACATATGTTCGGAGGGGGCCACATTCTTTGTTGCTATGGCCCTGTCCACAAGCCTTAAAAAATAAACAGAAATAAACCTAACTGCGTCTTTTTAGACATTCCCTAATTTTATTTACATATCTGAGCCTTCAGATAAGTAGGTTCGAAGTATGAACTGATAATCTATAATCATACCTGTCTTAAAGCAGCTTACAGCATTACTGCTCCAGAGAGAACAGCAGACAAAGGGAAAGTTTCTTTCCCAATTTGAAAAAGTTCTACCTTCCCATTGGCTCTTCTGGTCAGGTGCTCACTTCCTTTTCTTTACCTGGGGAACTTTTAACCCTTTACAGGTAAAGCAAGCAGAGAACAGGTACCAAGAAGGATTTTACAACTAACTAACTGGCTGGGTGTCCATCAGAGGGAGCTCTTTCCGCCCCCCCCTCCCCCGCCACACACACACTTCATTTATCACAACATAGAACCAAATATCACTTCGAATTACTGAAAGCAGTGATGCATAGAACCAGAGTTCAGAGATCCTTGGATGATTGGCCCACTGTAAAGATGGGAGCCACTGGCAAGGTAGAGATCTAGAACCAGATCAGATTTTGAACTTCTCAGTATTCATGGAAGTCTGAATTTGAGGTTTAGGTTCAAGCATATTTCTATTTGATCAGGCTTGTTTGTGGATAGATTGAGTAGCTTCTTTAAAAAAGAAACAACTCAGTCTGGATTAAGGAAGAATGGTCCAGCTGAATAAATAATTGTCCTATACATTGACCTAAATGTAGTCAATGAAGAAATCCACCCACCATATGACTGCATTGCAGAGCTATTTCTCTGAGCTGAAGATAAAGCTTTAAAAGGAATCATTAACAGCTCCCATACCTACTTGCTCTGAGGAGGAGGGTCGAAACAAATGACACACATACAGAATAGTCATGCTCACAATGGGGTGAATGGCAACCACCAACTCACTGGATTTGGCATACCCAAAGAGATTAGAAATTATATATTTTTGCATCTGCTCTGAGTGTCCATGTTCATTTGTTCAGGTTTCCCAGTCCATCATATTATTTTTCATATTTAGCTTTTATTGAAGATTCATTAATCTGTAGTTCAATGCAGACTACTGTATATGACATTCATGTTATATCTGACCTAACTCTGGGTTCTGAATGACCTACTAATACTGTTCTGGCTGACTATTAATAAAACATATTTAAAGCACCACCAGACAACCAACCTGTCAATTTGTAACAAATGCATTCTTTAGATATTAGCCTTTTAAAAATATTTTCAGGTCTTGTGAAAATAGCTGACATTTCCTTACAAATAATTATCTGTTTAGGGTTAAGGGGGGTTAAAAATAACCCTTTCATGTTGTTAATAAATAACAATCCAAAAGACTTTTTCAAAGGAATTATACATAAAATTCTGTCTTATTGTGATATGAAGCCCTGGAGACTCAGTGCAATAGCTGGAGAGGCACAAGTTTCTTTTTATTATGAAAGATGTTTATGTGAAGAACAAAATAGACAAGAGAAAGTATTGCTACAGAGTACTTGATGGGCATTTTAATCTTCTATTAATATGCAAATTTTGTTCTTTAGAACCCTGGTAAGAGACTTTTTTCCCCAATCAGGCTATATGAAAATGATCCTATTCTCCCAAAGGTCCATCTTGCATGATTCTAAGTGAAAACTGTTTTTATGCTAATTCACAAGACACTCTTGTATGCATCATTTTCCTTTGAAATTTGGAGTTTATTGAACCACATTTGTAAAACATTCCACAGTTGATTTCATTCTAAAGATCTTCTGTAATAGAGCTGATTCCCCTGTTGATCTGTGTCATGTGAGAATGTTAAAGAAAATCATCTTCAACAACAAGGAAAGAAATGAGAAAGCATATAAGGAAATTTGTATATGAACTTGTGACAAAAAACAGGATAATTTTATCTTCATAATCAATTTCAGTTAGACATAATTCTTACTTCTGACAAATACACAGAAAACTATTTCAACTATATTTCTTTTCATAAATGTCAACCCCAAGAGCAAAGGCAGCTATACCGAAGTATAATGTGTTTACTGGCATCCATTCAAAAAGGTATTTCCTTTCAGCAATAAACCTGTCCAGAAGTACCACTCCCAGTGTAAAAAATAAAGTCAGCAGAAATTCACTTGCTGCTGTGAAAAGTGAAAATAAGAATTATTTTGTGGTTTGTTGAGTATTACTAATCTTGGGAAAGCCACTCCTCTCACCAAAGAATGTGTCAGTTATTTTCTTCTCATTAGTTCTCTGTCCTTATTAAATTTACAAAGCAAAACTATGGGCCAAAGCATATAAGCATTGTAAGCATATAAGTTTGCTTATAATGAGTTGTCTCCTAGACTTCTCTGCAACAACTCTTATTAAGACAGAAAGTGGGATTTGGCTCTAAGAAACTTATTGCAGATCTTGCCAACATTAATATCTAGTTTGCTGCCTTTCCCCTGTCTCTTCCCCCATTTTACAGGGCATAATGATCCAATTTTTTTTCTTTGTGAGTCCTACTTGCAACTCATTCAACACACACTCCTCAAGGAATGTAAACGTTGAGCATGATTCTCTTTGTACTCTGGTATAAATCAAGAATAACTGCATTAGTGTCTGTGGAGTTACACTAGTAAAAAGTGGTGAGTGGAGACAAGCCATGGAATTCTCTCAAAATTCCTCCATTATGAATATGCACAATATTATCCATTATCTTCAGTGCACAATCACGGAAACCTAAGCAGGGTTCTAGTAATATGACTTGACACTGCAAAGGAAAACAGTTTGCCCCATGATTTCAGAATATGCTCAGAGTGTTAGAGATTCACTTGTCATACATTTTGTGTTATTTTAAAGGGGATTTGTCACATACTTTAAACTCAAAATATGATATATATTAGAACTGTTATAATCCATATTCTGAACAGCTAGTGTGTACATTTATTAAAAATCCAGTTTGCTACCAAGTAATTATAAAATAGACAGTTTTCTCATCCATGTCCCTCCAACATCTGTTCTTTGCTACTGCAGCAGAGGGTACACAAACAAACCATATTCCCTTAGTTGTTCTGGCATCATTGATGTCATTATTAAATATGACAGCAAACAAGGAATTAAAATTAAAAACCCACATTGGTTTTTTTCTCTGTATGAAGAGTGCCTGTTTCTACCAAATAAAATTAGTGATAATCAGGTTTTCAAGATTCTACAAATGTAGGGTAAACAAGTAAAGCAAGAATGCCAATATAAAAGTATTAGAGGAAATAATGCATTATTTCCATGAAAACTCCACTAGTGCAGCATGGGATGTCTAAGGCCAGGGGAGGGCAACTTTCAACAGCTGCCAAAGCTCCATAGAATCCCCTCTGGCTGCCTAGTGATGTACTTGACACAGAGTGATAATATAAAAAAAAAAAGCGGCAGACTTGGAGCAAAGGGTCAGAATGCAAGAAGGGTTGGTGCAGGAGTGACTGAGCTGGAAACCAGAGGAGGACTCTGACAGTAATTGTTTGGACTTGTTTTGTCTAAAGATATGCCTGACCAATCACATGAAAACATGGTCACAAACAGTTTAGTTGGCATTAATGTTATGAATCAATTTCACATGACCAGACATTAGTAAAGTCACAGTGATTGTCACTGCTTTTAGGGCAAAGCTTACATATACAGATGAGAAGGAAATAAAGTGTGACACACTGAACCACCACAACCAGCAGGGGCTCAGGCCACCAATTTTCCATAGCCACTCACTTTTGAGCCACCATTAGTCAACACCAACACTTCTGAAGATGGCAACGTTTTGGGTGTCTTGCACCTTGTTTTCTCACTTTGGGCAGACTTTCCACCACTGCAGCTCCATTTCTGCTGTCAAAAGCCAGGAGTAAAACTAGCCCAACATGTGTTTTTAAGACAGTTGCATAGACACTAGAGGTGAGATTCTATGATGAGCCTTGAAGGATTTATCTACGCAGCCCATAGTAGCAAGTCCCTCAGCCTTGGTTGACAGACTTGGGCTAGCAGAGCTTGCACTAGCACTCTAAAAATAGATGCATAGGCAGCGTTTTTTGAAATTGCAGCTCAGGACGGAGCTCAGGTTCTGAAGCCCAGGTTTCTTCAACTTCAAAGCGCTGTCAACATAGCTATTTTTAAAGTGCTGATGCAAGCTTTGCTAGCTCAGGTCTGTTGACCAAGGCTGGGAGGCTCACTTCCATGGGTTGTGTAGATGTACCCAAAGAGGATTGAACTCAGCCCATGAAGAGAGGAGCTAGGGTGGCTTTAAAACACCTTTGCACCGTCCAGATCTGTCCCCAACCTACAAACAGCCCCTCAAGGCTGTCCAAGTTACAGCAGTCTGTCCTTTGTCTACCAATATGGGCAACAGTGCCTCCCAGAAGCTCTGTAGTGCTGCATTCTACAGACCCAACCCTGATATACCCCTTGCACCTGCAGTCTCCCCTCCAGCCTACTCTCTATACCAGGGCTTCTGAAGAGTCCTTGGAAGGCAGCCTGAGGCTGTCCTCTACAATTCTTGCACAAAAGAAAGCCTTCCCTGTACATAATTAGGGTTTTTAGAGACTCTTTATGGTGCTCCAGCCATAAAGGGGACAGAATAGGGATGAGAATCTCACCTTAAGGTGGTTCTGCTGTTTACAATCTCACATTGCAATATGGGGAAGATATCCATATGATTCTTCATCTCTACTTTCCTAAATATACCCAGTCCAAATAATAGTTGAATAGCAATTGGGCAGGGGTTGTGATGAGCAGGGATAATCCAAATCTCTATAGGACAGGGTAGGGTAGTTTTTATTTTATTCAGGGAAGAAGGGAAAAATTGAGATTGCCTTTTTTAGCAGAAAGAGTAAGTCTGATCATGTTTAAAATATATTAACTTGATACAGATCAGCTAAACAGATAAAAATCTTAAAAGCTTTTTTCCAAGCCGCCCTCTTTGCCTAGAAACCTTTCCTGACCTAGTCTTCCATTAAAAAAAACATTATTTTCCATGAAGTCTAGAAATGTTGTCCTCTCTTAAAAGAAATTTTGGTAAAGTCTTCATTAGGGTCACACTCAGGCAAACATTTAGGCATGTGAAAAGAACGAGGAGTACTTGTGGCACCTTAGAAACTAACATATATATTTAAGCATAAGCTTTCATGGGCACCACAAGTACTCCTTGTTCTTTTTGCTGATTCAGAGTAACACAGCTACCACTCTGAAACCATTTAGGCATGTTTCTAACTTTAAGCATGTGTAGTAATACCATTCATTTCAATGGGAGTAGTCACACAGTGAAAGTTAAACATATGCCTAAATGTTTGCAGGATCAAGGCCTTACTGAGCATTTCACTTAGACAGCAGACTCAATGCAACAGCATACCAGAGGGGAAGGCTATCTAGCCCTACCAGTTAGAAAGAAATTTTGGAGCAGACAGGTCTCTACTCCATAGCAACAGGTCTTTGCCATTGTAACTTCATACTGATGAAACATTAAACAATCAGGTCCTTTAAGTTTTAGAAATAAGAGCTTAAAAGTTGAAGAAATCAGTAAGATGTCAAGGAGGACACTAAATATGTCAGCACAAATCTGAATTGCCCCTCACATTGAGTTTTATGGCAATATTACATGCAGAGGCTCTGTGCAGTATCTAAAGCAATGATGTGCAAGACGGTGTGTGTGTTTTTAAATGGAAAACAAAATGCATTATCTTTAAGGCCTAAACTGAGCTGTGGCAAAGACTGAATGACCTTCAAATTCACAAAAATTCAGTTTTATAAAGTCAGTACCTTAACAGCAACAAAAAATATTATACAATAAACAGTTGGCAGACACAATTAACAAGAATTTTTTAATCAGAGGTACTTGTTACAAACACCACCACTCCACCCAAAAAAAAGTTTAGACTCACTAACTTGATTTATACCGAATTGAAAATAATTCTGACTCCATTCCTTTCTCTCTCTGCCCCCAAATCTGTAAAGCTAGACCGAGTAGGGAATAAACTATGAAGCAATAGACTTATAATCTTCTTAACCTTTATACTTTAATAATGACATTTCTAAGAGACTTCAAAACTAGTATTTCACACACATGTGCTCTAACCAATGTAAGTAAAAATGTAAGCGCTGAGCCACAAAATAATGGAATATTTTCTCAGTTCCAAAGAGAAGACAGTAATAATTGAAAACAGAGGTGAAAACAGAAAACAAATTCCTGAAAGAGGAAGAGTCCCTTCATATTAGAGATCCTGGGCCAAATTTAGGTTTACATGGGTAAAACTCAATGGAAGGGAAAAAGTGTCCCCTTTTTCATATACCTCAAAATTGTGCTAGGTGCCTCCCGATAAAAATATGAAGATACTATCCTTGCCTCACAGAAGTTACAATGAAATTTCAGAGATGACTCACAAAAGGAGGTAACCAAACAATAGGGAGATGCAGAAAGGAGTAAGCAATGAAATTACATAATTGTAATGATTTTGCAAATGCTTATGCACGTACTTAACTTTAAGAAGGTGAGTAGTTCCATTAAATCAATGGGATTACTCTTCTGGTTATAATACACATTGGCCAATATGTATTGCACTTCCCTTCTGCTCCTAACACACAGATGATGCCAGCCTATCATATCCCCAGGTACAGAGTCTTAGGCTTCAACTCAAGCTATAGAGACTCATACTTTTGAGTCTGGGAGGCTTCCATTTTAATCTCCTTGTGATCCCAAAATGGCTGGTATCACACTAAAATAGGTGCAAGTTCAGGATCAAGCTTTACTCAATTATTTCATTTTGTTCTAGCAAATAAATGTATTTAATTAATTTGTTGTGTCACAGCAAAAGTAAGTCTTGAGAATGGAAGTGTTGGAGGAGAGGGTATTGTTGGATTAGCATATTACCTCAGGCAGTATGTGCTATACATTGGGTACAGAAAGAAAAAAAGCAAAGAACAGAGAATTGGGGCACAAAGAATCATATCCCAGTTCCCCCATTGTTCCTGGCAAACATAATATATGACATAATTGCAAGCTATTTAAGTTAGCCATTTAAAATATTGCCCAAGGGGTTGATTCTTCATTCCCAAAGTAAGCAAAATTCCCATTTAAGACCCAGGGAGTTTTGCATACTGAAGAGTTGTCTGAGCAGGCCCTTACTTCACAATGTGGTATCATGTCTCACACAACGTAACATCAAAGGAAATACCTTTGTAACACCTTATAATGATAGTGCATTGTGATGGCAAATGATACTTCCACTTTAAAAAGTTCAGCTGCTTTACTATTGGTGGGGATGCTTTACGTCCAGTCATCTAATTCCTCTCTGCATGTTAAAGATGGATTTGGTTGCTAGTGTTTGTTCCACTTCCCTCCCTCTATTAATGCATGACTTTGGGGAGACGGCTTGTCCTTTCCTCTGCTGGGGCTAGTGCTGCTAAGTTCTAATCAAGATCTGCTGAATTTGTATTACAGAAGGATCCAACTGCACTTAAATCCCTCCTGCCCATGCCAGTTCCTCTCTCCCAAAAAATTAAGTGACCCAGTCTGAGGCCATAACTTACCCATGTCTTTACAAACATTTTAATCAAAATGATTAGACTAGAAGGAAGTTTGTCTTTTCAAAAGTAACATCTGATTTCTTCCCCCCACTCCACCCCCAATACTTCTATCTTCATTTATTTGTGTGTGGATCAGGATAGATGAGAACACATATAATGTCTGATTTACCCAGGTTTTGTATTTGTATAAATATTCTGGTTAGGAATGTTATTTTTTAACTGATATAGTTGTACTGGTACAACTATCAAAGTAGCTTCCCCCCATGCACACGTTCTTCTATATGAATAAGCTATAGAGGATAAGCATACTTATAACCGCAGCCACACTAGAGGTTGTGCCACATTAACTATGCTGATCTGATTCCAAATTTAGTTCTGCTTGGAAGTATCCACTCCCAGCTCCAAGTTGAGACAAAAATTTTAGAAATGCCCCATATTCACCAAAAGAGCCATCTTTACTCTGTTATTTATACCCATCCATTTCAGTAACAGTTGCATCAATGTAAATAAAAGCTGAATTTGGCCTAAGTATCTTTTAAAAAACTACTATTTTAAATACAGCAAGAACACACATATACTTAACGCTTTACTTTTGTTTTCCATAACATATCTAAATCTAAATGAGAGTAGCACTATATACAGAATTCTAAGTGGATACAAAACCATATGGCAAGTTTAAGTCTAAGATATTTATTTTAAAATCAATTTGATTTCCAGCTCCTGTTCCTCTTTTGCTTTCAATATGATTTAAGTTCTGCACTATGTTTGCTGAGCCTTGCTGTATAAGAAGGTTTTCTGTGATCAGGTAGAACCCTGGGTTCATCCACACCATCAGGAGTGCTTTTCTAGCCAGTGTTAACAATAGTAACAGAGCACTTACATACATTTTTGGAATTTAAACATTTCAGTAATACCTAGGCCACATGTCCTTCTCTGTATTTGTTACTTCTGCCCAAAAAGTTTGAGTTAGTTGATACTTTATTATTTTATTTATAATGTACTATATACTACAGCATAATATATAAATGTTTAATTTCTTATTTCTTTACTTCTGAGGCATGCACAATTGCATCTAATTATTTCCATGCTTCAGACCCAAAAACTTTTTTTAAAAAAATCTGTTAAATCATCCCTATTAAACTATTTTTGTGCCTCAGAAGCATGGTGCAAAATTAGCAAAAAGTTACAGTAATAACCAGTTATGCAGAATATATATGTTTATACAACAGTCACATGCTGTTTCTACTCCTTAAATTAAATGAGCAAGCTTTCAATTTTGATATTAACGTAGCCCTCAAAACAAAATGCAATGGATATTATATGCTAATATTTTTAATTGTAAATGCAAGCTTTTATCTGAGAAGCTGGAGAAAGCACCAGAATATATACTAGGCCAGATTGTCTGAAATCTGTCCCTTTGCAGTGCTCAGGTGGAACAAGAGTCAAGAAAGCAGGATATTCCCTGCTGGGGATTCCCCTGGGATTTTCTTGTCTGTTTTCCTCACATATACTAATAAAATGTGCCTCTATAGACAATGTCCCAGCGTGACTGCAAAAATTACTCGTATAGTCACATACAGAGTGGGATTTTCAGAAGCGCTCAGTGTTGGCCTAAATCCAGTGAATGTAGATTTAGGCCAATGCTGAGCATTTCTGAAATTCTTACCCATAGTTTGTGTTTGTGTGCATGAGTGAGTGCTGTTGTCCTCTAGTGCCTGGCCCATGGAAAGGAAAAGAGATTTTCTAACATCATCTATCAGAGTTCTTTAGTTTAAATGGCAGAGAGGCGCATATTTTGTCTTTGAATGATCAAGGTTCTAGTGTGGCAAATCTCTCTGTGGTCTGCAGCACATGGATTTGTTACACAGATACTAAACAATAATGGCACCAGTCCTAAAAGTATTAGGAAATAACGTGTATGCCTGTGGATCAAAACAAAGTAAATGTGAAGCATCCCCTGGAAAGTAGGGGTTGTACTAACCTCAGAATGTTCCATTCTTTTTCCATTTACTGTTTAAGAGGATGTTTTTATTTTAATGTTTCAAATTTAATAAAACCAGAAAGAGCAGAGTAGACCACAGAAATGCAGACTGAAATTTTCTCCCATGGATTCATACTGTACATTTATTTTTTCTGTAATATTATTATTCAAAGCTATGTGCCTAATTCATCCCCTCTGGACTATTCAATAGTTTCTATTGCTCTTATCAAAGCTGATCAAGTGACTATCAGACTGCAGTGTTAAGAATGGTCATAGCAGACCATGGAGGGAAGTCAGCAGATACAGAAGCCAGAATAATAGAGTGTTACATTGAGTGGAGCTGAAATGTCTTTCTCTTGACTCCACTGTGCTACCTAGGGCGAAATTCCACGATGTTGATGCTCCAGTGATCACCACCCAACTATTTGCTACCTCAAAGATCAGAGAAGAATGAAACGCTACACTGATTATCTAAATTGTGACATTCTAAGTTTCAGTACAAACTCTGTTGTGGCAGGGGAGGAGGATGAAATGTAGACGTAGGGGAGGAAGATGAAATGTAGATCTCCTGCACAAACTGAGTAAAAGGGTTTTGAACAGGGAAAGTCACCAGTGTTCCTGGTGGAACATAGTCTCCCTGCTTCTGCTCTTCTTCTTCCCATCCTCCTCCATACACAGCACTCAATTCAGAGGTAAGGTATGAAGCCCATGGACTATAGAAATGAGGCACAGCACGTCACTGCCCTTGACCTACAGAAGTAATCCTATGCATTCACATAGTTGGCAGCCCCACTGCTATATACACAACACCCTTTCCTGCTCTGCTCTTGCTTAGAAGACCACCATTAGTGCCCCCTTGTGTAACCTATCAGCATCAGAGTCCCTACATACACCTATACATGCAGCATAGTTTTTCCACGGCATTTTTGGCCTTCTCTGCACAGCACCTCAACTCACGAACATGGCTCTTCAATAACTTGCATTAAAACCTATATACCAATCCACAGAGCTATTCAACTACCCTTCTCCCATTTTATCTAAATATGACCACCATTTTTACAATGGTACAAAGAGCTTTTTTCCCCTCAAAATGAAATTAAGTTTCAAATAAATGTGAGATCTCGTTTTGAAATCTGTCAAAAACAAGGTATTTCAAATTAAATAGATTGTTTTTCTTTTGAATTTTTTTTGCAAAACATACTTCCTTTTTTTCAATCCCCTCTCGTTACTACTGAATACTAACAAGCTGACAGATGTCAAGTCTAAGGTGTATATTATTCATCAGTGTGAGGGGATTCACATGTGTAACTTCAGTTAGTGTTGATGGGAGTCACATAAATGAATGCCTCTCTGAATCATAGTATAAATTCATCCCTTGAAGAAGTAGGCCCCAAATCAAGTTGTCACTTAGGTCACAATCTTGCAATCCCTTACATGCGGAACTTTACTTCCATGAATAGACTCATTGACTAGGATGATCAATATGACTAGACTTGTATGATGCTCAGAACGTGCATATCGTGGCCTTAGTCAAGATTCTGATTGATTTCAATGAGAGTTTTGCCTGAGTTATCACTGCAGGACTGGACCCTTAAGCAGCAGCACAAAAGCGAGAATTTGATTTTAACTACTTTTTACAGTATTGTAAAAAGTTATGGGTTGAGATGTTTTAAATATACTGTTTTTTTTTTTTTTTACTATTCTCATTACTAAATACTAAACATGTGGGTAGAGTCGTTGTTATGAGTACTCTATCACTGGCACCTAGTACAGTACTAGAGGTGCCTAATGTAAACACTTTTCAGTGTTATATTAGGCTTGGGAATTTTACATCCCATGTGTCACTCTGTGGCTTGAGGCAAGGGCTGATAGGTGAGCTAGCAGACATTTGAACAGCAACAGGGAGAGTCCCTAGGATTCTGTCTGTGAACAAAAAAACTAGTTCCTTTCCCCCACCTTCAGCTCCTCCTTAGGGACCCAGCTTTGGGGGAGGACAGGAGAACTAGTCTCACTGCAGTTTAGGGAATGGTGACACTGAATGGTTGGAGTTGCTTAATAGCGACAGCTGGTGATGCCTGTTCCTACACAGATAGCTAGGGAAGTGCTTTCTCCCTCACTATCAAGGAAAGCCTTGCTTCCCTGCTGGCACAATTCTCAGAAATTCAAACTCTGCTATTGATTTTCCTTGCAGCAGCTACAGGTCCCCTGGGCTTCCTCCTCTCCCTGATCCCAATTATGGTAGGAAAGAACCATCAACTAAGGCCAGGAATACTGTAAACATCTGGGAAGGGTCGAGAAACATACTTAAAGGACAATTTATTTGTGATTATCTTGCTCTAGCCAGGAAGCAGAGCATTTACCTGACTGGCAGTTACCCAGCCATGAGAGAATATGGATTTGCAAGAACTTTTAGGAAATGAAAGTTCATCCTGTCTTCCCTCCCTCCCTGCCATGGAATCAAGAGGAGTCCATAGAATATGACAGCATAATGGAGCCATGAATTCACCTACAGCAAGATACACCTGTACCAGCTGGCAAAAAATTGAAATTTCCAATGAAAAATGAGCATCTAGCTTTATACATAAAGACAAGTATGTTAAACAAGACATCCAGAGAGTGAAATACTCAATAATTTACATTAATTTAGGGAATGACACTGTTCCCAGGACTTGCCCACACTAGCGCAATAATCTTATTTCATAAAAGGAGAAGGGATTGCCATGGAGGAAGCATACTCAGCCCTGAGGGAAGGCAATGTCTTGTACCACTCAAGGGAAAATTAAATGTCTCAATAATGACTAGTCTGGAATTAGATATGCTACCTATTCAGTGCCTACTAAACAAAGCCTTAGTGTGGGATGTTGGATAGGGACAGAAGGGTGTTTCAGAGAGATCAAATCAACCCCTAGGGGAAAAAAGAAAACCTAAAATATATTTCAAAGAATACAGTTACAATTTTCACTCTGGGTGTGTAAATTACTAGGAAATACATTTATTTCCTAGTGATTTAGCATTACATAGTCCTCCACTCACTCCTGTTCCTCCCTCCCCCCCTCATTTTTTTCTCCTTAAATTGACTGATTATACGTGAATAGCAACATGTAGAAATCTGGCAGTGCTATTAGCTGTGACAACTACAGCACAAACCCTGAAGGCAATTGTTATCGGTCAATGGCTCTGAATCTTTCCAGACTATTGTACCTCTTTCAGTAGACTGATTTGTCTTGCGTACCCCTCAAGTTTCACCTCACTTAAAAATGACTTGCTTACAAAATCAGACAACAATACCAAAGTGTCACAGCACACTATTGCTGAAAAATTGCTTACTTTCTCATTTTTACCATATATTTATAAAATAAATCAATTTGAATATACATGTTGTATTTACATTTCAGTGCACAGTATATAAAGCAGTATAAACAAGTCATTGATTGTATGAAATTTTAGTTTGTACTGACTTCGCTAGTGCTTTTCATGTAGCCTGTTGTAAATCTAGGCAAATATCTAGATGAGTTGATGTACCCCCTGGAAGACTTCTGCATACCCCCAAGGATACGTGTACCACAGTTGAGAACCACTGCAATAGATCCTTCACCCAATACAGCCAGGTGGGTATCTAGTATAAGGTGAGTTCCCCAAGAATGGCACATATGCAAAGGACATATAATAAAAAGAAAGTTCTCTCACTCTAGCAGAGAGAAAGTAAGAAACACCAGATTAGAAGAACTGTAGGGTTGTTCAATTAAAGCAGTTACCTTAAACAGAAAGAGCAAATATTATGATATAACACAATAACTAGCTGCTCATATTTACCCTTTTTGTAGTCAAGTTCTAATCTCTGTGGCCCCATGCAATTTTCCAGAGGGTTCTGCCCTCTGATTATAAATCCTTCTCACATAGGGAGCCAGATACTGGGATAATCCCTTTGATTTAGGGCTTGTCTATGCTTAAAATGCTACAGCTGCACTCCTCTGCCAGTGCAGCTGCACCGCTGTAGGGCTTTGGTGTAGATACTACCTACATCAGCTGGAGGGATTCTCCCATCAATTTACATAATCCATATCCCCGAGAGGTAGTAACTAGGGTGACAGAAGAATTATTCCATCAACCAAGTTCTGTCCATACAGGAACTTAGGTCACCTTAACTATGCTGCTCAGGGAGGTAGATATTTTTTCCCCACAGAATTATGCTAATTTACACCAGTTGGGGCTCTAGTCCAGGGATTCTAAAGTTCTTACGGTTTATCTATGCTGGGCAATTGTCTCTCCTGTTTCACCTTTGCTCTTCTGGGCAATTCAAGTTGTCCTGAAGGCTGGAATTCCCGGTCAGTGTCTGTTGCCGTCCCTGGGCTGACACTGTCCTCACTGCATCCATCAAGATTTCCTAAGCACTAACCTGGCTTCCTGTCTGCCTCTGACCCTTTACTGAACTCCTCAGATTTCATTTCAGGTTGCTTATTCTGGGTACTTTCTAACCAGACCTCCTTTTCAAGTTGAAAACCATCTTGGATTCTTGCCTTACCCAAATAGGGAATAAGACACTCAGCTGTCCATCAAAACCATTTATGTCCAGAAGTTATAAAAGAGACAGTTATGGCATTAAATATTTATTCTGTAGTCATCTAAAAGTCTAGAATAAGCTTCTCACCCTTCATAAAACAACCCACTTTACAAAAGTTAAACCAGTGCATTGGTAAGTAAGAGAAGTTATCACACTCCCTACTTTGCCTAGCCATACGACCAGCATAATACATTTTGAGATGAATTGGTTAATAGTGCTTCATATACAGTAAAGCTTCTGCTCTAGTAATCATCCTTGAACTGGAAATCAGTCTTCATACTAAAGAGCAGATTTGAGTGCCTCTGTGTGTGTTTAAATTTAACAATAAGGAAATTATTCTCTAATCAGCCTGAGCTCTCTTCTTTAGAAAGTCTTGCCGGAGAGGTAGAATTAATTAGGATGAAGTTACATATCCCAGGAAACACCTCAAGGAGGTCACTGTCAAGTACACTTGAGAAATGACTGAAAACCCATCTCTGCACAGAGAATAAGCTATGTAAATCTTCCAAACAGGAAGCAGCCTCAAGGTTAGTCTTCTGAGTGTTAAAACCTACAGAATTATTATAATGTTTTGTAGGTGGCAAGAAGCTAAGATCTCTTTCCTTTACTTTATTGGCCTTTTCCCAAGTAATAAGAATGACTTTTCCCAGAGATTTATATAGTAATTTCCATTTTAACAACTGGACTTTGTATGTTTGTACTACTGCCATGTGGCATAATGTTCAAACCAGCCTCCATTTAAAATTTTTGCAAACAGGATGTTTATTTAACTACAGACAACATGTTACAAATTTAAACTACAAAAAAAGGCAGGGTGGAATCAACCCCAAAGAGAGCCAGAAAGAATTCAATACTACCACTTGAAGGACTGTTCATAGGAGTTATGCAGTGTGATAGACGTGAGAATCAGCCAGTTTCCAGTGGTCAGGCAGACTGAAATGCCAAGCTTAAACTAGCTTTTTTCCTAGCTTTCTTCTCCCTTTTCTAATCAATTCCATCATAGCTTAACTGATTTACCCAACTCCTTTGGGTCTGAGTGTCATCATATAGCAACAAGTACCAGGAGAGCAAAAGTGTGAGCTAGAGGTGCTTCAAATGTTAAGCCTACATTGTTCCTACAACTAGTGGGTTACACACACACACACACACACACCACATAATATTAAAGATCTTTACTAAGGCTGGCAAGAAGGGAATGATACAAGACAGATGAGCAAAATTGCTGCCAGATAACATTTTCAAGAGTGCTTAAGACTTATTAAAGGACAGTGGGATCTGGGAAAAAAACAGGGTTGGAGGGTTCTCACTAATTTTCAAGAAAAAGAAATGAGGTAAAATTTTCAGAAGTGCCAAAGTGACTTAAAAGCCTACATCTTTTTGAAAGTCAGTGGGACGTAAGGGCTACATCTACCAAGAGATTTAGGCAATTTATTGATGCTTGAGAAGTCCAAGGCTAAAATTTACATCCTCAACCACAACCAGCTGTGGTTAAGCCTGGGGGCACCTACATTTCTAGCAGTGTACACACTCAAAGCTCTTAAGTCCTGACACTGCTAAGCTGCTCAGCATCTATCTCGTGCTTACGCACCGGTGCAATCCTCAAACTAGTTGCTAACCCAACTATTCTGACTGTGAGGCCTGATCCAGGAGGGATACTCTGAGCATTCCTACCTCACGCAAGAGGAGAAGGTACCACCTTGTGCCCAGTGGTTAGAGTAGAGTACTCACCCAGACTGAGAGAAGTTCAAATCCCCACTCTGCCCAGTCCAGAGCAGGAACTGGAACCCAGGTCTTCCACCTTCCATGTGAGTGCCCCAACCACTGGGCTATACAATATTCTGGGGTAGGCCTCTCAATCTCTTTTGTTGCAGCTCTTCCACTTTGTATACAATATTTTAATATTCATTGAAGCAGGGATTGGAATGTGGGTCTCCCAGGTGAGTGTGCTAACTAGACCAGAGCGTCACTCAGGAGTTATGGGCTTCAGCCTGTACTCATTTCCATTGGGAATTACTGCTAGGGGTCCACTTCTTCCTCCTCAAAGTTTTACATCCCATGATTGCTGCCCAAGCTCACAGAAGTTTTGATAATTCAAAAGCTGCTAGATCCCATCTAAGAACTTTTCACAACAAATATTTGATCCAGCTAAAATGCAAGTGTTTTAGGCATTGTAGCAGCAGGGACATACCTGGTCTGGTTCCAATCCTGCTGCAATCTCATTTCTGCTCACATGCATTGGTTGTCTCAACCTTAAGCTGAGTCAGGCCGCTGAGGTGACTTCTGGCCAAGTTACAAGTTCAGCCCCTTCCAGAGTGGAAAGTCCACAAAGTCCAAACAAACCAAAAAGGTTTTCTGCCCCTATCCTAGGTTGGGTCTTCTTACCTGAAGTCTCTCCCTCTCTAGTATCAGCTCTACCCTCCTATCCCCTAGCAAGCTGGTTCTTAATCACCTGATCCCTTGTCAAATGCCATCATTCATTGCCTCCACCTGGGGAAGTGAGCTAGTTCTGTCAAAGATGCCGCTGAGCTCTAACCCTCCTAAAGGGCCAGCTCACAGGCAAAAAATATTGCTGATGTCAGGGGGGAATAAAAAAAATAATTATCTTCCCAAGCTGGTCCACAAGGCCAATACTCTCTCTCCAGTCACTCCTTCAGGCCCACACCTGCAGCAATATATACACAAAACTGGCCAACTCACACACACATTTACTCTGAACACTTTTTAAAAAAAAATATAAACTTCTTTAACCTCTCATGCTTGTACCATAGATCTTAATCACATTATCTTATGGACCTTACCCCCATAGCTTTCTTTCTACTGTCTAATTTAAATTGTAAACTCCTTAGGGTTAGGTTTATGTCTTTTTGTTTTGGCAGGGGCCTGGCACATCTATGTGCACTGTTAGAAATAAAAATACTATTAAGACCTAAGGCAGTCCTCCCTCTCATTTGTATCCCTACTTCAGGCTGGTTCTAACTGCTAAGTACTGTCAAGATTGTCTCCCTCAGGTTCATTTGTTTTGTTATCCTTACCAGCAGGGCTTGTGGTGCCACAGATTCATGCTGAAGTGCTTATACCAGTAGGCCAATAATTATGTTTCCCCCTTTTACTTTAAGGGCCTGTGGCCCAAACCATGGGCCAGATACTTTCTCTGAACTCCCCATTTTATAAAGTAGAGCCCAAAACCAAGGCCAAGTTTAAGAATAGGTTGAAGGTTTATTGCCCAACTGTCAGCCCCTTTTACTGTAACCATTTGCTTTTCACAGTGCTGTTTTAGATGCTGCTGTCACCACAGACTCCTTATGGGCTTCCTGTCTGCCTGATTTCTCACTCATTCTCAAGACTCTAATAACTTTGCAAGTTGCTGTGACACTTCAGACCATTATCTTCATAGTTGTATGATTATGATGTAATTATGATGCATTTTGTACAAGATGGGTCATGTAAGGTGTCATTGGAAAAGTTATGATTTGCTGAATATAATTATCCTATTTGTATGCATGTATCATTTTTGTATTTGAAGTTATGAATATTTGAACATTTCAGATATGTTTACTCTAGAAAACACCCACAGCTAGCCTTTTCAGTACAGCAGTGGTGAAGCTAGACAATGCTAATAGCTCATCAACAAAGACACTGGGCTGTGGAATAGCTTAACCTTCCTGTAAACATTTCAGCCAGCCTGTAAGTAATGGGTGTTATGACTAAGCAAGGGCATGTGACCAGACCACATAATACTGAATTTCATTTTGCTTACCTGTATTTTTCCACAAAATGGGCTGGAAACTGTTTTTGGCACAAAGAGTTCTCGCTATGCTCTAAAGCTACATAAGGAGCGGGGGGGATGACATAATCTAGGGGCCTCACTCCCCACACAAGGACACTCCTGTAAACACTGGTGGAACAAAGACTGAACCAGAGAAAGTGCTGGTCCCAGGCTAGAAGGATTTCTATCCTGTTTATGGAAACCTGGTGGACTGTTTGTATCATCAGCCAGGATGAGAAATTGCTAATTCATATCCAATCTATCTAGTACCTTAGGCTTTGTTTGCATTTTTGCTTATTTACCAGGTAATCTGCTTTGCTCTGTTTGCTATCTCTTATAATCACTTAAAATTCATCGTTCTACAGTTAATAAACTTGTTTTTTGCTTTATCTAAACCAGTGTGCCTTTAAGCAAAGTGTCTGGGGAAGAATTTCAGCTTGGTTAACACAGGCTTGTTGCATATGTAAGACCAACGGAGCCTGGTGCCGCGATCGAAACTGGGACCTCTGGAGCTTAGTGCATGAGCTTGTACTGCATGATATAAAGCTATATGGCTATTAGCTAAGGCTGCAGAGCAGACTCATTAATATCTCTCTCTCTCCTCTAAGTGGCCTCGGTGCCACGAGATGGGACAGAACACCATATCCAGGAGGTGTGTGGGTTACACATGTTCCTCTCCATATCAAGGGAGGGAAGAAATTCATACTGGTTGGCAGTGTTCCTTCTAATTTTTCCCATCTATGTGCAGAATGAATTTTGTTAGGTGCACCAATATAGAGGTGGTGTGTGACACATCACCTCCATATTGTTGCACCTAACAAAATTCATGTGGACGGGGTAGGGCCAAAGGGTTCAGAGTCTGGGAGGGGGCACAGGGCTGGGCATGGGGTGCAGAGGGCTCTGGCTGGGGATGTGGGCTCTGGGGTGGGGCTGGGGATGAGGGGCTCAGGGCTGGGGCAGGAGGTTGGGGCTCTAGGGTGGGGATGAGGGGTTTGGTGTGCAGGCAGCCCCAGAGCTGCAATGGGGAGAGAGAACTACCCTCAGCTCTCTCTCCCTGCAGCAGCACCTGGTAAGGTGGGGAGAGGCATCTCTCCCACAGCCTGGGCACCTCTCTCAGAGACCTGGGAATGTGGGAGAGGTGTCTCTCCCACAGCCAGGGCAGGTCCAGGCTGGGGCTGGGTTGGGGCCAGAGGAGGGACACCTATACCCTGGCTGCAGAAGGTCCATGCTGGGGATGGGTTGGGACTGGAGGAGGGGCATCTCTCCCACAGCTGCGGCTGGTCCAAACCAGGCTAGGTTGTGGCTGGGGGAGGGGGCACATCTCCCTCAGCCTTGGCAAGTCCGTTTCTGGGCTGGGTTGGGGCTGGGGATGCGGGAGAGGAGAGGAATCTCTCCCCACTGCAGCCTGAGCACCTACATGGCGTTTAATAGGCTGCTGCACAGTCAAGCAGCTTAGAGGGAACTTTTCTGGTTGGGGTTTTGACCAGGGTAGAATGATACAGCTCTGAGTCTTAGGCTAGGGATTATCTTGGCTGTAGCCTCTCTATTGTTGGTTCATGCAGTGGTTGGTCAGAACCTGCATGTAACTGCAACTGGGTGTGTCCCTGCCTGTGTGAATGCTAGTGGAAGTATAGGACTGGGAGCAATCTACAGCTTGTCACAGCAGCACCATGTGAGAGGGAGCCCAGGCTGGTGAGTCAGAGGGCTCGGTAGTAACCACCACCCCCTTCCAGTTCCAGGTAGCACACTGGGGTGACAACCTGCCGTTGTTGCTATTTATCAGCTTCTGGAAGGGATTTAGATGGAAAAGAAGGATTCCCTATTTTCATTCTGCTCCCTAGACATCTCACCATACCTCAGAGCACCCTTATCTCCAGGCAGGCTCTCTGCTTTGCAGCCACTGAGCTGCTATTCCGAATCATGTCATTTGACTTGCTTGTCCCACAAGCCTTACCCTCCATTCTACACACCCTATCTGCTCTCTTGGCTTGCTGCAGCTTGCCACCACCAGTTTCTGCAGACTTAGTGAAGTTTTCAGACCTTGGACAGGCTTTCTGGTATGTTATGAGGGAAGGGGTTATCTTGCTTGCTCCCTGCCTGAGTTTCCATAGAAAGTTTTCCTCCTGGGCCAGCCCTTTTAAAGGGTCTTGGTAGGAGCCCACCCAGTCACTAACCAAATTCAGGGACTCATTTATTCACCTCTCCCTGGCTTACATAATGAACCAGATCCTCAGTTGGTGTAAATCATCACAGCTCTACTGACTCTAAGTTACACTGATTTACAGCAGCTGAGGATCTACCCTATATTTTCTCAAGTTATCGGGATGGGGCAATTAATCAGATTCACTCTAATAGAAATAGAAATTCCTCAGACTTGTCACCATTTTATGTGACTCATCTTTTCCCCCCTCCAACAAAAATCAACAGAAGTACTATACATACTTTTTTCCCAGATTGCCAGCTCCATATCGGCATCTACCAACACTTCAGACATACTTCAAATTTCTATCATAACTACCCAACCAGTATCCACAAGCTCTAAATAAGAATATTTGTGGAGGACAGCAGGACACACTTTTTAAAATCCCAGTGATCCTGAAGAATAATGTTTGCCACAGCTAGAATTTCAGAGATTCTGCTGTGCATGGCAGTAATCATAATTCTGATTACACTGCCATTTTTCTATTTGTATTAAGCTTGCATGGTCTCCTCCAGACCCCGTCAAAAACCTATCTGGCTAAATCAAAGTGTTCACAAAGGGTCACTGTAACATTACAGATTCTCAAACTTGTAAAACAGAAAATTAGCCTAAAAATGTAAAAGGTAGGAAACATGTTGTATAGTCTAGATTCACATAAAATGAAAGATATATGTTGTTGGAAAATATCATGACTGCTTGTAAGTAGAAGGGATTCTGAGAGCAGCATGGCAGATGGAAAGTGTAAACAAGATCTTGATGGCTGGAGTGGGAAGGAGACAGCTATTCTGACAGCAAGAAAGGAAAGCAGACAGAATCCAGAGAAGGCGTGAAGGGGGTAACAACAAGGTCAGAGGAAGATAATATTCTACTATACTGGGGAAAAATTAACAAGCATTTTGCATCATTTAAATTGTTGCTGTGGCTCTATGATTTAGAAAAGTGTGAGAGATGGGGAAAGGAGTTAAAAAGGAGTGATGCCTTGTTCTTTCTATCATACGTTTTCGACCCCTGACTTCATTTTCTGGTGGGATTATTATGTCACTTTAAGAAAAAATAACACTGGATAACAGTTCTAACAAGTTTATCTGTAGTTAAAGTGCACTTAGCAGCTAAGTGCTTACTAAATCCAAGAGATTGTGCAGGACCCATACCAACTAATAAAGAACAGAATTTCTTCCTGATGGTTACAAAAACAAAATCTTTTCCTTGAAGAGTGAAATGAACAGAAAGGAGAAGAAAAGGGAGTGTCAGAGAGAAAGAACAGAAAAGGGTTTTGTAGAGGAGAAAGAGAAAGAGTCTTTAAGGGGGCGCTATTTTATAATTTTGAGCCCAGTAGTTAGAGAACTCACCTGGGATAGGGGTGACCCAGGTTCAGTTCTCCCCTCACACAGAGGGGGAGAAAGACACCAGTGCAAATCCTACCTCTCAGGAGAGTGCTCTAACCACTTAGCTCTGGATATTCTGATGTGGAGTTCCCTCAATCTCTCCTTTTGAAGCTGTTCCAATTTGGATAATGGCATTGGGCCAGAGAGAGAGTGAGAGAATGATTTTACAGGCTGATGGTCAGGGCACCCACTTGGGAGATCCAGGGCACAGCTTCAAGAGAAGAGATTGAGGAAGCCTATCCCATAGTTCAGTGGTTAAGAGAACTCTTGTGAGAGGTGGGAGACTCCTGTTCTAATCTTTTCTCACTATCAGACAGACAGGGGAGGTGAAACAGAGTCTTCCTCATCCCAGGTGAGTGCTTAATCACTAGGCTCCACCTCCTCTTCCAGACAGATTCTGGATAGGATCTGATTCAATAGGTGGCCTTCAAGCATATCTATCTACCATATCAGGCCCAATAGGTGGAGGAGTGCCTGTCTTGCTCTAGTTTGTGGATTGCTCTGAGGTGTAGCTGGGAGATAAGCATTGAGACCCCTATACTGAGCAGCATTGCACTCGGCCAGAAGCAGAAACTTAGGTGCCTAAGTAACCTCTGCTACAAAAATGTAGGTGACAAGTGAGTTTAGGCTCCTACAGAATTAGGAGGCTGCTGAGTAGGAGTTTTGTAGATAGTAGTCGTGCCTAAAACTGGGACTTAGGCGCCTATGGGTTTGTGTGTATGAACAGTTAGTGCATGGCACACTGGGGGCACTAGCCTGTTGGGCACTAACTGTCTATATGGATCCTGCTGCCAAGCATTAGAACTTCCCTACTGCAATTTGCTCTAGTTCTGGGTCAAAGTGGGTTAGATCAAAGCACACTAAGGATCTCCTACTGCATGGCTGCAGGATCATATGAACAGTTTGTGTGTGGCGAGCTAGTGCAAGGTATATTTACACTCCAGCTTACCACACACTAACAGATCCTGTAGACAAGCTCTAAATCTGGGGTTTAGGTGCTAACGTACCTTTAGATTGTGCCCAGATGCACAGTCTTCAGTAAAAATAACTGGCATGAAGCATCAAATAAGGGGTCAAATCCCGCTTTCTTCACCCAATTCTAATTAAGATCTATTAAAATCAATGGAATCACTCAGGTGGGTAAGGCAAGCAGGATTTGGCCTGAAATAATGGACCTTACAACAAAAGATGGCATGGAAATAGGATTAGGATGAAATATTTCCAGGGAAATTTATTTGCTGGTACAGTTCCAAGCTTCAAAAGTCTTCTTCAGAGCCATCACCATACAATTTAAATTACTTTGCTGAATATATTATCTTAACTTCAGCAGTAGCACTTTTAAAGTACAGACTGCAATGGGAAAATACAGTTGTCACCTCAGTTTCTTCTTGTGGCTGCCCTAATTGTTGTAGCTGCTGATTGGCATAGCTCTCAACCATCCAAAATGGAAAACATAAACTAATACAGTCTGGGAAGAGAGAAAATATCACTCAGGTCAGACACTCACAATATTTGCCTCATGTTTGTTGCCTCTCTTCATCAACCATACATTTACTGATACTGAGTGTAATTTAACAAACTTACTAAATGGGTGAGCAGCCTCTTCTCCAACTGTTGATACTGATCATAGCAACAGATTATAGACTCAGTATGCTCCAGCAGCAAACAAGTGGTTCTCAAAAGCGAGGGACTATATCAATATAGTCAAACTGGCTATCTGGACCCCTGTTATGTTCTCATCACACTCCCCATCAGTACCCAGCTCAAGCCAGGGAAGCTAATTATCCAACCTGTGGTCCAAATTCGGTGATGAATCCTGGTCACATGCTGCCTGAGGCACAGTGTGCATATGTTAAGAAGGAGTTATTTAAATTCATATATGAAGTTATGAAGAAAGAATACTATTTGGTATAAGGTATCAGAGGGGTAGCCGTGTTAGTCTGGATCTGTAAAAGCAACAAAGAATCCTGTGGCACCTTATAGACTAACAGACATTTTGGAGCATGAGCTTTCGTGGGTGAATACCCACTTCCTCAGATGCATGTAGTGGAAATTTCCAGGGGCAGGTATATATATGCTAGCAAGCAAGCTAGAGATAACGAGGTCAGTTCAATCAGGGAGGATGAGGCCCTGTTCTAGCAGTTGAGGTGTGAAAACCAAGAGAGGAGAAACTGGTTCTGTAGTTGGCAAGCCATTCACAGTCTTTGTTCAATCCTGAGCTGATGGTATCAAATTTGCAGATGAACTGAAGCTCAGCAGTTTCTCTTTGAAGTCTGTTGGTTTCTTTCTTGGGTTTGTCTTGCAGTAGGAGGCTTCTGGGTACACGTCTGGCTCTGTTGATCTGTTTCCTTATTTCCTCGTGCGGGTATTGTAGTTTTGAGAATGCTTGGTGGAGATTTTGTAGGTGTTGGTCTCTGTCTGAAGGGTTAGAGCAGATGCGGTTGTACCTCAGTGCTTGGCTGTAGACAATGGATCGTGTACCCAGAAGCCTCCTACTGCAAGACAAACCCAAGAAAGAAACCAACAGGACTCCACTGGCCATCACATACAGCCCCCAGCTAAAACCCCTCCAACGCATCATCAAGGATCTACAACCCATCCTGGACAATGATCCCACACTTTCACAGGCCTTGGGTGGCAGGCCAGTCCTTGCCCACAGACAACCTGCCAACCTGAAGCATATTCTCACCAGTAACTGCACACCGCACCATAATAACTCTAGCTCAGAAACCAATCCATGCAACAAACCTCGATGCCAACTCTGCCCACATATCTACACCAGCGACACCATCACAGGACCTAACCAGATCAGCCACACCATCACTGGTTCATTCACCTGCACATCCACAAATGTAATATACGCCATCATATGCCAGCAATGCCCCTCTGCTATGTACATTGGCCAAACTGGACAGTCTCTACGGAAAAGGATAAATGGACACAAATCAGACATTAGGAATGGCAATACACAAAAACCTGTAGGAGAGCACTTCAACCTCCCTGGCCACACTATAGCAGACCTTAAGGTGGCCATCCTGCAGCAAAAAAACTTCAGGACCAGACTTCAAAGAGAAACTGCTGAGCTTCAGTTCATCTGCAAATTTGACACCATCAGCTCAGGATTGAACAAAGACTGTGAATGGCTTGCCAACTACAGAACCAGTTTCTCCTCTCTTGGTTTTCACACCTCAACTGCTAGAACAGGGCCTCATCCTCCCTGATTGAACTGACCTCGTTATCTCTAGCTTGCTTGCTAGCATATATATACCTGCCCCTGGAAATTTCCACTACATGCATCTGAGGAAGTGGGTATTCACCCACGAAAGCTCATGCTCCAAAACGTCTGTTAGTCTATAAGGTGCCACAGGATTCTTTGCTGCTTATTTGGTATAAGTAGTTTTTTACACAACCTTGTCCCTTATTTAAAGCTCTTGTGTTTGTATCTGTAACTCTTCTTTTATTCTCCTCATGTAACTCTGGACTTCAAAATCTGTAGAATTTTTATTTTCTGCATTCTATCTACTTTAATAAAACTGAACACTACACACACAACTGGTGTTAATATCCATATGAGAAACTGTACAGCCAAATGATATATTACAGAGCATGCACCTTTGACAACCTTAGCTGCCCTCTGTCCACTAATCCATTTCCCCCAGGACTTATTCTAGCATTCCAAACCTCTGAGTAGCTTCAAGCAACTGCTGTTATATGTATCATCTAATATAATCTGTCTATGGTACGGAAAAGCCAGCTGGGGAGAGCCACAAAAGCAACTAAGGTGCCTGCTGGGGTCAGGAACCAAATGGTGGTTATAAACCTAAAAAAAGGTTTGAACTTACTTTTTTAAAATTAATTTAGCAAATTCACAAGCAGAAAGGGAAAAAAATTGTTTACTCCGCACAATATGATAGATTTCATTCACAGTACTAGAGAAGTTTATATCATCGGATTTGACATAAGTATATATTCTATGCAATGCACGTGCTTACTACATATCTCTCTCTTACACACACACACCCACACACCAAGTAGACACCATCTCCTCCTGCTCTAAAAATGATGGGACATTATTAATCATATTCCTGGAGAATCAAATCATCTGGAATACAAGCAATTGAGTCTCACCCTCTTCTAGGCAAGTACTCTGAAGCTATGCTAAAAATTAACAGCTCTGCTAGCACCAACCTGCACGGATTATGTTTTATTTGATTCCCAGCTCATTTTGATACAAATTATATAGTGCTATGTTACCACTTCAAAGAAACATGAAACTAATAATAGTGTAAAATTAGTAGTTACTATAGGTACTCGCTATTTTGACATTATTCACAAGTAAAAATAATTATGTCAAGGGGCATATCTCTCTCATAAATGTAGGCCTACAAGTACTACATGTAGTTAAAAAATTCCACAAAAAAGACAAATGGATCTGTATGCCATATGTCCAGCAGCACAGATAATTCATCTGAGTTCATTTGAAGTATTGTAATTGCAGAGAGGAATTGATATGGCTGCCCATGAATTTTGAAATAGAAGTTATATTTTACAATAAGTAAATTCAGCATACTTACCATGTCCATAAGCTTACTCGGCTCTCACTATCAGTAATCTACAAGGTTAAAAAAAGGAACCTAGTATTATGTTAAAGTACTTCATTTCTTTCCCAAATTAGTTCTCCTTCTGGAAGATAATGCTGGATAGTTATGCATGTAATACTTTCATTATAACAGAATGGAGAATAACTACATTAGGCTCAAAAGAGAGATGAACTGTAAAGGTCACTTTCATGATAATAGAATTCATCCAGGAAACCGAATAGATACTGGACAAGATTCATAAAGAACATTTTTTTTTTTTTTTACTCCACTTCAACTTTTTTGGGGGCTAGAGAAGAAAGTCAGATTCAAAAGGGTTTTCAAATGGCAAGGTGATTTTAGTCCATCACTGTACCAGGTGAATGGGCTTTTTTTTATGTCTGAACAACAGAGGGTCATCATCAAGGCCTGAATGATAAAAAAAATTGAGCAAAGAACACGTTCCAACCCTTTTGGTCTGTACTAATATATATTCAACTGATTATTTTTACAAAACAAATTAGTTCCCCTCTTCTTCGTATGAGTTCACTTTCAATTTAAACCAGTGTTATACTAATTTTTCATAATTTCATCTATCGAGCACTTTTCGTCTGAGAATATGAGGGTGCTTTTAAAAGGTGAGCATTATTTGCATTTGACACATGGTGAAATTCCAGTATAGACAGGTTAAAGGCCAAATTCTGGAACTCTGTAAAGAGCCAAAGGTCATGATTGTTTAATTTGTACACTGACCCATTGTGATGCTCATTCAGACAAGCACTACCCAAAGAAGCTTGCAGAGTGAGTTACAATATTTTCTTTGAACCATGGTCTCTCCTAAATTGTCCTTGGTACAGGCCAATATAGTGGAAGTAATCTTAGCCCTGCCTACTTGATTTGGCAATGTGTACCCTAGAGGGTGAATGGAGGGAATAGTCCATACCTTCTTTCAAAAGCAGGAACTACCAACATAATTAGCCCTTGCTCAGGATATGCAGAGGTGATCCTTGCACTCTCTTTCTCCCCACTCTTCTGTAAGTATGTACAAGGGCCAGTCAGAATCTGATTCCAAATAAACATTCTCAGGCATGTATAGGAACTTATGTGAGAGATAAGAACAGATCCCAAGGGCTGTGTTTCCCTCACACAGAAAACTTCACCAGTTAATCCATGTAGATTTGGACCCACCGGCCACGGCCTCAGATCTCCTTTAGTTGGCCCTGCTCCCAGGCCCCCATCCTGTACTATGACAGAACCTGCACTCTGCAGTATGCGAGTTTACATGGTCGCATTACATGGACCTCCTGTGTCATGCCCCTTCCCCATGCCACAGAATCTTGACAAGTCTTGTGCCCAAGAAAATTGGCTATCATTTCTTAAATGACTTGCCCAAGGTCACATAGCTAGTCAGTGTCATAGCTGGGGAGTAAAGCTAGCTTGCCTCACTTACTTGCATAGTGTCACAAGTAAAACACAGTAACTTCTTGAAATGTTTATGTTGGGGGAGAGGCCAAACTTCCAGGAAAATAAGGATGTTTCCCCATATCAGACTCTTCCCCCATACACACCTATTCCAGATACATTTGCTTCCATTTGGAATAAAAGTTATAACATTTTGGTCCAAATATTCAATTAAACTTGCATGTGTGAGAGCAACAGAGCTTGTCAATGCACATAATTCTGCCATGGAGGTGTGTAAAGTTGTGTCCATTTTCAGATGCGTGGGTTTAAGCAAGCTGAAAATTAGACCAGAACTGAACTGTTAACATCAGAGGCCAGCATACAGATTTTGGCTGCAGGCATAGCACTAAGACTTTGAAAAGGGGCTTCAATGTGCCATGCAACTTATACTACATACCTCTCCAAGCTGGACCTCAAAGTGGCACGCATCTTTTCGCTAGCATTACTAGGTATGTTTGACTGAGGTGCTGGCAGTTACCAGCTGGGTACGTCTGGAAAAACAGGGGGATAGATATTAGACACTTCTGATCAACTGTATGCTCCAGCACCGGGAAATGGTGCAAGTACTGGAATGTGCAAGAGCTAAATAAGAGGCCAGGAGCTTCCTTTTAAAAATGCATATTCCCCCTCCCTGGATACGTTCCTCCTTTCTCAAATACATAAGAGCTTGACAGAGCCATACCACAGGACAGGATCATCCAAATATAGTAGATAATCTTTTTAACTGGCTGGCTGAATGCCACCATGCTAATCAGATACTATTGGGTGTCTACAAGGTTGAGCGCTGAGTAAGTTTAGGGGCATATGCCACCAAAAAAACTCCTCAGCTGGACACATTTGCCAGATTTCCAGCTGCTTTCAACCCCACAAGTGAATGGACTAAGGGCCGGGCCCATTGTCTTTATTACTGCAGTTACTGAATCCCAATGTGCCATAACAAATACCCCCAGTGCTGCTTATTTATGCTCATCCACTACTCCATTAATGCTTCCCTAAGAATCACTGGATCTTTCAACCCCCACTACACCTACTTATACTGCAGCAAATGCTGAGCAGTCACCTTGAATTTGATCCAGAGATTCTAAGTACAGAATTATTTTGGTTTTATAGTATTTTTAAAGTCAGATATTCAAAAACCTACACACAACCTATTCAAAGGCCTACACACAATACAGTGCTGCTGATTAGCTGACACCGGTTTTGCAGCTAAGTATTTCTAATTAGCATTAACAAAGCTAAACTCTTGTAACATCCCAGTCAGCATAAAACTATTTTATAGTTATGCTTTGATTACAATACAGTATTGGCACAGGATTTTCACTAATTCTTTCCTTTGTTGGTACTGGGCTTGGAGGACTCACTCCAAATTAATTTCCATCTAGGTATTATATAATACAATATTTTAATGCTTAGGTGTGTTCAGTATAGTCTTGTTACTGACATAAATTCATTTGAAATGGATAGTCAACTTAGTGGATTAACTGATAGGGTGATGAAAATCTTATAAATCAGAAGACTAGCCAATGAATCAGAAAAAGCCTTTTGATCCATCTCTAACTCATTAAAGCTGCTGTAAATCCCACTGAATTATTCTACAGTACTCTTTACGTAAAGTTTTTGTGAATTACAGAAGTTTAACAAACGGTTCCTAGGAAGAGATATGTATCAAATGTTATTGTATAATAGTTTTTTTCCTCCCTTGCATCTCTTGTCATTTCTGTAAAAAGAGGAAACTATCTTAGTTGGACATTGCAGTGAGTCTAAATATGCCCAGTTAACATAAAAATTAATGATTGAAAAGTCAGTATCTAAGATTTGATTAACATATAATCCCAATACAAAACACTTGCATTATTTGTGTACTGGGAGCCTACCCCATACTTCATCAGGCCTGATCCAAGGGCAATTGAAACCAAATAAAAGACTCCCATTGAGTTCAATGGCCATTAGGTCAGACCACAAACAGGCAAAATTCTGACTGAAAGCAATGGGAGTTTTGCCTACATAAGCAGCCCTAGTAGGTTGTGATCTTTTTTCGTCTTTCCTTTTTGTATAAATATTTTTAAACAAAACATACTGAATTTAAAACTCATTGCACACCTTTCTAGACCTGCAGAAGAACTCTGTGTAGCAAAAGCTTGTCTCTCTCATCAACAGAAGTTGGTCTAATAAAAAATATTATCTCACCCATCTTGCCTGTCTAATATCCTGGGACCGACACAGCTATTTATGCAACACTAGCATTAGGATATACTGGTCTTAATGGTGTTTTCTTGTACATATGTCCATGTGGCTTCAAGAGCACTGTGTAAATGGGATCTCTTTTGGGAAGCAAATGTGGAAGTTTATCTGGATACTGTCACAGTATGGAAGGTATGGTGGATTAGAAACAGCTGCTAAATTTTGAAGTGTAACCAGTGTGGTAAAAGGTCAAACTTAGAAGTAAAATAAAAATGTACTGACTTCTAGTTTAACTTCTGTGCCAGGGAAGATAATGGAGCAAGTAATTAGGGAAATCATCTGCAAACACTTGGAAGGTGGTAAGGTGATAGGGAATAGCCAGCATGGATTTGTAAACAACAAATCACGTCAAACCTATCTGATAGCTTTCTTTGATAGGATAACGAGTCTTGTGGATAAGGGAGAAGCGGTGGATGTGGTATACCTAGACTTTAGTAAGGCATTTGATATGGTCTCGCATGATATTCTTATCGATAAACTAGGCAAATACAATTTAGATGGGGCTACTATAAGGTGTGTGCATAACTGGCTGGATAACCGTACTCAGAGAGTAGTTATTAATGGTTCCCAATCCTACTGGAAAGGTATAGAAGTGGGGTTCGGCAGGGGTCTGTTTTGAGACCGGCTCTGTTCAATATCTTCATCAACGACTTAGATGTTGGCATAGAAAGTATGCTTGTTAAGTTTGCAGATGATACCAAACTGGGAGGGATTGCAACTGCTTTGGAGGACAGGGTCATAATTCAAAATGATCTGGACAAATTGGAGAAATGGTCTGAGGTAAACCGGATGAAGTTTAATAAAGATAAATGCAAAGTGCTCCACTTAGGAAGGAACAAACAGTTTCACACATACAGAATGGGAAGAGACTGTCTAGGAAGGAGTATGGCAGAAAGGAATCTAGGGGTTATAGTGGACCACAAGATCAATATGAGTCAACAGTGTGATACTGTTGCAAAAAAAGTAAACGTGATTCTGGGATGCATTAACAGGTGAGCAAGACACGAGGAGTCATTCTTCCGCTTTACTCTGCGCTGGTTAGGCCTCAACTGGAGTACTGTGTCCAGTTCTGGGCACCGCATTTCAAGAAAGATGTGGAGAAATTGGAGAGGGTCCAGAGAAGAGCAACAAGAATGATTAAAGGTCTTGAGAACATGACCTATGAAGGAAGACTGAAAGAATTGGGTTTGTTTAGTTTGGAAAAGAGAAGACTGAGAGGGGACATGATAGTAGCTTTCAGGTATCTAAAAGGGTGTCATCAGGAGGAGGGAGAAAACTTGTTCACCTTAGCCTCTAATGACAGAACAAGAAGCAATGGGCTTAAACTGCAGCAAGGGAGATTTAGGTTGGGCATTAGGAAAAAGTTCCTAATTGTCAGGGTAGTTAAACACCGGAATAAATTGCCTAGGGAGGTTGTGGAATCTCCATCTCTGGAGATATTTAAGAATAGGTTAGATAAATGTCTATAAGGGATGATCTAGACAATATTTGGTCCCGCCATGAGGGTAGGGGACTGGATGACCTCTCGAGGTCCTATCCAATCCTAGAGTCTATGAATCTATGACAGGAGAAAGTAATCTTTCTCACAACATTTACTGAAATGGAATACTTTCCCTTGTTTCTATGCCACAAAAACATAATATACTAAGCTCACTATTTAGTAGAGGGTAGGGGGTGTGTGTGTGTGGTGAATGCATTGGGAAATTTTGTTAAGTGTCACTTGTAGTCTGTCTCAGAATCAAAATGGCTTACTGGCTATATTAATTCTCAAGCCTAGCATTGCAGCCTTCTCACATCCTCTGTGCAATTAACAACACATAAAAATAAACTGAAAAACCAAATATTTTTAACATTGAATGCAATTCTACAATCACAGGCAACTAAAATAATTGTTAACTGTATACATAAGATGTCTGTTTAAAAAAAAATAAACATATGCAAGTAATTATACGGAGAACTATAAAACTATGCAAAAATACATTCATTAGAAGATACACCTGGATACATTTGTTCTTTACCTTAGCAGATAGCAAATGAAAAACAAAATCTAAATGTTAATCTATGCTTAGCAAATTGTCATTAGCTCCTAAATTACATGGATGGGAAATATTGAGAAGTTAGTAAGAATCTTCAAAACTATGCCATTCGGAGACAGAATTCTGTGAATGGTTTGGGAATGACTTTAGGTTTCATCATAGTTCATTTGAAACAAGGGTTAGTGCCTTATACTGTAGCTTTTGGGCTATTAGGAAAAGTGTCAGAAAGGTTAATCCAATTCTGCACAATAGTATTCCCCCAGGACTCCAAAAGTAAAATTTAAAATGTATAATCTGGTCTCCTGTGTCAGTTAATCCTTTGCACCAATGATTAGTTCCTGTTTAGGTTAGCAAATAAAAAAGATTTAATGTAGGTTAAAAGTTCTCTAAGCTTGTTTCCTTTTAAAAAATAAAAAATAAAAAAAATCAATATACTAGGGAAACTTAAGAAGGCTTTTAGAGCAGCAATGGGACATCTCCTTCTCATAATGAAGAAACGTTGTGTTCCTTGGTTACATAAAATGCATTAGGCACAGTCTCAAATAAAATCAAAGTGAGCCGGTTACAAGGGTCAAACAAATTAAGCTTTTCTTTAGATTTGCATCAGCATCTGAGCCCAATAACATGCTTCTTAATTGAATATTAAGCACTGTCAGTCAACCCCAACCAAAACAACTCTGGTTATGTAATGGCTTTCAATTGTGATTATTTCAGTCTAGCATATGGAATATTTCACATCACACTTTGCTAGTTTTGCTACTGCTGACATCTTAATCTGAAATAGAAGCCATATAAAGTCCTATCATCTCTCAAGTGTTCTAAAATATGAGGTATTTAAATATGTATTTACCATCAATTAATGCCTATCAGTAACAATGACCAAATGTTCCATGTACAGTCTAATTTTAAAAGCACTTCTTACTGAAGAGGTGCAAAAGGAACTGCTAATCTGTATTTCTTTTTCTTCCCTTATTTCCACTTGCAATGCTATAAATCAAGTGTAAATGAACAGCTTTTGCATTAAACATGTATTTGTTTTAAACATGTGAATATACAGGCTAGGTCACAGAAAAAATATTAATGAAATTCAAGTTAGCCAAAACATTTTACTGAAAAATATGGGCTCCACTGAGGTAAGTGGGTGTAACGCTATTGCAGTCAATGGTCTCAGTCAATGATGCCAGTCCCAATACACCATTTGTCTGCTTTTACAACATCTCCATGTTTTCTGTGATGCCATTCCCATGTATAGAGCATCCCTCCTGAGCTGGTCTATCTTCCCCAAATTCAGATGCCTCATGAGGGCCCAACACTACTGTGACACCTACAAGTTAGAGGCT
Organism: Gopherus evgoodei; assembly: GCF_007399415.2. Lineage (NCBI taxonomy): Eukaryota > Metazoa > Chordata > Testudines > Testudinidae > Gopherus > Gopherus evgoodei. Next base: position 69,191,926 of record NC_044327.1, on the reverse strand, counting down.
AACAGCATGCATAAAGGAAGTTTGGAACTGTCTAAATGTTCCAGTCTTGGTAGATACACAAATAAACCTATATACCTACACAGACATATTTACATACAGATCTGGATTTAAAATGATGAGACCATTAAAATTGTGTTTTAGGAGGTAGCCAATCACAGTCTTGCCCCTTTAATTGTTGGTTACTTCCTTTTCCCCCCATACCATCTATTTCTCTGTCTGCTCTGTCCTTTATTGTAAAAAAATAAGTCAGGGAACAGGAATTGTGCCTTCTTTTATGTCTGTACAACACCTACAACATTGTGGGCAATACCAGAAACAAATAATATATTATGACAATAGGGTTTATATAACTGACTCTCCTAGAAAAGAAAACAGCAAGCCAGCAATGTATCATATACACTAGACTGCCCAGCAAGAGGAAGAATAATTAAATACTCAAGGAAGAGTAAAGAATGCTGCCATGAGGCAAAGTCTTTTTAAATTGATACTCTGGTATCATTTCACAAGCATCTGGAATGCTGCTGGAAACCATGCATGAAGTCGGAATTCTAAAAATGCCTTTTTAATTATAAAAAAATACATAGAGCAAAGCATTTTGCCCTTTACATAAATGATTGCTGACTAGATATTAAACAGCAGCATATTTCTTTCTTAGCTTTATTGATCCATTGAAAGCCCTCCTGCACTTTTTCCATGTGTTTTTGGCATATTACTGTTCTGTGACTTCCCCACCATTACACTTTCTGTCAAGGAAGCCTCCCACCCTTATGGAGTGTCCCAGGAACATGGATGCACCGAGGTGTTCCAGCATACCTGCCTGAGTGATAATTTTTATAGTGGGGGTGCCGAAAGCCATTGAACAAAACTGTATGCATTTGTTACTATTATTACCTTTGGGCCTAGTGTTTCTGCGCTGCTAGTTCCAGTGCCCTGCTCTCAGGGAACAGATGAGACCATAGGGTCTCCAGGAGAATAGTGCTGGTACCTTTGTATCACCTAGGGCTTGAGGTTGGACCTAGAGTTTGTTCCACAGCGGAAAATAAGCCTTACTGACATTTTTTCCCTGGTAACTCCTCTCATGAGTTTTCCTAAGGAAGGAGCTATCTGTAATGGCATCAAAATCATGGACTGGACAAAAGAGAGAGATCCTACTCCCATTGAATTCCACGGGCAATTTGCCAGCAACTTCAGTGGGAGCAATATTGGAGACAGAGATTGTGGGATGTTAATCTAGCTAAAATGCTTAGGACACTCCATCTTGCCGTGAAAAAGTGCTGTGTCCACAAAGGATAAAATCCCTGTAATCCTAAATAAAATCCCTGTAATCCTACTCTGGCTAAGAGGAAATAAAAGTAGTACACTACAATCATCCCAATTTGCAAGCAAAATTGTTTGCCGTACATTGCTGAAAATGCATACAAGAGCAAGGTAAGACCAAGGACTTAAAAGCCACCACTATTTTTCTTTGAAGACTTCCTGCTTCAGCTATGTATAAAACCTCTTTTCCTTGCTTAAACTACTAATGAAAAACAAAATGTTTTAATTGCTATCAAACACTAATGTGCAACATAACTGAGTTCTTCTTGATCTCCTGCTTGCTGAATGTGCCCAGACACATAATTTCTTGTTTAACACAGCGACTGTGGTACTATGCACACATACAGAGTAACAGTGCATTTAAACAAACACATTTAACTAAAACTTCCGATTAATCAAAAATCCATTATATCTCCTGGGGTTAAAAACTGAGTAGGAATACAGCTGCAGTTCTTCCATCCATCTACCTTCAGGTGCTCCTCAAGAATCATGCTTCAGCTTCAGTGAAATTTAGGCTTTTCTAGAGGGTTTTTTTTGTGTCCTCAGATCTTAGTAAAATTAGGTTTCTAGCATGAATCTGTGCATTTGTATGCCCATATTGATAATTTGCATGTATGCCCATATTGATAATTTTCCAGCTTTGCAAAGTTTTTCTTGCTGTTACTTCAGCAAGTTATTTTCGATGAGTGAGTAAAATATCAGGTGGGATTTTTGTTTTTGCATTGCGTATCATCATGCATGGTAAGGACAACAAGGAGATTTTGTTCCAGGGCTAGTAAATTTAAATTATTTTGCAAGATTGGTGTTTGTTTTTCTCCTGCCACGTGCCCCCTCTCTTCCTCCCCTCCCCCCCCCACAAAATCTATATAGGATCCTTTGGCCTGATGAAAAGTAAGTCTGCAATTGCGCTCATCTATCTTTTTGATATTATTTAGTTTCTTTCAGTTTAGAACAATAAAAAAGCACCTCTGTACATAAACCCTGCCAATTATTTAAAATTACAAAATTACATGGCAATCTCAGTCAGTTCACCCCTCCTACCACCCAACAGTTCTAAAAGCAAACAGCGCAGCACATCGACTTTCAATCGCCGTTGATTCTCTTCAAAGGCTGGGTGCAACAAATGGACCCGGAAAGTCAACAACTTGGACTGTTTCAGCCCAAGGGCCGGGGTGGCGGGGCATTCTGGGACCCAAGGCAGTAATGGAGCCCTGCCAGAAAACCCCTGTTAATTTTATTGAGTGGATCTAGCATCAGTACCTCCGGTCACTGCAACTGTTGCACCGTATAATGAGAGAGGCAGTGAAAGGTAACACCTTAAAATCCATCACAGGAAACCAACACAAACCCAGAGCACAGATGATAGGTGTTCTCTAAAGAATTCCCTACTTACCAAGTGGACTGCTGCTTTTTATACCAGTTCCAACTTCCAAATCAATTTAAGATGTAACCCTGCATAGAGCTCTCAGTGCAATCTGGCAACTACTGATTGTCTTGGGATTTCAGGAGATAAGCTAATATCTAGTGTACATAAGAAATGAAATTTGTGGTTGTTCTGGAATGCACTCAAAGTAAGCCTCAGTATCTGAAAGTATTGCTGTATCCTATGTATCACTTACAGGTATTGCTAATAACCGTTCCTTTCTTGCAACTACACTTAGCTCCCTGCGCCCCTTGGTCCAGACTATCCAAACTATCACATATATTTTCATTTTTGGCCTAAGAAAACATTTGTACCCAAGTCTCCAGAGTGAATAAGATTTCTATATTACCTTTGGCAGTGTAAAAATAATATTATATTTTTAAAAGATCAGAGAATACCCTTCAGAGCTTTCATTTTTTCTTAAATCCACCATTTTGTAGACATGAAGTTAACAACTGACAGCCTCCCATTGTTTACATAAGTTCTTATGTTATATTGTAACACCAATAAATATCTTCAAAGCCATGTGGCAGAGAGGAGCTCACATTAGCAAATCATATTCTCTGATTTGTGGGGAATACTGTGGTGTTCAATCAAAGAGGGTTGCAGTTCACAACATTCACAAGACAGATGGTAGTCGACTAAGGTTTCCGTATTGCAGTGTGGCTCTACAGACCTCTCTACCGCACTCAGTCTAGAACACAGCTGGTTGAAGTCTTTTGAATGCGTTTTTCACTGAAAATTTACCGTCTTTCAAAATCCTTTTTTTAATTGTCTGTGTTTTCACCCAAATAGGAAAGAAACTGAAAAAAAACTTTTTTCAGTTTTTTCCGCCTTTGTCCTCTCCTTTATTTAATTTCCCCCCTTTTTAGCAGCGAAGTAGGAGAGAAAAAACAAAAAGGAGAAAGGGAGAAGAGGATGACCATCAAAAAAAATTAAAACAAACAAACATTCTCAGTACAAATTCCATGGAAAAAATGAACTTCTTTCCAAACTTACATAACGAAAAATATTTTGAATTTTTTGAAAACATCTTTCCATTTTTCAGCCAGCTCCATTCTGCAGCTTTCCTGACCTATCTGCCTGTTATACACCACCTAATGACTTAGCAGAGAATTTCTTGCATCAGTTTATTAACAATACCTATATTAGACCCAACAACATACATTGGCAGTGATAAAGCTATAGGAACAAGGAAATCAGAAAAACTAGGTGGATTCAATGTCTGCCAAATAGAAAATAAATATCTTTATTAATGACCTGGATGGAGATATAGCGAGTATACTGATCAAGTCTGCAGATGACACAAAGCAAGGGGGGTAGGGGGAGCTTGCCAATTCTTTGGAGGATAGAGCTAAAATTCAGAAGGATCTTGATAAATCAGGGAACTGGGCTATAGACGACAAAATGAAATTCAGCAAAGACCAATGTAAGGTGCTACCCTTAGGGAAGAAAAAACAAATGCACAATTTTTTTTTTTAATGGAGATATCCTATCTCCTAGAACTGGAAGGGACCCTGAAAGGTCACCAAGTCCAGCCCCCTGCCTTCACTAGCAGGACCAAATACTGATTTTGCCTCAGATCCCCAAGTAGCCCCCCCTAAGGATTGAACTCACAATGCTGGGTCCAGCAGGCCAATGCTCAAACCACTGAGCTATCTCTCCCTCCCCCAACAGAATTAGGGAAAATTGGTCTGGCAGCAGCACTGCTGAAAAGGATCTGGTGGATCACAACCTCAACATGTCAGCAATGCGATGCAGTTGCAAAAAAAAGCAAATGCAATGAGGTTGCATTAACAGAGGTAAAGCATGCAAGTCATGGGAGGTGAAAGTACCACTCTACTTGGTGCTGGTTAGGCCTCATCTGGAGTACTGTGTCCAAATTTGGTCACCAAAGTATAGAAAGGATGTAGAAAAATGGAAACAATCTAGAGGCAAGCAACAAAGATGATGAACGGGATGGAATGCAATCTATATGAGCACAGGTTAAAGGAACGGGGTATGTTTATTTTGGAAAAGAGAAGATTAATGAGGGGCTATGATAGTGGCCTTCAAATACTTGCAAGGTAGTCACAAAAAAGATGGAGAAAAGTTGTTCTATTTTGCCTCAGAGGGCAGGACAAGAGGCAATAGGCTCAAACTACAGCATAGCAGATTGCAGTTGAACCCCAGGAAAAGCTTCCTAACTCTAAGAACAATGAAACTCACTGCCTAGGGAGGTTGTGGAAGTTTCTTCACTGGAAGTTTTCAAAAGGAGGCTGGATAGCCATCTGCCTTGGATGGTTAAGACCCAACAAATCCTGCATCTTGGCAAGGAATTAGACTAGATGACCCTTCTGGTCCCTTCTAACCCTATGATTCTATAGGTTATTTTTAAACTTCTGAGAGTGTATTAGAAATAAAAGTATAAACATTTTTTTAAAAAACCTACGTTAAGTTCCTTTGTGTATGCTTTTAAGGGAATATAATTTTCAGAGGTCAATGGTGGACTACCCAAAGCTATCAAAAAAGACACTATGTCAACAACTGTGCTGGAAAGCAAGTTTTATACAAAACTAGAGAGAATGAGAATAAGTTTCCCATGTTCTTTACTGCAGAGCACTTTTACTTGCATGGAATTTTGATTACAGGCAAGTGAGTGGATTTGATTAGTGTTTGATGTGCTTATCCTATCAAGCTCATTACCTAATGAACATCTTGATTAGAAGATTGTTTGCAATGTTGTAGCTGGGTTGGTCCCAGGATATTAGTGTGACAAGATAGGTGAGGTAATCTCTTTTATTGGACCAAATTATGTTGGTAAAAGAGCAAGATTTTGAGCTACACAAAGCTCTTCAGGTCTGGAAAAGGGACACAGAGTATCATAGCTAAATACAAGGTGGAGCAGATTGTTTAGCAGAAGTAGTTAACACATGTTGTAAGAGACCATTTAAGGTGAAGTGGCCCATTAACACCTCTGCAGTTATAGGACAAAAAGAGAGTAATTGGGTTAAAGATTGTTGTAATCAGCCATAAATCCAATATCTTTATTTTATCTTCACAGACTGGAGGGGGGACACACCAACCAAAGCAGTACCAGATCATGCCATAACAGATGCAAAACCTGCAGATGTATCTCCATTTCTATGATAATCAATACCCCTCACAAACACACCTTTAAAGATCCATGGGTCCTATACATGTCTATCACAACATTTGGTATACCTCTTCCAATACACTAAATGCCCCAGCAACAACTATGTGAGTGAAGCCAGAAAGAATCACTACATTTTTCAATGACCTCACACAGAAAAATAAGACAAAAACACTATATCATCCAAGGAGGAACACTTTTCACAAAATGATCAATCCATATTTGTCCTCCTTTCAGTCCTCATCCTCAGAGGAAACCTGCACAACACCTTCAAAAGACAAGGCAGGAGAGGGTCCCAGAGACTAGGCTCCAACCCAAATGTCTAAACAGCAATTTTTAGCCTTGCAAGCCCAAGTTAGCTGACCTGGGACAACCACAGCCATGCCACAGATCTTTTATTCCAGTGTAGATGCAACCTCTGATTACCTTTCCCAGACCAAAGAAAGAGCTGTGTATAGTTCAAAAGCTTGTCTCTTTCATCAACAGAAGTTGGTCCAATAAAAGATAGTACCTACACTTTGCATCTCTTGATAGAAATATTGCATCTAAAATTAGGGAGAACTGGTGAGTACAGAATTTACACATTTCATTCTTTCATTCATAAAATAAAATAAGTTTTGTGTAATTCATAATTTGTGTCATTCACTGTCTAATAGAACTTTTCCCCTATATTCATGTCCTAGACACCTGAATAGATTTTTATCTTTCTATTCATGTTAATATGGCTCCTCTACATTTAGTTTGGTTGTACAGTAGGTTCCTTATGTTACAGAGGATGCCCATTACATAAGAAAAAAATCCCTGACCATGTCTTAGTCCATTTTTCTGCAGTAAGTAAAAATATTGTTATCAGAAGTGCAGAACTGTAAAAAATAAGATTATGGGCATCTTTAATGTAACAAATCTATGGCCAACTAAGGCCTCATGGTTTTCATGATGCACCCATTGTCACAATGGCCACTCAGAACTTCATGGCAGCACATGCAATTATCACTGAAGTTAAGGGAGAATCTCCATTAGCTGTGCACCTGTTGAATTTGACATACAGTGGAGCAACTCTGAATCCATCCCGTAGAAGGCAGTGGGGCATATATATGTGCACACAAAACTTTTAATTACAATACTAAGAAATTACTTTCCCAATATTTTAAGATTTCTCTTTTGTGAGGAGGAGAGTAGAGGGGGGTGTTTTTGTCACACATTTTGAAGTTATTGGCTTTGATAGTGAGAGAGACATGGGACACAGATTTATGAGTTGATTCACTACACAATGGTATTACATAATGCGAATGTCAAGCTACAAGCCTCTGACAGGCACTGCACTTACACAGCCATACACAGGCAGGGACACACCCAGCTGAGTTACAAGAATGATTTCCCAGCCATCAATAGAGAGATTCTAGCCAATTCCCCCCAGCTGTCGAGCCTTGTATCCCAGAAGTATACCATCTTGCACTGTTCAAGGTTCCCTTGGACAGTGCAAACTCATTAATAAATGTGGCATTTCTTCATAGAAAAGTGGACATGCACCAGCCTTTGTAATCTGAGTTGAGATTCCCCAAGCATTTCAACCAGATACACACTATTTTAGGTAAAATATAAAACAGATTTATTAACTACAGAAATATAGATTTTAAGTTATTATAAAATCCAGAGATCAGAGTTGGTTACCTAAGAAATAAAAATAAATTTGCATTCTAATTTCTAACTTAAACAGACTAAGCAAGATTTTAATCAAACAGTTTCTCACCCTAACAGATGGTATAGACAACTTACAGTTCCTCAATATACAGACTAGACCCCCTTCCAGCCAGTAACTAATCTTCCTAAGGCTTTCTCTTCCAGACGATATTCCAGGTGTTGAGGGAAGGAGGAGAGAAAGGCCAAGTGATGATGTCACTTGTCTTCTTCCAGCTGCCAAAAAGATCTTTGCTGTGACATGGGTTAGTCCACCTCGATGGCATATGTGCCTTCTCAGAGAAGTCTCTGGGCTAGGGGGATTCTTTTTTTGATAGGCCATCAACTCCTGTCTGGACTTCCCTTGTTGCACCTGAAAGGCTGACTGTGGGCATTTCCCAACCTCACACCATATTTCAGTAGCACATAGAGCAATACTTCATAATTTCATATACAATAGTACATACAATCCAACAGAATATTAAAGTTCAGCAGATCAAAACTTTTAAAATGATACCTCACAAGGCATGCATTGTACAACACATATCATAATCAGATGAGAGAGGTAAATATGGAGTTTCCAGGGTGCTAGTTAGGATACAGAGTGTCACACACATTATAATTTGTTATTCATTGTATTTTAAGGAAAACCTCTTTGGAAGAGACACGAGAGTTGAAAAGCAGCATGTCATTATGAAAACACAATATACTAACCATCCCTCATTACTTTCAAAGCCACCATACTATTGAACTAACCATATAGTCTTTCACCAATTTATATAGGTTGAAACAATCCAGCAGTACAAGAGAAGGCTGCAGAGATATCTGGGAGGCCATAGGCAGTCAGTTGTATGGCCCATGGTGCCTGTGCTCCACCAATATTTAGGAATGTGCCCCACCTCCACCAATGTTTGGGCTTACTGTGCTTTGGGGGACCTCACACTTCGGGGGGACTTGGGGTCCAGGATGGCCTGCAGAGTTAGCAACCCACCCCGCATCACTTGAGGGAGGAGGTGGAAGCCAGAAAGAGGTGGGGCAGGGGAGGGGGTTTAGGGGCAGGTGTGGAATGGGAGTGGGGAAAGGGCACAGCAGGGGCATGCTGGGGCTGGGTGGCTTGCTGTTGCAGGCACCCTCCAAAGCGCAGGGCCCAAGGCGGTTGCCCTAGTTCGTCCTATGGATGGGACAGCTCTGAGTCCAGAGGGGCCTGGGGAATTAGTAGGGGCTCCAGAGCCACCCCCATTCCACCCCTTCCCCCAAGCCCGTGCCCAGCCTCTTTCCAACTTCCACCACCTCCCCCGAGTGACACTGGGAGCCAGCAGGGCAGACCAAGTGGGACAGTTTTGGGCCAGGTCACTTGCTGCTGCTGGCGCCAGGCCCCCTGCTAACCCCCCCCAGGCCACCCTGGACCCTGGGTCTCCCTGAAGTGCAGGGCCCCCCAAAGCATGGGGCCCAGGATGGTTGCCCCAGTCTGTCCTATGGATGGGACGGCTCTGCCTGGACCTCATGTCCCCCTGAAGCACAGGAACCCCCAAAGCATGGGGCCTGGGATGGTTGCCCCAGTCCATCCTATGAAGGAAATGGCTCTGCTTGGAGCCCTTCTGGGTACCACCAAAAATTATACAAACCTGACACCCATGGGGGAGGCAGATCTTTATATTTTTTGACAGACAAATAAATTGCAAATGTTGTTTGATGTACAATGTTGCAGTTTAATTGTCAGTTTAGGGTTCCCTACACCTTACTCTGAAGTACTAGTACTGGTCACTGTTGGAGACAGGATAATAGACTAGATGGACCACAGGTGTGAGCTGAAAATTCCTGTGTTAAATATGCACTCTTTTAAGAAGCACGTGTGTTACTATGGAGAAAGGATTCAATTCACCCCCACAAGATGAAGAGATGTGAATTGTACCACCCCTCATCTATGCCAGTAGGGGTCACTAGACGCAGTCGGGGGGCTAGCAAAGAGTGCCTCCCTCATGCCTGGGTTCAGCTGTGGAGGGCACCCTTATCATCCACAGTAACCCTAGCTAATATAAAAAATATTCAAGCAGTATCAGTCTGTCATGCTTCAGGATATAAACAAACCACTAACTGCCTGGTTTTAGTAAGAAGCTTCCTCGATAGGTATGCTATTCCATAATTATCCATTAGAAGAGTTTTATAGCTTCCTCTGAAGCATGTGGTACTCTGAACAACCTCATACCAGACTAGATGGAACACTGGTCTGATGCAGCATGGCAAGTAGCATCTTCCTAGGTTCCTATACTACTTAATTCAGTATGGCTGTAAACTCAAAGATTTTATTCACAGATTTATATATTATGCAAATCCAGGATTTAATAGTATTGCCAACAGTTATCAGCAAGTTGAAGGATTTCCCAGGTTCCAGAGTGAAAGGGTCTCCTTGCGTTTTCCAGTATCATAAGATGATTAAAATGTTCCACAGAGAAAAAAATAATCAGCGTACAGATAAAAATCAGTTAAGTCTACCCACATTCTCCTTTTGACACCACATTCTTGTATATTTATTAAAATGATGTCTTGTCAGAAATCACTACAGTCAAGTATTTTATACAGTCGGGTGTGTGCATGTACAGTGCTTTTGCATTTTCCCTGAGTGAGAAAAGAAGATATAATGACAGCATGACAGAGATAGCCTGAAGCAATGGGTAGTTGAGACTATCAAAGTAATCAGGCAAAATATTTAAATATGTGTTTAATTCAGAGGTTCTGATATTTAATTTCTGCTGCCTCCAGCACCCAGTCGGTGTTTAAAGTAAGAAATAGTATCCCACCCACACGCACTGTCTAGTAACAAAACCTAGTATACCCTAGCAAACATGCTTTTAAAAGAATTTTAAAAATAATAATCTCAATATACAAATATTTTTATTGCTTTTCCCCCTGCCACAACTGTTTCCTGTAAAAGACCCTGGAGTCTGAGTTAAAGGCCTAATACATATTTTTTGTAAAGTTTTTGTGGTGTATGAAAAAATAAATAAATGAAGCTTAAAATAAAGAAAGAATGGCTCTCTCTCTAGATCATTTTGATGATTTTTTTCCTCATTTATAAGGTTATATTGTTTTCTAACACCACAGAAACATGTTTCCTTTCTTACAGAGGGTGAAATCCACTCCATGAAGAGAATCAGCACAAGATCTATGCACTGTTTAGGTCTTTTAAGTAGTCACGAAGATCACAGGTATCAATAGCTGTGGTCAAGAATAGATTTGCCATTGCTTTTTTCAAAAAATACATTCACATTTAGTTCACAAGAGAAGAAACCAAGCATCCTCTACAACAACAATAAGTATCAGTGGGTAGCCATGTTAGTCTGGATCTGTAAAAGCAGCAAAGAATCCTGTGGCACCTTATAGACTAACAGACGTTTTGGAGCATGAGCTTTCGTGGGTGAATTCCCACTTCCTCAGATGCATCTTAGGAAGTGGGTATTCACCCACGAAAGCTCATGCTCAACAACAATAAGGGGTGTATGCCATTTTCCACGTTGTGATGAAAAAGAAACCTATGATCTTTTGGCCAAATATTGTACCTCTTAAATAGTGGTTTCTTTTGGGATATTACCATTGATAGATTTATGGAGAGTAGACCAATGGAGAGGAATCTGTATACTATGAAGAAAGCAGATATGTATGGTAACTCCTATCATTTTATTTATCACAACTATGTAGAAAAGAAGTTTCATCCTTCTTGCTACACTAAAGGCCGTAAAGACATTCATCACTTAAAGCACTCAATTGTCAGCCTTATTACACTGAAAGAAATGAAACTCAGTCGATAAAGATTTTGCTTAAAATACTGTTGCTCCTCTGCTGAGTGGTAATAGATGTCAGAAGCTTACAGGAGAGCTTCCCAATGGAAAAGAAATCATTGTCATGGGCTCAGGGTATATTTTTAATGCTATACACACACATATGCCATCTTTACTCTATATACACATCAGTCCTTGTAAAGAGGGGGTCATACAGCAAGCAGGTAATCCTCCTTCGGACACCAGTGCACAGTTCCCACAAAGCAACTCTGCCTCAGTAATTGACTCTAGTTAGAGAGAGAGATTAAGACTGAGAACAAACTCACTTGTTGCTTGTCATGCCCCACAAAAAGGAACTAAATCACCAGCCACTGGTGCTCCAGGCAGTGTGGTAAGGGGGGGAATGGAGCAGGGGCGGTTAGATAGAGGGCAGGGGAGTTGGGGATGGTGGTTAGAGGGCAGGGGAGTTGGGGATGGTGGTTAGGGGGCAGGGGTGTGGATAGGGGTTGGGGTGGTCAGAAGGCAGGGAACAGAGAGGTTGAATGGGGGCAGTGGTCCTGGGGGGTGGCAGTCAGGAAGGAGGGGGATTGGATGAGGTGACTGGGGGAAGTCAGGGAGAAGGGGTGGTTGGATGGAGCAGGGATTGCAGGGGAGCAGTCAGGAATGAGAGGAGGGGTTGGATGGGGCAGGGGGGGCAGTCAGGGGTGGGGATTCTGGGGGTAGTCATGGGACAGGGAGCGGGATCAGGGGGATGGGGCAGCGAGCCCAGGAGGCCATCAGGGAATGGGGGAGTTGTTTGGGGCAGAAGTCCTAGGGGGGTGAGACACGTCAGGGGGTGAGAAGCAGGAAGCGAGGGAGGCCCTTGGGCCGCATCGGGTTTCAGAAATTGTATGGAGGGCTGGTTACGGGAGGCTGTGCCTCCTCAAATAGCCAGCTTTGGCCCAGACCCCTCCCTCCATCCCTCACTTCCTGCTTCTCGCCCCCTGAGTTAGAGAGACTGAGCCCAAGGTTCAAAATTCAAATCCATAGGAGATATGGACTTTCTTCAAATATGAGTTTGTTTCTGTTTGAATTTCTAGTCTGTTCCCATTGTGGGGATAGGCCCAAACCTGATCTTCAGATTCCATCTGTCACAGGATTACAGAGTGGGGGTTCAGAATTACTTTTTGCCTTAATATAGCAGGAGGGAAGGAAATATCATAATTTCAGCTCCAATTCTAGACTGTCAAAAAGACACACATTTGACTTGCTTAAAATTAGAGCTACTCAGACATTTTCTGACAAAACAGTATTCTGCTGGAAAGTGCACATTTGACAGAATCAAAACATTGTGCAGGAAAATGTTGATTCTATCAGGACTTTCAACAGAAACCAGACAGGCAAACTAGCTTGACCTGACTGCCTGGCTCCTGCCAGCCCACCAACCAGCCATCAGGCAGACTGGCAGTCTGCAAACCAGGGGAGCTGGCTGGCCAGCTGGCTAGTTTGTCTACTACCCAAGCTCCCCAGCTAGCAGCCCAACTGGGAGGAGGGCAGGGTGCCCAGCCAGCTCCTCCCTGGAAGCTCAGTTCTTTGATTGCTCAGCCAGCTTCCCACCTTGCTGGATTCCTGGGTGCCCAGCTGCCTCACCAGCAGGAGGGTGCCAAAACAGATTGGTCCATTTTCCTGGAAATTCCAAAATGTCATTGTGATGCAGAATTAAACAAAATGTCGACAGCTCAGAATATCCCACAAAATGGAAATTCCCTTTTCTGCCAGTTCTATTTAAAATCTCTATTAATGCTTCAGAGGGAAAAGTGAGAGAGGCCAAGTTTCTTTCATTGCATTAGTAATATATTCCAAGATATCTTGCACCTTAAAGACAGATAAAATGAAGAATTATGGAATGAAGATGTTAAAATATTGTTTATTTTGAAACCCTGCATACAAACTGAAAAGACAATTTAGGGCCTCATTTTGGTTGTCTTATCCACAGCACCAAAGGAACACTAATGAAATAAAGAGATGGTAAGGGCCCCTTGCAAAGGAACTGAGGGGTTAAGTAAAACAATGACACTGAAATTAAAGGTCTTTACAGCTAATGCCATGTACACAGTATGACAATTCTGCCCTAAATATTATTTCAGCCATGTTTTTGGACAAGACTATTAAAAATCTTTATCGGTGTTACTAAAGGCTGTACAAGTAGAACTTCTTTGCTTAATATACAGGCTAATTTTTTTTAGAATTTTTACCTATTCTTACTGGAACTATATATTGGTGAACACTACAGCCTATCATATTTACAGAAAGCAGTTGACAGTATAATCGTGAGAAAAATGTCTCCCTTCAGGTTTCCACAAATGCAGATAGGAAATCAATTTCTATATTCATGGGAGAGGATTCTACAGGACTCCCAGAGAGCAATTCCGCTGCGATGGTTTTGCGTTGTACCTGTCAACCAGTGTGAACATTAAATGGATAAATTTGCTCTACAACTTTGCTCTATTTCAGTTCCTGAACCAAGCTGTTCAATCAAAGTGACAGGAACTGGACAACTAGTGCCTGATCTTCATATAACTGAAAGACAACGTTTCTAGCTAATTAGGTGAGACACTGATGGTTCTGAAGGAACTCCCATCTGGTCTTCCTCATTTTTGTAGCCACTATCCTTCCAGCCAAGGGAGGGCAAAAAAAAATAGTAATTACTTGCATTAATAGTAAATAGATATTGGTCTGTATGTAATGGGCCAATTCTTGGTCTAATGTGTGACACCCAAGCAGCAACGCAAGTTGGAGTTAAACTTTTTAGAAATGACCAATGGAGAACTCCCCCTAGGTAGGGGAGCTCTCTGCCATTAGAAAGCTGGTGAAAGCAAATGAGCCAGTTCCTTCATCTGCTGCCTCTCTTACCCCCACTTTAAGGAAGAGAGGGTGGTGCATGCTGAGGGAGTGCCAGGTGCAGGAGGCCACCACACCCAGTTTAAGGTTACTCATTCAAGTCATTGTTTATACTGGGGCTGGATCAAGAAATTATAACCAGCTCCTCGTAGCCCTCTCTACTGCACCTGAGCTCTGCTCAGATGAGGTGGAGAACTGGTCCCAACACTTCGTAAAAAGTTAGCTAAAAGTTTCTCTCACACATCAGATTACATAACTGCACCAATTGTTCTACAAGTGTTTCACCATGGGTCAACCTAGCTTGGTAAGTATTAAATCCTCCCCAGTTCGGCAGGTCAACAAAAGGATTATACACCATTCTGGTGTCATTTTAAGAACTTGAGTGGTGAATAGACCTGTGCACTAGAGCTGGGTGAAATTTTTCAGCCAAAACTTTTTCACTAAAAAAAAAATTGGGGTCAACAAAAACATTTTGAAAATTCATGTTTATTTCAAACTGTTTCAATCAGGAAAGAAACCTAAAAATGTTAAATATTTCATTACAACATGTTCAAAAAGATTGATTTTTTGAATTTATTTTTATTTAAAAGAATTAAACATTTTTAGAAGCTCAAACACAAAATGAAACATTTTAGGTTGAACTAAAACATTTTATTCAACCCCTAATTATTTTTTACCAGAACAGCCAGCAAACCAAGACCAGTTATTTACACTGTCCTAATCTGCACAGAGGTGAGGTTTTACTCTCACTCCTTAAAAGGAAAATTAAGGAGTAGAGTGATGTAATTTATACAGTTTCAAAAATGCATTCTTATTATTATTACATGCATCTACGAAGTACAAGTTATCAAAAGTTCTGGATACTCTCCAGAATTTCTGGGTGCCCAGTGGTTAAACATAAGTATAGTCTATTAAATATTTTGCTCTATTCTCTGGTTGTCATATTTCAAACCTAAATAATAATTTGAGTTACCACATTTGCAAGCATATATCCTCGGATTCAGATAATTCTTCATTCTTGTGTAACTTATTGCAGTTTGCCTTTTCCTCTAAATATAGACTGGGTTTAATGGCAATATTATGTAAAATACTGCCTTACAGGAATTCCTTTCTGGCTTTAGAAGGGCAGCATACTAATGTTCCACCAGATTTATCTGGACAACAAACTCATTTTGTAAGATTCCATAAGTTCTTTCAATAACTGAAATGTTGAGCCTAACTATAATTTATTTCTGCAGGAGACTGAAAACTTAGCAGAGGAATCCAGACCAAATTTTTAGAAGAAAGACCAAGACGTAGATTTTTTTTCTCCCTTTATATTAGAAAAATAAACGATACTAGTAGAGATACATCTGAACTAGAGATTTCATTTCTGGATCCCGGGTCAAACTTTGCCCAAGTCCTTCAGACTTGAGGTTTTGGTTTTGGCCCATCTATGCATAGTACAAGAGAATATTTGGAGCACTCACCCAAAAGTCAAATATGCCCAGTTTTCAAAAGCTGTGCATTGCTATAGCAGATTGTCTTAAAATGAATGAATCATGACATGATCCCGAGTACTGAGCTATGACATCTGTTATGTAGTAAATTGCATTGCATGCTACATGCATAATAAAGGAGAAAGACTTTTTAGTTCCTAAAGTACACTTCATTATGTGATGGTACACGAATGCAGTCAGTGACACCAAGGACAGATGGGAAAAGACTGCAGTGCCATAAAATGTGCATGTGATGTTTTGTTAGTATCTCCCAGAAAATGAATACATTGACTAGTTATCCCGTGTAAAAACCTCTCTGTAGTGTTCAATGCATTCATATGTTGCAGACAAGCTAATAACTAACGTCTCTCTCTAAAGTTGCTTAGAGGAAACTTATTGCAAAGAGCTTGAACATCGCTCATAAGGAACGTTTAGAGTTGAAGAAACAAACTCCTATTTCAATGGCTTGCATTAAACCACACACATACAGAATGAAGATCATAATATACAAACAATGAAAACCTCAGTGCAAGCCCAGGATAGTTTAAAATATGAGGCATATTCTTCAGATGTAAAAATACTTTTCTAATATTATTCAGTCAATTAGATGAATTACATACAGATTAAATCACATGTAGGTATATTTATTGGTGAAATATACTACAACCCACTTCCACTATACCAGGGTCGGCAACCTTTCAGAAGTGGTGTGCCAAATCTTCATTTATTCACTCTGATTTAAGGTTTTGCATGTCAGTCATACATTTCAGTGTTTTTAGAAGGTCTCTTTCTATAAATCTATAATATATAACTAAGCTATTGTTGTATGCAAAATAAATAAGGTTTTTAAAATGTTTAAGAAGCTTCATTTTACATTAAATTAAAATTCAGAGCCCCCCAGACCGGTCACCAGGACCCAGGCAGTAAGAGTGCCACTGAAAATCAGCTTATGTGCCGCCTTCAGCACACGTGCCATAGGTTGCCTACCCCGGCACTATAATGCAAAGTATGACCTTAGAACCATTAAGAAGGCATTGTACAGCCCAATGGTATATTATACCAGTGTCATCTTCTGAATGACCTGCCAGATAGGTTAGATTAAATTAATAGTGCAACATGTGGGAAATTCAAACTAAAATTTAGGTGCCTATGGCCATGTTTATCATTTAAATTAGCTTATTCAGGGACCTGAACATGGACCTAAATGCTTAACTTCAGGCTCCCAACTTTGAAAACTCCAACGTAAGTCATGTAAAAAGAGTTAAAATGGTTTTCAACTAGTACTATAAGTGATCAAGTGGGAAAGCCTGCTAAGGAAATGTTTGGATACAGTTAGGAATGTTTAACTAAGATAGGATTTTTACGGTATTCCAAGAATGGAAACAAGTAAAAGGAAATTCTTACTTTAACATAGCTGGAAAATGAAATATTGCTAGAATTAAGCAGAAAATATAAGCTAGATTTAGGGAAGTGATTAAAACACAGCCTAATATAGACTGTAATAAAGATTTGAATTATTCTCAATTCTTGTAATAAATCATTGATGTCGTGATTATTGAGAATGGAAAAAAAAGACATTTTAAGGCAATTTTTTAATTGTAATGAGAATTCCTTCCTTTATCCAAGCAAATGATTCCTGTATTGACAGGCATCATCTGTTAATTTTACAAAACTGTCTTCCTCCAGGACAAGAAAGAGGATTTCCCACAGTAACAGGGTTTTGTTTTTGGCAGGGAGGGAAAGGTGGTTTTGGGGTCGTTTTTTTTTTAAACCATGCCACTGGAAACATTTTAGAAAAACAGTAATTTCCAGATCTGAAAAATACTGCTAAAGCCAGCTTCATTGCCCTCTTTCCTTGCTCAGTGTGACACATGAACGTTGTCAGTAAAACTTCTATGAAGGAATGGAATTAAAAATTAATTACCAGGTGAATTCTATTTTTTGTACTTTAGAAAAGATAGATGAGGGATTGAAGTGGTCCTCAGCCAAATGGTCCAGTTTTCTGCTTAAGTATTACATTGGTAGGCATTTAATGCTGCTAAGTTAACTGTATTCATAAACAATTGTTTAAAACTACACAAACAAGACTTGATTGTCCCCTTACTTATGCTATGGTGAATCACTAGCATTAAAAGAGGATAGAGTCAGGTATACAGAAAGTATAACAAATGGAAGCCATCCCCAGTGAAACTCCTCAGCAGAAGGAGGGAGGTTATGAGGACATAGCAAGGGAAAGACGGCATAAAGAGAGCTATGCTCCTACTATTTCTGCCAGATTGGTTCTTATGGATGTGGACAAGTAAGAGACCCTCAGTTATAAAAGAGTAATGAAACTTGGTGGCAGCACTTAGTTTACTGAGACCCAGAGCAAGAAAGAGAACGTGATTCACATGAAATGAGGCAGCACCTGGAAACAGAGCAAACAGGCACCAGGAGAAGGACTCAAACAATCAGGAAAGCTGGGTTTCCAGACAAGGAAAACCTTGTACAACTATGGAAGCCAAAAAAACCCACCTCTGTATACAGAGCTGACCATGGAGGATAAAGATAAGAAAATTAAACTAAAGATTTACTATCTCATTAGGGGAAAAGAGCAGGAAGAAGGACTAAACACTGGAACAGCTGATAAAGGTGTTTGATGGGTACTGTGGTCCCAGACAGAATTACCAGTTAGAGACAGAATCGTTTGGGACCATATGATTCCAGCCTACAGGACAAACTATTGAGAGGAATCTCTGACTGCCAAAAGGTGAGACTAGATGACAGGGGTTGGATCAATTGCTCTGTTTTGCTCATTCCCTTGGAATCGTCTGGCACTGGCCACTTTTGGAAGACAGGATTCTGGGCTAGATGGACCATTGTTTTGAGCCAGTACAGCCATTCTTGTGTTCTTAAATAGAGCTAACCCTAGAGAAATGCCTCCAAATAGCAAGGAAAGTTTAACTGTCCAGCAAATGGATCAAAACAATGACAGCCACTAGTGCAGAACAAGTACACAGGGTTAGGCTAAAAGAACCCAGGAATCAGGACAGAGACCAACCAACTGAAAAGGCAGGCATCTTGGTCCAGTGTATATACTGTGGAAAGAAACATGAAAGGCGGAAAGAAAAGCGCCTATTCTATGGGCGCAAGGGATATATGAAACAGAACCACTTTATGTCCCAATGCCATAGTACCTCAGGAAGAAAAAAAAGCAGTAGTACATGCAGCAACTGAGGATATAGTCTGGTTTTAAAGTTTTATTTGCTTTTCTCCTTCATTTAAAATAAAAGAAATCTAAAAAGTACATGTTTTCTTCTCCATGTATGGAAAACAATGAGGAGCACAGATTTCATCGAATCAGTTCAGTAACTCCTGAGTGAAAAGCCAGACTGAATTATGCTGTCTTAAACCCATAAAAGTGACTTACATGATGTAAGAAGACAGCCTACTGGCAAATAATTTTTTTTAACATGCTAACTAATATATCTATGAAATCACTTTAAGATGCTCTTTTAGCAACTTCTCTGTTGTATTTCCTCTTATCCCCTAGATATTTTCTGTGCACATACCTGTTCCCCAATCCTTTTTAATATGCAGTATGTGTGATATCAGCATCACACTGACTCTGTACGAATCAGTAACTTTCCAAACAGCCTTTTCTCTTGGATAAACACAGTACCATTCGTATTTCAGTTTTATAACCAAATGCATACTATGTACGCAGTAGACTAGAGCAGCTCCATCAGTGACATTCTATTCAAGTACATGAGCACATTTATGACTCATTTATCCAACAAGCCCTATCAACCGCTTAGTATCTGCTCTGAAAATATGTCTTTAGGCACATGCTGAAAATTCTTATGAAATTTGTTTGAAAAACCATGCTCACTTTACAGTTTTATGATTGAAGCTGATTCGAAATTTAGATTTTAAAAAGAAATATTTCAGAGCCAAGACCTCAGTTGTGAAAATTGCTTCTCAGAATTTTAATATTAATCCTAATGTCATTACTGTGTCCTGGCTCCTTTAAATCAGCTGGCAGTCACCTTTATGACATGCCTGGTCTTCAGCTGTACAGGAATCAAGAGACCCAATACTGTTTCAGATCCAATATATGCTGCAGCTCAGCGTGACCCAAGGAAACCAATGAGAAGATTAAATTATGGTCCAGAAGGTTACCAAACACAACCAGTTAACGATATTCCTATAGGTTAGTGATACAGCCCAGAATACACAGGAGGGGACTTTCAGAGTGCCATCCAGATGCGAGTATCAGAGGGGTAGCTGTGTTAGTCTGGATCTGTAAAAAGCAACAAAAAGTCCTGTGGCACCTTATAGACTAACATATATATTGGAGCATAAGCTTTCATGGGTGAATACCCACTTTGACATCACATCCAGATGCAGAAGACACCAAAGGCCAGCAAACATCCCTCAAAATGCTAAGTAGGGCTGAGTAAAGTTTTTCAGACAAATTTTTTTTTGCATTGAAATTTCATGTAATCGTTTAAAGTGATTTTTCATTTCAAATTTTACTTCAATTTTATTTATTTTTTTAAATTATTTTAAAAAAACGGCTAAAATCAAAACCAGGATCATTTGTGGGGCTTGGAAGACAAACTCAGGGATAACCAAGATTTTCCAAAGCTCAAGCTAAACCAGTTCAGCCCATCTCTAGTTTAGACTTAAAAAAAAAAAAAAAAAAAAAAAAGAGAGAGATTCTGTCTGAGAGACTACTGCACTGCATGTCTTGTTTCATGTAGATCTATCTTCTGGGTTGTTTACATTTATTCAAAGGCCTTTCATTAGTTTTCCTTGAACTATGTCAGTTGCCTGACTTTAGAGCAAATGAAATCCATGTCAGAGGTTTTCATCGGAGTATCCTAGGATTAGTCTGGCATTTCTTGGGTTCAGTTGCATTGCTGCTCAGTTCATGACCTTTACTAATTGGTGCAGAAAAGTGAGCAGGTAGTAGCTTAGAAATCAAAAATGAACAATAAAGATCTAGGGAACAGCAGTAGGCAGGGGCAGCTCTAGACATTTCTCCGCCCCAAGCACGGCGTCATACCACAAGGGGTGCTCTGCCACTCGCCGGTCCCGAGGCTCTGGTGGACCTCCCGCAGGCATGCCACCGAAGGCACCCTGCCTGCCGCCCCCCACGGCATGACGCCTCAAGCACGTGCTTGGCGTGCTGGGGCCTGGAGCTGCCCCTGGCAGTAGGGGGAATGAAAATGAAACTGCCCCACTGCCATTGATTCTGCAAGATGACAGAGAGACTGAAGAAAAGACACAAACTATTAAACAACAGTTCACACTCATGAAAATATGAGTCCAGCAATAATGCCAAAGGCAGTCTCTACAATCTGTCACATAAGCACCACACACCAGTTAGGAATGTACAGCTGCCCAGAAGCAGCTTTAAGTTGCTCACTTGAATTTTGTTGTGGGGGAGGTGGGGAGAAGGAAATTTTCATTTGCAGATCAACATGCTTGACTTTTTTGATGCCATAATTTTTTTCTTTGTCTGCTTCCCCATGCACTTTTTCATAGAATCATAGAATATCAGGGTTGGAAGGGACCTCAGGACAGGTGCACTGAACAGGTGTGAAGGAATAATTTGCATCTACACTGAGTGTACACAAAACATAATAAAGACTTTTTATGACAATTTTAAAAATCATACAGAATCTAGCTACCATATGTCATAATGTGGTAGCTAATAGTAAGTCATTTCCGTAAATCACCAGAGGTAGTTTTGCATAAAATATCATTATATATCAAAAATCATTATATATCAAAACTGGTAAGAGTCTGAAGTGATAACATATTCCATTCTATCCAATTAAAATGAGATAAACTCTTGTACAGCAAATCAATTCTGATATACTGCATCATGATCAGTTGCTCAGTACAATAATCCAATTTAAAGCAATTGATCCAAGCAGATCAGATCAGATTCAGTATCAAGGGATCTTAATTTAGGTTTAGAACTAAAAATATTTACTGAAGTTTAGTCAGCGTTCAATACTAACTAGCTAATAACACATTTCTTCAGAGAAGAAACCATCTGCTGTAAACACTGAATTATCCAGCAGATTTAAAAGGCTTTCAGATGGTAGTCTCATAAGCAGAAAGATAAAATTGTTAATCTTAAACACTAAGAATATAGAGTACTATCTAGAGGAGTGTGACTCCAGTTCAGATTCAAAGTCAGCCTTGGATGAAGTTTAATCTGTGTTGATTAACTAGATTTTGATTAACTCCTATTTTGTCCAAACTTTTAAACCTTATCTTGATACCTGCAAATATTTGAGATGTTTGCTGGTAGACTTTGAGATTGAGCTAAATTCACTAGGAGTATAGCATGAAGCATGAAGTGCTTGTTTGAAAGTTTAACAAGTGGACAACGGAGGTCGGCATTATTGGCTGATCAGACAAAAGAGCTGACATCTTGACAGTGAATGAGAGGTGACAGATAGGGATAAAATTAGTTCTGAAGGGTCTTAAAAGTGAAAACAAATAGTCTATGATGTTTGATGTGATAGAGAAGTGGGAGTCAGTGAAGGTACATAAAGGGATGTCAAAGCATTGTGCTAGGAAAATTTTCTTTGCAGCAGCATTCCAAATGGACTCAAGTGAGGCAAGACTGCATTTGTCAAGAGCAGGGAATGATGTTGCAATAATGAAGATGTGAGATGGCGAGAGCCTGGACAAGAGTTTTAACTGTGTGGATAGATCGGAAAGAGGTGTTTATTGCAGAAATAATCTATAAAAGATATACAGCCTGGGTGAGAGGACCTGGAGGGATGTCCACGTTGAAGATGTCCTAGGTTACAGGCCTGAGTGACAGATAGAATGGTGGTTGTGTGCACAATGATATAAAATTAATAGATTAGACTAGGACTATTCTGAGAGAAAAAACTTCATTTACTCTTAGTTAAGTTACTCTCAATCGATAAACTAAACCATAAACAAAAAAAGATTGCAGAGTCAAGCACTCTTAAATTAGGAAATACCAGAATGAATGTTGTCCATACAACCTAAATTTGGCTCATTTGTGCATACGCATTATGATACATTCTTTAATTACATGCAAAAGAGACTACTTGTGAAGAGTTTAGTGCAAGTCTCTAGATTTTAAGACTCTATAATCCAAGTCTCCAGGGAAGCATTGCCCTAATCCCAAACCATCCTCCCTCTTTCTGAAACCCCCTGAATCAATCCCACAGCAGATCCATCCTGGACACCAAATCAAACAGGGGTTTTGTATATTTTAAAAAGGGATCATTTACATTAAAGACTATCATAATGTGTACGCACAGGGAGGGCTAAATTAAGGCTGCCAGAGCAATGTTCATTGTGGCATTTCCTAATATTGAGAGTGCTTGATTTTGGAGCCTTTTAACTTTGTGTTTCCTAATTGTTTATGGCTTGGAGCAACCTTAACTAACATTAAACAAAGTTGGTTTGTGAATTTCCTTGGGTTTTAATAGAAAGAAAATCTTGTAAATGTGTGCTATTTAAATAAAAAAAGTACTTACATGTGTCATCTTTATGTATGTCACACTCAGTGCCAGGTTGACCAATATATTGGAAGCAATTAACTTAAACTTTATACAATACTTTATATAATAAAACATTCCCAATGCAACTTCAGTTTAACTGCAATTTTTTTCTTTTAATTGAATAACAGAAAACTGAATGAGGACTCACGACTACAATTTCCTACTTTTTTTTAAAAGGTAAAAGATTCAGAAAGTCATAGCCCCCTGCATCTAAATATACAGGGAAAAGGAGCTGTAATTCTGTATCTTATTTTTACAACCCATTTTCAGGGTAGTAACAATGATCACACCCCACCTTAAACAGGCAGGGACTGTTGTCCAGTTCGCCAGGGAAAGGTGAATAGCACTTTATGGGTGAGGTAGGAGAGGGGTTCAGAAGCTGCAAAAGAGGGGGAGTGGGTCAGCGTGGTTCCAGAGGATCTGGGGTGTTGAGAAGGGGCAAGACCAGAAGAAGCTGCCCCTTTTCCCCAGACCAGGCAGAAGCACTCACCCACCCTCTCTTTGGAGGTGGCAAAATACCAGGTCTGGACCTGCTGTGGGCATCACGCTAGCTGCTCCTTTCTCAGGGGCTGCAGGGCCAGCCTTAGGGAAAAGGACACCCTGGACAAACTGGTATTTTGATACCCACAGCCATGCTCCCTCTGTGTTAAGCTACATAGATTGAGCTCCTTGAGTACCTCACTATAAAGCATGTTTTCTAATCCTTTAATCTTTCTTATAGCTCTTCTCTGAACCCTCCCCAATTTTTCCATTGTTCTGAGAATCATAGAAGATTAGGATTGGAAGGGACCTCAAAAGATCATCTAGTCCAACCCCCTGCTGGAAGCAGGACCAATCCCCAGACAGATTTTTACCCCAGTTCCCTAAATGGCCCCCTCAAGGATTAAACTCACAACCCTAGGGTTAGCAGGCCAATGGTCAAACCACCGAGCTATCCCTCCCCCATCCCAACTGACATCACAACTGGACACAATATTCCAGTAGTTGTCCCACCAGTGACAAATACAGAGGCAATATAACCTCAGTACACTACTTGAGATTCCCTAGGTTATACATCCACAAATTGCAAAACAAAATGGTCCTGGCCTGTTTTAATGGTAATAATGGGCATTTAACTCTGACAATCTGTGCAACTGACTGAGATCAAGATTTACCCAGAGGAACATTTTATTACATGTGCATTTCCATCTCCATAGAACTCATTCTGTCTTCCTCCATCCATTTAATCTTATTCTATGACTGATACTGTTAGCTAAGATGGGAGAACACTGAGTGCCATATTCTGTTTTGGGGTTGGGTTTTTTTGTTTGGTTTTTACTCACACAAAAATTAAGTGTCCATAACCCTAGCTCAGATTCCATCCTCCCATTCTCCCCAGAGTGTAAATAGCCTGCAAGAATACCACCTGATAAAAGACAATGACATTTAGCTGCAATGTACAGGAAAGACCCAGAGTACAAACTCTATATTATTGTCCATTAAATTTGGTGGATTCATAGAAAATCAAGTCAAGCAACCTTACAATAATTCCAGGTTAATTTATGTCCATAGATTTTATTTTATGGAATTTCAAATTGTTTTATGTCATTCAGAGAAAACAAAAGGTCACGTCCATATGTGAGGGGTTCCGGGGTGCAACCTGGACTGTGGGACCGCTGAGCCCTCCAAACCCACCAACCTTGATTGCCTCTCACACTGTGATGCTGATGTCAAGCTACAAGTCTCTGGCAGGCATCGCACATACAGACATCCACAGGCAAGGACATACCCAACTATGTTACGCGAATGATCTTCCAGCCACTCCTGAACCATCAATTGGGAGGCTCCAGCCAATTCCCTCCAGCTCTGCAGCCTAGCACCCAAGAACTGTACCGTCTTGCACTGATCAGAAGCCTGGCCAGTGCACGTTCATTACTTAGTTAGCTGCTTCTTCATAGGAAAGTGGACATGCACCAGAGTTTGTAACCTGAGCTGAGATTTCCCAAGCACTTTAGACAAACTCACTTGTAAGGATAAAACATTAAAATAAGATTAACTAAAGAAAGACTGATTTTAAGTGATTATAAATAGTAGACATAAAGGTCAGATATTTACCTTAAGAAAATAAAAAGTAAGCATGCATATTAAATCCTAAGCTTTATCATACTGAGTTTCTCACCCTGACAGATGGTATAAGCAGGTTACAGTTCCTCAATACACAGACTAGACCCTTTTCCAGCCTGGGAGCAAACTCCCAGTTCAAAGTTGTTTTATTCCAGACATCCTTCCAGGTGTTGAAAGGGGTGGGGGGAGAAGAGAGGCCAAGTGATATCACTGTCTCTCTTTTATACTTGCTGGCAAGATCTTTGCTGTGACATGGGTGTACATGCCTTCTCCAAGAAGTCTCAGGGATAATGGGTTGTGTGTTGATGAGCCATTAACCGTGTCTGGCTATTGATGGCTACTCCTTTTTTGTAACTGAAAGGCTGGTTGTGAGTGTTCACAGCCTCACAACATATTTTAATAACGCATACAGGAATACTTCATAACTTCACATGAAATGATAGTACATACAATCCAACAGGTTATTATTGTTCAAGACTTGCAAAATGATACCTCTCAAGGAATACTTTATATGTTTTGTACAATCAGATGACAGTGGTGAATATGGGGGTGCCAGGGTCTTATAGAGTGTTATAACATAATTAAAAGAAAGTTTTGTTTTGGACTTAGATTAACCTTAATGTAAGACATGAAATAAAAGATATCAATGATATTCAAATTAAATTTAAAATGGCACTGCAGACATTAGCATGTCAGAGGAAATCACGGTTCTAGTTCAGTACCATTTTAGGACAACTGTAATTGTAATCACACACCAAATAACTAAGTTTGAATACTTTCACTAGAAAATGTTACAGAAAATACAGCAGGCTACATTCTCAGTAGCCAATACATTGTATGTCTGATACAAGCCCACTAAAGACAATGAGAGATTCCCCATTTTCCTGTGTAGTATTTGGATCAGGCCCTAGATACTGTGTCCTGTTAGTCAAAGTACCTGCTGTTGTTTTTAAAAGTTGATGCACTTTATATGATGCATCATAGCCAGTTACACAGAAATAATGCATAACCCATCCCCATACACCAGTGACTGGCTTCCTAAATAAATATTAATTAGTTTCATAAAGTCAATAGGATTACATGCATAAAAAACAGAGCCAAATGCTGATGTATCTATGTAAATTAAAAGGAAAATACATACAAGTGTAATCACATATTAAACTGAAATATAAAAACAGGCAAATATATAACAGGGATCTGGAAAAGAAATGATTGGGAACACCAAGAAAAATATTTCTTGTGACTCTCCCTCCTTGTTAGCTTACAAAGCACAAATAAGCTCCGAGCTTCATTACTATTCAGTATGTGTACGTAAATGCTAATTCATGGTCAGCTTTCAGACATAATTATATTAATTGCTTTAAACACTATACAATATAAATTCTTCATATGCTGTTTAGCTAATCTGTAAAACTAGCCCAGTTTGGAACACTGCAATTTACAATGCAATTCAGGCAACCAACAAGTGTAATGATATATTTTACATATATTAACACCGGGAGGCCATTTTTACTTCAGGTGAAATCTATGTTTTAAAAAGGGCAGATAATCTAATTCAATCTCACTAAAAAAGCTTGAAAGCTATGGAACTCCCACAGAGTCAATAGATGATTAGTTAATAATAGAAAAGCTACCAGCTACTGAGATGAATGATAATTAGAATTACAGTGAAGTACTATAATGGAATTCAAGTAAGTGGCACATTCTTGGCTAAAATGAGGTTGGAAACTAGTGATGGACAGATCTCAAAAGGTTTGAAGATTTAGTTCAAATAAGAATTGTTTTGAAACTGAAGAGGTCTACCCACCTTACCAAAATAACAGGCCCTGCCAGCCATAGTCACCACAGAACCTTTTCCTCCCTCAAAAAGGTACCACCAGCCATGCTTCCTTTGACCTCTTGTGTTGAGTTCCTGGGGATGAGGGCTGGTGGTTCATCTGCCTGCTACTGTACTCCTGTTTAACATCTGGTCTCCTGTTAAGAGGGAAGCCCATTTTACCTTGTCCAATACAGAATTGACTTCTGAAGGTGGCCCATTTCTCTACTACCTTTGCTATAGCACAGCAGGAACCAGTAACTTTTCTACTGCATATAAACTCAAGAGTATCTATTGGGAAAAGAAAAGTGGGCCTGAAAAAGTCTTTTGGGGGCTCCCAAGCAGTAGAACTTTAGGCAGGAGCATTTTGAGTTTACTCACTATGCAAGATCTTTTGAGGGGTGGGAGTTTCAACAGTTTACTCTGAGTTTTAGGGATCCCAGTTTAGTTTTTCTCTCCATGTGTTTACAGAGGATAGTGCTTCAGGCCAGGCTGTCTAACTCTCCCTCCATGACTTTCCTAAAAGTTACCCCTCATATCTTTTGGGGGAATGGCAGGAGCTCAGGTGCAGAAGCCATGTTCCACAGATTCTCTCAGACTGTTTACCTGCAAAAACAACAAATAAAAATCCACACATTTTGGGGGAAAAAAATTCAAAGTACAGACAGGATGGCTGTTCATGCACAGGGATTTCAAAATATACACAAATTAAAGATAGAAGTTTAAACTGACAGCACCTCTTCAAATAAAATTGGAATCTTTTTAGATGGAAGTATACTATACTGCATGTACTGGACACTATTAGTATTTCAGAGGATAATATAATGATGTTGTAAGACCATCTGGAAAAATGACAAATGTTACATCAAGCTTGAATTATAATCTTTAAGCCTCAACTCTGGATAACAGGTTCAAGCAAGTCTTTAATTCTCATTAGTTTTCATTGATCTAAGTGAAGATTCTTTGGCTCGTCAGCGCAGGCTGTCCATACAGAAAGTGGTTCATTGCCTTCCCTCCAAGAGGCCCCCCATGTACTCCGCCTTTAATGGCCTAGAACCCAATCTTAAACACACAGCATGTGTGCAGTGTGTCATATTCCATCAGGAGCCCGTGTGCAAATAACATATTTCCATTTGAAAGATGTCACAAAAAGCTTTTGGCATTTACATGACTCAGACAATCACACTTACACCCTCTAATTCTCTCTGCAGCTAATTTCTTATGTTCAATATATATCCACAGCAGGAAATCAGCAATAACTATTAAAGAAAAAGCTAAAGTTCTGCAGCATAACCATTAGTGTGTTCCAGCTAGAGAAAGGGAGTATTTAAAATGACACTATTATGTAACAAAAATTTTGAAAGTAAAAATGGAGTGCATTTAAACAGCAAATCATCTTTAGTGCCTGATCTGGAAAAAGTCAGGTATACAATTAATGCAGCCTCTTATATAAATCAAGGATTTGCACCTATTTCTTTATGGAAAAAATATTAAGAAAAGTTAAAATATTTGGGATAGGGAAGGGAGAAACCTTAATATGATAAGAACATAGAGTAATGTTTGAAAGCCTCTTATTCCTCTTCCAGATTTCATCTAATTATCCAAATTCAGAAAAGGTATGATACAAATAGATTTTTTATAGCCTCTTATAGGAAAGAAATTAGTGAAATGTATTCAGATACCACAGTGAGATATGCCAGGTAGTAGAGAGACAGACAATGCACATACCATTGCCATGCCTTGCATTCTCAAAATCAGAGTCTAGTATCTAACTACCAAGCCTCTATAAAAGGGGATGCAGAATGAGACCCTAACAGCATGAAACCTATCCAAGGCAAAAAGAAAGAGGGAGAATGAGCCATCACTAGTTGAAGGGAGATCTTTACCTGTATGAAAAGGATCAATTTTTGTGCTCTAGAGCAAAACCTGGACTCAAAATGGTCAGTCATACTATTTTATTCTGAGAAAGACAGAGAGAAAAGGGAACTCAAATGCTTTGCTAAGAAATGGGAAGTTGCAAATAGGGAGGAAGTTAGAGTATAGGAGAGTAAGGAAAAAATTTAATAGGATGGATTGTGGAAGAACAAGTACAGCACAGTAGCAGTACTGCCAGCTTTCTTCACACAGTGCACCTCATCCATAAGCAGGAGGACACAGTGCTAGAGTTCAAAGAAAGCATAGTTCAGTTTCCATTGTCATTCAGTCCTGGACTTCATTGGTTAAATGTCCTGCATAGGTGTTCATGAATGCCTGCTGTGGTGGTGTTTTCTTGTGGGTAACTGTCCAATTGGAACAGTAGGAGAGGGCAAAATTCATTTTTGCTTTGACCTAATGCATTTGAATAAATTGGCAGAAGAGAAATGCTAGGTCAATAACCCACCACGCCATTTACTGCAGCTTACTAGTACTGTACCATACGCATAAATCATTATAAGCCCTACCAAGTACATGTTCATTTCTGTGAGCCCACCCATTGGGAACCTTGAACCATAGTGTCAAAAATGTATATGCAATTTGTGAGAGAATAGTGTTTGATTTTTGTGCTGTGGCTGCCCAAAATGTTTCTCCTATCATATTTTTTCTGAGAAAAATAGTGTCAAGTTTATAAATTATGAGACTGTAAAATAATGTTCTCAATGTTATGTGAAAAATTAATGAGGTTGTTTTCCCTTTAAGAGAGAAGTGGGAATGGAGAGTTTTGAGATGTTACTATTCAAGTTAGTTGGCTGTAAAGTCAGAGAAACTGCTAGTCTCTGTAATGGCACTGTTCAGATTTTTTGCTGTGAATAATAACTCTGTCAACTTCTGTACAGTTAAGTTATGCATACGTACTAATTGTTGGCTTGTATCTCTTGCATACCTAAATAACGTCCCTTTTGTATAAATTCAGGCAGACATGGGGAGAGCAATAGAAACATCATAACAATAAACAGACTGACTTCCGTTTATAGAGCTGATTTCATTTTTTTTTTAAATCTTTCCCTAAATACTATAGCTGCCATATATGGCAAAAGGTGAATATTCCTAAATATAAACTGGAAAAAAATATTTGGCTGCTGGGTATTTCTGAGAATGCCTGTCACTACCACCAACAAAATAGAGTTAGGAGGAACTAGTTGGGTATTTGACAGAAAATTCCAAGTACAAAATAAGAGCACTTGAGCCAGTAACTACTGCACTTAGATTCTTAATCACCGATTCTGTGGCAGCCATTTGTTGTCATTCAGATGTTTTCCTTTAGTGCTGGAAGTACTGTGTTCTTTCATTCTGAGTCCTTCCTGAAGGGGCCCAGAAAAGAAAAACCCCTTTCCAAAATTTGATAGATTAGATAGATGAAATTTGGAACAAGAATCAGAATGTGATGAAGGTATTATGTTCTTGCATATTAAAGACCACTTCCTTTCTGCAGACGACATTCTAACTCATTATTTTCAATAGAAAGGGGGATAGGGAGGAGTACCAGGAGAACAGGAGGGAGGAACAGGCAGGGACACAAACTCCCCAATAATACACATTATTTATTAATTATATGATGTAGTAAATGTACACAGCACTTCACAAGCTCAGAAAAGACAGACGTAAGATTTAGGGTTCAGAGTCTTTGCACTGCAGTCAATATAAGTGCTACTTCTCTTTTCTGACAGCCAGCTCAAAAAACTCATTTGCTAAGGACACACTGGTCTTTGTATTACATTTATATAATTTTTACATGAAAGGCAATAAAAGGACTTATTTTATTTTGGCCAGGAGAGACTTACATTTTTAATTTTCATTTTACATTTTGAAAAGTCAGGTTGTACACACAAAGCACTCCAGCATGGCAATAGACAGCTAGTCTAGCAAGGTTACTGTGTGTGTGCTCTTTTGAGAAATAGCTCCGCTGCTACAGCTGTAGACTAAAGAAACTATCTCCAGCACCATGACATCAAGTATAGTGCAGAGACTGAGATCTCTCTGGATGTTTAAGAAGAGCATTATTAACAACACTGTCCCTTATACAGAGCTCACGCAAGGTCACTTTCCTCTTTGCCATCTCTCATGAAAATTAAAAGTTGACTACCATAACAATTTAAAAAAGAAAAGAAAAAAAGATTAAAACTCGACTATACAACAGCAGGTATCAGAACCTCAGTAAATAATAATGGGCTCCAGAACACTGAAAAGTACCACCTGGACATTCACCAAAGATTAAGCCAAGGTCCCTTCATTCAGTGTTGAATCCAAATAACAGCAAGTAAAATTTTCATTGAAAGTGACCCCTCCACCTCCAGATAGAATAACATCCCTTCCCTAAATTACTTCTGAAAATAGATATTATGTGAAGTGAAAAATTTTACCTAGCATCTCTAATAGTGTACTTACCCCAGTATTACAATGTTCAGATTAGATATGCAACCAAATCATGGACTGGAACTTGAAGTCATGACTTTCTGGCCTGAGAATCTACCATCTGAAGCATACTTGCTGACACATTTGGCAGCATGGAAATGTATGAGTCAGGAGGGAATAAGACATAAGAGGGAGAATGAAAATGAGAAAGGCTGTATTAAAAACTGTGATGCATGTAAATTTGTGATTTCTGGTGTGTCAGGGTAGGTATTAATAGAAATAGTTTAGGTTCAAAGAGGGCATAAAATCACAGATTAAGGAAATTCAAGAAAAAAATTGTAAGGATGCTCAGAAGCGTTCACAGGACACCACAAAAAAAGAGAAAATAAAATAAAATAAAATAAAATGTCTACATATAGAAGGATCCAAGTACAACACTAGTGAAAAGTGTGTGTTTGTGAGGGAGAAGTCATATGCATTAAGAAAGTAACAACCTTCTAAGTGGATCAGTTCTTGTGTTTCTTTACTGTACGCCATCTGTTACAGATAATTCTACTGCACTTTATTGCTAGAGCTTTGCCAGAAGTAAATTCAGAACACGCACTAGGATAAAAAGATATATAAACATTAAGTTAGTTGTGATGAGCATCAATTAAATGAATTAAACCTCACATGCAAGTGACAGTTCTGCCAGTGAGAGAACAAAAGCTGAGCTGAGATTAAGTCACAGACACAAAAACAAAATACTTTATTGCAAGTGGCAAATGCTGGGAACTGTTTTGTTCATATGGAATAGAAATAAGTATTTACTTATAAGTAAACTGTTACTCAAGATGCAGGATCCTGAAAACACAGCTCCAGGACATGAAAATCTAAACTGATCAATCGCACAACATTATTTCTAGCAAAGCCTGGCAGAGGTTTAAAGAGTGAAATCAGTCAAACGGACTCACAATTTATAAAAGTTAAAAATCCGAGAGGTTTTCACAAGAACAAGAACTCAAAGGGCTGAATGAACAGTTACGACAACTGAATCTTTCCTACCTGCGGCTCTAACCTGTGAACACTTAGGCATGTGCTTAATTTTTTGCATTTGAGTATCTGAATGCTGTAAAATGAAGCTACATGTCAAAAGCAGTGTAAAGTGAACTCCAGCCCACATAGGTCAAGAGGCAGCAGAACCTTATGTCATAAACAGATAGCTAAGGGTTAATGTCTCTTTCACCTGAAGCACCTTACCAGAGGACCAATCAGGAAACCGGATTTTTTCAACTCTGGGTGGAGGGAGTTTTGTGTCTGAGTCTTTGTTTTCTGTCTGCCTGCTTTCTCTGAGCTTTGGAGAAGTCTTTCTGCTTTCTAATCTTCTGTTTCCAAGTTGTGAGTACCAAAGAGTTTGTTTCTTTTGTATTTACATGAATATAGTGCTGGAGTGCTTTGATTTGTATTCTTTTTGAATAAGGCTGTTTATTCATATTTCTTTTAAGCAATCGACCCTGTATTTGTCACCTTAATACAGAGAGACCATTTGTATGTAATTTTCTTTCTTTTATATAAAGCTTTCTTTTAAGACCGGTTGGAGTTTTCTTTACTGGGAAACTTCGGGGAAATTGAGTCTGTACTCACCAGGGAATTGGTGGGAGGAAGGAGTCAGAGGGAGATCTGTGTGTGTTAGATTTATTCGCCTGATTTTGCATTCCCTCTGGGTGAGGGGGGAAAGAGAGATTAACTCTCGGTAATTCTGTTCTCCAGAACTGGAAAACGGGGAGGGGGGAGTCCCTCTGTTTAGATTCACAGAGCTTGTGTCTGTGTATCTCTCCAGGAGCACCTGGAGGGGGGAAGGGAAAAAGGATTATTTCCCTTTGTTGTGAGACTCAAGGGATTTGGGTCTTGGGGTCCCCAGGGAAGGATTTTCAGGGGGACCAGAGTGCCCCAAAACACTCTAATTTTTTGGGTGGTGGCAGCAAGTACCAGGTCCAAGCTGGTAACTAAGCTTGGAGGTTTTCATGCTAACCCCCATATTTTGGACGCTAAGGTCCAAATCTGGGACTAAAGTTATGACACCTTAGGAGGCAGCCTTCCATGGAGGTTTGTGCCCATCAGAGGCTAGGTAGAACCAACCTGAGAGACTATAGTATTTAGATGTTGCAACACACATCATCTCAACGTTTAAATCCTCTCAGATTCCAGTCCAAGTAATTCAGACTCCAGACTGAGCTTGCTAAACTAAACAGATACCAATCATCAATATCAGGGGACTAATAATGAGGTACCAGTGATAAGGTCAGGACCAGGGAAAAATGAATCATGAGAAAGGAAATCCACTGAGCCCTATCATGTTTGTTTGCTTTTTTAATAGAGAACTGGTTCATATGACAGAGTCACGATTGACTTCAACTTCTAAGATAGCCCTCAAAAACAAAAAACAAACAAAAACCACCCAACCCAAAATGCATTCCGTTTCTGACATTTTATATGTGGAGGGTGAGGTAATTAGCAGCACAAAATTTTTACCTAGCTCAGGTACCAATTTCAGTTGTTGTGCATGTGTCTCAGTTGGTCTTCCCTTTCCACATTCAGTGAGTGACAGTTTTTAAATTAATAACAACTTTATATTATTATAAAAACAGACTAGAGTACTGCTAGTTTGACCACATTGTCATTCAAGACAGAGATGCATAACCTGCATGCCCTAAGGGCCTCAAGAAATATGCCATTTATCACTTCAGGACTGAGTAGCTATAACTCACAGCTTAAGGCAAGACACTCAGGCTTTCACACATGATCTTTGGCACAACATCCTAAAATATTGGTTTTGTCTATTTTTACCATCAACTTACTGAAATTCTTCTTAGAGCACAAAATTTAAAGGGTGGCTGTCATATACAGATAAGTAAGAGTTAATAGAACAGAAGTGCTTCATCTCTCTTTTGCCTGTAAAGGGTTAACAAGATCAGTGAGCCAGGCTATCACCTGACCAGAGGACCAATCAGGGACAGGATACTTTCAAATCTTGAGGGAGGGAAGTTTGTGTGTGTGCTATTAGCTTTTGGTTATTGTTCTCTCTGGGTTCTGAAAGTGACCAGACATGCAACCAGGTTTCCTTTCAATCTCCCTGATACAGGTTCTTATAGATTCAAAATAGTAGGTACTAGGTAATAAGGCAAGTTAGGCTTATGTTTGTTTTCTTTATTTGCAAATGTGTATTTGGCTGGAAGGAGTTCAAATTTGTATTTTGCTGAAAAGATTTTAATTTGTACTTGTATACTTAGGCTGGGAGGGTATTCCCAGTGTCTATAGCTGAAAGACCCTGTAACATATTCCATCTTAAATTTACAAAGATAATTTTTACTGTTTTTTGTTTCTTTAATTAAAAGCTTTTCTTGTTTAAGAACCTGATTGTTTTTTTATTCTGGTGAGACCCCAGGGGACTGGGTCTGGATCCACCAGGGAATTGGTGGGGAGAAAGGAGGGAAGGGGGAGAGAAAGGTTATTTTCTCTCTGTGTTAGGATTACTTTCTCTCTCAGGGAGAGTTTGGGAGGGGGAGAGAGAAGGAGGGGGGAAGGTGGATTTTCCTCTCTGTTTCAAGATTCAAGGAGTTTGAATCACAGTGATCTTCCAGGGTAACCAAGGGAGGGGAAGCCTGGGAGAGGCAATGGTGAGGGAAAGGCTTTACTTTCCTTGTATTAAGATGAGAAAGTTACTCACCTTGCAGTAACTGAAGTTCTTCGAGATGTGTCTCCCTGTGGGTGCTCCACTGTAGATGACAGTGCGTCCCGGAGCTGTTGATCGGAGATTTTCGGTAGCAGTGCTTGGTTGGGGCGCACACACCCAGATGGTATCTCCCGTCTAGTTGGAATCTTCCTGAGTGCGTGCGCCCCACACCCTCCTCAGTTCCTTCTCTACCGTGGAGCATCATACTAGTACTCCAAAGTAGAGGGGAGGAGGGCAGGAAGTGGAGCAGCCATAGGGACACACATCTCGAAGAACTTCAGTTACTGCAAGGTGAGTAACTTTCTCTTCTTCTTCGAGTGCTGTCCCTGTGGGTGCTCCACTCTAGGTGAATGTGTAGCAGTACCCACTAAGGTTGGTGGGACTTTGGAGATGCGGCAGGGAGTACTGAAGATAGTACTGTATGGCCTACTATTGCGTCTGCCGTGGTGTCTTGCGTGATAGCATAGTGTTTTGCAAACGTGTGTTCAGATGACCATGTAGCTGCCTTGCAGATGTCAGGAATGGGAACGTTGTGTAAGAAGGCAATGGATGCCGACATGGCTCTAGTGGAATGAGTTCTAATGTTATCGGGCCATTGAAGATTCTTTGCACAGTAACAGGATCTGATGCAGTCAGAGATCCACTTGGACAGACCTTGTTTAGAGATAGCCGTGCCCCTTGATCTTTCGGCAATGGAAACGAAGAGTCGTGGAGACTTGCAAAATGGTTTAGTCCGTTCTAAATAAAAGGCAATTGCTCTCCTCACGTCGAGATTATGCAGGGTTGCTTCCTGCGGAGTTTTGTGAGGTTTGGGATAGAAAGTAGGTAAGCATATAGGTTGGTTGAGGTGGAAGGTTGACACCACCTTAGGAAGAAATTTAATGTGGTCTCAAAGTGACTTTATCTTTGGAGAAGATTGTGTAGGGAGGGTGAGCCATGAGGGCACTCATTTCACCAACTCTCCTCGCTGACGTTATGGCGACTAGGAAAGCTACCTTCGTGAACATATGGAGGTGAGAGGAGGTAGCCAAAGGCTCAAATGGAGGTTTCATGAGGGCATGAAGTACGAGGTGAAGATTCCATGTAGCCACTGTTGGGTGAATCTCAGGGTAAAGATTTTGCAGGCCAGCGAGAAAGCGTTTAATGGTGGGGTATGTAAAGAGTGAATACCCATCCAATAGGTCATGGAAGGTGGTAAGCGCCGCAAGGTGCACTTTGATGGAGCTGATCGAGAGTCCATCTTGTTTTAGTTTCAGGAGGTAGTCTAGAATGTTAGGGAGGGTCACATTATTGGGTGCTAAATGGTTATGTGAGCACCAAAGAGCGAAACGTCTCCACTTCTGAAGGTAGGTTTTACGAGTTGAATCTCTCCTACTGTGCAAGAGGACATGTTGGACCTGCTCGACCTGCTCGGAACAGGCTAGTTCATGGGTTTGGAACCATGAAGGAACCAGGCTGTGAGGTGGAGCTTTTGGAGCTGGGGGTGAAGGAATTGTCCATTGTCCTGGTAAAGGAGGTCTGGTCTGTTGGGGAGAGCCCATGGGTGACGGGAGGACATGCGGAGAAGGTAGGGGTACCACATCTGTCTTGGCCAAGCCTGGGCAATAAGGATGACCTGGGCCTTGTCGTCCGTGATCTTCCGAAGAACCCTGTGTAGTAGAGGGATAGGTGGGAAGGCGTACAGGAGGCAGTTGTTCCATGGGATGAGGAATGCATCCCCTAAGGATGCAATCCCAAGTCCCGCTCTGGAGCAAAACAGAGGGCATTTCCGGTTTCGAGTCGTGGCAAAGAGATCTATGGATGGCGTGCCCCAGTGGGAGAAGAGCTGTTGGAGTACTGCGGGGTGCAATTCCCATTCGTGTTCCATCGAGAAGTGTCTGCTGAGTGCGTCGGCAATCGTGTTGTGACAGCCTGGTAGATAGGAAGAGATGATCTGTATTTGATGTCGTATGCACCAATTCCATAGTTGAATGGCTTCCATACAGAGGGAATGTGATCGTGCTCCCCCTTGTCTGTTTATGTAATACATACATGCTATGTTGTCTGTTAAGACTCGCAGGTATTTGTTCTTTATGAGGGGAAGAAAGTGAAGGCATGCTCTCCTCACTGCTCTGAGCTCTAAGAGATTTATGTGTAGATGTGTCTCTGATGCAGACCACCGGCCTTGTGCCCTGTGTTCCCCTAGATGCGCTCCCCAACCAATCAGGGAAGCGTCCGTGGTGAGCATGAGCGTTGGGGATCGTTGCTGGAAGGAAACCCCTGTGCAAAGGTTTTCTGGACTTGTCCACCATTGTAGGGAAGCTATAACATGAGGTGGAGGAGTTAGCAGCATCCCTAAGGGATGTCTGCTGGGTTTGAAACTGAAGTTGAGCCAGCCCTGGAGGCATCGCATATGTAGCCTGGCGTGTTGAACCACGAAGGTGGTAGCTGCCATGTGACCAAGAAGCTGTAGGCAGATTCTTGTTTGCGTCCTGGGACGAATAGAGAGTGTACGTATGAGCCGTGTGATATTGAGGAATCTGTTGTATGGGAGCGAGGCCCTGCTCTGGGTTGAGTCAAGATGAGCTCCAATGAATTCGATCTGTTGCGTAGGTATCAAGGTAGATTTTTGAATGTTTATTTGGAGGCCTAGGTTGTGAAAAATGGAGATGGCGAAGCACGTGGCTTGAAGTGTCTCGCCATAGGAGTCGCCCCTGATGAGGCAATCATCCAGGTAAGGAAAAAGTGTGACCCCGTGTTTGCGGAGGTGAGCCACAACCACGGCTAGGGTCTTGGAAAAAACTCTTGGAGCTGTGGAGAGCCCGAAAGGGAGAACTCTGTATTGGAAGTGATCCTGACCAATTGTGAATCGTAGGAAGCGTCTGTGAGCTGGATGTATTGATATATGGAAGTAAGCATCTTGTAGGTCGAGGGCTGTGAACCAGTCCCCTTGATTCAATGCAGATATTATTGTGCCTAATGTGACCATCTTGAATCTTTGTGTCCTCACAAATTTGTTCAGTCAGCGTAGGTCTAGTATAGGCCTCCATCCCCCGGTTTTCTTCTGCGTTAGAAAGTAATGGGAGTAGAACCCTGTCCCTTGATGTTGCGGCGGCACAGGTTCCACTGCGCCTAGTTGCAGAAGGTGTGCCACTTCTGTGCGAAGTAACTGTTCGTGAGAGGGGTCCCTGAAGAGGGACGGGGAAGGGGAAAGGGTAGGAGGGTAGGATATGAATGGGATGGAGTAACCGGTCTGAACTATTTCGAGGACCCAACAGTCCTGTGTAATCCGCTGCCAAGCATGTTGGAAATACTGGAGGCAGTGGCCAAATGGACAGGTAAGTGGTGGAATCAAGGGGTGGTCGTGCAGACCCTCGACCAAAGCTTCAAAACTGTTGTTTATTGCCTGGTGGACGGAAGGTGGTGGCTTGATTTTGATTTTGCCTGCGTTTGGGAGGTCTAGTACGATTCCTAGTTGCGTCATATGGTCTGGATTGGGAGCAATAGTACTGATGTGTGCGTGGTCTTTGGTATGGTTGGTATTGTTGTCTCCTGGGAAGTGATGGGTGAATGCCCAGGATGCGCAGTGTCGCTCTCGAATCTTTCATGGTGTGGAGGAGTTCATCAGTTTTTTTCAAAAAGAGTTTGTCCTTATCAAAGGGGAGGTCCTTCACTTTGGTCTGGAGCTCTTTAGGAATGCCTGATGCAGAGAGCCATGAGAATCTGCGCATAACCATAGCAGTTGCAGTGGTACGGGCTGCTGTATCCGCTGTGTCTAAGGACGCTTGTAGGGCCGTTTTGGAGATCAGTTGTCCCTCAGACAGGATTGATTTGAAGTCTGCTCTTCTGTCCTCTGGGATGTATGAGGCAAATTCGAGAAGCTTATTATAATTATCAAAATCATAGCTGGCGAGGAGAGCAGAATAGTTTGCAATCCTGAACTGTAGTGTAGAGGATGTATAAACCTTGTGGCCCAGGACATCAAGGCGTCTAAGGTCCTTGTCTTGTGGGGTTGGTCGATATTGTGACTGTTTAGTTCTCTGTGTAACTGCATCAATGACAAGAGAGTTCGGTGGTGGATGAGAAAATAGGAAGTCTGCATCATTTGCGGGAACGTAGTATTTACGTTCGATCTTCTTACAAGTTGGTACTAGAGAAGCTGGGGTTTGCCAGAGGGTGTCAGCTGGCTCCATGAGTGCTTCATTTATAGGGAGCGCGATTTTTGAAGGCGCAGACGGTTGAAGAATTTTGAGGA
Source organism: Gopherus evgoodei (assembly GCF_007399415.2). Taxonomy (NCBI): domain Eukaryota; kingdom Metazoa; phylum Chordata; order Testudines; family Testudinidae; genus Gopherus; species Gopherus evgoodei. The sequence continues at coordinate 69,152,501 of NC_044327.1, read as the reverse complement.
GTTTGTGCTGATTCTCCTGAACCTCTTCTAAGGGGATATCCTGACTGATTGCAACTCTCCTGAAAAGTTCTTGAAATTGTTTGCAGTTGTCCATGGACTGTGGAGGTGGAGGGAGGATGGCGTCATCTGAGGCTAATGGAGAGTTAGGGTTAGGCGAGTCAGGATATGGTGCATAGCTCCCAGACTCTGGAGGGGGCTCAGGCACCCTGGAAGTGGATGGAGCAGGAGATTGAGGCACCAAAGGAAGATGATTGGTAGAAGGATTCTGCCACGGGTACCACTAAGCCCAAGGCATGGGGTAGGAGAACCCAGGCATCGCCCACGGGGGGGGGGCAACATAGGAAAACTGAGGCTGCTGGGCTTGAGCCGTGACCTGAGGTGGTAAAGGTGCCTGTGGAGGAGAAGCAGGAGGGGAGAACTCCGCTTGCTGCTGTAGCTCAAGGTCACCGTCGGTGAAAGCCAGTTCAGGTGGAGAAAGTGGCAGGTCAAGAAAGGAGTCCTCTGTGTCTAGGAGTGGAGAGTGAGGCTCAGGTGGCACTAGAAGGTCACTTTGAGTGAGAAGCTGTTGCTCCTGCTCTCTAGGCTGATCTAAGCCTGCTCTCTGCTCTGGTTCTTTAGTAGGAGAGAGTGACAGAGAGTGTCCTGCTGTGTTGAGCCTAGAAGTGCCCTGCAGGGGGTCTGCTGCTGGTGCGCAGGCAGAAGAGTGGCTGTGTGCCGACCCTTTTCGCAGTGCCGAGGCTGATCGCGCTGTCGGCACCGCAGCTATTTTCGTCGCTGAGGCAGAGCGCGCTGGCTGCACCACGGCCGCTTTTAGCGCTGAAATTGACCAGGCTGTAAGCGCCACGGCCGTTCTGGGTGTTGGAGCTGAACGCGCTGCCAGCACCGCGGCCAGCGCCGGTGCAGAGGAGGAACGTGGTGCCGGTGCTGAAGCTTTCCTCGGTGCCGAAGAGGAGTGAGGTGTTGGTGCCACAGTCATTTGCGGCGCTGAGGGGACCGAGTCAGTAGGTGCCTTCCCCGCGCGGGAGGTCTGGTCCCTGCCTCTAAGCTCTGTCAGAGTGGTTCCTGAGGCATTAGGAGAGGCTGAAACAGCTGTCTTTCGGGCTGTCAGCACAGAGGGTAGGGATCTCACCGAAGACCCCCTACCCTTGTTAGCGTCTCGCTTGTGAGACTGCTGAGCTTCTTGCCTCCGCTCCAAGGAGGGTGAAGCAACACTCCCCACCGGTTCAGATCTGGCTGGGGAGCATGTGGGAGCGGGTTCTACCTTTCCCGTCTCTGACAGCGGCTGCAGGGATTTTTCGATCATGATGATCTTGAGGCGCAGATCCCTGTCACGACGAGCTCTTGACTTGAGGCTCGCACAATGGAGGCACTTCACGGGGATGTGGGTGTCCCCGAGGCACTTCACACAATGAGAGTGGCCATCTGAGCGTGGCATGGAGTCCTGACAGGAGATGCATCTTTTGAAACCTGAAGGTCCTGGCATTATGAGTTAGAGAAGAGAGTCTCAATGGGAGATAAGCCTGAGGGGTTTTTGTTTTGTTTTGTTTTTTAACGACTATACTAAAGGAAGGGAAACAACTGGGAAGTAATTAATCATTATTTCTATGTTCTTTGTTACTGTTTCCTATAGAGATCAGGGAAGAGAAAGTAAAACTGTCCCGAGTCCCGTCTTCAGCCGAGGACGGTTGAGAAGGAACTGAGGAGGGTGTGGGCGCAGGCACTCAGGAAGATTCCAACTAGATGGGAGATACCATCTGGGTGTGTGCGCCCCAACCAGGCACTGCTACCGAAAATCTCCGATCAACAGCGCCGGGACGCACTGTCACCTAGAGTGAAACACCCACAGGGACAGCACTCGAAGAAGAACCAGAGGGTCTGGGTCTTGGGGGTCCCCGGGCAAGGTTTTGGGGGGACCAGAGTGTACCAGGCACTGGAATTCCTGGTTGGTGGCAGCGCTACAAGTACTAAGCTGGTAATTGAGCTTAGAGGAATTCATGCTGGTACCCCATCTTTTGGACGCTAAGGTTCAGATTGGGGGAATTATACCATGACAGTGGCAATATATTTTTGTTGTAGGTGTGACAGCTTTGTCCGCTTTAATTTATTATAACTACTGCAAGGGGCTACATTTATTGCATAAAGTGTGGCAAGTCAGCTCCAGACACACAAGCCTGCCAACTCTAATTCATTGGGAAGGAGGTGAGATTTTTTTCATTTTTTGTCCCAGTGTGAAGATTCACTCTCCTTTAAAGGAAAATAACTCAAATGAAATGTTAGGAATCTGTTCTGAGGTTCAACAAAATTTGGTTGACAAGTATTCATTTGGAAGTGCATGGATAATGGCCAGAATGAAGTAGCACTGCTTCAGTGCCTTGAAAGCACTCCATTTTTTCAGCAACAAGGACCAAGTCCTCAAAGTTAGACAAACACCGTGTGCTGTAATTAGTGTAGTAAAGGAAATTTATACTAGTGGGCCAAGAAATGGAAAGAAAATTAAATGAAGAAGCAATTAAACAAAATGAAATTACTTTGAACTCCATACCACATATTTGGGGCACTGGGCAAAGACATCACTGTTCATGTCTAATTTGGGGCTGAAGTACTGGAAAGCCTATAAATGTTTTTCTCTATTCATCTGGGCAACAATGGGATGGAGAAGCTTCAGAAAAATCCATGATGCAGTTGAAGCACCTTGGCTACTAGAACATCGTAAAGGGTTTGATTCTCTCTCTCTCTCTCCCATTCCCTGTGCTGGCAGCCATGTTCAGCCCAGAAGGGAGGAAGAATACTTCACATCACTTAACAGTGATTTAAAAATGACACTAATAGGGTTCTAGGGGAATTTCATTCAGCCTTTCATGGTAAGAAGGATGTTGCCTCTAGTACATGACAATAATGAGGGTACAAAATAATACCGCAACAGCTGTAATCAGCCAAGGTAATCAAGCTGGCAGTCTTCTGGTTTAAACAAGAGAAGGTTTTCTCACTCAGCATGTTCTCAGTCAGTATATTCTGGCTCTGAAATGCATTTCCTTCCTTGGTCTGCTAGAGCTCAGATTTTATGACAGCCAGGACATTCTGCGAGTTCTATGTTTCTTCCAAGCATTTGCTGGGAAGATCATGGGTGCTCAGTAGTGTTTATTGTGAATGTTGAGCAAAGTCTTCTTAGCTTTGTGATTTTCAGAATCTTTCTGTACAGACCTGGTACCTAACAGTAAGGTATCCTTTGCCATTATTACTTTGTTGTTTTACCAGTGCTCTCTCTCAAATGTGCAATAAAATGAACAATATCAGTGGGACTTCTAAAGGGGATTGACCCAGAGATCTTCAGCACTAAAACAAAGGCCTCTACCACTTCAGTGAAAGAAGCAACACCACCATTAGCTGAGTGTATTAGTAGGATCGTATCCTCTCTGTGGATGGACTGTCCAGTTGAGGGGTATACAACCTACTTAGCCAGTGACAGCCAATCACATCCTTTTATGTTTGTTTCCATGAAAACTCTGATGAATGAGCTTATTGGTAACAATGTTCATGAAATACCTCATTTTTCAAAAGCAAATATTGGATTATATTAATAAAAAACTTCAAACTTATAGACATGAATATTCACACCAGCAACTTGACTCTAAAAGTTACACTGGCCCTACAGACTCCATCCTGGCACAAACATGCTTTAAACATGCCCCTTAAGCCAAGGATGGAGAGGTTGGCCCATAAGTCATCTCAGCTACCTCTCCCTTTCATGGGATGAATTCTCAAATGTGCATGTGCAGACTAGTTCTGGCCCCTTTGTGCTTCTCAGGTGGGGCAAAGGGCCAGAATCCAGACAAAGAACCTTGCCCCAAGCATTATTTGTCAACAAAATCATTCTGCAGATCAAATTATGAATAAATGTGAAAAATATAAGATGCTTGGATAATTTGCAAACAGAAAAGGCTAAATTTGTCAAAAAATTCTTCATAAAAATATTTTCTCAGCCCTGTTTGACAGTGTGATCTGTTCTTGTAAGATTCTCCCATCCCCCATTTTCAGACCAAATGAGTTCATATAAACTCTGATGGCTGGACCACATCACAGTTCTGAGTCTTTCAGACTTGCCCATCCTTAAAATGTACATTGTTGTAGGATTCATCCAATTGCCAAATCCTTTCTTCCAGAGATTTTTAGAATATCTGAATCCTGACAAATCCATATCAGACAGCACATGGAACAAATTGTGACCTCTTCTTCCTCTCATCGCCCTCCTTTCCATCATTTCTTAAAAAGCAAGATCTGGTGCACTTATCTTGTGTTTTCCAGACACCACAAGTTCCTGCTGTGAATTGTGTGAATTAATGCTTAACAAAGCTGTCTTCTTAACAGGCAAAAATAATGATGCATGTCTGTTCCAGTTTCATGTGAGCAGAACCTCTGGCATCAAGACTGAAGTATTTAATTAGCAACAGTGCAACAACCTTAGGCTTTTGTCAAGGGTTCTTGTTGCAATCATAAAATTGGGTGGGAACATTTATTTCATTTTGCCTGGCAGTTCAACAAACACTATCTCACTCTTAAGTTTGTCCATCACAGTTTATACCTGTTATTACTACTATCCTCACTTGTAATTATTGCCCAAACCTTTGTAAATGACTCCTAATCAAAGCACATCAAGTTTATGAATCCATTTGTACTGTTTTACAAAGAACTGCTTTGTTGGCAGTTGACATAAATCACTTATGACAACCTGTTAGAAAATGAAGTTTACCTAACTTCAAATAGAACAGTGCATCAAAAGACCCATGACCAATGGAAATTCCAAGGAAACTTGTCATAGTCCTTCCTGTTTGATAAGTTGAAATTGTTAAAGTTTATGGACCAGATCCTTGGTTACATCTAGGAGCACACAGTGCAGTTTGGATGCAGGGAATGGTGCAGAGGTGAAGCAAATCTTGCCATTGCACTTTCTTGAGCTTGGGTTACCTGTTTATCAAAGGCCTCAAAGGGCTGAAATGTCAGACAGGGATCAGTAAGACATAGGAAAGGACTCATATGGCCTGCTTTCCTGGCAGAAGAGAGAGGGCATGGCATAGGATCCTCTATGCCAGCCCTAAGCAATGGGACTGTTCCCCTGTGCTTAGGAAATCATGCTATAACTGCCGTGCCAGCTCTGGACTAGAGTAAGACTTGACATACATGCAAGGGGAGTGTACAGGTGGACTTATAATTTTACACTTCCCTTCCACCCCTCAATTATCATGGTCAAACTATCCCCCAGTGTAATCTAGAGCAGCCCTGAGGGTATTCTAGCTTGTCCCACTGCAGTGTTGCAAAAGGGACTTAGATAGATGACTATATCCTTGTCCTTTTAAGATCAGACTATCAGGTGGAGCGCACACACACACACACACACACACACAAACACAGACACCTCTCTCCAAGAACACAAATGCATGAACCACTGACAGTGACATACAAATGTTCAGAAGTGCTGAGCACTGAGGTCAGGAGCAGTTGTGGGTGCTCATTACCTCTCAGCAAGTAGTCCATAGTTTGTTTCTATTTTTAAGACCATATTTTGGGGAAATGTGAGCTTTTATGTTCATTTATCTATTCCCCAAAAGCCTTTTCCAACCAGAATTAATGGAAAGACTCCCACTGACTTGAACAAGTATTAGATCAGGCCCCATCATGCCTTAGTCCCATTTGTGATCAGCATTTAAAGGAAACTGAAGGATATTATGAAAAGTATTTAATATAAAATGTAGTTTTTTGTAAGACAGAGAAAATGCAGATAACTTTTGTAAATAAGGAATGTAAACAAATATTGTGATTCTAATGACAATGCAACTGACACTAGCTTCACTTTCATGTTTACTTTGATATCATACAAAGAGACATTTGATGTGTTTATTTATCCTTAGATATCTATATAATATTCTCTATGTATTATAGTGGTCTATAGCTACAAAGCATTTGATATTACACAAATCTGCCCTGGCAGCACCATGAACCTAGTGGACAAAACTATAGACTACGTCTGTGGTGTTACATCAATACAGATATAATAAAGTTATAATGTCATATTAATAAAAAAAAATTTTCTGAAACCACTCAGATTACAGTATATACATGAACAAAAATAAATTGTATTTCTGATTTAACTCTGATGTCACTATCCTACTAATCACATATGCTACTCTATAACTGTCTTGAAATCAAAGTATAAAAGAGTGTTTTGATCACATCGTAAAAACCCATCATTCACTTCAGCCTATTTGGAAGTCACTGTTCAAGACAAGCCTAACTGAATAGCAGAGATGTTTCAAAGCAGGATTGAAATGCATTGCAAAGGTATGTACAGTGCCTGTCTTGTACTATGTCTAAATCAAACCAGTTCTATTAGTCTCTCTCTTTCATGAGTATTAAATTTGTTCACAAATATTAAAAAAGGAGGGAAATTTTTAGATTTAAAACTGTTAGATCACCACTACTGAAATAGAAGATTAAAACAAGCAGCAGCACTTTCAACACCAGACAGAAAGTAAGATATGTTTATTATATAGTCACATACTGTCAAGCAACACCAAATGAAAGACAAGAATGTATTCAAATTTTGTCTGATCCAGGAAATAAATAAAATAGCACTGGAAAAAAACCTGTGCAATCCAGTGAGACAAGATTAAAAAAAAAAAAAAAAAAAAAGATTATGCAATGGATACCTGACCTCATCACGTATCACCACTGAGTACAAACAGTTTGAGCATCCACATTAGTTATAATTAAACTTTGACTGATTTTTATTTTACCCATGTTGTATGTCAAATTGTGCAGGGATGGTGTTATCACTTAAATGTGTACATACACTGTCCCCCACCTGCCATATCACTCTATTCTTCATTTTGCAGACTTGACATTGCACACAGTTTGATCATAGACCCAGCAGGCAGGCAGAGGATATAACGTGTTCTTAAAAATAATATCTGATGAATAAAAATAACCAGCCTAATCACCAAATTAAATGATGCCCCAAGCAAGTTAAGTTATATGGCATGATGTGACTTACATGGGTATACCTGTCCACTTCCAGGAAACAAGTTACATTTTTCAGGGGCTGTTTTTTCCAGAGGTAAATTCTAATATATAATGTATGGTTTTTCAAAAGATATGCTCATGCAACGGACCACACAGCTGACTATAAAATGTGTCCTATAGTGTTTGCTTACCAGAGTGATTCACATTGACTCCGTGTTAAATGTATTACCTAAACACCAGTAAGATACATACTGTGACTTCCCAGATAAGGAATGCAAGTACTGTAAAGTATTATCCCATTGCTGTATTTAGTTTCAGTAGTAAAATGCACCCAGAATTTAAGACTTCCTGAATGGTACTTCTAGAAACAAGAAAACTATGAAAATTATGCACTGCTATGACTCCTACTATACTTATGGATGTATAACCACTGAAGATCAGCATAGAGACCAGTGCTTCCAAAATTCAGATGATTCATAAATATGCTATTTGTTTAGTGATTTAGTATTGTTAAATATATTGAAATATGAAATGGTAAAAAATAAAAGCATAGTAATAATACAGAAGCCCACCGGGGGAAAATGAAGCTGTAAAAACTGCCATTAGTGTTTTGATTGGCTCTGTATGAATACTACTGCAAGTGAGTAAAACAAAAAAAATCCTGCGAAGCTATGTAGCTAACATAATGAAAACAGTCTAGGGGGTTTCACTCTTTTCATAGAGCTAATCAGTATAAAGGAGACCAAAATAAGATTATTGTTATTTCAAGAGTGACAACAAGGACCATTTTTAGCATTATGTGAAAAACATGAATTAATGACTTCAAGTCCTGGCTATAAATTGTTAAATATGTCTCATTTCTTGTGTATCAGTTAAAATGAGTTTATATCAGCATGGATATGTTAACAGGAAAAGATCAAGGAGAGGCATTTGCAGGGTGGGATCTGGGTGGATTCTTCCACATTAGAAATGTCAACTGAAGTGTAGATCCCAGATCCAGAAGTAGGACAGGTTAGAAAGTCAGTTGTCTTACCACAAAAACCTCCAACAAAGATGTTCACAGATTTGGAGGCAGCTTTCCGGGTCATCCCTGACATATCATGTCAGGTACCCACCACCACCAATGAGATCTCATCACATCAGTAATGAGAATAGTAAGGCAATTTAGTTGTTTTTAAACCAGCAACATTGAGTAAGACTAAATGAATTCTAAATTAAAAAAAAAAAATGCTGTAAGTAGAAATTCATCAGTGGTTTTCTACAACTTGCTTTGCTGGGGAAGAGCTAGCTAATACTGGATTCATTGTACTGAGATTAACATTAAAATGTTCAGATTTTCATTTCCAGAGAGTAAACAAGAAAATCTCCTTCCTTTTCTTCAGGACCATAATCAGCTGCTGATTTTCTGTAAGTAACATAGACAGTAATGCATGTGCCACTTAGCTTAATCAATTCTGCTGCTCACAGAGATGATTTTTCTGACATGCATTGGTCACCTATCACTTAGTCATGCAGAGAATGCCTTTCCATCTCAGGAGATTCATAATATACACTGCTTAGGCTGGATAAAAGGTATGGATTAAGACATTAGGGCAGAGTGAGCTCTGGAATAGTTTCATTTGCATCTAGCTCATTGAGATGGTGATGATAATTTCCTGGTGATTCAATGATAATGTAGTACATGGAGGTAGGGAGGAGCCGATGCTGCTGGATTCAAAGAAGGGATTTCACACAAATAAAGGGGGAATTGGGCCAGAATATAATTGATAGCTGTTGGTATGTTTTAAATACTAAGATAGCATGTAAATGCTTTGTTCATCAAGTCTTTAAGGGCCTACTAAATAAACTACTACTGGGAACACAGCAAAAGTAATTTGTGAAGTTTTAATTATGCATTCAGTGCTCTGAGGAGCACTGAGATGTAAGAAAGGGGATTTTTTTCTGTTTCATTAAAAATTACTTAAGACCCCTAGAATCTGTACTGCTTGGTGAGAAGAGACGGTGCAGAACCTCTCCAGTTCAACTCCTCAGGGACTTTCAAGACTATTTGGCAGATTCAGGCCTTAAGGAGTCTCTAAAAAAATGGGAATAGGTTCAATGGGAGAACTTTAGTCACTGACTATTCAGCTCTATCTAAATAGAATCTAGGTCAAATTCTCTCTCATGCAGAGGGCCACCGCAAGTCCCATTTACTCATTAAAGGGCTGAAATACAACTCAAACCAGCCCTCTGCACCAGAGAGAATTGAACTCTGTATGAAAGTCGGAGTGAAACTGGAATGGAATTAAATAGCTGGTCTAAATAAACTGTAAAAAAAATACCTACTCCATTATTGTCCCTAAAAACAACACCTATGTTTTGAACTACTGTGAACATCAATAACAGCCCTTATTTATGAAAAATTCCTTTAGTTGTGCCACTGACAAACCAGTTTCACAATATAATTCATATGTCGCATGGTTATATTACCTTTGTTTTGCTAGCAGAGCAGTTGAAACAGACAGGTTAAGTGACTTGTCACTTAACATCTTTGATCCTTCTTCCTTCAATATTAAAAAGGACCCGCCATCTTTAAAATAAATTTTTTTTTAAATCATATCTGTCTAAAGAAACATTATCTACTTTGTTACAAATAATTCCTGACAATATTGGAATTGAAAGAGATTAGAGGAAAAAAATACTGTTTACTTTGTGAGTTTGCAGCATTTTGTGTAAAATCATTGTCACTATCTCTCCCTAAATAGGCAGTTTCCCCTGCCTGTGTCTCACAGCAAGTGGAGAAAGAAAAAACATACCAGAAAAAGTATATTTGTAAAACCACAAAAACATTATGTGGGAGACTTCAGGGTATGGCTACATTTGCAGCCGTACAGTGCTGTTGTGGGAGAGCTCCTGCGGCAGCACTTTGAAGTGGTCTCAGCGTCAGCGCTAGGAGAGAGCTCTCCCAGCGCTGCAAGTACTCCACCTCCCCGTGGGGATTAGCTTGCAGTGCCGGGAGCCGCGCTTCCAGCGCTGGGGCACTGTTTACGCTGGGGCACTTTTTACACTGGTGCTTTGCAGCACTGTAACTTGCTGCGCTCAGGGGTGTGTTTCTTCACACCCCTGAGCGAGAAAGTTGCAGCGCTGTAAAGCACCAGTGTAGCCAAGGCCTCAGGGGCAAGTATACTGCCTGAAACTACTTTAACTCTCTTTTTAAAACTGACTAAATGCCAAGTTGAGACTAGTACTTTCCGGGGATTATTTAAAAAGAACATCTCTGGAAGGCACTAATTCTGGGAAATTTTTAACAAAGGAAATCATTAATAAAAGATCTCTAATGCTGTGATGCCTGGGAATACCACTTTCACAACAGTACTTCTGGGAATGACAAATCAGCAGAATGCCATATTGCCAAGCCTAAGTGTTCAAAAATCAGGAGGCATGCTCCACCCCCACCCAAAATCATAAGATTTACTTAAAAGTTGTGACACCTCTACCCCGATATAACACTTTCCTTGGGAGCCAAAAAATCTTATCGCATTATAGGCGAAACCATATTATATCAAACTTGATTTGATCCACGGAAGCATGCAACCCAGCCACCGAAGCACTGCTTTACCACGTTATATCCAAATTTGTGTTATACTGAGTGGCATTATCACAGAGTAGAGGTGTATTTGTTTTTATTTGCCTATTGGTTTATGAGCCTTTAGAGTATACTTAGATCACATTTTCAAGCTTTTTTCCACTTCAATGAAAGCTGAGATTATCATGAAATGGCATGATTCCAGGGTTTTAAGAAAAAAAATAAATATTGTGAGAATCATGAAAAAATTGCAATATTTGGCAACATTAAGAATGGAAATACACTTGTTCGGAAAGCTCAGATACAGAAATACCTCTAGTATCCATAGACATCTGAACATTTCCCTTGCACAGTAATCAACTTCTAGCTAAATCTATAATATATAATATTTATTTAAAACAAAATAGGATCCAAGCAACAAAAATGAGAAAAAAGATAAGAAAAATGCAAACAAAATGCTGTTATACCAATTATATTAGACCAGTAAAAACCAGCAGGATCTTATTAAAGGGGACAAGACAAAGATGCCACATTTATTATGATAATTTGATTTATGACTAATAAATATCTTAATTCTTACACACACACAATACCTAATACCTACACACACACACACACCAGATGTTCTGCAGCTGCCGCATAGTTACCAGTCCTGAAGATAGCTTAAGTTCATAGCTTGATTTTGTAGCTTGGGTTCATAGCTTGTGGCAGCTGACTGGCCAGGAAAGCCGGGCACAAGGACAAGCTGGATCTCTGTTGGGCAGGCACTTATGTCCTTCCATGTTGGCAGCAGAATGTTACCCAGAGTCTCATCTCACCCTTCTTTTTTATAGGCTTTTAGTTTGGATTCAACGTCTATAGGTCTTGCTGTGTCACGCTGCCTCTGGGTTTAGATTGATCACCCATCAATTGCAGGCGTGACTTTCAGCCTTGAACCTGGCTTTGATCTTCCTTCCGTTGTCTTTTTCTTTTTAGGGTGGATACTTCTTACTTTGTTTAGGGCTGTTGTCTAGGTCTTCAGCCATTGGCATTTGAACTTTATCTCATCAGGACAGGCTGGGGCTGGAGGTTGATTCCGTCATTCATACATACCTCATTCACACATCTAAACTAAACTAATAAGATTACAGCAGGGTTTGCAAAAATGAAGGTTGGAGAAAGCTTTTACAAAATGGAGTGAGTGTTTTAAAATGGGGTTTGAATTACAATATGGAACAGAAGTTACAGTGTAGGCAAGTGTAGTGAATGGTGAACAGAAGTTACATTAATAAAGTGAACAATTAAAAACAATTTCATTTATCAGTTCTACAATGCAAAAAATTGTTTTATAGAAAGTAAATACATCATGTTAACTGTATCTAATCAAGTAATCTCATTATTGTTTCTGATCCTGGCACAACTATTAGTAGTTCTTTTTAATGCAGCATATTTAATAAAATATCCCAGATACTAAATATAAATATACTTTATTTAACATCCCTTCTTTTTCTGCTGCAATATTTTAATATGCGATCATAGATCCAAACTTTGAAGGATAGGATCTGGGGTTTTGATCTGAATAGTATTTAGATGGGTCCCAATCCTTTATTGTTGGATCCTAAAATTTCCCAAAATTCTGAGTTGCCAGAACCAGGATTTTTGTGTGACCTATTACAGGGATAGGCTCCAGCTTCAAAATTCAGATAAACTTTTTGGTCTGTTCAGTTTGGGGCTTTGGTCTGAGCAGGGCCGGTGCAAGGATGTTTCATGCCCTAGGCGAAACTTCTACCTTGCGTCCCCCTCTCCTCCCTCGGCAGCTACCCCTTTCTGCCCTGAGGCGCCCCCCCCCTTGCGGCAGCTCCCTACCCCCCACCCTCCGGCACCCCCTGCCCCAGCTCACCCTTGCTCCGAGCACGAGCACCCCATCGCTGCTTCACTTCTCCTGCCTCCCAGGCTTGCGGCGCCTAAGCTGATCAGTGCCGAAAGCCTGGAGGGCAGAGAAGTGAAGCAGCTCACCCCTGCCCCACCTCCTCCCTGAGCACACCATCGCTGCTTCACTTATCCTGCCTCCCAGGCTTGCAGCACTAATCAGCTCAGGCACCACAAGCCTGGGAGGTCAGAGAAGTGAATCAGCCATGGCGTGCTCGGGAGGAGGCGGGGCAGGCATGAGCTGGGGTGGGGAGTTCCCCTGCTTGCAACCTCCACCTTACTTTCTGCAGGCAGCCCTCCCTGCGCTCCCCTGCCCCAGCTCCCTCCACCTAAATGCTGGCGGTGACCGGGGCAGCCTAAGATCCGGCCACCATGGTTGCTGCCGAAGAAAATGGCGCCATCCAAATCCCAGCACCCTAGGCGACCGCCTACGTCGCCTAAATGGTTGCACCGGCCCTGGGTCTGAGTCACTCTCTACTTGGGAAAACATCTTATATTAAAGCAACCTCTCTCCGCATTCATTTGCTTTTTGATAAATTTCTTGATGTATTATGACAAGCTACTAGAGTATTTGCAAGGTTTAGGAATTTAGCTTGCTCTATAAAATACACTCGAATTTGAATGCTTAATACAGCATATTTGAACTAAAATACTAATATATCACTGTATGATTGTTAAAATAAATCCAGTAATTCTTTTTACTATAATATGCGCAACTTGGTGCATGATATTTGCCTACTATTATAGTAACATGCAAAACTGATTAACAGGTTATCTTCACAGGACTGGATACACAATTCCCATACTTCATTTACCTTTACCAATATAAAATACATAAAGCTGATTTAAAAAGCGTTTGTACTTATAATTGCATATTTTATGCAGCATAGACTCATAGACTCATAGACTCTAGGACTGGAAGGGACCTCGAGAGGTCATCGAGTCCAGTCCCCTGCCCTCATGGCAGGACCAAATACTGTCTAGACCATCCCTAATAGACATTTATCTAACCTACCCTTAAATATCTCCAGCGATGGAGATTCCACAACTTCCCTAGGCAATCTATTCCAGTGTTTAACTACCCTGACAGTTAGGAACTTTTTCCTAATGTCCAACCTAAATCTCCCTTGCTGCAGTTTAAGCCCATTGCTTCTTGTTCTATCATTGCAGGCTAAGGTGAACAAGTTTTCTCCCTCCTCCTGATGACACCCTTTTAGATACCTGAAAACTGATATCAGGTCCCCTCTCAGTCTTCTCTTTTCCAAACTAAATAAACCCAATTCCTTCAGCCTTCCTTCATAGGTCATGTTCTCAAGACCTTTAATCATTCTTGTTGCTCTTCTCTGGACCCTCTCCAATTTCTCCACATCTTTCTTGAAATGTGGTGCCCAGAACTGGACACAATACTCCAGTTGAGGCCTAACCAGCGCAGAGTAAAGCGGAAGAATGACTTCTCGTGTCTTGTTTACAACACACCTGTTAATGCATCCCAGAATCAAGTTTGCTTTTTTTGCAACAGTATCACACTGTTCACTCATATTAAGCTTGTGGTCCACTATGACCCCTAGATCTCTTTCTGCCATACTCCTTCCTAGACAGTCTCTTCCCATTCTGTATGTGTGAAACTGATTGTTCCTTCCTAAGTGGAGCACTTTGCATTTATCTTTATTGAACTTCATCCTGTTTACCTCAGACCATTTCTCCAATTTGTCCAGATCATTTTGAATTTTGACCCTGTCCTCCAGAGCAGTTGCAATCCCTCCCAGTTTGGTATCGTCCGCAAACTTAATAAGCGTACTTTCTATGCCAACATCTAAATCGTTGATGAAGATATTGAACAGAACCGGTCCCAAAACAGACCCCTGCGGAACCCCACTTGTTATACCTTTCCAGCAGGATTGGGAGCCATTAACAACTACTCTCTGAGTACGGTTATCCAGCCAGTTATGCACCCACCTTATAGTAGCCCCATCTAAATTGTACTTTCCTAGCTTATCTATAAGAATATCATGCGAAACTGTATCAAATGCCTTACTAAAGTCTAGGTATATCACATCCACCGCTTCTCCCTTATCCACAAGGCTCGTTATCCTATCAAAGAACGCTATCAGATTAGTTTGACACGATTTGTTCTTTACAAATCCATGCTGGCTATTCCCTATCACCTTACCACCTTCCAAGTGTTTGCAGATGATTTCTTTGATTACCTGCTCCATTATCTTCCCTGGCACAGAAGTTAAACTAACTGGTCTGTAGTTTCCTGGGTTGTTTTTATTTCCCTTTTTATAGATGGGCACTATATTTGCCCCCTTCCAGTCTTCTGGAATCTCCCCCGTCTCCCATGATTTCCCAAAGATAATAGCTAGAGGCTCAGATTCCTCCTCTATTAACTCCTTGAGTATTCTAGGATGCATTTCATCAGGCCCTGGTGACTTGCAGGCATCTAACTTTTCTAAGTGATTTTTTACTTGCTCTTTCCTTATTTTCTCTTCTAAACCTACCCTCTTCCCGTAAGCATTCACTATACTAGACATTCCTTCAGACTTCTCAGTGAAGACCGAAACAAAGAAGTCATTAAGCATCTCTGCCATTTCCAAGTCTCCCGTTACTGTTACCCCCTCCTCATTGAGCAGTGGGCCTACCCTGTCCTTAGTCTTCCTCTTGCTTCTAATGTATTGATAAAAAGTCTTCTTGTTTCCCTTTATTCCCATAGCTAGTTTGTCATATTCCCATAGCATGTATGTCAAAAGTTTAAAACTATTCTATTAATACAGATTAATAGTAAAGGATTCTTAGAGACTTACAATATAATATAATTTTAGTGGATTAAATCATAAACAACCTAACAGGAAGTATACTAGAAATGTCAAGTTTATTTTATAGGCAAGTTCTAGTAAGCTGCATTGCCAGTGAGAACCACTGTCACACTATTTTTCTTTCCTTCATTGTCCACTTTTGTTTCTTACACCCATCTGAAGCAATGTGTCATCTTAAACTACATCTTCTTGTACACTTATACAGTACAGTACCTAGAAGAATAGTATCCAATCCTAATCAGGGCTTCTTGGCATTCATGTAACAGTAAGAATAAGACCCCAGATTTGGACTTAGTAAAATTTGCTGTTCTGATCATTCTCCCCATCAGGTTTGATTAAGAAGCTCTGTTTTACAGAAAATTAGAACCAGCTTCATTTAATCAATAAACATCCCTGGGGCCTTATTCACTTTCTAAAAGTAAAACTGCTGGATTGTGACATTCTTTTGCTAAAACGTAAGTACCTTGCTACTTGCTCAATAATTTTTTTTCCCCCATGGGCGGAATACCTCCTTGTGTGTTCTCTCCTGTTTCTGTCACTCCTAAACTCCTACCCTTTCAGTTGCCTGGGGATTTAATGTCTCTTGGAGAATTCCTGCAAGTTAATATCATGATCATTATTAAAGAAAAACAATCATCATCATCATCAACAACCTGTTCTCACACACCTTAATGGACTGAAAGGGTTACCCATTTTACTATTTTAGCAAGATGGCTGCCATCAAGAATGCCCCTCTCCCTTCCCACCTTTGGCCCATTGATCTCCAGTCCCAGATAGGAGCTACTAGTGAGTCAAGTGAAAGTGGGCAAACAATACAGCATTGGTGGCTCATCCTATTTTCACACCCCCTAGATGGGAAGCCAGCAAATGTTCCAAATATTTTCAGACTGGAGATGTGCTTTTTTCCCCCTCAAATCTTCAAATAGCTTGACTGAGCAAAACAGGTCATTTACAAAACAGAAAGTACAGTATTCATACTATAAACCAACCTAAAGCCTATAAAACTCTTAATTCAAATCACTTTAATACTAAGAATATGGCCATAAAATAAAGTCAATATATCGGGCCCGTTTCTCTCACACTAGTGTAAATCAGGGCTAACTACACTGAAGTCAGTGGAGTCACACCAGTGTAAAAATGGAGCGAGAAGAATCAAACCAGCAGGATTTTTAAGCTTTTCATTAGTCTGTGTAGCAATCTGCAGAATGCTTGGAATTAGATCTAGGACTTCTTTACCACGTAGCTAGGTGAAAATGAAATGGCAAGACTTTTTGGTCAAAAAGAAAATTCAGGGGATTTTTTGAGTTTCCATTCCACCCCACAGTTGCTCCAGCAGTCATGACCTTTTATTTAGCTTAGACATTAACTCATCTTTAAATAAATTCCTTGTTTTAGAGGAATTCCTTGCTTTACATAGTGACGTAACAGAGGGTGAGCTTTTATTAAGGACTGAGACTGAGTTCAGTCTCATTGTAATATTACAGGTCTGCGGAGACATGCCACAGATTAGATATCCATCACTTGTTCACCATAGCTCTTCTGGTGCCTCGTCCATTAATCAATGGTGGATAATTGGTTTCAGACATGATGCGTCCCCACTGTACTTTGTAGGATTATACATGAGTGACAAATAAGAGTTATTTTAGGTTTAAAGAGAAGTAAAGTTAACACATGCCTATGTGTAAGAGATTCTAGAAACCAGAATAATATACCTTAGGAATCTCACTCTACTGGTGAAAAGTGATAATTGTAATAACATATGTTTGCTAAAATCTTGCCCCTCTGTCACCAAATGATTGGATGCTAACTTCTTTGCATCTGAATACAATATATATCAACTGATGGAAGTTAGGAAGAAACTTCCATTATAGGCAGGCCATTTCCTAATTGTGTACTGTAGTGATTTTTGCATCTGCCTCTCAAGTCGCTGGAGCCGGCTACTGACAGGATACTGGTATAGATGGATCACTAGTTTGGCAATTCTTATTTTCTTGTTTACTTCAGTAAAAGAGTGAAATCCTTTAATTCAATTTCCACTACATACATCTGACAAAGTGGGTATTCACCCATGAAAGCTCATGCTCCAAAACATCTGTTAGTCTATAAGGTGCCACAGGACTTTTTGCTGCTTTTAATTCATTACTTGCTCATTAAGCATATACAGTATCTTTCCTAAGAACCTGGTCCTGAAGCCTCTTACATAATCCTGATGACCTTAGGAGGACTACTCAGGAGTGTAAGGGTTGCAAGACAGTTTCCTTTTTTAATTTTTCTCTCTCGGACATCCCCCAAAATTGCATTAGGTTTGCTGTTTGATTTTCCTTGTTTTGCGCCTCTTAGGCTCCTCCTTGGTTGTTGTTCTTCATTGTAAGTTTAAACATATCGAGCCTCATCTTAATTCTATACCACCTTTCTTTTCATCACATTTAACTCAGCAATTTTCTTTCACACCCTTGAATTCCTTATTTTGTATTTTTTTCTTTTTTATGGTTAAATATTTTCATTGCTTGTTTATTGTTTTTGAGTTGATATGGTTGCTTTTAATAAAGCTGAGTTTGTGTGACCAGCATGGGAGATCACACAATTAAATGGAAGACATACTTCGATTACTTGAACACTGAAGCTTCTTCTCCCCTTTTGTCATATGAAAAAAACATATGATCTGAATATTCTCTGCTTTATTACAGTACTTCACAGTAAATTTACTTCAAGTTATTTGGGTTCAGTAGGCTTTTATATTGAAAATTTTTAAAGTCAAATTTGCATTTTTCAATTTAATTTGTAAACTCCAGCAACCATATAAATGTTCTGCTATGGTTGTATTGTAAAATAATATTTTTTGGACAGAAAGGATTCAGATTTTTTAAAATTAATACCTTGCCCATCATATTGTAAATGCAACAAGTTAAAATATCAATACTATCTCGAAAATATTTTACTTCTTTAAAGCCCAGAACTTAAATCAGTACAATTGAGATTAGGAAGATAAACAAAATTTCTAATATACTAGTGACTGAACCTTCAGTCTATAGCTGTCTTTCATATGCCAGCTAGTGACATAACACTATCCTCTAGATCCCTGTTCTATTGACTTCTATTAGTCTAACCTTTTTATAATATGTTAATTGCTTGGCTGTCAAGGACATCCACTGAGAGAGGATAATCTGAAATGTACTATATGTAGAGTATGATAGATTTTGCTAGGAGAGAATAAGGACAGCTTTGAGCCTTGCTTGTATCATATTGTGACTCAGAAGCATAATAAGCAGAATGTTATTTTCATTTGTGTATCACATAGGAAACTGCAAAAATGGTTAGATAAGCCAACTCTTAAATTTTTTCCATTTAGTCCTCATACTGCTGCTCACTACAATTTAAGTTGCTTAGAGCCAAAGATCATACTTATATAGTTTCTAAAAATCACAAACACACACATCACTCGTATTAAAATACAAGCAACTATGAGGTGTTACACAAGCTGATTTGATCTTTTGGAAATGGTTTTGTATATTAAACTCTATGCAATATATGAAGAAATAATGCCAGCAGGATACTGAAAACCACAGAGAACTCTATAGGAAATATTAGGAACGAACAGGACAACTAAAATGAACACCCTGGGAAAATAGATACTATAAAATTGGATCCCTGCTGCATCAACCTTCTTGGGTGATATTGTTGATTTTGGAAACCAGTGGATGTCGGGGATATTAGTAGCCGGGAATCATATGGAATTTTTCTAAAGTCTATTTTTGCATTGGAAACGACAGCACTTAAGTACAATAGAAATTACTGAATCTTTCTAGAATCAGACAAAACAGTTATCTAAAACTGGATTTTCCATTCAGAGACAGAGTAAAATAGTTTTAAAGTAAAACAGTATGTCAAGCAGTGCAGAAGCCATTTGTCAGAGAAGACAGTAGAATTAGTGTGGATAATTATTTTATTGTATTTTGCACTTAATGTGTGATAAAATACAGTAATTGCTACACTTATTTCTCTGCAGAATGAATGTAATAGGGGATGCAACACACACAGCTATAAGTTAGACACTAGTAATATGGGCAAAAATAAATAGTGATTTTGGGGGCTTCTATTTCTGTGTGCCTTAATGGATCCTAAAGGGGCCCAATTTTTAGAAAATCCCACCCTTTGACAATCAATTCCCTTTAAGGCATCTTAAACTGGGTTCCCAAACTACAAAATTAGAGGCACCCAAAATCACTAGTAATTTCTGAAAACCCAAGCTTATTAGTCTTTCTGAAGAAAGTCTATATGCAAATGGACTTCTGCAAATGACAGCTCAAGCACATTTTTAGTTGCGGAGGGGAGAGAGGGAAATCACTTTCTGGCCATAAATAATTTAACTTGTTGAGTTGTTATAGCAAGCAAAAGTGAAAGTTTTGTAAAAATACCAGATTGCAAGGTGCACAACCTCATATAGAGCTCTGCTTTAAAAGTACATGATTCTTATGTGGATGTAATATTCTATTATTGTAATCTTAATAGGGTCTCTTTCTGCAACAAAAGCTTTATTTTATTATGACACGTCACTCCATTGAATAAAAAGGTGACAACTAGAAATTCTTCTTGAGCACATATCCTCAATCCAAAAATGTCTAGTTGCACCTCTGTTTCTCTACAGGGACCTGAGGCCTGGCCTGAGAAGCCAATGCATCTTGAAGGATGCTGATTTCAGATTTCAGCTATACAGTGTTGATGGATTAGCACTGAAACTGAAATGTGCTGAAAAGTCATAAATCTCTGACTTTGCTGAGGCATAGATGGGATTGATCACAAGAATGTGTATCCAAGACACAAAACAGCCCTGAACCCCAACATGCACATTAAAAGAGGCATCATTCACCCAAAATGTAAATAGCTGAAACACACATACCAGACACGAAAACTTGGGCACTAATCAACTTGGATTAATGATACACAAATGATGAAGTGCACGTAAATCAACTATGTTGTCAAAACATTGCTCCTTTAATCCCTCATAAAAGATGAGGTTTATAAAAAGCAGATTTTTGTGGATCACTGAAGATTGCTTTTCATGTAGCTTTAAACAATTTAAGTGCTAATCCACTGCCATTTAAGTAAACTACATTATCGGTCATCAGTCTTTGCTACATGAAATTGCCTAATCATTTCATAAATCCACAGCTAGTTGGAACTAGTCTTTGTTGGAATCCAGGTTTGTATTATTTTTATAAATTTTACACTACAATACACCATATGTAAACTCAGTCTCAGGGACCTTTCAGTGTATCCTCTCAGCACACATTTGGTTCTAAAATAATAAAAATGACTTGCAGTTTTCTAATACTGCCCAATTCCCCTCACCCCTCTCTGAACACTGGGAGATACAAACAGCCTGTGGCATACCCATTCCTGTATTAGGTGCTTTGTAAATGAGATTTTATTTTTATTGAAAGCTGAGTCTTACATCTGCTTTGCTTTATCAACAAAAAAAAATGCAAATATGCTGATGGTTCCAGTCCAAAATCTATTTGCAGGCTAGAAGTAAATACTGCAACTTCAGTTAATTGATTAACGAAAATCCGTATGTGCTTGTTGCTTTTCTGGTTCTACTGCTGTTTAATTGTAAAACAAAACTTTACCAATGTTAATAATAATTCTGTGCTAAGATGCTTTGCAAGTACCATAAATGTAATATTGGAATATGTTATTTGACATAAATATTACTGTATGCTATCTCCAGGTTAGACTGGCTCTTCTCCCTCTCCCCCCTTCCCCTTCCCATGAATATTCCCCTCAGAAATTGAACAACATTATTCATTACAGGCCAGACTGACACATGTACTCAAGTTTGCCACACAAATTATCCCATTGAAGTCAATGAGATGACTTGTGGAGTAAGGCAGAACTCATTGTTAGTAAGAGTATAATATGCACTGCCTTTCCGTCCTCTGTGAGCAAGAAAATACAACAGATCAGGGAATGAGTGTGTTTCTGCTGCACAGAGGGAACAGGATGTGTTGAAATGCTCAGGGGATCCACATAGTAGGACTGTTTCATACTGTGTTCTACAACTAGAGAAACAGTAGCTGAGAAACTGTATGCTGACATTCCTGGACAGTTTGTGCCAAGGACTCCCAGAAAAACATTGCCGTTTTTCCCTAAATTGTCAGCCGCCCTCACCAGTGTGAGGGAAAGTCAAGAGAAGAGAACATAGAACATGCAGTTAGAGAAGACCACAAATCCCATAAACAACAGCTATAGCATGATAAAAGTAATGGAGTGTTAAGAAATGAAACAATTCAGTTGGGAATCTATAGGCAGTAGCAATTTTAGATGAGAGTATACTTTATAACATGCAGCATTTGGGATTTTGGTCAGACAATACCCAATGGAAAGCACTATTTGCTTCAGTAATGTTACTTAACATATATTTTCTCCTCCTGCCAATGGATCCCTGCCAATGCTGATGCATATACATGGACAAATTAACTTTCTAAAACTTCACCAAAAATCATTATTCTTGCTGCAGTTCTGAAATGAAGATGCTGACCTTAAAAAGTAAAATCTTCTGTTCTTGGTTCTTTTCCCTGTCAGCACCATGGACTGCCAGCTGCTGTGCTCAGACTCCCACTGATGCTTCCATGGACAGATCAGCATCATATAAATCTGTTATCGGACAGCAAACGAAAAGGAATTTATGTGAAGAAACCTACTTGCCAGCTAGTGAGAAGCTATGGTACTAGCATGGGTAGTTTGAAAATGGCAACTGGCTGTCTCTTGCCTTTTTTTCAGAAAGAGAACAGGAAAAAGAAGGGGTTGTTTATTTTGTTTTTTTAGAATGCAGGCTTTGTCTGGTGATTTGACCAAAAGTTTTCCAGATACTGCTGCTTTGGAATCAGTTACAATAAAGCATGGGATAGGACACACAACAATTAAAAAAGGTTCCAAGCATAAACCAGTATTCATGAGTGTCAAAGGAGTGGATGTGGCCCTTTAAAGGTTTCTACCTTTGAAAATCCCAAAATGGTTTTACTCTGATTACTGACATCTACCCTTAACTGACTGAAAGTGAAGTAAATTTCATATGTAATTTAAAAAAAAAATACAGAAACTTATTAAAATAAATAGTTGCTTGTATTTCAGACAACAGCTGCTACATATTCCCTCTGGGAAGAAAAGTTACTTTGATTCATTGATTCCGGAATATGATAAAATATTTGGTTTCAATCATCTTTTTCTATATTTTTTCTAACTCAGGTATAATAAATTTTTCATCTGTTGTCCTTAACATCAGTATATTGACAGAGAAAGAGTGAATATACCTGTCAAAATACCCTCAGTTGATACACATACTCAGTTGAACTGTCTAAACAGATTTACGCTACACTTCGGCCATAAATCTTTTTAGGTCTCTCTTGCCTGTGTGAAAATCTGCATACATCTGTTTGCATATTCAAACAGTCATATGCATGTGCAAATCTGACAATTAGATCTGCAGTTACCAGATCTGAGTACCAGAGAGTAGCCGTGTTAATCTGTATCTACAACAAGGAGTCTGGTAGCACCTTAAAGATTAATAGATTTATTTGGGCATAAGCTTTTGTGGGTAAAAAACCTCACTTCTTCAGATCTGAGTGAATACCTCAGAAAAATATCTGCACACATTCACCCAAATGAATATAAATTAAGTCTTTGAGTTTTCACTGCCTTTGTGTTACTTTCCATGACTATTCCAGCTAATGCACTTACTACCATAGATGCTTAGAAAAACAAATGTTAGCGAGACAGTATTCAGGAAAGACAGAGGAGGCAGCATCAGGTATCTGCCCCACATCCTCCCATCCCCTAGGGCTTGGTAGTTTTACAGGTATAAATTATTTTGGTTAGGGGTGTGCTTTTTAACAAAATAGCTATACCAGTAAAAGCCCTATTCTGGATGCAACTATATCTGTATAGTATAGTTATTCCCCTTCCTGTACACAAATAGCTATGCCGGTATAAGACATCTTTAAACTGATATAATTGTGCCTACATTAGGACACTTGTTGTACTGCTTTAACAATACTGGTATACTTAAAGTACCATTTTTTAGCATAGACAGAGTCTGAGTCCTACTTAAACTTCCCACTAGAAACCTAATGCTGAGATTTAGGCTGATCTACACTATAAAAATCTTACCAATAAAATTTCTGTTGGCATACCCCTGCCAACATTGCTATCATTTTGCTGCCTTTGCCAGTACAGCATGTCCTCACAGCAACAGATGTCAGCAAAAGACATGCAGTGTTATGGGTAGACATCCCAGTGTCACCTGTACCACTTTCCAGTGCGCCATCTTCTGGGAAGATTACCATGCATTATGGGATACTAGTGCTCCTCTCAGGGGATTATGGGAGTTTAGGGTCATATTTCCACCATTCTCTCAGTTCCATATCACAATCTGTTCTTCCTTGTGCCATTTCTCAATCTCTCTGCCATCTTGCTTGCAGAACCATGGATGCTGAACAGATCAGCAGAGCTATCTCATCCATTTTAGAGACAAAGTGATTGATTCTTCTGAACTTGCAGAATTTCAACTACCACCACAGTGCAGCAGTGAAAATGAGAAAACTGAGAAGCAGTGGATGATAAAAGACAGTGAATGAATGAAAGTTGCCTGCCATGTGTAAATATGGGGAGTGTTTAGAACCTAAAGCAACACTCTTGGTTTGTAAAACTTTTGTTTTATAGCTTTAAGATTAATTGGTTTTGTTTTTAAATAATACCACTAAAATCCATTTGAATCTCTCATTCAAAGTTGCAAAACTGAGAAATGGGGTTTTTTTTGCCAGACACATGTAACCAGAGTGTTGTTTGGCTTTGGTATTTAGCATTTAAGCCTTAAAGTTCAATATCTTTTAGAAAGACCAAAGTCATGGCTGCAGCAGAGCAGTCAAAACCAGGAGAATGGGAAAAGATTCTGGATTTGTTTTTTGGTAACAAAATAGCAAATAAGAGCTATAGTAAAAGAGAGACAGACAGTGCCCCACACTGAGCCTGCAGGTGACTCTGTGTAATCAAACTGTCACTTTGATAAGGGTACATAAAAACCTCTTCAAAAAGATCAGGAGTACTTGTGGCACCTTAGAGACTAACAAATTTATTTCAGCATAAGCTTTCGTGGGCTACAGTGCACTTATTTGGATGCACAGAATGGAACATACAGACAGGATGTATAAATATCTCCTGTCTATGTGTTCCATTCTATGCATCCAAAAAAGTGAGCTGTAGCCCACAAAAGCTTATGCTGAAATAAATTTGTTAGTCTCTAAGGTGCCACAAGTACTCCTGTTCTTTTTGCAGATACAGACTAATATGGCTGCTACTCTGAAACCTGTCACAAAAACTTCTGGTGAGCACAAAAGAAGCAGTTACACCTTATTAGCCATATCAATTTTTACATGTTATAGAAATTAAACTATGGAAGGAATGTGCATTTTCCCTAGAACATTTGCAGTGTATATTGTAGAAGGGGTAAAAGAAATGCGAAAACATACCACACTATTTAATTAAAATCCTATTAGGGCTCCAAAGGGAGCCACAATAGGTTGCGTTTTCTTTTTCAGATCTGTATGTTTTGGAAGCAGGAGTTAAGAGTGGAAAGTAATCAAAACTCTGGTGGAAGTTGATTGTATCCCTTTTAAGAGAGTCTGAGCTGCTGATGGCTTTGGATCCAAAAGAGTCAGAAAGCATCTGTGTTAATGCAAATTATATAACTGATAAAGAAAGAAAAGAACTGCTCATATGGCAGCACAAAGGAGTCAAACCAAAGGACAAGAGGGAGACAGGTAGATCAGGGGAAGGTAAGGGCACTAGTAGAAATGCTGGCCCTTACCGATGCCCACTCTAAGAGTACTCCTAGGAAGATTCAATTTTCTTAAACCACACATTCATAAATATGCTGAAATAACTCACCCATTGTGGAAATTGCTAAAGAAAAAGTCAAAATGGGAATGGGGAAAAGAACAGGACTCAACTTTAACCCTGCTAAAACAGAAGGCTCTCACAGCTCCAGCCCTGGTTTCCCTGATGAATCATAGCCTTTTGTTATTCATTTGGCGGCTAACAACGTGGCCTTGGCAGCCACACAATTACAAAATATTGAAAAAGGGAACCAACGTGAGTGTCCAGAGGTCACTCTGGAGCAAAGAATTGCCTTGGTAGAGGCACTCCCACTGGAAGAATTAGATATCACGGGTCAAAAAAGGCACATCTGGTTTACTGATAAGAGTGTATGGAACATTATGTTAAAACACAGGTGCGAAATTGTGTGCAGTGCGCTCAGATTAAGGCTCGTTCTCCACACTGGCAACCCATGATGCACCAACGAAGGCTTGGGCCGTGGCACAGGGTTCAAATTGATTTTATTGATAAATTGCCAAGGAGTAAGGAAGGATTCCAGTATTTATTGGTGATAATTGATTCCTTTTCAGGATGGGTGAAAGCATTTCCTACTAAAGATAATAGCACCAGCGTAGTGGCCAAAAAGTTTTTAATGAGGTAGGATGTAGATATGGCACCCCCAAAATAATAGATTCTGATATGGGGGAGCCTTTGTAGGAGAAATCTTAACAACAATGATACAAGCCTTGGGAATTAAAAGCTCCATATACCATACCAGCCTCAGTCCTCAGGCCAAGTAGAGCGGATGAATTGCACTATTAAGGAAGTGCTCCGGAAGGTAGTAAATCACACCGGGAAAGACTGGCCAGATAAACTGCCTCTGAGATGGGCTACTACGAAGAGAGGCATTTCCAAAACACACCAGAGATTTTAAAGGCAGGAGTGCAGGCCCAGATGTGACCCCTGGGAAGCGGCATTCAAAAATTTGACCTTAACAGTCACTGCTATGGGGACAGAAATTCATTTTGGGATTGTTGCTGGGTACCATACCGGTACAGGTAACGTAGCAACCATGCAGGCATTGTACTGATGGAAGAGTGTCAGTAGAGTATATTGCACAGTGAGCTGATTAACTTTATCAGCTGAGGTTCAGGGGTTTGTCGTCAAGACACAACATTGAGTGTTGATGCATCTGAGGTTGTTCAGAACACAAGTTCTACCAGTAAAACTTTGTACTGTAAACCAGGCCTGACACTCATCTAACCCGAGAGCAGAAACAATATTATGCTACATGTTCAATTAACACTAACTAGCCTATGTCCAGTTCACTCAACTCTAGTAATTACCTAATTTGCACTCATAAATCTTAAAAAATAGAAGCGTACAACTGGAAGGACCTCAATAGGTCATCTAATCAAGTCCCTTTTATTGAGGCAGGACAATGTATTATCTAGATCTTTCTTGACAGGCATTTGTTTAACCTGTTCCTAAAAATCTCTGAAGGTAGAGATTCTACAACCTCCTCCGGTAATGCAGTTTGTGAAAATGTATTCAGGCAAATTATGTGCATACAAAAATGTTGGCCCTTTAAGTATTTGGTCCTACATACCTTAACCTCAAATATAGTCACTTGCCATCTTTTTTCCTTTTTCACCTTTCCTCGCTTGCCAAAAGACACATCTCCTTTCTCTTTTCACCGCCTGAGTCAGGAAGGGCAGCTTTTGAGGGGACAAATTAGCACAGCACTTTTCTGGCAAAGTCAGCAGCAGCAGCATCTCCAGTGATTTAAATTCACTTTTTAAAATAAGTCATATTTCAAGCTGATAACATAACCAGAAGGTCAAATCCTTTGATTTAAAAATGCACTATCCTATTCTGTGGGTCAAAGCTTAAGTGATCATAAACATGCATGACTAAAATGCAGAGGGGAGCTTGGTGTTCTGCAGGCAGGTTCACTTCACTTGTTTTTGTAACTTACGGGAGAGGTATTTACAGCCTCACATAGTCAGCCCTTTTAATGTTTTGCATAAAATAAATAGAATAGGCAATTCCTAACTCCTCCTATAGTGTTAATACATTTCACAATGATATCAATCATCGGTATGTCATTAGCTTTCAAAAGAGACATCATTCTATTCCCTTTTGTTTATTTTTACAGTAATACTGTATACAATCATTTGATTCAGGTGCTTGACACTTGAGGTTCAGCTGTTTCCTCCCGCTCCTACCATTCCTCCTCCCATCTTTATAAAACCAGTAAACCTTTGAAATGGATTATTTTGAAAAAAAATGCAGACCTGTCTTCTCTCTCCTGCTCGGTGTAGATACCATGTTCTCTACACTTGTTAGGGTGAGGCTTGCCTCCAAGCCTTGTTAGCTTGATGGGTCTGTTTATTGCTTATATGTAAATTGAGGTAAACATACATTCCTTTGTTTAGAAGAGACCTGTTTAACAACTCCCCTTGTCAGACCTCGGTTACACACACACTTTAGTCATAATTTCAGAATATATTCATAACTCAAGACCATCATGCAATGATACTAACGATCGGTGAGTTAGTTTTCAAATGGTAATTCAAGGCTTATTTTGTACAAAGATTATTACAATAATGTGTAGGGTATGAACAAAGGGGTACTTAGTGTCACAGAAACTCAAGACAAAAAAAGTCACTGAGTTTCACCAGATTTCAGTCAGTGAAAGACCCAAACATCAGTGGATTCCAGTACTCCAATACTTTGGAAGGGCTCTGAGAACTAACCTCCAGATCTGAAATTTGTTGTGGTTCCCTAACTGTACAAAATGACAAACCAAATCCCTGAATTTGAACACACCTGAACTTTAGAATGTTTAGTACAGTATCTAGATTTGCTTGCAGCTCAGGACTATCTCTAATTGCAACGCAAAACTGCAAAGTAGTCAAGATTTGCTCTAACAGGTTGCATACCTTAATGAGCCTTTGGCCCAGGTTTGCAACAAAACTGCACCCTGGATGCGTTTCATATGATTTCTGGGCTTTATGATGAACATTTCACATAGCTCTAGTCAACTTTAAGAGGTTTGTATAGAACTCATGTAGAAGAGCTTACATTTATCTAATTTGGCCTCTGGTGTGGGGCTTTGTCATTCATAAGTAGTCCTGTCCCATACTCCAGAACAGATAAAAGCCTTACTGAACGGCAGTCAATTTTAAAT
The DNA here is from genome assembly GCF_007399415.2 of Gopherus evgoodei. Lineage (NCBI taxonomy): Eukaryota > Metazoa > Chordata > Testudines > Testudinidae > Gopherus > Gopherus evgoodei. Next base: position 69,124,135 of record NC_044327.1, on the reverse strand, counting down.
GTTTAGTAATAAAAATAAACTCTCAGGGGAAAAAAAAAGGATTGGGGCATCTTTTGGCAGTACTCAAAAATAAGCAAGCATGCATTCCCATAGCAGTATCATTGTGTTTGCATTACCATAATGTCTACCAGTTCTAATCTAAAGAGCTAAGATTTCACCTTTGTTTTTCTTTCTGCTAATTCATTGAAGGAAAGAAAAAAAAATGTAAAGGAACAATATGGATGGAGCAAACAATGTCAGAGTCAAGTTACTTTAAAAAAAAAGGTTTACATTTTTAAATAGAAATGGACCCAAACAAAAACATTAGGTCGGAACAATGCCAAGCATTTGGATGCTTGAAATCGTATCCAAATGCTGCATGGCTCAGTTCCATCTCTGAGCCAGATGTTCAGTTGCTATAAATTACTGTACCTCCATTGGAATTAACAGAGATATGCTAGTTTACACCAGCTGAGGATCTGACCTCTGAGTTTAAAGGAATCCAACATTTATCCTTGACCCAAAAACCATGAAAGCAGCATTTTTGACATAAGATCTTGAGATATAAAGTCCTGCATGGTTAGTTAGCACTTGAACCTCATAGAATCATTTAAAAGTTCTCTTCTTCCTGAGTGGAAGAAATTACATTACAATAATTAGAAAGGGGTTATATACAGTTCTGAAAATTACAGCGAGTTTACAGACACAGTAATTCATTTTTATTTTAAAGTTGAAAAGATGCATCAAGGACATTTATTTTCTCTCCTTCAAATTAAAAAAAATTTTGCATTGAAAAATTCCACAAGTTAACCATTACAGAAAAAGAGTTCCACTAGATGAGCTAACTGATAGCATTTGATGCATTTCTAAATGAAGAGGAATCTTTAAAACTATGCTACAAGTGTCTAGACAACAGCAGGACTCAAGTCTGGAATATAGTCTTGATCTCAATACATGTAAATGTGTCCAAATTCAGTCCCTTAAAAACTTCAACTATCCTCTGAATAAAGAGGATAATATTTATTACAACAGTCAGAAAAACAGCTGTGCAGTACCTAGTGCCTGGTTCTAATCTCACTTATGCTGGTGAAAATCAAGAATAAAGCCAGCATAAGATGATCAGACTCAGTCACTAACATTTTAAGAGCTGAATTGTTTATTTTCAGTCAATTCCAGAACTGTGCACAAACCCAGTAGTTCAGTGCACAATGACATACATTAGGTGTCTTTTCATATATATTGTAAATATATATAAAGAATGGACACTCAGGTAAGATATTATAGGAATAAGCAGATATTCCTGATGCATAAAGTTCATTTGCATAGCAAGTTAAAACCATTGCCAGCTCTCACTGTTAGTTCTATTAATAAGTTAACTAATGCTAAAAAGGTGTGTCCTCTGTATTTGATCATTTTCACACACATTTTGTGCCTGCGCACATGTATTCACAGTTACGGTGAATGCAAGTTAGGGAAACAATTTTATGTTTGTTTAAACATATCTATTAAAAATCTAGTCCACAATCTGAATTTTGATTTATCAGCAGCAAGATTGTCTATGTGGGAACCTCAGGATTGGATACTTAGGGGAACATTTTATTTTAGTGTCCATTTAAAGTTAGAGTCAAATCCTAACTACCAGTGCACAATGAAGTCCACAATGTGACATCGTCACTTGAGAAGTCCTCTAGTCCAGTCCCCTGCACTCATGGCAGGACTAAGTATTATCTAATATCCTCAGATTCTGTAGCCAAGGACAGTTACCAGTAAGAAATTCCTTGCAGGACATCTCCCTGCTAGAGGCAGTTTGTGTTAAAAGCTTTATACCCATTTCGCCAACCACTCACCCAGGCAGAAATACTTGACTGTATGCCTCTGACTACCATATATGGCAGTAATAGCGCTGAGGAGGACATCTGAGAAAGCAGTGCCTTTCTAATGGCAAGGAAAAGGCAGGTTCCTTCATGGACTGACTGACTTGTTAGAAAGACTAAATAAATCACCATTTGCCCTCTAAGAGAAAAAAAACTGATGTGGTGTGTAAATCACATTTACTGTTGCAGTCGGACAATTTTCATATCTACATTTGTATTAACAAAGGGCATGTGTGTTAGCTATGGTAGTTTCATTCTAATGTATGGATATGTCAGAGTTCCCTCTCCACTCTGAACTCTGGGGTATAGATGTCCGGACCCACATGAAAGACTCCCTAAGCTTATTTCTACCAGCTTAGGTTAAAAACTTCCCCAAGGCACAAATCCTTCCTTGTCCTTGGATGGGTACTGCTGCCACCACCAAGTGAGTTAGACAAAGATTCAGGAAAAGAACCACTTGGAGTTCCTGTTTCCCTAAAATATTTCCCCAAGTCCCTTCATCCCCCTTCCTGGGGAGACTTGAAAATAATACACCAACCAAACAGGTAACCAAAGTGAGAACAGACCAGACACCTTGGTTTTTAATGTCCTAAAAACCCATCAGATTATTTAAAAAACAAAACAAACAAACAGAACTTTATTATAAAGAAAAAAGTAGAAGAAGCACCCCTTTAAAATCAGGATGTAAGGTAATTTTATAGGGTAATAAGATTTATAACACAGAGGATTCCCCTCTAGGCAAAACTTTAAAGTTACAAAAAAAAATAGAAATAAACCTCACTGTTAGCATAGGGACAATTCACAAGCTAAAACAAAAGCGGCAATGAGTTCTGTGGCACCTTATAGACTAACAGATGTATTGGAGCATGAGCTTTCAAGGATGAATACCCACTTCGTTGGATGCATGTAGATGAAGTGGGTATTCAGCAACAAAAGCTCATGCTCCAATACATTTGTTAGTTTATAAGGTGCCACAGGACTCTTTGCCACTTTTACAGATCCAGACTAATACAGCTACCCCTCTAATATTTGAAGCTAAAACAAAAAGATAATCTAACACATTTCCTTCCTATTACTCACAATTTGTAATCTTAGGTGCTTAGTTCAGGTATGGCTTTGGGAGATGTATTTTCCCTGTTCCTCACTTACCTGGAGAGAACACATAGAGAAAGACAAAACAAAAACTTTTCCACGCAGATTTGAAAGCATCTTCTCCCCTTATTGGTTCTTTTGGTCAGGTGCCAACCAGATTATTTGAGCTTCTTAACCCTTTACAGATAAAGGAGGGATTTTATGCTACTCTTAGTTGTATGTTCATGACATATGATGTGATGTTTTTATGGTGGATTTTACTGTATGCACTTGTATGTAAACAAAGAAATAGAAGGAAAGACTGAATGCCTGCCAAACTGAAAAGGAAATAAACACTCAGGGAATCAAATGGCTTTCAGACTTCTAAGAAATGATTACAAGTAAGGCCAGGTCTGCACTATAAACTTACATCGGTCCAGCTACGTCGCTTGGGAAGGGGAGGGGTGAAAAATCCACACCCAAGTGATGCCGTTATACTGACCTAGGCCACGGTGTAGACAGCTCTATGTCCCATCAATAGAGGTGGATTAACAACATTGATGGGAGAAGCTCTCCCATTGGCGTAGCAGCGTCTTCACAGAAACACTATGGTGGCTCAGGTGCCCCAGTGCCACTGTAGTGTTTTGAGCGTAGACCTTCCCTTAAATCCCAAAACATGAAAGCACTCAACAAATGTCTAGGGCTCCTTGGGACATGATCACATTAGACAATCTGTTTGAGTGTATCCAACTTTTGCGTATTATTGTTACTCCGTAGGTATTTTAAGGTCAAAAAAGATCATGACTATCTATTATGGCCTTCCAGATAACACAGGCCATAGACCCTCACCCAATTATTTCTATATCAAGCCATAAGATCTGGCTGAGCTGGAGTACATCTTTTAGGAAGACATCCAGTCTTGATTTACAGACTTCAAGTGATGGAGAGTCCATCATATTCCTAGATAAACTGTCACAATGGACACATGCTAATGCACATTTACAGCCAACACCACATCTTGCACATAATGGGTTAAATTCACTCCTGTGCAGAAGACTGAAACAGGACTTGTGTCTAAAGTAGGACTTCAAAGGTGAGCAGGTTTTGGTCAAGCTCTCTGGAGCTGGTGAACTTTCCCCCATGTGAGTGTTTGTTCACAATGCAGGGGCATGATGCAGAGCCACCTAGGGAAGTCAGTGACTTTCTATTGACTTTCAGTGGGTTTGGAAGGGGACCTAAATGTATACTCTGGCAAGAAGGACAATATTGTCCATCAGGAAAAAAAAGTTTATAATCACATCTGCCTCCCCATAAAGTATTTTCCCACTGACTACCAATGGGCTGTGTTTACTGAGTTCCCTGGTTTAACTCCTATTCTGTGGACCAGACACTCCATCCAGTCCTTGTTCACCATTCCTCTTTTACACATTCAGGAGATTTGAGCAGCTAGTTAACTTTCTCCCTGCTGGTGCTGAACTGTGCTGCAATGTGTATGCTATACATATGCATATGATTAAATCGTAAGTAAATAAAAAAATCCTGATGAGAAGTAGTGATGGGCAAATCTCAGAGACTGGGAATTTGACTTCGTTTGGATAAACAATAAGCCTCAACATTTCAGTTGTTTATTTGAACACTAGAACCCTTCTTGCTGGGCATTAGAACCTCTTTAACCTGCCCTAATGCTGACAACCATTGCAGATTAACAATTTAACAAATATGAGGAAAAACCCAATTAAAACCAAAGCCAGATGTATTAGGATGCACGATAAAAGCTCAGATTGTGTAATAACTCAGGGCAAGCCCAGGCCTGTTTGATATCATTGTGGACTAGTGAATGGACTGGGATAGAAGTTTAGTTAAATGGACTGGGAGATGAGCTGAGCCCAGAACTCCACACGACTGATATATAGAGGCAGTGACTGCTATTGCAGCCTATAAGACTGAATAGCATCTGTGGGGGTTATGCAGCACCCCTCATCCAGGCTTTGGTTTGATTATAAGAATTCTACCTTTCCCAGACACCCCAGTCACAGATCCTAATGGCTTTCTGTGTGGAATGTATTTCACCTGGCAGGAATGACCCTTCTGTGACTGGCCTTTCTATATAATATTATAATCCCATTTTCTCTCTCAGCTGAGGACAGATATTATATTTGCCCATTGTGTTTTGAAGCAGAATGACAGAGAAAAAAAGAATCAGAGAGTGACAAGAAGCCATAATGATTTTCAGCTAAATTGTGAAGGTTATTCCATCACCTTTGCAAATAGGCTACATTTTTGCTAGCCTACTGTTCAGCACTCAGTATTCTGCATGTATCACACCAGGATTTTAAATGCCCAGTACTATGTTTTTGAAATGTTTTGAATTATATGAATACTTTCACTGGAAAGCTTGTCTACGAACTGAATTGCTACTATTCTAACCTTCTGAAGCTCAGCATGGAAAGACTTCAAAAGGCATTTCTTTAAAAAAATCCAGGCCCCTAAATGACTTTTTTCTAGAGGGATTTTTTTTATATGTTTTGTTTTATTATTTTCTTCTTTTCCTTCAGTGTTTAGAAGTTTTTCTTCAGATATTTTCTAGAAAACACTTAATTTCTTAGCCGTAAAAAACTTATCAGGAATGCACCAAATGGAGGTGTAATGGAGGCTAAAAATACAAAATAAAAATCCTTTCTGCCCCCAAAACTTAACTGTAAAAATAAAGCAACTTTTTCCTATTAAAAATATTGAGGGGTTTAAATAATGCTTGCCTTACCTTGCTGGGGCATGATGAGAATTAAAGCATGTGCATAAGGTGCTTTGAGATCCTTGGATGAAAGGTGTTACTGGATAAGAGTGCAAATTATTTTTATGTTTTATTAAAGTAAATTGGAGGCAGAGCACATAGTAAAATTTTCCTTGTGGGTAAAGTAAGAGTTTGGTAGCTTGTACCTAAGGTGTAACCTTGAAAGCACCAACATCAGAGGTCTCTTACAATGCAGTGCTAAAGGTCCCACGCACCTCACAACTATTATAAATATACTCTGTCTTTTTTGAGAGGCAAAATCCCACAGGAGTTGTCCAGGAGTTTTTAATAGAACAAACAAAGGGCTTTATATATTATATAATGCATGGTGGCAAATCACAATGAAGTGCCAAAATTGGCATTTATTTTTAGTCTCTTTTAAAAAGGCCTGCTATTGCACAGCAACATCTCAGCAGCTCCAGTGGGAGCCTCCTAATTTTAAGGCCCTTGTTTCCAAAGGCCTTTTAAATTATGCTCAGAGTATCTGTGCCTGCAGGCCTGAAAGTTTTTGCCACTGAAGGGGGGTGGGGAGGGAGAAGTGTTAGAGTTGATCTGGGTTTGTCTTTATCACAGTCTTAGGGTACATTTACACAACCATGGCAGGGAGCCTTTGAGCACAGGTTGACTGACTCTGGCTTGCAGGGCTCACACCACCACATTAAATAGTGATGTAAACAATGGCAGCTCCAGGCGCCAGCGCTCCAAGAGAGGGCGGCAGTAAGGCAGCTTTCAGCTGCTTGCCTGCTGTAGTTCCACCAGTCCCACAGATTTGGCGGCAATTCGGCAGCAGGTACTCCAAAGCCACGGGATCGGTGAACCTCCCGCAGGCGAACCGCTGAATCCACGGGTCCGGGGACCTCCCACAGGTATGCCACTGAAGGCTGCCTGACTGCTGTACTTGGGGTGGCAAAAAAGCTAGAGACACCCCTGGATGTAGATGTTCCAGCTCAGGCTGGAGCTCAGACTCTAAAGCCTAGAGAGAGGGGTGGGCTTCAGAGTCTGAACTTCAGCCTGTGCCAGAACTTCAAAGTGCGGCTGAGCTAAGCACGAAGGCTCAGTGATGTTGACCACCAGTGCCCATGTAGATAGTGCTTTGTTGTGCTGGTTAAGGCTAAGGGTATTAAAATGCCAGTCCTAGAAACAGACGTCCTTCATTTATTCACCAAACAAATGCAGCATGAGCAAAATCAATGCATACTACCTGCAGTGCTTTGCCAAACTGTCAGTAGAGTCTACATGCAAGGGGGCTAAGAGGAGAATTCAATTAATGATATTGCTGTTTCTGAAGTTACAGTGTATCCTTTTGTATATACTGATGAGAACAGTAAAATATGTATTAACCTACAATAATATTAGTATCAGACACATAGCACAAGGGAGCCCAACCTCCCTACTGGCATTTAGGTGCAATACAATATAAATATAAAATAAATTCTGCTTCGAGAAACTGTAACCGAGGCTGAGACAAGGAGAGACTACAGCCCATTAGAGAAAAATCAAAGCAGGCTAAGAAGAACCAAAAGGAAAATAGAACATACACATTAGCTATGAAGTCTTACATTTTCAGTTTTGACAGAGTAGGTCTACACTGCATCTGGGACCATGCTTCCCAGCACACCTAGACACGTGGAGTCTCCAGGGCCACCCAGAGGGGGGGTAAGATGGTCAATTTGCCCCAGGCACTGGGCCCTGCTGAGGGCCCCAAGATCCCTGACCCAGCGGTGGTCCAGGTCTTTTCGGCAGCACTGAAAGGTCTCCCACCGCCGAAATGCCGCCAGACACAGAGTGACTGAAGGGCCCCCCGCCGGTGACCCAGACCGCCGTCGGGTGAGTACAAGCACTGCAGCTCCCTCACTTTGCCCCAGGCCCCCTGAATCCTCTGGGCAGCTCTGGTGGTCTCTGCTCAAGCTAGTGCACTAAAAATAGCAGTATGGCAGGGAGAAGCCTGGGCAGCAGCTTAGGCTAGCCACCCAAGTACATAAGCAGGGGGTCAAGCAGATTTGTACTAGCCTTAGCCGCTGCCAAGCTCCCCCCAGTCACATTGCTATATTTAGCAGACCAGCTGGAGTAGTGCTAGCATGTATCTATCTACTCACATTGGGAAACAGTCTCAACTGCCTTAAGGTGGGCATCCTGCAGCTAAAAAAACTTCAGGACCAGACTTCAAAGAGAAACTGCTGAGCTTCAGTTCATCTGCAAATTTGACATCATCAGCTCAGGATTAAACGAAGACTGTGAATGGCTTGCCAACTACAAAACCAGTTTCTCCTCCCTTGGTTTTCACACCTCAACTGCTAGAACAGGGCCTCATCCTCCCTGATTGAACTAACCTCATTATCTCTAGCTTGCCTGCATATTATATATATATATATATATATATATATATATATATATATATATATATATATATATATATATATATATATATATATACACACACACACACACATATATACACACACACCTGCCCCTGGAAATTTCCACTACATGCATCTGACGAAGTGGGTATTCACCCACGACAGCTCATGCTCCAAAATGTCTGTTAGTCTATACGGTGCCACAGGATTCTTTGCTGCTTTTACAGATCCAGACTAACACGGCTACCCCTCTGATACTAGTCTCAACTGCAGTGTATGCCTACCCTTTTGTCATAAGTGTGGAGAGGGAGATGTTTAATGTACAAAATTGACATATTAATGTAAAAGCTTTAAAAAGTATGTGAAGAGCACTATAAAAGTGCCTTATGTATTATTCTCTCAAGAGAGATTTAGGAAGGTACATCATCTTAGGCAAAATTGTGTATTCTCCAGTAAATGCCTGTGAACTGTTGAGTTTAATTGGGCAACAGCTGATCCAATTGTGGGTTTTCTTGCTCTATCTCATTACTATTTTCCTTGGTCTTTCCTGATTTGGTGTTGCTAGTGTGTACTGTTCAAAAGGCCCTAACAAAAGATTGTCAAGAATAATTATTGAAGCCATTTCTGTATATACCTGTGTACTGCTGAGTTTACTCAGACTACAGCTGATTGGAGTGTAATTGTGAGGTGGCAGTGTTCCATGAGTATTAGCCATTGACTGCTGTGTTTCATTGACATACTCTGTTTAGATTTCAAGTATTTTTGTAGAGGTTATGATCAACTGCAGATTTTAGCTGTTTAGGGATTCAAATACAAAGAAATCTTGTCATTTCTGGGTTGTGCTAGAGGTTTCCTGTGTTGAAAATATATGGAGAAATATTTGGGTATGTACTAACCAAGGGGGCTGTGCTACCTTGCTAAGCATTCTCAGAGCAAGACTGCTGATACAAAGAGTCAAATTACCATCCTTTACAATATTCAGGAGAATTAAGAGAAGGCATTTTGCGTGCTGACCTTGCCAAGAGAAAAAGAGCTTGGTGTTCATAGTGTAAGAGAATAAATGGTATATGAAAACTGAGTTATTGTAGAAAAGGGAAAGGGGAAGGAAGGAAAGGTCATGCAGTGAAATCATCAAATATATGCTTACTATCAAATAATGCTGAGAAAGTCTGCATATGATAAAGGAAGCAGAGCAATAAAGAGGAGTTTGATTATGAAGAGTAAGAAGAAGACTGCTGCTTTTACAATGCAGCAAAGAATCCTGTGGCACCTTATAGACTAACAGACGTTTTGGAGTTAGTCTATAAGGTGCCACAGGATTCTTTGCTGCTTTTACAGATCCAGACTAACACGGCTACCCCTCTGATACTTGACACCATGCTGCATTGTAGTTACCGCTGATTTCAGTTAGGCCAACATTGTGCACTTTAGAAAAATCCTACCCCTAGTACAGCAGCTAGAGTGACCATCTCTCTCATTTGCTTTAGAGTTTCTATCACAAGTAAGAAAACTCCAGTGGCATGTAGTCTGCATGGGAGATACATGAAGGCCTGTCTACACTAGGATAAAAGGTGCATTGTTAGAACATGTAAAACAATTTTCTAACATATCAGTTAGAACACACAGTCTAATGTAGATACTCTGCTTTAACATGTGCTAAACTGATTAAGGCCTAAGGGGGAGCCTAGGCTTTAACTTGACCAATTAAACATGAGTTCAACCCTACATTGCCTTGTCTACACTAGATTTTTTTAGCTAACACATTCTAACTCCCCTCTTTTAGTCTCATTGTAGACAAGACCAAAATAAGCAGAGAACCAAACTGATTTTATTTGTATTTAAGGCTAAAACCTGACTGATATGAGAAAACAGGTGAGCTAATAAGTAACTATTTCAATAGAATGAAAAGTATAGAGATCCAAGTTAAGGCTTTGCAACCAGGTGCTGCTAACAGGGAGTTTCGCAAGGGAGTTCTCCAGGTGAAGGAGGAGCAAATACAGCATCTGTGGGGTAATTGACTGTCTGCAGCATGTCTGTCTGTGTTTGGGGGTTACTTGTTGTGTGCTGAGCTTGTGTTTGTCAGTCTGTTTGTTTTGGTTGTTTGAAGGACCATGTGCTGTAGCTGGCAGTTGGAGGCTGAGCTACAAAGGAAGGTTTGAAAGCTAGAAGCCTCTGGTAATTGGCTGAGCCTTAACCAGTGGGCGGGGCATTCACTCAGGCCAGGGCTTTATAAAGCCGTGCACAATCAATCAGGGGCTGCAAACAGGGAGTTTTGCAAGGGAGTTTGGAAGGGGAGTAGAAAGGGAGCAGGGGTCCCTTGTCAGTCCTATCTGTGACCCGTTAGTCCCTTGAAAACCTATAAACCAAACTACATCCAAAACCTCTCTTTTTAAAGCAGAGCAGAGCAGACAGGGGAGTTTGAGAGGGAGTTTGACAGAGGGAGGCTTACGATGGTTAGGAAGACCCGCAACACCTGCGGCAGCACTGCTTCTGTCTCCTCTACCTGCACCTGTAGCCAGACAGAGCACCAGAGCATAGATGCTTCTACCCAGATACTGGTGTGGTTTTGCAAAAGACTGTAACTTGCAATTTCCACTTACTGATATCCAGGCTGAGGAGGGCATCCAATGTGAAAGGTGCCTACCGGTGGAATCTCTCAGGTAGCAGGTGGGAGAGCTACAGGAGGAGGTGACTAGGTTGAGGATCATCCGTATCCATGAGCAATTCCTGGATAGTGTCCATGTGGAGACAGCTGAGGTAGCTGTCCCAGTACACAGGACTGCTGACACACCACTGGTGGAGGAGGAGATGGCTCAGGGTGGACACTGGCAGCTGGTTACTTCTGGCAGCAGGCAGTGCTCCACCCCTACTCCAAACCCTCCCGCTGTGGTAATAGGTAACCATTATGCTCTTCTTGATACAGGAGAGAAGGAATCACCCCCTACAGTAAAGGAGGAGAAGCCTCGTACCCCTAAGGCTGGGAGGTCTGCTGCCACCACTGCAAATAGGAAACATAGGGTAGTGGTGGTCGGAGACTGTCTGCTGAGGGGGATGGAGTCGCCCATCTGTCGCCCTGACATTTCATTTTGGGAGGTATGCTGCCTGCCGGGGACCCGTATCCGAAATGTTAGAGGCATTGTCGAGGATTATTCAGCCTTCTGACTACTACCCCATGCTACTCATCCATTTGGGCACAAATGATACTGCGAGGTGTGATGCTGAGCAGATCAAGAGTGACTACAGGGCTCTGGGAGTACGGGTGAAGGAGTTTGGAGCGCTGGTGGTATTCTCTTTGATTCTTCCTGTCAAAGGTAGGGGCCCGGGCAGAGTCAGATGCATCATGGAGGTGAATGCCTGGCTGCAAAGATGGTGTCACCAGGAGGGCTTTGGCTTCCTTGACCACGGGATGCTATTCGAGGAAGGACTGCTAGGCAGAGATGATGTTCACCTTTCGAGGAGGGGAAAGACCCTATTTGCATATAGACTGGCTAACCTAGTGAGGAGGGCTTTAAACTAGGTTCAATGGGGACAGGTGAGCAAAGCCCACAAGTAAGTGGGGAACATGAAGACCTGGGAGATGGGTCAGAAACAAGAGGGAGCGTGGGCTATAATGGCAGAGAGAAAGGAGGGTCAGGGCAAAACTGGGAGGCAAGATCAAACCAGTATCTTAGATGCCTATATACAAATGCGAGAAGTATGGGTAATAAGCAGGAAGAACTGGAAATGCTAATAAATAAATACAACTATGACATTGTTGGCATCACTGAAACTTGGTGGAATACACATGATTGGAATGTTGGTGTGGATGGGTATAGTTTGTTCAGGAAGGATGGACAGGGGAAAAAGGGAGGAGGTGTTGCCTTATATATTAAATATGTACACACTTGGACTGAGGTGGAGATGGACATAGGAGACAGAAGTGTTGAGAGTCTCTGGGTTAGGATAAAACGGGTAAAAAACAAGGGTGATGTCATGCTAGGAGTCTACTACAGGCCACCTAACCAGGTGGAAGAGGTGGATGAGGCTTTTTTTTTAAAAAAACAAAATCATCCAAAGCCCAAGATTTGGTGGTGATGGGGGACTTCAACTATCCAGATATATGTTGGGAAAACATCTCAGGACACAGACTATCCAACAAGTTCCTGGACAGCATTGCAGACAACTTTTTATTTCAGAAGGTTGAAAAAGCTACTAGGGGGGAAGCTGTTCTAGACTTGATTTTAACAAATAGGGAGGAACTCGTTGAGAATTTGAAAGTAGAAGGAAGCTAGGGTGAAAGGGATCATGAAATCATAGAGTTTGCAATTCTAAGGAAAAGTAGAAGGGAGTACAGCAAAGTAGAGACAATGGATTTCAGGAAGGTGGATTTTGGTAAGCTCAGAGAGCTGATAGGTAAGGTCCCATGGGAATCAAGACTGAGGGGGAAAACAACTGAGGAGAGTTGGCAGTTTTTCAAGGGCCCAAAAGCAAGCTATTCCTATGGGTAGGAAAGATAGAAAATGTGGCAAAAGACCATCTTGGCTTAACCACGAGATCTTGCATGACCTACAAAATAAAAAGGAGTCATAAAAAATGGAAACTAGGTCAGATTACAAAGGATGAATATAGGCAAACAACACAGGAATGCAAGGGCAAGATTAGAAAGGCAAAGGCACAAAATGAGCTCAAACTAGCTACGGGAATAAAGGGAAACAAGATGACTTTTTATCAATACATTAGAAGCAAGAGGAAGACCAAGAACAGGGTAGGCCCACTGCTCAGTGAGGAGGGAGAAACAGTAACAGGAAACTTGGAAATGGCAGAGATGTTTAATGACGTCTTTGTTTCGGTCTTCACTGAGAAGTCTGAAGGAATGCCTAACATAGTGAATGCTTATGGGAAGGAGGTAGGTTTAGAAGATAAAATAAAAAAAGAACAAGTTAAAAATCACTTAGAAAAGTTAGATGCTTGCAAGTCACCAGGGCCTGATGAAATGCATCCTAGAATACTCAAGGAGTTAATAGTGGAGGTATCTGAGCCTCTAGCTAGTATCTTTGGAAAGTCATGGGAGACAGGAGAGATTCCAGAAGCCTGGAAAAGGGCAAATATAGTGTCCATCTATAAAAAGGGAAATAAAAACAACCCAGGAAACTACAGACCAGCTAGTTTAACTTCTGTGCCAGGGACGATAATGGAGCAAGTATTTAAAGAAATCTGCAAACACTTGGAAGGTGGTAAGGTGATAGCGAATAGCCAGCATGGATCTGTAAAGAACAAATCATGTCAAACCAATCTGATAGCTTTCTTTGATAGGATAATGAGTCTTGTGGATAAGGGGGAAGTGGTGGATGTGATATACCTAGACTTTAGTAAGGCATTTGATACGGTCTTGCATGATATCCTTATCGATAAACTAAGCAAATACAATTTAGATGGGTCTACTATAAGGTGGGTGCATAACTGGCTGGATAACCGTACTCAGAGAGTAGTTATTAATGGCTCCCAATCCTGCTGGAAATGTATTACGAGTGGGGTTCACAGGGGTCTGTTTTGGGACCAGCTCTGTTCAATATCTTCATCAACGACTTAGATGTTGGCATAGAAAGTACGCTTATTACGTTTGCAGACTATATCAAACTGAGAGGGATCACAACTGCTTTGGAGGACAGGGTCAAAATTCAAAATGATCTGCACAAATTGAGAAATGGTCTGAGGTAAACAGGATGAAGTTCAATAAAGACAACTGCAAAGTGCTCCACTTAGGAAGGAACAATCAGTTTCACACATACAGGATGGGAAGAGACTGTCTAGGAAGGAGTATGGCAGAAAGAGATCTAGGGGTCATAGTGGACCACAAGCTTAATATGAGTCAACAGTGTGATACTGTTGCAAAAAAAAAAAGCAAACGTGATTCTGGGATGCATTAACAGGTGTGTTGTAAACAAGACACGAGAAGTCATTCTTCCGCTCTACTCTGTGCTGGTTAGGCCTCAACTGGAGTATTGTGTTCTGGGCACCGCATTCCAAGAAAGATGTGGAGAAATTGGAGAGGGTCCACACAAGAGCAACAAGAATGATTAAAGGTCTTGAGAACATGACCTATGAAGGAAGGCTGAAAGAATTGGAATTATTTAGTTTGGAAAAGAGAAGACTGAGAGGTGACATGATAGCAGTTTTCAGGTATCTAAAAGGGTGTCATCAGGAGGAGGGAGAAAACTTGTTCACCTTAGCTTCTGATGACAGAACAAGAAGCAATGGGCTTAAACTGCAGCAAGGGAGATTTAGGTTGGACATTAGGAAAAAAGTTCCTAACTGTCAGAGTAGTTAAACACTGGAATAAATTGCCTAGGGAGGTTGTGGAATCTCCATCTCTGGAGATATTTAAGAGTAGGTTGGATAAATATCTATCAGGGATGGTCTAGACAGTATTTGGTCCTGCCCTGAGGGCAGGGGACTGGACTCGACCTCTCAAGGTCCCTTCCAGTCCTAGAGTCTATGAATCAAAATAAAGTAAAATGTATATGCCCTAAAACGAAAAACAAAAAAAAACCCTTGTGCATGGTGTTTAACAGTAATAACCACCCCCCACACGCACACACACAAGGTTTGAATATGTACCAGTTACATTTATTACAGCACTGGAAAAATGTCATATTATTTAATAGGTCAAATTTTAATAAGGTTTGATTATCACAAACAGGATGACTTAAGTGGTGAAGCAAGGTATTATTCTTATATATCAGAGGGTAGCCGTGTTAGTCTGGATCTGTAAAAGCAGCAAAGAATCCTGTGGCACCTTATAGACTAACAGACGTTTTGGAGCATGAGCTTTCGTGGGTGAATACCCACTTCCTCAGATGCATGACGGTGAATACCCACTTCCTCAGATGCATGCATCTGAGGAAGTGGGTATTCACCCACGAAAGCTCATGCTCTAAAACGTCTGTTAGTCTATAAGGTGCCACAGGATTCTTTGCTATTCTTATATATGTACATTATCTCTATATAATCCAAACCAATCTCCAGTATCACAGGAACCAGTTAGATATTTTGTTTTTCTAACACCATTTTGTTTGGCAGTTTCTTCATGGTTTAACTTTTACCTGTTTAATAAGAAAATCCTACAAAATAGGACACATGAGAAATGTAGGTACCCGATAAACTCACATTAATACTGCGTGCAGCAAGTAAAAGTTAACATGGTAATGACACAGAAATACTCTCTCACAACTACACGGCACAAATACCTTGGAGTATATTCTCCAGTTCATCAACAATGGGAGTGACATGACTTAATCCTTACACATTGAGTAGATTTAATATCCCCCTTTGTGACATACATATAATAGGATTTATTCTAAACATACATATATTTTATATTTGAGTGTGTTTGAAAGTATTTATAAATATGAGAATGGAAGGCAATCATGAACATTTTATAAACCTGAATTGCAATGAGTTGCCGTTGCATTAATTTGCATGATTGTTGATTGAGTTGTGCTTTGGATTTACTTATTAGTATTCTTCTAAATCTCATAGATAGATGTAATAGAGGTCCCCTTAGCAATATGCCCTTACTAATTCTACAACCATGGCAATAGAAAGAATTAAGTTTAAGACAATTTTCAGTTCACTGTCAGTGACTACCAAGATATATTTATTGTAACATTTTATTTTGTGTCTATCTTTGTTAATGCAGTATTAGCAATGGTATTGGCCTCAAAGGGAATTACTATGCCCAGAGAATGCCTAAATAGTGAAGTACATAAATTCTAAGGAAGGAAGCATATTTGTAATGACTTGACAGAATAAACATATTCTGACTTTAATGTTCAACTCAAGATCATGATCTTAATGTCAAGATTACAGGGTCATGTTTCTGCTGACTCCAGAATTTGTTCCTAATTTAGATGAAAATATTCTGCTATTAGAATTTAAATAGTCTTTGGCCATTTGAATTTTAATCACAGCATGAAGTGGCACTTAGGCTCTGTGTGAGGAAAGCAAAAATTCTGAGAAATTCAGATGAACACATTAAGTGGATTGTTTCCAAGAAAACACACATAGATATCAGTTTTATCTCTGCCAGAGGCACACACTCAAAGTCAGACAATGACAGACCTAGAGGAACTTCTTTTTGGTCTATGCCAGGTTTTGTCAAATGGATTTCTAAACAGAAAATATAAGAGGCATAGTGAACGGTATGTCTGATTCACCAAGAGAATCAAAAAGGTCACTGGGGTTAGAGTGGAGGTGGAAAGAACAGTCACAAGTTGTCAGAAATGATTTTTTTCTAAGCAGTAGGTGTGCATTTTCAGGATGACATAGCAAGAAAAGAGGTATCCAGATACTGCAACTTTTGAATTTCAAACACAATGAAATTAGTATATTTTTCTGTTCTTGGTTAGGACTTAAACAAAAAAAACACCCTCTTACAAATAGTTTATAGCAATGCTAAACAAAATAATAAAATATAGGGTTGGAAGGGACCTCAGGAGGTCATCTAGCCCAACCCCCTGCTCAAAGCAGGAGCAATTCCCAACTAAATCATCCCAGCCAGGGCTTTGTCAAGCCTGACCTTAAAAACATCTAAGGAAGGAGATACCACCTCCCTAGGTAACCCATTCCACAGCTTCACCACCCTCCTAGCGAAAAAGTTTATCCTAATATCCAACCTAAACCTCCACTGCAACTTGAGACCATTACTCCTTGTTCTGTCATCTGGTACCACTGAGAACAGTCTAGATCTATCCTCTTTGGAACCCACTTTCAGGTAGTTGAAAGCAGCTATCAAATCCCCCCTTCATTCTTCTCTTCTGCAGACTAAACAATCCCAGTTCCCTCAGCCTCTCCTCATAAGTCATGTGCTCCAGCCCCCTAATCATTTTTGTTGCCCCCCGCTGGACTCTTTCCAATTTTTCCACATCCTTCTTTTAGTGTGGGGGCCAAAACTGGACACGGTACCCCAGATGAGGACTCACCAGTGTCAAATAGAAGGGAATGATCATGTCCCTCTATCTGCTGGCAATGACCCTACTAATACAGCCCAAAATGCCATTAGCCTTCTTGGCAACAAGGGCACACTGTTGACTCATATCCAGCTTCTCGTCCATTGTAACCCTAGGTCCTTTTCTGCAGAACTGCTTCCTAGCCATTCAGTCCCTAGTCTGTAACAGTGAATGGGATTCTTCCGTCCTAAGTGCAGGACTCTGCACTTTTCCTTGTTGAACCTCAGTTTCTTTTGGCCCAGTCCTCTAATTTGTCTAGCCCTACCCTCCAGTGTATCTACCACTTCTCCCAATTTAGTGTCCTCTGCAAACTTGGTGAGAGTGCAGTCCATGCCATCCTCCAGATCATTAATGAAGATATTGAACAAAACTGGCCCCAGGACCGACCCTTGGGGCACTCCGCTTGAAACCAACGGCCAACTAGACATGGAGCCAGCTTTCTATCCATCTTTTAGTCCATTCATCCAGCCCATATTTCTTTAACTTGCCGGCAAGAATACTGTGGGAGAGCGTATCAAAAGCTTTGCTAAAGTCAAGGAATAATACATCTACTGCTTTCCCCTCATCCACAGATCCAGTTATCTCCTCATAGAAGGCAGTTAGGTTAGTCAGGCATGACTTGCCCTTGGTGAATCCATGCTAACTGTTCCTGATCACTTTCCTCTCCTCTAAGTGCTTCAGAATTGATTCCTTGAGGACCTGCTCCATGATTTTTCCAGGGACTGAGGTTAGGCTGACTGGTCTGTAGTTCCCTGGATCCTCCTCCTTCCCTTTTTTAAAGATGGGACCTAAAATTAGCCTTTTTCCAGCCATCCAGGATCTCCCCTGATCACCATGAGTTTTCAAAGAATGGCCAATGGCTCTGCAATCATATCTGCCAACTCCTTTAGCACCTTTGGATGTAACACATCCGGCCCCGTGGACTTGTGCTCATCCAGTTTTTCTAAATAGTCCCAAACCATTTCTTTTTCCATGGAGGGCTGGTCACCTCCTCCCCATACTGTGCTGCCCAGAGCTGACCTTGTTCGTGAAGACAGAGGCCAAAAACAAAACAAAAACAAAAACACACACACACCACACTCATTGAATACATCAGCTTTTTCCACATCCTCTGTCACTAGGTTGCCTCCCTCATTCAGTAAGGGACCCACACTTTCCTTGACTTACTTCTTGTTGCTAACATACCTGAAGAAACCCTTCTTGTTACTCTTAACATCTCTTGCTAGCTGCAACTCCAAGTGTTATTTGTCCTTCCTGATTTCACTCCTGCATCCCTGAGCAATATGTTTATACTCCCTGGTCATTTGTCCAATCTTCCACTTCTTGTAAGCTTCTTTTTTGTGCTTAAGGTCAGCAGAGATTTCACTGTTAAGCCAAGCAGGTCTCCTGACATATTTACTATTCTTTCTACATATCAGGATTGTTTTTTCCTGCAACCTCAATAAGGATTCTTTAAAATATAACCAGCTCTCCTGGATTCTTTTTCCCCTCGTGTTATTCTCCTAGGGGATCCTGCCCATCAGTTCCCTGAAGGAGTCAAAGTCTGCTTTTCTGAAGTCCAGGGTCCATATTCTGCTGCTCTCCTTTCTTCCTTTGTCAGGATCCTGAACTCAATCATCTCATGGTCACTGCCTCCCAGGTTCCCATCCACTTTTACTTCTCCTACAAATTCTTCCTGGTTTGTGAGCAGCAGATCTAGAAGAACTCTGGCCCTAGTTGGTTTCTCCAACGCTTGCACCAGGAAATTGTCCCCTACACTTTCCAAAAGCTTCCTGGATTGTCTGTGCACCGCTGTATTGCTTTCCCAGCAGATAACAGGGTGATTAAAGTCTTCCATGAGAACCAGGGCCTGCAATCTAGTAACTCCTGCTAGTTGCCAGAAGAAAGCCTCGTCCTCCTCATCCCCCTGGTCTGGTGGTCTATAGCAGACTCCCACCACCACATCACCCTTGTTGCTCACACTTCCAAACTTAATTCAGAGACTCTCAGGTTTTTCTGCAGTTCCATACCGGAGCTCTTAGCAGTCATACTCCTCTCTTACATACGATGCAACTCCCCCACCTTTTCTGCCCAGCCTGTCCTTCCTGAACAGTTTATATCATCCATGACGGTACTCCAGTCATGTGAGTTATCCCACCAAGTCTCTGTTATTCCAATCACATCATAGTTCCTTGACTGTGCCAGTATTTCCAGTTCTCCCTGCTTGTTTCCCAGGCTTCTTGCATTGGTGTATAGGAACTTAAGATAACTCAATGATTGTCCTGCTTTCTCAGTCTGAAACCAGAGTCCTCCCCTCTTGCACTCTCCTGCTCGTGCTTCCTCTGGGTATACCATTTCCCCAGGTTATGGCAAGAATACTCCATTGTATATTACTTCATTGTATATTACTGTGACATAAATTAGAACTTCCATATTTCAGAAGGCTATAGATATTTACATCAAAGGCCTGGGTTTTGGCAGAAACTAACCATTTAAAGGAATAATGCCACAAATACAGAAATACTATTTAATCTTTTCCAGAGAAACAAAAGTGACAGCTGAAATTGCAAAAATCTTGACCAACACCACCATCCCATAAGATTTCTAATCTTCAGCCTTGTTTGCATGTTTCTGGCATGATGTTTCTAGCCATGATGTGAAATGTTTGCTTCAGACCTTTGATATGTTACAGCCATCAGAAAATTCAATCTTGCACTGTTCATGTAGACATAGGCCAAGCAAAGACTATGGGCCAAATTCCAATGTTGAAGGTGTTAAGTCAACAGGAGCCCTTTGCATCTGCCATCAAAATCTGATCCTAATTTTAGTGAAAACTGTAACAGGCAGTTAACTCAGAAATGTGACATCTTTTTATTTTCAAGAACGGATAAGAGAATAGTACAGAGGAACAAGCCGAGATTCAGAAGTTACTCTTAGACCTAAGTAGTTGCTCTTGTGATTGCACATAGAGATGGTCCACAGGGATAGGTTATAATAGGTGAAGAAAGAAGAGTTGTGTTAATTAATCCAGAGCAGAGTTGAGTCGAGGCAGCAAGTCTGACTCGGACTCCAAATGCATAGATGGGAAAATGGGATACCAAGAAAGAAGACTAACCGGAGAATAAGTTTGTATGGTGTTTGCATGATTATAAGAGGGGTCTATGCTGGCAGGTAAGCAAGTGGTGAAAGGTGAAAAAAATGAAAATGATAACAAAGTTAAGGTAGGTGGGTGGATGTATCTGGAGATGCTTTAATGTATGAGTGTATATGCTGCTTATGCAATACTGTAGGTTATCAGTTCAACAAAGTTGACTGAAAGACAGATAGTTGAGCCATAAGTCTTCATGGAAGACCAGTAGAAAGTTAGGGTTTTGGCAATAATATTATAGGGTATAAGAAGGCAGAGCAGCACACACACACACACACACACACTCTCTCTCTCCCTCCCTCTTCTTTTTGGCTGTTTTTCACAGTACCTATTGAAAAGTTAAGTTGAAGTTGTAGGCTTTGTTCTGAAAGCAGAAAAATTTGTGGTCACTCTTATCTCCTCTAGTAATGAGTTCCAAAGCCTTTGCCTTGTTGTCAAGCAAGCCCTATCTCCTGCTTTCATCAGCTTCACCCTTGAGGTTGACAGGCTCTCAATTTCTGAGCAACATGGCTGTCAAGGGAGGTCATCATCACAAAGACAGAGGCACTCTGAGCAATCTTGGGCCATTTCCTCAGGAGTCTTGAAAATTAAGATGTAGACCTTGAATTTGATCCAGTATATTTATAAGTGGAAGCTTGTAAATGGAAGATATACAGTTAAAGTAAAAGAAAAATAACCAAAGTCTGAGATGGCCAAGCACAGAAAATGCTGATTCCAGAGCTGGTGATTAATGTGCGCCTTCTCTTAAACCAGGACATATCTTTACCAACATCTCTTTTTTTAACTGGTGGCATCATCATAAAGAAAGATGTAAAAATCTCTGGATATAATCTGTCAAATGTCACAAAGCAGAATGGGAACGAGCACAGAAAAGCTCTGCTTTTCATACTTATGCTGAGAGAAGTTCCATTTTTGAGTTCAGAAATAGAAGATCATTTCGTTTCTACAAAAATCATGTTCTTTTCCTCAGACAGGGTTTTATATAGCCCAGCTACTTTGAGTGCTCCAGCTTCCAACATCTGTTGGAGTTTCCATTCCTTAAAAAATATTGTCAACATCTGCTTTAAACACTGATATCCTGATAATCACGTGGAGATTTAGTTTAATCTTTCATCATTTTAAAGCCCAGATTCTGAACTTTCAGCTGCTGTACCAAGCAGATGTAGAAATCTTGCGCTGGCATTTAAACAGCTGTCATTTTCATCAATTTCTATTGTGGCAGACATCTTGGATTTTCAACCCGCTGTTAGATTAGAATCTAATTGACAGTTTTATCAACAAATTTGATTCATTATTTTAGTTTTGTTTATGACAAATCAAACAGGAATGTTCACTCAGTTTAGTCCTTTGATTGATGAAACTAATATTTTTCACTGAAAAAGAGAAGGCTACACCACTAGTAAGTGATATGATAAAAGATTTTGTTCCATCATTTTCTTATAAGGTAGGGACGGGGATGTCACATTAGGAAAAAAGTCCCCAACCCCTTTTTTTCTTTTTCCAATTTATGCTTTTATTATTCTGTTGCACTCATCCCACAGCTGTATGGCCAATGTAGCACCCTCCCCTTATTTTTAAAGGCCTTTCATCTCCTAATCTTTGGAAGCCTCCCCACATAAGGGGCCATGAGAGTTAACAGAAAAGCTCCCGCTGTCTTCAGAGGCTGTTGGGCACAGGATGGTTTGGTTATCAGAAAACATATTCAGGGCTTCTCTGAGGGCTAGCAATGGTGTAGATTAGTGTAGTGACAGTCTTTACTCTCTGTCTAGCAAACATTGACTGGCATTCCAAGATCTAGCAGAAGGCAAGATGACAGACTGTGTGGGTGTTACTTACACGCTTGCTGGTGCCAGGCTTAGGATTTCTTTTAACTCACCCATTTCCTTTCTGCTCCTTTCTGTGAAACTGTTGACATAGTGATTTCTTTGCTATTTGGCAGCTTTTATGTTTTTAGTCTTATGAAGCCAACAAGTTAATGACTCCAAAAAGTAAAACATTACCTGATGATACCTCAACAAAAGCCTGTACCAACTTGATCAACTCTTACTTTTAGGCAGCCTGGCAATGCCACAAGGACAGATTCAGAAGTGATGTATAAAGTAGGATTGGTGACTCTAGGGGCATCTAAGCTGGTGAAAAATAAACAACTTCTCTAGCGTCTCCAAGCTACCTCATTCCCCACAATTCATGTGCGGCAGATACCCTGTCTATGGGGGAGAAGTTCAGGTATAGAGGGTGACACGCCTTCCCCACCTCCATTCCCCTAAACCTTATGAAAGTCACTCAGCAATCCAGGAATCTGTGTGGAGGTTGGAGGAGGCAGCAGAGACTGAGGGAGCAGGTGGCCCTTTGCTAGGTGACAATGGTGCCAGGTGGATTTGCCTCATCCCCTTGCCTCACAGTGATTCGAGAAAGCTAATGTAATACAGCACCTGAATGTCTTTTCTATAGAGCCCTTACACAGGGCAAAACCTCATTTAAGGGAGGGTTTGGGTACAAAGAAAATCACTGAGAATTCCACTGAAGCTGTTCTCTCAAAGACCCAGAAATCCAGAGCTTAACGTGGACTGAATCTGCAGGAATACAGACTCCCTTCTCCAACAGAATGATCAGTGAAAAACCCTTACAAAAGGCTTCCAGGTAGAGATTTCTTTTCTTTTAACCCCCAATAGGTAGGTTTTCCTGAAGGAAGGGGTTATCAGCCTTCAGTAAGTTAAAACCATGTAGACTTTCTAAAGTCATTTACTGACATACAGCTACACCCTTACACGTTAGCTCTTAATCTGAGCCACAGGCTCTGTGCTCCTCCTATAACAAATAGCTTGGCCATCAATCTCATGCTCATTGCTTATCACCAATATTGTACTTAGAAAGATCTAATGGCGTTGGGAGTGCATCTAATGCAAGTGAAGGGGAGGCTCACCTGCCAATTTTATGTATATCAGCGCTGAAGATGGAGAAAACATTCTTTAAAAAATAGAGATTAAAGGATTTGATAAAATGGCCCCTGAGATTGAATTTACAGAAAGATCAATAACTGGACATGGGGAGATTTTGGAATCTCCTATTATAGGAAGTAAATGTTGACAAGGAGTTGTACACAAAACTAAGAACTCCCAAGCAGGAAAAAAGTAAAATTTAGGCTATGTCGGCATAACTTATGTCACTCAGGGTATGAATAAATCACTCTCCTGAGTGACATAAGTGCTTGTGTGCACAATGCTATGTCAGCAGGAGAGCTTCTCCCATCAACTAGCCTCTGCCATTTGTGGAGGTGGTTTTATTACACTGATGGGAGAGAGCTCTCCCGTCAGCATACAGCATCTTCACCAGAAGCACTGCAGCTTCATCAGTACAGCTGCACCACTACTGAGTGGTACATGTAGACATGCCCCTTAGACAATGTTTTAAAATACACGCACTTGTAAAAAAACTCTCCATGTGTCAGGTGAACCGTCTCAGGACATCTTCGGTAAACAATTGGAAGCTATACTGGGAATCACTTATAGTAATATGTTCCTCCTCTAGAAAAGGTTTGTTTTCTACTCTTTAGCCAGTATGTGGATTTTGATATAAAGACATGGGAGTCCAATATAATTAGGGTTCCTGACTTGGAGGAGATTTCCCACTGCTGTTCTCTGAGAAATTCTATTGTTTACTTGTTGCCCCTAAAACACTTCCAGGGTTTCAGGCTAAATGTGTGTGGAAAAAATGATCCCAGGACTATCCTTCAATAGAAGAAGAAGTGATTATTGTAAAGTGTATTTCAGGTACTGAAGCTTGTGAGATTAACAGAAACGAGGTAGGTTAAGCTTTAGCAGGAAATTGATGCCCACACCTATGAAAACCAGAGTGAGGGGGCAAACTACTCACTGCTAGATGTCACCGCCTCCTGGTGGTTCTGGAGATTAGCTCTGTGAGACAATCACCCCTTCCCGCTGTTGCTTTCTCTCCCTCTGGCTGCAGCCCTTCTCTTGCTCCAAGAACTGCTGCTGCCTCTTCATGACTTAACCCCCTGGCCAGGTCACTCAGTGGTTTCCCCTTCCAGGGTGATCTTTCAAAGTCTCTCTCCACAAGCAGCATCAGGCAGTCCTCACACTGCCCTGACTATGTCACTCTCACAATAACTTCAGTAGTCTTCATATCCATGGCCCTTAGCCCTACCACTCTGCAGTGGTTAGAGGAATCCAGGACCACCCCCTATTCTGGGTTCCAGTCCAGGACCCTGTAGTAAACAGGCATGGTCTACATCTACACCACTACCTTACCCCTTCCTTCACCTCCGAGACAAGAACTGCAGACTTCATCCCTACACTATTTCTAGCCTCCTGGCTTTATAGAAGTCCTACCTGTTCCCTCACAGGTGAGCATCTTTCTAATCAAAGCTCTCCACACAACCTAAATCTCCCCCATTTGCAGCCGAATTGGCTGATTGGGTCCACCTGGCCTAATTCAGCTCTGGAAAGGCCAATGCAGGGCGTATACCCAATCACAACCAACAACAGGTTCTGTATATTATTTCCATTTCCCTCCGTAATTATTCCTGATTAAAAACAAAAAACAAAGAAAGATTCTTTGTAAAGCCAAGAATGAGTTATTAATTTGATGACCTCTCGTTGTCTGAAATCAGATCTGGGAGGCACATATGCAAACAAGATACTGTAAGAGTTAGCTGTAGGCATATATCCGTTTGGCAGGGCTATGCGATGAAAATGAGCCTAGGCTGGGCTGCATGGGACCAGCAGAAATTACATATTTAACAAGCATCACCATGGTATACCTGTGGCACTATTCTTCAGCTTCTGATTGGCAAAGTCAGAAAAATTCATTAATTCATGGAAATTGCTGAACACTTCACAGAGAAGAAGCCACAAAAAGCAGAGATTTTGAGTTTTCATCTGATTTTTTAAGAGAAGAGCTTATTAATAATCCTTTCATATCTCCACATTGGTCTACAACATAAGCCGATAATGTTAAAACAATATTTTGTAAGTAGGTTAGGGCATGTCTACAGAGACTATATGGCATAGTTATATTATCATAGCTATGCTGGCATAACCCCATAGACAGCCTACACTGACAGCAGGGGGTTTTCTGTAGGTGTAAGAACACCCTTCCCAAACAAAGGGCCTGTCTACACTTTAAATGCTGCAGTGGCACAGCTGCAGCTCTAGTGCTTCAGTGTAGACAGTACAGTACCTATGCTGACAGGAAGAGATCTCCCATTGGTGTAGGTAATCCACCTCCCCAAGAGGCAGCAGCTAGGACAACAAAATTCTTCTGTTGACTGAGTGCTATCTACCTTGGCCATTAGATCAGCTTAACTGTGCTGCTCAGGAATGTGGATTTCACACTCCTGACATAGCTGCATCAACCTAACTTTTTACTGTAGACCAGGCCCAAGTTAGCACTCTTCCAGCAACATAATCCCCAGTGTAGACACAAGTATGCTGACATAGCTACATCAGTCAGGGGCAATTTTTTTCATGTAGCTATGCCTTAGCTGGAAAGGGTGTGTCCCCCTTTCATACAAGGGATGTAGCCCAGACTCAGCCCATGTCCATGTTACAGCAGCATAGCTATGGCTCTGCAGCTGTGGCATTGTAGCAGAGGCCTTGTCTACACTACAGAGTTGCAGCGCTGGTGAGGGGGTTACAGCACTGCAACGTAGGTGGTGTACACACTTGCACAGCACGGCCAGCGCTGCAACCAGGTTGCAGCGCTGGCTGTACACCCGGTCGAGCTTCGGGTGTAGAGGATCCAGCGCTGGTGATCCAGCGCTGGTCAGCAAGTGTAGATACCCACCAGCGTTTTTATTGACCTCCGTGGCATAAGCAGGTATCCCAGCATACCTTAGAAGCCTCTCTGGTAATCATGCAAACTCCACTGCCCTGGGCTCACCTGACCCCTCCTTTAAATGCCCTGGGAATTTTAAAAATCCCCTTCCTGTTTGCTCAGCCAGGTGTGGAGTGCAATTAATCAATCAATCACTCAGCGACCATGCCTCCACGCACCAAACGAGCCCCAGCATGGACCAATGCAGAGCTGCAGGACCTCATAAGTGTTTGGGGAGAGGAGGCTGTGCAAGCACAGCTGCGCTCCAGAAGGAGAAATTATGATACCTATGGGCAGATATCGCAGTCCTTGATGAGAAGGGGCCATGAACAGGACGCGTTGCAGTGCAGGGTCAAAATTAAAGAGATGAGGAATGCTTACTGCAAAGCTCGTGAGGGAAATTGCCGCTCAGGAGCTGCCCCCATGACCTGCCATTTTTACCAGTAGCTGGATGCTATACTTGGGTGTGACCCCACTGCCAATCCTAGGAGCACGATGGAGAGTTCAGAGCAGGGAGAAGTGGGGGAGGTTGTAGAGGATGGCGACAGTGAGGCTACTGGCATGGAGGGAGACACCCTGGAGTCCCAGTACACATGCAGCCAGGAGCTCTTCTCAAGCCAGGAGGCTAGCCAGTCGCAGCAGCTGGAAGTTGATGGTGAGGAAGAAACTGAGGATCGTGCTCGGGGTAAGTAGATTTTTATGTTTTGGGAGAGGAGGGTTTTGGTTATGGCTGCCTGCATGCATGCCTAAAAGTGGAATAGCCCATTGATTTGCTCTATCACATCTCTGTAATCTGCCTCGGTAATCTCTTGAAAAGTTGCAGCAAGAGCGTTTGCAATTTGCTTTCTCAAGTTGATCGAGAGAGCCACCGTGGTCCCTGTCCCGGTCAGGCTAACTCGTCTGATCCACTGTGCAGCGAGGGGTGGGGGGACCATGGCTGCACACAGGCAAGCTGCATAGGGGCTAGGGCGGTATCCACATTCTTGTAGAAGACCCTCCCTCTCTTCCCAGGTAACACGCAGCAGTGATATGTCTGGCAGTAGGAAACCCTGTTGAGAGTTTAGGGATACTTGAGTGCAGGGCGCCAGGTTCGCGTTTCCCCAGCCCATGGCACTCTGTTGTTAACCCCCCCCTCTCCCAGCATGTAGCCAGCCACACGGTGTGCTCCGGTGTTCCCCACCCCCCCTCCCAGCACGTAAGCATCCAAGCAGTGTGCTCCGGTGTTATGCACCCCCCTCCAAGCAGGCATCCAGCACCGCGGTGTGCGCCTGTGTTCCCCACCCCCCCTCCAAGCAGGCATCCAGCACCGCGGTGTGCGCCTGTGTTCCCCACCCCCCCTCCAAGCAGGCATCCAGCACTGTGGTGTGCTCTTGTGTTCCCCACCCCCCCCTCCAAGCAGGCATCCAGCACTGCAGTGTGCTCTTGTGTTCCCCACCCCCCCTCCAAGCAGCATCCAGCACCGCGGTGTGCTCCTGTGTTCCCCACCCCCCCTCCAAGCAGGCAGCCAGCACCACGGTGTGCTCTTGTGTTCCCAGCCCCCCATCCCAGCACGTAAGCATCCACGCAGTGTGCTCCGGTGTTCCCAACCCCCCCTCCCAGCACGTAAGCATCCACGAGGTGTGCTCCGGTGTTATGCACCCCCCTCCAAGCAGGCATCCAGCACCGCGGTGCGCTCTGGTGTTCCCAACCCCCCCCTCCAAGCAGGCGTCCAGCACCTCAGTGCCCCCCCCACCAGCAGGATGGCGTGAACGCGGACCAAAGAACAACCCCCCTCCCAAGCAGCTCACCACCTTCCTGTTCACTACTGTCCCCTCTTCAGGACACCAGCTACCTCCTGTACCCATTGCTGATAAACTCCAGTGACCCATTGGTCAATTCCCACTCCCAAGGGGAAATTGGGGCAAAACCACTCACCCCGTTGCTCGCCATGACTTAGCTTCCCTGCCCTCTCTGTGTTATGTGAGGTATGTGAGAAGGATGCTACCAAAAGTCTAAAAAGTCCTTCAATGTGTGATAATAAACAATGTAGCCTCTGTGTATTACATGGTTCTATCTCTCTTTTTTCTAGTGACCTTGACTACTGCAGCCGGATCACCGGCCTCACGTAGGTTGCAGAACTTGAGACGGAATCCTAGAAAATCAAAAGAGGAATTGATCAAATCTGTTATGAGCCACTACAACAGAGAAAGTAGGAAGACACAGGAATGGAGAGAGAAGATGTATGAATGGAGACAGAGTGTACATGAATGGAGGCAAACAGAAAGCAGGAGAAAGGAATTGTCTGCCAAAAAAACCACAAAGCAGATGATAAGCCTCCTGGCTCGCCAAACTGAGTCTTTCGAGTCTCTTGTAGCCATGCAGACAAATATGTACCGTTGTAACCCACAGCCCTCCCAAAGCCCTCTTCCTTGTTCCCCAGTATTTCCACAAAACAACTTTCTCCAGCAGCCAGTTCCTTATTATCCCCAGCTGCCCCCAACACCTGTACGATCACCTACCAGCCCTGATAACTATAATTCTTACCCTGTTCACTCCACCCCCATTATTCTGCAACATAGTAATCCTGAAGTGCAGCAGACATTGAATAGTGATCAAAATAGGACATATTCAAACCTGTGAATGTACGGTCCACCACCCCAACCCCCTTGCCTGTTATGTACTGTATGTTGAATAAAGGTTTTTTTTCTTTTTCACTACGTTATATTATTGCTGGAAGTGGTAAATATTATACACCAAGGTAAAGCAAAGCACATCAAATGCATCAAACATTACTGTTGTCTCTCAGCATCAAATTGCTCCCTTAAGGCATCCCTAATCCTTGAAGCCCTTTCCTGGGCCTCCCTATTAGCCCTGCTCTCTGTCTGAGCAAACTCATCCTCTAGGCGTTGAACCTCGGAGGTCCATTCCTCACTGAATCTTTCACCCTTCCCTTCACAAATATTATGGAGGGTACAGCACGCAGATATAACAGCGGTGATGCTGCTTTCCACCAAATCTAGCTTCCCATAAAGACAGTGCCAGCGGGCTTTCAAACGGGCAAAAGCACACTCCACAGTCATTCTGCACCGGCTCAGCCTGTAGTTGAACCGATCCTTGCTCCTGTCAAGCTTCCTTGTATATGGTTTCATGAGCCAGGGCATTAAGGGGTAAGCGGGGTCTCCAAGGATCACAGTGAGCATTTCGACGTCCCCTACTGTGATCTTGCAGTCTGGGAAAAAAGTCCCGGCCCTCAGCCTCCTGAACAGGGAACTGTTCCTAAAGATGCGTGCATCGTGCACCTTTCCAGGCCATCCTGAGTAAATGTCAGTGAAACGCCCACGGTGATCCACAAGCGCTTGCAGAACCACGGAGAAATACCCTTTGCAATTAACGTACTCTGATGCCAGGTGGGGTGGTGACAGAATAGGAATATGCGTCCCATCGATTGCCCCTCCACAGTTAGGGAACCCCATTTCTGCAAAGCCATCCACAATGTCCTGCACGTTCCCAAGAGTCACGGTTCTTCTTAGCAGGGTGCGATTAATGGCTGTGCAAACTTGCATCAGCACCATTCCAGCTGTAGACTTTCCCACTCCAAACTGGTTCGCCACCAATCTGAAGCAGTCTGGAGTTGCCAGTTTCCAGATTGCAATAGCCACCCGCTTCTCCACTGGCAGGGCAGCTCTCAATCTCCTGTCCCGCGCCGCAGGGTAGGGGCGAGCTCAGCACACAGTGCCATGAAAGTGGCTTTTCTCATCCGAAAGTTCTGCAGCCACTGCTCGTCATCCCAGGATTGCAGGACGATGTGATCCCACCACTGCGTGCTGGTTTCCCGAGCCCAAACGCGCCGGTCCACGGAGCTGAGCATGTCTGTTACTGCCACAAGCAATTTACTGTCTTCACAGTGAGGCAATTCAATATCATTGTCTGACTCCTCACTGTCACTGTCACGCTCACTTTGCAGCTGAAGGAATAGCTCCACTGCCATGCGTGATGTGCTGGCAACATTCATCAATAAGGTTGTCAGCTGCTCAGGCTCCATTTATAACAAAAATCGCAGAAAAAGCGCTGTAGAATCACAATGCCGCCAAACTGCTAGGAATGTGTAGCAAAGCACCACGGGGCGTTGGAACAGGAAGCGGAAAGACACTCACACTTCCTTCCCCTTCCCACAAGCCACAGCGCCGAAATGGGACGAGGTGATCTGTGGGATAGCTGCCCACAATGCACCACTCCCAACAGCTCTGCAAGTGCTGTAAATGTGGCCACACTGCAGCGCTGGTTGCTGTAAGTGTGGCCACTCTGCAGCTCTGGTCCTATACGACTGTACTAACACAGCTGTAACTACCAGCGCTGCAAAACTGTAAGTGTAGACATGGCCAGAGATACTTCCTACATTGCCAGAAAAGGTTTTTCTGTTGATGTAGGTAACCCAGCTGTTCTTCCAGTTCCAACAGCATCTACAGTGGGGGCTAAATTGACTTAAGTACACCACACTGGATGTGAAATTTTTCACAGCTCTGAGTGATGTAGCTAGGTTAATTTTTAGGTATAGACCAGGCCTCTACCATTAGGAACAAGCGGCAAGGTATATTCACCTGGTAAGGTGGAGATGACACTGGAGCCCTCAGGCAAGTCTCATATGTCCTCAGAAAGGTTAAAAGACTAACCTATATCAGAATTGAGGTAAATTAGGACTGGTTACACACCTAACTGTACCAGGCTTTTTCATAAGCACTACAGTTACCTTACCTTTAAAAAATTAGTTACAATTTCTGTTCCAATAAGACAATTTGGAATCTATAACACGTTTTTTCTCCAAAGTTCATTTATAATGATAAAAAGGGGATTGGGAAAACCAAGACAAAAAGATTAAACCATTTACCTAACATCGTGCAGGAAATGAGGGCTGAAAAAAGGACAAAAAAGTCTTCTGATTGTTATTACTTGTCTAGCAATAGCACCAATCAAGGGTCAGAGCCCCACAGTGTATATACATTTGGCAAAACAATGGGCTTTGCCCTAAAGAGTTTACAGCTTGAATATTGGACAAGAGGTAACTTACAGATTCAACAACTACATGGAGAGAATAGTTATGAGATATATTAAGCAACAATCATAGCATACCTGCCACCTTGTGATACAGTTTCAACCTCTACTGCTTTCCTGACACTTTAATAGTAATAATATCCAAATATGATTTTCTCCAAATTCACAAGGACAGTATTACAGCCCTAGCTATATCTGTACATGTAGCTTCTCCAGACATGTAATATAATATCTGAGTGAATGAAAATATTCAGTGGAACTAAAAAGACTTTTTTAAAGCTTTTTGAAGTAATTTGGGGATGAGGGGTTGGTTCTGTTTAAATGAGCTTTGCAAACAATGGGCACATGAGAACTGTTTGGAAGGAAATTTAATTTTGCAAGTTGCTGTCTTGTAGTAGTAATCAAAATGACACCACTGCTGAGATTTATTCATTTCATGCAGACTGGTTAATTTGTGAATATGAAAGCAATATACTTTTTAAACCCTCAATAAAGCAGTAGTTATGGTTTTTTTCTCCTTGAATCTGCTAAATTAACATGGCAGGGATTTTTCCTCCTCTTAAAAACCCCCCCACAAAACTTCATTCGTTAACCAACTGCCCTATGCAATTAAATTTCAGTGACTCAAACTGAGTGTGTGTGTTATAGCCATTGATTAATAGTGTTCACATTTAAATGATCACAGCTAGGCTTTGAAGTCATTAGCACCCCATTAAGATGAATAGAATAACTTCACACCTTTTATTTCTGTCTGCTTGGCAGTAGAACCAACAAAACCGCAGAGTATTGATTTACAGAGTGAAGACTATCTCTGCAACCAATCCAGAAAAATATGGAAGTTTAAAGAGAGAGGCCACTGCAAAAATTGTTGAACAACCTGACTAATCCATGTCCTGAAGTTTCAACACCTGAAGATTACCCTATTACTCAGGTAACAATTAATTACATTTACAGCACTAATCTGTCTAGAATTTCCTCTCTGATGCAGCTAATTGTCAATGTAAAACTTTCATTTAACAGCTTTTTAGAGCAAATAGGTAAGTAATGTGATGGGACACACCCCATCCCACTGATGGAAAGGCTAATGAACATTACTGCACTTAGGCAGTGCCAATTAGGTGCATCTGTAGAACATGCCTCAACTGGAGAAGTGGAGCTTAAAGGGGTGGGGGAGGAGTTGTTTCCTAGTACCAGGGAAGCTACCGGGGGCTGCTAGTAAGCACTGGTAGCAAGGAGAGCTCAGTGAGAGGTACTTGCTAACCTTTTTCCTTCAACCCTCTGTTGGGGCAGATTGACACTAGGCCATGGCTACACAGGTACTTTACTGCGCTGCAACTTTCGCGCTCAGGGGTGTGCAAAAACACCCCCCTGAGCGCTGCAAGTACAGTGCTGTAAAGCCTCAGTGTAATCAGTGCCGCAGCCCTGGGAGCGTGGCTCTCTGTGCTGCAAACTACACCCGTAAGGGATGTGGTCTACGTGCAGCGCTGGGAGAGCTCTTTCCCAGCACTGGCGCTCCAACTACACTCACACTTCAAAGCACTGCCACGGCAGCGCTCTGAAATTTCAAGTGTAGCCATACCCGTTACAAGCCTGATCTGAGCAAACTCCCTGCAGGGCCACTTCTAGCCCATGATCTGTGGTAGGCATTGGGAAGGGCTGCCTGGGGCTAGAGATAAGGGGGCTGTAAATTGAGTACTGAAGAGGACCTGGGAAAAAGCTGGACTCTTGCCAGGAATAGTAAGATTGCCTAGAAGTAGGGGACCTAGGGGCAAGATACCCAAAGATCTAAAAGTTTATTAGAGAATATTTAAATAAAGATGATACAAAGAGTTTGAAGTGTCAGTTATTGGTCATTGGGGGTAACATACAGAGTAGAGGGGGATGCTGGTATTTGGAAATTGTTTAGCACATAACATATACAGTCTGTAAGGTCCCCAATGTGGGTTGTATGGTGGGTGGGATCAAGAAGCTGTAAGGAAGCAGTGAGGGTACATCACTCATACAGTGGGTTACACGCAGTCATGGGTATAAGTAAGCGGGCCGGGTAATGGGGACAGGATGACCCTCGCATGGTGGAATCCAGTTTGGTGAGTTTAGGGCTCAGGGGATATGGTTCAGTAGGGGGGGTTTATAGGCCTCCTTCCCCCCGTGGGTGCACGAAGCCACGCCGGCTCACTCCTGGTATTGGTGGTGGCCGGTGATGTGCTCCGTGTAAATGTCCCTAGACCATCGGATAGTGTCCGAGACCATCAAATGTCTCATGAGCCGTGCACAGTGACGGCCCACCCCACAGGCCCTAAGTACACATTCATTACAGGGGTCCCAGGCACCCTGCGCTGCGACTGCAGCTGAGCCCAAGCCAAGGGTCAGCCAACAACAATATATACAGCATCTAACTTCTACTTAGGGAAAACATCTGTTGCCTGTTAATTCTTTTAAATAAAATAATCTTATCTCTATCTCCATCTCCCTCTTCAGAGTGCAGTCATGACAGGAAATTCTAATTTGAATTAAATGTTTTCTTCATATCAATGAAAATATATTGGGTGGGCTCCATGAAGGGAATTAGGCATTTCAATCCTGAGTAACAGTGCTGAACTTTTAGGTACCTATCTCTGTTCAGTGAGATTATATCTCTGTTTAATAACCCTCAACGGGAACCAGCCACTTGAAGTCAGGTGACTTTTGTGCCTAAGGCATTTCTTGCAAGAATGAGTTGAGCGTTGGCCTCACTCCATACAAAGGGTATGTGTGCACTTGGAGCTGAGGAGGGTGATTTCCAGGTTGCATAGACGTATTTGCATTAGTTCTCTTTGAGTAAGTGTACTAAGAATAGTGGTGTATCTGGGGTGGTATGAGCTAGCCAGGCTGACAACATGTGCATGGAGCTTAGATGGGTTTGTACTCAGCACAGCTACACTATTTTTAGCATGCTAACTCAATGAAAGCTAGTGAAAATAGGTCTAGGCAAGCAGGGAATCATAGCCCTAGCTCAAAGTATAAAGTCAAAATGGATAAGGTGGAGGAGTGGTGGGCACCTGCCTTGCTCCGCACTAAGTGGTTGGATGAGGTGGTGGTTGTGGGTACTCTAGGGGGATGGAAGGTGATGGTGCCACCATCCACCTTAAGTTTTCATTCAGTAGTTAGAGTACTCTCAGGAGGGGAGAAGCAGGATTTGAATGCGGCATCTCTCACCTCCCAGGAGAGTGCTCCAACCGCAGAGATATGCGATATTCTCTTACATGGGGTTCCCTCAATCTCTCCTGTTGAAAGTGTTTCACTGTGGACAAATAATGAAAGAGTGATTGGAACAGGGAGACTGAACCCTGGTCTCGCCCATCCCAGGTGAGTGCTCTAACCACCACTAAATGGGCTAAAAAACATAGCAGTGGTGCTCCCACTCACCTTATCTCCTCCTTTAGCCAGATCCAAAGGGGACCCTATCCAGCACATGTGTTCAGAGACAACCCACTGGATCAGATCCTGCACATAACTAAGGTGACCTAACATATTCTCCCAGTTTCTGATGCACTTAGGCAGGAGGTAGGCATCCAGATGTCTAGAGTGAGGCAGCAGTGTGCATGCACAATGGTAAAAACATAAGCTCCTAGAGAACTTATGCTCTGAAAACTGGGTTCGGCAGGAATTTTGTGCATCTCTGGAGCAAAAACTGGAACTGGGGTGCCTAAACCTGAGAATTTGTGGATTCCACCCTTTGTATAAAGAATATGTTTTGGTTTTGGAAGTGGTAGAAGCCCCATCAACTGGCACATTTAAAGCTAGACTAAGAACATTACAAAATAAGTAGCAATCCAATAGTGACAGGGAAATGGACTAACCCAACAGATCCTTTCCATTCCACAGATCTGCCAGGCACTGCCCCATGGATATCAAAGTAAAAATCATGCTAGGAACTAATGCAGCTCCAAGCAGTATTAACTACCCATGGCCTCTGCTGATCAGTGGTAGGGTGTTCAACCATACAATCAGGGCTAGTCTATACTAGAAACTTCAAAGCGCTTTTGGGAATGCTCCTGCAGCAGCACTTTGAAGTGCGAATGTGGTCACCAGCGGTGCCAACTTTCTCTAGTGCTGGTGGGTGCCTATGCCCCTGGTCCCGCCCTGACTCCATCCCATCCTTGCCCCTGGGCCTGCCCCATTCCAACTCCACCCCCTCCCTGCCCCTGTTGGATCCCTTCCCCAAATCCCCACCCCGGCCCTGCTTCTTCCCCCTGCTCACGGGGTTCTGCCTCCTACTCCCTCTCTGCCCTGCCCTGCAAATCAGCTGTGGCCTAGTGCAAGGACTGGGAGGGAGGAGAAGCAGGATGCAGCAGTACGCTAGAGGTGGAGATGAGTTGGAGCAGGGGGATGGGGTGGGGCCACGGGGAGCTGCCATTGGGTGCTCAGCCCCCACCAATTTTTGTCCGTGGTTGCTCCAGCCCCGGAGCACCCATGGAGTTGGTGTCTATGGTGGTCGCGCGCCAGTGCCAGGAGAGAGCTCTCTCAGCACTCCTGGTAATCTACCTCCATGAGCACTCGGAGCCTGTCTGCACTGGCACTTTAAAGAGCTCAGACTTGGTGCGCTCAGGGGGATGATTTTTTTCATTCCTCTGAGCCAGGAAGTTATAGTGCTATCAAATGTAAGTGTAGATAAGCCCTTAACGTGGCTTATGGAGTTGTGGCAGAGCACCGGGAGAGAGCTCTCCTAGCTCTTAAACCCACATCCATGAGGGTGAGGTATAGCTACCAGCACTGAGAGTGCAGCTCCTAGCAGTGGTGCACTGTCTACAATGGCACTTTACAGTGCTAAAACTTGCTGTGCTTGGGAATGGGTGTTTTTTCACAACCCTGAGCGAAAAAGTTATAGCACTGTAAAGTGCCAGCGTAGGCAAGCCCTCAATGTGGAGAGGCCATAAAGATAGGAAACACCTACCCCCAAAAAGATGGAGTTCCTCCTCTCCACATATCCACAAGGCTGCAAACCTGCCCTCCTTGAAAGTGTGTTTGAAAGGAATGGCATAGGGTTGTCCTGTTTTCTGTCCCCCTCCGAGGGTGGTCTTACAGAAAGAAACATTCTTGCCCTATAATGCAAATACCTTTCCTGCATTCTCAAAGAAATTTATAATATCCCAGGCAAAAGAAGTCATGTAAGCTCTGTCATAGTGTCTGAAGTGACTCACAACTATGAGCACCTACCTCAGGGAAGACTGTCAGAAACAGGGTAGATACCCTAAGCTGGTGATGGGGCTATAATTAGATTTCACTCTGCTAGTAACAGATGTAAACTCCTAGTCACTATACGAATCTTATCATGGAGTCACAGACAGTCCCTTTAGATGCTCCAATCTTGTCTTGCCACCCAGAAAAACCAAACTTTGTGGTAAAAGGTCACTTAAACCCAAAATCACACATCAGGTTTCTCAGTCCCAAAAGACCAATCACATACCCCAGATCAATTGGACTCCAGATCTCACACAAAACAGACACTGACAACCAATTCTATAGTAAACTAACTAAAGGTTTATTAGCTAAGAGAAAGAATGAGTTATTGAGAGGTTAAAGCAGGTAATATATACGTACAGGTGAGTCAGTTTGTAACTACAAATAGTGGCAGTGATGTAATAAATTGACCGTTTCCAAAAAGTCTTTTAGGGTACCCAGATTGTCTCTGGGGATCTCTGCTTTGCATTTTGTACACTTTCCTGCAAGAGTCCAAACAGTTCAGAGATGAAGGATCTTTGGCTCCATTCTTATATCTTCTTCTCACAGAGGGCAAGCTTACAGTCTCTCTGCCCACATGAGCTTTTCCTTTGATGATGAGTGAGGAACGCACTTAGTATTTTGACCTCCGACCATCATACATAATGGCCACTTGCTTTGAAATTAGCATTTTCTGTTAAAGTCCTTAAGCTCTTCATTAGCATTTCTCAAGATTTCTTTGATGGGTTATTTAGTTACAGAGATGTACACAATGTAACTGTTTGCTATTACATTATAATAGGACCAGATAAGTGAAAACAATGCAAATAACCTCTCATTAGTTTTCATGGAGTTTAAACATCCAATACACTTTGATACATCTAACCCTTACTTTGATCTATACTAATACACAAGTGAATTGAGCTGAATACACTCTAGCATGACCTGGTCTGCCCGTTTCACCACCTCTTCCTCCAACTCTGCATGATGCACTCAGATACAGCTCTCCTATAAACAACTATAATGCATTACTCTAGCTTTGTAGAATGTATTGAAGTAGAGTAATGGTTTGGGACCACTCATATAGTAAGAAATACTCAGCTTGAGTGAGGATGGAAGATTAAGACAGTATTTAACCAATCTTTTCAACTCTGCAGTGTGAAGCAGGTAGGTATTATCTCCATTTTAGAGACAGGGAAATGGACACAGAAGATGATACACAAGGCTATGCAGCAAGTCAATGGCAAAACTGGAATTAGAACTGAAGACTTCCTGATTCCCCATCCTTAAAACCACACTGCCTTGTGCAAGCTTTTTCTTAAATTAGTTTGTTCCATATATTTGTCTTGCTCCCAGTCACTCGTGTTGAGTGTTCTCTCAGCTGCAAAAACCCAGATCACATTTATCAGAGAATGAGGAATTTAAAATGCAGTGGAATTAAGGGTAATTACTTGGTTAAAGGGCACCTCGATTTTACTTTTAATAAGAATGATTTCACTTGTACACTATTGACAAAGGAACAGCTGCTCTGATTTTTTCAGTATTAAGAGAGTTCCCTTACTTAAATGAACTATTCTGCTATAGACTTGTAGTTAATCCATTTGGGAATTGGATTATTCCCTTATAAAGCAGAGGATTCCTCCTATTATCCCTTAAATATCATCACAGTATTTCACTGCAAATCAGCAAATAAACTTTCCCCTCCCACCACCACACACACCACTCTGTGGTGAAAGGATCATCTCAGAGAATTTATAATTATTAATGAAATGTTCTGAAAATGTCATTCAGAGAAAGATGTCTGTTGAACTAGTCATATAGAAGAGAGAAATACCATCAGATGTCAATTTCAAGAGAGCAAGGATTTTAATATATTTACCTACTATTGATTTTATATTTAAATGGAAATGATACTAAACCAAGACTTGCCTTTTCTTCCAATTTTTTAAACTTTTCTTTCTGTAGAAAAGCATCTGGGGAATCAATATTTTACAGCAAGGCTATATGCAAAATGCAAAAGGTTAGAAGGCATGTGAATTATCGTTACATATGGTCTGGGATTTTGGCATTATTTAGACTTAGAAATTTATAGTATTTCATATTGATTTTAAAACCCCAAGGAATGCTCCGGGTGTCTCACCACATGGTAGAAAAGATGGGAGAAACTGGCAAAAGTTCTCTCTTCCCACCCAGTTTAACTGATTCAGACAGGGCAATTTTGTTGGAAGAGTCTGCTAGCAATCAATATGTCTCAGCTTGCTTCTGTATGCCTTGCTGAGAAAGAAAGGGCTGTTGGAAAAGAATCAAGACACGAAACTTTTTCTACTCTAGTTTAAAGCTTATGAAAGCAAATGATCTCCAGGGCACTAATCCTTTCACCTTGGTAAACATGCAATGAATCTAAATAAAAGACACATGGAAAGGTTTCTCCTACAGCAGCACAGGTACCTACAGGCTTTAGACGGATACAGGTCTTATGAGTTTTTGCTAGAGGTGTCTTATAAAACTCAAAGACAAGTTTACAAAAGGAAAGAGATGAATTTTCCGTAAAGAAAGCTGAACTCTTTGTTTTCAGAAGAAACTCAGTGGTTCTCGCCCCCCTGCAACAAAAGAAGTACAGCTTAACAAGGATGGATCAGGTCTGCCAGACATGTTGTTACATTTACCGAAACAGGGCACATGCTTTACTGCTGCTGCCCATTTTTACTGGCACCAACTCTAGGACTATGTACAACAAATTGACTTTGAAAAGCAAACCACGGTACATTCCAGTTGTTTCTGAAGAGCTATTTAGCATTGTTAAATTATTGACAATATTATTTGCACAGATTAAAAGTAAACCCTGTTAATTGAGGCTCATAAGGTATTACGCAGTCATATTTTTGCTTGAGTCAAGCATTTATTTATTTAATAATATTGTTACTAGCTGCCAGTCAATTTAGTGAAAGTCAGCTACTCAGATGAAAGCTTTCACCTCTGGAAATCTACTATCAGGTCAAACAAGAAAAAAAATAATTCCCTTAAGCACCAAGTGGTAGCCAAAATATTAGTATTTGATATATAGTCTCTTAAGGTTAAAAGTGATGCAAACTAGCAATGAATTTTACAAAAGCTCCAATCAAATATGTTATACGTGAACTTTAATCCACAATATTGTATCTTCCTCCACTGAGAGCAGAGAAGCTAGTGAACTGTCCCAGCATGTTTAGGAAACACTTTTCCAAGAAACAGGGCACTGGCAGCTCACTCTGTCTAGCCCACATCTAACCCATACTGATTTCTTCTGGAAGCTGAATTCAGCATGGGTCTAGCCAACTAGAGGGGGTAGATTTATGGGTAAGTGTTAATCAGCATAGCTCCACTAAAGTCAATAGTGACATGCTGATTTACAGTAGCTGAGGATGAGGCCCAAAAATCAGTGTATCCTATTTTGTCATGGGTAGAGAACGAAGGGTGAGAAGTGAGATTTTGAATGAAAGGAGAGAACGAGTTATTGTCCTACACTCTACATGGAAGCTGAACTTTAAAGTCTTCCTATTTTGTCTTCTAGTGTTGGCCAGTGGTATGCTGCTGATCCCTGTGGTTTAGGATGAATCTGTTTGGTCCAGCCTTGTGTCTCATATTCCCTAAAGAATTGCATAGGGTCTTATTAGGAGTGGTTATTCAGTGGGGAAAAGAGTGGAAAAATCTGCTGTAGGGGACAGAGATTACTTATCACTGTCT
Source organism: Gopherus evgoodei (assembly GCF_007399415.2). Classification (NCBI taxonomy): domain Eukaryota; kingdom Metazoa; phylum Chordata; order Testudines; family Testudinidae; genus Gopherus; species Gopherus evgoodei. Next base: position 69,084,164 of record NC_044327.1, on the reverse strand, counting down.
GGCTTATTGGACACTGTTTCTTTTCAATTTGTTTGCTTTGTCAGTTTCTCTGGCAGCTACTCTATATTGAACAGTGTGCATGGTGAAACTGATACAGAGGGCCAGCTTCAGCAAAACTGGTACAGGATATCAGAAGTTACGTAGTCCTGCACAATATTCACCCCCACAGGACAGAGTCCTTCTTGGGTTAGCCTCTGAAAGGCAGCTTCATTTCCCATAATTCAGTGGAAGCCTTTGTGGGGAGATGCTGAATTAGGGCACACTACAGCTGCCCTGTCCATGTCCTCTTTCCATCTTTCAATGAATGATTGAATTTCCATAGCACCCACCACCATGCTATTTTGGGCATTAACACAAAGAATAAATTTATTTATTTTGCCAGAGCCAATGACTCTTTGGGCTGTGCCAATCCCTCGAAGCTTCCCCCCATATCTAAAGATAAATTTGAATGCATTGCACTGCCACAATCTGATCTCTCAATGGAGTTTCCACCACTGGCAATTTCCTCAAAAGTCTGAATCTGTACAAGAAATCTAGTTTGAGTGAATTATGTTATGTATAGCTACTCAGAGTGAAATTCACCTTGATGTGAAGAGTTGATAGAAAGTCCTCTATACCACTTAAGATATGCAATGGAGAAAAAAGGTCACAGGGAAAGTAACAATAAAATGGGGTTTCTACCCTTGCCTGCTTGGTTCTGAATAGGCCAACGTGGAAGGGAGTTTACATATGAGCTAGGAGGCAGGGCTTTTGGATCCAAAACAATGCAGATTCAGTAGCTAAGAATCCTCATTTAGAGGCCACTAAATAGCTGAGGGCCCTATTGCAAGTCCATGGACTGCTCCCCTCTTCATCTTCCCGAAGCCCCATGCAGCACAGCCATGTAAAAAACTCCGTTCTGAAATTATTCCCTCATTGTTGTCACCTATAATGAACATACTCAAGAAAACTATAAAACTCAGTAGCTGAAGCTGGTAAATTAGGTTTGTGGGTGAAACAATAAACACAAGCCATACACCCTATTTCAACAGATGTCGTAAACATTTTCTTGGCAATTCAGAGGCATGAAACCATAAGAAAAGTACTTATTATGTAACCCCATCCCACCTGTACACACATACACGAGTCTGAAAGAGTCCCTGTAGTCTGAAGTTTTGGAAGCATGCTTGATACATCTTACATGCTGCAATACCAAGGCATGATGAGGCAAGTGAAGCATGCCAGTTAGGAATGGCAAAATTTCCTTTGCTTTTCTTCATACAAATTTAACATTAACTTTTGTTCACTTGCAAAATAGGTAAACAAGCAAGCAAATCTGGCATAGGCTTGTTATAGGAAAGCTGACTAGTTCCACAAGCCGCTCATACATGCCACTTATCTAATCATCTACTTTCCTTTTATTATATACTCAAAGAATCAAATCTGAAAAAAAAATTTGGCTATATTTTAATCATATGACTAGTAGTACTTTCATCTTTGTTACTATTCTTAATTATTTGCATTACACTAGCACCTAGATAAGAGAGAAGATCAAGGCTGCATTGAACTAGTCCCCAGACAAACACAGAGATAGTGCTTACAGTCTAATGGCAATTGGTTTTAAGTATTTATTGGAAAATGGCTTTTATGTTTTGTGTCACAGTATTTTTCCACGTCTTTGTATTAAGAATGACAAACATGATTGGAGGGGGTGGGAGGTGAGGAAAAAATGCTGTTCAAAGTAGTGTGTGAAAAAAGTTGATAAACAAATGCTTCTTTTGTGGAGATTGTGGTTTACCATTGTGGTCTACCTTTAGCTATGAAAGATACAGTCAGATTGTTCTGTGTTTAGACAATCCAGTTTTCACTCAGTTTGCAAAAGGAAAATAGGATTTACCAGGCTGGATCAGCTCTTTGATCCAGCTAGTCCCATATCTTATCCTGAAAGTGGCCAGCATCAGATGCTGGATACCCTGAATTAGACATATGTGGGATTATCTGCCCCCCCCCACAAAAGCCTCATCCTACTCCCTAATATCAGATTTAAAATATTTCTTAGCAATAACTATATCAACTCTGGATATTTTTGATATCCATATAAAATGTCCCACCTTTCTTTGAATCTTGCCAAATTCTGGGCCTCAATGTCTTCCTGTGACAATGAGTTCCACAGTCTAAACACACATTTGGAAAATTCATCACATAAAATGAAATACTTTCATACTTTCTATTTCACTGACACTGACTAACCTCTCATTCTTGTGTTTTCACTAGATCTGTCCAGATCTCTTGATTGATTGGGGAGCCAGGAATTTACCCAGGAATAATTTCTGTACACGCTATATATCACTGCCACCCACTGGGCAGGAACAAAACCACAATCAAAGGGATCATTGTGGGACTCCTAAGGGAAGTCACACATATAAACTCAGTAATAATATACTGTCCCTCATACTTGAACAACAGAATCATCCTAATTTCCCTGACAAATTGCCATCCAGCCTTAGTCTCTTAGCATCTCAATGGGGCACCTCCAACCTCTGTTTGGGAGCAGTATGAGCTCAGTTTGCTGAGTCCTAGTCTTCATAAAAGCAGCAAAGGGTCCTGTGGCACCTTATAGACTAACAGACATTTTGGAGCATGAGCTTTCGTGAGTGAATACCCACTTCGTCAGATGCTAGTCTTCGTAGTGTCTCCAGATGTCTCTTCCTCCATTCACCTTGCCAGTCCAAGCTTCCTCTGCTGAGTCTGGACTATTCTTCAGTTTGACTGCAGCTTTGCACCTGGACTCAGCCCTGGGTTCATATGTTCTCTGCCCAAGACATGCACTTTCTTCCAGCACTACCTCTCTTCCAACTAATTGGCGCAGGAGGCTTGGAAATAATCCCGGTCCCACTTGGGCAGGTTAAACTCCCACTCTGGAACAACATTCACCTCCTCTAATGGGCAGTAGGCTGGTGGGGACAGGAAGTCAGCAGTGGGATTTCCTCTATCTCCTCTATCAGGGTCCTCCCCTCTATTCAGAGCCCATAGGAATTAGTGGTGGCTCTTTCTTTTTGCTGACATGTGGTATAGGAGTTCTACAAGAAATAATAAAATTTTTCATAAATGGGTGATCAAAATTAGGCTCCAAACTGGACTTTTCAGTGGGACTTGTGCTCCTAAATTACTTTAGGCCAGATTTTTTTAAAGTTGTTTAGGCACCTAAATAAGCAGATGCCACCCAGGGAAATTCACAGGCCTAAGTGGGTGCCCAGCTTCCCTGTACAGTGAATGGGGAAAATCAGACACCTGAGAAATGGGATTCACAAAAGCCAGTGTGCTGAGCAGGGAGCTGCCTAAGCTAGCCAATAGGAAATGCTGAGGAGGTGTGTGACCTAAATGCCAGCCATCAGAGTAAGTTAGGTGTTTAAATGCAACCCAGCACCTAACCCCACATGGAGCAGGGAGAATAGAAGCTGGGTCTCCAACCTCTCAGGTGACTGCTCTAACCAGCATGTTACAAAGTCATTCTCTCTCACGGGCATTATGCCTAGTTAAATTATTTAAACACAGTGGAACAGCTTCAACAGCAGAGACTGAGACACACTCACCCCAGAATATCTGATAGCCCAGTGGAGGATGATCCATCCTGGAAGATGTGAGACTTAAAGTTAAATCCCTTCTTCACATCAGGCAAAGTGGGAGAGTGAACCTAGGTCTTGTAGCTCCTGGGTTAGTCTCCTAACCATTGAGCTAAAGTTTATAAGGCTATGCCTCTTCTAGATGTTATGTGTAGGGTTGCCAACTTTCTAATCTAAAACAGAACACCCTGGCCTTCCCCCATCTCTTCCCCGAGGTCATGCCCCTGCCCTGCTCCTTCTTTGAGGCCCCACCCTCACTCACTCCATTCCCCCTCCCTCCCATTCTCACTCACTCGCTCATTTTCACCAGGTAGGGGGTTGGGCTGTAAGAGGGGGTGAGGGCTTCAGCTGGGGGTGATGAGTTTGGGGTGCTGGAGGGGGCTTCAGGCTGGGGCCAGGGGTGCTGGAGGGGGCTTCAGGCTGGGGCCAGGGGATTTGTAGTGGGGGGGGTGAGGGCTCTGACTTTGGATGTGGGTTCTGGGGTAGGGCTGGGGATGAGGGATTTGGGATGCAGGAGGGGGTTAGGACTCTGGCTGGGGGTGAAAGAGGGGCTCTGGGCTGGGGCCAAAGGGTTCGGGGAGAAGTGAGAGCTCCAGCTGGGGGGGCAGGCTCAGGGAGGCAGGGACGAGGGATTTGGGGTGCGTCTGAGAGGTTCGGAGTGAGGGAGGGGCTCCATATTGGGGCAAGGGGTTGGGGTACAGGTGGGGATGAGTACTCCAGCTGGGGGTGCAGGATTTGGAGTGCAGGAGGGGGCTCCAGGCTGGGGTAGGGGGTTAGAGTGCAAGAGGAATGCGGGGTGAAAGCTCTGGGCAGCCCTTACCTCAGGCAGCTCCCAGGAAGTGAACAACATGTCACTCTGGCTTCTAGTCATAGGGGCAGCCAAGAGGCTCTGCATGCTGCCTCCACCCGCCGGCCCAGCCCCCACAGCTCCCTTTGGCCATAGCTCTCTGGGAGAGTCCCCCGACCACCTCTATGCATAGGAGCTGGAGGGATATGCTGCCTGCTTCTTGGGAACCATGTGGAGCTGGGTAGGGAGCCTATCATTCCTGTGCCAGCTGGACTTTTAACAGCCCAGCCAGGGTCCCTTTTTGACTGGATGTTCCAGTCAAAAACTGGACACCTGGCAATCTTAGTTGTGTGGGTCTATGCACGCTCCCACCACACCTACCAGGTCAGGCCCCAAAGGCAAAATAGGCAGGGGAATCCCTCGTTTTTTCATCCCACTGAGCTTTAGACATGAATTAGGCACCATGCTGCCAGGCAGCATCAGACTGAGGTGGCTGTGCACATGTACAGGCACAGTCGCTATATTTAGGCACCTTAACTGCAGAAACATAGGCATATAGGATGCCTTCAGGATTAGGTGGCAGCTGAGGGGGGCGGGAGTTCTGAATGCCAACGGTATTTTAATGGCACATAAGGTCCTTTCACCCACATATGGGTGAAATCCTAGCCTTATTGAATCAACGACAAAGATCTCATTGACTCCAGTAGGGGCAGGACTCTACCTTAAGTCCATTCTTAGGTGCTGAAATAAGAGGCCTGAGTTTTTAATACCAATGAGCACCTAGCATCTCCCATTCACTTCAGGCCACTTATCTAAGTGTCAAAATATAAACATAGAAGTCTAATTTTAGGTAACCATTTTGGAGATTCTTGGTTTCAGTGTACACATACAGAAAATATTCTACTGTTATCTTAGCCATTTAAAAAAAGTCCATCTAAGAGAGATGTGCAAAACTGCATAAATTTTATACATATATCCCCATCTATTAATTTGGATATTTCAAGCATAAAGGTGAGTAAGGGATACAGTGAAACTATTTCTGAAGATGCTTTTTTGAATCTCATTTTAGGGCCTCATGAGTGAAAATGAGCTGGGTGTACAGTGTATCGGGAAGAAAGAGAAATCACAGCACTGCTAGAGAGTGGGGATGTGTGTGAGAGAGATAGAGAGAGAGACACACAGACACCCATAACAGGAATGACCAAGGTGTTGCATGACAGACTTTCAGTGCATTGACAGACTTATATATGGAAACTTGGACAACCCTTGTCTTTCCTTTTCCTGGCTCTTGTTCCCCACCTCTACAGGATCTTAATATACTCCTAAATTTTAAATAAATAAAACAAAACAGTTAAAACTCTCTATTAAATGGTTGACTTTTTTCCAGTGGTTGAATTTCTGTAAAATAGCTAGTTTTAAAAAGTGCTCTTGGATTAAGGCCTTTGTGCATGTTTTTGTCCAAACCAATTTTTACTGCTGAAATGGCCCCTGAAATACAGAGCTTATAAGAGAAACAGTGACAGACTCTAAACAGTCAGGTTAGAAGGCAGCACAATAAAATAAAAAAACCCCTAGGATTACAGCAGTTTTCTTTGCTTGTCCCCAGTAGAGAGAGAGAGAGAGTGAGTGTGTGTGTGTGTACACATAAACACATGCCCCTAAAGATAAATGTATCCCAGTTGCTGTCTTCCTGCAGAGCATTGATAAGTTTTAGAAATGAAATTGTTTTATTAATTCGCTTAGAAAAGAAAAATCCAAGGATCCCATGAATAATTCTGATTCCCATCATATTCTCGAAAGTCATATGTAAAACATTGTTATACCTCAAAGGTCCCTTACAGTCTAACGTATATTTAATTTTCAATAATGTTGATTTATAGTTTTATAAAGCAAAATAATGTAATAAATTGCCCCTATATTTCCTGATCTCAGTCACAATAAAATAACTGCTGTAGTTTTATATTTCCAGTGTGAAATATTAAATGCATAAATCACAACAAGATTATTTTTCATCTGGAGATGGAGACTGGTTCCTGAGACTGACAAATTCATTTTAGTTAAAATGAATGTTTTAAGAAAGATCTCTACTGAGCCCCTACCAGCTTTAAGAAAAATAAGATTTTTGCATTCTAATATCCTGCCTTTGTTGGCTTCTCTCTGACAGGTATTTTGTGTTTCACATGAACAGTTTAAAGGAATCCCAAAACTTAATGGGAGTGAAAGTACATGTTTCTACATTTTCCTATTCCATTGTTCTTGTTCTTTTTCTTTTAATCTTAATCACTCACCCAAAGATAGCTTTTGCTACAACTTGCAGCTGCAGTCCCACCAGGCTGGCGTTATTACTACTTGAATCCATTGAAGTTGTGGGATTTGAGGTTTTTTACATCCATGAAAATAATTGTACACTGAGAAGAACATTATGGAATAATAAGAACAATTCAAGAGAGATGCAGAGTTTCTAATGGGCACAAACAGATTCATTTATTGTTACATATCCTCTATCTCAGCCAGAAGCTTCATTGGGAGCAAGAAACACTATTTTGCATACTTGATTAAAAAGAGTAAATCTAATTATAAGGATTCATTACACCATTTAAATACCTTTCAGCTCTCAAAGTGCTTAAACATTCAACCACAAGCAGCTTTCAGAAGGAGTGATGATGGCTGAATACTAAAGAATTTCAGGACATATGAAGGAATGGATAGTACCACACTAATGACCTGGGAAGAAAAATAGAATCCACCTGAAGTCCATGATATTGGAAATCTGACAGACAACCCTTGCTTAAAACCTGGGAAAGATTAAATTTTGGCAGCTTTTTTTGCATGGAATTTTGTGCATGGCTCTATGCACATAGCTTTTGATTTTTAAACATTCACATTTTAGTACAGTCATGTGGTCAGAGATAGCAGACATTGCTGATGCAACTGAGGACCAGCGTACAAAAGCAGCCAGTCTTGTCAATTAATGTTCAGGCTTCAGCCTGCTTAGCATTCAGAAAACAAAGTGTCAGATGCTGAACTTCCATCTGATTTTGGAAAGGTTGAGGAGGTCGATCTTCGTTTCCCTGAGTCATTTAAAAAAAATGAAAGCCAGAAAAACATGAATGTGATTGACAAACTGCTGTGATCACCCTTGCCCCTCCCACATGGTGAGATCAGCAGTGACTATAACACCAACTGGCCAATTACTGACTGATTTTAAAGGTTGGCAAATTGATGCATTACCCAGAGATGCAAAGAGGTGCCTCCCAATTAGCAGGCACTTAGCCCTATAAATAACAGGACAGCAGCTCAAGGGCCCATTTTACTGTCTCACTTACTCTGGCTAAGAATTTTTACACACTAATCCATGTGTTGGAGTGAAGGGATTGTGGGGGAAAATAAGAGAATTTGTTATTAAGATTGTTAGTTGAAGCAGCTATATATGCACTGGTATGGTCATTTGCACCAAACTTTTTATGTTTTCTTTCTTTGCAGTGACATTGGTTTTGTTATCGTTATGTACTTCCTTAGCTGTTGCTTTGCAGTGGCATTTTAATGATTTTACTCCTGACTGTGTTCAGATTCTCAAATCTGTGTTCCTTTTTGCATTTGTGAACAGATCTTACTGAGAACTGAATTTATATATACAATAGGGTGACCAAATGTCCTGATTTTGGGGTCTTTTTCTTATATAGGCTTCTATTAACCCCCACCCCCATCCTGATTTTTCACATTTGCTTTCTGGTAACCCTAATATACAGCCTTTTTAGTGATAGGGAGGTGATTAATCTCCAGTCTGACTCTGTGGGAGATTCCTTAATAGTAACTGTGACATTTCCCTCTGGTGTTATCCGGATTGGTGATCTGCTAGGCCACTCCAATCCTTGGCTCTGGGAGCCAGCCTTACCCTGCACTGATGTAAGAACCCCCACTCCTGGGCTGTTCACGCACAGCCTCTGGCATGTAAGCTGCTCCCACCTACTTGCAAGCGAATGACACTAGCCGATATCTCTGGTCCCAGGCACAACCTTAGGAACTTCCGTCTTGCACTGTCCAGTTATGCCCGCTGGACACAGAGCTTATATGAGTTAGTCAATTTAACAAGGAAATTGATATGTACCAGGCTTGTCATTCCAAGGGGAGTCTCTGACACGCTTCAAAACAAACGCATTGCTTCAGGTAGAATAAACAAACATTTATTATCTATAAAGATAGATTTTAAGTGATTACTAGCAAAGTTTAAGTCAGATTTGGTCAAATGAAATAAAAGCAAAATGCATTCTAAGTTGACCTTAACATTTTCACTGTGCTTACAAGCTTAGATGCTTCTCATCATAGGCTGGCTACTCTTCAGCCAGACTCTTCCCTTCAGTCGCTTAGTGGTGGTGGTGTCTGTAGATGTAGGTGGGAGAGAAAGCATGGCAAAATGTCTCTCCCTTTTATCATGTCCCTTCTTTCCTCTCGACTTTGCCCCCCACCCCCTTCAGAGTCAGGTGAGCATTATCTCATCCCAGTTCCAAACTGACCAAAGGAAGGGGGTGACTCCCTCGAGCGTCTAACAGATTCTTTTGTTGCTGCCTAAGCCAGTGTCCATTGTTCATGTGAGGCTGGGCTTGTCCCATTCACGCCCTGACGAGGTATGAACTGCCTCTGTTCTTGGAGTTTTTTGCATGGGCTTGTTTTAAGCCATGAGGGTACATTTTCAGCCTCATAACTATATACATGAAATTATAACCTATAACCTTACTTAACAATTACTGCATAATCACTATAACAACCATGCTCAGTGCATTATGAGCCTTCTGAAGACACCAAACATGACAAACTTTGCACTGGATATCACACAATCATTTTATAAAGATGAACATGGGGGTGTAGGGTGTTCTCCCGAGGTACAGAGCATCACAGTAACCAACACTCTTTGCTGACTCTGAGCCAAATCTTTATTAAGGCAAAACTCTACTAATGTTAATAGGTTTTGTTCAGACAAAATTCCTAAGGAAGAGATTCAGGATCTGTCTCACTGTGGTCCCAGTCAGATTGCCTATCGAGACTACCCAGGTCTGGGTAGGCAATGAAGTCTTGAGATCTTTGGACTCTACCCAGTTTGGTTTGATTGAACCCAAAAGGTGGCCTGAAATCTGGCCTGGCATGCAGACATGCATGTTTATTCTGATTTCTGTTGTGTCTTTGTTCATAAATGTGCTGTGAAGCAACATTTTAATTTTTTTTGTCCTTCTTCACAGCCAAGTTCACCAAAGAGCCGAACAGTGTGTTTTTAGGACATATTAAATGTGTAAATGGAAAAAAATATGCCAAAAATGGATGCTAACTATTGACTCTGGAAAACCCATCCTAAATTAATGATACTAGAAGCAGCCATTAAATTCCATTATTGCAGTCTGAGAATCCTGTCAACTACCTCAAGGGAACCAGTAGCATCACAATGAATTAGTCAGTCAAGGGGCCGTTCCTGGTTGTGACATGCAGGCAAAGACACAGCATGTAGATGCCAAAGAGCTACCATATTTGGACCCACTTTCCCAGAAATCTTTGGTCTTCCTATATCCAGCAGGAGAAGTTCCCTGCTAATCCCACACCACTGACCCCAACCTGCAGAGGAAACAGGTAGCCAAATTTAATGAGAACAGAACCCAGGGGCTATTCAGAGAAAGTCATTTATGTACAAAAAGAGACTTCATCCTAGATTGATGTGTCTCTCTCACGCACAGTACATTTATTCACGAAGAACAGACAGATTTGTAACAGCTTTAGCATCCCAAAACAAGTTATGTGGCACTTTAGCTGGTAACCTCCACTAGAACTTTAATCCCATGCATCCTTTTAAATATTTCCTAAATTAACATTTGTACTTTTACTATAAAGAGTGCAATAAACAAAATAATTGATATCTATTGCTAAGAAATAGCTATAAAATGTTGACCTCAGACCAGTTACTGTTTAATATTTTATGACTGTGTAATAAATACTGTATCTGTTTATAAATATATGCATATATTACATATAGGTACAGACTCTGATAGTAAGCAGACATAATAAATATAAAATTGCAACATCTGTTCTCTCATCCAGCATTCTGAGTAGCCCTAAGTAGTTCTCCATCTCCTTTTAATTTATTTATTTATTTTGCTTTCAACTAATATGTTCTGCTGACTCTAATGGAAAGAAATAAGAGCAGAAAACTGAAAGCAGATTCTTTTCTGTATATCTACTTACCAGCTGTTTAGGCATTAGACCATCCATATATGTTTATTTTTATCACTGTTATGTTTGAATTGCTTCTCTTTTACATAAGACTATTATACTGTACTTCAAAGCATTTTCCCACAAATTATTATTCTTTTTCCCTCTTTACAGCTGCTGCTTCATAGATTTAAAGGCATTGGGTTTCCAACAAGACACATGATTAATATTTGAGATTTAATGTACTCCTGTCATTTAGGAAAAGTACATTAAAAGTAGAAGGAAACTGTAATAGAAAAGAAAACTCAAAGAAAAACAATATTAACTGTGACTTGAACACGGGATCTTTTTTGATGTTATACAAATCAAAATCAGATTCAGTCTCTCGAGCACAGGGAACTCAAAATGCTGTTAGAATGTGATCTACAAAAAGGAGAGGGAAACTAGAACAAAGAAATTTAGAAAATCTGGAAAAGTTAGCTAGTTTCATATGCTGAAGTGCTGGGAATGCAGTAGGGCTACAATATTTTCTCTACTACTGTGTCTCTGTACTCAAGTACTCATGGTGAGGAAGAGGGTAATGCATTGTACTGAAGAGAACAGTTATGATAAATTAAATGTGGGGGATGGAATGAAGATAAGAACAATGGGTTAGGAGTATTACATTAGAAACTATAATTAAATGCTGATCTTTTAAATGCTGGACAAGTAGAAGTGAAAACTTGAACTGACTCCACAAAATAGTTCTGGGGGGGGAACCAGATGGAACAACTCCAGAAGATGTAAAGTTGTCCAGATGGGATGACTGCCAAAGTAGGCCATTTTGGAGCCTTAACCCTTCCAACCACAGCATTCAGAGCCTCTCGTGTTTCTTCAATCATATTGTATAAATAGTAATGTTAGTCATAAAGCTAATCCCCTCTTCTAAACTGGCAGGGATCAAATATAACTGACATACATAACCACTTTACATCAGAAGAAAAACTTCCCAGAAGTCTCTCATTTGTGCATTTATGGTAATGCAAGTTACTCTTCAGTCACATAGTTAACCTTATAGTAAATCTTTGTGGGGATTCTGTCCATATGCATGGCTCAGATAGTGAATAACCTGCTCTAATCACAAATCCACAATTCCATCCTTGTAATTTTGACACCACCATAACAGGTTCTGCTAGATCATTCAGTGGCAGGATATGCGCTGTACACAGACTCCCATCATTCAAGTACACCCATTTTTATTCCAAGAATTACTGGCTATGCAATCCACTTTGTGCACTCTGGAAGCATCACAAAGTATTCTTAGAATGAAGTAAAGAAAGAAAAGTGATCATAACTAAACCATAAAGTGAGTTTAAAAGTAAGTGCCCAACCCTGAAGCCCTAAACCATTTGTCAGAATCCAAGGGGAGTTTTAACTGTACAAAGGCTCCAAGAAATGACTCTAAATATTCAGCTTTACTCATCCAACGTGGGAGATGTAGCCTCCATGAGCCTAATGGAAACACATCAAATTAGCTTTTAAGGGCTGAGAAAAACAGTAACATTCTGTGTCAGGGCAGAGAAATAAAACATAAGGTCAGTAAAGGAGGAGTCAGTCCCAACAGAAAACCAAATATGCTCAAAGTCAATGAAATAAGCAGAACTAAAAGTGAAAAATTAATAAATACAAAAATTACTGCATCCGCATCCCAGTTTGAATTAGCATTAAAATGGATTTAGAGTATTTACCAGTGCATCATTTGATCCAAGACATGTCTTTGCAGTCCAGGTCAATATAATTTGATCATGACAAATATTCTATTACATTTTAGTTCTTATACCATGCCCAGCAGATGAGATCTTTTTGACAAACTGAGCAGCTAACATAGTAGTAAACAGGTCATAGATGCACAGGTGTTAGCTATTAGAAGAGCATAGTAGAATGGTCATCCAATCTATTTCCACCAATCAGCCCTGGGAGAACTATGGATGAAAGCCTACAGCACTAGATGACTATAAAGCAGAGTGAGTCATTTTCCTTGTAGAATATGTGTAACATCTTCTTCTAATCTTCCTGGCACAGCAAGAACCATTTTGTTCACCCAGGGTGACTGAACCACCACAGTGATGCTCACAACTACAGTGACAGAGGCTCAGACCCTTAATGGACTGGAGCACTTCGGGCTTTAAAAACAGTGGTTCTAAAAGGTTGTGAAGGTTTTAAAATAGCAAGTGAGAATCACACTGGTCTAAGCCACATAATGAGTCATAATGAATCACATGGAGAAGGCTGCAACTAAACTTCAAAGATAAAATAGTCACTAGTGTTTTGGAAACTTTGGGTGGAGGGAACTATAAAAGGATAAACATCAGCTGTTGTATATAAGAAACTCATTAGAAGTCTCGCCATGAGACTACACCCAATATCTCACAATTCAAATCTACAGGCTCTTCCAATAGCAAATAGGGGCTTTTCTACCACATTACTGTTTTTCCATGTCTGCCTAACTTTAACTTCAAAGGTAAAGATAGTATGGCATTAGGCAAGAGATTGTCTCTCTGTAATTCCCACCTTTTCCTTCCCTTTTCATCTCATTCTCTGAGGTCTCTCAGCAGCTTTCTGAAACTTTCTGTTTCTCCAGCATCCTGCAGCAGTCTCAAATCATATTATTGACCTTCTCTGGGGTCTGTCTCTCCCACCACTCTTGATCAATACTCACTGCACTCCAATGTCTGGAATTCTGTGATCCTTCCAGCAGCAGTCAAAGCACCAGAGGCCTGAGTCTCTTCTCAATCACATGTGTATAAATTGTAAGTAATTGAACTGAAGTCAATGGAGTCACCGTAATGCCCAGGAATCAGGCAGGTCACAGGGCAGACAGTGGTCAGAGTTCATACAAAGGGGTCCAATCACCAGGAGATCCAATTCCAGGGGAAGGTACAAGGCAGCTGGTGTGGTCAGGTAGGGCAGCAAGGCCAATGGGAGGTGGGGGAGGGATACAAGGCAGGATCAGGTTGCTGCAATGACTTGTTGCCCTAACAAGACCATAATGGAAGCAGGAAGTTTATATATATAGGCATCAGCCAATCAGAGTCAAGATCATATGGCCAATCAGGAAGTGGATCACAGAACCCTGGATGTTGGCCCATCCAAGTCTGTGAATTTGCTAGTAATCTTGTGTGTTGGTGTGGCACTACAACCAAGGCTGCCTCATGAAAGGTCTATGTTTGAGACCAGAGTCCTAAGAGTTACTCAGCATAGAACTGATATGAGTGAGGAACTTCCTGTAAAATACTCTAGAACATGAATCCCTCCTTCTCCTGAAATCCTACTTTTCATTTTTAATAAAATCACTTTTAACTTATTAATTAACCCAGAGTATGCATTAATACGGGCTGGGGGGGAACGACAAACAGCTGTGCATATCTCTTTATCAGTGTTGTAGAGGGCAAACAATTTATGAGTTTACCCTGTATAAGCTTTATACAGGATAAAATGGATGTATTTGGGGTTTGGATCCCATTGGGAGCTGTCTATTTGAGTGCTGGAGACAAGAACACTTCTTAAGCTGTTTTCAGTTAAGCTTTTGGGGGACGTAGTTCAGATCTGGGTCTGTGTTTGTAGCAGGCTAGCGTGTCTGGCTCAAACAAGGCAAGGCTCTGGAGTCCCAAGCTGGCAGGAAAAACGGGCTCAGAGGTAGTCTCAGCACATCAGGTGGCAGTTCCCAAGGGGGTTTCTGTGATCCAACCCATCACACCCGGCTCCAAAACCAAGCTAGAAAACTGTAAAGCCAGTAGGAGCTGCAATCAGCTGACCTTGCAGATGCGTCAGGTAAACAAACTGGCCTAGCCCGCCAGGCGCTTTCCCTGACCAAGCAGCAGACTGGCTTTGAGAACCACTGATGTAAAGGAGCCTCACTGTAATAAGGAATCAGGCCCACAATGTCTCAATCTTGTACAATTCAGCTAAACACATCTGGAAAAAGTAAGATTCAATTTAAAGTGAAACTGGACTAAGAAGAAGATAGCTAACCACTCAAAACCAATTTAACAAATGGAAACTACAATAAATCAGCTTGCTCACCTTAAAAGGCTGAGGGCTGCACAGCCCACAAAGAAGAAACAGCCAAACTACTGACATCCTCCCTCCAGAGAATAAAGGAGGACATCTGTGAGGAATTCTCCCCTTCATTTCTACCGCCCTTAAAAAAGACATTAATTACAGTCTGTTCTTTGTACCTGAAAAAAATCACTATATGAAGGATAAATATAACTGAGAAAAACACCTACCTTTGGGATCTGATTTCATGCTTAAAAGAGAGGAAAGCTTTTTTTATTTCTTGATAAATATAACCATCCTTTTGCCATAAAAGAGCTTCTAAATCCCTAAATGTAAGTGGGAAACAGGCTGTAGATCTATATTCCACATAGTAGCGGTAAATAAATCATTATCCTTTCCTATCTCTTGATACCCCACGGATATGGAGAACACACACAAACTCCTCGCAGCCTCAATGTATTCTCTAGCTATCACTTCCCCCACCACAGAAATGTATAGCTCCCACGGTCAGCCCTGCTGTCCTGGCCAAATTCTAAGCTGGGTTATTTGATCTCACATATGTTGAGAACCTTGTGTTGTAGTTTCAATTGACAATGATTTATACTCTCCACTTCCTGTCTCAAACTATTTTGTTGTGTTGGTGTGCACAGTTAGGCAGCTGACACCTCAAGGTAGCTGAACTTCAAGTGGTGGGTGAAGTGATTCATATACATTGTATGTATAAAAACACTTTGGGTTTCTACAGGATGAAAAACACATTTATAAATGCAAGTCATCATTATCATCAAACTAGATGTTAGAGACACAATAACTGAATTCAGAGGCATGAATATTTTTGTGGTTCATTTCTATCTAAAAGTATGGGAGAGCTATGCCACAGAACTCATGAAATTCTTCTAACTGATTTTAATAACAGTCATTATGTTAAAAAATTAAACTTCTTCTGGTGACAGAGATGAACTGGGAAGAAACAATGGAAAAGAGGTAACTAGTGCAGCACCCCTGTGCCCTTCCAGAATTGCAGCTCATCATTCTTTCTTTCAGCAGTTAGCTTGCTCCTTTTGTGCAAAAGGTACCACCGTCTAATGAAACAATTAAGTCTTGACAGTTTAAATATGCTATTCTGTTCTTTTCAGGCATAAGTGCCAGCCATCAAGACAAACTATACCCACTGCTTCACTATCAGCAGAGTCATTGTTATCCCAGATAGAGTGCCCTAAAAATAAAAGCCATTCAGTATGTGCAGCTTTATCAAGTCGGGTCATGTCAGCCCCGCCGGGCAGATTGAACTGTACTAATTTTATTATACTATTTTTAAACATAGCCTCCTTAGATCCTTAGTGTGTCCTACATAACAATACAGAATCGACAGTCTGTCCTCAAGATTTTAACCCTAACCACCCCCAACTCCTAAATATCCCAACCAGTCTGGAAGTCCTATCCACAGTAAGAACATAAGAACAGTCATACTAGGTCAAATCAATGGGGCATCTAGTCTGGGATCTGGTTCCTGACAGTGGCCAATGCTAGGTGTTTCAGCGGGAATGAACAGAACAGGGCAATTTCAAGTGATCTATCCCTGGTCATTCAGTCCCAGCTTTCTGTCAGTTGGAGGTGTAGGGACACCCAGAGCATGGGAATGTATCCCTGACCACCTTGGCTAATAGCCATTGATGGACCTGTCTGACATGAACATATCTATTCCTTTTTTGAACCCATTTATAATTTTGGCCTTCACAACAAACCATGGCAATGACTTCTACAGGTTGACTGTACATTGTGTGAAGAAGTACTTCCTTTTGTTTGTTTTAAGCCAGCTACCTATTAATTTCTTTGGGTGACCTCTGGTTCTTGTGTTATGTGAAGGGGTAAATAACACTTCCCTGTCCCTTTTTCCATACCATTCATGATTTTGTAGATTTCTATCATATCCCTCCCCCCGCCCTTAGTCAATTCTTTTCTAAATTGAACAGTCCCAATCTTTCTAATTTCTCCTTATCTGGAAGCTGTTCAATATGCCTAATTGTTTTTGTAGCCTTTCTAATATACACCTCTACCCTGATATAAAGCTGTCCTCGGGAGCCAAAAAATCTTACCATGTTATAGGTGAAACTGAGTTATACTGAACTTGTTTTGATCCACTGGAGTACACACACACACCCCCCCCCAGATCGCTGCTTTACCACATTATATCCGAATTTGTGTTATATCAGGTCGCATTATATCAGGGTAGAGGTGTATTTTTATAAGATGGAGTGCCAGAACTGCATGCAGTACTCAAGGTGTGGGCATACCATGGATTAATATAGTGGCAGTATGATGTTTTCTGCCTTTTTATCTATCCTGTTCCTACCATTCTGTTAACTTTTTTGACTTCTTCTGCACACTGAGCGTAGCCTTATGTAAAATTGTCATTACATTAGCTACCCTCCAGTCATCTGCTACAGGGGCTGATTTAAGTGCTGGGTTACATATCACACTTAGTAGTTCTGCAATTTCATATTTGATTTCCTTCTGAACACTTAGTGAATACCATCTGGTACTGGTGACTTATTACTGTTTAATTTATCAATTTGTTCCGAAACCTCCTCTATTGATGCCTCAATCTGAGACAGTTCCTTCACATTTGTCACCTAAAAAGAAGGGATAAGTTGTGGTGTTCTACCCCATATTCTCTGCAGTGAACACAGATGCAAAATATTCATTCTCCACAATGGTCCTCTCTTCCTTGAGTGCTCCTTTATCACCTCTCATGTTGACAGGTTTCAGAATGGTAACCTTGTTAGTCTGTAGGAAAAAGAACAAAGAGTACTTGTGGCACCTTAGAGACTAACAAATTTATTTAAGCATAAGCTTTCGTGGGCTAAAACCCACTTCATCGGATGCATGCAGTGGAAAATACAGTAGGAAGAGATATATATATACACACAGAGAACATGAAAAAATGGGTGTTGCCATACTATAACGAGAATAATCAGTTTAGGTAGGCTATTGTCAGCAGGAGAAAAAAACTTTCGTTGTGATAATCAGGGTGGCCCGTTTCCCACAATTGACAAGAAGGTGCGAGTAACAGTAGGGGGAATAGTTCTACTTTGTGTAATGACTCATCCACTTGCTGGCCATCATGTGCCAGCAATGCCCTTCTGCCATGTACATTGGCCAAATCAGATAGTCTCCACGCAAAAAAATAAATGGACAGAAACCAGACATCAAGAAATATAACACTCAAAAACCAGTCAGAGAAC
Source organism: Gopherus evgoodei (assembly GCF_007399415.2). Taxonomy (NCBI): domain Eukaryota; kingdom Metazoa; phylum Chordata; order Testudines; family Testudinidae; genus Gopherus; species Gopherus evgoodei. The sequence goes on along the minus strand of NC_044327.1, from coordinate 69,066,300 downwards.
ACTTAAATCTCCCTGGTCATTCAAAAGTGACAATAGTAAGTGTAAACGAGTGGGTGCTGGGGCTCAACCCTCTCTGGGGAGGAGGGGAGCCACGCCAGCGCACTCTGCTCCGGTTGGCCCGGGAAGTTAGCCTGGCAGTCCTTGCGGTACTTGTCCGCCCAACGGGCGAGGGGCTCAGGCCCTCCGGCAGGGCTGAGCCATAACAACCGCGAGGCGCTGGTTCCTACATCAGGGCGGATAGCAACACAGAATCAGTAAGCTCAGGCCTGGGTCAGGGCTGAGCAACAGTAATAGTTTAAGGCCCAACACTTGGTCAGGGCGGGGCAGCAAAACACTGAGTCAATAGGCTCAGGCCTTGGTCAGGGCTGAGCAACAGTGGCAGTTTAAGGCCTAGCCCTAGGTTAGGGCAGGCAGCAAACGCTGAGTCAGTAAGCTCGGGCCTTGGGTCAGGACCAAGCAAGAATAGCAGTTTTAAAGGCCCAGCCCTTGGTCAGGGCGGGGCAGCAAATGCTGAGTCAGCAGTAAGCTCAGGCCTAGGGGCAGGACTGAGCAACAGTACCATTTTAGAGGCCTAGCCCTTGGTCAGGGAGGGGCATCAAATGCTGAAGCAGTAAGCTCAGGCCTTTGGTCAGGGCTGAGCAACAGTAGCAGTTTAAAGGCCCAGCCTTGGTCAGGGTGGGGCAGCAAACGCTGAGTCAGTAATAACCGTTATCGGCCTCCTCAGGCCAGTGAGAGGGGGAGTCTGCCACCCCGGAGTGGGGTGGCAGGGGGGACGCAGGCCCTCCCACTCCACTGCATCCCAGCCCGGGGCCCTAACAGCGGCTATCACTCCGCTGATCAGTCAGTGGGGTTTCCGGCCGCAACACACTGACATAGGCTTCGGCAATTCCGCAGCCTGACTGGGGTCGGCTGCCCCCAGACTGCTTCCGTACTCCCCCTCAGGACCTACCTGGGTCCTAACGTGGGCCTCAGTGGGGTCCAGGAGCATAGGCTCATCATGACCGGAGCTGGGTGGTAGGTCCGGGAGCTCCTCAGGATACTCGGGCCACGGTAGTGCCAGTGGCTCCTCCGGGTAGCAGCAGGCGCAGAGAAGCTCTGGTGGCTCCTCTGGATAGTAGGCATGGGGAAGTTCAGGTGGCTCCTCCTGGTAGTGAGCGCAGGGAAGCTCAGGCGGCTCCTCCTGGTAGCGAGCGTGGGGAAGCTCAGGCGGCTCCGGGCGGCTCTCCTGGGTCACCGGCGTCTCCCAGTTTCAAGCTCCCAGAGGGACGTCTGTTCTCTCTGGCTGCTGGGGCCTGACTGAGCTCTGAGGGCCAGCTTTTATAGTTCCGGGTCGCCACCCATTCGCCGTAGCTCTGCCCATTCTGGCCTCTGCCAGGGCTTGCTGGCCCACTATAGTACAACAAAAAAAAATTCAAAAACAGACTCCAATGAGAAACTGCTGAATTGGAATTAATTTGCAAACTAGACACCATTAAATTAGGCTTGAATAAAGATTGGGAGTGGATGGATCATTTATTGTTGCTATTACTGAGCAATTCAGCTATATTCACATCTTGGACCAGATTCTGTGCTCCACTTAGGACTAAATCAAGAATTTCCTCTCCCCTTGAGGGTTCCAGGACAAGATGCTCCAAGAAGTAGTCATTTATGGTGACTGGAAATTTTATTTCTACATCCCTTCCTACCTAGTCAATATGAGGATAGTTGAAATCAACCCTTATTATCGCCCAGTTTTCTACCTTTGTAACCTCTCCAAGCTCCCTGAGCGTTTCACAATCACTGTCACCATCCTGGTCATGTGGTCAGTAATGTATTCCTACTGTTTGCTGTTCAAGCATAAAATTTCCATCCACAGGATTCTATGGTGATTTTTTCTATATTTAACTCTATGCTTTCTTTCACATATAGTGCTAACTGTAATCATAGAATCATAGAATATCAGGGTTGGAGGGGACCTCAGGAGGTCATCTAGTCCAACCCCCTGCTCAAAGCAGTACCAATTCCCAACTAAATCATCCCAGCCAGGGCTTTGTCAAGCCTGACCTTAAAAACCTCTAAGGAAGGAGATTCCACCACCCACCTAGGTAATCCATTCCAGTTCTTCACCACCCTCCTAATGAAAATTTTTTTCCTAATTGTGGCAGGGCTAGGGTAAAACCCCTTGAATGACTTGCCAAAATGCTGGCCAGGCCCTGCATTCTGGTAGGGAAGCCACATGCAGGGGTCTGGGCAGCCAGCAAAGAGCTCAGCTGCAGGCCCTAATGAGGGCCATCTCATAGCAATGACTTGAGCTAAGTAGTGACAGCTGGGCTGAGGACGAGTGGGGCTATAAAAGACCTGAGGAAAGCTCAGTCAGGAGGCTAGCCTGGGAGGGGATAGGAGGATTACATCTCTGTCTCCTCACCAAAGGCAGGGAGCCTCATTGTGGTTAGACTCTGGGAAGGTTCTGAATGGGGAAAGCTGTTGGAAGAATAAGGGGGACTACACGGTTGCACAGTAAATAAAGACACAAGAGTGAAGTACCAAGAAGGCATGGAGACTCTTTATTTAACCAGCCAACACAGGGCACAGGCTCGAGAGGGCAGAGACCTGTACGGACCCTGTGACACTAATATCCAACCTAAACCTCCCCCACTGCTCCTTGAGATGGAATGGTCACACCTGGCTTGATGTCATCACTTGTACATGGCTTAAAGGTCACAAGATCAAATCAGAATTAGTATCTATAAGATCAGTGTTAACATTTTTATAACTTTAGGCAATATTTCACTGATAGAAAGCCATCTCCAAAAACTGAATTGAGTTAGTTTTACAAGCTCTTGAACAGAGTGTCAGTGGGAGGATTTTTATTCAGAATTACTTCAGTTGCACTAATGGCTAGGAGTCACTGTAGCTGGTCTCTCAGCTAGGAGACATAAATCCTCATGTCATCTTGGTATCTCTGAGGAATTTTGACTCTCTCAGCACTAGATCACTGCATCCCAATTGTGAATCACATTTTACAAGAGGTCATCAAAGTTGCTCAGCGAAATTAAAATGCTAGGCAGGAAGTACACCATATATGTGAGCTGAGTCATTTATATTCTCCTCCACTGGTGTAAATCAGTGTAGATCCAGTGGCTTCAGGCTTCAGCTGAGGTACAGAGATTTACACCAGCAAATGTCTTTCAGTTTTATGCTAATGTATGAATCTGTTCTGATCAGGTCTTACCTTAAATTCTTTGGGTAGCTACTACATGTAGAAGTTCCTAAAGTATATAGCATCGAAGATGTTGCTACTTGGATCCATTCTTGACAAGAGATTTGAAGCAACTTCAATCCAGATGAAAGATGCAGTGATTGGTGCCATGGATCTTGTAAATGCTTCTGTATATGAGACACAGTTATTAAAGAAATAAGAAATGGTCAGTACTTGGCATGGACTTGTGAAGAAATTACAGATCTCTGCATGGTGTACCATAGACAATTAAAGGGGACTAGGGCTCTTTTCATTAACTTGGATGAAAACATTTCTTGGATTTTAATTCTTTATGTTTAAATTTATGTTTTCATTTCTTCATATGATTACTATAGCCATATGGATTGATATGGTGAGTTTCTTGAGCACTTTGGCCTGAAATCTCAGGGTGCTCAGCAGTTTTCATGGGGTGTTTAACATCTTGCAGCAACAGACCCTAAGATGGTCGTACTTTCCCCATGTCATCCTATGTGCTAAGATTAAAATCTTCTGGGCAGGTTTTGCAGGGGATGGTGATGTCACATGGCTACTGGCTTCTAGAGGGGCTCTGGAGATTGTTTTGTTATAGTTTTATTGTATTTTGTTAGACTATCCTCAGCTAGACTTTTTCTAGAATGGAAGATTAGTAATAAGGCCTGTTCACTGTCCTTGATGATTAGTAAGTGCACTGATATTCATAACTTTTTGTTGTTTTACTTGCCTGAGTTTTGGCCTCTGTTGTGATGTTGTTCCACTATTTTTATTGTAAATTACTAATTCTAGTTATGACTTAATCTAACCTTTCCCCACATAATTGGGACCTAGACACCTACCTCAGATGTAGGACATCATCTCTGTCCCTGGTTGATCATATATATTTTAATTAAAAACACAATACCATACCTGTCTGTCTACATATGATGATGATGATGATGATCCCCGAGTGGGGAGATACACTAGGTTTCCTAGTGGTAAGAGTCACTCAAAGACTTTCTGCTGCAATAAAACCAATAAGGCAATTCCAGATATTATACAATCACAGCTGTCAACTAAAGAGGAAAACAAAATATCAGTGTCAATAAGTCAAATAGATCCTGAAATACTGTTCTGCTCAAAAGCCATGCAAACTCATACTTTCCAAAACCTCTCTAGTCCAATTTTCTATCACCAACTTTTTTCTTCTGTTTCCATTCTATCCATTTACAAATCAAGGTAATGATAAATGAGAGATCACTAGAAAGATCAGGCTTTGCTATGAGATTGTAGTCCAAAGACTTTGTTTTACTAAATAGTACTACTACCTATGTAGGAAGAAACTCCAGTGCCTGCTATATGTGACATGTTGGATCAATCTGCTACTTTAACAGATATATTATTAAAAAATTCTCCTCCAAACTCCACTTTTCCAGAGCACATGTATACAATAAACGGGTCACCATGAACTTTTCAGAAGTGTGAGTAATATCTCTCCTTAAAAATGTCATGCAAATAGCCAGAGCAGCAATGCAGAAGAACATGTCACTGACGTGGTAGTAATTCATTGTTGTGAAACATATATAAAAATCTTTGTTAGTGATGAGCACACAGGATCAGTGAATGTTTGGCACCAGCTGATCCAGTTAAAACTTGTTTAAACTTCACTCACCAGGAGGGATAGTAGGAATGCATGCTTCTGTGTAATGCAGTGATAAGATGAGACAGCTCCATGGGATTGTTTATGCAATATGAAGCCTCCACAGCCTCTGAGAATTTTGTTCAGGCAATCTCCAATCCAGCACAGTCTCAGCTGATGTAAGATTCAAACCTGTTGCTAAGTAGCAATTCCACTGTAAGGCAAAGACGTATCTGGGCCATTAGAGCTTAAAGCACTGAAAAATACAATGTGCAATAAAATGACCTTTTATCTAGTTTGCTCCATTGGTGCAGTCTCCTAATGTGGTGATTTTCAGGCCTGGTGACTGACTATTTTTGCAGGATATTAGCATTTGGTTTCTAGTTCTTTTTGATGAACATGGAAACGTCAAAGAGTATTGTGTTGTTTTAACTGATCTGTGGGTGGTCTTAAATCAAAGATGTGATATGTGTGCATATTTTGTTCCTATCAATCATTGCAAAAGGTTTTGCTTTGTTTAGTTAAGTGGGGAAAACAAGAGCAATGGTAAGTGAAGCAACTTCTAATTCAAGGAGGGTGGAATTATCATATCATACGGTGTTTTAAACATATGACATTACAATGTCTCTTCATCTAGTGTGCTCTTCTGGAACAAAAAATATATGACTTAGCCATAGTTTTCATACAAATCACATACCACAGTGAAAAACAAGCTTGATTGTTATGAAATGGCTATAAATCCAGCTAGTGAATTATAACAGTAAAACATGTTATGTAAATTATACCTAATTTTAAAATAGCCCAAGCCGACCGCTTGCAGTGCAGGGGAAATAGCATTATTCAAATGTTCTGCTTATTTTTCCCTCCATCAAATGAGTCTCATTTCTTGTGACTTTTTAGGTTTAGCAAGCACTGAAAAAAGATTTACATTACCACATTCAAAAAATGGGCAGCTCTGTGAAGCATTGTGTGTTAGAGAATTTATCTAATTAACATTTCTTATTTGCCCTTGCTGGCTAGGTAACGAAACGCCTCTCTTCATACACAAAGAGTTTCTGGTCAGTTTACCATGTTAGAAAGAAAAATTTACAAAGATGCAGTTTGGCAGAATATTTTTAAAAGATTTGTTTTAAGATGAGGGTTTCTTGAGTGCGAGGCATCACAAGTGGTTTTCGCCTCCCAGCTGTGTTCCACAGTAGATGGAACTGGCAACGGTTACATGCGATGTGACAGCACAGAATTAAGTTTGAAACAACACTTAAAGAAAAGGTTTGAAGAAGAAAATAAGGTCACTATCCATCTGATAGAAATCACATTGGATAAATATTTTTAGTGAGAGGTCAATGAATTCTACTTAAAAAAAAAAAAAACCAAACATTTGGACTTGAAAGAGAAAGTGCCTGGAAGCCATTTAAAGAGAATATTCTACTTTCTGCTGTCCTTTTCTTGCTGAGTCTGTCCTCCACACTGTGCAACATGTTCTTATAAGGAGAGTTGTCAGAGCTGGAGGAATAATCTGTCTGCCAGGAAAAAAGATTCATTTCCTCCTACCCCCGCAACTCCTCCCTCCTTTAGAAAAAAAAAGGGGGGGAGTAGCCAAGTTTGAGAGCCAAGAGAGCGTTAAATTGTAATAAATGGTGTGTTTTAAAGAAGAAGATGGGAGGGGAGAAGAACAAAGACATTGAAATTGTATATTAAAGCCCCTTTGAAAAGCAGCTAGAAGTTACTTCAATCTTCAATCTGAAAAGCTGGTATCCATTAGTCAAAGGGGCCTTATTGGCCCTCTGTTTCTGTTAGGAGAGGGGTGCAACTGGGAAGGGATGGGGCATTGAAAGAAAAAGTGCCAGCTCAGCAGTCCTCACCACCACATAACCCAGACACACACACACTAGAACTAGGAGGTCAGGGCTCTTTTTTTTTAATTTACGGGCAGGGTTGGGGTTGGGATGGCTCAGGGTAGGGGAGTAGTCTTCACTTATGCTCCACAACTATATCTCCACAGAGAGAGAGAAAGAGATTTTATGTTGATTCAGGATGATTGATGAATGCAAGATCCAGTCAGCAGGGATAGCAGGGTCAGAGTGGCATCATTGCCTTCATGGGACTGAAGCTTCTTCTGCCTGTGGCTATAAAGGGTCTGGGGGGTTGGAAGTCTGCAGTCCCTGCCTCTCCCACTCCTGAGCAAACCTCTCCTCTCCCTTGGGAGAAGATTAGTCAGAAACTCAATAAACATAATGGAATTTTCTGGGCCCTCTGACCCTGTCCTACAAGCATTTTCATGGGAGAGTACAATATGACCTTTGAGATTGGGTGTGAATGCACCCTTCATTTAACATAACCATAAGAAACACTTAAAGCCTACTAAAATGGGGCCTAATAGGGTATGTCTACACATCAAAGAAAAACCCGTGGCTGGTCCATGCCAGCTGATTCGGGCTCAGGCTGTGCAGCTGTTTCACTGCTATGTAGTCTTCTGGACTCAGGCTGGATCCTGAGCTCTGGGACCCTCCCACCTGGCAGGGTCCTAGAGCTCAGGCTCCAGCCTAAGCCTGATAGTCTTAAAGCCTGAAACAGCCCTGCAGCCTGAGCCCTCCAAGCCCTAGTCAGCTGGCACAGGCCAACTGCAGGTGTTTCTTTCTTGTGTAGCCATACCCATGGAGTATGCCCAGAAATTAGCAACTGAGAACAGACAGAACAGAGACAGGCAAAAAGAAAGAAAGGCAAGCAGCAGCCTGTGAGCATGGTGTCTGACACTGAAAAAGCTAGAGAGAGAGCTTTCAGGTTTGGTGTTGGCTAAAGAAGCTTGGGGTTCTAAGCTAAGAAACAACTCCATTTGTTCTTGGTTCCTCCTGAGTTCAGAGAAGGTGGACTTTGTACATTCTTTGTAAATAAACAAGTCTGCGTCAAAGAAATACCAGACTTCATCAATTTCTACTTTCAACTGGAGCATCTCCAGGGCTCAAAAGTTTTGATTAGCCACTTGGGTCTAAAAGGGGCAACAGTATTGAGGCAAGTTACTGGAGGGCCATGTTTGTTATTGAACTCAGTGCAGTATACTTCTCTATTTAGAACATTCTTAGTCACTAGAGACCTGGCCCACATTAAAACTTTTAACTGTGAATTTGTAACTGAGGAGCATCATGGTCACCTGAGCCTGTTACATGTGACATGGTGATGGTTCAATTTGTGTCTACTCAATAGTTTTTCTGCCACCACAGGAGTTTTTGTGCATCCACCTAGCAAGCTGCCTAAACATTTTTGTACCAGCGCATGCCCTCTAAGCACTCACCCCATAGCATTAAAGTACACTAGTGGCACTGATGGAGGATCTCCTCCTGTCAATGGATAGACATTACTCTCATTCTCCTGGACCTCTCTTCAGCATTCAGCACTGTTGACCATGAGATACTGTTGTCTCACCTGAAAGAGTGGCAGGGATCCAGGGTAATGCACAAAAATGGTTTGAGTCCTTCCTGGAAAAATGCACCCAAAAATAGTGATAGGAAACTATCACTAACCCCTTCACTTATCCCACAAGGAGCAGTTCTCTCTCCCATCCTTCTCAACAGCTACATGCACCACTAGGTGAACAGGTCAGATGAAATGGATTCGAGTGCCAGCTTTATGCAGATGATTCACAGCTTTGCCTATCCTTCACTACATACGACCACACCACTACCGCCAAGCTGGCACAGTGCTTAGATGAGATAAGTCAGTTCATAGATGAAGAACTAGCTCAAGTTGAATCCGCTCAAGACAAAGGTGATGCAGGTAGAAAGTCTTTTGAAGAGTTCACAGCCATGCTGCAGCCTCTTTTGGTTGAAGATACATATCCAGAACTGCTCAGTTCAGTCCATAGTCTAGGAGAACTCTTCGATTCCTTGCTGATGCAAAGTACTCACATAGCAGCAGCCACAAGTAATGCTTTCTAGCATCTGTGTTTAGCTAGAAGATTCTGTCCCAGACAGGTAGATGGTGATCTGGCCTCACTTACATACATTTTCATCACCTGTCATCTGGACTACAGCAAAATGATATGCCTTGGCATTAAACCTTCAGCAGTTAGAAAACATCACCTAGCCCAGAACACTGCAGAGTATCTCTTCAGCAACACAGGCTGCCATGAGCACATCAAACTGGTTATCCATTCTCCACCGTAGCTTCTCATATCCTGTTCAAGGTTTCAGCCCTCATCTTTAGAGCACTTCATGGCCTAAGCCCAGGGTATCTAAAAGACTCAGGGTATCTAGCACGCCAGGATGAAAATCACAGTTGTCAACTCTTCTCTTTAGGCACAAGGAAACTCATTATAATAAAGTTCATCTGGGACAGAGATAGATCCTTCTCAGGCAGCAGGCTGAGACAGTGGAATGAACCATGACAAGCCTCATAACTTTCCACACCAAGTGCAAGACATGTTTCTTTGATCTTGCCTACACAAATACATAGCAACACATATATTACACAAACAACCCCTGCCTCCAAAAAACCCCAGAAATAATAATAAAAAAGCCCTTCCCAAACAAGACACTTCGCTGCACATACTTCTCACCCTGGGGAGATGCTAAATAACACCAGACAGTTTTTTTTGTCACATTGCTTAATGCATGACTGGAAGGTGATCAGAAACAATGGTGATGAGCGCTATATAAGAACCAATATAGAATACAATAGAATGGAAATGTTTTAAAGTCTAATTCTTTGAAAATGACTAACTAAGCTCTCAGACAAAGCACATTCAACACCACTGCAGGAGGCAGAATGGAGTGAGGAAACAGGACCCAAGAAGTAGCAATAAAAGAGGAGTAAGAGGAACCAAAATATTTTTGTTAATTGCACTATAGATTTGCTCATGGTTTCTACTTCAAATCCACCTAACAGCCCTGCAGCCTGTAACTAATCTATCTGCCTAGGATTTTATGCCACACTCATCACGTTAGTATTTGAACAGCTGCTTGAAAATAACCAAGAGGTGGATACATTTTACAGCTATTTATAGATAGATTGGCTATATGGCACAGTGGTGTTTGAGTATGTTTGTTAGTAATACAGCCAGTTGAAGCTGGACTAAAAGCATAGCTCATATCATAAAAAAATGATGTTAATTCATAATAGAATTGCAATGTGCTTTAGGTTTTCTTTCTAGGTCTGGGCCACCACTATTATCATCACAGGAGTTCTCTAACTGGGGGTCATGACCCCTCAGGGAGTCGCAAGGTTATTACATGGGGCTGATCACTGGCAGGTAGGAGGTGCTGGGGGGGGATGAAGGGAAGGAGCTGGATTGGCAGGGCTGCAGGTGGGTGCTGAGCGCCCACTATTTTTTTCCATGGGTGCTCCAGCCCCAGAGCACCCACAAGGCAGCACCTATGACGGGGTGGGGGGGTCATGAGCTGTCAGCCTCCACCTCCAAACCCAGCTTCATCTCTATCATTTATACTACTGTTAAACATAAAAAAGGTGTTTTTAATTTATAAGGGGGAGTTGTACTCAAAGACTTGATGTGTACCACTTCACCATGTATGTATGGTGTGTGGACAGCTTCCTGCTTTCCAGGAGGACCCGCCTTACCTGCTCCGAACACCTGCCCTCCTCCTTGTCTAGCCATGGAGCAACCATGCTGTCACGTGGAGTACAGCTAGATTGAAATGGAGGAGGCAGACCCCACTCTGGAAGAGGAGGTCCAGGTGAAGAGGCAGCGTCCTCGGGGGGGCCACCAAGAGGCTAAGAAGGGTCCCGTACCAGTGTTGGTGGGCCCACACCGGGGCTATGAGGATGATTCTCACCTTGTATGCTTTTACCTTTTGCACGACTTTGTCGATGAGGGGGAATGATGGGAAAGCATAAAGGAGCCAGCCCGACCACCGCAGGAGGAACACATTGGAGATCGCGCTCCTCTCCATCCCTCCCCTGGAGCAGAACCGGGGACAACACTGGTTCTGGCAGGTTGCAAAGAGGTCAACCTGGGGAACTCCTCACTCTCAGAAGAGCCGGTGGATGACCTCTGAGTGGAGAAACCACTTGTACTGGTGGGAGAAGACCCTGCTGAGGTGAACTGCTTGCGTATTGCAGAAACCTGGGAGGTGTGCGGCCCTCAGGGAGCTATTGTAGGCTATACAGAATTCCCATAGGCTCCCATAGCCCTCGGCAGAGGGCTAGTCCCACCTTGCCTGGTGTGGGTGGGTGAGATTTTGTGGCTTGCATTTGGCAGGAGGTCAGACTAGATGATCATAATGGTCCCTTCTGACCTTAAAGTCTATGAGTCTATAAAGGCCACACACACCAACTGTACCGCCCTGAGCTCTTTGACATTTTTGTGAAGGGACAAGTCTGGGATTGACCATGTTCCCTGGGTTTCCATGTTTCCTGTGTGGGCTCCCAACCCAGGTCTGACGCATCGGTCACCAGGTCTAAAGATGGGCTGGCATCGCGAAAGGGAGCCCCTTACAGCATATTGCTCGGGCAAGACCACCATTGAAGGGAATCCAGTATCGGGGATGGAACCGTGAGAACCTTGTCCAGCCAGTCCTGGGTCTGAGAGAATTGGGAAGCTAGCCAGAGTTGGAGTGGCCTCATTTGGAGTGTGGCATGGCGAACCATGTATATACATGCCGCCAAGTGGCCCAGAATTCGAAGGCATGCTCTCACCGTTGTCATCAGGAAAGCCATGACCAAGGCGATGAGATCTCTCAGGGACATGTCTAGGAGGAGAGAGGCTGTGGCCCTCAAACAGTCCAGCAGCACCCCCAATGAACTCTATGTGCGGAACTGGAACTAAGGTTGATTTGGTTTCATTCACCACTAGGCCGAGACTGGCGCATGTTGAGAGGAGCAGCTCCATGTGGGTCTTTACCTCGGAATGTGAGTAGCCCTTGAGAAGCCAGTTATCCAGGTATGGAAAGATCTGCACCCCCTCCACCTGAGGTAGGCCACTACCACAGCCATACACTTCGTGAAAACCCTGGGAGCCATGGATAGGCCAAATGGAAGGACTGCAAACTGGTAGTGGTCCAGCCCCAATAGGAAGTGGAAGAAGTGCCTGTGCCCCTCGAAAATATGGATGTAGAAGTATGCGTCCTGGAGGTCCAGGGATGCATACCAGTCCTCCAGATCCAGGGAGGGGATAATAGAGGCCAGGGACATCATGCGGAACTTGGAGCGGGCCAGGAAACTGTTTAGGCCCGGGAAGTCCAGGATGGGCCTGAGGCCCCCTTTGGCCTTTGGGATCAGGAAGTATCGGAAGAAGAACCCTTTGCCCTGGAATTCTACTGGTACCCTTTCCACCGCCTCCAGGTGCAGTAAACATCTACCTCTTGCCCTAGGAGATGGGCATGCTCCGGGTCCCCCAGGTCCACCAGGGAGGGTGGGTGGTGAACTGCAACCTGTAGCCCTTGGAAATGGTGCTGAAGACCCACTGGTCCAATGTTATACAGGACCATGCCATGCAGAAGGCAGACAAATGGTTGCGGAACACAAACTTTATTAATTGGGGGTTCTCCCTGGCAAATGGCCCGATGCCCTCCTGCAAATAGTCAAAACTGCCTCTTTCCCTGCCTCTTGCCCTTAGAGGGCCCAGGCTGCAGGGTGGAGTGGGACTGTGGCTGAGACTGGTGTTTTTGGTCTCTTGGTCTTTTATATGGGGCCTCGTATCTGCTCGTCGCAGGTTGAACCAATGGTTACGGTTTGGCTTTGTCCTTAGCTGAAGGGACGTAGAGGCCCAAGGACTGCAGGGTGGGACGGGAATTCTTCATCCCATGCAGCCTGACATCTGTCTGGTCCGCAAAGAGTGCCTTTCCATCAAACAGGAGGTCTTACATAAGGGATTGGGCCTCCATCGACAATCCAGACAGGCGGAGCCATGATGCCCTGCGCATGGAAATCGCTGAAGCCATCGAGCGTGCTGCAGTGTTGGCTGCGTCTGACACCGCTTGCATGACCGCTTTCGCTGCTGCCGTCCCCTCTTCCACCAGAGCCTTAAAGTCCTTCCTGTCCCAGTCTGGGAGGAAAGGCTCAAACTTAGGCAGAGACTCCCCAAAGTCAGTCATATCAGCTCAGCAAGGCCTGTTAGTTGGCTACCCTGAGTTGGAAACTTGCCGATAAATAATTTTTTCTGCCAAAGGAGTCCAGTCATCTGGCGTCCTTTTTTTGGGGGATAGGTGCAGACTGGCCTTGTCGCTTTCTGTGGTTTACCGACTCTACCACAAGCTAGTTAGGTGCTGGGTGGGAATAGAGATACTCATGGTCCTTGGCCGGCACAAAGTACTTCCTTTCAGCCTTCTTGGAGATTGGGGCCAAGGAGGCGGGAGTTTGCCACAGGTAGTTGGAAATGTTGGCTACACTGTAGTGCAGGGACAGAGCCATGTAGCCCAGTGCCAAGTGGGAAAACACGTTAAAGAGGGAATTGGAGGGATTCTCCATTTTCTCAGCCTGCAGCTGGAGGCTGGATACCACCCACTTTAGCAGGTCTTGGTGTGCCCTAAAGTCTCCTGAGGGACTGATGGTGGGGGCACCGTTATGATGTCGTCTGATGCCGGGGAAAGGGCCAGCATGGAGCTGTGGGCCTCGGCTGGTACCAGTGCGTCAAGTCCCAGATCAGAGTCCAGGTGCGGGTCCACTGACTCGTGGCCCAACGATCGGTCTCTTAGGCAGAATAAGCCTGAGACGCTCTGGCGACTGAACGGGCCCCTGTCTGGGTGGCCATCAGCAGCCACGGTGCCCACTGGCACCACTGTCCCTGCCAGGGGGCTTCTTGCCACTGACCCGGCTGGGGACTCAGTGGTGGTAGTTGCCCCAGCTGGGCCGTATGTGCCACGGATGGGCGGCTGGGTGCCAAGGCCGAGGTCGCCGTTGAGCACACAGTCTCACAGGAATGGTATGAGTGGCGGTGCCTGCGATGTCGCCTCCCTCGGGACCTGGACCTCGATGCTGAGGAATGGTACCTGCCTGAAGGGCTGCTTTGGTACCCACAAAGGTGGTGGGAGCTCCAGTGCCCTGCTGCCAAGTCATCGCAAGGGGAATCCCGAGCACGACGTCTAGTTGAGCGGGAACTGGAACGAGAATGACAACGTCTACCCCATCGAGAACGGCTGCGGTAGTCAAGTCGTGAAGGGAAACATTCTCTGTGCCTCTCTCGATGCCTGTGCTCGCTGGCAGATGGCGTAGAGTGTCCCTGAGACTCCCATGTGGGTGGTGACTGGGATGGCCTGGTCAGCATCAAGGGAGGGCGTGAGCTGCCGGATTATCAGTCACTGCGCACTGAACGGTGCAGGGAGTGGCCCCTGGAGCAGAAACTGCGACCCACAAGAGAGGTCTAATGGGCACCCAATGGGAGCTTGCCCCGAGACTGGAGAGCCATCACCAGCTGCGTGCCTGGAGCTGGCAGACTCATAATGTGTTTCGCAGCCTTCATTGCCTTTGGCGTCGACACCATTTGTACCTGCAGAGATGTGTGCGGACGGTGCCGGGCTGCTCCACTCAACATGACTCGAAGGCCTTGAGCCCAGGGGGGGAACCGTGGGCTGCCTGATGTGGGACCAACATCCCCTCTTTCCTTGTCCTGGTGCCACTGCGAGGTAGGACCCTTTCCCTGTTTCTTGGAGGGGGAGCGGTGCCAGTTGGTAGAAGGGGACTAGCTACGCACCAACGATGCAGCGGCAGGTGCCGAATCTGCCTGGCATGCCTGAGTTGGGGCCAATGCCAATTATATGAGGAGAGCACAGAATCTAATGTCTCTCTCCTTCTTGGTCCACGGCTTGAATGACCTGCAGATCTTACAAAGTTTGCTGATGTGAGTCCCACTCAAGCAGCGGAGACACTCAGCCTGCGGGTCACTCCTAGGCATAGAATGATGACAGGAGTCGCACGACTTGAAGCCTGGGGCACAAGGCATGCCCCGAGCCCACTCTAACAACTGAAGTAACAGTTCCACGAACGGTACCACTGCAGACGAGTAGAAAGGCTGCAGCAGAGCTGGAGCACAAAGTTCTGACTACCTTCACTGGCAGTAAGAAGGAACTGAGGATGGGGAGAGCACGCGGTCCCCCTTATAGCACGATATACAGGTGCCGCTCCAGGGGTCCCCATGGTGCTTCTTCAGTACAGATTCCGCTAAGGGAAAAACTTCTGGCACCAGTGCACAAGGCGAGCATGCACGCCTACTGTGGAATACACATGAGCAATCACTCGAAGAAGAACCACTGATTTATCACTTGTCTTTTCAGATTGACTGGGGGGTGGGGATATACTTAGAATGTATTATTGGTCACTGTGACTGTAGATGCGACAGCATGGTTTCCAGGCCTCCCATAGCTCACTAGATACATGCCACAAATAGCCTTGGCTAGAGCTATTGTGTTGATATGCACAATGCCCAAATGTTGCATGTTAACGGCTTTCTGGTTATTTTTTTCATCAGATGGAAGCTGTCCGTCCAGTGGGGTGATGGCATCATTAACCTGTTTTTGCTCTCTCCTTCAGATGATTTCTTTTAAATGCTTTCACTCCCTTCTGGTCTTAAATGTGCATGACTTTGTTTTCATCAGGAGCACTTTTTTCTTCTTTTCCCTTTTGTTTGTTTGTTTTTACTTCTTTGCAAGATCAAGTATATCATTTCTTCTCCTCTGCGGATAGCATCAGTTTTGCCTTAATCTCAGATTTAGCATTTGGGGTATAAATTCTGTGGTCAAAATCTGAGCCACATGTGTCACTGTTGCAGCAGTGTGTTTCCCAGGGCTGTTGTATATGCTTAGTTCTTATCTCCTCAGTAGCAACTTTTAGGCCTTCACATTTTATTCAGTAGAGAAAGAGGAAAGGGTGGTATCATTTCATACTATAACTAGTTTTCTATAGCAAAGGCAGTTGGCTGTTAGTATTACCCTTCACAAACGTGCTTTGCTATTCTTCAATGTTCTTAAACTAGTCAGCTTTCCCAATAACACTTAGATATTTCCATGCCTTTCTAACTTAGCTCTCCTTGTGGCTGTACAGTCTGGGAGAGCAGGACCTAGGCCAGTGGTACGTTTATTAATTAACTCATTATGTCTGACCTTGAGACCATGTAGCCTTTAACAGTGGGTTGAGGAATCAACTTTGCACCAAGGGACAGAAAAAGAAAATGCGCGCAAAATGACAGTGACAAGCTTGTCTTGGGCACTTGTGATGGAGTTAAAGGGCATCCCTGCATACGGCACATATATAACACAGACAGAGCTTGCTATAGTGTATGGGTAGCGTATGCTTTGTGAGAAAACAGCTGCAGCCGCTCATTACCAGCCACATTTGTTTTATGCACCCAGTTTGCTACATGTTAAATGTTGGAACCATTGGCATTCAAGCACTCCAAGATTTTTTGCTCCCCCTTAACTGGTGTCAAGTGTAATACAAAGGGCTCGTCCAGACTAGGGGGGGGAAATCGATCTTAGATACGCAACTTCAGCTACGTGAATAACGTAGCTGAAGTCGAATATCTAAGATCGGATTACTCACCCGTCCAGACGGCGCGGGATCGATGTCCACGGCTCTCCGTGTCGATTCCGGAACTCCGTTCGGGTTGATGGAGTTCCAAAATCGATATAAGCGCGCTCGGGGATCGATATATCGCGTCTAGATTAGACGCGATATATCGATCCCCGAGCAATCGATTTTAACCCTCTGATACGGCGGGTAGTCTGGACGTACCCAAAGTAAACTTCCTTCTGGAGGATGGGGAAGCAGTGACTTAAGCTCTGTGTTTCTTTATTTTAGTCCTGGGCTCCAAATCAAAAGTCTCTCTTTTTTTTATTGCCCTGACTGGCCACCTGTATAAATTAAAAATCTCTTTTTTAAGAATGTACCCCGCTGTGTCCTTTTTCACTTCACTTCATGTTCACCCTTTTGTTTTACATTTTCTTCCCTGTTTTTGGGGGAGGAGGTGGGAAATGGTCTCACAGTATAACAACCTCTCCCTCAGTCTTTTTGCCTTGCCTGCATTGTGTCCACATGCCCCTCCACTCTGTTATAAAAAGTTCTTAACCCCAGTAATCTCATTCCAACACTACCTACAGCTCTTCTAGAGCTCTGGTAGAGAGACTGCTCTCAGCGTCAGGGGCACAATTTCAGGCCCACTCTTCATCACACATCTAATGAGCTATGTCAGGCAGACTCATAATGAAGAGCAGAACTGAATGTCAGCTTTGAGGGAGATTTGACCAAAGGTGAAAATTCAAGCAAACAGTTTGTCATATTTCCAAGCAGAAGATTTGTGAACTGGATTGTCAACGACTAATAAATTGAGAAATAATGGTCCCAGGTCATCCCTGGTGTACCTCCACTGTCTACAAGAGAATTAACCAGGGATGAATTTGGCCTACCATAGCTCAGTAGGCTTATGAATTGTTTAAATACACTTTAAAAAGTGAGTATTTTTGGTGTTTTACTTTAAGTTCCTTAATGTAAAATCCATGTTGCCTACCTGCTTCCACATAATCAGGCCAGCATGACAGGCAGGATCGATACACAATCCTGATTCTAAAATGTGTCCTGAAAATAAAAGGTTTCGTTTTTCCCCACAGCATATCATTAATGTGTCCTTGTAGCAGCTCCTGATGATTCTAGAGAACTCAGCCCTTTGGCAGCTGAGGCTACAAATAGGCACAGTGAGTGTTGGAGTCTTCAGGAGTATGTCTACACTGCATTTGGAAGCGAGCCTCCCAGCTTGGGTTGGCTGACTTGTACTAGCAAAACTTGAGCTAGTGCATTAAAAATGGCAGTGTGGATATTGCTTTTGACATTGTGGCTCAGACTGGCTCTCAGGCTCTGATGCCGGGAGGGGTGGCTTGAGAGCTCAGGCTCCAATCCAAGCTGCAATGTCTATGCAGCTATTTTTGTGTACTAGTTTGAGCCCCACTAGTAAAAGTCTGTCGACCCAGGCTCATTCCCAGCTGCAGCATAGACATACCCTACCCTTTTCCTCATGATAAACTACAAGGCGATTTTACACAAGACTGCTTTTATATGGGTTGTTGAACTAAGAAGGGGAACATGACCCCCCCAAGAAAAAGTCTAACAATCCTCTACTTATGTGCTCCTCCTTTAACATATGTTTGAGAGCATCCTTCCTCTCTGTCACCATATGACAATTGTTCTGCCTTGACTTTAGTTATGTGCTCCAGTACACTGCACCCTTAGCCGCTTGTAAACACTTTTCAGTTAGTTGCTCCTAGAAAGACTGAAAAAATAGCAGCCTCAACCTGTATTCAAGATGTAAATGTCACCCTGAGAATATCTAGGATAAATGTGTTCAAAAGTTGAATGTTAATTTGTTGTTGAAAACCTTGAACTTCCTCAAATGAAGCATGCAGGAGCTGATGACTATAGCATAAAGAACAGATAAAGTGCCTGCTTTCTTTGAAGCTATTTAAAAATCCGTGTCCCCCTTCTTAGTATTTTTTGGTTTGGGTTGGAGAGGAAGGGGGAGGGCCGAGAAGCTGAATAGCCCCTGCTGCTCTCCGTGGGGTCTCCACATGAAGAGGTTCTTGTGTTAACCACTTCACTGGTTTGTACTGATCTTATCTGTTCTTGTTAAAAATCTTTATTATTCATGGATGCAAAAATCACATCATTAAACCATCATAAATATTCATAACACTTTGCTACTGTGTGCATTTCATTCAGCCACTTGGCAAAACTTCTCTAGAGCACAAGAGTTTGGAGGAAAGCTGCCTAATGAGACCAGCGCACAGGAAATGCGTTCAGGTTTTCCTTTTTACCTGAAAACAAATGCAGAATAAATATGTTTTGTTTTTTTTACATAATTAACCAAAAAAAACTCCACCACAGACCACATTCACTGGTGATGAAGATTCATGCCCTCATTTGCTCACTTACTTTTTTCCAGCATGTTATAGAGAAGCGATAACACAAAATACTTTGCACTACAAGGGTATTACGAGGACCAGGAAGCTACAAGAGTAAGGGACTCAACTCCAATGCTACAAAGCCAGCTCGACATCACTGCATTGGTTTACAGGGGACTGCTTCTCATTTGATGTATAATTATTGACATCATGATTCAGGATCAGAAAACCCCATTTTAAAGTAGAGCAGCCATCCTGTTCCTTTGTAGTGTTCTTGGATGGCATTTTTAGCAGTTGTCTGACTTCTTTAAGTCAGTTTATCTATGCTCTGCATTCCTGCCTCAGCACTACGGTATTTTTAATGGCACAAAAAGGATTAAACCTACTACAATGTTTGCTGCTTAGAGTGCTCAGCGGCCAGGGGGCAGCTGTGCATTCCCTCACACTTCATAAGGCTCTGATCCTGCAAAAATACTGAGTACACACCCAATGCCCTCAGCTCCAGGTGCAGCCCAAAAGATATTGAGAGTTAACAGCTGAGTGGTTCAGATTTTGCAGAAGGTGATCTTTTAAGCATGATGCATAGCTAGAATATATCATTCTAAACTGTATCTTCCCCCACACAAATCCCTGATAAAACCTAGTGTGCCAATATAATTCACAAGAAATGAATTGTCCTTTTGTAAAAAGGGGTGGAGTGAATGAAATGGCATATCTTTGAGTAACCAGTGCTTATGGTATTCCCATGGCTTATTGTTTGCAAGACGCTCCCTGTGCATTGTTTCACATTAGGCTGTTAGCTCCAGTGGTAAGTCATGGCTCTTCATTTGACCTCTAAAGCACCTGGCATATTTTGGGCTCTTGTATAATAACTCAAATTTCTAAATGCATTGAGTGGGATTTTTCAAAATTGCTCAGGGTTGGCCTAAATCTGCTCTCAGTGACACAAATTATAAAACATCTTGTGACTTCATAGAGTTAGGCCAATGATGAGCAATTTCAGAAATCCCAGCCTCGTGTCTTTCTGTTATGCATCCTCGCAATTAGAGGACTTTTTTGCAAGGATAAACTTGAAAGAGAATGTTTGTAACCAAAAGTAATTGCCTTTGTTTGAAGTCTATCCCACCTTGCTCTTACTGAAGACATTCCTGATTGAATGAAATCTGGCTCATAATAGCCCCTTGGAAAAGTGGAAGGATTAGGATACACGTAATGGTCCATGATGCACATCAATTCAAATTTCCCTTAGGCTTTCACATCAGGCCCAGGCCTGATCCTGCTGACCATCCTCAGACAAAGCATAGCAGCCAACAGCTACCACTACTTTTATTTCCAGTCACTATTAACATGAATGGGAACAGCTCGACAATTTCACTTCAGGCTTGCTAAACAGGATAAAATATATTTTAATCACATATTCTTCTTCCATTTGATTTTTGGTCATTTTTCTACTGAGCCTTTTCTTTGCTATGGGTAACATGAAAGAGCAGAGATAAAGAAGCCCTTTAACTGTTTCGACTAGAAGGCAGGTTATTAGCTGATCCCTCTGTGGAACTTTTAGTTAAGATACTGCAAGTTTCAGTACATGAAAACAAAGACACTACTGGTTCTCAACAGTAGGAGTAACAGAGGGATGCTTATATCTACAGTATGCTATTGATTTCTTTGACCTTTCCTTTTACAGATACTGTACAGACAAAAACTGAAGTTTTGCCCACAGTACTTTTATCTCTGGTGGGAGAAATGTGTTTCAATGTTAAAATCAGAACAAGTAAAGACAAATACAAGTCACTGAGGGGGCACATGCGCTCCACAAGACAGAACTTAGAGCAGATAGAGTAAACTTTGAACATGAGAATTGAAAGGTAGAAAGAATGCTCTTAAGATTAGATTCCTTTAGTAAATTATAAAATGTATGAGTTTGTAGGAACTACTCTGGCTACCTTATCTTAAATACTATGTACAGTCTAGCCATCCCTAGCAAAACATGGAAGCATTCCATTTCTTTCCCCCAGTGTATGTGTCTAGTTTGTTTCTTGCTCTTCCTTAGTTTTCTTGTCAGGATTGACAAGCATCCTTGTGTAACCAAGTGACAGCAGCACTTCCCAGAGTAATCATCACAGGAAAATCCGGATATTTCGAAGTCTGTTATTGACTGTACAAATCACCCCCAGTCTGAATTCTTCTCAATTAACCACGACTGACAGTGTCAGTGAGGCTAGTGTTTTACCTGAAAAAAAAATCTATTTCTGCCTTTTATATTTCTGCAATATTGCTGTGCTTTGGCTATATTAAACCATTTGATTTGGATTTTAAGTACCATACTGGCATTCTTTCATCTAGGAGACACTTCGTTTGGTTTTTGTAGGTCCCTAGCTAATCTAGAATAGTATTTTAATCATAGTATTACTATAGCGTGGCCTTATTCTCTCTGGAAGGCCAAAATCATTTAAAAAACAAACCTACATGATGAGCCCTCTAGAACAGGAACAGTGTTCTTTTTACATGGTTGTAAACACCTGGTGTAACAGGAGCCTTATTCCAGACTGTGGCTGCTAAGTGCCACTGTAATATAATGTTTATTAGGAACTATGTTTAAACCAAGTTTCCTAACAAAAGCAAAATATAATGAAAATGAGACTAAGAAAAACAGGGGACAATTTACTTTACACAAATTCTGCAAAAAAAAACTCCCAACCACCCTATTTGGTTGCCGTGTATCTAAGTGAAACAAAATAACCCATGTTTTGTATAATGTACAGCAAACTGCACCACCAGTTTGCTGTATCAGAGTGATGTGAGGCGTGTCAAAATATTCTCAGTAATACCCACACTGGTATTCTGGGAATAAAATTATTCTTGGGGAAAATAATGCAGAGACATCCCGTGTAAAGAAGGGCCCTACAAATGAAATCAAAGGCCATTCTCAGCAAATGCAGAGTGATTTCTGAGCCAAGAATATTAGCTGTGTCAGACATGGCTATTATGTTAAGACATACTGAATATATGTCACTTAAAATCCTGCCCTGGTTGCAAGATCACACTTCCAAGGGCAAACATCCAGTGCACCAGTTCTTTGGACTAAGCACTCGCATACACCGCTCTTCTCACGAAGCTGTCATTCCTCATTTGTAAAAGATGTTACAGTACATTGCAAATTAGTACTTGCTGCCTTGTCAACTAATTGCATGTAATAAAAAGCTTTCAATGAGTTTCATGCTAACATGGTGTAATTAAAGCTGAGTTTTGAAATGCATAGTGTGTATATTAGACGTTTCAGTATATATCTCCCACCTCCCACATGACCTAATTTCTCAGGTTAAGCTGCTGTACCTATCATGTGGTCCCAGAATAGGTACCATGAAAATCAGTTTCAGAGCAGAGTACAAATCTTAGCCAATCCAGTCTTACATATTTTTAGAGGCACTGCAAGAATGGCTGGGGGAAAAGGGGAAAGAAGCAACTCATCATTTCACTTCCCCTGCATCCCATGAGGAGGCACCACTGCTCAAACTCTCCCCACTTCCCAGGAGGCTCCCACAGTTCTGACTCCTTTTTTTTAAATAACATTTAAAAGCCGTCAATAATCCCCCCACTATCTCTTTGTAAGTCAGTGGAGCATCATGGGTAAAGGGGCGCCATGTGCAACTACCCTGTTTGTACGTCCCTTGCACCTGCTCTGATCCTCTGTAAGCAGAATACTTGGCTCAGAACTTGTGACCATCTTAGCAAGGGCCATAAAGAAGGCTATTAAAAAGGTCCAGCCTGGGGCAAAAGCAACAATATAAATAGGGCCCTACCAAATTCATGGCTGTGAAAAACATATCACAGATTGTGAAATCTGGTCTTTTGTACTATATAGATTTCATGGGGGAGACCAGTGTTTCTCGCAATGCGGGTCCTGACTCAAAAGATGGTTGGGGGGAGTTGCAAGGTTATTGTAGGGAGGTCATGATATTGCCTCCTTTACATCTGTGCTGTTTTCAGAGCTGGGTGGCCAGAGAGCAGCAGCTGTGGGCCAGGCACCCAGCTCTGAAGGCAGCATCCCACAGACAGCAGCACAGAAGGGTGGCAATACTATACCATGCCACCCTTATTTCTGTGCCACTGCCTTCGGAGTCGGGTCAGGACCCCTTCAGATACAACACCATGAAATTTCAGATTTAAATAGCTGAAACCATGAAATTTATGATTTTCAAAAACCCATGGTTGTGAAATTGACCAAAATGGACCGTGAATTTGGTAGGGCCCTAAATATTCCAGCACTTGGAGGACACAATCCTTACTCTCCCAAGTACTCTGAAAGGCTATAAACA
Organism: Gopherus evgoodei; assembly: GCF_007399415.2. Classification (NCBI taxonomy): domain Eukaryota; kingdom Metazoa; phylum Chordata; order Testudines; family Testudinidae; genus Gopherus; species Gopherus evgoodei. The sequence goes on along the minus strand of NC_044327.1, from coordinate 69,043,323 downwards.
CATACACTGGGGTGAAAAATCTCATGGCTGCCAGAGTTTAGTACACCAGCCAGGATGTTGGGGGGGTACAGTTCCAGGCAGTTTGTCATTGCACACATGGTTTCCTCACATTCCATAGCCTTTCCCTATTATACTCCTTACTGCCTTCCTTTGCCCACAAATATGTAAGATGAAAGCCCCTGAAATAAAGGCATCATTCAGTGAACAAAAATGTAGCCTAAGAGAACCAATTAAAATGATGAAAATCTTTAATTTTTATTTAGGTATAATTGTACGGACACGTGTATATACAAATACAGATCTTATGGGTTTTTTTTAACATTTTCTTTTAAGTTCATATAATGTAAGCATTTCAAAAACAGCACTCAATGAATAAGTGCAAAGAAACTGCAAAGCAGGGCAGTACAAGCACAGGACCACACTGAGCTGGACTTTCATACCCAGATGCACACACAATGAGTGGCTTCAATGGGGTGTCAAGAGTAAGCATGGAAAGCGGATTTTGCAGACTCATGGGTAACCTCCAACATGCCAGCATCTATTAAACTGTACAGACAATGGCAGCAAGCCTATTGTAGGGGAGATTTGTCTCACATCCGAGAAGCTCAGGGGCGAATGCATGGGAAAAACTCAGTGATGCCAAACCAGAAACAGATCTGCTCATTCACTGCTCCAAATTAAAAGAAGGAGGGGGAGGAGAGTAAAGTGGGGCGTTGTAAAGTAAAACTGGTGAGCACAAATCTGAGTGGATGGATGAATGGAGGGGAAAAGTTAAATTATTTTCTGATTTTCTGAAATTGAAAAAACAATTGCTCCCTTGAGGCAATAGATAAAGTTCAGTTTCTAGGAAAAATCAACAGGTACAAATACAATCCCTTTCCTTCCATAAATATACAGGAAAGGAAATAATCCACGTTTGACCCTCCCAAGTCTGTTGCTTGTTGTTTTGGAATCAAGTCCATGCACATGTCACACATGATACTGGCAAGATTCCTCTGGGGGGAAAAAAACACTATCCATGAAGGGAGAGGAAGGAAAAGAGAAAACAACAAAGGATAAAGAAAACAAAGGAATAGAAGAGTTGTTCAATCCCCAAAGCCTTTTAGAAACCAACATGTTAAAAAACCCAAAACAAAATCAAAAACAACACAAAAAACCACACGCTGTAACATCAGACCTTTAAACACTGAGGACAAAACATTGATCATCAAAAGTCATGTTGTTCCAGGTCTTGACATTGTGAAGTCTTGAGATCAGGTGAACAGTTTTCACAGATGAGTCCTGTATGATGCAGTGTCATGGCCCCTTATAACTCAGTTCTCAGCCACGATTACACTTGATGCTTCAAAGCTCTGTCTTAAAATCAATGCATGTTTTTAATATCCTGAAAGTCTATTGTTCTCACTTACAAAAGACATAAGAATCAAATTAATACTTTATTATCAAACACTATATACAACAGAGGTTGCTAAATACAGAATTTAAAGAACATAGCTTTTTTTTTAAGTTTTACTTGTCTTTCCTTTGCCGTCCAAGAAAGTACAGTACAAAACAATATTCTAAACTAACACGAAATGTTACCTTGTCTATTAAAGGATACATAGTATCCACTAAACAGACTGATCCTTATTTCCCTGCTTCACGTTGCAAAGCCCTTGGCAACCAGGAGTGCAGGTCATGGGGGTAAACTATCTGGGCTGAGAGATGTTTGTTGCAGAATTAGTCCCTCAGACTTCACAGAGTGTTTGTGTGTGCCGGGGGCATGGGGGTGGGGGATGCTTAAACTTCCACCAACATCCTTCAAAGCTTCCAGAGTTTTGTAACTCAGCACAACACACACCAAAGATTCAATGGTTTACAGCTCTTGCTTACTTGATATGACTGGGATTGCCTGATGCCATCAATTATCCAAGCTGATGTCCGGTAAGCTTGCAATTCACAGTTATATTAGTCTATGTAGCGTAGTAGTCTGTCCATTAGCAGTGATAGTCTTGCTGCTATTAATTTAGTTAGCGCTGGCAACGTGGTAAAATAAAGGATTGAATTTCATTGTGGAAAACACTAGTGAAAAAAAGTTTGCTGTTGATAAGTGTGGGTTTTAAGCATGGGCATAACTTGGAGGAGATGGGGGACATTGCCCCACCCCAAAAACTGCAAGCCTTGGGCAGGCATGGAATTCCCCCCCTCCCCACGCAACCCCATTGTCCTGACTGGAGCTCTCCCTCCCCAATATAGAAGTCAAACTAAACCTATGGTTGTGAGAGTTCATTATCATTGATAGACAAATGATAGAACACAATGAAATTCACCACTTCTAAAATAAAATCAGCACTATCAATATAAGTATGACTAAGTGCAACCAATTTGAATCTCTTTAAATACGCTTACCGAGCAATATTATCTTTTCTCTGTCTATTCTAAGGTGTTTTTTATCCTTAAGCCCACCTCCCCCAAAGTTCTGTAATTCTTAGTTAAAGGATACGTTAGCATGTGCATCAACTATCCATGCTGGAGAAAGGGAAATTTACTGACTATATCGTAATGAAATGGTGATTTTTTTTCAGTGTCTAGACCGTGGTTTTTTATTGTGTGTGTTCGATATTAGTAGAAATTTCCTTGATTCTATCTCAAGGGCAGCTTCTGCATCAATATCCATACTGTATAGTATCAGGCAATCCCAGATTTTAGTTTAACATGTGTACAACTTCCTTTTCTCTTTTTTGGATCATGGACTGTTCAGAATTCTAGAAGCAGCTCTTTTTAATTTAATTTAATTTATTATCATATTCACAAAATGCAGCCCATTACCAACCCCTATTAATTTTTAAACTATCTTTTTCTGTAAAACTAATAGATAAAATCCCTTGTTTTGTTGGAATGGGTTCCATTTTTTTCACATTCAACATAATCATAATCATCAGATTTTGTTTGAAAGGCTTTGTTTTGATATTGGCCTGACACATTTCCCTGACTATATTTCAGATTTCAAAGATCATGGTACCCTCTCCAATAGAAACCCCAAGGCTTGCATTTCCTGGTGAATGACTTCTCAAGTCCTTTCTTGGTCATGCTCAGATTCCTTAAACAGGATTCCTTAAACAGATTCCCCAATTCCATCAAACAAAACAGTCCTCATATTCCTAATTGCATCAAGGGTTACCACTTTTCTCATGTTTAAATAGGACAAGCATATATACTCACTCTCAGCATAAAGTATATCTAAATAATGTATTTTCTATTCTAGTGGATTTTTAAAAAAATATTTTGTTGAAGTCTTTGGGAGCCCACCTGGTTTATCTCCTGCTGATAAACATATTTCCTCTACTGTTCAAACTGTGTTGGAAAGGGAAAAGATATAAAATCAACACTTCAATTTGTATTCCTTACTTTCAAACACTTTTCTTATCTCCCTTACCCCCCCGCCCCACCAAACAATGCTGATTGGCTGTCCTGGCTTCTTCTGGCTCTTTTTTATTCCCATGATGGTGGAACTTGCAGGGGAGACAAATCAAGAACACACTGGATATCCTGTGTTCCAAACATGTTTCCTCTGGCCACTGAAATCCTCTACTTAGAACATATCATCACCCAGAGCTGCATACAAGGCTACCAACTACTAATTCAGCCCTGGGGAAGGTCACTTTATTCACAAAAAAATGCCTCTTTGCATTTCAAGAAAAAAAAAAACTGTAGCACCATGGTGATCTGTTTTGAAAGAAAATAATCTAGTGTGCACTACCCACTTAAATAGAAATAACAGAGGCACTCGCACCCCCAGCTAAGTTTCCTAAATCTGGCCTTGCTTGCTGTGTGCTAAATTCCTAAATATTAATATTTTTTTTCTAACGACAGAGCTTCTCTTATGGAGCATAGGTTTTTACTGTCAATGATGTTTCAAGACAGTCTTACAAGAAACAGTGTCTCTTCCTTTTAGAAGCCTGTTCATTTAGAAACTCCTAGAGAAAATAGTGTTATATCTGTTCTTAATATTTCCCCTCCAGTCCTGACATGGTGACATGATGCCTTGCATGATCATCTTACAGTACTGAACGAGAAGGCATAAATATTGTATTGGAGAGTAAAACCCTCCTGGGCTTCCACTCAGGTTCCTTATCCTTCCTTATCCTGACTGCATCTGCCACTATTCTTCCGTATCCATATACAGATGACACAGAGAGCTAGTGGAGGTGACTTCTTAAAGGAGAATGAAGAGGAAAATAAGAATCACTAGTATCACTGTTATAATTTGGCATTTTCACTTTGAGTCCTTTGATTTTTGGAGGGGTCAAGGAAAGTCATGGGGAAGGTTGGGAACTGAAACTAGTTATTCCCCTCAAATTCTTGCTCATAGTTCAGGTTGAAAGGAAAAAAACAAACCCCCCTCTGCCAAAAAATTTTTTTTGACATCTGCAAAACCAATATAAAGTCCCTTTCTTTGGAGGAGCAGTTAGGTGGATCTTTGTTGTTCCAAGACCCTGATGTTTTCTGTGACAGGTTACTGGAATATACTGTGCTATAATGTCAAAAGCATCGCCAAGAGAAACAGTAAGGTTGCCAAAAGCCGGCTGGATATCCTCGGTGTCTGTGCTGCATTCTCACCGCGGGATGGCTCGGCTGACTCATGTACGGTATCATCTGTTCAAACAGAAAGCATACATTCCAATGAGGTTTTGCATCCTTAATAAGCTCTCTTTCAGCAGTGTGCTGCAAGCAGATTTCAGTACCTTCTGTGAAGTAAGGCAGTGAACCTTGTACTAGCATTGACTTTCATGAGCGTGTGATAACTCATTATGTAACAAACTTGGGGCCAAATCTTGCATTCCTTGCTTATTCCTTTTTCTGGAAAGACTCCCACTCAAGACAGTGGGAGCAAAAATGAGGGCCTTGGTGGTTTTGCCAGGGTAAGGAATGCAGTGTTGCCCCTAAAATAAAACAGTATGGTTCACAATTGCAGGAGGTCTGACTAAATTGGGGTGGGCAAAGTAAAGCCCATGGGCTGCATGTGGCCCGCCAGCCATTTTAAGCTGGCCCTCAAGCTCCCGCTGGGGAGCAGGGTCTGGAACTTACCCTGCTCCAGTGCTCTGGTGCTCCAACCCGGTCACAGGGTCAGGGGGGTGCTCCATGCAGCTCCTGGAAGCGGTGGCATGGCCCCCCTCTGGTTCCTACCTGTAGGGGAAGCCAGGGAGCTCCGTTCTGCACACTTCCCCCACCCCAAGCACTGCCCCCGCAGGTCTTATTGGCTGGGAACCACAGACAATGGGACATGTAGGGGCAGTGTCCGCGGACGGGGCAGTATGCAGAGCCACCTGGCCCAGGCTCCATGTAGGAGCTGGAGAAGGGACATGCCGCTGCTTCTGGGAGCTGCTTGAGGTAAACGTTGCCTGGAGCATGCACCCTTGAACCTCTCCCTACACCCTAATCCTCTGGCCCAGCCCTGATCCCTCTCCTGCCCTCCAAACCCCTCAATCCCAGCCTGGAGCACCCTCCTGCACCCCAAACGCCTCATCTCCAGCCCCACCCCAGAGCCTACACCCCTAGCTGGAGCCCTCTCTCCCTCGCACCTCACTCCCCCGCCCTAGCCTGGAGCCCCCTCCCGCACCCTGAACTCCTCATTTCTGACCCCACCCCAGAGCCCCCACCCCCTCACCCCAATTTTGTGAGCCTTCATGGCCCACCATACAATTTCTATTTCCGGATGTAGCCCTCAGGCCAAAAAGTTTGCCCACCCCAGGACTGGACTAGATGATCACAATGATTCCTCCTGCTCTTAGAATCTGTGAAAACTTGGGTATCTAACATTAGCCACCTAAATCCATATTTACACAGCTAAATAAGAGTGCCTGCTTTTCAAAGATGTTTCAGTGGGAGTTGCAAGTGCTTAGCACATTTGTCTAGGAATCCACTCCATGTGAAAACTTCCAGTTCAGTCAACTGGAATTTGGGTGTAATTTCTCCCCTCTCCCCCCGAAGTATGAATACAAGAAAAAATGCTAACAGGTTACAATCAATGATCTGAAAGAGAAAACATGCAAAACTTGATAATTCTTCATAAATAGTTATTTACTATCTATTGTATATAACAGATTACTCATATCTCCTGCTAAATCTAAAACTAATGTAAATCAGCCAGCATCACTGGAAAGAACTGTTGAAAAGTGCATGTATGTTAGTAATAGAACATAATGGGCAGAACATTTTTTCTCTGTTTATAAGCTTTTAAATTTCTGACAAAATTTCTTATTAACACAAAAAGACATTTTAAAGAAACTGTACACAGATCACATTAAACTATCTTTGATATCCCTGTAGTTGTGGGTAATTTTAGCATTTCCATCACACAAGTATGTATCTCAGAGGTTAAGTTATTGAACTTGGATATTTTAATTTTCATCTCTCCTAAACTGGGGATAAAAGCGTCAGTCTTGGATGTGAATTTTCTTCCAAACAAATGCATTAAATCAGTGACACTTTTTAAAAAAAATATAAAGTGGTCTAAAAAACGTACTTATAACTTGAGACATTTCTTCTGATCCATCCTAACTAACAGAGTTTCACAGGAAAATTCACAGCTACTTACAACTTAGTGTAATAAACATCTGCTGCATTTTATGCAAGATGTGTCTGCATTTCCATGGTGAGTAATTCCTACTTATACAAATTACATTGCCAGGATTGTGTACGATGTGAGCTGCACACCTCTCCTTAGTGACACTGGTGGGGGAAGTAGTGCTAAAAATGCCACTCTGTTTTGAAAGTGTACCCCTTAATGTTAGTTTAAAAGCAGCTTTAAAGAAACCCCTATTTACATTGTAATGGCCCCCAACATGCATGTGCCCAGAATATTAAAATATAAAGGAAGTACAATTTTGGGTCTACAGGTTCTTTAGACCCAATCTGAAATCACTGGACTCTGTATAGTAACTTTGACTAGCAATCTATCAAAGGTTTGACTCCAGGACAAATTGCCAATGAAACAGTCTCAAGTTTATCATGATGTGTTTTCAGTTTTGTTTCAAGGTATAGCTATGAAAAGCAGGTACTAAGCATGCAGAGTAACTGATATTCAAAGAAAAATTTTTTTTATATTATTTATGTTACATTATAATGGGACAAACAGTCTTTCATTCAAACGAAAGTCCCACTGAAGTCAATGGTAGGCATGTCGGAGTAATGACTTCAGGACTGGACTGAACTACCTACCATTTATACATGGGAAAAGCTCCCATTGACTTAAATGGGTTCTAAATCAGGCCCACAGTATCTTTCATCCAGCGTCTTTCATTTCAAAGCACCTTACAAATTACAGTATGTAACTGCAACAGATAGTTAAAGACCTTCACTAGTTCCAGATAACTGGGTCAGAAGGGCATATGGCCCAAAAACAATGTCACAATTTTTACTTCTGATTTACACACTGACATGTTTCATGCTGTTACTTTATGAATGGAAGATTTCTTAAAAGAGTTTTTCATTGAAAAAATGCTCTGAAATTTTTTTGTGTAAGAATAGCATCTTCCTAATCATCAGATCTGCTCCCAGTGTATATTCAGAGTCCCTATCTGCTCAATTTAGAGAAAAAGTTTACTCACTACTGTCAAACCAAAATTCCTGGGGGAATGAAATCAATTCTCTTCTATCTTCGATTTGGCCAATGTACATGGCAGAGGGGCATTGCTGGCACATGACATATATCATATTAGAAGATTTTTTTTTCTCCTGCTGATAGTAGCCCACCTTAACTGATTACTCTCGTTAGCTAGTATGGCAACACCCATATTTTCATGTCCTCTGTGTGTGTGTATATATCTTCCTACTGTATTTTCCACCGCATGCATTCAATGAAGTGGGGTTTAGCCCACGAAAGTTTATGCTCAAATAAATCTGTTAGTCTCTAAGGTGCCACAAGTACTCCTGTTCTTTTTGCTGATAGAGACTAACACAGCTACCACTCTGAAACCAATCCCAATAAAAACATTTAACACACTAAACGTGTGTCATTCACAGAAAACATAAGCACTTGGCTTCTGATGGCAGCACTTCTAGGATGGAGGCTCACTCAACTGATTAACAGAGCTTTAAACTAGGAATTTGGGGGAGATGGTGGGAGATGTCCAGATAATCTCCATGCTGGAATTTAACCTTGAGAGGGAAGAAAACAGAGTAAGAGTGGATACAGCCGTGGACAGAAGAATTGACATAAGGAGGAAGGGTAGTGTAGATACCGGTCTAATAGGTGATGCTGGTGGTAGAATGTCTGTGCCTAACTGGGTAAAGAATGTCAGTGAAGCCAAATGGCAAAAATTAAGATGTCTGTACACTAATGTGAGGAGCCTAGGTAACAAAATGGAGGAACTAGAGCTACTGGTGCAGGAAGTGAAACCGGATATTATAGGGATAACAGAAACATGGTGGAACAGTAGTCATGACTGGAGTACAGGTATTGAAGGCTATGTGCTGTTTAGGAAAGACAGAAATAAAGGCAAAGGTGGTGGAGTAGCATTATACATCAATGCTGAGGTTAACTGTGAAGAAATAAGAAGTGATAGAATGGACAAGACAGAGTCTGTCTGGGCAAAAATCACACTGGGAAAGAAAGCTACTAGAGCCTCCCCTGAGATGGGGTGTGCTACAGACCGCCGGGATCTGATTTGGATATGGATAGAGACCTCTTTAACGTTTTTAATGAAGTAAACACTAATGGGAATTGTGTGATCATGGGAGACTTTAACTTCCCAGATATAGACTGGAGGACAAGTGCTAGTAAGAACAATAGGGCTCAGATTTTTCTGGATGTGATAGCTGATGGATTTCTTCACCAAGTAGTTGAAGAACCAACAAGAGGGGATGCCATTTTAGATTTGGTTTTGGTGAGTAGTGAGGACCTCATAGAAGAAATGGTTGTAGGGGACAACCTTGGTTCGAGTGATCATGAGCTAATTCAGTTCAAACTAGATGGAAGGATAAACAAAAATAGAGCTGGGACTAGGGTTTTTTACTTCAAAAGGGCTAACTTTAAAGAATTAAGGAAATTAGTTAGGGAAGTGGATTGGACTGAAGAACTTGCGGATCTAAAGGCGGAGGAGGCCTGGAATTACTTTAAGTCGAAGCTGCAGAAACTATCGGAAGCCTGCATCCCAAGAAAGGGGAAAAAAAACATAGGCAGGAGTTGCAGACCAAGCTGGATGAGCAAGCATCTCAGAGAGGTGATTAAGAAAAAGCAGAAAGCCTACAAGGAGTGGAAGATGGGCGGGATTGTCATAAACAGATAGCTAAGGGTTAATGTCTCTTTCACCTGAAACACCTGACCAGAGAACCAATCAGGAAACCGGATTTTTTCAACCTTGGGTGGAGGGAAGTGTGTCTCGGAGTCTTTTGTCTGTCTGCCTGTTTCCTCTGAGCTTTGGAGAAGTAGTTCTATTTTCTAGTCTTCTGTTTCTAAGGGTAAGGACAAAGAGATCAGATAGTAAGTTCTATGGTTTCTTTTCTTTGGTATTTGCATGAATATAAGTGCTGGAATGCGTTGATTTGTATTCTTTTTGAATAAGGCTGTTTATTCAATATTCTTTTAAGCAATTGACCCTGTGTTGTATCATCTTAATACAGAGAGAACATTTGTATTTTTTCTTTCTTTTTATATAAAGTTTTCTTTTAAGACCTGTTGGAGTTTTTCTTTACTTCAGGGAAATTAAGTCTGTACTCACCAGGGAATTGGTGGGAGGAAGAAATCAAGGGGAGAGCTGTGTGTTGGATTGCTAGCCTGATTTGGCATTTCCTCTGGGTGAAGAGGAAAGTGCTTTTGTTCCAGGATTGGGAACGGAGAGGGGGAATCACTCTGCGTAGTTTCACAGAGCTTGTGTCTGGGTATCTCTCCAGGAGCATCTGGAGGGGGGAAGGGAAAAAGGATTATTTCCCTTTGTTGTGAGACTCAAGGGATTTGGGTCTTGGGTCCCCAGGGAAGGTTTTTCAGTGGGACCAGAGTGCCCCAAAACACTCTAATTTTTTGGGTGGTGGCAGCAGTACCAGGTCCAAGCTGGTAACTAAGCTTGGAGGTTTTCATGCTAACCCCCATATTTTGGACGCTAAGGTCCAGAATCTGGGAATAAGGTTATAACATGGTGTAGCAGCGGCGGGATATAGACAGAATCCAGAAGCCAGTAGGAATATTATATTTTTCTTTTCTCTGCTAAGGGCTTTTTAGCAGAGAGAAACAGTTTGGTTTTAAAAGGGAACCAGAGAGAATTTTTTTTTCTGCTCTCTCTAGCAGTTGTGGTTTGCATATTAAGCGAGAAGACTGTTAAGGGTCTTTTGTCATGCAATAGCCCTCCCATTAGCAGGCAAGTACCAGCACTTATATGCATGCAAATAAAGTGGTTTTTCTGGTTTCCCTTCATTGAACATTAGCTAGAGAGAAAAGGAAAAAAGCACTGTTGCTAGGCAGACTTCAGGAGGCAACAGAGAGCCTGCAGTTCAGAAAATAAACACCGGAGGGCACCCCAACACAAGAAAACAGGAACCATGACTTCTAAGGCAAAGATTGACGCCGAAGAACAAATCAAAGACGCTGAACACAGGCGACAGATGGAGATGAAAGAAAAGGAAGAAAGCCTCAAACTGGCAGCCTTCCAAAGAGAACAGGCAGCCCAAGAGGCAGCACACAAAAGAAAACTAGAAGAAGAAGAGGTGGCCCACCGAAGGAAGCAAGCAGAAGAAGAGTTGGCCCACAGAAGGAAGCAAGAAGAAGAAGAGGTGGCCCACCGCCGAGAAATGGAAAAGCACCAAAAAGAAATGGAAAAGCACCAAAAAGAAATGGAAAAACAACAAAAAGAGAATGAAGAGAAGGAAAAACAGAGAAAACATGAACTGGAGATGGCAAAAGCTGGGCTGCATGTGCCAGCCAACCCTAACAACCCGGCGCCAATTATTGCTCCCCAGCACAGGAAATTCCCCACCTACAAGGCAGGTGATGACACCGAGGCCTTCTTGGAAAATTTTGAAAGAGCCTGTCTTGGGTACAGCATCCCCGAAGACCAGTACATGGTAGAATTAAGGCCACACCTCAGTGGACCTTTAGCAGAGGTGGCAGCTGAAATGCCCAAGCCGCAAATGAATGACTATAAACTTTTTCAAACCAAGGCCAGATACAGGATGGGGATAACCCCAGATCATGCCCGTCGGTGCTTCAGAACCCAAAAATGGAAACCAGAGGTGTCATTTCCCAAACACGCCTACTACATTGCAAAAAACTATGAGGCCTGGTTAACAGGAAACAACATTCAAACCTTGGAAGAAGTGAACCTCCTCATACAAATGGAGCAGTTCTTGGATGGTGTTCCTGAAGACATCACACGGTACATACAAGATAGAAATCCCAAAACTATCGCTGAGGCGGGGGAGATTGGAGCCAAATGGATGGAACTGGCAGAAAGCAAAAAAGCTACTGTCAAGGGGAACGATTACCCCAGGGGGCACACAGACCATAAACCCTACAACCGAGGACAGCCAAAGACCCTCCATACCACCCAAGTAAAGCCACAGATACCCTACTCTTCAACCTCACCAGTCTCCAGTAACTCACCTCGGCCCAGTGACCCATCAGATGGAAGATGCTTTAAGTGTAATGAACTGGGACATATCAAGGCCAACTGTCCCAAGAACACCATGCGAGTGCAATTCATTACACCACCATCACCCCAAAGATCCCCAGGCCCAGATGCCTCTCAAATACCCTTGGAGCGAAGGGAAAATTTGAGAGTGGGCGGAAAGAAGGTTACTGCGTGGAGAGACACGGGGGCACAAGTGTCAGCTATCCACCAATCCTTCGTTGACCCCAAATTCATCAACCCAAAGGCCAAAGTTACCATTTACCCCTTCATGTCACAAGCTGTAGACTTGCCTACAGCTGAACTGCCTGTCCAGTACAAAGGCTGGTCAGGAATGTGGACTTTTGCAGTCTATGACAATTATCCTATCCCCATGCTACTGGGGGAAGACTTGGCCAACCAAGTGAAGCGGGCCAAGAGAGTGGGAATGGTTACCCGTAGCCAAACCAGGCAAGCTTCCAGACCCCTTCCTGTTCCTGAGCCGTCCACAGAGGCCCCGTCTGTGTTACCAGAGACCCAGACAGAGGTAGTGGACCCGGATTCCATGCCTACCACTGAAACAGCCACAGCATCTCCAGTCCCAGGCCCGGAACTGGAACAGCAACCAGCACCAGCAAGTGCAACCACATCTTCAAACTCAACGCCAGAGGGCGCCAGCGAGCCAGAACTGGCAGAAGCACACGACAGCCATACCCAAAAGGCTCAGCCAGAGCCTGAAATACCCTCAGGTGCACCAGCGGAGAGCGGTTCACCAGCAACGGAAACAACCCCATCACCTACATCGCTTCCAGAGGGACCAAGCCCAAGTCCACAGTCTGAGGAAGAACTGGTGACCCCAGCCTCAAGGGAACAGTTCCAGGCTGAGCAGGAAGCAGATGACAGCCTTCAGAAAGCGTGGGCGGCGGCACGGAGCACCCCACCGCCTCTCAGCTCTTCTAATCGATCCCGGTTTGTTATAGACCAAGGACTTTTATACAAGGAAATTCTTTCTGGTGGACACCGGGAAGAATGGCAGCCGCAAAAACAGTTGGTGGTTCCAACTAAGTACCGGGAGAAGCTCTTAAGCTTAGCCCATGATCATCCCAGTGGCCATGCTGGGGTGAACAGAACCAAGGACCGGTTGGGAAAGTCCTTCCACTGGGAGGGGATGGGCAAGGATGTTGCCAAGTATGTCCGGTCTTGTGAGGTATGCCAAAGAGTGGGTAAGCCTCAAGACCAGGTCAAGGCCCCTCTCCAGCCACTCCCCATAATTGAGGTCCCATTTCAGCGAGTAGCTGTGGATATTCTGGGCCCTTTCCCAAAAAAGACGCCCAGAGGAAAGCAGTACGTACTGACTTTAGTGGACTTTGCTACCCGATGGCCAGAAGCAGTAGCTCTAGGCAACACCAGGGCTAACACTGTGTGCCTGGCCCTAACAGACATCTTTGCCAGGGTAGGTTGGCCCTCTGACATCCTTACAGATTCAGGGTCTAATTTCCTGGCAGGGACCATGGAAAAACTGTGGGAAACTCATGGGGTGAATCACTTGGTTGCCACCCCGTACCACCATCAAACCAATGGCCTGGTGGAAAGGTTCAATGGAACTTTGGGGGCCATGATAAGAAAATTCATCAACGAATTCTCCAATAATTGGGACCTAGTGTTGCAGCAGTTGCTGTTTGCCTACAGGGCAGGGGAAAAAAAACATAGGCAGGAGTTGCAGACCAAGCTGGATGAGCAAGCATCTCAGAGAGGTGATTAAGAAAAAGCAGAAAGCCTACAAGGAGTGGAAGATGGGCGGGATTAGCAAGGAAAGCTACCTTAGTGAGGTCAGAACATGTAGGGATAAAGTGAGAAAGGCTAAAAGCCATGTAGAGTTGGACCTTGCAAAGGGAATTAAAACCAATAGTAAAAGGTTCTATAGCCATATAAATAAGAAGAAAACAAAGAAAGAAGAAGTGGGACCACTAAACACTGAGGATGGAATGGAGATTAAGGATAACCTAGGCATGGCCCAATATCTAAATAAATATTTTGCCTCAGTCTTTAATGAGGAACTTAGGGATAATGGAAGGATGACAAATGGGAATGAGGATATGGAGGTAGATATTACCACATCTGAGGTAGAAGCCAAACTTGAACAGCTTAATGGGACAAAATCAGAGGGCCCAGATAATCTTCATCCAAGAATATTAAAGGAACTGGCACATGAAATTGCAAGCCCATTAGCAAGAATTTTTAATGAATCGGTAAACTCAGGGGTTGTACCGTATGACTGGAGAATTGCTAACATAGTTCCTATTTTTAAGAAAGGGAAAAAAGGTGATCCAAGTAACTATAGGCCCGTTAGTTTGACATCTGTAGTATGTAAGGTCTTGGAAAAAATTTTGAAGGAGAAAGTAGTTAAGGACAATGAGGTGAACAGTAATTGGGACAAATTACAACATGGTTTTATTAAAGATAGATCATGCCAAACCAACCTGATCTCCGTCTTTGAGAAGATAACAGATTATTTAGACAAAGGAAATGCAGTAGATCTAATTTACCTCGATTTCAGTAAGGCATTTGACACAGTTCCACATGGGGAATTATTAGTTAAATTGGAAAAGATGGGGATCAATATGAAAACTGAAAGGTGGATAAGGAACTGGTTAAAGGGGAGACAACAACGGGTCGTACTGAAGGGTGAACTGTCAGGCTGGAAGGAGGTTACTAGCGGAGTTCCTCAGGGATCAGTTTTGGGACCAATCTTATTTAACCTTTTTATTACTGACCTTGGCACAAAAAGCGGGAATGTGCTAATAAAGTTTGCAGATGACACAAAGCTGGGAGGTATTGCTAACACAGAGAAGGACCGGGATATCATACAGGAAGATCTGGATGACCTTGTAAACTGGAGTAATAGTAATAGGATGAAATTTAATAGTGAAAAGTGCAATGTCATGCATTTAGGGATTAATAATAAGAATTTTAGTTATAAATTGGGGACACATCAGTTGGAAGTAACAGAGGAGGAGAAGGACCTTGGAGTATTGGTTGATCACAGGATGACTATGAGCCGCCAATGTGATACGGCCATTAAAAAAGCTAATGCAGTTTTAGGATGCATCAGGCGAGGTATTTCCAGCAAAGATAAGGAGGTGTTAGTACCGTTATATAAGGCACTGGTGAGACCTCATCTGGAATACTGTGTGCAGTTCTGGTCTCCCATGTTTATAAAGGATGAATTCAAACTGGATCAGGTTCAGAGACGGGCTACTAGGATGATCCGAGGAATGGAAAACCTGTCATATGAAAGGAGACTCAAAGAGCTTGGTTTGTTTAGCCTATCCAAAAGAAGGTTGAGGGGGGGGATATGCTTGCTCTTTATAAATATACCAGAGGGATTAATATTAGGGAGGGAGAGGAATTATTTAAGCTTAGTACCAATGTGGAAACAAGAACAAATGGGTATAAACTGGACACTAGGAAGTTTAGACTCAAAATTAGATGAAGGTTTCTAACCATTAGAGGAGTGAAGTTCTGGAACAGCCTTCCAAGGGAAGTAGTGGGGGCAAAAGACATATCTGGCTTTAAGACTAAGCTTGATAAGTTTATGGAAGGGATGGTATGATCGGATAGTCTAATTTTGGCAATTAATCTTTGATTATCAGCAGGTAAGTATGTCCAGTGGTCTGTGATGGGATGTTGTATGGGATGGGATCTCAGTTACTGCAGAGAATTCTTTCCTGAATGCTGGCTGGTGAGTCTTGCCCACATGCTCAGGGTTTAGCTGATCGCCATATTTGGCGTCGGGAAGGAATTTTCCTCCAGGGCAGATTGGTAGAGGCCCTGGAGGTTTTTCGCCTTCCTCTGCAGCGTGGGGCATGGGTCACGTGCTGGAGGATTCTCTGCAGCTTGAGGTCTTCAAACCACAATTTGAAGACTTCAATAACTCAGACATAGGTTAGGGGTTTGTTATAGAAGTGGATGGGTAGGATTCTGTGGCCTGCTTTGTGCAGGAGGTCAGACTAGATGATCATAATGGTCCCTTCTGACCTTAAAGTCTATGAGTCTATGTGAGATCTTAACACAGTAGAATATAAAGATTTAATTGGCACTCAGCAGGGGTCACCTGCATATCTCATTCAGACTTCACTACTTGTGAGCAATGCAGCAATCCCAAACTCATGCTGATAAAAACTTTTATCCTACACCATACCACTCCCTATTAAAAGGGGTCCCAATCCTGCAAAAAGGAGCTCATGGGCAAACCTCTGTGGGGTCAAAGTCAATGGTCCTCTATACAGGCCCAGAAGCCCAACCCAGGCACAACCAGGGCTTAATATACCCACACTGTAGGACCCAGTTCTGCTACCCTTATTTCCATTGATGAGACTACTTGTGAAGTACAGTGCTACTTAACAGGAGTAAGGGTTGCACGTATCATCAATGAAATTGCAAACTAAGTTCCATTTCCTGGGCCACTTATAATTCCCTGTACAAGCCTCACAGTCATAAAAGTCTGGTCTCAATCACACCTCTGAAACAGCACTAAAGGCAACAGGGCTGTCTTGGTGTAAATAAAGACAGAATTTGTGAGTGGTGATTATACAAATGGCAGCTTGAGTTACAGATCCCATGGTGACTGCAGCACTAGCAATTTGGTTAAAACAAAACAAAACACAAATCCTTTTTACTTGTAAATGAACAAATCTGGTTTGGAAATCACTGAGACCTAATAGTTGAAGGACCCTATGATGCCATTTTTATAAAGCTGCTTTTCAAAGTAGAACTGCTTTTCTCATGTAACATTAAGGGGTACAGATTAAAGGGTTTCAAAGTAGAATCTGGGCTTTTTGGGAAGATGATCCGAAGGCCTCTTTGCATTTGTACAGTACAGCACACTTTTTATCTTGGGTTCCTATATTGCTTTCTAAATATTATTATTAATTGCATCTGTGCAGTTAAAACCTTGCACAATCTTAAATACTTAGGGGAAAGGGTTTGGCTTATTTTAACAAAAAGAAAAGTTAAACTAGGAGACTAGGACCTCACTAGGAAAAACTAGAATGTTACTACCATCGTAGAAGATAGGAAATGAAAATAGATCACACTTTAGTACAACTGTCTTAAATATCAATTTTCTAGATACCATCACTTTAAATTATACCCTGGGGGCCTAATTCTGGCCTGAAACGCACAGCCACAATTTCATTTGAGGGAAGAATTTATTTTAACTTTTCCTTTTTGAATTTGATACATTTCATGGCTTTTGATGTTTTTATGGGTTTTATGGCTACAGACCCAAATTCTGTAATTAAGAACTAACTTTTCACTTGTCAGTTTCTTGCCATTTCCTGATTATGAACAAACATTGTTTGAAACCAGGAAGGTCATCACATAAGTGCCCAATTTTTACAAGAATGATTTCTAGATAGAATGATTTGTGTCCCTGGCCCGCCCCAACCCTTGTGTCCTTTGTTGACAGAATATGGTGGCAGACAATGTGAGAAGACATAAAACAGACAAATGCATTCCAAGGACAGGTAAATTAGTACATAGTGCAGACAGCATGCCACAAGATCCACTGTCTTACATCCTAATAATAAAAAAGCATGTCAGCAAACGGTCAGATCCAGGAACGGTTAATTATCAAATGGAGATTAGCTCAAATAATTTTGTGAATATGCAATGCTCTTGGGGGTGGGAGTTTTTTGGCAACTAATGTGTTCTAAATAAAACTTCTTATTAAGCCCATCTTTCTTCCTCGTGGCACCACTCCACTTCATCTCTGTCGGCAGGATGCCCACCATGTGGTTTAGCCTCCCCATTGCCTAATGTCTTCTAATGATTTGCTTCTGTTACTGTGCTAAGGAGGCGCTACAGAGTCAATGGAAGCTGCAGGTGCTCAGCACTTTTGAAAATGTGACCCGCTATCTTTACTGAAAGCACTTCTTTGTTATTGGTCTCACCCAGACTAAAGTCTTTGCTTCAAACCATTAACAAAGGGTGTATGCATTCATTAGCCAGTATTCACATTTCATATCAGGAGAAAACACATAGGGCTTCTAGATTCTTAGGTTATGAACAATTAGGGAGATATTCCCCTTGTGGTCTCTTCTAGGAGCTTGCACGCATTTAAATTCTCATTTGTTTAGAGAATCTAGTCGGTTCCCAAAATCAACACATTTTAGAGAGCCCCGAACATCCTCTTGAGTAAAAAATAATGAAAGACAGTGTATGTCCACAGGCATATTATTCAGACTGGTAAATTTCTTAAAGTCTTATTTATTTTGCTGCCTAACAACCTAGTTCAGCTGAAAGTATAAGCAAACACATTCCAGTACGAAATGGAGCAAGGAAAAATTAATTTGTTGCTTCATATCAAAGGAAAGTTCTTTTTTCAAGTAACCTGAAAAAGAAGGTTATTGTACTGTGCTTCCTGAATTATGCATTAAAAATTGTGTCTGTGTAATTTTTTTGTATAGTGAGTTTAATTACCCATTTTCAATTAGTAGTGCATTACTATGTGTGCATGTCTCTATACAATACACATCTAGTCCCTGATTCTCCAAATCACATGTAGTCCCATTGAAGTCAGTGAGGTTAGTCATTTTCTTAAACTGTGCATGATCTGAACCATATATAAACACACACACACACACACTTTCATGGCTGACATTAATTTGACTTATTGCTGACTCTGCACTTGGGTGGGAGGAGAGAAGGAGAATGCTTATATCACCAAATATTTCCTTTCTCTCTGTTTTTAAGGCTACAACACTTGGATCCAAAGAGAGGCCAAAGGTTTTAGAATATATTTGCTCTTGTATGTGGACCACAAGGAGACATGCTTACAACTCTCTTGTAAAAACTAGATGGGAAAAATTTATAACACCACTTTGCCTAAGTGTACAATTAAATTATTTAGGAAAACACTAACTTTTATCAGTTACATGCCTGTGTCATGCATTAGTATTAAATAAGCAGTATCCAATTCCTTTAAAATGTGCATACAAATCACATGAAACTAGAGTATTTACCGTTCAGACATTTGCTATCTTTCTAAAACTCTGGACCCATTTAGTAGATAGAGCGGTTTGTCCACATGCTGGGGGTGTGAGATGGAACAGAAAGTAACTTCTGGACACTTTGCTGGAGAGTTTAAATTTGGGCACTGCATTTTATTAACCCATATGCCACAAAAAAGCAACATTTTGTTTCCCATGCATTACATAAGGATACTGGAGGTATGAGGCATACCATAAGCAATATTAGCACTGCTAGAAATGAGCCAAAGCAGAGCAATTATACCATGCAAAGCATGCAGAGAGAAAGAGAGGAAAAAAAGTACTGAAGCACCAGAGGGATAGACGCATTTGTTAAAAGAGATTCTCTAAGCATACTAACCTGCTGGTTCTAATGAATTTTCTACTTTGTCGTTAACATCGAAAACACGATCATGAACACCTATAGTTTTCATACAGCTGTCTATAACAAAAATAGAGATAACAGCCAAATATGTTAGTGAGACACCCTTAAACTCCCCACCTTCCTTTTTTTTTCTATCTTTTCTCTCTATTTTTTAAATATATATATTTTTATATTTTAAAGTCTGCGGCACTTGTCCAAATGCCAGTATAGTCGTCCATTTGTACAACAATTTAAGAAACAACAAGTTAGCAACTGCTAGGTAATTAAAAAAAAAGCTTTATGAAGAATGATAAGAAAATATGATGAAAACTGAAACACAAATGTTACTATACAGA
Organism: Gopherus evgoodei; assembly: GCF_007399415.2. Taxonomy (NCBI): domain Eukaryota; kingdom Metazoa; phylum Chordata; order Testudines; family Testudinidae; genus Gopherus; species Gopherus evgoodei. The sequence goes on along the minus strand of NC_044327.1, from coordinate 69,023,993 downwards.
ACAAATACCACACAAGATTTAACAGTTAAAAAAACAAAAAGGTTTATTGCTGTTTATCAGACCAAACAGTCAAGCATGCGCTATAAAGGCACCCTCTAAAGCTTGATCTAAAGAACTTACTTGCTGGCCGCACAAAGACTTTAAGCTTTAGACAGGACCTCCTTCCATTATCTGGGATTGCAGAAGCTGTAAAAGAAGAGAAAGAGAGAAAAAATACAGTTATTCTTTATCTTAAAGGCAAATATCCCAGATCTTCTGAGGGGAATATACATATTCCAGGCTCTGCCATACAAAGAAAGGAACAAAAAAGTCAAGTACAATGCATGAAGAGAATTTCAGGCCAGACTATGTTAAACAAAAACCTGTCAGGAATGGTCTATTTATTATTTAGTCCTGCCTTGAGTGCATGGGACTAGACTAGATGACTTACTGAGGTCCTTCCAGTCCGACACTTCTATGATTCTATGACCCTATTTAAAAAAATGAGAGAAACAAAGCACAGGATATTTTTGAAAGTTTCAATTCCCCCACCACCCTCAACCCTTGTTCTCAATAGCCTATTTAACATTAATTTGTACTCCAGGTGCTTACCTTGGAAAATGACATACTATTTTTCCCAAACTCATAATTAAATGGATCCTTCTGAGCTTACCAAAGGAAAAGCTAGTCTTGATATTGGTCTGTTTTAGGATTAGTGCCACAAAAGGGGGACCAAACCAGCACAAAATGAAATGGTACGGGATGACTTTTAAAAAATAGCTATCAGAAGAAAATTAACATAACCTGACTTTACTAAGGTAACACAGTGCTCATGTTCCTAAAATTTGTTTGCCAGTGATACACAGGATCTACTCAAAACTTCACCCCACATCCTATACAACTAAAATAAAATAGCCACCTCCTACCTGTCATTCAAATTATGTCACTATACAGATAATACCCAAAGAGAAAAATATGAGTTTAATAACAGGTCTATAATACTAAATTTCATACTGTGCAAAAGGTAATTTGGGAAATACAATGGTTAGTGTCTACTTGTTTCCTCATGACAAATGCAGCTCCACACATTTCTGTCATTTTAGGGACTGGTATGTCCTTAAAATGCATGGTGAGTACTGTAAATTACACACCCACAACAGGAGAATATAGATCCCTCAAGGTAAATTTTCTACTAGTTTCAAATGATCTTTGGCACCTGCATAAATGTTTGCAACTACAAAATTGTAAGCGCACCTATATCTGTGCATGTAAACTGAGAGTCAAGTCACCTGCATTCAGCATGGAAATCTCCACTCATACAGGACATTCTTCATGTGGCACTTTTTTATGGTCACAAGTATCAGAGGTCGTAGCTGAAAGCATAGCCCATAATGTTGCAAAGAATTTTTATTTCAATACACAGAATTCACCGTGATTTAAAGAGCTATGTATTGGCTCATAGCAAGTGGTTCTGTGTTCCAGAAAATGATAACAATTGGGATTTGTCTTGGTTTACAAGAAGATTTTTTTTGAGAGGAAAGTGATTTTGTTCTCTGTCTCTCGCTACTGTCTCGTCTGTTTTTATTAACTGTGTCCTCCTCTGTGTGACAAATAACTAAAATGATTTACCCACACAGACACAAACTCACACACTCTCTGTGAGGTAACAGTGTACTTGAAGCACTCTGAACTAACAAAATAACCTCTCCTCAATCCTAGATTCCTTGCTTCCTGGGCTGGCATCAGTGCGAAGAACCAGCAAATTTTCCATGCAAACAAAGGAAAGAAATTAAGCAGAACTGGCGCTCTGATTCTGTGCCCGTTGGCAAGTGCAAGAGAGTTTGTCTCCTCTTAATCACAAGACAAAAATATAGAGAAGTGATGCTTTCCCCCTCTCGTGCACAATGACAAGCCGTTAAGAAGTGTTAACAGCTGGCTTTGCTGTAGGCTCTCACTAAATCAAACTCAGAAAAACTCTCTCTGCTGACATTTACAGTAACTGGAGTGTTATTTAGGGCACAATATTTGCAGTTTGTGGTTCCATCCAGGAAATTATGTCCTTCCTATGGCCCCATGACTGTATACATGCAACTAGTTAATACTTGACTTAGACTACATACATAGTCATGGATTATTTATAGGAAAAAAGTTATATCTATTCCTATATTACTAATATAGATATGGTGATACCATTCTACATACAACCATTTCCACTACTAGCCTAAGCAAAGACCAACACATACTTGATTCACTACTTACAGTTTTATCTTGTGTAGAAAATTATTTTAGAAATGATCCAGCCAGGTACATATACTTACTCAAAGACAGAACGCAGCTTTTACATTTTAAGTCTGGAAACTGTTACTCAGTTTCATAAACAAGATTGCATGGATTATTGTTGTTTAATAGACCAGTTTGCTAACTGTGATTAAAGTAGTCCTGTGATAAATAGGATTAATATTTTATCTGGGAAAATAGAAAAGTGATACTTTGAACACACCTCCAATGTTGACTATAACCTGCAATGCCACAGCTAGAAGCAAAAACCGACAGAGACAATTATTATTTGATGGTCTGCGTTCTTTGGAAGAAAAAAAGGGGTATCCTATCTGACCCTCCTTCCTCAGAAAAGCCTCACAAATGGTAAGATGGGTGTGGTAAACAATTTTCTATATCACCAGCTGATTGATATTTCCATGATAAAAGTATGACTACAATGCAACAGTTACATTAAATTCCCTTTCCTAGGAACAGATGCACGCTTTGATGATAGACATGAGGTAAGAGCTTCACTCCTCTCCCCCCTAAGGAGGTCATTTATTTTGTATGCTTACTGTAAAACAAATGCATAATACTCCTCATTCCCCATAATGTTTTATTACCTCAAGAGGAAAAACATTCAGTTGAGTTACTGTCCTGCTCTCACATCTGCCTGAACTACTAAGAGTAAGGTGATTAAGGGACACATTGTAATCTTTCTGGATTTCCTGAGAAATTAAGAATTGCCTGCCAAACTGGGCTACTGCAATCAATTTTTATTTCTTCCCTTCCTTCTTTTTTTTCATCTTAAAGAAAGCAAAAACAAAAGAAACTCTCAAAAGCCAATGACCAGTTAGTGTACACTTTAGATCCAGATGTATTACTCACAGGATGGACTTAAGGTGACTCCTATTATCTGTTCTCTTTACACAAACTGCAGCAGGCCTGCCAGTATCACTGCATCTTCCAAGACCTGTTTCCTTCTTCTTACTCTGAAATAGTTTGCCTGCTCATCTCATGAAACTCAATCCCAAAGGTTTTCAGTATCTATCTTAATCCTTTCATTAGGGCACAGAGTGTGGGCTGAGATGGTAACATGACTGGCTGCCTCTGGATCCTCTCTTTCTGAATGGTGAATATTAGGCACAACAAAGACTTTGTATTGACTAGGAAACACTGTCAGAGTTTTTAGGTTGTTCAGTTAACATTTGCTAGCTAAATGTGACCTAAACATAACCTGTTTCCCAATGCAAATGCATGGTACCACCCTGAAGTTCAGTGTAACTAGTCGAGTTGTTGCATAGGCTCCCATCCTGCTGTTTAAAAGTAGCTTTATTGAGAGTTTTTAGCTTCACATATCCCTCAGTCCTCAGAGTAGCAGCCGTGTTAGTCTGTAAAAGAACAGGAATACTTGTGGCACCTTAGGGACGAACAAATTTATTTGAGCATAAACTTTCATGGGCTACAGCCCACTTCTTCGGATGCATAGAATGGAACATCTAGTGAGGAGATATATCTACACATACAGAGAGCATGAAAAGGTGGGAGTTGTCTTACTAGTCCTCAAGGTGACTTAGAAGTATGCACTGCGAATCACAGCTATAAAGAAACACTGCCATTGTGACCAAAGTCTACAGCTGAAGAGGAGAAGATGCACAACACATACTGCTGAGATTAAAGTCTAAATACGCGCTTCGTAAATCTTACAAAGAAAACTGCTAATCAGATTTTATGATAACTTTCATGGGTAAGGCAGGAGGAATAGTATTTCAGCTAGGATCCCAATGAATTTAAAATTTCAGAATGCCTCAATACACCCAAGAAGTTAATCTCTGAAACTCCAGATGGGAAGCTCTAGGCACTGGTAACCAGGATTAACCGTGTTGCACCAGGATTGCTATATTTGGAAGGATCTACTGTTTGACTTCCACACCTAATTGAGGAGAATAGGACAGCCATAGTCCTCAAGGTGCTACTGGACTGACCACTGCCTGGTCTTTGTAAATTTTCCTGGCCATTTTTCCTTTCCAAGGGAAGGTGGAAAAACAGGAGGTAGACCAGGGCAAACTTCAAGGAGACTCTTGTGCTTACTCCTGGATGATCATGAAATAAGCAGAATCTGTGAACTCTGCAAAAGGAGAGAGTCATCTAGCCCCTTTATAGGAGAAACCTATTTCAGTTGGAATTTATCGCATATCTTCAGGAAAAGATGTCATTTGCTAGAACTATTGAAATTAGATATGTTGCTACACAAAGTCTTGTGTCTGGACAGTGCCTGGGGAAATACCATTCTCTTTGGCTGCAGAGAATCTAGTTAATCTCTCAGGCCTTACTATAGGTCTTTTCTATTTGTACTATCAGAGAGATGTACAAATAGAGGCCAGTCTCAAGAGCAAGAAGCCTCTGATGCGAGTGGAATCTATCCTAAGCAATGCCCTCCATTGCACATGGCAAAATTCCTAGGGTGGGAAATGAAGAAAACTGCATTGCACAAGGAAAAGAATCCCTTGGGAAAGGATCTCTGACAAAGAGCAGAAGAAGATGTATCTTCTCCTCTCCATGTAGGGTGAGAAAATGGAGAGAGTTTGGTCACTTCAGTAAATGTCAGCAAGAAGAGTTCTGATAGAAAAAATAAAATAAAAAGGAGGAACTCTGCATTGTTACCACCTCCTGTGATTTTATTGCAACTCACACAATATTTGGTGTTTATCTCTCAAGCGGCTACATGATAATCTGTTTTCACTGAAAAAAATAATGTTTTACCTGTCATGGTTGCAGAGAAAAGCTTGAAAATGCAAAGCAAGTGTATCCTAAAGGGCCCAAAGTCAGAAGGCACATAAAAAGTTATTTGTTTTCTTAATTTCTGGATTTCTAAAATAATCTCCTTTTGGGGGTGGGAGGCTAACTCTTGATTTTGAATGCTTGAGGCTGACAATGCTAACTTTTATCTCCTTTCAGCAACATTAGACAGAAATATCCATGGCAGTAGATCCAACATGGAACATGAAATTACAGCCCAGAATGACAGAATGAGTGGGAAAACCTCTTTTGTGTGTATCATTTTGGATGCCATTTTTTATGGCTTATGAGTAAAATTAAGGGAATGAGAAAAGATTCCACGCCCTCAGCATCTAGAGTCAAGCCACAATATACAACACAAATTTCCTATTTGCTAGCTATACCTGCTTTTTCACCCCCAAAACAATGAAACGTTAGTCTGTTAGTTCCTCTGGCAATGACTGAAATCATTGTCTCCAAAGAAAACAGTTAAAACTACCTACGTGTGAATCTACATACGTAAACACACATGTACACCCCCCACACACACTTCTATCCCTTTGTGTTCATACTGCCCTAAATAGAAAAAGAACTTCCATTCCCCAACTGAGAAATTCAGTCAGATCACACATTACACAATGGATACAATTTAGTGGATACAATCATGTAACAGATATAATACCACATCTTACATCCTAGTTGACCAACGTAATCTTATCAGAGTTATTTTAGACCTGCAGTAAAGTCACAAAATGACAATAAATAGGAACAGACACCAAAACATCTATTCTAATAGATTTGTGGTTGAATGAGCGCATTAAGCTCCCCAAATGCCCCATGTTTGTTGCAGCAAGTCAGAAAACAGTTTTAATTAAAAGCAAAGGGGAAAGTTTCAAGAAAACAGGATTTTGAAACTTTAAAAATAACTCATAGTTACTGCCATAAGCTAAATGTATAGCAAGAGCTGGGGCTAAGCTGACTCCTTTTTTTAGGCAAATAGCAGCACTTCAGCGGTTTCTGTTTTGAATTGAGCTGTACACTATTTACAACCATTTAGAAGTTTCTCTACAATTCTGCCACCCAAAACTATCTATGGACATTCATGTGTAATCAACAGTATCTTCCGCTTCCCTCACAGTTCATCACTGGCTGTCTAATTATAACATTGCAACTTTTAGAAAAATGCAAGTAAGGGAACAACACCCTGATGTCAAAAAAATTCATGACTGCAGTTTAAATCTGTCTGTTGCATTACAAATATATTTAATATTCAATGCACAATCCACCATGGGCCCTATTAGGCAGGCAGAGCAAAAGGATACTGACACTGTTCAGTACACAAGCGGAGTATCATATTTCAGTTACCTTCTTTTCAGAACAGGAGGGCAGTGACACAGAAATATTCCTTATTTAATAGAATGACACTCCTCCAACAGTCTTCACAACCCTGTCATACCATGCTGAGGAGGCACTAGGAACAACAAGATCTCTTACTACTCTGTGAGCTTCTATTACAAATCCACTTAGAATATTCCTTGAAGGTAGATAATTATAAGCTGCTGCCTATGAAACACTGCCAGAGACAAGTCTATTTGTTCTCACTACATTGTTTAAAAACTGTTATTTCATCTCTTTTTCCCTGTATCTGAACACTTGTGTTTTGATAATGTGGTCTACCTGGACTATCTTCTTGTAGTGCAAACTTCTGTATAGTTCAATTTAGAATTCCACAGCCCAGTTCATTACGGACATCAGAAGAATAACTGCATATATGTGAAGTAAACCACAGAAACTGAACAGTGCGTCTGACCCATGAATACTTACCGGAAATATCATATCAACCAAGAGGTCTCTCCTTGCTGAGAGACAGAAATCTAAACCTTGAAATGTCTTTTAATGTAATGTAATTTTAAATAGAAGAGCTGTCCACAAGGCAGATGTAGCCACCCAGGCATCACTACGCCCCATCAAAAGGGTTGTTACCAGTATCTTTTGTAATCACCTTTAAAAGTACCAAGAGAGAACATGCAGCAATTATGCAGAACATGGTAAATATGAAACTCAAGGTTAGGCAATCTTTCTGCTCTCTTAGTACTGTAACTGTTAGATAATCTCTTTGGGGGAAAAGTATGTGTAGCTATGATTTTCCTTTAGCCCTTTCAGGCACAATACCACTCCCATTAGTCAAAACTAATATCCACATAACCCTATATAACCCTCAAATCTTATTTCCCACAGATAGGAGTATTTAGTTTCCAATACCCTGTATCACTCTGAGAGCTTTGGCAAGTTTTATTTTTTAAGAATAGTCATCTGCTTTCTTCTTTGTAAAGAAATGAGTATGTGTGGGAGCATTAAAAATGCAGTTTTCCATTATGTTTGCCACAGGCTATATTTCTCAATTTGTGCAAGTCTAAAGAAAAGATAGCCTATTAGTTGTCAGTAGAGCTGAGCCTTTCCCCTGTAGGTTTGCATGTGATTTACCACACAACACAAATATATGTAAATTAGCCAGGTAAATGCAGAATTAGACATTAATATTCCTCTCACAATGCACATTGAAAAAAGTTTCAAATTTGCATAAACAGTACTACTGAAATAGTCTGCTGGAATTTAATGAATCAGTAAAACACCACTTTATGTGTGTGTAAAGTGAGGGCTATGTTGTAAAATGAAGTGATTAAAATAACTAAAACAAGAGACTACTTAAAAGAATTTACAGATTTTTCTTTTCAGGATAAACTTTACAATCTATAAGAAGAAACAGCTATGTTCTCTTCCTAGGGAAATCTCAGCCTCTACCAATCTGTGAGTTGATTCCTTTAAAAATATTTATGCAGATATGCTCTTTGACTCCATTTTCAATGAAAAAGTTAAATGCCAAGTTCTGCAGTGGTCATATAAATCTGATTGCTCTGCTCATGGAAACTTAAAGTTTTGTCCATTTATTGCTTGCTCATTCTTGGTGCCTGATTTATCAAGCATGCATCCTGAGTAAATTGCTTTGCTACATAGCTATACATGATGACTAAACTTACTAGCACATTTGATCTCACTTAGCCTACCTTATCTCCACATTAATCATTGGTAGGATCACGTCACATACAAAAAAGTATAGCACATGCTATCATAAACCTAGTCCCAGATTTGGACCTTAGCGTCCAAAATATGGGGGTTAGCATGAAAACCTCCAAGCTTAGTTACCAGCTTGAACCTGGTAAAGCTGCCACCACCCAAAAAATTAGAGTGTTTTGGGGCACTCTGGTCCCCCCAAAAATCTCCCTGGGGACCCCAAGACCCAAATCCCTTGAGTCTCACAACAAAGGGAAATAAACCTTTTCCCTTCCCCCCTCCAGGTGTTCCTGGAGAGAGACACAGAAGCAAGCTTCGTGAATCTAAACAGAGGGACTCCACCCTCCCCGTTCCCAGTCCTGGAAAACAGAATTACCGAGAGTTAATCTCTCTTCCCCCCTCACCCAGAGGGAATGCAAAGTCAGGCTAGTAAATCTGACACACACAGATTTCCCCCTGACTTCTTCCTCCCACCAATTCCCTGGTGAGTACAGACTCAATTCCCTAGAGTTCCCCACTAAAGAAAAACTCCAACAGGTCTTAAAAAGAAAGCTTTATATAAAAAGAAAGAAAAATACATAAAAATGGTCTCTCTGTATTAAGGTGACAAATACAGGGTCAATTGCTTAAAAGAAATATGAATAAACAGCCTTATTAAAAAAGAATACAATTCAAAGCACTCCAGCAACTATAGACACAAATATAAATACAAATATAAATATAAATACAAATATAAATATAAATACAAAAAGAAAAACAATAGAAACCTTACTGCCTTACTATATTGTACTTACAACTTGGAAACAGAAGATTAGAAAGCAGGAAACAGAAATCACTTTTCATAGCCGAGAGAGAGTCAGGCAGAAGATCAAAGAACAAAGGACTCCCACACAAAGTTCCCTCCACCCAGATTTGAAAAAGTCTTGTTTCCTGATTGGTCCTCTGGTCAGGTGTTTCAGATTACTTCTTTCCAGGTGAAAGAGACGTTAACCCTTAGTTATCTGTTTATGACACATGCTGAGGACTCTGAAGTTTCAAAGCATCAGACAGGAGGATTCCATTTGCTTTAACGCTGCTGGGGGAAGTCAAAAAACATGTCATGATGCCTTTGTGTCTTAGAAGGACCAGTGAGAAGGGGGAAAAAAAAGATAAAAGAACCTCTCATATAGTTTATAGATTGGTATGAGACGAGGTACTGTGGGTACTAACTACTGTTTTTGGTGGGGCGAGGGGTTCTTTTAATACAAAATATCAGAGAGTACCAAATCTAAACAGTGGATCAGATTCTCCATTCCGTCATACCCTCGGTAGCCATTTAAACCTGTGCAAAGTGCAAAATGCAACTAAAAGCGTAATTCTCCACTCACTTACATGGATGGTAGCAATTTGCACTCACTTTTCACAAATTTTTATACCCAGTTTGCACTCACTTTGCATTGGTGTAATAGAGTGAATTATCGGGATATACATTATAAATGGCTATTTCCCCCCTTATGTACTAAAAATAGTCTAGTAAATGGAAATGGCTTGCCAAAAGTATGCAAGAATGAATTCTATTTTAGAGAGAGTTCTTGGAAGAAAGTAAAGGCATTTACTGTTTGTGCATTAGCACTTATTGGTGAACCAACTGTCTTATTTCCACTGCTTGGTCAGCAAGGATATAATTTATCTTGCAGGCTCTAATCCACTGCAGCCTACAGATCTGGTTGAAAGCTGCATGGATTGAAATTAGGTTTCATATAAAAAGTCAAAGTCAAACTATCTATTCTAAGGGATGTAAATGTGGCTTTCCACTGCAATTAGACCATTAGTCCAATATCTTCTCTATTAGGAATTTAGTGTGATGTAGTCCTAGATTTCACACAAGAAGGCCTCTTATTGGCTCTACAGGGTGATTTAATACCAAGGCTTCTCTATTGTTAGATAACTGCCCTGCCAGTGCACTTCAGTCAGAGTTGGTTTTTTTGTTTTATTTTATTGCAGGACAACTAAAAGCACCCAATAGCCCAATCCTTCAAGTTGCAGAGCACCTCCTGATGTCAATGGGAGATGAGGTCTTTCAGAAGGCACTCAGCATCAAACAGGATCGGATTATATTGCAACCTCCCTATTTCCTTCCCCAAGACACAGAGTTCACTTGAGGAGGGAAGATGTGAAATCATCCCAATCCACCACAGTCTGTTGCCGTCAGACCTCCTTCAAGAGAACAATAAACTGAAAACACATATCATCTATGAAAATAACCCTATTTGAACTGTTCTCCCAGACCCAACCTTGGCTACAACAGCCCAGTTCAGCTGTGCTTTACAAGGTCTTCTTCACAAAAGCAAGAGATTTTTGTCTGTTTGCAGACTGAGGTGAGGTCTTTTTGCAGACGATGGATGCGACTCATTGCTTTACTTTGCCAGAAAAGCACATGCTAACCTGAATTCACCAGTGAATCTACCTTGTCTGGACAGTACTTCCCCTCCTTAAAAATAAAACCCAGTTAGAATTTAGATATACCACATTCTGGACATGCTTACAACTGTATATAGGCTCCTGTAAAAGATACCAAGGCCTGGTATAGAAGACGAAGAAGCCATATGGATGTTTCTATAAGAAATATATACAGGCAATTCAAACAAACATTGGGTTCCCCCTTCATAAACAGACATAAGCTACATTATGTGTCACAAAACAAGGACCAGCACTGCCACACTGGCACACTTTTTTATTTCATGATATAAGCATTGGTGTTAACTAAAATGAAATGAAAGCCACAAATCTCATTACTGTTTCTGACAGTATTAACAGAAACAGTTATTGTACAACATGTAGACTGTATTACAGTAAATTGCTAATAAAACAAGTTAATACTTTCAAACAGCACTTAGAGAAAATATATCCCCCTTCTCCTTTTCATAAGCACTTTCATATTTTGCTTTTCCCTTGGTATCACTAGAAGTAACTTGTTTTTATCCAAGCGGGCTATCCATTTGGCTAATTTCCATTTCTAAGGAGTAGGCATAAGTACATTCTTTGAAGAAATATTATAGTCTTGTTACTAATGACCATCTCTTTTTAATCTTTGCAGATGTATGCTCACCAGCATGGAATGTGTGGGTACTGTATCATATTATTGTACCTCATATACATAAATGGCCTTCACATTACCCATGTCTAGCATTACCAATACTGACACTATAATTCAGCTGAGAAGGGCATGTTCATGGTTCATAATTAGCTTTAAAATATTTCAGAAAAAAATTTCTAGCATACTATGCCATGCTTGTAAATTTTGCTAGTTTATAAAAATAAACATTATACATTTTGTACCAAGTATGTGACAAGTGCTTTGATTCTAGATAAAGATACAGTATTCCTGCTGATTCATGCAACTAGGTGAGTGTTATTAGCTACAAAATCCAACATTTAAGTCCCTGTCTAGGGGAGAAAAGAACCAGTCAGGGACAGAGGATCCTGTTGGGAGAAGCCATAAGAAAAAGGGAAACTCGGGAGAAAACTTAGCCTGAGGTTTGTATTCGGTTGTTATTTAAATTAAGAATTAAGGCAGACCCTGGGGAGGGGATGAGTTTTTAACTCTAATGTGTGCACGCAAATGCACTGTGCTGAGAGAATACTATTGCTCACAAAGTATTGGCAAGTGATTTCCATAAGTGAAAGTCCGATGAAGTTGGTATTCACCCATGAAAGCTCATGCTCCAATATGTCTGTTAGTCTATAAGGTGCCACAGGACTCTTTGCTGCTTTTACAGTCTGAGTAGTTCAGCAGATTTCATCCAAAATAATGCTTTTTTGCATAATGATTACTTAACCACCCTCACACAAGAAGTTCCAAGGGTTTGCAGGATCAAGCCCTAAAATTAGGTTGAAATACAAAAGATAAACATATACTTGTCTAATATCATGTGATAGGTTCTCTCTTATCCCCAATCTCTGTCACTGAAAACAAGGGACAGAGACTGTCTGTCTGTTCTGTGTTTCTAGTACCTAGCACAACAGGGTTGTGGTCCATGACTGGTGCTCCTATATGCTACTGCAATATAAATAATCAATTAAGTAAATCAATAATACCCCTCAGCAGCCAAATTCCCAGTTTGCTATTCACTCCTGGGGAGGGCCAGCTGAGCCTTGAATCTAAATTGAATCTGTTTATTTAGCCCTTCATTCTATTCACCAGATAAGCCAGGGACTTTGCTTCCATTCCGTGTCAAGGATTCTCCCCCACTCCCAACTCCTTTAGCCAACTTGTCTTCTCATCCTTGAAAACTAACTAACTATCTAAATACACATCTAAGGGCTAGTCTACACTGGCAATGTTAAAGCGCTGCTGCGGCAGCACTTTAACGTGGCTTGTGTCATCACAGCAGAGCTCTCCCAGCGCTCTAAAAAAACCCACCTCCATAAGGGGCATGGCTGGAAGCATGGCTCCCAGTGCGGGTACACTGTTTACACTGGCACTTTACAGAGCTGAAGCTTGCTGCGCTCTGGGGGGTGTTTTTTCACCCTGCCTCCATCCCCTGAGTGAGAAAGTTGCAGTGCTGTAAAGGCTTTTTCCTTAAATATCCAGCATGACTTGTAGGTAGCCTGGAATGCAGCCAGAAAGAAGGTGCCAAAGAATGTTACACTTGCTGAATTTTACAGGAATTAGTTAGGAGTTAGGGTTTGTCTACACTGGCAAATAGCAGCACTTCAGCGGTTTCCGTTTCTCTCAGCACAGTGCATTTGTGTGCACACATTAGAGTTAAAAACTCATCCCCTCCCCAGGGTCTGCCTTAATTCTTAATTTAAATAACAACCGAATACAAACCTCAGGCTAAGTTTTCTCCCAAGAGAGTTTGGAATGCCTATACTAGCAAGGCTTTCTTAAGTGAAACAAATAATTTTCCTCAGTGCAAAGTTTTTAGTAACATGCACTCTGGAATACTCATCCCTCTTCAAAATGACTGGTCTTAGCATAACTCAAAGTTAGATACATTTGCGTGCACTCTACTTGAAAGCATGGGTGACTTTGCCAATTATTTCTTAAAGGCAATGAAAAACACTGACCACACTCTTGAGAGATACGACTTACTCTGACATTTGTCTTTTTATCAGATCCAAGATAAGGGCTGCAATGCTACCATAATGGCTCAGAAAACAGGAGTATTTCTTCATTATCTCCCCAGAGAAGCCCTTCTTTGATACTTCGTTGTGGAAGTGGGCCAACCTCTAACAACCTCCGTTTTTAGCAGACTCTGATTCTATTATCCCACTCCCCAAACTCCAACCTCAGTAAAGGAATCCCCCAGTGCCTAGATAGCACTTTTTGGCCCTACCTGTGAAGTCTGTTTGTAGTAGCCTTGTAATTAGAGTTGTTATACGGTCCAGGTAGTCCTTCTATGTCTGGTTGATGATTGTTATATTAACTATACAGGAGACTACAAAAATCACTTAGCCTTGACAATACTTTATTGACCATTCTTTAAACTTTGACTGATGCATGTTTCATTTCAAAAGAGAGCACACACAAAAATCTGTCCATGGAATTAATCTTTATCTATGTATCTTATACAGCACCCATCACTGTTATATCTGAATGCCTCTGACCTGATGTGTGGTCTTTTTAAGTTTCCTTGGACAAAAGATCAAAGTCTGATCAGGAGACCCCAAACTTATCCATTCAGATTCAGGATCCCTACCTTCATATTTACTGGTAATGCAAATCCTCTAGAGGGACCAGTTTTAGTATCTGGCAACAGTAGATGTTACACAAGTTGACCTATATAAATTGTATGCCCAATAATATGGTTCTGTTGGCTGCTGGGTGAGGCATACCAGGTAAGTATGAGAGTTTTTCCTTCATTTCCCAGGCAAATTCCAAGCAGATTTAGGGTTCCGTCCTTCCCATATAAGTGAGTGGATCAACCTCTAACTATGTTAATCATGCGGGGAGAGCTGTATGAGATAGTTGTGCTTTCATCAGCTGTTGCAGCACATACTTAGAACTTCAAACTCTCGAGCTGGCCAATGGATTTTAAAATATTTTTGTTTTAAAAATCAATTGATGTGTAATTTTAAAATACTGTATGATTTGGTTTCTTAAACATTGTATTTAATTTTTAAAGCTTTGCATACTTAAAGTTCACCTTCAAGGGGTCACTGTATAATCTGTGCTCTTGCCAAGAAGGAGCATTTGCTGTACACTCCCACATTTTTGGAAAGTTTTTCTGTTTTTCCCTTTGCGAAATGTCCTGAGGAGCCAAAAATATTTTGTCTTGGGCCAAGCTGAATATTTTTTTCTGTACACTCATAAGGTGTGTAGTCAAAGTTGGCTTTGGATCATCTTAATTATAAGACCCAGCAAGGAACTTATAACACATTTTGCATGCCTCAGATTTGCAGTTCACAAAGTCAGAGATCTAAAGCGGTAATATTTATACTGGTTTTCATTTCCGTCTTTAGTATTGAGATCATATGAAAAGGGACCCCCACAGTCTGTAAACTGTGACTCCCCTTTTTGTTTCAGAAATAACAACATCCTGAACTTCTCCGCAGTAAGATTGCTACATAGAGAATACAGGGGATTTATTCTAAATATGTCAGAAAAAGGTTTGTGCTAAAACTGAGCTGTAGGAAAAATAGCAGGTCTGAAGTGCTATCAGTGCTCACTGCTTTCTGCAGACTTGAAGTGACCGCGTTCAGATCCTTTCATTTTGTGATGAAAAGATCATTACCATGCTACTCCCGGGAAGTTAGCCCTCCTGTAAGTGAGCTCCTTTGTTATGAATATGGAACAGATGGAGCCAAATCTATGTGCTCCATAGGAACAAAAACACTTACAACCTAGCTCTCTCTATTAAAGACTGTACTTAGCTCCTTTATACCACTGGTTTTCTGTGCACTGCTGGGAGGTTTTGACTTTATAGAAAAAGGCACTTCATAAAAGCAATAGTTCTTAAACCAAAGTGGCCTAAGAACTGCAGAAGATGAATGCAGAATTCAACCCGCATGGCTCCTTGGAGATATGCAAATATTCAATTACTATTTTTTTCAAAGCTAGAAAAAGGATTTTTTTTAAAGGAGGAGAAATATCCATAAGTTCTATAGACTTTGTACCAACAGTAGTAAAACATGTGGGTGATAATATGCTACTCACATTAATAAAGATTGAATCTATGTTTTTGCAAGAAGGAACAGGCATTTCATTTGTGTACATGTCCGTATGTATCAAGATGACAATCCTGCACAGAAATCTATGTCAGACTCAAAAAAATACATAGAAGAGAAAAATGTAAATAGGTACCTATCATGAAAACAAAGACCTAACGTACTGATTCATTTCCAAGTACTGCAATTTGCAGTGCCTCTCTGTAGAAATTACACTCAGTATTGCACCAATTAATGTTATAAATTGAAAATATGCATACACTGTAGCTGAAACCAATAGATGTGCTTATTGACTGTTCATCTACTGTGCTCATTTGCAGTGGAGCGAGTACATGCAGAATATCTACCAACGTATTTTAAAATGTGCATTTCTATATGTGCACATATACAACTACACAGACACAGACTGTACATGTCCATTTCTCATAAATGCCCAAGCAATAAAAAACAGTGGCCTCCTTTACTCACTACATTTATTAGGTTGATCCATATACCATCTGGCTGCCTTTTCAGAGGTAACGGAAAAAGGATTTCTGTGGCAGGATGCTTTGATTCTGACTAAATCAAGTCTTCAGGCAAATTTCCCCCTGCCGGCTAAGGCACAGCTTGCCTGAAGTTGTAACCTTTGCTGTGGAAGGGAACTGGCCTTGAAACAGATCACAAAGCAGATGTTTTATGCCAAATCAGAGTCTAGGGATACAAGGGCTACCACAAATAAAACTCTTGTCTTGTCTGTTCAATCATTTCAATTCCCTGCAGTGTGAAATATGAACTCACCAACAAATGGCCAGTGTGCTATGCAGCACAGCAGGGAGAGTGAGTGCCACAGCTGTGCCAAAGACCAGAAAACATCAGAAATTCCCAACATTTTCATTGGGTCTCCTTTACAGTCTGGACTCAAGCAATGACACACTGCAGTAGTCATCTCTATGGATGGTGATGGGGTTTATAAAGGCAAGCTTCATTCATCCGAGTGATAGTAAACATTTAGAAAAAAGTATGGACTTGTATCCATCTACTCTAGGATTGCATTTATTAGTAGCCAATGAGAGATACTGCATATACAAAGACAAAAAATTACATTGCCCATCCTCTAAAGAGGCTGAAAATAACATACCTATCTATTAAATTGCAAAGAATCACACCAGCTTAGTTTCATGGATATGTAGTGTCATATGAAAACACCACCAAGAAAATAAAGAAAAAGTACATATTACACTGGTCTACAATTTTTGAGAAGTCGTCTGCTTCAGAGATAAAATGTGATATTTATTATGTATTTTGATGTGCTGAATTCAAATATGACAATTAAAACAACTGATTGGCTACTGTTTCTAAGATATTTAAGTTTTTACATTTTATGTCTATGTATATTGTGTAGATAATAGAGTTTTAATCATAAATTGTAAACCTAGGTCTTTTCATGTGTTTATGGTTGCTTTACATGATAAGATTTCACCTGTCCTGTTTATGTAACACTTTAAAAATCAGCAAAAGGGTTATATAAATAAAATTTTGTTTCATAATAAAGGCAAAAAACTATTATGTACATAGTTTAGTCCTATCAGTGTCTACTCGGCGCTTCTTGGCTTGTCTCTTGTATTCATTAAAGAGAGCATCTCTTGTCACTGTCCAGCAATAGTCTGCAAGCATTGATGGGCTCCATTTGCCCTGGTAGCCTGCCAAGAGATTCCACTGCTGTAGTCTGGAGTCCAACAGCTCTGCCTTACTCTTGGGTAGTTCCAAATCCCTGACAAGCTCATTCAGTTCACCTTGTGTTATGAGGTGTGGTTCAGAGGAGGAGGATGGGAGAAAATGTAGGTCCTGTGACATTGATGGTTCAGGACCAGAAGTTTCATCCTCTTCCTCGTCTGACTCAAGTGAGAATGATTCTGGTGCATCAGGAACCGGAAGTCCTTCTCCGTGGGGTACTGGGCGTATAGCTGATGGAATGTTTGGATAATGCACAGTCCACTTTTTCTTCTTTGACACACCTTTCCCAATTGGAGGCACCATGCAGAAGTAACAATTGCTGGTATGATCTGTTGGCTCTCTCCAAATCACTGGCACTGCAAAAGGCATAGATTTCCTTTTCCTGTTCAACCACTGGCGAAGATTTGTTGCACAAGTGTTGCAGCATATGTGTGGGGCCCACCTCTTGTCCTGATCTCCAATTTTGCAGCCAAAAGAAAGGTGATAGGCTTTCTTAACCACAGTGGTTATACTGCGCTTTTGTGATGCAAAAGTCACTTCACCACAAACATAGCAGAAGTTATCTGCACTGTTCACACAAGTACGAGGAATCTCTGCTCACTTTGGCTAAACAGAAATGTGACCCTTTGCAAAATCAAACACTGATAAATAGGAGAACACGACACTGTATGATTTCTAGAGCTGATATAGGGCAATTTGTTCAGCAGAGTGATGGAAGCTTTGTTATGATTGCATCATCCATGACTTCTAGGAATAACATGATGCAATTCATGTCATGTATGATGCAATACCAGCTTCAGATTGCATCATTCATTGTTTTGCCTAAAAACGAAGTACTGTCCAAACCCAGTCATAGATTTATTCATAGATCCAGTCAAAGATGTATTTTAGTCATATCTGGTTTAAATTGAGATCCCTTCCCTTTATAACTCACTTATCCTCCGCCATTCCCAAGTCAAGGGTCATATATACTGACCCAATAGCATATCTTGAAAACTAGAACCAATCAACAATTTTAAGCATCATTTTCATTCTCAGTGACCCAGAATTAGTAAAGTTGGACTACATTTATTTCAGAAGCATTTTGGCTGTAGAGTAGTGTTAGAAGTGCAGTGCATCTGTGGTAGACTGGCCTGACAGACAGGATGGGGCACAATGCCTGCTTTTATCACCTGACAAGAAATATGGAATAATACTTGCAGTGAAAGAACAGCAGGACAATCTGATGCTCCCACTGCTCCCACCATTAGTTTTTGCCAATGGGATTGGTTTTTATCCCATTGAAGCATTAGCTAACTGGAGCCACAAAACTGCTTTTTAAGAGAACTGTTCAAAACACCATTTAAATGTAGGTAAAACTCATATTTTGAAGTCAATTTCAGTTCACTGGGCTCAAATGGTACACTGGGCTAGATTAAAAAAACACAGGCATGTCATTTTAGCAGATCTACATGACACATTCATGGAATTTCTATTTACATCAGTCATATACTAGTCCTTTTATAGATTTCTAAACTTGCTGTTGAACCTATGTACAATGAGGAAAACAAATATAGTGATGCAATCATTATGCACAGCATCTCTGGACTAAACTTGGCTCTTACACTGGGGCAGGGTTTGGTCTAGAGATGCTAAGCTAAGGATAACTCACTATTGTATTTGCTCTTCTTTTTACAAGTATGTTCAACAGCAAGTCAGCTATGATATTTGCAAGACACAGAGCCACATTTTCAAAACAACTCCAGGACAAACTTTAGCACCCACAATTTGGGCCTAATTTTCATCTATAGTTCTTTGGATACCTAAATCAGAGCTGCATACTTCTGAAAAATCGGGCTCTAACTGTGGGTACTGAGAACTTTTGAAAATCTGGCCCATAATGAAAGGGCCATCTACTTTACCAAGCATTTGAGAAGGGGAAGTGGGAGAGCTTGAAGAAACATGTGGGCCTGAGATGGGATTATTTTGATAGGTGGATAGATTAATAGAATGTAATAGTCTATTTTTTGTTTTTGTTTTCTTTTTTTTCCAATCTAAGAAAAAATGAATATGCTCTACAGGCTTGATCCAACGCTCACTGAAGTCAATGTGAGTTGCACCTACTTATACCACGGCTGAATTTAGCCATCTTCGTTAATACTAGTTTTAGTAAACCAGTCACTAAAGAGGTTTCAAATCACATCATGTTCATAATTAAATACACATACAAGGTTTCTGTACATTCATCTACCCAAATCTTCATACAGAAGCCCAAACTGGACTTTCTTGTACAGTTATATACAATACCCTGTTCCTCTGTTAAGAATGGAAAACAATTACACATATCTAATAATGTTTGTTCTCACAGGATATTGCCTTCTGTTCCTTTTAAGAGCCCTCCTTCTACTTCACACTACTGGAGTCACTTTACAAGCTAAAACAAGTTTAAAAGCATTTCAACTGTAATGTATTCATTTTATGAAAGCTTTCATTGCTGAGTTTTATGTTTGAACTTACATGACAATATCTGTTGCTTCACACACTTTTAATTCGGGGGAGAGAGGGGGGAGGAGTGGAATTTCCAGAAGCTGGAGAGGTGTGCATCTGGTTTGGAAATATCATATCCTACACTTGGACAATTTATGGTTGGGAATGGCACACAACCTTGTGGAAATCTATGCCCCTGTATTAAAATGCAATTTAACTCCAAGTTTTAAAAATATAATCATCCTGTTCTTTATAGTCCATATAGTTCAGAATACTTTCTCTTCTTTTTCTCCTGAATTCTTAAGTACAACAGTATGTTCCAGCGAACATTTCTTTTTGGCTTACACTATTTGTGACTCAGGATAATTTTAATAATTCTGGCCAGATCATATCTTGTTGGGACAGCATAGAGTGTTCAGAAAGTTTTCCTCCAGTCATTAGTTTATGTGGACCTCTGTCATAAACAGATAGTTAAGGGTTAATGTCTCTTTTACCTGTAAAGGGTTAACAAACAGGGAACCAAACACCTGACCAGGGGACCAATCAGGAGACAAGATACTTTCAAATCTCGGTGGAGGGAAGCCTTTGTTTGTGTTTTTGGGGTTTGGCTTTGTTCTCTCTGGGTCCTGGAAGGGACTAGACATGCAACCAGGTTTCTTGCCAATCTCCCTGCTACAGTCTCTTATATATTCAGAATAGTGAGTATTTTAGTAAGAAAGGCGGTTATAGTCTTTTGATTGTTTTCTGTATTTGCAAATGTGTATCTGGCTGGAAGTATTTTAAATTGTATTTCTGCTGGAGGAGGCTTTTTCTCCAGTTTCTATAAGCTGACAGACCCTGTAACTTTTACCATCTAAATTGCAGAGATAACTTTTACTCTTTTTCTTTCTTTTTATTATAAGTTTTGTGTTTAAGACCTGTTTGATTTTTCCCCCTTGTTGAGGCTCAAGGGAACTGTACTTAACAGGGAGGGAGGGGAGAAGGGGGAATCCCTTTGTTTTAGATTCACGGAGCTTGAATCTGTTTTGCCTCTGGGTGAGGGAGAAAGGGGAGGGGTGGGAAGGGACATTCCTCCCTGTTTTAAGATTCAAGGAGTTTGAATCACGGTAATCTTCCAGGGTAACCCAGGGAGGGAAATCCTAGGAGAGGCACAGGTGAGGGAAGGAGTTTACTTTCCTTGTGTTAAGACCCAGGGGAGGTTTTGGGGGGACCAGAGTGTATCAGGCACTGAAATTCCTGATTGGTGGCAGCTTATCAGATCTAAGCAGGTAATTAAGCTTAGAGGAATTCATGCTGGTACCCCAACTTTTGGACTCTAAGGTTCAGATTGGGGAAAGATACTACGACAACCTCATTGACCTCAGTGGAGTTACTCTGAATTTACACTAATGTAACCAAGTCTGGGCCTCCTCAACTCTCATCTTACAGGAAGTGTTCAGCACCTCACAGGATTGGGTCCTAAATCAACTGAAAAAGCTGCTCTAAGAGGTAATTTTATATATTACATATTAGAGATGGTTAGAAAAAATGTTTTTTCTCCCATGAATAATTTCACTAAAAACAAAAAATTTGCATTTATGAGAAAAATTAAAATCTGAACTACTTTGGTGGAAAAACAAATATTTCAGTTATGCTTCATGGAAGTTAAAGCTCAGGTGCCACGCACATTCCTCTGGTCAGACTCCCTGATGAGACTATATCTCCCACAATGTACCATGCTTTCCCCTCTCAGTGAGGGGAGGTAATACATAATGGTATTTGCATAGCCAGGATGGAGAAGGAGCCCAGACAAGCCCAAAGAGACAAAATGGGCACCTGAACTACACTTCCATTAAGGCATCAAGGTGGCATTTCAGAATCAAAGTAATTCAATTTTCAACTGAAAAACAAAAAAAAACAAAAAAAAATTGGAGGGGAAGGTTGGGTTTTCACTTTTTCAATAAAATGAAATTTCACAGAAAGCAGACTCTTTTCATACACAAAAAACTGTTTTGTCAAAAACTAATTTTCTGTCACACACAGTTTTGACTGAAAACATACACACACATTTATAGACACAATTTGATGGAATGATACATACAAAGTCCTCAACAATTAAAGGTTACAAATAATTTGTAGTTTCTAAAAATGACACCATAGCTTTTAAATTAAAATCTTTAACTCAACATCCATCTTGAGACGTTACGTTTAAAAATAAATCCCTCAATGAAGATTTCACTTATATTTATGTTAGTCAGTCCAGCAGATCTGCTCAAACTGTCACACCTCACCATCACTAAATTCATCAACTGTCCAATACCAATCAAGAGAGGTTGCTAAACTTCTTGCCACTAGAGTTTCAATTCTCTATGAAACAGAAGCCTTTCTACTCAGGCGTCTAAATTTTGTGCTGAATAGGAGCCTCTTTTTTTACAGTTCTAATATCAGACATAGTAGGTTTCTCTAAGGAATAACACCACTACTGCTGATTTTATCATGCCCTTTTCTTGTGAAATATTTCACTGAAAATAATTGGAACTTAATGATGCTTCAGAGGAGTTTCTAACCGAGAAAAAGAAATAATAGGAAGGAATGTTATGTTTGAGACTACACTTTCATTTCGCAGGGTCCTTAGATGTCCGATGGGAACTGTCAGAGCCACCAATCAATTAATTTTCTAATCTCTTTATAATAAGTTTCTTTCCCCCTCACTGTTGTTTGTCTCTTTTGTAGCAAGCAGTTGATTTTGTGTGTGTTTGTTTTGGTTTCCTTCCTTTTCTACTGTCTTAAAACACAAGAGCACAGGGGGAAAGAGACATTAACCCTAACAGAATAAGATACTGTATGTCTGTTCTTTAATTTGTTGGAACATGATAAGCCTCAAAAAGTAGTATGCTAGGAAATTGATTTTGCCTGTACAAGATATATAAAGTGTGAAGGTCATATTGACAGTCTGCCCCGCACTGCTCTTAGACAGTGCAGGATTCGTTCTACCCTCTTTCTTATCATTCTGGTCAGATCCACATATTCTATACCATTATTCATGGATAGTTCCTACAATATTCTACAGAATTACTTGCAAATGTATAGAATATGAAATAGCCTCAGATTTTTTTTCTAAGAGCCATAAATTTGGTATCTGCAGCATTCATGAGAAAAGAAGCTGGAGGGGAAGGGGGAAGAGAAGGGAAGAAAACGCACAATCATGAAGAGGAAATGATCCAGCAATTGCTAAAACGGCAGCTAGATAGACATCTTGCTTCTCTTATCTGAATACTAGACTTGCCAAAAATTAAGAAATGTGGGTCTGGTTTGATGTTAGCTTTAGACTGCTTTATTGATTAACCTGTCTCTGTTCTTAAAATGAATTATACCATCTTGTCTCTCCACTGTATAATTTTATCAAAGAGCCGTCAAATAATGCCAGCAGTGATGCCCTGCACTGAAGGGGAATGTATAGTAAAACACAGTTTTCCACAAATGAATTGCTGAAACCGTTAATCTTTATCTAACAACTGGTTTGTTCTCAGTGGCAGGGGAAAAAATGTCTTCCAGAAAGCACTTTGGCAGCCAATCTGCTTGTTAATAAAACTTGGAGAAACATTTGTGATTAATATAAATTGCTAATTCCACTTTTAATGCCTAAATGTGACAGAGACCAATTTATACAGTTTTGCTTGAGCTACCACTGAGTATTTCAAAGTGGGACCGTGCACAATGTGTCATATTGCTGCACGTTTCTGAGGAAAGCTAACACAGGTACAGTGCTATGTATGAGGAATCTTGTCAATGCAAAACTTTCAAACCACACCTTCAACAATTTATCACTCTGATTTGGCAGGAGCGGAAGGTTGACATCCAAAACTACCTACTAACTTCTCAGTGATAACACATTGGCATACGTTGCACATGAACAGGAGTCATTTAAAGTACACCTGGGGTCAGTGAGGGTGCTGCTGGTGCTTCCTCAGCAGCATCTTTTTAGTTCTGTGACTGTCATATCAATCGAGGCACCCACAGGCAACAGTTCAAATAAGGAGAAAATGGGGTATTCTCCAAGTCAACTGGGGGGCACACATCATTGTTGGAAAAAGACAGGTGATAGTTCTTTAAAATTTGGGAGTGGGCTGGAATGTGTACATTCCACAGGATGATACCATATAGCTGCCAAATAGTTGCTTAACTTGCCAGTTAAAGTTAGAATCCAAAGGAGATCCAGTGGCCTCTAGTTTACTCTATTAGTCCCTAGCGCTGGGTAAAAAGTGGGTATCACCAGTGCTCAAAAAATAAATAATAATTAATACCCATGTCTCCAGAGATCAATGCAGATATCAAAGTTCAATACCTAATTGTTGCTCTACCGTAAATGAACTGTAAAAGTATTCTTAAATAAACATTATCGATCTTAAGTTTTAACAGAATTTTTTTTTCACGCACATATTTTCCAATACGGTCCACTCCTCAACTGTTAAAAGCAAGCAAGCAAGGAAGAACTGAATTTTTATACTTTTTCTGACTTTTCATAACTAAGATTTATTACACCAACATCCACCTATGTCAGGTGTTCAGGCCTCAGCCACAATTTACTGTCATCTTCCTCCTTTGAAGTTAGTTTCATTTCTCTCCAAATATACCTTTTCCATCTGCATTTTTACTTTCTCAAGTCTTAAGGAAACTGACTTGCCAGTCTGCTGCCATTCTTCTGGCTGCAATATGCTCCTATGGACTTTTGGCTAAGGCATTCTTTCCTTTTATTTTGTTAGTATTATCAGAGGAGCCTAACAAAGTTAAGCCCCCAACTCCCAGTGACTTTCAATAGGAATTCGGCACCTACCTCCTTTAGAAACTGCAGCCCCTGTCCATATACATTATTTTTTGCCTACTCTGTGTACAGGAGATCAGGCTGGGCCCAGCCAACACATATGCATGCAAGGGAAGGAGAGGAAAGAGGAAGCTTTTCTCCCCATTGCTCCCATGTGCAGGGGCCAGGCACTCTGTGTTCAAGGAATGCAAAGAACTCCAGAGGGCTACCGTTGCTAGGCACCCCAAGAGAGATGTGGGAGAAGGGCAGGGAGCCACGTCATGGTTTTACTCTCCTGTGTACTTAACTGCAACACTGGCCAGTTGCAGAGAGAAGTAAATATGCACCTTTCCACAATGCAGCGGTGGTCACAATCCTTCCATGCTCCCCAGGAGGCACTCTGTCTTGAGGCACAGTGTCTCCTCTAGCTTCTATTGGGGCAGTTCACCTCAATAGTACTGCAAAAATGGTGCTGTGGTTATATGTCATAATCCAGCCCACTCTTTAGTAGTCCCTTTCATGCTCTACTTGCCAGTGTAAATAAAATGTTTCATAGAAAGAAAGCATATGTGCACCATTTTAATTCCACCCAGCGGTGGATTAGCCACTGGGTCAATGGGGCCCATGCCCAGGCATCCTGGACAACTGTGGGGCTCTGAGCCACAAAAATGGGTGCCCCTGAGACCCGACCTGCTCTGCCTAGCACTCCTTCTGGGGAGAGGGCTCAGGCTGTGGGGGCTTGCCCCACTCCACCCGGCACTCCTGCTGGGAGCAGGGGGAGACCCCAAGCCCTGACCCCATTCCCTCAGCAAGAGCACAAGGGATGGGAGCAGTGGAGGATGGGGGGTCTGCAGGCAGAATAGGTGGGAAGGGTCTCCCACATATTCTCGCCCAAACCAGTAGGGAGAGTCATCTTAAAACACCAGGTTTAAACAAGGAGGAGGAAGGGTGGGAGCTACCACAAATGAAACAGACAAATAAAAAAAAAATGTAAAAATCCTACATATTGACTTCCGCAGGATGTGCCCCTATAAATCTGTCCAAAGTGTTGCAAGGTAAGCAGTTTCCCAACCTTTCCCCAAATAGATGGCTGGAAATATCACAATCCAGGATCATGTATATAGGCCAGGGTAATACTTACGCTAAGCTAACTGAGTTTGGCCTAGTCTTTGCTTGATATGAGTGTTGTCGTGTGGACTTGTTTAAATAATGCTTATAGCTATGTAGGATAAAAATAATGTTTTGTACTGTATTGAAGGACAGACTCGTCTATCATGATGATATTACAAGGCGTTTTAAAGAATGAGAATGGTATTCCAAACATTTTTTCCCCACTGATGCATAGAACCACATAGAATGACCATGTAACTCTTGTGTGAGTATTGTAGCCAGGTTGGTCCCAGAGAGACTAGGTGGGCGAGGTAATATTTTTTATTGGACCAGCTTCTGTTGGTGAGAGACAAGCTTTCAAGCCACACGCAGCTCTTCTTCAGGTCTGGGAAAGGTACTCCTAATGTCACAACACTTTCAAAAGAGGAGCTCGGGAGCTTAAATTCGTAGTTCTGCAAGACATTAAAAATCATGGACTGAACAGACACACTGGATTTATGGCTTATTACAGTGGTTCTCAACCTTTTTACCATAGTGGGCCACATCCAATGCCGCAGCTGTGTGCTGACTGGGCCACAGGTTGAGAATCACTGGCTTATTACAACAATCTGTAACCCACCCTTAAGATAATCCCTTTCAAGATAATCAGTATCTTCTTAATACACAAAATGTAATGCCAAAAAGTCTCTGTATTGGGGGGAAAAAGGAAAGTTCCTGTATGGCATAAGGTGACACGACATGAAAGTGTGGACAGCAAAAGGTATGTAAACTGAAGTCTCTGCATGCGTATTGTGCAGGTTACTCTAGACACAATGCTTAATTATTGATTAGATGGTCATTATGCAGAAAGGTATAAATATCCTAGAGTGTAAGGTATAGTTGAAGACTCATAGAAGAAATCCATCATAACCCTAGAAGAAGGTAATTGATCGATACCTTTTTTGTATAGCTGTCGTTCACTGCTTTTATAGTAATTGTAAAACACAAGACTACACTTTTGGTTCAAATAAAAGGTTTGAATTAATAAACCTGAGTGTTTCGGCCCCAACTGTGTGGTAATCCTCATCCAGCAGCATTTTATACTCAACTGCTACAATTAAATTGCCAGTGCTCTTTTAATTGATCAGCATACTGCTATTTTGATTATCCTTGACATAATCAAGATCAAGGTACCCCCAGCAGATCAGCAACAACAAAGGCATTCACATTACCTACCACCAGTAGCCATGGAGGTCTAGTTAACTGTGTGAATGAAGGTCAGACTCTGTAGTAGGTAGGCTGTAGTTTTCGATAGCATTTCAAGCCATTCCTAATTCCCTAAAGAGGGACTGATGTCTAGCTGGCAACACTACTTCATACTTAGCATTAATGATCTACAATGCAAAGAAAGCCCTACAAATCTTTTAAGGGTACGCAAAGCTCCTTGGGCAATAAACTGGAAGTTCTGAGGGTGGCTTACATCACACCTTTCCAAAGAGAGAAAAATGTGAGACTGCCTGCAGGCTTGAAGATATTTTTCAGTATGCAAGCAGTCCTTCTACAAAATTTTGAATAATTCTGGCTGTAAAAAGTCCAATTTGAGGTGATTTATTTTGCCCCATAAAGAACTTGAGAGATAATATAAACCTCCCATGTGGCTGTATGACACCCTTTTAAGCCAAGAATTACATGACACACAAGGTGGATAAGATAATATCTTTTATTAGACCCACTTCTGTTGGTGAGAGAGACAAGCTCTTTTTCAGTGCTGAGTCAGGTACTGCCAGCATCACAGCAAAATGCAAGGTGGAACAGATGGTTTAGCAATAAGTACTTAGCACATATTGTAAGGGACCATTCAAGGCAGAGTAGCCAATTAACACCTCTGCAGTCAACGACAAAAAGAGGGGTTCCTGGGTTATAGACTGATGTAGTAAGCCAGTGGTTCTCAACCTGTGGCCCAGTCAGCACACAGCTGCGGCCCATGTGACATCTTCAGGGCGATATAGGTGGCGTTGGATGTGGTCCACTATGGTAAATAGGTTGAGAACCACTGTAATAAGCCATAAATCCAGTGTGTCTGTTCAGTCCATGGTTTTTAATGTCTTGTAGAACTGCGAATTTAAGCTCCCAAGCTCATCTTTTGAAAGTGTTGTGACACTAGGAGTACCTTTCCCAGACCTGAGGAAGAGCTGTGTGTGGCTCGAAAGTTTGTCTCTCTCACTAACAGAAGCTGGTCCAATAAAAGATATTACTTCACCCATCTAGTCTCTCCGGGACCAACCTTGCCACAATATTCATACAAGAGTTACATGGTCATTCTATGAAGTTCTATGCATTAATGAGAAAAAATGCCTGGAATATCATTCTAATTCATTAAAGCACATTGTAATAACATCATGATAAACAAGTTTGGCTCAGTTTAAGCCATTCATATCTCCAAATCAGAGAAATCTATATGTTCATATTTTTTAAAAAGTCCAGCAGCCAATTGTTCAGAACACAGAAATGTCTGTTTATTGTTTGGAGGTTATTTTGTTTTGGTCCTTCAATTGTAGTCATGCATATATATTATGTCGAACATGACACACCAACAATATCAACCTAAAATAAACTGGCTCAATAAGTCAGTCTGAGGAACTAGGAGACTAACATGCTGATGACATGGAGGCAATGGAATATAAACACAGTTATTCCAAACATCATCGGTGTGTTATTTCCATTTCTCCTGGCATCTTTTCTGTGTTACAAAATACAAACATGCAATACAGAAGCTCATTAAACTGGTTTCAGTTAGCTCAGAAATCAAATTACTACAGCGATACAGGTTTATAAATCACAGCTTCTTTGAGGTAATAATAAATACTCTCTGCTTTTACGATTCCTTTCATCCAAGGACTGTAAGTGTTTTACATACTTTATTAATCTCCTTACATCATCTTTGTAAGAGACAAAATATCATTACAAAATAACTTTACCGATGACTGAAATTTAGCCACCTCTGAAGTGAAAAGAGGTAGCTGTTTTACATCACATAGCAGCATGAAAACCTTTTTACGCCAGGAAGTGATAAATTCAAAATAAAACTGCAGGAAGAATTTAGGTAGACAATAAAATCACTCAAGTGCTGAACTGGTCAGGACACCAATGTAACACTACACCCCCATAATCTTAATTGAAATATTGTTATGATTGTAGTATAACTAAGATTTATTTTATGCAGGATGGGTTGTGTAGACTTGCGGACTCACCCCTGCACCATCTCCTGCTGGTTACTTCTGGGAATTAGCTCGGTTCCAGCCCGGAGCACCCTCTGCAGGTTGGTGATTCACCTGTCCTCTGGCCCCATGTCCCTCCCTGGATCCGGCGCCCTTTTACGTGGAGTGCTGCCCCCAGCAGCCACCCCTTTCTCTGAGGGTTTCCCCTTCCCAGGGGACCCCCACCCTCTATCCCCACCTTGCCTCGGTATATGGCTACTGCCCAGTCTCCATCTCGCCCCCGTTCACTGCAGTATCAGCCACTCATCAGAGGCAACGGGATTTGGACCTGCTGCCCTAGCCTACCCCTGGGCTGCCCTCTGCAACCCCCAGCACCTTTTAGCCTAATGCTAGGCCTCAGCTTGGGGCTTTCTAGGCTAGAGCTCCCCCGCTCCTCAGTCTGTCCTCAGCCCTGCTCCCCTCAGGTACTTTGTCTCTAGCTCCCGGCAGCCAGGCCCCTCTCCCTCTACAGCTAGAGAGAGACTGACTGCTTCTAGCTCCTCTGGCCTTCTTATGAGGACCCGTTGCTCAGTTTGGGGCATGGCCCCAGCTGCAGCCACTTCCCCAATCAGCCCAGCCTAAAGGCTGCTTTCTCCAGCCACAGCCCCTTCCCAGGGCTGTTTTTAACCCCTTCAGGGCAGGAGCAGGGGTCCACCCTGCTACAGTCAGGTGAGATATCATTGGAAAGGTTATGATTTACTGAATATGATTATCCTATTTGTAGACATGTATCCTTTTTGTATCTAAACGTAGGCATATTGACTATACATCTGTACTACAAAAGTGTTTGCACCTGGGGAACACCCACCAGACAGAATGCAATCTGGCTGGCTGGCTAGTTGGGAACACATCAATGGACCTTAGGGAGAATAATAAGTTTTTTGAAAATACTAATCTCCCGCCTTCCTAAGAAGCTTTCCTGGGATGCTACAAACCATCTCTGACTCCTAGTTGCTTTGACACTGCAGGGTCATGTGTTCAAGTCAACTAATACAGGACTCCATGATAGAACTTCCCTCTATTCGGCACTGGTAAGGCCACATCTGGAGTATTGAAAGGATTTGGACAAATTGGAGAGAGTCCAGTGGAGGGCAACGAAAATGATCAGGGGGCTAGGGCACATGACTTTCGAGGAGGGGCTGAGGGAACTGGGCTTGTTTAGTCTGCAGAAGAGAAGAGTGAGGGGGTTTGATAGGAGCCTTCAACTACCTGAAGGGGGTTCCAAAAAGGATGGAGCTCAGCTGCTCTCAGTGGTGGCAGACAACAGAACAAGGAGCAATGGTCTCAAGTTGCAGTGGGGGAGGTCTAGGTTGAATATTAGGAAACACTATTTCACTAGGAAGGTGGTGAAGCACTGGAATGGGTTACCTAGGGAGGTGGTGGAATCTCTATCCTTAGAAGTTTTGAATGCCTGGCTTGACAAAGCCCTGGCTGGGATGATTTAGTGTGTGTTGGTCCTGCTTTGAGCAGGTGGTTGGACTAGATGACCTCCTGAGGTCTCTTCCAACCCTACTCTTCTATGATTCTATCCTTCCACTGTGGGAGGGGGGGAGCCACTGTGGAAACCAAAGCATTCCCGCCATATGTAAAACCTAATTAAGGCAAGGGAATGACATATCCAGTGTTGGTTCTTCATTGAATCCCCGCCCAGGATGACTGCTGTGAACATCTGAAACAAAGACAAAAGGGGGAGGGGGATGATGGAGGAAGGACTGAGCCCAGGCTGGGAAGGTATCTGGCCTGTGAAAAAAATATCTGGAATTTCAAGCTGCAAGCAAGAGCAGCTTGCCTTCAAGAACCTCTGCAATCTGCCTAAAACAACATTTAGGGTGAGAAATTACTACTTGTAACCAGTTTATTTAGTATTTTAAGCTTATACTGTGTTTTTGCTTTATTTGCTGGGTAATCTGCTTTGATCAGTTTGATATCCTTTATAAGCACTTAAAATATACCTTTTGTAGTTAATAAACTTGTTTTTGTTTTCTCTAAAACCAGCTGGTGAAATTCATAACTCGGAGGAAGGGAAAAAGCTGTGCATATCTTCCTCCACATTGGGGAGGGGTTGAATTTCAATCAGCTTACACTTTACAGATCTCTGTGCAGTGCAAGATGGTATAATTTTGAGTATACACTCCAGAGGGGGTATGCGCTTGAGTGCTGGGCAATTCTCTAACTGAAGTCTTCCCATGCAGTACTGATTTCAGTGTCTGTGTCTTTCTGCAGCTGGGTATGTCCCTACCCGTGTGTACGTTGGAGGCTTGAGGGCCTGGCTCAGCAGGATTGTGTAAGGGAACCCAGGCTGGTGGAACAGGCAAACTCAGTGATATCCCAGTATATCCTATGGGATTGTTAATTACCATAAATATTAAGAACCTCAGTTTTACATATCTAAATGACATTACCCTTCAGAACTATAGCGCTCCCTAACTCTACATTGAGACATTGGCTCGGTATTTTCACTCAGGCAAGAATGTCACCTATTGAATCACCAAGCACCTAAATGCTCCTCGGAGGTCTTTTATCCAAGTACTAATCAGTCCATCCCTTGTTAAGTCATGGGATTTGATGGAATCACAGATATAACAAAATTCAACATGTACTTTTTTCCCCTTGTGAGACAGGTTGGCTTTCTTCCAACATTAGATGAAAAGAAAGAAAAAAGCTCCCCCTATGCTCTCTTTTAATGTCCAGTATCAATGGAGCATATAACAGTGGAACGCAACATAATTCATTCATCCTCCTACAGGGGTCAAGACCTTCTACAATATGCTCATGAAACAGTTTTCAAAGTTGCCGATGTGTTGTGTATTCTCTCCCCCTTAAGTGTCTTAATAGCACTTGAATTTTTGAAGCATATGAATGCACATAATCTTCTTTCAACTTATCTGAAACAAGTTCTCTTTGAAAAATTCAAATAATAGGGACCAATATGTCTGTGGGTTCTCTCTTAATTTTCTTATATGAATTTCTCCTGAGTACCAAATTATTCAACAGCTTTTAACACTCCCTTTGAGGATTTTAAGAACACTGCCAACGTCAAAATCTGTTAGTCTCTGGTGACTGTTCCAGCTTGATTTTTTTTTTAAACAGACCCAGCACTTAATTCTTCTGATGCTTTCTAATAGCCACTAGTCTTTTAATCTACACACCAAGCTAAGCATGAATTCCCTTTTAAAGGTCACCTTGCTCGTCTGTCTAATATTATCACACCAAAATAAAAAAAATGTATTTTTTTAACGTACACATTTATCAAACCCTTCCAATTGCGTTGATTTCACACAGAACATCTCAAGTGATTTGGGTGAACCAGCTATCAAAGACAAGACTCCTACTCGTGTGGCATGTCTGAGCTCACTGCTGTCAAAGTAGAATCAGTGTTTATGCTGATCAGATCTTGATTGAAAAGTTAATAGGGAGCCTAGTAATAAACAATTGTTTCCTCAAAAGAAAAGTACTATTAACACATTTAAAATGTTTTAAATTCCCTCGGTATTCCTTCCTAATGTTCTTTAGTTAACCTTAATTTCTTAGCTTTTGGAATACATTCATAATTCTCAAAAAGATGCCTGCGGAGACATGACAGCTTTAAAAAGAAATTTAAAAACTCAAACAAGTGTAGTCTTCCTGGCTTAACTGTAGGACCTTTAAAATGAAGGAAATAAAGCCAACACCTTTTATTACAAAACTCTCACTGAACCCCTAGACTAGTCTTCATTTTCAAAGTGAAATAGCTGCTTTTTCAGGCTGTAAATTTTCAACCTGATTTTTACCAGATTTTAATGACTAATGAGCTCAGAAAAGAAACTACAGAAAAAAGTCCTTTTAGATCTGTACAATGTACAGAATTTACTGGTATTCGTATAGAAAGGTTAACAGTTTTTGTATAATACTCTCTCGTAACAGTTGTATTTTCTCATCAGTGGAGAAAAAAAGACAGCCCATCCTCATGTATGGACACTGTTGGAGGCATAAATATGAATGTGATTCGCTAGGGAGTACTGCTGTAAAACATTACAAACTAGCATCTCAAGAAAGGATGAGCACCTACAGAGATCACAAAGAAACTAAATGGCCTTTCAATTAATTTCTTACACATCACGCTTCAAGACAAAGGAAACAATAGGTACTGAAAAAACATTTTAATTAACCAACATTATCAGCCTCCTGCTGGATTTTGCGAGTGCCTGTGTTTTCCAAGGTTTGGGTGCTGCTACTTCAGACAGTGGGTTCTGAATATCAAGACTCTTAAAAAGAGAAAGACAATCAAGAAAATCTGAATACACCCCACATAGGTATGCACAGATCTCCATGCACAGATCTCCATCTTCACTTAGCCATATTTTATCCTTCTTTCTGCTGTATAAGCACCATTCTTCACAAGTGGAAAAGCCAGCCCTGATGGAGTGAATCCAGATTCCATTGGGAGTAACAATCCCTTAAATCTTCCGCCTGCTCTGACATAAGTCTTTAGCCATTTGGCAAGGATGACAAGGCCATAAACTTAACGCTTCTTCATGGGGACTTCAAAAGGAAAGCCATTGGTGTGGAAGATTTGTTACTTAACAAAATAAAAAGGAATGGCTCTGTCGACATTAAGATAATGTTAAAAAGTCTCTATAATACGGAAGAATTATAACAAACACTGGTGACATTAATTTACCACATAATGCTGTATTTGGACTCTAATTTGAGAAGTAGTGCCAGAAGACTGAAAAGGACCAGTTTTACTCATGAAAAGCCACACAGAAATTGTTGAATGATAGAGTAGCCAATTTTTAACAAGGCGATAGCTCCACAACAGTTTAATGGAGAAATAGAGCCCAGTCATTCAAATGGAGGTTTATATTTTTTCACAATAATGTTAAGGCTTCAGAGAAGAATTAATCAGTATTCTACCTGATTTCTAATGTTGATCATATCTGTGAACATCAAGGGCCCAATTCTCATTTACACTTAAGCTATTTTACACCATTCTGGAAGTGAAAAAGGGCCTTAAAGTGGATGCAAATGTAATTTATACCCACTACCAGACACTTTGCATTGCCAGAGTGATGTAAAGTGGCCTTAGGATAAATGAGAATTGGGTCCCAAGAGACCTAACTTTATAGGAATGAGAGATTATAGAGAAAATATGTTTTCTAAGGGCACTAAATATGAAAAAATGTACTCCGCCGATACTATTAGTTAGCTATTGCTGTGCCACTACTGCAAGAATTTGAGAATATCTATCAACCGATTTCCTAAAAAAGGCCTCATTATCTCTGCATTATGAAAAGATAGTGATCTAATCTACAGGAAGCCTGGGTTGACTTCCAATATTTTCCAAGGTGCAACAGAGTAGACACACTAGCTTCTCTTTAGTATCTCACTTTCCAACAGGAGCTTGCTCATACAATTCAAGCTGGAAGCTAGAGCAATTCTGGGCTGATATTGCCACACAGTACTTCACAGGCAGCAGATTTAAATGTAGTGATATCAATAGTTGTCCTGGTGACTTTCAAACTAGCTCTGGAATCCTAGGATGTATCAGGGCAAAAAGGATAACTCTGATTTGACCTGTCTTGATTGTTTTTACTAACTTGATTTCCTGGATTGAAAGGACAGTGTGTTCTCATGAAGTGCCACATCTTTTAATTATTTAGTTGTAAATATTCTCCAAATAATTTCTGAAAGGACAAGATTGCAGTCCCTAATCCTCCCTTCTTGTCCCCTCATCACATAAATCCAACCCTGTTGCAGAGTAAGAGGAGGTCCTTCCCTACAATCAAATAATCCTATTTAATTAAATCCTGTGCCTTATTATAGAGAACATTTGCGCAGATACAATTTTTGGTCTGTGCAGT
Source organism: Gopherus evgoodei (assembly GCF_007399415.2). Taxonomy (NCBI): domain Eukaryota; kingdom Metazoa; phylum Chordata; order Testudines; family Testudinidae; genus Gopherus; species Gopherus evgoodei. The sequence goes on along the minus strand of NC_044327.1, from coordinate 68,989,605 downwards.
GCATCTGTGAAAGTAGGGAGCTCTATCATCTTTCTAATATAACTCTTAAAATTAATATACAATAGAATAGACTCAGAGACCCAACTAATATGCTGTAGGTTATGTGGTTTCCCAGTAAATTTCTCTAGCATAGCTTTACAGGCCAATATACCACCTTGCCTCTCCACCTCTTCTAAAGGATCAAAAAACTCCTGCAATAGCTAAAACAATCCTAAAGGATAATGGCCACGTTGGCAATTTGTGAAGCTTTGCCAGGTTCCTAGTTATGGAAAATTATTTTGCTCTTTGTGACTTACCTTTCCATGAGAACAGGGCAATGCCCTTCTTGTTCTATTTGTTGGTCTGTATTTGGACATACCAAGCTCTGGGACCAAGCAGATCAGACTGTTAGACTCTCCTGGACATTTCTAATGCCAACCTGATTCAGAGATTTGAGGATGCTTCTCACCATGAAGGATAAATCTTTTCTGATTTTGTATTTGTGACACTTAGACACTGAATGCTTGGCATGGTAGCCTCAAGGTCTAATCCAGTATTTGCATACTCTACAGCCTTCACTGGGGTTACACCCACTTACACTAGGACTGAATTTAGGAATCTGTCTTCCTGTTACACCTTTCACAACAATAATACCTTGAATGTCACTACCACATAGTGCTGTTTTTGGTCCCTCCTGCATCCCACAGAAAACAGATTAATGGCTAAAATTTTCTAAAAAGTCTAATTGGTTTAGGAGCCTAGGTACCATTTTCAAGTCACTTGGGCACCCTAATCCCACTAACTTTCAATGAGACTTTAGACTTCTAAGTGCCTAAGTAATTTTTGACAATGGGATAAGGAGTGTTTGAAAATTTTGCCCTACAAACCTAACTTCACAGAGATACGGTTATATTAATCTCCTTTACCTTAGGACAGTAAATAGACTGGCAATCCAAAGAGGTATGTACAAGCCAGAGGTATGTACAATATCATGCTAGGTAACTGTTTTTACCTGAGTAGGAATACCCATCAGTACAAACTAGTAGTAACAAGCTCAGAAAGACTACTAAATTAATAGTTATTAAGGACAGAATGGACCTTTAGATCATTTAATAGGACCTCCTGCATAAAACAGGTCATAGAATTTCAACTGGTTACTCCTGTAATGAGCCCAGTAAAAGACGGTTACTCACTTTTGTAACTGTTGTTCTTTGAGATGTGTTGCTCATATCCATTCCAGTTAGGTGTGTGCGCCGCGCGTGCACATTCGTCGGAAAACTTTTACCCTAGCAACTCAGTGGGCCAGCAGGTCGCCCCCTAGAGTGGCGCTGTCATGGTGCTCGATATATACTCCTGCCGGCCCACCCACTCCTCAGTTCCTTCTTGCCGGCTACTCTGACAGTGGGGAAGGAGGGCGGGTGTGGAATGGATATGAGCAACACATCTCGAAGAACAACAGTTACAAAGGTGAGTAACCGTCTTTTCTTCTTCGAGTGATTGCTCATATCCATTCCAGTTAGGTGAATCCCAAGCCTTACGTAGGCGGTGGGGTCGGAGTGAAATGTGGCAGAATGAAAACTGCTGAGCCAGAGGCTACAGCATCTCTTGACTGTTGAACCAGGGCATACTGCGAAACAAAGGTATGGACCGAGGACCAGTGGAGCTGTGCGACAGATCTCGTGGGTAGGAACACGAGCCAGCAAGGCGGCAGATGAAGCCTGAGCCCTGGTAGAATGCACGGTGATGTGGCCTGGGGAAATATGAGCCAAATCATAACAAGTGCGGATGTATGCCATCACCCAAGATGAGATCCTCTGAGAGGAAAACAAACAAGCCTTCCCTTTGGTCTGCTACCGTGACAGAGCTGGGGCACCTTACGAAATGGTTCTGTCAGCGCAATATAAATGCGAGCACTCTACAGATGTCCAGGGAGTGCAATTGTTGCGCCCATTGCGTTGAGCTGTGGGTAACATGAAAGGCCGAAACCACCTTAGGGAGGAAAGCTGGGTGTGGTCATAACTGCACCTTGTCTTTGTGAAACCTAGTGTAGGGCGGAACCAGCGTAAGAGCTCTGAGCTCCGAGACTCGTCTGGCTGATGTAACAGCTACGAGGAAAGTTGTCGTCCAAGACAGGTATAGCAGAGGGCCGGTCGCGAACGGCTCGAATGGGGGAGACATAAGTCTGGTTAAAACTAGGTTGAGGTCCCAGGTTGAGGCTGGGTGGCGCACCCGAGGGTGCAAGCGCTCCAAGCCCTTGAGGGGTCCTCGAACCCATAGTGTGTGAGAACACGGAACGTCCACCTTAGCCTGGCTGGAAGGTAGAGATGGCTGCCAAGTGTACCCTCAGCGATGATACCGCCAGGTCCTGCCGCTGAAGGCAAGAGGCAGGCCAAATAGAGGGGGATCGAGACCTCAGTAGGAGCAAGATCGAGCGTATTGCACCTGTAGAAGAAATGCTTCCACTCGTCCAGGTACGTTGACCAGGTGGAAGGCTTCCTGCCACCCCGGCTCAGTTACACAGCAGCCACACCGTGAGGCGAAGAGGCTGCAGGTCCGGGTGACGAAGCCTGTCGTGGCCCTGAGTGATGAGGTCTGGGTGGGGTGGCAGGGTAATTGGGTTGGTTATTGACAGGCCGAGCAACGTGGTATATCAGTGCTGCCTGGACCACGCTGGTGTGATCATGATGATGCGCGCTCTGCCCCTGCGGAGTTTGAGTAGGACCTAATGAACCAGTGGGAACAGTGGGAAGGCATAAAGGAGTTGGCCTTTCCATGGCATCAGGAATGCGTCCAAGATCGATCCCGAGGAGAGACCTTGGAAGGAGCAGAACATCTGGCATTTTCTGCTCTCGCGGTGAGCGAACAGGTCTATGTGAGGAAAAATCTCCACTTCTGGAAAGCAGAACGCCTCACATGGGGCAGAGTGACCACTCGTAAGACAGGAAAGACCTGCTGAGTCAAAGCACCAAGGCGTTCCGAACGCCTGGGAGAAAGGACGTCACCAGCTCCATCGAGTGGACCATGCAAAAGTCCCAGAAATGGATGGCCTCCTGACAAAAGGGGGGAGGACCATGTCCCTCCCTGGTTATCTATGAAGCACATGGCCGTTGGGTTGGCAGTAAACACTGAGATACCACGGCCTCGCAGCTGCCGCTGGAACCCCTGGCACACCAGGCGGATTACTCTCATTTTTGGGGCATTGATGTGGAATGCCAGCTCCCGAGAAGACCAAAGGCCTTAAGCTCGGAGGTGACCATGAGCACTCGAGCAGAGAGATGATGCGTCCGTCATCAGGGGCAGTGAGGGCTGGGGCGGATGGAACCGCATCCCTGCCCACACCAGGGAAGGAGTTAGCCACCACTCTAGGGAGCCTAAGGTGCTCGAGGGAACGGTGACTACCATGACCATTGGCTCCCTGTCCGGGCGGTACGCCGAGGTGAGCCGGACTTGGAGAGGACAGAGGCGGAGCTTGGCGTGTTTGGTTACAAACTTGCGGGCAGCCATGGACCCAGGAGACTGAGACAAGTGCGAGCCGAGGTCGTTGGGAAAGTCTGCAGACCTCGGATGATTGTTGCCATCGCCTAAAACCGCGGCTGTGATAAGCAGGCTCCGGCTAGGTTGGAGACCAGGATAGCCCCTAGGAAGTCCAACCTCTGCATGGGAACCAGAGTGGATTGCTCTATAGTAATCATCAGGCCTAGACCTGTGAATAAGACCGTGACGATGCCCACGTGCTGAGTGGTTTGTGTCTCGGAGTCTCCTCGGATAAGTGAATCGTCCAGATATGGAAAAATGCATATCCGACATCAGCGAAGGTAGGCGGCGACTATGGCCATATACTTGGTCAATACCTGTGGGGCTGCAGAAAGGCCAAACAGTAGGACCGTAAACCAGAAGTACTGACGGTTGGCTAGAAAGCAGAGGTATCTCCTGTGCGGAGGGAAGATGGCGTTGTGAAAGTACGCGTCCTTCATATCGAGGACGGCATAGCAGTCCCCAGGAGGCAAGGATGGGATAATGGTTCCCAGGGATACCATGTGGAACTTCAACCTTATCCTAAACTGGTTGAGTCCGCGCATGACTAGGAAGGTCTGAGACCTCCGTTCGAGTGGGGGACTAGGGCATAACGGGAGTAAACCCCCTTGCCCCTTTCATCCGTCGGTGTCTGCATCTCTTGTATGAGGAATTGCTCGTGAGAGGGGTCCCTGAAGGGGGACAGGGTTGGAACAAATTAGAGGTGGTACCCATGCTCCACCGTGCGCAGGACCCAGCGATCTGAAATTAACTGGGGCCACGCCAGGAGAAAGTGGGATTGGGATCCCAACCTGTGACTGGTACACCGCCCTCAGGCGCATCTTGGAAGGTTCGTCTTTGGTCCCAGTGGTAATTGCGAGGGACCTTGACCTTGGCTCTTTAGGGGTCCTGACGTTTGTCTGCGACCACCTTGGCCTCGCTGTTTGCCAAAGGCCTGTCTCTGGCTAGGCACAGAGTATGGCGGCTGGGGACAGAAAGGTCTGCGTTTGGTCGCTGGCATATGCATGCTGAGAGAGCGCATTAGGACCCTATTGTCCATCAGGCTTCGTAGCCTGGGGCTGTCCTTGCCGCGAAGAGGCCTTTACCAACAAGGGTAAGTCCTGAATGGCATACTGCAGCTCCGGCCAGAGGTTTGAAACCTGAAGCCATGAGATGCACCTCATGGCGACACCAAAGGCCAGAGTCCTGGCTGCTGAGTCTGCTGCGTCCAACGAGTCCTGGAGGGATGCTCTGGGTACCTTTTTCCCCCGTCCTCCAAGACAGCAGCGAACTCTTGGCGGGAGTTTTGAGGGAGAAACTCCATAAACTAAACTACCTTCACCCAGGTGCTATAATTATAGCAGCTAAGCAAGGCTTGTTGCTTTGCTACCCAGAGCTGCAGGGCCTCTGCAGAGTACACCTGGCAGCCAAGTAGGTTCATTCGCCAAGCCTCCTTCAGTTTCGGGGCTGGCGCCCGCTGGCCATGCCAATACCTCTCCTTAACAGACTGAAAGACTAGTGAGCAGAGAGGAGAGCGGACAGACGAGTAGTCGTACCCCTTAGAGGGCACCATACCGGGTCCTCTACCTCTGGGACCTCCTCCACCTCAGGTTGTTGGGGGGCATATCAGAATCGTGGTCCTGAGCATAAGATCTGCGCATGTGGGATGACACGGATGTGTGTCTGGATGGCCATGGAGGTACTAAAAAAAAAAAAAAAAAAAAAAGGCATGGGCAGAGTCTCTGACTCTATCGGACCTTGCCCAACTCGGCACCAGGGACCGGCACCGGGAGGCGTACCAGTACCTGGAACGAGATCCAGTCCTGCAACCAGAACGGTGCCGGGAGGTCGACTGAGATCTCGAGGCTCGGGGAGAGGCTACGGGAGTCATGGTACCTGGCGCGGTGCCAGGAGTCGGAACAGTGCCGATAGTAGCGGGTCGGCGAATGGGATACCGACCGGTGCGGCGAGTGCGACCAGTACCGATGAGGAAAACAGCACCGGGACTGCAAGTGGTGTCGGGTGTGCCGACGGGACCTGGAGTGTCTGCGGGACCGTGATCATGAACGGTGCTGCTCTGCTGTGCTGACAGAGGACGGTCATATGAAGAGACTGTATTACCCGCACCGGCGGTGCCGGGGTCAGGCAGCATCGACCCTGTCATGGCAATGAGATCCCTCGCCATTGGTAATGTCTCCGGCGTGGAGGGAACAGCAGGCTCAACCACAGTGCATACTGGGGAGCTGTCAGGCACCGGATTTGACGGCCCTCGTGGGACCGGGATCGACGGTACTGAGGTCGTCAGAGCTTCAGTAGGTGTTGGTGCCGGGCGATCCAACTTAGACGAGCTCTCTGGCTGCAGTGCAGTTGGCACGGAAGCAGCAGGAGCAGTAAGCTCAACCACGGCGCGTGCCGGGGAGCCGTCAGGCACCGGATTCGACGGCCCTTGTGGGACCGGGATCGATGGTGCCGACGTCATCGGTGCCTCAGCAGGTGTCGGTGCCGGGTGATCTGACTTAGACGAGCTCTCTGGCTGTGGTGCCGTTGGCACAGAAGCAGCAGGAGCAGTAAGCTCTACCACGGCACGTGCCGGGGAGCTGTCAGGAACTGTATTCAATGGCCCTGGGGGACTGGAATCGACGGTGCCGATGTCATTGGTGCCTCTGCAGGTGTCGGTGCTGGGCAATCCGACTTAGACGAGCTCTCTGGCTGTGATGCAGGTGGCACGGAAGCAGCAGGAGCAGGGGGCTCAACCATGGCATGTGCCGGGGAGCCGTCAGGCACCAGCAGGAATTGTAGGCTTTCTCGGCCTCGGAGGAAGGAAGCGGTGCCGAGTCGACTTTGGTGCCAGCGACGGCCGGTGCCGAAAGGCCTTGGCAGTACTGGCGGGGTCCGGTGCCGAGGAGGCGCTTCTGCCAGCCGCTTGATCATCGCTCGGTGCCAAAGGTGGAGGGGTAAGTGAAAGTCCCGCTCCTTTTTGTTCTCGGCTTAAAAGCCTTGCAAATGGGGCACTTAGCTGTCAAGTGTGATTCCCTGAGGCACTGGATCTCCCTTCGGCATTGCTTCTGGCAGGCCGAGCCCATTTTAAAACCCAGTGAGCCGTGCATGGGCTCCGGCACCGGGTGCAGGGAAGGGGCTACTTCCTGAACCCTGCTAACTATTACTAAACTAACTATGTTAGCAAAGAAAAAATTGTATAACTATACAAATATATATATAAAAGGATTATAACTGCATAACTATATACGAGAGCTACGAGTAGCTAGGGAAGTGGAGGTCAGCTAAGCCGCGCTCCACTGTTCCAACGACCGACACGGGCGGTAAGAAGGAACTGAGGAGCGGGTGGGCCGGCAGGAGTATATATCGAGCACCATGACGGCGCCACTCTAGGGGGCGACCTGCCGGCCCACTGAGTTGCTAGGGTAAAAGTTTTCCGACGAATGTGCACGCACGGCGCACACACCTAACTGGAATGGATATGAGCAATCACTCGAAGAAGAACTTGTGTTTGATTAAAGCATATCTTTCAGAAAGTCATCCAGTCTTGAGCTGAAGGCTTCAAAAGATGAAAAAGCCACCACTTCCCTTTGTAATTTGTTCTAATGATTAAATTAACTTTAGTGTTAAAATGTATGCCTTATTTCTGATTTGAATTTGTCTGGTTTTAACATCCAGGCCTTTCTCCTCTAAGTTAAAGACTCCTTTAATACCTGGTATTTTCTCCCCATGAAGGTACTTATAAGCTGTAATCAAGTCACTTCCCAGGCTACTTTTTTGTAATTAACCAAATTGAGCTTCTTATCCAGCCGTCAAATCATTTCTGCAATTCTTTTGTGCACCTTCTCCAATTTTTCAATATTTTTTAAAAAAATGAAGGCACCAGAACTTGATGCAGTATTCCAGTATTCCTGCCAATGCTGTTTAAAGATTTAAAATGACCACCCTTCTCCTACTCACTTAGGGTGACCAGAGAGCACATGTGAAAAATCAGGTCAGGGGGTGGAAGGTAATAGGAGCCTATATAAGAAAAAGACCCAAAAAACGGGACTGTCCCTATAAAATCAGGACATCTGGTCACCCTATACTCACTGCTCCCCTGTTTCTGTATTGTAGGATCACATTAGAAATTCTTGTCACAGGATCACACGGACTAGTTGTGGTGGTGTTCGTCCACTATGACTTCTAAATCCTTTTCAGAATCATTGCTTGAGGGCTGATCCACACTAGGGGGAGGAAATCGATCTTGGATACGCAACTTCAGCTACGTGAATAACGTAGCTGAAGTCAAATATCTAAGATCGGATTACTTACCCATCCAGACGGCGCGGGATCGATGTTCGCGGCTCTCCGTGTCGATTCCGGAACTCCGTTGTGGTTGATGGAGTTCCGGAATCGATATAAGCGCGCTCGAGGATCGATATATCGAGTCTAGATTAGACGCGATATATCGATCCTCGAGCAATTGATTTTAACCCGCCGATACGGCGGGTAGTCTGGACGTACCCTCAGAGTCACAGTCACCCATTCCATGCGTGTTGCCTGCATTCCTTATTCCTAGACGTAAGATCTTCCATTTGGCTGTGCTGAAATGCATTTCACTTGAATGGGCCAGTTTGCTGAGCAATCCACATAATTTCATATGACTTTCCAGACTGTCTCATTATTTGCCACTAAGCCAATCTTTGTGTCATCTGTAAATTTTATAGACTTATAGACTTTAAGGTCAGAAGAGACCATTATGATCATCTAGTCTGACCTCCTGAACAATGCAGGCCACAGAATCTCACCCACCCATTCCTGTAACAAACCCCTAACATATGTCTGAGTTACTGTAGTCCTCAAATCGTGGTTTAAGACCTCAAGTTGCAGAGAATCCTCCAGCAAGTGACCCATGCCCCACATTGCAGAGGAAGGCGAAAAACCTCCAGGGCCTCTACCAATCTGCCCTGGAGGAAAATTCCTTCCCAACCCCAAATATGGCGATCAGTTAAACCCTGAGAATGTGGGCAAGACTCACCAGCCAGCACCCAGGAAAGAATTCTCTGTAGTAACTCAGATCCCACCCCATCTAACATCCCATCACAGACCATTGGGCATATTTACCTGCTAATAATCAAAGATCAGGAGTGATTTTATAGTTACTTCCACCTCACTGATAAAAAAATATTGAAATATATTCAAGACAAATCTGTATTCTGAACCATACAAAACCCCAAATGTTAAGGTCACTTTAAAACTTCCCTCTTCCTTATGTTGTTTTTTCCCCCCTTTCCGCTATTAGTCTGCAAGCTCTCTCTGTTTCCCTCCTGAAAGAAGTTACTCAAAACATAACAATTTCATGAAACGTTCAAGCTCTTTGGGGACACCTCACTCATTAAGTATGTTCCATCTTCTTCTGTTTGCTTTTGCTTCAGGAGTAACAATAATAATAAAGTATCAGAGGGGGTAGCTGTGTTAGTCTGGATCTGTAAAAAGCGACAAAGAGTCCTGTGGCACCTTATAGACTAAAAAGACGTATTGGAGCGTAAGCTTTCATGGGTGAATATCCACTTCATCAGATGTCTCTAGACTGATACTTGACTGCATATTTATACCTGCCTCTGGAAATTTCCACTATATGCATCTGACGAAGTGGATATTCACCCATGAAAGCTTATGCTCCAATATGTCTGTTAGTCTAGAAGGTGCCAAGAACTCTTCGTCAAATAATAATAATGGTCCACATCACATGATCTTTACTTGGTTTTTAGTCAGACTAACACACTCTACCCTCCACAGATGGTAGTCTGAAGAAGGACTGAGCCCCATAATTTGATCCATTAAATTTTCTACTGAAATTACCCCAATAAACGCTGCTATAAGTAGTTTAGTTTCAGAAACCTAACTCCAGTTAATAAACTTTTCCCCTTCCAAAAGTAAATCCACTTAACTGGTATTTTTCTGGTATGCGGGTTTATATTATTGAAGTCATCTCTCAAATGCAAATAGAGATGATCTGATACAAAACATGTAATGTAAGATTTCTAGATGGGAGAAATAAAGAACAAGGAGATCTGATTCCATGCTACTGATACATGTTGGGTGCCAAATGCCAATGAGGACATGAAGCAATAAAGGGAAGCGACATTTCATACAAAGGATAGTTCAGGTAGAAAGAAAATGATTGGTTTATGGTTATTACATTTCCTGAGACTGGTGGAAGTAGGACTGACAAAAATTGTCCTTAAAGCATAAGGCAGGAAGATTGATAATGGCTCTTATTTAAAAACCTTTGCAAATAAATACTAGGGAGTGTGAATTAGCCTAACACTACACCACCCCAGGCAACAGCTCAGTTTCCCCTTTCTTTCCAGACTTTCTAGTCACTGGACAATTTGGATGCAGCTTCACAGAATACACCAAGCTGAAAGCTACTAGCCTTCTGTCCTTGGACAGCGTGTTTATAAAGGTCAAAATTTTTGGATCTGATGTGTAGATGAAATATCCCCCTGCAGAGCAATGAGCATATTAACCATTTAGACAGTAAGGTAGAAATGCTTGTTTCTGTGGCCTGTACTGGAGAGCATGCTGATAACTTCATGGAAGAAACAAGGAACTGTTCTACCATCTTGTTCATTCAGCACAAATTTGAAGAAAAAAATATCATGATGGAAAACTGTTCCTTGAGAATCTTCATGTTTAATTGTTACCACAGTATATAATGCTTCTCTAAGATAACTGTATTAGCTACTGCCCACAATGATGAAAGAATGAAGAGGAAGAAATATTCCAACTATAGCAAAGGAGAGAGAATGCTTTTGTCTCTCTGAAACATCTTATTTCACTGAATACCAGACCAATATACTATTGGTAAATGGACATCTCCTAGCTGCTAATTTTGTGCTATTTTACCTTTCATTAAAAAAAAGTAATTCCAGCTAAACTCACTTGAACAGCATAAAACTCTTGATATTTTAAAGCTCTTTGAAACAATTACTTTGATGGGAACCCTTGACAATTAAATGACTCAGTTAAATGAATGTTACAAAAGACACAATGATTTTTAGTGAAATATTGAATTTAACCTCGAGGAAAACCAGTCATAAGCACCATGGGTGCATTTGAATAATAATGGTCTTGCTTATAAAGCACAATGGATTTTGTATTTTCTGATACTCAGGCTATTAGCTAGTTAGACCAAGTTGAGATTTCTCGACATTCTTGTTTGGTTTTCACTTTTATTACTGTTTTTTAATCTGGAAAGCAAATAAGGAGGTTTGAACAATTTGTGTGGGATGGTACTTGTACAGCATTTTATTGCAAAGCAATCACATGATGCAAATTAGAATTCCTTCCTCATCTTATATATTCCTGCTTGTTTTCTGAACAGGATTTTTAAGAAGGAAAAAATTTACCCAAAAGACAAACCTGATGCTTACACGGGGCCTGATTTTGTAATCTTTAGTGACAGAAAACTCCTTCGGAAGTTTTCATGAGTAAAATGATTCAAACAACGTGCATTATATATTCTACAACATTCTCCACATAGCTATGATTCCCTTTTTTATTCTCTTACAAGATGTGAAATGGCATCAGGCTTTACATGTTTTCTCGTGACTATCTCAGGGAATCAGTACTGAAATGATAAAACTGTTAGTTCTTTTTTTTTATTGCACTACAGCATGAGAGAGAGAATAAGGTAGTATTCTTGTGATGAGGAAATCCCTCTTATTATAAAACTTTATTTGATAGGGAGGGAAGGAAGCTGAAAACAATTCACTACGAGCACACTTCCCTGTAGGTTTAAAAAGGAAAATGCTGAAGAAATGAGGCTGAAAAATAGGAATGCTATGTATTCAGTTTCTCTGGTGAAATGAGGTGGAATGCCTATTTCACAGTAGAAAGGCCATCTACAGACACGAAGGCAATATTTATTGAGAGCTATAGCCCTGTTTAAAGCTTTTAATTCCCTTGTCTGACACTGGAAGCATGGGAAAATATTGCAGTTGTAATACTGGAAGCCTGTTAGGAAACGGGAAACTTCAAGTACATAACCAGTTGCTGAAATGAGCTTTGTTGGAGTATTAGCCAAACAAGATAACTGAAGGAGTGACAGCTATCCAGATTGGTTATGAGATCATGAAATCTCAGTTAGCTCAACTTTCCAGTTTTAGCCTCCTGATATTTTTATTCCTTTATCCCCAGCAGTTATCTTGCCTCTCCTCTAGGTTTCCCCGCTTCCTCATCTCTCTCATGCCTAAAGCAGTATTAGTGCAGGTCTGCGTGGAACACTGCTTGCAGCACATAGCATTCACCATCACTTTTTACTGATGCAGGTGTTCATTCAGGCTAATTTCCTTGGAACCTGCTTCCATTGCATTCCATATCCCCCACAATTAAAGAAATAGCTGCTCTGAATAAAGTTCTCTTTGGCTTGATGCAAGAAGTATTCACCCAAGACATTATTACTTCAAACAATGTTGGCACATGCAGCTATAGCACATTCAGGGTATACAGAATTTCCCTTCTGATGATGACGATGATGACAGGGGTATTTCAGTCACAAAAAAAAAAACAGTTACGGACTTATGCATACAAAGTTAATTATTTTTCCCTGACAATTTTTATAATGTTTGAAAAACTATACTAATATCTCTAGCTTTAAATGTCAGCAAAAGTTCATTGAACGGGCTGACATGCTATTTCATGTGGGGAAAAGAAACTGCTTTTAATCTAATTTTTACTCTAGATTCCCAGCTAAAGAATCTGGGGATCCTGAATTTATTAAGAGACATCTGCCGCACATATAGGCTGGTCCTTTGCAGCTCTATAAAACATAGGTGAAAAAGTTAGCCTGGTTTCTTACGTCTGTTGTGCAACAATGACAAATCTCCATATACTCACAGATGTAGAAATATTCCCGGCCTGGCCTGAACTCAAATCCTAGAGAGAAGGGAGTGAAGAGCTGGAATTTTTCTGAGAACTTCAATGGTCCATTCGGTGAATGTGGCCGATTACATTCCCACCTCTTGAATCCTTTGGAGGTGTGATCGCAGGAGCTATAGCCATCGAAGTTCACCATGTAAAGAACATAGCGTTCAGTCTTATCTTCTGGCACCGAATCCTCATAGTGAGGGCAGAACACATCCAAATAATCATTGATGCAGACATCAATGTGGTAGTCACCCCTTTGGAATCTAAAATTAAATGAAACATGAAGACAAAAGATAGAGTTAACTCAGGATACTTAGCTACAGATTTCTCTTTCTAGGATGATAATGTCATTACTTCCACTTCAATTCAGTTCAGCCACACCATTCACTTTTAAAAATAATCCTGGCCAAATTCACTCCTGGTGTAAATGCATGTTACTCTGTTGACATCAGCAGAGTAGCACTTGTTTATGCAGTACCACGATCATTCACACTTTTCTTCCTTCACCCTGTAGAATTATCTTCTTGCTAATGTACACTAAGTTAAAGTGTATTTTCTCCTGTGGTTTTCAGAAGTTTTTTTTTTTAATTTAAAATTAAGCAAAAAGAGGAAAAGAAAGAGACAATGCAGTAGGTTCACCAAATCAGTCTCACTATACACATCAACACAGACACATACGCACAAAAAATCATCAATTCCCACCAAATCCAGCAGTAATCACTTCTGTGCTACAAGCTGATTTGGCAAAAGTACTTAAATTGACTACAGCAGCACAACTACGTTTACTTTTCTTCATTACTGGCAACACTTTGTCAAGATGGAAGAAAAGCCTGGATTGCTTTTTAAAGATATTTGAAAGGCAGTGTAACTCTGCTGCCAAAGTACACAGAGGAGATATTGCCATGTTCAGATAAAAGGATTCTGGGATATGAATCATCAGCACTCGGACTAACCTGACAGTTCTGAATGAGAGCCAGATGAGAAACGTAGTGCAAGGCAGTGGCCCAGATGCACTCCTTTATATTATTATTAATAAAGATTCTTTGGACATTCAAAGGAGGAGGTTTAGCACGTGTTACTTACTTTGCCTTTCTAATGCCCAGCATGATTTGTGGAAGAAACTATGAGAAGAAATTCAACACGTGAGCCCACCCTGATACATTTAAAGATTCCACAAACCAACATCTGTAAGTCTGTCAATGGATGTGAACTTCCCTTAGGGCAACTAGTGGAACCAAACACTGACCCATTCCACTTCAGACTGACTGCCCATCACTACTTGTGGCTTCTTCCTTTGACTGCTACAGTTGTCAAGTGCACCACAGAAAGATAACGGGATAATGACAGGTTTAACTAGAATACTTCTTTTCAGCTGAAGGGCATATTTTAAATACCTGATGAGCTTGAAATCTGCCACCTGGGTCCTTCTACCGAATTTCAGAGAAAAGCAATGATCTGCTGGTCCTGCAAGGAAATATTCAGAGCAAACTATACTTTGTCATATCCCTACAATAATTTTGCTTCAATACCATAGATTTTTAAAGGAAAAAAACTGAAATAGCTGTATAATTCTAGCCAACACACAGCCTTATGGTTTCCTCCTGTAATACGGAAAAGTCTTTTTGAACTACAGCCATTTCAAACAAAATCTCATTTATCTAAATCATTAGTTGAATCCTAGAGGTTACGAACAGGGATATCTTGTGAGTTATGTATACAGAAGTCCAATTTTCCCAACAATCTCCTTATTTATTTTTTTCTAAAATTCTATTTTTTAATGAAAAAGAAGAGTAAGAATGTGCCCTACCTGGCTTTAACCATTGTACAAGTGTAACGCTGACTGGCTATGAGCTAAGGCTGTAGAGAGACTCATTTAACTCTCTCTCTAAGTGGTCTCGGTGCCACTAGATTGGACAGAACACCACACCCAGAAAGTGTGTGGGTTACATACTTCCCCTAGCTGAGGAAGCGTGTCCTGAGCTTCAGTGTCTTCCTAGTTGAAATCCCAGACGAGTCCCCCCTTGTAACACCGACAGACCCCGGGCAGGATCAAACTGTGGATCTCTGTATCTTAGTGCATAAGTCTCTACCGCAGGAGCTAAAAGCTGTTAGCTAAGGCTGTAGAGCAGACTCATTTTATCTCTCTCTAAGTGGTCTCAGTGCCACTAGATGGGACAGAACACCACACCCAGGAGGTGTGTGTGTTACACATGCAGACATTGCAAACATGCAGATACTGTAAACTTTCCTGCACTGTTATTCACCAGGTTCCTTGGTACTAGACCTCTCCCAAATAGAGAGGGACAATTATGGTTTAGGGATGGGAGCTTAAGAACCAAGGCTATGGTAAATGGGTATGATATAAATAAAGAGATAGATTAATAAAAATCTGTAATCTAAACTTCATCTCTACTAGAAATGGAAGACCTGCTCCATCTAATATTTTAAATGTTGAAATTGTCTAATCCCTTTCTAGTGGTGTCCTTCCATTTTATTCCTTTGAACAAAAAAAAAACCCATGACCTAACTTTTCTCCTTGACCATTACTTTTTAATAGAGATGACCTCAGTGCTTAATTTGTAATGAAAGAGGTGCTGGGGCTTAAGTTGGGTGGGCAAAGAGCAGTGGTTGGGTTTCCAGGTCAGAAGGCAGGGCAGCCACCAGCAGCAGTGCAGAAGGGTGGCATGGTATGGTGTATTGTCACCCTTACTTTTCTGCTGCTGTGAGCGGCAGTGCTGCCTTCAGAGCTGGGTGGCTGGAGAGCAATGGTTGCTGGCTGGGAGCCCAGGGCCATGAACTGCCAAGCCTAAGGCCATGGCTACACTAGAGAGTTGCAGCGCTGGTGAGGGGGTTACAGCGCTGCAACTTAGGATGTGGCCACACTTGCAAAGCACGGCCAGCGCTGCAACTCCCTGGTTGCAGCGCTGGCTGTACACCCGGTCGAGCCTCGGGTGTAGGGATTCCAGCGCTGGTGATCCAGCGCTGGTCAGCAAGTGTGGACGCCCACCAGCGCTTTTAGTGACCTCCGGGGTACAAGGAGGTATCCCAGCATACCTTATAAGCCTCTCTGGTAATCATGCACACTCCACTGCCCTGGGCTCAGCTGACCCCACCTTTAAATGCCCTGGGAATTTTAAAAATCCCCTTCCTGTTTGCTCAGCCAGGTGTGGAGTGCAATCAATCAATCAATCAATCAATCAGCGACCATGCCTCCACGCCCCAGATGAGCCCCAGCATGGAACAGTTCCGAGCTGCAGGACCTCATCAGTGTTTGGGGTGAGGAAGCTGTGCAAGCACAGCTGCGCTCCAGCAGGAGAAATTATGATACCTATGGGCAGATATCATAGTCCTTGCTGAGAAGGGGCCATGAACGGGACGCGTTGCTGTGCAGGGTAAAAATTAAGGAGCTGCGCAGTGCTTACTGCAAAGCCCGTGAGGGAAATCGCCGCTCAGGAGCTGCCCCCACGACCTGCCATTTTTACAAGGAGCTGGATGCCATATTTGGGTGTGACCCCGCTGCCAATCCGAGGAGCACGATGGAGAGTTCAGAGCAGGGAGAAGTGGGGGAGGGTGTAGAGGAAGCCGAGAGTCAGGCTACTGTGGTGGAGGGAGACACCCCGGAGTCCCAGGAGGCATGCAGCCAGGAGCTCTTCTCAAGCCAGGAGGAGGCTAACCAGTCGCAGCAGCTGGAAGTTGCTGGTGAGGAAGAAGCTGAGGAGCGTGCTCGGGGTAAGCAGATTTTTATGTTTTGGGAGAGGACAGTTTGGTTTATGGCTGCCTGCATGCATGCCTAAACGTGGAATAGCCCATTGATTTGCTCTATCACGTCTCTGTAATCAGCCTCAGTAA
Source organism: Gopherus evgoodei (assembly GCF_007399415.2). NCBI lineage: Eukaryota > Metazoa > Chordata > Testudines > Testudinidae > Gopherus > Gopherus evgoodei. The sequence goes on along the minus strand of NC_044327.1, from coordinate 68,973,351 downwards.
TCTCTTGAAAAGTTGCAGCCAGAGCATGGGCAATGTGCTTTCGCAAGTTTATAGGGAGAGTCACCGTGGTCCTTGTCCCGGTCAGGCTAACTCGTCCGATCCATTGTGCAGCGAGGGGTGGGGGGGACCATGGCTGCACACAGGCAAGCTGCATAGGGGCCAGGGCGGAATCCACATTGCTGTAGAAGACCCTCCCTCTCCTCCCAGGTAACACGCAGCAGTGATATATCTGGCAGTAGGAAACCCTGTTGAGAATTTAGGGATACTTGAGTGCAGGGCGGCAGGTTCGCGGTCCCCCCCCAGCCCCGCGGTGCGTTCCGGTCTCCCCAACCCCTTCCAGCACGTAGCCAGCACCGCGGTGCGCTCCAGTCTCTCCCCCCCCTTCCCAGCAGGCAGCCAGCCCCGCGGTGCGATCCGGTCTCTCCACCCCCCTTTCCAGCAGGTAGCCAGCCCCGCGGTGCGCTCCGGTCTCTCCACCCCCCTTTCCAGCAGGTAGCCAGCCCCGCGGTGCGCTCCGGTCTCCCCACCCCCCTTTCCAGCAGGTAGCCAGCCCCGTGGTGCGCTCCGGTCTCCCCACCCCCCTTTCCAGCAGGTAGCCAGCCCCGCGGTGCGCTCTGGTCTCCCCCCCTCCCCCTTCCAGCAGGTAGCCAGCCCCGCGGTGCGTTCCGGTCTTCCCCTCCCTTCCAGTAGGTAGCCAGCCCCGCGGTGAGCTCTGGTCTCCCCCCGCCTCCTTCCAGCAGGTAGCCAGCCCCGCGGTGCGCTCCGGTCTCCCCCCCCACTTTCCAGCAGGCAGCCAGCCCCACGGTGCGCTCCGGTCTCCCCCCGCCCCTTTCCAGCAGGCAGCCAGCCCCGCGGTGCGCTCCGGTCTCCCCCCGCCCCTTTCCAGCAGGCAGCCAACCCCGCGGTGCGTTCCCCCCCACCCTCACCAGCAGGCCGGCAGTTCTATGGACCGCCCCCCCCGCCAGCAGCTCGCCACCTTCATGTTCCCTACTGTCCCCTGTGCAGGCCACCAGCTACCTCCTGTACCCAGTACAGATAAACCCCAGTGAGCCATCAGTCAGTTCCCCCTCCCAGGTGAAGTCGGGGCAGAAACACTCACCCCATTGCTCGCCATGCCTTCGCTTCCCTGGCCTCTCTGTGTTATGTTAGGTATGTGGGAATGATGCTACAAAAAGTCTACAAACTCCTTCACTGTGTGATAATAAACAATGTAGCCTCTGTGTATTACATGTTTCTATCTATGTTTTTTTTAGTGACCTTGACTAATGCAGCCGGATCACCGGCCTCACGTCGCTTGCAGAACTTGAGAAAAAATCCACGAAAATCAAAAGAGGAGTTGATCAAAGCAGTTATGAATCACTACAACAGAGAAAGTAGAAAGACGCAGGAATGGAGAGAGAAAATGTATGAGTGGAGGCAAACAGAAAGCAGGAGAAAGGAATTGGCTACCAAAAAAACCTCAAAGCATATGATAAGCCTCCTGGCTCGCCAAAATGACTCTTTCGAGTCTCTCGTAGCCATGCAGGCAGATCTGTACCGTGGTAACCCACACCCCTCCCAAAGCTCTCTTTCTTGTTCCCCAGTATTTGCACAAAACACCTTTCTCCAGCAGCCAGTTTCTTATTACCCCCAGCTGTCCCCAACACCTGTACGATCACCTACCAGTCCTGATAACTACAATTCTTACCCTGTGCACTCCACCCCCTTTACTCTGCAGCATAGTAATCCTGAAGTGCAGCAGACATTGAACAGTAATCCAAACAGGACATATTCAAACCTCTGAATGTACAGTCTACCACCCTAACCCCCCTGGCCTTTTATGTACTGTACTTTGAATAAAGGATTTTATGGTTTTTACAATACGTTTTATTATTGCAGGAAGTGGTAAATATTGTACCCCAAGGTAGAAAGGAGCACAGCAAAGGCACCAAACATTACTGTTGGCTCTCAGCATCAAATTGCTCCCTTAAGGCATCCCTAATCCTTGAAGCCCTTTCCTGGGCCTCACTAGTAGCCCTGCTCTCTGGCTGTGCAAATTCATCCTCTAGGCGTCGAACCTCGGAGGTCCATTCCTCACTGAATCTTTCACCCTTCCCTTCACAAATATTATGGAGGGTACAGCACGCGGATATAATAGCGGAGATGCTGCTTTCCACAAATCTAGCTTCCCATAAAGACACCTCCAGCGGCCTTTCAAACGGTCAAAAGCACACTCCACAGTCATTCTGCACCGGCTGAGGCCTGTAGTTGAACCGGTCCTTGCTCCTGTCAAGCTTCCCTGTATACGGTTTCATGAGCCAAGGCATTAAGGGGTAAGCGGAGTCTCCAAGGATCACAGTGGGCATTTCGACGTCCCCTACTGTGATCTTGCGGTCTGGGAAAAAAGTCCCAGCCCTCAGCTTCCTGAACAGGGCACTGTTCCGAAAGATGCGTGCATCATGCACCTTTCCAGGCCATCCTGAGTAAATGTCAGCGAAACGCCCACGGTGATCCACAAGCGCTTGCAGAACCACGGAGAAATACCCCTTGCGATTAACATACTCTGATGCCAGGTGGGGTGGGGACAGAATAGGAATATGCGTCCCATCTATTGCCCCTCCACAGTTAGGGAAACCCATTTGTGCAAAGCCTTCCACAATGTCCTGCACGTTCCCCAGAGTCACAGTTTTTCTTAGCAGGGTGCAATTAATGGCTGTGCAAACTTGCATCAGCACCATTCCAATGGTGGACTTTCCCACTCCAAACTGGTTCGCCACCGATCGGTAACTGTCTGGAGTTGCCAGCTTCCAGATTGCAATAGCCACCCGCTTCTCCACTGGCAGGGCAGCTCTCAATCTCGTGTCCCTGCACCACAGGGTAAGGGCGAGCTCAGCACACAGTCCCATGAAAGTGGCTTTTCTCATCTGAAAGTTCTGCAGCCACTGCTCGTCATCCCAGGCTTGCAGGACGATGTGATCCCACCACTGAGTGCTGGTTTCCCGAGCCCAAAGGCGCCGTTCCACGTTGCTAAGCATGTCTGTTACTGCCACAAGCAATTGAGTGTCTTGATCATCAGGCATTTCAATATCATCGTCTGACTCCTCACTGTCACTTTGCAGCTGAAGGAATAGCTCCACTGCCATGAGTGATATGCTGGCAACATTCATCAGCAAGGTCCTCAGCAGCTCAGGCTCCATTTGTAACAGAAATCTCAGAAATCGTGCTGCAGACTCACAATGCCGCCAAACTGCTCGGAATGTGTAGCAAAGCACCACGGGGTGTTGGAACAGGAAGCAGAAAGACCCGCACACTTCCTTCCCCTTCCCCTTCCCACAAGCCACAGCGCCAAAATGGGACGAGGTGCTCTGTGGGATAGCTGCCCACAATGCACTACTCCCAACGGTGCTGCAAATGTGGCCACACTGCAGCGCTGGTAGCTGTCAGTGTGGCCACACTGCAGCGCTGGCCCTACATAGCTGTACGAACACAGCTGTAACTACCAGCGCTGCAAAACTGTAAGTGTAGCCATGGCCTAAAGGAGTCCAGGCTCAGCCCCAGCAGAAATTAAGCACTGGCTGAACTTCCTTCTGCCTCTAAAAGTCATGGACCATATGATCTTCTTCAAGCTCTTCAGTTTACTCCCATGTCACTAATATGGACATCTGGAAATGGAAAGCCTTGAAGGAAACACTAACTGCAAAGTAGATTTGCAGCTGAAGTGCACAGCTAAGTCATTTTTTTTCTCTTGGTATTTTTTTCATCACTTTTCCCTACAGTGTCTGTACTTTCATTCCATAATCATTTGCTATCGCCAAAAAGCATTCACATTTAAATGTCTGAAAAAGGAAGATGATGGCACATATTTAAAGTGGTGTAAATTGGTCTTTAGCTGATATTGCTGGCACAACAGTGAACCTGCTTCAGGGAAAACATATACCAGATATTTTATCAAGCAACTGAGTGAAGTCTCTTCCCTCCATAAATATAGAAACAGCAATACTGAAAGGAGACAGAATCGATACTAGAGAGGAAGGAAGCAGACAAGACGTTTATTTCCTCTCCCGTAATGTTCTGTGGGATCCAGTAATCAAGCTAATGTGAGTCCAAGCTAAGTGGAACAGAGGCTCACTGGATTTTCAAAACTTATTTTATTTTACGGGTGAGGTTGCATAATTTCCAACGTGCCTATCAGAGTATATTAAGACCAAATTCTCCCTTCTTCAATTGCCACATTATGCTCAGAAAGGGAAAACAAAAAGAGAAAGGACACTTCTTGTATTAAACAGTTAAGTATGCTTATTAGTAACTGGCTAATCTATCATCTAGAGGCCTCAAAACTAGAAGATGAAACAGCCTTTCAAGAACCCTAAACTGAATCCAAAGGGAATATATTTGACATTTACCAGCTGCAAACCTAATATTATTAGTGTGAAACCAAATATTAGAGTGGAACAAAGCTTTGGCTTTAAATAAAAGCATATATCAGCTCCTGTTAGCCAACCACATATAGAATACGGCAACACAGAGAGGGGAAGTGGAATTAGTTTACAAATATGTTTTGAGAAATAATGATAAAACAGCAGTCTGTGTTTATGTCATAACAAGCATCTTCCTCCTCCCCCACTTCTGTCGTTCCTTTCAGCTCAGACTGTAAACCTTATGCTCTCCTACTGTCTCTCCCAAAGCCAGAAATGTTCTTTTAATTTTCCTCACATCAGCCCTGATCCTGCATTGGGATCCACTCATGTGGATCCCATACCCAATTAGAGCCATAGGGTAGAGCTTCATGTTCACAGACTCAAGACAGGATCAGGAGCTAGATTAAGGAGAAAGCAGCCATGGCTACTTTTGTCTCAAAATTGAATGGCAGGAGGGGGACACGGCGGGAGACGACCCTGCAGCCAGGAGGGTTCTGCAAATATTCCTTTTGTCAATAATGCCAATTTTCTTTTTATGCTTTCTCTTACACACAGCAAAACATGTCTATCCTTCAAATAATTAATCTTTATTTTCTGTCACGTGACATTCATTCAGTGCCATGGAAACTTACATACTACTGAGCTGGCTAATAGGCTGTAAGGTGGTAAGTGGCATTAGAAACACAAAAACAGATAGCTAAGTACTTTCTAACCCAAAATGTCTCCATAACCTACACATACCAGTTCATTACACAAAACTTAAACTGATACCAGTATAGAATAGTTGGGCAAAACAACAGACATAAGGATACTTAATTTCTCAGATGCCTCCTGTTTTTGTTTTTTTTTAATCCTCAGCACCAGAAATTCAGGACATGGTGAAAAAGCTACATGACAATGTAAATGAGATACATGATGCTGACAAAAATGTTTTGAACCTAATTCTGGTGCTCTGCTTATCCATTAAGGCAAATTCAAGCAGATAGTCTGTGTACATGCATTTTTTCACAATTATAAATTCTGAAGCATATGCAAGCCTCATTTTGAATTTAATAACTGTTGGCTACTGAAATAAGAAATGATTTATTTAACTAGATATTTAGACTGAAATGATATTTAGACAAAAGCAGAAAGCTTACAGGGAGTGGAAGAAAGGCAGGATCAGTAAGGAAAGCTACCTTGGTGAGGTCAGAACATGTAGGGATAAAGTGAGGAAGGCTAAAAGCCGCATTGAACTGGACCTTGCAAAGGGAATCAAAACCAATAGTAAAAGGTTCTACAGCCACATAAATAAGAAGAAAACAAAGAAAGAAGAAGTGGGGCCGCTATACACTGAGGATGGAATGGAGGTTAAGGATAACCTAGGCATGGCCCAACATCTAAACAAGTACTTTGCTTCAGTTTTTAATAAGACTAGTGAGGAACCTTGCGATGATGGAGGGATGATAAACGGGAATGTGGATATGGAAGTGGATATTACCGCAACTGAGGTAGAGGCCGTACTTGAACAGCTCGATGGGACGAAGTCGGAGGGCCCGGACAATCTCCATCTGAGGATATTAAAGGAACTGGCGCGTGAAATTGCGAGCCCGTTAGCGAGAATTTTTAAGCAATCGATAAACTCGGGGGTTGTGCCATATGACTGGAGGATTGCTAATGTAGTTCCTATTTTTAAGAAAGGGAATAAAAGTGATCCAGGTAATTATAGGCCTGTTAGCTTGACGTCTGTAGTATGCAAGGTCTTGGACAAAATTTTAAGGGAGAAAGTAGTTAAGGACATAGAGGTCAATGGTAATTGGGACGAATTGCAACACGGATTTAGTAAAGGTAGATCGTGTCAAACCAATCTGATCTCCTTCTTTGAGAAGGTGACGGATTACTTAGATAAAGGAAATGCGGTGGATATAATTTACCTAGATTTCAGTAAGGCGTTCGACACGGTTCCGCACGGGAAACTGTTAGTCAAATTGGAAAAGATGGGAATGAATATGAAAGTTGTAAGGTGGATAAGGAACTGGTTAAAGGGGAGACTCCAGAGGGTCGTATTGAAAGGTGAATTGTCAGGCTGGAAGGAGGTCACTAGTGGAGTCCCTCAAGGATCGGTTTTGGGACCGATCTTATTTAACCTTTTTATTACTGACCTTGGCACAAAGAGCGGGAATGTGCTAATAAAGTTTGCGGATGACACGAAGCTGGGGGGTATTGCTAACACGGAGAAGGACAGGGATACTATTCAGGAAGATCTGAACCACCTTGTAAACTGGAGTAATAGAAATAGGATGAAATACAATAGTGAAAAGTGCAAGGTTATGCACTTAGGAATTAATAATAAGAATTTTGGATATACGTTGGGGGCGCATCAGTTGGAAGCGACGGAGGAGGAGAAGGACCTTGGGGTACTGGTTGATAGCAGGATGTCTATGAGTCGCCAATGTGATACGGCTGTTAAAAAAGCAAATGCGATTTTGGGATGCATCAGGCGGGGTATTTCCTGCAAGGATAAGGAGGTGTTAGTACCGTTATACAAGGCGTTGGTGAGACCACATCTGGAATACTGTGTGCAGTTCTGGTGTCCCATGTTCAAGAAGGATGAATTCAAACTGGAACAGGTTCAGAGACGGGCTACAAGGATGATCCGAGGAATGGAAAAACTGCGTTATGAAAGGAGACTCAAAGAGCTTGGCTTGTTTAGCCTGGCCAAAAGAAGGCTGCGGGGGGATATGCTTGCTCTATATAAATATATCAGGGGGGTTAACGTTAGGGAGGGAGAGGAATTATTTAAGTTTAGTACTAATGTAGGCACGAGGACGAATGGGTATAAACTGGATATTAGGAAGTTTGGACTTGAAATTAGACGAAGGTTTCTAACCATTAGGGGAGTGAAGTTCTGGAACAGCCTTCCGAGGGAAGTAGTGGGGGCAAAAGACTTTTCTGGCTTTAAGACAAAGCTTGATAAGTATATGGAGGGGATGTTATGATAGGATCGTTAATTTGGGCAATTGATCTTGGATTACCACCAGATAGGTCTGCTCAATGGTCTGTGGGGAGATGTTGGATGGAATGGGAACTGAGTTACTGCAGAGAATTCCTTCTTGGGTGCTGGCTGGTGACTCTTGCCCACATGCTCAGGGTTTAGCTGATCGCCATATTTGGGGTCGGGAAGGAATTTTCCTCCAGGGCGGATTGGCAGGGACCCTGGAGGTTTTTTGCCTTCCCCTGCAGCGTGGGGCACGGGTCGCTTGCTGGTGATTTCTCTGCAGCTTAAGGTCTTCAAACCAATTTTGAGGATTTCAATAACTCGGTCCTGGGATAGGGGTTGTTATAAAATTGGATGGGTGGGGTTCTGTGGCCTGCCTTGTGCAGGAGGTCAGACTAGATGATCAGATTGGTCCCTTCTGACCTATGAGTCTACGAGACTATGCTGCTCTATGTCACTTTCTTTTCTTTCTTTCTCTCTTTAAATAAACAATATAAAAACCTGGTTTAAAAAATAGCGCAACTGACATTAATTGCCCATTATCATATAGATGGATAAAAAACTGCATTAGCTTCTGTTTGTTGCTTCTCCCATACAGATCATATTAGTCATATCCTTTCTTAAGTACTTATTCTACTAGCAGCTCCTCTATTTCAAACTGAGTGCCCAGGAAACACTTCCTTCTACAGTGTCATCCCTTCCCTCGCTCAGTTTGTTCTCTCAAATGGAGGAAAGGTCTTTAATTTTAACAAGAATTTAGTTCAAATTAGTGTTGTAACTATGAATGCTGAAATTCTAGTCTTGATTATAGCTCCAGGAGTAGTCAATTGCAGATAGTGGCCCAGATTCTCTGTTGCCTTGCATCTTTCATAGTTGTTAATAGCTATGCAAAGTGGACACTACCAAATCAGAACATTAAACACCCATTTGTCCTAGTGTTACTGACGACACAAAGTGCCGGGCAACAATGAATCAGGCTCAGTGATCAAACAATTTTTTAACATAAATTTAACAGGAGAGTGGGAAAGAAAGAACAAATGAATGAACTAGCTGGGCTTCTTCAGAAACAGCACAGTAGAAGGTTTTTGTTCTGAGGGTTGAATGTATTTGGGTATTTGTGCATGAAATAATATAGTACAATCTTACACAAAATTAAATCCTTCTTGGAGAGATATTGATATCTACTATTACAACATTTTGATGTCCATTCAGATGTATTTGATGTATGTATCTACCCAAAGCAGCACTGATCCCTTTTATAGGTGTGCTGTGTTACTTATAATGACATAATCAACACATTATTAATGGTTTAATCAACTCCCAAGAAACAGATTTATTCAAAACCTTTTAACATCCAAAGTTAAACTCATACTTCCATTGAATCCTGACGGAAGCATGGTAGCTCATAACAGGAAAACCTATGTCTATTTATTCTTTGTTCTTTTAAACAGTCCCCCCAGGACACATATTTGATCTACCTTAATATTTCTACAGTGTGATGGGGACAGTCTCGTGCTTACTAATAACCTCGGGATTGTGGGGTTAAGTACATAATTTTATTGCTGTTAATTTATTTTCCAGCTGCTATTTTTGTGGAACCCATTAATGTTTTTCTGCTCTCTTTACTGGCTTTGTTACACCATTTAATAAACTCTGTTCATATAGCTGTGCTGACATCATCACTAATTCTGATGCACAAACAATGAAGTAATCAAAGAGCTATTTTAATTTCATCTGCATTCAAACCAGAAGAATATTCAGCATTTTCCAGATGCTAAAAAAAGCGTATAATGAAATAATAAATGACATTTTAGAGCACCTAAAAGTGTATTACCAACCTCAGAAAGCAAGCAAACAAACAAAAATGAAAGTAATAAAGAAGATTTGACCATGACCTTTTGGGTGATAAAGTAAGAGAGTGAGTGATATGTTACCATTTCACAAGTTAGGAGAAGTTCAAATATTATAAGAAAAGAATATTAGGAGACAAAATAATGACTGATAGAACAAATAGGGAAAATGATCATCAAGACTGTTCTTCAAGCAATGCCACAAAATCATGCCTAGACAAAGAGGCAACTTAAGTACATGAAGCAGAGTGAAAGTTATTCTCTTGTCACTAAGCCCTTTATTAAATTATCATTTATCGTGGTAATTAAACACTGGGAAAGGATGCCAGACTAATTGTTAGATTATGATAATTACATGTCTTTGCTATGATACAGCTGATCAAAATAAGACCTGGTCACATACATTCAGCTAAAGCTGCTCTGCAATTGTCAGGCTTCCATGAGAAGACAGGCACCCAAAAGACTGTGCGCAAGTCTCTGCTCTCATTGGCCCACTTTCATCACAATTACATAGCTGAGCAGAATCCAGTCCCTGAACTTGGGAGTTCATCAGACTTCAAATTATTGTTTTACAATGGACTGCAACAACCTATTGCCTTTGTAGTAAAAATTGAGATGGTCTTCCTGCCTTTTCACTTTGTACAAACGTGCCAGGGACCTAACTTCACCTCTTATTCCTGCTGCCTTCCCGCACTGGCTACAAAACACGGCATACTCCTTGGAATGGGGGAAACTGGAGGGAGTCAAAGACGAGATAGCACAGTGGCTTGGTACAGAACGGAACGGCATTACGCTGGGTTTCAAGAGCACAGGGCCAGTTCATATAGTTTGCCTTCCCTTTGGAATTTATCCTTTTCCTCCTGGTTATCAATCACTCTGTTCATTGCAGACATTTTATTTTTTGTTAAACAACAAGTTTACCCTTCTGATAAACTGCCAACATACATGGCACATCATGCTACATGCTAAAACCAACAGACAACTTATTTAAAGAGATGAGGAGTGGGAAGAAGGAGGGGAGCAAAGCTAACTTAACCTTTGGTTTTTAATCAAAGGAACACATTTAGAACTGAGCAGTCCTGAGGGTTAAAATTGACCCTCCACGCTGAGAAAACTATAGTCGGCAGGGCAAGGTTTGTTTTGGTGGCATTACCTCAGAGACTGTACCAAATAAAAGAGAAAGGGGTGGATTTGAGCAGAAAAATAATATAGCCTATTTTGTTTTCTCTTGTGTATAAGTATAATGTCTTCAGATAGCACATTCTATGCAAATTCCATTAAAAGCACTAAGCCCTCAAAAAACTTCCCAGCCTCAGTGCTGCATATGAAACTGTGGCTACGTTAAAGCAACTACCAATGGCATCAGACTTAAAAATACAGAGGACTTTTTTTTAAAAGCTGTTTATTAACTATGCAAAAATGTGTGTGTTCTATTTACTATTAATATATCCTCCTCACACTCATAACTACGTTTATTTGTACAGCCGGGTCCTATTTTGTCTTTTTATAGCCAGCATACCAGAAAGATATATATGCAATGATAATGCAATCATAAAAAATAGAAACTAATTGCTCTTTCCTGAGAAAACATAAGAGGGAGGGAGAAACAAAGAAATCAACATTTATTTCCCACCTATAAATCGGAGTGCTCTAGGGATGCTCAAGTACTGCAACACCTTTACCCACTTAACTTCACAGCCTTTCCACACTGCCGATTGATGATGTGGACATTTTTCATTCCTTTTAATAGCACTGTCCTTTCTCAAAGTGTGCATTTGAAAAAGAACTTTGGTTCAAAGTAAACACAAGTGCCCCTCCTTTTCATCTCTAAGAATTTTTGTTCTGTTACAGCCTGTGAAGTGAAGCACTTGTCTGGTCTGTGGGCTTCAGTGACACAGTCATGCCAAGACATGAGGACGATAAAGTAAGAGAGTGATAAGGGATACCCTCATGCTGTGCGGCATGTTAGAGTGGATCCCAAAGAGGTCAGACTCCCATTCTCAGCTTCTCCCAGCTTTGATAGCTTTAATCCCTGCAACTGCAGCCTCTACCTGTTTATTGATTTTTCATTGCTGTGGGCATTTAACTTACTGAGACAGATGGAGGGGGAAGGAGGAAGGGAGGGTAGAGGAGGAGTCTTTATTCTGTCAAAAGCATTACTAAGGGCTTGGCTACACTTGAGAGTTACAGTGCTGGTGGTGGCTTTACAGCGCTGTAACTTACTCCCCGTCCACACTGGCAAGGCACATACAGCACTGTATCTCCCTGGCTACAGTGCTGGTTGTACTCCACATGGACAAGAGGAATAAAGAGAACTGAGCTGGTGCTGCAGCGCTGGAGTGCCAGTGTAAACAGTGATTAATCTTACTACGCTGTAACTGACCTCCGGAATTTTCCCATAATGCTTTAAGAACTCTGTTTTGTTGTGAACTCGGGGCTCCCGGAGCTGCTTATCTAAAAAACAAACAAAGCAATTGTCTGCTCGAGCAGAGGCAGGCAGGGAATGTCCACAGCTAGCGTGTGCTTGAGGAGAGAAACAGCGGGGGGAGGGAGGGAGTCCCTCAGAGCAGATGCTTATCTGGTCTGAAGGCTATTTGCATTTAAGAGTGAATGAGAGAGGGGTGAGGGAAGTGGTCGGAATTTGCAAGGCAGGGAGCTGACACAGTGTCAGCTCCAAAAATCCACTCTCTCTCTCTCCCCCACGCTCCCTGTCACACTCTACCCCACCCCCCTCTTTTGAAAAGCACGTTGCAGCCACTTGAACGCTGGGATAGCTTCCCATAATGCACCACTCCCAACAGCGCTGCAAATGTGGCCACACTGCAGCGCTGGTAGCTGTCAGTGTGGCCACACTGCAGCGCTTTCCCTACACAGCTGTACGAAGACATCTTTAACTCCCAGCGCTGTATAGCTGCAAGTGTAGCCAAACCCTTAGGCCTTGGCTACACTGGCACTTTACAGCGCTGCAACTTTTGCGCTCAGGGGTGTGAAAAAACACCCTACTGAGCGCGGCAAGATACAGCGCTGTAAAGCCTCAGTGTAGTAGCGCTGGGAGCGCGGCTCCCATCGCTGCAAGCTACACTCGTAGAGGATGTGGTTTACGTGCAGCGCTGGAGCTCCGACCACACTCACACTTCAAAGCATGCTGCAGCAGCGCTTTGAAATTTCAAGTGTAGCCATACCCTTAGACTTACACACTAAGGGTATGGCTACATTTGGAATTTCAAAGTGCTGCCGCGGCAGCGCTTTGAAGTGTGAGTGTAGTCAGAGCGGCAGCACTGGGAGAGAGCTCTCCCAGCGCTGCATGTAAACCACATCCCTTACGGGTGTAGCGTGCAGCGCTGGGAGCTGCGCTCCCAGCGCTGCTGCCCTGATTACACTGACGCTTTACAGTGCTGTATCTTGCAGCGCTCAGGGGCGTGTTTTTTCACACCCCAGTTGCAGCGCTGTAAAGTGTGAGTGTAGCCAAGGCCTAAACTTCAGTACTGATGACCTGAGTCACACAAACTGCAGGATATCACGCCCAAGCAGACATGCAAGTCAGTCTGGGTTTCCACTCTCTTTATGCAGACTGTGGAACCATAATGCCTGAGACAATGCCAGCCTCTTTGCTATGTTGATTTTAGACGTGCTCAATGTGGATTTCCCAATTACTTTTGTTTATATTAGTTCTATCCAGTAGCGGTACTCATGGCCTGGCTCTCAATATTTATTCCAATTATCTGAGGTGGAATGTGAGGCTGATAATTAACACTGACACATTTCTATACATTGCCATCAAAATACGTGCCACTCGTTCCCCATAGTCACACTCACTCCCCCGCAGATATTCACAGAAATTCACTCTCAAGATATTCCTTTTATATCATGTGTAATATAAACTTACTTGTAAACACAAGATCCACATCAATATTCATGCCCCAGCCTAGGACATCTCAACAAACTTATTTATTAACTGGCAGATATATTTTTTTAAATGAACAGCATAGTCTGCTTTTCAGATTTCAGGCACACTAGCATGCACGCTTTAGGATCAGCAGAGATTAGGGGCCAGATTAAACTGGGCAAATAAAGGGCACTAATAATTATAAATTAGTGCTAAACAGTCCAGATTTTCACTGCATAACAACATATGTTGACCATGTGTCTAACCTAGAAGCCACAGTCTATCAGGCTTGACGGAATATGATTCCATGATTGGTATTTATTAATCCTGCCTGAGGCATGCACTGACATCTATTAATGGATACGGAAAACAATGCCCCATTTGCTGAAAGGTCTTGTTTTTCACACTCAAAGCCAAAGAAAGAACACTTGCACGACAGGCGTGTTGACCTACAATGTGATTGATATAGATAAAGTGGAGTCAATTTCCACCTTGAGGAGTACAGAATAAATAGTTCACTGACACTAATGCAGGTCATCTTTGCAAACAATTTTTTCCACTAATATATTAAAGTCAGACTACAGAATTAGAGCCAGCTGGTGTAAATCAGCATAGCTCTGCTGACTTCAATACTCTATGGGAAAACAGCTATGTCCATTTATACCAGCTGAAGACTTGGACAGTAAATGACAGTGAATTTATATTTAGGCAAATATAGTTAACAGCTGTATAAAATGTTCCAACTGTTTATACACCTGCTTATAATTAATCTCTGAAGTGATTAATAAACTTTTATTTTAAGTGTTTAGTGATCAATTTAGAATTAAAAAAACAGCTACTGGGATTGCTAAAAGTTAGCTGGATTACATTAACTATTAATTTCATTATCAGCAAACACAAAAATTATATATCAGAGGGGTAGCCGCCTTAGCCTGGATCTGTAAAAGCAGCAAAGAGTTATATGTTGTTCACAAAAAAAATTCCTTTATTTTCATGTTTAACAAACTTCATATGTACTGCCATAATTTCACAACTTTTCACCTAAATGGCATCAATGCCACGTCCTATAAAACAGTGCAGTAAGATGAAAAACCACTTTTTAATAGCAACACCTAACACCACAAATGATCCAACCTGGTTCCATTCAAGCAACATGAACATCCAAAAAGCAACGTATAATATAAGCTCTCTACCTTAGTCTATGGGAGGGTGCTGCAAAAATATAGAATTCTTAATTCACTTTTCTAGGAAAGTTAAGTATATTGTTAATTTCCAACTCAGTTATGAAGTATCAGAGGGGTAGCCGTATCCACAAAAACAATGAGGAGTCCGGTGGCACCATAAAGACTAACAAATTTATTTGGGCATAAGGTTTTGTGGGTAAAAACCCCACTTCTTCAGGGCATTATCCACGAAAGCTTATGCGCAAATAAATCTGTTAGTTTTTAGGGTGCCACCAGACAACTCAGTTATGGTCCGTTTCCTTGTATTTTGTTAGTCTTGGGTACACTACTTTTACTTCTGTGATTAAACAGTTTTTGTAATATACTGAAAATATTGTTACTGTGAAGGAAAAAACAGTTATTTCAAGACCTATGTATCTTAAAATACAATATGGGTAGCTCTCTCACAACTATTTGCAAAATATATTGTAGGATCTCAACAACTGAATAGTAGCATGACCCTTGCTTATAGTAGTTTTCAATGGGCTTTAATGAGTGCTTAAAGTTAATGCAAACGATGAAGTGCTGTCCTGAATACAGATGGTTTTGTGAATCAGGATCTACAAAAGTAAGAGGATCAAATCAGAGAATGTAAGCTAAACTATGCGACAGGGAACTAACTACTAAATCAGGGAAATCCTAATATCTAATACTCAAATTGGTACTTGCTATGAATAGGTCATGAATAATCCATAAATTCAAATACATTTGTCAAATCTATTTGAACCATTAAGAATAACAAAGGTGTAAAAAGTTATCTATTCACAGACTATTTGATATCAGAAAAATGGGCCACAATCAATGAATAAATTGTTTGTAACAAATAGTTCACCATGTTTAGTTATGAGATCACGAGGGAAAAAAAAAGATTGACCTTAATGACATCTAACGAGCAATTTTAGAGAGGGTTCCAGACTAACATTTAATAATTGAAACTTCTCTCTTTTTAACTTTCTGTATTCAAGTCTTTTAAAAAGACAATCTTGTATTCCAGGCACACTGAAATTTAAAAGAAAAAAAAATACAGTTCTATATTAGAGATTACAGCAGCATCAAGTAAAGCTATTATTAATGTTAGAAATATTCTAATACTGTTATTTTTTATAAAGACTTACAGTACAACTAGTCTATTAAATTTGCCATCAGACTGAATGTTGGTACACATAGTCTCAGAACAAGTACACTTAAAACATTTTTTCCAGAGAAATGTACCTCTGTAAATTATCCAATTCAAACAAAATAGAAAGATACTGATTCAAAGGAGAGTTTTATGCTTACAAATATGATTCAAATAGCTCCGTTTTGCTTTTTAAAATGACAATTAGTCTGTAATACAATCTGTGTTTTGGTATCTGGCGTAAGAGAACGTGCTGAGATATTGTATTCAGTGTTGTAGCCATGTTGGTCCCACGATATTAGAGAGATATGGTGGGTGAGCTAATATTTTTTATTGGACCAAGCTTTTGAGCTTACACAGAACTCTTCTTCAGGTCTTGGAAACATACTCAGAGTGTAACAGTTAAATACAAGGTCAAAGAGAGTGTTTATCATAAGTAGTTAACACATATTTCAAGCCCTATAAAGCAGATTGTAATCTTTGAAATATTTTGTCTGTTGGACAACAATTCAATTGTTTTAACTGAATGAGTTCTAGTAAATGATATATGGTAATTCTATACAGTGGGCGCACACAGAACTTTTTACCATTTAGAAAATTTTTACTGTTTCCAATTATATTCCCATTATGGGGTTTACTTGATTCTGCATCTCTTAATCAAATTCAATAGCACTTAACCCTCAAATGACTCCTTTTCATATGTATGACTTCCTCTCAACATGAATAAGGGATGCAACATGAGAAAGAATCTGACCATTTTATTTTGAAAGAAAAAGACTCTGAAAGCATAACTTTCAAAATGCACCCTCAATACTAAAATGTACCCTTAATCTCGTCACAGTACCTTTCATCCCAAAGGGCTTCAGCAAATTATGTACATTCATCACATTCAGCCTGTACAGAAATCACTTCTCCCACAGCTGAATCATGGCCACCTTTTTGGTAGGACACCACAGTTGTTTTAAGAGCAAAGGCTGCTACACTACAGTTTAAGATAAGTAGTAGAGAATACTATAGACAAATTAAATTCAGGAGTTTGCTTGCTTTCCTTATCTCTACTGTGAATGTAACAGTAATAAGGCACTCCCAATCATGCACCCATAAGGCAGTATTTTCTATAAACACATTACCTATTTATTATAGGCCGAAATGATTTGAGCCATGATTGTCTATGAGCACGTTTACACTATTTTATAGATATTTATACGTGAACAGTTTCTCCTTTTAAAAAGAATGATTACTAAACTAATACTTAAAAAGACAAACAAGGAAACATAAAAACTATATTAAGAAGGAGTGAAGCAGTTTGACAAAATAAGTACTGGCCTTATTGAAACAGTTCTTCAGGTACAGAAAATCCTATTCCATTGTCACCCAACCCCCTCTGCTCCAGTCTCTCTCCTGGCTTTTCTGATCTGAAATGAAACCCAAACCAAAGCCCAACTCTTCACTCCTTGTTCCATCTATTTCTCCTGGTTTTCTTACACACTGTAATCTCTTGTTCTTCTACTCCCCACCACATCCAATATTAATCCAGTGCCCTTCCTGTTACCATGAGAAATATGGTAGGCTCTCCCTGCTTGCCCTTAGTCTGCTAATCATTTAAAAGATCCTGTTACTCCGAGCCTTCCCCCAGAGTGTACCTCAAAAGAAGTCTCTCTGAAATCCTAGATCAGAAGAATGAAATGTGTTAAGCTTGCATACAACCCTAGGGGAAACCCAAAAGTACCAGGACGTTTGAAATGTCCAGCAACAATAGCCAAATACGCTTTTGCTATATGGGTTTTCAAAGACAAGGGGGCTAAGAATAGAGGAAAGAACCTGTAACTTTTGTTGAGGCAGTTATATGAAAGGAAAGATTTGGGAGTGTAATGGGGAATCACAAGGGAGGGAGATAACACCTGCTTGGAATACAGATCAGGTCACTAGATGTCTCCACTCAAGTGTTGTGCTGGGTCAAAAGGTCTGATGAACACCTGAATGGAACCTTTGAACCTCCCAAGGTTTCCCCATCACTAATTTAAACCTACCAGAGTTAAGGTTAAAACTTCATCTCTAATCAGCCCCAGGACAATGTGATTTTGCAGCACACCTGCTATGCAAAATTATTTACTGTCAGGAGGAATATACATTAGATTTGAGTTGCTGTATTATCTCTGAATTTCCCAGTTTGTGACATTGTAAGCCAGACACTTCATAATGGAAATGAGTTTAGAACACTGGGCCCAAATGGAAGTCACTGGCTTTCAAAGGATGTTTTCATATTTTCATAAAATGAGCTGAAGCAAATGGGGGATTCCAGGTTTTCCTTATTTTTGATCAAATCCTCTAATCCAAACTCATTCAAACTCCCACTGACTACAATGGGAGTTTGGCCAAAGCAAGGACTGAGTAAAAACAGAGCGAATACTTCAGTTTTACCTTTATTTGTAAGATGTTAATGCACTTCATAGATAATGGAGATTATTATTCTATTATCCTCTTTATATAATGCCCGTACATCTGCCTACCTTACAATCAATCAGTCAAACATGTTGGATTAATAGCACAATCCTCTTATGCTCAACTCTGCAGATTCTCTCAATTTCTAAGGTCCTTGGGAGGTTATCTGTGCCCCATAACACCTGTTGTGGGAATTTTTATGGTGTAGCAAACATAATCAAACCTGTTTTACACCTGCTCCCCACTACAAAACAATGACAGCAAGAAATGTCTGTAGAGCACTCCTTTGAATGATAAATCTCCTTCTATTCCAAAGGCTTTAGGAAGAAAATTATGCCATCCAGGCTCCCAAAAGCAAATGGTAATTTAAGGCTTTGGCCCTTACCAAATATGCAGACAATATGCTGAGCAGATGGAGGTCATTTTCTTTATTTCCCTAACTTTTCATTTCTTCTGTAAAGGGAAATATACTGAAAACCTCTTTGTTATTATGCACACTAGACACCTGCATGTCCCAGCAGTGAGGCAAACAATTTACTTTAAAGGATTAATTATTTCACCAGTAAATTTGGGTTTATTATGATGAAAATTTAAGAAGAATTTTATATATGATTTAGTTTTTATGTCAAGGGAACAACATTGGTTACAATTAAAAAAAAATCTGTTCATTTTGATTCCATCATTCTATACTACTCCTGGGCACCTATATTTTCTGATCTATTCGAGAGCAGACAAACTTCTTCTAAATCCTAAAAAAATAATTCACAGAAACCCAGACAAATCTGCCAAATGGAAAATTGTTGCCATTAGTTAGAGCAGGGATTGGTAACCTTTGGGATGTGGCTCACCAGAGTAAGCACCCCAGTGGGCTGGGCCGGTTTGTTTACCTGCTGCGTCCGCAGGTTTGGCCGATCATGGCTCCCACTGGCCGTGGTTCACTGCTCCAGGCCAATAGGGGCGGCAGGAAGCGGCACGGGCCGAGTGACATGCTGGCCACCGCTTCCCACTGCCTCCATTGGCCTGGAGCGGCGAACCGCGGCCAGTGGGAGCCGAAAACGGCTGAACCTGCGGACGCAGCAGATAAACAAACCGGCCTGGCCCACCAGGGTGCTTACCTTGGCAAGCTGCATGCCAAAGGTTGCCAATCCCTGAGTCAGAGTAATGTATTGTTTTCAATGAGCTATGAGAACTCAGTTGTTCCACCACCATACCACTGACTATTTTGTTTCTGTTTCCAAACTATTTATTCATTTATTAATAAACACCTTTTGCTCTTTAGTTTTGGTATTTTCACACTTACTCACATCTTAACATGTTCCAATACATGCTCTGATGTACTTTGAAGCAATTTACAGGACATTGTCACTAGACAGAAGAATGATCTTGTTAACCCTGGAATGAAATAGATTTCTATTTAAATTATAATTAGAACTAATAAAGCCTGACACATTGGTTCTAAGCTGTGGAGGCTACAACTAACCACAGTTTTTACAGAGGGCTAAAGGTTAAAGCTATATATCTATCTAGCTATTAAGGCCTCAATTCTGGAAAGTAGCACTATGCAGGATTGCCCTTATGCATGGGACTTAAGTAAATGGGACTTAAGTACATGTTTAAGGGGGGGGGGGGTAGAAGTAATATGTTTTATTCTTTTAAGCTTACCTGTAGCTCTTCTTCAGGTCTGGGGAAGGTACTCACTTCAGGTCTGGGGAAGGTACTCAGAGAGTCACAGGTAAACACAAGTGTGGAACAGACAAGGAGTTAACACATGTTGCAAGGGACTATTCAAGGTGAAGTGGGCAGTTAACATCTTTACAGCTGTAGAACAAAGGCGGCTTAACATCTAAAGACTGTTGTAATGACCCTTAAAGCCAGTGTCTTTATTAAGTCCATGATTTTTGGTGTCTATCAGAGTTAGACCTCCTGAAGCTGTTGTGCAGGTTTCCTCTGAGGACAAGGACAGAGAGTTCAGAAATAGAATAACAACTTCATGAAAAGTGTTCTCCAATGGGTGATATTGTGTTTTTGTCTTTATCATTTCTCTGCGTGAGTTCATTTGAGAGCATAGTGATTATCTCGTTTCACAACATAGCTGTTATTCATGCAGTTAATGCACTTTGGGCTTATCTACCCCTAAAATGCTGCAGTGGCACAGCTGTGATGCTGTAGCACTTCAATAAAGACACTACCTACATCAACAAGAGCGCTTCTCCCATCAGTTTAGATAATCCACCTCCTGAGAAGCAGTAGCTAGGTCGACAGGAAAATTCTCCCGTCGACCTAGCACTATCTACACTGGGGGTTAGGTCGATTTAACTGCATTGATGAGGGGTGTGGATTTTTCACAGCCTTGAGCGACGTAGTTATACTGATCCAATTTGCTAACGTAGAGTGGGACTGAATGATGTACATGCCATGTTGTGATGGGCATGTGTAGGACCGATGGATCTTGAAATGCGTGTTATGGGGGGTATTATCATTGTAGCCGTGGAGATATGGCTGTAAGTTTTGCGTCTGTTATGGCTGGGACTGATGCTGCTTTGATTTGGTGTATCCTGATCTGTGAGGAGCTTGCCACTGATGGCAAGGTTGGTTACTGGCCAGAAAAGGGGGTTGGGAAAGATTTATTTCAGGATGTCATCCCCATCAAATATGTATTGTAATGGTTTACTGACATCCCATATGGGTTCCAGAGTGGAACAATAGGTAACAATTAGGGGTCTGCAGTTAGAGGCTCTCCCCTCCTCATACTGAAGCAAGTTCTCTAGGGGTCTTTATGTGGCCTCTTCCACAATGCAATCTGCTTCTCTGGTGTCTTGTCCTGGTTTGGTGAAGACTGTTTTAAGTGTGTCAAGGTGATATCCTGGACCTACACTGTGGAACATATTCTGTGGGATCTGAGTGCCTCGGTCTAGATAACAGATTTCTTGGTGTATCTGGAGTGGTTACTAGATCTCTTAAGGTAAATGTGGTGATTTGTGGGTTTCTTGTATATACATATTTATATTACCTCACCCACCTTGTCTCTCCAATATCCTGGGACCAATATGGTTACAACAACACTAAATGTTTAAATGTTTTCCTGAATTGGGATCTAACTGTCCAGATAACAGTTCAACAAATTATCCCTCTATTTCCACAGGTACCAAATACTGAAATGCTTATTTTTCAGCTGTATGCAATGTTGACATCAGACAAAAATCACATAAGTGAGTGAATACAGCATTTTATGAGATGTAACATCATAACAAATACCTTTATAGTAAGAATCATCAATATTCTGATGTAATTTCTCTTATGACTTTTTTTATTTTTTTTATTTTTCCATCTCCAGGAAACTAAGCTATGGAGGTCATAGTATTCAATATCTGATTCTTAGTTCCCAAAGGGCGAGGGTTAAAAAGATTTTACTTTAATGAGCAGACACTTACTCTGTAGCACAAGGTAAAAGAGATAAAAGATCTGGCCAGGATTAACATTTTAAATATGGTTATTTGACCCATTAAAAGGTCACAACATCATCACTGCCAAGCCTCACACTGGGCAAGATAAAACAAAAAAGACCTCAAAGCTTCATCAATATAACCACTGATTTCTCCAGGAATCTGAATATAGACAATTGCACACAATATCTATGTGCTCAGATATCAAAGATTAATTTACCTCACCCATGTAATTTACTCACGTTTTCTTGTTGAGACAATATTCTTAGTTTAAATCAACTTTACTGGCTAATATCAAATTTTGTGTCTGTATGTTGCATAAAAACACACAATCTGTTCAAGTTTGTACACTCATAATGCAAAGGTTATGGAACAATTATTTCCTTTAATCCATTGCAGATGGCTAAATTTACATTAAGACTAATTGAAACTTGCTCTTCCTTTCATGAAAAATCAAATATTTTAAACTTCTCAACCTGAAACTTGCAGATCACATATACATACAAGACAAGTTCTTACTGTTTTGGGGCTTATTGACCAATATTGTTTCACTCATTTTTATATTTTAAAATTAGATTTTTTTTCTATTGAACTGAAGATACTGACATTGTTATTTTTAAGTTACATAGTAACTAAAACCCTTCATCTTGACATTGTTACTTAGCATTATAAAATGATACAGACCCAGATTCTGTTCCCAAGACTTCCACTGATTTTAACACATGCAGGATCAGGACTACTTTAGCTAAAAAGTCCACCATCCTGACTAGCTTAAGTGACTGGGCAACAAATGGCAAAAGAAATTTAATGTGGATAAATGTAAAGTAATGCATATTGAAAAAAATAACCCCAACTATACATACAATATGATGGGGGCTAATTTAGCTACAATGAATCAGGAAAAAGATCTTGGAGTCATCATGGATAGTTCTCTCAAGATGTCCATGCAGCGTGCAGAGGTAGTCAAAAAAGCAAACAGGATGTTAGGAATCATTAAAAAGGAGATAGAGAATAAGACGGAGAATATTTTATTGCCCTTATATAAATCGATGGTACATCCACATCTTGAATACTGTGTTCAGATGTGGTCTCCTCATCTCAAAAAAGATATACTGACACTAGAAAAGGTTCAGAGAAGGGCAACTAAAATGATTAGGGGTTTGGAACAGGTCCCATATGAGGAGAGATTAAAGAGGCTAGGACTTTTCAGCTTGGAAAAGAGGAGACTAAGGGAGGATATGATAGAAGTATATAAAATCATGAGTGATGTGGAGAAAGTAGATAAGGAAAAGTTATTTACTTATTCCCATAATACAAGAACTAGGGGCCACCAAATGAAATTAATGAGCAGCAGGTTTAAAACAAATTAAAAAAGGAAGTTCTCTTCACACAGCGCACAGTCAACTTGTGGAACTCCTTACCTAAGGAGGTTGTGAGGCTAGAATTATAACAGGGTTTAAAAGAGAACTGGATAAATTCATGGAGGTTAAGTCCATTAATGACTATTAGACAGGATGGGTAAGGAATGGTGTCCCTAGCCTCTGATTGTCAGAGGGTGGAGATGGATGGCAGGAGAGAGATCACTTGATCATTACCTGTTAGATCACTGCCTCCGGGGCACCTGGCATTGGCCACTGTCAGTAGACAGGATACTGGGCTGGATGAACCTTTGGTCTGACCCAGTACGGCCGTTCTTATGTTCTTAGTCTATTCACCAACTATTGAGAAAAAGGGAACATACTGACAGAGTGAATTGTTTCATTTAAGTACAGGACAATCTGAAAGTTTGATAAATACGTCGTATTTAATGTGAAGGCAATTCCAACATACAGTAGTAATTGGAACAGTTTCTACTATTGAACAAGTTCAAAACATTTTCATACTTTAGTGCAAATTTTAATGTTGGAGACATACAATGAAGTTTACACTGAAAATACCAAAAAACCCAAAAACATTGCAGCCTCTAAGAAAAAAAATATATGTCACAGATCTTATTACTTGGTGCAATTGTCTGCCACTTCCTGCTTTTTCTTTCACGTCTTAGCTACAGGGCTAATGCCCATTTTTTTTTAAATTTATATGTGGTTCATCTGTTTTCTCTTGTAACTAGTGGTTTTATTAAGGGATTTACTGAATTAAACTTAGAGCTGGTTGAATAGTTTAAAGCCGGTTTACAAACAGTTTGACATATCAGAATGGATTTCAATTCATCCTGTTTATCCTTTTTTTATTATTCACCATTTGCAAATATTAAGTTTGTTTACATGAATATTTGCAGAATTCTGGGCCCATAGAAGAGTTTGCTTAATCAGGAAGTGAAATGGCTTTCATGTCAAAATAAAATTCATTTCAGGAAGAAAAAGTTTATAAGCTTAGGTTATTCACTGAGCAAAGAGAATACTGTATGACTTAGGTGACCAGTCAAACAGCTCCAGTAGCAAATTCCAAATACTATATACCTGACTGGATACTTGCGTGAACAATCCACTCACAATTTGTAGCTCAAATACATTTATTGAAAAACATTAAATAATGGAAAAAATCTGTAAAATCCATATTGCATTCACAATTTGTGAACATGAGAACTAAATTTGTTGAATAGATTGTTTTAATCAAGTAGCTCAAGCAGATACTCTTAAGTAGCAGTTGTCACACACAAACTATTATATTGCAAAAATCTCAAGCGTACTTTACACTTAAACTTTTGTGTGCTATAAAAAGGTAAGCTGGTGCAAGTGAGTGTAGATAGAAGTATCACTGAGGGTATGGCTACACCTGCAACTGTACAGCACTAGGAGTTACAGCTGTCTTCGTACAGCTGTGTAGGCAAAGCGCTGCAGTGTGGCCACACTGACAGCTACCAGCGCTGCAGTGTGGCCACATTTGCAGCATTTGCAGCGCTGTTGGGAGTGGCTGAACAGGCATTCTGCGATACCTCCGAATACCTCTGGAGGCCAATTACAGCGCTTTTGGTGGCCACACTGGCAGAGCAGCGCTGCATCACCAGCCCTGCAATCGTTATACCCCAGGCAGAGCAGGAGTACCGCCAGTGCTGCAGCCAGGGAGAGGCAGCGCTGTATGTGCCTTGCAAGCGTGGATGGTGAGTAAGTTGCAACGCTGTAAACCCACCACCAGCGCTGCAACTCTCCAGTGTAGCTAAGCCCTGAGTCATCAAGAGTTTTGATGTAGCTTATCTCAAACATTCTGGCAGAGAAGACTATCCCAACAGATACTGGGCCAAATTCTGGTGTCCGTTATACTAGTGTAATTCTGGATTAGTTCTCACATTTCAGTGCAGTTACTCCATATTTACACTGGTGTAAAAGAGCAGAATCACTCCCATTATCTAATATTTGATTCATTCAGCTATCAAGAAAGCCACTGGGGATGACAAATCCTACTAAGCATTACAGAATCTACTGTATGAAAAAATACTAATGGAAAACCAGAACCGCTGACAGAAGGCAAATGCTGGGAGAAGAGCATGTTGCAATGCAAAAATCACTTACTAAAACACACAGGTTCACTGCATGTATGATGCATCCATGCTGTATATTTGATTACATATCTGTCTATTCTAAATATGTATTTACTTTATGGACTAAAATGTATCAGTTATGACAGAAATTCAGGGTTAGACACAAATACACACACTATCTCAGTATCATGTAGTAGTGTTTTATGCTACAGACTAGATGCTTAAACTCTCCATTTGTTGGCAAGTCTGGCAAGTTTTCTCCTTTGAAAGATGGCAATACCTTGCAGCCTTGATTTACTACAAATAATTATGCCCAAAATCTAGCACTACAAGAGATGAAAAGAGGGTCCTAATGACAGCAGGTGGAGCAGAACAGGTATTACAGAAATACTTGTTGATATGATTCAAGAATGTTCAAAGCCAGCTGATGCTAAGGGCCACAGAGAAATCAGCAGAGACATAACCTACCTAATTGTCTCCCCTGATTATGATGGCTCTGATTAGAAGAATAATCAGCTCTCAGCAGCCTGTAGGCAAAAATGCCAACCGAGGGCTTTTTTGATGATGATGATGATGATGATGATGCACTCCAGAACGAATGCCAGATCACATCATTTACCCACTCATCAAACATAAAGGGGTTCCTATATGAACAAAGCCAATAATTCTCTTCATAATTAGTTTGGACATGTTCCTTCTGTGACTTTGACATTGCTTTCATATAGACTAAAGCAAATGCTGATCTCCAGCCTTTCTTGCAGGTGGGGATCAAATCATGCTGCATCACTGAAAAAGAAGAGTTACAAAATCCCTGAACCTCTGCTGAATGATACATGTCATTAAGAGTTAACTGCATAAAACAGAAATTACTTTCCAGACTTTTTAAGTAGACAGTATTTTTCTCAAGTTTTATCTAAATGAAAACCTTACAAAACAGAATGATATATTTTTCTTTTTCACACTTGATACAATGCTTATTTCTCCAGAATTCTCTGTACAACTGTTTTTCACCGAAAACATGGAATTAATATTATTGATCATTAGGAAAACCTGCAATATTTAAAATAAACAGATTTTGTGTCATCCCATCTCTGTACTCCTTTGCTGTATTCTACCATTTTTACTTTCTGACTACAGTATAATGAATTCATATTTCCATTAGAAGTTGTCTTCTGGAGAAAATGATGAGTATTTCTTTGAATGAGCAATAATATGCAATGACAAATTCTATTTCTAGGCTGATAATTTCAAAAAGCACATCATGTCAAGCAGTGTGGTAGCGTAGAATCGCTTATTTAATATCTTCAAAAACTGTGACGTTGATCACACGTAAAAAGATGAGAAGTAAAAGGACTGAGGAACTAAAAATAGACCTTTCCTTTCATAATACATGTTTCATACATGTAGAGAAGGTTCTTTAAATGCAACTTTTGGTGCTTTAGGCCATGTCTACATCTAAAATTTTGCAGCGCTGGTTGTTACAGCTGTATTAGTACAGCTGTATAGGGCCAGCGCTGCAGAGTGGCCACACTTACAGCAACCAGCGCTGCAAGTGGTGTTAGATGTGGCCACACTGCAGCGCTGTTGGGCGGCTTCAAGGGGGGTTCGGAGAACGCGAGAGCAAACCGGGAAAGGAGACTAGCTTCGCCGCGGTTTGCTCTCGCGTTCCCCGAACCCCCCTGCAAACCGCAGGGAAGGAGACCTGCTTGCTCGGGGGTTCGGGGAACGAGAGAGCAAACCGGGAAAGGAGACCAGCTTCGCCGCGGTTTGCTCTCGAGTTCCCCGAACCCCCCTGAAAACCGCAGGGAAGGAGACCTGCTTGCTCGGGGGTTCGGGGAACGAGAGAGCAAACCGGGAAAGGAGACCAGCTTCGCCGCGGTTTGCTCTCGCATTCCCCGAACCACTCTGCAAACCGCAGGGAAGGAGACCTGCTTGTTCGGGGAACGCGAGAGCAAACCAGGGAAGGAGACCAGCTTCGCCGCGGTTTGCTCTCGCGTTCCCGGAACCACCCAGCAAACCTCAGGGAAGGAGACCTGCTTGCTCGGGGTTCGGGGAACGCGAGAGCAAGCCGGGGAAGGAGACCAGCTTGATTACCAGAGGCTTCCTAAGGTATGCTGGGATACCTGATTATTCCACGGAGGTCAAAAAAAGTGCTGGTAAGTGTCTATACTTGATTACCAGCGCTGGATCACCAGCGCTGGATCCTCTACACCTGAGACAAAACGGGAGTACGGCCAGCGCTGCAAACAGGGAGTTGCAGCGCTGGTGGTGCCCTGCAGATGTGTACACCTCCTAAGTTGCAGCGCTGTAACTCCCTCACCAGCGCTGCAACTTTCTGATGTAGACAAGCCCTTAGTTACATGAAATATGTGAAGGTCTATATTTCCTTTCACCTGGCTGACTGAACATAATGACATGTTTTTTATTAATGCCTTTTAAATGAGTTATCAAAAGGGTAATGCTAAAAAGCCCACACTGTAGCAGGCCTTTGAGTCAATATCCCTGGTTGTATATGTTATTATCAGGTTAGAGAAATTAAACACTTTGCACTGCCAAATACTTCAATCTACATGTCCAAATTGCAACAAAAATCCAAGGGATTTCCACCAAGTTTGCTTGTTGCTTGCAAATAGCTGCATTAATTAGATAAAATATTGGTTCCTGAGACTGAAGACGTTCCCTCTTCCTCTGCCTTTGAGCATTTTTATTTTGCAGATAATTCATTGAAAGATTGTGTCAAACTGTCTTTTAGAAGGACAATCAAAATACGCATTAAACACATCCATATTTTAGCCTCTGACCCGCTAAAGCTGTCACATTTTTTAAATTCTTCTTTTCAGGATAAGTAAAATCCAGCTAACCATGTTTGTCTGTGCCCAGATCCTTTCATGCTCCTAACTGGTGCGTCCAGAAAGAGATCTGGGAACCCCCTTGCATTCAAAGGTTTCAAGTGTGTTGCCAGAAACCTTTTAACCAAGAAAGAATGAGTAAATGTGTGGGTGAGAAAGATTATTTAGTAGACCTGCTATATAGGCCTGTACTGTCAGGAGACACACATGCCTTTGCCAAATGAGGATTTTAAAAGAATTGCCCTCTTGCTTCAAAAAGCTGTTTAGGTATTTGAATAGGAAAAAGCCTGCTCTTTGCTATCCACCCACTCCACACAGTCACCTATGGATTTAAGAAAATGAGTGGTGCCTCTCTATCTATGCAGTCAGAACTCATAGCAATCTGGCAATGGAGAATTTTCTTCACTTGACTCAATACAAATTGCTATTTTTCACAAGAGTCTCAATGAACTGTAAAACCAACACTTTGATCCAGTTACTATCAGCATCCATTCAGAAGCCCTAAAACAGATAACCATGCTGATTTAGTGAAGCAGAACCTCCAGTTCAGAAAGTTTTCAGCATACAAATTTAATCTACTAACAGAAAATAATGATTGAGTACCTGTATGTATATTGCATGCTACTATTTTGATTTTATGTACACTTATTTATATACACAGATGCACATGTACATATTCCTTATGTAGGTATATTTATATTGCAAGAGATTATTCTTTCCACATGAAATGTAATACTGCACCTATAGCACAGTAACTAGAATCAGGATCCAATTCAAACAGATTTTGATCATACTGGCTCACATTTCACTTGTTAATTTTGTTGATGCATGTTGGTTTACACTTGTATGATTGATAGGGGTAGCCAAGGAGATTCTCCTGTAAAAGATGCTTATAAATGAAGTCTGAATCAGCTCAACATCTGCTGGTTAGTTTTTGTTTCTATTCTGGGGATACACACTGTGATAGATATGTTGGTGGAATCCTCACAGAGAAACAACCTGTAGCCCCTTCCTGACACACCAAAGTTTCACTCTGGGCTAAAGTACTAAAAAAAAAATTTTAAAAAAAATGTATTGACTGGGTAACATCAGGACATTGCAGCATCTCAGAAGCCAGCTGTTCACACACTGTAATCTAGCCAAGCAGGGCTTGTTTGAACATGCAAAGCAGGAGGATACAGTGTTTTGAGCATAGGTAAAAGGTAAAGGTTGTATCATGCAATCCCTGCTTCAGTCAGCAAACATATTCCAAATCCTTCACATTTGTTAAACCTCCAGAGAGCTCACATATCCCTTTTGGAGAATGAATATTGCAAATCAAAATGCAAACCAAGCAAAGAAGTGTTGTGCCCATGTTTTGTGTTTATCTGGATGTCATCAATGGTTTGTTGAGCAGGCTCATACCAGGTCAGTAAATGGGAGCTGCCCTCATCACTGATTTACCATAACTTCAGGCAACACCAAAAGAACATTTTGATTTATGCCACTGATTTGGGTGGTTCAGCACCACATGTAGTGTTTTTGTTTGGCGTGTGGGTTGCTGGGGGTAGGTGGGAGTGGAGTCCATCATTTACAAAATTTTCATTATTAGATTTTGGGTCCATTCTAAGTATACTCTGGGTCAGCTCAAAGCACTGCAATAGGCACTCCTATTTCATGTTCCTTTTGCAGACAGGGGTCTGTTCAAATGCTAATGCCTAACGCTGTAATGGAAACATTACTTTCATACATTTCTCTGTTTTGATCTTAAGCTTTGACATCAGAAGCTTTCTGTCCTGATTGCATCCTCCACAGCAGAGCTCATTTGGTTCAGAATACAAGCTCCATGCATTGGGAGAAAAGAATGATGGGATACAGATTTAAAGACTCAACTCTCGGAACCAACTGACAAAATCTAAGGGCATTCCTACAGATCTCTTATCAAGGTACTGAATGCATTAAGGAATGCAACTCCCAGCTACTTATCATCTGATTAAGCAACATTACCCTGAGTTCCATCTGCTGATGAATTGTGGGAACGTCACAGCATAATTACTAAGAGGAAAAAACATGACACTGTATCATAAGATTTCTTTGTTACTCTGCTTTTATACTTACAAAGAAGAGATTTGCTGCACAATGTAATCATGGTGAAAGTATAGTATAAAAAAGCTTTGCGATACTGGGATAGTAGGATACAGTTAGAGGCCTAATATGAATCTCTTCATTGTTCCAGTTTATCGCCCTTATATTACTCGGGTTTTTTTTCTGTCATGTGTACTGTTTCCACAATAATATAAAGCACAAGAGGATAGAAAGATGGTCTAGGGTCTAGGACACAGAACGGTGGACAGGGACACAGGAGTTCTGCTCCAATTCCCAGCTCAGTGACAGATTTCCTATATGACTTTGAGTGCACAGACCTGTTTCTCAGTTCCCCATTTGAAGAAAAAAATGGGGATAGTATTTCCCCACTCTCTTGGTGTTGTGAGGAAATAAGTCATTAATGACTGTGAGGCACTTGGATACTACAGCAACGAGGGACATGTATGCAGGGCTGGCTCCAGGGTTTTTGCCACCCCAAGCAACAAAAAGAAAGAAAAAAAAGCTACGATCGTGATCTGCAGCTCTACCGCCACCGCTTCAGTCTTCGGCAACAATTCGGCGGCTGGTACTTTGCTCCAAGAGGGAGTGAAGGATCCGCCGCTGAATTGCTGCCCAAGACCTGGACGTGCCGCCCCTCACCGTTGGCCGCTCCAAGCAACTGCTTGCTGGGATGGTGTCTGGAGCCGCCCCTGCATGTATGTACCTAGAGAGACATATGTCAGGGAAGACCAGTTCAGAGAACTTTGTCCTGCCATTTAAGACCCAGCTTTTCTTTCTTTGGGTGTATTCTGATCAGTTATCCAAAACTGAGTTCTACATACACCCATGTTAGCTACAGATAAGGCCAGTCCATAGAGAAGCCTGAGGAGATAACAATTCATGCAGATCTGGATACATGACAACCCATCAGGGCTGTGCAATGGGGCTGCCAAATGTGTGTCATAAGAGATGCATGACACTGGCAATGGTGCTGGCGTTCTAGCTATGTTCTCTTTAAATCTGATTTTCGTTGTATTTTGACTGACTGATTTTTTTTTAAATACTAACATTCTGGGATTTTTAGATACTTTACAGCCCTGTTGAGGAAAAGTGGGGCTCAAGCATGCACAATGATGAAATGCCCCAGGGAGCTAGTTTGTGAAGCCTGAGGACAAGTGAGATTTATAATTTAATTCCCAGTACACTTAGCATGATTGAGAATTAAAGATACAAGCAAAGCAAGCTTCAGGGAGTACGTTTCGTCAGGCAGTGAAATGATGGTGGAGAAGAAGAGGAAGAAAAGTCTTTTTGTCATCTTTCTAGTGACAGAGTGTGGAGCCCACTCCTGCAGAGGAATGCACCACCTGCAAGATAACATATCAAGGTACTGGATGACTCTACTAGAATTCACTTCCAGTGGTTACATTTATGTCATCACCTGCCAAAACCCACTAGGCACTACAGTTATATACTAAAGCAAAAGCACACTAGGGATAAAATGGCGAAGGGATTATAACTGGAACATTTTGAATTACTATTGTTGTTTTCATGTCTGTCATCTTTGATTTCACATACTGTCCCGTTTGTCATCTCTATTCCATTTTATTAAGCAGCATTCTCAGATAGGCAAAGGAACAAGGCTGGATAAGAGGCATGTGGCTGGAGAGGAGAAACATGATGATATGTAAGATCACAGTGTGTATTATTCGTAAACATTAACACAGATGTTGATGTATATGATATATTCTTCTCCAGAAAATAATTGTCTTTTTACTTATTTATCAAGTGCAATTTGTAAGAACAGATAGTTCAAACCTGCTGTGCACAGTACGCAGCAACAAAAAATGATGCCCTCAGCTAGCCTTTTGGTTTATACCAGCCTAAGCACTGGCAAGCCTGGTGTGCCAGTGTCTTTTAACAGAATTACATCCAATAAGCAATTACATTCAGGCATGGCCCTTTTCTGTCAGTCAGACAATATGGAGACCTTTCTCTACCCTCATTTAACTCTCTGCCTGTTACAATGTAAAAGGATTGATTTGTAAAGAGCTAGAGTGTATCTGCTTTTTGACTTAGCTGCTGCTTTGTACATATTGATGAGGCAAGAAAAAAAAGACACTGAAAGTGGATGAAAGAAAGACCTAGTGCCACAGAGCAAAGGATTGTGGGCTCCATCCATTTCTGCTCCATGTCTCCCATTATTGCCTGCTGACTATTTCTGATCATGAGGGAGCATGAACTATCCATGAGTATAAAATGGATACAGCTCAAATTGATTCAGTAACATCACACAGACATATCTGAATAATGAGGTTCAGTAGCAGCCTGTCACATAGCAAGCATATCACTGCAACTGATTTATTGAAAACTTGACTGAGTAAAATCTAATTCATCAAAGAGAAAATATTTTTTAAAAAAATCTGCTCCTGATTTCTCTTCTCCCTTACATTTTTAAACTTGTTTGCTGGAAGAAGAATAATTTAAAGAAAAATGTAGGCCCCATTTCATTTACAAATAACTCTGGCAACTTCAGAAAAGGAAAGCTGAGATAATCTTGCCCATTTCCTCTGCTAAATACTTCTCTCCCATCCAATATTCCCAGATTCCACTAAATAGCATGACCACTCATTTATAGTACAGATTGGTTTCAGACACTTTTGGGAAAGTAGCAGCTCCCTAAAAGTCATCATCACCATTGGAAGACACCCTGCCAGCGATTTCAGACATCTAGATTTGCCATTTTATTTTATTTTTTTTGTAAAAGTTCCATTTGGACAACCAGTGATCATAGGATGGGTCATAATGTGGTGAAAGGAAAAAGACAAATGCAGGTTCCTTCTCAACTTTCCCCTCTCCTGACCAATAAACAGACCATCAACCCCGGAGAGCATTTTACTCTAAGGGCTTGGCTACACTGGAGAGTTGCAGCACTGGTAGTGGGTTTACAGCGCTGCAACTTAGTAACTGTCCACACCTGCAAGGCACATCCAGCACTGCAACTCCCAGGCTGCAGTGCTGGCTGTACACCTGGTCTGCTTGGGGTGTAATGATTGCAGCGCTAGTGATGCAGCGCTGCTCATCAAGTGTGGCCACCAAAAGCGCTGTTATTGGCCTCCAGGGTATTAGGAGGTATCCCAGAATGCCTGCTCACAACAAACCGGAAGAATGGCTGAACTCCGAGCTTCCCCAAACTGCTTATCTAAAAAACAAACACAGCTGCTGTTTGCTCGAGCGAGCGAGCAGAGGCCAGGGGAATTGCTTTGGAAGGTTCACAGCTGTTTGCTTGAAGAGAGAAGTCACATGGCAGAGGGGTTGGGGGGAGTCTGTTTTGAGCAGCTGCTTATGTGGTCTGAAGGCTATTTAGGAGTGCATAATTTGCGTTCAGTGAATAAGAGAGGGGTGGGGGAAGGACTCGAAACTTTTAAATTGATTGCAGGTTGGTGATGAGTATGTTCTAGTCCTTAGAACTTGCAGCAGGGAGCTGAAAGATCCAAAAATCCACTCTCTCTCTCTCCCCCACGTTCCCCCTCACCTCCCTCCTTTGAAAAGCACGTTGCAGCCACTTGAACGCTGGGATAGCTGCTCACAATGCACCACTCCCAACAACGCTGCAAATGTGGCCACACTGCAGTGCTGGTAGCTTTCAGTGTGGCCACACTGCAGCACTTTCCCTACACAGCTGTACGAAGACAGCTGTAACTCCCAGCGCTGTACAACTGTAAGTGTAGCCATACCCTAAGTCACCTCAGCCCAGATCCTCAAAAGGGTACCTAACTCCCACTTCAATTGCTCAAGTCAAAACTACAGGCACCAGTGAGATCCTCAAAACCTCTAAACTTGGAGTTGGCCTAAAAATCTCTCACTGCCTAAATTTTCACAATAAAAGTCCCTGAGCTCCTAAGTGCCTTGCTGGGGGCACGCGCACTACCGTCTCAGTCCTGTCAGCCCGCACCTATCTCATGTCTAAGGCCCAGCAGGATCCTTGAACCAAGTGATCCTCAAACTATGTGAAATCAGTACCCTAACCAATGGGTTATAGGATATTCTGATGTAAGTGACTCTCAGTCTCTCCTATTGAGGCTGTTCCACTATATAAATAATGAAATAGGCATTGGGCCAGCAAGAGAGTGAGAATGCCTCTACTGACCAGCAGTTAGGATGCTGACTTGAGAGGTGGGAAACTCATGTTAAAATTGCTTCTCTGTATCAAGCAGAGAGAGGAACTGAAAAAGGCTTTCTCACAACCTGAATAAGTCCCCTAATCACTGGGCTAATGGTTATAGCGGAATCCTTCTCCTCTCCCACCATATTCTGTGTGGAGTTTCTTGAAAGAAACATCTTAGATGCCTGACTCCAGGAGAACAGGTCTTGGCTAGGGATCCCAAGCAACAACAGGCATCTCCCTCCAACCCGGACTTAGGCACCAAACTCCCTCAGACGGGTGGGACTTGGCACACACCTCTCTCCTGGGGATCTGTTCCTGGCTAGCTTACATGGCCCCCTGAGCAGCGTGCTGGCTTTTGTAGATCCCATTCTCAAGCACTTACTTCTCTCTCCCAGTGCACTATACAGGGAACCTGTGCATCTAACTCAGGGTTTGTGGATGCCATTTTGTGGCTAGGCACCTCAAAGTTGTGATGCTTAAGTCTCTTTATGGATTTGGACCCTCTAGCCTTCAAACATATAGTTATTTGTTTTTAAAAGTAGGCTGATTTCAAATGTTGACCAAATACTGATACAGAGCTAAAACTAACAGCACCACTTGCACAATCAAAGTAAAGGAACTACTCAGGTGATTATGGAAGAGTCAAAGAGTCACTTTAAACACAGGAATAATAGTCTCACTGACTGCAGCAGGGCTATGTGAGGGAGTAAGAGATGTGGGATTTGACCTAACACTGATACAATTTCGAGGGGAAAAAGAAAATATTTTAACAACAAAAAAGGAATGCTGAAATTGTGCATCTCCTACTACACTTGCCTTCCTGCTTGGAGTTGCTTTGTGTAAGAAAGTAAATGTAAAAGAAAAGAAGACTGGTGTAAGATTTAAGTAAGGTTTAATGCTTCGAACAAGTGGGATCAAGAACATTTGATAATAAGATCCAACTTCACAGCTATCACTTTAACTGATCTGTGAGTGCAGTACCATTCCAATGGAGGCAGACAGAACCACGTCCGCGTCCTTAAACAGTAAACCAAAATTAGAAACGCATGAAATAAGTTAAGCAAATGCAGCAATAAGCTGATTAACCTATTATTTAATATAGGCAATACCTAAATTAAATGGGAAGAAATGCATCCGTAATTTATTCACTGGCCCCTAGGATATCTTTAGAATCAAAGGTAGCTTAACAGAGTTCTGTAGTTCTCACCAAATACTTGGAGATGTTTTCAAAAAGGAACCTCCTACTGCAGGGAACATATTTAACTATAGTCCAATGTGCCCTATATGCAGTAACCTTTTGATCAATTATTTCCTGCAACTTCTCAAAAAAATAATTAGATTTGCCTGGATAGGTCTTGTGATGTACAAAAATTGTACTTCATCATACTGAAAACCTTACTGCATGCAATTATCTTTTGACAGAGAGAGCGACACAGTTATATTTTACATGCACATAGTTAGCTGTGGCCTAAATACCAGGCTTTGTATTGAAAAATGTAGCAAACAAACAGAAAATTAAACATCTGCTTCACTGCAGATGTGGTGTTAGTATTTTTTAATTCAATGGCAAACTTTGTTCTAAGCAAACCACCGACACTGCTGAATAACTTAATGATAAGACTCCAAGCACACTCTGCTTGTTGGCCAGAAACAAGAAGTCAGCACCTGTGTGGCTGGAATTCTCATTCATGTTTCTTATGTGCTTTTGAGAGCTCTCTTTCTTGCATGCTGAAACTCAGAGTGGCCTCTAGTCCTATTCAGTTAGATGAAAAAAAGAACAACCCAAAACTTGTTTCCATTTAACTGACTTTAAACAACTTATTCAAAATGTTTGAATGTTGTGTTACATTTTGTTTCCAAAACACATCATTTTTTTTCAACAGATATGAGGAAATGTATACACTGAACATGTTCCTCTGAGAAATGTTCTTCTCTTTCTATATTTATGGAGACTGATTGTTGCTTTTAATTGTACTATCACAGCCTTCTTCTGAACAGTCAGAGTGGCCTTTTCCTAGCCAAAACCAAGAGTAACATACTAAATGGTTATTCGATCATCATGTAGCAAGGAAATAAGTTAACCAAAAACACACAAAAAAAATCCTCCTTTTCCTGGAAAAGACCTATTCGTTGAATACTACAGCTAGATTTGTTTCCCTGCACAAACTGTAAATATATGCAGAGAGAGAGAGAGAGTTCCCACATATTATCTTCTCTTTCCTCTTCTTGAGAGAAGAAAAGGACTCTATCCTACATAGCCCTGATTTTACATGACTCATGATCAGCTTTAAAGATAGAAGGATGCAATTACTGAGCCATATATCTGGGACTGAAATGCCTAGCTGGCAGACCTCCTCTAAGCACAGCAGTAATTTTCTTGCAGTGTCCACTTTCAGAAAGTCTGGAAGCAGAATGGGTTTTAAGTGTGGAGGAAAGTTATTCAAAGCAACAGATAAAATTTAAAAGAGCATTTAAGAACCTTAAATATCAAAAGCTTTTAAGATACAGTAGAAGTAATTACTTGCTGATACAGCATCAGTAGAAATTTTATTGCACACAATTTCACTAAAATATAAATACCAGGCACTCTTCCTCTGGATCCAGTTACCACAGAGTATTCTGGCCCCAGAACTCTCATTCTATATGGCACACAGTTCCATCTCCTGACGGAGACTATTTCAATGAGCTATCATAACTCAGCTTCTTGCAACACTGACAGCTTTATTGAACCCACAGAGAAAGATTCAGCAAATATCATCCCTTACCATAAATGGAGTCACTCATAGGCTGAAACATAGTACCCAGCCCCAGTCCCCAACCTTTAACTTTGTACAGTGAGAACTTTGAATAAAATATTGTACATGATAGAAATTAATCACACACACAAGGTGGGGGGAGCAGGGTTTTCAGGTAATCAGAGGGAAAATAAACACCCGGAAAATGCTTTACTGCTTCCAGTTCCAAGTCCCATAGTGTAATAGAGATGGCATCTGATGGCAGCCTGGGTCCTCTTCTCTTCGATTCTTCCTGTTGAAGGTAGGGATCCGGGCAGAGACAGATGCATCGTGGAGGTGAATGCCTGGCTGCGAAGATGGTGTCGCCAGGAGGCCTTTGGCTTCCTCGACCACGGGATGCTATTCAAGGAAGGACTGCTAGGAACAGATGGCGTTCACCTTTCGAAGAGGGGAAAGGCCTTATTTGCACACAGACTGGCTAACCTAGTAAGGAGGGCTTTAAACTAGGTTCGACGGGGACAGGTGAGCAAAGCTCACAGGTAAGTGGGGAACAAGACCTGGGAGATGGGTTGGAAACAGGAGGGAGCACGGGCTATAATGGCAGAGAGGAAGGAGGGTCAGGGCAAAGCTGGGAGGCTAGATCAAACCAGTATCTTAGATGCCTATATACAAATGCAAGAAGTATGGGTAATAAGCAGGAGGAACTGGAAGTGCTAATAAATAAATACAACTATGACATTATTGGCATTACTGAAACTTGGTGGGATAATACACACGACTGGAATGTTGGTGTGGATGGGTATAGTTTGCTCAGGAAGGATAGACAGGGGAAAAAGGGAGGAGGTGTTGCCTTGTATATTAAAAATGTACACACTTGGACTGAGGTGGAGATGGACATAGGAGACGGAAGTGTGGAGAGTCTCTGGGTTAGGCTAAAAGGGGTAAAAAACACAGGTGATGTCGTGCTGGGAGTCTACTACAGGCCACCTAATCAAGTGGAAGAGGTGGATGAGGCTTTTTTCAAACAACTAACAAAATCATCCAAAGCCCAAGATTTGGTGGTGATGGGGGACTTCAACTATCCAGATATATGTTGGGAAAATAACACCGCGGGGCACAGACTATCCAATAAGTTCCTGGACTGCATAGCAGACAATTTTTTATTTCAGAAAGTTGAAAAAGCTACTGGGGGGAAGCTGTTCTAGACTTGATTTTAACAAATAGGGAGGAACTTGTTGAGAATTTGAAAGTAGAAGGAAGCTTGGGTGAAAGTGATCATGAAATCATAGAATTTGCAATTCTAAGGAAGGGTAGAAGGGAGTACAGCAGAATAGAGACAATGGATTTCAGGAAGGCGGATTTCGGTAAGCTCAGAGAGCTGATAGGTAAGGTCCCATGGGAATTAAGACTGAGGGGAAAAACAACTGAGGAAAGTTGGCAGTTTTTCAAAGGGACACTATTAAGGGCCCAAAAGCAAGTTATTCCGATGGTTAGGAAAGATAGAAAACGTGGCAAAAGACCACCTTGGCTTAACCACGAGATCTTGCGTGACCTACAAAACAAAAAGGTGTCATATAAAAAATGGAAACTAGGTCAGATCACGAAGGATGAATATAGGCAAATAACACAGGAATGCAGAGGCAAGATTAGAAAAGCAAAGGCACAGAATGAACTCAAACTAGCTATGGGAATAAAGGGAAACAAGAAGACTTTTTATCAATACATTAGAAGTAAGAGGAAGATTAAGGACAGGGTAGGCCCACTGCTCAATGAGGAGGGGAAAACAGTAATGGGAGACTTGGAAATGGCAGAGATGCTTAATGACTTCTTTGTTTCGGTCTTCACTGAGAAGTCTGAAGGAATGTCTAGTATAGTGAATGTTTACGGGAAGAGGGTAGGTTTAGAAGATAAAATAAAAAAAGAGCAAGTATAAAATCACTTAGAAAAGTTAGATGCCTGCAAGTCACCAGGGCCTGATGAAATGCATCCTAGAATACTCAAGGAGTTAATAGAAGAGGTATCTGAGCCTCTAGCTATTATCTTTGGGAAATCACGGGAGACGGGGGAGATTCCAGAAGACTGGAAGGGGGCAAATATAGTGCCCATCTATAAAAAGGGAAATAAAAACAACCCAGGAAACTACAGACCAGTTAGTTTAACTTCTGTGCCAGGGAAGATAATGGAGCAGGTAATCAAAGAAATCATCTGCAGACACTTGGAAGGTGGTAAGGTGATAGGGAATAGCTAGCATGGATTTGTAAAGAACAAATCGTGTCAAACTAATCTGATAGGATAACGAGCCTTGTGGATAAGGGAGAAGCGGTGGATGTGATATACCTAGACTTTAGTAAGGCATTTGATACGGTCTCGCATGATATTCTTATAGATAAACTAGGAAAGTACAATTTAGATGGGGCTACTATAAGGTGGGTGCATAACTGGCTGGATAACCGTACTCAGAGAGTAGTTGTTAATGGCTCCCAATCCTGCTGGAAAGGTATAACAAGTGGGGTTCCGCAGGGGTCTGTTTTGGGACCGGTTCTGTTCAATATCTTCATCAACGATTTAGATGTTGGCATAGAAAGTACGCTTATTAAGTTTGCGGACGATACCAAACTGGGAGGGATTGCAACTGCTTTGGAGGACAGGGTCAAAATTCAAAATGATCTGGACAAATTGGAGAAATGGTCTGAGGTAAACAGGATGAAGTTCAATAAAGATAAATGCAAAGTGCTCCACCTAGGAAGGAACAATCAGTTTCACACATACAGAATGGTAAGAGACTGTCTAGGAAGGAGTATGGCAGAAAGAGATCTAGGGGTCATAGTAGACCACAAGCTTAATATGGGTCAACAGTGTGATACTGTTGCAAAAAAAGCAAACGTGATTCTGGGATGCATTAACAGGTGTGTTGTAAACAAGACACGAGAAGTCATTCTTCCGCTTTACTCTGCGCTGGTTAGGCCTCAACTGGAGTATTGCGTCCAGTTCTGGGCACCGCATTTCAAGAAAGATGTGGAGAAATTGGAGAGGGTCCAGAGAAGAGCAACAAGAATGATTAAAGGTCTTGAGAACATGACCTATGAAGGAAGGCTGAAGGAATTGGGTTTGTTTAGTTTGGAAAAGAGAAGACTGAGAGGGGACATGATAGCATCTAAAAGGGTGTCATCAGGAGGAGGGAGAAAACTTATTCACCTTAGCCTCCAATGATAGAACAAGAAGCAATGGGCTTAAACTGCAGCAAGGGAGATTTAGGTTGGACATTAGGAAAAAGTTCCTAATTGTCAGGGTAGTTAAACACTGGAATAGATTGCCTAGGGAAGTTGTGGAATCTCCATCTCTGGAGATATTTAAGAGTAGGTTAGATAAATGTCTATTAGGGATGGTCTAGACAGTATTTGGTCCTGCCATGAGGGCAGGGGACTGGACTCGATGACCTCTCGAGGTCCCTTCCAGTCCTAGAGTCTATGAGTCTATGAGTCCTTCTGACTAAGGACAGAAATTTGTTTAGAACGTAAAACTCTTTATTTTGTCCTCCGTGTCTTTCATGGAGCCACTGAGGAAGCAATGCCTAAGTGTACACAGCTGTGACGTGAACTTTTATTGCTTTCTAGAAAAAATATTTTATAGCTTCATTTTGGAAACAGCTTTTTAATTGTGCCACTATTGCTAATGCCTCAAGAAAAACCTCTCTCTGAAACATACCCTTCAACATTACCATCCTATACCTGCTTCACATCCCCACTTTTATCTAACCTCTCTTTTTCTCCAGGTAGCTAACTGATCCTCCTTCACCCTCAGAGTTCAAGCCAACTAGGGTGACCATATGTCCCAGAAATCTAGGAATGTCCTTGTCAGACTGACTGTTGATTTTGCTAAAAATGTGATTTCTGCTGCTTTTTTTAACCCCTTACGGGTCCCACAGTCAAATCTACAGAGTTCCCGGTTGGCTGAAAAAAGATAAAGCCAGAAATGAGCATCTTTTCCCTCTCTCTCAATGCCCTCCTCCCTCATGGTAAAAAGCCTTTTGTGCATCATTTCATCCTTCTGCACCATACACTTACGAAGAGTCTAAGGATTTATTACATTCTATTTAAGAATCTCTGGCCTGGTAATTAAAAGGTTTAGAATAAAGGGGCTCTGGAAAAGGAAAACTTCCTCTTTAAGGTAGGTCAAGAAAATTACATTTATCAATGTGTTCTACATCATAAATGTGGCTCTTCTGGATTGCTAAGCATCCTGTCATGGCAATTTAGCATATGAAAAGTTTAGTTCAGCTTAACTGAAAGCCAAGGAAACAGGTAGCCAAAAAAATTACTGGGAATTATGTCTAACCCATATGCATCACAGGAGCCACAAGAAACATCCTACAAATTTACAAATATCCAGTTTCCCCTCCCATCCTACCCCTATTTTTCTAACAAAATTAGTTTGTCCAAGAGGGTCAGACTAATGGTTTTGGGATAGTAAATTATGCTGGAAACAAAAACAGGTAGAGGTCGAGGTCATGGGGAAATGGAAGGGAATGCATAGCACTGTTCTCTGAACTCCTTACCTCCTCTCCACCAGACACTTACAGAAAACTCACAGTCTTGAGGAGACTTCATTATATGTCTCTTGGTTATATGGCTTGTGCCCATGATGAAGTTGTGACTAAAGCACGGGGTCTGTTTGTTAACAATAATAATACGGGAAACCTGGGCAGCTCAAATGGAAGAGTAGATGGGAGAGCGTGCTGACACCAATATTATAACTAAAAGTCTATGTCTTAAGTGCAACTCTCTCTCTCTCTCTCTCACACACACATACACACACACACAATCCCATGGCACATCTCATAGGTAGGCATAGCAAAAGGAAGGTAGACATAGCAAGAGCAAATCCCAACATCCAATTTGGATCCAGGGATACAAATATATAAAGTCAAAAACTCACATGTGATTTGAGTTTGGGAAGGAAGGATATTTTTTTTGTTTGGAGTAGGAGGGGGTTGGTATTGGTTTGGATATATTCCCCCTCCTCCTCCAAAAATCGTTTCATGAAGGTGGAGTGACTGACTTTCATGATAATCTGCACAATTATGAACTTCCTATAAAGCATAACAACACAGTGTTCTGGCTGTAGGCCTCATACTGCACAAAACAAAGAAAATTAGTGGAAGAGAAATAAACTTTTGCAGTGGTTCTTCCCTGAAATCAGCTTTGGAATTCTTCAAACTGCATCCAAATGACTAGAATAGGTTAGAGTGCTCAAGCATTTGAACTTGAAAGCCTAGGGGGTCTCTTACCATGCATGTGACTGATGTGGCATATCTCACACAGATAGTATCTATTATTTTGTTTCTTTTGTCTATGTGTTTTGGGAGAATTTATTGTGTGTGTTTGTTCTTGGCCTCTGTAGAACTCCAGTACCATGTCTTGCTTGAAATAGGAAGGCAGTATGCAGGTCAGGTGCATAGCTAGTATGCCTTGAATCTGTCTTGAATGATATGGACAGCAGTGGTAAATCAGATGCTTTTTTTTTTTTTAAATCTAAAAAAGAGAACTATTGAAAGTCTTATGTTTTTCTAGAGCTTGGAAGGCTGAAAACAAGTTTATCCCCAAATAAAAAGGAATTATACCACAGCTTTAAACAGGCAGGACTCATATCTTCCAAAATGAACATACATGGTTTGGAATAGTCTCCTAACGCAGAAAAGACAAAATTGCTTCTAATGACAGAATTTTTTAGCTTTCATTTAGAAGGCAGAAGGCGGAGGGAGAGGAAGGCATTTATGAGAAACAAAACTAATGAGTCACAGAGCAGAAGAAAATGAATCTTGTAGTTCCTCACTTGTCAGCACACAACTTGATAAGAAATCAACTCTCACAAGGAGCAATCCTTCTACAGCCATTCCTGAACCATAATTGTGCCAGTTGGCCTTATTTACAGGAGGGGGTCTCACTTTTCAGAGGTGTTTTTGAAATATTCCAGTATTAAGCTATCACACTCCTACAAAATAAGGAGTTCCCCAGGGTATTCCAGTGGTACATTAAAACCTTTCTCACACACACACTTTTTTTTAAACAGCCCACTTTTGAATCAGCAGCCCTGACAGTTCTTTTGTGATAAAAGTCTATGTTAAAATAAGTATAACTAAAAAGATTAACCATTTGAATGCCAGCAAAAGAGAACATTGCTGCAGTTGCTTTAGCTGGTCAATGAACGTTGATCTATAGGGAACCTGTTGAGATATAACTGCAGACTACTCTAACTGTTTGTATATGTATAAGAGCTATATCTGTACAACCAGCTGCAGAGCTGTATATGTACAACCAGCGGTCACGAGGTTTTTTTATGAAATGAAACATCACACGGTGATACCTAACACATCTCCACTTGACAATGGCGGAAAATGAATGCACAAATGGCGGCAAATGGTGGTGAAAATAATGGGTAGCACAATTTTTATTCCTTTGTGCTCTCCCTTCACCTTCCCCTGTCTTTGGGAAGTGCTGCTTTACTTGTGCTCCTCCTCATCATTCTTGGCTTCTTAGGTGAGGACTCACCAGCAGGAAGAATTTAAAGAGGGACCAGGAGGTGGTGGCATCTGGCTAAGGAGTTTTTGTGGCTCTGATCCTTGCCCACCAATTGGTGGAGAAGCAGACTCACCTGGTGGGGAAAGAGGAAGAGTCCAGCCAAGAATCTCCTATTCACTTACTTCCCCCTCACACTGGAGTGGGGAAAAGTGAGAATCATCCCACTGCACCTCCTCTTCATTCCACATCATCACCAGCTCCCTGTGCTGCCTGTGACTTAATGATGGATAACAGATTCTTTATACAATTTCTTTGAAATGTCTTAACAGTTGGTAAAACGTAAGAAATTTGGGAGGGATTTCCCCATTATTATTTGTTTTTGATCATTACAGATTCTCCAATCTGGTCAACTCTAAATGAACTGGCCCAGGAGCCTCGGGAACATGCTCCGCCACACACGCAAGCGCTGGTACACACACACACTTTCCCATTGCGGGTAAGGGACCTGTTTCAGATAGTGTATTCCCTTTGAATACATTTAGTCAGTTGTTCCCATTCTTTTCTTTTTGCAGTGTCCCATCACCACAAGATCTACACAAAACTGCATCACCACAAATGTCAAGACTCGTGACGACAGCCACCAAAACTGGTGAGCTCCCCCTATTATACTGAACTGCTTTAATCACTGGAGATATCAAGCCACAAATGCCTTAACAAGGTTAAATATTTGCTCATTATGATAAATCGAGGCAATACAATGACCATTTCCTACGTTTCTCCTAGAAATTTTACTGTACAAGTATCTCACAGTGCTGCTAAGTGGACAGTCTAGTCCATGCCTAACGGCTGTTTTCATAAAGAACTTC
The DNA here is from genome assembly GCF_007399415.2 of Gopherus evgoodei. Lineage (NCBI taxonomy): Eukaryota > Metazoa > Chordata > Testudines > Testudinidae > Gopherus > Gopherus evgoodei. The sequence goes on along the minus strand of NC_044327.1, from coordinate 68,929,341 downwards.
AGTCAGGTGTAAAGGAATGAGTTACAGTCATTGGGATGTGGAAACTTGTAGACCACTATGGTCTGGCTGACCCTGCCACAGTGGTGTCTTTCTGTTCTTGCTAATGTATCTTTCAGCACTTGAACAGGATGTCAGCCATGAGAAAGTTACTGCCCTTTTTCTACAATGAACACATGCACAGTTTTCTTGCCACATAGGAATGCCTGTTTCTCTCTGATGAACGATTTCTCAGTGTAGTTTAACCTCTGAGAGGAAGCAGATGTAGAGTACCTTAAAGGAGAAGAGAAACATCTCTCAGGAAAATAGAGATATATATCTGAATTCTGTCTCCCAAGCCAATGATATATCAGCTGCACTTTTCTCCTTATTCAGTGGATTCAAATTCTCTCCTTTCAATTCACAGCCTTTTCTGGCAATGAAATATGAAGAAGTGATGATTTCCTCCAAATTAGGAAGACATTAACAATTAAGTGTTAATGTGAACACTGTTACAGTAATGCAATTATAATTGTATTCCAGAAAGGGGAATAGGAAATAATTACTCTGATTCTCAAGTGATAGCTCTAAGAGAATGAGATTCTCAATCTTAAATTCATTAAGTGGGTTCTGGAACTCTGACTATAATCCTTACTCTGTAACTGGTCGCTCTTTGTGGGAATGGTATCTCCTGCCCCCTGACACTGAAGTGCGTGTCTCCTTCCTCACTTGGTCTGGGAATGGCTGATGGCCAGCCCAGATTAAATATGAGGCTATCCCCTCCTTTCTGGGGACTGCCATGATACCCTCGCTCTCACACACACTTTTTTCAGACACCCCAAAATGCAAAGTTCATCCAGGACAAAGCCAGGCAATGTGGACACCCCTAAAGCTCAGGACATTCTTTTGTAGTGCAAGTACCCTCCATAACAGCTATCCTACTCAGGTGTATGAAAAGCATCAGCACTGTGCAGTACAATCAGTTTAATATCATGATATAGAACTTTGACCCGCAACCACTCACACTCCCGTGCTGTGCCACCAATGACGTTTGCAGTAACATCTAGCCTACAATAAAGTGTACACCAGAGCATAGATTAATGGAGTTTAAATACATTAGTAGATACATCTCATTTAAAGAGACAATGTGGGTGAGGTAATATCTTTTATTGGATCAATTTCTGTTGGTGCAAGAGAAGATTTCAAGCTACACGGATGTTCGAGAATGAACCAAAGAGCACTATGCAGCTTGAAAGCTTGTCTGTTTCACCAACAGAAGTTGGTCCAATAAAAGGTAGCTTCTCTTGTCTCTCTAATATCCTGGGGTCAACATGGCTACAGCAACACTGCAAACATCTCATGTAAGACTTTAAGAAGAAAATGAACCTAAACACTAGTTTTTGATGTAATATACAAACAGAACTCAGTCAGATCTGAAAGCAGACCTAGTGTCATCTTTTATATCTACAACCAAAAGTAGTTACTGGAATTTTTTTCAAGTCCTGCATTCTTTGCTGAATCTTAGTAACTATCACTCCACACTCCCCATATTAAACATACAGGTACTTGATGGCTGCAATCACTAAGAAAGCTTGCCAAAAGGATGTTAGCATGAGGAATGCATCAGGTGACAGGGTAGTGTCTCCAAGGACACTGGGACCTGTCAACCTCTGTAACTGTATCTTGTTGGCCTGTCACAGTATAGTTAATTAGAGACATCTGCAGCATAGAACTCAAGGGCGGGGGGGGGGAGTGGCAGCTTTTTTGCACTAGAAAGGTACGACTCATGTAGGAGGTAAAGGAGGTAGATACACAAACAGATACAGATCAGTAACATGAGGCTGATCAGTTATCTAAACCATATTCACTTCTGAAATAAAGCTACCTGATAAAGTAAAGCAACTGTAAAGCTGATGAAAATAGTGAAATATAATGTTAGAAAACTCATTGATATTCTGGAATCTTAACACTGTGAACAGAGTCTTGAACCATCTGCCAATGCTCTTTTATCTACCTAAAAGTTGTTATCTAGGCTGCTCTCCACGTTTCTAAGAACTGAAACATGTTCTCTTTCCCACTAAATATTTTACTAAGAGTCTTGAATCACCTAAATATGCTAAACTTGCTTAATCATATCTTATTAAAATGTACACATCTCTTACTACAGCCATTTATAGTGGAGAGAATGTCTATCAAATTGATATAAAGATAAGAAGCTGATATTTTGAGATTGCTTCCTATTAAGAGGAATAATTACATGTTGTACTAAAACTGTAAGGCTTATGGTTAAGGTGTGTACAGTTATTATTGTAATACCCTTTACTGAACCAGGTGCTGCAAAAACCATATACAGTTACTCGAAAAATCTCCAATACACTAATAGATCTGGAACTGGAATTTTTATTTCTCCAGCTCTATCATCAAAGGCTTCTTCCACTAGCACAAATGGAGCTCTTTCCTAATTGGTCATGGTAGTAGTTCAGTGGGTCCCTTATCCTATCTGATATCTGTGCGCCAGCCACGTGAATGTGATACCACAAACACAGAAACATTAAGCCATATGCACATATATGCATCAGCCATCCATTAACGGCTGATGGCTACAAATGCAAGCTAACTCACTCATGCCATCTGGAATGATAGGCCTGGGTCCTATTAAAGTTCACAGGAAATCATCACCTCTATCTCTTGGGTCCTGGACTGGCAGTTGATAAACATCTGCCAAGATCTTAGTTTAAAGCAGTGCCTTCCAGCCTATCCACTTTTTGGGTAAGCCACATGATTTAATACTACATACTAAATAGAATTATACTCAAATTTAACAAGGAAACAACATTTAAGGAAAAAGAAACCACAGAAAGGGGACAGATGTGGATAAAAACAAATCAACAATATTTAAAGATCTCTACATTCATACCATACAACTGTTTTTCAATCATCCTATTACAGCCCTATTAGAATTTAAGGATGGCCAGTGAATTAGCATGAGGCAGCTGTTACAACTAAGCTAATGCTTTTTTTTGTCCAGACAATACAGAATGTCTGCAAGCATGGGCCTTACAAGCACTAATCTATCTCCAGGGGAAAAGGAGGTAATGAACAATTATATGTCTTGCAGAAGAGGCAACAATAATGCAAAAGATAGAAAATTAATTGTTCTCGACATGATCATGAAGGGTTCCATTTGTGCAAAATACATGTCCCTAACTAACTTGTTGCAGAGACATCCTCTGGAATATTCATTCTCTTTAATTGTAATTGGGTATAATCCAGCCATTTCTCCAACAGGATTTCATGTAGAACTCACTCTTAGTATTTTTCATCTCTTGGGTCAGGGGTCCACCACATCCAAGCTTCTGCACCAAGGCTCAGTGCAACTGCAATTCTTGTTCTCCTCATTTTATACTCCCGAGGGCATTCTGCGCCAAAATAATCTTCGCCAAAAATAATAATTATGGGCACAATATTTTAAAATTCTGCAAATTTTATTTGTCAAATAAACGTGGAGGCTCAAGCATGGCATTGAAAAATGACTGCAATTTTGCCTTCCTTCCTACCCCCCACAGGACACAGACTCAGTGGTTAGGTTGCACCCAACCCTGTTGTGCAATGACTGGGGCTGCCCAGAAACACCCCAGCATCCTGCCCCTCTGTGCCTGGTCCACCAGGTGTGACCAGGCAGGTTCAACAAAAGCAGAATCCAACTGTGGAGGGGCTTAGTTTGGGGGATCCAGGTGTGTGGGTTGAGAGGGTTCTATATGGGGTAATCTGGGTACAGGTAGCTCAGGGTGGATTCCGGGTGCACAGGGGCTTGTTGGGGGGTTCTGAGTGCAACAGTAATGGAACTCTGCAGGGGAGAACAGGTGAAGGTGTTTGGGGCTCAGCAGGGTGGGGGTCTGGGCCTGAGCGGAGACAGAGCTCAGCAGGGGGGTCCAGAGCTGGAAGAGTGGGGCTCGGTAGTGTGGGGATCCTGGTGCAGGTGACTCATTGGGATGGTCCAGGTGCAGGAAGAGTTGGGCTCATCGGAGGGGTTCTGAGTGCGGGGGGGGATGAGGCTCGACGGGAGGGTGTCTGTATGAGGAGGTCTGGATGCCTAGGGTTGGGTGAATGGGTTAGGAGCTCCCTTTACAGGGATCCCTCCCTCTGCAGCTGAGGCGTGATGGGTGCAGGAAGGGGGTGGGAGAGGTGTTTGCAGAGCTTCTTGTAGCTGGGGGTGGGTCTGATCCAGCCAGGAACCAATCCATGCAACAAACCTCGATGCCAACTCTGCCCACATATCTACACCAGCGACACCATCACAGGACCTAACCAGATCAGCCACACCATCACCGGTTCATTCACCTGCACGTCCACCAGTGTAATATATGCCAGCAATGCCCCTCTGCTATGTACATCGGCCAAACTGGACAGTCGCTATGGAAAAGGATAAACGGACACAAATCAGATATTAGGAATGGCAATATACAAAAACCTGTAGGAGAACACTTCAATCTTCCTGGCCACACTATAGCAGACCTTAAGGTGGCCATCCTGCAGCAAAAAAACTTCAGGACCAGACTTCAAAGAGAAACTGCTGAGCTTCAGTTCATCTGCAAATTTGACACCATCAGCTCAGGATTAAACAAAGACTGTGAATGGCTTGCCAATTACAAAACCAGTTTCTCCTCCCTTGGTTTTCACACCTCAACTGCTAGAACAGGGCCTCATCCTCCCTGATTGAACTACCTCATTATCTCTAGCTTGCCTGTATATATATACCCGCCCCTGGAAATTTCCACTACATGCATCTGACGAAGTGGGTATTCACCCACGAAAGCTCATGCTCCAAAACGTCTGTTAGTCTATAAGGTGCCACAGGATTCTTTGCTGCTTATGCAGGGGAAGAGGAAGTCCCGTTCTCCTCAGTCCAGATGGGACTAGCAGCTGAGTCTGGCACAAGGTAGGAGCTACCAACTTGGTCTTCCCCAGTCCTGCCCCCTGCCCACAGTGATTTAACTCTCTGCCATCTGCCCTGAGCACCTGACACATACTGCTGAGGAGGGCTGCATGACCACTTTTCTTTGCTTCCCTGTCAGAAAGTCATTTTTCTGTGTGGAAGCATAGAAATCTGCAGGGGACATAAATTCTGCGCAAGCACAGTGACACAGAATTTCCCCAGAAGTAATTCTATTTATCAGATAACCCCCTTTCAAACAACTGACCTCTTCCATTGTTAGAAGAAAGCATGAGTTAGTCATCCATCTTGATCCAACTATGTCCTATCTCTGCAACTCTATCACTCAGAAATATAACCAGGATTATATTACCAGATTAATAGGAAGTACTCAGATATTTTAAAGACATATTTTTTTAAAATATTATCTTAACTGAAAGAATAACTCTTAACAGATAAAGAGAGAAGTGGATGAAATAAGTGGAGGTGGCTTTATTAGTTACTGCGTGGTGAATTAGTGACAGAGAACAGAGGTCTGCATACTCTTGGCACTGAAAACTACTTTAAAACCATGTATCAGCAACTCACTTAAATACTGAATTCATTTTCTAGTTTAGTATAGAGAGAAGTAGCCAAAGTGGCTCACAGAATTTTACAATTCTGTGGCCTGCAGCAACACTCATGGAGGGCAGCCTGCTAAAATCCTGGCACTCAGAGCTCCATTTTGAGCGAAGCACAGATTGTAGCCTGCACAGATAAAAGCGGATGCAATCTGGTCAGTCTTATGGCAAATTATGAGGCGTGGCCCACAAATTCCTGGCTGTCAGTCAGTGCAGACATTAGCTTTTGGGCACTGTTTGTATTATACATGATATCCACTATCTACTCAGAACACACCATTTGTGCTGAAATGGAATAAACACTTATTTTCACAAATCTGGAACATCTGCATAAAATTCCAGTGCCGAGCACAGAAGCCAGCAACTGTATCAGTATGTTCCATAATAAGGTACCTATGACAGACACTAATAGGGAGATAGACTACGGTACTGACAACAATGCTATGTGAGAGCAGGAACAGACTTACAGATCTTTTGCCCCCTTTACGACCAGATTACAGTCCCCTGTATGGGACCAAAGTGTTTTGTTTCAAATGTTTCCAAGGCCAAGTGCCTGCATGAACATGTAAGACAATTTGTAAGTCAGTCTGTTTTTTTTTTAATATGAGGCATTAAAATTATGCAAGTATGTAGGGGATTTTAAAAAACACATGGAATACAGGATACGTTCTTGACTGAAAGAGGAAGGAAAAGAAAGCCTCCAGGTCTTCAATTACGCAGATTTCTACTTATGAGAAGATTAGCTAGATATAGCCTTATTGCCTAACCCTTGCAAATCAATACTCCTTGTGTCAAGTTATGGTTGTGTCTGCATGCTGTAAATTGAGTTCCCCATGGCTTCCTAACTCAGTTTAACAAGCCATCAATCAAAGACAGATATTTAGAGGAAGCAAAACTGATTGGTTGCAGTGGGATTTCTGGACATTTTAACTGATACCCACTGAAAATAGACAAGTAGGATTTCAATCTCTGAAAAAAATTGCCTGACAAAAGCTCTGACAGATATATAATGCCATGATAGAAATACTACTCATTATGTCATATCTAATAACCCGCTTGTGTCACATTACACAGCTCTCTTTATTACAGAGTGGTGCCAAATACAGTTCTCTTTCTCTAAATTAATGAAGAACAAAATTACACAAGCAGCACTGTGGACAAGGTCTATGCAGGACACAAGTCTTGACCAAAAGTCAAGTAGGGGAAGTAACTCTCCTTAAAATTACACAGGAATTTTTAGTCACTTGCCCAAGCTCATTAAGAAAGGGCCTGATTCCCACAGGTTTACACAAAGTAATTAGCAGCAACAAACACCAGTAGAGATTTCAATGGGCAGCTCAGCCTATGGGATTACTTACAAAGGTTTTGTAAATTTCAGAAGATATCTACACAGATGTCTGGAAAAAAAATATAGGCCATACAACGGATGCAGCCAGAACCATTACGTTTAAGCCAGCCAATAAATTTTATGGGAAAAGTCATAAAAGTCAGATGGAAAAAAATATATAGCATAAAAGTTGCAAACTTCTAGACAGCTTGTAAAAAAAAACAGTAATGTAGGAGGGAAATGGTAAACACACTAACAAGAGTTCATCAGTCTTAATAAATAGGACAGGGTCACAGGGGCTTACTCTGGAACCTATAAAGGTCCCTTAGTATCTAATTATTTTTGAAAAAAAGGACTGAGGTTTTATTCCTCCATTTACTTCTGTCAGTAAATTGGCTCATTTTTCATTAGTCAGCATTTTAAAATGAAGTTCACCCATTAAGAAGGCTAAAGGTTTCTTCTTATTGACATGATACAATAGTATATACCCCATTTGTCCTTCTAGGGGTATATAACTAAGTGATATTAAGCATTACATTTTAATGTAACTAATTCAAATCTGTCAGTCAGATGGAGTATTTAACAAAGTTAGTAATGGCAATGGGCCACATATTTCCATCTGATTTGAAACAGAACAACCATTGAAATCAATAGCTGCCGTGCCTACATTTTTACTTTAATATGAGCTGCAAAGGTGTATTTTGTCATTATTACTATTTTTAAAGGGAGTGGGGAAGAGATGGAACAATTACCGTTTACCAGGAGGAAATCATCCTTCCCAGTAGGCACTGATTTTTGTAGTTCATTGGGACCTGACGTAAAATTGACAAGCGCTGCTGTTCATGTCTTTGTGAATAGTGACTTTAAAAGTATTGCTCAAGTTGGTACATCTCAAATCAGAAGTAAAAAGCGCTACTTTTGTGGCTAACAACAATTATGAATAAAACATCTGTAACTCAGGGTATATATGTAAGCAAATACATTATAATGGATAATAAAAATGGCACTAGTAGTTCTGATTGTGGTGCTAATTAGAATTTGATTTGCCTATTTAAAAGTAATAATTGAGCAGTGCCTAGGATACAATGATTTCCAGGCTGGATTCACTTTTTAGGCACAAATGCACTGACCTCAACAAAAGTAAAAATCAAGGTGGGGAAAAAAGTAAAAAAAGAATCTTTACAATGTACAGCTGCACTCAGTTACTTAGGCCAAAATATGATTTGTGGTCATTAAAGAGCTTTGATGTCAAGGATGCTACTGAAGAATGTTAGGTAGCTACTGTTGCTGATGAAATGAGACATCACTCGAGTGCTCTAGGATACAGGAAGTGACAATTTAATTCACTCTGATAATGTCTTTTTTTCTCCTCGCCTCCATCCTTCCCTCCCCCCCTCCCCTTTTCAACAGCTGGTTTGTTTCTTTGAGCTACAATACTCTACTGTATACCAGCATTTTTCAACAACTCAAACAGAGGCACAGATTTACAAACTATATTTTAGGAGGTAAAGATTTTATATATTTATTTATTCAATATATATTAATCTGTATATTCACTAATAACGATACAACTAGTAACTTGCAGATTCTGTACATGGTACATAAAATATAGTGTTGCATGTCTCAATATAAGGCAAAAGATTATTAGAAAACCTAGAGGGAAAACCTTAACTCTTTTTTTCCTCCGCACAGAGCATCTAAATGTATATCATGTCCTTTCCACTACGTCTCATTTATATATTCAGTGCCTGCAGATATTACTTGAAAACCCATGGGCTGTTATTTAAATTGAAAATGTTCACTATATTAATATTTCAACACTATTAAGCAATGCACCCTAAAGTAACAATTGGATTTTCCCTCCTCATTTCTTTCAAACCAAAACTATTATTGTACTTGTGCACACACACTTACTACGCCACACTGTGCATACGTCTCCATATAAGCTATTATATTGTACACACATTTACAAAGAAAGATGGAGAGAGAGAGAAGGAGAAAGAATATAACTATAATGGGTTTTGTTTGTTTATAAGTTTATTGATGCAATCCTGCCTCCATTGACGTCAACAGGAGCTTTGTCATTTACTTCTCTGGGACCCTACGAATATGACAACAGCATAATCCTCTGATAAAAGTTCGGAGAGCTAACAGCAGATGCAAACACAAATCTGGAAAGCGCCTTGAACCTGTGCATTGTTATCTGATAAACGTGTCAACTTAAGGAGAAGGGAAAAAATAAAACAAACAAACAAAAAAGATGCCAAACACCAGTCCCCACTCCGTTGCCCTTCTGACTCTCCTCCTCCCCTAGAACATCCTGATACTGGCCAAACTAATTAATGATGTGTCAGCTCACTTGTGCTTAGCTTAGCTTGGAGCTGCCAAAGTGGCTCTGAGCAACAAGAGGAATTCCTTTGGGCCTTGTCATGACATCATTTGTGCAACGTAGCCTGTTATGGCAGAAAATGAAGCTGGTATACAAGGATATCAGAAAAAGGCCCTTCTGCGTCAGGCTTAAGATGACAAAATGTCAGCTTCAATCATCTGACAGGCATTGGTCTCCCTCCGTAACCTCTTTCTTTTTGGCTGCTCTTTTTTTTAATATACATATGACACTAACAGAAAAATAAATTGAAAAGAGCACTGAGGCAGAGTGCATTTCACGCACTGGTGCCAATGTTTCATATCTCATGAACCTCGGGAAAACAATTCGTCGAACTAATTAGTTTACAGTGTTTAAGCAGCTTGTTTCCCGTCTTTAATCTTCTTTATGTAATACTGTGAACAAAGCCATATTATCTTCAGATTTTTTTTTTATACAGTTTAACAAATATAATCATTTTCTTTCTGGAGATTACTTCATACAGACATCAAACTGCACCCCTCCCTTTTTTTCCTCCTTCTCTGAGAGGGGGATATAAATAGGCTGGCATCAACTCATTTGTGTTTCAATGGCACTCCCATATCAACCAATCCTTAATCTCTTATTGTTAAGGAATGTACCTCGTTAAATTTAATTTTCATTTCCAGTTTTCAACCAGCCTATTAGCATACAACGATATATACCTTCCTAGGGAAACATGAACAAGAAGAGTATTTTTCCCTCTGACAATCCGAGTAATCTCAGAGCATCCCTCCCTTTACAAAATTTTTAAAGGAACTTTCTTTTAAGTTGAAGCTACTTGGAAAACCAAATAGCTGACTAATATAAACTGAACAAAAACAAAACAAAAAAAAACAACAAACAAAAAAAAAAACAACTCAAGGGTATCTGTAATTATTAGGTTGAATTAGGAAACCAGAGTTCCCTTTTTAATGAGTATCTTCTCACTATGTAAGATCCTCCCTAGCACTCATTGTCCCCCTCCTCCCAGGTCATTTGTAACTTTATTCTTCTTGTGCTGCTCTTAACCACTAATCAGGAATGATCATTGGCTCTCTAATCAGTCCTTCTCAGAAGAGATTGTTAGGACCAATAGTTTACTGAAGCCTTGTGAAGTGCAGACTAGACAAATCTATATGGTTGCAAGAATTTTTGACAGTGTCCCTACCTGATACAAGCTTCAGTTCTGCAATGGTGACATAGTACAGTTTAGACATTTATTAATGCATTGCAATTTACATCATTAAAAGAAAGTCCATGCTGTCAGCAGTATTTTCTGTGCCATCTCTTTACTTGCTTTAGAACCGTTTACTGTCCCACAGTGCCTATCAACATTAAAGTTCATTCTGTCCTTAATTGTCAAACAGATTCATAGTAACTCTTAATTAGTAAAGAAGTAACACAACTGTGACTTTGTGACCCCAAAACAGCTACAGGAGCTGTATCCTGCTGTGCTCAGGGGACTACTCCATTTTCCCACAAGGCTAATGTCTATAACTCCTGTGAGAGCTAGTGAGGAACAATTTTGTAAGTGAATGAAAAGCGTGAAAAATATGGCTACAGTATTAATTTTCATTAACCTTCAATTTACATTTTAAACTGTTAGCTTTAAAATTCTGTATAGTACATAGATTAAAGTTATACTTAAAAACAGGCCATTGTTCAAGAATACTTCATATATTCTTTAAACAATCCCAAAGTTGCCTAACAGTGAACCCACACATTTTTCTGATCAACAAACACTGTTAGTAGTTTATAATTTGGGGGAAAAGGTTAAAGAAAATAACTTGTTTTTTTGAACAGAAGATTCTTTTATTATATTCCTATGGAAAGTACAGTTCATTTTAACTGAAATCAGAAAAAGACAAAGCAGAACTATATTAACATATCTTTAATCTGTTATCCACACGAGTATTTGACTACTTTGCATGCCTTTACCTACCTTCCTGTCTTCACTTCATGGTCCAGGGTTTAGGGGAGTCCTTCACTCCCCTCTCCCACCCTGTCTCCTCTCCATCATGAAGGACAGAAAGTACTAATACATTTGTTTAAACAGCCACATACATTTTCCAAAGACAGTGTACCAGATGTAGTTTCTTGAACACAATCCCTTGAGGTATGTCCATATATTACACGTTTCAACTTTCTTAGATGACAGATAAACAGAAAAATCCATGTAAAAGCATTTGAATTTGCAGTGCACAAAACGTTTGTAGTGAGATCAGTACTCAAGAAAAAGTAGACAAGATAGATAACATGCTATCTTTTACTGGACCTCTTTACTAATCCATTAAAAGGTATCTCAGTGTCTACTTCTCTATCTTTGGAATATCACAATTCTCAGAGTTACAGTTATTCATTTATTCCCTCTCCATGCAATGGCAGGATGGCCAGCATCCTTTGTTGCTTATCTTAAGATCAGCGTTAAGAACAAAAGAATCAGTGGTCAAAAGGAAGTGGATGAAATGTGTATGGTTTTGGAATCTGCAGTGCATTTTCAGATAATGAATTTGGGTTTAGATCAGTCTGTTTCTTTTCCTAATCACATGAAGAATTCATTTTACAGTGCTGAAGAAAGGAAACTCCGTACATGCTTATATTCAGAGTTGAATTTTAAATAGGTTTGTTTTTCACTAAACTTCAGTAATTTTTTGTTTGTTTGTTTTTAAAGGGAGACACACTTAAGATTGGGAAAATGCCACATTTAATAAAATCTAAAATATTTCTGAGTAGCACTGGTCAAATAATATTAATTAAGGGCCAGTTTCCATCACCTTTACTCAAACTGAGTAGCACTTTAGTCTGCAAATAGTCCCTATCATGTCAATGGGACTATTTGTGGGGTAAGGTACTATTAGGTCTTTTGATTTAATGAGACTACTTGCAAAATAATGGTGCTACTCAGTACTCAGTGTGAATAATAAATGTGACCCCAACTAACTGAATCATTTTGTAATATGTTGAAATAAAATACTACTCTTTTAAACATTATTTGTTAATCTTAGAGAGTTGGGACTATTAAGAGTATTCATGAATATATAAAAATTAAATAATCTGAATAAAATATTGGTATTCCTCTGCTCTGTTTTTTCTACCCATTTATATTCCTGGTCAGTGTCCTGTTAAAGGCAAAAGAGCTGCATAATTTATATTAGGCAGGAAAATATATGAGGCATATATGGGTGAAATATAGTTTACCTAACACATTTCCCACAGAAAACAAATTCCACTGAAGGTCCAAATTAAATTTCAATTTGTTGGTGCAAAATGGCTTTCAAGTTAAATTACAAATAAATCCTGAAATCCTTAATGATACATAAACCTGTATGAGAAAACATTCTCTCTCCTCTTCACACAGACCACTTCTAGTCCAACAACTAGCCTTCTGACTAAACTGCCAGATGAGGGAAGCCATTGAACCTGTGCTCCTGCTAAATACAAATATGTAACTCTTAATCTGCCTACTTCATTTGCATCCTAAAACCTCCATCAATATCTGGCTTACTTCCATTCTTTTTGTACACCAGCCAAAGCCTGGCTAGATTGTTTGTGTATGTGTGATTTCTGTCTTCTCTTGTTTTTGCACCACCTATTTTTTCGAAGCACAAATTTTACAAGCAATGACAGTTTGCAACAGGTTGTATCCATGCACCAAAACTGGAGTTCTCCCAGGTCAGCATACATTTTACAAGACCAGTGGTCAGTCATGACTCACATGTCCCTTCCTGATGGATGGTGGTCTGCTCAAGCTTCTACATTTCAGTTCATATTATTGAGTGGAGAATTTATAATGCAACCCTTATGGGATCAGCAACCATTCAGAAGTGGTCTGCCGAGTCTTCATTTATTCTTTTTAATTTAAGATTTCACGTACCAGTAATACATTTTAATGTTTTTTTAGAAGGTCTCTCTCTATAAGTCTATATATTATATAACTAAATTATTGTTGTATTATAAAACAAACAAGGTTTTCAAAAGGTTTAAGAAGCTTCATTTAAAATTAAATTAAAATGTTGATCTTACGCCGCTGGCTGGGTGTGTGTGGGGGGTCACAGCTCAGGGCAGAGGGCTGGGTGTGTGTGTGGTGGGAGGGTCAGGGCAGAGGCCTGGGGGGGGTGAGGGAGGGTCAGGGCAGGGGGCTGGAGGGGATATGCCCATCCCCCCCTTCCCCAAGGCCCTGCCCTTGCTTCTTCTCTGCCTCCAGTGGGAGCAGCGAGCACGCTGACTCTGCTCCTTCCCAACCCCGTCCCTTGCAAGGGCCAGGGAGGGAGGAATGGAGAGGCAGAGGAGAAGCAGGAACCAGCACACTATGGGAAGAGGCAGGGGAGCCAGCAGGACCAAGCTTCTACCCCTTGCCCTCTGCTCCCGTCAGGGACTGGGGAGTGGAGGGATTCTGGCAGGCAGCAGCATGCCATTAAAAATCGGTCTGCATGCCATCTTTGGCACGCATGCCACAGGTTGTCGACCTATAAGGGAAGAATCCACTCCCATCTCATTTTATTTACTACTACTAGCCAAGTCAATAACTATCTGTGATAGTGGGGAACATAACATAATCCAACCCTGAGATACACTTGCAAAAGTCAGCACATCCCTTGGGCAGCCTTCTCTCAGAGCCCCAGAAGTTGTGTAAAGTTGCCCTTCCTCAGTGGAATCCATATACACACAAGGAGGGAGACGATGGTACAAACATGGCTTGCCCTGCCCTAGAGAACGCCCCTCTCCCCAAGGCACAGCAGGATTATTCCATCCTGTGCACCAGCAGGAGATACTAAGGCTTCACACTTTTGTTCTGAATAGTTTCTTTTTAAGATGAGGTTATATACACATGTCAAATAGTCTCCCAGTCATGCAGATAACTTAACTCGACAGACCCTCAGGTAATCTGTAAAGTAAGTTAATTGTGAGAGATTGCAAGGAGCTGTAACATGTGCTCTGCTGCTGAAGCTTCATCTCAAAGCAATGCCACTGAGTTTTGCATTCTTCATGTTTATGACATCAAAACGTTAATTACTAATCAAGTTGGTTCACAACACAGATGAGAGTTCAACTAACACTTTCAACTAAAAAGAAACTCAAGTCTATTGCAGCTTTACCCAATGGAAAAAACAAACATGCACAATGTACAATTTTCACCAAGGATTAAGGAGGAGGAAAAAATGTTGCAAGAACTTTCAAATTAAAAATAATTTTAAATTTTAACTTTGTCTCCACTGTTGTTTTCTTCCACCTGCACAGTCTTAATTCAACTTTTTTTATTTTATGATTGAAAACTATTGGTTCTGTATTAGCAGAAGTATGACATTTCCACATTAAGGCAGCTCTATTCTCAAGTATATTTTGATCTTCAAAAACATTTTAAAACCAATCCCACCGACATTTCTAATAAAATATTTTATTCTCTTTGCCACAGAGACCCATAAGCTTTAAAATCATCATCATGAAAAAAGTGCAAGATTTTATACATGAGGATTTTTTTTAAATGCTCAGAGCTCACAAGCTAACGAATTAGGCTTATTATATTAGGACAAATCATTGTTCTGGCTAAAATGATACTGTTAAATTTAGCTAGTCCATTGTATAAGAAATGACTGGTCTTACTCACGTCTCCGTAGGTGGAAGGACTGTGAATTCACATTGTCTATTAATATAGGGCTAATGTGTGAACCTGATCAGTAGCTATTACTGTAGCTGGGAAGATGCTGTGGATCTCATGAACAAAAGGAATACAGTCTAAAGTGAGTAAAGAGGCATAAGCAGGTTTCCTCAGATGTGTACTTATATGAAAAAGAGCTTGGCTTGAAAATCTTTAATCTCAGTGTGAAGAAAACAATAAGAGTAAATTATGATTTTCTTTACTTAAAAGCACTAAAATTTGTAAGGCGACCAATCAGTAACCATATGGGAAAAATGTTGCAATAACCCCATATTTATTTTGTAAACAAATCACATGGACATCCATATGCCTGGCTGCTAACTGTATCGATTCATACATTAGATGTGGCTTTGGTAAACAATACCCCTGATCTGGCAACACATCTAAAAAAATTAATTATGAGTCAAAACTCATATTGATGCTTATAAACAGATCAATCTTTTGAGTTTTGTTTTAAATAATCTCTCCCTCCACTATCAAATACATACGAGTAAATAAATTCAGTAAATTGGGCAGGCAAGGACATTATGAACAGACACGTATGAGCAGACCTACCAGGTGAAAATGACCTTTTCACCAATTCAATTGCCAATTCAGTGTAAAAATATTTGAATAGAAAAACTGTGGGCTAATAATTCCAAGAAATTAAGATTTGATGAAGGTCTGTAATTCAAAATGGTAGACTTTAATTATTTCCCTCTTATCCTGAGCACAACTGGAAAAAGAATAACTATCCTGGAGTATGCAAGGTTTTCTACTTATTCTGCATTAAGTAGCTCCCTGGTTTTGTGGGATTTAGTGGGTACTATGTTTCCATTTTGAAACTAATTTTCCCTCTTCTTTATGTCATAAAGTGAATTGTGGTGTGATGTAGTTCTGCTCCAATATGCTGTTTTTCCTCTAGGATGCTGTGAAAATCAATATGAGCCATATCTTATCTATATGAATGGAAAGGTGAAAGAATTTTCTTTAAAACAAACAAATGTTCTGCTTGGACAGGTTCACTTCAAAATTGCACTTCCAATTGCCTAGAGCAGTTCCCTCAAAGAAATGCTAAAGACACAAACTTAAAAATTCCTTTTTTAGGTCAGGGAAGTGTGCTTTAAAAAGTGACTGTAAAAATGACCTTATGAAGCTTTAAGATTTAGTGCATTTCAATGACTTCTAGAGCAAATGTGCATAGTTTATATGCAAAAAGGGTGGCTTTTCTAACTGCTAGCCCTGCAACTCAATATGGAACTTGGAACTCAAGATGTGTTCTTTCCAACTAAGCCATCATCACCAGTAATAAAAGACTCTATAAATGAAAGTCTGTCCTCAGCTACACCTGTGCCAACTCATTGTCATTAGTGGCACTGCACAGGTGTGAATGGCAGCAGAATTTGACTCCAAAATTTAATGAACAATTCTGTCAATGATATGTGAATCAGAGTTCAGCTCTCTTCTATTCTTGGGCTGTATATGCAGAATTGGGGAGAGGTAAAAACTTCAATTATTTTAGTAAGCTAAAATGGCCCAGAGTACACACAGGGAACAAATCTGTTGAGTAAAAGTGTATTCATTATACTTTTCCACAGTGTATTTTTTTAAAACTACAACTGCACTTTAAACGTCCTAAAAAGCAAAACTTATTACTATGGCATGACTTTCAAAGGGAAGAGGTGGCAGTCCATCATTTGGTGGGACAAAAAACTAGAACACAACATACAAAAGAAACCTCACATGTAAGAAGTTGGACTATGTGGAGGAGGTTATGAAGGCTGTATCAGCGTTTAAAAGAGAACTGGATAAATTCATGGTGGTTAAGTCTATTAATGGCTATTAGCCAGGACTGGTAAGTAATGGTGTCCCTAGCCTCTGTTTGTCAGACGATGGAGATGGATGGCAGGAGAGAGATCACTTGATCATTGCCTGTTAGGTCCACTCCCTCTGGGGCACCTAGCATTGGCCACTGTCGGCAGACAGGATACTGGGCTAGATGGACCTTTGGTTTGACCCGGTACGGCTGTTCTTGAGTTCTTATGTGGCCAAACAGGTCTCCTTGCTGCTATAAATCTGTAATATCTTTGTAAAATCTACTGTGGTAAATTAATAAATTACCTAACTGTGTGTTAATTACATCCTTCCACCACTCATCATCCCAAGTACCCCGACACTTTTATAAGTACCATCTCATGGTGCAGAAAAGGAAGATTACATGATCACTATAATCATTATTTTCTAACAACAGCAAAACAAAAATTGGTAAGTACTCTTATTTGAAGCTATCAACGTGCAGAGAATTGTAATTAATGTACACGTAGCACTGCAGGTTTTCTTTATCTATGATAAAGATCATCATAACCTCAGGTCCAAAATAGGAACCTCTTGGCTTCATTTAATGACTCTCTCATATGCTCCTCTCCCAAGACACAATTTCAGTCTCAGAGGAAGACATGAACAAACAAAATGAATACAAACTAGAATGACAGCAGGTCAAGTCCCCCTGACTTGCTGTGAAAGGAAAAAGGGGGTTAACTGTAATTAGCATGTTCAGTGGACATACTGGAAATGAAGACAATCATGGAGACAAGAAGAAAAAAATTGGAGGCCCCCAGTGATCAGGAAAAGGCAAATATATTCTAGTAATTATTTGCCCAGGCTTATAATTGTTACTTTTATTCATTTACTTTTTGTTACAGATAGAATAATATTGTTTTAATCTTTTACAACCAAACCCCTCTTTAGTAAACTGATAAAAGCCAATAAAACCTCTGTTTTCTCCCTTTTCCTTGAAGGCCTACTTTATCTACAGGGTTGTTATCTGAAGTGAATTACTGATAAGAAAAATTAAAGAGCTCAGCAGCAGAACGTGTAAGGTAATTGGAGTCCAGATTCCCACACCTCCTTTGTTCCTATGGAACCAACCCTCTGTGAATATCAATTGCACTCCAGACTGGCATCCACAGTTTTACAGAACAAGGTTGCAGGAGTACGATTTCTACAGCTCTCAAGCATAAAGTCCTTCCCTAGCAGCTTTAATAAAACTTAATGAAACACAGTCGTCCCCTACAAAGCTCAGGTTATACTTGTCATACATGGGGAAGTTATTCCAGAATAAGAAAGGATGTGAATTTAAAGAACAATATATATTCTAGAATAAGTATCCACATGCAGAGCAACTCCAGAATACCTACTGCAGAACAATTTAGTCCACAATAGCCACTCTGGTTAATTTTCCTGTGTAGACAAGCCCTCAGCTGAAGATGTGTGGTGCTAAAATGTTCCTTCACTGAAGATTCATAACTCACCAGCATGCTTAGAATAATGAACTGTTACATCTGAAAGTATCAATTCCAGTGGATACTTCCAGATGTGCACCAGCCACGCAGGGACAGACACCAAAATGTAGTTTCCCAGTGCTCAGTTTATGATCACATTATAGATTTAGAAATAGTGTTCATATACATCAAGAAACATAACATTGATCTACTAGGCTAATTGATGGGAGCAAATTCTTTCAGTAATACCCTCTTGTTGACCAGTAACTTAGTGTTTTGTCTAGAGTTTTTGCAGGTGTGTTGTACCTATGCTTCTACTAGAAAAGGTCAGATTTAAGACTCAGTCTTGTCAGTTTCTCCACAGAAAATATCATGACTACTCTGACCCTAAGAGCCACTCAATACCAATTGGTGAAGGGGTCACCGTACACCAACTCCTATCAGCCTGACCAACTCACTACATCTAACACATTACTTTCATAGTCTTTAGCCACGTAAAATCTTAAATGAAAACCCGGATCATGCTGGTCATCAATATCATTGTGTAATGTATGGACTGGTGATATTTTAAAATTTATCTCCGTAGACTAGAAATAAGTCTTTATAGTCTGTATTAAAGTGTTACTCCTCAGCAGAGGTCAAAACCTGGTTTCCTGCCAGACCAGACACTGTGAGCCTAAGAGCCCCTCAATGCCAACTGGCAAAGGGTTTATCCATCTATCTGATGAAATGTAAATTGTATTGTCTCATCACAATCATCAGTCTGAGCTAAATGCAGATGAAGGATTCTAAGATTTAATACGAAGAGAAGAAGCGCAGAGGGAAAAGAGCTTTGTTGGCGGGGGCACCTCAAAGATTTATTGGACTCTAACTGGGGGACTCTGGACAGCAACCACTCGTCCATCACTGAGGGTACAAAAAGGACACTGCTTTTTGCATCCATGAACAGTGGATCCCAGCCATGTGGGTCGGTGACGATGGGAGATTGCTTTATGTGAGAAACTACCTCAGAAAAGGATTTTTGCCTGCTAAAGTTAAGTTTAGACTCTAGAAAGCATGTTTTACTTTTGTTTTATATATAGCCATTTCTGTTCCCACTGTTATTGTTATTCACCATCTCTCAAATCTTAGCCTTTGATAAAAAAAAATTATGATTGTTTCACTATAAATATAGCTCCAGGTTGTGATGTTATGGAGGACCTGATCCTGAGTTGTACCAGTCAAACTTTGTACATACTGTTCCACTGGGAACAGCAAACCAGGTAATTACTGCGAGTGTCCAGTGGCAGGGGCTGGATACCAGAGGGGATGCTTTCAGTTGGGATTGGAGTGCACCTTGTATTAACATGCAAAAGCAAAAGAAGGCCAGGCAGAGCTCTGAGGAGATTGTTTAGTTGGCTAACAGACCGGTGGTGTCAGGGAGCTGACACTCATATAAGCAAGAGCATGTCTCTCACTTTCCCTGGAAGCAGAGGGGGTAGCAGGGTGATTCTCAGTCCTGGGCACCCAGAGACAGCATCACAGACACCACTTCCAGTTGTTTAACCTTTTACCCAGCACGTCTTCAGCCTATGGATCCTTCAATAACAATCTGAAGATCAAATGTGCTTTAAGAAATAAGTTTACAGGTTATACGTAAGAGTCTTTGCTGACTCGAAGTAGCACACAGACAGCCATTACTCTAGATCCCATGGAAAATCAGTTGGGGAACTAAAGAGCTGGGTTCTTCACCCATCAACTGCCATTTACTTGCAGGGTTGATGAAGCTGTCCATTAGGGAGGTCTTAACAACATCCAATTGAACTTGTTAAAAAAACAAACAAAACATTCCATATATATTCAGCCAACAGCCCGGAATTTGGAAAGCATATTTAAGCCACCATAATTACTTAATATCTATCAGTCCTCATTTGTATTTCTCTTATTCAGAATCATTTTCTCCACATGTGCACAACACCCTTGCTTTTTACCATTTGTGACACACAAATCTTGATACATTTTCACCCAAAGCTGTGATCGCTTTTTTTAAATTCACAGATAGTGAATGAAAAATCAAACCTCAACACTGATGCCAAGGCTGGACTAGATTTCTTCTGGCAAAAGTCTTAGCCCAGATCAGTGGTTCCCAGACTTGTTCCACCGCTTGTGCAGGGAAAATCCCTGGCGGGCTGGACCAGGTTGTTTACCTGCTGCATCCGCAGATTCGGAGGATCATGGCTCCCAGCGGCCACGGTTTGCTGCTCCAGGCCAATAGGAGCTGCTGGAAGCAGCAAGGGCCGAGGGACATACTGGCTGCCACTTCCAGCAGCTCCCATTGGCCTGGAGCAGCAAACTGTGAGCACTGGGCGCAATGATCGGCCGAACATGCGGACGCGGCAGGTAAACATCCCGGCCCGGCCCGGCCCGGCCCGGCAGGGGCTTTCCCTGCACAAACAGCGGAACAAGTTTGGCAACCACTGGCCCAGATGTATAAGGAAGATCCAGGTATCAACTAATGACTAAACAGGAATAAAAACATTTTTGTTGTTTTTAATTAAAGCTGCCATAACTGGGAGTTTAATTTCTTCCATACTCTTTTTCTTCCAGTAAAAGCCTTTTTTATTGTAATGCTTTATTGCAACAGCGAGAAAACAAGATCTGAATGCCTTCCGGTGGAAATATTACCCAGATAGATGCATCAATCTTCCACGCAGAGAAAGACACACAAATCACAAAGCAGGTAAACCAAACAGAATATTTGGGGGGGAGGTTAAATAAACAAAACACGGTCAGTGTCTCAATTCTGTTGTGCTTTGCAGTTATCCTGGTAGGAATAATTTGCCTGGTCAAATCACACTGATCAATAGCTTGAAGCTGTGACTTGGCACTGTGACATCTCTTGACTAAAGCCTCATTTTTTATCCAAATGCCATACTTTTGCAGCCTGACCCCTGCTGCAGGGCCCCATCAGCAGATGCTGATTACTTCCTTCTTATTGTATCAGCTCATCACAAACAAGTATTCTGCTATTTGAGCTCTATTTTGGTTTGGGTTCTTTGAAAAATGGCCACATAGTGGGAAAGAAATAAAGAGAGAGGCAGAAGGAAAAAGAGATTCTCATTTACAACATGCAGAGAGAGGATGTTGATGCCTGTATAATCTTTTCCATTGTGATAAAAAAAAAAACAGTATTTATTATTAGTCTGCATTTTCTTGCTGGACCAAGTGCCCCACGATCTTGTCTTTGCATTATAATGTGCAACATCAGAAAAGCCTAAAAACAACCTTTTAAAAATGTTTTTTTTCCTTTCCATTTTTGTATCATTTAAAAGGGACACTGTCAGAGCCTAAAGCCAATACACTTCACCTAGACCTGCGCCTGAGGTCACAGACAGGAAACAGTAACACAAGAACTGTTTGTTTACAATATGTTGAACAGTTTAAGCACTTTAAGAGAACTTCTGCATCTCAGCTATGATCTTTGAATATGTCAAGATAAGGTGCTTTGTTGTGCTCTACAATCCTGACATTATAATATCAAAAATAAGACTGAAAACGGCTCCTCATGCATCACCAAACCAGATACACTGGAATGCAGTCCTTGTGAAGCTCCCCTATAAACAGCCAGCAGCCATGACTTGAAAAGATCAATTTCTTCAGATGCTGTTCAAGCACTATCTCGTGTACAAAGTTATTCAGATGGTTTTATCATATAGATTGTCTGCTAAAGTCTCTGTAGAGATTGCCCAGCATCATTCCATGAGAATCATTACCTCAATTTGAACTTAAATCTGAGAGTTAAAACACACAATGGGCACAGTCCTGCTCCTCCTCCTGAACTCGGTGTGATTTTTTTTTAAACCAGTGGGAGACTTGGGCCCAACACATATGGGAGGGAACCAGACCATCACTCTCACACATCCAGTTTTTGTTTTGTGATCAGTTGGTAGCAGTCAAGTGAAAATCTAGTGCATATAGTGAATAAGGGAAAAGCTATAACCCTAGGATTTGGATTACATGCTTGTTTTTCCAAGGGGCAGTCTGGCAGGCAAACAGCATGATCCAGGCGGCTAGACTGGGAGTCAGGAGATGCTCATTCTAGTCCTAGCTCAGCCACAGACATGCTGTGTGACCTCGGGCAAACCACTTCACCTCCCCGTATCTCTGTTTTCTCTCTCATCCTTTGTCTGTCTTGTTTATTCAGATCAGAAACACTTCAGGGCAAGCATGGTTTCCTACTATGTGGTTTGTACAGTGCCTGCCACAGTGAACCCTCAATCCTGCTTTGGGCCTTCTGTTACTGTTATACAAATAATACAAAATAATCCTATTTGAAGACCAGAGTTTATTTTCTGAATCACTGGCTACTGGAAGCTAACAAATTACCAGCTCTAACCCATAAAGTAAACCCCCTTCCCAGCATCACCTGCAGTATGCCCCTACATATACGGTTTTTTGTGGAATTATAGTTTTCCCTGATTAGTTACTGTGCTGCAGTATCAGAGCTCACATACAATACATTTACTGCATTGGTAGGTTAGTGCATATATTATGGCAGATTAAATCAACCTCATATTCATTAAACTGCTTTGCAATAAAAATCAGACTGTGCTGGGTTGGTCAGAAATTTTCAGTATTTTTGTTTTCCTTTTTCTTAAATAATTAACACAGCTCAGTAATCTTAATTCCATTGCCACATTCTAGCACTTTGTATCTAATATGCAATCATTGTATTTTGTTATAAAACAAAATTGAATACACGATCAACCTAATCATGTGCTGAAATTACTACATCAAGATTCTCATAATCTTACAGCAGCACAAACTGTCACTTTTGTGATTTATTACCTTATGTTTCTCTGAACCAGGATACATGGACCTTTGGATAAATTTAAGTGGTGGGTGCGCTACGTGAAATTTTGATGGACACACAATTTCCTGTCTATCTTCCACCCCTTTCCTGACTCATTGAAGATGAGAACTAATGGAAGTGCCTATGCAAATTGTATGGTTGCCCAACAGAAACAATAGTTCCAGTGAGGACTCCACAACAAACCTGTAATCTGAATAGATTAACACTATCTGCATGGGTAAATTCTGTTTCCATACTAGCAGAGTGAGGAGCAAGTGAGGCCCATAATTGTACCGTCTGGCATACTGCTTAGTTGTGTCAAGTGGGCTATTGTATACCACCTACCATAAAAAATAACCAGTCACTTTACTTCACTGATCTTATTCAGTTTTAAGGTTTAGAGAGTTAAATGGACAACTTGTTACCCAATCCATCACTTTATCTGTCCATCTCTCTCTTCCATTTGTTTCAAAACACAGGATGAAGCTGTTCATCCTATTTCACAAATGCTGTCTTCTGAGTCTGCCTGAAACAGGAAGCTGCTGCCTATGGTGAACTGAAAATATAGTACTAACCTTAGTAATGACTTTAATAGCTATAATATAAAAAGCAATCATTTAGCTATTCACCAACATGCCAAGGTCAGACTCAAAAATGCTCCCCTAAGATAGTGTAGTGGCCTAGCATCTTTTGATTTGATATGATAAAGTGGCAGTAGTGGTAACAAAATTAAAAATAATCCAGTCCTGGCACTTTGGGATTTACTCACTACATTACAAAAAGCAGCTGTATCCTGTTGTTTCTAATACCAAATCTTTTAACAGTTCACTGGTGAAAAACATGCCTATGTGTTCATGTATAAGATAGGGGAGAGCAAATTAAAATCAGACCATGTTTCTGTTCGTGTATTAAACTATGCATTCATAATTCCTGTCCATCAAACACCAGTAGAAATACTTGATGAATTGGCCCTAAGAGAGCACTTCTCATTGCCATAGGACAGAATAGCTTGCAGGCATACAACACTCCATCAATACAAGGACCTGGCAGATTGAAAGGCGGGAAGGATGCTCTGTGATCGCATGCATCTGCTTACTAATAGCATTGGTGCTCCAATACTTTTCCCATTCATCGTCTATAGAAACTACTTCACGGAGAGATGCACTGTCAACAGATGGTCCCCAGCTAAGGTGTAATCAGGAACAGCTTGATAAATTTACCCAAAACAAATAGAATTACTGGCTTTTGCCTGAATCTAAACTGCATTGGGAACCTGGATAGTAGATAAGAGGTGCTAACTCAAAGTGCACCACAGGATGGCTGTTCATAAGGTTGTCATGTAAAATTGTATCTGCATTGAAGTTTCTTACTTATACTTACGTTGCTTATTGCCTAAGCATTCAAGATACATACTTCCATTAAGTGAATTTTAAGCCACATGCCAATTAAGGCTCTTACCTCCTACTGCTGTTTTTCCCTCTCAGGAAATACTCTGCACAATATAAGATATACACTTTTTAATCATCTTTACCTTATGACTGTTTCAAAGTGCCAGTATTCTACACCACTGAGAATATAAAAAATCCCATTAAAATTGAATAGGTTTTTACAAGCATAGTAACACATATTTACAGTAGTGGATTGGAGGCTCTATAGGTCTTGAAAGCATCATTACCTTGAAGTTATGTCTGTTTTGTTGAAAGCAACATTTAAGTTTGGAATCGTGCCCTGCTACCATTTGCTAATAGCAATGTTAAGCAGAAGGCAGTAGAAATAAAGAAGCAAAAACAGTGAAGTTTCCAGGCAAAACAAGCTTTTCCCTAGTCAAGCCATATCCTTAATATTAATAGAACTTCAGTAAAAATGGCACCTTCTTGGCCGTTGGATCTGTTTTCTGTGTGCATTCAGTCATATCTGTGGACTTTAGTGACAAAAATGAGCTTTTACTGCTTTTTACTCCTGTTAGTCCTGCAGAGCTAAAACACTTGAGAAAAGCAATGAAAAGAAGATTCCATTTAATCATTTGCATCCATAGGAGTGTTTAGTAAATTGTACCTGTTGGAAGGGCAGATGTGGAGTGAGCTGAGGTGGACTCGCACAGATATATTAAGCATAATAAGAAGGCAATTGGATTCCAAGACTTGTAAACTGAATATATTTGATGTGGAAATCACTGAGAGACAATAAAGATGAAAAGCCATTGTTACAGTCACTTCTCAAGGCAGAGCTGCATGGTACTACTGCAAAGTGACAGAAAATTAGGCATTATTATTAGGTATTATTACCACACTTTCAGATTATGCTATTAGTGACACCTTTGAAAGCCCACGGAAAGCTAATTCCTTTAGACTGTCTTAACAAAAACCCCGTGTGATACTTATCTAGTTCCATTTATCATATAAAGTATTTACTTTATTTCACTGGATGCCAATGGGTCCTCAAGACATCTCAGGAAGTGCTCAGTATCTTTCAGGATTGGGTCCAAAGTGATTAAAGACATTAGTTCCTTTGGAGTTAGCATGCTCATTTGAGCAATCCCTTATTTAAGCACAAGTGAGTGCTTGCCTTCCACAATTCCTTCAGGCTGGTTATTGTTTTGGTCATGTAAATATCTAGATCAAAGATTACTGCCCTGATGGACCGTGAATGCTCCTTTGGAGTAATTACAATCTATTAAGCCAGTTTGGTACCCATGCATGTGCACTAAGCCCCTGCCTAATGCAAATAACTGAAGCTATGGATTTAAAAATAAATAAATGTACACACAGATGGTTTTAAACTCTTTAAATCACTGCTGGGTTTTTCTGTTTGTTTTTTCTTGTTATATACCAAATGTGATAACACATCAGTTCTGAGCAAAACATTTGTCAACATATACATTCCCCCTTTTAACTGCTTCACTACTCTTTCTGTTTTCAATTCTGATGGTGGTTCAGTGCTGATATCCCTTCTGCCCTGTAAACTGCCTGTTCATCTAGCACTGTGGTGGGTAACCTACAGCCTGCAGGCGGCCCATCAGGGTAATCTGATTGCGGGCCGCGAGACATTTTGCCAACACTGACCGTCTACAGGCACGGCCCCCCGCAGCTCCCAGCACATCCCTGCTGTAATATTTTTTATATATATTACAGTATTATCCTATGGTCAAGAAGCAGCTGCATTATATAGAACAGACATCAGAAGGCTGGAGGGAAGTAGAGATGAGATTTCTTTGAAAAATGGCAGGTTTAAATGATAAGACAAAGGAGAGTAGGATGTGAAATCAGGATATGGGATTGTCTAGTCAAAAAGAGTACAATGCCAGGGAACTGCAGAAAACAAACAGATGACAGGATATCAAAAAAAATAATACAAACACAACCAATGTCAGTCTGACCTAGAGGCCAACCACCAACAGATGGTGTGAGTTCGTACATGGGGACATGACAAAGCTGGGCCTAATGGAGGAACAAGCAGGAATAAATGGTGATGCTGTATTGCTCCCCCTGCCAGTCAAAAATTTTTGGAATGAAAAGAAAAAGAATATAGATTTTTAAATAAAATAAAAAAGAAAAAAAAACTATCGTAAACATACAATATTTTCCCCCCTCCATTTTAAACAAAATGTCAAGAGTAAAAAAACAAACAAACAAACAAAAACCTAATCATGATAAAAGAAACTGCTCTCATACCAAGAACAAGTTTTTATGATGGAGTTAAAAACAAATCCTGAAAACAAGAGTTTATATTGAAACTCTGGCAAACTCTTTGTGCTCTTGTATCTAAAGGTGTTTTTATAATACATGCTCCAAGTTTATCATCAAGTTACAGCTACCTTAAGACTTTCTGTGTAAAAGATAAAAAAAAGTTGTCTATCTAATTCAAAATTACTAAGAGCTGTCATGATATTAACAGTAAAAGACAAGCGCAACTAAGTAAATGCAAAAGAACAGAGCCAGAAAACAGATAGCAATGGTCTCAGTATTCCAACGGGAATATTCAGTAAATCTTTTAAGAGAAAAGTGAACTACTCTGGAATATATTCCGTACTCAACAAATACATTTGGATATAGTATTCACTGTTTACTTTTAGGAAAAAAAACATTTATCTTAGATGCAGAAATGTGACACTACTTAAACTTGGAACGATTTGGGAATGATTCTATATCTTATATGTTTTACTGAGAAAACGTAACTGTCCTACCCCAGATATATATTTATGCAATATACTGTGTATAGCACAAAACAGGCCTGGTCTACACTACGGGTTTATACCGAGTTTAGCAGCATTAAACCAAATTAAGCCTGCACCCATCCACACAACGAAGCCCGTTATATCGATATAAAGGGCTCTTAATATCGATATCTGTACTCCTCCCCGACAAGGGGAGTAGCGCTGAAATCGGTATTACCATTTTGGAATAGGGTTAGTGTGGCCGCAATTCGACAGTATTGGCCTCCGGAAGCTATCCCACAGTGCACCATTGTGACCGCTCTGGACAGCAATCTGGAGTCGGATGCACTGGCCAGGTAGACAGGAAAAGCCCTGCGAAATTTTGAATTTCGTTTCCTGTTTGCCCAGCGTGGAGCGCTGATCAGCACGGACTGTACGGGAGATACTGGATCGGATCGCTTTATGGGGAGACAAATCTGTTGTATCAGAGCTCCGTTCCAGAAGACGAAATGCCAAAGCGTTTGAAAAAATCTCCAGACAGAGGCCACAGAAGGGACTCAACACAGTGCTGCGTGACAAGCCTAATGGAAAGCCAAAGAATCAAATGCACGCTCATGGAGGGAGGAATGGGGGACAGAGGACTTCAGCTATCCCACAATCCCCGCAGTCTCCGAAAAGCATCTGCATTCCTGGCTGACTCCCAATGCCTTAAGGGTCAAAAACATCGTCCTGGGTGGTTCAGGGTATATCTCGTCTATTTGCCTCCCTTTGCCCCTCGTGAAAGAAAAGGGGAAAAAAATCGTTTCTAGCCTTTTTCAATGTCACCGTAAGTCTACTGCATGCTGCTGGTGACACGGCGCTGCAGTGCTAAACAGCAGCATCCCCTCCCCTTCCTTTCCTGATGGCAGACGGTACAAAATGGTGGAAAACCATCCTCATCATCCCGTGAGTGCTCCTGCTGGCTTCGGTGAGGTCGTCCGGGGGCGCCTGGGCAACAATGGGAAGAGAGCTGCAGGCAGGGGAGTTTGAGAGGGAGTTTGACAGAGGAAGGTTTACGATGGTTAGGAAGACCCGCAACACCTGTGGCAACACTGCTTCTGTCTCCTCCACCTGCGCCTGTAGCCAGACAAAGCACCTGAGCATGGATGCTTCTACCCAGATCCTGGTGTGGTTTTGCAGGGACAGTAATTTGCAATTTCCATTTACTGATATCCAGGCTGGGGAAGGCATCCAATGTGAAAGGTGCCTACTGATGGAATCTCTCAGGCAGCAGGTGGGAGAGTTACAGGAGGAGGTGACTAGGTTGAGGAGCATCCAAATCCACGAGCAATTCCTGGACAGTGTCCATGTGGAGACAGCTGAGGTAGCTGTCCCAGTACACAGGACTGCTGACACCACTGGTGGAGGAGGAGATGGCTCAGGGTGGACACTGGCAGCTGGTTACTTCTGGCAGCGGGCAGTGCTCCACCCCTGCTCCAAACCCGTCTACCATGGTAATAGGAAACCATTATGCTCTTCTTGATACAGGAGAGAAGGAATCACCCCCTACAGTAAAGAAGGAAAAGCCTCATACCCCTAAGGCCGGGAGCTCTGCTGCCACCACTGCGAATAGGAAGTGCAGGGTAGTGGTGGTCGGAGACTCTCTGCTGAGGGGGATGGAGGCGCCCATCTGTCGCCCTGACATTTCATCTCGGGAGGAATGCTGCCTGCCGGGGGCCAGTATCCGAGATGCTACAGAGGCATTGTCGAGGATTATCCAGCCCTTTGACTACTACCCCATGCTACTCATCCATTTGGGCACAAATGATACTGCGAGGTGTGACACTGAGCGGATCAAGAGTGACTACAGGGCACTGGGAGTACAGGTGAAGGCGTTTGGAGCGCTGGTGGTATTCTCTTCGATTCTTCCTGTCAAAGGTAGGGGTCCAGGCAGAGACAGATGCATCATGGAGGTGAATGCCTGGCTGCGAAGATGGTGTCACCAGGAGGGCTTTGCCTTCCTCGACCACGGGATGCTATTCGAGGAAGGACTGCTAGGCAGAGATGGCGTTCACCTTTCGAGGCGGGGAAAGACCCTATTTGCACACGGACTGGTTTACCTAGTGAGGAGGGCTTTAAACTAAGTTCGACAGGGACAGGTGAGCAAAGCCCACAGGTAAGTGGGGAACATGGAGACCTGGGAGATGGGTCAAAAACAAGAGGAAGTGTGGGCTATAATGGCAGAGAGAAAAGAGGGTCAGGGCAAAACTGGGAGGCAAGATCAAACCAGTATCTTAGATGCCTATATACAAATGCGAGAAGTATGGGTAATAAGCAGGAAGAACTGGAAGTGCTAATAAATAAATACAACTATGATGTTGTTGACATCACTGAAACTTGGTGAGATAATACACACGATTGGAATGTTGGTGTGGATGGGTACAGCTTGCTCAGGAAGGACAGACACGAAAAAGGGAGGAGGTGTTGCCTTATATATTAAATATGTACACGCTTGGACTGAGGTGGAGATGGACATAGAAGACGGAAGTGTTGAGAGGCTCTAGGTTAGGCTAAAAGGGGAAAAAACAAGGGTGATGTGCTAGGAGTCTACTACAGGCCACCTAACCAGGTGGAAGAGATGAATGAGGCTTTTTATAAACAACTAACAAAATCATCCAAAGCCCAAGATTTGGTGGTGAAGGGGGATTTCAACTATCCAGATATATGTTGGGAAAATAACACCGTGTGGCACAGACTATCCAATAAGTTCTTGGACTGCATTGCAGACAACTTTTTATTTCAGAAGGTTGAAAAAGCTACTAGGGAGGGAGCTCTTTTAGACTTGATTTTAACAAATAGGGAGGAACTCGTTGAGAATTTGAAAGTAGAAGGAAGCTTGGGTGAAAGTGATTGTGAAATCACAGAGTTCACAATTCTAAGGAAGGGTAGAAGGGAGTACAGCAAAATAGAGACAATGGATTTCAGGAAGGTGGATTTTGTTAAACTCAGAGAGCTGATAGGTAAGGTCCCATGGGAATCAAGACTGAGGAGAAAAACAACTGAGGAGAGTTGGCACTTTTTCAAATGGGACGCTATTAAGGACCCAAAAGCAAGCTATTCCGATGGGTAGGAAAGATAGAAAATGTGGCAAAAGACCAGCTTGGCTTAACCACGAGATCTTGCATGATCTAAAAAATAAAAAGGAGTCATATAAAAAATGAAAACTAGGTCAGATTACAAAGGATGAATATAGGCAAACAACATAGGAATGCAGGGGCAAGATTAGAAAGGCAAAGGCACAAAATGAGCTCAAACTAGCTACGGGAATAAAGGGAAACAAGAAGACTTTTTATCAATACATTAGAAGCAAGAGGAAGACCAAGGACAGGATAGGCCCACTGCTCAGTGAGGAGGGAGAAATAGTAACAGGAAACCTGGAAAAGACAGAGATAATTAATGACGTCTTTGTTTCGGTCTTCACTGAGAAGTCTGAAGGAATGCCTAACATAGTGAATGCTTATGGGAAGGGGGTAGGTTTAGAAGATAAAATAAAAAAAAAACAAGTTAAAAATCACTTAGAAAAGTTAGATGCCTGCAAGTCACTAGGGCCTGATGAAATGCATCCTAGAATACTCAAGGAGCTAATAGAGGAGGTATCTGAGCCTCTAGCTATTATCTTTGGAAAGTCATGGGAGACGGGAGAGATTCCAGAAGACTGGAAAAGGGAAATAAAAACAACTCAGGAAACTACAGGCCAGTTAGTTTAACTTCTGTGCCAGGGAAGACAATGGAGCAAGTAATTAAGGAAATCATCTGCAAACACTTGGAAGATGGTAAGGTGATAGCGAATAGCCAGCATGGATTTGTAAAGAACAAATCATGTCAAACCAGTCTGATAGCTTTCTTTGATAAGATAATGAGTCTTGTGAATAAGGGAGAAGCAGCGGATGTGGTATACCTAGACTTTAGTCGGGCATTTCATACGGTCTCACATGATATTCTTATCGATAAACTAGGCAAATACAATTTAGATGGGGCTACTATAAGGTGGGTCCATAACTGGCTGGATAACCGTACTCAGAGAGTAGTTATTAATGGTTCCCAATCCTGCTGGAAAGGTATAACAAGTGGGGTTCCGCAGGGGTCTGTTTTGGGACCGGCTCTGTTCAATATCTTCATCAACGACTTAGATGTTGGCATAGAAAGTACGCTTATTAAGTTTGCAGATGATACCAAACTGGGAGGGATTGCAACTGCTTTGTAGGACAGGGTCATAATTCAAAATGATCTGGACAAATTGAAGAAATGGTCTGAGGTAAACCGGATGAAGTTTAATAAAGACAAACGCAAAGTGCTCCACTTAGGAATGAACAAGCAGTTTCACACATACAGAATGGGAAGAGACTGTCTAGGAAGGAGTATGGCAGAAAGGGATCTAGGAGTCATAGTGGACCACAAGCTAAATA
Organism: Gopherus evgoodei; assembly: GCF_007399415.2. NCBI lineage: Eukaryota > Metazoa > Chordata > Testudines > Testudinidae > Gopherus > Gopherus evgoodei. Next base: position 68,897,754 of record NC_044327.1, on the reverse strand, counting down.
TGAGTCAACAGTGTGATACTGTTGCAAAAAAAAGCAGACGTGATTCTGGGATGCATTAACAGTTGTGTTGTAAACAAGACACAAGAGGTCATTCTTCCGCTCTACTCTGCGCTGGTTAGGCCTCAACTGGAGTATTGTGTCCAGTTCTGGGCACCGCATTTCAAGAAAGATGTGAAGAAATTGGAGAGGGTCCAGAGAAGAGCAACAAGAATGATTAAAGGTCTTGAGAACATGACCTATGAAGGAAGGCTGAAGGAATTGGGTTTGTTTAGTTTGGAAAAGAGAAGACTGAGAGGGCACATGATAGTAGCTTTCAGGTATCTAAAAGGGTGTCATCAGGAGGAGGGAGAAAACTTGTTCACCTTAGCCTCTAATGACAGAACAAGAAGCAATGGGCTTAAACTGCAGCAAGGGAGATTTAGGTTGGACATTAGGAAAAAGTTCCTAATTGTCAGGGTAGTTAAACACTGGAATAAATTGCCTAGGGAGGTTGTGGAATCTCCACTCTGGAGATATTTAACAGTAGGGTAGATAAATGTCTATCAGAGATGGTCTAGACTGTATTTGGTTCTGCCATGAGGACAGGGGACTGGACTCGATGAGCTCTCGAGGTCCCTTCCAGTCCTAGAGTCTATGAATCTATGACTCCTGGTCATTCCCGGCAGACGGTACAAAAGGACTGAAAACCGTCCTCATCATAGCAACTGGAGGCTGAGTTCCATCAGCACCCCTCCTTTCATGTCTAATGAAGATTCTGTACTGCATGGACTATCATAGCAGCGGGAGGCTGCCTCACCCTCATTTTTTCTCACTAAAAAGTCACTGTTTCTTATTCCTGCATTCTTTAATTACTTCATCACACAAATGGGAGGACACTGCCACGGTAGCCCAGGAGGGTTGGGGGAGGAGGGAAGCAACGGGTGGGGTTGTTGCAGGGGCACCCCCTAAAATGGCATCATCATTTCTGCGGGATCCCTGGGGCTCTGACCCGGAGTGGCTGTGCTCTCTGGTCCTCTAGTATCCTTGCCCCAGGACTGACTCTATTTTTAGACAAAACATAAAAAAGGGAATGACCTGGGGAGTCATTCTCATTTTTGTCCATGCGCCCCCGGCCGACCTCAGCAAGGCCAGCCAGGAGCACACATGACAGCAGCAGAAAGTACAAAAGGACTGATAACCGTCATCGCCAATTTCCAATAGCAAACGGTACAAAATGACTGATAAACGTCATCGGAAGGGAGTAAAAATGAGAGACCAAGATGGAAGTCCTATTATTTTCATAAAACAACAAAAAAGTATTAAAATATTTAAGTCAAGTTTCAAGATATGTATATTCCAAATCCCAAGACATATTGTGCCTAAATTGAAAATCATATGAAAAATCAATTTAGAAATGTTAATGTTGTTAGGAAAACCCCAAATCTATGCATTCATCCAAGTGATCACAGAATCTAGATGGTAAAGTTATTTTCAACTTAAATCCTAGCTATGACACAAAATAGAGTTTTCCATAATATGCTGCTTTAACAGTTCCTAAGTCAAAAAGAAACCCAAAATGTCCCTTTCAACATTCACTAAGTTTTGCTTTGAGTAATCTCACCTCCCTTCTATCTTTATAAATCTGCAAGGTTAGCAAGCTTATGTCACCTGCACGAAAGCCAAAAAGATGGAACCAGATGACCCAAAAGCCTTCTATTCTCCTGGTCAGGGCTTAGCCATCCTAGATACAGATCATCAACCTGAAATTTCTCAATTATGTTCTTGCAAATAAGACACAATGTCTATTAATCTGAAGTATCAGAGGGTAGCCGTGTTAGTCTGGATCTGTAAAAGCAGCAAAGAATCCTGTGGCACCTTATAGACTAACAGAGGTTTTGGAGCATGAGCTTTCGTGGGTGAATACCCACTTCTTCAGATGCATCTGAAGAAGTGGGTATTCACCCACGAAAGCTCATGCTCCAAAACCTCTGTTAGTCTATAAGGTGCCACAGGATTCTTTGCTGCTTTTATTAATCTGAAGTTTCTTATTAGGAGAATACCAATGAAAGTGAATCATATTTATGACATGTGGATCTACCTACAAGGCTATTGGGGCCTCTGGGTGTTCAAAAGGACAGGATCCCCAGTATGGGTCTACTGGTTTTTCCTCTGCCTAACTAAGTCTGTGATAACTAGGTATTTAAAGGAGATACATCCTTTTTCTTGAGGAGACTGAAATCTCCTTTTCCTTAGCTGTGGAATCAGTCAGACATTTCTTAGTGCTGTAGATCTCTCCCTCCTTTGTTCAACAGAGAATCCTTATTGTAACTGGACCCATATTAAAGTGTGTTGGAAGAGGCAGAGTTTGCTCCTGGGAGGAGGAGTCTCTTTCTTCTCCCCTCTCTCTAAGTCTGGCCCTTTTTCTTCGCATGTTTTAATAAATGCTGTTTTCATAAACTTGCAGAATCTACACTGAAGTAGCTGGTTTCCTGACCAACGATTTCCCTACACCGTCCCCACCAGGGGGGTGAACACCCCCCCTGAATTTCCCCAACATTCTCCCAGTGGTCAACTAGTTATATGCTGTGTTGCCAATTTAGCCAGTGGTTGGAATTTTGAATTGAAATCGAAACATTAACACACACTTGAAAAGTATACACATTATATGATAAAATACTTATACCTGAAAAAGCATAATAAGTTTGAAAAGTATGAACAAAGACTAGCTTCCTCGTACAGCTGTTGTTTTTTCCAACAATGTCAGTGCATTCGTTCTGGCAATGTTGACCAATCTTATAATTTCACATTTTGATTTGTAAGCAAGGTCTGAGTAAGCTCTCCCCTGACAGCTAGAGTCAGAAGTGGAGGGGAATGCTTCAGGACCAGACTGTATATACATGAACACACATAATCTGCCTAGGTATCCAGCAGAAAGAGCTGTGCAGCCCAAGTGATCAATTTTGGCTGGTGTTGGGTTACAAATCACTTTAGTATTGAATGCTGGAGTAATGAAATGTTCTCATCCTTATTGTATGAGTAAAGGGCAGCAGAACTATACTTAGCCTGTCCTGATTGTAAGGGTCACCCTCAGTGTTTAATTTTTGCCAAGTCTGAGCCCCGGCACATCTAGGCTTGGTAGTTCATAGCCCCAGGTCCTCTGGACTTGCCACATCAGTTATGAAAGTCAATACTTCTTGAGTCTTGGCACCTCTTTCATTACCAATTAAGCACTGGTCACCCTCAACTGAACTGACCTTGCTAAGCAGGGTGTTTGGATGCCAGATCTCAGGGGAAAGAGAGGGTGGAGACGGGGTTTGCTTGGTGGTGTGGGCTCTGCCTAAGAGTCACAGGCACTATTTGTCCTGCCCCCTCCCCTGTTTAAAGATAGAGCTGAGAGTTTTTTGTTTTGTTAAGTGACCACTACAGCTGAAATCATTGATAGTCAGGTCTAAGTGCTTAGATCTGCCGTGGAACAGCTTTTCTGCGGAAGACCCTGCCCAGCCTGCACTAGCAGCGAGGTTCCACCACTGAGAGCTGAACATTGACAGCTGGGTTGAACCTCAAGAGCCCGACTCACAGAGATCACAGCCGCAGGTGGCAGCAGAAGGTGATAGCACAGGGCCATCGGTGGTGGAGTGGTGGAGTGAATGGTGACATGACAAACAGCAACCAGAGCGAGCAGCCGGAACAAGCGGTGAGTGGCTGGACGAATGAGCAAAGTGCCTCCTCCTCCCCCCATGGTGGGAGGTGAACTCACTCAAAAGCATCTCTGAACTCTGGGCCTCCACTGACCAAGGACAACAGCTATGAGTGGGGTGCGATGCATCATTTTTGACATGGGGTGACCAGAACTGCACGCAGTATTCAAGATGTGGGCATGCCATGAATTTATATAGTAAAAACTGGAGCAGCTTGGTTTGCCAGGCCAAACAGCAAAGCCAATACTGACAACCTACATGAAAAGGCTGCACCAAGCCTCTGGACTGCATCAACATGCAGAAAGCCTTATAAGCCAGTCACTGTAAAAGCCAATATTAGAAGTACTCAGTGAGGCTGTTAAGAATGCTGGAAAAACAACATAGTTTATGCAAACAAACATGGCTGTTGCATCATACTTTCTATTTAAGTACGAGATACCACAGACTACAAACTGGAGGCCAATGTTAAATGTATTGTGACTTGTTAATCCTGAGGTTGGACACTGGTTCCAACCAATATTGGCAAACGCTTACTATCTTTCTGCAGGAAAGTCAACTGACTGGTTAGAAGCATGCAGTGCAACAGTGAAAGACTCAGCAGTTGAAAAAAAGTGAAGAATTCTCTCACCGCATTCAGAAAATGGGCATACATGGTCGATAGATACAATGATGCAAATGGGCGTCAAGTATTAAGTCACTGCATATGTTATACTGAGGTCAGTGATAATCCAGTAGATGCATTACTAGATGTTCAGGTTATAGAAGACACACCGACTACATCTGTGATAATCCACATCTTCGAAGAGAGAAATGCTTGTAAATTGAACCTCAGAGATGGCTGTTTGTGCATTTGATGGAGTTGCAAACTTCTCTGGAAGACATAGTGGAGTACAAGCTTTGCTCAGAGAAAAGTATAACCCTAATCTCTTCTATACACACTGCAGAGGCCATCTATTCCAACTGGCACTAGTATGAGCTGCAGAATCTTCTAAACACATTAAAAAAGTCATAAATGTAATGTCTTTGTAAAACTCTTTTTTTCAGCAAGAGTCCAAAAGGACTGAACATCTTGCAAAAAATAGAAGATACACTGGGATAGAAATTCATATTAATCCAGCCTAGGAAAACATGCTGGGTTTTTCATGAGTGATCTTTGGCTGTTGTCTTAAAATTACTGCAATCATTATTACTGGCTTTGGAAAGTATCTATCGCGATGGGACGGATCTATGTAGTGAGGCTGGTGGATTACTTTTCCTACTAAATTCAGAGAAGATTTGCTATTCTCTCTCTTGTAAGTCTACTGTTGAAACCACGTAGATTATTAAACAATGCTATCCAGGCATCTGCTACAATATTAGTAGATCTCTATCCAGCAATACAAGTTACACTTGGATCAATCAGAGAAATATCCATTGAAAACATAGTGGAAGAAGCAAAGCCTTCAGTTCAGAAGTTGACTAATTAAGGCACTTCTATTGACTTTAAGTGAAGAGGACAAGAAGTGTTTGTTAAGTCAGCTGAAAAAGTACACAGATGTGGTTCTTACAAATCTACAACAGCAACTTCTGGATTCTACTCAGCCTCGACATAGTTTCTACAGATGCGTCTTATAACACATTGACAGTTCAGTGGCGTGAGACACTACCAGCAATGAGGCTGCTATATGATCAGGACAGAATAGAGAATTTGAACCCACAGTGGAATATCATACGATAAATGAATAAAGATTTGACTTTAATTTCTTCTCTATTATCACTAGTGGTTCAACCCAATCTTTGTGCTATGTTTCCTGGTATGAAAGAAGTAGGAATTTATCTCATGCTACTCCCAGTCACAATATCTACTGTTGAGCGTTCTTTTTCCTCATTGAATAGAATGTTGTGTTCTGAAAGCAGTCACCTTCTGCCTAAATATGAACATATCATGAAGGATTGGATGTACCAGACAAATGAGAAGACACCAAAGATGAACACAATGTATTCAAGAAGTTTGTTAACAGAGTTGTGCAAAATTACAAGAAGAAACCAATAAGGATGTATATTTGAACACACACACACAGAGTTCCTGACTCTCTTGCTGTGCAGCCGGACAGCAATTCCTTTGTGAGAGGAGAAAGGAGCTACTGCCCAGTAGGAAGAGTAAGAGTGGGGCCTAAAAGAAGGAGATGTGCCCTGTGCCAGAGTGTGACAGCTTCTGTAGCTGGAAAAGGAGTGGATAACAGCCTGCTGCTGCTGCCGCCATTAACATTCCCAGACACAGAGAACTGCGCAGCAGCCATCTTGTTCTCACACCTGCTTGTAGCCTGGCACAAAGCGAGTCACATATACAGCACACTAAGTCTTTGAGCAGAGACTTTACTTTTGTTATTTCTTGATTCCTGTCCTGCCTCTAATTTAAAATATAGGTAATTTAGATGAGGTGTATGTTTTGATCTGTATATATGAATAAACACAAGAGGGAAGAAGCAGCAGTGTAGCTTTGGGAAGAAGCAATGGCACTGTGACAGAGGGCCGGCCATTCTGTAGGCTGCCTAACATGGTCTTGTCAGCTAGAAGCACTGGCACCTCTGGGACCCCAGGCTCAAGGTGCCTAGAGAAAGAATGGGATGCTCTTTAGCAATTGCTTTCTACCTGGGCCCCACTGAAGGGATATTTGTAAAAGGTGGTTAATCTTACTGTAGTAAACTTGCTGGGTCTGAGAGTTCAGGTCTTGGATTATAGGAACCTCATTTGGTGCTGCAGGGGCAACTGCACACTGGTGTGTGACCAGAAATACTAGTAAACCTCTAAGGTCTATTCATTTTCTTCTGTGTTATGGCCTCTCCTCTAAGTTCATAAATGCACTGATGTGTCATCTGGTGGCAACAGAAACAAGTGAACATTGAGAGCCAGCAAGCAGGAGATGACATTACCCCAAAAGAGTCTCAATGTACTGTTCCATCTCCATCTTCTGGCAGGTGGAGAAATATATCCTAAGCATCTGGACTGGCTCAGAGAATCAAAGAGAGAATGATAATAATCTCCCCTGTGATTAAAATATGTATGACAAGTTTCAGCCTGAAGCAAAAATTTTATATCCAAGTTATAAATTCCTCAAACAGGGTTTCATAATGAAAATGTGAACACTATTTTAATAGATGACAACTTAACCTGATAAAAATCTGGTCTCTGTTGCTCTTCCAAAACAGCCCAGTGACACAGAAATAAGTGTTCACTCTCCCAACTTGTTGGAACGGAGTGCCTGACGAATGGTTAAAAGGAGAGAGAGAAGAGGAATAAACTGCAAATTGAGCTGTGCAATAGAATAAAAGCAGGGTGTGGCAAGGTAGACCTGGGTCAGTGTTGCACAAGTGCAGGGTTTGGAATTAGTTTCCTGAACATCTGCAGTAAACATAAAAACAACAGCTAATACCAAGGGGGGAGGGAAGGGAGCAGGGAAAGGGGGGAATACAAATCTCTTATTACAAAAACCAAAGCAAATAAAAAAACAAAATAAAAGTCAAAAGAGTTATTTCTGTGACTGTCACACTCGCTGGCTGTTCTGTTCCTGATTTCCTGGTTTTAGCTTTGTGTTTTGCCACATCATTAAAAACAATAATAATTCATCTTCCTTCTTTTTCTGGCACTGAGTTTGGAAACATCGCCCTGTTGAGGCCTAAACTGAGCTGGTTCTCTAGACCTAAATAAAAGAGCGCCAAAGTAGATGGCTCCTGCCAGGAGAATTTTTCCCCCCCAAGTACTTTAGACTAAATACAGATTGGGATTTCCACCTGGGAATTCACAAAGATCCATCTTAACAGAATGTCTAAATACATGATAGGAAAGGAATCAGTTGTGTGTTTTTCTTTGCCTATGAGAATGTCTGGAAGAAGAAAATGTTACTGTTCTGTCTGTAATTATTTCTCCTCCTTCTTTCACCTTTCCTATCCCCATGGGAAGCAGACTAAATATCACACCACCGCCCCATATTGTACTCATTTACAGAGCTCTATTTTTTCACTTACCTGTGTACAATACAAAAGTCGGGTTGAATGTCCAATCACTTGTAAAGAATTAGATTTGTCTGCCTGAGTAGGTGGCCACTTCCAGTGTGGTCCTTGCAAAAACAGCTCACATAATAGAGATTTGTTTACCTTCACTTATTTGGCGAAAAGAAGTTGTTTAGGGAAAAAACCCAAAACCTGCACATGCCGAAAACACTGAAAAGCGATTAAAGAACCTGATGTTTTCCAAGTACTTTATTGCTCTTTAATTATCAGAGTTTGTTTGAACTATTCGGGTTTAAAACCCAATTTTAATTATTATTTTTCTATCATGCCATCCTCAGGAGTCTGTGTTGAATGTGATATTTCTCCTCAGCTGGCAACACTGAATAATAATAAACAACAATTTAACAAAATGTAAGGAAAAACAAGCATCCCAGTGGCCTTGAATCTGGCTAAATGGATGCTTGTTGTACAGCTACGCTTGCAAACGCAGGTTGCTTAGCCTGCCAACAAAAATCATTAGGATAATGCAAACACAAAAGGGAAGAGAAATGGGATTATATGGTTATAGTTAAACTCATTACTTGGGGTGGGAGATCTTGGGAGGAAAACCATGAAGAAGAAGGGAAACATAACTATGGCATGTGCACTCTCATGGAAGCAGCTAAGGGTATGGCTAGTGGCACAGACCCAAATGTCAGCTCACAACACAAGTACTGGGCAGACTTGCATAGCCCACACCTACATAGTCTTCAAGCCTATTTTTAGCTTACACTACAATCAACACCTCCAACTGCAGCGTAGACACAGCCTAAGGGCCAGGGCTTGCAATATATGTGGATTTTCTGGGAGGTAGGCCTGATTTGTGACATCTCCTTCTCACTCTGCTGCAACTGATGCAGCCTGCTTGGGCTGCAGCATGAGAACACGGCCTAGTCAGTGGAGCCAGATATTGATGGGAAAGACAAAAGAAAATAGGAAAGAAGGCTTTTGAGTCTGTGAAGGCTACATTCCTTCCGTACATTTAAGCCTCAACTCAATCCTGTTGCTTACTCCTCATATATTTCTGAGGGCTTGTCTACATCACAAAGTTGCAGCGCTGGTGAGGGGGTTACAGCGCTGCAACTTAGGAGGTGTACACATCTGCAGGGCATCACTAGCGCTGCAACTCCCTGTTTGCAGCGCTGGCCGTACTCCCGTTTTGTCTCGGGTGTAGAGGATCCAGCACTGGTGATCCAGTGCTGGTAATCAAGTGTAGACACTTACCAGCGCTTTTCTTGACCTCCGTGGAATAAGCAGGTATCCCAACATACCTGAGGAAGCCTCTGGTAATCAAGCAGGTCTCCTTCTCCGGTTTGCTCTCGCGTTCCCCGAACCCCCGAGCAAGCAGGTCTCCTTCCCTGCGGTTTGCTCTCGCGTTCCCCGAATCCCCGAGCAAGCAGGTCTCCTTCCCTGCGGTTTGCAGGGGGGTTCGGGGAACGCGAGAGCAAACCACGGCGAAGCTGGTCTCCTTCCCCGGTTTGCTCTCGTGTTCCCCGAACCCCCGTGTAAGCAGGTCTCCTTCCCTGCGGTTTGCTCTCGCGTTCCCCGAATCCCCGAGCAAGCAGGTCTCCTTCCCTGCGGTTTGCTCTCGCGTTCTCCGAACCCCCCTTGAAGCCGCCCAACAGCGCTGCAGTGTGGCCACATCTAACACCACTTGCAGCGCTGGTTGCTGTAAGTGTGGCCACTCTGCAGCGCTGGCCCTATACAGCTGTACTAATACAGCTGTAACAACCAGCGCTGCAAAATTGTAGATGTAGACATACCCTAAGAGAAATCAAGGGAAGGAGACTCAGGGTATGTCTACATCTACAATTTTGCAGCGCTGGTTGTTACAGCTGTATTAGTACAGCTGTATAGGGCCAGCGCTGCAGAGTGGCCACACTTACAGCAACCAGCGCTGCAAGTGGTGTTAGATGTGGCCACACTGCAGCGCTGTTGGGCGGCTTCAAGGGGGGTTCGGGGAACACGAGAGCAAACCGGGGAAGGAGACCAGCTTCGCCGCGGTTTGCTCTCACATTCCCCGAACCCCACTGCAAACCGCAGGGAAGGAGACCTGCTTGCTCGGGGATTCGGGGAATGCGAGAGCAAACCGCAGGGAAGGAGACCTGCTTGCTCGGGGATTCGGGGAACGCGAGAGCAAACCGCAGGGAAGGAGACCTGCTTGCACGGGGGTTCGGGGAACGCGAAAGCAAACCGGGGAAGGAGACCAGCTTCGCCGCGGTTTGCTCTCGCCTTCCCCGAACCCCCCTGCAAACCGCAGGGAAGGAGACCTGCTTGCTCGGGGATTCGGGGAACGCAAGAGCAAACTGCAGGGAAGGAGACCTGCTTGCTCGGGGATTCGGGGAACGCGAGAGCAAACCGCAGGGAAGGAGACCTGCTTGCACGGGGGTTCGGGGAACGCGAGAGCAAACCGGGGAAGGAGACCAGCTTCGCCGCGGTTTGCTCTCGCATTCCCCGAACCCCCCTGCAAACTGCAGGGAAGGAGACCTGCTTGCTCGGGGATTCGGGGAACGCGAGAGCAAACCGGGGAAGGAGACCTGCTTGATTACCAGAGGCTTCCTCAGGTATGCTGGAATACCTGCTTATTCCACGGAGGTCAAGAAAAGCGCTGGTAAGTGTCTACACTTGATTACCAGCGCTGGATCATCAGCGCTGGATCCTCTACACCCGTGACAAAACGGGAGTACGGGAAGCGCTGCAAACAGGGAGTTGCAGCGCTGGTGATGCCCTGCAGATGTGTACACCTCCTAAGTTGCAGCGCTGTAACCCCCTCACCAGTGCTGCAACTTTGTGATGTAGACAAGCCCTTAGTTTCCTTCCTCTCTGCTAAAGATCTTCCATTGGTAGAACAATAACAATGCAGGAGAAGGCTCTGTTAATTTGATTGTTCCAGCAGAGAGGCACCACACAGACTGTTGGAACTGGGTGGAGATTATCTTTACACAAGTTTGGATGGCTAAGAAATCTTCTGTCTCCTGCTTCTTGGCAGGTGAAGCCAGGACAGTATTGTACCAAATACAAACATGGCAAAGAGTTATCTACAGTGCAGTTTTGTCTTCTCTTTTCGTTTTTTGTCTTGTTATAGTTAAGAAGGACAGGAAATATAGGGGTGTTTTTGTTTAATAAAATGTAATTAGTTGGAATGCAGAAAATACGTTCAACACAGATAAAGGGCTTTTTAATGAAGGCCCTGTAGAACGACATTTTTCTTCTGCTTTAGAATACTGCAAATAGCAAATTAGCATAGCTCAGAGACTGGAATTTCTGCTACAGGAATGATGAAAGGTTAACTGTCTAAAGAGTGAAGAATATGTTTGACGTCTATTTAAAAGAGAAAGAGTTTCCTAATAAAAGCAGAGGCCCCACTTGATGCTCCTAATGCTCCTTCAGTGTTTGCATACACTTCCAAATAATTAGAGAACCCCACTCCAAAAAACCTGTTTGAAAAATAAAAAGCCATTTCAAATCTCAGAGCCTTGTTTGCTGGGCTTGTTAGAGGCGCTTGGAGGTCACGGTGATTGACAAGCCTTTGGTTCCTGTATAAGGGTTGATAATGCATACATATCTCTGGAGAGGCAAGCTCTGAGTACTGACCATGCTTAATAGGGGAAGGGCAGTCAGTAGGCTGAACAATGAAGCAGGCAAAGCCTGGAGAGCTAAGGGGTGTCTCAAACATTGCAAATTACATTCTTAGTCAATTAGTACAACTAGAAAGCAGGAGAGTTCGTCCTGCAAACAAAAAAAAAACCAAACAAAAAAATCCCTCCACTCTGAGATTGTCTTTCATAACACTACCTCTGTAACCACTTTTTAGCATGCACCTTGCTGCTGTATACTTATGTCTGGGCTCCCATGAGAAAATGTGCCATACATGTTACTATAGCAGCAAAGTTGTTTAGAAAACTCATTTTAGCCAGGGTGCATAGGCTTTTATAACCTACAATAACCTAAACTTTAGGATTGGGATTTCATGAAGTGTGACAGGGACAGGAAACCACAGCCTCAAATCAGATGAAGACCTACTCAACAGAAATTCCATGCTGACTGCTCACTACAGCCATAGCGTGAAGTCTTTTCAGTGCATCACAGGACTGCAAGCAATTCTTAACATTTTTCCTGCTTGGATTCTGGTTTTTGTTTCTGCAGTTGACATAACCTTAACTAGAAGGTACATCATCTATATATCAGAGAAGCACAAGATTTCCCTTTCTTTCATCTTTACAAACCAGTTTTCTTTGTTGGTTAAGGTAGAGCAAATTGCTTTCATTGGCATGTTAATAGACTGGTTTATGATGTAACTGCACATGGGTAATTTTTCTTTCTTCCATTACTACCCATCTAGTTTGGATGTTACTTCCACTTGTCTTCTCCAGCTACTGCTCTGAAGGCCTTCTTGTGAAATCGCATCTCAAGCAGTATCTATCTCCAACTAGTGTTTTAGAAAACCATCACATCTTTATATCAAGGGGAAAAAGCAACTCTATTCAGTGTTTAAATGTGTATCTTCAGTGAACAGAATTGACAAATTATTGATTACACTTTTCATGCTTTACTGTATTTCTTCACATAGGCTACAGGAGTAACATTTGATTCTATAAGTTGTGATTAAAATTTCAACGAGTGGTTATTAAAACTCTGTATTCTTTTGGTCTTACTGAAGCCATATGTCAAGATCCACAAACCTGGAAATCCTGGACGCCCCTTCATTTCTGGCACTGGCACTCTCACTGAAGGACTGTCCAGATATGTGGACTCTCTACTCAGACCCTATATCACCAGCACTCCCAGCCATCTCTGTGACACCACTGGTTTCCTGAGAAAACTACAATGCATTGGTGACCTTCCAGAAAACACCATCCAAGCCACTATGGATGTAGAGGCTCTCTACATAAACATTCCACACATATGGAATACAAGCTGCCAGGAACAGTATCCCTGATGATGCCACAGCACAACTGGCTGCTGAGCTCTGTGACTTTATCCTCACCCACAATTATTTCAAATTTGGTGACAATATATACCTCCAGACCAGTGGCACCACTATGGGCACCCACATGGCCCCACAATATGCCTACATTTTTATGGCTGACCTGGAACAACGCTTCCTCAGCTCTGGTCTAATCACACCCCTTCTCTACCTACTCTACACTGATGACATCTTCATCATCTGGACCCATGGGAAGGAAACCCTGGAAAAATTCCACCACGATTTCAACAGCTTCCACCCCACCATCAACCTCAGCCTGGACTAATCTACATGGGAGGTCCACTTCCTAGACACCACAGTGCAAATAAGTGACGGTCACATTAACACCACCCTATACCGAAAACCCACAACCGCTATGCCTACCTTCATGCAGCTTCATGCAGCTTCCATCCCAGACACACCACACAATCCATTGTCTACAGCCAAGCACTGAGGTACAACCGCATCTGCTCCAACCACTCAGACAGAGACCAGCACCTATAAAATCTTCACCAAGCATTCTCAAAACTACAATACCCACACAAGGAAATAAGGAAACAGATCAATAGAGCCAGACGTGTACCCAGAAGCCTCCTGCTGCAAGACAAGCCCAAGAAAGAAACCAACAGAACTCCAGTGGCCATCACCTACAGTCCTCAGCTAAAACCTCTCCAACACATCATCAGTGATCTACATCCCATCCTGGACAATGATCCCTCGCTTTCACAGGCCTTGAGAGGCAGGCCAGTCCTCATCCACAGACAACTCATCAACCTTAAGCATATTCTCACCAGCAACTACACACCACACCATAGAACCCTAACTCAGGTACCAATCCACGCAACAAACCTCGATGCCAACTCTGCCCACATATCTACACCAGTGACACCAACACAGGACCTAACCAGATCAGCCACACCATCACCGGTTCATTCACCTGCACGTTCACTAATGTAATATACGCCATCATATGGCGGGAATGCTTCTCTGCTATGTATATTGGCCTAACTGAACAGCCCCTACAGAAAAGGATAAATGGACACAAATCAGATATTAGGAAAGGCAATATACAAAAACCTGTAGAAAAACACTTCAATCTCCCTGAACACAAAATATCAAATTTAAAGGTAGCCAACCTGCAGCAAAAAAACTTCAGGACCAGACTTCAAAGAGAAACTGCTGAGCTTCAGTTCATCTGCAAATCTGACACCATCAGCTCAGGATTAAACAAAGACTGTGAATGGCTAGCCAACTACAAAAGCAGTTTCTCCTCCCTTGGTTTTCACACCTCAACTGCTAGAAGAGGGCCTCATCCTCCCTGATTGAACTAACCTCGTTATCTCTAGCCTGATTCTTGCTTGCATATTTATACCCGCCTCTGGAAATTTCCATTACATGCATCTGACAAAGTGAGTATTCACCCACGAAAGCTCATGCTCCAATACGTTTGTTAGTCTACAAGGTGCCACAGAACTCTTTGCCACTGCTTTGCCCCTGAAGGCATATGGTACACCATCCTGTTAACAAATAATACCACCACCTAGCAATGATGATACATATTGTTTTTCATTGTTTCATCACTTTATAAAGGAGGTCACTATCATTAGACCCATTTTACAGATAAACCATTAATGTATAAGAAGCCAATGTTAATTTCTTTGCTCTGCATCTCTTGTAAATATGTAAACATTTCTCCTCAACAAAAATCTGACACAAGCTATTCCGTCTTGGCATAAGAACTCCAAATATTTGCATGGGGCTCCTCCTGCTTCCATTGAAAAAGTCCCACTAACGTCAATGAGAGCAGGCGCTTATACTGGTCTGTGCGGAAAACATTTGGGGGCATAATCCAGTTTGTACTGTAGCCACTGGGAATTTTGCTGTTGTTTTCCATGGGAACAGAATTAAGGCCTTGATCTATTTAATTCACCATATTGTTCTGACAGCCTGACACAGAATTCTAGTGCGATATGGAAACAATAAGAGAAACACAGCAGCGAAATTCTGAGGAAAAACAATATGCTCTAAAATACAAGAAAATTGATACTGAAGAGCACCTGCAAAGTCTAGTCTTTCAAAATAAAGTATCTTCTGAAAGCTTGTCTGGACGATTATTTTTGGCAAAGCAGACATTCCTTAAAAATCCTGCAAAACACAGAAGCATAAAATATTGGTATATTTCTTAAAAGTGAAAATAAAATCTATATATATATATATATATATATATATATAAAATTATTTCGCAAACTTCCATACGGCATTCCGGATTAAAGAAAAAACAGTACCACTTAAAACAACTTCATTTAGGTTTTTTCTTGAAATAAAATAAAAAATAAGGACACACTTTGGAAATATTTTAAGTTCGAAAGTCCTGGAACTGAGACAAAACGATACCAGAGTAGGGCCTGTTTTTTCCCTTTGAACTGTGAGTACTGTTCAGCTTGTGTCAGGTGTGATAAAGTGAGTAACAGTGACAAAGCACAGTGACTCACTTTCCCATTCTTTCCTGATTCCTCATTCATTAGCTTTGTTTCCCCTGTGTAGAAAGAAAAAAGAGGCCCTTCACTCATTTTCAGCAGGGCCACAGAACTATTTCAGGAGTCTAGAGGGACACTGTGTCACCAGGACAACAGAAGTAAGCAGAAAAGACAGATGTAAAGAACGGATTTCTTCAAAGGAAACCTGGTTTGACGCTTCATAAATCATAGTATCACTCTGGTATAACAATAACTGTTCTCATGTACTGTACTCTAGGTTATCCCTCTTTATACAGGCGAGTTGATATGGTTAGCAAATAACACAGCTGGCTTGTCACTAAATTCTATAAATGGAGTAAATCACTGCAAGCTGGAAGAGAAACATTCCTCAGTTCTAGATATGCCACTCTAATGCATTATAAGGAACCACCCTCCCCCCACCCACACACAGTTATATTAAAATCCCAGCCTGTCAGCTTCAAGATACAAGTCCAAACCACCAGTGTATCACTATCTTCATAGCTTTGTCTCCCCAAGATTCTCTTTCCAACACCAGGTCAGCCATCAGAGAAGTAGCCAATTGAGCTACAATTATTAGCACACTAACAAGAGTATGTATATGTTTGTGCATTTTTCCAATAGTTTTACTAGACAATTTACTTCTACCTAATCTGGCCTGGATTGATAGTGATGTCTGATGTGCAGGAGATTTTTGCTATTTCTTGCTATAAATTAACTTTTATTGCAATATCATAGAGTGATTAGAGTAGTCAACGATTATCAACACTGAACTATTTATGCATTCAAACATAATATATCGTGTAAAACAATTAATCCCTCCCTCTTCCATGACCTTCCAAGTTTCTAGTCTCAAAGCAACACTTGTACATAAAACATACAGGCAATCCAGTGAGCAAACTGCAGTCCACAGGGAAATTTCAGCTATCCGTATATTGAGAAGGCAAAAGGAATCTTCTCCAAAATACCTGCCATACAACAACATAAGGAAATATAGCCATTCGGGGATGTGTGGATCTATTATTGCTATTAATTATTTGTATTCTGATAGTGCCTATGTGTCCTTGTCATGGACCAGGACCCTTCTGTGAAGGAAATCCACTTATCTGTGGAAATTTCACCTTTCTAGTGAAACCTCCACCCCAACCACATGTCCAACAAGTCTGTTTTGGCTGTTTAGCACTCCCCCCTCCACACACACATACATATGACGGTCATGTCCACATGATAAATTGTATTTGTCATGCCCTTTGGACCAGCTCTCTTTAGGCTTGCCCATTAATCCCTCTCCCCTAGGACATCCCCATACTTTCCAAATTTTTGAAGAGCTTTAAACCACCAATATATACATTTTTCAACTGCCTCCTCCTCATTCCCAAATTACTCTGGTGTGGAGCCCAGCATTCAGATAATATCCCATCCTGGACAAGTGACAGATTTAAAGGCCTGATTTCTTGTAAACCTTCACAACTAGAAGCAGAAGTTCAATAGCATGAGAATTTCTCAGGTTTCTAATATGATAAGCAGCCCTTATTTCTATGCTTAGGAATTCCAGACAAACTGAACTTGAAAACTGATTTTTTTGTACATGAAAGAGGTATCTTAGATTAAATTTTTAGAGGTTTTAGTAACAATGATTCCAACTGTACAGAACTCAGAGGGAGTCATAAAAGCTTCTAAAAATGATTTATTTTCGATATCTAAAAGTCATGACTTTAAACTCGATTACCCCCTTCCGGGCTAGAATTCTCTTTAGTCCAACTGGGAACCATCTCCACTTTCCAGTAGAATAGAGCTCCACTTTCTAGACTTGCAGGGCCATTAGTTTAAATTCATGACTTTTATGTCTGGAAGAAATTTTACTGGCTAAGGACTAACTCTTGACATCTAGGGTTTCCAGCAAGGTACCAGAGATTATAAACTTTTATCTGGAAGATTGATTTTTTTAAATAGTAGCAGTTTGAAATTTTAAAATAAGTCCCAGGAAGATGCATTAGAGGGTAGATGAGGCTCAAACTGATGATAAATGAATGTTTCACATTCCCCTACAATTATGAAAAGGCTATCACCTCCAATATATGGTATACTCAAATACAGTTAAATGCATATTACATATACACACTCTATTCTATCATATGTTATAAAACCTTGATTATCAGAAATAGGATACAAATGCATCACCTTTAAAAGGTGATTGGGCATTACTCTTACGAAAAACAAAGCACTGTCAGATCACATAATCCGTTAAATTAACCTGCTCAAATCACCTTGCAAGATGTTGGGCAACTGAAACTATTTTAAAATACCCTCCATTTTGCCATCTTCTTAATCATTCAGATTAAAGAAATACACATACATAGAACAGTATAAATAAAAATATCTATTCCAACAAAATAAATGAACAAACAATTAAAACTCTTTGGGATATCTCTCAGGCTTGCAAAAGAGGTGTTTTAAAACATCTTTGTAAGTCACAGAGATAAACCAATTCTTCACGCTGAATAGATCCTAATATATGGAGATACATCTATCTCATAGAACTGGGAGGGACCCTGAAAGGTCACTGAGGCCAGCCCCTTGCCTTCACTAGCAGGACCAAGTACTGATTTTTTGCCACAGATCCCTAAGTGGCCCCTCAAAGATTGAACTCACAACGCTGGGTTTAGCAGGCCAATGCTCAAACCACTGAGCTATCCCTCCCCGTTAAATCTCAAGCTCTTTCACAAATAAGCTATATGTATACAAACACATGTCAGTAAAAGTACCTTTGGTATGCCATTGAACTTGACTGCAAAGTCACATGACTTTTTAAAGCATGGGCTGAATCATATAATAGTGTGGAATTAATCATGTAGCCAAAGTCAGCATAATGGGGTTTGAAGTTGTCTACACAGTGGGGTAATGTGCTCTAAAGCACACTAACATGTTGCACTGAAATTTGTCCATGTAGACCAGGGGTGGGAAAACTTTTTGGGCCGAGGGCCACATCTGGGTGGGAAAATTCTATGCAGGGCCGGGGCGGGGGGGGGAGGTGCAGGATGTGGAGGAGGAGGCTCAGGGCAAGGGACTGGGGCAGAGGAGGGGTGCAGGGTGTATGAGGGGGCTCAGGGAAGGGGGTTGGGGTACAGGAGGGGTGTGGAGTGCAGGAGGGGGCTCAGGGCAGGGAGCTGAGGTGCACAGGCGTGCGGGGTGCAGCAGGGAGCTCAGGGCAGGTGGTTGGGGTGCACAGGGGTGAAGGAAGGGGCTCAGGGCAGGGAGCTGGGGTGCAGGAGGGGTGCAAGGTACAGGCAGAGGGCTTAGGGAAGGTAGTTGGGGGGCCAGGGGCCAGAGGGGTTTGAGCTCCAGCCCGGTGCCGCTTACCTAAAGTGGCTCCGGGGTGGCAGTGGCGCATACCAGGGCCAGGGCAGGCTCCCTGCATACCTGCCCTGTCCCCATGCCACTCCAGGAAGTGCTGCAGCCCCCCGGGGGAGGGGAGGGAGAGGGCTCTGTGTGCGCTGCCCTTGCCGTGCCTCCAGGTACCTCCCCCGAAGCTCCCATTGGCCGCGGTTCCCCATTCCCGGCCAATGGGAGATTCAGGGGCAGTGCTTGGAGGCAAGGGCAATGCACACGGAGCCCTCTGCCTCCCGGCCCAGGGGCTGTTTCTGAGAGCAGTGCCAGGCCCACAGCACCACCAGGGGTAATCCCACGGGCCAGTTCCAAAGCTCTGAAGGGCTGGATCTGGCCCACGGGCCATAGTTTGCCCATCCCTGATGTAGGCACAGCTGGTGCTCGCTAAAAGGTCCCTTGTGCTTTAAACATAGCATATACTACTAAGTGCACTAGGGACCTTTTAGTGCACACCACCAGATTCTACATGGACCAATAAGTGCACAAAACGTCAACGTGCTTTAGAAACCACACTTCTGTAGTGCGCATGACCCAATTGTGTAGATATGCCTCAGCTCTGATATTCCATCCCTGGACTGCACTTGAGAACTGACCCAAATGTTTCTCCATCTAGTAATGTTCTCATTCTGTCACTTGTTTCAGGAAAAATGATCAGGAGGCAGCATTTCTCCAGGTGTCACTGGGCTTCCTAGAGTTGAGTGAGCCTTGGGTAGCCCTCTTGAACCACCATTATTCAGAAGTACTGTCTTTCCACTCAGAAGATGGCACCATTTTCCAGATGCAAAATGTTAAAGCTGTGACACTCTAACAGACACAGCAATCGTTCACCCTTTACCAGCTCTGCTAGCTATTGCAGGAGGTAGGCCAAAAGCAAGCACAGGCCCTTTGGGGAGGAGAGAGAGGGGTGTCTACTCATCTTGGTGGTGCTGTGTTTTCCTTGCCTTTGCAATGAACAAGAATTAGGATTATTGGTGACACCTGGGCAGTGTGTGCAATCTCAAGGAGTCTACAGAAAGGCTCCTCATCCCCTTTCCTCCTCATCTGCATAAGTTGCAGTAGGTACCCTTTTCTGCCAAGGGCAATGAAACTCTACCTATGTTCCTAGACCAGGTCCATCAGTGTTTGAGAGCAGAGTGAGAAGTGGTGGGCAGATGAGTAACCCTACTTGTTTTCATGAAGAATCAACAACATCACTTTTGAATAAGATACGTGTAAGCACATACTCTGGTCAAAGATGGTCTCCGTATCACCCCACATGGAGAAACAATGTATAAGATCCCAGAAGACCCTGCCACCCTACATGCACACACGTATGCTTAGGTATAAGAAAATACACACAGAGAAACACACACACATACACATGTCACAAGGAATAACCTGCTCATGCTTTCAGAACCAAGCAGGGGAAAATCTCAGAAGTGCACCTGCACATCCATATTTCTGCAAGGATTGATGCCTTCAGAGCAGCATAAAGAGAGATTACAGTGCAGGCCACAACATTATTTTCTCTACAAGGTTCTATAATTAAGGAAGAATGCAAAGCTTATCATGCTTGGTGCCCACATTCTACAAGCTTGACGTAACACTCAAAGGGTTTAAGTGTGCTGATCTGTCATCCCTCTGCTTTATTTCTTTATTTAAATAAACCCCTTTGTAATACCTAATGAGAGTTTCCTACTTGTCCTGTATACAGATGAGGAGGGACATGGCTGCTTTTATATTTGCTTGGCAAAAGACAAATCAATACAGGTAGAAAGAGCTGTTTGGGGATCATGGTATGCAATTAGCAAAAGTAGACCTCTTTTTTTCCCCAAGTGCTTTAACCATCTTTAATAGTCATAAAGTAATTCAAATGCATAGCAATTTAAAGCAACAGTTTTCTAAGCATCTTTCCGGTGATTGTAATCTTACAATCAGAAGAGTTAATTTTTAAGCTAGTGGTTTTAAATCACCTTGTAAAATCTTGACATTTTCTGGTTTTTTATACAAGCATTTCTTCCCTGGGCATTACCCAGACATCAAAGTAAACTACAGGACAGTCCCATGGCTCATCAGTTTAGAAATGCTTTTAAAAATAGTAATAATAATTGTGAGTGGCAATACAGATCTTACTTACAGGTAGCCAAAGGAAATAAGATCAAAAGTTTATTTTAGGTAACAACAGCACAAGAAATGATTTCCCAGAACTTTTTACATATTTACCAGCCAGCGATTTATAAATTCTGTGTCATTTGGTAAACACACACACACACAGAATTAGAAATATGTACATATATACAGCTACAATTATTTTAAAATAATTAGAAAAAACTATGGATCAACCTGAGGTTTTGTTTTGCAATGGATATTGACTAGAGTCTGTGAAATATTTTATGTGGGGCGTGACATTAATGGGAACATTCAAATAAGTAAAGATAGTAAAGAGTTAGTCCCAAATGCTGCATTCTCCACTATAAAGCATATCACCCAAGTTTCCCTCATAATTTAAAAAAAACCTTGCGTTTTACACACCAACACCTCAAAATTAGTAACTCAAAGCTGCACATGGTCTATCAAAGGTCACAATAAAATGATCTGTAATGTACAGTAACTACTAAGAAAAACCAATGCCCTTAAATTGTCTAGTGATACATGGTTCTAGCTCTCCCTATTTCAAACAAACATTGGAAAAATGTTTACAATTAATCACAAAGAACCTGACCTTGGGACACGTTCCCCTCTCATAATTCATATTGAAGCCCATGAGAGTTATGTGTGAGAAACATTTCTCAGTCATGCCAAAACAATTTTTTTTTAAATTCTTCAGGATTTTGTAAGTTGACCAAAACAATATATTTAGCCTACAGAATTGAAAGACAAAGCATTTGTTTGCAAGAGTTACTGCCAGAGGTTTGACGTTTTTGGCACTTTTTTCCACCCATTTCTTTTAAGATTTCTTTGGGGTTTATTTGTTAAATTGTGTTTGTGTAATGTTGCAACATGGCGTTGTTTGTTAGTTCTCAGAGTTTACTAGTGGACTTTTTAGTGCTCTTAGTGCTGCTCCCAGTGCAAAATCCACTGAAAATGGGAAAAAGACACAGCTAGGAGATTTCAAGTGAAGCAAACATTTCTGAGTGGGTATTTTTGTTTTATGTTAGGAGTGAAAAGTAGTTTACTGTCCATGTCCAATTAGTCTTCCTTACTTCTTCTAGGAAGGTTGTCAATTATTGATTTTATGATTATGGAGACTGTGATATGAACTAGGAACTGACCAGTTTGGGGAGGAATTGAATAGGGTGGGTGAAGAATTTTTGACATAAACCACTATTTAACAATATGCCTGCGCATACTAATTGTACATATCAGTATACATCAAAATTCACAGTTATGAGTCTGCAAAAAATAAACCAGATAATGGTGTCTTAAGATGCTCGTCTATGTTTTCTATGGTAATCCTGAAACTAAAATAGATTCCTTTCTTAAAAATCACAGGGCATTTTTACAGTTGATTAGCTTTTCAAAGTGTAAGGTAATTGGTTTTGCTATCCTAATTTCAGAAACCTGAGTAATTCAGTTTTATAAATGGATTATTGTACATATACTTTTTAAAAGTTAATAATGTCATATAAAATCTTAGCAACACAGATTTTCTGGCACAACCCCAGCAGAAAGGCTTGTACTGACAGCATATATTCCTTTGTATTGACTTGACCATCTGTACGAGCTCTAAGGGAACTGTTAGGGATTTTCAAGTAAAAGCCAAAGTAAATAACAGCCAATTTAAAAGTTCTTGTATTATGCATTTTAAATTCTTATCACTTCACTGTATGTGACAATAACCACCAAAACTACTTTTAAAAAACATTAGCATGACACATACAGCAAAGTTTAACCATATTTTTTAAAATGTATGTTTTATGTAACATTAAGGGCCTGATTTAATTCTACAAAGAGAAGAGAATGAACAGGTAAGGTTGAAAAAGTAGATTTACTTTCCTGAATGATTTAAGACTTAGCTACACTGGCACTTTATACCATAATAAAGACTCCCAGAACGCTCTACCTTACTCCCTGTCCATACTGGCAAGGCCACGTAGAAGCGCTCTGACACCCTGGCCAGAGCGCTCCCGGTACTCCACCTCCACAAGAGGGATAACAGCTGTTGCGTATTGGCTGAGGCCCCAGGGCCAGTGTGAAGGAGGAGTTACGTTACAGCGTTCTGATTGACCTCCGGAAACGTCCCATGATCCCCTTAACTCAAGATGCCTCTCTTCTCTTTGTTGTGAAATCGGCTGAGAAATGCCGAAGTGCCGTTTCAGAGCTCCGTTTCAGATAGTAGCTGCTTACCTGCAACGAGGCAAAGCAAACGTTTACTGAGTGAGTGAGAGAGAGGCAGGAGGTCTAGGGGGATCTGAACTTACAAGACAGCGTGCTGACACACACTCAGCATTCCAAAAACCCACTCTCTCTCTCCTCCCACATACAAACAACACACTTCACCCCACTCCCCTCATTTGAAAAGCATGTTGCAGCCACTTGAACGCTGGGATAGCTGCCCATAATCCACCACTCCTAATGCTGCTGCAGATGCTGCAAATATGGCCACACCAATGCGCTTGTAGCTGTCAGTGTGGACAGACTGCAGCACTTTCCATAGTGCGCTCTCTGAAGGCTGGTTTAACCTAAAGCGCTCTACATTTGCAAGTGTAGCTAATGCTTTTTTTAACTTATTACAATAATGTGAGATAGAGGGCTTAACTGAAGGCTGTTATGTCAGACTGGATTTTCAGTATTAACTATGAAGTTCCTTCTTTTTGTGAGTTTAAGACCTTGCCTACACTGGAGAGTTGCAGTGCTGGTAGTGGCTTTACAGCGCTGCAACTTACTCCCTGTCCACACTGGCAAGGCACATACAGCACTGTATCTCCCTGGCTACAGCGCTGCTTGTACTCCACATGGACGAGAGAAATAAAGAGAACAGCGCTGGTGCTGCAGCGCTGGAGTGCCAGTGTAAACAGTGATTAATCTTACTACGCTGTAACTGACCTCCAGAATTTTCCCATAATGCTTTTAACTAAAGAACTCTCTTTGTTTTGTTATGATGCCTCTCTTTGTTTTGTTGTGAACTCAGGGCTCCAGGAGCTGCTTATCTAAAAAACAAACACAGCAATTGTCTGCTCAAGCAGAGGCAGGCAGGGAATGTCCACAGCTAGCGTGCACTTGAGGGAGAAACAGCTTGGCGTGGGGAGGGAGTCCATTGGAGCAGCTGCTTATCTGGTCTGAAGGTTATTTGCATTTAAGAGTGAATGAGAGAGGGGTGGGGGAAGTGGTCGGAATTTGCAAGGCAGGGAGCTGACACAGTGGCGGCTCCAAACATCCACTCTCTCTCTCTCCCCCACACTCTCTGTCACACTCCACCCCACCCCCCTCTTTTGAAACACACATTGCAGCCACTTGAACGCCAGGATAGCTGACTATAATGCACCACTCCCAATACCGCTGCAAATATGGCCACACTGCAGCGCTGGTAGCTGTCAGTGTGGCCACACTGCAGCGCTTTCCCTACACAGCTGTACGAAGACAGCTTTAACTCCCAGCGCTGTATAGCTGCAAGTGTAGCCAAACCCTAAGTCAGAATATTACCATTACTTAAGTGTAATTTTTAGAAGTGGATAGCGTAAGCTCTGCACATCTGCTTCCTAGAGCTGGATGCATTAAGATATATCCTGCCATATGGTATGTCCTCCATTCTGTACATCTGTGATTTGCAAACCTTCATCCCAATCAATCAGATTTGCATCTTCTTGGTTTAGATATTTGCACTTGTAGAGTCAGATTGATCAGTTTGAACAGAGAGTCCGAAACTCTTTGGGGTACATCATGACCATTTCCCCTTAGGAGCAACATAAAAGATGCGGAAAAACATTAATACATCATAACCACAAAGCATCTACCCCACCCTCCAATTCTTCCATAACATTAAAAAAAAATTCTAGCTCAATTAACATCATAAAGAAGTTTCTGGGGCCTGAATCTGCATTCTTCATGCCCATCAGAACTTTGAGTGTGCAAGGAATGCAGAATCATGCTCCTAACATATCTATATACATATAAAAAGAATAATGACATGCACCATTTTCAATATCTTTTTCATCACTGTTCAGATGTATTGGTTTGTAGTATAACTAAGCAGATGATTTCCAAAGACTTACTACCACCAAATTCCTACCCATCTTCACAAATACAAAATACTGCTCCTTGACCTATAAGTTTATATCCTTGAAAATACAAATAAGTACTCTAGAGGCTAAAACAACAACATATCTGCTCCAAGAATTAATTTTGCCTGTTACTCATAACAGACACTGAGCTTTGCATCTTTCTCCTAATGACTTTTTGAATAACTTGTTCAATTGTTCAGTCCTTGCAGTCTGCAGGATGATCACTACCGGAGAAAAGCAGATTGCAGTGAATCACCTCAATTATAGTGCACAGATTTAGTAGCATGTATGAGAATTGCATTCATTGTCTTTAATCAAACTCAGATTGTTCACATTGTAAGAATTGATGTCTTTATACAGCAGGTGAATTACGCCACAGAATTGTGCTTGTAACTATTAGTGTAGGCATTACAGACAGATAATTTTTATACTAAAATGTGCATTTCTAAAGTTATTAGACAATTATTTTGTAGACTAGAAACGTCTAATTAGAATGTGATATTTCTGATGGTTTGGGACTGTCTTAGCATTTTTTTTAAAGAGTTTAGAAGTGTAAGCAATCAAGCTCCTGTTGACTTACAAACAGGGTCTCACGCTGAAGATCCCAACAAAGCTTAAGCAATGGGGTCACAAATAGCTTACATATGTTCTATAATAGAACTCTTAGTCCACTTCTTTTGAAGGAAAGATGCAGGGATGGAAAACTTGGTCAGTGGACTTCACAAGATCAACCCAGGGCTGTGTTAAGGTGATCCAGGGCCTTACATATATTATGGCACAGGACCTTCTCTCCCAGTATGCAGCAAAAAGCTACTGCTAAGGGAATTCTGAGCCAAAACATTAAAAATTCTCTGCACAATATTTTAAAATTCTGCATACTTTATTTGTCAAAATAACACAATGTAATCCCACCAGTTTCAATTATTTTGGTAATTTATTTCTAAATACCCATCAGAAAATATGTCTGTAATAATACAGACAACAAAAAAGTTTCTCTCAGGGGAAGAGAATTAAAGAAACCCCTATGACAACCCAGTTCGTGTTTCTTTCTTATGCTTTGTTGGGCGTATCAGTCTGGGTGTGTCACATATGCCAGCTGGGCACATCTTGGGGGAAAACTCTGCCTCTCCAGTCTCAGACATTTTACCCTCCCCCCAGAGCCCCACCACAGGGTGTCCCCCGCCCAGATACCCACATTCCCCCCAGAGCCCAGCTGCAGGGTTTCCCCCCTCCCAACCTAGGCACCTGCACCCTCCACTCCCTAGATCCCAGCCACAAGGAAACCCCCAGCAGACACCTTCACTCCCTATCCCCCAGAGCCCAGTTGTGAGACACCCTCTCCCCTCACTCCAGGGCCCAGCCATTGGGCACTGCCCAGCCCATAAACCCTTACCCCCTACTGCCCACAGCCCAGAGATCCAGAGACAGAAACAGCCTGATCCTGGATCCTGCGCCTGTATGGCATTTTCTGCATGCTGCCTTCTTCCTTCAGGACATGCTAGGAACTGTAGCTGCTGGAACCCTCCAGCTCCCCTCCCCCTCAACAGTGTCCTCTATTTGTGAGCTGGAAAGGCAGGCTCTGCTGGGGTCCAGCAGCCCCCAGTGAAAGCCAGCAGCTCTACAGCACCAATTCTGCAGGGAAAAATGAAATTCTGTGGAGAATATTAGTTATGTACAAAATCTGGATTGTGCAGTGGTGCAGAATTCCCCCAGGAGTGAAAAGGGACAGCAGGGGAAGCAACAAGACAGCCCTTCGTGCTTACCCCAGCATCTGTTTGGGTAAATAGACTGGGTTCTCTACACTCTTCTCCATCCACCCACAGTAGCCGATCATTAAGATGAATGGGGCAGTTCATACCTTTAAGCTAAGGTGACCAGATGTCCTGATTTTATAGAGACAGTCCTGATTTTGGGATCTTTTTCTTAGATAGGCTACTTATTACCCCCCACCCTCTGTTCTGATTTTTCACATTTGCTGTCTGGTCACCCTACTCTGAGTGATTGTTTTGGCTCCACTGCAGATGTGCCCACATCTACACTATAGACTTCTGGCAGCATAGCTATGTTGGTAAAAGATGTGAAAAGGTGGGATCTCAGACCGACATAGCAGTTCCATCAGAAGCCCCTAGTGTAGATACACCAGCAAAACTGCATGTTCACCAGTATAGCTTGTTTTGCTTCTGGGAGGTGGTTTATTATACTGGTATAAAGATCAGTTTTGACGATATAGCTGTATCTTCATCAGGAGTGCTTTGCTAGTATAGCACATCAGTATTCCTATACCAGTAAAGTGTAATGTAGACATGGCCCTAGGCAGAGATCACTGCAACAATTAATTTTTTCAAGCTTTTCGTCACAAACATGAAAATAGAAATTTCCTTTTAAAAATGAACATTTAGATTCTGATGTAATCACGTAACTCCAGAAACTGGAGTACTAGGTGCCCCCCACGGTCGATAATGTCCCTACGCCTTAATCCAGCCCACAATAAACCTCATGAAGTTAACGAAATGTACTTCTCAAAAAAGAGATTTTACAGCCACACTGGAGAAGCAGAAGACTTGATGACCTGTGGGGAAATCAGGCTCAAATCCCCCACAGATCCTTAGGCACTAGAGGGAAGAGCCAGACCCTCTGCACTGGGAGGACCACAGATCTTCTGGAGCCTTATTATCTATTTGCATGTCTTGATGTATCTGTGTCCTGAGACAGTTGTAGAAGGCAGAGAGTGAAAAATGCTCTGAGAAACATAGCAGAGAGGATCAGCAGACCCATGGTATAAAACAGCAACACTCAGGAACTGTGACAAGGAAATAGTGGATCACACATGGTAATCTGGAGTTTCTAGGAATAACATTTGGAAAAGTCATTAATATTGTCCTATGCATAGCAGATATATGCTTGTAAGATTCTGGAGGGAACCGCTGTTTGTCTCCATCAGCATGGATATCAGCTTTCCTAGAACAGAGCCTCTCTCTCTGAGATGAGTGACCTCAAGTATATTATCCCAAACAGCCTAGACTTCCCGGTTACTAATGTCAATCACTTTCCCAACACTAGATGTTAAGACTGACAGGAGTTCTACACCATATTTATTGCTGTTCAAGTTTTCCATGTTTTTCTTTTTGCTTTCTCCTCAAAATTATTTCATACACTGCCAATATTTCTGTATTCTTAGTAGAATATTTTAATCAATAAAACTTCTAGTTAAAAATCTAAACATGTAAAGTAGAGCAATGTCCCTTATCAGGAGAGCAGAAATACACTGAAAAAAATGCATGTGGAATGAAAAGACTTGAATCAAAATGAAGATTTGTTCAATATTTATAGGAGGATGCTAATTTGCAAGAAGCACGACTGGCACTATTTTTCTCTA
The DNA here is from genome assembly GCF_007399415.2 of Gopherus evgoodei. Taxonomy (NCBI): domain Eukaryota; kingdom Metazoa; phylum Chordata; order Testudines; family Testudinidae; genus Gopherus; species Gopherus evgoodei. Next base: position 68,869,625 of record NC_044327.1, on the reverse strand, counting down.
CCTGAAAAAAAATATATATAAATAAATTAAAACATTCCAATGGGCAAGCAAAGCTGCCAAAACATTGGAAAAAAAAATACAGGTCCCTATAATTGTCACATCACTATTGCAAGATGACTGTTCTGAAAGAGGAGTGCACAAGGTCTTTCTGAGGATAGCCCTAAATTTTAAAAAAAGAGTCTTCCCTTGTTGTTGGCTTTCCCAACTTCAAATATTACCTGTCAAAAAGTACAGACAAACACACACACACACACACACACACACACACACACACACACACACACACACACACACACACAAGAGTTACAGCATGTTATAAATTACAGCAACTGTGTGCAGGAAGGAAAGGCAAAAATATTCAATCATTTATATCTTACACGCTATACAAAGCAAGCAATAGTGTGCTCTGCAAAAGCCATTTTTATTCACACTGCAGTCAGAAGAACATACGAATGCCCATTCTGGGTCAGACCAATGGTTCATCTAGCCCAGTATCCTATTTTCTGACAGTGGCCAGTGCTAGATGCTTCAGATGGAATGAACAGAATAGGGCAATTATCAACTGATCCATCCCTTGTTATCCAGTCCCAGCTTCCGGCAGTTGAATGTCTAGGGACACCCAGAGCATGGGATTGTGCCCTGACCATCTTGGCTACAGACATCAATGGACCTATCCTCCATGAATTTATCTCATTCTTTTTTGAAGCCAGTTATAATTTTGGGCTTCCCAACATCCCATGAAACTTGATACAACGGAATGTCCCTTCAGAATTCTGCTGTCAAATAGGATATGGGTAAGGCTGCTGACAGCTAAGAATTACATCATCCATTTTTACAGTTTTTCAACTTATTCAGTAAACAAGAAAACAAGAGTGAAGGCGGTGGCAACAGTAAATTGGGTGCAGGATGTCTCTCCAGACTTCCTGGAACTGGTGACCACACCTCTCAACCCGTCAACGCAATGTGTTACAAAGACTCAAAATGAAAGACACAAAATTTGATTCATGCAGGAATCTTAAAATCCTAAGAGATTCATTCCTTTAGCATCATTCTTTAACTTTATTTTTGTAATTCTTTGTTTCTGATGTAAATGATTTTTAAAAATGAAACTGAGGGGACATTAAGTTTGTATAGGCATCTTTGGGACTAATGTGAGTGATGCCTCTCAGTGAGAAATATACTGGTGGTAACTTGGTAGCCTTGGTTGAAAAAGCAAATATGTATATCAATTAGTTGCATGACAAGGAAGTTAATGGAGTATGGGGATAGTTTTGTTTTATGGGGCCCGCTGAAAATGGAGAAGTATGGGGATGGATACAAAGAATTATATCTAATCGAGGAGAAGGTAAGGGTAAAAGATGAAACAACTGAATGTAAACACTGCAGGAGACAATTATTAGTCAAGAGTTTTGACTAAAAGTGAGTAGCCTACTGAGATGCGCAAAACATCTGATAGCTAAAGTCAGATTTGTCCCATAGGCCATGACCTCATTAATAGTTAAACAGCAGCGCTGAAAATTAGTGACCCACATCTGACCACCCAGTGAAACTCTACTCCTCATAACAATGTTCACATTCAGGAGTGAATCTGGTGGATACCAGTAACTGGAGATCATTTGAGGCCAGCTAATTAAACAGAAACTATTAACACAGATGAAGTAATGAAGATTATATCCTGTATATTCCATAGTGTGAGATGCAGAAGGTGATAGAGTCTAGGATGGAGAGTGAAAAACATGGATCCTTCCTCAATCTAAATATTTCGATGCAATATGTAGGGAAATAATATTCAATGCCTCAGGTACATTGGCCTATTGCACCTAAACTGTAGAGCAAAACTCATAGACTCATAGACTCTAGGACTGGAAGGGACCTCGAGAGGTCATCGAGTCCAGTCCCCTGCCCTCATGGCAGGACCAAATACTGTCTAGACCATCCCTAATAGACATTTATCTAACCTACTCTTAAATATCTCCAGAGATGGAGATTCCACAACTTCCCTAGGCAATCTATTCCAATGTTTAACTACCCTGACAGTTAGGAACTTTTTCCCTAATGTCCAACCTAAATCTCCCTTGCTGCAGTTTAAGCCCATTGCTTCTTGTTCTATCATTGGAGGCTAAGGTGAACAAGTTTTCTCCCTCCTCCTGATGACACCCTTTTAGATACCTGAAAACTGCTATCAGGTCCCCTCTCAGTCTTCTCTTTTCCAAACTAAACAAACCCAATTCCTTCAGCCTTCCTTCATAAAGGAATTCCTTTCCTTTATTTATAAAGCCATTCCTACATTTTGCAGCATATCCATGCTGAATTTTACCACAAACCAGACATTCTGCATCAAAATGAGAGTCCTAGAAAAAACTAAGAAAATGAGAGGGATTTTCTAAATTATATACAACAGTATTGACTATGCTATGAAACTATTTCAGCCAGAGTGCAGGGATATTTGACAGCTACTGACCCATGACAAAACATTTTTGCAGCTATGAAATGCCCTTCATTTTGGTGGGCTGCTGTCGTCTGCAATGCACACTCACCATATAGTTATTTTTCAATAACCATACTATAAATGCACACATCTCTGTATTCTGATTGACTACTACACTTCTTCAGCTCCATTAGACCTCTCTACCCAGAACAACAAAAAGGCTGTTGGCCAAAAGGATTCCATCTTAGTTTCTCACTGCCTTCAGCTGAAGCAGACAAATGGCTGTGAATTAAGAAAAACTAAATACAAATAAGTAAAGAAATTGAGTCTGTGGAATTACTGAAACAGAAATAGTTTAAAGATAAAACAAATGAACTGCTTCAAACTGCAACTTTATCCCATTGCCACTGACTACTACAAGAGTAGGATCAGTCCTTCCCCTTGTCATGCTTCCCTGCCTACAGGTCAGAAGGGCTTGTCTTCATAATAATTTGCATGTCTTTGTTTGACTACATTGCCTTCTTTGTTTGTGTGCGGTCTCTCCCTCTCGGATCAATTCTGACACAAAACATAAATAAAGATACACTGCAGCCTGGGGAGAAGGGTTAACCTGTAGGATGAGGAGGAGGGATAAGAGGCAAGAAAGATGAAATTAAGGAGAGATGACAGGAAGAGAAAAGGAAGGAAGAGCTGAAGGGCATTTTAACTTTAAAAAAGCTTACCATTCAGTGGTTTCACCGTCCATTTTGTGTGCCCCTCTTTCATTTAACACATTTAAACATTTCCATATACAGTACCAACAATTTGAGAGATTAACCTATTAACTCATTAATAACCTCTTCCTAGATTAATAAATTCTTGGGCTTTTGGCCTGAAAGCTTATTTCATCTGTAGTTCAGTGTTTAATCAGCCCAGGAAACAGTTATTACCTCTAATAAAAAGCCCCTTCAAAAGTGCTCAGCATTACCCTAACTCTGCTCCCACTGAAATTTATGATAAAATCATTTTTTGTTTAATTTCATTTTTTAAAAACTATTTCCTCTGCATTTTAGGCTAATTCTTAATTTCTACAGAACCCTCTACATTCTAATATGCGACAGGATCCACTATCAACAGATCTCCCTACTTTCTGTAGCTTTGCTGATGAATTTAGAGTTAGTGAACCACATCCAGTTCTACTATTTACTGGATTTGGGAGTTTCCACCACCTGTTCTGCTTGCTGACAAAGAAAGAGAATAAGTGGGAGGATATTTCTACTTCACTCCTCCCAATTACTGGGATGGGAAGCAGCTGTGAGAGAGATGGTGCTGGAATACACCAACCCTGGATTTGAGAGACGAGTGAAATGTCGTAGCACAAGGGGTTTCATGGAAAGGGGACCAGGCATGTGAAAGAGGATGATGGATGGAGCACACAGGAAAGAAAGCAATGGCTTTAAGAAAGAAAGGAGGTAGCATTGAAGAAGGAAAGGGCAGGGAGAGGCAGCAAGCGGATGTGGTGAGAACTCTGAAGGTCTAGGACAAGAGGGGAAGAATGTACCAGGTAGCAGTGTGTGAAAGGGACTTGGTACTCAGGGCTGGTTCCAGGCATCAGCACAGGAAGCTGGTGCTCAGGGCGGCCAATTCAAAGGGGGGACATGCCATCCGGTATCGGGGCGGCACGTCCAGGTCTTCAGCAGGAATTTGGCGGTGGGCCCCTCATTCCCTCTCTTCCTCTTTGAGCTACCCAAATTGCCGCTGAAAAGGAAGAGAGGGAGGACCCGCCACCAAACTGCTGCCGAAGAAACGGCGCAATTGAACTGTCGCCACTCATCTTTTTTTTCTTTTTTTTTTTTTTTTTTAACCACTTGGGGCGGCAAAAAAGCTGGCGCCGGCCCTGTTGGTATTTAAAGGTGGGTCAGGGAGGAAGTGAGAGGAAGCAGTAAGCAAAGGATATATAAAAAGCACTCGTGGTGGTGAAGTGAAGAGAGGCAAAGAGTAACATTTAATATTTTACCCTCAGTATTCTGGTCAGAGAAAGCTCCCTGGGAAGTCCTTCTCCTCCACGGTCCTCAGACTTCGCAACTGCCAGTAAGAGAAGCATGTGCATTGAGAACAGTTCCCTTTCAGGAGAAGAAATTTAGCCAGCTGTTAAGGCAGAAGGTATCATGATAAGCATACTTCCAGAAAATCTGGCCCTCTATTGCTGGAGGAGGATTTATGTGTTGATGGCCACTTCAAAAGATAAATTATGAGGCCAACAACCCAGTTGAAGAATCACGTATTTTACAAGGACAACTGTGATAAATGAACTGGCAATGTAGATTACCCTCTGGGTAGAATAAGAAACCTGTATATTGGTTAGTCTCTCTCTTACGCAATGCCCCAGATATATGCCATTACTTCGAAAGTATTCATCAGCAATCTTCTTGACTCTAGGAATGCTAGTGGTTTTCTACCACTAAGGAGAAAGGAGGAATGATTGAAGGGGATAACCATAACTTCTGATAAATAAAATGTGCACAAAAATCTCCATACCCTGCACAATAAATATGTGGTCTTTTTCTACCAGAAATAAAAACACATTTTCTTTTTGGCTATATGTAAAGGACTGTTTAAATAAATAGCTAATATATTTAGTGAATGAGTGCTTCACTAAATGAGTTCCTGAGATTTACCTATTATGTTAGGGGTATATGGTAATGCTTCTGGTCTAGGACGGGTTATATATCTTAGACCTATGGAGACCCATCTCAGCTAATTTTTTAACAGCTGATATGATAGGGATGTCTATTACGCAAATGGACAGCACTCTCTATCGATCAGTGTTCCACTTAGAAACTCCATTTGTTATCCTACTGGTCTCTACCCTCATCTAGGGGGGAAATTAATCAGGTGCTACAATAGTTAATCTACACACTAGGTGCAGCTGTGCAATTAAAAGGTGTAATGAGCAGAACACTTGTTGCTTCTACCACAAAATGCACATATTGGCTTTCTTTATATTTCCCCTATAATGGCCAGATAGGGTCAAGAAACAATTCACTCCCAAAGGAGCCAGTAACACACTATAATAGCCTTTGAACTCTAGCTATATCAGGTACCTGCCACTGCTGCTTTGAGACATGTTTCTTTTTTTCTTAGATAGAGGAATACAGCAGGAAGAAAGCCAAGCATGCAACAAAACAGAAAGCATACCTAATCAGCCTTGTAAATCACTTGCGGAAGTCCATAAGAAAAACAATATTGATACATTTAACATTCTCCTCCATATTACATGTAAGCACCCATATCATGGAGACAGAAGCTTTTTATTCCTTCACTAAATGCAGTAACAGAAATAATGAAACATCTTTCAGAGCTGAACTGCAGATTCATTAGCCAATAGTCAATGATTAGAAGTGCCAGTGAGCGAGAACTGCACTTTACCCATGCTTTTCTAACCATTTCCATTCGGAAAGCCTTCCATAACCAGATTTCCCCTGAGAATGGTTTTATGATGCTATAAAGACTCAACCAGAGATGGGAGCTCCTTGGCACCTGAGCCGCAGACAAAACTATCAAAAAACATTTAATTGCTGGATACTGTGTGGCTGGGCTGAATTCTGATCTCCAAATATTAACCATGCAACTGTCTGCGGAGATAAGGCTGTTATGATAGCAGCAGATAAAACCAATTAAACCTGGGAACAGTGAACACTACAAAATCTTGACTTTCACCATACATACAGTTTAAGGATGTGTAAACAGGGAGAGGTTTGATACTATCTCTAGTACATCAAGAATATGTCCCAGGACCTAGCTCCTGCTCTACATGGGTGAAGGAAGAGGGTATGCATATTGCATGAGAGTTTTAGAAAGAGTGATCATGCTACATATTCAGAGAAATACAAGAGCTGTTAATTACTTTGGAAAGAACTGCTGGATTGCAAATGCTGATAACTGAAAAACTAGTTTATTTTTAAAGGCAAGATGCTATTTATGGTTTAACTGTCAAGCACAAATATTTCATCATAAATACACTACACACGTTTTTCTTTCACCTTTTTACATCTCAGTGTCTCTTCTACCTTATGAAATTCCACTAGCATCTCTGTCTGGTGTTGTTCGTACTCTAATCTACTTCATGATAAATTTCTCAGTGCTACTGCCAAAACCCTGAGATGAGACTCCAAACTAAGTCCTGAGCTGCCCTCCCCACCCCCCGCAAACTTACAGCTAAAGAATACTATGGAGATGCGAAACATAAAAACGACAGTGAACATAAATTCCCCAGAATGTTCATGAAAATTTCAACATCATGCTTCCTGGGACTCTTTGCTTAAAAGCTTCCCATGTCATTTGAGTTGCTCAGGAAGCGAATTCTAAAACCTAACAGACAAAATTTTTACTCTTACCAATCTCTGTAGTATCTGACATCTTCTGCATAAAAACAGACTGACAATAGCAGAATGGAACACATAGTGTCTCTGGCTCCACTTCCTAGTCACCCCTTCTTTTTATATTTCATTGCAACATTTTTAAAATGTGATTCTCCTCTGAAAAATGATTTTGTAAAAATGGCATTGTGTGTTTAAATTTGTTTTGTTTTAATCAATTCCAGATCATATTTGCTCAGATTAGAGATAAAAGAATGTCTTTTCTAACTGCCATCCTTGTAAACTCAACCTAGTATTTGAAAGGCAAGTTGTGTTCTGTCTGTATTGTGTATATCAACCTCACTAGTATTAAAGGTTCTGCATGCCAAATTCTGCCCTCATTTACACTTGTGGGACCCTTCAAATCTTTGTGAAACACCTTCAAATTCTGTCCCTCTCTCTCTTTCTTTGAAAGGAGAGAGGGGGGAAAACTGTCAGTTTAGTTCTAAGAAACCAATAGTGATCGAGAGTATGTTAGTCTAGAGGGTTGGGTTTTTTTTTAAATAAACTAAAAGGGGACATTGTCTTTGGAATCAGATAGTACGACTTGAGAGATGAGATCCTACCCATGACCTCTTCAGATCAAATCTCTGCCATCTCTTCTAGTAACGGCTTTACAAAGCCTTAGAGGAGCTTGGAGCACAAGAGTCCTTCATTCATATCATCCACCGAGCACAAAAAATAATTGACGCATACATGACAAACTGTACATTTCCTTTAAACCCAAAAGCTATTTATCATCTATTCTGTTATTTTCTCATAAACACTAAACCCAGATAACCTCTATTGAACAGGAGTGTGATAGCTTACTGTGTTTATAGAGTTAAGAATGATGTTTTCATGCAATCTTTATTCATTCCTAAAACTTTGTTCTTCCTTATGAACGTCCTATTTGACTTAGTGATTATCCCTATCCAAACATTAGTGTGTTTCCCCAGATATTGTCATGCCTTGCACATTTTTAGTCTGTTTTGGCAATGTCTTCCCACCTGGTTTGTCTGACTCTTACAACTATGGGGTCACTATTGGGTCATCAGCGTGATGTCCCAGGATAAAGACTGATGGGAATCCCAAAGGATTAAAATTAAGTCTTTTTATTACAAAATATGTGTATGGTGCATATTGGAGCAATTCCCCTGGTACCAGATGCATATGGTGCAATGTGGGTCAACACCCTTCCCCCATCCAAATGACCTTGGCATTCAAGCAGTAGTTCTGTATCTTAATGCCTTACTCTTCTTACTCTTCAGAGCACTTTAAATATTTCCTTCACAGAAAGATGTGTTTTAGAAATAGGGGGGATTGGTTTTTACTATTTCCATATCATTCTCTCAGGGGAAAACACCCCAATCCTTCTGTACAGCATTTTATTCTCTGTGAACATATTTGTTTGGGTTTTTTGCACTTTTTTATATACTGTTCACTTTGAAGTTTCCAGGCTTTTCTCCTCTCCTATGTTCTCACTTGTTTTGATATGGTTTGCACATTTCCTGCTATTACAATTAACAATGCACACACAGGAACAATAGCCACTGTCACAACATTCTCAGCTTCAAAGGTAGCCCCAACTTGCAAGGCATAATACATAGAGAGGATGCTAATGAAAAGGCTGAATTTAAAATCCCATTTATCCTGAAAAGGTCATGCCACATTCAGATGTCCTTGGCAGATTGCTGGGAGACACTGGGCTCTTTGAATGTTGTCGTGATCATTTTCTCGGCAAGCTAACTATGCTTTACATGTCTAGACTGTTTAAGGGTGCAACATGTGCTAATTTAATTTATGTTTTTAAGGGAGCTGAACCTTTTACAGAGGAAATGCAAAAAGCTACCGCTTACACAAGGGATTTCATCCTCCGTTTAAGGGCTATAGGCAGAGCATGTAGACAGCACCGACAATTTGGTGAGTTTCCTGGTAGTGCATTTTATTCAGAAATGCTGCCTTGCAAAGAAACTACTATTAGATAAGATTGAAATTTAAGAAAAAAAATCCTCTTGATCTTGAAATGATTTCAGACCATTAATACTCTAATTACACAAAATCATATAGAATAGCAGTAGACTCCTGAAGGCAGTGGGTACACTAGTGATGTTTTGTTATTTGAAGAGCTTCCTGCCACAGAATAGCCTGCGGCATCTAGTTTCTGACTATATTTTCAGCAGATACCAACCACAGCTACTACTCGGTATTTCACACTAAAATGCTCATCAGCTTTCTTAGGACCATGGTCTATTTTTCCCAGACTATTTTAGGAGCACAAGGGAACTCTATGCACTCAGACAGATGACCTGTATAATACACTAAAAGAAAGAGGAAACAATGGGGTGGGAATGTTTCAAAGAACTGAACGTAAAAACCAATCTCAACCCCTTCCTTAGGGCATGTGCTATTATATATATTGAAATATAATAGTTTTACTTGCGCACATACATAGAATTATAACATCATATCATCAGTTAATTGGTCTTTTAAATTACACACCCTTGGTTCACAGGTGCAGTGAGCATTTAAGTATAATAATTCTTTTCAAACTGCAACTTAGCAGAAAAGCTTTCTTCTGAGGGCTGGAGGATTTTCTTGCACTCTTGTTTGTTTATTTATTTGCCTTAGCTTCTTGTAACTTTAAAGCAAATTATTGGCTTTTCAGTATGGTGATATTTAAAAAAAACCTGAAAAGTAGAATATTCATCCCACATCTAAAAGGATCAGGCTCAGAGAACATCAAAAACGAAGGGCATAAAACATTCAACATCTAAGTAACATACAGTCTAAGTAACATACATATTTACTGTACAAATCTTATATGATCTATCTACAGCTACCTCCTCCTCTTTGGCATACCTAACACCTTTCTATTACCTTCCCTCCAGTACATGCAAAACACAGCTGCTCAAGTCACCTTCCCCATCGGTCATTCACAACCATGTCAACATACCCCTTTAAATCCTTCATTTTCTACCAGTTAAATACAGATTTCTTATCTTCAATCTCATGGCCATTTATAATTCTGCACATCTTTATCTCTACTTAACTGCCCTTGTCTCCTATTGCATCATGCCCCCTTGCCCTGTCCCTCCCTTCTACTACAGCAGCAGCTCATACCATGGTCTTTGTGCTATGCTTCATATCCCTCTCCATGAATGGAATACCCTCTCTGAACTAGTCTGTGACACCATTACCCTCTCCTCCTTCAAAACCTTCTTCAAGGCCCACTTGTACCTGACACCTACAAGAAATCAACCAACTAGTAGTGGCTAGAGAGCCAGTTCTATTTAAAATAATCTGTAATGTGTTTATTCTCGCTCCCTTCACCTGTTGTTGTCTAAGGACCCAATTCTGCAACTATATACGAGTTGTGAGTTTGGGGTCGTTAGGATGTCTGCTTGTAGGGATTATGTCTACTCATGTGCCTAGTACATTTGGGACTGCAGCAAATCAAATCATAATTAATAAGGAAAGTATCTGTATTTAATGCAAAAGCATCATGGGAAATGGCATGTAGGAAGTTATACAGATTAAAGTTGTATTTTAAATGTATTTTGAGGTACAGAAATTTCGTATCTTCATTTTTATATCTGCCTGGGACCCCTTCCTATGTTGGAAAAGTTTTATTCCATCTTGGTTTTTGTTTACATCTTGCAAGACCTTGTGGGAATGCAATGAAAAAACAATGACAAAGGCCTCCAGAAAATAAAAATAAAAATACTCTGACAGAAAAGGGCACTGGGACTGGTGAAGAAAGATGCATATAAAACATTATTTTTTTTTTTCTGATCCTATAGGTACAGTGAGAGCCTGCTGTGTAGAGGACAAGAAATCTCCATGTGAAAGTGGAGGGAAAGGAGGTGCAGATTCCAGAAGCTGGTCCAGTGAAGATGGGAATGATGAACTCTAGTATCTGTGAGAAACCTGAAAGCTGAGCTGCTCGTGCTCCATCCACCATTAAGGGAGATACATACTACTTCTGCCAGCAAACAGACCTAATGTGTGCTCCAGTAAGGTAAAGACCCAAGACACAGCATTCTCCTGGCTACCAGATAATTTAATACAAAAACGTTTTACATTTTAACACAACAAAGATTCAGACACTTTGGATGGTATCTTGGTAAATATCCTGCCTACTGCATTTCACAATCAGTATGTAATTAATGTTTCTTTGATCCACTTCATAATAAATTTGGTTTTATTTTAAACAAAATATTTTCAGCTGCAAGAAAAGGATGAAAAATTCTTTATTTTAAATACACAGAGGTCTCTATGATATAGTGGGTTAGCTAAGTAGTATTTCACAAAAGTATTCAAAACTTGTCCCCCATCTTGTAAACACTTACACTTGCTTGCAACTTTACTCTCTTGAAGATTCCTATTAACTGCTATGGGCAGGGCTGGCTCCAGCTTTTCTGCCGCCCCAAGCGGCAAAAAAAAAAAAAAAAAGACGAATAGCAGCACTTCGGCGGCAACTCAATCGCACTGCTTCTTCAGCGGCAGTTCAGCGGTGGGTCCTTCCTCTCTTCCTCTTCGGCAGCAATTCGGCGACAGCTCAAAGAGGAAGAGAGGGAATGAGGGACCCTCCGCCAAATTCCCGCTGAAGACCTGGACGTGCCACCCCAATATCAGATGGACTGTCCCCCCTTTGAATTGGCCACCCCAAGCACCAGCTTCCTACACTGCTGCCTGGAGCCAGCCCTGTCTATGGGGCACCTTACAAAAAGAAAGTTATGTATGTGCAGAAGTATTTGCAGGATTAAGGCTACAGGCACTCACAAGTGATAAAACTGGTGGACAAATACTAGTTCCCATAAAAGCACTACTCTGTTTACCCCAAGCCAACAGTCTCTGCTCAGGGATTGCCCAGGAATAAAACAGCAAAGGTGCTGCAGATGAGGACTGGAATGCACTGGCAGGGGTGTCTCACACGGGTGTTCTCCGTCTCCCACTTGCCTGAGCATTACATTAACGTACACATTTAAAATAGAAGCAGAGAAAAAGATTGTCCTCAGAAACAGAAATGATTTTAACAGTTGTGTCAGCAACTTCAGAATTTATTTTAAGCTGGCATTTGAATTTAAGTGGCAATGCTGATCTTTTTCTGTTTAAAAATATTCTTCCCACCCTCACATCTTTAAAAAAAAAAAAAAAAAGGAGGGGGGGGAGTTTAAACACCGTTATATAAAAGTTTATATTTGGACGATTTAAAAAAAGTCTCCAGATATACTAAGTTCTACTGTTTCCCCCCCCCCACAACACACACACACACACCACTCCGTTCTTTTAAGTTTAGGGACATATGCTGCTATCCAATGCATGCTGCAAAGGAAGAAGCCGTTCGTAAATTACTATTAAAAGTGTCTACAAAGTGCCTACCAGTGAAACGGTATGTGGTATATTGCCCAAACAGCCACAGCAACAAGATCTACAGTAGTCACACAGGAGGAAAGTCAAGGAATCGTACTACTAGACACTTGGGCTCCAAATATCACAGAAATTATAATTAAAAATTAATACAACTGTGTTAATTGATGCTATCCTAAACTGTATTAGGATGCAAAGTGATGAAAAATGCCAGAAGTGGAGTCAGAGCACTTGAAGTCACCACGAGTAATGTACAACTTTCAGGGCAGTGAAACCAGCCTCTATGCTGGGAAAAAGGGAGGGCGAAAACAATGAGAGGCCATGGAATGGTGTCTTTTGTGAATTTGCTATGTGGGATTTTCGCTATACACTTTTCTCTATGTATCTGCAATTCACAAGGGATTTCCTGAACAAATCCATGGCCCAGCACAACAAATCCAGTACTGGGATGGAGCACCATGATGCAGAGCAAATTGTGTTCTTGTCACCTCATATTTTTCAGCAGAAGCTCTTTATATTACTGGTGGAGCGATTATTGGTTGCCCAGCACTTCCTAATATAAGACCCTGTTGTTGGTTACTTATAACCTTGCCAAATTCTAACCACTTGGGCTGAAATCTTCCATGTTGGTGTCCGCCTCAGAATGCCCCACTTGCCCCCCCCCCCAGGCAGCTCTGGTTCATAGACAAGCTTAGTGGTGCTGGAACGTTTTTAATAGTGGGGGTGCTGAAAGCCAGGCCCCTTACCGCCATCCATTCCATCCCCCCACAAGATCCCAGGTGCAGAGCCAGCAAACCAAGACCCCAGGTGCGGAGCCGGCAGCCTGGGGGTTGCTGCAGCACTCCCCCACATCCCTAGTTCCCACACCTATGTACTGTAGCCAGAGTCCAGGTACAAGCCAGGATTTAAAGCCTGGTGGCCAGAGCCCAGGGACAAGCCAAGTCAGTATCGAGCTGGGGTTTCAGATACAGGTCATAGGTCAAAGCTCGGTAGTCAGAGTTTGAGGGTCCAGGGAGGGGCAGGAAGTGGAGGCAAGGCTGGAGCAAGGTTAGAGCAGGGCAGGGACAAGAGTGGAATAGGGCTTGGGCAAGGCTGAGGCACAACAGAACAGGATCAAGAGTGGGCTGGGAGTCTTGAGACTGATACACCGTGAGACTCCCAGCCTGCTCCCACTTTTCAAACTCTACTCTAAATACAGAATTATTCATTTCCTCATGGGCTTTTCTATGGCTGTCATCACTATAGTATCTCTGCAGTTCACAAATATTAATTTATTTTATTTTCACAATACTCGTATGTGGCGAGACCAATTTACAGACCAATTTTTATAATCTGACTTGCCAAGGCCATATAGTGAATCAGCAGCAGAGCTGGGCCAAGGGTCCATTCAGAATAGAATACTTCACTCTTTACGTTTTAACATCATTACAGTTAGGAAAAGACAGCCAACTGTTGAAGAAGCTTCAGAATGGAGCCTCTGTATTAAGCAACTAAGATTATTTAGGAAACAAAGGAAGAAGAGATTATAGAGAACAGAAGAATGCTAACTAGTATTCGATCAGCACAGTTCAGGCAATGCAGATGAAATTTGATATTTGCTGAATAAGAAAACAGGGGAAGGGAAAAACTATCGTGCTTATATTTAAAAGAGGCCTTTTTATCTCCCACAAAAACATCACTGAGCAGTACACAGCCCCCTGAAATCTAGTGTCCACAGCAACCCTGCGCACCTGACAACCGGTCCAGAACAAGGATGAGCTTTTCCTTGACTTCTGTAGGTACCAAATCACATCTACCCCTCACTGACTGTGAAACAAGTTTGCTCCTGAGAGACAGGCTCTCTCTTGTGTATACTTGCAAAGCTCTAGGTTTTAAAGTACACAAGAGCAGCAAATATTATCCTTGTACACTCTGAAAACTATTTTTTAAACCTGGAAACTGGATGATAGAAAAAAACAACAGGATGAAAAATCCTTTTGAGGAAAAAAAAACCCCAACCTACAACTCTTACTGAAATTACACCCACTTCCAGTTCCTAATATTGACAACCTCCTCTTTAATTTTTAATTAACTGAATCTTAGCTATCCTACTAATTGTATTTAATATTTCCACCTCTGCAGCAATGAGCCTTTAAAAATACTGATGACTAGCATAACTGACAGCATGCAGTGGCTACAAGTTGAATGACAGGTCTGAAGCATATGTTCTTCTCTGCCTTCTAAAAGCCCTATCTCAATCCCCACTAAATGGGAAATAAAAGCTACATGTTGCACCTCTCACTTTCCTTAATGCATCAAAACCACATCTTTCACAAACATTACCTGCCTGTCAAGATATCAGATCCTGGCAAGCAAAATACTAAGCTGATTTTGTGATCTGGCTGCCAGCGTATATGTACTTAATCCATCAGCTGCAATTTCAAAAGGCCTTGTATTTATATAATTTTGAGCATAACATGAAGTATGCTAACTGTTGTGTGTTTACTTAATTAAAAAACATTACGAAATAATATACCCTATAGAAAAGCTCCACTCATAAGCAGTAACATTGCGTACCGAGCCTGCTCTCTAATGAAAAGAACTCCAGCTCCAATTAGGCACCTAATTACATCAAATGTCTATCCATCCTCAGATTTGTACAGCACCTACCATGAATGGCTAACCAGCGGGACTAGAGCCTTGGATGCTACCATAATGCAAAGGGGGGGGGGAATCCATCCCCAAACCACATGAGGGATATCTATCCTTGTCCCCTGCATCTAAACCAGAAAGAATGTGTGTTTTCAGACCTTCCCATTTACTGAAGAAGGGCAGGTATTTATTCTTAATGATTCTTGAAGAGCATTGCATCATTCCAGAGATTGTTGTTAATTACTTAAGGCTGGGGTCAGGAACCTGTGGTTTGAAAGCCACATGCAGCTCTTCAGTAACATGTGTTTAGCTCTTCAATCCTCTGGCATCAGACCACAATTTTCAACAGTACACAAGTGCAAAGGAGGAGGGGTTCGGCAAGAAAGGCCTTTGATGGCTGTGTAATCAACCCAGCTCCAGCTGTCTTTCCTGCACTAGCTAAAAGCAAATCAAACTTTTAAAAGTCAATCCGTTTGTTAAATAGCATGCGCTCTCTCACCTCCCATCACCTTCCCTCAAACCAGGATTTGTATGGAAGACAAACAACAATTAAAACAATCGATCATGGTAACACAGCAAGTAATACTTGTGATCTTTTTTAATTGACATGTGGCACTAAATGATTCCTTCCTGATGGCATTAAAGAGTGGTTTGCAGCAAAGTGATTTCATTCTGGGTGCAGTCATTGTCTGCCTTGTCCATCTCGTTCACTGTACTGAAGTGCCTGTCTCCAAACGAAACAAAAAAAGCATTCTCTCCTTCCTCTCCTTGCAACTTGGAGGACAGCTAATGGAAAATTGCCTATGAAAAGGGGGAAAAAATAGGAAGGTAATACAATTTCTAAGAGCTGCCCTCCCAACACTGATACTGCTGTTCTGTTCATTCTCACTGATCAATTTGGTTGTCCCCAGTACATCTGCTCATGAGCTAACAAATGATAAATTCCATCTCTGAATCCATAAGCAGAAAAAAGGCAGGCTTATAAACAGCTAAGAGAGAAAAATATATGCACCTTTCATAAGCAAGACAAATCACTCATTCTAACTGAATGCTTCCAACAGGAACATTAATTCCGTATTTATTTGCAGTGCATATGTGCTGTGTCCAAAGCAGTGCATTAAAAAAGATCTCAGGCAGCCAATTGCTTTGATTACATTTATTCTTCCCAGAGCTACAAAGGCTCAGAGTTACTACTCTGAAATAAGAAACCGTGCAGACAGAAAACAGTTTATTAATGGTTTCAGGGTGGGGAGCATGCTTATTATTTTGAACAATCCTCTCTGAGAAACAAGGAGGGAAAGGAATCTTTCCAAAAAATCTTGAGATCATATAACAAAAGCTTTTATGTGCTTTCCTTTCAACACTGCAGTTATTTTAATTAATAATGCTGAGAACATATTGTGGGATTCTTTTTGTTTTTAGATCCAGTCATGTGACTTTCCTGACACCAGGGAACACTGGGTAAGCTGTAATGTTCTTCCAGGCCAATGAATGAATGGTCTCTTTTAAAGCTAGTAGGGTGATGAATTGTCATTTGCCAAGGCCTAAGCAAGTATTCTTCCTTCTGTGATCCCTGGAATGATGGATGGAAGAATGAGGCAAGAAAGAAGACAGATAAACCCAAACTGACAACCAAGCAGTATTGCTTTAATCAAGCCTCAAGAGAAGTGGCTTTTTGTATTATTACTGCAGACTCATTCCCTTACTGCAAACATAGACCATGGATATACTGCACCATGCTGCCCTATCTGAAAACTACAGTATAATGAAACTAACACAGAGAAGAACCCTCCCCAGGACTCCTGGGAAAGGTTTTTTTTTAAGAAGGATAGCTTCATATAAATTCTGACATATGAGATGCTCATCTCATCATGACCCCAATGCTGAGACAGAATAATACCAGGGCACTCCTCAAATGCACTTAGTATACAAGTGCAAAGTAATTTCTGCCTTTTTGAGCAGTTGAATTATCTATGCACTAGCACCGAATTCTTAAACTCCACGTAGTCCACATTTTTGTTCAAATGGCCTGGCAATAAGCAACATACATTTAAACTAGATATATTCATATGCAGTACACTTGGGTTTTTTTTAAATCAACATAACCTATGAATTGCACGCACACACACACACAAAGCATTTATTTACAATTAATGGAGGCCAAGTCTCATAAACAGATGGTTAAGGGTTAATGTCTCTTTTACCTATAAAGGATTAACTAGCAGTAAATCTGGAACACCTGACCAGAGGACCAAGCAGGAGACAAGATACTTTCAAATCTCGGTGGAGGGAAGCCTTTGTTTGTGCTTCTTGGATTTTTTTCTGTGTGTTCTCTCTGGGTTCTGAGAGGGACCAGACATGTAAGCAGATTCCTCCAATCTTTCTGAAAAAAATCTCTTCTGTTCAAATTAGTAAGTACCAGTTAGAAAAGCAGTTTAGTCTTTTTTGTTTGTTTTCTTTATTTGCAAATGTGTATTTTGTTGGAAGGATTGCATTTGTGCTGGGGCGAGGACTCTCCCTAGTGTCTATAAGCTGAAAGACCCTGTAACATTTTCCAGCTTGATTTTACAGAAACAATTTTTACTTTTTCTTTATTAAAAGCTTTTCTTTTTAAAAGACCTGATAGGTTTTTTTCCTCTTGTTAAGGCTCAATGGAATTGAGTCTAAACTCACCGGGGGGGGGGGGGGAGAGGAAGGATTTATTTTCCCTTGTGTTAATATTCAAGGAATTTGGATCTTGTTTCACCAGTGAGTTGGTGAAGCCTCTCCAGACGACCCAGGGAGGGCAAGTCTAAGAGGGGGAAAAGTGGGGGGGGCATAGTCAGTTCCTCCATGTTTTAAAATCCAAGGGGTCTGGGTTTTGGGGTCCCCTGGGAAGGTTTTGGGGGGTCCCAAGTGTACCAGGCACTGCAAGTCCTGGTTGGTGGCAGCCCTATCAGATCTAAGCTAGTAATTAAGCTTAGAGGAATTCATGTTGGTACCCCATCTTTTGGACGCTAAGGTTCAGAGTGGGGGTTCATACCATGACACCAAGGCACAAAAGAGGGCAGTTACCAGTTATACAAGGTTACATTAATTTAATGGGTACGTGTTACAAGAACCAATTAACTGTTTCCTAGGAGATTTATTCCATTGTCCACTAACACTGTGCACCATTATAATCCAGCAGGGACTGGGACCATTGAGGCAGAAATACCTTCAGCAGTCCATGCTAGCAGACAGGAATGTAGAGACAGAACCACTATTGAGTAGCAGCGTCTTAAGGAAGGCGGTCAGCCCTCTTTCGTATTGGAACTAGGATTTGTGCTGCAATGCAGCTGCTGCACAGATGATGCCTAAAATGATAGCCCAGAAAGAAGGCGTGCTACTTCCTGACTCAGCCTGCCTCCACATGCTGAATCAAGGGGGTAGGATCCCCATTAGCATTTCTTAGGCTAGGGTTAGATGAGTGTAGTAAACTTCTGCTCCAATTCAAAGTCCCCTCCATCCTACATTCTTCTTAACACATACACATGCAGCCTGGGTATGGGGAGAAGATGCTGCAAGTTCTGTGTTAGACAGGATAAAAAGGAGAAAATGAACTTCTTTCAATTTAATGTAAGCCTTATCATTGCAGTACAGTAATGGAATGATCTTCAGGGCATGCTGCAAGCCCTAGCTGTATTATCAGGCATTTCCAAGGGAGGAGGTGGGTACTGAGTGAGGTTTTAGAGCAACCTGAGCCTGAGAAGGAGCCAGAATTTATCAATGTACATTGCCAAAGAGTGACAGTAATACGTCAGCAGCCCCACCGCCATCAGCTTCCCACTCCCAGCACCTCCCACCACAAGCAGCCCTGCCGATCAGTGCCTCCCCTTCCTCCCTACACCTCCTGGTCAACTGTTTCATGTGTGCAGGAGGCTGGGGGGGGCGGGAAGCGGAAGGAGCGAGGGCACAGCAGGGTCAGGGGAGGGAGCAGGAAGGGGTGGAGTGGGGGCAGGGCCTGTTGCAGAGTCAGGCGTTAAGCAGTGAGTGCCCCCCGGCACATTGGAAAGTTGGCACCTGTAGTAGCTCCAGCCCTGAGTCAGTGCCTATAGAAGGAGCCACATATTATCTTCTGAAGAGCCGCACGTGGCTCTGGAGCCAGAGGTAGGCCGCCCCTGTTTTAAAGCTAGCTATTAGGAAAGTCCTTTGTTGGCACTGAGCTAGTTTTCAAATGTTTTTAAATTACTGGTTTAAGTTTTGTAAATGCACTGAGACCTGTGATTAGAACATTTTTTAAAAGTCTAAACACATCTAGGTAACATTCTTAGATAACTGTGTCTTGTTCCAAAAAGAGAAGAAATGTACAATACAGAAACACAGTTAAGAAGGGACTAGATGCTCACAGGTAGAAGTCTTTCATCTCCAGGTAACTGATCTAAATGAAGACCAGGTAGCTAGTTAGTAACCAAATGATATTAACCTCCGAATACTCTTTTGTGGTCTATGTGAAATTGGTTGGTGGTTTCGGTCATGTAACCAGTTTACAAGTGACTGACCATACTACAAAGAACAAAACAAAAAAAAAACCCCAAAACAAACAAGTGGTATTTGGCATCTGGGGAAACAGTCTCAGCAAAGGAGGAGACAGAACAACCTTCACTGGGAGGGCAATGGGGCAACTCACCCTTCCATAGATCTGTCGGAGAAAAACTCAGTTCTCGCTTTTAGTTTGGGTGCAGCAAAATCAAATACTTTATTATTTCTCAAGCAATATTAATTGAGGGAGGGAGTGCCCTAGGACACTGGGTTGCCCCAGTCCCGGACAGGTCTCTCCACAGGTAAACAATTACAGCAAGCATTTATACCTTTGTTACAGACAATAGCAAGCAATATTACAGACAATGATGAGCAATAGATGCATTTTGTTTATGCATAGGCCATCCTACTATCTTATTTTTCTCAGCTTCTGGGCACCAGCCTACAGATTTAATTATCAGTGCAAGGTCGTAATAACTTCTCACACAGTTCTTTTCTGCTCGCCTCACACAATCCTCGCTTCTACAAGTCTCACATCATTAGGGTTACAGCTGGCCTAACTCTTGTTAACAAACTGACATGCATTAAGATCCCCTACAAATCCTTGTCAATTCTTTCCCTTCTTCCACAGATAACTCTGGCAGGTATAGGCTTTATCATGCGACACCGCTACTGCACACAGATGGCATCTAAAATGGTGGCCAACAAGTGAGGCAGGGCAGTGGGTCAGTTTGCCCTTCACTCCCTATTGTGAACCTATTTCATGACTTAACAAAGCACTTCAGTCCCCATGGTCATCAATCTAGCACCATTCCCAAATACTGAACTCACATAAAAACACATCAAAAAGAGCAAAAAAAAAAAAAAGTTGATGGATTTTTCCTCCCAAGGTTCTTCATAGAGACACACAAGAGCATAATATTGGTAAACCTGTGATTGCAAAAAGAAAACACTCTTCCCAGAATAATGTACCTAGATATTTTATAAAAATTACACACTGCACAGACATCTCCTGAAATGTGGAACTGTAGTGAGACAAACATCAGTGCTTTACTGAAGTAAATGTACTGACACCATATTACGTCTGTGACATCATATGTACTGACACCATATTACATGTCTGTGACACCATATGTACTGACACCATATTACATGTCTTTGTGTATAGTGACAAAATGTGTAAAAAGCATTGCTATCAGACAGATGCTTGGTGACTATTTGAAATGAGTTGGTAGTCTTCATCCAGTTCCTGCTGGACAGCTATCCATGTCTCAAAAACTACTGTCATATTTTGTAATAACTGTAACCCTTCCTGACAGATAAGCCTAGGAACGAAGGAGCCACAGAGATTCAACAAACCTCTACGCATGCAGCCCGCGGAGGCTCACTGTGCAGCCCGCGGCGGGATTCAAAAGGCTCTGAGCTGCCCGCAGCGGCGGGGAGCCCAGAGCTCTTTAAATCTCCCCGCGGCTGGGATTCAAAAGGCTCTGGGCTGCCCGCAGCGACGGGGAGCCCATAGCTCTTTAAATCTCCCCGCGGCTGGGATTCAAAAGGCTCTGGGCTGCCCGCAGCCGCGGAGAGCCCAGAGCCCTTTAAATCTCAGCCACCAGGGCCGGCTTTAGGCCAATTCAACAAATTCCTCTGAATCAGCCCGCCCCTAAGAGGGCCCCATGCCCAAACCCCAGTACGGTGTACCGGCAAAAGCCAGTGCGCTGTACCGAGGTGGCCCAGCTTCCCCAGGGGGCAATTTAAAAGGCCTGGGGCTCCCAGCAGGGCTCCCTTGGCTATTTAAAGGGGTAGGGCAGTAGAAGCAGGGTAACCCCGGGCTCTTTAAATAGCCCCCAGAGCCCTGGGGTAGCGGGGGGGGGGTGTCTCCAGCTGCCTCTGCTGCCCTGGTCCTTTAAATAGCCCCCAGAGCCCCACCACTTCCCCAGGGCTCCTGCGGCTAATTACAGGGCTGGGGCAGCGGAAGCAGGGGAGTCCCAGGCCCTTTAAATAGCCCCAAGCACCGGGCTGCTGCTGCTGCTACCCTGGTGGGGGAGGCAGGAGGAAGGGGCACTCACCATACAGGATGGGCTGTACCCCCTGTACCTGCACCAACTGCCCGCAGCCAACCCTTGCTGCACCCCCTGCCCGCACCAGCCCCGCACCTCCTGCCCTGCCTGCACCAGTTCCTGTCTGCAGCCAGCCCTGCACCCACTGCCCGCAACCAGCCTGTCTCCAGCCAGCCCCGCACCCCCTGCCTTGCCTCCAGCCCTGCACCAACCTGTCTCCAGCCAGCCTCTCACCCCCTTCCCTGTCTCTAGCCAACCCCTGCCGCACCCCTCTGCCTGAAGCCAGTCAGTCCCGCACTCCTTTGTCTCCAACCCTGCCAACCCATGCCACACCTCCCGTAGCTCTGCCTGAAGCCAGCCAGCCACCCTACACCCCGTCTCCAGCCTGCCCCACACCCCTTGCCCAGCCTGCAGCCAGACCCTACCTCCAGCCCCCTCCCGCCCCACCTCCAGCCAGCCCCATGTCCACTGGTGCCCCGCAGTTCCCAGGGAAATAATCCTGCATACCTGCTTCAATGAGGTGGGCAGGAAGCAGCTGAGACCCACACATGTGCACCCTAGCACACCCTCAGGGAGTGGCGGAGCTCATTTCTAGTTCAGACCCATCTTTTTAAAAAAGAACTCTAGGTAGGGTTAACATACATCTGTATTTTCCCAGACATGTCAGGCTTTTTGGTTCTTAAATCGCCATCCAGGAGGAAAATATGGATGTATGGTAACCCTATTGGTAAAAAAAATACATAGCATGGCAGAACTTTTTATAGGGAACCGGTTGCTAAGAAATGAAAGGCTTTTTTTTTTACATTTTTTTTTCCCAGTCATATCTGCCATGGCCCCGCCGAAAATGTTCGAATTGGGCCCCACACTTCCTAAAGCCGGCCCTGCCAGCCGCAGACGGGATTCAAAGGCTCTGGGCTGCCCACAGCCATGGGGAGCCCTGAGCCCTTTAAATCTCAGCCGTGGCCGGGAATCAAAGGGCTCTGGGCTGCCCGCAGAGATTCCCGGCTGAGGCTGAGATTTAAAGAGCTCAGGGCTCCCCGCCGCCATGGGTGGCCCAGAGCCCTTTGAATCCCGGCGGCGGCTCCAACGGATGGGCTGGGGCTGGGATTTAAAGGGCTCGGGCTCCCCTCAGCAGCAGGGGCTCTGGGCCCTTTAAATCCCTGCCCCAGCCCCGCAAAGCTCCGGGTTCTCCCAGCTGCAGGAGCCCCAGGCCCTTTAATTTGACACTGAGGGCTCCTAGCCACCTCTTCAGCTGGGAGCCCCTGGTTGATTTAAGAACAGCAGATCTTCCCTGCCCCAAAAAGCTTACAATGAGATAAAAGACATGGGATGGGAGAGAGAGGCATAACAACAAGCAGAGCAATCAATGTGATGGCAGTGAACATCATGTTAATTCCATGTTTACTATCTTCAGGTGGATTTAGTTAAGAGGTGATAAGCTAAATAGATAGAAAAGTGAAGGGACAGGAGATAGTGAAGGAAAAGTGAGTGAGAGGGACATGGCAAGAGAGAAGAGGGTAAGAGAGGCAATAGGCCAGTGCACAAAGAGATCATGTAATTCTTTAAGCAGTCTACCTGTATATTTTAACTTTGATCGATGCCAGTTTAAGGTTATTAAAACAGATCTATATTACAGTGCAAAAGTATACCTGTATCTCCAATGACAAATAGCATTTCCAGTGCACAGGTAATGTTTTAATCAGTTTACAACAGAATTTGCTATATTTCTCTTTCATCCTCCATGACGGAATGCAATCTCTTAGACTCTGAATATAAACTGTTTAGAGTTCCCTGAATGATAACATGAATTCTCTTCAGAAATTTCCCTTAAGATATGCAAATTCCTCAAAGTCTAGGAACCTGTGGGGGAGGCAGAAGGGGGAATAATATACTCACTAAGCAAGTCGATAAAAAATTCCTGTGATGCTCTACAGAATATCACCCCCAACCCTGCCACCCTTGTTTAAAATCCTCAAAAGTAGGCTATTAGGAGTTTTCTTTAACACATATGGGATTTTTTTAAAAATAAAAGCTGATTCTCACAATTATACTATGTATGTGTACGAAACAAAATTTTTAAAAAATTATTTTGTTTTGATTCTGGACTGATCCTTGCTATTTTTTGTTAGTGCATTTCAGCATGGTGGCCCCTGCATCATACAGGTGCCTGAAAGAATTACTCATCCTGTTAAGCATGGAGAACAAGGGTGAAAATCTTTTCACTCTACAGCCTCATGCTGTTTGAGGTGGACATAAAGGAGATTAAGTGTAAAATGCTCTCATTATAAAGTTTGACACTTAAAGGTATAGCTGTACTTGGATTCTGAACATCAGGTAATCTTGTGAGTTGCATTTTGCTTAGCCCACTCTGTAGTTTTCAGAACTCCCATTGTCTTCATAGAGAAGTGATGGATGAGGAATGGCTACAGGGTAAAGCTATACGTACCAAGAGCCAAATCTTGCTTGTCTTACTGAGGGAAACAGGCCCATTGACTTCAGCAGAATTATTCATGTGAGCAAGGCTAAAAGAATTTGAATTTAAGATACTAATTCAGGAAAAGTGCAGAGACTTCCCCTTTTACCCTCCAAACATACACTAAAGTTAAAAGAAACACTCTAGAGAAAAACAGTGCCTGCATTTTAGATAAAAATGTCACTCACTGGAGAGAGACACACCCTTTCTCCTTTGGCTGAAGGGCAGGTCACTGGGCTGGGAGCCAGGAGTTCTGGTGTTCTCTCTTCCACTGAGAGATGTTAATATTGCTGTACAGTTACCCTTATTACTAATGAAGGTTTCGCTCTCGCATCCCAGAAGGCAAGCAATTAACATTTCCTCCTTTTTACAAATAAGAATATTAATAGTTTGCACAAATTCACTGCAGGAAGAGCTGAAAATATGGAACCCAGTTTCTAATATGATAGAACCAAGTCTCAGCCACAGTCACCTTCAGGTGGAAGATGCCAAATCTTTTTGCATGCCTGTGCTCTAACTCTGCTCAAACCACTAGTCCACATTTTGCTCTCTCAGCCAGGGACAGAAACCAAGAATCTGAATAACATTCTGTTACTGTCTCACAAATAGTCATGAAACCTACTGGCAAAGTGTATTTCATCTCCCTTCTAGAGGCTGCCCTGCACAGAAGATAACTTACCTTTCTCACTGGTTCCTCCTTTAGTTCAAGTAGTCTGCCAGGTCCTGGGTGATGATTATAATTAAATGATTTTATACTGCAAGATATTGCATTTAGAAGAGAACTTTCACATCAGTATTTGTTTTATTGATGTTTGGATGAATGTTGCCTGTGTCTAAAAAAACAGGTGGGGCACTAGATTGTAAAATGTATTTGCCAGAAATTAATAGTGCGGTGTAGATGAGTTTGTTTGTGTATACATAAAGTGGAAGATCCTGCCTTTGTGGGTACCAAAAAGGTCAGAACTTGATTTAATAAATTTATCTGTCAAGAAAGCAAGCCTCATTCTCCAAGGTTTAAATTTGCACTTGTTGGGTGGCTGGATGCCTTGGGGCATTGCTAATGAGTTACACAGACTTTCACTTATAGGTCACTAGTTTGAATCCAGCCCAGCTGAACAGGGATTAAAAGCTGTTTCTGTGTAATGAATGTTTAGCAGCCCCTCTATGAGGTGAATTTCCATTCTAGCTACTGCATTACAAATTCACTACCACAGTTTGCAGGCTCAGAGACCAAGAACTGTATGGGTCGTGGACGGGTGATTGAACTAGCCCTGTTGCCCCTACAGGAAGCCTGTTCCCAGATCAGCAGACAGGCAGGGTGTGTGGGAAGCTCACTCTGCTGCAGCCCTGTAAATAAACAGAGGACTTCATTCATCAGGGCTCTCAAACGTTCATCCGCACTAAATCCATACAGTGTTTTAAGCTGACATTTGTGGTTATATCCAAGTTATTTGGAAATATACAATTTGGATCATTTAATAACTGCACAAAACCTTGCAGCAACATAAAGATCATATTTTAAAAAAAAATCTCTTTTCTGTTGTGAAACTGGTCACAGTTTTTGGGCCACTGGCGGGTGACTTGTACTGGGCGGACACTGAAAGTCCCTACGGCACCTCACATCTTCCTAAGTAGGCATCTCTATGTTACAAATTGTGTGAGATAGTCCTTTTGAGTTGATGGGGATGAGGCTCTTGGCTCCCACTCCCTTTAGTATTGTCTCAGAGCCCCTAACCCTGAAAAGAGTAGAGCAGTGGTCCTCAACCTTTTTCGAGCCACCGTTGACCGTGGCCGGTGGACAAGCATCCGCCAAAATGCCGCCGAGAAGTAGCAATATCAATAGGCATTGCCGCCGAAATGCCTCAGACAAACAGTATCATCCAGAGGCATTTCGGCGGCATTGCCTCTGGATGATGCTGCTTGTCGGTGGCATTTCAGTGGATGCTCATCTGCCAGCCAGTACGCGGGCACACACAGATGCCCCGGTGGGCGCCATGGCGCCCACAGGCACTGCGTCGGGGACCACTGGGGTAGAGGATAGCAGCA
Organism: Gopherus evgoodei; assembly: GCF_007399415.2. Taxonomy (NCBI): domain Eukaryota; kingdom Metazoa; phylum Chordata; order Testudines; family Testudinidae; genus Gopherus; species Gopherus evgoodei. Next base: position 68,843,744 of record NC_044327.1, on the reverse strand, counting down.
TCAACTGCCTAACTGGCTTGCTTTGGAGTTTGCTGAACTGATCCAACTCGGCCAGTATACCAGGGTCGTTGTCTCTTTGTAGTCACAGGGGTGCTGATAAATGACCTTCCTGATAGCAGTTCCCTTGAAGGTTTCCAGGAGTGAAGCTGTACAGCCGTGGTCTGTTCTCTCCAGAGCTGCCCAGCAACTAATAGGAACTTCCTGTTCTAAGCTCCAAAAAACTGTTTCACTTTCTTCTTGTTTTGCCCTAGAACAAAGCTGCAACATTTGGATTGTGAACATTATAGGTGAATGTATACCTGTTTGGGGTGGGGGGAGATGTATTGAAGATACATGAATTTATGAAAGCATTTCTACTGACCATGGGTCATCTGACCAGCTTGTTTTTAGACTGAACTTTGACAAAGGCAAATTTTAGATTGAAATTCATTAAACCATGTCTTATGAGATAGTAATGTACCTAAGAAAGCCCCCAATTCTGCAAACACTTAAGCACATACATAATTTCATAAATACGTGTAGTCTTACTAACTTCCCTCAGTAAGACTAATCATGGGAGTAAAGTTATACGTTTGCTTAAGTGTTTGCAAAGCTGGGCCAAAATTGTGCAATTCTAAAACAGCTTGTCAAAAATAATAATGTATAGCTATAGTACTGAATGTGAATTAAAGAGAAAAATGAATCTTTTAAAAATGTTCAAACTGGAAAAAATTCATTTTACAAATACAGTAGAAATAAATAATATAACTGCAGCACCAGCATAATACATTCCACCTTCAGAATGTTATACTAACTTTAGACAATTCATCCACTTCTGTAAGGTAGGTAAATATTATCAAACCCATTTTACAGAAAATTGTTCTGTGTAGATTAAAGTTAATGGAGCTTCTGCTCATAGTCACGTGCTTAAACTATTCATGCATCTCCTCGCTCCCTCATGCCCCTTTTCCTGGTTCCCCAACCCACCCAAAAAAATCCCTTCTTTTTTCTTTAATTTATGACCTAGCAATTTGTATATAGTGCTTTATTTCACCACATGTATATGGAGGACTGAAAATAATGCAGACTAAAGCTTTTTTTAAAAGTGTATTATTGCTCTGACCATTTATTGTAAGTAATATTTCAGTTCCTGTCATCGTCATGACTCATCCAAAAAGGAAATAAAAATAGCCAAGTTACACTTTTCCTATGGGATATGGTTGCTCGCTGTGATGTGTGTATTCTGTCATCACAATGCTGATGCATTGTTATGACAGTCCACTGAGTGCAAGGCTTATTTTGAGGCCTTTTTATAGTCCTTTATGTCCTACAAAGTAGGCTTACAACAGCCTTTGAGATGTTTAATATGACAGAGTCCCTTTAAACTTGTACTCCCTCTGTCGGTTAGCTTGCTGTTCAGTATCTGAGAAAAACATATACTAGATCCTACATAAATAGATCCGGGAGATGGGAGTATTTTTGTTGGAGATATGAAAAGGAATTCATTTCCTAAGCAACAAAATACAAATTAAAAAAACCAGAGAAAAATTAACTGCTCTCACAGTTCTGTGCCTGTAGTGAATTACAGACACATCTGGAAGCACTAAAAGTCATCTAACTACCAGACTTGTATTGGCAAACAACTATTTAGATAGTACTATCAGTTGCACTTGAACACAAAAATGTACACACAATTATTGGTGGGTACAAAACCTTGTCTGCAAAACTAAAGGCCAATCTTGAAAAACAGTTTGGGCCTAAACTATTTTATAGGGTCCAAAAAATACAATATTAGTATACTGAATCAGTAATTGTAGTAATTGTTATTTAAATTTCAAACTCAAACAACAAAAAGCATCTTTATCCAAGATTAATACTTTTATATACAGTACCAAGTAAATAGTTATTAAAGTCATCTGGCAGTTTGGTTTAATAACACGAAGCAAGCAGTTTCATTCCAATGATATTATGTAAAATCTCAGCTTGCTGACATTGCTCATAACATTGCATCCAATTTTTAGGGGGATCATTAACTTCTATAGATTTAAAATATATATATATTAACGTAACTCAGTAACACTAATAAACCTTTCATGGTAAGAATAAAAAAACAAACCCACTACCTTATACTGAACCTTCAAGCTGCCACATTCGGAACCATACAGAGCTCTGAAGCAAGGAAGAGAATAAAACAGGCATTGACAACAACGTAAACAGAGCACTCCTGCAAGGCCGCAAGTCGTTAAACAAAAACATATTAGGTAATGACAAGGCTTAGCAAGCCACTAACTTATTAGTCAACACACTAGTTCATAGCTGACTGGAATTCTCAAAGCAGATTGTCTGTCAGACAGTCAGTTCCATTACCTTGATCAGATAAAACCTCCAAAAAACCCTAATACAGCTATCCTCCCCCATCATCTAGTAGGCTATCCAGCAAACAAATCTGTGTGGTCTCTGTGTGGAGCTGAGATTTATTTTCTATTAGTTTTCTAGCTGTTGTTATTGTGGCTTGTTTCTTCATTCATCTCCCAATACTACCCAATAACCTTAGTTAGTAGGGCTACTAGAGTTTGCCTCCTTGCCTTGTAAATAAAATTGCAATTTGCAGTATCTTTTTGTGATGTTTTATTTAAAGCAAGTTTCCACATTAACAGCAGTGACTGCAAAGTACTTCGTCAATGCTAATGGAAACTAGCCATAGCTTCTGTGATTAGCTTGCCACAGAAAAGACGGTTACTCACCTTTGTAACTGTTGTTCTTCGAGATGTGTTGCTCATATCCATTCCAGTTAGGTGTACGCGCCGCGCGTGCACATTTGTCGGAAAACTTTTACCCTAGCAACTCAGTGGGCCGGCAGGTCGCCCCCTAGAGTGGCGCCACCATGGCGCTTGATATATACTCCTGCCGGCCCACCCGCTCCTCAGTTCCTTCTTGCCGGCTATTCCGACAGTGGGGAAGGAGGGCGGGTGTGGAATGGATATGAGCAACACATCTCGAAGAACAACAGTTACAAAGGTGAGTAACCGTCTTTTCTTCCTCGAGTGATTGCTCATATCCATTCCAGTTAGGTGAATCCCAAGCCTTACAAAGGCGGTGGGGTCGGAGTGAAATGTGGCAGAATAAAACTGCTGAGCCAGAGGCTACAGCCTCTCTTGAATGCTGAACCAGGGCATACTGCGAAGCAAAGGTATGGACCGAGGACCAATGGAGCTTCACAACAGATCTCGTGGGTAGAAACACGAGCCAGCAAGGCGGCAGATGAAGCCTGAGCCCTGGTAGAATGCACGGTGATGTGGCTTGGGGAAATATGAGCCAAATCATAACAAGTGGGGATGTCCGCCATCACCCCAGATGAGATCCTCTGAGAGGAAAACAAGCAAGCCCTCCCTTTGGCCCGTTACCGGGACAGAGCAGGGGCACCTTAGGAAATGGTTCTGTCAGCACAATATAATGCGAGCACTCCACAGATGTCCAAGGAGTGCAACGGTTGTGCCCATTGCGTTGAGCTGTGGGTAACATGAAAGGCCAAAACCACCTTAGGGAGGAAAGCCGGGTGCGGTCATAACTGCACCTTGTCTTTGTGAAACCTAGTGTACGGCGGAACCCCCGTAAGAGCTCTGATCTCAGAGACCCGTCTGGCCAAGACTAGGTTGAGGTCCCAGGTCGGGGCTGGGCGGCGCACCCGAGGGTGCAAGCGCTCCAAGCCCTTGAGGGACCTCGAACCCATAGAGCGTGAGAACACTGAACGTCCATCTTAGCCTGCTGGAAGGTAGAGATGGCTGCTGAGTGTATCCTCAGCGATGATACCGCCAGGTCCTGCCGCTGAAGGCCAGAGGCAGGCTAAATAGAGGGGATCGAGACCTCAGCAGGAGCAAGATCGAGCGTATTGCAGCTGTAAAAGAAACGCTTCCACCTGGCCCGGTACGTTGACCAGGTGGAAGGCTGCCTGTCACCCCGACTCAGGTACGCAGCAGCCACCGTGAGGCGAAGAGGCTGCAGGTCCGAGTGACGAAGCCTGTCGTTGCCCTGAGTGATGAGGTCTGGGCTGACAGGCCGAGCAACGTGGTATGTCAGTGCTGCCTGGACCACTCTGGAGTGATCATGATGATGCGCGCTCTGCCCCTGCGGAGTTTGAGCAGGACCTAATGAACCAGTGGGAACAGTGGGAAGGCATAATGCAGTTGGCCTTTCCACGGCATCAGGAATGCGTCCAAGATCGATTCCGAGGAGAGACCTAGGAAGGAGCAGAACACCTGGCATTTCCTGCTCTCGCGGTGAGCGAACAGGTCTGTGTGAGGAAACATCTCCACTTCCGGAAAGCGGGACGCCTCACATGGGGCAGAGCGATCACTCGTAAGACAGGAAAGACCTGCTGAGTCAAAGAGTTAAGACGTTCCGAACGCCTGGGAGAAAGGACGTCGCCAGCTCCATCGAGTGGGCCATGCAAAAGACCCGGAAATGGATGGCCTCCTGACAAAAAAGGGGGGAGGACTATGTCCCCCCTGAATACTTATGAAGCACCTGGCCGTTGTGTTGGCTGTAAACACCGAGATACAATGGCCTCGCAGCTGCCGCTGGAACCCCTGGCATGCCAGGCGGACTACTCTCATTTTTGGGGCATTGATGAGGAATGCCAGCTCCCTAGAAGACCAAAGGCCTTAAGCTTGGAGGTGACCATGAGCACTCGAGCAGAGAGATGATGTGTCCGCCGTCGGGGCAGTGAGGGCTGGGGCGGATGAAACCGCATCCCTGTCCACACCAAGGAGGGAGTTAGCCACCACTCTAGGGAGCCTAAGGCGTTCGAGGGAACGGTGACTACCATGACCATTGGCTCCCTGTCCAAGCGGTACGCCGAGGTGGGCCGGACTTGGAGAGGACGGAGGCGGAGCTTGGCGTGTTTGGTTACAAACTTGCAGGCAAGCATGGACCCAGGAGACTGAGACAAGAACGAGCTGAGGTCGCTGGGAAAGCCTTCAGACCTCAGATGATTGTTGCCATCGCCTAAAACCGCAGTTGTGATAAGCAGGCTCCGGCTAGGTAGGAGACCAGGATAGCCCCTAGGAAGCCCAACCTCTGCGTGGGAACCAGAGTGGATTGCTCTATAGTAAACAGCAGGCCTTGACCTGTGAATAAGACCGTGACGATGCCCACACGCTGAGTGGTTTGTGTCTCAGAGTCTCCTCGGATAAGCGAATCGTCCAGATACGGAAAAACGCATATCTGACATCAGCGACGGTAGGCGGCGACTATGGCCGTAAACCGGGAGTATTGACCGTTGGCTATACAGCGGAGGCATCTCCCGTGCGGAGGGAAGATGGCATTGCGAAAGTACGCGTCCTTCATATCCAGGGAGGCATAGTAGCCCCCAGGAGGCAAGGATGGAATAATGGTTCCCAGGGATACCATGCAGAACTTCAACCTTATCCTAAACCGGTTGAGTCCGTGCAGGACCAGGAAGGTCTGAGACCTGTGTTCGAGTGGGGGACTAGGGCATAACGGGAGTAAAACCCCTTGCCCCTTTCGTCCGCTGAAGGGGGACAGGGCTGGAGCAAATTAAAGGTGGTACCTATGCTCCATCGTGCGCAGGACCCAGCGATCTGAAAGTAACTGGGGCCATGCCAGGAGAAAGCGGGATCGGGATCCCGTCCTGCGACTGGTACACCGCCCTCAGGCGAACCTTGGAAGGTCCGTCTTTGGTCCCAGTGGTAATTGCGAGGGACCTTGACTTTGGCTCTTTAGGGGTCCTGACGTTCGTCTGCGACCACCTTGGCCTTGCCGTTTGTCAGAGTTCTGCCTCTGGCTAGGCACAGAGTATGGCGGCTGGGGCCAGAAAGGCCTGCGTTTGGTCGCTGGCGTATACATGCTGAGACGCATTAGGACCCTATTGTCCATCAGGCTTCGCAGTCTGGGGCTGTCTCTGCCGCGAAGATGCCTTTACCAACAAAGGGTAAATCCTGAATGGCATACTGCAGCTCCGGCCGGAGGTTTAAAACCTGAAGCCATGAAATGCACCTCATGGCGACACCCAAGGCCAGAGTGCTGGCCGCAGAGTCTGCTGCGTCCAACGAGGCCTGGAGGGACGCTCTGGGAACCTTCTTTCCCCCGTCCTCCAAGACGGCAGCGAACTCCTGGTGGGAGTTTTGAGGGAGAAACTCCTTCACCCAGGTGCTATAATTATCGCAGCTAAGCAAGGCTTGTTGCTTTGCTACCCAGAGCTGCAGGGCCCCTGCAGAGTACACCTGGCGGCCAAGCAGGTTCATTCGCCAAGCCTCTTTCTGCTTCGGGGCTGGCGCCGGCTGGCCATCATATCAGGATCGTGGTCCTGAGCATAAAATCTGCGCATATGGGATGACACGGATGCGTGTCCGGACGGCCATGGAGGTACTAAAAGAAGGCACAGGCAGAGTCTCTGACTCATTCGGACCTTGCCCAACTCAGCACCGGGGACCGGCACCGGGAGGCGTATCGGTACCTGGAACGAGATCCAGACCCGCACCCAGAACGGTGTCGGGAGGTCGACCGAGATCTCGAGGCTCGGGGAAAGGCTACAGGAGTCAAGGTACCTGCCACGGTGCCAGGAGTCGGAACGGTGCCGATAGCGGGTCGGCGAACGGGATACCGACCGGTGCAGCGAGTGCGACCAGTACCGAGGAAAACAGCACCGGGACTGCCAGTGGTGTCCGGCGTGCCGACAGGACTTGGAGTGTCTGCGGGACCGTGATCATGAACGGTGCCGCTCTGCTGTGCTGACAGAGGACAGTCACCTGAAGAGGCTGTATTACCCGCACCGGTGGTGCCGGGGTCAGGCAGCATTGACTCTGTCATGGCACTGAGAGCCCTCGCCGTTGGTAACGTCTCCGGCATGAAGGGAACAGCAGGCTCAACCACAGTGCATACTGGGGAGCTGTCAGGCACCGGATTCGACGGCCCTCGTGGGACCGGGATCAACGGTACCAAGGTCATCAGAGCTTCGGTAGGTGTCGGTGCCGGGCGATCCGAGTTAGATAAGCTGTCTGGCTGCGGTGCCGTCAGCACGGAAGCAGCGGGAGCAATACGCTCAACCACGGCGCGTGCCGGGGAGCCGTCGGGCACCGGATTCGATAGCTCTTGTGGGACTGGAATCGATGGTGCCGACGTTGTCGGTGCCTCAGAGGCGTCAGTGCCGGGCAATCCGACTTAGACTAGCCCTCTGGCTGCGGTGCCGTTGGCACGGAAGCAGCCGGAGCAGTAGCTCAACCACGGCGCGTGCCGGGGAGCCATCAGGCACCGGATTCTACGGCCCTTGTGGGACCGGGATCGACGGTGTCGACGTCATCGGTGCCGTAGCAGGTGTCGGCGCCGGGCGATCCGACTTAGACGAGCTCTCTGGCTGCGGTGCCGCTGGCACGGAAGCAGCAGGAGCAGTAGCTCAACCACGGCACGTGCCGGGGAGCCGTCAGGCACCGGATTCTACGGCCCTCGTGGGACCGGGATCGACGGTGCCGACGTCGTCGGTGCCGGGCGAACCATCTTAGACGAGCTCTCTAGCTGCGGTGCAGTTGGCACAGAAGCAGCAGGAGCAGTAAGCTCTACCACGGCGCGAGCCGGGGAGCTGCCAGGCACCGGATTCAGTGGCCCTGGGGGACTGGAATCGACGGTGCCGATGTCATCAGTGCCTCTGCAGGTGTCGGTGTCGGGTAATGCAACTTAGGCGAGCTCTCTGGCTGCGATGCAGGTGGCACGGAAGCAGCGGGAGCAGGGGGCTCAACCACGGCGCGTGCCGGGGAGCCGCCAGGCACCAGCAGGAATCGTAGGCTTTCTTGACCTCGGAAGAAGGGAGCGGTGCCGAGTCGACATCGGTGCCGGCGACGGCCGGTGCCGAAAGGCCTTGGTAGTACCGGCGGGGTCCGGTGCCGAGGAGGCGCTTCTGCCCGCTGCTTGAACATCGCTCGGCGCCCAAGGTGGAGGGGTAAGTGAAAGTCCCGCACCTTTTTGTTCTCGGCTTAAAAGCCTTGCAAATGGGGCACTTAGCTGTCAAGTGTGATTCCCTGAGGCACTTCAAACAGGAGTCATGTAGATCTCCCTTCGGCCACGGCTTCTGGCAGGCCGGGCCCATTTTAAAACCCGGTGAGCCATGCATGGGCTCCGGCACTGGGCTCATGGAAGGGGCTACTTCCTGAACCCCGCTAACTAAACTAACTATGTTAGCAAAGAAAACACGTATAACTATACAAATATATATATAAAAGGGTTATAACTGCATAACTATATACGAGAAATACGAGTAGCTAGGGAAGTGGAGGTCAGCTAAGCCGCGCTCCACTGTTCTAACGACCGACACGGGCGGTAAGAAGGAACTGAGGAGCGGGTGGGCCGGCAGGAGTATATATCAAGCGCCATGGTGGCGCCACTCTAGGGGGCGACCTGCCGGCCCACTGAGTTGCTAGGGTAAAAGTTTTCCGACGAATGTGCACGCGCGGCGCGTACACCTAACTGGAATGGATATGAGCAATCACTCGAAGAAGAAGTGGTATGTACAAAGAACTGCCAACAGCAGAGGGTTAGATGTGAAATATATATAAAATATTCAATATATTTCATATTTTCCATTGACAATGGAGAATGCTGTTCTTTACATTTCAGATGAAATGTCATTAGAGCACCAGCTAAGGAAAATGTTTAGTAAAACTCATCTTTATGCTATAATCTGCTGAGAAAGAGCTCATGCCCTTAAAGCTAAAAAGGTTAAATATTTTACATGCCTGTTTTTTTTTTAAAGCACTATCAACTGAATTACATCCTGATTATTTTCAGGTTTATATGAGCATGTTGCCACCTGCTGTAGCCTCTACAGAGGGGAGAGCTACATCACTTTAACTTGGGAAGTGCTGTTGAGGTTCCAGGCAATGAAAGGATGCTGATCTTCAGACAGTTACGCTGAGAGCCATAGACAACCCCAGATTGGGAGACCACACTTGTTAGCTTTAAACTACTTTAGCCCCAAGCTTCCCTGGGCTGAGAGTTCTCACCCTTGATTATTATTATTATTTATATGACCATAGCACCCAGAGTCCCAAGCATGATTAGGCTCTCTCCCATGTTAGGTGCTGTGCAAACACCGATGTAGACTTGGGTCCCTTCCCCAAAAGAGTGCACAACCATTACGAACCAGGATTCAGCCCTTAGTTTGGAACAATGGCTGTTTTTGAGGAGACAAACTTCAAAGAAATTAATGTGTAAATACTGAGAGCTATAAAGTAACTTCAAACCTGGTAAGCAGCATCACAGCTCTGCATTCAGATAGTATTTAACCTTGCTAAGTTTCATCTTTATTAAATTCTTATTAAAATGACGGAATATTTGGAAAGGGGGTTAAGAGAAAGTGAAAGCATTAGGTACATAGTGATCTAATTTTTATGGTACTATAGATCATCTTGTTGTATATAGTCTAAACAACAAATCAATTTCAAGAGATTTCTGAAACCAGGTATGGGTAAATATTTATCTTCCTCTCCATCTATTGCTTACAGACTCACAACATGCACTGAGAAACAAAAGGCAGAAATGGGAATGTTTGAGGGGGGAGGAAAAGGACAGCATTTCTGGTGGCATTTGTCATTTGTGGAGATTTGGTTCAGTGAATCCCCTTATTTTGAAAACCAAACAAAATAATCTGTGGTACTGCTGATCCATCTGTCTCTAACTGCAGAGTGATCCTCTTTCGAGGTTTACATCAACATATTCACTGAGTTAAGCAATATCGAGAGGAAAAATAATATTTTTTCTCAAGAGGAAAAATCAATTCTTGACAAGAAATTCTTAGAACAACACTCTATGCCTCACTTGGAGAGGAAATTTCAGTAGTCATCTCTGCAGAATAATGAGTGGAATTATGGAGAGCATGGTAGGTTTATCATTATGCATCGACCAATAAAGGTATTCATTGATTCCTCTGGAAAGACAATGTACATGCTGATATTTAGAAACATTTAGAAAGAATTTGAAAATATAAATATGCTTTGAAAATAGGGTGTTTACCTCTCTATATATTTTGAAATTGACTAGATAAACAGATTAGCTATAGTTATATAGTATTCATATTGGTTCTAGTCACTAATTTATTATTGTGAGCAATGTGAGATATGAAGAATGTGAAAGTTGCTCTATAAAATTAGAGTTCCTCTAATCGCTCAGATTCTTTACACTGAAGAGCTGATTTTCTTGTTCTTTTCATTTGTTTTAAAACAAATGTTTTTGACATTCATTCCATGGAATAAAATTACAATACAAACTCATTTATCGAAAATGTTGCATAGGCATCAGAAATATTTGCAGGTGTGCAGGGCTGGATAATCAGGCCACAGGTTTGCAATCCTGCAATGGGACTACAAAGTAGATGCTTTTATAAATGCACAAAGTCCCATTGACTTCAAGGATATGTCAAGTGAAGATCTGAATCCTGCCTCAAGATCTAAGTGAGTCAACTTCGGAGTTTGTTTAAATTTACATTTGTAAGAATATAGATACTATCAATAGGTTTCCAAAATATAAATCAACAAACCAAGCAACCACCTTGCATTTGGGTAAGAGGGAATTTCAGATTCAAGCAGACTTTCAAAACTGTAATGAAACTGTACCAGTCCAGGCATAAAATATACTTGCCTGCTCTTTACCATGATCACTGATAATTAAAAAGCTAATAATATTTTACCTGCCTATCAAAAACAAAGATAAAAAAGCCCCACACTTTAGTGAATGGGCAAATCAAGTTTTTCAAGGTTGGATTAAGAGATTTGGAAAATGATGACTTTTTTTCTACTTAAACTTTAGGGACAATGCTTTTCTGTTTCACAGCATTTACCACTAAAGATGTAGACTTGAGATTTCCATCTTGATAGAGAAAGGACAGCTGGACTTAGTTGTGTCACATACGATATTCTACATGATCTACCTTAAGTTCCTGGTAAGAAACTGAATGAAGAGGCGAGGCATATTTTGTCTGGGAGATTGTCACTGATGAAGCTCTCTCCCCACTGGTATCTTTAATGTAATGTAATGCACCAACAGCAGCTTCTCGTGGCCCCGCCCCGTCCCCCTGCTCCAGCTCACCTCTGCCTCCACCTCTCCTCCATGAGCCCGCCACTGTGTCCTGCTTCTCCCCCTCCTTCCCAGCACTTGTGCTGTGAAACAGCTGATGCGTGGGGAAGGGAGGAGGAGGGGGAATGCAGCGTGCTGGGGGAAGAGGCGGGACCAGGGCGGGGATTTGGGGAAGGGATCCAATGGGGGCAGGGAGGAGGAAGAGTTAGGGTGGGGACTTTGGGGCAGGGATGGGGTTGGAATGGAGGCAGGGCCAGGAGTATGGAAAGGGGTGGGGGTGCGCGGGCATCCACGAACGCCGGAGAAAGTTGGCGCCTATGATGTAATGTAATAATTGGACGTTTCTTTTGATCTGGTCAACAATTTTTTTTAGCATTTTGACCTATCAGATTTTTTTTAAGTGGCTTTACCTCCTATGGTCAAGTTTTAATAAACTGGCACAAGTAGGTTGCCTGTTTTCAGGATTTGTCTCCTAGTTTACTATTTTAAAGGCACCTGGATTGGCGTATATCAATGTACAAATAATTATTTCATACTTTTGGGAAGTAGCAGGATTCTGCCTTTTTCTGGACATTGGGATTTCTCAACTGGAACTTCTATGTATGTACAATAATGATGAGTTTGGGATTTGGGTGGGCCACAACCAGATCTGAATACAAAGCAAGTTTTAGCTGTTCCTAAGCTCTGAAGATGATTGCAGCTGAGCTTGCTCTGGTGACCTTAAGTGTCTGATGGTAGTTATAACCTTACTGTCCAACTCCATCCCAGTCTGCAACTAGAGCCAGACAATTCAAGGGACTTGACAGGAAATGAGGTGTTGGGAAGGAACTAAAGTGTTCCCTTCTCTATGGATGTTTTATTTTAACTTGGATGACAGCTGGCCGCTGACCTACTCTCAAGAGTTGAAGTGTTTTGTTTTTCTCGAAATCATCAGAAAGGCAGCTTTTCAGTCTAAGAACTGCTTCTCTAATTTCTACTCAAATTTGACTCATAATTAAGAGTCTTCACTATGAATCTGACTAGATTCTGAGGTATACTCAATCTTTTGACACAGATATGAAGCAGAACAGTCCTATTTAGTTACTCACATTTGAGTTTCCCAAAATTCTCTTTGGATGCAGATAAGAAGAGTATCTAACCAAAGTTTCTAAATAATGTGTATGAGTAATATCTGCTGAGTCCCTACAAGATCCTCCTATCTGTTCACTCCCCTGCCCCAACTTCCTGAAGAGTTCTTTGTGGATATTGAGTTATAAATCTGATAGCGACAAAGAGTAATGTGAGCCAGCCATTTGTTTAACATAGCTATCCTCAAGCTGTTAGTGCTTTTACAAGCTGTTAAGCTTTATCAATATAGTAGAGCTTTACAGAGGCCAAGCTGAGGAGGGTCATCTCTTTGAGAAATGGTACACCCTTACTTTGTTTTTTACCCTCTGAGGTTAGTTGTAGTGTGACCTTTGGCATGACTTGGGGCTGGAGGTTGGAAAAGTGTAGCTGCTCCAGCAGATCTGGAGGCCAATAATGGTGCTATAGTATTTCCAAGAGAAAGCCACAAAGAAAGTCCATGCTGCAACTAATTGGCACTGCACAGGAAGTGTGATACAAAGATCTTTTTTCCACAGAAAGATCTATGCAGTTTCCATATGAGAAACAGAAGAATGGAGAAAGTAAATATGACATGGAATACAAACCACAGAAAGAATAAAAAAATCTTATAGCCATAAGACCAAAAGCAGTATGTTAGGACCAACTTTCAATTTAATCAGGATGTGTTCAGGAATTTAAAAAAAAAATGTATGCACATTTGATGGTTTTGTATTTATTATAATTATATAAATGCCAAGATTTTATTTATTATCTTTAGTAATGTGATTTCTAGTCTTCCACAGTGCTGCTTATGTTTGGTAAAAAGTTCATTATTTTCTGCTGCATAAAATTTTGAACATCTCAAGGTAAATATTTAAGCACAAGGCTAGGGAACGTGGCATATAATTCCAGTTATTATCTTATGTGAGTTGACAACCACATTTTTAGACCATCATTCCATTTAGTGCATCATTAGGTGCAGTTTTATTTCAGTTTCATTTACACTATCATACTTTTAAACATAACCGAGAAAGAGAGGAGAGGCTTGAGTGTTTAATGCAGGGTATTTATAGATGATTTTAAGGAACACACGTGCAAATGGGTAGGAGGGGAAAGGATTAATTATAAGTGACACTGTATAATTTCCACCCAAGAGAATCCTGAGGTTTGCAAAAGGAAAGGTTAGTCTGAAGTCTATGCTGGAATGTTCCTTTCTTATGTATAGAAGGGTGCTGCTATTGTTCTATGGCAGGCAAGGCAGCTGGCACTACACTTTGACCTCCAACCCTGCCTCAGCAAGGAACTCATTTATGACCTCAGTAGCATCAATCAATCAAAGAAAATCATTTAGAAGAAAACCTCACGGACTGGTAGTCTTCCCACCCTGTAGCTCCACCCCTCACCCTCCACCCCCACATGGTGGCATGCAGGTCCAGTCAAGCTGCACAATTCCCTGGCCTTCATAAACTCACCATTTTTCATGTACATTTGATAGGTTCTTTCCCTCCAACTCAAAGCTGCTTTCACAAACATGTATGTGGGTGAGAACTTTCTATTCTTGCCTTAGGTTTGATTAATTTTTAGCATTCATGTGTCTAGTTCTGCACACACAATGGGAATGGACTGGCTCAGACTCCATCTACAAGCAATTCATGCCAGCGAAGTTCAAACCTAGAGGAAAAAGGCTTTTGACAGTAGCAACGGTTTCCAGCTTGTTTAGGGTGGCACTGAGTGAACTGCAATCAAATACATCTGTGAAAAGAAGATAGAACTATTATCATTACCACCAATTATTATTAAAATACAAAGACAGAGTGTTTTTTCTCATTGTCATATGGATCATAATAAAATACATCACAAAAGCACAAACTGGGATTCTTGTGTTTCCTTTGGTAGTCCAGCAATCAATTCAGACTAACAGAGTGGAATGCAAAAAACCCTAATAGAAACATCTGTTGTAATTCAGACTCAGCTCTCCCTCCTGTACTTACAATTACAGTTGCAAAAGTGTAAAGTTAATAGCAGAAGGAATATTTATTGAACTCCCTTCTCTCAGTATATTCTTCTGGATATGGCCCTGAATGACAGTCCTGCATAATTCTGTAATCAATCTTAGCATATCTTTGATGGATTACGGTAGTAAAAACTCTAGAGTAGCAGCAATCATCTCCCCTGGGGAATACCAGCACTTTCTTCATTTCAGTTTCCTTTCTGTCACTGCAGTTAAGTGTTAGTTGAGGATCACTAGCAATCTTGCCATTTTCCAGAGAAAGACCACTTGTACAATTTACATTTTATATATATACACACACGTGTGCATGTCCATGCATGCTTATGTATATATAATTATATACATACACACATGGGTTTGTGTGTTTACAGACAATTATATACATTATATATTTAACATATATTATAATGCATATCATATACAAAGTGATTAAACTGTACTGAAAAATAGTTTAGGTTAAGGGGATCTTCTACCAGAGTGTTTAACAAAGTAAATCACATTCCACATCCTCTATAGTAATATCACATGATGCCCCTCACTAGCTGAAGTTTGTTTCCAAAATAAACAAACAAACAACACACACACACTTTGGTAGAGTTTGAGAAAATGCAGAAATATGGAATCTGAAAAATAGGAAATTTAAGTGATGCCTATCTAATTGCAGATTGACATGTGGTTATAACTAACCAGACAGAGCTGTAAAGTAATAACCAATGCACTGTGTTGCTATTCTGAGATGTGATGTCTGTAAATAGAAGGTCCTCTAATTTCTAGTAATTATGCCAGTACCTTTAAAGTCAGTAATTACATAGAGAAGCATGGCCTGCACTGGCCTTGAGTTTGTTTCATAGCCAGTGCGTATAATTAGTCTTGATTAATATCCTACATTGCAGATCAGCAGTAATAGCAAACCAAAATGATCTACATTCCTGCTACTATAGGGAGCCTCAGGGCTTGGCTACACTCGAAACTCGAAAGCGCTGCCGCGGGAGCGCTCCCGCGGCAGTGCTTTGAAGTGCAAGTGTGGTCGCAGCGCCAGCGCTGGGAGAGAGCTCTCCCAGCACTGCAGGTACTCCACCTCCCCATGGGGATTAGCTTACAGTGCTGGGGCACTGTTTACACTGGCGCTTTGCAGCGCTGTAACTTGCTGCGCTCAGGGGGGTGTTTTTTCACACCCCTGAGCGAGAAAATTGCAGCACTGTAAAGCACCAGTGTAGCCAAGGCGTCAGTGGTTTGATCTATGCCTTTATCAAAACACACTGCTCAAATGGGATCAGGAGCTGGTCTGGCACCCACTCCAGGAGATTTATTAAGAAAGAAACAGCATTGCTTTCCATGTAATAATCTTAATCCCTTGTATCAACTAATTAATATACAGAGAAAATTTTTACTTGTATGTGAGCAATTATAACAAGCTCCTGGTTGGCGTCCAAATGGATTTATGACATAAATTAGTGAACAATGAAGCTCTCTGTAACAGGGAGCTTCGACAGGTGACTTCACAACTAAATGAAAATGCATATACAATGTGTAAACACAATAGGGACCAACAGGTGTTAACCCTAAATCGGAGCTATGACAGACATGGTGGTATTTAAAAGACTATTCCTAACGGGAAATAATTCAATCAAATAAATAGACCTATTTAAGTAAAAGAACACCCATAAACTGATAAATTCTTGATATAACAGGAAATCTACGAAAAGAACTAATGACTTTCTGCTTATTCATTTCGAATGATGATTGTATACACATTTTCTTCTTGGAGAAGATTTGTCTGTAAGTGAAAATGAGTAACTAACAGTAGAATTGGCAGCAGCTGTTATTGGGTACCATTCACAGCTAAAGGTAAAGTGGCCAGAGCTCGAACCTTCATCAAAAGCTATGCAACATGCTGCATGGCTTCTGTTCTTTTAGTTTTGCCGGGGAAGCACTTCAGTATCAGGGATGCACTTAATCCAGCATGGGGCATAGTGCATGGGAACCCACTGGGTCAGTCATTCAAGCCAGAGAGCTCAGTGATAAAGCACCACGTTGTGATTACAATCTCTGACAATACAACCAGTGAACTTTTTTCCACTGTGCAGATGGCTCACTGTCTGAATACAGCATAACAGGTCTAAACCCAGTAAAAAATAAGTGTCATCTATACTTCATTAAAAACAGTACTCACATTACACTTGGATGATTTACACTGTGCTATGCATCTGAAGAATGATAAGGAAAGACATTATTGTTCATTAGAAATATCTAGTAGTGTCATTATTGCACTATCTGAATGAACTACCATGGCACCCAGTAAACCAGATTTCATTCTCCAGGCTACAAGAGCCAGAAATCACTCAATGGAATTTTCCTGATCAAATTTCTAACACTTTCCCTAACTTCAAATCCACAGAAAGACAGTCAGCAGTACCAGTAATGACAAAGGAACACACAGCTCTCCACCTAGATAGCAAAACAGGTTTTCCTCATTCCAGAAAGATGAAAGATTTGACATTCTTTAGCAACTACATAATGTAACTTGGGAATATTACTGTCTGAAAACTTGCTCCTGTTTCCTGAAGATGATGTTTGCCCCCTTTACTGTCTGTGGAACAGCCTGACATAGAACTTTCCCTCTGAAAGACATTTTAAAGAGACAAGAAAGCTGGGTGTTATAAAGAATGCCCAATTCCCATGTTGCAGCCTACACTCATTACAGCACTACCACCAGGGCCGTCCTTAGGATTTATGGGGCCCTGTGCAGTATTATTAAACTGGTGCCCCTATGCCGGATGGCAGCCCAAGCTCACAGCCTGGTGGGGGAGGGAGAGGAGGGACTTGACAGCAAAGGATAATGAGATGCCCAGCCTGCCTCATGGTGGCGGAGAGTCACAGTTCCCCGCAGAGACTTCCATGCCCTCTCCCTCATGCAGAATGGACATGAAGAAAGTACCTAATTAAAAGCACTAAAATTTGGGAATAAAAAATGTCAGTCACAGGTTTTTTGATATGCCCTGAAGTTTGTCAGAGATTTATTTGCAAAAACTTCATAGTAAGGGTGAGTCAGTTCTCCTGCTGAATACAACATTACATATAATGGTATACATGATGCAGCTCTTCTCTGTTTTACATTTTCTTCATCAGTATTTCTAATTTGAATTTATATTTTAAATGTACTCAAATCTTAAGCCAGCATTCCAGAATACTACATATTTAACTCACTGAAACAAAGACATTCTTTTAAATTAATCAGAGAGGTTTAGTGTGTTCATAACAATGTTCATTGCTTTTAGAAAAAGGGAACAGTAATTTACTTTGTGTGATCTCCATAACAAGAGACATGGTTATGAAATTTCACCAACTTTAAAAAAAAATGTTTCCAAAGATTTTAGGTATAACAAGCATTTTGTCTTACTAAGGTACTGATTTTGCTGGAGGGTTCTTTTAAAACTAGTTTGTCGGATAGTCAGAAGTAAAGAAAGGGAACTCTTTGTCCAGCTATCTGGAAGGGAAGGACTGTTGTCCCTTTAAGGGCTCTCTTCAGTGGGGAGTGGGGGGAGAGGTAGTGAAGGGATGGACAGAAAGGACAGGAAGACTTGGAAGCACTTTTTTTTAACTATAGTAATTAAAATGTGTATTTTAGATAAGGGAGGTCTTTTGAAGGATTTATTTAAAAAACTATGTCTGAAGATCCACACACTTAAGGCTAAAGATGATTGTGCATCTAAAACTCTATGCAAGCATTTTTTAGAAATGTGATTTTATAATCTTCACCAGCTCACTAATGAAATATTTTTAAAGCAAATTTTAAACTAAGGTCCTGTAGACTGACATGTTCAGTGTAAATATTACATTAATGCACAACTGTTTTTGTCAGTAAAGTCAGAAACTGACAGTATAAAAATTTATTTGGGTATAAGCTTTCGTGGACATCTGATGAAATGGGTTCTAGTCCACAAAAGCTTATGCCCAAATAATTTGTTAGTCTTTGAGGTGACACTGGGGACTTGTCCTTGTTTTTGCTGATACAGACTAACAGGACTACCACTCTGAAACCTGTCAGTATATATCTTGGGGTTGGCAAATGCCTGTTAAATGGCTTTATTACCCCTTGAATGTCTCTTTAACATTTTCAATGTTGTGCTAATAGGTCTGGCAGGCTGGAGGTTTTTTCACTTTTAACTACTAGATTCCCTCCCAAGGAAGACTCACCAGGCTAGAGCAGCCATCTGTGGGAGCCTGCAGGAAGGGTCAGAACAGGGATAGGAAAACAAGCGGTGGACATTAAGACCCAGTGGTGCCCCAAATTTTCAGGTGCCCTACGCAGCTGCCTATGTTGCCTATGCCTAAGGACGGCCCTGACTACCACAAAGGCGGAACAGTACAGCTACGTATTTGGAAGGTGGGAGAGCTGGGGGGGGAATGAAGGGTATGAACTTGCTTTAGTGCTTGCTATTCAACCTAACAAAAGGGATGGAAGGCAGATTCAAAACTGACTGCCTGAGCTTCCCCCCTCCATGGTACTATAGTCTTCCATATCCACCTTTAACCAGCAAGAGCACCTTCTCCTGGCCCCTGCTCAGAACTGCACAGTCTCTTGCTCTAGAGATATCAGGTGTATTCAGCTAAACTCTGACCAAGGATCACAAAACAGTGAGAGTTCAAGTCCCTGCTAAGGGCAGGGAAAGAAAATGGGTGTGTAAAGCAACAGTCCCCAAATCACGATATATTTGCAATCTTAGTTCTCTTGAGTTTGATTAATTCCAAGAGGGCAGCGGTGAATGACCACTAACCTGATTGCTGGTCTGCAAGCAAAAGACTTAGGAAGAAAGAGAACAGTACTCGTCAACCACAAAGAAACCTTTTGTCACTGGAGACTGAGAAGGCAAGCTCATTTTGCAACAATTTTAATAAGCAAGCATTTATCACAAGAAACTTTCATGCAATAATTTTAAATCCCTGGTGTCCAATACTAGGGCACAGCACTGAAAATTATTTTAACACTAGAGCAGGATCTTTGTGTAGCCCCTGAAAAGATATAACAGTAAAATCGGTTTTGTATTCTTGTTTTTCTATCATGCCATAATACTTCATTCCACAGTCTCACTAAATTCAGGCCTCCCCTTTTGGTCCCCCCCCCTTTTCTTTTTTTTTTTTTTTTTGCTATTGCCATTACGCTGACATTTTGTAGCAAGTTTTCCATACCACATCACCACTACTGCAGTATCTCAGGGTATGTCTACATCTACAATTTTGCAGCGCTGGTTGTTACAGCTGTATTCGTACAGCTGTATAGGGCCAGCGCTGCAGAGTGGCCACACTTACAGGAACCAGCGCTGCAAGTGGTGTTAGATGTGGCCACACTGCAGCGCTGTTGGGCGGCTTCAAGGGGGTTCGGGGAACGCGAGAGCAAACCGGGGAAGGAGACCAGCTTCGCCGCGGTTTGCTCTCGCGTTCCCCGAACCCCCCTGCATACCGCAGGGAAGGAGACCTGCTTGCTCGGGGATTCGGGGAACGCGAGAGCAAACCGCAGGGAAGGAGACCTGCTTGCACGGGGGTTCGGGGAACGCGAGAGCAAACCGGGGAAGGAGACCAGCTTCGCCGCGGTTTGCTCTCGCGTTCCCCGAACCCCCCTGCAAACTGCAGGGAAGGAGACCTGCTTGTTCGGGGGTTCGGGGAACGCGAAAGCAAACCGGGGAAGGAGACCTGCTTGATTACCAGAGGCTTCCTCAGGTATTCTGGGATACCTGCTTATTCCACGGAGGTCAAGAAAAGCGCTGGTAAGTGTCTACACTTGATTACCAGCGCTGGATCACCAGCGCTGGATCCTCTACACCCGAGACAAAACGGGAGTACGGCCAGCGCTGCAAACAGGGAGTTGCAGCGCTGGTGATGCCCTGCAGATGTGTACACCTCCTAAGTTGCAGCGCTGTAACCCCCTCACCAGTGCTGCAAATTTGTGATGTAGACAAGCCCTCAGGGTTTTGACAGAAAATCCCGTGTAACACAGGCACTGAGTTTGTCTGCAAGCACATTCCCACCATCATCAATTGGAAATGCTTACTTAAGAAAAACTGCCAATATGTTCCACTCAGCTCCATACACTCAGATGACAAAAGCCCTGTTTACAGTACACATTACATAACCTGAGGACAAAGCCTTTGATCGTCCCTCCACAAGTCTCCTCTCTCTTTCTCCCCTCTGCCGGATATCCCATCCCAAGCTTCCTCAGCAAATTCCCTCCCTTTAGTTACACTGGGGAGAACAAACTGCCTCAGCTGAGGTTGAACTGACTTTCCCTGGGACCTCAATCTTCTGCTTGTTCTCATCTCTCTACTTCAAACACGGGACAGAGGAGGAATCTAAGAGCGAGCAGAGAAATATAATGGATAGAACAAACAACAGTCAGACCCTTTGGTTATCTGGCCTCATTTTAGTGCTCTGGTTTAGACAGGACACCAACAGAAAAGAGGGGGAAGACACATATTGATCCCTAGAGGAGAGGTTTCTGGTCATCAAATAATAATGATTTTAAAATATTAAAACACCAATCTTTATACTTTAATCCTAATGACCTTAGTAAGACTTGTGATAGAAAAGGACAGTTAGGGATGGAATAAAGAGAAACAAACTACTGTGCAAGTCACCACTAATCAAATTTTACATTTTGGCAACATATTCTGAGTATGCAGTATTTGGCAGGAAAACTATATGGTGTTGTTTTATTGGCCATTATTTCCAGCACGTAACATTGAAGGCTGTCTGCTAGAATAAAAAGATATAATGCATTTCCTTAGTGTAGTTTATGTTGCTTGGCCCTTAGCTATCAAAAGGTCTAAAACCAAGTTCATGGTTTCTCTTTTATTTGAGGAAAGGAAAGAAGAATGAAAAGTTTCAGAAAAGAGAAAAAAAATCAGTACACACCAACTTTGATAACAGCAACTGTTGACCAGTGTTGTTCCTTCTTTGAATAAAGCTATCAATATGTCCAAAAGCTATTTGGCCCAATTTCCACTGGAGGCTACATTTCTAGCACTAAAGAATTCATGATTTTAAACAATCATTGTTCTGTTTTGCTCCTTTTTTTGGAAGGGGGAAGGTTTGCTGAGGTTATTGACAGTGCCAAAATGCCAGCATTATATTATATTACAAGGAAGATTTCCATATGACAGTATAACCTCTTCCCCACACCCAAGTTCTCTGTTAAAAACAAAAAAGAAAACCCCACCACCACAAGGCTTAAGTCCTCCAAGGAAAACAACATCTTAATTTGATTGAATTTGCTTAAGATTCCATCAAGTCTCATCCTCACACAGTTTTCTCACTGGATGCTAGCACCTCTCCAATAATCTACAGTGCCAGGATTATATATGGTGGCATATGACAGGCGATCTCATTGCACAAAGCAGTTGTCACTAGCTTCCTTTCAAGTTAATTAGCTGCAAAAGTCACTAGAGAAAACTCCAAACTAAGTGGATTTCATTTAATGGAGTCTAACAAACACTATTACCTGCTAGCAAAAGGGGGAAGGGAAGCAAAATGTAGGAAAATTCATATCCAAAAATGGGCAACAAATTTCTATGAAAGATCCTTCAATGATATTAAACTTTAATAGAAAACAATCAAAATATAAATCAATAAATTAGTTGTGGCTGATACAAACCTCATGGGTTTAACTCAATATGCCATTAATATGAAAAGAATTTGACAGTTTACATAAGGGATGTGACCCAATGCCAACAACCTCTGGCTTCTCCATTTTCCAGACGGCAAGAGATTAGCCTACAGCCTTTATTCTCATAAGAAGATTTTTCCCCCCATGGAAAAAGTATAAAGGACAATTCTGTTCCAAATTTCAAGTCTCCTTCACAGACGTCTACTTAATTCTGGGCCTTAACTAATGCCTATTAAAAGATGCCCTTGGGCTTGAAGCTGTGAAGAAGAAAAAAAGACTAAGGCAAACTTAACTCTATTGCCTGCCTTAAAATGATCTATTGACAAAAGCAGTGGGGAGAGTTTGGACCAATGTTAACAAAGAAAAAGGTTGGTGTATTTCAATTGTGGATGTGAACGCTGCTTGAGTCTGATCTTGATGGGATTAAGACAGGAAAAGAAGTTAAGCCTACTTATATATTAAAATATGCAGTAATGTTAAATTTACTATGTATCCTTTTTCTTACTTTGATTTACACCCATCATCGACAAAGACTTAGAAGGACATTCCTTTGTAATATGGTAAAGAACCACAGCAGAGGGCACTAGCTCTGCTTTGCAAACATTAGTATGAAAAATTGTCCCTTGAGAAAGCATGACAATATTTCCCATTAATCCCTGAAATACAGCAAAGAGGGGAACTGGAGTCTTTCATTGCTTCCCATCCGGACAAGGGTGGTTAATCAAAGTGGACCATACGGGAAAATACACCATGTGAAATGTATCTCTCATGGACTGAAATTTGTAACTGATTAATCAGATTAAACATGAATTAAAAAATCAAAACGTTCTTTAGCATCCAAAATATCAAGAATAGCCATCTCCCAGAGTCGTTCATTTCACTTTCCAGCCACCACAAACTATTACCTCATTTCTTGCTTTACTGGAATCACCATGGTAACATTTCCCCTAGAAAAAATATCCCCTAGGGGCCACTCCCTTTAGGCACATGCCTTCAACACCTTATGTGCTGTGCTACATAAATCAACTTGTCTCTAAAGACTCAGTAAATTCAGCCATTTAATACACAACAGACTTCAATCATTAAAGGATCATCTTCAAATGCAAGCCTAACAAGTGCTCTAAACCCAACTGATTTTAATGTGGCCAACATTTTGGCTGTCTGATGTGTAATAAAATGGAGCAATTGTTAATTTGATATCCTCTTAATTTTTTCCTCCCTTCAGCACAACCACTGAGGTGATTTTTCATTCCCAAATGTATATAAACTGAAAAAGATATGTTTACACTAAGTCCCTACAAAGTAAATGTACTATCCTAAAATCCAGTAACTGGCACAATTATGACAATCAGGTAACAGGTTTAGAAAACTGTTTTAAGGAAATGAGCTAGTAGTAGTACATCATTGTACCAGATATTTGTTGATTTCTACACTTTTTATTACACTGTGCTTTATCAACTAATCATTTTTCAGGCTATTTAAAGGGATGAAATCTGCAGCTTTTATTCTTAAAATTAAGTTGAGGGTCTGCCAAATACCAGCAGAAGTTGTGATCAGGAATTTGAAAACAGTATTTACCATAAAGCATACTCTCATGATAGAAAGAATCTTTTGTACCAATAAATTTTCCTGGTGTGACCCAATGCAGGAGTTTCCCTTTATATCCGTTAAGCAAGAAACTATAGGTTTGACACAGTCCTAATTTATAAGTTTCTTTTCTGTTTCACCACTGGTTAGGACTTTACAGCTATTTTGTTTACATCCAGCAGATGGACACAGTGAATCTTTTCAAAGATCCTCCTCTACCTGTTCTTCCCTCTTAAATAACTCAACTACCATAGGCACCACTGTTCACTGCATACTTTAGATTCACAAAGGGATTTAGAAATGGCAATACTGAGCAATGCCTAACTTTCAGGCCTCTAGCCACCTACTGGAAACCACATAAGCCTACTTAGGTGCCCAGGCTCTCTATACAATGCATAGAAAGAGTCAAGCATGTAGGAATGGTTTCAGAGGGATAGCTGTGTTAGTCTGTATCAGCAAAAACAAAGAGGAGTCCCTGTGGCACCTTAGGCCTGGTCTACGCTACGACTTTAGGTCGAGTTTAGCAGCGTTACCTCGATTTAAGCCTGGACCCGTCCACATGACGAAGCCCTTTTTTTTCAACTTAAAGAGCTCTTTAAATCGATTTCTTTACTCCACCTCCGACGAGGGGATTAGCGCTGAAATCGGCCTTGCCAGGTTGAATTTGGGGTAGTGTGGATGCAATTCGATGGTATCGGCCTCCAGGCGCTATCCCAGAGTGCTCCACTGTGACCACTCTCTCAACTCAGATGCACTGGCCAGGTAGACAGGAAAAGGCCTGCAAACTTTTGAATTTCATTTCCTGTTTGGACAGCGTGGTGAGCTGATCAGCACAGGTGACCATGCAGAGCTCATCAGCATGATGTGCACATTGCCGGGTCAATTTCTTGTTTTGATCCACTCCATCTATCTTTTACATCTTAGGCTGGCGGCAGACGGTGCAGTACAACTGCTAGCCATTGTCATCTCCTGGGTGCTCGGCAGAAGATGGGAATGACCTGGCTGAGTCACTCCCATGTCTGCCCAGGCAACCCTGACCGACCTTACCGAGGTCGGCTAAAATAGCACCTAGGAATATGACAACGATGGCTACCAATCGTAATGTACCATCTGCTGCCAAAACGCAATGAGCTGCTGCTGTGTAGCAATGCAGTCCCACATCTGTCAGCAACCAGAAGATGTACGGTGACGGTGAGCTGAGCGGGCTCCATGCTTGCCGTGGTATGGCATCTGCTCAGATAACCCAGGAAAACCGGTGCAAAATGATTGTCTGCCATTGCTTTCACAGAGTGAGGGAAGGAGAGGTGGGCCTGACGACATGTACCCAGAACCACCCGTGACATTGTTTTTGCCCCATCAGGCATTGGGATCTCAACCTAGAATTCCAATGGGCAGCGGAGACTGCGGGAACTGTGGGATAGCTACCCACAGTGCAACGCTCTGGAAGTCGACGCTAGCCTCGGTACTGTGGACGCAGTCTGCCAACTTAATGCACTTACAGCATTTTGTGTGGGGGGACACACAATCGACTGTATAAAAATGATTTCTAAAAAAACAACTTCTATAAATTCAACCTAATTTTGTAGTGTATACATACCCTTAGAGACTAACACATTTATTTGCACATAAGCTTTCGTGGGCTATAGCCCACTTCTTCAGATGCATGGAGGGGAAAATACAGTAGGCAGGCATAACTACACAGCACATGAAAAGATGGGAGTTGCCTTAGGTGGCTTCCTGCTCAATTTTCTGGCTAACAGGAAATTCTGACAGGGGTATGACCTACACCCCATCAGGGAGTCTGTCACCTAAATCCACGCTGGAGAGAGGTGCCTAACTCCAACTGAGATTCACAGATGGGAGCTCTCTCCTGGACTTTGGAGCCTGGGCACCTAAGCTGTTTCTTACAAGAAAGGTAAATGCCTAACTCAACACAAAATGGGGTGGGGGAGGAGGAGGGAGAGCGTTGCAGCCATGAGAAAAGGAGGAGAGACGTTTAGACTAGTGATTAGGGGACTCACACAGGGTGTGGGAGAGCCCAGTTCAGTTCCTCCCCTGTGCCTGATAATGGGGAAAGGATTTAACATGGGTCCCCTCTCATCTCAGGTGAATGCCCTAACCACCGGACTATGGGATATTCTGGTGTGGGTCTCTCTCACTATCCTCTGTTGAACCTGTTCCACTGTATATGAAATACTTAAATGATTAAATATGCTCTCAATCAGAGCACAAGGATGGTTTATAGCCCAGTGGTTAGGCGAGCAACATTCAAGGATGGAAGGAAGCCTATGTGCGGTAGGTCTATCTGCCTTTTAATGAATATATTTGTATTTGCAGCTCCTTTTTCTGCTTAAGGCAATTTGTCATCAATCTATAGTGTTAATTATCCGTAGGGTAGAGAATTTTTTCCTAAAAACCATTCATACTTGGTCCTAGATTAGCTTCAATTAATCGCTCTGTTTGTTTTGAGCTTCTCCCCATCAAATATTTGTACTATCAATTTCCCATATATCCCTCCATTTCTATATATCAGTTACGTCCCTTTTCGGTCACCTTTTTTCTAGACAATAAAAATCGAATGCATTCTAATTCCTCTACAAACTTCTACTTTCCTGACCCCTTACCTTTATAGGCTATCACCAGTTGCCTTTTTAATATAATTTTTATTTCCATACCATCCACAACATGATAGATGTTTTCCAAGCAGTAAAGGCACAATATCTGGCCCCAAAGGACTGACAATCTAAAAACCAAACAGATTAAGAGGAAGGGACATATACTCTAAACTAGTGGTGCTCAAACTTTTCCCGTTGCACTCCCCCCTTACCAGTAATAGAATCTGTCCGCAGACCCCTCCCTTCATTTCTACACAGCCAAGCCTTCCTCAGCAGAGGAGCTTGGGCTGAAGGCAGAGCTGGAAGCCAAACTGAGGATGGGGGTGAGGAGCTGGGCTAGAGACAGAGCTGCTGGGGGCAGAGAGGGAACAGAGCAGGGGGCGGAGGAGAGCTGCAGCTACAGCTAGAGCTGGGCTGGGGTAGAGAAGGGAGCAGAGTGGAGTTGTGGCTGGAGCTGGAGCTACGGGAGAGGTGAAGTGAAGCTGCAGTTGGGTTTCGGAGCTGGGCGGAAGGCACTGTGGGGGTGGAGGCTTCTCCCTCTTTGCCCCTTCTGGGGACTAGCCTGGGCTCTGCCATGCACCCCACCAAACATTCCTCTATGCCTCCTTAGGGAGACATGCACCACAGTTTGGGAAACACTCCTCTAAACCATAATCTTTTATTAGCTTCCCTTGCAATATGTCATATAAGATTATGTACAGTATTGCCGGGATGGTCTGCAATTTCTTCAAATAAGGCATTTTACCATAAACATTGCTATACTAACATTGATGTTTGGTTCTTGCTAGTGTGAAAAACTAGTAGACAAGAAATTCATCAGCTGAAACAAACTGCTCTTGAAAGAATGTTCCATTGTCAGTCTGGAGTTGGGGATTTTAAGAAGAGTTTCGTCTTTGAATAAAAGATGTTTCTTCATCTATGAAACTTCATATGCCTGGATCTCTTTTCTGGGCTTGGTATGCCACTTCCTCCACCAACTCTTCCCTTAAAACGTATTTCTTTCATGAAGTCTCACAGTCACCTCAACAAAAAAGTGTTGTTATTATTATTTATAAAAAGAAAACAAATGCTCTGATACTCTTAAACCTCTGGCTATGCAATCCAATCACTGTATCTATCAGGATTACACTACAGAGGAAACATGTGGGACTCGGATACTTCTCATGACAGACAATCTTGACAGTTAAATTATCATTAGGTTATAGAGTCAACATTCAATTGAGATGACTGGGGCAGTTCACAACACTCACCTAATAACTTCATTTTGTCTTTCAGTTACAAGAAACTAGCATGCATTAGGGTTAAATTTAGAAGGTTCTTTTTTCCAAATCAGAAAGACTAAAAACTTAATTTAAAAAAAAAGTTTAAATTTTAGAACATCATGGTGCCACAACAGAAATTTTTGTATGGCACATTCTCACAAAGCAACTCAGCCTGACTTCAGTTCATCTGAAGAGATTATAGATGTCTCAAGGTCAGGATCTACATCTCCTCTTTATTCTGTACAGCACCAAGCACATCATCGCCACCCAATAAATAATAAAATAACAGCAATACTTGATGTCTTTTTACCTAGCTTACAAAGTTCTAAATAACTTCATATGACTCCAAAACAAATAACTGCTTTATATATATATATAAAGTTCTCAGAAGAAACAGCATTAAAGGAATAGATTATGGTTATAGCCCTGCCAAATTCATGGTCTATTTTGGTCAATTTCATAGTCAGAGGAGTTTAAAAATAATTACTTTAATGATTTCAGCTATTTAAATCTGAAATTTCATGATGTTGCAATGTAGGGGTCCTGACCCATGAAGGAGTTGTGGTGAGGTTGCAAGGTTATTGTAGGGGGGATTGCGGTACTGCTACCCTTACCTCTGTGCTGCCATTGGAAGCGGCACTGCCTTCAGAGCTGGGCAGCTGGAGATCAGCAGCTGCTGACCAGGAGCCCAGCTCTAAGGCAGAGCCATCACCAGCAGCAGCACAGAAGTAAGGATGGCATGGTATCGCTGACCTTATTTCTGCGCTGCTGCCTACAGAGCTGGGCCCTCAGTCAGCAGTCGCCACTCTCCAGCCGCCCAACTCTGAAGGCAGCAGCACAGAGGTAAGGGGGTAGGGTATGGTATTGCTACCGTTACCTCTGCACTGCTGCTGGCAGGGCACTGCCTTCAGAGCCAGGTGTCCAGCTAACAGCCACCACTCTCTGGCTGCCCAGCTTTGAAGGCAGCAGCACAGAAGTAAGGATGGTACAACCCCTCATAAACAACCACAACCCCCCATAAAATAACCTTCAGGACCACCAATTTGAGAAACACTGGTCTCCCTCATGAATGTATAATATAGGCTAAAAGCAGACCAAAGACCAGATTTCATGGTCCGTGATGCGTTTTTCATTGCCGTGAATTTGGTAGGGTCCTAATTATAGTAGGAGAATGGTGTTATGTTTCCTGATCTTCAGCGGTCAAAATGGCTGCACACTGGACCTTGGAGGTGTGAAATTTCAGGCCCTTCTCCAGTCCAGACAGAAGAAACTCAAGAACAGCAAAAATGGAAGTGTACTTGGGCAGCCATCTGATCACTCTCCATCAATGGAAAACATTCCCCCCAATGATACACTAAACCAGTGGTCCCCAACATTTTTCGTATGGAGAGCCACGGAGGACCGTGGCAGCAGATGAGCATCCGCTGAAATTCCACCAAGTGGCAACGTCAACAGGCATCACTGCCGAAATGCCGCCAACAAGTAGCACCATCCAGAGGCGTCACCGCTGAAATACCGCCGAAAATCGGCAACATTTCGGCGGTGATGCCTCTGGATGACGCAGCTTGTCGGCGGCATTTCGGCGGATGCTTATCCGCCGGCCAGTAGGCAGGCGCACTTAGACACTCCAGCAGGCAGCATGGCACTCACAGGCACCGCGTTGCGGACTCCTGCACTAAACTGCATTCACAGATCAAAAAGACCACAGACCAATCAAACCGGTTTTCGGCCTTTACTGCCAGCACTTCTTTTCTGTGCAAAATGTAAGCCAAAACCTCTTCACCTACCAAATAATCAAGCAGCATTAGTTCCACTTTCTCAGGTTCTCTGGAGTCCTTCTGAAGTCATTACTCATCCTTGGTTTATTGTCATCATGAACAAGTGAATCCTGGACTACCTAAGACCTCTGGCATAAGGGTGGGCTTTTTAGTTTATTTTCTCCTCAGATACTGCTTGTATAAAAGTGTTTTCAGTACATGCCTTTTTCTCTGTAGACATAGTGACCTATGAAAACCATAGGGGCTGTTACTGACAGAATCCAAAATACAATATGTCTGATGGGATTTGGAAATGAGAACAGCGTTTTGCCATACTGGGGCTTTTTATAACGTACCTACTATTCCAGATGGATAATGTCCAAGACTCACCTGTCCAAAACAAAATTAGAAAAAATGTCATTATAAAAAGGATAAGGTTGCTCTCTCCCTCCTTAGAAGACAGTTGGCTTAGTATTTTGCCAAGGTTTGCCATTCAAAAACAGAGAAAAATCTCCGTGGCTTGCTGGAGCTCAAAAGGAGCTTAAGTCTCCTTCCCAAACCCCTGGATTGTGCAGTTGGCATTTGGCTGGAGAGGAGAAAGGGCTTTATTCTGACAGTAGACTTCACAAACAGAAAATGTTTTCTTTATTCTCAGAAGTTGAATTTTAAAAGAAAAACGCTTCCAGCTCAGGCCTGCAAAACATACGGCACTGTGCGGCCCGCGGGGGGATTCTAAATCCCCGCACACTGCGCTCTGCGGGCAGCCCAGAGCCCTTTAAATCTCAGCCGTGGCCGGGAATCAAAGGGCTCCAGGCTGCCCACAGCCACGGAAAGCCCAGAGCCCTTTAAATCCCAGCCGCGGCCGGGAGTCAAAGGGCTCTGGGCTGCCTGCAGAAATTCCCAGCCGCGGCCGGGATTTAAAGGGCTCAGGGCTCCCCACGGCTGTGGGCAGCCCAGAGCCCTTTGAATCCCGGCCCGTGGCCACGGATTGCCCCCTTCCCGGACCCTGCCCCAACTGCCCCCCAGGACCCTCACCCCTATCTAAGCACCGCTGGTCCTTGTCCCGATACCCCTCT